>NC_133397.1:69900000-72395625 GCF_047511655.1 Castor canadensis | reverse complement strand
GACAAAGGGGCCAAATATATATGATGGAGAAAAGACAGCTTCTTCCACAAATGTTGCTGGGAAAAGTGGTTATCCATCTGCAAGAAACTGAAACTAGATCCATGTTTATCACCCTGTACTAGTATCAAATCAAAATGGATCAGGGACCTTAATATCAGACACAAAACTATGAAGTTTGTACAGGAAGGAGCAGGAAAGACTCTGGAAGTAATAGGTATAGCAAGAACTTCCTCAATAGAACCCCAGCAGCCCAGCAACTAAGAGAAAGAATGGACAAATGGGGCTTCATAAAATTAAAAATCTTCTACACACCAAAAGAAATGGTCTCTAAACTGAAGAGACCACCCAGAGTGGGAGAAAATATTTGCTAGTTATACATCAGACAAAGGACAGATAACCAGAATATACAGGGAACTTAAGAAACTAAACTCTCCCCAAATCAATGAAACAATAAAGAAATCTTACCGTTCTCAAGTAAATGGATGGACTGGAGAACATCAACCAGAGCAAGGTTAGCAAGCCTCAGAAGACCAAAAATCATATGTTCTCCCTCATATGTGGACTTATGTCTAGGGAAAATATAACAATGTTGTTGGACTTGGGTCCAACAACACATATGGGAGGAATGGGGTTAGGTAGTAACCCCCAAACATGAAAGTGTTTGATGTCCCTACTCCAGAGGAACTAATACAGAATCCTTAACGTGACAGAGGTCAATATGGAAAGGGGATCAGAAACTAGTGAAAAGGTCAGGTAGACAGAATCATCTTGGGTTGTAATACACTTGTGCATGAAAGCAGTGCTAGGAATCTCTCTGTATAGCTACCCTTAACTCAACTAGCAAAAATGCTTTGTCTTCCTTATTATGCTTATGTCTTCTCTTCAACAAAATTAGAGATAAGGGCAGAAACTGGAAGTGAGGGGAGGAGATGTGGAGAGGGTGGAAGCACTGGGCAGGGTGGAGAAATGACCCAATGTATGCACATGTGAATAAATGAATAAAAATAAATAAATAAATATTGCTGCTGATGGCTTGCTCACTCTCTCTGTCTCTGTTTCTTTCTCTCTCTCTCAGCACACAATCACATAAAGTATAATAAGCATTGCTTATGCATTTTAAATAAATGGCTGAGGATAGCTTTAGTCTTTTTTTCCAAATGATGCAAATTCCAAATCTCAAAAATTTTATTTTTCAACTTAGTTGAAAGTGTTATCATATTGAATATTCAATCAACTAGTTTCAGTATATCCAAGAGAGAAACAGAAGAATGGTGCATACATCCAAATTGAGAGAAAAATATTATTTTCTTGAACAGCTAGGTTATATTGTTTTTATTTCATCTTGGTGAAGTGGCTCAAGTAGTACAGGATTGCCTAGCAAGTGTGAAGCCCTGAGTTCAAATCTAGTACCATATATATATATTTCCTTTTGGGAAATAATTAGAACTGAAAATTCCACTTTGGTTTAACATTTCAAAGCAGAAGAAATTTTTTCCCATTTCATTAAAAAATCACTTGAAGCCATTCTGTTTTTAAAAGTTGTTGTTCTTAAGGTATGAGAAATAAAAATAGGTTTACTGTTACATAAGAAAATATTCACATATGCTTTGCAAATGAAAGGCATTTTTTTAATCCTTTTAAAACATGGAATTGTTACATCTATGTTTATACTTTGAAGAAAAATTATTTTCACTTAATTTTCTAAATATTTCTTTGGAATATTATATTTATTCTTATTTTGCAAATCTTGGAAATAAAATAATGATAATGTCATAAGATATATCAAATATCTAAATAACTGGTATTTACTAAATAAGCTTTTCAAAAATATTGAAAACATTTTGCTAAAATACAATAAAAATAGATACATCAATTTTCTCTTTAAAAAATTCTAGTAGCATTTTATATTTGTTTAGGGGCATACAATGTGACATTTACATATGTGCTTACATTATATGTGAATTAGATTCACCCTGTTCATTTTTCTCCCTTACACCCTCTGCTCCCATTTTGAGGGTAGTTTCAACAGAATTCATTATTCTGTTTTTATATATCAATACAAAATGCATCCACCATATTCATTCTCATTCACCCTTTCCTTACTTATTCATATTCTTTTTATTTCTTCTTCCTTACTTGTTGCTCTGGCTAGGAATTCCAAGACCATATTAAGTAGGAGTGGAAAAAGTAGGCACCTTTGTCTCATTCTTGACTTTAGAGGAAATAGTTTCAGTTTTTCCCCATTAAGTACAATGTTCACTATAGATTTGCCACAAATAGCTTTAATTATATTGAGGTACATTCCTTCCATTCCTAGTTTCATCAGTGCTTTTACTATGAAAAGATGCTGAATTTTATTAAAGTCTTTTTTTTGCATCTATTGTGAAGATCTAGTTGTTTTTGTCTTTGCTTCTGTTAATATGCTGTACTATATTTAAGATTTGTGTATGTTGAACCATCACTGCATCCATAGGATGAAAACAACTTGGTCATGGTAGATGATCTTTTTGATATGTGGTGAATTCAGTTTGCCCTTATTTTAATGATGATTTTTGCATCTTTGTTCATGAAAGACACTGGATTATAATTCTCTTTCTTGCTGTGTCCTTGTCCAATTTTAGGATGACTGCAATACTGGTCTCATTGAATGAGTTTGGCAGTGGTTCTTCCCTTTCTATTTCACAGAAAAGTTTAAGGATTGTTGGTATTAGTTCTTCTTTAAAGATCTGGTAGAATTCAGCAGAGAATCAGTCAGGTCCTGAACTTTTCTTTTTTGGGAGACTATTGCTGTTATAATTTAATTGTAAGTTACAGATATATTTAGGTGATTAATATCATCTTGGCTCAATTTTGGATGATCATATGCATCTAGAAATTAGTCAATTTCTTCTAGATTTTCCAATTTACTTTAATAAAGGTTTTCAAAATAGTACATGATGATTCCCTGGTTTTCCTTGGTGTTTGCTGTTATATCCCCATTTTCTTTTCTGATTTTATTAATTTGTGAATTTTTCCTCCTCGTTTTAGTCAGATTTAGTCTTTGTCAATTTTCTTTATTTTTTCAAAGAACCAGGCTTTCTTGTTGTTGTTCATTCTTTGAATGGATTTTTTGGTGTCCGTTTGACAAGCAGACTTTTAATAAACAAGTATGACTTTTCTTCTGGATGTTTCCCAAAAGTTAGATGCACAAGACTACAAAATGCAAGTGGTAGGAGGAAGAATTTATAGTAAATGAAATAATCCCAATACAGGAAGAAGAGTTCTATATGATGCCACTTATATGTAGAATCTAAATAGAGAAATAAGGATGGGGGAAGAGGGAGAGGAAATGGTAATATGTAGTTCAAAGGATGTAAAATAGCAGATATGTGGAGTGAATGCTTAGCAATCTGAAAAATAAGACCTGTTGAAACTCTTCTAAGAAAGGGGGAAGGGGAATAAGGGAGAATGATGAATGGGTGAATTTGTACTTTTGTAAATGTCATAATGTACCCCCAGTACAACAATAATATGATACTAAAAAAAAAGGAAATAGTATATATGGCTAATAAAACTATTGCTTTAGGGAACTTTTTGAAATTTTAGCTGTATTTGTCATAAGAAAGTAAGTATGTGAAATGATATATATGTTAATCAAACTCATTATGGTATTTATTTTACTATCTACATATGGTTAATTTTAACTTTCTACAATCAAACAATCCAACTCTTAATACCCAGCAAACATGTACTTTGAAATGTTGACATGGATACTTATTCAGTACCTCACTGTTTTATAAAGAATTTTTCAATTGCTGCTCAGGAAAACATCTGTGGTTTATTAGCATAATAATTATATTATGCTATGTTGAATTTAGTGTGAAAAACCTATACCTGTATATATCAATATATGTAATATGAAGCATGTTTATATTTTGTGATTTATACAAGATTCTCATCTTTACTTCTATTATAAAAATTAAAATTTTGTATATAAAAATTTCATCCCTTTATAGGTTCTTAATTATGCATAAAATAAAATTTCAATAAGTAATGCATAAAAAAGAGTAATTATGACAGCACCTGGGGAGGAGAGGGAAGTTGAGAACAGAGATATGGTGTGTTAGGATCCACAATAGTTTGTCTTCTGTATTTAAAAAATGAAGCAATCAGAAAGAAGTAAGGTAAAATTCAGACTTTTAGTCATTTAATTATCAAAAAGAGGCTTTAAGCCCAATATTAATGGAAAAAATACAAATGACTCTTTTCCTACATTTTTATTAGTTAATATTAATTATGCAGTATGTGGAAATTAATTGGGAGATTTCCATACATGCATACTACATAGCTTGACCATATTCAGTTCCTCTATTACCCTTTCTTATCCCCAACAACCTTTTTATCTTTCTATAGGGGAGAGGAGGGAGTTGACCTAAGTACCTTGCACTAGCTAAGCAAGTGCTCTACCACTTGGACCACTCCACCAGCCCCCCTTTCCTTTTATCTTTCTTGCAGTTTTTTAAATGAATTTGAAAATGACTGTTTCAGTCATGCATGCAATGAAATTTGATTATACTGTCCCCCTTCTCTTTAGGAGGCAAAAGGGACAAAAACCAGGACATACACTTTAATGAAAAATGAAAAAATATTAGTTCTATTATTGAATAAAAATAGAAAGAAATTAAGACTGAAGATGCTAGCAACATTTTAATTGTGTAATCAAGTATAAGAAATCTCTGCTACAATGTTATCTAATTTGCTTTTGATAATATGAAGCACCAAATGTATAAGGGAATGACTTCACAAGACAGATATGCCCACAGGCATTGCAGAAATTAGATATTGGTGGATAACAAAGACTTGAATTTTTAGAAATGGCAACTATCACGAGAACAAAAAATAGGTAGATGAGTAAAGTAACTGTAGTCTTTGACATAATACAAAATTAAAAATCTAACAGGAAAAGAAAAGGTTGGGGAATATCCAATATGGCGACTAGGGTACAGAAGCAGACTGTGTGAGGTCTGTGAATCAAAAATCTTGCTGAGATGCTAGAGCCACTCTTGGAAAAAATAAAGCACCAAGGAGAATCAAAACTTTGACACCCTGAACTCCTAACCTGTGGAAAGCTTCTCCACACTGTGCTACACTGAGAAAACAGGAAGGCTGCTGCTGCCAGTTGCTGGCTCCAAACATGCTTAGTAGACAATTGGCAGACCAAACAGGTGAGCACCAAGTGTCATGCAGCATTCCCCCAGCCATCCCTGGGATAAAC
The DNA here is from genome assembly GCF_047511655.1 of Castor canadensis. NCBI lineage: Eukaryota > Metazoa > Chordata > Mammalia > Rodentia > Castoridae > Castor > Castor canadensis. The sequence goes on along the minus strand of NC_133397.1, from coordinate 72,390,371 downwards.
TAGCATAGGCCCCTGGGCAGACTGACCCTCCCCATGCAAAAAAAAAAACTGAAAAATAGCACACAGCAGAGGGGGCAGAGTTGCTGAATGCACACTAGAGAAGGGGAGAAGGGCAAGGAGCTGATTTCCATATGTGCTATAAGTAAATAAACAGCAGAAAGGCAGGAGGGCCAACAAAGGGTGGGTGATAAGCTGCTGCATAAAGTAGGGCAAGTAGCAAACCACAAAGTTTACCTCCTGAACCACTGAGAAACACCAAAAGTCAACTGGCCCTGCAAATTTGAAAAACAAACAGCAAACCATCAAACATACTGACAGCAGGGGGCCATCTGACCGGGCAATGACACTACCCCAGAGAAAGGGGGAAAAGCAAAGAAACAAGCACCCAGTAAACAAGCACAGCAAAAACTCAACTCCAAAACAGGACAGCTGGTGAACTACAGAGCCGATCTCCAGAACCTGAGGAAAATATGCAACTTTAACTGCCACACCTCACTGAGGGAGGAGCTGACCAAGCAGCTGCCACTAAAAGACACAAGAACAACAACAAAAAAAAACACCAACCAACCACCTGGCAAGCTACGACAGAGCTCTTGCTTAATTACCAACACCAAGACTGCATGGTGGAGGATTAGCACCAGAACTTAAACTAAGACTGAAATTCTATGAAATTCTATTGTTCCTGAACCTGGAGTTTTGTTTGTTCATTTTTTGATTGGTTGGTTTTGATTCTTGTTTGTTTATGCTTGTTTGTTCATCTATCCCCACTGATTTCTTTGTATTCTTTTGTTCTGTTTTTAGTTTTATTATTGTGAATTACATAGTACTAAATTACTCCCAGATCAGGAATAGAAATAACACACACACACTTAGCTAAAAACCCAATATAGCCACAAAACAAAATTAAACCAAGAGAAAGAACAGGTGACTGAAACTGCCAATTAGACTATCAAGAACATAGCTGCATAGTACCAAGTGGAGAGATAGGAAGAAGAAAAAGGGATGGAAACTATTCTCCCCCCCAAAATAATTTAATATAGGATTCACAGGGAAGTGAAGAAAATGGATACCCAGTTCTAGCCTCCAAAAAAACAAAGATAAATAATGCCAAGGAACCCAAGGATGGCTACAAGATCAGCCTCAAAGAAGAAATCCTGCAAGTAATCACTGAGACTTTTGTGGGGATGTTATTAGACATGGTTAACCAAAATGTACAAAAGGCACTCAAGAAATTTCAAGACACAAAGAATATGAGAACACACAGAAACAAATAAATGAATTCATAGGAGCCCTAAATAAACACCAAAGTGAAACAGAGAACATTATAAATAGAAGATAAATAAATTAAAGATGAAAATAGACAATATTAAAGAGGATGTGCCCCATGATATGGAAACCTCAGAAAAAAGAATGAAACAGGAATGCAAAACACAATGGAAAGCCACTCCAGCAGACTAGATCAAGCACAAGACACAATCTCAGAACTTGAAGATGAAATGGAAATGAAAGGAAAAACTAAAGAGCTATTAGTCAAACAACTCAAGACCTGTGAAAGGAATATGCAAGAACTGACCAGATACATCAAAAGACCAAACCTGAGAGTCATGAGCATTGAAGAAGGAGAAGAAGTCAAGCAAAAGGGATTAGTAATATATTCAACACAATAATGACAGAACACTTACCAAATCTAGAGAAAGCTATGTCCATTTAGGTACAGAAGCCTCCAGAACATCAAAAAAACTTGACCAAAATAGAACTACCCCAGAACATATCATTAAAACAACAACCACAGAGAATAGAGAAAGAATATTGAAGGCTGTAAGAGACAAAAAACAAATAACATACAAAGGTAAACCCATCAAAATCACAGCAGATTTCTCAACAGAAATCTTAAAAGCAAGAAGGGCATGGAATGAGGTCATCCAGGAACTGAATGAAAATAACTTCAGCCCTAGGATAATCTACCCAGCAAAACTATCATTCAAAATAGATGGAGCAATAAAAGTCTTCCATGATAACCAGAAACTATAACAACATATGACCATCAAGCCACCACTAAAAAAGGTTCTTCAAGGAATTCTGCACACAGGAAATGAAAGCAAACAAAACCATGACAGGACAGGCAGTACCAAACCACAGGAGAAGAAAAGACAAGGAATCAGACAGTAATATTGATTCAACCGCACACAATCAAACCCTTAAACAACAAAGACAACTAAACAGGAATCACAACAGACCTATCAATACTAATACTGAATGTTAACAGACTTAATTCCCCATCAAAAGATACCATTTGGCAAGATGGATTAAAAAGGAAGATCCAACAATCTGTTGTTTACAGGAGACCTATCTCATTGACAGAAACAAGCACTGGCTGAGGGTGAAACGCTGGAGAAGATGTACTAAGACAATGGCCCCAAAAGCAGGCAGGGGTAGCAATACTTATCTTGGACAAAATAGACTAAAACTTACATCCATGAAACAAGATAAAGAAGGGCACTCCATACTAATAAAAGCGGAAGTACAGCAAAAGAAAATAACAATTATCAACCTATAAGCAACCAACGTCACAGCAACCAACGTCACAGCACCCAACATACTTTGAAGGACCTAAAAACATATATAAACTCCAACACAGTGGTACTGGAAGACTTTGATCCCCCCTATCACCAATAGATAGGTCATCCAAACAAAAAAAGTAATATAGAAATTTTAGAACTAAATTACACCATAGTTCAAATGGACCTAGCCAATATCTATAGAATATTTCATCCAACATCCACACAATATACATTCTTTCTAATTTGGAACTTTCTCCAAAATGGAACATATCTTATGGCACAAAGCAAGCCTCAGGAAATATAAGAAAATAGAAATAATCCCACGCATTCTATCTGATCATAATGCATTAAAACTAGAAATCAGTAACAAAAACAACAGCAGAAAATATGCAAATAGTTGGAAGCTCAACACCACATTGCTCAATGATCAGTGGGTCATTGATGAAATAAAAGAGGAAATTAAAAGTTTCCTGGAAGTTAATGAAAATGAAAACATGACCTACCAGAATCTGTGGGACACAGCAAAGGCAGTCATAAAAGGAAAATTTCTACCCATAAGTGTATATATATGAAAAGGACAGAAAGATCTCAAATAAATGACCTAATGCTACATCTCAAACTGCTAGAAAAGTAAGAACAAGCAAAATCCAAAACAAGCAGAATCAGAGAAATAATAAAAATGTGGGCTGAAATTAATGAAATAGAAACAAACAAACAAAAAACATACAAGGAATCAATGAAAGAAAAGCTGGTTCTTTGAAAAATAAACAAGATTGACAGACCCCTGGCAATTCTGACTAAAATGAAGAGAGAAAAAACCCAAATCAGGGTAGAATCAACATAGTAAAAATGTCTATACTCCCAAAAGTAATCTACATGTTTAATGCAATTCCCATCAAAATCACAATGACATTCATTAAAGAGATTGGAAAATCTACCATTAAATTTGTATGGAAACACAAGAGGCCACGAACAGCCATGGCAATACTCAGTTATAAGAACACCAATGGAGGTATCACGACACCCAACTTCAAACTATATTACAAAGCAATAACAATAAAACAGCATGGTACTGTCATAAAAACAGACATGAAGACCAATGGAACAGATTAGAGGACCTGGATATGAAGCCACACAACTGTAACCAACTTGACTTTGACAAAGGAGCTAAAAATATACGATGGAGAAAAACAGCCTCTTCAATAAAAACTGCTGGGAAACCTGGTTAGCAGTCTGCAAAGAACTAAAACTAGATCCATGTTTATCACCCTATACCAATATTAACTCAAAATGGAGCAAGGATCTTAATATCAGACCCCAAACTCTAAAGTTGGTACAAGAAAGAGTAGGAAATACTCTGGAATTAATAGATATAGGCAAGAACTCAATGGAACCCCAGTAGCTCAGCAACTAAGAGATAGCATAGATAAATGGGACTTCATAAAGTTAAAAGCTTCTGATCAACAAAAGAAATGGTCTCTAAACTGAAGAGACCACCCACAAAGTGGGAGAAAATATTTGCCAGCTACACATCTGACAAAGGACTGATAACCAGAATACATAGGGACTCTAAAAACTAAATTCCCCCCAAATTAATGAACCAATAAAGAAATGGGCAAGTGAACTAAACAGAACTTTCTCAAAAAAAGAAATTCAAATAACCAAAAACCAAAAAACTAGATGGCATTTGTTGCCCTGAATGCAGAGAAACTAAAGCAGATACTTTAAAGCAACTGAGACCAATAGGAGAAGGGGAATAGGAACTAGAGAAAAGATTAGTTTGAGAAGAATTATCTTAGAAGGTAACACATATGTACAGGAAAACAATGAAAGTCAACTTCCTGTATAGCTATCTTTATCTCAACTAGCAAAAACCCTTGGTCCTTCCTATTATTGCTTATACTCTCTGTTCAACAAAATTAGAGATAAGGACAGAACAGTTTCTGCCTGGTAGCGAGGGTTAAGAGGCTGTAAGGGAGGGAGCAGGGGGGAATAAGGGAAGGGGCGGGGGCAAGGGGAGAGATATGACCCAAACGTCGTATGCACATATGAATAAAAGTTAAAAAAAAATATTCTGAGATTTCACCTTTAAAAAAAAAAAACCCAAATCAGTAAAATCAGAAATGCACAAAAGTAGATCAGAACAAACACCATGGAAATCAAGAGATACATCAGAGACTATTTTGTGAACCTATATTCCAATAAATTTTAAAGTCATGAAGAAATGAACAAATTTCTAGATACTTATGACCATCCAAAATTGAAACAAGAGGATATTAATCGCCTGAATTGATCTATAACAAAAAATGAAATTGAAGCAGCAATAAAGGGTCTCCCAAAAAACGAAAAGTCAAAGACCTGATGGATTGTCTGCTGAATTCTATCAGACCTTTAAAGAAGAAGTAATACCAATTCTCCTTAAAATTTTCCAGGAAATAAAAAGTGAAGAAACATTGCACAGCTCATTTATGAAGTCAGAATTACACACATCCTAAAACCAGATAAACACACCTCAATAGAGCAGAATTATAAGCCAAACTCCTTAATGAACACTGATGCAAAAATTATCAATAAAATAATGGCAAACTGATTCCAACAACACATCAGAAAGATCATTCAACATGACAAAGTCAGCTTCATCCCAGGAATGCAGGGTGGTTCAACATATGCAAATCTATAAATGTAATACAGCACATTAATAGAAGAAAAGACAAAAACCACTTGATCATCTCAATAGATGCAGGAAAACCCTTTAATAAAATCCAATACCACTTCATGATAAAAGCTCTAAGAAAATTAGGAATAGAAGGAATGTACCTCAACATTGTAAAAGCTATATATGATAAACCTATAGCCAATATCATACTTAATGGAGAAAAACTGAAACCATTTCCCCTAAAGTCAGGATTGATACAAGGGTTCCCATTCTCACCACTTCTATTCAACATAGTCCTGGGATTCCTAGCCAAAGCAATTAGGCAAGAAGAAGAAATAAAAGAAATACAAATAGGTAAAGAAACTGTCAAAACATCCCTATTTGCAGACAACATGATCCTACACCTTAAAGACCCAAAAATCTCTACCCAAAAACTCCTAGACACCATCAACAGCTATAGTGGTAGGTTACAAAATCTACTTTAAAAAATCAGTAGCTTTTCTATACCACAACAATGAAAAATTGAGAAAGAATAAATGTAATCAATTCCATTTACAACAGCTTCAAAAAAAAATCAAATTCCTATAAGTAAACTTAACAAAGGATGTGAATGATCTCTATAAGGAGAACTACAAACCCCTGAAGAGAGAGACCAAGGAAGACTACAGAAGGTGGAAAGATATTCTGTATTCATGGATTGGTAGAATCAAAATTGTAAAAATGGCTATACTACCAAAAGCAATCTACATGTTTAGTGCAATTCCAATCAAAATCCCAAAGACATTCATGACAGAGATTGAAAAAAAGTTCATTTGGAAACACAAGAGACCACGAATAGCCAAGGCAATACTCAGCAAAAAGAGCCATGCTGGAGGTGTCACAATACCCAACTTCAAAATATATTATAAATCAATAGCAATAAAAACAGCATGGTACTGGCATAAAAACAGACATGAAGACCAGTGGAACAAGATAGAGGACATAGATATGAATCCACACAACTATGCTCATCTTGTTTTTGACAAAGGTGCCAAAAATAAACAATGGACAAAAGACAGCCTCTTCAACAAATGTTGCTGGGAAAAGTGGTTATCTGCCTGCAAAACAGTGAAAGTAGATCCATGTTTATGACCCTGTATGAGTATCAACTCAAAATGGATCAAAGATTTTAATATCAGACCTGAAACTCTGAAGTTAATAAAGAAAAGAGCAGAGAATATATATATATATATATAAGGGAGGACTTCCTCAATAGAACCCCAGCAGGTCAGCAATTAAGAGAAAGAATGGACAAATGGGGCTACATAAAATTAAAAAGCTTCTGCACAATAAAAGAAATGGTCTCTAAACTGAAGAGACCACCAACAGAGTGGGAGAAAATATTTGCCAGCTATACATCAGAAAAAGGACTGATAACCAGAATATAGAGGGAGCTCAAAAAACTAAACTGCCCCAAAACCAATGAACCAATAAAAAAATGGGTAACTTAACTAAACAGAACTTTCTCAAAAGAAGAAATCCAAATGGACAAAAACACATGAAAAATGCTCACCATCTCTGGCTATAAAGGAAATGCAAATCAAAACCACACTAAGATTCCACCTCACCCTGTTAGAATAAATATCATTAAAAACACCACCACCAACAGGTGTTGGTGAGACTGTGGGGAAAAAGGAACCCTCATATACTGCTGGAGGGAATGCAAGCTAGTACAACCACTATGGAAAACAACATGGAAGCTTCTTTAAAAAATAAACATATGTTTGCCATATTATCCAGCAATCCCACTCCTATGGCTACACCCAAAGGCATGGTAGTCAGGTTACTCCAGAGGCACCTGCACATGCTTGTTTATTGCACCACTATTCACAATAGGCAAGTTATGGAAACAGTCAAGATTCCCCAGTACTGATGAATGGATTAATAAAATGTGGTAATTATACACCATGGAATTTTACTCAGCCATGACAGAGAATGAAATCTTACCATTCTCAAGTAAATAGATGAAACTGGAGAACATCACCTTGAGCGAAGCTAGCCAGGCTCTGACGACCAAAAATCGTATGTTCTCCCTCATATGCAGACTTCAGATCTAGGGCAAATGCAATGGTGTTGGACTTGGGTCACATACTAAGGTGAGAGCATATATGTGAGGAATGAGGATAGGTAGGAAACCCAAAATTTAAAACTGTTTGATGTGCCCACTGTAGAGGAGCTAATACAGTTACCTTAAAATGACAGAGGTCAGTATGGGAAGGTGACCAGGAAGTAGTGAAGAGGTCAGGTACAGATGAATCAATTTGGATTGTAATACACTTGTGCATGGAAGCATTGATAGGAATCTCTCTGTATATCTATTCTTATCTCAACTAACAAATACACTTTGACTTTCTTTTTATTGCTTATGTCTACTCTTCAACAAAATTGGAGAAAAGGGCAGAACAGGTTCTGCCTGGAAGTAAGGGGAGTGGGAAGAGAGGGAGGGGGTAGGGGACAGTGAGGAGAAATGACTGAAACAATATATGCACATATGAATAAATGAATTTAAAAAAAGAAAAAAAGAAAGAAAAGTTTGGCTATTTTGGTCAGAATGTAGAAGTAGGTAGCTCAAATATATAGAATTGTAGAAATAAATGTCACACATAAAAAGATACATAATTCTGAATACAATATGAACAAATATATTCTAATGTTGCATTAAAAACATTTTTTAGCCAGGTGCCAGTGGCTCAAACATGTAATTCTAGCTATTTAGGGGACAGAGATCAAGAGGATTGCAGTTCATGAGATCCTACATCAAAAAAACCCTTCACAAAAAAAAGGGCTGACGGAGTGGCTTATGGTGTAGACCGTGAGTTCAAACCTTAGTACCAGAAAAAAAAAGCCCAAACAAGCATGGTTTTTAAAAGGTAGATTTACTTTATGAATATATGAAATTAAATATTGGGAAATTAAATAATAAAATTGAGCATATTAATAGAATTAAGAAGAAAACAATGTTATCTGTAGTAATGGTTTAGGAGCATTGAAGAAACAGAACACACATTTTGATAAATTTTATTTAATAAAATAAGATTAGGTAAATTGCTTTCTCTAAATTATAACTAAGAAGTATATCTCGAATATAAATGCAGGATTTCACCAAATGGGGAAACATTACAGACATTATCAAAGTTATAAAGAAATGACACAAGCAAGCCTATTGTCTGCTATTTGTAATAAAATTTAATATTAATTTGAAGTTATTAAGTAATTCAATAAGCAAGAATAAAATAAACAATGTAATAAGAATTACAAGCAAATAAAATAAAGTATATTTGTGATGATAAGAATTTAAGGAAACTGCAGGGTGCCAATGGCTCACACTTGTAATTCTAGTTAGGCAGGAGGCAGAGACCATGAGGATCACAGTTTGAAACCAGGTCAGACAAATAGTTCACAAGAACCCGTCTGAAAAAATAGTCAACCAAAGAAGCATTGGCTCAGTGTCTTAAGTGGTAGAGTACTCAAGTATAAGACCCTGCCTGAGTTCAAACCTCCGTACTGCCTAAAAATAAATAATTTAAAGCAACCTAAAATCTTCATTGGAAAAATTAACTCAAACAAAAGAAGAATTTACTAAAGTAGTAGTATATAATGTTAATAAAGAATTAACTACCTTTAAATAATTAAAATTAGCCAGTTAGGATATACAAAGAAAAGTCAATCTAATTAAAAATAGCAACAGATTAGACAAAATACTTTTGAACAGACATATATGCAAATGAGCAAATTCTCAAGGAGAGTTTAAAATTTTCCTAAAATACACAAAACTAGACATGAACAAAGAAAAAGAAATCCATATTCTTCAGCACAATGATTGAAGGTTATAAAAATATCACCCTTCTTAAGTTTTCATTGACTTGGAGTTCTTTATAAAAATACAACCAAGGTGTTTTGTGAATTAAACTGGATGTGAAAGTTCACGAGGAATGAAATATGCAAAAAAAAAAATCCATCAAAAAGCACTGGAAAGAAGCATACTAAGAAGTTAGCACCACCACATATTAAAACATTCTCTATGGCATTTCATTCTTGGTTAAATTGCATCCCCCCACTTAAAGACACTCAATTTCCAATGCCCAAAACCTCTAAATATAATGTTATATGAAAATAGGGTCATTGCAGATATAAAAACCTTAAGAAGGGAACATATTGAAATAGGAAGGACCCCATTCTAATAAGATTTGAGCCCTTAAAAGATGAGAAGAGACAGAAATTAACAGAGTCAAAAAGGAAAATACAGGAAAAGCCACAAGGAGATAGCCATATGATGATGGAGGCAGGGAATGGAGTAATGCATTTGCCATCCAAGGAATGCCAAGAGTTGCCAGCAACCATCAGAAGTTAGCAGAGACAAGGCAGTATCTTTCCTTCAAGTCTTTGGAGAAAGTATGGTCCTGGAGTCTCTGATTTCAAACTTCAATCCTTCAAAATATAAAGCAATAAATATATATTGGTATAAAGCTTGCAAATCATGGTAATTTGTTTGGTGGTACTAGAAAGTTAACACATATTTGTAATTACACAGTGCTGCTCTAGTACAGGAACAGACAGAACACCAGAAAATCCAGAAATAGTACACAAATATGTGAAAAGGAATTGCATTATAATGGGGCATCTAAAACTCTTCGGATCAAAGAGGTAGTATAAGCAACTGCATATCAAATACTGAATATAATCCAACCATTGGGATAAAAATGTAAAAGTAAATTTAAAATGAAATTATACATTCTCAAATTAAACATTGGTGAATTCCCTTAAAATCTGTTTGTTAGAAACAATGAACTTATTATAGCTCTACATTCAAGTTAGAAAAGACAATATGACTAAATATATGATCTGACTAAATATATAATGATAATTATGAAAGAATTGCAATGTATTTTGTTGATAAATGGTACATATGAAAAACTATTTTGAAAGACAAACAAAACAATTGAAAAATGAGAAAGAATAAGAGAACAAAAATTTAATACAAGGGTTCTTATATATATGAAAACACTGCTTCAAACACAGTTGAATGAAAATTAAAACTATACTGAGATAGCATTTCTCACGGGTTATATAAAATTGCAAACCTGGCTTGGCAAGGTTCAGGGAGAAACAGGACCTTGAATATATTGCCAATTGAAATACAAAACTATACATGTGAAGTTAGTCAGAATGCAGCAATATCTTTTTCAGTATTTGATCCAGCAATTCAACTTTTTGGAACTAATTTTTAAAATATGCTTCCAGAAAGTAAAAAAAACAAAAAACTTGTGAACAAGGTCATTATTTGACCTTTGTATTTCCTAACTACAAAGTTTTGGAAAAATAAATTAAATTCCTATACTCAGGAAATCAATGAACTATTGAAATTATTAAAACAAAATCTCTGTGAACTGATATGGAGTCATTTCCAGGTTACATTTTTAAGTTATCAAGAGAAAATGTGAATAATATAGACATAAATATTTTGTACAATACAAACAAGAGGGGAGGATTGTGAAATCATACATGCAATTATAAGAGTTATGAGACAGTATCAAGTTTTATTAACAACATCATGAATATCAAGAACAAACTGGGAAGAAAAACTTTGCTTTCCATGTATATTCATACATGTCATAAGACTTGTCTGGGCCCAGATTTACTTAGAAAGCCTCTAAAAGTATGAAGAAAAGAAGCTCTAGCTTGGGCTCTATCTTCACTTTGCATCCCCAAAGTTATATGACTACAGAGTCATGTTCAAGCGAGCAAGAACTAGTCAAAGTACTTCACAGATAACTTTTTTAAACTATAAAACACCATAAGTGTGTGTTCCAGGATGTAACTCACTAACATATTTAAAATAAGTCTTGGTCACCTTGCTTTAACTCCTGCAGGCCTGAGACAATATGCACTGGTATCATATCATGCACTACTAAAACTATGTATGTGAGCATTAAATACTTTAGATTTTCAAATATAAGTGAAGAAATAAATGGAAAGCTAATAAATTTGGTTTTCTTCTAAGGGATTGTGGGGAAAGGAAGAAATGGATAGTGTTTTCTCTGAATATGAACTGTCTTTTAGAACCACATAATTTTCACATATTATAAAGTAAAAGAACAAGCCTAGGAAAATACTGAAATTCAAAGCACAAAAACATATTAAGATAACTGAATATGAAATTGCTCACAAAATGACACAGAATAAAAAGGGAGAAAAAGCAAACCAGTCATTTTTTAAATAGCAATGTTCAACTACATACTTTGAGTGAGGAATATTCTAAAGACAAAATGGCTAATTACAGCATTGGAGCAAGAAAAAATACAAAGTAATCTTGGGAAATCTTGTGCTGAAAAGAAAATTCTAAAGTAAAAGAAAAGTAAACCTAAGGAAAAGATAGAAAAAGAAGAAAATCAAAAGGATAGAATTCTGTTAAATATATAGATGAGCTAGCTTGAAGATAATACCAAAATTGATCAAATATTTTTTTAAAAAACAGATACATCCACATGTGGTGGCTCAAGCCTATAATCCTAGGTATTTGGGGGACTGACATTTGGAGGACTGCAGTCGTAAATCAGTCCAAGAAAAAACCATAAGTTTGAGAGGCCCGTAGTGGTGTGGCAGTGTGCACCTGTCATCCCAGCAATGCGATAGGCTGATTGGGAGAATCCCTGTTTCAGGCCAGTCTGGGAAAAAAAGTTCATGAGACCCCAATTCAGTGGAAAAAGTTGGGCATGCTAGCAAGCACCTGTCAACCCAACTATGGTGGGAAGCCTAAAACAGAGGAAAATCATCCAGGCTAACCCAGGCTCCAGGCAGAAAGTGCGACCCTATCTCAAAAAATAAATGGAGCAAAAAAGGCTGGAAATGGGCTCAAGTGGTAGAGCACATGGTTAGCAAGTGCAAAGTCCTAAGTTCAAATCCAAGCAGGAGGCAGAGATTGGGAGGATCTTGGTTTCAGGTTATCTGGGGCAAAAGTCAGCGAGACCCCAACTCAGTCAATAAACTGGGTGTGTACATTTTTTATTACACCTACTGTAGGTGATGTAAATAGTAAAATTTTGGTCCAGCCAAGCCCGGGCAAAAAAAATAAAATAGTGCAAGCATCCAAAAGGACCTGGATGTGGCTCTCCTGCTGAGAAAGCTTGCAGCCCTGATTTAAAACCCCAGTGCTACAAAAAAAGAAAAGATCTATGAACAGAAGATCAATGATCATCCAGGGCAAAAAATGATGTTAGTGATAGTTATATGATTAGAAGAAAGGTAACGTTGAGATTAAATGTGTATGTATTAATATATCTTTGTGTACTTATGTATGTATATGTATATAATTATTTTTCCATGTGCAAATTATGTGACTTCAAAATTGTAACTACAAAGAAATAGCTGCTATTTATGTGGGGCATTCAGTAAGTTCTAGGAACCATTAAAGCGTCTATAGATAGATAGATAGATAGATAGATAGATAGATAGATAGATAGAGATAATAGATAGATACATAGATAGATAATAGTTATTTATTCAGAATTTTGTTGTATTAACTTTGGAGATATGTATCTATCTATCTACCATATCACAGATGAGAAATATATAGTTATGTATGTATATAAATTAAAAACTGTATCTTTACATACATATTCTAATTTATTTATAAAGTGATTTTTCTTGGTATTAATCAGTACTTGATATTCCTGACTTTCACTTCAGGAGTAAAAGGTAAAACACCGATTATGTCATTACAAAAAATAAAGTTTGGAATAATAAGAAAATGTATGAAGTCAGTAAGACATCTTGAAATAAACAAAATAGCAACTTTGGGATTTCTAGAAACCAGATAATTTAATTCAAGTGTGATGCAGTTGGTAATATGGAGGTGTGACTTGAACACAGCTATACTGTTTGCAGTGATAAGATTTAAAATATCTAACAAAGAACTATCGATAGCTGTAAGTGTTTGCATTCCCAAAAACATGTTTTGAAAACAAAAGTTATTGGTGAGTTATACCACCAATAAACCTTTAGTTAATTAATTTATCTTTAAGAGTTAACATATATTTAATCAGTGATTAAATTTAATAAGAATTTATGGCACTTTCAATGTTAGTAATAAGGGCAGTACCAGAAATCTGGATGATTCAAGTAGAAAATATAATATTCAATATCCCAAAATTTGTTTGGCAAATGGCTTCTTTCTTCTTGGATAATTCATAAGAAAAAAATTTTGTAGAATATCTAACATGAAAGATTTTGGTAGTGAAATAATTTCATATTTACTGAAATTAAAAAATGTTCATGGACCAAGTTTTCTAAGCTCTGAAATCATTTCTTCCTATATTAAATAGGAAATTGTACAAATACTATTGTAGTTTGGAGTCAATATATGCAAGGCATGCAATCATTTATCCATATATCTATTCATTCATGGATTTTATAAATAGAATATGTTTCTCTGAAAACAAAAATCTATAAATGTATAAATTTTTAATCTTAATTCTTCATAATTCAGCAGGGAAGCAGGAATATAAATGATTTTAATTAAATGCAAGGACACAATAAAAGAAATATAAACAGAATGACACAAGTTACAAAAAAGAAATCAATATCCTGATTGATTTAGTATAATGTACAATTCTACTTTTAAACTGACATCTTCATCTTGTTTTACACTTTCATATCTGTCCTATTTACTCTTTTATTTGATTTCTGGATGTGTTTCTGTGTATTTTTGGCTCTAGTGATATGGGAAAAAAGTATCTTATTTTAAATTTTACCAGTGGTATGGTAAAACTCAAGTTATGCTAATGCATTTTTACTTAAGAAAAAGAGAATGATTTTTATTTTTGTTACATCTATCTCTTTGTCATTGATACAATCATTTTGAATTCTGTTTTTTTAACACTGTCCACATTAAATCCTATTTGCTTTACTCACTCAATGATCAATAATGGGTAACTGTCTAATTTATAGCTATAGACTTAATTTATTCCTTTTAAAATTTATGCTATATCCAACACAAATATGTGTTCTGTAATTCTGTGTATTACTTTGTCTTTTGATATTGAGGGTATTTATGAATATATTCCACTACAGTTTAATATATATGCTTTATATCACACTCAAATACGTAATACATACATACTTATTTATAAGTAGATTCAGATTATGTTAATCATCTTTCAGTTGATCTAACAAATACCTGAGATAATGACCTTATGATGAAAAAAGGTTTATTTCAGTTTACAGTTTTAAAAGTTTCAGTCTATGATTAGTAAACTCTCTTCCTGTTAGGCCTGAGGCTAGGCAGAAAATCAAGTTAGCAGCATATTAAAAAGCAAAACTACTCACCACACGACCATGCAGCAAAAGATGGAGAGGAAGAGGCAAGTGTCCAACATATCTTGGCATTCCCCCAATGACCTAAAGGTCTCCCACTAAGTTCCACCTCTTAAAAGTTCCATAAATTCCCAAAAGAACCATGGACTAAAGACAAAGTATTTAACACTAAAACCTTGTTTTATCTAAACTATGGCACACATATTGTGCAACTATGTAGGTAGTTCTGTTTGCATTTGTACATGCATGTTGTTCTTTTGTTTTAATATTTAATGACATTGGTAAACATGGGAGGACTCTCTCAGAGGTGGAACCAAATCTAGTCATGCAAACATAGTCATGGTCTAAGAAAACTATCCAATGTCTCAGTTAAATTAAAATAGAATTTCAAAAAGAAGGACCATGGTTACATAGGTGTTGTCTTTCTGAATAATAAAGGCTTAACATATTTTATTTCTATTTAATGTAGATGGCAGGTCCTTCAGTTTAAGTCATGTAAATTGCCTAAGTCCAAACAAGTGTTTTTCCATTTACCTATTCAAAGAAAACAAACTTAGTAAGACATCTCTCAAGCATAACAATGTCTAACTCCCTAATACTTAAGGAAAATAAGGGCTGTATAAATTTTATTATTTGCATTAATTGTTATTTAAATTTAATTCTACCATTTGAAATGTATGTATTTATTTCCTTAAAATGTCTAGTTACTTGAATGAAAGAAAAATCATTGAGGAAGGGAAAATGGAATGAAAAGAGCAGGGAGATTGGTGGCAGAATTATGTCTAGAACTGATATTTAGGGGAACAGAAAAGAAAAATGAATCACTTAAGAATTTGTGATTAAGGGACCACAAAGACAAATATAAAATTATATTGTCTGAGGAAGGAAAAGAGAAAAAGAGCGTCACTAAGATAAAAAGAATTTACCATAATAGAGATTTAAAAAGTGAGAATGTTTTCATGCAATGTGATCTGAAAATAGAGATGGAATAAAATTTTTAGATAAAACATCAGAACCAAATAATACTTTCATAAAGAATATTTTTAGCAGTATTATTTCATTTATTATGTTTCCAGAAGATATTTAAGTCTTAAACCCACACAATAACCGGTACAAATCAAGTTTCAGAAAAATTATGCAGCTCTCCTGGCTAGCAGATGATAAAAATCACAGTTCAATGCTATCTGATCCCTGATTTTCCAAACCTTTTGTCTGCATCTTCAATATAAGTAGGAAGAGACAAGGAGGTACAGTTGAATAAGCTACATTGATAAATCAAATTGACCAGTGAGTGGAGGTGAGCACATTAGTAATGTTGGAACGTAAAGGCATTATCAGTGTATGTGTGGACAATTATGTAGGAAGTAAAGAATAGAAATAATAGACTGAATAGTTTCAGTGAAGAGGATGAGGAGCTGAAAAGGTTATCCCAAACAACACATGTCATATTTACAAAGTGGTAGGTGAACTCAATCTTAGAGACCTTGTGGCCATTTTGTATAAGAAATGCTATCTACTTCATATTTGCATCATAGCAAAAGACTTTAGATATTGTGCATAATACAAAATGATTTGGCTTTTCACCAAAATAGAAGTGGAATATATTGCATTATTTCAATTGTGTAGAACAATAATGAGTGCTTTAATTTTCATTTAAATTTTACTCCCTAAAATCTGATTAATAGCTCTTTCAAAGTTGGATTTATGTTTTTCTTTTTTACATTTTTATTAACATACATTAGTTGTACAAAAGTGTTATTTGTTAATATAACTTTTTTATAGTTGTGCTATGTGGGGTACACTGTGTCATTTATAAAGTTTTGGACAATACATCATACTTGAATTATTCACCCCCCTCTGTCATTCTCCTTCATGTCCCCTTACCATGACTCCAGAAATAGTTTCAATAGATATCATTTTTCCTTATTATATACATGTATACACAGTATTTGCACTATATTCACCATCTTTCACCACTTACCCACCTCCTCACCCGTCCCACTGGTACCAACCCCTCCTAGGCAAAATCTGTTTCAACCTCTTAATCTCAATTTTGTATAAGAATAAAGAAAAAGAAATGACCTTTTTGCTTGTATAATATAGCTAGAAAGGGATGCCCATAAAAAACACCCTCAATGAAGAAATCTGCGAAGAATTCTCTGAGAGATTCATGGAGAAGATATTAGACATGATCAACCACATTTTGTACAAGATGCACTCAAGAAATTTCAACATGCCAAAAACAAAGAACATGAGATGACACAGAAACAAATAAAGGAACTCAGAGAAGAGCTGAACAAACATCAAAGTGAAACAAAGAACAATATGAAAAGAGAAATACATTAATTAAAGATGAAAATACAAATTATAAAAGAAGATTTGGACAAAGATTTGGAAAATCTCAGAAAAAAGAATCAAACAAATCTTGGAAATGAAAAGTCTTTATAGTCAAACAAAAAACAAAGCGGAAGGCCACTCCAGAAGACTAGAACAAGTGGAATACAGAATCTCAGATCTCAAACATAAAATAGAAATTAAAGAAAAAAATGGAAGAAATCTTAGTCAAACAACTCAAGATCTGTGAAAGGAATATGGAAGAAGTCAGCAACTCCATCGAAAGACCAAATGTGAAAATCATGGGAATTGAAAAAAGGAGAATAGGTGCAAACTAAATTGATATGTAATGTATACAATAAAATTATAACAGAAATTTTTTCAAATCTCTGGAAAGTTTTGCCCATTCTGATACAGGAAGCCTCCAGGACACCAAATAGACTTGACCAAAATAGACAGATCCAAGGCATAGTATCATCAAAGCAACATGCATAGAGAACAGAGAAAGAATACTGAAGGCTGTAAGAGAGAATAAACAAATAACATATAAAGGTAAACCCATCAAAATAACAGCAGATGTCTCAATGGAAACATGAAAAGCAAGAAGGACATGGAGTGAAGCATTTCAGGCACTGAATGAAAATAACTTCAACCCTAAGATACTCTACCCAGAAAAACTATCATTCAAAGTTAATGGAGCAATAAAAATATTTCACAATAAAAAGAAACTCAAATAGTATATGACTAACAAGCCACCACTACAGAAGATTCTACAAGGAATTTTGCACACAGAAGATGAATGCTAACAAAACCACTAAAGGATGGGAAGCATCAAACCACAGGGGAAGAAAAGACAAGCAAACAGTAGCATTGATTAGACTGCACAAAATCAAACTCTTAAACAACAAAAACAATGAAATGGCAGGAATCATCACATACCTATCAATGTTAACACTGTTAACATTCAGTGTTAACATTCGACTCCCCTATCAAAAGACACTGTTTGGCAAACTGGATTAAAAAGGAAGATCTGACAATCTGTTGTTTATAAGAGACTCATCTTATTTACAGAAATAAACACTGGTTGAAAGGGCAGAAAAAGATTTACTAAGCCATTGGACCCCAAATACAAGCAGGAGTAGCAATATTTAGACAAAGTAGATGAAACTTACATTGGTCAAATGAGACAAAGGATAGTTCATACTACACTTCAAACTAATAAAAGGTGCAATACATCAAAAGGAAATAACAATTATCAACCTATGTTCACCCAGTGTCAGTGTACCTAATTTCATCATACGCTAAAAGACTTAAAAGCACATATAGACTCCAACACAGTGGTAGTGGGAGACTTTAATACCCTTCTATCACCAATAGATAGGTCATCCAAACAAAAAATCAATAAAGAAATCCTAGAAGTAAATCACACCATAGAGCAAATTGACTTAATTGATGTCTACAGAATATTCAACCCAAGAATAACATAATATACATACTTCCCAGCAGCCCATCAAACTTTCTCCAAAATTTATCATATCATAGGACACAAAGCAAGCCTCAGCAAATACAGGAAAATAGAAATAACTCCCTGAATTCTATATAATCACAATGCATTAAAACTAGAACTCAACAACAAAAACAACAGAAAACATGCAAAAAATTAGAGGGTGAATAACATATTGTTTAATGATCAGTGGGTCATAGCCAGAAGAGAGGAAATAAAAGGTTTTCTGGAAGCTAATGAAAATCAAAACCCAGCCTACCAGATCCTATAAGACATAGCAAGGGCAGTCATAAGAGGAAAGCTTATAGCCATGAGTGCATTTATCAAAAGGGCAAAAAGACCTCAAATAAACAACATAATGCTGCATCTCAAACTCCTAAAAAAGCAATACCCCCAAAAAAGCAGAAGAAGAGAAATAATAAAAATAAGGGCCACAATTAATGAGAGATCAAAGAAACCATACAAAGAATCCACAAAACAAAAACTGGTTCTTTGAAAAAGTAAACAAGATTGACAAGCCCTTGGCAAATCTGACTAAAATGAGGAGGGAAAAGACCCGAATTAGCAAAATTGGAAATGAAAAAGGAGAAATAACAACAAACACCATGGAAATACACATAATCCTCAGAGACTACTCTGAAATCCTGTATTATAATATATTGGAAAATCTTAAAGAAATGTACAAAATTCTACATACTTATATCCATCCAAAACTAAGAATATATTAACCCCTTAAACAGATCTATAACTGTTAATGAAACTGAAGCTGCAATAAAGTCTTCAAAAAAGAAAAATACAGAACCTGATGGATTCTCAGATGAATTATATCAGACCTTGAAAGAAGAACAAATACCAACACTCCTTAAACTTCTCCATGAAATAGTAAGGGAAGAAACATTGCCCAACTCATTCTATGAAGCCAGTATTATACTCCTCCCAAAACTGGACAAGGATACAATCAAAAAGGAGAACTGCAAGCCAATCTCCTTAATGAATATTGATGTTAAACTCCTCAACAAAATAATGGCAAACCAAATCCAACAACATATCAGAAAAATCATTCACCATGACCAAGTTGGCTTCATCCTAGGGATGCATAGATGGTTTAAATTCACATGATCATCTCAATAGATGCAGAAAAAGCCTTTGATAAGATTCAACACCACTTCATGACAAAAGCTCTAAGAAAACTAGGAATAGAAAGAATGAACCTCAACATTATAAAGGTTATATATGACAAAATTATATCCAACAACATACTTAATGGGGAAAAACTGAACCATTCTCCCTAAACTCAGGAATGAGACAAAGGTGCCCACTCTCCCCATGCCTAGTGGGGAATTCTTAGCCAGAGAAATAAGGCAGGAAGAAGAAATAAAAGGAATACCAATAGGTAAAGAAACTGTCAAAGTATCCCTATTTTCAGATGACATGATCTTAATCCTGAAAGACCTGCAAAACTCCACCAAGAAACTCCTAGATACCTTAAACACATTCTGCAAATTAGCAGGATACAAAATTATCTTACAAAAATCAGTATCCTTTCTATACACCAGCAATGAACAAATTGAGAAAGAATACAGGAAAACAATTCCATTTAAAATAGCCTCAGAAAAAAATTAAATACTTATGAGTAAACTTAATGAAGGATGTAAATGACCTCCTCAGTAGAACTACAAAGCACTGAAGAAAGAGATTGAAGAAGACTACAAAAGATGGAAAGATCTCCCTTGCCCATGGATTGGTAGAATCAGCATAGTAAAAATGGCTATACTAGCAAAAGCAATCTACATGTTCAATTCCAATGATGGGTATTGAAAAATCTACTTTAAAGTTCATTTAGAAACACAAAAGACTGCAAATAGCCAAGGCAATATTGAGCAAAAGGGGGTATCACAATACCTGACGTCAAAATATACTACAGAGCCATAGCAATAAAAACAACATGGTATTGGCACACAAGCCGGTGGAACAGAATTGAGGACCCGGATATGAATCCACACATCTGTCCCCATCTAATTTTTGACAAAGTTTCCAAAAATATACAATGGAGAAAAAATAGCCTCTTCAACAAATGGTGCTGGGAAAAGTGGCTATCTGCCTGCAGAAAACTGAAACTAGATCCATACCTGTCACCCTGTACTAATATAAACTCAAAGTGGGTTAAGGACCTTAATATCAGACCCAAATCCTTTCAGTTAGTGCATAAAAGAGAAAGGAATACCCTGGAAACAATAGGAATAGGCAAGGACTTCCTTAGTAAACTCCATTAGCCCATCAACTAAGAGAAAGGATGGACAAATGGGACTACATAAAATTGAAAAGTTTCTGCACAACAAATGAAATGGTCTCTAAATTGAAGAGACTACCCACAGAGTGGGAGAAACTATTTGCTAACTATATATCAGACGAAATACTGAAAACCAGAACATATAGAGATCTCATAAAACTAAACTCCCTCAAATCAATGAACCAATAAAAAAGTGGGCAACTGAACTAAATAGAACTTTTTCAAAGGAAGAAATCCAAATGGACAAAAAACACATGAAAAAGTGCTCACCATCCCTGGCAATAAAGGAAATGCAAATCAAAACCACACTGAGATTCCACCAAACCTTTGCTAGAATGGCTGTCATCAGGAATAACTGCTGGCAAGGATGCTGGGGAAAAGGAACCCTCATACAGCTCTAGTGGGAATGTAAGCTAATACAACCACTTTGGCAAACATTATGGAGGCTCCTTAAAAAAACTAAATATAGATCTGCCATATGATCCAGCAATACCACTACCAGGGATATACCTGAAGTAATGGGACACAAATTATACAAAAGTACTTGCACACCCATATTTATTGCAGAACTATTTACAATTGCCAAGCTATGGAAACAGTCAAGATGCCCCACAATCAACAAATGGATCAAAAAATGTGGTATTTATACACAATGGAATTTTACTTAGCCACAAAGAATGAAATTTTGTCATTTGCAAGTAAATGGATGGAACTAGAGAACATCATCTTAAGCCCAGTTAACCAGGCTCAGAGGGCCAAAAATTGCATGTTCTCCTTCATATGCAGATTATAGACCCAAAACAAATGCAGCAGTATTATTGGACATTGTTCACACACCAAGGAGAGAACACACACAGGAGAAATAGGGAAGGGAAACCTAAAACTTGAATGTTGAGGAGCAAATTAAGTAATCTTAAATTTGCAGAGGCCACCATGGGACTGGGACCAAGATGTTGTGAAGAGGTCTCATAGAAATGAACCAATGTGAGTTGCAATACATAAGTGCATGGAAGCAACACCAGGAATCTCTCTGTATAGCTATCTTTATTCCATTTACAAAAATGATACTGCTTTTTTATTATCTTTTATGTTTTCTCTTGAACAAAATCAGAGAAGGGGGTGGAACAGATTCGGGCTGGAAGTGGGGTGTTGGGGTGGGGAAGTGGCACAAGCAATGTATACACATTTAAGTAAATGTAAAAATGAAAAAATAAATGGAGAAAAAAATGACATTTTGCTCATTTAAGATAGGTACATAGGGACTTTCCTTGTGACTTTTCCACATATATTTTTATTATAGCCTGATTTGGTTCATCTCCTCTATTTTTCTTCTTTCTACCATAGTCCCTTTCTTATGATTGTTTTCAACTGGTTTAAAAGTCCTATATTCATTCTTGAATTGAGAGTACATCAACCATATTCACTTTTACATCCTTTTTTTACCCTTCCCCTTTGTATGTGATCTCCCTTTAGCACAACCTGTTTTTCACAGTATTGCTGTATTTGTATTAGGTCTATATTACACATATGAAAGAAAACATTCAGTTTTTGGCCTTCTGACCCTGGCTAACTTTGCTAAAGATGATGTTCTCCAGTTTCATCCATTTACCTGCAAATGACAAAATTTCATTCTTTTTTGTGATTGAATAAAATTACATATTATATAAATACCACATTTTCTTAATCTGTTCATCACTAGTGGTGCATCTTGGCTGTTTCCATAGCTCAGCTATTGTGAAAAATGCTGTAATAAACATGGATGTTTAGGTGCCTTTATTGTATCATGACTTACATTCCTTCAGGTATGTCCCTGGAAGTGGGATTGCTTGATCATATGGAAGTTCTATTTTTAGTGGTTATATTAATTTACTTTCTCACCAGCAGTGTATAAGGTTTCCTTTTCCCCCACATCCTTTCCAACATATGTTGTTATTTGTGTTCTTTTATTATTATTGTTCTGGTACATTGTAACATTTACCTAGATTCTTATTTTTTTTTCTTTTTTCTTTTTTTTTTTTTTCATTTTTCTTTTATTATTCATATGTGCATACAAGGCTTGGTTTATTTCTCCCCCCTGCCCCCACCCCCTCCCTTACCACCCACTCCACCCCCTCCCGCTCCCCCCCTCAATACCCAGCAGAAACTATTTTGCCCTTATCTCTAATTTTGTTGTAGAGAGAGTATAAGCAATAATAGGAAGGAACAAGGGTATTCTTATAATGCATCAAATATATTATACTTGAATTTACCCCTTCACTGCTCTCTTTCATCCTCCCTCCCCTGATTCCAGGAGCAGTTCCAACAAGTTTCATTTTTGCATTCACAAACAGGTGAATTTCTTCCATTCTCTGGGTTGTATCCTCATTCAGTTAATTCTTTATTTTAATGTGCCTTTCAATTTGACGTAATCCCATTTGTCCATTCCTGTTCTTAGTTCTTAGGCAACTGAAGTACTATTCAGAAAATAATTGCCTACTCCTATATCTTCAAGTATTTTTCTTGTTTCCCCATAGTGGGTTCAAGGTTTCAGATCTTATATTAAGATCTTTATTGCATTTTGAATTAACTTTTGTACAGGGTGAGATATATGGGTTTAGTTTCAGTTTGCTACAGTGGATATCCAGTTTTTCCTACCACTTTTTGTTGAAGAGGCTGTATTTTCTTCAACGTATGTTTTGGTCCCTTTTTCAAAAACTCAGAGGGCTGTATTTTTGTGTTTATTTCTGTGTTTTTATTGTGTTCCACTGGCCTATTTGTCTATATTTTCATGCCAGTACCATGTGTTTTTGTTACTATGGCTCTGTAATATAATTTAAAAGCAGGTATTATGGTACATAGAACTTTGCTCCTTTTAGTCAAGATTATTTCTGCTTCAAGGGTATTTTATGTTTCTATATGAATTTAATGATAGAATTTTCTGTTTATGTGAGGAATGACATTGGGATTTTGATAGGAATTGCATTGAATCTATAAAATGCTTTTGGTGGTATAGCCATTTTCACAATATTAACTCTGCTCTTCCATGAAGATGGAAGGTCTTTCTGTCTTCTAGTGTCTTCTTCAATTTCTTTCTTCAAGGTTTTGCAGTTTTCATTGTAGAGGTCTTCTACTTCCTTAGTTTATTCCTAAGTATGTAACTTAGGCTATTTTAGGCTATTATGAATGGGATTGTTTTCATAATTTTTCTTAACCTGGTAATTGTTAGTATATAGAAAAATAAATTTTTATATTGATTTTTGTGTCCTTCTACTTTGCTGAAAGACTTTATCAGATATAGGAGGCTTTTGGTGGAGTCATCACAGTCTTTTTAGTATTAAGACATCCTGTTTACTTAGGGAAAACTAATCCTCTTCCTTTCCTATTCTTCTCTCTTTAATTTTTTTCTCTTGCTTTATTGCTCTGACTAGGAATTTAATCAGTATATTGAATATATTCGATATATTCCCTACTGTTGTATGGAAAGTGGACATGTTTGTCTAGTTACCATTTTCCCTTTTTTATTATATCAGTGCTGGGAGTACATTGGGATATGTTTAAAAGTTCATACAGTGCATCATAATTGAATTCACCCTCTCTATCATTCTCCTTTATGCTCCTCACTCATTCCTGGAATAGTTTCAATAGATCTCATTTATATGCATGTATGTACAGTATTGGCACCATGTTCACCTGCCTTCACCCTTTCCCATACCCTCTTTATAGAAAATGGTTTCAGTATTTTCCTATTGGCTACTAGTTTGTCATGTATAGTCTTTCTTATATATTTTACTTTATTATGCATTATTTATATAGTTTATTATATACTATTTACATTATTATTATTTCTTTAATGATTCCAATACATCAATTGCTCTTCATATAGATACTTATTCATTTAAGATGAAGGTAGAGGCATGAATGAATAAGTGAGTGAGCAAATAAATTTGACATAGCTTATCTCTGACATTCAAAGCATGATCTGTTTCCTCTACCTTCATGTAAATATGTTAAAATTCACCTTATTCCTCTAAAATGAATCACAAATGAATTCAACATCTGAAAATTATATATTGAGATTATTTTAGGTCAATTTCACAGTGGTGAAGTGGTACATTTATAAAATTAAGAAATTAAAAGGATCATACAGGCAGGAAATCTCTAATGTTTAAAGGAGAATGTGTACTTTATTCTATACATGAGCTTATGGTGGCATTATCTACTGAACTAAGATGGGATCTTAAGCACACAGTCTGGACTAATCCATTCATATATGAATGGTATAGAAAATGATGGTGTTGGGAGAAAGGCTGGAATGTGATTTCATCTCTATACACAATTCCAAAGGGAAGGCAAAGACTGGGAAATAATCAATAGTTCATAGAAAATAATGAACACCATCTTGTGTACCCCATCCCCAAATGTCTCACTTCCTTTATATGTTCTTTTCTAGTTTTCATCTTAGAATTACTAGCGAATTGTCCTCCTCTTTGCTATAACCTTTTCTAATCAGCCTTTTACTTCTGGAGTATTTTACCACTAGTTTTCAGTTCTCTTCACCTTGATACTAGTTCATACTGATGATTTCATTTAGTCCTATGACCTAACTTTTTCTCTGGTTGATATCCAAGAAATACAGAAAACAAAATTCACCCAACTAAATGTCTGCCTTTCCCAACCAGCACTCCTGCCTACTTCCATAACCTGCTTTACTCAGTCCACTTCAGCTTTGTTAATAGCAAATCAATTCTTCCAATTGTGTAGGCTGAAAAAGTTGATATTATCAGTGACTATTTTATTTCTTCAAAACTTCACATTAACATGGTAAATGTGACAAGTTATCCTCACTCCCACCTGTTCTGCTGACTGGCATACGTTTTGTGAATTACTGAAGAAATAGATAAATTACCTTGAAGAAGTTTTAAAAAGTCATGAAAACAAATCTTCATGTCTTTCTCAGATGAATCTGATTAGCTAAAAATGAGTTCTGGACTAAATTTTTAGAGGGAGTAGGTGAGACTGAAAAGGAAATAGAGAGTGGATTTGAATGAAAGAAAAACTTCAGTTGATGTTGCAAAACTTTATAATAATGAAGAATTTAAGTGGCATCTTATACGTGTTATATGGAAATAATTTGGATTTCTAAGAAAGAATTTTAACCACACTTATTTAAATCAGAACAGATCAGCTAACCAAAAAGCTGAACCTATTTTGAAAGGAAATTCACTAATTAAAATGCAAACTTTAAATCTTTTACAAGTTTTAAAAATAATACTCATTAAAATGTTTAAAATGTCTACTAGTCCTTAAATTATTTTAATTAACGATAATGCTTAACACTTTTTTCTTCTGCTTCATATTCATCCTAATTAAAAAATGTCAAGTGCTCAACTCAAAGAAAATGTCTTGTGCTTTGTCCAAGGGATGTCAGGAAAATAAATACTGTAACATTTTGTTTGTTAATGCCTAAGATACATCAATTCATTCATTAGGATCTTTCTCTCTCTCTCTCTCTCTACGTCTTTCAGTCTTTCTCTTATGCCTTTCAGTATCTTAATAAAGAATTTTTGTAGAATATGGTCATCTAAGCAAATGCATCACTTGTGGGGATTATAAGTCAGTGTGGATGTTCTTCACTACACAGCAGGGTAGAAAGATTGTTTGCTCCCCAGCGTCCCCAAATTTTATCACACTTTTGGGCACATACAAAACAATCCCAAAATAAGCATCAAACAACCCCAGAAAGCTTGTTGATTTAAGAGATATGCACCTGCAAATATTGACAATTATTTATTATTTGCAATAGAATGTTCATGTTTTCATAATAACTATAACTTCTCCAAGCATTTTTGCAGTTTATCTGTTAATCTATACTGTAACTCTACAGCATAGAGATGACGTTTTACCTTTTAAGTTATTAGAATATATTAACTTTTCCATATTCACAGTAGAGCCATAAAAATTCTGACTTCTCTACATTTTTCCATGAAATTATCATATTGCTAGTATTCTCTTTTATATGATAAGGAAAATGAATTTAGGGAAATGTTCCAAACACACACATTATTTCATTATTCTCTAATACAATTTCCACTCATGCTCATCAAACAAGACAAATATCTAAATCCAGTTTTGCCAGTAATAAGTCAGTATTTCATACATCTTTTACTATTTCTCCAGCATAATAATGTTGTTGTATTAAACATGAGGCATAAAATATGGACCTTTCAATAATTTATTTCCTGATCATTTTCATTTCCCAGATCTAAGAAGTCCAAGATTAGGAATATTTGAAAATATTTCTGCCTTATTGCTGTGAATATTGAAGTGACACACTTTTAAAAGTCAACAAATATGTACTGAGAAAATGGTAGCCAGGCTTTTCAATGAGTTACCATGATTCTTCCCTACAAAATCCTTAGGAGGCAGATATTTGAATGTCTTGTTGTCTGAATGCAGACACTGGGGCTTAGAGAGTTCAAGTATCTTTTCCAAGACAAATATTCAAACAAAGACCAGGGCTGTCAGGTTTGGTCGGTCATAGCTATTATACCAGCTACTTGGGAGGCAGAGATCAGAATTGTTTGAGGCCAAAAAGAGCATAAAGTTAGTGATACCACATCTCAATAAACAAGGCAGGTGTGGCGGTACATGTTTGTAATTCCAGATATGTAGGAGAGACATGGGCAGGAGGATTGTGGTCTAATCTCTAAGTGGTAAAA
Source organism: Castor canadensis (assembly GCF_047511655.1). Taxonomy (NCBI): domain Eukaryota; kingdom Metazoa; phylum Chordata; class Mammalia; order Rodentia; family Castoridae; genus Castor; species Castor canadensis. The sequence goes on along the minus strand of NC_133397.1, from coordinate 72,362,977 downwards.
AAGTGCAGGATCTTACCCAAAAGACAACCAAAAGCTAAAGGGCTAAAGGTTTGGCCCAAGTGTTAGAGCATTTGCCTAGCAAATACAAGACCCTGAATTCAAACCCCAGTGCTGCCAAAAAGACTGCCACTGTGCCAATTTGATTCCAAAGCTCTGCCTTTAAGCCCATGGCTACCCAGGGTACTTTGCTCTTGTTGTTTTTTTAGTTTGTTTTTTATAAAAAAAAAATACTGCCTAGCATGTATTTTAGCAAAAATATAGTGACTATCTCTACAGTTTTTCATTTTCCTTTTGGTAGTTAAATTGTTTTCCAAGTACGTATGCACTTACAAACATGTGTGTAAGATATAATGGATGGATGCATTCATGTTTGTGTATATATTTTTTCAGCATCATCATCCAGTAGCAATTACATGTTCCAGTTGAGCAAAAGAAAAACAATGGCTCTTCCTGATTGGACTTTGGTGGATTCCATTTTCAGAGTGGATTCTGTCTGTTGACTGAGGAAAGGGTGAGGCTTTTTCCTTGGTCACTGTTCATAGTTAAGAAGAAAACCTTGCTGTGTCCATTGTCACAGAAGTGTGTGTCTCAGCTTCGACTTTTCTTCCCACAAAGGGTGGTTGAGCAAAATATAAAGCTTGCCAAGGCTCTGCAATATAACAGACACCAGTAGTTATGTGTATTAAAACACAGATTGGTTTTAAATCATCAGACTGAAGACACTGGACAAAGCTGTATTGCAAGTGTATTATGTCTAGTAAGTCTAATTAAAGCTAAGTTTACAGGAGAAGGGAATCAGTAATCAGTGTAAAGATCAGTTAGAGATGAATCAACATGGTTTGTAACACATGTGTACACGAAAGCAATGCTAGGAATCTCTCTGTATAGCTATCCTTAACTCAATTAGCAAAAACGCTTTCTCTTCCTTATTATGGTTATGTCTTTTCTTCAACAAAATTAGTGATAAGAGCAGAACAGGACCTGCCTGGAAGTGAAGGGGGGGAGAAATAACTTAAAGAATGTATGCACATGTGAATAAATGAATAATTTTTTAAAAAGCTAAGTTTAAGTAGGCACTGAATGAAATTGATGAAGTACTAATAAATCAAGAAACCTGATGTAAAAATAAGTAAGTGAATAAGAAAAACAGCAGAGAAAAACAAACCTAACATAGAATTTGGACAGAGAAAGTGGTTGAGAAATTTGAGGCATTTTTAACTGATCCTTTCTTTGATTTCCTTTTGCTCCATCCCCATTTACATACACACATATGTATGTATGTGCCAAATGGAGTTGTAAAGTAGTGCTCAATAGGTCACCAACATTTCTGCCCCAAAATATGTTAGCAAGAAATTATATAAAAATAAATGACTGAAGCTTTTCATTAAAGTTTCCAGGACTGTGTTTGAGGGCTAAAACACAACTAAAAATATATTCAGGTGTCAAAGACCAGAAGCATGTACGTAGTTGTGAGCAGACATGAAGAATTACTCTAAACAGCTTTATGAACTGGGATTTCTTGTATTGACTCATGTGTAGGAAGAATTTTCACTCATCCACTTATCAAAGAATACAATTTTGCCATGAGATCAGAGTCTCTAATTATATTCCACTTCAGCTGTGGTATGTAAACTCATGTACTGGATATCTATTAAATGAACTACAAATCCTTAGCCTGACACTCAAGTGTCTCCCTCCTCTTTGAACTTACACCAGGGTAGTTTGCCACCTCCAGGTCCACCTACCATTGCTTACATACATGCAATGTTCTTGCAAATGCAGTCGCTCACTGTTCCTTAAAGACAACATGCATCAATCTCTATTGCCTTGGTTTATGATGGTCATTCTTGTGCCTTCTCATTGCTGGTTTATAAATCTTACCTATCTTGAAAATCTTTCATAAAACCACTTCCCTCTACCCTCTCTCCTGATCCTCACAATATTTTGTAAAGAATTATCTTATTTTTTACATTTGCTTGGGGCTTTGGTTTATCCTTCAACTGTTAGGTAATGGTATAAGTGGTTGAGAGTCTTTGTTTATGTCTTAAGCATGAATTGTGCCACTCATCTTTCTTCTCAAACCAATGATATTCACATTTCTTGGCTAACAGCAAGACAGATTTAGTCCAAGTGAACCTTTAATGATACCCCAAATCTCCTGTTAACTTACCTGTGAACTCAAAAGGAGGATCTGGTCTTCATTTTATCAGGGGAGTAATAGGCTTTCTTTTAGCTTCCAATGGGTTTTGGACACTTTTTTGAACAGTGATGTTTAAATTATAGCCTCATCTAGGCTGCTGTGAGCACAGAACATGCCCTCAAATTACAAGTCTATTTGTGCTCCTTGGCAAGTGCATTTATTAGCATTAATATATCAATTATTTTTAATTAGTTCTTGGAACTTCTCTTTCACAAATAGTAAGTCATTAGCTGCGATTTGCAAATGAAAATGATCACACTGTTTTCCATGCCCCCACATAATAGCGCCTTTGATTATCCACCCCAGAAAACCACTCATTATTTCCTCTTATCTTAGCCCTTCTTTTCTCATTAGCTGTTTTCCTAACAACCTGTGGAAATCTTAACAATGTGGCAAAAGTTTCCTAATTATACTCATTCACTCCACACTGACATCAGGGTGCATTGTGACACCTTCCACTCTTTTTTCTGCTTGTATGTGGATAGCTGAACACACCTTCCCCCCACCCCAACACACACATACATATACACAACATCACTGCCTTTTGGACTCACAGCAGTTTTGTATTTGAGACCAGAGAAGAATAATATTTTTAAGCTTCATTTCCCTTGATCATTTCAGACCACACGTGGTTATTACAGTCTTTCTATTTAAGGCAATTCTTTTTGTATGTCTTTTAATATTTTTAAAAGACATTAAAATAAGGAAAAAAATTCTTAGCCAGAGGAGATGATTCAGCTTTGAGGAAGAAACTATTATCACAAATGCCTACCAGGAATGAACTAAATATATGAACAAATCATTGAATTGGTGTCTATATACACAGTGCTCAAATGAACATGTGATTCAGAGTAATTTGAAAATTGACTTACCGAACACTTAATTGTTTTAAAATCATTGAATATAAGCCAAGCCTAATTTACAAGGATGTATTTTTAAGTTTCATTGAAAGTAGATTAAATCAATCCACACAACATATACTTTATTTAAATAAGTTAAACTATCCAAAATTCCCAGAGCTATAATTTATTTTTGATTATAGTATATCAAAATGTTATTTGTGACATCACAAATTATTTCAAAGGATTTTGAGAAATATTGCTTAGAATAAATCTTCCTGAGAACTATAGGGTATACTACTTAGGAAATCTTGTACACACAGATTATACTCATAACCAGGAATATGCTAATCCTATGAAAATTAAGAGAAAATCCATACATAAGATACTCAGTACTTTACATTTTCCTTATTACTTACATTTTCAAACACATTAGCATTAGCCTGTATTGCTTTTATGTATGTGTGTATATATATATATAACATATATATTTATTTGTATATACATATGTATCACTATCTAACAATAACACATTTATGACATAATTTCTCAAAAAAAATCAAATGACTTACTCAATGTCAATAGATAGTGTGAGAGATAGGACTAACTAGACCCAAACTCTTTTAGTTCCTGTTTTGGTTTTATTTTTATCACAATTTAATTGTTACAATAAAATACCACATTTAATAAATAAGATGCTACCATTAAATTCTTTGTAGAAACAAAATTTGAAAAAAACAAAATGTACTAAAAAAAAATCTGTTGATGAACATGTAGAGGAAGCTGAACCAGCTACTCAAGACCAGAAAGGGCAATCATTATCAGAATGTACTGGTTCCAGTTGAGACAAACAAGAACTCAGGCAAGTAGTGGGAAATTAAGAGGGAATATTTAGACAGTTCTAATTGCATTCCCCAAGCATCATCTGCACTGTTATTTATATAACTTAATTTACCTTAGTATCCACCAGAAAGGTGAGATAAGTATCTTTGTAGTTAAGTTAACAATTGAAGAAATAGGGTTAAGATCATTGAGAGGAATTATTGAGCATCTCACAGCCTGGTAAGAACAGTGTTACACTTGCAATCAATTCTGTTTCATATCAAAGCAATACTTAAGAACATGAACAACAAAGAAATGAGAACTGGCTGATCCCTGCCATATAGGAGGTAATGTGCCAGGTACCTTAAATATATTATGTCACTAAATCTTCATTGAATCACTATACATTATATCATATTATCAGTGAGTCTGAGAAAATGGTCAGTATAAAGAGATAAAGAAAATGTAAATCTCATGAGAATAAATATCTTCACTTACTTGTTGATAAGAAAAACACTAGTGATTATCCTACATCTTGGAACTATTTGGATACTTCATGGTATAGTAGTACATTAGGGACTCAATGATAGTCACAACTGCCAGGAAACTAAACACATTCTCTCTCTCCCTGTTCCTTTTCCTCTGCCTCTTCCAATTCCTGACAATTTAGACAAAGCGTCAGAAATTTCCCCTTGTGTCAGAGTTGTTTGACATTGCAAAACATCTCTACCAGGAAGAATGGACAACCCATAGTTGGTGCCACATTTTGTGCAATGCCATCTTAAAGTCAGGTTCATTTTGCTTTCTTCCTTAGTCCTCTCATATCAGGGAATTTACTATGCTCCCCCAGCAGTCCATGCTTCAACAACACTTCTAAACCTTTTATGGGAATCATAATGTTTATATTGCAGTTTATGTCATGAAATTTCAGTCTCTGGATTTAATTTCTGACTATTTTGTAGAGTAAAATAGGAATATTAATTGGTAGATTCATCCAGTTTTGTCATCTTGTGATTCATCACTATAATGAGCTCCCTAAAATAAGCCACAATTTTGTCTAGCTTTGCAGTAGTTATGGTACCCACTGATAAGAATATCATTTGCTTAAATGGACTAGAATAGTATACATGGACTCTGGTACACAGGGAATACACACATACACACATGCACAGGTGCACACACACACTGACATTATCAAATAATATTAACATATAGGGTGCATTTTCAATGTAACATGTATGTATATATTTGGAGCTGGTAAAAATACACCCATACTCATATATAATACTTCTCCCTCAGGATATCCTTACCTAAAGTCCATTGCCATATGCATTGTTCACATTTCTAAGCTTTTCTATCATTTCCATTTTGGTTTTGTTATTTATTTATTTGTTTCTTTGTTTGTTTATAGTTGATTGATTGGTTAGTTTGGTTTGCCTTTTTTTGTTTTTGTCTTTGAGTCAGAGTTCTGCTAATGTTGGCCAGGATGGCCTTGAACTTGAATTTTTCTGTCACCTACAATGACTGTCCACATTCCCAGATTCTAATGAATTGTGACAGTTATTGTTTTAAGCAATCCTTTCATCTTTTGGTTTTATTCTACATGTGATGGTGTAAGACAAACTCACATGAGTCCATTTACAGATTTAGTAATAACCATTAGAGGAATGAAGGTACCCTTTAGTAGGGCATTCCTTTAGGAGAGAAGAAAGCAATATCTTCCTTAGATAATGAGTGGGGAAAGAAGGGTCAATTTTTCCCAATAGAAAGATAGTGGCAAAATCTGATTTTGGAGACATTTGAACCTCCTTATCTGGTAAGATAATACAACTTCAGTATTTCAAGTTGTATTGTTCATGTACTTACATTCATTTCGCTTCACAAAAACAGACTTGACAAGGCTGAGAATAGAGATGGCCATGTAGTTCAACAACATGGAGACACATACTAAGTTTGATTTTTTCCTATCTGAAATATCCGATTATAAAAAGAGAATTTTTTTCAATATAGATACTCTGTATCTGTAAATATTCTGTAAATTGCAATATTCTTCTTAAGAAGAGAATTTAAGGATTTTATCTACTTTATTCTCTTACTTTGAATTTCCCAGATAATCAATTATGACTACTCATTCAACTTTTTTTTGCCTCTTTACAAAATTATCTAGCAGTAATCAAGAGCATATTATTCCAATGAATAATTTTCTTAATTTTTTTTACTATTCAATGACATAGATTTGGAAGTGCTGTGTCAGGTTATGAACACTGTTTTCCCCTATACTGCAAATAGATTTCTTTGGGGATCTATTTACTATATCAGAGCCTCTAGACTGATGTTCTCTAATAGAATTCTTTAGGTGAAGGCATGATGGTCTAAATCTACCTCGCATAAGAAGAATGGAGGGGAGATATTTGGATACATAAAAAACTAGAAATCAGATTTAGAAATTATAAATTACCAATGCAGTTCAAATATGCTTGGAACAGATACGGTTATATAACAGAAATAGCCTCGTGAGCATTGAACTGTAATAATAGAGTGGACACCAGAAATTTAAGTGTCTTTATTCATTTTTCTTATGACTAATATTTCAGGAAAGGAAAATTCAATTGTCTAACTGTGGTTCCTCATTGCTCTCTGGGTAGAGTAGAACAAAACTTTATCACACAGAAATCTGTATGCAAAAGTTAAATCTTCAAAAAGCTATCAGGTAGATTTTATAAAATAAAAATCTATACTTAAAATGTGTGTTGAATTACATTTAATTATTTGTATTTGGGGAGTCAATTTCCATGCTTAGCATTATATAGGTCTATATACAAATGGTTCCAGTGGACTCACTCCTCTAGCACAGAAGTGTGATATCTTTCAATTTTTTAGAAAACATTTTTCTAAATAGTCAATCCTAATTCTAGAGTACATCTCTTTTATGGAAATTTGGGAGATATGAACCTACAGCTTGAACTTTTTAAAAAAATGTTAGGCAACCTTTCCTCTTCCTGAACATGGAATAAGCAAAAAATATTTTCTTCAAGTGAGAAAAGTCAAGTTGTACTTTGATTATTTGAGTTAGTTATATTGACATTTGTAAGTGTCAAGAATTGCAATTGGAATGTCGGGGAGTTTCACCCTCACTGTGATTGGCTGAAGGAATTTGAAAAATTTTATTTGTCTGAGCCTCAGAATCAAGGCTGTAAAAGACCAATATGTGAAGACTCAGTGTGTCTCACATGTCACTCCACTCTCAGGTCCCTGTTCAGATGCCACCTCTTGTATCTAGCATGAGTTTCTTGTAGAAACCTTAACTTGGGAGTGACAGAAGATGCCAGAAAAGATAACAGACAGACAACAAAACATGCACAAAGCTGGGGCCAAGTAGGCTGAGTGCTCTGATGGAGACACATCAGCAACCTCCACCTCAGTGAGTTTATTATATACTGTAGCAACAGCTGGCAGAGAGATATTTATTGGGGAAGGAGGCATAGCATTGTAATCCTTAGGAACAAGAGAAACCTGTGACAGCTTCCATTTGAAATTAAACATGTTAGGAAAAACAGCTATATAGCATCTTGCCCACTTCTGCAGCTGAGGCTGTGCCAATTCAAGTGTTCAATTTATTGGGCATAAGTATACTTGCTCCCTTCTGCAGTCTGGGGCTGTGTGAATCTCAAACACACAGCTTATTCTACATACCTGTTGGCTCCCAACAAGTGTGGGAATGTTTGAATGAATTAGAGAATATTTCTTTTGGTGGACTTCACAGAATACAGTTACTAGACTAGTGAATAATGCACATCTATTTTCATTATATTAACGAATTCCACTAGAGAACACATATGCTAAGAAGCAAGAGTCTCTTTCAGAAAAATAAATATTTACAGTGTTGGAAGTGAAGAAAAACAAATAAATATTTAAATCTGAATTAGTCTCCAGTTATATTGAGATGGATTTCCTTACTCATTTTGGCTAATCCCATGGAAACTCCTGCTATAAATACCAAAGAGATTGTGATGGCCTTGTTACCAGAATTAACCTGTGACAATTCCAATATCTCAAAGATGAGTGTTTCTTTCCCAATATCAACTTGACACTATGCCCATTGATCCATACAGTCCAGCTACGCTGACCTGATTTCCATTGCTTAAATGAGCAGAGACTATTTTACCCCAGCTCCTTTCCCTTTGCTATTTCCTCCTCTTGGAATATTTGTTTAAAATTTGCTTGATCACCAGAGAAGAGTAGAATCGTAATTAACTATGGCCTTGCTAACAACTCAGAATGTACAATATTACTTTTCACATTATGATAATAATAAATGGTTCATATGGAACCCTTTACACATGGTAGACTCTATTTTTAACAAACAACTTACTTAGCATTCAAAATAAAAAATAACCTACCTAAATTTTCTCAGACATAGAATTATGTCTTGTTAACACCAGTAAGATCCAAAGTTTGTGATCTTAAAGCTAACTGATAAGTAATTCTAATTCAGCTCAAAATTGTACGATCACAAAAGCCTCTTATCCAGCATGGCTCAAATTTATAGTTGTTTGGCAAGAAAATTTCAGTAAAAATTCACTTTCTTGAAATACTGATACACATTATTCTTACATTTTTTACTTAAAATGGAAATGCATGCATTTTGCACTAGGAAGCCCAAGTGGAAAGTAGTGACTGCACAAACTGGGCAGAACCGTTTTCATGTGTTCATTGTAGTGGGTTGAAACCATTGGTGGGCCCAGGCTCAGAAGGTAAGACTTAGGTATTTGCATACTAATACTTACATATTTTTAGCAAATACTTGTAGACAGTAAGTGGAGAAAACGCAAGTAGAAAGCCATATGGCTATTTGTAGAAACTGTGAATGCCTTTCTTGCATGGACTGTGTAATGATTACTGTGCATAACTGGTAGAACAGATACTGCCTAGAAAGTCAGAGGTGACTGGAAATGAAGCTTTCCCTCTCTGTCATGCAAAGAAACACTTCCAGTGAGGAGGTATTAGGAGTAAGGGAGTCAGGACTACGTGTACAATGTTTTTGTTAGCAAAGGTTATGAAAGTAACCACAAATGTGATATTAACAGCAAGCATAGGTTAAGAAAGTTAATGAGTAAGAAGACCCAATGTCAGCTCCAAAGTGAAAGGATCAGAACAAATTAGTGGTTTGACAATGTTCCAAGGAAAAAGCCAACATTTCAGAATGAGATACTTGTTCATAAGGAATCTATTCTAGAGCAGATGTACAATAGCATTTTTGAATCTGCCAGTAATATGGTCTCTGTGCTTTTCTTCTTGTGAAAAAATAATCTAAATGCACTTGAACAGATTTCCTTCTTGTGTGGAGAAAGAAAACAGTCAGTAAAAGGCAAGATGAACTATCATTTTACCAACTATCTGGTAAACTATTTGGCCAAAATATCTGCCAAAACTCCATCCTCCAAAGCACAGGAAAGCTTAGAAAAGAAATGAAAGGTGAACAGGAAGAAATTAGAAAAAAAGGAAGAATGATAGAAGAATATATTAAAAAGAAAAGAAAGTTCTAAAATTAGAAATAAAAACAAAAATTCAGTAAGTCATGAACTTGAAAATCACAAAAAGAACAGGAAGCTGAGCTTGAGGTTGAAGCTGAAGAAATAACCAAGGTCAAGGACTGAAAACAGAAAAGCTAGGATAAAGTGTCATGGAAGTAGAAATGATAGGAGATGGTAACATGAAGAAGGGACAAAAAAAGGTTTCAGAAAATTAATCCACTCTGAAGTTAATGAAAGGAAAATGACTTGCAGGACATTCCAAAGCTGAAAAAGAAACAGAAGATAAGGAACACTTTGAAAGGTAGCTCCGTGGGGAAGGGAGCTGCTAACATGGTTTTGTAAACCAGTGTTAGACAATCAAAACATCCAAGCACTAAGAAAATGTTTTTAACTCGAGATTATGTGGCAAGGAGTGTCAAAAATCAGAGAAAACAGACTAGAATCACCAAATTTCATCTTTTGTTTAAGAAAACACAAGGTCCAATTTTTATTGTGCTGGGTAGGGATACATTGTGGCATTTACAAATATTCTTACAATATATCAAATACATCATACTTGAACTCACTCCCTCCATCATTCTACTTTATATCCCTCTCCCGTCATTCCTGGAATAGTTTCGACAGGTATCATTTTTCTGTTTACATACATGCGCACACAGTTCTTGCACTATATTTACCCTCCCATGCTCTTTCTAAACGTCCTACCCCCTCCCACTGTACCAATCCCCTCTTGGGTGGACCTGTTATGCTGTTCTGTTTTCCAATTTTGTAGAAGACAAAAAAAAAAACCCAAAATATGACATTTTTGCTTGTTTGAGATAAAGGTAACCACACAGGGAGTTTCCTTGTGATGTTTCCATGTATATATGTATTATAACCCCAGATGGTTTCTCTCCTTTAATTTTCTTCATTCTGCCTTAGTACCTTCCTTATGGTGGTTTCAACCAGTTTAAGATTTTTATATTCATTCTTATATAGAGAATATTTCAACAACATTCAAGTTTTGAGTTTCCATGTTTTACCCTACCCCTCTTGTGCATGACCTCTCTGAGTCTGGTTAACTTCACTTAAGGTAATGTTCTGCAATTTCATCCATGTACCTGCAAATGATGAAATTTCATTCTTCTTTGTAGCTGAATAAAATTTCATTGTACATAAATGCCACATTTTCTTAATCCATTCATCACTAGTGGGATGAATCTAGGCTGTTTCCTTAGCTTAATTATTGTGAATAGTGCTGCCGTAAACATGAGTGTACAGGTGCCTTTGTTGTAACCTGATTCACTTTCCCATGGGTAAATCCCTGGGAGTAGTATTACTGAATTGTATGGCAGATCTTTTTTTCACTTTTTTAAGGACTCTCCGTACCATTTTCCATAGTAATTGTACTAGCTTACATTCCCACCAGCAATGTATGAAGATTCCTTTTTCCCCACATCTTCACTGACGTTTGCTGTTGTTTGTGTTCTTAATGATAGCCATTCTAACAGGAGTGAGGTGGAATTTAATGTGGTTTTAATTTGCATTTCCTTTATGACCAGGGATGGTGAACATTTTTTCATGTTCTTTTTAGCCACTTGGACTTCTTCCTTTGAAGTGGCTTTGTTTAGTTCATTTGCCCATAGCTTCATTGGATCACTGATTTTTTGGGGAGTTTAGTATTTTAAGCTCTCTGTATATTCTGATTATCAGTCCCTTCGATGATGTATAGCTGAGAAATTTTCTCCCATTTTGTGGTAGCCTCTTCAATTTAGAAACCATTTCTTTTATTGTTCAAAGTTTTTTAATTCATGTATCCCCATTTGTAAATACTTTCTCTTAGTTGCTGAGCCAATTGAGTTCTAATGAGAAAGTCATTTTCTCTGGCTGTTGTTTTCAGTGTACTCCCTTCTCTTTCCTTGAGCAAGGTGTTGTTCAGGTTGCAATTGTTTGAGTATTTTCTGCTGCTTCTTTTGTTGTTGAGTTCTAGTTTTATTGCATTGTGGTCAGACCGTATTGGGGGTTATTTCTTATATTTGCTGAAACTTGCTTTGTGCCCTAAGATAAGGTCTGTTTTGAAGAAAGTTCCATAGACTGCTGAGAAGAATGTGTATTGTGCTGTTGCAAGATGTAATACTCTGTAGACATCTGTCAGGTTCATTAAATCTATGGTGTCATTCAATTCTAGAATTTCTTTGTTGATTTTTTTGTTGGATGACCTATCTATTGGTGATAGAAGAGTACTAAAGTCTTCTACTACCACTGTCTTGGTGTTTACCTGTAATTTTAAGTTCATTAGTGTATCTTTGATGAAGTTTGGTAAACTAACATTGGGTGCATATAAAGTGGTAATTGTTATTTTCTCTTGATGTATTGCTCCTTTTATTAGTATAAGTGACCTTATTTGTCTCTTCTGACTTACTTAGTTTTGAAGTCCACTCTATCTGATAAGAGAAATGCTACACTTGGCTGTTTTCAGGGGTCATTGGTTTGATAAATCTAATTCCACCCTTTCATCTTAAGACAGTGTTTGTTTGTGTCAATAAGATTATTTTCTTGTGAAAAACAGATTGTCAGGTCTTCCTTTTTAATATAGTTTACCAAATGGTGACTTTTGATGGGGGAGTTGGGTCTGTTAACATTCATTGTTAATATTTAAAGTATGTGGTGATTCCTGCCATTTAGTTCTTTTTGTTGTTTAAGGATTTGTATGTGTGCAGTCAATTTTTTTCATCTCTTTGTGTACTATCTTTTCATCTCTTTAGGTTTAATATTTCCTGCCATTTTATAGCTATGTTTCTTTTCATCTTCTGTGTGTAGAATTCCTCTTAGAATTTTCTGCAGTGGTGGCTTTGTGGTCATATATTGTTTTAATTTCTGTTCATCAAGTAAGACTTTTATTCCTCCATCAGTTTTGAAAGATAGCTTTGCTGTTTAGGGTGTCATAGGGCTGAAATTGTTTTCTTTCAGTGCTCAAAATACTTGACTCCATGCCCTTTTTGCTTTTAAGGTTTCTGTTGATAAATCTGCTATTTTATTGGGTTTACCTTTACATGTTACTTGATTTTTCTCTCTTACAGCCTTCAATATTTTTTTCTTGTTCTCTGTGCTAGTTGTTTTAACAATAATATACCGTGGAGATGTTCTGTTTTGGTCATGTCTGTTTGGTGTCCTGGAGGCTTCCTCTACCTTCCAGGGCATTTCTTTCTTGAGATTTGGGAAATTTGTTGCTAGTATTTTTTCAATACATTATGTATAGCATTGGCCTTTACCTCTTCTTCTTCAATGCCCATGATTCACAGTTTTGGTCTTTTGATGGAGTTCCTAAGTTCTTGTATATTCCTTTTGTAGATTTTGAGCCTTTTGTCTAAGAATTCTTATCTGCTTTCTTTAATATCTGTTTTGTCTTTGAGCCCTGAAATTTTGTCTTTCACTTCTAGTCTGCTGGAGTAACTTTCAACTACATTTTTATTTGATTTAAGGAACTTTTTATTTCCAGGATTTCTATTTGATTCTTTCTTCTAAGATTTTCCAATTCTTTATTAAACTTCTCTTTCATATCTTGTGCTATCTTCTTCATTTGATATATCTCTTTTTTTATAGGGTGATAGTTTCATTTTGGAGTTTGTTGAAGTCGTCTCTGAGTTCATTGAGTTGTTTCTGGGTCTTCTCAAATTTTTATTTGTGTTGTTTTGATATTATTTGAGTTTTTTCTGTATGTTCTCTTTAAGCTTCTCTTAAAGCTCCTCCACGAGTTCCTCTTTGAAATCTCTTTTGAGCTCCTCTTTGAACATCTCTTTGTGGTCCTCATTAAGCTCATTGGACATATTTATCATCATTCTTCTGGCGTCAGCAACTGAGTACCCATTTCTTTCATTTTCCACTGACTCCTCTATTGAATTGTTAGTCTTTTGAGTGGTTATAGTCCCCTACCTTCTTATCCCCATGATTCTATTTTGTGGCATGTTTCTGTGTAATTGATCTTTAAAAAATCAATAACCCAGATCATTTTAATCACCTGTTGTCTTTCCCTTGACTTAATTACTATGCTGTGACTAGCTTAGTTGTTAGCTAGGTTTATATGCTACTTCTATTCCTTGACCTGGAGGTATAAATTAGCAATAACAAATTCACAGAGTCAAATTTACATAACAGATAGAGAATCCCTTGGTAATATTTTCATTATATATAAACAGTAGGAATTGGGGAATTGTGGGGATAAAAGTTATCTGGATAGAGACAAATACTTAGGTAATTAAAAGATGACACTAGGGGAAGGGCAGAAAGAGAAGGATGAGATGAAAGGGGGATGAGGTGTGAGGTGTAGGTGCTACAAAGTCTTAGGGCCTTAATGCCATAGACGCAGACATTGATATCAGATCTCATGAAATTTTGGCCTAGGTTGGCCTTGAGCCATGATCCTTCCAATTTTTGCCTCCCAAGTAGCCAGATTGCAGGCATCCCTCACCACACTTGGTGGGAGAAAGATTTTAAAGATGATCATAAGTCAGTTTAGTGAAAATAGTTTTGCTATATTTTTTTATCCTATTCCCAGTATTTTTCAGCTTTATATCCCTTAATTATCTATCACAATTTTAGATTTGCCTTTCTTATATTAGAAACCATTCAACTAACTTATACGGACAATACTTTTATTGATAGTGATAATTGGTATGATGCAATTTAATTAAATCATATAAATATAATTACTGGAATGAACGGACTTGGAGAAATAAAATCAACCTAGATAAGCATAAAGTTCAGTTTGTGAGAGCAAATACTCATATGGTTCTTAAAATATTATCTACAAGCTACATTCATTTATCAAACTTTGGGCTACAGTAAGTTTAACAGATGAACAGGAGAATGTAGATAATCTTGGAAAAAGCTATGTGATTTTTTAAAAATAAATTTCTCAGTCATGATGACCAGATATAAATATCTGGCACTTGTTCATTATGTCCTTATAAATGTCCATAGCCACTTTAAAGCAGTCATCTGCTCTCACAGTTTATTATTATTACTCCCAGTTAAGAGCAAGATATTTTAGAGTAAAAATAAAAAACAATTAATTCACGTCCAAAATTTGCCACTTAATAGCCATCTGATTAAAAGCAACTTTCCTAATCTCCCTATGTTTCAGAGATCTCATTTATAAAATTGGAATAGTAATGTATACCTAAGGTTGTTGCTACAGTAAATGAGAAAGTATATATAAATATACTTTATATATAAAAAATATGGGAGCTCTAACTATCTTCTCAATCTCCACCACACTTCTTTCTTTTGTCACAGCAATCATTGTTTTAATATTTTCTGCATCCCTAGCAGACTAGGAGAGTTCAAAGACTTACAGATGCATTCTTCATATTATTTCTCTTGGAAATCTCATTTCTAGGTTCATTTCCTTCTCTCACTCTGTCCACCCACACAAAGACCTTGCAAGTTCAACTCCTCTTAATTTACTTTACAAAGTCATGTCACTTTCTATGAGTTAATTGTAGAAACTCATCTGAAATCACTTTCTGACATACATGACATTGAAGTGGGTGATGAATACAAGTCTTGATCCATTTTCTATTGCTATAAAATATACCTGAGGCTGGAAATTTATAAAAGAATGGTGGTTTTTTTAATCTCAGAATCTTGAAGATCAAAAGCATGGTGCTATTGTTTTCTTAAATTATTATGAGGGATTTATGCTGCATTAATGCATGTGAAAAAGCAGTAGGGAAGCAAGCGTATGCAGAAGAATAGAGTAGAGGGACAGGAAGAGAGAAAGAGAGAGAGGAGTCTCACCTGTATTATAACAAACTATTACAGATTAAGGAGAAGTAATCTAGGAGAAATAATTTAATCCCATGGCATAAAAATTTCTTAATTACCTAATCATTCCTCAAAGCCAATGTTAAAGATTGAACTTTAATTAGTTTCAATGGGGGAAAATTATAGCAAAAACATACTTACATATAATGGAGGAACAATTGGTTATTATCCTCTTTACTTCAGGAAACATCAGCATCTTTGTAGAGTGTCAGAATAAGATATTATCTGTGAAATATGTACAATAAGTAGCACCAAAGCAGAGTTGGGAGACAGAAAAGCAAGTGTTCTGTTCTGGATAGAAGCATCATATATACAATATTGCTGAAGTTCTAACTTGAGACATTTCTCTGTTTTAATATGTGTGGTAGAAACCCTGATAACATCCCAAGCCTATCCAATGCAAACTGATTTCTGCAGTAAAATCATGGCCAGAAAACCAGTATAATTTTACTTCAGTAAGTTAGTAGCCTTATAACAATGATTTCCCTTCACTGTAGAAATAGGAAAAATAAAGTGTTGTTATCAAAGTCTGTAAAAATCAGGGCCTTGGGAACACATCCCAGAACACTCAAACTGGAC
The DNA here is from genome assembly GCF_047511655.1 of Castor canadensis. Lineage (NCBI taxonomy): Eukaryota > Metazoa > Chordata > Mammalia > Rodentia > Castoridae > Castor > Castor canadensis. The sequence continues at coordinate 72,347,198 of NC_133397.1, read as the reverse complement.
CACTTTTTCCTTCAAAAGTGAAATGAACAAATCACCTCAAAGTAATAAAACAGATTCGCCTGTACCTTAAAAGGCAATTTATGGAAATTTTTTGTGTTCGCTACACTCTCTTTCTCTCCCCCCCCCCCTTATAATTCTGAAGTATACAGCTTGTAGCAACTGTCAGTCATTAAGGTTTTTATTGATTCATAGATACCTAGGCTATTGAAGTCAAAGCACAACAATAGTATTTCTCAACAGGGAAAAAATAAAACCTTGATGGAAAATTGGAACAGAACATTGGATAATTTCCTGTTTTAATGTGCAGGTGGAATGTGTAGGAACATTGTGTGATAATAATGTTAGCTAGTGAGTCAATGCTGTGTGATCTTATAAATTATCTTTTACCTACTTCAAAATAGCAAAAAGAAAATTCTCATAATTATGCTACATGAAACAAGATAAAATATACTACACAGAATGTTTATTATAGTGTCTAACAGGGTAAACTCTTGGCAAATAGACAGTGAACTGTTTATATTTAGTAATAACATTTTTATTCTCAGCATCTCTATGATACACAGAAAACAAAATTATGCTGTGTGTATTTTTGCCAAGCCATCTGATATTTTTGCTTCCACAATTGGTAGAAACTACATGCTCTATCATAGTTATTAATTTCACATTTGCACCATTTGTTCAAGTGGAAATCCCTGAAATACTACAAAACATTAAGTTAACCACCACAAAATATTTATATATAAAACAGATAAGAGCTAAATATATGTATGTGTCTAAAATAAATACTACTGGACTTGATACACTAGCATAGTAAATAATAGCAAGACTATAACAATTAAGAAATGTTGCATAGGTCAGGTGTGACCTATGGTGGCAGTGGCAAAGAGGATTGTGAGTCCAGGGCCAGTCCAGGCAGTTAGTGAGATCCTATGTCAAAAACAAAATGCAAAAAATGAAAAATCTAGGGACAGGACTCAAGTGGTAGAGCACCTGGGTTCAAACCCCATTAATATGTGAAAAAAATCTTACATTAGAGAATCATAAAACTGTGATAATTCTCAACTTCATAACATTTCCTGAGTTTCTTCTAAAGTAAAAGGTGGATCTTGTCATCTATAATATTTAAGGTTATAGTTAAAATCACAAAACCTCTTGTGAAAATTTGAGGACAAAAATAATAAACAGCATATCATTAAAGCTTTGAAGAGCTTACAGAATTTTGAAGAAGTAGACTTGAAGCTTCAAAAACATCACTATTAAGATTGAGTATATAATCAGTCTACTTTTTTTGATAACTATGTTAGGCCATTGCGGAGCTCCTATCTTATCTATTAATAAATGAATGGGTTAATTTATCCAGTTGAGGTTGCGTCAGCAACCTGATCTTTGTTTCTAGTAGAGAACAGGACCAAAGCTGATATACAAGCTATGTTGAATGAGGTAAGTAAACAATTGTGATTTGTGCTAATTATTCCCATTGAATCCAGAAAACACATTATCTATAATGTGTATCAATGACAAGGCACTGGATGGAGATATGGGAAGAAGAAACTTATTTATTTGTAATGACTATCATCTTATAAGAAACTAACATTTATTAATCATAAGTGTATAGCAAAATCACTCGGACAACTTTTTTAAGGGTTTAATCACCAATCAGCCTGATTCAGCAACCCCACTTGAAAAACACTCTTATCAGGAAATCATAATTAAGTCTAGTATGGTGACAATAACTGTAATCCCAGAAACTTGGGAAGCAGAGTTCAGCAGGACTGTGGCTCAAGGTCTATCCACACAAAAATGTTAATATTATCCGTCTCAGCAAAGCCTGGCACACAGTAGCTAATCCTGGTATTCCCAGGTACATGGGAAGCCATAAATATGGTTTAGTGGTCTGAGACTGCCTCCAGCTAAAATGAGAGAACCTATCTAAAAAATAGCTAAATCTAAAGGGTTGGGAATGACTTAAATGGTAGAACACTTGCCTAGCAAGCACAAGGCTCTGAATTCAAATCCCCACACAGCCAAAAAGTGTAAGAGCATAATTAGCACACAGTCTTTCAAATCAAGGTTTTCATGTTGATGCAATCAACATGCATAGCCTCTGCTGTTTCAAGTGACAGCTTCTTTATAGCTTTATCCTTGGGCAAGCATTAAGTTCCCGAGGTAAGTAGCTCCAAAGAAGTTGGGGCATTCTCTGGCAATGGTCTCTGCTTATGCTTTTTATTTTTCTTTTGTCATCTTAGAAGCAAGGACCTGAGACTGAACGGACCATCAAGTTCTTTACCAGATAAAAAATAATAATTAGTTCACAGGTTTGTTCTGATGATCTAATAAGTTAATATCTACTCCTTAGGACATATTTAATCACTATTGCAATAATAGTCAACATAATAATTCAATAATGTTAATCTTACCATTGACCTTTCTTTTTTTTTTAACTGATTCTTCCATAGCGCAAACATCCATAAAGACTAAAATGTGAGGAAAGGTTTCATTCTGAACCTTTGAAATACTTTTGACTTTTGTCCAAAGAAAATCAATATGTTTTATCTTACGAGTAATTATCCACTCACACACACAGAAGACACATATGTAATTTAAAAGAAAAAAATATGAGAGAAGAATGTATATATTAGGTGTAATATACATTTATATATAATGTATATTTTAGAGGATTCCAAGATGGCGGCTAGAGGTAGGAAGCAGAAAGTGACCCTCCTATAGTGAAATCTTGGAGAGACGCTGGAGACACACTTTGCAGGCATAATCACCGAGAAAAGGCATAACTTTGACTCCTCCACATCTCCAGCCGGCGCAGAGAATCTCCACTTCACGTTAAACGGAGAACCGAGGAGGCCCCCGGGCCGCCAGTGGCCGGCGCCCATACGGCTTGGGAAGACGCGGACCAGCTTACTGTCGATTAGTACACTAACACTCCCTGTTTATACCTTTGAAACTCTCTTGTCTGATACCTTGTTCTGCTTTCTCCCTCTTGTCTGTATATTTGTTTTCCCCTTTTCTTTAACTTCTTGCTTTCCATCTCAGCTCACTCTTCCATTCTCAATATTACCATTGTTATTATTACAAGCTAGAAAATACTTAATTACACACAGTACAGGGACAGTAACAACACCAAGGACAATGACAGGAAGACAGAAAAAACAAGGAAACCAGTTTCCCCACAGCAAAAAATTAGTACAGGAACCAGAGGGGAATGAAGAGAACAGAAACTCAGAGCCAGACTCCAACAAAATGAAGATAAACTATGCCAAAGGACCCAATGAAGTCTACAAGAATAATTTAAAAGAAGACATACTACAAGTACTCAATGAGAATTTTATAGAGATGATACTGGATAGGGTCAACCAAAATGTACAGGAGACACGCAAGAAATTCCAAGACAATAAAAATAGAGAATTTGAAAAAGCAAAAGAAGAAATAAAGGAAACCATAGAAGCACTGTATAAACACCAAAGTGAAAGAGAGAACAAAATGAATAAATGGATAAATGAACTCAGGACAAAAATAGACAACAATAAAGAAGAAAACAGCCAGGATATGGAAAACCTCAGAAAAAAGAACGAAACAGAACTGCAAAACAAAACGGAAGGCCAATCCAGCAGAATAGAACAAACAGAAGACAGAATCTCAGAACTTGAAGATGAAATGGTAATTAAAGGAAAAACTGAAGAACTACTAATTAAACAACTCAAGACCTGTGAAAAGAAAATGCAAGAACTCACTGACTCCATCAAAAGACCAAACTTGAGAATCATGGGCATCGAAGAAGGAGAAGAGGAGCAAGCGAAGGGAATGCGTAATATATTCAACAAAATAATAACGGAAAGTTTCCCAAATCTAGAGAAAAATATTCCCATACAAATGCAATAGGCCTCCAGGACACCAAACAGACCAGATCAAAATAGAACTACTCCACGACATATCATCATCAAAACAACAAGTTCAGAAACTAAGGAAAGAATATTGAAGGCTGCAAGAGAGAAAAAACAAGTAACATACAAAGGTAAACCCATCAAAATCACAGCAGACTTCTCAACAGAAACATTAAAAGCAAGAAGAGCGTGGGGTGAGATCTTCCGGGCACTGAATGAAAATAACTTCAACCCCAGGATACTCTACCCAGCAAAGCTATCATTCAAAATAGATGGAGCAATAAAAGTCTTCCATGATAAGCAGAAACTAAAACAATATGTGACCACAAAGCCACCATTACAAAAGATTCTGCAAGGGATCCTGCACACAGAAAGTGACACCCAACTTAACCATGAAAAGGCAGGTAGCACCAAACCACAGGATAAGAAAAAGCAAGACAGTAGAGAGTAACATCAAGTTAGGTACACACAATCAAACCTTCAAACAACTAAGATAACTAAATGGCAGGAATCACCACATACCTATCAGTACTAACACTTAATGGTAATGGACTTAATTCACCGATCAAAAGACACTGTTTGACAAAATGGATTAAAAAAGAAGATCCAACAATTTGTTGCTTACAGGAGACTCATCTCACCGACAGAAATAAGCATATGCTTAGGATGAAAGGCTGGAAGAAGATTTACCAAGCCAATGGCCCCCGAAAACAAGCAGGAGTAGCAATACTTATCTCTGACAAAGTAGACTTCAAACCTACATTGATCAAACGAGATAAAGAAGGACATTCCATACTAATAAAAGGGGAAATAGACCAAAAGGAAATAATAATCATCAATCTGTACGCACCCAATGTCAACGCACCCAATTTCATCAAACATACCCTGAAAGACCTAAAAGCATATATAAACGCCAACACAGTGGTTGTGGGAGACTTTAACACTCCATTATCATCAATAGATAGGTCATCCAAACAAAAACTCAATAAAGAAATCCAAGATCTAAAATATGCAATATATCAAGTGGACCTAGTAGATGTCTAAAGAACATTTCATCCAACCTCTACACAATATACATTCTTCTCAGCAGCCCATGGAACCTTCTCCAAAATAGATCATATCCTAGGGCACAAAGCAAGCCTCAGCAAATATAAGGAAATAGAAATAATACCATGCATACTATCTGACCACAATGCAGTAAAAGTAGAACTCAACAACAAAAGTAAAGACAAAAAACATGCAAACAGCTGGAAACTAAATAACTCATTACTTAATGAAGAATGGATCATCGATGCAATAAAAGAGGAAATTAAAAAGTTCCTAGAAGTCAATGAAAATGAAAACACAACCTACCAGAACCTATGGGACACAGCTAAAGCAGTCTTGAGAGGAAAGTTTATAGCCATGAGTGCATATATTAAAAAGATTGAAAGATCCCAAATCAATGACCTAATGATACATCTCAAACTCCTAGAAAAACAAGAACAAGCAAATCCCAAAATAAATAGAAGGAGAGAAATAATAAAAATAAGAGCTGAAATCAACGAAATAGAAACCAAAAAAACCATACAAAGAATTAATGAAACAAAAAGTTGATTCTTTGAAAAAATAAACAAGATCGATAGACCCCTGGCAAACCTGACTACTACTTTGAGAACCTATATTCAAATAAATTTGAAAATCTAAAAGAAATGGACAGATTTCTAGACACAAATGATCATCCAAAACTGAACCAAGAGGAAATTAATCACCTGAATAGACCTATAACACAAAATGAAATTGAAGCAGCAATCAAGAGTCTCCCCAAAAAGAAAAGTCCAGGACCTGATGGATTCTCTGCTGAATTCTATCAGACCTTTAAAGAAGAACTGATACCAACCCTCCTTAAACTGTTCCATGAAATAGAAAGGGAAGGAAAACTGCCAAACACATTTTATGAAGCCACTATTACACTTATCCCAAAACCAGGCAAAGACACCTCCAAAAAGGAGAACTATAGGCCAATCTCCTTAATGAACATTGATGCAAAAATCCTCAACAAAATAATGGCAAATCGAATTCACCAACACATCAAAAAGATTATTCACCACGACCAGGTAGGCTTCATCCCAGGGATGCAGGGGTGGTTCAACCTACGAAAATCAATAAACGTAATAAACCACATTAACAGAAGCAAAGACAAAAACGACTTGATCATCTCAATAGATGCAGAAAAAGCCTTTGATAAGATCCAACATCATTTCATGATAAAAGCTCTAAGAAAACTAGGAATAGAAGGAAAGTTCCTCAACATTATAAAAGCTATATATGACAAACCTACAGCCAGCATTATACTTAACGGAGAAAAATTAAAACCATTCCCTCTAAAATCAGGAACCAGACAAGGATGCCCACTATCTCCACTCCTATTCAACATAGTACTGGAAATCCTAGCTTGAGCAATTAGGCAAGAAGAAGGAATAAAAGGAATACAAATAGGTAAAGAAACTGTCAAAATATCCCTATTTGCAGACGACATGATCCTATACCTTAAAGACCCAAAAAACTCTACTCAGAAGCTTCTAGACATCATCAATAGCTATAGCAAGGTAGCAGGATATAAAATCAACATAGAAAAATCATTAGCTTTTCTATACACTAACAATGAGCAAACGGAAAAAGAATGTATGTAAACAATTCCATTTACAATAGCCTCAAAAAAAATCAAATACCTAGGTGTAAATCTAACAAAAGATGTGAAAGACCTCTACAAGGAAAACTATACACTTCTGAAGAAAGAGATTGAGGAAGACTATAGAAAGTGGAGAGATCTCCCATGCTCATGGATTGGTAGAATCAACCTAGTAAAAATGTCTATACTCCCCAAAGTAATCTACATGTTTAATGCAATTCCCATCAAAATTCCAATGATAGTCATTAAAGAGATTGAAAAATCTACTGTTAAATTTATATGGAAACACAAGAGGCCACGAATAGCCAAGGCAATACTCAGTCAAAAGAACAATGCAGGAGGTATCACAATACCTGACTTCAAACTATATTACAAAGCAATAATAATAAAAACAGCATGGTACGGGCACAAAAACAGACATGAAGACCAGTGGAACAGAATAGAGGATCCAGATATGAAGCCACACAACTATAAGCAACTTATCTTTGACAAAGGAGCTAAAAATATACGATGGAGAAATAGCAGCCTCTTCAACAAAAACTGCTGGGAAAACTGGTTAGCAGTCTGCAAAAAACTGAAACTAGATCCATGTATATCACCCTATACCAAGATTAACTCAAAATGGATCAAGGATCTTAATATCAGACCCCAAACTCTTAAGTTGATACAAGAAAGAGTAGGAAATACTCTGGAGTTAGTAGGTATAGGTAAGAATTTTCTCAATGAAACCCCAGCAGCACAGCAACTAAGAGATAGCATAGATAAATGAGACCTCATAAAACTAAAAAGCTTCTGTTCATCAAAAGAAATCGTCTCTAAACTGAAGAGAACACCCACAGAGTGGGAGAAAATATTTGCCAACTATACATCAGACAAAGGACTGATAACCAGAATATACAGGGAACTTAAAAAACTAAATTCTCCCAAAACTAATGAACCAATAAAGAAATGGGCAGGTGAACTAAACAGAACTTTCTCAAAAGAAGAAATTCAAATGGCCAGAAAACACATGAAAAAATGCTCACCATCTCTAGCAATAAAGGAAATGCAAATTAAAACCACACTAAGATTCCACCTCACACCTGTTAGAATAGCCATCATCAGCAACACCACCAACAACAGGTGTTGGCGAGGATGCGGGGAAAAAGGAACCCTCTTACACTGTTGGTGGGAATGTAGACTAGTACAACCACTCTGGAAAAAAATTTGGAGGCTACTTAAAAAGCTGGACATCGATCTACCATTTGATCCAGCAATACCACTCTTGGGGACATACCCAAAAGACTGTTACTCCAGAGGCACCTGCACATCCATGTTTATTGCGGCACTATTCACAATAGCCAAGTTATGGAAACAGCCAAGATGCCCCACCACTGACAAATGGATTAAGAAAATGTGGTATCTATACACAATGGAATTTTATGCAGCCATGAAGAAGAACGAAATGTTATCATTCGCTGGTAAATGGATGGAATTGGAGAACATCATTCTGAGTGAGGTTAGCCTGGCTCAAAAGACCAAAAATCGTATGTTCTCCCTCATATGTGGACATTAGATCAAGGGCAAACACAACAAGGGGATTGGACTATGAGCACATGATAAAAGCGAGAGCACACAAGGGAGGGGTGAGGATAGGTAAGACACCTAAAAAACTAGCTAGCATTTGTTGCCCTTAATGCAGAGAAACTAAAGCAGATACCTTAAAGCAACTGAGGCCAATAGGAAAAGGGGACCAGGAACTAGAGAAAAGGTTAGATTAAAAAGAATTAACCTAGAAGGTAACACCCACGCACAGGAAATCAATGTGAGTCAATGCCCTGTATAGCTATCCTTATCTCAACCAGCAAAACCCCTTGTTCCTTCCTATTATTGCTTATACTCTCTCTACAACAAAATTAGAGATAAGGGCAAAATAGTTTCTGCTGGGTATTGAGGGGGGGAGTGGGAGGGGGTGGAGTGGGTGGTAAGGGAGGGGGTGGGGGCAGGGGGGAGAAATAAACCAAGCCTTGTATGCACATATGAATAATAAAAGAAAAATGAAAAAAAATAAAATAAAATAAAATAAAATATCCTAGATAAGGTTTAATATAAAAAAATAATAATAATGTATATTTTAGATGTCATATACATTTATATAGTCTATCTCATTCTTTTCTGTGACTTCATTTTAAGAATATCCACTCTGAGCCCTCAAAAGTGATTTAATGAAACAACAAATAGACTGTTTCATACTAGTTCACAAACCCTGACTCTGTAACATATGGTTTGATTGGCACTGCATTTCAAATAGCCTTAAAATCCCATCATTCCTTTAAAGAATGCACCTTTAGTCATCTATGTATGTGTTATTACCGTCTTCCTCTAGAAAGGCATTGAGATCATAGAGAGTTTCATCAATATCTCCATGAAAATATCATTCTTATAAGTCATTCACACAATCTTGTCAACTTTAAGCCTGGGAAGTAAGCATATTTCACTTTTTCTGTTTAAATAAGATAGGAAGGAAAGGTCAGAAAGCTTAAGGTCTTGGGTACTCTTAAGTGAGCCATCATTATGAGAGATCCTTGTTAGCTAAGTCAGCTATCTGGAGAGCACATAATGGGAACATGAACCAAGTCTTAAAGATGACATAGAACTGGAGTGCTGGTGGCTCACATGTGTAATCCTAGCCACTTGGGAAGCTGAGATTAGGAAGATCACAGTTGGAGGCTTGCCTGGGCAAAATGTTTGTTAGATCCCATCTCAGCTAAAAGTTGGTTGCTGGGGAACATACCTATCATCCCACACTGTGCAGGAGAATTGCAATTCCAAGCCAGCCAGGGCAAAAATAGCTTGTAAGACCCTTTCTTAATGGAACAAACATGGACATGGTGGTATATCCCTGCCATCACAGTGATCACAGAAGCATAAAATAATAAGATGATTGAGGTTCAGGCACAAACTGACATCCTATCTCTAAAATATCAGAGAAAAGAGGGCAGAAGTATGACTCACATGGTAGAATATCTGCCTAGGAAGTGTGAAGCTGAGTTCAAATCCCAGTAGCACACACACAAAAATAGTGAAATAAAGGTAATGATGACTTGGCAAAACTGGACTTGGATTTGGATGGCCTGTGCTTTTGCCAGCTTCCTGCCATTTAGCAATGAAGGTGACTTTGAATGAGTTAACCTCTCAGGATCTCATCTTTTCATATGCAAAATATAAACAAAAATTATGATATACCTACATTTTATAGTTTTTTCATACTGAAGTGTGTTAATATGTATTTACAAAGCTACTAAAATAGTACCTAGCTCATGATAGAGACCTTAACAAACCAGAAATCAAAGTGAAAAGCAGTCCTAGAAATCATGTCATAAACGAAATTCATACAAAATGTATGTGCTAAGAATGAGACTGAAAGGGATTACAAATATATTTCCAAAATACCTGGAATGGAGTCAATGAAAAGATTGAATAGAACTAAATCTTTATTTTACCAGCAAGCGAAAGTGGGGCTAGTGAGTCAAAAAAGCCAATTTTTGCATAGCAGTGTCAGTGTATCAGGAAAGCTCTACTGGAAGAGGAAACATTAGTTGCACAGGATAGAGACGAGCATCCTGAACTTCTGTTCTACTAGTTACAGACACAATTATATGATTATTATAACTTTTTGTCCCTTGAGCATGAATGAGTTAAGAGTGCTCCTTCGCTCACTAGTCAAATAATGAATAAGATGCATTAAATGTTTCATACTACAAAAAATGTACTTGATATACTAGAACTAAATAATCTTTACATTTGTTTAAATTTCACTAGTCTATGAGTTGATGTGCTGCATTTTAGAGAACTAAAATGTGTGATTCTGTTGCCTGTCCTTGATCTGCATGTGTACTGTGAAATCCAGAGGTTTTCACTCTAAATTTCATGATTTCCATTCCTCCAAAATATTGCTAAAATATTGAGAAAGTTACCCAATTTTTACTCTATTAATTATATTCCCAGTAAATAATACCTTAGAACTTTCTGAATTATAAAATTTAAATAAAGTGTTACTCTGTGTAGAAATCATTTAGTGAACTGCACTTGGACAAAGTTTTGTTGGGCTTCTTATAATGGTCATGTAAAAGTATTTTAACAAGCTACGTAGAAAAAAAGTGTGTATTTGATAAAAATCTAATTCTCAAAATAATGAGAAAAAGCAATTCCAAAATTAAATACATCCAAAAATTTAAAATGTAAAAATAACATTGTTCTCAAATCATAAATTTAAAATAAATCATTAACTCTATAGTTAATTATGATACAATAGTGCTGTTTGCTAAAATCTTCAGTTGTCTTCCTCACATATTGTACTTCAACATTGACAAAAATATGTCTTATAATTTTCATGAACAATTATCCATTTCTAATTTAAATAACCAAGCATTTCAATCTATATTAGTTATTTATTATTTCCTGATAAGTTATAGCAGAATAAATGTTTTATTGTCTCATAGATTCTGTACATCAGATATGCAGGCACTGCTTAGCTGAGTCTCTGAAACGTTTGTTAGGGGCTGATCTAGTTCCAAGCTCCTGCCTGTGGTTGCTGGCAGGATTTGATTCCTTGTGAAGTGTGGAACTAAGGATCTCATTTCCACAGTGGAGACTCATCAGCTGTTTGACTTGATGATTTCTTCTCACATCAACTCAGAACATGACAATTTGTTTTTCTCTGATTAAGTGAAGGAAGAAAAGACAAGTGGCTTATAAAAGTATTTTACTTGTGGTGCTAACTGAAGTAAAGATGCATGAAAAGGGCATACTTTTCACAATCACCATTGGGAGGAAAATCTCTTATTGAAGGCTTTTAAAAAATCTTGCATTTTGGAGGGATTCCAAGATGGTGGCTAGAGGTAGGAAGCAGAAAGCGACCCTCCTATAGTGAAATCTTGGAGAGACGCTGGAGACACACTTTGCAGGCATAATCACTGAAAAAAGGCATAACTTTGACCCCTCCACATCCCCAGCCAGCGCAGAGAATCTCCACCTCACGTTAAATGGAGAAACGAGGAGGGCCCCTGGGGCTGCCAGTGGCCAGCACCAGACAGCTTGGGAAGATGCGGACCAGGTGAGCTTCACGGTACCGCGGTACCCCCACAGACAAGCCTGGACCAGAGCAGCATAGCCCCCTGGACAGACTGACCTCCACCTGGGGGAAAAAAGAGAAACTGAGTAATAAGCAATAAGAACAATTAGGACATGCTGGAAAGAGGGTGGGGTGCCCTGAGCACCAAAGATTGGGGGAAGGGAATCCTTCCCGGGACTGTAAATAAACAAGCCAGGCAGGCCGGAGAGCCCCTGGCGGGAGTGGGGCACACACCCAGCAACCAGGAGCGGGGAAGCTTGTGAGAGTGGAGGAGGGAGGAAAACTCCCAGGAGAGGAGGGAAGACCCACTTCCCACGTGAACTGTAAATAAACATGGCAGCCGGCTGGAGCAGCAGCACCACCCAGTAAGCAGGAGCAGGAAAGCTTGTGAAAGTGGCAGTGGGAGGAAAACTGCACAGGAGAGGGGGGAAGACCCACCTCCCACATGAAATGTAAATAAACACGCAGGCCTGACAATGCGGGCGCAGTGTCACCTTTCCCAGTGCTTAGAAAGTGGAAAGCCTGTAGCAGAGGCTCCAGCACAGGAGAACTCTGAACAAACAAAGCCTGTGGGACCAGGTGAGTGCTAAGTTCACCCCAGAGAGCTGCATAAATAACGCTGCCAGCTATAACAGGCTGAGAGCAGCAGGCAGTCAAGCCACAGCCACAGATACCATTGTCAGAACTGTCTCCAGACTCTTTTTTTTTCCTTTTCTCCTTACCTTTGATGAGAGAACAACCGAATTACACCTGCAAGCCAAAAAAATTACTGAAACTGTATTGCATTTGAACTTGGGACACTTGGTGGGGCTTTGTGTGTGTGTGTGTGTGTGTGTGTGTGTGTGTGTGCGCGCACGTGTGCGTGTGTAGTTTTGTTCTACTTTATGCATCCTCTTTGATGACACAACTACAGAACAACATCTGAGGCACCAAGTCCAGGACTGGAGACTGAGACGGACACCCAAATTATTAAGACTGAAACTGCATTACATATAAACTTGGAATTTTTTTTTTTTTAATTTTCTATTTTCCATTTTATTTTAATTCATTTTTATATATAGATATTTCTTTCATTTACTTATTTTTCCTTTTTTTTATCTTTGATTTTCAATCCTCTCTCTGTCTCTCTAATGTCTGTTCAGCTTACTGTCAATTAGAACATTAACACTCCCTGTTTATACCTTTGAAACTTTCTTACCTGAAACCTTGTTCTGCTTTCTCCCTCTTGTCAGTATATTTGTTTTCCCCTTTTCTTTAACTTCTTGCTTTCCATCTCAGATCACCCTTCCATTCTAAATGTTACCATTGTTATTATTACAAGCTAGAAAATACTTAATTGCACACAGCACAGGGACAATAACAACACCAAAGAAAATGACAGGAAGACAGAAAAAACAGGGAAACCAGTTTCCCCACAGCAAAAAATTAGTACAGGAACCAGAGCGGGATGAAGAGAATAGAAACTCAGACCCAGACTCTAACAAAATGAAGATAAACTATGCCAAAGGACCCAATGAAGCCCACAAGAATAGTTTAAAAGAAGACATACTACAAGTACTCAATGAGAATTTTATAGAGATGATACTGGATAGGGTCAACCAAAATGTACAGGAGACACGCAAGAAATTCCAAGACAACAAAAATAGAGAATTTGAAAAAGCAAAAGAAGAAATAAAGGAAACCATAGAAGCACTGTAAAAACACCAAAGTGAAAGAGAGAACACAATGAATAAATGGATAAATGAACTCAGGAAAAAAATAGACAACATTAAAGAGGAAAACTGCCAGGATATAGAAAACCTCAGAAAAAAGAACAAAACAGAACTGCAAAACAAAACGGAAGGCCAACCCAGGAGAATAGAACAAACAGAAGACAGAAACTCAGAACTTGAAGATGAAATGGTAATTAAAGGAAAAAACAAAGAACTATTAATTAAACAACTCAAGACCTGTGAAAAGAAAATGCAAGAAGTCACTGACTCCATCAAAAGGCCAAACTTGAGAATCACAGGCATCGAAGAAGGAGAAAAGGTGCAAGCGAAGGGAATGCGTAATATATTCAACAAAATAATAACGGAAAATTTCCCAAATCTAGAGAAAGATATTCCCATACAGATGCAAGAGGCCTCCAGGACACCAAACAGACCAGATCAAAATAGAACTACTCCACAACATAGAACTACTCCATAACATTAAAACAACAAGTTCAGGAACTAAGGAAAGAATATTGAAGGCTGTAAGAGAGAAAAAACAAGTAACATACAAAGGTAAACCCATCAAAATCACAGCAGACTTCTCAACAGAAACATTAAAAGCAAGAAGAGCGTGGGGTGAGGTCTTCCGGGCACTGAATGAAAATAACTTCAACCCCAGGATACTCTACCCAGCAAAGCTATCATTCAAAATAGATGGAGCAATAAAAGTCTTCCATGATAAGCAGAAACTAAAACAATATGTGACCACAAAGCCACAATTACAAAAGACTCTGCAAGGGATCCTGCACACAGAAAGTGACACCCAACTTAACCATGAAAACGCAGGCAGCACCAAACCACAGGGTAAGAAAAAGCAAGACAGTAGAGAGTAACATCAAGTTAGGTACACACAATCAAACCTTCTAACAACTAAGACAACTAAATGACAGGAATCACCACACACCTATCAGTACTAACGCTTAATGTTAATGGACTTAATTCACCCATCAAAAGACACAGTTTGCCAAAATGGATTAAAAAAAAGATCCAACAATTTGTTGCTTACAGGAGACTCATCTCACCGACAGAAATAAGCATATGCTTAGGATGAAAGTCTGGAAGATTTACCAAGACAATGGCACCCGAAAACAGGCAGGAGTAGCAATACTTATCTCTGACAAAGTAGACTTCAAACCTACATTGATGAAATGAGATAAAGAAGGACACTCCATCCTAATAAAAGGGGAAATAGACCAAAAGGAAATAATAATTATCAACATATATGCACCCAATGTCAACGCACCCAATTTCATCAAACATACCCTGAAAGACCTAAAAGCATATATAAATGCCAACACAGTGGTTGTGGGAGACTTTAACACCCCATTATCATCAATAGATAGGTCATTCAAACAAAAACTCAATAAAGAAATCCAAGATCTAAAATATGCAATAGATCAAATGGACCTAGTAGATGTCTACAGAACATTTCATCCAACCTCTACACAATATACATTCTTCTCAGCAGCTCATGGACCCTTCTCCAAAATAGATCATATGCTAGGGCACTAAGCAAGCCTCAGCAAATATAAGAAAATAGAAATAATACCGTGCATACTATCTGACCACAATGCAGTAAAAGTAGAACTCAACAACAAAAGTAAAGACAAAAAACATGCAAACAGCTGGAAACAAAATAACTCATTACTCAATGAAGAATGGAAAATCGATGAAATAAAAGAGGAAATTAAAAAGTTCCTGGAAGTCAATGAAAATGAAAACACAACCTATTGGAACCTAAGGGACACAACTAAGGCAGTCCTGAGAGGAAAGTTTATAGCCATGAGTGCATATATTAAAAAGATTGAAAGATCCCAAATCAATGACCTAATGATACATCTCAAACTCCTAGAAAAACAAGAACAAGAAAGTCCCAAAACAAATAGAAGAGAAATAATAAAAATAAGAGGTGAAATCAATGAAATAGAAAAAAAAAAAACCATACAAAGAATTAATGAAACAGAAAGTTGGTTCTTTGAAAAAATAAACAAGATCGATAGGCTCCTGGCAAACCTGACTAAAATGAGGAGAGAAAAAACCCAAATTAGTAGAAGTAGGAATGCAAAAGGGGAGATAACAACAAACACCATGGTAGTCCAGGAAATCATCAGAGACTACTTTGAGAATCTATATTCAAATAAATTTGAAAATCTAAAAGAAATGGACAAATTTCTAGATACATATGATCATGCAAATTTGAACCAAGAGGAAATTAATCACCTGAACAGATCTATAACACAAAATGAAATTGAAGCAGCAATCAAGAGTCTCCCCAAAAAGAAAAGTCCAGGACCTGATGGATTCTCTGCTGAATTCTATCAGACCTTTAAAGAGGAACTGATGCCAACCCTCCTTAAACTGTTCCATGAAATAGAAAGGGAAGGAAAACTGCCAAACACATTTTATGAAGCCAATATTACACTTATCCCAAAACCAGGCAAAGACACCTCCAAAAAGGAGAACAATAGGCCAATCTCCTTAATGAACATTGATGCAAAAATCCTCAACAAAATAATGGCAAACCAACTTCAGCAACACATCAAAAATATTATTCACCGTGACCAAGTAGGCTTCATCCCAGGGATGCAGGGGTGGTTCAACATACGAAAATCAATAAACGTAATAAACCACATTAACAGAAGCAAAGACAAAAACCACTTGATCATCTCAATAGATGCAGAAAAAGCCTTTGATAAGATCCAACATCATTTTATGATAAAAGCTCTAAGAAAACTAGGAATAGAAGGAAAGTTCCTCAATATTATAAAAGCTATATATGACAAACCTACAGCCAGCATTATACTTAACAGAGAAAAACTGAAAACATTCCCTCTAAAAACAGGAACCAGACAAGGATGCCCACTATCTCCACTCCTATTCAACATAGTACTGGAATTCCTAGCCAGAGCAATTAGGCAAGAAGAAGGAATAAAAGGAATACAAATAGGTAAAGAAACTGTCAAAATATCCCTATTTGCAGACGACATGATCCTATACCTTAAAGACCCAAAAAACTCTACCCAAAAGCTTCTAGACATCAATAGCTATAGCAAGGTAGCAGGATATAAAATCAACATAGAAAAATCATTAGCATTTCTATACACTAACAATGAGCAAACGGAAAAAGAATGTATGAAAACAATTCCATTTACAATAGCCTCAAACAAAATCAAATACCTAGGTGTAAACCTAACAAAAGATGTGAAAGACCTCTACAAGGAAAACTATACACTTCTGAAGAAAGAGATTGAGGAAGACTATAGAAAGTGGAGAGATCTCCCATGCTCATGGATTGGTAGAATCAACATAGTAAAAATGTCGATACTCCCCAAAGTAATCTACATGTTTAATGCAATTCCCATCAAAATTTCAATGACATTCATTAAAGAAATTGAAAAATATACTGTTAAATTTATATGGAAACACAAGAGGCCACGAATAGCCAAGGCAATACTCAGTCAAAAGAACAATGCTGGAGGTATCACAGTACCTGACTTCAAACTATATTACAAAGCAATAACAATAAAAACAGCATGGTACTAGTACAAAAACAGACATGAAGACCAGTGGAACAGAATAGAGGACCCAGATTTGAATCCACACAACTATAACCAACTTGTCTTTGACAAAGGAGCAAAAAATATACAATGAAGAAATAGCAGCCTCTTCAACAAAAACTGCTGGGAAAACTCGTTAGCAGTCTGCAAAAAACTGAAACTAGATCCATGTATATCACCCTATACCACAATTAACTTAAAATGGATCAAGGATCTTAATTTCAGACCCCAAACTCTTAAGCTGATACAGGAAAGAGTAGGAAATACTCTGGAGTTAGTAGGTATAGGTAAGAACTTTCTCAATGAAACCCCAGCAGCACAGCAACTAAGAGATAGCATAGATAAATGGGACCTCATAAAGCTAAAAAGCTTCTGTGCATCAAAAGAAATGGTCTCTAAACTGAAGAAAACACCCACAGAGTGGGAGAAAATATTTGCCAACTATACATCAGACAAAGGACTGATAACCAGAATATACAGGGAACTTAAAAAACTAAATTCTCCCAAAACTAATGAACCAATAAAGAAATGGGCAAGTGAACTAAACAGAACTTTCTCAAAAGAAGAAATTCAAATGGCCAGAAAACACATGAAAAAATGCTCACCATCTCTAGCAATAAAGGAAATGCAAATTAAAACCACACTAAGATTCCACCTCACCCCTGTTAGAAAAGCCATCATCAGCAACACCACCAACAACAGGTGTTGGCGAGGATGCTGGGAAAAAGGAACCCTCTTACACTGTTGGTGGGAATGTAGACTAGTACAACCACTCTGGAAAAAAATTTGGAAGCTACTTAAAAAGCTAGACATCGATCTACCATTTGATCCAGCAATACCACTCTTGGGGACATACCCAAAAGACTGTGACACAGGTTACTCCAGAGGCACCTGCACACCCATGTTTATTGTGGCACTATTCACAATAGCCAAGTTATGGAAACAGCCAAGATGCCCCACCACTGACGAATGGATTACGAAAATGAGGTATCTATACACAATGGAATTTTATGCAGCCATGAAGAAGAACGAAATGTTATCATTCGCTGGTAAATGGATGGAATTGGAGAACATCATTCTGAGTGAGGTTAGCCTGGCCCAAAAGACCAAAAATTGTATGTTCTCCCTCATATGTGGACATTAGATCAAGTGCAAACACAACAATGGGATTAGACCTTAAGCACATGATAAAAGCAAGAGCACACAAGGGAGGGGTGAGGATAGGTAAGACACCTAAAAAATTAGCTAGCATTTGTTGCCCTCAATGCAGAGAAACTAAAGCAGATACCTTAAAAGCAACTGAGGCCAATAGGAAAAGGGGAACAGGCACTAGAAAAAAGGTTAGATCAAAAAGAATTAGCCTAGAAGGTAACACCCATGCACAGGAAATCAATGTGAGTCAATGCCCTGTACAGCTATCCTTATCTCAACCAGCAAAAACCCTTGTTCCTTCCTATTATTGCTTATAGTCTCTCTACAACAAAATTAGAAATAAGGGCAAAATAGTTTCTGCTGCGTATTGAGGGGGGGATCGGGAGGGGGCGGAGTGAGTGGTAAGGGAGGGAGTGGGTGCGGGGGGGAGAAATGAACCAAGCCTTGTATGCACATATGAATAATAAAAGAAAAAGAAAAAAAAATCTTGCATTTCATTTGGCCACATGCATTCATATTAAATTCTCTAGACACCTGGGCACTCCCATTTTACTTTCTTCATAAGAGCAATAAGAATGTTTATTGCAGAAAATACAGACTTTTTCACTTCGTGCATCAAATTCTCTTACATGCTTCACTGTGGTATTTGCTCTCTTGATTTTTCATTCATTCAGATTATTTTGTGGCTATTATATTTGTGGTATTATATTGTGGCTTTCTGGAATTTCCAAATTGCAAAAGATTTTTGCAAACATTGTCTAATTCTATGTCCATCGAAGAACACTACACACACACACACACACACACACACACTCCACCACACACACACACACACACACACACCAAACCACACACACATACCTCATACCACATACACACACATACCACACATACACACACACACCACACATACACATACCACACACCACACACACATACACATACCATACACCACACAAACATACCACACATCACACACACACACCCCATACATACCACACACACCCCAAACAACACCCACGCACCATATGCCACATACACACAGACACACACACACCACAAAACCATTCCTGTTATGATGTCATCCAGGCTATATATAGAATATTATCACTACCACTATGTGGAATATTTTAGCACTCAATTAATGTAAGAAAATACAGTTTTGAGCAGTAACCGTAGTGCTTGAAAGTTCTCATTATTTATGTACTGCTTGTTATTTGTTTTATCACTGGTACTTCAAATATTAATCTAATTATTCTATACTAAATGACTTGCTTTCCTCAGTGAGTATGTTTTTTCTCAGTCATCTTAAATGCAGACAATGGAGGTTAAGGAACTCATTTAACATCCTGAGTTAATTGCTACTGTTTCCATGGATTTTCACAAGTTTCTTAAGTTCCTTAATCCTAATTTATCATATTAATAACATGGGGTAAATAATTTCTCACAGAAATCATATGACTATTAGTAAGAAAGCACTGTAATCTCACATTTTCCTATTTATATAGTTGGCTCAATATAAATAATGATTCATTCCTTTATTATCTATTAGTGAATCAAACACTCATTGAATTCCTTATGCTATAAATGTGATTGACCAAAAAAGCCCATATCTAGGATGAAAAATGGTAAGTCCAGATATTCATTTCCTCAATTTGACTTTCTTTGAGAACAAATGTGTGTTTGGCCCAACAATTAGGCATCAGGAGTAGGGCAAATAGAGCATCATTTTGGTAGTGGTCACCATAGGAGCAGTCCACTCCTGTTTCCAAGCAATCATGTCTAAGTGCCAGTGCTCAAGAATCAGAAATTAATGGAAAAACTGTAGTGAAACATTGACCCTAATGCACATTCCCAGTGAACTTCTAGAGAAAAGCCTTAATATCATTTTAGCCGATTAATAGTTCCCAGTGAACACTGAAATTATAAAGTAAGAAAAATAAAGGAGACAAAAATTGGGGTTTTCTTAAGGTTTTTTATTTTATTTTTTTTTCTCTATTTTTTCCTTTATTGTTGTGCTGGGTGGGGTACGTTGTGGCATTTTCAATGTCAGTATGTATCTTACAATGTGTCAAATATATCATACATGAATTCATCTCCTCTATTGCTGTCCTTTATCCTCCTGCTCCTTTATTCCTGGAATACTATCAACAGGTATTGTTTTTGCATTTACTTACATGTGTACACATTTTTTGGATCATTTTCACCCTCCTACCCACTTTCCTCATCACCTCCCACTTCCCATGGGCACCAACCCTCCCCCATGGACAGGAGTTGTTCTGCCCTCCTATTCTCCTATTTTGTAGAAGAAACAAGACAAAAACATGACATTTTTTGCTTGTTTGAGATACAGGTAGCTACACAGGGAGTTTCTTTGTGATATTTCCATGTATAGATGTATTGCAACCCCAATTGGTTTATCTCCTCTAACTTTCTTCATTCTACTCTTAAGGACTTAAAAATGCACTGTATGGATTTTTCTGTATAGGAATGATGGGATGTCATATTTGTTAATAAAAATATTCCTTTATTCCAAAATAGTCCTGTACTCCAAACCATATACAGCGTCCTAAATAATAGTTAAAAAAAACACATCTTTGTGTAATAGTGAAGTACTGTGGAATGGGTACTTTTAGAGATGATTAGGTATTAGACAGTCATGAAGTGCATGATATGTCAACTACATTATATATAAAGTGACTTTAAGTTACATATTCAACTAATTTATTGAGTAGTTAATACCATAGTTAAAACTAATGAGTTTGCTAGTGATACTAGCAGTGAATAATAGTCACTGGTAGTAAATATTCAAATGGTCAAAACATTTAAAATGGTATCAAAACACCTATTAAAATTACATTAAAATCCATAAAATTAAATTTCTCTAATTGTAATATGGAGTAGTGGAGTCAATGTTTCTATTAATTCTTAATAGCACTAGACCACTGTGTTGCTTTATAAGAATGCATGGTTACTCTACTTGCAAACTTGTTCAATTAGATATGAAGCCTTCTGAAATAGTCCCAGTGATTCTAAACCTGTACAATCATTGAATGTGGGCCACACCTAGAGAGTTGTTTGTAACATTAGAATATAGAGGAATTAAGAAAATATCATTTGCAAGATTAGATAAGAATGTACTGTGACTTCTTTTTTCCTTGCACTCTATCACTTGCCTACTTCTGTTCTGTATGATTCTATCTGTAACTCTCTTTAGCTCACTCTCTTTCTCCCTTTCTCTTCATGGTTGGGCTGATTTAGCATCCTACCATGTTGTGAGCTGCCCAATGGAGAGGCTACATGTGACAAAACCTGAGGGCAGGCTCTGTATTGACTACTAGTGTGGTGGATAAGACAATGCTGTTGTTTTTTTATGTTGTACTATGAACATTCTTATTTAGCTCAAAAGAGTGAACATACAACAGTCAGTACTGGCAACAAAAAATAAGTATGTTTAATAATAAATATATATTACTACCTAATGTGGCCCAGGCACACAATCTCTGAAATATTTATGTAATCAAAATTTAAATTTAATTATTCAATTTGAAAACCTAAGTATCTATGAATTTTTTTTGCATTGATGATATGACAAAGCAAATTGTAGTTCTGAGCTCTGAGAGAAAACAAAAGCAAACACTACTATTAAATGAAAATTGCATAAATATTATTCAAATCATGTCAAATAATAAGAAAAGTTCCAGATTTAGTCTTATACTATTCACAGTCCTTTCAAGTGTTTTTCCCACTGTTTGTTTTTATTGCCTCTAAATGTGTCAGATCTCTGAAGGTTTTATAATTGAATTATCCATTAAAATCAGTTGGAAATAATTACCATTGATTAGGAAATAAGGCTGATAGCATTTGAATGCTTCAAATCAAGTGATAAATGTAATATGATCCAGGGATCAGACTAAGTGGAAGTCACTGCATTGTGAGTTCTAAAATTGGTAAATGCTTTGTTAGATTATATAAAGATACTAAATTTGAGGTTCCTGGCAAGGAAGGGAACCCTTCCAATTAACCAGCTCTGAAAAGGTCAGCTGTGGCACTTAGAGTTAGCATCTTTGTCTTTTAGCCTAATGACAATTAGTAAAATGTCACAATTTAATTGTAGCCTAGACTAATGCAATAAGCTAAAAATTGCCCGAGGATGCAATTTTGAGAAGTGTGATGGCAACCCGACTTAGCTGGGTAACACTTCCTGTAGAGGAGCCAGAACTCTACAGAGACAGACAAACAAATATGAAAGAAAAAGACCTGTGCTCCTGAACACAAGAGAATGGTAGTGTTAACTTAGGTTTGGGATGTCTCTTCATCAATAAGAGATGTCTTCTTGGATATTTTAGAAAGAGCTAACATTAAGCCATCAGCATGTATAAAAGAATACTGAAAATACAATCTGTCATTATATTTCCTAGTAGTAGTCCATGGATAGATCAAAATCAGAAAAACTTGCAAGGTACAAGCAAGTCAAATTGGAATCACAAACTGGGAACAAATTATTGACAACTAGAAGGAAAGTAGCAGCATTTTATATTTGCAAAACAATAGCATGAAAGCACTAAAGAGGAGAAAGAAGAAATTCTAATCAAGTTATATGTTAGAATACATTTGCAAAGAGTGGTGGAATCTATTATATGGCATTATTAATAATGCACATATAATACATTTCTGTCTGTGAAGAATTGCAAATATATTTATTATTTGACCCTGGTAATAACAATGTAAGGGAAGTAAGAGGATATAACTTACTCAATTACTTGAATATGAAAGCAAAAATAGGACTTCAGAGAAGTTACAGGGCTTATTGAAGATGACACAGCAGGAAGATAGAAGAATCAATGTATATAATCAAATAATATGACTAAAATATCTGCTGTGACTTAAAAATTTGGTTAATTGATTATATTCAAATATTCATTCAGGGTTTTTTTGAGTTTATATGTCTACACATATTTGCCTCCCATCACTTTTGATATAAGACTTTGATTCACTCATTTGTTAGCAGAGTAGTTTTTTCTATTACAGTTCTTTTTGGAAGAGGTAAAGATAGTTGATGCTGATGCCATTTATATGAGCAGATGTGAGTATCTATTTGGGTAATGATGCAAGTAAGTGCAGTCTTTTCCCCTGCCACTTTCATTTTCTGTTCTTAAAACCAATGTGACAAAGAGTCTCATTAAGCTAGATATGAAACTCATCTCACCAATTAAAAATGTTTATTTTCTTTTAACATCATGCATGTTCCTAAGTACTAGCTAGCCTACTAAACTTATTTTAGTGAAATTTGTGGAAACTTGGAGTTAAGCATGGATCTGAAATTATTATGTTTTGTTAGTTCTTATTGGAAGTACTTTTAGCAAACTAAGAATCTCTTTAGACAGAGCAGACAATAGGACTGAAAACTTCACTGATTCCCAACCACCAGTAGTACCTGGTGAAAATGTGTAATTGAAGTACAGACTGCAGGTGGTCCTAAAAGGTGATAATTAGCCAGAGAGAGACACTACTGCTTCCCAGGAAATGTATGTTTGCACCAGAGAGACATCTCTGCCCTTGGGCAATAAAAAAAAATCTATAAAAACCCAATTTCCAACCTGATCACAGGACTACTGATTTCTGGGTCCTGCTGCATGCCCCCATGCAGCCTTTCTTTTCTCTTCTCTACAAATAAAATTTTTCTGACCTCTGATGCTGGAGTCCACATCTGCTTTCAATCTCAGAGTGGACCAATAACCCTCAAACCCAAAATTTCCTGCGTGTGATCTGTGTATCATCTGGTGACCTCTGATGGGACACCTCTTCAACTGAGGTTGGTACAGTTGTGCCAAACTGGAGGGGACTGCCTAGAAAGTGGCCTTGATCTTCTGGCACTCTGATGGAGTCTGTCTTCCAGGAGAGTCCCCACAACTATGGCTTAGCTATGGTGGATTTCTGAGGCCTATTTTCTCTCTCTCTCTCTCTCTTTGGAACCTGGGGAAAAAGCTCCAAGCCCTCTACAGCTGTTAAAGCACACAACCCAAGAAATTGGTGGTTGGCCAGGGGCTTATACCAGACTACCAATGCTACAGGGGTGGAGCTAAAACTTCAGTGCACTGAGGCTTTTTTCCTTCTCAATTCTTGGCTCTGTACATTCTTAAACTCTCTGCCTTTCAGATTTGATCCACTAAGGAGAAGGTCTGAAAACAGTTGGTGGAAAGGAAAGTTTCTCTTCAAGCTATATACTCTGGCTGGGGCAACTCCCTGATGAGACCCAAAGGCTGAAGATGCGATTTCCTGACCCACCTGGAGTCTCCAGAGATGACTAAGTATTGGAACTCCTCCAGTCATGTCCCTTGCAAACAGATAATCAGATTGCTACACTTTCTTCACAGTTCCCATGGCCTGAGAGTGGAGGTCACCTCTCTTCTGGTGTTCTAGTACTGCCTCTGGTGTGATTGACCTGAATAGCAGTGATGATTAATAATCTCTCATTCATTGATCTTGGAAACTCTCTTTCCTCCAATCCTCAGCTTCTCCTTCCTCTTTCCTAGGTAGATTAAGATGAGTGTCCTCTCCCTTTGTCCTAAACAGTAGTGGTCTTCCTTCTTCAGCCAAGTCTGGGAGAGATTTCTACATCCTTTGTTCAAAACCTAATCCCTAGACCACATCTTCAAGAGTTTCCATGTCTCTTCTGGAGTCCCCATTTCAGTTGAGTACACCAACAAGTGCTACTCTTTAACTTGGGCTTAACTATTTTTGTTAGGCATTTGGTTGATCTGGTTAAGAAGGTTTCCATAGTCTGCCCTCAGGTTAGAAAAAAGTTAAGAGATAGAGACTTCAATGGACTTCTCTGTTTTTTGTCCCTTACCACAAAAACAGCAATAACAAAAAACAATGCCTTCAGATTGTCCCTCTCTTTTCATAGAAAATGTATGTCTCACAGGTTATAAAGGGGGACAAAAGTCTATCTCCTCAAGAGTCCCTGCCTATGCCCCCACAGGGGTTCTCCCTCTGGCCACACAAGCCCTCTTGGTTATTTTAGAGTTCCTCATTGACAAAGTTGTTTTTAAATTACAAGCCTTCAGCTGGTAGAGGCAAACCAGGTACCTGGGTCACAAGGCAAACAGGCAAAAAAAATTGATCAGGGTCACTCCAGCAGAGTGGCTACAGAAAGATGTACCAAAATGTCTTTCCCACAACCTTAACTGCAGGTAGCAGTGACAGGAGAGCACAGGAGAGAGGGACACCCTCACCGATGTAGAGGATCTCCTCACCTGAGGACGCCTAGGTAAAAGGAGATAATCCCTGTTATGATAATCAATTTTCCCTTGGTTCCCTTTTTAGATGGGGAATCAAGCTTCCAGGATCCCAGAAGGATACCCCCTTGCCTGCTTACTTAAACATTGGAAAGACCTTGATCCAGAAAGTCTTCAACAAAAGCAACTCAAGTTTTACTGCACTTTGGCCTGGCCACAATAGCCTCTCGAAGATGGGGAAAAATGGCCAGAAGGAGAGAGCATTAATTATAATACCATTCTTCAATTAGATATGTTCTGTAAAAAGGAGGGAAAGTGGACTGAAGTCCCATATATTAAACTTTTCTTTTTCCTGGGAGACCATCCAAAATGGCTGAGTAAATTCAGGCTAGATACCCAGATCATGGTGACACTGTCCAAAAAAACCCCAAACTCCTTTGAAGAACCAGAACCTACAAAACCATCTAATGCCCAAGGGCCCCCAACAATGTCAAAAGAGGCCTCCCCCATGACAGAAGTCAAATCTCTAGGGGAGTCACAGGGGATATAACCTACCCAGAGGAGATTGGTTGATGCCCCATCAGCTCCCCCTCTAGCCCCTTACCCAGTTACCTCACAACCCTTACATTGCTCCACAGGACTCTACCCCCTCCAGTTAACTCCTGAAAGGGATAGGGCTCATGTTCCTTTTGTATTAAGTGAATTTAAAGAAATTTAAGAAAGACTTAGGAAATTAAACAGAAAACCCACATCGGTACATCCAGGCATTCAGAGAAGTCAGCCAAAACTTTGAACTGAGCTGGAAGCATGTAATGCTATTGTTATCTCAGATCCTCACTTCCCTGGAGAAAAAGCAAGTACTAGATCAGGCATCCAAATCTGGGGATGATTGTCACTAAGATAAATGTAGCCCTACATCCCTATCTTAGACCGGGCCCTTAGAGGAAAAGGAGGCAGAGGGGGAAGAAAGACAGAGACACTAAGACAGAAAGACAGAGACAGAGATACCTAAAAGGGAATTCCAATTCATAATTCCCACAGATCTTCAGGCAGTGCCTAGGTATGATCCTACATGGGGAACCTGAAAATGACAAGGATGAATGGACTGCTAACCACTTCATCCACTGCATTCTTGAGAGTCTAATGAGAGCCAAAATAACACCCCTAATTGCTCCCAAGCCATGGCTGGCTGCACAGCAAGGACCCTTAGAAACCCCAGTAGCTTTCCTACAGAAACTTAGGGATGTTTTACAAAAGCATACCAACATTGTACTGGAGTCACAGGAGGAGGAGATCATACTAAAGGATAAATTTGAAACACAGTCAGCCCCAGATATTCATAGAAAGTTTTAGAAACTGGTAGCTGAAGGGAGCTCTAGAACAAGTGGTCCATGTAACCACATCTGTATACTATAATAGGGACTTAGAAAAATAAAAGAAATGTCTGAAGAGGGAAAAGAGAAAGGATAAATGGCAGGAAGTCCTGATCACACCACTCAGAGAGGTTTCCCCATGGCAGAATCCAAACCCAAGGACATGTTATCAATGTGGACAAGCAGGCCATTTTAGGAGGCAGTGCCCCTGGAAGAACCCACCTCTGGGACCCTGCCCCATCTTCAGGGGATATCATTGGATGGCACACTGTCCTCAGTTCCCAGGTGAGCCAAGGCCAGAGCCTCCCACCCAATGATGGGTCCCAGGGCCTCCAATATAGGCTCCTGTGTTCACCATAAAAGCAAAGGAGCCCTGAGTGATACTTACTTTTGAAATGCACAAGGTCAGCTTCCTTATCAATACTTGAACCAGTATTTCAGATATTCCTTTCTCTCCTGAACACAGGTCCTCCAAGAAAATTATTGTTTGGGGGCATATCAGGGCAACCCCTATATCATTATTTCACTCAGACTCTAGCCTGCTCCTGGGGAGATTTCCACTTCTGTCACTCCTTTGTAATTATCCCAGAAACTCCTACTCCTCTGCTAGGGTGAGACCTTCTACTTAAATTGGCGATAAAGCTCCTTTTAGCCCCCGGGGACTACTTTTGCTTGCCCTGATGGAGGAGAAAATAGACCCCATGGTGGACAGATGGACATATAGCGAAATGGACACAAACAGCAGTCCCAGTCCTAATTCATCTCAAGGACCCCTCTTGGTTTCCCCATCAAAAAGAATATCCTTTAAGACCAGAAGTTAAGGAGGGACAAATTCCCATAATCAAAGACATAAAGAGACAGGGACTGCTAATAGAATGCTAAAGCCCATAATACTCCTATTCTGGATGTCAGGAAGGGAACTAAGAAATGGAAGCTAATCCAAGATCTCTGCCTAATCAATGAAGCAGTAGTGCCTCTCCACCCTGTAGTTCCAAATCCCTATACACTTTTAGCCCAAATACCCCCAGGTACTGCTTACTACTCTGTCCTGTACTTAAAGGATGCCTTCTTTTGCATTCCCCTACATCTTAAAAATCAACCTATCTTTGCCTTTGAGGACCCTACATGAAAGACTGGACATATCATCTGGACTGTCCTCCCCCAGGGATTCAGAGACAGCCTGCATCTCTTTGGGTTTGTTCTAACCTAGGGCTTGGCAGAGTGGCAATATCCACAAGCTACTCTGTTACAATATGTAGATGACATCCTCCTCTGTGGACCAACTGACCCTTTCATTTCATGAGACACTGAATTCCTATTAAACTTCCTAGCAGATAGAGGGTACAAAATCTTTAAATAAAAAGCCCAATTGTGTCAGTCTAGGTTACATATTTAGGTCTTTTCCTGGAGAAAAAATGAGCTCTCTAGGAGAAGATAAAATCTCTCTGATCCTGATGTTTCCTCTACCTAATACTCTAAAACAATTGGGGGCCTTTTTTGTAGTGACAGGATACTGTAGAATTTGGATTCAGAAATATGCAGATCTAGCCAGACCTTTATATCAGATCCTTAAAGAAGCACAGAAGGATTCCCAGCCCTTTATTAAATGGAATGACAAGTCAGAAAATTCATTCCACCAGTTAAAAAAGGCCCTTATGACCCTCCAGCCCTAGGTCTCCCAGTACAGGGCAAGTTTTAATTATATGTCTACAAAAAGAGAGACTGGCCGTGGGAGTGGAAACTCAGCTCTGGGGCATCATTCCCCAGGCAATGGTCCACTTAAGTATAAAATTAGATCTGGTAGCCAAGGGATGGCCAGGATGTCTTTGAGAAGTCACTACAATTAGACTTCTAGTGCCTGAAGCTCAAAAACTTGTCCTAAACTGGTCCCTGATGGTTTACATCCTACATGACCTAGGGGAAATTTTAAACTCAAAGAGAGGTTATTCTAATAGTTTTAGGAATAACAGCATTGATTGCAGCCCTAGCTGGAATCAGCTATGGGGTGATTGTCAATCATGTGACTACAAAAATTCTAACCAAAGTAGTAGAGGGCATTTCAGACCAGGTAGCCCTTACTACTAAAGACATTCAACGGTCTTTGTTGCCCCTTTCCTTTATGGTCATGGACCACCGACTGGCCCTAGATTTTATTTTGTCTAAACAAGGAGGGTTATGAGCCATCACCAATACTTCCTGTTGCACATATATAAACATTTCAGGCATTGTAGAGGAATGTGCAGATTAGTGGCTCTGGGAACAGTCTCTCCAAACTCAGGTTTCTACACAGGTGTGGGAACAAATAAAATCCTGGCTCCCCTCCAAGGCACATGGTTCCTACCCTTTCTGGGGCCTATAGTTGCCATTATTCTCTTATGTTTGGGCCTTGCATTTTCAACTTATTTGTCAATATTGTTTCCTCTTACCCAGAATCCATCAAACTACAGATGGCCTGGATGGAGATGGAAATAACCTACTAACAGGGTCCCTTCAATAACCTCTCTGGTCAGCCCTGATGCTGTGGGCCCCTTCATCACCCCGTGTCAGCAGCAAGCAGAGATTGAATAGACTTCAATGTTTCTGTCCCTAATAGCAGTTAGGGCAATCATTGAAAGAGTTGAAGGACAGATGGCAGGATGTCCCAAAAGGTAATAATTAGCTAAGGGGATACTTCCTCTTTCCAGGAAATATCTGTTTATACCAGAGAGACATCTCTGCCCTTAAGGCAATAAAAAAACCAAATTTCCAACCTGACTTACAGGACCACTGATTTCTGGGTTGTGCTGCATGCCGTCTCATACAGCCTTTCTCTTCTCTTCTCTACAAATAAACTCGTTCTGACCTCTGCTGCTAAAGTATGCCTCTGCTTTCAATCTCAGAGCAGAGCAAGAACTCTCAATACCCCAAAATTCCCACATGTCATCTGTGTATCATAATGAAATTATTGAGCTCAAAATAAAACACATTTGGATTTCAAAACAAGAAAATTTATAACAGTTGGAGTAACAAATAGCCATCAATGCTGGAATCCTTGGTGGGAAGGGGCCTATGACTATTTTCATGGGAGATGGAAGGGCAATCAACAGCATATTTGCTATGCCAAAGACAGTAATTTGAAGCATTCATATTTTTAATTCTTTATGAATACACTGACATGCAAGCTAAAATTGGTTTACTTATGTTATATTTGGGGAAACAATTCTAATGGTTTCAGATACTTGCTGACATTCTCAGAGATGGCACAATGAATTTTATAACTTTGTATTCAGGACATTTTCCTCTGTAAGAAATTAGTACAAATTTGCACAATATTATGTCAGTGCTTTGTAATCCCAACACCATTTCAATTAGGATGATTAAAATGAGAGTAGGCTTCATTCCCATGTACCTTTCTAGACATACTGTGAGATGAAAGTTGTACAATATGAGCTTACAATCATTTCAGTCAGCTAAGTGAAATTGTTGGTCCAGGATGTGAGTTCCTTAACTCTTATTAGGAACTGTTATAAAAAAAAAATAGGAAAGGGAGCAGATGTCTGTAATTTCTGGGAAACCAACAATACACCGATATTTTTACCCACACATCACATACAAGAGCAAGTCCTGGGGCTTATCTACAGATGATTTATTCATGAATATTCCCTTGAGAAAATTAAAAGAGTCAGTCAAATCATCCTGAATTCATTCCATTTACAGGATGTGATCACAGGAGTACCTTGTGAATCTTTCTTCCAAATAAGTCACCCAATTTTTGTCTCCTTTATTTTTCCTACTTTACAATTATATTGTTCACTGAGAACTAGTTGTAGGCTAAACTATTAAGGTTTTTCCTCTAGAAGTTCACTGGGAATGTGCATATAGATTTTACAATAGATATCTTGTTTTCATTTATTGTTAATCAGTTTAATGTTTGTCTGGGCTGTGTTTGATAAGTTCACAGAACAATTTGCCATCCCTTAATACTCCATTTGATTTTTCTACTTTATTTCTATTGACAACAATTCCCCTCTTTCCCTGGAATACCATTTCCTTTTCTTCAAATACTCCTTAAGAATAAACTAAAATGTAATCTTTTCTATAAAGCTTCTCCTATGACCCTCCAGGAAATATAAGTAAATCATTCATGGTTTTTGTTTTTTCTCTATCATTGAAATTTTGTGTTTTACCTTTCTAGTCTTCACATGAAATACTTATTCAATGATAATTATTACCAAAGCAGTACGTGAAACCCTTTTAAAGACATACCATATGTATTTTAAGTTCCAAAACAATACTACAGAATTAAGTAGCATTGTGTCTATTTACAGATAAGAGAACAAAGGTTTGTAGATCTAAACTTCACAGACAATACAGTTAGTAAATTACAGAACAAGAATTGGAACACAGTTATAGTTGAATATCACTTTGTGTTATTTATGGACTCATGCTAATTTATTCAACATATTTGAATACTTTAAAGACATAATTTTGTTGTATCAATCTCTGTGTTTCTATTTTTTAGATAATTTTTGAAAATTTCAAAGATAACTGAAGTTAATTTAGTGAAACCTTATTTCTTAGAGAAAATGTTATTTTATATATACTTTATATATATAAACATAATAAGAATAAAAGTTATTTTGGAGCTCATTGTAGTAACCATGGAAATGAGGCATCTTTGTATGTGCTTTTTAGGGCTGAAAGGTGAAGAAAGAATTTTGCTGTTCAAAACAACACAAGGCAGGACTAGGATCCTGAATTACTTAGGATACATATTTGCACAATAGTGTTAGACAGCAGCAACAAATAAACTATATCAGAACAAATTTACTTAAAATTGCCCCTTAGGTAAAATACAAGGTGTCTTTTTCACTGAAACATATAGAAATATTTGTGTGTATTTCATCTCCCATAAAAAGTAATTTGCTTTCTTTTTCATCATTCCTCAGATGGAGGTACAGAGTACAGAAAGACTTTTTACTGAAAAAGAAAATGGGTTATGTCTCAGGCAAGAGGTACGCTTCAAACTACTGCAAGTAAATGTTAATTATCATTCTCCTAAGAAAGAATACATTTGTGTCTACACATAAGCCAAGTCAGCATCATGCAAGTTCATCTGAAGGATCTGAAGGAAAGGGAGAAGTCTGGCAGCTACAAAGATTGATGTTCAGTTAAACAAATCATTAGGTGGCTGGGTTATCTTTTAACAAATAGATTTTGTACACCATCCTCTTCATTTTAACATCCAAGTCAAGGTACAAATTGTTACTTCTACACCATTCTAAAAAACATAGTGTGCACATAAATAAGTATTTCATTGAAATGAAATACAATTGTGTAGCCATATAATGATATTAATTTTATTTAATGTCTGCTAAAGAATACATCTTATATAGTGCTGCAAATCATTCCAAAAACATTGTGTTAAAGCTGTAATGTTGGTTGGACATAGAAAGCTCTCTAGAAATGATAATACTAAATTTACTTGATGCATTGTGTCCCATACTCTTTGGATTACCAAAAGATGTTTTGCTAAAGTTAAAAGCATCATTAAACGAACACAAACATAATAATGAAGCAACAGTGTAGTGCTAAGAAAGGCCAAGGAGGACTATTTTTAAGAATGAATTTAAATTGGGTTTGGAAAAATCACAAATTGTTTTCTTGAAAAGAAGCATCCTTTCCTTATTCAGGCCAAGATAAAAGACTTGTCATATGAGAGACATTGTTTGAGGGGGGAAAAAACACCAGAGATAGCAGTTAAGAAAAAAAAATTATCTAGCTAATGCTATCTTGAAAAGTTAGAAGCAGAAAGAAGAACCTTGAAGTTGATATTGCCCTTAATTTATAGTCGCTGGAGAACAGGAATCATAGAACAAATGTAGCTTCACAGATATTTAGGATTCTGACAGGTTGTGTTCAATACTAATTTAAGTTCTTACAATGACAGGGTCACACTGCTAAAAAAGATATTGTGTTTTTTTTTTTCTTTTTTCTTTTATTATTCATATGTGCATACAAGGCTTGGTTTATTTCTCCGCCCTGCCCCCCCCCTTACCACCCACTCCACCCCCTCCCGCTCCCCCCCTCAATACCCAGCAGAAACTATTTTGCCCTTATCTCTAATTTTGTTGTAGAGAGAGTATAAGCAATAATAGGAAGGAACAAGGGGTTTTGCTGGTTGAGATAAGGATAGCTATACAGGGCATTGACTCACATTGATTTCCTGTGCGTGGGTGTTACCTTCTAGGTTAATTCTTTTTAATCTAAACTTTTCTCTAGTTCCTGGTCCCCTTTTCCTATTGGCCTCAGTTGCTTTAAGGTATCTGCTTTAGTTTCTGTGCATTAAGGGCAACAAATGCTAGCTAGTTTTTTTAGGTGTCTTACCTATCCTCACCCCTCCCTTGTGTGCTCTCGCTTTTATCATGTGCTCATAGTCCAATCCCCTTGTTGTGTTTGCCCTTGATCTAATGTCCACATATGAGGGAGAACATACGATTTTTGGTCTTTTGAGCCAGGCTAACCTAACTCAGAATGATGTTCTCCAATTCCATCCATTTACCAGCAAATGATAACATTTCGTTCTTCTTCATGGCTGCATAAAATTCCATTGTGTATAGATACCACATTTTCTTAATCCATTCGTCAGTGCTGGGGCATTTTGGCTGTTTCCATAACTTGGCTATTGTGAATAGTGCCACAATAAACAAGGATGTGCAGGTGCCTCTGGAGTAACAGTCTTTTGGGTATATCCCCAAGAGTGGTATTGCTGGATCAAATGGTAGATCGATGTCCAGCTTTTTAAGTAGCCTCCAAATTTTTTTCCAGAGTGGTTGTATTAGTCTACATTCCCACCAACAGTGTAAGAGGGTTCCTTTTTCACCGCATCCTCGCCAACACCTGTTGTTGGTGGTGTTGCTGATGATGGCTATTCTAACAGGGGTGAGGTGGAATCTTAGTGTGGTTTTAATTTGCATTTCCTTTATTGCTAGAGATGGTGAGCATTTTTTCATGTGTTTTCTGGCCATTTGAATTTCTTCTTTTGAGAAAGTTCTGTTTAGTTCACATGCCCATTTCTTTATTGGTTCATTAGTTTTGGGAGAATTTAGTTTTTTAAGTTCCCTGTATATTCTGGTTATCAGTCCTTTGTCTGATGTATAATTGGCAAATATTTTCTCCCACTCTGTGGGTGTTCTCTTCAGTTTAGAGACCATTTCTTTTGATGAACAGAAGCTTTTTAGTTTTATGAGGTCCCATTTATCTATGCTATCTCTTAGTTGCTGTGCTGCTGGGGTTTCATTGAGAAAGTTCTTACCTATACCTACTAACTCCAGAGTATTTCCTACTCTTTCTTGTATCAACTTAAGAGTTTGGGGTCTGATATTAAGATCCTTGATCCATTTTGAGTTAATCTTGGTATAGGGTGATATACATGGATCTAGTTTCAGTTTTTTGCAGACTGCTAATCAGTTTTCCCAGCAGTTTTTGTTGAAGAGGCTGCTATTTCTCCATCGTATATTTTTAGCTCCTTTGTCAAAGATAAGTTGCTCATAGTTGTGTGGCTTCATATCTGGATCCTCTATTCTGTTCCACTGGTCTTCATGTCTGTTTTTGTGCCAGTACCATGCTGTTTTTATTATTATTGCTTTGTAATATAGTTTGAAGTCAGGTATTGTGATACCTCCTGCATTGTTCTTTTGACTGAGTATTGCCTTGGCTATTCGTGGCCTCTTGTGTTTCCATATAAATTTAACAGTAGATTTTTCAATCTCTTTGATGACTGTCATTGGAATTTTGATGGGAATTGCATTAAACATGTAGATTACTTTTGGGAGTATAGACATTTTTACTGGGTTGATTCTACCAATCCATGAGCATGGGAGATCTCTCCACTTTCTATAGTCTTCCTCAATCTCTTTCTTCAGAAGTGTATAGTTTTCCTTGTAGAGGTCTTTCACATCTTTTGTTAGGTTTACACCTAGGTATTTGATTTTTTTTGAGGCTATTGTAAATGGAATTGTTTTCATACATTCTTTTTCCGTTTGCTCATTGTTAGTGTATAGAAAAGCTAATGATTTTTCTATGTTGATTTTATATCCTGCTACTTTGCTATAGCTATTGATGATGTCTAGAAGCTTCTGAGTAGAGTTTTTTGGGTCTTTAAGGTATAGGATCATGTCGTCTGCAAATAGGGATATTTTGACAGTTTCTTTACCTATTTGTATTCCTTTTATTCCTTCTTCTTGCCTAATTGCTCAAGCTAGGATTTCCAGTACTATGTTGAATAGGAGTGGAGATAGTGGGCATCCTTGTCTGGTTCCTGATTTTAGAGGGAATGGTTTTAATTTTTCTCCGTTAAGTATAATGCTGGCTGTAGGTTTGTCATATATAGCTTTTATAATGTTGAGGAACTTTCCTTCTATTCCTAGTTTTCTTAGAGCTTTTATCATGAAATGATGTTGGATCTTATCAAAGGCTTTTTCTGCATCTATTGAGATGATCAAGTCGTTTTTGTCTTTGCTTCTGTTAATGTGGTTTATTACGTTTATTGATTTTCGTAGGTTGAACCACCCCTGCATCCCTGGGATGAAGCCTACCTGGTCGTGGTGAATAATCTTTTTGATGTGTTGGTGAATTCGATTTGCCATTATTTTGTTGAGGATTTTTGCATCAATGTTCATTAAGGAGATTGGCCTATAGTTCTCCTTTTTGGAGGTGTCTTTGCCTGGTTTTGGGATAAGTGTAATAGTGGCTTCATAAAATGTGTTTGGCAGTTTTCCTTCCCTTTCTATTTCATGGAACAGTTTAAGGAGGGTTGGTATCAGTTCTTCTTTAAAGGTCTGATAGAATTCAGCAGAGAATCCATCAGGTCCTGGACTTTTCTTTTTGGGGAGACTCTTGATTGCTGCTTCAATTTCATTTTGTGTTATAGGTCTGTTGAGGTGATTAATTTCCTCTTGTTTCAGTTATGGATGTTCATATGTATCTAGAAATCTGTCCATTTCTTTAAAATTTTCAAATTTATTTGAAGATAGGTTCTCAAAGTAGTCTCTGATGATTTCCTGGACTTCCATGGTGTTTGTTGTTATCTCCCCTTTTGCATTCCTGATTCTACTAATTTGGGTTTTTTCTCTCCTCATTTTAGTCAGGTTTGCCAGGGGTCTATCGATCTTGTTTATTTTTTCAAAGAACCAACTTTTTGTTTCATTAATTCTTTGTATGGTTTTTTTGGTTTCTATTTCGTTGATTTCAGCTCTTATTTTTATTATTTCTCTCCTTCTATTTGTTTTGCTATTTGCTTGTTCTTGTTTTTCTAGGAGTTTGAGATGTATCATTAGGTCATTGATTTGGGATCTTTCACTCTTTTTAATATATGCACTCATGGCTATAAACTTTCCTCTCAAGACTGCCTTAGCTGTGTCCCATAGGTTCTGGGAGGTTGTGTTTTCATTTTCATTGACTTCTAGGAACTTTTTAATTTCCTCTTTTATTGCATCGATGATCCATTCTTCATTAAGTAATGAGTTATTTAGTTTCCAGCTGTTTGCATGTTTTTTGTCTTTACTTTTGTTGTTGAGTTCTACTTTTACTGCATTGTGGTCAGATAGTATGCATGGTATTATTTCTATTTTCTTATATTTGCTGAGGCTTGCTTTGTGCCCTAGGATATGATCTATTTTGGAGAAGGTTCCATGGGCTGCTGAGAAGAATGTATATTGTGTGGAGGTTGGATGAAATGTTCTGTAGACATCTACTAGGTCCACTTGATCTATTGCATATTTTAGATCTTGGATTTCTTTATTGAGTTTTTGTTTGGATGACCTATCTATTGATGATAATGGAGTGTTAAAGTCTCCCACAACCACTGTGTTGGCGTTTATATATGCTTTTAGGTCTTTCAGGGTATGTTTGATGAAATTGGGTGCGTTGACATTGGGTGCGTACAGATTGATGATTATTATTTCCTTTTGGTCTATTTCCCCTTTTATTAGTATGGAATGTCCTTCTTTATCTCGTTTGATCAATGTAGGTTTGAAGTCTACTTTGTCAGAGATAAGTATTGCTACTCCTGCTTGTTTTCGGGGGCCATTGGCTTGGTAAATCTTCTTCCAGCCTTTCATCCTAAGCATATGCTTATTTCTGTCGGTGAGATGAGTCTCCTGTAAGCAACAAATTGTTGGATCTTCTTTTTTAATCCATTTTGTCAAACAGTGTCTTTTGATCGGTGAATTAAGTCCATTAACATTAAGTGTTAGTACTGATAGGTATGTGGTGATTCCTGCCATTTAGTTATCTTAGTTGTTTGAAGGTTTGATTGTGTGTACCTAACTTGATGTTACTCTCTACTGTCTTGCTTTTTCTTATCCTGTGGTTTGGTGCTGCCTGCCTTTTCATGGTTAAGTTGGGTGTCACTTTCTGTGTGCAGGATCCCTTGCAGAATCTTTTGTAATGGTGGCTTTGTGGTCACATATTGTTTTAGTTTCTGCTTATCATGGAAGACTTTTATTGCTCCGTCTATTTTGAATGATAGCTTTGCTGGGTAGAGTATCCTGGGGTTGAAGTTATTTTCATTCAGTGCCCGGAAGATCTCACCCCACGCTCTTCTTGCTTTTAATGTTTCTGTTGAGAAGTCTGCTGTGATTTTGATGGGTTTACCTTTGTATGTTACTTGTTTTTTCTCTCTTGCAGCCTTCAATATTCTTTCCTTAGTTTCTGAACTTGTTGTTTTGATGATGATATGTCGTGGAGTAGTTCTATTTTGATCTGGTCTGTTTGGTGTCCTGGAGGCCTCTTGCATTTGTATGGGAATATCTTTCTCTAGATTTGGGAAATTTTCCGTTATTATTTTGTTGAATATATTACGCATTCCCTTCGCTTGCACCTCTTCTCCTTCTTCGATGCCCATGATTCTCAAGTTTGGTCTTTTGATGGAGTCAGTGAGTTCTTGCATTTTCTTTTCACAGGTCTTGAGTTGTTTAATTAGTAGTTCTTCAGTTTTTCCTTTAATTACCATTTCATCTTCAAGTTCTGAGATTCTGTCTTCTGTTTGTTCTATTCTGCTGGATTGGCCTTCCGTTTTGTTTTGCAGTTCTGTTTCGTTCTTTTTTCTGAGGTTTTCCATATCCTGGCTGTTTTCTTCTTTATTGTTGTCTATTTTTGTCCTGAGTTCATTTATCCATTTATTCATTGTGTTCTCTCTTTCACTTTGGTGTTTATACAGTGCTTCTATGGTTTCCTTTATTTCTTCTTTTGCTTTTTCAAATTCTCTATTTTTATTGTCTTGGAATTTCTTGCGTGTCTCCTGTACATTTTGGTTGACCCTATCCAGTATCATCTCTATAAAATTCTCATTGAGTATTTGTAGTATGTCTTCTTTTAAATTATTCTTGTAGGCTTCATTGGGTCCTTTGGCATAGTTTATCTTCATTTTGTTGGAGTCTGGCTCTGAGTTTCTGTTCTCTTCATTCCCCTCTGGTTCCTGTACTAATTTTTTGCTGTGGGGAAACTGGTTTCCTTGTTTTTTCTGTCTTCCTGTCATTGTCCTTGGTGTTGTTACTGTCCCTGTACTGTGTGTAATTAAGTATTTTCTAGCTTGTAATAATAACAATGGTAATATTGAGAATGGAAGAGTGAGCTGAGATGGAAAGCAAGAAGTTAAAGAAAAGGGGAAAACAAATATACAGACAAGAGGGAGAAAGCAGAACAAGGTATCAGACAAGAGAGTTTCAAAGGTATAAACAGGGAGTGTTAGTGTACTAATCGACAGTAAGCTGAACAGACAATATAGAGTGACAGAGAGAGGATTGAAAATCAAAGATAAAAAAAAATAAAAAATAAGTATATGAAAGTAATATCTATTTATAAAAATGAATTAAAATAAAATGGAAAATAGAAAATTAAAAAAAACAAAAAAAACAAAAAAACCAAAAAACTTCCAAGTTTATATGCAATGCAATTTCAGTCTTAATAATTTGGATGTCCGTCTCAATCTCCAGTCCTGGAGTTGGTGCCTCAGATGTTGTTCTGTAGTTGTCTCATCAAAGGGGATGCATAAAGTAGAACAAAACTACACTCTCACACACACAGAAGAAAAAAAAAAAAAAGCCCCACCAAGTGTCCCCAGTTCAAATGCAATATAGTTTCAGTAAGTTTTTCGGCTTGCAGGTGTAATTCGGTTGTTCTCTCATCAAAGGTAGGGAGAAAAAGAAAAAAAAGCGTCTGGAGGCAGTTCTGAGAGTGGTATCTGCAACTGTGGCTTGCCTGCCTGCTGCTCTCAGCCTGTAGCTGGCGGCGTTATTTATGCAGATCTCTGGGGTGAGCTTAGCACTCACCTGGTCCCACAGGCTTTGTTTGCTCAGAGTTCTCCTGTGCGGGGGAGGGGGGCCTCTGCTACAGGCTTTTCCCTTTCCAAGCACTGGGAAAGGCGACACTGCCCCCGCATTGTCAGGCCTGCGTGTTTATTTACAGTTCACGTGGGAAGTGGGTCTTCCCTCCTCTCACAAGCATCCCCGCTCCTGGTTGCTGGCGCGCCCCGCTCCCGCCAGAGCCTCTCCTGCCCGCCCGGCTCGTTTATTTACAGTCCCGGGAAGGGTTCCCTTCCCCCAATCTTCAGCGCTCAGGGCGCCCCACCCTCTTTCCAGCATGTCTTAACTGTTCTTATTGCTTAGTACTCAGTTTCTCTTTTTTTCCGGGTGGAGGTCAGTCTGTCCAGGGGGCTATGCTGCTCTGGCCCAGGCTTGTCTGTGGGGGAACCGCGGTACCGCGAAGCTCACCTGGTCCGCGTCTTCCCAAGCCGTATGGGCGCCGGCCACTGGCGGCCCGGGGGCCTCCTCGGTTCTCCGTTTAACGTGAAGTGGAGATTCTCTGCGCCGAATGGAGATGTGGAGGGGTCAAAGTTATGCCTTTTCTCGGTGATTATGCCTGCAAAGTGTGTCTCCAGCGTCTCTCCAAGATTTCACTATAGGAGGCTCGCTTTCTGCTTCCTACCTCTAGCCGCCATCTTGGAATTCTCAAGATATTGTTTTTTAAAGAAGTCAAAAAGCAAGCATTTCCAGCAGAGCATTCAGAGACTGGGCACTTGAAAACCTGCATGCATTAGCTTTCTTAGGTGTAGAAGATAAAGAAATAAATCTCTTCTTCCTTGCTTATATAGTTTAGGGCTAGAAGACTGGGAGGTTTTCAGATCTTTAATCAATAAAAATAGTCTTATTAAAAAGGTTAAATGATCTTTATAAATATAATTCTTGGAGTTAGATAGACTGGAGACAAGTCCAGATTCTTCAGCCCAGGGCATTTGACCTTGTTAAGTACTCAGGCCTCTAGTTCCTACTTGGCACTTGAGATTGCTTAGCTAGTGATAAAAAGTATAGAGAAAGAAACATTGGGTCCTGAGCATAAGAATATTTTTCTTTCCTGAAGATAATATGAATTGATGATAGTCATTTGGTCAGGAGGTTAGAATAGATTATTTAAGATGAGATTTTAGGGACATAAAATACTTGTCTAACAATTAAGAATGACCTTCTACTACATGTAAATTTTCATTTTCATTGTTCTTTTGGCACAAAAATGAAATGACTGAAAATTACCTTTTAAAGACACATTAAATATAGAAGTGATTCTACATTAATTAATTGTAACTGATTAACACATTGCATTCTTCAGGTAATTAGATTTGCTAACAAGTTTGTGATTCTCAAAGATGTAAATGCAAGTTAAAGAAAATAGACATTAAGGCAGCTACAGTCATACTTCAAAGTTGGCAATTGTCCAGTGTGAGAGAAGAATAGGAACATAGTAAAATAAGAAGAAAATATTAGATAAGATACAAATGAGAAATAGACAACCAATTATTTCAACAACTTTCTCAATATCCCACTCATTTTAATCTTCTATAAGTAACCTTAACATAAATTCCTCCTGAAGATTGGGCAGATAATAAAAATCTCAATTTTGTAGTGTTAGATTTCATAAGCTTCCAAATTAAATAAATAAATAAATAAAATGGGGCAGTGAAAGATTAAGGTACTTCTTTGTCTTTTTCTATAGGATTTTTATTATTTAATTATGGTTCATTGGTAAATTCTGAAAATAAAAGACCAAGAAAAAGCAGAGTTGAAATATCCCCCAGTGTTCAAATCCTTGTATAAATTTCCCTGAAAGAGAACATATATTTTCTCTGATTAAAAACCTCAAGGAAAGAAAAATCCTTATATCCCAGGTGTTTCATCTTGTATTTAGAAAGTCTGATTATTAGAAATCTCCTTGTTGTAACAAAGTGATATTTGTTTATTTAATATTTAAATAATAATAAATAATTTAAATAATAATTTAAATTTAAATAATTTATAAATAAATAATTTAATAAATATTATACTTAATAATATAATAAAATAAATAATTTAAATTTAAATTATAATAAATAATAATAATAAATTTGTTTCTTTCATATTTAAGCTATTGCTCTGAAAAATTTATGGTTGTATACACTGTGCACATCTTTCTTCCAAATAATAGAATTTAGATGGTGTAAAAAAGTAAATTTCCCAATGAATCTCCTCTAATCAATGAAAACTTTTTTCATATGTATGGCATTATTTTTTCTTCCATGCTGATTACTCTCCCCAGACACATTCCATTCTGTCAGTGTCAGTGTTTAGAATATGATGTTGAATTTATTCAATAAAAGAGGCATGAAAATATAGAAAAATAAAATGTATTTTTTCCACCTCATTTGAAATACATTGTTTCAACTTCAGGCATATTGTGTTTGCATCATACTTTGAGATTGTCATGTTAAATTACTAAAACTGTTACATCTAGACATCTGAAACAATATATTTTTAATATACAGTGGAATTAGGTAAGTTCATAATATGTGATTGTCATATTTAATAAATGTAAGGCACCATGTTTTTTCATTAAATTTATATTCCAGCTAAATTTTCCAATATTCCATCCATATCTGCTTATTATCCAAGTTATTATCAAACTCTTTCATGTTTCTTTTCTTCACAGACCTGAGAAACTGAAAGATCACGCTGAGCTCTGGACTCAAGCCAACAACTGATTTCACACTTCATCTCTAACTAATGATGTCACCTGAGCCTTTGAGGCTCAATGTCTTTATTGGTAAAATAGAGTAATTTGGTTCATGGAATTATTGTGATGATTAAAATTAATTATGTAAAGTGCCTAGCACAATT
Source organism: Castor canadensis (assembly GCF_047511655.1). NCBI lineage: Eukaryota > Metazoa > Chordata > Mammalia > Rodentia > Castoridae > Castor > Castor canadensis. Next base: position 72,305,256 of record NC_133397.1, on the reverse strand, counting down.
TCTCACCTAAGAACAAGTATGTAAATAGATATCATTTTTATCCAAGTCATCAAAAATCATAAATAAAATCAACATTTTATCATTGGAATCCATCAGCCCATTTGGACTAAACAAGCTGTTCCATCTAGATTTACATGCTTAGTTATAAATATTCAAACCATCCAATTACTCTATTTGAAATTTAATGCCACTTCACAAAAACCTGTGCTTAATGATTTGTATACACAATAATCATGTTATCAAACTTCAAATAAAGTTTCATTTTACACTTTATATTACATAGTTACTATATTACATAGTTACTGTTATACTACATAGTAACTAATTTACATAAGTGTGCATAACTATAAATGTTATTTAATCAACTTTGTTTTCTTTTCATTTGATAATTTTTGATGTTTGTGGAGGTCAGTGTCATATTTTACCACATACATATACCATGCTGAGATCAAATCAAGACAACTACACTCCCCTCTCATGGGCATTTCCTTATGTGTGGACTCTGCAGATTTCTGTCTTTTAGATTCATAGAATATATACTAGGTCGCTGTGAACTGTGGTTATCCCACCATGGAATATCAGACTTTATTGGATCTTGGTGCTTGCTATCAGCCTCTCTTTATTCACCCTTACTTGCCATCCTTACCACTTGTAGTGAGCATTATTCTATTTTCTGTGAATCCCATTTTAATCCCACTCATGTTGGAATATAACTCTTTGGCATGGTCATTAAGAACTGAAGTCTTCTTAAAAATCCAATTATTCTGTTTCTGTGTGGGAAAAGTATGCAAATTAAAATTTAGTACAAAGTTTTGACAAACTATTTTCCATTACTTATTAGAGAAACATATGACTTCTTGCTTCTTTGATCATAAGGGAAGATGTTTTACTTCTTTCTAACATAATTAGGAGTTAGATGCAACAATCAATAATCAACATCTGAAATGAGATCTCAACATATATATCAGACTTATCATAGGCATTGGGAGATCAAACTAAGCTCTAAGGTGTAAACATAAGTAATATATGTCCCCATCACTTCTAATGTGAGTTTAAATGAGTGCCTCTACTCACTTGTAAAATAAATATTTATTCTTTATTATTATCATTTGTGTTGTTATATTGATAGGTATACTCTCTCAAGTTAAAAATGTTTCTTCATATTCATAACTTCCTGAGAGTTTTTACCAGGAATATTTTTAAAAGTTGTGAGAGGAAGATCCACAATGGAGACTGCTACATGGATGTAGAGGGTGTGAACTCCATGAACCAGGGACCTTGAAGAGATGCTGGAGACACACTTGGCTGAGGTAAAGCACAAGGGAGAGCTGAAACCTTGGCACCCTGAACCCCTAGCCCATGGAAAGCTTCTCCACACCATGATACACTGAAATAACAGGCAGGCTGCCACCCCCACACCACTGCCACCAGCCTACCAACCCACCAGCTCACTTGCCTACTGGGCTGCCACCCACCTGCCTGCCCACCAGACTGCCAACTACCTGCCAGTTCACTGGCACAGCAGGGGCCAGTTGCCTGCCTGCTGACCCACCAGCTGCCAGTTCCAAATGTGCTTGGGGAACCTTCACCACACCAAACAGAATACTTTCCTCCTGCAGCCACATTTGTCAAAAAAAAAAAAAGGAAGAAGAAACAAAACTCTGAAACCCTGAACCCCCAACCCATTAAAACCTTCTCCATGCCACCTTACAATGAGAAAACAGGAGAGCTCTAGCACCAACAGACTCTGGCTCCAATCTTGCTTAGGAGATGAAGACAAATAGGGCTGGATGGTAAGGAGTAACACTAGAACAACTTAGACTGAAATTCTACTGTTCCCAAACCAAGATGTTTTTTTCTTTTCTTTAAGTGTTTGTCTTGTTTGCTGTTTGATTGTCCACCATCTCTCCCTATTGATTTCTTTGGTTCTCCTTTTTTTTTTCTTTCTTTCTTTTTTGGTTTTGTTAGTTTTAGTACTTTAAGTTAGCTAATATTAAATTACATATAGACCGGAGACAGAAATAGCACAAAAGTGGAATGATGGGAAGAGAAAAAAGACATGGAAACCATTCTCCCCCTAAAAATAAATTAGTATCAGATTCATAGTGAAATGAAGAGAATGGATACCCAGATCCAAACTACAACAAAAGAAAGACAAACTAGAACAAGGAACCCAAAGAAGCCCATGAGAACAACCTGAACAAAGAAATCCTGCAAGTAATCAATGAGAATTTCATAGACATGTTACTAGACATGGTCAATCAAAATGAATAGGAGGCACTCAAGAAATTCCAAGACAACAAAAATAAAGAATATGAGAAAACACAAAAACAAATAAATGAACTCATCTGAGCCATAAATAAACATGAAAGTGAAACAGAGAGTACCATAAATAGAGAGATAAATGAATTAAGAATGAAAATTGACAATACTAATCAGTAAGTGACCCATGATATGGAAAACCTCAGCAAAAAGAATGAAAGAGAAGTACAAAACAGAATGGAAGGCCACTCCAGCAGACTAGATCAAGCAGAAGACAGAATCTCAGAACTTGAATATGAAATAGTAATTGAGGGAAAAACTGAAGAACTATAAGTCAGACAACTTAAGACCTGTGAAAGGAATATGCAAAAACTCACCAACTCCATCAACAGACCAAACATGAGAATCATGGTCATTGACAAAGGAAAAGAGATGCAAGTAAAAGAGATTTGTAATATATTCAACAAAATAATAACAGAAAATTTCCCAAATCTAGAGAAAACTATGCACATTCAAGTATAGGAAGCCTCCAGATACCAAACAGATTTGACCAAAATATAACTACCCTACATCATATTATCATTAAAATGACAAGCACTTACAATAGCCTAAAACAAACATCAAATACTTAGGAGTAAACTTAACAAAAGATGTGAATGACCTGTACAAGGAGAACTACAAACCCCTGAAGAAAGAGATCAAGGAAGACTATAGAAGATGGAAAGATCTCCCATGCTCTTGGATCAGTAGAATCAGCATAGGAAAAATGGCTATATTACCAAAAGCAATCTACATGTTTAATGCAATTCCTATTTAAATCCAAATGACTTTCATCACAGGCATTTGAAAATTGCCCTAAAGTTCATTTGGAAACACAAGAGACTACAAATAGGCAACGCAATACTCAGAAAAAACAGCAATGCTAGAGGTATCACCATGCCCAATTTCAAACTCTATAGCAAAGCAATAACAATAAAAACAGCACGGTACTGCCACAAAAACAGATATGAAGACCAGTGGAACAGAATAGAGGACCCAGATATGAATCCACACAGGTACACCCACGTTAGTTTTGACAAAGGTGCCAATAATATACGATGGAGAAAAGACAGCCTTTTCAAAAATGTTGCTGGAAAAAGTGGTTATCGTTCTGCAAGAAACTGAAACTAGATCCATGTTTATCACTCTGTATTAATATCAACTCAGAATGGATCAAGGACCTAAATATCAGACCTGAAACTGTGAAGTTAGTACAGGAAGAAGCAGGAAACACTCTGGAAGTGATAGATATAAGCAAGTACTTCCTCAATAGAACCACAGCACCTCAGCAACTAAGAGAAAGAATGGACAAATGGGACTTAATAAAATTAAAAAGCTTCTGCACAATAAAAGAAATGGTCTCTAAACTGAAGAGACCACCCAGAGTGGGAGAAAATATTTGCCAGCCATACATCAGACAAAGGACTGATAACCAGAATATACAGGGAACTTAAGAAACTAAACTCTCCCAAAATCAATGAACCAATTAAGAAATGGGCAACCAAACTAAGTAGAACTTTCTCAAAAGAAGAATTTCAAATGGCCAAAAAACACATGAAAAAATGCTCACCATCCCTAGCCATAAAGGAAATGCAGATCAAAACCACACTAAGATTCCTCCTCACCCCTGTTAGAATAGCCATCATTAGAAACACTACCAACAACAGGTATTGGAGAGGATGTGGGGGAAAAGGAACACTCGTACACTACTGGTGGAAATGCAAGCTAGTGCAACAACTCTGGAAAAATATTTGGAGGGTTCTTAGAAATCAAAAACATAGATCTGCCATATGATCCAGCAATCCCACTCCTGGGGATATACCCCAAGGAATGCAACACAGGTTACTCCAGAGGCTTCTCCACACCCATGTTTATTGTGGCACTATTCACAATAACCAAGTTATGGAAACAACTAAGATGCCCCACTACTGACAAATGGATCAAGAAAATGTGGTATATACACAATGGAAATTTACTCAGCCATGAAGAAGAATGAAATCTTATAATTTACAAGTAAATGGATAACATCATTCTGAACCAGGTTAGACAGGCTCAGAAGACCAAAAATAGTGTGTTCTCCCTCATAAGTGGACTTTAGATCTAGCGCAAATACAGCAATGTTGATGGACTTGGGTCACATGACAAGTGGGGAGCACATATGTAAGGTATGGGGATAGGTAGAAAACCCAAAACATGAAAGTGTTTGATGTCCCCACTGCTAGGAATCTCTCTGTATAGCTATCCTTAACTCAACTAACAAAAACACTTTGTCTTATTATGCCTATGTCTTCTCTTCAGCAAAATTAGAGATAAAAGCAGAACAAGTTCTTCCTGGAAGCAAGGGGGTTGGGGGGAGAAGATGGGGGCAGGGGACAGGTAGGAGAAATGACCCAAGCAATATATGCACATGTGAATAAATGAATAAAAAAATTAAAAACATAAAATAAAATTTGCTAATTTTTGTTTAAAAGTGTTTACAAATTTTTACTTTTTTTTTCTTTTTCAAGCTGTTGATATTATAAATTACAATACTTATTTTTCTAATGTTAAATTGAACTTGCATTTGTGAAACAACCCCCCAGAACATGATATATTATTGTTTTCATTTATTCTTGGATTCTCAAATTTTCTTTATCAAGGATGTTTGAATATATTTTCAAGAAGAATGTGGGTCCATAGTTTTTTTGTAATACTTATTTCTAGCTTAGAATTCAAGATAAATTGGGCTTCATAAATTATGTTATGTAATGCTATTACTTTTCTTTTCTGAAGGAGTTATATAGAATTGCTATATTATCCTTGCACTTGACAAAATTGTGTAGTTAAAGCCATCTAGTTCTGAAAATTTGTTGTAATCTTTTTATCAGCAAAGTTTTTCCTATAGAACATTTAGTGTTAATTATGCTATGCATTTCCTATAGTGAATTCTGAAAGTTTGCTTATTTTTTAGGATAACATTTGTCCCAATAATTTAATTTGTCCATTTTATAATAATTATCTATTTTTTCTTTTTAATGTCTTAAGGGTCTGCAATAAAATTTGTTCATTCAGTACTGTTATTTTTATTTTGTTTCTTTTTTAATGATTAATCTGTTCCTTGTTTATCAATTTTATTAAGAATGTAATAGACTGGTAGAATTAGTTCTTTTGTGTTGGTTTTGTTTTGATTTTATTAACTTTTGAACTTATTTTATTATTTCTTTTTAGTGAATTGCCTTGGATGTAAATTTCTATTTCTAAATTGCTTACTAACATTGATGTTTATATCACCAATTTGAGACTTTTCTACTTTCATAGATGAATATTTGATGATATAAAGTTTCCACAAACACTCCTTTACCTAATTACAACAAAATTTAAAATACAATGTGTTAATTTTATCCAGTTGAAAATATTGACTAATTTCACTTGTGACTTTCAAATCTATTGGTTTATTAAATACTCAGACTATTTTCCATTTTAATCTTTTTGTAGTTTAAAACTTATTTTGGTAGAATGTTCTACAATGTCAGCTATGTCGACTTAATTGATAAATTTGCTCAAGTCAGCTCTATCTTTAGAAATTTTCCAAGTTTAGAAATTTGCCAAAGACTTCAATAAAATTTCAGATTTCGATTTCTTCTTTCACATTTTAAATTTTTTCCTCATTCATTGTGAAATTCTTTTTGTGGGTCCATGCACATATAGGAAGTCTATGATCAATTGGAGAACTGATGCTCTGAATATTATTTCTCTTCATCTTTGTTGACATACTCTTTACTGAGTATCTCTCTGCTTAATGTTAATGTTTAGTCTTTATTTCTGATGTGATGTTATGTAATGTTTTATTATTTTTTCCCTAAGTTTGATAAAAAATTATTTCTTCATTTCTCTGTTTATTTATTTACAATATTTTGTTTCTTTTTTTTTTCTCCCCTTTTCTTTCCTGGCAATACTGATGTTTGAATTCCAGACCTCATGCTTGCTGCTCTGGAGCTCTACCACTTAAGCCACACCTCAACCCCTTCTTGCTTTTCTTTTCTTGCTTTACTTATTCTTCAGATAGGGTGTTGCATTTTTTGGCCTGGTACTGACATTGGGCTGTGATTCTCCTGCCTGTATCTCCCATATAGCTAGGATTACAAGTGCATTCCACCATTCTCAGCATGTTTATTGAGATGAGGGTCTTGCTAACATTTTGCCCAGGAATGTCTTGAATTGAATTCCTCTGGATCTCCACCTCACAAGTAGCTGGGATTGTAGGCTTCATGCCTACCTTACTGACTCCCATTGTCCTTATTGATTTCTAAGGCTAATTCATTATGTTTAATTTTTTACATTTTTCTTTAGCATTGTGTTTGGATTTTTATAAAAGTTTCCATCAACACAAATGTTTTTACTTGCATTTGTGATGCTTTAAGTGGTTTTGTATAGATGTGCTCTGCTTCTTCTCACTGTTCACTTCATGGTTGGTTCTATTTACTTTCTGGTTTAATTGCTCTGTTCTATTACTTTTGTTCTCCTATCAATTGTTTTCAGTGCCATTGAGGGTGGAACAAGGAGTGGATAGTTGTTTTGTCTAATTTCACTTTTTCTTCTGTCTGTTCTCCTGTCATCCTCTCATGTTGCTTCTATTACAGACTTTTCTGCCACATGTCACCTTCTTCTGTACATAGCTGAGATCCACAAGAAAAAAAATGCTTCCCAAAGCTCTATTCCCCACCCTGCACACATTTTTATTTTTGCCATTGTTTTTAATTTTAGCTATTATTAATTTTGTTTGGATTTACTATAACATTTTCCTTCTTGCATATTATATGTTATGTAATACTCTTTCCCATTACACACTCTATTAATGGACTCCTTTCTGTTTTCATGTCTTTTTTTTAAAATTATGTTCTGCATATAAGTGAAAACACATGATATTTGTTTCTCTGATTCTGGCTGATTTTGCTTGACTTCAAGATTTTCAGATCAACCTATTTTTCTTAAAATAACATATTTTCATTCTTTGTTGCTGAATAATACTCCATCATGTATTAGTTTGTATACACATACGTACACACACACTCATACATATTCCATTTTCTTTTTGATGGGTACCTATGCTGATTCCATGACATATCTATTAAGAATTGTGTTTCATTAAGCATCAGTGTGCCAGTATTTCTTTGTATGCTGGCTGATACCTTTGGGTATGGCACCAGAGATCTCAGACACTTCAAAGCTAGGACCCAATAGCTATCAGCTAGTTTTAGAAATTAACTAGTTCTATGGGCCATTTACATTTATTCTTTATTAGGGAAGAGATATATGAGAGTCTCTGTACTTCCAATTCCATTTTTCTTTTTTGTATGGCACCTTTTACATCTCTATATCCACAAATTTGCAGTAATAGAAACATGCAAATTACTCTTAAGTATTTCTTCATTTTTTCTTTTCTACTTATAGGTAATCAGAGAAGCCTGATGTTTCTGCTTCTTCACTATAACAAATTTTGCATCCTGAGTGATTTTATATGCTCTCTTAATTGGTATTGTGTTTTGTGGTAAGTAGGTGGGTGGCAACTACTAGCAAATGATACTGTTAATAGTCAAGCATTTTTTCACACACAAAAATATACAAATATTCAATTAACATCTGAAAATATTCTCAACCTCATAACTTATCAGAAATATACAAACTGAAACCAGTGAGTATTACTAATATATGTGAGCAGAATAGCTAGTATGATAAAACAAATCAGACAATATCCAATGTTGCTGAATACATAATGCAACCAGAAATCTAATTTGCTGGTTATTGAAGGACAAGGTGATAGAAAAACTCTTTGGTAAATTCTGTATATATGACTATATTATGTAATCTACCAATCCACTTCATGTTACATAAAAAGGAGAAAAATTTGCATGTTTACGTTTATCACCAGGCATGGTGAGGAATGCCAGAAATCCAAGCACTAGGGAGTTAGAGAGAGCAGGGTATCAAATTCAAGGCCAGCTTGAGCTACGTAGTGAGATATTGTATGAACAAAACAACCAAAAAGATTATTTTTAACAACTATGTTCTTATTAGCAAAGAAATTCATCCATATTTGTCCATTCATCCTTCTAGAAAGGACAAATACATTATTTCCATACCAAGGAATTCTATACAGAAACAAAAAAATGGATGAATCAAACCCATTTTTTGCTCAAAATTTTGAGCAAAAGTAAACAAACACAAGTGTATTAGTGAACTTATATTTCATCTATATAATGTTTACAGATAGGCAAAGCCCATCTATGCTGCTACAAGTCACAATAGTGGTTATTCTTGATAGAGAAAATAGTCGTTAAGAGAAGGAATAGTATCTGGTCCATTTGTAATACATTTCATTTGGTCATAGAGATCATTGAATGAGTGTATTGATTTGCATGAAACAATATTCAAGAAGTTTACTAATGACTCTATTTTTCTGTCTGTATTTCATTCTTACTCAAAGTATTTATGTAAAAATTAATTCTTATGCATACAATTTGAAATATGAATTATTTTCATATATTTCTGTGTTCTCTTTTATTTCCTTCTTTATTCATTTATCAATTTATTCATTGTTTTTTGATGCAGGGTCGCACTCTCCACTTCAGGCTGGCCTAGAAATTGCTATGTAGCTCAGACTGGCCTTGAACTCGATATCCTCCTATCTCAGGTTCCCAAGTGTAATGTATTTTCTTAATATTTAATGGGACTTGGCATTCTTATTTTACCTATATTGATATCTGATTGCTTCCTTGCTTCTTAAATGTCAATTTAAGCATTAGTATATTCTTACAGTGAGCTGTGAAATTTATGTTTTGGTATACAATTTGTAAGATTAAATTCCTGTTCCTTGAAAATTTATCATTTGTTAAATGAAACCACCTGCATTTGACATTTTCTTAGATTTGGACTATTTATTCAATCTTCATTAACTGTGAAGCAATTATGATTTTCATTTCTTTTCTTGCATCAGTTTTCAAAGTCCAGTTTTTGTCCTGAGTTGTCATTCTAATTTTCTTATGTTTATAAGGTCTTTAGTTTGTGAAATTAGGAACACTTTCTCACTCTGGTGTACTTATGATGGGAGTACACACTTTCTCTTTCCCATAATCCACTGGCCCTCACTCTTACAAGACATTTATTAATTGTATTAGTCTTTCAAAAACCCAGCTTTAATTTCATTGATGATCCTGTCTTCCCAACTTTCTGTTGATTTTGTGTTTACTTAATATTGGGATCTTATCTTTGTCAATTACTTTTTCTTTGTCTTATATTTTGGACTCTTAACTCACAACAAACTGTCCTGTTATAATGTTTTTTTTCTTATAACTCTACTTATAACCACATTAGTTCTCCCCCAAAACTTTCTGATATATGATTTCCACTGTAATTTCTGCGTTTTCTCAAAGTTTTTTTTTTCTTATGAATGGGCAATTTTGTAATTAGGCTGAATCACTTCATTTTAATTACTTCCATTAATGAATTTGTGATTAGAACAGACGTGTGTCATACATGCTTGAAGGCAATGCACACAGTCAATTTCACAAACTTTTTCTCAGGAAAAATTAATTCTGTATGTTTTGTGTTCCATGTACTATATATATATATCAAATATATATGTGCAAATATATAACATATATAGGCATATATCTCAGATATGCCTATTTATGTCAGATAAAGTTCTTAAACCTGTTGTTCATAGTTGTATATCTTTCATTTAATTTTAGCTAAATTTTCTATCACTAAGAAAAGTTACTTAAAATATGCTATTTGGTAGTTCTATTACTTTTTGCATTTTGAGGATAAATGAATAACCATCTTATATAATCATAGTAATTTGACTCTTCTATCATTGCAATGAATGAACTTATGTTTGCTTTAAATTCTATTTCTTGAACTGGTAACAAATAATACTGCTATGATTCATCCAAACCAGCACTTTTGGTTCTCAGGTGTTTAGTAGATTCCTTCCTCTTTTATAATTAATCAATTTGATACTTTCTTGTATATAGCTATGTCTCTTACACAGATATAGTTCAGATGATGTTACTGATACATGTGTATAATCATTTTGTTTAAAAAGTTTCATAAATTTTAATTACAGAAATTAATACTGCATTGAAGTTGTTTATATACTACATCCCACATATTGTATGTATTTTATTTTCCCTTTTAGTGTTTATCTTCCATTTCAATTCATTGTTTATTTTTTGTATTTTTCCCTCTACTAGTTGAGATGATACATTTTTCATTTCTTTCCTATATTAGAGACATAAACATTACAAAGTATAGTTTGATTCATCCTACTCTATATTTCTTCAACATATAATATGACAAATTTCAGATTTTAGAACACTTTAACTCCATTCTTTCATGTCAAAAATGCACTCTAATGTGAATGTATGTATTTTAATGCTTTTCTACATTATTTAAATTCCAAACTTGTTATCATTTTTATACAATTGAAATACATTTCATTATCTATACATTTACAATACTATGTGTTTTTCTCTATTCTTGATATTCAAATCTTCTCTTAACAGATTTAAAACTTTCTGTATGCAGTATCTGCAGGTGGCATGCTATACCCATTTTTGTCACATAGTTTCTTCATATCACTTTCATTTTGAAAGATGCCTTCACTGATTACAATGATCTAGGCTGACAGTTATTGCTCTCATAGCATATTGACATGGTCATATTTCTGCCTTCTGACATCCAGTGTGACAGAAAAAAAGTCATCTCTCAACTGTTACCCCTTTGAAGGTAAACTTTTTCTTCTAGCGGCAAAATCTGTGCTTCATTTTTGTTATTCTTCACTATCACTATGATGTAGATTCTTTCATTCATCCTGCTCATAATTCTGTGCATATTTGAAATCCATCTCATTTTTAAAATCCATGTCTCATTTTTCTTTTGTTTTCATCTACATTATCTCAGAATTCTGTCTTCAAATATTTTTCTTTGGTACATTCTCCTGTTCTGTCCAGAACTGTAGTCAATGAAGTGAATTAATCTTGGTAAGTAGCCTAAAATATTGGTGGAAATTCAAGCTTTAATTGAAGCCTTCATAATCCCTTATAACGAAACATGGTGGTTATTTCATTCTAGATCTAAAGAAACCAATTAAAATTTAAGTGAATCAAGGACAGAGAACACTTTGTATCTTTGTAATTTCTATACACTAAAAAAGCACAAAAAATAAATTTCTAAAGGGCTCACAGAATGCAATTTGCATTATTTTTTCAGATATTATAAATGTCTTTTGGATTTACAAGTCAATCTTCTAATAAAGTTAATATTTCTTCTAAAAAGCCCATTTTTCTACTTTAATAGTATACATTTAGGATAATTATTTAGGAAAATAGACGTGTAATAAAAATTGTATAGGGTATATAGGAAAGTGACATTGTGTTTGGAAAAAAAGAAAAGATAATATGATTTATCTGACCTACAAATGACAATGCTAATATAACTAGTATCAAAATGGACCAAAAGCTATCTCAGTGACTTAATTGGTGCTAAAACAGGGCTTTGAAGTACTCTGAAGATTTTTGTTTCTTAACCTTGGTTCATTAAGACATTTTCTTGTGTTCACAAGTATTGAGACATGATTTTGACTGGAGACAGTAGGAGGTAAGGACTCTAAGCTAACTGAAGGTAATATCATTGTTTCTAGATGAACAAAATGAAATGTTACACAGTTGCTCAAGTTAAATACTTCTCATCTGACCAATAATTTGTTTTAAATATTGGGAATATTTCAAATAAATGGAATTGTTGAACCAGTGAAAGGCAAAACAAATCCTGTAAGGTAGAGAAACAACAGGTATAAAATAGTGTGAATTTAGGACTCTAAGAGTATATTTTACATGTTGCTGTATATCACCTAAACCCTACCTTGTTTTTGTTAAATTTTTTAAAAGTTATTTTAAGAAACCAATCTAGAAAGTGTTACTATAGGCTTGATTTTTTTCTTTGAGTATTTGAGGTGCCTTATTTAACTATCTAGGTCACTGTATTCTCAATCTCTATAATTACTTGAGTTGAAGTGACTTTGTTACATCATTGAGTGGAATTTGACAAAAAACGAACTAGCTGGTATTTATTTAAATACTAAGTTGATAAGGAAAGCACTTATAATTATTCTCATACTTAGGTGAGCAGACGGTATTATCTGCATTTTCTCTCAACTTTCATGGAAAAGAACAACCTCAGAGTGAATGATAGCAGCAGTTGATATCAAGCAAGTTTGCCTATGTTGAGTAAAACAATGCAGACATATGATTTGCCTTTTTATAAACTGATCTGCCTTGAATTGTGTGACATTTGAACATCTAAAAAGATCGCTTAACCTGAGCCCACACTTAAAATGGAGAATTATTACAAACAAAACACATACATTCTTCAACAGACATAATTAATTAGTTGGGAGTCCATTAAGTTGAGATAGCTTCTTGATAAAAAAATCAATGGCAAATAAAATCAAATGCAGTCTTTAGAAATGATTGACTAATGGTTAACTGAGAAACATGTTCTAAGGTCTAGAAAATGGCTTCAGACTTGTTTGAAAAATACTGTAAAGAAAACAATGTGCATCAAAATCTAAAATGCATATATAAAACTTGAAAAGTATTTCTAAACCTGTCTTATCCATACTATATTGTGCACATTTATTCTATTTTAATCTATTTCTTTTCATTTTTTTTCTTTTTATTCATTTTTGCAATGGTGGTATCCATAAACCTATTGAAATAATCCATTAATGTGTTTGTGAGCTACAGTTTGAACATTACACATGTGAAGGTATTCATCACTGTAAGACTTTAGAAATGACTATGTCTCTGCATTGGGTCTCATGTATTCAGCATGAACTTTGTTTTCTTGTAAATGATAGAGGAACTTTCATTTAGTGGCCAGTGCTCTAGAGATAAGGATGCGAAGATAGAGCTTAAATTTCAATATGCAATAAATCTTGCATTGTATTTAAAAAAGCACAGTTAATATTGGGGGTTATTTTCTTATCATCTATCTGTTATTTATAAAAATCAATCAGTGCTTGAAGTAGTATTCATAATTGAAGGTCTTTGTTAATGAGGTTTTAACTAAACATTCTGTGACCTTTTCAACTATAAAGGTTTATATTTATAAAATTAGAAACTAATCATCTGGAAAAGTAGATATAGAAAAGCTCACTAACATTTATTTATTCATTTTAATGTTTATCTATACCTTATGAAATCATTCCTTTATATCATTGGAAGATTAATTCTAGGATGAGGATACAGTTTCTAAGCATACAGAGGTCAGCTCTACTTTGAAAGACTTTTAAAAGGTGGTTTGTAACAGTGGTGGTGTTTTTCCAATATTATGCTGGTACATAGTGTTCTAGATTTAAATTTTTCATAGTGAGTAGGATTCATTCACTTAGGACATTTGAGAGTGTCAAGCTAATTGGGGGAAATCATTTGCCTAGTTAAAAACATTTGTTTTCTAAAGAGTAAGCTCTCTCAGGTGTACTATATTCCAAATGAATGCACTCCTTGACTTTTTCTATGTTCACAGAGTGAATCTTCATATTTTATATGATGATAGAAATGTTTCAATTTTATTCCTATGATTTTGATAAGAAAATTTATAAAGTATATGAATTTTTAAAATAATCACAGATCCACAGTGAAGTTCCTCAAAATAATATGGCCAAAGATAAATATTTTCTGATGCTTTAATATGTACTTTTCATTTGCATAGTGGCAATTACACTCTTTCTTTTGCTATTTCTATACAACAATAATCTGTATCATGAAGCTGTCTTATCCATATCATGGTTTATATGCTTCATCATTTCTCTATGAGAATATGAAAAATTTACTAAAATAAAAATTTTGTTCAAAAAGTATTAGGCAGGAATGAATGAATCCAGATTTTAATTTTTTCAACCTTCCTATGCATATTTGTTAAAAACAGATTTTTAAACATCAATGGTTCTTAACCTGGGCTGCATTTCAAAATAATTTTCCACTTTATGTTGTTTACTGCAATAATTATGCATTATCTCTAGAGGTAAGACATACATCACAGTGTTTTCAAGATTCATTGTGACTTTGACATAGAAAAACAATGCACATGAATGAGAAACACTTGAAATCAATAGATTGTTTCTTGGATACATCTTGATCAAGCATTACTGTTTTGCTTTCCAAAAGTTAAGAATGTGAGTTTGTTAGAACCTAGACACAAATCATTTTGCAAGTGTGATGTTTTTTTCTTTCAATGAAATTCAAGTATCCTAATCAGGTTTTCAGTAAGTTATTCATCATCCAAAATTATGTATTATGATTTTTATGATATGTCATGTGTCTTTGAAGAAGTTTGAATACTGAATACTTGGCTGTTTCAAAATTTCTATTATTTTCTGCTAATTTAAGTAAGCAAGTTTTTTTATAAGAAATGAGATTAACCAAAGGAACCAAATTGATATTAAAGTTTTACTCATTCTGATGTGACACAGAATTTATCTAAGAATTACATCACTAAAAGAACTATTTTAAATAAAAGATAATACATTTTGCATTTAATTATTTTGAAACTATGCAATTTTTAATACAATGTATTATTATTTAATGTAAATAAAACCAATAATATCTTGGAATTTAGGACATAATGGTTATTTGAAATTATATATATATAATATAATTTGGAATCTAAATTCTATAAAATTTATACAAGTTAATTATATGGATTTTATATAATAATTCATATATATTTATCATTATATTTAATAAAATTAATTTACATGTGTGGTTGTTATGTACATATTTTGTAGCTAGGTAATATATTAGATGATTAATAAACTTTCAAACAGTGAAACACCATATGTGCACCAGATGTTCACTCCTGAATTCAATTCCCAGCAAAAAGCAACATGCAAAAGTATAATAATTAGAGAAATTCTATATGTTCATTTATTTTGTTGCTATTGATATGGGTTTCAAATATGTTTGGAACTGAGATTCACTTGTCTGTGCTTTACACAGCACTTATACAATTTTGTTTTAAAATATCAATGTTTATAATATACCTAATTTAGACCATTTCAGTGAAAAAATTTGGTGAAGTAATGTAGAAATGAATTTTAAAGCAGGCAGGATATGGCATTTTAAAATTATTTTAGTGGTACTTCAATAAAAAAGTAGTAAGATTACAAATTTTCTTCCTTCCTATTTGTTTAGGTTTCAAGCACTCTATGTAAATGAAATTTATTATTTTAATTTCCTAAATTCTCTCAAATTTTTATTGGAATTATAATAATCTTATGCTTAATTGAAATATCAAGTATATTTCATTATCAATGCTTTATTCCCAGGTACATACTATTACATAGTATTTATTCACATTTTTGTATCTTTATACATTTGTGATTTTTTTTCCCTTTTCTTGTTTCTTTGATTTGTTCAGATCAACTGCAGGATCACTAAAGTGTATCTTCATCTCTGAATTATTTCCTTAATATGATTGTTTACTGTTATTCAATTCTTTTTAGGGTCCTGGGGATTGTATTCATGACTTTGCACTTTCTAGGGCAAGACAAGCATTCTACTTATTGTACCCTAGCCACAGTCCATTTTTACTTTTACTTTGCTTTGCAAATAGATCTGCTTTTGTCCAGGCAGAACTTGGACCATGATCCTCCTACCTCTAACTCCTGAATAGCTAAGCAACTAGGATTACAAGAATATGTCACCACATCTATATTCAATGTTAATATTTAAGTGGCTTATATTTTCATTTTATTGTGTTGAAGATATTTTTTTTCTTTCCTTTCTCTTCTCAATTTAATTACTACCATGTAGACAACTATCACATTTTATGGGGATATTTTATCTATTTTTTTCTTCAAATATTTCTTTTTTTGTTGTGCTGGGGGTACATTGTGGACTTTACAAAAGCTTCTACAATACATCAACTATGGCATAGTTGAATTCATCCGTTCTATCATTCTCCTATATCTTGCCTCCCCCATTCCTGGAATAGTTTCAATAGGTCTCATTTTTATATTTACATGCATGTATACACAGTATTTACACCATATTCACCCTCCTTCATCCTTCCCCTACAAATCCCCACACTGCTACCAACTCCCCAGATAGGACCTGTTCTGCCTCCTCCAATTTTGTAAAAAATCTGACCTTTTCTTCTTTTTTTTGTTTAAGATAGTTATTCTGGGATTTTTTTTTTGCAAAATTTCCATGTATATATGTATTGTAACCCAAATTGGCTCATCTCATTTATTTTTCTCCTTTCTACCTCAGTTCCTTTCTTATGGTGATTTCAAAAAGTTTAAAAATTCTGTATTCATTCTTATGTAGGAAGCTCATGAACCATATTCACCTTTGTACCTTCCTTCTTTTACCCTCCCTTTCTCATATGTAAATCACCTACATTTAGATCTTTTTTATGATTCTAGAATTTTTTTGTTTATTGTGTAAGGTTTTAATGTAAGGTGATATATGATATAGACAAATTATTATAATTTATTATTTTTAATGATTTTAGATTTTATCTTTTACTTTTATTGCATTGACTAGGGATCCTTAGCTATCACTAAATGATTATTGCTGTTTGAATCTTGATACTTACAGAAGTCCTCCTTTTATATTTTTATCCTAATGAGTTTTTTATTGAGGATAAACTTGCTTTTTTACCAGAATCATTATGATCACTAATGTACACATTTTTCCCAACTTGTTAGTATTTTAAATTTAACTAATACCTCTTCTAATAGTCAACCAGATCATAATTTCTAATTTCTTCTTCTGAAAGAATGCCTATCCTATTACATTGTTTTAGTAATACTCTGTTCAAAATTGTGGAATCTAAATTGAAAGAGAATTTTTTTGAATATATACCTATGCGTTGTGTCAGATTATTGTTTCAGCTAATATAATAAGATGCAAACCAATATTTTCTCCTACTTTCTGTACTGTATAACAAGACATTGTAAAAAAAATCAAATACAAAATACAACAACAAAAATTGATAAAAATTCAACAAAAAGAGCCAGTTCTGAATAATTAGTTGAATATCAGGTTTTAGTCAAGGATACAAAATAATTTAGAGGAATGTTGAAATACTATAGTCAAAGAGTAAGTAATATTTCTGAAGACATACAAATTTTGTTATAAGTAGTGTCAACTAGGATCATGGTTGAGCCATGATCATGGTTGAACTATTATATCAATGACTCTTAATGTTTCAATTTAATATTCTAGAAGACAGATTTCTAGAAACATTCTGTTTTCTTTCAGGAAAGTTTGGTACATAAACTGTTTAATCCAAACAGAGAAGAGCTGAAGCCATATGATACAACTAGGAGATGAATTTGACTTGATGCCCAAGTAAAGTTGCCAACATTTAGCAAGTAGAAGCATATTATTTCAGGATATATGAAAATCCTGGCAACCATTCCCGAATCCTGTCTTTGCATTGTTTACTACAGAACTATCTTGTTATACAGAAGAGAGAAAAATCAATCCATAAACCCAATCAAAATAATTTATTGACAGCAAAGTCTATTTGTGCTTCCTATTTTGATAAACAGACAAAATGGCAACTTTTGAAACTCTTCATGCTTTAAAAAGAAGGGGAAATGCATGTAGTAAAACACACTTGGAAATGTAGCAAACCTCAGATGTTTATTGTGAAATGTTTGATGAACCCAAACACAGCTGTGTACACTTCTACCAATTGAATATGGCATTTTTTCTCATAAACAGCCAACACCTCTCCATGCTTGCAGCCTACTGATGATACCATCCAAGTAAGAAAAAGCTTTGTTCATGCCCAGCATATTTTCAATGACAACACTTATGCTCATCTCATGCACAAGCTAAAACGCAATGATAAAAACAATCTATGTAGAGTAATTTACTACCTTGAAGGAATTCTATGAATCATTATTAAAGAACCCTTACAGATTTGAATCAAATTTGAGCTGTTTGAACCTATGACCAAATGGATGGAAAGTCTACTGGAATGATTTGTGTGGCAGGACAAGGTCAA
This sequence comes from Castor canadensis, assembly GCF_047511655.1. Taxonomy (NCBI): domain Eukaryota; kingdom Metazoa; phylum Chordata; class Mammalia; order Rodentia; family Castoridae; genus Castor; species Castor canadensis. The sequence continues at coordinate 72,286,893 of NC_133397.1, read as the reverse complement.
AACTACAGATTATATTTTTAAATTCCATCTTTCGATAATGATCAAAAGCTTTTTAGTGATTATATGTTGTTTAAAACTAGTTTGAATATTTTTAAGATTTTGTCTATAATGTGGATAAAAGCCACCTGAAAATACAAAACTATTGAAATATTATGCTGGAAGTAGTCCCTACCCCAAAATAAAATATTTCTTATGTCTCTTCTTCTCAAAAAATGTCAGCAGGAAGCATAGCAAAAAATGTAAAATAAACTAAACATAAAAAATACAAAAGTATAGACATTGCCAATTGTATACATTTAATGATATTAATATTTTTCATACTTATATAGCCATTGTACTATATGTATTTTCAAGTGTATTGACTATTTTCTTTTTGCTGAACCACAGTATCAATAAAGTTGGAATACTTTATTAGAAAAACAGTGTCTCTATAACTTGTACAATATTTTTTGTTTTAATTTAGATTCTCTTTATTATTACTATTATTGTGCTGGTGGGATACATTGGAGTATTTGCAAAAGTTCTACAATGTATCAAATTTATTGTACTTGAATTAACCCCATTCACTGCACTCTCTTCCTCCCACACAATTACTGGAATAGTTTCAACAGGTATCATTTTTGTATTTACTTACATGTGCATACATTATTTGTGCCACATTTCCTCCCAGCCCCAAACCCCATATTACCTCCCTCTCCAGGCAGAACCTATTCTGCCTCCTGATCTTTGGTTTTGTAGAAGAAAAAATATAAATGATAATAAAAAAACAAGGCATTTTTATTAGTTTGAAATAAAGATAGGTATATAGGGAGAGTCCTTGTGTTGTTTCCATGCATATATATACTTTACAATCAAAATTAGTTCATCTCTCCCAGACCACTTAACAGTTCCCTAGTCCCCTTCTTATAGTGGCCTTGGCCAGGTTAAGATTGCTATATTCATTCCTATACAATAAGCATAAAAACCACTTTCAAATTTTTGGTTTTCTTCCCTTGCCTTATCACTCCCTGTAGTCTCCCTTTAGTGTGATCTGTGTCCAATAATATTGCTGCATTTGTTTTAAGTCTATAATCCACACATGAGGAAGAACATGCAATTTTTGGCCTTCTGAGCCTGACTAACTTTGCTTAAAATGATGCTCACCAGTTTCATCCATTCACCTGGGAAGAACAAAATTCCATCTTCTTTGTGCCTGAATAAAATTCCATTGTGCATAAATACCACATTTTCTTCATCCATTCATCAGTAGTGGGGCATCTTTACTGTTTCCATAACTTGGCTATTGTGAATAATGCTGCAGTAAACATGGGTGTGCAGGTGCCTTTGTAGTAACCTGAGTCACATTCCTTTGGGTACATCCCCAGGACAGTTATTCCTGGATCATATGGCCGATCTATGTTAAGATTTCTTAAGAAGCTTCCATATTGTTTTCCAGAGTGGTTGGACTAACTTACATTACCACCAGCAGTGTATGAGGTTTCCTTTATCCATCATCCTCACCAATATTTGTTCTTTTTTTTTTTTTTCATTTTTCTTTTATTATTCATATGTGCATACAAGGCTTGGTTCATTTCTCCCCCCTGCCCCCCACCCCCTCCCTTACCACCCACTCTGCCTCCTCCCGATCCCCCCCTCAATACCCAGCAGAAACTATTTTGCCCTTATTTCTAATTTTGTTGTAGAGAGAGTATAAGCAATAATAGGAAGGAACAAGGGTTTTTGCTGGTTGAGATAAGGATAGCTATACAGGGCATTGACTCACATTGATTTCCTGTGCATGGGTGTTACCTTCTAGGTTAATTCTTTTTGATCTAATCTTTTCTCTAGTACCTGTTCCCCTTTTCCTATTGGTCTCAGTTGCTTTAAGGTATCTGCTTTAGTTTCTCTGCGTTAAGGGCAACAAATGCTAGCTAGTTTTTTAGGTGTCTTACCTATCCTCACCCCTCCCTTGTGTGCTCTTGCTTTTATCATGTGCTCATAGTCCAATCCCCTTGTTGTGTTTGCCCTTGATCTAATGTCCACATATGAGGGAGAACATACAATTTTTGGTTTTTTGAGCCAGGCTAACCTCACTCAGAATGATGTTCTCCAATTCCATCCATTTACCAGCAAATGATAACATTTCGTTCTTCTTCATGGCTGCATAAAATTCCATTGTGTATAGATACCACATTTTCTTAATCCATTCATCAGTGCTGGGGCATCTTGGCTGCTTCCATAACTTGGCTATTGTGAATAGTGCCGCAATAAACATGGATGTGCAGGTGCCTCTGGAGTAACAGTTTTTTGGGTATATCCCCAAGAGTAGTATTGCTGGATCAAATGGTAGATCGATGTCCAGCTTTTTAAGTAGCCTCCAAATTTTTTTCCAGAGTGGTTGTAATAGTCTACATTCCCACCAACAGTGCAAGAGGGTTCCTTTTCCCCGCATCCTCGCCAACACCTGTTGTTGGTGGTGTTGCTGATGATGGCTATTCTAACAGGGGTGAGGTGGAATCTTAGCATGGTTTTAATTTGCATTTCCTTTATTGCTAGAGATGGTGAGCATTTTTTCATGTGTTTTCTGGCCATTTGAATTTCTTCTTTTGAGAAAGTTCTGTTTAGTTCACTTGCCCATTTCTTTATTGGTTCATTAGTTTTGGGAGAATTTAGTTTTTTAAGTTCCCTGTATATTCTGGTTATCAGTCCTTTGTCTGATGTATAGTTGGCAAATATTTTCTCCCACTCTGTGGGTGTTCTCTTCAGTTTAGAGACCATTTCTTTTGATGAACAGAAGCTTTTTAGCTTTATGAGGTCCCATTTATCTATGCTATCTCTTAGTTGCTGTGCTGCTGGGGTTTCATTGAGAAAGTTCTTACCTATACCTACTAACTCCAGTGTATTTCCTACTCTTTCTTGTATCAACTTAAGAGTTTGGGGTCTGATATTAAGATCCTTGATCCATTTTGAGTTAATCTTGGTATAGGGTGATATACATGGATCTAGTTTCAGTTTTTTGCAGACTGCTAACCAGTTTTCCCAGCAGTTTTTGTTGAAGAGGCTGCTATTTCTCCATCGTATATTTTTAGCTCCTTTGTCAAAGATAAGTTGCTTATAGTTGTGTGGCTTCATATCTGGATCCTCTATTCTGTTCCACTGGTCTTCATGTCTGCTTTTGTGCCAGTACCATGCTGTTTTTATTGTTATTGCTTTGTAATATAGTTTGAAGTCAGGTATTGTGATACCTCCTGCATTGTTCTTTTGACTGAGTATTGCCTTGGCTATTCGTGGCCTGTTGTGTTCCCATATATATTTCACAGTAGATTTTTCAATGTCTTTAATGAATGTCATTGGAATTTTGATGGGAATTGCATTAAACATGTAGATTACTTTTGGGAGTATAGACATTTTTACTATGTTGATTCTACCAATCCATGAGCATGGGAGATCTCTCCACTTTCTATAGTCTTCCTCAATCTCTTTCTTCAGAAGTGTATAGTTTTCCTTGTAGAGGTCTTTCACATCTTTTGTTAGGTTTACACCTAGGTATTTGATTCTTTTTGAGGCTATTGTAAATGGAATTGTTTTCATACATCCTTTTTCCGTTTGCTCATTGTTAGTGTATAGAAATGCTAATGTTTTTTCTATGTTGATTTTATATCCTGCTACCTTGCTATAGCTATTGATGATGTCTACAAGCTTCTGAGTAGAGTGTTTTGGGTCTTTAAGGTATAGGATCATGTCATCTGCAAATAGGGATATTTTGACAGTTTCTTTACCGATTTGTATTCCTTTTATTCCTTCTTCTTGCCTAATTGCTCTGGCTAGGAATTCCAGTACTATGTTGAATAGGAGTGGAGATAGTGGGCATCCTTGTCTGGTTCCTGATTGTAGAGGGAATGGTTTCAGTTTTTCTCCATTAAGTATAATGCTTTCTGTAGGTTTGTCATATATAGCTTTTATAATGTTGAGGAACTTTCCTTCTATTCCTAGTTTTCTTAGAGCTTTTATCATGAAATGATGTTGGATCTTATCAAAGGCTTTTTCTGCATCTATTGAGATGATCAAGTGGTTTTTGTCTTTGCTTCTGTTAATGTGGTTTGTTATGTTTATTGATTTTCGTATGTTGAACCACCCCTGCATCCCTGGGATGAAGCCTACTTGGTCGTGGTGAATAATCTTTTTGATGTTTTGCTGAAGTTGGTTTGCCATTATTTTGTTGAGGATTTTTGCATCAATGTTCATTAAGGAGATTGGCCTATAGTTCTCCTTTTTGGAGATGTCTTTGCCTGGTTTTGGGATAAGTGTAATACTGGCTTCACAAAATGTGTTTGGCAGTTTTCCTTCCCTTTCTATTTCATGGAACAGTTTAAGGAGGGTTGGTATCAGTTCTTCTTTAAAGGTCTGATAGAATTCAGCAGAGAATCCATCAGGTCCTGGACTTTTTTTGGGGGGGAGACTCTTGATTGCTGCTTCAATTTCATTTTGTGTTATAGATCTATTCAGGTGATTAATTTCCTCTTGGTTCAATTTTGCATGATCATATGTATCTAGAAATCTGTCCATTTCTTTTAGATTTTCAAATTTATTTGAATGTAGGTTCTCAAAGTAGTCTCTGATGATTTCCTGGACTTCCATGGTGTTTTTTGTTATCTCCCCTTTTGCATTCCTACTTCTACTAATTTGGGTTTTTTCTCTCATCATTTTAGTCAGGTTTGCCAGGGGTCTATCGATCTTGTTTACTTTTTCAAAGAATCAACTTTTTGTTTCATTAATTCTTTGTATGGTTTTTTTGGTTTCTATTTCGTTGATTTCAACTCTTATTTTTATTATTTCTCTCCCTGTATTTGTTTTGGGATTTGCTTGTTCTTGTTTTTCTAGGAGTTTGAGATGTATCATTAGGTCATTGATTTGGGATCTTTCAATCTTTTTAATATATGCACTCATGGCTATAAACTTTCCTCTCAAGACTGCCTTAGCTGTGTCCCATAGGTTCCGGTAGGTTGTGTTTTCATTTTCATTGACTTCCAGGAACTTTTTAATTTCCTCTTTTATTGCATCGATGATCCATTCTTCATTAAGTAATGAGTTATTTAGTTTCCAGCTGTTTGCATGTTTTTTGTCTTTACTTTTTTTGTTGAGTTCTACTTTTACTGCATTGTGGTCAGATAGTATGCACGGTATTATTTCTATTTTCTTATATTTGCTGAGGCTTGCTTTGTGCCCTAGGATATGATCTATTTTGGAGAAGGTTCCATGGGCTGCTGAGAAGAATGTATATTGTGTAGAGGTTGGATGAAATGTTCTGTAGACATCTACTAGGTCCATTTGATCTATTGCATATTTTAGATCTTGGATTTCTTTATTGAGTTTTTGTTTGGATGACCTATGTGTTGATGATAATGGAGTGTTAAAGTCTCCCACAACCACTGTGTTGGCATTTATATATGCTTTTAGGTCTTTCAGGGTATGATTGATGAAATTGGGTGCGTTGACATTGGGTGCATACAGATTGATGATTATTATTTCCTTTTGGTCTATTTCCCCTTTTATTAGTATGGAATGTCCTTCTTTATCTCATTTGATCAATGTAGGTTTGAAGTCTACTTTGTCAGAGATAAGTATTGCTACTCCTGCCTGTTTTCGGGGGCCATTGGCTTGGTAAATATTATTCCAGCCTTTCATCCTAAGCATATGCTTATTTCTGTCGGTGAGATGAGTCTCCTGTAAGCAACAAATTGTTGGATCTTCTTTTTTAATCCATTTTGGCAAACTGTGTCTTTTGATGGGTGAATTAAGTCCATTAACATTTAGCGTTAGTACTGATAGGTATGTGGTGATTCCTGTCATTTAGTTGTCTTAGTTGTTTGAAGGTTTGATTGTGTGTACCTAACTTGATGTTACTCTCTACTGTCTTGCTTTTTCTTACCCTGTGGTTTGGTGCTGCCTGCCTTTTCATGGTTCCCTTGCAGAATCTTTTGTAATGGTGGCTTTGTGGTCACATATTGTTTTAGTTTCTGCTTATCATGGAAGACTTTTATTGCTCCATCTATTTTGAATGATAGCTTTGCTGGGTAGAGTATCCTGGGGTTGAAGTTATTTTCATTCAGTGCCCAGAAGATCTCACCCCACGCTCTTCTTGCTTTTAATGTTTCTGTTGAGAAGTCTGCTGTGATTTTGATGGGTTTACCTTTGTATGTTACTTGTTTTTTCTCTCTTGCAGCCTTCAATATTCTTTCCTTAGTTTCTGAACTTGTTGTTTTAATGATGATATGTCATGGAGTAGTTCTATTTTGATCTGGTCTGTTTGGTGTCCTGGAGGCCTCTTGCATTTGTATGGGAATATCTTTCTCTAGATTTGGGAAATTTTCCGTTATTATTTTGTTGAATATATTACGCATTCCCTTCGCTTGTACCTCTTCTCCTTCTTCGATGCCCATGATTCTCAAGTTTGGTCTTTTGATGGAGTCAGTGAGTTCTTGCATTTTCTTTTCACAGGTCTTGAGTTGTTTAATTAATAGTTCTTTGGTTTTTCCTTTAATTACCATTTCATCTTCAAGTTCTGAGATTCTGTCTTCTGTTTGTTGTATTCTGCTGGATTAATGTTCCGTTTTGTTTTGCAGTTCTGTTTCGTTCTTTTTTCTGTGGTTTTCCATATCCTGGAAGTTTTCCTCTTTAATGTTGTCTATTTTTGTCCTGAGTTCATTTATCCATTTATTCATTGTGTTCTCTCTTTCACTTTGGTGTTTATACCGTGCTTCTATGGTTTCCTTTATTTCTTCTTTTCCTTTTTCAAATTCTCTATTTTTGTTGTCTTGGAATTTCTTGAGTGTCTCCTGTACATTTTGGTTGACCCTATCCAGTATCATCTCTATAAAATTCTCATTGAGTACTTGTAGTATGTCTTCTTTTAAACTATTCTTGTGGGCTTCATTGGGTCCTTTGGCATAGTTTATCTTCATTTTGTTGGAGTCTGGCTCTGAGTTTCTGTTCTCTTCATTCCCCTCTGGTTCCTGTACTAATTTTTTGCTGTGGGGAAACTGGTTTCCCTGTTTTTTCTGTCTTCCCATCATTGTCCTTGGTGTTGTTATTGTCCCTGTACTGTGTGTAATTAAGTATTTTCTAGCTTGTAATAATAACAATGGTAATATTTAGAATGGAAGAGTGAGCTGAGATGGAAAGCAAGAAGTTAAAGAAAAGGGGAAAACAAATATACAGACAAGAGGGAGAAAGCAGAACAAGGTTTCAGGTAAGAAAGTTTCAAAGGTATAAACAGGGAGTGTTAGTGTACTAATCGACAGTAAGCTTAACAGACATTAGAGAGACAGAGAGAGGATTGAAAATCAAAGATAAAAAGAAGGAAAAATAAGTAAATGAAGGAAATATCTATATATAAAATGAATTAAAATAAAATGGAAAATAGAAAATTAAAAAAAACCCAAAAAACAAAAAACTTCCAAGTTTATATGCAATGCAGTTTCAGTCTTAATAATTTGGGTGTCCGTCTCAATCTCCAGTCCTGGAGTTGGTGCCTCAGATGTTGTTCTGTAGTTGTCTCATCAAAGGGGATGCATAAAGTAGAACAAAACTATACACTCACACACACACACACACACACACACACACACACACACAAAAAGCCCCACCAAGTGTCCCCAGTTCAAATGCAATACAGTTTCAGTACATTTTTCTGCTTGCAGGTGTAATTCAGTTGTTCTCTCATCAAAGGTAGGGAGAAAAAGAAAAAAAAGCGTCTGGAGACAGTTCTAAGAGTGGTATCTGCAACTGTGGCTTGCCTGCCTGCTGCTCTCAGCCTCTAGCTGGCGGCGTTTTTTATGCAGATCTCTGGGGTGAGCTAGCACTCACCTGGTCCCACAGGCTTTGTTTGCTCAGAGTTCTCCTGTGCAGGAGCCTCTGCTACTGGTTTTCCCCTTTCTAAGCACTGGGGAAGGTGACACTGCCCCCGTGTTGTCAGGCGTGTTTATTTACAGTTCATGTGGGAGGTGGGTCTTCCCCCCTCTCCTCTGAAGTTTTCTCCCACTGCCACTTTCAGCAGCTTTCCTGCTCCTGCTTACTGGGCGGTGCTGCTGCTCCTGCCGGCCGCCATGTTTGTTTACTGTTCATGTGGGAAGTGGGTCTTCCCTCCTCTCACAAGCTTCCCTGCTCCTGGTTGCTGGGCACGTGCCCCGCTCCCGCCAGAGGCTCTCTGGCCGTCCGGATTGTTTATTTACAGTCCCAGGAAGGATTCCCTTCCCCTAATCTTCAGCGCTCAGGGTGCCCCACCCTCTTTCCAGCATGTCTTAACTGTTCTTATTGCTTAGTACTCAGTTTCTCTTTTTTTTTTCCCGGGTGGAGGTCAGTCTGTCCAGGGGGCTATGCTGCTCTGGCCCAGGCTTGTCTGTGGGGCTACCACGGTACCGCGAAGCTCACCTGGTCCGCGTCTTCCCAAGCCATATGGGCGCCGGCCACTGGCGGCCCCGGGGGCCCTCCTCGTTTCTCCGTTTAACATGAAGTGGAGATTTTCTGCACCGGCTGGTGATGTGGAGGCATCAAAGTTATGCCTTTTCTCAGTGATTATGCCTGCAAAGTGTGTCTCTAGCATCTCTCCAAGATTTCACTATAGGAGGGTCACTTTCTGCTTCCTACCTCTAGCCGCCGTCTTGGAATTCTCCCAATATTTGTTCTTGATGGTAGCTTTTCTAACTGAAGTGACAGGGAATCTCAATGTGCTTCAGATTTGCATTTCCTTCAGGGCCAGGGATGGTGAGCATTTTTTCATGTGTGTTTTAGTCATTTGGACTTCTTCCTCTGAAAACTTCTGTTTAGTTCAGTTGCCTACTTCTTAATTGGGTCATTGATTTTCTGCGAATTTAGTTTTCTGAGCTCCCTGTATATTCTGGTTATCAGTCCCTTGTCTGATGTACAGCTGGCAAAGATTTATTTCCCATTCTGTGGGTGGCCTTTTCAATTTAGAAACCATTTGTTTTGTTGTTCAGAAGCCTTTTAATTCATGTAGCACATTTGTCAATCCTTTCTCTTAGTTGTTAAGTCACTTGAGTTCTACTGAGGAAGTCCTTGCCTGTGCCTATTGCTTCCAGGGTATTCCTTGCTTTTTCTTATGCTAGCTTCAATGTTTCAGGTCTGATATTGAGGTTATTAATCAACTTTGACTTGATACTAGCACAGGGTGACAGGTATGGATCTAGTTTCACTTTTCTGCAGGCAGATAACCACTTTACTCAGCAAAATATATTGAAAAGAATGTCTTTTCTCCATCACGTGTTTTTGGCACCTTTTTTAAAAATTAGGTGGGCACAGCTATGTAGATTCATATCCAGGTCCTCTATTCTGTTCTACTGGTCTTCATGTCTGCTCTTGTGCTGGTACCATGCTGTTTTCATTGCTGTGGCTCTGTAGTATACTTTGAATTAGGATAGAGTGATACCTCCAGAGTTGTTCTTTTGGCTCAGTATTGACTTGGCTCTTACCAGTCTTCTATGTTTCCAAATGAACTTTAGGGAAGAATTTTCAATCTCTTTGGTGAATGTCATTGGGATTTTTATGGGAATTGTACTGATCATGTACATTGCTTTTAGTAGTATAGCCATTTTTACTGTATTGATTGTGCCAATCCATGAGCATGGGAAATCTTTCCACCTTCTGTAATCTTCCTCGATCTCTTTCTTCTATGGTATGTAGTTCTCCTTGTAGAGATCATTTACGTCCTTTTTTAAGCTTATTCCTAGGTATTTGATTTTTTTTTTTTAGAGACTATTGTGAATGGAATTGTTTTCCTATATTCTTTCTTAATCTGCTCATTGTTGGTTTATAGAAACACTACTGATTTTTGTATGTTGATTTTATATCCTGCTATTTTGCTGAAGCAATTTATACTGTCTTGGAGTTTTGGGGTGCAGTTTTTGGGTATTTGTGATATAGGATCATGTCATCTGCAAATAGGGATAGTTTGACTACTTCTTTACCAATTTGCATGCATTTTATTTCTTCTTGTTGTCTTATTGCTCTTGTTAGGAATTCCAGGACTATGTTGCATAAGAGTGGGGGGAGTGAGCATCATTGACTCATTCCTAATTTTAGGAGAACTGTTTTCAATTTTTCCACATTAGTATGATGTTGGCTATAGGTTTGTCATATATAGCCTTTAAAATGTTGGTGTACAATCCTTCTATTCCTTTGAATCAGAGCTTTCATGAAATGGTGTTGCATCTTATCAAAGGTTTTTTCTGTGTATATTGAGATGATCAAATGGTTTTGTCTTTGTTGTAGTTAATGTGCTGTATTATATTTAATGATTTTTGTACATTGAACCATCCCTGCCTCCATAGGATGACACTGACTTGGTTATGATGTATAATCTTGCATATATGTTGTTAGGTTCAGTTTGCCATTATTTTATTGAGGATTTTGCATCAATGTTCATTAAGGAAATTGGCCTGTAGTTCTCTTGTTTGGATATGTCCTAATACAGTTTTGGGGTGAGTATAATACTGGCTTCAATAAAATGAGTTAGGCAGTGTTCCTTCCCTTTCTATTTTAGGATTAAGTTTAAGTAGTGTTGGTATTAGTTCTTCATTAAAGATGTGGTAGAATTCAGTGGAGAATCCATGAGGTTGTTAGCTTTTCTTTTTTGGGAGACTCTTTATTGCTGCTTCAACTTCATTGTGTGTTTTAAATCTGTTTAGGAGATTAATAGCCTCTTGTGTCAATTTTGGATGGCGATAAGTGTCTAGAAATATGTCCATTTCTTATAAATATTCCAATTAATTTGAATATAGGTCTTCAAAGTAATTCATGATGATTACCTGGATTTTCTTGGTGTTTGTTGTAATTTCCCTTTTTTTGCTTCTGATTTTACTAATTTCAATCTTTTCTTTCCTCATTTCAGTCAGATTTGTCAGGGTCTTGTCAATATTGTTGATTTTTTTCAAAGAACTAGCTTTTTCTTTTGTTGATTCTTTGTATTTTTTCAAATCTCTATTTCATTGATTTTTGTCTTTTATTTTTATTATTTTTTTCTGCATGTTTTCAGTTTAGCTTGTTCTTGTTTTTCTAGGAGTTTGAGATGAAGCATTAGGTCATTTATTTGACATATTTCTGTGTTTTTAATATATGCATTCATGGCTGTATAGCTTCCTCTTAAGACTGCCTTCACTGTGTCCCATAGGTTCTGATAGGTTGTGTTTTTCCAGGAACTTTTGATTTCCTCTTTTATTTCTTCTATGACACAATGATTGTTGAGCCACATATTATTCAACCTCCAATTGTTTGTATATTTTCTTCTGTTGCTTTTTTTGTTGAGTTCTCTAGTTATATTGCATTGTGATTAGATAGTATGCAGTGTGTTATTTCACATTTCTTATATTAGTTGAAGCTCACTTTGTGTCCTAAGATATGGTCTATTTTGGAGATGGAACTACAGGCTACTGAGAAGAAGTTTAGTGTGCTGTTGCAGGGTGAAATATTCTGTAGACGTCATTTAGGTTCATTTGATCTATGGTGTCATTTAGTCCTGGGATTTCTTTGTTGACTGTTTGTCTAGCTATCTATTGGTGATAGAGGGCATTAATATCTCCCATTACCAGTGTGTTGGAATTTATAAGTTATTTTAAGTCCTTTAGTGTGTGTTTAGTGAAGTTGGGTGTAATGATATTTGGTGCATATAAGTTGATATTTGTTATTTCCTTTAACTAATGTAAGTTTGAAGTCTACATTTTCTGATATAAGTATTGCAATTCCTGGTTGCTTTGGGAGCCATTAGCTTTGTAAATCTTCTTCTAGTCTTTCACCCTAAGCCAGTGTTTATTTCTGTAAACAAGGTGGGTCTCTTGTGAAAAATAAATTGTGGATGTTTCTTTTTAGTCCAGTTTTCCAAATGATGTCTTTTGATGGGGGAGTTGAGTCCATGCACATTCAATGCTAATTTTAATAAGTATATGATGACTCCTGCCATTTAGTTGTCTTTGTTGTTTAAGGATTTGAGTGTGTACAACCAAATTGATGCTACTCTCTGATTAATTGAATTTTCTTCTCCTGTGGTTTAATACTTCCTGTCTTATTAATTTTTTTTTGCTTTGACTTCTGCATGTAGAATTTCATGCAGAATCTTCTGTAGTGGTGGCTTGGTGGTCATATATTTTTTAGTTTCTGTTTATTGTCAAGGACTTTTAGTCCTCTATCAGTTTTGAATGATAGTTTGCTGGTAGAGTATCCTAGAGCTGAAATTATTATCTTGAAGTGCTTGATAAACCTCACTCCATGCCCTTCCTGTTTTTAAGGCTTCCATTGAGAAATCTGCCCTTAATTTGATGAGTTTACCTTTATATGTTATGTCTTTTCTCTTTTGCAGCCTTCAATAGTGTTTCTCAGTCTCCCTGGTAGTTTCAACAATAATATGTCATGGAGACGTTCTCTTTTTGTTAACTCTCTTCGGTGTTCTGGAGGGTTGTTGTACTTGAATGGGTCACTCTTTCTTGAGACTTGCGAAATTTTCTGTTATTATATTGTTGAATATATTATTCTTCCCTGTGGCTTGTACTTTGTCTCCTTCAATGTCTCAGGTTTGGTCATTTGCTGCAGTTGCTGACTTCTTGAATATTCTTTCACAACACTTGAGTTGGTTAACTATGTGTTCTTCTTTTTTTCCTTTCATTTCTTTCTTATCTTTAAGCTTTGAGATTTCTACTCATTCCAGTCTGCTTCCATGACCTTCCACTCTATTTTTTATTTGGTTAAATGGACTTTTTTATTTCCAGACTTTCTGTTTAATTGTTTTTTTAGAGGTTTTCCTTATCTTTGTTCAACTCCTCTTTCATATCTTGTGTTGTCTTCTTTATTTAATGTATCTTTTTCTATAGTCTCCTTTGTTTCACTGTGTTGTTTGTTGAAGTCCTCTGTGAGTATATTTAGATGTTTCTGTGTCTTCTGAAGTTTTTTTGTTTGTAGTGTCCTGGTATTTCTTTAGTGCATCTTGTACTTTCTGTCTAACCATGTCTTGGAGCATCTCCATGAGTTTCTCAGTGATCTTGTCCATTATTTCCTCTTTGAAAGATTTTTTGTAGGCCTCATTGAGCTCATTAGTGACATTTATCTGTTTTGTTGGGGTAAGGAACTGGGTATTCATTTTCTTTGTTTCCTACTAAATTCTCTGTTGAATTGTTCTTTTGAGGGGTGCAGTTTCCTAGCCTCCCCCCATCCTTCTAACTTATATATTATATAGAAAACCCCTTGGTGAAAATATCTATAAACAGTGAAAGTCAGGTTTGGGTAATGGTTGTTTGGCTAGAGATAGAAACTTGGGTAATTTGTAAAGGTGGCACAAAAGGGAGTGGCAGAAAGTAGAGGGGAGATGAGTGATGGAAGAGGTGTGGGGGCTGCTGGGTTTTGACATCTTTGTGTGTATGGGTACAGTTCTTCTGTTGTAGTGGAGTGTGCTTGTGTCCGGGGTTGCAGAGGGCTGGGACTGTTTTAGTTTGTACTGTAGGCTAATCAGCTGGTATAAATTTATAGGATGGAGGAGTAATATGGTGACACATTGGGAAAGATGAGGAGGGGGAGAAGAAGAGGAGGAGAGAGTGTATGAGAAGGAGCAGAAGGAATAGTTGTGGGGGAGAACAATGTATTGTAGCAAACTTGTACAATATGAACAAAGGGTATAGCAGATGTGAAAGGAGGATGAGAATATGGCAAAAAAATTTGAAGGCATAATGGATGAAATTTCTTGAATTCAGTAAAATATGGAACTATATTGATTTACATTGCTCAGTAAATCAAAGAATAATAAATCAAACAAAATTAAATGTTTACTCATATGAAAATTGCTGGAAACCAAAGATGAAGAGATAACCTTGACAGCAGCTAAGATAACAACATAAAATTTATCTGGGGGACATAATGGTTCACATTATCATTGACTTCTCATATTACTCTGGAAGCTAAAAGTCTGTGTATTCATTATGTGCAGTGAGAGGAAAATATCAAATCAGAATTTAAAATCCAGTATAACTCATTTTCAGAACAAGAAGAAAACTAAAATAACTTATAGTGAGTAGATCTGTACAGCAAGAAATATTAAGAAAAAATTCCAACCGAAAATATATGTGGTACACAGATTTTCACAAAATAATGAAGAACCAAAAAACATTAATAATTCTCTTAGTAAATGTATTAACTTTTCTCCTTGCTGTGATCACATACCAAAGAGAAGTAACTTATTCAAAGAAGGATTTATATTTGCTTAGCATTGCAGATGTTTCAGTCTTTGGCTTCATTCAGTGTTGGGTGTGTATTAAATCACAGTGTAGGAGTATGTCACAGAGTCTGCTCAGATCAGGGTGGGCAGAAAGCAGATAAAAGCAATATCTGTGTTGGCTGTCTTTCTCCTTATTACACTTTTATTCTATCCAGGATACATTCTATGAGATAGTGCCTCCCACATTCAGGTCAGGCTTAAATTCCTTAGTTTTTACTTTCTGTAAGTATTCAAAACAAGAACTCTTAACCTAAAAATTGAATTTCCCAAGGTAACAGTATTTGAGTATTCTAGAAACTTATAACCAAACAAATGAAAAGAGTGAATGTCAATTCATTTTATAGTAGAAGAAAAGGGCACTAATGTACCAGCAAGTTACATTTGTCCAGCAGTTAGTGAAATGTCCATATTCAAAATGTGAGTTTAACTGGATGATTTTCACCCCTGCCCTCCAATTCCACACCTCAGATCCATTATAACAAAAATCTCTGATTTTCTCTCAGAGGAAAAGTTTTAGGTTTAATAATAGGAATCTACATTGTTATAATGTAAGACAATTTTAGAATATTTGACAAATGTGGTATCTGTTCTAAATTGTTCAGACTTTTGAATTTTGTAGACTAAGACTCAATCCCCAGCTCATCTTCTTACTATGTGCACTGATTCTAATTCTCTTAGGGCTACATAGGACATGAATATAAACCCTATAAGGGGCAGCATTTTTTTTTTGTCTTTTTGACAAATTAGAATATCTGCACTGTTAATCTATGACTTAAGATAAATAGCTTAAAAGTTTCATTTATAATTGTTTAGAAATTTTTAAAAACTTGAAAATGAAACTCCTGACTTCCAAACTTGGGCTCAAGACTGCCTAACTAACCAACTTCCAGATCATGCCAATATTGCTTATTTCAGACCATCCTAGTGGGGCAGGCTGAAAACCTTTTTTATAAATAGACACAATCATGCTATAAATAGTGCCTTGGTATATATTCAGAATCTTGCATTAATTAATCCTTTGTTTTTTCTCAGTGAGTGCTCAGCTGATGCAGCACCAACATAGAGAGAGCATCTTAAAATAGAATTGCCTTCCTAATTTTGGATAATTTTTTACATAGAAAAGTTATTAATGCAGTTAATGAAGAAAATGCTATGTAAATAAAAATGTAGACATGCAAAATTCTATGAGACTAATATTGACTGAAATTCAATCCAAGAAGTTACATGTTCATTGTGACTATAAAGGTTAGCTAACATTTACCTCCCTTTTTTACCCCATGATCTTTCTCTATCCACAGTTGAACACTTCTTAGAAACTTTTTTCAGAATCCTCTAGGCTTTTGAAAAAACAATAGAACACTTCCACAAGGAAAAACATTGGGTAAATGGAATAAACACTGCCAGAATTTACAGTCCCAATCCATTCTTGGTAGCTCAACTCAAGGATTTTGGCAGGATTCAATAGTTGAAATTTGTTACTGATCCTGTTCCAATTTTGTATTGCAATTTTATCAGGAGTCAGAATTTGGTAGAGAAATTAGAAGACTTTGAGTCAGTCCATTTATTGTTATGTTAATTACTTATATTTCACTCCTTTTTTCTCTCCTATGAGAAAGCTGATGATGTTTTGATTAAAATAGGTAGGATTGTCATGGAGGAGAAGTGGCAAAGTTGATTGTGGAAATTAATTGCTTGAGATCTAATATGGGACTACAGGTAGCACAATTTTGCTGCCCAATGCAATGGTCACTGGTATTGAGTGCACTGAGTGCTTGAAACATAGTTAGTATGAACTGGAATGTAAACTAAATGTAAAGCATAGCAGATTGTAAAGGCTTAACCTGATCATACTTTAGTGAAATTAGAAATCAATATTAAGAAAGATAGTTGTATGGTTTGTAATATGTAATGTTATTTGTACTCCATTGTTTCATGAGTTGGCAGCTGATCTCCAATGTGGCAATTAATAGGTGGTAGAAGTTTAAGAAGCGAGTCAGAGTGCAAAGCAATTAAGTCATAATAAATACCATACTTTGAAGGAATTTTTGTAGCTTTTGTAGGATCTTGATTACTTTTTGTAACAGCTTTTATGGAGGCAGAGTAGTTCTTGTGTGAGGGTTTTTATAAAAGTGCAAGACTGGTTCCTCCTCACTTTATGGCTGCCTGCTTTGACATGTGATTCCACGTATATGTGCTCCCACAGTACTGTCATCCTTCAGAAGCAGAAAAAATAGGGTCACTCCATTTTGGGCTTTCAGCTTCATAACTGTGAACTAAATAAATCTCAACTCTTTATGAAGGACCCAGCATCAGGGATTATGTTACAGCATTGGAAAACTGACTAATACAGATTCTAAACCAATACCTGAATTTTCCAAGATGAAAATTACAAAACCAGTAAAGAAATGTGAAGAAGCATAAATTTAATCCAACTAGACTAAATGAAAGAAATAATAATTAGCAAAAATTTAAATAGGGTATTTAACATATAAAGATATATAATCCAAGTTTGATTCTTTGAAAGAGCAACAAAACAAAACCGACCCAAAGTTTAGATATAAATAACAAAACAATAACAAAAAAGAAAAACCATCACCAATTACTGAAATCAGAAATAAAGGAAGGTATATTATTACTCAATATGGAAATAAAGATGATGATAAGGAACTACTTTAAAGCATTTTCAACAAACAATGTAACTAAATGGAAAAGACACAATTTACCAAAACTGACTCAGAATGAAATAAAAATTAAAAACTAATGCATGAGGAGTAAATACAAAGAAATCAACTTTTTAAAAACTGTTCACAAAAAAAGTCTCATTCCAGAATATTTCTCCGCTGAATTTTACAAACATGAAAAGAACTATTGTGTATTATTTACAAGTTCTTCTTAAACATTAGAAAAGGATATTTTCAGATTATTCCTTTCTTTGTCTTTTATCTTTTCATTTTTATTATTGTTGTATTGGAAGTACATTGAGATATTTAGAAAAGTTCTTACAAGACAACACAGTTGAATTTGCCTAGATTATTCCTTTAGATCAATATTACCCTGGTGGCACAACCTAAGAAATATATCACATGAACAAAAACTTATTGCCAATACAACTTACAAATACTGATGCAACAATTATTAGCAGAAGAACAAATAGAAACATGTATTATAGAAACAGATTTATGTACCATGGGCAAATGGTACAGAATTCATACACAGAATACATGTTTCAAAGTTAAAGAATATATTACACCATTAAAATGGAAGATGAAACCACAGGACTGTTTCAACAGATACAGAAAAAACACCTAACCAAATCCAACACCCTTCCACAATAAAAAAATGACTAACATACCTGAAATAGAAAGACATTCTTCAATCTGGTTAAAAACTATGGCTAGTATCATGAATAATGGTGACAATTTTAAAGTTCATTCTCTAATATTAAAATAAAAAATTTCTGCTTTCATGGGCAGAGGTGTGGCTCAAATGGTAGAATATGTGCCTAGTAAGTACATAGGCCATGAGTTAACTCCTACTACTATCAAAAATAAAATAAAATAATAAATTTCTGCTTTTATTACCCCACACTGTACTATATGTTCTATTTAGGAAAATTAGGCATATAATTTCTAGGTTACCTTATTTAGGCTACTTTGTGTAGGTTGACAAATTTGCTACACTTGACTATTTGACAGCTTACACTTCAATATATATTTCTACAATTCCTAATAAATTCTTCTTACCTTATTTAATTATATTCCACTGTTTCTGTTAACTGGCTATTTTCTCCTATCTATTGGTTTAAAATGTCAACTATTGCTTCCAATATTAAGGTTACTGTTATTATTTAATACATATTTGTTTCTCCTAAAGAGGTTTGTAGATCCAAACTTCTAAACTCCTTGTGCTCCTAATCACTTTAATCCTATATACTGTTTAGTTAAAGAAAGATAAGACTCCAAGTTACACTGAGATTAAATCTGTTAATAGGCAAAAATCAGTGTAAAATTACACAACACAATGCAGATGCTTCAGAAATGCAAATGGGATGTCTGTTGTTATAAAGTATAACCTTGCAGGAGACAGTCCCTTAGCATATTGGCTGGTTCAGCTGATTCTCAGGGTTAATTGTCCTGAAGGATAGAGAAATAGAATGTGTCTCTTAGCCCTTTCTCTGTGGAATCAGATCAAAAAAGGAATCATAATTTATAAAAATAAGGTCATGAGAGCTGCCACTTAGCCCCTTGATGCTTAGTAGGATGGAAATTGAAGACTGTAGTATCTTCATCATACGTTTAAGAAAGAAAATATTTTGTCTTCTGGGAAATAAAGCTTGTGATCTCACAACTGTGAATGCACATATTTTTTAAGAGTAAAAGTTGTACTTCAGTTTGGCTTTGTCAGAAGATATAGTGCCTTAACAACAATTAAACTTAACGACTCTTTTGCAAATGACTAAGTTAGAGAAACTTTCAAATGTGTGGAACTTATTGTGTTCTAATAGTTTTAAAACTCAGAAACTGAAAGGATTTTAAAAGTTTGAACTGAGCTTGCACTGTATTTAATTCCATAGTTCAAAAATTAATGAAAGTAAAAAATACCTAAAGATGGATGCACCAGACTTTAAGGCTTGTCCAGTGCTGAGAAAGTTCAATATATCCTTGAAATTAAACTCTACTTTTTCATTTCTAAAGTGTTTTTCACATGTTCAATGATTCACTTTGTTGAAGGGACGTAATCTTTTGGGATAAGTATTCACTCTAATTTTTGCAAAGACAGTTCAAACAAAATTTAGGTGTAGCATTTGAGAACAAAAAGATAAGACATAAAATATGTTTAAATATTTTATTTTTTACGTTTAAAGTAGTTCAGATAATGAATATGAGTATAATGAGTTGATACAAAGAAAAAATAAATGTTCCTATTTCATCAAATGTGCATATCGTGATTATAAACTCCATGCTGAATTACACATTGATTATATTGTATTGAATTACATAGCATATATAGGATTGAATAATTCATATTAGTACTGTATTATGTAACATTTAGTATATACAATATAAATATAACACTTATAGAAATTATACAAGGATATTATATAGCATAGGATATAATCAATTGTACATATCATATAATATTTAATATATGCAAAAAAGTCCATCATTTTATGCAAAATACAATTCATAAGAAAAAAAATTCATGAACATAACTGAAATATCGCTAACACTAATGTTGTCCTTTCTAAGTTTCTGATAATTGAATTTCTTATAATCCCTTTGGTATATTAAAAACATTATTATATATAATCTCTAAAAATGTACTGTATGAAATGTTATTTTTTCTTTCAAAGGATATTAGTAACAGGATGTATGACAATGCTTCCATTGGACAAGAACTGTCAACATCAGCTCACTATTTTAACATGTACCTGTCATGAAAACAGAGAAAAACTGAGATTATCATATTGGCTATTACATTTGATATTATTGTCATATTTTTAAACAATGGAAAACAGAGTTCAAAATGGTGATAAAGATGAAGAATATCTAGAAATTATCTCTTGCCTGCTTTCCAATAGTACTATTATATTCAATATTAAAAGTTCAAGATAAAAACCTATCGCAAGCAAATACTAGCAGAAATATAGAAAGTGAGAGGAGTTGAGAGTGAATATTTGGGTTTTCCTATCAATAAAGAGCCTCAATAGTAGCGTACTTACTGAGGGGGAAAAAGCATTGAATAAGTGTATAAGATCAAATTGAAAAAAACAGCTGAATCCAGTGAATACTTGCAGATATGGCTGCATTAGCAGCTAACTATATTCTCTTTGTTGAATTCATATAAAACCTTTTTAATTTCTGTCTTCACTGTTGTTATGGTTTGGATATGAAGATTCCCCAAAAAATGGCTCAGATGTTGAAGGTTTGGTCCCCAGTTAGTGGGGCTGTTGAGAAGTAATTGGATTGTTATGGTGCTAACCACACCAATGAATTAATTGAGTAGTTGAATAAGTTGTTAGGAGCTGGGCCCAGTTTGTAGGAAGTAGGTCAGTAGGATTGTGACATTGGAGGCTATATCTTGTCACTGAATCCTTCTCTACCTTGAGGGGCCAGGAAGTAAGTAGCTTTGTTCTACTACATACTGCCTGCCATAATGTTTGCCTTCTCTCACATTCAAAGAAATGGGACCACATGAATATGGATTGAATCCTCTGAAACTGAGCCAAAATAAACCTTTCCTACTTTAAGTTGATTTCCCCAGGTTTTTCTCATAGCAACAAAAAATAACAAACATAAGTACACACCTACTTTTTTCCTTTCATAAAAGTTCTGTTTTTTATATTTGACTGGATAGTTATTTTTCCATTATATTAAGGTAGAATCAGAAATAATTTACCAGAGGAATGGCTTCATCCATTATATTAAAGTAGAATTAAAAATAAATTAGTTTCCCCAGGCTAGGTATGGATTCACAGAAAGCCAAAGACTACATATTTTCTCTATAAATAGAATATAGACCTAATACAAATACAAGAAATATTACAAAAAACTGCACAATAAGGAGAAGTCACTGATAGAAGGAGGAGGGTGAAAGAGCAAAGTTAAGAAGGTGAATATGATTAATGTACTTTCTATATATAAATGAATGTAGAAGTTTCAAACCAGTTGAAATCACCATAAGATAGGGGCTAAGGTAAAGGAGAAAAATAGAGGAGATGAACCAATTTGGATTATAATACACATATACATGAAAATACCACAATGAAACACCCTGTGTACCTCTCTTAAACATTTTTTTCCAAGAACAGAAAATGGAAAAGCAAAACAACTCTGTCTGGGGGGGTTGTTACTAGTGGGAAAAGAGTGGGTAAAATAAAAGGGTGCAAGAGAGTGAATATAATGGAAAAAAAAAAAAAAAAACCTCTTCAACAAACGGTCATGAAATTGGATGTCTGCAAGCAGAAAACTGAAACTAGATCCACGTCTTTCATCCTGTGGAAGTATCAACTCAAAGTGTATCAAGGACCTTAATACAATACCTGAAACATTGAAGCTAATGAAGGAAAGAGCAGGGCATATATTGGAACAAATAGACATAGGCAATGAGTTCCTAAACAGTACACAAATGGCTCAGCAACCAAGAGAAACCATTGACAAGTAGAACTACATGAAACTGTAATGCCACTGCACAACAAAAGAAGTGGTCATCAAATTGAATAGGCAGCCTATAGAATGGGAGACAATCTTTGCCAGCTATACATCTGACAAGGGGTTAAAAATCAGAATACACCGGGAGCTCAAAAAACCTAAACTTCCTCAAAATCAGTGACCATTGAAGAAGTAGGCAAATGAACTGAACAGAGGATTTTCTTTTTTTTTTTCTTTTTCTTTTATTATTCATATGTGCATACAAGGCTTGGGTCATTTCTCCACCCTGCCCCCACCCCCTCCCTTACCACCCACTCCAGCCCCTCCCTCTCCCCCCCCTCAATACCCAGCAGAAACTATTTTGCCCTTATTTCTAATTTTGTTGTAGAGAGAGTATAAGTAATAACAGGAAGGAACAAGGGTTTTTGCTGGTTGAGATAAGGATAGCTATACAGGGCATTGACTCACATTGATTTCCTGTGCGTGGGTGTTACCTTCTAGGTTAATTCTTTTTGATCTAACCTTTTCTCTAGTACCTGTTCCCCTTTTCCTATTGGTCTCAGTTGCTTTAAGGTATCTGTTTTAGTTTCTCTGTGTTAAGGGCAACAAATGCTAGCTAGTTTTTTAGGTGTCTTACCTATCCTCACCCCTCCCTTGTGTGCTCTCGCTTTTATCATGGGCTCATAGTCCAATCCCCTTGTTGTGTTTGCCCTTGATCTAATGTCCACATATGAGGGAGAACATACGATTTTTGGTTTTTTGAGCCAGGCTAACCTCACTCAGAATGATGTTCTCCAATTCCATCCATTTACCAGCGAATGATGACATTTCGTTCTTCTTCATGGCTGCATAAAATTCCATTGTGTATAGATACCACATTTTCTTAATCCATTCATCAGTGGTGGGGCTGTTTCCATAACTTGGCTATTATGAATAGTGCCGCAATAAACATGGGTGTGCAGGTGCCTCTGGAGTAACCTGTGTCACAGTCTTTTGGGTATATCCCCAAGAGTGGTATTGCTGGATCAAATGGTAGATCGATGTCTAGCTTTTTAAGTAGCCTCCAAATTTTTTTCCAGAGTGGTTGTACTAGTCTACATTCCCACCAACAGTGTAAGAGGGCTCCTTTTTCCCCACATCCTCGCCAACACCTGTTGTTGGTGGTGTTGCTGATGATGGCTGTTCTAACAGGGGTGAGGTGGAATCTTAGCGTGGTTTTAATTTGCATTTCCTTTATTGCTAGAGATGGTGAGCATCTTTTCATGTGTTTTTTGGCCATTTGAATTTCTTCTTTTGAGAAAGTTCTGTTTAGTTCACTTGCCCATTTCTTTATTGGTTCATTAGTTTTGGGAGAATTTAGTTTTTTAAGTTCCCTGTATATTCTGGTTATCAGTCCTTTGTCTGATGTATAGTTGGCAAATATTTTCTCCCACTCTGTGGGTGTTCTCTTCAGTTTAGAGACCATTTCTTTTGATGCACAGAAGCTTTTTAGTTTTATGAGGTCCCATTTATCTATGCTATCTCTTAGTTGCTGTGCTTCTGGGGTTTCATTGAGAAAGTTCTTACCTATACCTACTAACTCCAGAGTATTTCCTACTCTTTCCCTGAACAGAGGATTTTCAAAGAAAGAAATCCAATTGGCTAGAAAACACATGAAGAAATGCTCAACATCCCTGGTCATAAAAGGAAATGCAAACCAAAACCACATTAATATTCCACCTTGCTCCTGTTACAATGGTTACCATCAAGAACCCAAACAACAACAATGTTGGCAAGGATATGGGGAAAAAGGAACCCTCATACACTGCTGGTAGAAATGTAAAATAGTACAACCACTATGGAAAACAGTATGGTGGTTTCTCAAAAAGCTAAAAATAAAACTTCCATATCATCCAGCAATACCACTGCTAGAGATACTCTTGAAGGAATGTAAGTCAAGACACAATAAAGACACTTGCATACTGATGTTTATTGCATCACTGTTCATAACAGCCAAACTATAGAAACAACCCAGTTTCTCTACAACTGATAAATGGATTAAGAAAATGTGAGATACATACACACATACTTGTGTGTTTATCTGTATACATAATGAAGTTTTATTCAGTCATAAGGAAGAATGAAACCATGTGATTTGAAGGTAAATAGATGCAATTAGGGGACATCATGTTAATTGAAATAAGCCAGGCTCAGAAAGTCAAAGGCTCATATGTGGGAGAAAGACATAATACAAACATAAGCAATAGTATGAAAAACAGGTTTGCTAATGAAAGATAATTAATGGGACAGAGAGGGTGAAAGAAGGAAATTAAGAAGGTGAACATGCATGATCTACTTTCTATACAAGAATGAACATAGAATTTTTAAACCTGGTGAAATCACCATAAGAAAGAGACTAAGGTAGAAAGGAGAAAAATAGAGGGCATGAACCATTTGGAATTATAATACATATATACATGGACATAAGGAAACTCACTGTATGACTATCTTTAACAAACAAAAATGCCTTTTGTTTTCAAAAACAGAGACCAGGAAGTTAAAACAGGTCTTGTCTGGGGGGTTGGTACCAGTGGGAGGAAGGAAGATATAAGAAAAGTCTGACAGAGGTTGAATGTCATGGAAATATTATGTACTCACGTACAAATATTATGTACTCATGGAAAAATGAGACATATTGGAACTATTCCATAAACGGGAGGGGGCATATAGTAGAATTATGAAGGGGGTTAACCCGAATATGATATACTGTAATAACACTTGCAAATATCACAATGTACTCCCAGTACAACAATAATAAATAAATGAAACAATAAAAAAGAATTGAAGGGTTTAGCTGAAAATATCTAAATATGCTTTGATAGTTGACATCACTGTCAGATACTCATGTAACTTTGGACTAAAAAATGTGGGAGCAATATTGCACATCTATATTATAATGGTTCCCTGATCTCTGTCTTGAATGAATAAGACTTGTGTTCTCAAGTAAAACAGATTTGGGAGTATGAGATTCCAGTCCTGGCAGGAGGATGGGCCCACTAAACAACTAAGATATGGCTTGTATTTGCATTAAATTTATTGTTGACTCTTATCTTTCAATTTTATTGTTCAGCCTTGATCTCAGCAAAACTTAACACTCTTTATTATGCATCTCACATGAAATACATGCAAACCTCAACTTTGATTCTCTTTCTCCTTTCTGTGTTTGACTCTGCCCTCTGCTATTACTGTTATGTCCATTGATTTCTTTACACAGAATCAAGTTTCTCCAAAATATAATTATGATTATACCAATTGTTCTTTCTTCCTTCCTTCCTCCCTTCCCTCCCTCTTTCCCTTCTCTCCGCTCCTGCCTTCCTTCTTCACCTCCCTCCCTTCCTTCTTTCCTTTCTTTCTCTTTTTTGTTTTGGAACTGAGGATTGGTGTTGTGCAAGAACTGAATCATCAGCAAATTAAAGTGGGTCCTCAGGTACATAAAGAAAACAACTGGCTTAAACAACTTTGAATTAATTTTGCTATTTGATGTAGAGTTTATTACAAAAAAGAACTACATATAAATATATAATTGTATTCTGAAATTTCTATGGCAGAATTAAGCTGTTTTCTCTTAACATTAAAAAACATGTTCAAAAGAAATGCTGAATACATTCATTTAAAAAGCATCTACAGACATTTTTTCCATGACTTGTGGAGTGGCTCAAGAGGTAACAGTGCCTGCCTAAGAAATGTGTAAAGTCTATTTGTATGATCCTTTTATATCTTTCATATAGTGAGCATTATTGAGTTAACAGTATCTTAAGCTCCAATACAGATATTTCCAGAACTGATTGCTTCATGCATTTTTGAAATATTGGACTGGGTATTATATTTGTTTCCAAAAGATTTCAATTTGATTGATGGACTGTTTTTACTTTTATTTGTGGTACTGAGGATTGAATCCAGGGCCTTGCATATAGGTCTATACTCCCTAGACCTGTTTTTGAGACAGGGTTGAAGGTAATTTCCCCAGGAAGGTTGGCCACAAACTCACAATCTTACTTCCTCTCCTTGGAATTATAGACAAGAAACAGTATGCGTAGAATTAACCTTTCAAATTGTGATAAAAAGCACATACATTAAATGTAGTACCTTGACCACTTTTAAATAAAGAGTTAAAAACATTTGTATTGTTGTGTAACAGTTTCTAGAAATGTTTCCTCTTTCAACACTGAAACTCTATACCCATTAAAAACTAACTCTCTGCTTCCTGTTTGATTCTATGAATTTTGACTATTTTAGATACTTTATATGGTTAAAATAATGTAGCATTTTTGTTTCTTGACTGTTTTTCTCCACTTAGCATAATTTCCTGTAGGTTGACTCATGTTGTAATGTACATGAATGTCTTTCAAAAGGTGAAATATTTCATTTTATGTATATACTATATTTTCTTTCTCTTTTCTTCTACTAATGGAACTTTACATTAATTCATCCTCTTGGCTATTGTGAATACTGCTGCAATGAATATGAGTATGCAAATACGTTTTGGAGATCCTGCTTTGAATTCTTTTGGATACACACTCAGAACTACAACTGTTAGATCATATAGCAGTTCTGTTTTTGAGTAACCACTATAATGTTTTTCATATTGTCTGTTTAATTTCTATTTCCTACAGGAGTGCACAAGTGTTCTAATTTCTCCATGTCATTACTTACACAGCATATTTTCATTATCCTTTGGGAACAGCTGACCCAATAGGTGTGATAGAGTATCTTTTTCAGTTTTAATTTGTAGTTGTCATATAATTAGTGATAATGAGTATCTTTAAATAAGCTTGTGGGCCACTGGTCTATCTTCTTTGAAGAACTATCTGTTCATGTCATGTGCTCAGTTTTCAAAAAGAACACTTTTTGTTGTTATTGTTATGGAACTTCTTTACATAAGTATTAATTACTTATGAGATAAATGACTTGAAAACATTTTCTTGCATTCTGCAGGTTGCCATTTTGTTGTATTTCCTTTGATTCATAGAAGTTTGTAAATTTACTGTAGTCTTGTTTGTATATGTTTGCATTTGTTTTCTGTGATTTTGGTCATATATTCAAGAAATCATTGCCAAATTCAATGTCTTCAAGCATTAACCCTCGGTTTTCTTCTAGTATTCCTTATAATTTTAAGTTTTATGTTTAGGTGTTTAATATATTGCATTTTAAAAATATATAATATAAGGTAAAGGTCTTATTTTAATCTGTTGCATATGGATATTCAGTTTTCCTTTGTTAGGTAGACTGTCCCTTTACCATTGTGTAGTCTGGGCACCTTTATGGAAAACCTCCATTTTCTGTTTATCTTAGCTATATCATGTCCTTTAATCACAGAAGTGATGTCCCATCTGATATTCACTCATTCAGTTCACATTTAAGCAGAGGAAATTATACGGGGCATTCACACTAGGATAAAGAAATCAAACCTAGTGCTAAGTCCATGGACGATTTATTGTAAGCCTTCCTAGATAATCCATGTTTCTTATTTTTTCAACATATATATGTATATGTTGACATATATATATGTCACAGTTTGTGTATGTGTAGATATGTAATATTTATTTAAATCAGAAAATATATATGGGATGGGTTGGTTCCTTTATATTAGATGTATGAGTTTCTAATTGTTGTTATACTGATACTTAATTAGAAAACTCAGATGCCTTAAAGGCTTGGAATTTAAATAATACTTCAATTTCTCTATGAGTTAGGTTAAAACTCACCCTTAATTTTCACTCATATTTTGATTTTTTTCAAAATAAATAAATTTTGACTTAAACAGAGGAAATCTAATTCTGGCAGTTCTCTGGTGGATGAAGAACTTCATTTTGAGAAGAGTTACTTCTGGGGATGTTTAATTTAAATGAAAATTGTCAGTAGGCACAATCATGAAATTCTCTAATACTGTGACATTTTATATACCAATATTAAATTTCCTTACAATTAATGAAGCAATTCAAGTATGTTTGATTATTTTTATACCTCTCCAATCTTGCATTACGTGGAGACATCTTTTGGAAAGGAGACAAAATGAGTTCCAGATATCAGTGACAGACAAATGTTACAAATTTGAAAATCAAGTGGTATTTACATGTTGGGGTTTTTATACCTTAGTGTATTTTTAATGACAATATTGATGTTTATCAATTCTGCTATCTGAATATACTGTATTATTTGATAAATCCTCTGTGACTGTTCAGGCCTTGAACTTAAGAGTCTCTGTTTCAGGTACATCTTCTATCATAACCACCTGTATTCTTCATACTCAAAGTATATTGTGGGCATGTGTATCACCTACAAGTTTGTCAGAATTGCAAAACGTTCAGTGTCTTCTCTGACCTACTAAATGTATTGTAATGTTCAGAAATGTCCCAAAATGAAACAGATTGGAAGCCTTTAGAAAATACAACTTCCAAGGTAAGACCATTGGAGATCCTTGCATTCCAACCTTAGAAGGTAGTTTTCGAGTTTTTGACAGTTTCTGAAGTTCACTATGATGGACAGCTAGCTTTTGCATATAATTGGACTGAATGATTTCTATGGTTTCTCCAGTGTAATAAATGCTACCATTTCATAATTATATGAGCTAATAGTTACTTCCACATTCCTGTCATCAAAGGAATTTTAAATAACTTCTTTTTTGTGGTACTGGGGCTTTAACTCAGGGCTTTTGCCTTGAACTACTCCACCCGCTCAATTTTTTTGTGATAGGGTTTTTTTCAGATATGGTCTCTTGAACTATTTGCTCAGACTGGCTTTGAGCCATGATCTTCCTGATCTCTGCCTCCTGAGTAGGTAGGATTACAGGCATGGGACACCAGCACCTGGATTAAATAACTGTTTAAAAGACCAATTAGAAAGAAATCCATACAGTGTCAGGTTCCCAGGAAGGATGAACTATGACTGAGCCAGATAGATTTAGTCTTAGAAGTACACAGGTAGAAAGATATTTAAGTTCATAGAAAGGACCTTTTGCTCTAATATTCTGGAAAGACAGGTGTTTATAAATAACTATGACCACTGAAGACAGAAATTGAATAAGACTACAGAAAATGGCAAAATCTCCCATGCTCATTAATTGGTAGTATCAACATAGTAAAAATGACTCAACTTCCAAAACCAATCTACATGATCAACATCATCAAACATCAAAATTTCAATGACATACATCACAGAGATTAGAAAATCAATCCCAAAGTTCACTTGGAAGCACAAAAGACCACGAATAGCCAAGACTGAGCAAAAGAGCTATGCTGGAGTTATCATAACACCCAACTTCAAAGTATACTACAGAAACATAGCAATAAAAACATCATGGTACTGACACAAAAACAGATATGAAGTCTAGTGGAACAGAATAGAAGACCATGATATGAGTGAACGCACCTACACCAACCTAATTTTTGACAAAGGTGTTAAAAACATACCATGGAGAAAACACAGCTTCTTCAACAAATGTTGCCAGGAAAACTGGATATCTGCAAGCAGAGAACTGAAGCTAGTTCCATGTTTGTCACCCTATACAAGTATCAACTCAAATTGGATTAATGACCTTAACAGAAGACTTGAATGCTTGAAGCTAGTACAGGAAAGATCAAGGAATACACTGGAAGCAATAAGTATAGGCAATGACTTCCTCAGTAGAACTAAAGTGACTCAACAACTAAGAGAAAGGAATCACAAACGGGACTTCATGAAATTAAAAGTCTTCTGCACAGTAAAAGAAATGGTCTCTACATTGAAGAAACCACCCACAGGATGGGAGAAAATCTTTGCAGCCTTTACCAGAGACTGATAACTGGAATATACAGGAAGCTCAAGAAACTAAACTCCCCGAAAAATCAATGACCCAAGGAAGATATGGGCAAATGAGCTGAACACAGCGTTTTTAGAGGAATAAGTCTAAAATGCTAAAAGATACATGGAAAAATACTCACCAGCCCTGGACATAAAGGAAATGCAAATCAAAACCACATTAAGATTCTACCTCACCCCTGTTAGAATGGCTACCATCAAGAACACAAGCAACAAATGTTGGCAATGATGTGGGGAAAAGGAACTCTCATACACTGTTGGTGGGAATGTAAGATGGTATAACCACTATGGAAAACATTATGGAGGCTTCTTAAAAAACTAAAAATTAACCTACCATATGGCCCAGCTATATCACTCCTAGGGATATACGCAAAGGGAGGTCAATCAGCTTTCAACAAAGAACCCTGAACATCCATGTTTATTGAAGCATGATTCACAATAGCTAAGCTATGGAAACAGCCAAATGCTTCCCTACTGATGAATAGATTATCAAAATGTGGTATGTATATACAATGGAATTTTATTCAACCACAAAGAAGAATGAAATTTTTTCATTTGCAGGTAAATGGTTGGACCTGGAGAACATCATCTTAAGTGAAGTTAACCAAACTCAGAATGCAAAAAGCTGCGTATTCTCTCTCATATGTGGAATATAGATACAATAAAAATGCAGCAATATTATGAAACACTGGTCACAGTAAGGGGATGTCATGCATGGGAGGGGTAGGGTGAAAGTAGGAAACTGAGAACTTGAATATGGGTGGTACATTCTCTATATAAGAATGAATATAGTAATCTTGAACTGGCTGCAACCACCATAAGACAGGGACTAAAGTAGAATATAGCTAATTAGAGGAGATAAACCAATTGGGGATATAACACATGTATACATGGAAATACCCTATATAGCTACCTTTATCTCAAACAAACAAAAACCTCATGTTTTTCTTTTTCTCTTTTCTCTTCAGCAAAATCAAAGAACAGGAGGGCTGAAGAGGTCTTGCCCAGGGAGCGCAGGTTGGCACCAGTGGGAGGGAGGAGGTGATGGGGAAAGGGGGTAGGAGGTTGAATATGTGTACACATGCATGTAAATGCAATAGATACCTGTGGTAACTATTCCATGAATCGGGGCAGGGGACATCAAGGGAAGCAGTGGAGGGAGGGGGTGAATTCAAGTATTACATAGTTGATACATTGTAAGAACTTTTCTAAATGCCACAATGTACCCCCACCCTGTACAACAATAAAGGAAAAAATAAAGTCATAAGAAGATTTATTCAGTATTTGTTATAAGAAATAAAGATAAGGTTTTCATAAAAAATATATATGTATTAGGATGAAGAGAGCCCTCCTGAGGGCCCCCTAAATAAGGGCTGTCTTCAGAGTACTGAAACTTTGTATATCTCTTATAGTCATTGTTGAAAACTATTGCTCATGTGTTTCTTTTGTAGCCATTGCATGAGGCAGTAATTCTTTATATTGTTCTGGTAAATCATTCAGAATTTTAAAATGCTGATCTTTTACCATACCGTCTTTTTAAAGGAAGCATGCAATAACTACCCAAACTAGGTTGATGACACTTAATGTTTTCAATCCCACTCCATGGTTCACAAAAATTATGAATAATATTATGTGTCTTTGCAGGTTATTTCAAACATGACATTAGATAATCATGTAGAATATAAAGGATAGATAATGAAAAGAATATTGCTGATTTCCACATATGTCCAATGCTTATCTTTTGCTGATTAAATAACAGTACCAATTTCCTCTGCATTTTTCTTATATTCAACAAAGCCCAAAATCCAGATTAAGAATATAGGGTTTAATCCTCATGAGATTTAATAAATTACTTCTTTTGCTATTTATATTTATATTTATATCTTTGTTTTAATTTGTCCATCATAAATTATGTACAAAAGTGTGTTATACAGCAAAGCAGTTATCTATATACTAATAATTTATTAAGCACTTTAGAATGTACCAGTTAATTTGCTATGTTCTTCATTCAGTTTTATTTCTTAAATATTCATAACAAGAATATGAGGTGCTATTATTTTTAGTCATATTTTAGAAAGAAGGAAAGATGTAGAGACATTATCTATTCAAAGATACACAGAAAATTTAGATTTTGGACTAGACAAAGTGACTTTTATGGAACATTGGTAATAAAGAGGTAAAGGCAGAAAGAGATACCAAATGTGGCAGTTCAGTATATTAGAGGGAAAAACCAATTAGTGTCCAAGTTGAGTCACCCAAGTTTCTGTCCCCACCATCTACCAGGCTCTCAAAATTATTTTGTATAAATGAATAGGTGACAGAATGCCTGAAGGAGCACTGAATCTAGGTGATGTCCTTCTTGATGTATGGCCTGGCTGTTCAAGATTTTCTTCTTAGTAACTTTCAGATCCTCCCAATGACTCTTCTCTACAACACTCTGGTATTCTTTTTTTTTTTTTGGTGTATATTTTTTTTTCATTTTTCTTTTATTATTCATATGTGCATACAAGGCTTGGTTCATTTCTCCCCCCTGCCCCCACCCCCTCCCTTACCACCCACTCCACCCCCTCCCTCTCCCCCCCTCAATACCCAGCAGAAACTATTTTGCCCTTATTTCTAATTTTGTTGTAGAGAGAGTATAAGCAATAATAGGAAGGAACAAGGGTTTTTGCTGGTTGAGATAAGAATACCTATACAGGGCATTGGCTCACATTGATTTCCTGTGCGTGGGTGTTACCTTCTAGGTTAATTCTTTTTGATCTAACCTTTTCTCTAGTACCTGTTCCCCTTTTCCTATTGGTCTCAGTTGCTTTAAGGTATCTGTTTTAGTTTCTCTGTGTTAAGGGCAACAAATGCTAGCTTGTTTTTTAGGTGTCTTACCTATCCTCACCCCTCCCTTGTGTGCTCTCGCTTTTATCATGTGCTCATAGTCCAATCCCCTTGTTGTGTTTGCCCTTGATCTAATGTCCACATATGAGGGAGAACATATGATTTTTGGTTTTTTGAGCCAGGCTAACCTCACTCAGAATGATGTTCTCCAATTCCATCCATTTACCAGCGAATGATAACATTTCGTTCTTCTTCATGGCTGCATAAAATTCCATTGTGTATAGATACCACATTTTCTTAATCCATTCGTCAGTGCTGGGGCATCTTGGCTGTTTCCATAACTTGGCTATTATGAATAGTGCCGCAATAAACATGGATGTGCAGGTGCCTCTGGAGTAACAGTCTTTTGGGTATATCCCCAAGAGTGGTATTGCTGGATCAAATGGTAGATCGATGTCCAGCTTTTTAAGTAGCCTCCAAATTTTTTTCTAGAGTGGTTATACTAGTCTACATTCCCACCAACAGTGTAAGAGGGTTCCTTTTTCCCCGCATCCTCACCAACACCTGTTGTTAGTGGTGTTGCTAATGATGGCTATTGGGGTGAGGTGGAATCTTAGCGTGGTTTTAATTTGCATTTCCTTTATTGCTAGAGATGGTGAGCATTTTTTCATGTGTTTTCTAGCCATATGAATTTCTTCTTTTGAGAAAGTTCTGTTTAAATTAGGTCATCTTAGAATGTCTGAAATCAGTATATATGCTTGTCAACTTAAAAGAGTACTTTGTAGTAGCATCCACACTAGGAGGAAAATAGGTTTAATGAGCAACTTTATAACAGGAATATACTCAGCATGATAGACCTAGTTTCAAAATTTCCCTAATCTCATCTAAAGATATGGAAGTAATTCCATTATATACTCAGTTATTAAGAAGTCAGAGCACATCATTTTGAACTGACACTATTCCTCTCCTACTTTGATTCCACTGTTTTCAACAGCAATATTTCCACACATTAAGTGGTTTTCTGTTCTGAATGTTCAAAGTGAAACTGGACTAAACTTTAAGGTTTTTGAGGAGAGTGACCAGAGTCGGGAGAGGTTCCACAATGTCATATTGTAAGTGGTTGAGGGAAATGCAAAACACAGACAGAGCTTGAACAGTATCTTTCGCTGTATTAATGAATTCTGTACACTCTGGGTTATTGAAGTATTAACTTTGGTCTAGAATTAAAAGTAATTTTCCTCAGCTCATCACACTTTTAGCAGTCTAACATTCAAGATAATATTTTTTTCTATCACCATGGTATTTAATCAAAGGCAAAATGGAATATTTTAAATTCAGGGTAGCTGTTTGGACAACATAATACTGAAAGTAAAATCCTATGATTCTGAGCGTGGTGTGATAGCTAGCGACCTTATGTTAACACTCACAGAGGAAAGATGTGACACCACACAAGGGCTGACACAAAAACTAGGACAATGCAAGGTTTCAATTACAGTTTATGAGTAAAAGATAAAATATATTAGAAAATGTTAGTGATTTTGTTTTTAAACAGTCTTAGATTTTAGTGATTAATACAGAGATAGAATAGACAAATATGCATGTAAATGTAATTCTGTATTTTTACATCTTCATGTTTCTGAAGGCAAAAGGTATTTCAGTGCTTTTCTTGCATGCACAAGGAAAGAAGTGAAAATCCATATTAAACTGTATAGCTTTCTTATATTGGTACAGAACTACTATATAGCACAAAAGGGGAGAGATACATGGTTTATATTACCTCATTCAACTTGTTCAATCTGTGACTATGGTAAAATAAAGTACCTTTCTAGTATTCTTTTATGTGTGACTGTATTTAAAACCTTGACATGAAATTTATTAATCTTCTCTGATTATATAATTTTAAAGTTAATTTTGATTGATCACTTTAAATTTCCAATTTAAAAAATGCCTATTTTAATCTTTTAACTTAGAATAATGAATGGAGTTTAGCAATTCCACTTTTAGTGGTACACTCAAAGGAATATAAGTCTGGTTGCAATAAAGACAACTGCACACCCATGTTTATTACAGCATTATTCAAAATAGCTAAGCTATGGAAACAGCCAAGATGCCCAATTCTGATGAGTGAATTAAGAAAATGTGACATATAGGTGATAGATAGATAGATAGATTAAAATTTTATTCAACCATAAAGAGGAAGGAAATTTTGTTTGCAGGTAAATGGATAGAACTGGAGAACATCATTTTAAGTGAAGCAAGCCAGGTTCAGAATACTGAAAGCCACATTTTTTTCTCTCATATGTGGAATGTAGACCTAATACAAATAAAGCAAAACTATGAAAAACAGGTCATGCTAAGGGGGAGGTCACATACAAGAAGGGGAGTGTGAAAGAAGGAGGAAGGAATATGGTTGATGTACTCTATACAGTAATGAATGTAGAATTTTTAAACCTTTTGAAATCATCATAAAAAGGGAACTAAGATTGAAAAGAGAAAAATTGAGTATGAGCCAATTTAGATTATATTATATATATGGAAATGTTACAAGAAAACTCCCTGTGTAGCTATCTAAAACAAAAAATGTCATTTTTTGTCATTTACAAAACCAAAGAACAGAAGGTCAGAACAGGTCCTGCCTTGGGGGGTTGTACCAGTGGCAGGGGGAGGAAAAGGGAAAAGGGCATGGGAGGGTGAATATAGTGTAAATACTGTGAACACAGTATGTAAATAGAAAATGGTACCTGCTGAAACTATTCCAGGAAAGATGTTGGGGAGTGGGCAAATGATATATTTGATATATTGTAAGAACATTTGTAAATGCCACAATGTATCTCCACGCAGCACAACAATAAAAGAAGTAAAAAAAAAAACTCAGTATCTATTTGGATTTTTCCATAACTAGGGTTTTAATTTAACATTATAACTATGTGATACTTTCTTCAAATTATCTAATATATGAACATTTCCACATTTTCACACATTTATTTTCTGTTTCTTGAAACCATGGTGTTAAAGCAAGTATGGAAAGGGTACATACTGTATGATTTCATTATATGACCTTCCAGAAAAGGCAAAAGTATGGAGCCAGTGAAAATATCAGAGATCAGCAGGGGTCAGAGTAGAGCACAGAGGATTTTAAGGCAGAGAAACTATGCTGTATGATATTTTAATGGTGTGTACACATCAATATATGCTTGTTCAAAACAATAAACTCTACAACAATAGTGAACTCTAAATTAAACCATGGACTTTCAGAAATAATCATGCATCCATGTGGGTTCATCATTTGCAAAAATATGGGAGATGTTAGCAATGGGAGACACTGTGCATGTGTAGAGACAGGGTGCATAAGAGAAATCTCAACTTCCTCTCACTTTTGCTATGAACCTAAAAATTGTGTTAATTTAAATTTTAGTGAAGATATATACTTGTATAAATTTGCCTGTAAATATGACTTCACCAATATTTCATGTTTTAGTTGATAACTTTGTTCATGATATTTCTAAGTAATTTTCACTTACAGTTTATAATTCTCTGACCCATCAGTTAAAGAATTTTATTAACATATTTAAGTAATCATAACTGTTGCTTGCAGTTTTGCTACTGACTATGAGCATCACATAGTATATTCAAACTTTGTAACCTATGGTATTAGAAATTTTGTCCATAGCAGGTCATAATGAGAATTTTGTAAATGACTTCAAAGGATGAAATTATATTAAACACATATTTGGGAGAAGGGAATGAAATCAATAAATGGACCCATATCCTCTATTTATGCTACATTGAAATTTATTTAGTTTATAATCTTTAGGGATGGAAATGTAAAATTGTCTTATTAAACTGTATAAAATAATTCATTTTTAGCTTTAACATATGTATAATAAATGTTGGGATCTCAACACAGCATGACTTTGTAGATCATTATGTCCATTGTCATTTGCTGATGAACCGACTTAGATTTGGAAACTTCTAATTCACTTGGTCACTGCCACACAGGGATTAGTGGATGACAGATTGTACTTCCTTCACTGTTTTCTCTGTTACAAGAAGGGTACTTCACAAATCATCCTACTACTATGAAAATGAAATACAATCTAAAATAAAACACATTGCATTTCTTTCAAGTTCAGAGAGCAGAAATCCTTTAGGAGCAGGGTTGATGCAATCTAAACACAAATTACAGTTTCCTTTGTGGTTTGATATAAAGAACATCAAAGAACATTTTTGTGTCTTTAAACATTCCTGCAGAATTGCTAGCCACAGTTCACTTTACCACTCAGAATTCATTCTTTGGTTTGAAAAGAACCCTCCTAACTTGTAATGTTTAAATGCAAATGTTCATGTAGATTATTAAAGGATTTCAATGTACACATATGAATCTCATTATATATTTCTTAGGAGAAAGAAAAGACTTGCAAAAGCAGGGAGAAGATGAGACCATAAGTGAGGTTTGATGAAGAAGGTCTCCATTAACTTTAAATTGTCCTCAATACAGAATGGGTTGTGGAATCATAGAACTGGAGAGTGTTTGCACAGGGAAGTATCTTATGTTTTCCTTATTAATGAATTGCTTTAACATGCATTTAGTTGGCACTTGGGTTTCTGCAAGTAGAAACTACATTAGGACCTCTGGTATTTTATGGGAAGAAAATACCACTTTTTAACTAAAATATATGAAGTGCAAAGAAGTATTAAAAAATCTTCAGATGACTGGATAAGATGGCTCATGCTTTTAGGCCAACTACTCAGGAGGAAGGAGAATTGTGAGTTCAAGTCTACCCTAGAAAGTTAGTGAGACCCTATCTCAGAAACAAAATATTAATAAAAGGTCTGGGCAGGGGTGGTTAAACTTATAAAGTGCTTGCCTAGGTATTGAAGGTTTGTAGTTCAATCCCTATTACTGAAAAAACTCTTCAGATTGCTTTTTTTCCTTCATTTTCAATAGCCATATCTTGTAGCATTAGGTTATGTTATTGTGTAAACAGAGATTTATTTATTCACTATTGTAGTGCATACTACTCTTGATTATAGTTTTTAATTGGTAATATTTTCCTACCTGATCAAAAATTTGATGTCTGCTTCTTAGACTTAAAAAAGTACAGAGAATTTAATTGCAATGGTGGTCTGCAGGTTGAGTCTTTCACCAAAAGCTATGGAAGAAACCTATAATTATCATTTACCTTCCCTGTCTTCACCAAGAAAGCACTTCCTCTTGATGACACAGTTTTTTCTTATGAGTATTTTTCTGTATCCTGTGTTTTCTTCAGGATTCTGAACTCAATATGATGTCACAGGTTGTCCTTAATCTGAGTTATTCTGAAGCCTATTTGAGTGTCATGAGTCCCTTTATTAATTTTTTGAAAAATGATTGATACACAAAAAGCATCGCATTTTAATATGTACAAATTGATGTACTTAGAGATTAGCAGAGTCCTTGAAAACATCAACTCAATCTATGCCCTATGTCACAAACATATTCACCACCTATAACATTCTTAACCTTTTGAGGAAAAAATATGAAGACTTTGAACATAAGTGAAGGAAGTGAGTGATTATGCCAGTTGTCTGGAATGGAGAACTGTCATGAAAGTGATGACTAAAATCTAAATTTTGCAGGTATTGGGGTATATTTTTGAAAAGTTCAAGAAATATGTTAAATATTTGACACTACAGTATCAAATCTATATAAATTTAACATGAGGCTCCTTCAAGTGTTAGAATACAGAACAGGAAACTGATAAAAGTCCTATTGGAATGTTCAATATTGGGAGGGATTTGAGGTAAAATTTTGTGCTTAGGCAAAATGGTGGCTTGGCTTTATATAATGAGCTCTGATTTTGATTCTAATATTTCTAAAATTGTAATGGGCAGATTCTGATTCAGTAGGGCTTGAATTGAGCCTAAGGTTCTGCATTTTTAATATGATCACAGGTAATACAGCAGCAAGCCTGAGATTGTTATGGCTGTGGTTGTCAATTCTGTTAAATGTTTGCAATATTGAGAGAGATTTTAAAATATGCAATTAGATCTGAGGAGGTTCTGCATTTTGGTATCTTTTTAAGTGTCCCTGAGGAGATACTAATTGACTGTCAGACTTTGAAATCACTAACATTAAAATTTTACTCTTCAAACCTCAGGTCAGTTTCCTTCCTTCATAAACTTCTTAGTGATCTCTTCCCTTTCAATTCCATTCCCCAACTTTATCCTAAAGATCTGCAAAACCATCTAGTCAAAGTCACAAGATGAATTTTGACTATTATCAGTTCACTATTTATTTCAGTGTGAGTTCTGCATTCCTAGTGAAGTACTTGCTCTGAATGCAGAGAACTTGATTTGTTCTCTAGCAAGCATACAGCATAGCTGTTCTTTAACAAACTGAGTTCACACTTGCAAGATACAAATTTCTCAATCAATTACTAGTAAATGATGCTTGAAAGCAGTTCAGAAAGTGCTTTTATAAATTCTAATTTTTATTTTAGACCACCTTGTTGTACATTAAGTATTTTTCACCACTTACATCAGTAAACAGAGGGTAGGGGTAAATTTTAACAGTGGTAATAAGTGCTAGAGCTAATACAAAAAATGGTTCTTTGCTTCTGAATATTGTGTGTGTGTTTTCCACCACACTTCATCTATTTTATACCATGTATAAGAAAAAATATCAGATATCCTTTCTGTTCCTTTAGCAACCAGATAACTTCCCTATACAATGACTCATTTAAAATTAGCAACAATCTTTAATTTGCTTACTAACCTTGACCAAATGATTTATTTGAATAAATCAGTCAGTATATTAGAACAGGCAAGCAGATATTACAGAAACTACAAAGAATAGGTTGTGTAATGGTATGTTTTTAAACACATTGATGAGGATGTCAAATGAAATAGAGTGTTATAAAATTCTAACTCCCCTTTAATTCTGCCTCACCCATTAAAAATAACATACACTTGTAGTATATTAACATTTGCCAGGACTCAAGTGCTTTGCCTATTTAAATCATTTTAAACATCATGACATCCTCAAATAGGAAGTACTATTTCAATCCCACTTTTTTTCCAGAGAAGGGAATTCCTATACAGATTTGGTAAGTAAATTTCCCAAGAAAGGTCCCATTCACTAAATGGTAATGCTAGGACAAGAACCTAGTCAATCTCCAAAGTTCATCCTGTTAATCCGGGGTGGACATAATAAAATACAGCCTTACTGCACAGACAAATATTGTCTATAGTTCCTATCCTCACTCTAATGACTGACTCAAGACCACTGTGTAAAGACAAAATCTAAAATATTAACTATCTGGCTTTTTATAGAAAATGTTTGTTGATGCCTGCTTTATATTACTGTGCAGTAGTTCCTGTCTAGATTGTTTAATCTAAACAGTGAAGCATTTGCTCATAGGTGAATCTATTTTACACATTGGGATACTTACCTAATATTATATTTCTTAGCAAAAGTTTGTATGGTGCTTTTATTCTTACTTAAAGGGCCTTCATAAACTTTTTCTGGGTTAGTTCCATAATCACTGTGTAAAAATAGGTCAATGATAATTCTCCCACTATACAGATAAGAACAGCCAAGGCAAATACATGTTAATCTTGAAGTCCACCATGAAGACCTCCAAGTTCTGACCTTGACTTCAGAAGACTAATGCTACTTCAACACATTACTTAACTTTACAATCAATTTAGTAGACTTATTGTAGTACACTTATTGATTTTGTTTATTCAATAAATACTAATTACTGTGACACAGGTTACTCCAGAGGCACCTGCACACCCATGTTTATTGTGGCACTATTCACAATAGCCAAGTTATGGAAACAGCCAAGATGCCCCAGCACTGACGAATGGATTAAGGAAATGTGGTATCTATACACAATGGAATTTTATGCAGCCATGAAGAAGAACGAAATGTTATCATTAGCTGGTAAATGGATGGAATTGGAGAACATCATTCTGAGTGAGGTTAGCCTGGCCCAAAAGACCAATAATCGTATGTTCTCCCTCAAATGTGGACATTAGATCAAGGGCAAACACAACAATGGGATTGGACTTTGAGCACATGATAAAAGCAAGAGCACACAAGGGAGGTATGAGGATAGGTAAGACGCCTAAAAAATTAGCTAGCATTTGCTGCCCTTAACTCAGAGAAACTAAAGCAGATACCTTAAAAGCAACAGAGGCCAATAGGAAAAGGGGACCAGGAACTAGAGAAAAGGTTAGATCAAAAAGAATTAACCTAGAAGGTAACACACACGCACAGGAAATTAATGTGAGTCAACTCCCTGTATAGCTATCCTTATCTCAACCAGCTTGTTCCTTCCTGGAACCCCTTATACTCTCTCTACAACAAAATTAGAGATAAGGGCAAAATAGTTTCTGCTGGGTATTGAGGGGGTCGGGGGGAGAGGGAGGGGGCAGAGTGGGTGGTAAGGGAGGGGGTGGGGGCAGGGTGGAGAAATGACCCAAGCCTTGTATGCACATATGAATAATAAAATAATAAATAAATAAATAAATAAATAAAAATAAATACTTATTTAGAGCTTACCATGTTCCAGGAAGGCATTCCTTTAGGGCTTTTCTATGTATTAAATCATTCTATCATCACAGCAGGGCTAAAATAAATGCAATAATTAAACTCATTAAACATTAACATGACAAACATGATAAAATGGAGGAGCATAGTCTAAGTAACTTGACTGTTATACAATTACTGAGCAGTGAGTGGAGATAAGATTTAACCTGAGAACCAGACAATAGTGATTCACATCTGTATTGTAGATGCTTAGGAGGCTAAGACCAGGAGTGTCATAGTTCAAAGCCTGTCCAGGCAAAAAGTTTGCAAGGCCCTTTCTCAACCCAACAGTCACACACAGTGACTGGAATTCCAAGTTAAAGGGGAGGCTGAGATTGAGACGATTGCAACTCCAGTCCAGCCCCTGGCCAAAAAAAAAAAAATTGTATGACCCCCATCTCAATGGAAGAAAGTTGGGCATAGTGGCATTCATCTGTCATCCCAGCAACCGTGGTATAAAACTAAGAGGATCACAGTCCAATATGGGGATAACAGAATAAAATGGGACAATCACGATCCAGGAAGTCCTGGGCAAAGAGTGAGACCCTATATCCAAAATAACCGGAGCAAAACGGCCTAGAAGTACGGCTCAAGAGTAAGAACACCTGTCTAGCAGCGTGAAGCCCTGAGTTCAAACCCCAGAACCACCAGAAATGAAAAAAAAAAAGATTTAACCAGAGGACTCTAAATTATTTGCCACTGAGGACTTCACTGCATTGACTATTGTTCTTAGATATTTTGGGATGTTTTGAAACTTAATCATAAAATCTTTCAGACTGTATATGTTAACTATTCTCAATCTGACAACTCACAAATAAAAATCAATCTAATGATAAGTAAAATTTTGAAATAATTCAAATTGGAGACATAGTATAAATTTCCAATTGGCTAACAAAGTACATGAATTTGAAATTTTTTCATATGAGTTTTATAGTTATTAAATATAATTATATTTCTAATATTAAACAAATACATGGAAGCCTAACAAGTGCTAATTCTATCTGGTTGTTTCACTCTTTCATCTTATAACATTAACAACATTTTAATAATTAAATGGAAAAAAGTTAAAATCCATTTTAAAAGATACACATGATAGAATAACACTTTTTCAACAACTTTTGTTAATGATTTGCCAATAGCTGTCTACGTATGTCATTTTTCCAGTGGAATTTATGGTTAAGTGTAAATTTCAACACATTTTTTCATCTTTCTGTCTCAATGACATGGTTCAGATGATATAGAGTAATTACACGGAGCATAATCTACAGCTAATCCACAGTCAATGTATGGCGTTATGTTTGAATGTCCCATCTAATACTCATGATAAAAATTTATCTTTTCAACAGTGCTGAGATGTGGAACTTTTAAGACATGAACATGCCATTAGTTTTCTGCATTTATGAGTGAACTGGAAGACTAGTTGTTTTGAAAGTGGATTAATTATAGCAGGAATGATCTCTGATAAGCAGATAAATGCAATGTCACCCTTTCTTCATTTCTCTCTTTCTTGCCAGGTGGAACCTTTTGTCATGATATGGTACAGGAAGAAAAACCTTAGCAGAGGCAACTTCTTGATCTTTGATTTCTCATCTTGCAGAATAATGGCTGGAAATAATCTGTTGTTCAAAAATTACCCATTCTGTAGTATTCTGATATAACATGAGAAAATGGAATGTGATATGTACTAGAAAATGTAGATAAATCTTTATTTTTTTATTTACTAGTTTTAGAAGCTGTTGCTACTCATCATAATTGTTATAATGATGGGTTTAACATTTTCAAAAAATATGGAATATCTTCAAGTTTAGAGAAAAGTTGTTAGTGATCTCTCGTATCTGACTACATCAGGTTATCTGTATAGGTTATCATATAACTTCCTGCACCACATTTAGTTCTAGTTTATCTTAAATATCTTTATAACTGCAAGAGTTTCTCAATCTTTCTGTATCTTTAATTAGATTTTTTTAAGTGTACAGGTCAATTATTTTGTAGAATACCCCTTATTTTGTATTTCCAGATGTTTCTCCACAACTATGTTTTGCCTATATTATTTTGGAAAGAATAATATAAACATGACTTTATATTTCAGTGAGTGCACAATGTCAGGAGTCACATGAAATAAATTTGTTCTGTTACTAGAAATATTAACTTGATCATAAGACTAAGGTGATATCTTCCATATTCCTCCATTTAAAAATTATTACTTTCTCTTTTGTAATTAATAATTCATGAAGAGATGTTTTAAAACTATGTGATAACCCAAATTGTCAAGTGTCTAACCATGAATTTCAGCACTCATCACAATTCTTGCCTGTATCCATTTTATAATGATGATTGCAAGGTGGTAAACCTTATCATAACTTCTGTTCTAAGGATGAATTTTTTTGTGAAAATTGATCCAGACATGGACTGTGAAAGTTCATTAAAGTTCCATCCTATGTTCTTTAAATGTATACTTACGTGTATCTTAGCATTCGTTATTTTCAGGCACAAAATTAGGCTCTACTCTATTCTTTGTTCTTTCTATTCTCTTAGATCTTTCATTAGTCATTTCTCCAAACAGCTCTCGTTCCTTATGTAGAGTATTTAGAAACCAAAACTTAAGAAATTATTGCCTATGGACAATGTAATTTTTAACTAAGTAAAGCAAAATTGCTTTTATTCTCTTATCCAAATTCTTATTGACAAAGTAAAAGGAAGTTATACTAATATGCTGTTTTGAAAAAATTGTACAAGAGCTTTTCTCTAGCATAAATAAGTATAGTGAGCAAGAAACTACAAAAAAAAGCAAGGAAAACATCAATCAAATACTAAAAACTATACTTGTCTTTGATAGGTTTCAATGTAGATATTCCAAATATTGTCATGTGAGAATTTCCTGTACATTAAGGAACTATTCTTTAATATATATTTTCATATACAGTTTAAAGTGAATCAAATAATTTCAGTTATTTCCTTTGAGAAATAACAGAACCTCCTAATATATCTCAAAATCTAAACAATATTTTTCTGATAGAATAAATATGATGCTGTAAGAAGGCCTTTGCACAGATGTTTGATCAGCATGTAAGAGATGGCAATGTTTTTGGCTTATATCTCACAAAGAAGTGATGATCAACTGCAGTGAAAAATACCAGCCAAAAACTTGAATAAACGTGGAAGCAGTTTATTTTCTTATCATATAGACAAGCATATAGTCAACCCACACTTTGACTGTAACATGCTCACTAGAGACTGAAAAAATGCCAAAATTTATCATCTTATGGGTTCATGAGGAGAAATAACAGCATGGGCCAACCAGGGTTTCCAAATTTGAAGCACTATATTCTAAAATTCATGACAGAATCTAGAATT
This sequence comes from Castor canadensis, assembly GCF_047511655.1. Classification (NCBI taxonomy): domain Eukaryota; kingdom Metazoa; phylum Chordata; class Mammalia; order Rodentia; family Castoridae; genus Castor; species Castor canadensis. The sequence goes on along the minus strand of NC_133397.1, from coordinate 72,242,897 downwards.
TCTCTACAACCCTACATGTCCTTCACATAAGTACATTGCAAGGCTAGCCCATATCAAAATTCCTAATATACACTTAAGCAAAAAATAAAGAGCAGGAGGGAAAAATAAATCTTTTCCAGGGGTAGGTAATTCTGGGAGTGGGTGGGCAAAAGGAAAGGAGAATGAGAGTATATATGGTGGATGTGTTTTATATCCAAATATGAAAACAGGAGAATGAAACCTGTTGAAATTATTCTAAGAATGGAGGGAGAGGGAGAGGGAGAATGATAAAGAATATACATGTAACTAGATATATTGTAAGCACATATGTAAATATCACAATGTATCACTCTATACAACTACTATGTGCTAACAAAATCATAAAAACACCTGAAATTGTGTTAGTTAATATACTCTGGATTAAACAGTTTTTGAAATATAAAAAAATTCCCTTGTAAGAATTTGTTCATCTTTGCTTGACAATTCCCTATGTTACTAGTCTTGTTTTGAAACTTTACCTACCTCTCTTTGTAAAATATAGATACGTATTTGATAGCTTTTCCTGAAATTAAGTCACAGAAGCCAAACCAATATTTGACTTGGGACTAATGAAATAAAAGCCTGAGGGGAAACCACTTAGGTGGCAAGAGAGGCAGCAGTACTGTCATCTTTTGTATTGAGTAAAGTTTTCTAAAGGTATCCATGGAGGAAGCAACAACACTGTGGGCTGGATGACCGGCAACCGAGCCAAGCGTGAATGAGTGGAAATCCAGAATGCAGAAAAAAACTTACAAATGCTACAAATATACCCCATGAAATGTCCTGAGGTCAGTCTTTTACATTGTGAAGGAAAGTATCCTAAAATTTATCCTCAAAAAAATCTGCTAGTGAAGTTGCGAACGGACTGAAATCTTCAAATTTGGACTCAGGAGTGTTTTACCATTTTCTAACTCAAAGGAATATCTCCAAACTGGCACGCAACATGGGTTTTTAAAATTTTTTTTAATCAGAATTCCTGCTTTCTTTCTGGGATTTTGGAATGTGCTAGGTAGAGTGTGACTACCGCCAATCCCCTATGAAAACGGTCACTGATGGGCTTTCCTGCGAAGAAGCACCATACACAAGTTGCTGCATTTCTCTTTTTCAGAATTGGGAATTCTATGTGACCTCTCCTGGGAGGGAGAGAGCATAACAAAACCTTCCGCATGTGGATTCTTCCCAAATCCATCTGTATCTTTTGCTTTATTTTATGGTTATATATCCTAAGTTGCTACAATAAATCTTCTTCATGAGTGTAAATATAAGGTGAAGCCAGAGTCCTTCTAGCAAATCTAGATTTAGGGGACAACAGTGATACATTCATCCATCATAGCTATTAAGTAAATATAATGTTCATTTTTAGAAATGACACCATTCTTCACATTGTTGATTTAATTCAGGTTATAGTACTATGTAATGGTAGGGCCAAGAAGCAAACCTATGTGCATCTAATAAGGCATTTAAAAATGGTTAAATTGTAGACTAGGATTGGAATTTGAAATATACCCAAGTCTAATGTTCTTCCCTCATAAAAACTTTTACCCTCCTATGTAAAACACTCATCACTCAGTCACTCATCATTCATCTATAAATTCTTCAGTAAATATTCATTTTGTGTTAAGTCTCAACTGTAAGGTGAGTGTGCAATTTATAGCTACCTGCTATTCTATTTCAGATTCTGGCTCTGATTCTTAAGAAAAACTTTCCTGACAATGGGATAACATTGACCCTCTTAGATTTTCAACTTTGTCTTCATTCTCTCATTCTTATTCACAACTAGTAATCCTTCCATTGATGTGATATTATAAATTTTAGATGCTTACCTCTCAAATATTTGATGCTATTATAGCCTCTTTAATAATTGCTACACATGGTAGGTATTTGGTATCAATATTTCTAAATTCAAGCTATTCTAACATTTTTCTGTAGCTCTCACAATTGGGACTGGATCAAAATTATTTGGCCAGATAAGGCACTCTCTCTGAAAAATAAGTACTTAAATAAAATCTTCATGTTCCAAATGTTAAATCTGATTCAAGGTCACTTCATCAGAAAAAAAAAGTCCCACTATTAATTTCCTTATCTCCTCTCTACCAAATAGAAGCTTCTACGTTTGTATATTTTCTTTAGTCAAAGGTATTTCAAATACAGAACTCATTTTGTAATAAGGTTAATAGAATTTTTATTTATTCACTTGTTTGTTTAACTGGAAATTTGAGGAATTCCCTCATATAGTTTGGAGATTAACCCTATATCAGATAAATGGTTTGCAAATGTTTTATCCCATTCAGTATGTTGATTTTTCATTCTATTGATGTTTACTTTGCTATGAAGAGGTGTTTTAATTTGATATATTCATATTTGATCATTTTAGGGAGCTGTGTTTTCTTAAAATCCATAAAATCATTGTCAAATCCTATTTCATGATTTGACGATGATTTCCTCAATATTTTTTTCCTTTTTTTTTTTGGTGGGGCTAGGGTTGAACTCAGGGCTTCATGCTTGCAAAGACTATGTACAGCATCAGCTACTCCTCAGATCCTTTTCAATTTCTTAAACTTTGAACATTTGTTTTCCTCTTGAATCTCTTTTACTTTTCATTTGATAAAAGTTACATATATTTATAGTTTCGGAAGGATTACAGAAATCAAAGATATGATCAAAGCATACATTTCAGTTAGATAGGATGCACAAATTTCAAGAGATATATTGTAGAACAAGGTAATGGTTAATAATATATTACATATTTGGAAACTTTTGAGAGTGGACTTTGAGTCTTCTCACCACAAAACATAAGTGTATGAGGTAATTAATATGTTGATTAGCTTTAGTTAGTCCTTCCACAATTTTCACATACAGCAAAACATCATGGTTGCTTCACTATGGTTTCTTCTCGGTGTTTTAGGGTCTCTGGCCTTACATTTAAATTTTAAATCTGTTGTGATTTATTTTTGTGTATTGAAAAAGAGTTCAAATCATTCTTTTATAAGTACATACAGTTTTCCCAACACCATTTATTAAAGAGGCTATTGTTTCCCCCCTGAGTGTTATTGGCACCCTCATCAAAGATCAGATGGCCGTAAATGTACCTCTAGGTTCTCTACATTATTTAACATCACTAATCATCAGGGAAATTGAAATCAAATAACATAAGATATTACTTCATTCCTGTCAAGATGACTATTTTAAAAGATATATAAAAACATGTATAAACAACAAGTGCTGTGAGAATGTGGAGAAATTTAAACCATTGCACTGTTGATGGGGGATTCAAAATGATATAACACCAAAGGAAACAACATGGAATTTTCTCAAAAATTTGAAAAATATAACTACCATATCATCCTGCAATCACATTTCTGAATATTTATCTAAAAGAATAGAAATACATGTCTTGAAGAGATATTAGTAGTCCTGGGTTCATTTGTTAAACAACTTAGGTTTTCATGTACAGATGAATGGATACAGTAACATATATTTAATATTGTGTGTATATATTCTTATATATGTATATATAATGTATGTATATATATGAATAAAGAAGGAAAAGTTGACCTATAAAACAAGAAGGATGAACGTAGGGGAGATTAAGCTGAGTGAAATCAGCTTATTACAAGTGAGGACTCTCTTCATAGCTTATGAATTTTTTTCTGTATGTGTCTTCATATACTGGGAACAGATCTCCCTTTTGCACTTGTTGTAAGACCACCAGTCCTATCAAAATTAATACTAAAGCTGTACCTATTAAAATCCCTCCACATTTGGGTTTAATGCTAAAACATGAATTTGGGGAAGAAAACTTAGTCCATTTCAGTTTCCAGAATGGATGGACCCTTATCTTACCTAAGTTATAATTCTACCAAGTCTTTAGTTGCTCTTTAGCTAGAGTAGCTCTAACTAAAGTTCATTACAGTGTTGCTGAGTTTTCAACAGTTGCAGCAATCAGGATCAAGGTCACAAACTTGACAAAACTAACCAACTAGATTTTGGCCCCAAATTAAGATACAAATAGTTTGACTTCATTTTTTTGCAAAAGTTAAGCTTAGTGAATATTATCAATATATTTTTGTCTATAATTTAAATGTTTGAGTTGGTAGGACTTAATATTAATTCTCCAGTTTCATTATTTATTTGATTAGAATTAATCTTCTACAATTCTTGAAATATGGGTATTCATAAATTGTTATCTAAATTTAAGAATGACTTTATATTTGAACTTGGTACAAAGAGAAAAATCATGCTTAATTCAAATTATGATGCCTGACTTTGTGGAAGAAGGGAATAATTTCAATGTAGAATTAAAAATTCACGTTTTGCAAATTGTGACCTAAAATTTTAATCAAATTGACTTTGGAATAGTAACTTTAAACTTTTTATTATGTTGCTTTTCAGTTATGTTTTTAAATATCTAAGGGAGGAGAAGAGACAGAAAAATACTTCTGGTACTGACAACTGGATCACATTTGTTTTCTCATGTATTCTTACATAAAAGGAGGTTTAATACAGTCTCTTAAAGTAAATGTGTCTGAATTAGGTATGAAACAATTCTATAAGTAGTCTGCTCTGTATTTGAGCATTTTTAAGCAATAAAATAATGTATATTATTTATGCTCTGAAGAAGAGAAAAATTACTACAGGAAAGATAATATATAATCAATTAAGTGTAATGTAGATTATAATTTGAGGAAGGGTTCTTGGAAAATGAGTAGCTTCAGATCAATATCAAATAAGGGGATCTGGATAGGAGAGTAAGAGGGACACATCAGAAAAGTAGACTAAAGTGAAGAAAAAAATCAGTCAAAAACTGGAGTTGAGCAGAGTGTTCAAGCTGTGGTGCAATGAAAATAGCAAAAATATGATACAGTGTGTTTTATATTTTCATGTACTTTCTTCTTAACCATGATTCTGTATGGCTATTTTGTGTAAGTTTTGACAGGTTGACCAGTCTGACCCCATTGAAATTCCTACGTCGTAAACATATGAGTCTCTCTTCTGTCTTATTTCTTGGGCCAGGGCAAGACACAGGATCCAGATTTGTTGTAAGGACTATAAATAGGGGTTTAAGAGAAAACTAATTAGTTTATCCCTGCTGGCGAAACAATTTTAAAATATGGAAATTTAAGAGAAATTATACTATGTGGCTAGAGAAGCCTTAGAAAACTTTTTTTTGAGAAAGATTTAAGTAGATGTGAAAAGGGACACAGGAATCATGAGAAATTGCCAACTCTTCAACATGTTTTTATTATCTGAATTGCCATATAATGTTTTGATGTATGTAAAATCTTGACGTAAGATTTACTAGTCTTCTCTGACTATATAATTTTGAAGCTAACTTTGATCACTTAAAATTTCCAAAACTGTATATGTATTGAAATTTTAAACATTCAAAATTGAACAATATTCTCTTCTACAAGTCTTGGTGCAGATTACTAGGAAAGAAGAGAAAAGAGCAGAAGAGTAGATGTCATCTGAATGGAGAGAGGACTGTACACAAGTATGCTAGAAGCACAGGTCTCAGAAACAGGTGTGTGTGAAAGAGTCTGGTGGAACAGGGGATGGTGCCCTGATTTAGAAAGAAAAAAATAGCACTGAAGTTCTGAGCCAAAAACTCTCTGATGTGACCTGGGGAATCAGTTTACTTTTGAAACAAAAACTGTTCTAGGAGAGATAGAATTTAAATTGTAGCATTCTAAATGTTTCATTTAAAAATTATGCTTGAATATCCTTAAAGAAAATAGTTTTTCAAATTAAACAGTGATACTGAAAATTTCCATTGAAAAACAGTGATGATTAATTTTGTAATGTTCTTTCAGGTAAATCTTTGTCTTAGTCTCTCAAAAAGCATTCATACCATATAAAAACATCTTTGTAAATTTTGTAGAGCCTAGGTTCCATATTCATATATATTTAACATATGTTATTCTTTTAGTATCACAGGGACAGAAATGTCTACTCTTAAGCTTCTTTGAAGTTTTGGAAATTATTTTTCTGATATGGTTTAAAGAAGTCATTTGGTGAAAGAAAGTATTTGAAGAAACAATGAATTTTTTAGAAGATATATTTTCCTTAAATATTATTCATATTTATTTATGACTTTCATTGAGATATATGACTAAATAACATCAATGTTTTTAGATTCAGTGAAATTATTGCCTTTCTTTTCACATTGGAGGGTGTTTCCTCACTGGCATTTTGTTATTTTAGCATTCATTTCATAATAGTTTCAAAGGCAAATTAAGATAGCAAGATGAAAGTTGACATACATTTTCATACTATTTTTAGAGACTTGCCATTATTATTGGAACATAATATATTTTATAGAAACATTGCTCATCCTGAAGTTATTAACTGATTTTCTTATGGGCACTGTGGACCTGAAGTAGAAGCACAGATAAAATTGCACAATTTTACCTCAATTATAGAGAAAACTCATACAAAAGAATTGAATAATGTAGTTTCCATTTAAAATTTTCTATTTTCAATAAAGAATATTTTATAAAATATTCTAAGAATGCAGGGAGGGAATAAAAGAGGATGTTGGAGGGGGTGAACTTTGGTATATTGTAAGCACTTTTGTAATTGTCACAATGTACCCCCAGTACAACAATATGATAATAAAAAACACCTTAGAAAACATGCAGCAAGAAAAAGAATATTTTATTGGTTAAGTTATTTTTTCTTTCTATAAAGGACTGAATTTGCACTCTGGACTTAACTAATGACCCAGACAAAATACATGAAAGTGTTGTGGCCAGAGATTGGACAACAGATAGCACAGGATAGTTAACACAAAAAGAAAAGCACTGAGCAAAATAGTTCTGTACGTGCCCCGATGTATTACTTGTTAGAACTTTCTAAATCACATTGCATGGAAGAGGAATTCAAACATATCCCTATTTTAAAGAGATGGAATAGACAACCTAGTAAGCCAGCTGAAATCTGCAGTGTAGAATATAATAGAAAAGTGTGCATTGTGGAATGAAATTAATTTCATACAGGAGACGACAGAGTTCCCGCAAACTTTCAGACTAATACTGTTGAAAAAAAACACGAGTCTTGGAAAAGACAAATCAAGTAAGAAGAAAAAAAAGAAAAGAGAAGATGAGAAAAATAAAAGAAAAAATATGGTCATACTAGTCATTTTTTCATTACTGTAACAAATAACTAAATAAACTTGAGAAGAGGAAAGGCTTATTTTGGATCATGGTTCTAGACATTTAATTCCAAGATAAGTTGCCCTTCTTGCTTTGGGATTGTGCTGTATCAGCAACTGTGAAATAGTGTATATAATTCAACTCATGGCCAGGTGTGAAAGAAAATAGAACAAAAGTCATCCCACAATCTCCCTTGAAAGAATAACTCCCATGAACTAAATACTTCTTCTAGGCCTTACCTCTAAAGTTTCTATTAACTTCCAATATTGTCATGTGCTGGAGAGCAAGCTTGGAACACCCAAGCCTTTTGTGGTTATTCCAGAACAAAACTATAGTAATGACATATTAGTTTGTTTGAATGTGACAATTACTTCATTATATATGTGTGTGTGTGTGTGTATGCAAGATAAGTACATGTTGTAAACCTCAAATGTGTTTATATATATATATGAAAGAAATAAGCAAAGACACTCTCAGAACTAAAACAGAGCTACAAATAAGTTGTGTTTGCACCTGTCAGAATGGAAAATCTTTATAATAGACTGAAAATAAGATGTTATATTTGAAAAACTTTTCCTTCTGTAGTGTGGAAAAATAGCTTCAGGCTAAAAGCTGTCTGAAAATAAGCTGCAAGCAAAAAAGACCCTAAAATGTCAAACTCTTTCTAAAAACTTGAGTCCCCAAACAAATCTCAGAGATACTCATATAAAACACAAATATATAGCACAAAATGTGATAAAATATACAATATCCAGCACCTGACAAAATTTGCCTTGCATACAAAAATGAAGGAAATGCGATTCATTATAAATGGAAAAATTAATAAAGAATTACATCCAGAAATAATACAAATGTTAGAATTTCTAGACAAGTACAATGAAAAATTGCTGTACCTAACAATAACTATATGCTTTCCCATAGAAAAAAAGCAGGAGATAAATGAAAAATAAAAATGTCCAAATTAAAAATCTAGAAGAGAAAAAGAAAATCATCAAAGATATAAAACACCCTGCATGTAATTAACAGAATATTATATGCTGCAGAACTGAGGTTAAAATTTCATAGTAACAGAAACTGTTAAAAAACAAACACTCATAATAAAAGGGGAAAAAAAGAAAGAAAAACATACACACACTTAACAGCATTTCAGTGTACTGTAGAACAACTCCATTTGAATATACTTGGAGACCACAAAAGATAAGAATATTGAGGCAGGGGCCTTTGACAAATACTGGTCAAATTTTGACCAATTTGATGAGAAATATACACTCAAACTTTTGAGAAGTTCATGAAACCCAACCTCAATTATATACAATATTGAAGAAAATCCTTTTATGTCACATCATATTTGCATTGCTCAAAACCAATGCTAGACAGAGAATTTTATAATTATCCAGAAAAGACACATTATATACAGAAGGAATAAAGATAATAATGACAGGAAGCTGGAAGCTTCTGATCCTATACCAATTCAAGTGACAAGACAAAAGAGGAATATTTTAAAAATGCTAGAGCTACAAAACTAAGAATATTATATCTAGTAAAGAGGTTTGTTCAAAATAAAGGGCAAACAAATATTTCCTGAAATATACAAGTGAAAGAATTTGTTAGTAGACCCTGTGCTGCAAGGAATGTTAAAGGTATTCTTTGGGTGTAAAGTCAATACTCAATGAAATTTTGGATCTATGCAAATTATTAGGAGCAATGGAAATGGTCAATTGTTGATAAAGAAAAGAAGTTTCCTTATTTTTAAGGTATCATAAAAGGCAATTGAAAGTTTAACAAAGTTAACGAACTTTCTGAGTATTCTTAAGGTTGTGATTGGATAGCAGGCACCTTGGTCTTCACATTTCTCAAAACTTGTCTAATTGTAAACTAAAATCTGTAAAATGTTTTTGTGTAAAGTATGCTACAAAATGATTGTATCATTTCCCTAAGTAAAAAGAGTTACTTGTCATAATTTGAATTTTTATTATCAGGGATACTGAAGTTATTTTTCATCTGTTTATACTTCATTTGTATTATTATTATTATTATTATTGTATTTGTGTTACTAGCGTTTAAACCCAGGGTCTTGCTCATGATAGGCAAGTGCTCTTAATCGATTGAGCTACACACCCAACTGTTTTGTTTTATTTTGTTTTTGAGATATGGTCTAACTAACATTTTGCTCTGACTGGCCTCAAACTTGCCTACCTTCTGCCTCAACCCCCTGAGTAGTTTGGATTCAGATGTGGACCACCATGGTCAACATTATTTTTATGTTATAATTTTAACATTTATCCTAATTTTTTGACATGAAATATTTTCAAAATCATTCGTTCTAACTATCATAACAACATGTTTTATTCAGGATGAGTAACTAGTCATTAATTAGAGAACTACATATAGGTAGTATAGTCTACCAAACTATGTAGCCACTGAAAATGAATGAAAAGATAGAGTAGCATTGTATGCTCACATTGGTGGTTTTCCACCTTGTTAAAACATATTTCATATGGGCCAATTTTATTCAGTTTTTATTGTTGCTGGAGGTGACATCTACAATAGTTCTTACAATACTTCATAGTCAAGTTCACCCCCTCCATCATTCTCCTTTATCCCCTCTCCTCCAGTTTCTAGAATAGTTTCAACAGGTCTCATTTTTCCATTTATATATACGTGCACACAGTATTTACACTATATTCACCTTCCCCAACTTTTTTCTGCATCTTCCTCCCTCCCACTGGTAACCCCCCAGTGGCCATTTTTAAAATTTGTTTTCCTAGGGCTGGTGGAATGGTTTAAGCGGTAGAGCACCTGCCTAGCAATCATGATGTCCTGAGTTCAAACCCCAGTACCTCCAAAAAATATTGCTTTCATGTAATTCTAGAGGTAGAGCTCAGGGCAGTATGCATACTAGGCAAGTGGTCCATCACTAGACTGGTCGAATCAATTTGTTTATTAGTATTCCCAATTGATCTGCTTTAAATGTAAATTAAAATTTGAGATTACCTATTGCCTAAAACAGATGCATTTATTGTTTGTCTGAAATATGTCATGGTATGTTCAATAAATGCCTACAATAAAGAATTCAAACTGTACAACAATGACTTTTGCAATGTGAAAGGAATAATTGAACCAAGCTTTTTTTTTTCTTTTTTATTGGTGTGCTGGATGGGTGTACAGGATAGCATTTACAGAGGTTCTAACAACGTATCAAATATATCACACTTGAATTAACCCCTTCCATCATTCTCTATCATTCTCCCTCCCCTGATTCCTGGGAGTTTCAACAGGTATCATTTTTGTATTTACATACAGGTGTATACATTACTTGTACCATATTCATCCTCCTACCCCTTTCCCTGACACATCCCTCCTCCTACCAGCGCCAATACCCATCCCAACACGACAGAACCTGTTTCATGCTCCTGTTCTCCAATTTTGTAGAAGAAAAAACATAAAAGATAAAAAGAGGAACTTGATGTTTTTGTTACTTTTATATAAAGATAGCTACACAGGGAATTTCCTTGTGCTGTTTCCATGCATATATGTATTACAAACCCAATTGGTTCATCTCTATCATTCCTCTTCACTCCTCCCTAGTCCAACCTTCCATGGTGGCCTTGGTCAGTTTAAGATTATTATATTCATTTGTGTACAGTAAGCACATCAAACACATTCAAGTTTTTTGTTTACTCCCCTTGCCCTATCCTTACCATACACAGCATCCCCTTATTGTGAACCATGTCCCATTATATTTCTGCATTTGTTTTGGGTTTATAATCTGCATATGAGGGAGAACATGTGATTTTTGGTCTTCTGAACCTGGCTAACTTCGCTTAAGATGAGGTTCTCCAGTTCCATCCATTTACATGCCAATGAGAAAATTTCATTCTTCTTCATGGCTGAGTAAAATTCCACTGTGTATAAATTCATCAATAGTGGGGCATCTTGGCTGTTTCCACAGTCTAGCTATTTTGAATAGTGCCACAGTAAACATGAGTGTACAGGTGCCTTTGTAGTAACCTGCCTCACATGCCTTCAGTATATCCCTCAGAGTTGTATTGGTGGATCATATGGCAGAGCTATTCTTAGTTTTTTTAAGGAGCTTCCATACTGTTTTCCATATTGGTTGTATTAGTTTACATTCCCACTAGCAGTTTGTGAGGGTTCCTTTTTCCCCACCACATCTTCCTCAACATTTGTTGTTGGTGTTCTTGATGGTAGCTATTCTAACATGAGTATTGTAGAATTTTAGTGTGGTTTTGATTTACATTTCCTTTATGGCCAGGGATGGTGAGCATTTTTTCATGTGTTTTTTTTTTTTTTGCCATTTGGACTTCTTCCTTTGAAAATGTTCTGTTCAGTTCAATTGCCCATTTTTTTTATTGGGTGTTTGATTTTTTGGGGAGTTTAGTTATTTGAGCTCTTTGTATATTCTTCTCATCAGTCACTTGTCTGATGTGTAGCTGGCAAATATTTTCTCCCACTCTGTGGGTGGCCTCTTCAATTTAGAGTCCATTTTTTTTGTTGTGCAGAAGCTTTTTAATTTCATGTAGTCTCATTTGTTGATCCTTTCTCTTAGTTGCTGAGCCACTTGAGTTCTACTGAGAAAGTCCTTGCCTGAGCCTATTGCTTCCAGTGTATTCTCTCTGATTCTAGTTTTAAGCGCAGTGAAACATTTTATGATAGCATGGAATATACTTATAGAAGATCCTCCTTGTGTTTTATCAAAGCAACTCTTTGAAAAAATATAGTGCCTTCTTTCCAAAATGTGAAGAATCCTCAGAAATCTAATTTGTGTCAGTGTTGTCAGTACCAAGCAATCATTTCAATCCAAATGGAATTACTCAAATCTTATTTTTCAAATTTATTTTACATAATGGAATGAAATATTCCTGGGATTTAATTCTAAATATCTTAACCCTAAAAGTTAATTATTTTTTATGAAAATTGCTACAAATCTCAATATCCTTGTTGTCTGTGCTGTTTGTTTGTAATATAGCAATGACATGGAGATTGTAATTTCTTTTCAATGTCTACTAAACTACAATTTTTTTTCAAAAAACAACATGTTATAGATGTATCATGTTTTGCTCCAACTTCAAATTCCCCTAGGCACAAGAACTATCTTACTGGAAACTGTCAGTTGAATTACCCTATGACTGAAATGTCCTGCTATTAAGAAAATTCAGCAACCACATCCCATTTGCCATATTCAGAACAATGACATTTCCTTTAAATCAAGGGAGACAAGGCAAGTATAGATGTGGGAGTTACCTTAGGGGTTTAATTAGTTGCAGCTGGATACACTGAATCCCATTCCCTCAGGCTGAAAAAATATTGCATTTCTACACATTAAAAACTCCATCTTTTTTGAGAATAATTCTAACCTTCTACCTGAGGTCTCTGTATCTCCAATTTACTCTTACAGACTATTCTACACACTGAACCTATTTAAATACCTGAACAAAAGAAACGGAATCCTATTTGTGTGTAGTATTGATATTGAATTCACATTTGTCCTACTCATAGGAAATTGACATGTTACATCTTTCTCCTTTATTTTAGGCCAGTGTTTTTTAGAACACTATAGTCTTTGAAACAGCTGCATTAGTATTACTTAAAAACTGGTTAGCTATGCAAATTTCAGCCCTGTCACAGATCTACTAAGTAAGATTTAGAGGTGAGCGCAAGATTTCTGTTTAAACAAGTTTGAGAACCACTGATCTAAGCATTGATATAGTAATAATATTACTGTACCTTTTTCATATTTCCTTCTTTAACTTCATTTTTCATATTTCCTTCTTTAACTTCATTTAACTTAATTATATATGTATACGTATAAACTTTGCCAGAGTTAAAAAAAATTTAAGTGGGTTATCACAGATTTGCTTCACTCTGATATATATATATCCATTTAATATCTGAGAAATCTGTAGCAACGATTTTTTATCTACAATGCACAGAACAAGATGCTAAATAAAACAACAAAGATGTTTTAGCCATTGGAACTCATTTGGAATAATTTATTGAGATATTATTTGGATTTGATGCTCTATTGAGTGACTTCATACATGCCAAAATATATTATTCTGTAATGTGCCTATGTGACTAGAACTAAGATCATCAGTTTACTATTGGTGGAACATGACACTGCTCTTTCTCTGTCATCATCAAGATTATTTATTACCCCAGTAGACTCTTGTCCATGAATTTAAAGCTACAATGTCTGTATTGTATATTTTAGGAAGTGTTTCCTCAACAAAAGCATCACATGACAATTTATGATGAAGATTCTTTACATCCATTGTGTCAAAATCATTTCCGTTAATGATGAATTATTGTAACTAATGATGAATTAGTCATAACTAAGTCCCTGAGGTGACAGAAATTCCTGTTATTAAAATATTCTGACTTTATCTTCCCCCTCTAAGACCTAGCAAAATGGTTTTCTCCCTTGAAGTACAAACTATAGCACTCAAATTGTTTATCAACAGATTTTTTGGTGATGTTTGGAAGATGAGAAAATACATACAAGTAATGTAATATATCTGGATTGCCCATTTATTGGTACTACAATCAGATTTACAGAACAACTACAATCCTTCTAACTAATTTACTCCTAATTATGAGATTCTATCTGCTGACTGGAGTAACCTCACTTCAGTTCTAGCTGAGATTGTGAAACCACTGCATCTCAGATATGACATCCATGCTGGACACTTGTAGGAATCTGGAAAGGGAGTTCTTCTCATCTGACCCCAACATTTGAATCAGTGAATGTCTAAGTATCATTGTGGAATGAAAAGAACATGGAAGATTCATCCTAAGAACAACAGAAACACAAACAGAACTTCCTTGCTCTTAATCTTCATTATGCCATTATTCCCAAAGAATGTACTTTTGAGGAGCAATTAAAGAACAGGGCACAAATTACCATTTTACATATAACCAAGATTGAGTCTCAAATGTGGATCTGGGCTTTTTGATGGTAAGGTTAAAAAAAAATCTGAGGTGACTTAAATGTAATAGTTTATTTAATCAAGAAACTGTCCTAGAACTGGGCAGTTTTATAGACTGAAGTTAGTTTAAGCTTTCTCACTTAAATGTCCAGATTACATTTGTAGCCAGAGAATAGAAAGTAAAATTATAAAAACAGCCTTATTGAATGTTGGTTGAATATTTACTTTTATGGTCACATTTTGCAGTTTCCAGCCTCTTGTAGTCTGGAGATTCAGGTAATATGATTGATGTTCAGTTGCTTTAATGTTACAGTTTATTTACACAACAAACTTGGGTACAATTTAATACATACAGCAGCTGTTTTAGGACAAACTTCATCACCGACTGAGGAAACAAACTTAGACCAAACTTATCAATTTAGTAATAACAGGTAAAGAGGAATGTAAGTTATATTTTAGTCCTGAGTTTTAATTTGCATTTCTTTCCCAAGGTGTAAATCATGAGAACTACTTTGGCACTCCAAACACAGCCCACTTGCATCCTAGAGAATGACTGGACTGCCCTCACCCCAGTCTGAGACAGGAATCAGAAGGGAAATATTTGTAGTTTAACATGCAGAAACTTAATTTGTCAACTGCATGTACCCAAATGAATCTCATAGAGCAGTGAGGAATTATACTCGGAATCACACCCATGTCCATGTCCTAATCCTTGAATTCTAAGAATATGTTAATAGAATTAAAACTAAATAGTTGACATTAAAATAGGGTGATTATCCTGGATTATCTGGGTGAATTCAATGTAATCAGCAAGGTTTTTAAAAGCATAAAGGGAATCAGAAGAAAATGTCAATGTGATACAATGTGAGAGATTTGATCTGTAGTCACTGGCTTGAAAATAGAGGAGGGGTTGCATGAGGCAAGCGAGGAATACTGGCAATATTTGGAGGCTGGACAAAACCAGAAAGCTGATTTTCCACTAAAGCCTACAGAAAGTAACACAACCTTACCAAGACCCTGATTTTAACCCTCCCAGATAGGTGTTAGACTTCTAATGTAAAGAACTATAATACAATACAATTTATTACTGTAACCACTGAGCTTGCGGTCATCAGTTATAGCAGCAATAAAAACCAACACTGCATGCCAATTAAACTACCAGTGACTCTTCTTGGACATGACGATAAAGCAAGTAGGTAGCAGTAACTGAATGGACAGAGGGACTAATGGCTTCCTTTCTTTACTTGGCCCATTCTTGATTAAGGTCACCAGATCCCATTTTGTATTAAGTACCCCTGTTTTAGATACTTATATTATTTACAAATGCCTCTGTTTCTCTGATTATAACATGATATTATAACTATATATGTATAGTATTGTAAATAAGATAAATATTTGAAAGATAAGAACTATTTTCGTTTTAACTTCTTGATTTGCATCCCAGCATTTAGTATGTATTTCACTCAAAATCAGTGAATATTGCTAATTGATGCAACAGTAAGTGAGCACCACCTATGGGCCAGTAATTAAAAAGAAGATAGAAATGCAAGTAAACGTCCCCAAGGAGTTTTATTTCCTGGTTTCCCAGAAGGGACTGATTATACCACCATCATACATGACATTAAAATTTCAATGGCTAGCAAATGTTTATTTTTTGCCTGTGTTACACGAGTAACATGGGTCAGCTCTGTCTCTACTTGATACATTGTCCAATGAAAAAACAGACTGATTTGAAAATAAAAATCCATCATCAACCTCCTGTTGCTTGCTCCTCTCATGAACAGAGAGAGGCAATCCACGCAGTTGCTCTGAAAGCTTTCCCTTGTAGATAATATTTCATTTTGTTATATTTCATTATTCAAAGAACATCTAATGGTTATGCCTACAGACAATGAATCAAGGAATTATAATTATCTCCTAAGGAGGTGAAGTTAATACTTGTGAAAAATAAATATGTAATTCACATAAAATTTATTCCCTTATGCATCAAGACCCTAACATCCATAAGAGAAATTCAGTTTTAGTCCTCTTCATCAACAATGTAAAACATGCATATTGCTCACTTCCTCAACACTTGACGGTCTGTCTACATGTGGTTTTCCATGTTTTAATCAAATAGTGGCTTTCGTCTTTCCTATTTTGTCATAATAAGAGTATTTAAAACAGTTCTGATCAGAACTGAGTTCTCAATAAAAGCTCAGAGAACATTCTTTATTTCTTCCTAGAAAGATTAACTGCTCTATAACAAACTGTTAAAAATCCTATAGAACTTATTCTGGAAATAAGTCCATGGTGTCTTCATGTTAGATAAAATATGAATAAAAGACATAACTTATAGCAGATTTTGTTTCATTGATGTCATCTACAGAAATAGCTGCAAGGCTATGGTTCGATTGTGTCTAGGAAGTACCATAACTATGTGAGGGCAGTAATTTTGAAATAGAAGATGAATGTTTTTTGAATAATAATAGCATCATAAAACTTGTATATATTTAGAGACAAAAATAGCAAGCTTCAAAATGAAGTTTTTCTCAACTAAAGATGCTAATGACATATCTGGAACACCCCAATACATATACACACAAACACACACACACATACATACAAATATGGAAACCTTTTAATAGAGAATTGTTTTATCATATAGTGTGGTAGACAATCTGGTATTCTGAAAAAATAGATACTGATTTTTAAAGAAAGCTATGATAGAAAGCAATTTCTAAGAATTATAATTCAATAAAATTCCCTGAATATTAAAGCACTGCTGAATATAATTTAATCTTCTCTATTTCAGAAAGCAATTTAAAATCTTACAGGGCATTAGAAGTGTTTCTTATATTTGTAGCCTATTAAATTTTATTAGGTATTTTCATGTACATTGTCATTTGATTCTCAGTACGACCTCATGAAAGGCACAGCATTATTATGCCCCATTAGCACAACTCATGACATCTAAGAGACAATTATTAAGAAATATTTATTGTTAGAAAGAATGAATGGATTCCTTTGTCAGTTATGGGAAAGGTTAACTTAAAATAGTTGACTGTTTTACTCAAGGAGAAAGACCCTGAAACCAGAACATCAGCCTCCTGAGCAAACCTTTCTTTCCACAGTGAATATAACCTCTCCTTGAATGTGAGCTCACCTTGCCCAAATGGTACATGAAAATAGAAAGTTGTAAATTATTTATTAAAGTATAAATTGGCCATAGTCAAATCTCAAATGTTTATTCTTAAATGAAACTAAAGTTTTAGTAAAATTGGTCATTGGTCTTAATGTGTAATATAGATAAACCCATTCGTGCATCCATTTAAAATGCATTTATTTGAAAATTGCAGGGCACTGTGACCCCTGTTGCAAATGATGCAAAGCAGTGAGAGCCATAACCTCTGGCCCCTAAGTTTTGTGTCATAAGCTGCTTGGAAGTAATGAAGACTAGCAATCTCAAGAGTGAAATTGCTTAATGTAGAAAATAAAATATGTATGATTACAAAGGAAAGCCATTTTGTTTCACAATAGTCTGTCCATGTTGAAAACCCCTGCATGAATTATTAAATGACAGTGATGATTATTTTAGTTATTGACCATATTCCTATTTCAATATTAATATGCACTGTTAAAAAAGGGAACTAATAATCCTTCCATACACACATACATTTGTTCATAAGGAAAACAAAGGTTTACACCAACAAAAATATGCAGTTAAAATTTAATACTATTTTTTCAAAGGTTGTAATAAGGAGTAATTATACATCTTATTCCAAACTCATCTAGATGAGCCTGAGTTAATCTTTTTTCCACATCCACTCCCCAAATGAAATAATATATATCCAACACTATTTAATGGATTTGTTGTAAAGGAAAAACATACTAATAAATGAAAAGCAGTGTATGTAACATGTAAAATCAAGACAGACTTTTACAAAATAAGCAATAAAAGCATAATTTTTTTAAAAGCAATTCCATAATTTTTGAATTTATATAACAAGATGTGAAGAGTAGGATTGTTCAATTAAAGAATTTAAGATATATCATAAAAGAGCCAGTACGTGTTTAAGTGTCCAGTGTGTGGATTAGACACCATGGGGTCATTGAAGACTGCAGTATAAAGAGTGATGGTAGTCTGAGATGGGCAGAGAATGCTAATGTAAGAGGTAGCATTCTGAAAAAAGGAAGGAAAGGTAAGGAGGGAAGGAGAGAAGAAAGAGTTTTTTAAAGTATCATAGTTACAGAGTTAAGAAAACTTGTGATTGTTATTATAATTTTACTCAGGCAGTCTCTGCAAGAGAACACCTTTACTTTGCAACACTCACTAACAAAAAGATACGTGTGGGTTTCTGTCAAAGTGAAAGACTGAATAATAGAATTCTTAACTAGTAATTGTTTTGTCACAAGTGTTAGATTTTTACACTAATCAGCTGAAGCCATAAAGGAGAACTTATTTAAGTAATTAAAGTTACCTAATAGAACTCAAGACCTCACTGGAACTGCAGAAGCATCTGCAACAACACAAGACCCAAGCATCCAGGATGTAATGCATACTCATTTTAACCAGTGAATAATTGTAGATTTGATAGTGAAGACAAATATATCAGAACCTTTTTGTAAAACATGCTAGCTGGCTTTCCTAAGGAATACCAGAAGTATTGGTAAATTTAGAAATGAAAATGACTATTATTTTCCCCTAATTTTAGTCAAAGACTCAGTAAAACCCTTACAAGTCAAATAAATTACATATCAAAAACTGATATATTTTTGTATATGTTACCTATATATACAACTCTCTGATTGCTTTTACATGCATATAAGTCAGTTTATTATGTAACAACTTTGTAATACTTATAGAAAAATATCCTTTTCTTTCTCTGACTCTGTCTCACTCTGTTTCTCTGTCTCTCAGTCGCTCAGCACTCATGCACACATGTATACACATGTACACGCATACTAGGAACTTACCCTAAATTTCTTAATTATTACCCTATTGTATGAATCTCTTCTCCCAGTTGCATGAATCCTTTCGGGTATTACTCTGCCATTTAGAATGTGTGTCTTCCTTTTGTTTATAATTTTTTCATCATTTACAAGGTAATAACACAATACTCCACAAATTGTTATTTGACATTACTATACCTGTACATCTTTTTTAGGACCATATAACTGAAAATTATTCTTTCTCAACCCTTCCTGCTTTCCTGGGGGGAAAAATGTGTTTAAGTGCTCCATAAAGAGGTATAACACTGGTGAGCCTGAGAAAAGATACAGTTAACATTTCCACTTTCATGCAACCCTGCCTGTTTTCACAGTGTGGCAGTTCTGTAAATTATTAATGCATTTTCATACTTACTAACATTTAGATTTTCTTCAATGCATTTGGTACAGATAGTAAGTGAAAATTAAAACATATTTACACACATACACCTACACATTGCCAATTTCACTAGAAAAAATATTATTATTTCTTTATTTGAACATTTCAATTTTATACCTAAGAGACACAGCAGAAGAAGTAGCTTTCAAAATAACAGTAGCCTAGTTCATTAGTTTTGGGAGAATTTAGTTTTTTTTTTCCTTTCATTATTCATATGTGCATACAAGGCTTGGGTCATTTCTCCCCCCTGCCCCCACCCCCTCCCTTACCATACACTCCGCCCCCCCCTCCCCCCTACTCCCTCAATACCCAGCAGAAACTATTTTGCCCTTATTTCTAATTTTGTTGTAGAGAGAGTATAAGCAATAATAGGAAGGAACAAGGGTTTTTGCTGGTTGAGATAAGGATAGCTATACAGGGCATTGACTCACATTGATTTCCTGTGTGTGGGTGTTACCTTCTAGGTTAATTCTTTTTGATCTAACCTTTTCTCTAGTTCCTGGTCCCCTTTTCCTATTGGCCTCTGTTGCTTTTAAGGTATCTGCTTTAGTTTCTCTGCGTTAAGGGCAACAAATGCTAGCTAATTTTTTAGGTGTCTTACCTATCCTCACCCCTCCCTTGTGTGCTCTCGCTTTTATCATGTGCAAGCTTTCAAAATAACAGTAGCCTAGTTCATTAGTTTTGGGAGAATTTACTTTTTTAAGTTCCCTATATATTCTGGTTATCAGTCCTTTGTCTGATGTGCAGCTGGCAAATATTTTCTCCCACTCTGTGGGTGTTCTCTTCAGTTTAGAGACCATTTCTTTTGATGAACAGAAGATTTTAGTTTTATGAGGTCTCATTTATCTATGCTATCTCTTAGTAACTGTGCTGCTGGGGTTTCATTGAGAAAGGCTACTTAAAAAGCTAAACATTGATCTACCATTTGATCGAGCAATACCACTCTTGGGGATATACCCAAAAGACTGTGACACACGTTACTCCAGAGGCACCTGCACACCCATGTTTATTGTGGCACTATTCACAATAACCAAGTTATGGAAACAGCCAAGATGCCCCACCACTGAAGAATGGAACAAGAAAATGTGGTGTCTATATACAACGGAATTTTATGCAGCCATGAAGAAGAACGAAATGTTATCATTCACTGGTAAATGGATGGAATTGGAGAACATCATTCTGAGTGAGGTTAGCCTGGCCCAAAAGACCAAAAATCGTATGTTCTCCCTCAAATGTGGACATTAGATCAAGGGCAAACACGACAATGGGATTGGACTTTGAGCACATGATAAAAGCAAGAACACACAAAGGAGGGGTGAGGATAGGTAAGACACGTAAAAAATTAGCTAGCATTTGTTGCCCTTAACGCAGAGAAACTAAAGCAGATACCTTAAAAGCAACAGAGGCCAATAGGAAAAGGGGACCAAGAACTACAGAAAAGGTTAGATCAAAAAGAATTAACCTAGAAGGTAACACACACACACAGGAAATTAATGAGTCAACTCCCTGTATAGCTATCCTTATCTCAACTAGCAAAAACCCTTGTTCCTTCCTATTATTGCTTATACTCTCTCTTCAACAAACTTAGAGATAAAGGCAAAATAGTTTCTGCTGGGTATTGAGAGGGTGGGGGACAGAGGGAGGGGGCAGAGTGGGTGGTAAGGGAGGGGGTGGGGGCAAGGGGGAGAAATGACCCAAGCATTGTATGCACATATGAATAATAAAACAATAAAAAAAATCAAAGGTATAAACTATGTTTGGAAAAATACCTGTCACTTAAATTCTGTATTAATATTTGTAATGATTATTTACATTAATATTGATATATTAAAAACCTTAGCGTGGTATTTAGTACATAACAACAACAACAAAAAATAACAGTAGCCTGGTTCTCAGCCAGGCACCCCAGACAAGTCTGTGAAAGAATTTGTAGAAATGACCAAATAGATTGACAAGAGGTAAACTTTAGACCAATTGTATTTGTCCTCATCCTCATTAAATTGGTATGCTTAAATATTTACTTCTATGTAACAAGTTGGAAGAAAAAAAACAAATTGTAAGGTGGATCAATTATATTGGGTTAAACGGTCAAATAATTGATATACTGTTTATAGGCTTTCATTTATTCTCCTTTTCTCTGCTTTGGCTTCCCTATTATTTGGTCACACAGAAATCTTCAAACTCTGTCAAGTTGACGTTAAGGAGATCACATCCTCAACATACTTATAAGGAAAACAAAACACCAGTAAAAAGACAATGAGTCCTATGACACAAAGTCTCCTCACCTTTTTTTTTTTTTAACTGAGAATGAGATAACAACTATTACCATAGGTCATAAACATAAAAGGCTGCTTAAAAATTACAACAAATAATTTTATTTATCACATAAATAATGGTTTGCTACCTTGGATTTTTTTTTTTTGCCACCTAAACAAATTCATCATTTTGACTATCCAAATCCATCTGTTTGTGAAGAGAAACAAGGCACTCATGCAGTGGATCTCTTCTTGTGTCGACACTTCATTCTATGAAGGGTCTAATGATCACAGATGTATAAGAACAGGATGGGGTTCATAAATTTAACCTGTTCCTGTATTTTCTATAAAAATGGGCTATTATTAACCCCCTCCAAGGACAGCAATGTAATACTCTTTGCCTACCTTATTCTTATTTTCATTGTCTGACATTATTATAACTCTAGAACCTCTCCTTAGATTCCCAAAACATGCGTTTAATTTCTGAAACTTAGCATAAGTCCCCAGGTAAATGCCAACTATTAATTGCTCCCATCATTTCCAGGTATCAGGTTGAAATATACATCCTTTATCAGCAGGTGGGTCGCTGTCAAACACCTTGAGTTGGTGATGATTTGTTTATGTGCATGTGGCTTGATCATATGCCTACCTAACTTCAATTTTTTACATTTGTAGCCTACTCTACCTGTCTAGTACTTTGAGTATAAGTCAAAGGTCTTGAGTTTGTGTTTGAGTATTATAATTCAATTACTGATTACTGATTTATTGATGATCATGTGTCATTACTTACGTAATTCTTTATATCATGAGGCCATATGCCCTTGCACTGTGCTTTTCTCTCAATTGTATGAAGATTTAATAAACAACCTTTATATCATGTAATTCAACACACATATTTCTGCAGCTTCTTTGGGGATATTCTATATTTAAGAACCATGGATATACTATAAGTAATATGATAATAAATTTTCAGATAAGTATGATCCATTTTCTTGAATAACACTGAAATTGAAGCTAAATGGCTTGTGCTATCATAAATATGAGGACAGTATATTGGAAAAGTGACTGTTTTGGTTTTCTATCATACTATTTGACTAATATTAGCACAAATTAGACCTTTTCTTTCAAACTTTACTTTTTAAGAACATAAAAAGAATTAGATGGGTTATTTCAGCAACTGTTAAATATTTTCATTTGGCTACCTTTTTCATTCATATTTTCATCTCATGTTTATTTTCTTCTTTATAGATTATACTATAGCTATTCTCATCAGATTAATGGAAATGTTCACAACACTTGGTGGATCACTCACCTTTTTAGTGATTCCACTTTCTACCTGGAATTATGTCACTCTACTAGGACTTTATCTCTTTGTCCATTAATAGATGTTTCTATCTAGCCTTTTCAACTTAAAGTTGGCCTAGAAATGATGATCAGTTTTAGCTCTAGGTTTATTTATAGATGACACATGTAAGCAAATCTTCCAACATGGTACCATCCTGTCTAACATGGAGAAATGCCCTGATCCATTTCTAAGGTCAGGTGTACTACATATGTCATATTATATCTCTGATGGAGTTCTGTGCATCTTTCTTGTCTTTGTGAAAGAATGAATCACATGGGGTATCAAAAACAGAGTTATAGATAGCAAGGATTTGGAGGATGTTTCTGAAAAGATATGGCAATAAATCATAGATTGTATTGGAGCAGATCTGGCATAGGGAGCGAGAACTAGATTGAAAATCATGATCAGGTTCAGTGATAAGCATGTTAATGATGAAATGTACTAAGAGGCATGTTTTCTAGTGCTTCCTTTTGTGGGTCAAATTTCAGATCTGACTAACCCTACATAATTACTTAGCTCTTGATACCTTGATAAACTTTTCACTATACTAGGAATAGTAATAATTGTACTTGCCCAGAAGGTTTTTCAGAGCAGTAATTGAATTGCCATACCATTCATTTAGAAAATGGTCTAACATATAATGAGCACTGCATATGTATTAGGGTATAACTTGTGGGAGACCAGTAACTAAATAGACTGAGAAAAAACTTTGACATGTGCAAGGCCATGTCAAAGACCTTTGTGATGAGAAGGTAAGGCTCTGGCATAAAGGAGGTGAGCAAAGTTCAGCAACACTGCCTTGCAAGTGGGGAGACTGAGGCAGTGGATACAGATCTTGGTATGAGCATGGCTCTGTCAAAGGGCCCTTGGCAGATAGGCACAGACCCAGCCAAGGAGAACTGCACTTCTCCCCACTTTCCCACACTTGCTGTATAAACAAATGCACTTGTTGGTGGAGAGGGTTGTCAGTATCTCTCATCAGGAGTGCTGGACCCACCAAGTCCCAAGCTTTTCTATATGTCTGGTTTTGTGTCTTTTATCTCAATCCCCAGTCACTCCCAGTCAAGTCAAGGGACCTGCTTGTGCTGGCCCTGAGAATAACTTATATGGGTCAAGTTTTAAATTGGAATTTGTATTGTACTCTCCTATCTTTGGGATGCTTACTCTTCAGAACATTGTTTCTCAAACGTAGTAGCTGTAACAGTACATTTCATGGGCAATAGTTAAAAATCCATATCTCTGTTCTGGAGCTTAGCTGTAGAGTACTCTCAACCTGTGAGAGGGGCTGGGATTTAATAAATAAGTAAATAAATATCTAGATGTTTGTACCAACTAAGTGTCTAGTCTCATGCACATTGGAGTTTAAGACATTAACCTAAAACTCAGTCTGTGTGAGGATGGGGTAAGTAAAGATCATTTTGGCCAATTTTTATGTCAATTATATGAATCAGCTAGAAATTAAACCTTATTGTAATCAATATAGGATAGTCAGCCTTATATCTGCAGTGATTTTGTACAGTGACTTGCCCTCTAATACTGATGACTTTAACTGGTATTTCACATGCAAATATAAGGATGGAGAGTTCAGAACAGTTTCTCCATCCCTCTTGTTCTTACATGCCACCTGGGAGAGTCTCCTGTGCACTCCCAAAAAGACTGTCAGAGAGAACTGTTCTCAACAGTCTACTGAATGGGCAAAAAAGGGTTGGCTCATAAAATGGCACAATTCCCCTCATCAGTGTTCAAGGTCATCTACTCTCTTCAACTCTTTGAAAACCTCTATCATTTAGTCCTTGAATGACAAAATAGGGATTGAAGGGAAAAGGAATATCAAAACATTTATTGAAACATATTCTCTATAGTCCGAGGAAGTAAGGAGAAATTTGGCACTTGGAAAATAAAGTTTACTTCTTTTTCCATTTTATAGAATGCTGTTAGCAAAATGAAATCCTTTAAATTTTTCTTGGGATATTTCCTTTTCAATTATCTGCCTCACATTTTTGCCTAGGTAAGACAAGTGATATTTCATTAAGCAAAGGATTGACTAAAGAGCAGTAGCAGATCATCTGGCAACCTGATATTCAGCAACTGCATTAAAATCACAGATAACATTATATTTTCCCCAAAATAAATATTGAGCTTTACATGAAGAACGAATATGACTGGAAAGTTTTACTTCCTCTAAACTATTAAAATTGTACAAGAATATGCATTTCATTATATTAAAACATCTTGAGGAGAAATTAGGGCAGAATTTCAGATGAACAATGGATATTAGTGGAAAAGAGAAATCCAGGGAAGGGGAACAAGACTGCATTGACTAAGGAACAGAACTGGAGCCATTTTTTTTCAGAGAATACATTCATTTCTCTTTGTCTAAAATTTACAACTGATGGATACATAAGCAAGAGTTTAAGATATGACTTCTCATTGACAATGTTTACCATTGTTCTACTCTCAGTCAAATTCACCACCCTCTTCCTCAGTTTCTCTTTAGTGGTACTTAGTATCAAACCAGAAAACCACACATGCCAGGCAATTACTTTACTACTGAATTACACTTATAGTTTTGGAGCCCAAAGCTTTTTTGATTAAGAGGTGAATCCCATTTCCTTGAATGCAGAGGGAAGGAGTTAAAACTTAGTGTGAGAGAAGAGACACTTTAGCACTCTGAAAGCAAGTGAAGGAAAATAGCATTGATTGCAGTATGATGCATAGAGTTCAAATGTGGCTTTAATTGTAAAATAAAAAAGTATGTGGCTTTTGATGAGCTGCTTTGCTTTTCCCATTTATAAATGTAGTAAGTTATACTACATGACCTTCCTGTAGAACTGAGATCTGTTAGAAATATTGATTTTTTTGTGTGAGAAAAAGCACTGTATTTAACAAGTACCAACTATTTATGAATGAATTTAGACATAATAGACTATAATATGAAAAGATATTAGAAAAAATATTGTCTTTTACTATAATAAATTTGCATTTCTTACAGAGTCTGATTGGGAGAAAATGCTTGGGATCTGCCTGAAAAGAAGAGAAAATGGAAGAGAGGAAATACTATGGTTTGAATGATTATCCCATAGAAATCTTGTATTGAGGCTAAGCCTCTTGTCATGTGGTACACTGTACCCTATTGTGATGTTGCAGAAAGCTCCCAACCGCATTAAGTGTCCCTCCAGATGTGGCTTTTTGACTCTGAACACCCCAGGCTCCAGAAGTATACTAAGAAAATTTCTTTCCTTTCTAAATTACCCAATATCCAACATTGGACTTGGAAAGGGATGAAGGAGGAAAGATGGAAGTTTTGCCTAAGAATTTCTCTCTTATATTCCAAAACTCTATATATTGCAAGAATAAGAAATGAACACAAAGTCTTTGGGAATATAATGGAAGTCAGTGTGAGTAGTAGAAACCCACAGAGTTTACAAACTTCTACAAATTCAAGGAAACAAATGTACTTTGTACTGTCATGTATCACTCATGAATGTCTATGGAAGGGAAGTATTGCCAATGTAAGAAAAGAGTAACTGGAAAGAGTGAAGTAGGGTGAATATGATCGATGTACTTAATAGACTTGTATGAAAATAGAGCAATGAAACCTGTTGAAATTGTTTTCAAAAGGGGAGGAGGGGGATGAGAGCAAGTCATGGAGGGTCTAAGTCTAACCACAGTAAGTATGAGAATATACTGACTTGACACAATGAAATCCCCTGCACAAACAATAAAAGCTCATAAAATAGTCTACAGACTTTTCATAAAATAAGTGTGAATATTATGCACATCAAACATCATGCTTGTATGATTTCTTCCTATATTTATACATTTTAGGAAGATAACAAGTTGGTAGAACTTTGCACAGAAAATATTTTATATTCCTAATTTCTTAGTGGAAATCATTAAAAAGTTCCCAGATGAAAATATGAATCAATAAATTTAAATATTAAAAATTTTAAGAGCAAATTCAAAAATTTGATGCTATTTTTACCTATTAATGATTACACTAAACAAAACAAAGAATATTTATGAAATGTTACATGAACATGCCACATGGAGTAAGTTATGAGCCAAAGAAATGATTTTTTTTCAAACACTCAAGAGCTTAGGTTATCAAGTGCACTTTAATACAGAAATACTCTTAAATACAGCTTTGGACAGTGGGAATTCATATGTGTAAATATATCTCAATATTTTTCTAATAATACCGGTACATTGTGTTTTTAAGGAAACTTGGCCCAGAGAATTGTGCAATTTTTATTCTTAATAAAAATGGCTTAAAATCAATGTTTTCCCCTTTTCTATATTTTCCTATTCTTTAGATGATTTAAGAAGACTATAAATATATACCTAAAATTTTTTACACACTAGCAAAAGCAGTAAAAGTTTTCATTCCTAACATTTAGAATGGAAACTCCTGAATCCAATGTTTTTATGTGAGCATGGGAGTAAGAAGAAAGGTTATTTTTTAAGGTTGGGAGATAAAACTATTTGTT
This sequence comes from Castor canadensis, assembly GCF_047511655.1. NCBI lineage: Eukaryota > Metazoa > Chordata > Mammalia > Rodentia > Castoridae > Castor > Castor canadensis. Next base: position 72,215,317 of record NC_133397.1, on the reverse strand, counting down.
AAGTTTTGCAGTCTTTAGCCAAATCATTGCTAAAATAAGAAAACATGAAAAATGAGTTTTCACCAGCATATCCGATAAAATGCTTCATAGTGTGGTGAGTGTGTTTACTTGAATGAATGAGTGTGTGTATGTGTGTTGATTCCAGTTCATTGTTTGCTATCTAAATAGCCTTTCTGTTCATGGATCTTTATGCACACCTAAGCTAAAGGATGATTATGGAAACTGCATTTTATTGGATATGTGTAGGCAAAGAGAAGAAGGAGGCTGACAAGTCAAAATGATGTTAAACTGTCTACGGAACCTCAGAAAGGTGCTACCATTAAATGGAGAGAGGCCCATACTTCATAACAAACATTGGAATTAAGAATGCCAATGAAAAGAATTAGTACAAATTTGGTGGCTTAAAAATAATAACTCTAACAGGGTGAGGTGGAATCTTAGTGTGGTTTTTATTTTCATTTGCTTTATGGCCAGAGATGGGAGCATTTTTTCATGTGTTTTTTGGTCATTTGGATTTCTTCTTTTGAGAAAGTTCTGTTTAGCTCAGTTGCCTATTTCTTTATTGGTTCATCGATTTGGGGGAGTTTAGTTTTTTGAGCTCCCTATATATTCTGGTTATCAGTTCTTTGTCTGATTATAGCTGGCAAATATTTTCTCCTACTCTATGGGTGGTCTCTTCAGTTTAGAGACGATTGCTTTTGCTGTGCAGAAGCTTTTTAATTTCATGTAGTCCCATTTGATTATTCTTTCTCTTAGTTGCTGAGCTACTGGGGTTTTATTGAGGAAGTCCTTGCCAATACCTATTGCTTCCAGAATATTCCCTGCTCTTTTCTATACTAGCTTCAGAGTTTCAGGTCTGAAATTAAGGTCCTTAATCCATTTTGAGTTGATATTAGTACAGGATGATAAACATTGATGTCGTTTCAGTTTTTTGCAGGCAGATATCCACTTTTCCCAGCAACATTTGTTCAAGAGGCTGTCTATTTTCCATCATATGTTTTTGGTGCCTTTGCCAAAAATAAGGTGGGCTTAGCTGTGGGTATTATTATCTAGGTCCTCTACTCTGTTCCACTGGTCTTCATGTCTGTTTTTGTGCCAGTACCATGCTGTTTTTATTGCTATTGCTTTTTAATATAGTTTGAAGTCAGGTATTGTGATACTGGCAGCATTCCTCTTTTTGCTGAGTATTGCCTTGGCTATTCACAGTCTCTTGGGTTTCCAAATGAATTTTAGGGTAGATTTTTCAATGTCTTTGATGAATGTCATTAGGATTTTGATGGGAATTGCATTCAGCATGTAGATTACTATTGGAAGTATAGCCATTTTTACTAAAGTGATTCTACCAATCCATGAGCATGGGAGATCTCTCCACCTTCTGTAGCCTTCCTCAATCTCTTTCTTCAGGGGTTTATAGTTTCCCTTGTAGAGGTCATCCACATCCTTTGTTAAGATTACGCCTAGGTATTTGACTTTTTTTTTTTGAGGCTATTGTAAATGGAATTGTTTTCATATATTCTTTCTCAATTTGTTCATTGTTGGTGTATAGAAAAGCTAATGATTTTTGTAAGTTGATTTTGTATCCTGCCACATTGCTGAAGCTGTTTATGGTATGTAGGAGTTTTTGAGTAGAGTTTTTGGGGTCTTTGAAATATAGGATCATTTCATCTACAAATATAGGATATTTTGACAGTTTACTTACCTATTGGTATTCTTTTATTTCTTCTTCTTCTTGCCTTATTGCTCTGGCTCTGAATTCTAGGACTATGTTGAATAGGAGTGGGGAGAGTGGGCATCCTTATCTCATTCCTGATTTTACTGGAAATGGTTTCAGTTTTTCTTCATTAAGTATGATGTTGACTATAGGTTTGTCATATATAGCCTTTATAATGTTGAGGTACATTCCTTCTATTCTAGTTTTTTTAGAGCTTTTATCATGAAGTGGTGTTGAATGTTATCAAAGGCTTTTTCTGCCTGTATTGAGATGATCAAATGGTTTTTGTCTTTGCTTCTATTAATGTGCTGTATTACATTTATAGATTTATGTATGTTGAACCACCTCTACATCCTTGGGATGAAGTTGACTTGGTCGTGGTGAATGATCTTTCTTATATGTTATTGGATTTGGTTTGCCATTATTTTATTGAGGATTTTTGCATCAGTGTTCATTAAGGAGATTGTCCTATAGTTCTTTTTGGAGCTCTCTTTGTCTGGTTTTAGGATGTGTATAAAACTAGCTCCATAAAATGAGTTAGGCAGTATTCCTTCCCTTTCTATTTCATAGAAAAGTTTAAGGACAGTTGATATTAGTTCTTCTTTAAAGGTCTGATAGAATTCAGCAGAGAATCTATCAGGTCCTGGACTTTTCTTTTTTGGGAGACTCCTTATTGCTGCTTCAATTTCATTTCATGTTATAGATCTATTTAGGTTGTTAGTATCCTCTTGGTTCAATTTTGGATGGTCATAAATATGTAGAAATTTGTCCATTTCTTCAAGATTTTCAAATTTATTAGAATGTAGTTTCTCAAAGTAGTCTCTGATGATTGCCTGGACTTTTTGGTGTTTTTTGTTATCTCCCCTTTTGCATTTTTTATTTTACTGATTTGGGTTTTTTTCTCTTCTCATTTTAGTAAGATTTACCAGTCAATTTTGTTTATTTTTTCAAAGAAACAGCTTTTTGTTTCATTGATTCTTTGTATTTTTTTTTTTTTTGGTCTCTAGTTCATTAATTTCAACCCTTATTTTTATTATTTCTCTCTTTCTGTTTGTTTTGGGTTCTGCTTGTTCTTGTTTTTCTAGGAGTATGAGATGTAGTATTAGATCATTTACTTGAGATCTTTCTGTCCTTTTAATATATGCACTCATAGCTAAAACAAATGTTGGAAAGGATGTGGGAAAAAGAAACCCTCATACACTGCTGGTGGGAATGCAATCTAGTACTACCAGTATGGAAAACAATATGGAACCTTCTTAAAAAATTAAACATATATCTGCCATATGATCCAGCAATCACATTCCTAGGGATATACCCAAAAGAATGTGATTCAGGTTATTCCATAGGCACCTGCATACCTGTGTTTATTGCAGCACTATTCACAATAGTCAAGTTATAAAAGCAGCAAAGATGCCCCACTACTAAAGAATGGATTAAGAAAATGTGGTATTTATATGCAATGGAATTTTACTCAGCCATGAAGAAGAATGAAATCTTGTCATTCTCAAGTAAATGAATAGAACTGGAGAACATCATCTTAAGTGAAGTTAGCCAGGCTCAGAAGATCAAAAATCATATGTTCTCCCTCGTATGTGAACTTTAGACCTAAAACGAATGCAGTAGTATTATTGGACATGGGTTACACGCTAAGGGGAGAACACATACATGAGGATTAGGGAAAGTTAGGAAACCCAAAAATTGAAAGTGTTTGATATGTCCACTATAGAGGAGTTAATATAGTAACCTTAAAATGACAGAGGTCACTATGGGTAGGTGACCAGGAAGTAGTGATGAGGTCAGGCAGAAATGAATCAATTCAAGTTGTAATACACCTGTGCATGGAAGCAATGCTAGGAATCTCTCTGTATAGCTATCCTTATCACAAACTAGCAAAAACGCTGTGTCTTTCTTATTATTGCTTATGTCTTCTCTTCAACAAAATTGGAGAAGAGGGCAGAACAGGTTCTGCCTGGAAGGGAAAGGGGTCAGGGGGAAAGGAAAGGGGTGGAGGAAGGGGCAGGGGCAAGGGGGAGAAATGGCCCAAGCAACATATGCACATACAAATAAATTTAAAAAGGAAAGAAATATAATTCATTATTTAGTAAATAATTACTAAATTCTTACAATATGTCAAAGACTATTAGGTTTGAGTTTAGGAGGACTGAAGCCAGATACATCCCCTACCCTCACAGAACTCATAGGGAGGACAATAAATTAAATATTCATGTAAAAGATGCATAAAAATAATAATAATATCTCATCCACTTATATTTCTACAGTGATATATCTGAAATGAATGTCACAGGCCTAAAATCAAGGCATATTCAAAGTTATTTGATATCCTAGAGTACCTGTTCTAGATTTTTCCAGTATCTAGAGGATGATCTCATTCTTGGATGGCAGCTGATCCACTCCAAACCATCTCCCTTTGTCCTTCTGCTGTTTCCCTTTCCCTGAATCCTTTTGCAACCCCTTTATAATGATCCTTACGGTTCCACAGAGCCTATGATGTTAAAATTCAGCAGTTTCCACCATCTTGAGACCTTTACCTGAAAGATTTATTAAGTCCCTTTTCCTATGTAAAGTAACATTCACAGGATCTGCAGATTAAGACACTGGCATATTTGAAAATCCTCTATATGTTTTATCACACTGCATAATACATCAATTCCTTCAACCAGTCAAACCTCAACATTTTCTGTTTTTCAGGGCCTCAGACATGTTAACTAAGCACTCTACCTCTTAAATCAAACACCCAGTCCTTTTTTTTTTTTTTTTAATTTTGTTTCTGAGAAAGGATCTTGATAACTTTGACTTGGCTGGTTTCAAACTAGCAATCCTCTTGCCTCCACCTTCCAGTAGCTGTAATTAGTTGTGAGCCATGACACCTAGGTGAACCTCAACATACTTTTATAAACTGATTCTCTTCCTGATTCCAATACATGTATCTCTCTTTTTTAAATTTTTATTTTATTCATATGTATACAATGTTTGGGTCATTTCTCCCCCCTTACTCCCACCCCCTCCCTTACCCATCCCTTACCCCTCACTACCCAGCAGAAACTATTTTGCCCTTATCTCTAATTTTGTTGAAGAAAGAGTATAAGCAATAATAGGAAGGACCAAGGGAGTTTGCTAGTTGAGATAATTAACTTAGAAGGTAACACACATGTACAGGAAAGCAATGTGAGTCAATTCCCTCTACATGCATCTCTTTTAATGATCCTCATACTCAACATTTAATTAAAAATAAGTAATAAAAACTGATATGTGGATTATAATAGTAGTAGAAGTTTTTTGTGTTACATATCATACTTCCACAAATGAATTGATTATAATGGAAGATTATTTTGTTTTTAAGTTGCTTATTACTCTGTTCCCAAATATTATTCTAGACCTTACAAGGAGCCATATACTAATAAGAGTGAAATTCTCCTGACTTCTGATATCCTTATGGTAAGCATGATGTAGAGAGCAAAGATTAGCCTTGAGAAATGGTAGCAGATTCAATCATGTGAAATGACTGCTGTGAGTCACTCATTTAGATAATTTAGACTGGGTGATTTCTTTCTATTAGTTATGAACCTTTGTATCTCCATGTGTGGCACTTCCCATTTTAACACATGAGTTGACCTAAGAGGTAGTTTTCTAAGACTGGATGTTTACAACATTTGGTGAACAATTACTTTTTCAGGTAGAGTCATGTATGTTAATTTAAATGAGTTTAATCAACTGTTAAAAATCACTATCCTCTTAGGTCTTATTTTATACAGAAATTTCCTAGGAGATTATAATTTTATTCTCTCTAAGTAAATCTCTTTGTGGTATTAAAATTAAATTTTCAAAGTCATTAAAAAAATTTCTGCATCAAAAATAAAATTATTTAAATAAAGTCAAATTTAATATTTAGAAAATTTACGAATGTTTCATCTTTATAATAGGGGCCTCATACCGATTTTATTTCCTCCTGCTTTGAATCATTAAAACTTCTCTTCTACAGTATGAATACTTTGGGTTTTAAGACAGAAACATTTTAATGACTCTCTGCTCCTTGAATTATAATTATTTATTAAATTAGAGAGATCATAAGATTAAAAAGGTAGCAAAATACTTTTTTATTACAGCATTCAACTGTCCTTTGAAAAAGTCTTTTTCATTTCATATTTTTCTTATCAGTTCAGATTAACATACATACAGAAAAATCTTGTAGACTATTATACAAAAGTACACAAGCACAGGCATTTTAATCTTTGCAATAAACTTTTGTGCCTAATGAATTCCATGGTGTTAAAGATCTGCTATAAACTACCAGATTATGTGTTAATGTGTATGTACACGAATTCAGCAATGAAAATGAGTATTAATGACAAAAATATTTCTTTGATTTGTTGCAAGTATTGTCAATTCTAGTGCTATTTGAATGTGCCAATACTTTTAAACATAAAAGGTACTATGTAGAGGAGGAAATAGAGAAAACAACAGACTTAATCATAATTTGAGTTTTGCAAATTATTAATTATTATTTTCTGGTAAATTAGATTTGAAAGGTTGATCTGAGGAAAAATCTGAGTTTGGCAATAACTATGATTGTGTCTTAATTAAAGTAATGCTTCTCACGATGTGAGTTCATGTGAGATTTCAAACATTTTCACACTGATAGTCATTTACATAAATAAAAGAGGCTGTGTTAGGTCAATTTTGTGCTCTGTCATATCTCTAAAATGTTGTCACTTCACTGTCACACAAAAAAATTCCTGCTAACTTAAACTTGAAATGTAGTTTCAAGTGGTTACATAAAATAATTATGTAAGTCTTGAAATGGGGAGGATTTTTGACCTGAGAGATTCTGACAAAAATAGCATGTGTGCAACTAAATTTCAGGTACTTCTTGAACTTCTATTGGCATTTTAATTAGGACATGAAGAATAAAGCTTGACTCATAGTAAATAAATAACCTGCAATTTCATTTCACTATAGATCATGTTCTTTTAGGAATCATGACTCATAATTTTTTCTTATCCTTTAATTTCCTACTACTATATACACTCTGGTTTCCATGCCATTTGTTACCCAGTTTATCCTTTCTTCACTATTTAAAGCATTATCTTCTAATACAGTTTTAAATTCCTTTAATCACTTTTTCAGGTTAAGTTTGTGTTTGATCTTTCCAGGAGATGAAAACAGCATTGAAAAACTGTGCATCTCTAGAAGTAAAAGCAGGTTCTTTTTTTTTTTACTTTTTCTTTTTTTTGATGGTGCTGAGGTTTGAACTCAGGTTTTTGTGTTTGCTAGATAATACCTTCTACAACTTGAGCTTTATCTCCAGCCTTTTAGATAGAGTCTGGCTTTCTCCCCATGGTCCTATTTTACACTTCCCACTATAGATGGGATGTCAGGTGTTCACCACCACACCCAGCGTTTTTCTATTAAGATGGGCTTTTGCAAAATTTTTATTCTTTCCTCCTGCAAAGTTATTGGATTTTTTTCCTCCCCATGCTGGCACAGAGTTATGATCCTCTGGATCTCAACTTTGCAAGCATGCAGGATTACAGGCATAATGCACCAGCACAACTTAGAAGTAGATTAAACCAAGCATTTATGGCACATTTCTTTGTGCCTACATTCCCATCTACATCTTTGCTCATTTGATTAGATAATATAAGCTTTTATCCAATAAAAGTAGATAATCTTTAATAGATGTTATAAGCTTTGTCTTAGGAATTGAAATCTATACCAATAAACTACCATTCTTCTGGTTTGTTATATGTTACCTACAATGGGTTTCTTACACTTGATGAGCTAGTATGAGTCATTCTCACATTCCTAACAATTTCTTTACTGTGATTTCTTGCTACAGATGATTATCCAATATGGCAGGAATCACAATGAAACATGCTCCAAAATAGGTTGGTTCATTTGTTAGTATTGTTTTAGAAAGAAACTAGTCTAATAACATTTTTGAAATTTAAGGAAATAAGTTTTATATCTCTTAGTTTTATCCTTACACCTAATTAAATTTTCTCATGTTTAACTGAGTCTATCTTCAATTAAGTATACCACATTACCTATGTTATCTGGTTTTGTTCCTTAAGACTTCACTTTCCAGCTCCATGAGAATCTTTAGCTGAAGAGTTCTGTCTGTATAACATAACATACTCTATTCTCAGCCAAATTCCTTTTATGCAAAGCCAAATAACCTTTTGATTCATATTTGTTACCTATGCCTATGACGCACCATGGTATTCTCAAATAAATATAAAGTAGAAAAGAAATCAGTAAAAACAGAGAAGTCAAGAATAAACCTAGCTATTGTTAGAAGCACAGCAACAATAGCTAATAAGTTTCAGAATACACTATGGGGGAAAGCACCTGTTGAGTTTTTAGTTTTTGCTCTGAAATCTAAGTGACAGTTTGTATTATTGCTCAGTTAGGTATTAACAATTTTTGGATGAGTTATCTTATATACCAACAGTTATTTTGAGAAGTAAAACCAGTTCTGTTAACCTAGAGAAATTTTACTTTTTTTGATTTCTCATGACATTGGACTTTTATATTCTTATTCTGGGGATCTTGAAGCTTTCTGTCTGGTAAAATGAATAGAAGTACATGCAGATTGGTTTCTCCAGGAGTCTAACTTTGCAATAAAATTAGCACACCTGAAACATGTTAAGGAGTAACTGTAGGGTTAATATTCATAAATAAAAGGAATAGAAGCAGAAATGGACAGAGGAAAAAGTTAAAACTCTGATAGATTCTCATGAAGGTCCTTGATAATCTCTGAATTTACAATGACCAGAATATCCACAAAATGGGTATGATATTGCATATCAACCAGTTATTTATGTAAGCTGCCCAAGGAGGTGTTATAACCTTCAAAGACACTATCCATCTCAGATAAGACAACTCAGAAGAATATTAGTAGTTTACACATGACAGTTAGCCACAAGCCAGCAATGGGAGGAGTATGTCTGTCTGCCCTGAGGGCTGATCTGGGCAGCATGTGATAATATCCACTAGATATTCTTGTAAAACAATGAGAAACCTCAGAAAATCAAGATTTTTATTAGCAGAGGCCTGACTGTTGCTCAAAAAAATTTCCCTTTTACTTCATTTCTTCTGAAAAATAAAGTTTCCCAAACTGCACACATTAAGTAATTTGCATTTGCAAAGTAAATATATTTGATCTGTCCCTCTGTATAGAAAGTCACTTTGATCTTAATGGGTATTGGTGTGAAAGGAAACATTAAAATGTGAGAAGGCAGAAAGAATTCTCAAGTAGGGAAGTAAAAAAGGGTCCTTTCAAATAGTGATTTGAATAATTGTGTGAAATTTCATCAATAAGTTAAGCCTTGAGTAAATCACTGAAATTTAATCATAGCACCTATGTGTTACAAGGGACTCTAAAAGATAACCTGAAAAACCATCAGCATTTGAGGCTTGTGAAATGAATTTTGTATTTTTCACCTTGTCTATGCTTTGAAATAAAGGAATTATTTATATATCTATCAATTGAGCTGTCTACTAAATATATATTTGTCTAATACATATTCATGCATGTAACTCTTTTAAGAGGTGGGGTAAAAACTTGTTATTTATTAGCATAGTTAGCTTATTGCCTGAGAGAAAATACCATTGCAAAGTAGAACTGTCACTGTGGTACATACACATTTTGTTGGTGACTGGAAGGAAACTTGAACTACATCTTCAAACCTTGTAGTGACTATCACACAGAACAGATGGGGAGTATTTAAGGCAAAATAAATAGAATATGTAAATAAACTTTTCTCTGTCCTTACAAGTTATATTTATTACTTGACTGTATCTTTTCCATATGAAGTATATTAATGTGATATCTGTCTGTATGTGTTCTGCACACAATCCAATATATAATCCATTGAATGACAACTGCCAGTGGAAACATTTTTGTAGAAGAGTTGAAAAAATGCCTTTTAAATAGCTTTTACTTTATTTGATTGGTATTATACAGAATTCTTCAGAACCATATTTAATTCACCATCCTACCAAAGCACTCCTCTAGTGTCTCTCATTAAGTCTTAGTTATCGTTCATGAAAAGTGATAATTTTTTTGAATGGTGACAGTGGTTTCCATAAGATTCAATATCTTCTGAGTCTACTATAAAATCACTCAAGGAAGGAAATTTCTCATTTCATGAGGAATGTTGGTCTCTTCCGAATCATTCCAGATACTTAAAATTAAAATAATGGATTGAATAACTCTGGAGGATATATTTGAATAAGTATCGTTTGATACCACAAAAGACAACCTCACAATTGTTTTAAACTATTTGAAGATACTCAAGTCACCACAAACAAAAAGCCTAAGATCCTATTTATTGACCTAGTTGCCCACTTTTGTCTTCTAGATACCAGTATGTCATTGAATGTTGATGAAAAAATGACATAAAATTGTTTTTAATTTAAAAGTGAGTAGCAGAATAAATTATATATATATATATAATATATATATATATATAATATATATATATATTATATATATATACATATTTAAATTACAGCATAAAAGACCCACTGGATGACCTATATGAGGAAGTTAGGAAGGAAATCAAAAGAAGTGGACTAGATAATCAAATATATAGGTGACTTTAGCAAAAGTCTTTGTACACATTTGGATAAACTCACATTTATATGCTTAACTTAAAATATGCCAAACTTAAAATATGTATCATATACTTTCATCAATAAATACCTTTAATATATATCAATTTCAGTGTTTTTATCACTAATAGATAATTTGAAAGTTAAAAATGGTTTGATATATTAAATCTATATATCTAAAATCAGAATTAATAAACTGAAATGTTTCATATATTTAATAGACAGGGTGTACCACTCATTTATATTTTATTCTACACTCAATAAAGAGCTGTAATCTAAAGAATTTAGAAATCTCATATATGTGAATTACTTTTTATCTCTAATAGACTGAGATATGTTCAATTAGACAGTAGAGTAGCTTCTAATATATCTGTTATAGCTATGTTTGATATTTTCATTATTCATTGTTGAACATTTTCAGGATAATGGAAAGCTCTGAAAGACACAATTGCAGGTGGAAACATAATTATAATAGAGATTTGAAGATTCCCATTCAGAAGATTTCTCAACTTTTGGGCAAATATTTTGTAAACAATTATTTATTCTTGATTAGGTAACATTACTGTGAAATATAAATTCCAATTTGAATTGTTGTAACATTACAAAAACACTGTTTACATGCTCACATTAACTATACTTGTGATTTATAAGGAAAGCTCACATATATCAATCCTGTTCATACAAGTACCTCTCAAATTAAATCACACAAATGTGTTGCCTTAGTGCATTTGGGATACTACAAAAAAATACCAGGACTTGTAATTTATAAATAACAGAAATCTATTTCCCATGCTCTGGAGTCTGGGAACCAAGGTCAAGCTGTATATAGATGGTGTCTTATAAAAATCCACTTCCACATAGATAGCAGTGTCTCATTTTAACATCACATTAAAATAAAAGGGTGGGGGAGAGTTTCCTTGAGTTCCTTTTATAAGGATGCTAATTCCATTTAAAGGATAAGTATTAGCATATCTACTCCCATGACTTCCCTAACTTCCAAAGTCTTCCTAATATAATCACTTTGGGGAAAGAGTAGGAAGGTGCTTACATCTACACTCAGAGCCATACCTCTAGATGGCCTATATTAAAAGTGATTCAGACCTTACAGGTTTATCTTAAGGGCATGCATTACTTAATGTGGCAAAGCATTGGAGGTTTATAGCCACTTTGCTCTCAAAGGAAGAAGTAGTACACTCACTACTATTGTCATCCCATAGACTACTTATCTGTTACAAGGGGAAAAGTAACTGTACAGTAGAAAAGTATACATAAACCTGAGTAGATGACCAAAATTGAAATAATCAATGAGGGTCAGATATTCAATGTATGCTCTTAGAATACCCACAGTAAGGTACAGCATCACTGTTGCAATTTTGCCTTGTAATTTATAAGTTCAATCTAGTCATGATGTAACATCTAAAAAAACTAAAATAAGGAACTTAATAATGTAATATATCCTCCAAATTCCTCAATAAATTGCTGTAGTAATACTCAGTATTTCTTGAGAGGTTTAGAAATCATGAAAATTAAATATGATCTTTGACTGAATCCTGTACTAGAAAATAAGAAATGTATAAAGGAAACTGTAAGTCCAATCAAAATACAATAAGATTGTAAACCAGTCCAAAAACATCACATAACTGCATTGCAATTAGGTAATATTCTTTTTATGGGAGAAATATATACATGGAAGTATTTATTCATAAAGGCCTATGGTATATACAAATTACTCTCAATGATTAAAGAAATATACATCATACAGAGAGAGTGAGAAATAAAAAAGGCAAAATGATAAAACTGTAAAAGATCACGATCTTTGTACTATTCTTATTCTTATGATAAATTTGAAATTGTTTCCAATAAGAACTAAAAATTAAACATGAAAATTATTTAAACAGCTATTTGATTAAAAAAAGAACATGTACTATATTACTGAAATTTTAAAAGAAATAATAAAATAAAAAGCCATTCAGTTACAGAAACAGAAATCAGAGAAATAAAGGATTTGAGATTCTGGAATTAAACAGTTGAGCAGGAAACCCTATTCAGATTGTAATTATGAAAGCGTAGAAAAATGCGAGGCTAACAAATTTATTAAAAACTTGTTATTTTGTAAGAGGAAACTTGAACTGTGAGGTGAAGAATCAGGTGCTTTCGTTTTTGCCTCACATTATAGTCCTTTTCCTAGTCTTAAAACAATCTCCTCTTTTCACATGATTATTATCTACAGTGCCTTCTACTGCTGTTCAGTTGGGACAGATGCTGGCCCCTTGAGGTCAAGATCCAAATTCAATTTCAAGAAAATGAGAATATGGTTTTCTGAAGAGAAAAACCCCACCTAGTCCAGGTATTTTCCTCTAATTATCTCACTAAACCACTTGTGTCCAGTAAGAGCCCTTTACTTATCAGGAGTCATGGAATATTGAAATTTGAGGAGGAACTATTTTCCTCAGGCATGGTCTTGAATGAATCTATTTCCTTTCACAGAAAAAGAAGAAAGAGAAAGAAAGAAAAGAAAGAAAGGAAGGGACGAAGGAAGGAGAGAGAAAGGGAGGGAGGGAGGGAGGGAGGGAGGAAGTTTCCTATTAAATATAAAAGTGCTGAGGCATGGATTTACCTAATATAAAAAAATTTAAGATGCAAGCAGAAATTTAAATGATAGAGTGTTGATGGTATTCATTGCTTTTTTATTAAATAGTACTTGACTCACATCACGTCAGTGATTATATCAATTAAATGGGTAGCCATGGATGGTAATTTAGAATACTAAATTATCATTAAAAAGGATACAACTAAGTATCCATGATTTTATATTTTTGAAAATAATTTTAGTGCATGTTAATTATATAAATAGGATAAACCATGGTCTTTCACACAAGCATAGACCACATTGATAAGATTAATCCACTCTATTGCTCTTTTTCCCCCATTGTCCCAACCCCTCTATTTTTCAACAGCTTTCAGTGAGTTGCCTTGTATCACTTTCATACATACATACAGTGTGTTTAAACACCATTCCTACCTTCCATGATTCTTTCCTTCCCTTTACCTTAATCTTCCCCAACAAGAGCGTCCAATTATAGTCATATTTTTGCACATATAAATCTTGGGCTTAGACTTGACAACTGTGAGAGAACATGTGACCCTTATCCTGATGAACCTGGTTTACCTTGCTTAACATGACAATGTCCAGGTTCATCCATTTTCCTGCAAATGCCATTATACCAGTTTTTGTTATGGCTGAAAACCACTCCATTGTGTACATATACCACATTTTCTTTATTCCTTCATTGGTTGAAACTCATCTATGCTGATTACAAATCTTGGCTATTGTCAATGGTGCTGTAATAAACATTGGTGCACAAATGTCTCTATTATAACCTGACTTACATTCCTTCAAATATATTCCTAAAAGTGGAATCACCAAGGCATGTAGTAATTCTAACTTTAGAGTTTGGAGGAAACTTCTTACTGTATAGTGGCTACACAAATTTACATTCTCACCAAAATTGCATGATGGTTCCATTTTCCCTGCATCTTCATCACCATTTGTTATTGTTTGAACTTTTAATTATAACCATTCAGACTTGGTTAGATGGAATCTCAGTGTTGCTTTCATTTGCATTTCCTTGATGGCCAGCGACATTTAACATTTCTCTATGTATTTATTGGTCATTTGTATTTCTTCTTCAGAGAATTGTCTATTCAATTCATTTGCATATTCCTTCAGGTATATGCCTATGAATGGTGTGGCTGGATCATAAGATAGCTCTACTTTTAGTTTTTTAAGGAACCTCCATATTGCTTTCCACAGTGGTTGTACTAATTTACATTATCAGCAACAGTGTAGAGTTCTTTTTTCTCCCATATCCTTATCAGTATTTTTTGTTTTATGTGTTATTGATGATAGCCATTCTGACTGGACTGAGATGAAATCTCAAGGTCAGTTTGATTTGCATTTCCTTTATGGTCAAGGATGTTGAACATTTCTTCATGTATTAATTTGTAAATTTTTTTGAGAGTTGTCTACTCACTTCATTTGCCTATTAGTATACTGAGTTGTTTATACTTTGTGGGGATAGTTTTTTGAGCTCTGTGTAAATTGTGGTTATTAATCCCTTTTCAAATGTATAGCTGGCAAAAATTTACTCCCATTATGTAGACTGTCTCATTAGTCTAGTGACTATTTCCTTTGATGTGAAGGTGCTTTTTAATTTCATGTAGTCTCATTTGCATTCCTTTCTCTTAATTCTTGTCATATTAGAATTCTATTCACAAAGTTATTACCTGTGCCTATGTCATCTATGTATTGCCTATTTTTTCCTGGAATAATTTCACAGTTTCATATCTTCAGTCAAGGTCTTGATTCACTTTTAATTGAAACTAGTACAAGATGAGAAACAAATCTAATTTTTGTCTTGTGTAGGTGGATATTCAGTTTTCCCAACACCATTTGTTGAAGAGACTACTTTTTTCTCCAATGCTTATTTTGGACTCCTTTGTGGAATATCAAATGATGGTAGCTGTGTGGGTTTGTGTCTCGATCTTCTATTTTATACCACTGGTCTTCATACCTGTTTTTGTGCCAGTACCATGTTGTTTTTATTACTGTGGCTCTGTACTATAGTTTGAAGTCAAGTATTTCAATACCTCTAGCAATGCTCTTATTGCTCAGGATTACTTTGGCTATTTGAGGTTTTTTTGTGTTTCCATATAAACTTTAGGATTGACTTGCAAAGTTTTAAATCCTTAGATTTGTTCAGCTAGAAGCTTGCTCCTTGTTCTTCTTTGCCATCAAGCAACTACTCTAACTTGAGTTCTCAGTCAGTGAGCTCAGTGTTTTGTTTTTTAAATTGACTTTTTAAATGGAGCTCCTGTGGTGGAATTGGGAGGGGCTACTGACCTCAGGATTTGTCTGCTTTTTTCTTGCCAGGAATCCTCTGCATGCCCAGTCTGACCATCTCTCTCCCTATGTTTGTCACTCTTGGCAGAATCCCATGTGGACACTGTGGCTGGGAGTTCCAGGACTTTTGATCTAGAACAATTCAAGTCTCCTGCATTGTTCAGTCCCAAAATTTGCCTGACTGAAAGGAGTTTGAGATATCTGAGCTCTCTGTCAGCCAAGGCTAGGTACTTTATTTTAGAAAAATTCCACAGCCAGCTAGGCAGAGTTGCCAATTCTCTACCTCAACTCTTTTTATCTTCTCAGCTAGCTGCAAGTCAGTCTCTCTACAGCCAGGTGTCTCAAGACGCTCTGAGGTTAGATTGCTTCTTGTTTTTAAGCTCCCCCAAGGACTTCAGACTTGATTAGGAGGACTTTTCTCAGGATAGCACCTTGTCACAGCTCTTTGAGGTATGGGCATGAGGGGTTGTCTTTTCTGCAGCTAGCTTGTAATGCAGGGGAAATTGCTGTCCTTTCTTACCCTGCACTAGGATTAGGGTTTGTGGGTGGTATCTGAGAGCTAGGTCTGTCAGTCTCAATCCCTTTTCATATTTATAGCTACCAAAGATTTTCTCCCATTTTGTGAGCTATGTATTAATTCTAGGGACTGTTTCTTTTGCAGAATATTTTTAGTTTATGCGATTCCATTTGTCAATCCTTGCACTATTTGGTGAGCAATTGGAATTCTAATCAGGAAGTTGTTGACTCTGCTTAAATCTTCCAGTGTTTTCCCTATGCTTTCCTGTAGGAGTTTCAAATTTTCAGATCTTATACTAAGGACTTCGATATACTTTCAACTGATTTTAGTATAGGGGGAGAGACAGGAATCTAGTTTCAGTCTTTTATACATTGATATCCAGTTTTCCATCACCATTTATTGAAGAGGCTCTTTTCTCCAATGCCTGTACTTGGCACCTTTACCAAAAATCAGCTGGCTATAATTGTATGGGCTCATTCCTGTGTCTTCTATTCTATTCCATTGGTTTACACAACTGTTTTAGTACCAGAACCATGTATCATAGTTTTGATACTACGGTGCTGTAGAACAGTTTGAAGTTAGGTATTGTGATATCTCCAGTTTGGCTCTTTTTGGTCAGGATTGCTTTGGCTATTCAAGATCTTTTGTGCTTTCATATAAACTTCAGCATTGATTTTTCTATGTCTTTCAAGAATGTTACTAAGTTTTTAGTGGTGATTACAACATTGACTACATAGATTGCTTTGGGTAATATAATCATTTCACAATTTATTGTACTGATCCAGGAGGTCTTTCCATCTTCTGGTGTTTTCTTTTCTTTCTTTCTTCAATGTTCTATAGTTTTTATTATAGGTATCATTTACCTCCTTAGGTAAATTTATACCTAGGTATTTAATTTTTTTAGGCTCTACTGTGAATGTGATTGGTTTCATGATTTGTTTTCTCTTTCTGTTCATTGCTCAAATATAGAAAAACAACTAAGTTCTGTATAGTAATTTTGTATCCTGATACTTTGCAGAATGTGTTTGTGAGACCCAATATATTTTGATGGATCTTTCAGGATCTTTTAAGTATAGGATCATATCATCTGCAAATAGGAATAATTTGAATTCTTCCTTCCCTATTTGAATAACTTTAATTTCTTTCTCTTACTTTATTACTATAGCCAGGAATTTGAGTAATGTTGAATAATAGTGGAGAGATTGTATATTCCTGTCTCATTTCTGACTTTAGAGGAAATGCTTTAAGTTTTTCTAGTTTACTAGGATATTAGATATAGGTTTTTCATATATAGATTTTATGTAAATATGCTATTCTATACTTAGTTTTTTCAAGGCTTTTACCATGAAAGGATGTTGAATTTTGTGAAAGGCTTTTTCTGCATCTATTCAAATAACCATGTGGATTTTGTCCTTGATTCTGTTTATAAGTTTTATTATATTTACTGATTTGTATATGTTGAACTATCCTTGCATCTCTGGAATGAAACCAACTTGATCATATGTATCATCTTTTTAATGTGTTGTTGGATTTTGTTTGAAAGTGTTTTATTGAGAAATTTTTAATCTATGTTCATCAAGGAAGTTGGTTTAAAATTTCCTTTTTTGTTGTGTCTTTATACATTTTGGGTTCTAGAGTTATACTGAGTGGTAGAATGACTTTGTCCATGCTCCTTCAGTTTGCATTTTTTGGAGTACTTCAAGGAACATTGCAGTTAATTCTTACTTAAAGGTCTAGTAGATTTCAGAGTTAAATCCTTCCAGTCCTATGCCTATATTTTTTTCAAGATTCTTTATTATGGTTTTAATTTCATAATGCTTTGTACATCTGTTTAAATTGTTTATATTCCCTTGGATCCATTTTGGTGGTTCTTATGTGTGAAGGAAGTTATCCACTTATATTTGATTTTCCAGTTTGATGGACTGTGACTTTTCATAATATTCCCTCATGATGTTTTTAATGTCATGTGTATCTGTTATACTATCTGCTCTTTCACCTCCAATTTTGTTTATTTGGTTGTTCTTCCTACCTCTCTTTGTTAGTTTGGTTAAGCTTTTTCAATCTTGTGTACCTTTTCAAAGAACAAACCCTTTGTTAATTTGTTTCACTTTGTTGTTCTTTTGGCATACATTTCCTTGATGTCTGCCCTAATTTTATTTATTTATTTCTATTGTATTTGGGATTGATTTGTTCTTCTTTTTATAATAGCTTCAGATGTTTCTTTAGATGGTTTTCTTAAGATATCTCTGATCATCCAGTGTAGGCACTCATAGCTATAACATTTCCTCTTAGCACTGCCTTTCCTGTGTCCAAATTTGGTAGGTTATACTTTTCATTTTCATTTGAATCTACCAATTTTTAAATTTCTTTCTAATTTAAAATGAGCCACTGGCCATCCAAAAGTGTATTATTCATTCTCCATGCTTTTAGACAGCTTTTGTAGTTTTCTTTGTTATTGATTTCTAGTTTAATTCTATTATCATCTGTTCAAAAACAGGAAAATTTTTGACTTTTTTTTAATTATTGAGATTTATGCCCTAAAATATAATGTATTTTGAAGAATGTTCCATAGGCTGCTGAGAAGAATGTATAATCTTCTGTTGTAGGATGCAATACTCTAAAGATATCTCTTAAGTACATTGCATCAATGACATTCTTTAGTTCTAAGATATTTGTTGAATTTTTATCTGAACATTTTATCTATTGATGAGACTACTATTATATCTGGACCTATCTGTATCTTTGTGTTCAGTAATGTTTCACTTGTGAACTTAGGGCACTGATATTCAGTGTATAAATATTTATAATCATTTTATCTTCTTGACATGTTGTTTACTTTATTAATGCATAGTGACTTTCTTTGTCTCTTCTGATTTTTTTCGCAATCTGCTTTGTCTGATACAAGTATAACCACTGCTGTTCTACTTGCTTGTCAGAACTTTTTCCATCGCTTTCACTTTTAGTCTGTGTGTGTTTGGTTGTGAAGTGTGTTTCTGTTGTCAATAAATTTTTGGATACTTCTTGTTGATTCATTCAGATAATTAGTGTCTTTTGATTGGAGGTCTAATCCCATTTACTGTGGGGAACAGATAAAGCCAATGAGAACTGGACGCAGCAAGGTGAGATGCAGTTGATTGCTTTTACCTGTAGGCCAAGATAGTCACAGACCCGGCATGAAACTGAAAAAAGCAGAACAGCTGCATCTCCTAAATTTTCATTCAGAGAAGCAATAACACAGATTTCTCCTGTTACAACATTGCACCCCTTCCCGAGAGCCTCTGGTCCAACCTGTTTGCCACTGTTTATAAAAGGCCCACTGAAGGAGTGATGGGGGCTTTTGCTTTTTGCCTTTTGTGGCTTTGGGCTTTTGGATTTTTGCTTTGCTTTTTGTTTTGGGGGACTTTTTGCCTTTGAATATTGGGAAGAAGCTTTTACTTTGGGCCTTTGGTGTGGGAAGCTTTTGGAAGGGAAAAGAATGATTGAAAGGAAAAATTGTTGAAGGGAAAATACTGAAGGAAAAAGGGAAAAATTGCTGACGGGAAAAGAATTGTTGAAGGGAAAATGCTGAAGAGGAGTTGATAGAAAGTCTGCACTGAGAACTTTAACATAGGCCTTAGAAAGCTAAGCCAAAGAAAGAACTTTAATATAGGCTTTAGAGGTAAAGAAAAGCCAAAGAGAACATGGGACAGTGCACAGTGCAAGTCTAAGGATTCAGACTTTAAGAGTTATGCATATGCAGGTTGTAGTCCCAGCTGTTTGCAAGTTTGAGCACCCAGGCTTTAAGAAAGCAAAAGAAAGATGAGATAGTACAAGCCTGGGGGCAAAAGATTTTAAGAGCAATTAAGTTGAAGATAAGCTAAGAGCAAACATGGGACAGTGGGAGCCTAGGGAAAGAGGTTTTAAGCAAGGTTTTAAAGAAGATTTTAGAAGCAAGCTTGTAAAGAACTACAAGGAGTAAGGCCTTAAAGAATCAAGATAGAAAAATGAAGCAATGAGGGTTGTGCAACCCAACTTTCTGTCTGTCTATCCTGTATCTTTTCTAAAATTGCCAGTCACCCCCAGTTAAGCCCAGTTAAGTCCAGTAATAACCAATGAGTGAGAGAGAAATCCTGCTCCAGAAAGGGAGGGAGAATGAGAAACAGTGCCCCCTTCAATTTACATTTAGGCTTTTGGTTGAGAGGTATTTACTGTTTCTTGTGGTTCTCTTGGTTTTTGTTCCCCAGTTAAATTCTAGTGTTTTTTTGTCCTTTTCTTTTGCCATTATTCATCTTCAGATTGTGCTGATTTGCTGAATTGTTTGATAATTTTCTACTACTTTTGTGCTCATCCATTCCCTTTTTGAATTTTATTCTTTCCTGGACTCTCATGTTTGTGACTGTCTTTCTCCCATGTCCTTGGGTATTATTCCCTTCAGTGTCTTCTGCAATGCAGGCTTGATCGACATTAAGTGATTCAGTTGATTTTTAAACCTTTAAGATTTTTATTTCTCCATGAAAAGGGAATAAGAGTTTTGACACATCTAATATTTTTGGTGGACAATCTTCTTTCTAGGCATGAGATAAATTTTTCCATGCTTTCCTAGTTGTAGGGTTTGTGCTGAATTCTTATGTGTTTACCTTCATATATGAGATGGTATTTTTTTTTTCTTGTAGCTTTCAGTATCATTTCTTCTACAATCTTATCATTGTAATTGTGACGTGACATGGAGATCTTCTTTGGGCATGTCTAATTGGAGTTTGAAATGCATACTATACATTGGTATCTACATTTCCTCCAAGATTAGCAGAACTTCTGCTTTGATTTCATTGATTGGATTTCCTATGACTTTCTTTTCTGTATTTCACTTCATTATTCTATTCCATGGATTCTTAGGGTTTTTTTCTCTTGATCATATCTCAGAAGTCTGTAATTGTATGTTTTTTTCTTTTTTATTTCCCATTATTGATCTGCGTGAAATATTTCCGCCATCTTATCTTTCACCATTGATATTCCTTGTTCTGCTTGATTGCTTCCTGATGATATAATTTACTGTGTTTGTTTCAAACTTGGTTTACCGAAGTTTTCATGTCTAACATTTCTGGTTTTTTTTTTTTTTTTTTTTTTTTTTTTTTTGCAATATCTTTTTTCTTACTGAATTTCTCATGCATATTGTTGATTTTGTCCATGCCTTGACATGGCTTTCTAATTTCCTTTATCTGTTTATTGCAAACCTTTATAACATCATTGATCATTTTTTAATGGTAAGATTCTAAATTCTCACAATTCAGCCAATTCACTGTATTCAGATTCATTTATTGAGTTGTTATAAAGTTTTGGAAGTGTGATATTTCCTTGCTTATTCAATTCTTTTTATACTGTGATTCGAACATTTGTTTGTATGAGTTTTTCTTCCTCTCAGAAGGAAGAGAGCAGACTTTAGTTACAAGTTCAGTAAATGAACAATAAACCAAATATTTAAACAAAGTAAGAAGTGTGGAGAAACCTCAGCTCCTCTCCAATAAGATTGTCTTGGAATAAAGCTCAAGCTGTTAGGGAATATATGTGGAGCATATAGTATTACAGATAAGTAATATAAAGGATGAGAATGAAGAAAGGAAGGAAGTAGGAAGACAGGAAGGGAGAAGAAAAGGTATAGGAAATAATGACATGAAAAAGCACTGTATAATATTTAGTCAAATACAGAATGCTTTAGGAAATAGAAAATAGAATAAAAAGAAGAAAAATAATCCGAAACAAAACAAACCCCCATATTTCAACAGATACACAAACTAAAATAAACAGAACAAAACATACCAGCCTATACTTCTTGTTGAGGAGAAGTGTGAATACAGGCATTCTGTTACCAAACTTTGACCCTCAGAGAGCTATTTGTATCTTTTTTTTTCTTTACACAGTGTTTATTTTAAATAGTTAAAAGCAAATAATTTTTAAACTTACAGAACTAATTTTCTATAGAAATGTGAAATGAGTTTTTTTCTTTTTAAAAAAAAATTATAAGCATATAATAGTTGTATAGGGGGATACATTATAATATTTACATACGTGCTTACAATGTACCTTTTTAATGTGTTTAGATACTGTGGCTTTTGAACAACTGCTTGGAATAGCTTCTCTCTATGTGCAAGAGGCTGTGGGTGCTACAGCAACTGCTTCAGAGAGGCAGGGCTGCCAGGGGCAGGGGGTGCCCTTCCGATGTTGGAGCTCTTTTGCCCAGGAATAGCAAAGTAGTCCTTCTCAGTTCGCTGATCCTTCTGGAGGGTGTGGATTCATGCTTCTGCTAGTGAGAATGTCATGTTGCTTCCCATCTCAGGGTCTCTGTAACACGGAAATGTTTCCTAGTGTGCATGTTTCTGGTGGGTGGGGACTTCTAGCTCCCCAGTCAGGGGTGCTTCTGGATGGGATCACACAACTTCAGTAGGTAGGGCATATAAGACTTCTCTCAATTTTCTGTTTGGGTGGGGCTCCTTCATGAAATGGCATCTGTCCATGCAGGCAGATTCCACCAAGTAGTACCTGTAAACTATGGATAAAACACTCTACCTAAGATTCATGCAATGGAAAGCCTGCCCTGTTGTCCTGAGTTTGTCAATCAGCTCTCTAGTCCCACTTAGCAGCTCATGTCCCTTTCCTCCTACTCAAGTAGAACAGTGTTTGTGGAGTGGTTTAGATACACACTGATTTCCTGAGTCCACACTTAGTCTTATTTGGGAATTTTGTTTAGTTAGTAGGGTTCAGGAATGGCCTGGGGTTTAAAGGTAGTCAGGAAAAGCAAAACAGACAGACAAAAAATAAACAACAAAAAACAAAACAGCCAGTCTGCACTTTCCAGCTAGGGGCTTTTTTAATGCCCTTTTCACACGTGGTGAGTGAGAATGCCCTGAAGCTCCTGCTCTGGCTTGTGAATAATGAGAAAATTTATTTATAGAGAGTAATTTATACTGGAACAATCTATGTCTCACCAAGTCCCCACATTAGATTTAAGGGTTACTGGAGATATAGGCTTTCATTGCACCTGAAATTGTGGGTCTATTACCTGGGCTCTTTGTCTTACCTTGTGGTCATATCGTTAGTTTCCATCCTCTTCCAGAGAGGAAGTGGGGTTGTGTTTGAACTTTTGCTGATTATCTCTACTATCTTTACTTCTCTCTCTTTTTCTGTTCTCCTACCTCTTTTGTGGTTCCTGAAGCTCATTTTCCCTTTCTCTTTTCAGGATGTAGTTTCTCTTGAGTTATTTAATTTTTCTCATTTGTGGAGTCAACAGATGGATGCTTCTAATCTACCCATTTGCTCTGCCTCTCCAGTAAAATATCTTTATTAACATACAGAGTACATATAGGAATATGCACAAATCATAAGTAGGAAAGCTCAAGTTTTATGAATAGAACAACCCATGATACCAGCTTCCAGATCAAATAATAAATAAACAAATGGAATATTTCCAGCCACCTAGAAGCCCACAGCCCCTCTCTCCTGCCAAAGGAAACTATTACTCTCACTACGATTGTAGATTCTGTTTTCTGCTTTGAAACATGCTGTAATGTTATCAAGAATTCTTTTGTGAGTGTCTGATTTTGCTTAGTTGTTTGACTTAAATTGTTTTCTTGCCAATTGATGTAATTTAATCATTCTCATTATTTTAGAGCATACGTTCTTAATTCTATTACCAAATATTTGTTCATTTTATTGGTGAACATTTGAGTAATTATGAATGATATTACTATGCACATTTTGTACATACCTTTTGATAAATGTGTGCATGTATATATTTCTCAAAAGATTATGTGTACAAGAACATGCAGCTTTAACATATATTATGCAATAATTTTCCAAAGGGCTAATACAAAAATATGTCCTCAGACAGTATAAGAGAGTTCTAGTTTCTCCAAGTCTTCATAGACACTTATGTTTATCTTTTTTTTCCCTTTTGTTTGTTTCTTGGATAAATAGTAGTGCAATTCATTGTTATTTTATTCACAGTTCTCTGATGAATACAGTAAGTACCTTTTCATATATCAATCAACCGTATATGTACTTTCATGAAATGCCTGTTTATGTTTTTGCTCATATTTTGTTTAATGTTTTTTGTATTGTGTTTAATGAATAGGATTCATTCTGCCAGTGAGTATTTCTGGATATATGTACAGTAAAGACCCATTCTGTGGTTTTCCCTTTCCCCTTTTAATGACATATTTTTGTGAGTTTGAGAATGAATTAACTCCAATTCATCTGCCTTTTCCTTTCTGTCTTTTTAAAGAAACCCTTGCCTACTTCTAAAGTCATAAAATATTCTCCAATTTTTTTCTCTAGAGTTGTACTTCAGTTCTATAGGTCATGTGCAAATGATTCGGGGAAATGTGAAGTAGTAGAATGATTTCTTAAAATAGACTTGGTTTACTATAGGATGCCATCAGATAACTTCTGTGAACTAGTCTGTCCTATTACATTTCTTGCCTAGCCTGGGTGATAACACAGTACCAGTCAAGCTTATCAATGAAAATATGAGCATTAAGAAAAGCACACCTCTTGTCTATGTTTGATAATACCACTTCTTGCTATAGTATTAAAGGAAAATTTTGCCACCTCTGGGCTGAGATAATTTTCTCCTTAGGATAAATTTAAACTTTGGACATAAAGTTAGTTTGAGCCATGCAATATAAATATGTACTGAATCAGATAGCAAGCCAGAGATCAGAATAATCAGGTCAGAAGGAAGTTTGTAATCATAATGAGAATATAAATTCAAGAAATGCAGACATTCTTGAAGAGAACACTTCAGATCCTCTCTGTGACTTCTTTATAGAGTCTAATTTGACATTGTTATCTTTCATCCACATGGGTGTTATTTTGATATGGTTGGTTAGGTTTATAATCAGACATTTTCCCATGCTATAATAGCAACTCATTCTTCCCCGCTTTATTGAAAATTTTGCATCTGTTCATTTACTTCCTACTTACAAAGCATAACTTCATCTAAGTCTTAAGATTTCTAATTTAAAATTTTCCCTCTCTTAATACAATTAGCATTGCATTTTCCCTTATAAATCAAATAATACAATCCCTTTATGCATGGCTGCCTCATCATTTATTTATCATTCCATTTAATACACAGTCCTGTAGTTTTCATTCATAATGTGTGTAGAGCTTTAAATAATGATAATATCATGAACACAGGTAAATCAAATTACCTTTACCATCACAATTTCCCTAAGCTCAAAGCAAGATTTTTTCCCCTTGACCTTCATTCACTTGATTTCTTGTAGAAATTCTCTTCATTAGACATTTTATATCCTTAGAGACCATTTCACTGCTTCCTGGTAGCCAAGAGTAGATCATAATCACATATGTCTTTTTGGGGTAACATTAAATATCTATAAACATTTTTACTAACTGAAATTATTGAAACCAATGAATTCACTTTGGGACTATTGAAGTACCAAATTATAATGCAGGAGTTAAAGATGATATCAAAGCTTATATGCAGAGTGCTTTCCATTTGAAACTAGGAGTGCCTTGTGAAACTACTTCAGTCCTTGGTCAGCATGATGGGGTTATCTAATCAATATTTAAAGATCACATATATGCTGGGTTCTCATCTAGAGGAATTACAAATTAACTAACAACCTGCCTAATAAACCTGTAATGTCAATGCTTCTATAGCTTTCATCAAGGAAAAAAGAAAGTAGTATTAAGTTAAATGACTTAACAACTTTCCCTGTAATGCACATCTGGATCACAGTAAAGCTGAGATCTTAACCTGAGAAGTCTGCCTCCTCCATGCTCTCAAACTGCTTGTACTTATATTAAAGCACCCACTCTTAATAAGGGGCTCATTCTGCAAACAAAGTTGGTCCTCTTTTTCCTCTTACCTTTCTTTCATACCAGTTCTTATAATGAGGAATGATTTTGTTTGAAAAGCATTACTCCTTTGTTGTTCCATATCTGATCTTCCTGACCCCTTTTCCTCATTGCTTTAGAAATGAAATTTTACATTGCTGTTAATCTTCATTTACACTCTTTTATAAAGAGAAAGATGTCCTTCTGTTCTGAATCTCCAGGCTGTGTCTGAGGCTACACTTTCTGATATCACACATCACTGATATAACCTGTGTATGGATACAGGGACTAAGCTTAGAGTTTTGGTTAGGGGCATTTTTAGAATGCCCAAATTTGTGATTTTCTGTACTTCATTCACTTTAACTGCTCCAAATGTCACTGTATTCTTTACATATTATCCTCTATCTACTTAACAAATCTTCATTTCATATAGGAAGGTAAAGTAGTTCCATTACTTAGAGAATGGAAAGGGTGAGAGAGAAAAGAACAAGAGACTTTACGTCTAATATTTAAAATTCCATTTACTGAATGCCTTTCTAAAATGGCTTAAATGAGTTTTCAGAATCTAGGTTCCTCAGTTACAAAATCTAGACAAAAGAATATGCACCCTTTGCACACATCCACTAACCATAATCTCAATCTGCCATCCTCAATAACCACCATTCTCCTCTCTGCTTCTGAGTTCAACTTTTTATAGAATCTACATAGAAGTAAGATCAAGAGTTACTTCTTTCATTAATTTCCAACATGAGACTAAAGTTTACAATGTATTGTGTTCTTGAAAATTGTTAAGAGAATAGATTTTAAGTTTACTTAGTATAAAAATGAACAAATATGTAAATAATACATATTTTAATTAGTTCCACTGGACCATTATGTAATGTATGAATACTTTAGAACATTTTATGCAGGATAAATATATCCAATCCTACTATACAACATTTCTTAAAATCTTGTACTCTCTACTTCATAAAAGATTCTTAATTGGCTTCTAGGACACCATATCCTCCTTTATGTTCAATAAAGCAGAACTAGGTTGTTCTGCTTTATTGAAGAACATATGCAAAGATTCAGATATACTTGTCTATCTAATTCATTCATTCCTAGAAATTTTAATTTACACATAAGTTATTCTTCCAATGAGTCTCAGATGCCAGAGATCAAATTCTCTAATGAATATATCCTCCACCTCACTTCAGACATGGCTTATATTTGTCAGTATCAATATTATCACCCCATTCATCATCTTAATTTTATGCATCCCATTCTGTGACTAACATCTCTGGACTTTTAACCTCCCCCTTCAGGATTCTGATTACAATACGTGACTCTACCTGAACCATGCTCATAGTCCTCAGTCTTCCTCCCCTCAATCTCCTTTTTAATCAGTTCAAAATTCAACATAAATCATCCTAGCATTTTCATTAAATGAATCATACCAGTGTTGCACTTCCCCCACCCTCTCAATTAGTTCATCTTTCTTGTCCAAACTAAAATCCTAATGATATCCAGGAAATTTTATATTCTACGTGGAAATTGTACAACCATATTAATTTAAGACCATATACTGCAGGTGTTATTTAATGTTACAAGGTACTTAATCCATTTACTCTCTGCCGAATATATGTATGCATGTGTTAATTGACTGGAGAAAAAATTACTTTTCATATACTGTTAAGTGAAGAAAGCAGGCAATAAAACCAAGCAATCCTATTAGATAATGTGCCATTTTGTAGAAATGAAATAGTCATCTTGCTTTTTGTTTTGCTGAGTACAATGACTAATGATTAATAAAATGTAATGAAAATATGTGTATTTACCTGTCCAGAAACACTTCAAACACTGATAATAAATTAGAAATCTAATGAAATCCACACAATGATTGCTGTGGGGAGAGGGGGCAGCTGAGTGCAGCTCAGTGTGGTAATGCCTAGCACATGCAAGACCTTGGAATCAATTCCCAGCTCTGCAAAATGGATTCATAAATAAAGTTTTAAAAATATTGCTCTAGAAATTGTTTTTAAAATACAAATGCTATCATTTATCATTACCTGTGAAAGGATACAAAAAATCTACATGAAGTGTGTGTTAAATATTGACTGGTATCTCTTATCTATAAAAATCACCAGTAATAATAGTATGTACCAGTCTCTTCCTCCACAATGAAATGGGATTCTGCTTAGTATGACTAGGGCTTCTAGTGAGTATGAACCATTTAATTTTTCTCTCATCTGCAAAATTCAATAAAGGATATGTAAAAATGGGGTAAATGAGATGACCTTAGACAGGCTTTTTATTCTTTGTCCATGAGTTGAATTTAGCCTCTAAAATTTCTTCTTCTGTGCCTAGACATGTAAATCCCATGTAAATTCTCCTTCAGCATCAAGATTTAGGAATGTGTTTTTGTCCAATAAAGAGGAATCATTTTCTTTTGAAAGATTCCTTCAAATTTCTTTGACTTGCCCTGTCTTAGTCCTATTTCCTTTCTGGTTCTCCCTCTTCTATAGACTCCCTACACTCTAAATACATTTTACAGTTTTGTTTTGTTTTCCTGCCATAGACAATGCAAAACAATAGCTTCACACAAAGTAAAATGTTGGACTCAGAGTATTATATGTTCTAACAATGTTTGTATTTTAAAGGACTTAGGGATAGAAAACACTAAAAGACAGAGAATTCTTCAAATTTCAGTACTTATGAAGAAAGTATTATCTTCCAAATTGACCTTTATGGTCTGTGTAGGTTGCTTTTGGATACATACAAGAGATTGAAAGGTATAGCATTTGGTAATCCAGTATCAAAATATCCTTTATCCAATGCTTGTATTTACTTCCTTCATTGTAGAATAATTTAACACATAGTTATTGCATGTTATTTGCAAACTATCAGTTTAAACTGTGTGAACTTCAAAGGGGCAGTAGCCTTTTTCCAAAATGTCTTCCACTTATAAGTGGTATCCGTGTAGTTTCTCACTTAATGTTGCTCCTCAGATAGGGTAGTCAATCATTTTGTTTTTTGAAGATCTTCAGGAAATATGGCGCAATCAGTGTGAAACAGAAAAAAAGTTGAAGGCAAGCAGAGAATCTAGTAGATGTACAGGATTAATTGGTCACTCTGATATTCCTCAGATCATACATTTGTATGTTTAGAATCATATAGCTGAGTATCTTAATTTTTAAGATCCATTCAAAGAGAATAGAGATAGAAAAATAATGCATGCCTTGCTTTCTCAGTTAGTCTCTAATCCTGCCCATAACAAAGGATGTTTATTCATCGTTTTGCTATAGTGTTATTTTTTTACCCCAAAATCAATTTCCGAATTTTAATGATATATTATCTCCATGTATGCCTGCTCTGTTTTTGTGTGTGTGTGTGTGTGTGTGTGTGTGTGTGTGTGTGTGTGTGTGTGTGTGGTATTGGGCTTTGATCTCATACCTACACCTTGAGCCACTCCACCAGCCCTTTATTGTGAAGGGTTCTTTCCAGATGGGGTCTTATGAACCATTTGCCTGGGCTGACATCAAATAGAGCCCCTTCAAATTTCTGCCTCCTGAGTAGCTAGTATTACAGGTGTGAGCCACCAGTGCCCAGCTGTCCTCTGGATTTTACTCTATCTGGAACTATTTGTGCTTTTAATCTGGACCATTGCTGAGTGTTTGCAGCACAAAATAAAGTTGAAAGCCTAAGGACTGGGAAACAGACAGTTTGGGGAATAAAATCTGTAACAACGGTTTTCAGATTGTGTGACTCTAAATGAGAGATTCCAACTACCTGAATATTAATTCTCTCATTTTTAAATGTGACTTTGTATAAGAAAGATAAATACAGAAGTTTCCTAAAAGAGTGTTCTTTGTGACTGAAAACATTTAGGACAGTTAATTCAGGTTGTAAAAATTAAGAATTTCAAAATTTTAATGTCAAAATTGACATTTTTGTAACTTCAATAAATATACATAACAGTTTATCCTATCAGGCTGATAGAGTGGCTCAAGTGATACAGTGCCTACCTAGCAAGAATGAGGCCTTGATTTCAAACCCTAGTACCGCCAAAAACCAAACAAAAACAAAAAAATTCATCCTATTAAATTTGATCACAATATCAGGATTTAGCATTTTAATGTAACAGTTTAAAAATGAAGCTTTAAGCCTCAAAGGTAGACATGTATAGCAGAGCAAATTTGCCATCCATAAGTCAAGAAATACCTGTCTTTGAATAAGTTTGTGTAATCACATAGGTCTAATATCCCTAAGGTCATTAAGTCACTTTAAAAATTTTTGAGTCCAGATAAAAGATGATAAATACATAAATTTTAGATAATACATAAAATTTAGATAATAAATTTTTGACTGGTGTTAGATAATAGATGGTTTTGGAATAATTATTTTAATGTTTCCAACTTTCATTTTTATCACTCTTACTACCTTTTTCTGATTTTATAAATTTTCTATATAGTTTTTATAATTTGACCCATCAAGTGAACTACTTTTTCAAGCTTTAATTTTCATACTTCCAATAACTCATTTTCTCACCTGTACCCTTATTACTTTGACACTATGGTCATGTATTTGCCTCTCTTTCTCTCTCCCTCTTTATCTCTCTCTCCCCTCCCCCTTTTGTCTCACTGTCTCTCTCAAACACACACATACACACACACACATAAGTGTTCTCAAAGTTAACACTGACAAGACCTGAGGTGTTCCCAAAGTTGTTCTTGGACAGAATCATTCTGATGATTGATTCATTTCAGCTTTTTCAATGTCTTTCTAAATATTTTTGTCATAGTCCTGTTTCAAAATTTTCTGGCAACTCAGCCCAACAAGAATTCAAACCAATTTTAAAAGTATTAAGCATGATATTTTTAAAAATTAAGTCATTTTACTATTAATTTGTTCTTTCCTTTATCTCCATATAGTTCATAGGGCTGCAATTTCCAAAGAATCAACATCCCAATGAAGAACTTGGCATATGAATTAAATGGAGAATTCTCAAAGGAAGAGTTACAAATGGCCAAAAAATACATGAACAAGTAACTTCCCTGGCTATAAAAGATATATAAATCAAAAATACACTAAGATTAGAATGGTCATATTCAAGGGAAAAAACAAATGCCAGTGAGTATGTGGCAAAACAGGAACCCTTATATATTGTTGGTGGAAATGCAAATTAGTACAACCATTCTGGAAAGCAGTATGGAGATTCCAAAGAAAGCTAAAGATAGAATTGCCACGTGATACAGTGATATTGCTCCTGGACATCTACTCAAAGGGATGTATGTCAGGATACAATAGAGACACTTGTGCTCCACCAATGTTTATCACCACACTATTCACAATATTCAAGCTATGGAAACAACCCAGATGTCCTAAAACTGATGAATGGATCAAGAAAATATGATTGCAGTTAAGGTGAGGGTATATATTTGATGGACTTTGTATATCTATAGGAAATAGAACAGTGAAACTTCTTGCCATTGATTAAAATGGGGCAGGGAGGGGATCAAGGAGGAGATATGGTGAAGGCTATCTAACCAATGTATAATATAAGCCTATTTGGAATTGTCACCATGAATCCCTCCTGTACCATGAATGTATCTGAAAAAAAATTTAAATAAAAAAGAATGCAGTTTACTTGAGATATTGTTTCTGGCCATCACCTTTCAAGTTCAAAAATATAACTTTTGTATAAGGTTTCAAATTTAGACGATGAATTTATTATCAATTTTACTCAAAACAATAACCATCATTAGAAATACCATGGCCACTTTGTGATTCACAAGCTTACAGTTGAAATAGTGTGCAACATTGTTCTGAAGCAATCCATCATTTTCAAAGATGAGTTTATCAGTCATGAAAAGAAAGTATTGGAAGAAGTACGATGGTCTACAATTCAATTGGCTCTTCCATTTCACTTTTGAAATCATTCATTTCTGTCTATGAGCTGTTTTGTGTGATAGAGACCCTGATGGCTCACTCAGAATGCACTTAGTCAATTTAGCCCTGAGCACTTTTCAATAATTCATAATTTTTAAGTGTATAAATCCCTTGTGTATATTTAAAAGATTATTTGTGACTGTGTCTACATTAAGATTTCAGATATTTGCTTATCACAGTATGACAACATTTAGCCCACCAACTTCCTTCACTGTTCATTACTACCTATTGAAAAATTTTAAATGTGAAACAATCATTTAACAAACAATATTTGATTATTTTAATTTATTGTTAAATTTTTTAAAGTATGTTTTCTCTTCTGTCACACATGAAAAAATGAGATCAATTTATAGCAATGATTTTTTGCTGTTATTGTGATATTATTTATTTATTATTTATTACTGATTCATTACTATTATTTGTTATTACATAATATTATTTATTTCAGTAATAGTATAAGAGATTTTCATGTGAAAATTCTATATATCCATACAGTGTATTTTGAGCTAGTTTATCCTTTCTATTAGGGGAATAAAATATAGCAATGTTTTTGGATTATGTTTATAAGCCACCTTTTAGGAATGAAATGTACCAAAGAGAATTCATGGTTTATTGTATAAATCAGTTATTTAGAAATCACCTATGTAAGTTGTAGGATAAGAAGATAAGTGAGACTGTTGCTGCCTTCCCATCTTCTACTATTTAATTAGAAGCTCATAAAGTTCATTTTTAAGTATCATTTTTAACTTTATAAGGCAAGTTCATGGTCCTAGATATCTTTATACTCCTTCAAAAATAGCTCAACTATATCTTACAAGCTATACATAAGACAGTCACAAGTAAAATCAGGGGTGTTTTCATTCTGCTTTGTTTTACTTTTACATATAATTTTTATATAGTTCTGTCTAAATTTTATAATTGGTTTTGTGCTTCATTATATATATACAACTATGATAATGCTTTCTTAATATCAGAACTATGTTCTCCTTAATTTCCATCTTAGAGCAGAAGGGTCATATATCAATGATAATTCCCTAAGAGAATAAGATTGTTTCAAGGAGCTAATCATTTATGAGTACTAATATGTACATTTTTGATGTACTAATCTATCAGTATGAAACTAAGAAATCAAATAAGTGATTGCAAAAAGTATTTGCAATGTATATGGCAATTAATTAATAAACACCTTGAAAAACTAGTAAAACAGACAAAGCACACCATGGAAGAAAGGGGGGCGGGATAAGCTACAAGAGAATTGCAAAGAAAAAGAGTCTCTGACAGCTATGCAAGTTTTGCTAGAAACCAGGAAAAATGAAAATTGAATTAACACTGAAAGAGTCTGACTGAGTAACAAATAACTGGATGAAACCATTGCTTATGGAGATAAAGGGGAATAGCATGGAATTTTCATTCGTTTCTTGTGAAAAGTGCTGTTTAATATATTTTAAACAAATGTTTGGAATACATTATCACCATTAAGTATTAAAATTATTTCCACTTTTGAAATTAATTTTCACAAATAGAAAGATACAAACATAGGTTGCATCATTATTTTAGAGAGTGGGGCAATTATAAAGCATCAGTATGTTGATGATTAATTCAGTAAACCATACTGTGGCCCATCAGATTACAAAATATTACTTAAAAATAAAGAGTTAAAGCTTTACTGGTCAGCTTTTTGGAGTTTATACTGCTGTATTTAAGCCAGAAGAGCAAATGCACATATAAATGTAAATAATGACAAGAATGTCATAGTGAATGATGTTTTAACTGTGGATATGTGGAATTTATGAGATTGAAAAGAGTGTAGGGAAATCAACATTATTAAATAAAATGGTGCTTGAAATTTTAAAAGCAACATGAACAATAGTATCCTATTGTTCAAAGTTATATACTCAGCTATGAATCTATGCTTAACAAAAGGCCATTAAGGAATGACTACCCAAAAATGACAATATTTACCTCTGAGTGCAAGACTTTTCAGTGAATTTTTCTAATCTTCCTTAATTATCTGCATTGCCTTGAATTTTTACAGTGATTAATTTGTATCATTTATATAATTGGGAAGATTATCTATTTTAATTTTATAAAAATATCACTACAATGGCAATACATTGTTTAATTACTCTGTGGTTCTGTGGGTGATTTGCTTTTTCTTAACATGTTCTACAAAAATGGATATGTGAATATAAACATAAATGTGGAAACTATCAAAATTTTGGTGTTCAGACTAATGATGGTTCCTCTCTCTCTCTCTCTCTCTCTCACTCTCTCTCTCTCTCTCTCTGTATGTGTATGATGAGAGAAGGCAATGTCATCCAAGGTAAAGAACAAATCACTTCCAAAATCTTTCTTCAGGAATTATTTAAACTGGTGTGGTTGTAGTGTTCTATTATCATGAATAGAATATATACTTCTACAGCTGTTGTGATTGATTAAAATTTATGTGTTTTTTATATGAAGACAAGACAGTCTTTGATCAAATTCAAGTAGATGATTTTGTTTATTCATATTTGAAATATGGCTATCTCCTTGGTTGGAATATAAACTCCTGAGACTGTAGACATATCATTTGCAACACCCCAGGAGGACAATCTTTTCAATTAACACATGAAGTCAAGGGAGGCAATCCAGAATTCCAGAGTGATCCTACTGGACCAAAGAAGTGATTACTTAGAAAGTGAGTGAGCAAAAATGTCAAGGCTATACTTGTTTTCCCTATAATTAAAGCTTTCAGTACTTTTCTTTTATAAATGATCTGAAGTTATATTCATCTAAGCAAAAAATATCTTATCTCTTTTGAATTTCATCTTATAAAACAAGTGTACTAACATGTCTACACTTTAGAAAATAAATGGTTATATTAGAAATCAAACATTTTTGTTATCTAAATAGTTTTGTGCAGAACAATAGCCTCCAATCTCCATTGTTGATGGATTTCTTTCTGTTGCTTTATTGAAGAGAGTAAATAACACTTGAATTCGTAGAAGCACTAGAAGCACTGATTCTGCCTCATATTGTTTGACATTTTATCATGATGATTGATTTATTCATTGCCCTCTGGTCTTTTTCCATAGCTTGGCAAGCCCTTTTCCTCTCTTCAACAATGTGTTCTAAACTAAGCTCTTTAAATTAACTTGTGGAAATCAAATTTCTTGGAACACGGTTACTAAAGGTCATATACACAAAATGTTTTAGGATTACTTCCTTTACTAATTTGAATTTCTATTGAAAATATGGATTATGTTGATTTCTGCATAACACAGAGGTATTTATTGCTGACAAGTACACATTTAATTAGGTTTTACTTTACTGTATTTCAAGTATTAGACCATCTGATACATGAAATATTAAATTTCAGACATATCATTTGTATGAGAATCTGCCTCATATTTATTTCATTGCTTGTCATATCCATAATATATGTAAAATGTTCAAGCTGATTTAGAATTTCACTTTTTTTTTGGAAAAGAGATAATCTGAAAGGTAGTTTAAATATAATGAAACTGTCATTATAGTTTCAGTGAACTGTTTGTTTTGGATATACTTGCTCTGTTAACCCCAGAAAACTGTTCTCCTTAGCCGTCCTGAGGTGTCCAAAGTGAAGACAGTTTGTCATGCACTGGGTGCCACTATTGGGTAGTATCCAGGAATTGAATAAAGATTTAGACTTGCTTCATTAATATGTCAGACTCTTGGGTAAAAAAAAAAGACATTTGAAAATCAATGTTAAAGAACTACATATTATCTGAGAGGAAGATCTTGAGGGACTTCAACACCCTCTGCTTAATTAGTTATCTATCTTATTAATGAAGCTTCAGTTTGTTAGGTAGAAGCAAATCCAGTGAAACCATGATGGATGCTGCCTCTGTAGTCACAGAAACACAGGGTCTTATAGGAACTTGGGCTGTAATTAGTGTTTTAAAGTGTTGTTTCAAATGATAATTCTGGGACAATCAACTATTCTCCCACACTACCCCACAAAGTATATTTTTATGCTTTGATTATTCTTTTACTCTTTTCTTGTCCCTCACCTGTAATCAAATCTCCCTTATTCATCAAAGCTTAACAGAAATATGAACTTTACACAAACTTTTTCTTATAACCTTTTTTTCTTTTTTATGGTCAACCCCTACTCATTATTGTATCCATATCATTCAGGTTAATTGCATTTGTTATTGAATTGTTCATTTTGCATAGGTTGGGATTTTCTTCCCAGTTAGATCTTCAGCTAATTTAGAGAATGGCTTTGTCTGATTATATATTCATGTGACAAATCAGGACTCTATAATGCTTTAGATCAAGTACAAGCCCATAATCAAATGGTCCCACTTAAATCCAGGATCCATCAATCTCATGCTGACTACGTGAGGCTGAGCAAGGTATTAATTTCTCTGTTCCTCATCTGTATAGTAAAATTATTGATTCCTCCTTGTTGATTTTTGTATAGTATATCAACCATTCCAGATAAATGTTAAAAGTGTTTGGCATATAATATGTGAAGTGTAAATGTTAGCTATTCTTACAAATATTGATTTTTCAACATTATTTTACCTATAGATGAGTTAACCATAGCTATTGCACACAGAGGAAAATGAAGTATATGCTGTTGAATAATCTATATTACTGAATGAACAACCCTAAAAATCAAGAATTCTATGAAAGCATTTGTGACAAATAATAATACAAAGAAGATAGCATGAAAGCAGAGATCAGACAGAATGAACTGAGGCGCATATATTGGCTCTGTTAATCCTTTTTTGCACATAAAAGCAATTTATAGAGAATTTGAATTGAAAACCTCATATTTACCTTTTGCAATGACACTCTATCAAATAATACCATAGAGAAAAAAAAGTGTCATATAAGAGTTTATTAAAAATTGGAGAATTAGGCAGGTATGGGGGCATACATCTATAATTCTAGAAGTTAGGAGGCTAAAGCAGGAGGATCATGAGTCAAGGCTAGTCTGGGCTACATAGCAAGCTCCTGTCTCAAAAGAACCCACAAAAATATGGAGCAGTATTTTGCCAGAGTAAAATATCATTTTGCTTATGAAGGAAATGTCTTAAAAAGAATTCTCCAAATACCATACAATTCTACATGGCAGAACTATTTAGCTATCATTTGTTTCATGAAGAAAAAGAAAAAAAGATAAATAAACCTTTTAAGTTCCAAGGCTTACTAGAACAAACAATATTAAATCAGCAAACAAAATAGATTTGGTCCATTCTGGCTTCCAGTTTCATTCTTTTCAGTCTTCTAGACATCTCACATCTCAGTTACTATGTTAATCAATAAGAATATTTAAGTAAAACTGTGGCCTTGAAACTCATGATTCTTTAACTAGTTTAAGGTAGAAAAATGAGTTCAGCAAATGTAGAATATTTTTAATAGTAAGAATAAAAACTACAAATTCTTTCCTTCATATTCTTTGGTATTAAAATTTTCAAGTTGGTACAATTACTCATTCCTTGATCTTTCTCTCTCAAGAAACATCTGTATGCAAGCATTCAAATTTGTGCTGTCCAAGATGATGGGCTACTGAGTAGAGACAAGTCCATACAGTTACTGAAGGACTGAATTTTGAATATAGATTAAATATCTACTACTGTGAAGTGCCGAAGTGGTACAAAACCAATGACTTTTTGACTCCACAATTGAAAAAGTCACATCTGATCTCATTTGATGAGTCAAAGTCAACATACAAGTACACAAAACACAATTTATTCAATATCCCTCTGGAACTATAGCCTCTATCGCAGCAGTCTATTTTCCACTGTTACTAACACACTCGTGGGAGTAATAAAATGGCACCTGTTAGGATGGACAGATCAATGGTAGATTCCCCATGATACCCTCAGAAGGGCCAAGACCTACATACATTATTTAGTGTTTTCTGTTTGCTTTCTACTCTGTGATAAAAAGACATTGTTGAAAATGTCAAAAATATCTGTAGATATCACTAAGGTAAGAGCAATATGGAAAACAGGAAGTATTTTGTCTATATCCAGAAAGTCCAGATATTGGAGAAACTTGATAGTGGTATAAAAGTAAGTGTCTTACAGAATAGTATACTGTTATACTATCACTCATACTATCAGAAGAAAAAGAGGATAAACTGTTGAAACTCTCTATTGAGAGAAATGAATAGAAGTTAATGAAAAATTAAAAGGCACTATAGAAAGGTAAAAACTAACATTTTGGTTGGGTATTAAGAGTAAACCTGTTAGCCTTGCAGTCAGCATGTGACACTCAATGGCATGCTAATGTTGAAATGAGCAAAGATCTATCACAACAAACTGAAAATTGGAGGGAACTGAGTATTCAACAAGTTGCTTGATGAAATTGTAGGAAAAACATAGCAGAGCATCACCTTTTTTTAAACTGTGATGGTAATGTACCTGATGGTGAAGAAGTATTCACAAGTTTGAAAAGACCATCACTGATGAAAACCTGACACCAGATCAACTAATGAAACAAGGCCATTGTGGTATTTTTATTATATTATTGTTGTCCTGGGGGTACATTGTGACATTTACAAAAGTAATTACAAAATATATCACAGTTGAATTTACCCTTTCCATAATTCAGCCCTCCTTCACCCATTTTGATATTACTGCTTAAGAATATTATTGACTATAGGTAATGGGACAGGTCCCACAGGAAGTAAGAGTAATGGTACTGAAATGTGCTAATGCAGTAGGCACTCATTAGTGTAAACTTGTGTGGTAGGTTAAGGTTCACATTCTTGCTGTTCTGAAGGACTGCATCTTTTTGCTAAAGAACAGATTGATTTCATTTATATTTTATATTAGTATCTTAATTTCATTTATATTTTATATTAGTATCTTATGTTCCTTGCGGAGAAGCTGGACTGGTCAACAGCTGCAAGATTGTTACTCTTTGACAACTGTTCTGTTCATCCACCAGCTGAAATTCTCCTAAACATAATTTTTATGTCGCAAACTTTCTCCTCAATGTGACTTCATTATTTTAGGCATGTGAGCAAAGTATACTAGATCAATGAAGAGTGAATATAAAAACACTTTCGAGAACAGCATGCTAACATTATTGAACACAGGTGTGGATGTGGAAGATATTAAAGTGTTTGTCATACATGTGCTAAATAAGTTGTCACAACTGCTTGCATCACAGTGACTAAACACACAGCTATGCCTGAGTGCATTCAACTTCTGCCCAGTGTTTACATACAGCCATCATGACGACTGAGGTGGTGACTTGGAAGGATTCTGGGTGTTGAGTGAGAGAAAAATAGTTTGGCCTCTTTGAATTTGCTAAAACTCTAATTTCTGCTAGTAAACTGGCAGATATTGATGATATCATTAACATTCATCAGGAAGCTTCAGTTTTTCAGTCACTCACCAAGGGTGAAACAGATGGAATGGTCCTGAATCAAAATGACCAGAATAGTGACAACGAAGATTACATTGTTAATACTGTAAAAAAGGTATCTAGTCAACATGATGAAAATGTGTGATGGTCTTATTGAAGAATAGAAAGCATGCACCAGAAGAGAATGAGAAATCATGTTTGCTTACAAAATATCAAAGAGAGAAACTTCTAAGACAAAAACTGTTACTAATGAAGCAGAACACTCTGGAAGAAATGTTTTGAAAAGCTATCTAGCAGATAGCTAATTTTCTTATCCTTGGAGGATCCCCTGGTCCCTCAACTGCTTTTGGTGTTTCTTCTCACCTACAAATATAAGATAAATGTGTAGTATCCTTTTAGTCTAAACATAGCCTCATAACTGGATAATGAAGATCTCCATTTTTATT
Source organism: Castor canadensis (assembly GCF_047511655.1). Taxonomy (NCBI): domain Eukaryota; kingdom Metazoa; phylum Chordata; class Mammalia; order Rodentia; family Castoridae; genus Castor; species Castor canadensis. The sequence continues at coordinate 72,175,982 of NC_133397.1, read as the reverse complement.
GTTTAATAAGACAGCTGATATAGGTATTATGTTGATACAACTGTGCTGTTAAAGTATCCTAAATACATATTTTTCAATGTATTAATGGGATGTCATTTTTTACTGTTAAGTAAATATGGGGAAAAAATGTAGGAAGATGACTGTATGTGAGTACTATATAAATTCAGTGTCAGGAATGATAGTGATGACAAAAAATTATAGATTGTCCACATTGGAGGGGAGACAGATATCTTGATACCATTGTTTTCTGGTGGTTCTGATATATGTAAACTTTCTTTCATGCACAAAATTATCAAAAAATATTCTATAAAATTACCTTGAAGCTATGTATGAGTAGATAAAAGGAACCCACCTTTTCCCTTGGGCATTGAATAGGAGCTACACCTCACTAGAACACTTAGATACTGTAAAACCACTGTTAATGTTAATAATGAGCTTTTTTAAAATAATCACCAATTTTAATATTTATTTTTCCTTTAGATAACTAAGGAATTGGAGGCTAGGGCATTTTAACTTCCTAATTCACTGCAATTAGAACTTTCTCTGGTACCCCAGCTACTCTGAGTGAAGGGACTACTAAAACAGCCAGCCCATCTGCTTTGAACTGCACAGTCACTTAGAGTACTGGGGCTGCCTTGAGGGAGCTGCACTACAACCCAGGCTACTTGACACTGAAACACAATCTAATTTCACAGGTCAATACCTTAGTCATAACTGTTTCAAACAGCTTGCATTGGACAGTTTGCCATCACAAGACTCAGTGAATTCTCTATGACCATGCTCACCCTGCAGCTATTCTCATTCAGGCTGTGGGGAAGGGGAGTTACCATTGGTATCCCAGCAGATGGAATGTGATTGGTGCAAAATTTGTCCATTATTTGCTTTAAGGACTATGCCTTGATTGGTGCAAGCAGATCTACATTTACATGAAGGTCTGTCACTATTTAAGCAAACACCCTTGCTGCACCCCTTTCTTGCTTAGATAAGCAAGTTGTTCACCTGAGCCAAGTTGGAGAAAACATTTTGGTATTGTAGCATTAAGACCAATAAAAGACCTCTTTTGAGTATTCTTTTCTTGTCTATTTTTGATCTTTAACATTAGTAAGATGGGCTGAGCTGATAACACAAAAAGATGATGGCAGAAGTGCCAGCAAAGTGGTAGCAGTGGCAAAGGAGTCAGCAGCTGCTGCCTAGATCATAGCAGCGACAACAGTGGCAGTAGTGACAAGAGGATAGCTGATAAGATTGAGAGAGTGGCCCGGAAGAAATGACAGGAACCAGAGGTAAGAGAAACAATGAAGGACAGTGGAAAGGGAAGGAAGAAAGCTGAGAGTAAAGGAGTTCAAAGGAGAAGAATTCAGTTGAATTGTCAAGCTTGAAGAGTCAAAGGTCCAGATACCCTAAAATCAAGAACTGCAATCCCATCCTCTGTGAAGAGCTGAGGTTCCCAACACTTTAGGTTTGTGAACTGTATTACAAGCTGTCAAAGAGTGGCCATACTTGTTGTTGTAATGTTATGTCTCAGGATCCTAACACTGGGACACCAGTAGGTGCAACCTGATGTTGCTTGCGGCTGTCTACTGGACACTGAGAATAACAATAGCTACCTTGTGCTGGGATTGCCTGGAGTTAAAAACAGAACAATAAACCTCTAACCTAAGGACAAAGTCTTTGGCTTGTAAAGTGCAAAGCAATAGGCCCCTTGCTTTCAGGCTCAGGAAATACAAGCTTCTGGGACTGCCAGTCCAGTTTCTAAGCCTTGGATACTGGAGAGTCTGGGATTTCCAGTGCTAGAACTTCTCCTCAGATATCTCTAATTTCTGTCCATATAGAGCAAAATGGATCAAACCTGTTGACTGTTATCATGTGTACAAGATACGTATCAAAAATAATGAATTTCAGGTTTAGACTTGGGTTGTGTCTCTAAGGTACCTCACAAGTTCAATACCCAATATTCTAAAATCCGAAAAAAATTTTTTGAAGACTGAAACTTGAGTATTTTGGATAGGAAAAACTTAAGCTGTACTACTCAATTTCAGTTAATTTTAAATTAAATTGTGATATTAAGTTTAATTATTGAAAAGAAAGCATCTTTGGAAAGATTAGGGGTTGTGAATCTACATTTGCAATTGCAAGTTGCATAAAGCTTAAATATTGGGCTGAATGTTTCTTATAAAAAATTAGTGTCTGCATTAATATTTGTCCTAATTGTGTAGTTCATTAATAGGTATTAAATGGTATAATGACAGCATTTTGGATATATTATATTAAATAAAGTGTTATTTAGAATTTACATAATCCTTGGCTTTCAAGAACCGGCATTTTTTTCAATAAAACTATGCCATCATATGGAATTACTGGCTGATATAACCAGACAATTTACTTAAAACAATAAAAAACAGACACATCAGGTATACATTCAGTTATTTGGAACTTGTGTATTTTAAGGATGGACTTTATCATCCAAATTTAATATGAAGAAAGATAGTTGTTTAATAGCTGGGTCTTGGTTGCTTCCTTCAACATTAATTTCCTACCTCATAGATGTTCACATACCTCCCCTTGGAAATAACTACCCCCCTAAGGCCCACTTCCCAGCAAGGATTACTTTAAAACATTAAGTTTAAGTGATGGTTTAAAGATTAGGGTTTGTGAGTAGATTTCAGAAGCAGGTATGTTTGTTTTAATACCTAATAATTTTTGACATATTTACAAATTTGTTCCTTGAACATCAGCAGAGCTCATATTGACCCTAAGTCTTTTACTTTCAAGTAAATTTTATACAGATTCAGTGTTTATATAATAGATAAAAATGAGCTCTGAAGAGGCTCTACAAAATATGGAAAGATAACAGTCCCATTTTATGCAGTGTCCCTCATCTCCTGAGGACCTCTGGGACACTTCTTTAGAAATGAAGAAAATTATCACAAATTCCTGTAGCTCTAGAATGCAGGTATTAAGGCTGGAACATTCTAAATTCAAAAGTAAATTGTGATTAGAGGCAATGGAAATTCAGTCTGCCATTTTATCCAGGGATTCTATTATCTATAGAAATGAAGATGGTTATATTTACCTTATAGAACTTTTCTGAATGAGTACACTTTATATTTTTCTGATACATATAAATAACTTCTTTACTTTAGCTTATATTCTTGAATCTAATCTGACCATACTTGTCAAACTTGCACAATGTTTGATAGAGCACTACCAGTGTAATCTAATGAAGCTGCAAACTTATCCTTGCCCATTTTCCTGCACATCACGTACAGAGAAAAAATTTCAAACATGATATTGTAATTTTAACAGTCCATGAGCTGTCACATCTCTCTTTACTCCCAGGGCATCCTGCTTTGCATTTTATGCCCCAATAACAGAATAGAGCAAACCTTCATGCCTCAGTGCTTTATCTCAAGCCATTTCCTTTGCCTACAACACCCATTGCCTTTCCAAGTACATGCAACTGTCTTACCAATGTAGAATAAGCTCTTCCTTATATCTAATTTGCTTTCAAATAAATATGATATACAAACCAAAAGTTCACTCAAGTTGTTCTCAGATAAAGGTGATTTATTTCTAATACATAATAGTACAGCACATATCTGAAAGTAAATGTATTAAAGATGAAATTTATCAGAGTCTATCATTTGTCTTTTTCTTCTTTGTCTGTCTGCACCCTGACATTTTATTTTTGCTCCTGAGTCTATGATGACTTCTAGACATAGGACCGATTAACTTTCCAGGTCTCTCTGTGTTACAGTTCCAGTGGTCTAAATGGGATAGTTCACATGGGCTGGCTGAGTAGATTATCTATGCCTGGTTTTTGGTGAGAAGGTATGAAAATAAAAATTCCATATATGTAAACTTAAGAGAGAAATTAGTAGGTTGTCTAGTATATTGTGTCATCCTTATATAAAAGAAATGGCATAAAGTACTTGTTATTAATATCATTTTCTCTCTTCTTGAATCTGCTCACTAGAATTTTAGAAAACATATCCAATTTATAATTAGGTTCATACCTGCAAGTGATTTTAACTATAATGAATGTGTTAGATTTAATAGATAACATTATCATAAAAAGTATAAAACTTCTATATCCAAAGATGAGAAAGTAACCACGACATATCCATTCAATCCTCGAAATAGCACACACAGAAAGTCAGAGTATATTTCCAAGCACAAAAAACAAGATTCAGAAAGGATCTATGAAACACTATGTTGTGGTTTTCACGTTTAGTAAGTAGCACAGCTGGGTGTCAAACATCAATCTGACCATCATTTCTGTGCTTTTGTGGAATGGATGAATTATTTTCTCTGTCAGTAAGGTACATGACTTAAAATATATGTCAGTGTTAATGTTCTGTAGGACACATCCCTAAGCTTTAAGGAAAAATAGATAAAATAAACATAAGAGCAAATACTTACACAATGATTACCACTTGCCAGACACTCTTTCAAGCATTTTATATATATTAACTCCTTTTATCCTGACAATAAGTGAAGAGGGCAAACTCCCTTAATGTTCCCTAAGAGAAAAACTAAATCATCTCATAATGGATCACAGCTAAGAATTGGAACATTACATTAAATACCCAAGTAATGGAGACTGGATGGCTTTAACCATGAAGCATTTAAAAATATTAGGGCATGGGGAATTGTGTTAATCAGTATTGTTATGAGTCAGTGTCCACACCCAACAATGGAGGCAGCGAGTTAGAATAAGTATAGAGAGTAATTAACATTTATCTCTTCAAAAAGCTTTCTTCCTCCGCAGAGTTCTATTACTGGCACAAGGATCCAACAGTGACTGTAAGAATAACTTTAGAGTGTACTTGTCAGTCTATCTTTGCCTCATGGTATTAGACATTCAAATAATAATTAAACTTGCTTAGAGTCTATGTTCATCTCACAAAATGTAATTACACATTACTTTCCTAAACAAATTTCTCAGGCATAAGAGACTGCAATATAAAGATATTAAGTATATACTTACTGAAGTTCTTTTAATTTCAGATTAACACATTTTTATTAATGTTATACAACAGTAGCATCTGTTGGTTAATATGCTTTTCTTTCATCCATACCATTTTTGTGTCCTTTTCCTCACTATTAGAACCAATCACTGAACTTTGTAAATCCTTCCTTAGAACCCTCCCCTGCACCAGAATTCATTCCTCATGTCTAAATGTAATTTTGTATCCATTGACCAACCTTTTCCTATCTCCAATTCCCCCATCCTTTACTGTCTGTCCTCTGGTATCCCATATTCTATTCTTAATTTCTACAAGATACACATTTTTAGATTCTACACATGAGTGATACTATGCAGTAATATGCCTGGCTTACTTCACTTAGCATAATATCCTCCAGGCCATCCATCTTGTCTCAAATGGCAGGACTTCATCTTTTCTTATGGCTGAAAGTATTTCATTGTGTATATATGCCACATATTCTTTATTCATTTCACCACTGATGGACACTTAGGTTAATTCACTTGACATTGTGAATAGTGCAAGGTATATATGTATTAGAAGATCACATTAATGCCTCATAAATTTTATTATGTGTAGAAAATGAAATGAAATGACAAGGGAAAAGAATTTTCCCTCCATCCATTGCTGCTTCTAATTTTCCATTGCCATTTTAGTAGTTCAGACCCTCAATAATTAATATCGTGGACACCATAACATCTTCTCTGCTCTCCTGAGATCAGCCCTCCTTTCTTAAGCACAATCCTTTGAAATTAAATCCCTTAAAATATTGATTGACCCCTTATCCTTCAATTTTTTTTAATTTTAGTACGATAAAATGTAAAATATTATGCAATAAGTATCCCATCATTGTTCATGACAGAACTCCTGGTTTGCAGACAGTAGTTCACATTTCAAAATCTATATATTATTTTTGTAAAATAGAATATCTTGGTTATTTTCTCAGTTCAGTAAACTCAGAACATGGGAGAAAACATAAGAGAATTTTCTATGATGCTACCACTCAGGCAAAGACATCTACTTTTTGAATGATCTTGAAATTTTATCTTATTAATGATTTATATTTCTCCTTTGGCAATTCTATCTTCAGATCTTTTACACATTTTACATTGAGCTCTAAATTTTTATTGATTATTAAAACAGCCTGACATGCCATATATGTCATAATTTTCCAATCTATGTGTCGGTATCTTACAAGTATGATATTCTCTTTTTTAATGTCTAAGGTGTTTTTCTTGCAGTAAAGATATATACAATTTAATCTAAGAGCATGGATCTGGAGACAAAATTCCTAAGTTCAAAACATGACTTCTTCATTTACTGACTATCCTAAATATACCTCACTATTTTCAGTTATGATGTGATACCCCCCCAAAAAAAAAAAACAGAAAAGAAGTTAATTCTCAAAAATCTTTAAGTAGCTTTGTCAAACTTCCATCACTAGTTAGTGGCATAGCCCTGGAGTCTAGGCCATTAACCACAAGGTACTGAGTCCCTTGATAGTAACAATTAAGAATGTGAGAAATGCTTATGCAATGTACTATTTTCTAGGTCAGCACTGTTTTGACATGGATTATTAAGGTACAGTGTTTACATCCACACCATCATACATTATTTGATATTATAACATCTCTGGCAGGTTAAATAAATCCCTTTACTGTCATTCATGCTGTACCTTTTAGGAAAGATAAATCAGCATTCAATACCACAAAATATTTTTTCCTTTTGTCAAATGAATAGAGTTCTAAAACTTTTAAAATGAAAAGAAATAATATCATAGCTAACTGATTACTTAAAGTTATCAGTCATCCGAACACAGAGAACTCAATCTAATTTTCTGTTTTGTTTTGTCTTCCCCTCAACCTGAAGGGACATAATTCATCCTACTAATGATGTGCCTTGCCTATAACCTTAACTTTTCTCTTTCCACCTGGCAGATATCAAAGAGTTGAGTGCTACAAATGATTCAAAGTGAAGGAAGAAATACTAATCTTTCCACCAATTCACAAAGTAACATTTTCAAAGCAAATATTACTTTGAAAAGTTTACTTCCTAACCTGTTTACAAAATACTACTTTGTCCTCAATGTATGTAAATTCTTACCCTTTCCTATCTCATTCTTCCACAATCACTAAGACATTTTTACTATGAATACAGATAAGTTATGATTCTTTATTAATGTGCATTAATAATAATTTAATCAATTAGCAAGTTATTGTTGAGCACCTCTTCTTCAAATGTAAATTTTGTTTTCTCAATTAGATTTTAAGTTTCTTCCATGAAAGTGTTGCACATATAAAGCTTCTTCTGATAATCACAGATTAGAGAAGAAAAATATACTTCTGAGATGCACAGACAGTAAACCTTCTGGAATTAACTCAACACCAGATTCATTACAGTCATACCAATTCAGTTTGAGACTAGTGTAACTGAAAGTATCATCTTAAGTATGGGCTAAAATATCCATTACCTTTAATTCATTAGCCCTAGATGTGAATATGTGCATCTGATTAACATTAGATGCAATTTATTTCAAGATTTTTTGGGTTAGCGAACCCAGTAATGTAAGAACACAGGAGACATGATGAGTAATTCACTAGTGTTCAAAAATGAGTAAAATTGAAAGATTGATAGTTTCTTTAAATGAATATCAAATATGAGTTTTACTAGCAGTACTGTCATGAGTTCCAAAGCAAGAACAGATGACCTATGTAAGGACCTCTGTTAAAACTTCTCCAGGAATTTCTAAAATATTTAATGGACACAAAAATGGAATAAATCTGTTCTGTGGGTTATCTGATTTAAGTAAAATAATTCATACAAATATCACCACAAAACAATTGCTGAATTCATTCAAAGTAAATGAGAACTAAATTCTTTAGAGTATGTCAAGTTTCTTTCCTTTTTTCCAGATGTGTATGTAGCTTCAGTGCAATCTAGATACGTTATAGTTATGTTGTGTTACAGTTACGTTGCTGTTTCCATGATGAGCTTTCATGTACAGCCCCATTTTTGTAAATGTGATCCATTCTGAGCATTCTTGCTTTCCAATCCTTTCATAATATCACCATCCCTGGAAGCAAGGTGTACATTACCTCATGGCCAGCTATTCAGCACAGATATAGGCTTCATTGCATTGGATTGAGAACAGAATGAGAGCTAAGAAAGCAGAGACACTGAAGAATACCATATCAATTATGTAATTATAATAAACATGTAGTCTTCCTTATTGGGAGAATAAATTTTTTATCTTGCTTTGTGAAACAAAATGTAGTAAAAGAAAAATAAGGCAGCATTTCTTAATAGATAATCAATCATAAACTCCCCAGAAGAACCAGAAAAAAAATTATTTAGCAAGCAATGTTAACCAGAAGAGAGAATACCATCTCAATGAGACATAGTAATGTCTCAAAATGAGACAATTAAGGAAAGATATTAATAGGCAGAACTGACAACATAGTTTACAGAGCTCATTGTCATTTTTAAATGCTAAAAAAAATAAGAATAACAAAATAGTGACATTAAAGCATGAATAGACACATGGAGTTATACAGCTTACATGTTTCATAAAACCAGCATATTAATAGGTTTTATAGACTGAGCTGAGAGATGTTATGGTTGTAGCTGAGAATGGGCAATGGATTGGCATTGGAAACAATTTATATTTTGTATTACTGGGCCCAATTAGAATAAGAACTGGGGAATCATGATAAGCAATCCACTAGTGTTCAAAAATAAAGTGTTTTAGTTAAGCTCTAAATTGTCTAGGCTATGTATCTCTTATTTTTACTTGTTTTCCATATTAGTTAGGATAAGAGTGGAAACATAAATCTTGTCACAGACTATTAGCATAAGACTGAAATAAATATTGGCTTTTGTTTTCATGTATGTCAGTCTCTTCTTCCTTTGTTCAAAACTGTACAATGCAATAAGGTCTATTCCCATAACTGTTTAACCAAAGACTCACACATATATTTGGTACCATAATTGTTTATCTCAGAAAGAGAAAATTATGCTAGTTTTAGTTCTCAAGCTCTCTTCCCTGTTTGAGGTCTACTTTAAATTGACAATGCTAGAACTTTATTCTCTGCATGAATAATCCATACCTTACTGTTTGGTGGGTCATGGTTCAAAATAGAGGTTGTAATTGTAGTTGTTCTAACATATGAAAGTGTCAGATTTTCTTATTTGGTTGGTTGATGGAGCATTTGCTGGGATATGGGCTATACATATATAAGCAAAGATACTGGAAATCTTAAAATTTAGAATTCAACATGGGAAAATACTATAAAAAAGACAATGATCAGAATGTATATGCTGCTTTTAAGTCAGAAGCCAAGAACACCCTATTTAAGCAAAGGAACTAAAGTACCTAAACTCAGAAGCTTGGAAAAGAGCCCCCTCCAAAAAAAAAACCTTCCTCCCAGTATTCATAGCATTGAATAATCTCCCCTTGTGCAATTTCTTTCGAATCAATAGATTGCATCAACCCTGAAGGGATGTTACTCAATGATTAGATTACAAGAGATTGTAAATTCCCTTTTGCTAGCATATCTGTTTCCTTGCTGGCTTTGATGAAGCACACTGCCATGTTGTAAGCTAATAAATGCATATTGTTTTATGTCACAAGTTTGTGGTATTTGTAATAAGGCAATGATAACTAATACAATAACTATCCTCAATTCAAGAGCTCGCCAATGAGAAATGATGGTATTAGCACAAAATGCATTTTGTAATAAGAAAAATCATAAAAAACCCTTCACAAATGCAAACACAAAGGTTTTTCCTTAGTGTATTCTACATTCACAAGACCCTGTTGTGTCTCAATTGGAATTATGTGGAACTATTATCTGCATAATTTCTTAGAAAAAATGTTTTGTAGTATTGGGATTTAAACTCAGTCTCTTGAACTTGCTAGGCCAGTGCTTTACCACTTGAGCCACACCTCCTCCAGCCACTTAGAATTTTTCATGCAAGGAGTTATGACCTTAATAACACTGTCAAATTTCAAATTATTCTCTGTACTATAACATGTAAGATTATCTCTACTTTACAAGCCAATCATAAGACAACAAAGAAGAGACTTTGGGGTATTGAAAGTGATCATTTCTTTTATGTTACTGAAGCTCATTTATAAAACAGAAAAAAAATCACAAATCACAGCTATTTTCTTTTAATTCAAAATTTTCCATGAACTTTTTTTCCTGAGAAGACAAATTAATGAACCTAATGTTTTACCTTCTCCCCATGATATTCAAGCTGTAATCTCCTAAACAGAATCTATTACTAACAGCTGGCAGTGTCCTGTTAGCCAAAAAGGAAAAGAAAGATGGGCAAGAGAAGAAGGTATGGGGGTACATAGTATAGGAGAAGCACCTTCTAGTAAAAAATCATGAAGCTCAAGATATGGCTAGAAAGATAAAAAGGAACAGTTTCTCAAATTGTTCATTTGGCTTGGCTCAGTACATTTTAAGAAGAAATTTTGAGGCTGAATTTGTTTCAGAAATCTCCATAGTCCATTAAAAACTATGGAATATTGATTGGAAATTTCAAATTTAAATCTCTTTCCATTCTAATTACTTAAATGAACAGTTCTGTACAAATTCCCCAAGTATCTGCTATAGTTCTACATTATCCTTCATGAAATTATAGCATTAAAAAATATAAACGTGAATGATAATTTCAGTATAAAAGCATTTAATTCACAGAATCTGACCCAATTTTAATACAGGTTTAGAACAAAATGAAAGTAAGCGAGTAGAGCAATAGTCTCTTGACTATTTTGCTTGGGTGTGGAACTCTTAAGTTAAAAATTACCCAGACACAATGGCATACACACAAAATCTACTATCGCCATTAGAGGGAAATCTTCTAGAGGTCTCTGATGAAGGCCCTAATGAATAAAAGGGGACAGACTAACAAAAATTCTCATTAACTTTTAATAACATGATTCAAAACAAAATTTGTCTTATAAGGATGCCATTCTGATGAGAACTTCTAACCTTTTCAGTCCTTAGGGCTAGCTCATTTAAACTCATCAAACTTATGTTTACTATTTTATTATGAAATTTATTTCATATAAATTTCTCTGACAAAACAAGTGTAATGCTATTAGTGAGAAGGCAATTTTCTCCCAAGGACACAAATTTCAAATATGATATGCTATTTTAAGAATTGACACATTTTGTTCTGCATTCCTAGGACACACAATAAACTTATTATTTGGGAATTTGAGGTAAAATTGGTGCTCAGAACCAGAGCACAATCTACCTCACTCTTATGTGTGAACAGATCTCCCCGAACATGGGACTACAAAACAGACTTATGAGTTCTTCTAAATCAAGGGTCTTGAAATGTAACAGCAAAATTGTCTTAAGAGGATGTTGTTAAAACACCGGGGATCAGCATTGTCAAGCACCAATTCACCAAAATATCATCAAAAAAGCCAGATAATCAGACAAAGGTAACCTTATCGGACCCTGACAACAAACAGTAAATCTCAGACGAGGAAGATCAGGGAAATTACTCACAATACTTTTAGACCTTGGACTGGATGAGTTTAAAGCAGGTCTTCAATGGTGGGGAATTGGATACTACTGAGCACATTTTATTATTTAAATTTGAATTGATGGGCATTAAAGGGAGGGTCTTGAAGGTAGTAGTGATAAGCTAGCTGTTGTTCCTGATAACTAGCCTACTTATTGGTTCATAGGTAAATTTAAGTTAGTAAATATTACCTTGAGCAATTAAGTGCATTTTTTCTGTGTTTTTTCTCTGTTATTTAACACTGGATCAGGAAAATGTGCCTGGTCCCAGAACTGTTAATCTTGAAGACATCAAGGTGTATTGGGTTTAGTTCACATACAAGTGGCCATACTCTATTTACTCAAAAGCATACATTGTAAGCCTAAGTATTTTAAATTTGCTTCTAAGCCAACTTATTTTCTATAAAATTAAACATTCATAATTCTACAGATTTCTAAAATTTTCGTTAGTTTCCTGACTGGATGATAAAATCCATGTCTGGAGAATCCTATCTAGATATTGGAAAAGAGAAAGTAACTTCCTATGCTTTTTTTGACCTGATTGGTACAAGGTATTTGAAATAAATAACTCACTGTCATGTTCAAATTTATTATCTGAGTGCATAAGCTGAGAATAGCCTAATTTTTCTTTTTTTTTTTTGCTTTTGATATTGTTATGTTATATTGGAATTTTGTTTTATTTTGTGTTTTTGGTAAGTGTGAATACAGGGTCTTTTTCAGAATCCTGCAAAGTGGGAAGTCTCATATCTAATGTGACACATGTTGCTAGTTTTCAAAAAGTGGCATCTAACTCATCAGAGGACAGCAGGTAAGCATTCTATTAATATATACTAAAGAATTTTTTGCTTGGAGGAAGAAAACATCTATAATCACAAGCATGTCAGGATTACAGACTGAATGTTTGTAAAAAATACCAAGGGAATATACATTTTTTTAAAAAGTTGTTTCTTTGTCTACACATATTTTCTTCCTACAAAATCAGCATTAAAAACTGAGAACTCATTTTCCTTCATCTTTGTGCTTCTATGTTAATTTGTTTAATTCACATATTCATTCATAAAATGCACTTCTGGGTGCCTGCTTCAAAGTCATAGTATATTACTTATTTAGTGAAAACAGTTTGCATATACTAAGATTCAATACATCCTTCTTAATAATTTCATTTAAAAATGATGATGAGTAGAGGAGGAATTTCTAGAAACAAATGAGGATTATTCTTCATTTTCTCAGGTACTTGACTATTTTAACTGTTTTGCATAAATGATAAGTGATTTGTAAGGGAGAATTAACATAACAGTGAAAATTCCTTATTTTGAAATTCATCCGTGGAATGAACCTGCAGATGTGCTTAGGTGACATGATTATTTTTGATATATCTTATTCTGTGTAAAATAAATTTAATGAATTTTTTATCCTCTTTACATATAATATCATTGGTAACATTTTAACATTCTAAACACATCTCTATACTATGTGCACACCTAGGGGCATAAGTATTTCAATTTTGTTCTATTTTAGGTTTAAATATGAAAAGTGTGAAAAGTTAATGCATGGAAAACAGAGTTTCTTGTAGTTTTTGACAAAAACAAAACAAAAACCATGTGTCAGGTATTTTCTTCTTTTGAATATTTAAACCCTTAGGTACTGAATGAGGAATTTGCCTTCTCTCTTCAAGATTCATTTACACATCAGCCTTTGTGAGTGCTCCATCTAAGAGATGCCAGAACATTTAAAATGAGAAAAAATAGCCAAAGAAAGTAAGTTTTATTCAAAAAGAAAACCATCAATCACGACATGGTTGGAAAAATTGTTCAAACTGTCATTGAAATAAATCTTGCAAAAAGAAATGAAGTAGTCAAAATTTTGAAATTTTATAAACATGATTTTAGGCTATGCTTATTTGTCTCCATTCAAGATGAAATGGAGCTTACATTTATGTAATTTATTTGTCTTTCTCTGAATAAACTTTGCATCATATTGTAGATAAACCAATATAGTCATTTCCATGCTAAAATGTTATTTTCTTGGGCAGAACAATAGAATACTGTTTGAGTTTCTGATCTCTGAAACTTCAGAACAATATATAGTAGATCCTCCTATACTTATCTGTGGTTTTACTTTCTGTGGTTTCAGTTTTTCTCAGTCAATCATGATCCAAAAATATTAAATGGAAATTTGAAAATAAACAATTCATAGGTTCTAAATACCACATCATTTTCATTAGAATGATGAAATCTCATACCTACATCTTCCAAAATGATTGGGATATAAGTCATCCCTTGCTCCATGATATCTACCATATATATGCTACCTATCTTACTTACATAGTAGCTATGTTAAGCATCAGATGGATTATAATGGTATCACAATATGTGTGTTCAAGTAACACTTAGTGGACTGAGATGACATCCCAATTCTATATCATTCTTCTTGCTACTTCTCAACATATAAGCAGTATACCTCATGTTATCACCAGAGGAAATATATTCTAAGGAATATAGATTCTGAGGGAACATATATTCTGAAAAAAACTATTTCAGAGGAAATATATTCTGAGAGAAAGAAACCATATACACAGAATTTTATCACAATTTGATTTTAATTGTTCTATTTTATTAGTTATTAATTATTCTATTTTTTAGTTTTTATTGTTAATTTCCTATTATGCTTAATTTGTAAATTAATTTGTATGACAGTTATGTAAGTATAGGATAAAGCATAAATATATTTCATATATATCAAATATATGTGTATATATATATATATGTATATGATAGTACACATGGTTTCAGACATCCAAAAATCTCTTAACACTTATCTCATGTGGATAAGGCAAAACTACTATATTAGAATGAGAAACATGAAAACAATGAAGCAAATTAAATTGTCAAGAAATTGACTTAACTCCTTATGAAAATGATTCTGTAATTTTCTTCGTTATGAAACAAGTAAAGATTAAATTGTAATTCTTAACTTTTAGGGAAATGCAAACTCTTTCTCTATATTTAATAACAGCAATTGAAAGCTCAGTAAAACATTTATAGAGTTGAAAAGATATTGAAAGAAGGGATTTGAATACGAAAAACATAGGAGTAATTCTATTCAAATGTCTAGTTTCCACTAATACACCTGTGAGATTCATACAAAATATATGTCATTGATATTAGTTCAATACCTAGCTAAACCTTAACACAAGTCCTAAATTTAGCTAATACTTGGAACTCAAGACCAAGTAAACTGTTTAAAAATATTTGAGGATGGTCAAATAGAAAAGATCCTGAAGTCTTTTCTCCAAGTCTCACTCTCATACCACTAGATTTTCAGGAAGATTAACAGATATGGTAGGGAATAAGAGCTACGTTGTGTGTGTTTTTCCTAAAACTGAAAGACAGGAGGCACAAGTCAAACAAAAACCTAGAGAATAAAATGTGAAAGGAAGAAGAACAAGGATTTAAAAATTAGTTTTCCCAGCAAAGTGAAGCAGAGGCTAAATCTTACCACCTGGTGGACCACATAGAAAGAAGTGGCTTCAAAGACAATATCCTTTCTGTGGGTTCCAAAACTTAATCTTTTTGTTATGCTCACAGAAAGGCCCAACTTCTGTGGTAAGGGCCTGTGAAAATATCCTCAAGCTTGTCCAATCACTATAATGAAAAGAAAAAGCAAAGATCTCCCATTAGTCAATGGAGAGTCACAATTTTACACATTGCCAGAGACTTATTTATGGTGCCATAAAACAGCGGTCCTCATCTAAGGAGGAATTTTTTGATTGCATAGTTTTACAATGTTCTATATCTGTTGATTATTTATCCTGCTATTTTTGAACCCTCAGATATGGGTTTGGAATAAGTTTTATGGTTCTCTGTGTTATATAACACATACATATATACATATATAGATATAGATTAAATGTATATAGTTCACAGAATTGGATTCTTCAAATACAGTATTATCAAATTCTCATTGCACAAGAGTGCTAACAACCCCATACTTTTGCTGTTCTTTTACTTTAAATAAAACAGAGAAACAGTGAATTCCTGTCTTGACTGTATGTATCTCATGCAAAAGAAACACTAATGCAAATATAAGTTGCTTTCAACATTTTGTTTAACTGGCATTCTTAAGATATAACCAGTCTGAAACTTTTAATGAAAGTATCATTTCACTTCCACACTTAGCGTACTTTTATTACTCACGTAACTTTTTGTAAAATTCAATCTAAAATGTATGGTTTTAAATAGGCCTCGAGTAGAGAGGATAAGATTTTTTTTGAGTGACCAATGATAGCAGCATCAATTGCACAGCATTCTTTGGATAAAGAAAACATCAGTGCTCCAATATTGATGATTAATAAATCAAGTACTTTTTTCCTAAAAACAGGACTTGCAACACATTCACAGGGTATCAGAGAAGCCTAACTACTAGAAAGATAGTTCACACCCAAAAAGGCAGAGCCTGGACTTCTTCAATTATATTCAAATAAATGCAAAAGAAATATTTAAGGTGGAGTCTAATGATTTTCAATATGTAAATTTGTTAATTAAATCAATGAAAATAGAACTTGTACCTTCTGCTACAAGACTGAAATGCTGAGTTAAACTGTCAATATGCAAATATACCAATTAGTGCCTCAAGAATAGTAATAGAAACATTCTATATGGGAGAGTTGAGGAATAAAGAGGAAAGAACGGGCTTTGTTTGTCAATTTTTTTAATGTATTTCATGCAGGAAGTCTCGCCCTTCAGAACTAGTAAAGCTTATCATGCTTAAAGAATTAAAACTAACATCTAAAAGTCATATATGTTCAGCTTCTTTCTCAATAGAGAATCCAAATAATTTCAGGACTGACCCAGAGCTATTTGTCTCCTGATGTCCCTAGAGAATCTGGTGTTAGTTTTGCAAGTTTGAACATGGAATAAGGAATGAAAGAGCTTCACCTAGTTTTCTGCTCCCTGGATACTCACTGTATGAACAACTATCTCACATGGAAAGTAAGAAAGAACCACTGCTATGGCCTCAGTTTCCATGGCAATAGCAAGAGAAAAAGCATCTCCAAGGTAACCTGGAGCAAAACAAAAATAATATTTCCAGATTAGATTCCATTAATCACAAGTGACTTCAGCAGAAAAATTACTTTCAACTGCTGTAGGTGGATCATAGTAATTAACATTTATATCATTCAACTGCTACACTCTTTCACAAGCATTCTTTGCTGTCTTAAAATATTCCCAGTTTTCTTACTGTCTTTAAGAAACTTTCAATTCCCTGTCAGATTAATTCAATTTATTTTATAGATGGAACCTCTGAAAATCTATGTAAATCATTACCTTCTTTCTACTTGTTAACAAAAAATATATTTCAGACAGGTTATCAATAACATATTAATGTGTTAAGATGAACTGAATCAACAACACAGATTGACATAGAAATATAGGCTCGTACATAATAGTGTTACTCAGCAAATCAAAGTAGTGTATATGTCCAGAACATGGGATTTACCAGGAAAATATCCTTCTGGACTTCCTATTTGGTAGAGATCTGAAGTTCTTACATGATGTTGGTCCAGGGAGGAGGATTTTCACATGACTAAGTTAAAGGAAAGATCCATATCAGACTATTGTGATGAAAGGAAAGAGCTCAATATGAGTAGCTTACACATGGGTTTACTAATTAGTTTATATTGACATAATTCATTCCCCCAAAGAAGTCTGTAACAAATGTACATATTTCTTTTGTAAACATAAAGTCTCCATTTTATTCTGATGCCTAGGTCTGATTCAGATTAATGCTGCACTGATTCATTTTGTCTCTAAAATAAAATGAGTTGTATAATTCATTATCTTGGTTATTCTAAATCAGATTTCTATAGCTTCAATTTTCTTTGAAGTGAAAAAAATTAAAAGATAAGATTTCTGAAAGTCCTTATAATTCCTGGTGAAGAATTTGATGGATAGTTATGCACATATTTTAAGTTTAATTCTTTGAAATTTTATTTTATATTAGCATGCATTAATAATGGATTTCATTTTGGTAATTCCATACATGTACACAGTGTACCTTGAACATGCTGATAATTATATATTTAATTAGGAGTAGAGAAAGATTAAAGAAAACAAGAAGAGTTAATTTATATTCATACTGATTGTTTAGACTTCCAGTTATGAAATAAAGATATATTTTGGGGCTATTCACTTAGATACATTTGCTACACACCCACAATTCCAAATGATGTTTTTAAAGCTAAATATATCATAAGATACAAAATTGTGCTCTGTTTTAGAAATTGAGAATCTGAAAATTTGAGTATAGCATGCCATTTGAACATATGTGGAAATACATTGAAGAAATGTGGTTAGCTGAAGCATTGCTTTCAGTCTGATTCTATTCTGGGTGATGTTCAAAGATATGTTTTCAGCCTTCTTACCCCCTTCTCCCAAGATCACTCTTCAAGAGGGTCAGAAGATGAATATGGTGGAAATATTCTGTACACATTTATGTAAATGTAAAAATAAGACCTGTTGGTACTATTCCAGGAATGGGGAAAGGGGATAAAGGAGAATGATGGAAGGGGTGAATTTAACTATAATACATTGACAGAAAATTTGTAAATGTCACAATGTATTCCCAGTACTACAATAATAAAAATAAAGTTAAAAAACAACCAAAACCTTGCTAAGTGAATTTCTGTTTTTGTTTCTTTGAAGTCAAGTTACACTTTAGTGAGGAAAAAAAAATATACTGACCTGAAAATAGATTGGGACTTTAAGGAGTTAGATTATGAAAGGCAATCAAATGACTGGCTTACACAGAAGACCTTTGCCTCTGTGCAGAAAGGAAAGTTTGATGCTTAATTAAGATTCCAAATGTTCATTAGCATTTCCCCTATAATTATAATTTACTATACTAGTTCTATATGAAATTATCAATCCCCTTGGGCTCTCTCGTGAGCCAGCATTTCAGTTATTAAGTACTGTCAATATGGGTCAAGAATCAAGATACTGTATTCAAATAAAATTACTATTTATATTTTGATTATTAGGCTATAAGAACATGAAATATATAGAGAGGAACTTTAAAAGGAATCAGTAGCAAGGCAGCAACCCCATAGGCACTGATTGATCAGTAGAATGAATTCAATATATTTGGATGCATGTAAGGCAGAAAATGTTGGGAAGTAGTATCTATTATGCCATTGAAAAGAATAGATTTGAAACATTTTTATAAACCCTCCAAATAATGTCACTAAAATAATACTTCAATACATTGCATTGCTTACAAGCAAATACTGTTTACAAAGAGCTGGTGTGTCTCACTAGCTTTGTCCAGACTAGTAGAAATCAAATAAAAATCTTATTATTTAGGCCTAAAGTGATTATATCCAAAATCATATACTTACGTTATTTTTTTAGGGCTTTTTCTATGTATCTTGAGCTCTACTAATACTGACACACAAAAGATACCTTCACATCTCAGGAGGAACACAAAGTCTGGTATAAAGGATATATATATACATGTGTGTTTGTGTGTGTATATACTTACATTTTATATATATATATGTAATGCAAAATTATACACAATATTGTAAAGGTTTTTGCAACATAACTTTAAAAACTTTATGTATTCTTTTCTTTTTGTCAGTACTGTGGTTTGACATCGGGGCCTTGCATTTTCTAGGTAGGCACTCTACCACTTTTGCCATGTCTCCAGCCCTAATTTTTTAATCTTTTGCCATAGGACAGTCTAATAGGTCTTTCTGTGTTCATTGATTGAATTTTGCACAATTTGTGGTATAAAATATGGTTACTCACTGACCTCATACTGCTTCAGAACACTTGAAAGGTAGATAGCATGATTGAGGAGCTAAATTTTAAATTAAATTTAATCTTAGTTCATTTAAATTCAAATAGCCATACGTGCTTAGTGGCTTCTGTATTAGAGAGCACAGGAGGTAGCCAAAGTTTTGAAATAGCAGAGTATAGTTGATTTGAGCCTTGATGAATGAGTGAGGATTTCCTAAATAGATAATTATTTCTCATGGTTGAGATATGCTCCAGAAAAAGATAAGAATCTTTTACTTTACACTGTTTATTAATTAAGTTTTAAGAAAAATCCTTACCTACAATAACAGCGAACATTAGTTAAATGTTTACAATGTGCTAACATTTTTTTCCTCACAAATATCTTATGAAACAAATACTAATATTATCTAATTGAAGAAACTTAAGCACATAATGGTTAACTCAAAGGACAATTAATAGCTGAGCAACAATTTTAATCTAGGGAAGCTGGCTGTGAAGCCCACATCTTAACCGTTGTGTTTATCAGTCTGCCAGCCATGAATGACACCATGTGTCCACTTAAATGGGCTTCATTACCCATTCAATTCACACAAGAAATGCAAATTCAATATACCCTAATTTCAAGCCCTGTTTCAGGTTTTTCAGAGAAATGCAAATAAACCAAACTTACTTCTCAAGATCATCCTGAAGGTAAAGCTTACTGAGCTTCTAAGAGGGAAGATAAACTGTATCTGTGAAAATTGTGGAGGACTCACAAAAAGTAACCTTTGACCAAAACAGCAGCAACTGACTGTGCAGAGAATTGGGAAAGGAGGAATGCCTTAGGAGGTGGGTCAACTGAGAAAAGGCAAAGATAAAAAGTATAAGAGAAGATCAGGGTTTAGTGATGTGTACCTGTAGTCCCAATAGTCAGAATTCTGAAGTAGGAGCATCACAAGTTAACCTGCGCTGCACAGTAAAAACCTGTTGCAAAACAAAAATATTAGAGAAGAATGGAATTTAAAATTTGTGCGGAGATGGAGTGGGCTCTTCTAAATGCATGCTTTTATACTGAAAAGGTTCAGAGAGACAGGTGAAGAAATAGCTCAATAGCCCAGGCATTTTTGGGAAAGAGAGCCTGTGGAGGTAGATCTCTACTAGAGCCTACTGCTGCTTACAGACTGGAAGAAATAAAGAGGGACCTGGTGGAAGAGTACCAGGAAAGTCACTGGTAACTAAGGAAGGTAAACTGTGGTAAGGTCACTTGTCTGCTCAACTGTCCTTGGTCCCTGGTGATAATGGGCAAAGGTGAATGTTTGTCCTTTTTGGGGTCAGGTGAAGATTTCCAGTTAGCCACCTAGAAGGGGGAGGAAGGGAGAGGAAGGGGGAAGAGGCTTGGTTCTAATGTATCTGCCCTTATGTTCCCACTAACAGATGCCAGGGCTTTTCAATGGGAGGAATCTGGGGTACAAGAACAGGTGAACAAGTTAAGATGGTTGGAGGATATTATATACTCAAGAGAAGCATCAAAACTTTCTAAGTAAAGAAATATGAAGAAACTTGTACTTTGAAACTCTACAAGTTCTCTGAGAAGGTTTTTCTCCATAGTGGAATATAAAATATACTGCTCTTCAGTGGCTTGGTAACAAATCCCTATTACCCTGCATGGCTTCTGTTGCAGGGAAGCACAGTCTTAATTTTCTACCCATACTTATTCCTTGAACTATTGGGAAGATTAGGTATCTTGCCTCAGAAAATCAAAATTCAAGATGATAGTAAATTAAAACTAGTAATTAAGGATTATAATTACAAGGAGACACACATATGTGCTATTCTTAGAAACTACATAAAATTTAAGAAAAACTAACTTAGATTAGCTTTTAATACTTACTTTAGTGGCCTCAGTGCTGATTGAACAGTACAGTTTTGTTCATTGTCTAACTCAGTACAAAAAACAGTAGTCTCAATGTTTGCTGTCCAATTTCTGCACTGTGAATTGTTATAAAGGAGTTCCTTATATTGCAAATCAAGTAACATTTATTTTGATCTGGAAACTTCCTTATTTGTTATGGCACCTTGAGAAGTTAACTTGGCTCTTGTCTATCTTATGACATATCAAATGGGAATCGAGGACCCTCGACTGATCTGCTTCTTGCAATAGCTTTAAATATCAAATTTACTAGTGGAAGTTTTTCAGTCCATGAGATTCTAATGTGATATTTTAACTGGAGATCAACTGTGGTAGGAAAATTCATTCATTGAACTCATGAATTATAAAGTCTCAACATATACCAAACATAGTAGTAATACTGGATTCAAAGCTAAAATAGCAATGATGATACAGCTCAGTGGAGCAAACAGATGACTCACATGTGCAAGGCCCTGTGTTAAATCCTTAGCAACACAAAAAGGAGACAAAAGTAACTATGTGCAAAAAAAATTAAGTATTTTGCAGCAAAAAGTATAAAAATAGCAAATAGAAATTCATAAAAGAAGTAAAAATAACATTGTTAGTGAGAGAAGAGAGGTCAAGCAATCTCTCTTGGTGGAGGCGCTTCCAGCTAATACTTAAGTAGATGTGTCACAGTTTGCCTCCCACACTGCATTAATTTCCCTGTGAGTCCAATTGTATTCATTGCATAATTATTAGTGGAGATTTGCAGAGAAATCTCTGACACCATCTGCTAACAAACCAGACCCATTTTCCCCATTACACAGTATGCCAACTACTGAAACAAAATGTTTTGTGAAAGAAAAAGAATTTATTCATTATACAGTTAAATGTGATGAGACAGGAGACCTGTTTCAAACCTGCCTCTCTGACACTAGGTCTCAGAGATACCTATGGGCTGATCTTTGGGGAAATGTGATTGGAAGTTAATAAGAGCAGGTCATGAGTTCTAAGTCTAGTGGGTTTGTACAGGAACTAAGAATTGGTAAAGCTTGTTAAATTTAGAGCATTTGCTCAGGAATGAAGAGAGGTGAAGAGGGTTAAGTCCAGAGGGTTTATTCAGTATTTCCTTCAGTTTTGGATGCCTTCATTCATTCCTCTGTCTTGCAGGACTCCAAATAGTGAGTATCTGGCAAATTCTTGCCCTATTGGGAAACAGATCTGGGTTAAACGAATGAAACTAGTTCTCTTGTCAGGTGGTGAATAAATATTAAAAGACAACAAATCAGATAAGGTTATCAGTAGAAGTCAAAGATTGGGAACAACATTTCGTTGCTATCCTTTTAAGGACAGAAAACTATGGAGGGAAAAGCCAAAGAAAAGATCTTATTGCAGACATTTCTGATTACATTTTACACAATAAATGATAAGACAACAGAAGAAGGTTAAGACAAGGCAGGCAAATTGTCCAATAAGTAAACTAAGAACTCCAGAGTAATCATAAGTAAGTATTACCTTTAAAAGGAGCCACATGAATAGGAAGACAGGTAAAGTCAGAAGTTATTTTGCTAAGCAAATCATGCAGGGAGTCCACCTTTTTTACATCTTATAGCCACATAACTTTTTAAGGACCCTTATATAGTTAGGTTTCTACTTCTTCTGAGATGTTCATGGAGGTGTAACAAGTGGTATGAGTGACTGTGCATATTCTTCCTTGTTTTTTAAGCAGTAATCAAGAACTACATGGAAAGAAAAGGTTTCAAAGGTGTAGTGGCTTCTGTGGTTCTGATAGTTTTTGTGACACTTACTATCATACAATGATCCCTAAAATCCCTGTACTCACAAACTCTTGACTTTATGTAATCTTGACAGTTTGATACAAGGGTCTCAATTACAAGTCTACATTTTTTTTTACATTCCTTCATTTTGAACATCATTGATCAACCATTCTATAATTAGACTTTGACTGCCCCTTCTTACTAGTAAGGACCTGTATCAGTTATTTGTTTGATCTGGTCCTACATTGAACGGGAAATAATTGATGACTGGGAGTGAGTATCAAAACATTTCTAGCCATAGTTGTACAACAAAGAGGCTTAGGAGTGGTTTTCAGGCTAAGTTTACCTGGAATCCATTATTACATTCAATTCTGTATTTTCCCTAGGCACTTATTGACACTTATCCAGCATTGTTATATTAGGAGAAAGTTTACAAAGAAAAATACAAAACAAACCCAATTAGAGTGATATGTTCAATTTATATAATGTCCAAGAAACACAATTTTTTACAGACGTACAAGTTTTTAATAAAGATTAGAAAACTATCCGTGAGCCAGTGGCTCATGCCTGTAAACCTAGCTATTCAGGAGGCACAGATTAGGAGGATCACGGTTTGAATCCAGCCCAACCAAATAGTTCCATGAGACCCTATCTTAAAAAACCCTTCACAAAAATAGGGCTGGTGGAAAGGCTTAAGGTGAAGGCACTGAGTTCAAGCCCCAGTACCATAAAAAAAAAAAAAGAAAGAAAGAAAAAGAAAACCGAATGTAAGGGTAGTTAGTAGATTTTTCTCTATGAATCTGATTATAAATGCATTAGAGAAAACTCAAAACTACGGATGACAATAGCCATAATTAAAATCTCGTGACCATTTACAATTGACAAAGAAACTAGTTCCAATGACATATACCAAGACACATAAGATTTATAGCAATCTCACACAATTTTAGAATAATAATACATTAATATAAATATGATTATGTGTGTTTTGACCATGTAGAGTTCTCTGGAAATCCCAATGTTAGCTCTGGACCGGAAAGACTTAATTTCTGGATTCATCAATATATCAAAAGTTGGTAATTGTGAAGTAAAACTGAGGCGACGCAACAAGCCAACATAGGAAAAAGCAAACAAAAACCCAAACAGAATCTTTGCTTTTTAGAAAAGTTACCTAAAAAGTGAAGAAAAACCTTTCATTATTTTCTATTCAGAGCAGATGAATGTTCCAAGAAAAATCTGTCGCTTAAACACAGGAGACCAAACTAGTTTTGCACCAGCATGCCAGTGATATCAACTCAGCATTTAGTAAAACCTATAAATAGTTTTTGCCAACTTTATCATACCTCAAATCTTCTACAAGTTCCTTTCTTTTACAAAATCATTTTATAACTTTCCCACACATTGTACAATTTGTCTGAACTCTTAGTTTTGCTT
Organism: Castor canadensis; assembly: GCF_047511655.1. Taxonomy (NCBI): domain Eukaryota; kingdom Metazoa; phylum Chordata; class Mammalia; order Rodentia; family Castoridae; genus Castor; species Castor canadensis. The sequence goes on along the minus strand of NC_133397.1, from coordinate 72,151,568 downwards.
ACCTTTTTTTGCCACGACACATACATTCTATAAATTTCTTTATAAAACATGTGTCCTTTCGTCACAGCAATGATCTGAATTGCTCATGGGAGTGTTGAGGCATTAAACATCCTGGGCATCATCTCAAATTATTTCTCATCACCAAATCCAGATAATAGGTGTGGTCTTTACCTAAGTAGGCACTTGGTAAAATTCAATATATGAGAATTATGTGGAGATTTTTTTGGTCATAAAACCCTGTGTTTTTATTAAAATAATATCAAGTAAGTCATTTGCATTCACTCTATTTAAAAAAGCACTTGGAACACTTATTTATTTTGTATGTTAATTTGGTAGCATGTATACATAGTATACATTACATACATACATATGATCAGATATAAAAATTGCAGACAAAAACAAAAATTAGATCTTTCATTTAGATTGTTTATTTGCTAGCTTCTAGAAAACGTTTGCTTATCTTCTGCTTACTGCCTGTCATCTCAATCAATTCTTAACTGTAAATATAGTAATGTGTTCTTACCTACCTTGTTTCCTAGTAAGATCACTGACTTTAGAGAAAGCCCTTAAAAAGGATTTTCTATACCTACTCAACCTGAGAGAATACTGAGAAAGCCTCTTTCAGGGGTTCATGATGTTTTCCCTTCCTGTTTCAGTTTATTATAGGTTTCATTTTAGAAAAAGAATCTTTTAAGGCAGGGATTCTAGAATCTGTAGCTCATCATCGAAGTCTAAATCTAAATGATCTGGTCCTAATTGCTCTGCTTCTTCTTAGTGTCAAAGTATTTTCCTCTTTTGAAAGAAATGAGTTCATCGAGTTTCTAAAAAGTCATTACCAAGATGAATTGGTGAAGATAGGACAAACAAAGGAGTAAGAGCAAAGAAGAGGCCCCACTAGGGACACTGTGGATTGTTCAAAAGTCAATTAGTATCTCTCACTATTCTTTTAAAACAAAAGAAGGAGTATGTCAAGAAAAAACTGCAGCTTTCCTCTGGATTATCAAAAATTTCCATAGTTCCCAGACCAGGAATAAAATCCAGGACAGGTCAGTGAAAGCACTGAATCCTAATTATGAGACCACCAAGCAGCTGCAGTGGTTATGGTGGAGTGGCAGAGGGGTATGCTAAGAATTTTAAGGAAATCTTTACTTTATCAACAAGTTTATAAGAATTAAGATACCTTGGTCATATGGCTGAACTTTAAGGCTTGCATTTATAAGTCCTATAGTGATTGATTTTTTAAAGAAAACCTCTTTTATCTCTTCTTTCTCGCCAATGAGTTTGAGAGTTAAGTTGTAGATGTTAAAATTTTAGCTAAAATAAAACTTTTGGCAAAACAGCGTCTATAGACTGAAGTAAAGAGCTAGCAGTCCTTTACATGTTAACATTATAATTACATTCTAAGACTTACTTTAAAAGTGTTCACAAGAAAACTTTAAATTAGACATGACAGTCCAATAAAAATATTAAATTTCAAGAGAGAAAAAGCATAATAAGTACAACATATTTAAAACAGCTCATTAGAAATCCCTCCCTGTCAAATATGAGTGGATGAAATACCCACCAAAACCATTCCTAGGAATTCTGAGGGCAGTTTCTTCTCAGGACCCACTTTCAGACCACTTCTCTCCTGATTCCATATATATATATATATATATATATATATATATATATATATATATATATATATATATAAACATGACTTATGGTGCAGTTAGAACTAGATCACAGAAATCAAATAAAACCAAGAGAATTTTGTGGGCAGAAATTCAAATTCATATCTATTATTAGGTATCCTTGAACCCAAGACCCTGGCAATAAAAATCTAACTAAGTGGGCTTTCTGAAGTCAAATATTTGGCATACTCAAACCAAGAACCTCAAAATTAAGGTCAAACCGGAGAGAAGACTGTGAATTCAGATACTTGCCTCAACGTTTTCCACCAAATAAGACTTTTTCCAAACCAAGATACCAAGTCTTTATTGCAAAAATGAGGGAACACTCCCAAATGGAGAATGTCCAGGAGAAAATACCTGGGTCAACCAGTCCTGGCAGCTGCTTGTACTCATCTGTGGGTGCTCTATACTAGCAAGTTGCTTATAAGCCTAAAGGAAAAGGGCCACCTGAACCTCCTTCTGTCTGGCCCACCAAATTGTTACTGAATGAGGCCCATTTTTTCTCATAGCACTTTATGGCAATCTTGGAAACAATAAATTTTTCCCAAGTGTTATTCAGCAGAAGCCCAGTATGAAGAAACAGAAGACCTATGTGTCAAACCTTTCTCCCACAGAATAGGGCCTCAGTGTATCTATGGGATAAGTTGTGGGGAAAGGTTAATGGAGGTTAACTAAGAGCCAGTGAAGCATGTTCAGCCTAAAGGGTTTATTTAGGGTCTAAGATTACAGAAGGTTAGTTCTAGAAGGTTTATTCAGGCTTTCTCTGTTTCACAGCTAAATCCATAAATATAGATTTATTCTTATTGAAGGAAATTCTAGTGAATATCATTAACTAGTTAGACTAAGTATCACTTGAAATATAATTTTTTTTCTGTAAACAACATTAATGAAAAGGCATTCTCATATATACCAAGTGTCTGGATGTTAAATATCTAGATCAAACTCAGGGTCTCAGGAATGGTAAGCATTCACATTTCCACTGAGCTACACCACTGCGTGTAGACTAATCTTATACTTAGCTATAATCAACAGAATTAGGGAGAGGTTTCCCCTTTTTCAAACAGTTTTGTATCAACTTCTTTTATTGCAGTTTTCTTTGAGTCTTTGTTTTTTATTTAGAATGTAGAATCAAGTAAACACAATATAAAATTGTATCATGCTATATAATAAATGTATAATATTCAAAATTATTTTATTAGTAGCTTCCAATTTTCCATAAATGGTAGAACATTTCCCTATTGACTATAAAATATGACTGTTCTTCCCTTTAATATTGGAAAGGCCTATGTTGAAGATTAGTTTTCTCTCAATACATTTATCGAAGTGTTACCTATTGAAGTGCTAGTGTTGATTTATGTACACTTGATAACTCTTATTAACTTGTTAACTCTATACCACAGGTAGTTTTTATCTAGATAAGGAAATTATAGACTTCCCAGATTTAGATGAACTCAATAATCTTTTTTGATTATCAATTATTTGTTTTGTTTCATTGTCTTCCAATAAGTAATGGTATAAAATGAGGACTTGAAGTGTGCTCTCAAATAGCGGTACTTCCCAAGTCAAGGTTATAGCTTCAAGGCACCATAGGACAAGTTCAAACCTGAAAAGTAGAAGGAAACATTCCTTAACAACTCCATTTTCAGACACTGAATATAGAAAATACAAACCAAAACATACTTTCAGCTGCATAGAGACTACCTGATCACTTACGTATGGTACTTCAGCAAAACTCTTCAGAGTCAATCACTTGCTAGCTCTATTACGGCTTTTAAAACAGGTATGAACTGGCCTCCTGGATTAGGAGCCCTGGATATTCCCAACAGTATGGGGACTATAGTGAGATAGTATCAGACACTACCTTTTAGTAATACATGAAGTAAGAAAAGCAAGGGGAGACAAATAGAAAGTGTGTAACAATACATCTTTTATTTTTTTAATTAACTATTAAGAATAAGTAGCTCTTGGAGAAGCCCTGAATTCTAAACATGTTTTAATGTTTCCTCATCATAAATGTTTTCCATTAGTCACCTGCTGGGTCTTCTGCCTTACATAAGGAATGTTGTCAATTTGTGGGTTAGAAGAGCCCCCAAAAATGATAAATATGTTTTTTTAGTACAGTATTTCTCAAAGTTTGTAGTATTTTATATGTTAGGCTCATGGTGAATCTATAAAAAATATCATTTTAGCCATATGAACATCCTTTTCTTTTGCTGTATGGGATCTTGAACTCAGGACCTTCACATTGAGCCACTCCGCCACCCCTTTTTGTGATGGGTATTTTCGAGATAGGGTCTTGCGAACTATTTTGTCTGGGCTGGCTTCAAAAGGTCATACTCCTGATCTCTGCCTCCTGAGTAGCTTTTATTTTTTAAAAATAAAATCTTTGTAAACAACATTCCACAGCTACTTCTTGCCAACAAATTCCAGTCAGGGCATATGGAAATCTTCTCTTTGTTCCACTACAAAGCATTCCTACTTTGTCTGCCTTTGAGTTTCTGCCAACATGCAGATGGTGATGACTGATCTGTTCTTATAGCAAGCACTGTTATTAGCCCTTACCTGTTCTACTTTGGGTGGTCTTCTTTTAATTCCACAATTACTCTAGAGATTTCACTGAGACTCAGCCTGCCCGGTCCATCTGGATCTTAGCCTTTGGCCAGGTGCATTACTCACAAAGGTTCCTTTTGCCCTATTGAAAATATCTTTGGAATCTTGATTACATATTTTCTGATAGGAAAGTGAAATTCTAAATAAAATAGTCTTCAGTAAAGGATTTTTTTTCACTACAGAAATTAGCAATTCAACAAACTTAAGCAATAACAAACTGGATTCATTCCAATAGTAAATCCTTGCCAGTCCTTCTCTTGCAATTTCCTCTATGGGCAACATTTCCTCTTTTTCTCTTAGCATTCTGATCACTATTCCACAACTTGGCCTATCCCTTTTCTTCTCCAGAATGGCTACCATATCACAACAACTCTTCAAAGCCCCAAAGTGCCAGTTGTCTCCAAAATCTTATCCTTCTAATGAGCCAGGTATGTAAGTAGCTATAGATTTTAAACCATATACCTAAGCCAAATTAAAAAAGGTATTCCTAAACCAGGTATGGCAGTGAAAAATCTGTAATCCCAATACTCAGGCAAGAGGAGAAGAGTTCCAGGCCAGCAGATCCTATCTCAAAAATAAATAAATAAATAAAAGCAAACACTTAGAGAAGAATTCAGAATTCTTTTGGATGTATATAAACCAGGTTTACCTGGTATTTGTTAACTCATGCAAAAAGTAAAAATGTCAAAAGCTACAAACTGGAGGTAAAATGATATTCTGACATTCAAAAAAATAACCTTGTGGTATCCTGCTTCCTATAATAAAATTGAAGGTCAAATAAAGGACAGAAGAGTAAACCAAACTCTTCTATAATTCGAATTTGAAACATTTCCAACAAAAGTCAATTTGATCATAATTCTATCACACAAATATTAAGAGCAATAAATAATCAAACTATAGAAATTTGTGAGGATAAACTACAAAGTACTTTCTCAAATTATTCAGAAGTTAAAGAAAGTACTAATGTATCAGCAGCCTTTCACCTCATATTGCAATTTGAATTAAACTTGAAATTGGACATCTAATTAAAACACAGAAATTAGAATTGGAAATAGTCCCTTTTGCTGAGCTATAACACCTGGCAGAAAATTTTGCAAGGACTTCAGAATAAAAAGGAGACAAGAACCCAATGTAAACTTGTGGCCCTGAAGATCATGCAACTAGCTGGCTCGCTTCCCAACCGACAGCCTATTAACAAGGACACTTGTAGAAACTGTTCACAGAAGAGTCACTAGGAAAAATATTTTCCTATCTGATGAACGAAAAAAAAGACAAAACTCTCTGTATTCAAATCAATGAGGATGCTTTGAGGAAGGATAAAACACTCAATATTCTGTATAACCTTAACAGTCAAGGAAAATTAACTCTTAACTAAATAGTTATCCTTACCAGTTTCTAGTAGAAAGAGTATTCCTCTTTCCACATTAAATTCTGCTGGTTTTGCTTAAGCTCTTCCTTGTGATAAGCCTACCACAAAATTTGCTGGTATTTAAGTTAATTTACATATTTTCCCATCTCCTTGCCCTAAACCATATTGCCCTTGGCACTTTGTCTGAAGCATTCCTACCTGTTCTGCAATACCACGGCTCCTAATTCAATAGGGAGAGACTTACTTTACAAATGGAATTATAATATTAAATGCACATCCAAGGGACTGTCTCTTAAAGTTCCAGAGTACTCTTTTATTCGTAACCAAGTTGTAGTTGCTCTGAATATACCTTTGCCCTCTGTGATATCTTTGGCATGTACTTTAGAAAATAATATTGAAACTATACTTAACATTCTGTCAGGTAAAATTTCTGCTAACATAGGCAAAATCTTTGGAGCAAATTCTACATAAGTTTTGATAGCTACTTCCTTTTACCTAAATTTACTCAGTATTACTTGAAACTTGAAGCAAAGAAGGGGCTCAACTTATAGTTGAAGGCCTTGTATATGAAAACCTTCTTATAACCTTCCTTGGTCCTTATAGCAGCACTCTCCTCCTATGGTAAAGAAATGAAATGAACAAGCACATGAATTTCTTCAAGACTTCAAGGCCATCAACAAATTTGTTATCCTTCACTTCCCAGTATGCTTAAGACAAATAACATCCTGTCTTCAGTTTCTCCGAAAGTCTCTTCCTTCACTGTAATGGGTATTTGCTGTATATTTTTTGGTGTGCTTCGAGACAGAGTAAATTCCATTTATTTTTACTAGAACAACAAGGTAACTGGGCCATTGTGCCCACGAGTCTCACTGAAGCCTCCTCTTACTTTCCCTGGGTCCACAATCCATACTTAAAGTTCATAATTTATATTGTGATTCTGTTCTATATACAATATATACATGATCTCTTACTTTGGCCACAGAAGAATAAAGACTGTAAAATTATTCTATAAAGCTCCCAACTTTATCAGAAAAAAAAAAACATAGAATTTCATAAATTAAATTATAGCTTTTCTCAGAATACACTATAATTAATTAATAATTATAGTAAATTAATCAATTTAATAAAATAATAATAATTATAGGAAATTAAATCGCTTAATAAATTGAATAATTACTTATTTCAACTGTTAAAAATGTCTTTTTCAGATAGATGAAAGCCTGTCCAAACTCATACAAATTACAAATGAGAAGATTCCTAGATTTAACTGAAATCGAAGATAATGGGAAACAATGTTTTTTTAAATTTTCTTCCTGATTTTAACACCCATCTTAATTCTCCAGTAAGAAATCCCCTACTTTGGGATCCCAAACATAAATGTGACTTTATAATCTGAATTAGCCTTTCAGCAGTATTTCTTCCTTAGGAATCTTCATTAGTCAAAGTGCCAGGGTTTTCCAGAGAAGCACAACCAAAAGCATATCTATCTGTCTGTCTATCTATCATCTATCTATCTCTTTATCATCTATTTCTCTATCTAATCAATCTCTACATCTATCTCTATTTATGTCTATATCTAATCTATCAATCTATCTATATCTATCTACTTAGAAAGAACAAGAAATTATCTCACATGATCAAAATGTTAATAAAAAGTGTTAATCTCAGAAAAAAAATTTACACATAGACTCAAAATAATTTTACAACTATTTGTATATCTGTTATCATAATCATGCTCAGACATAAATTAACCTTCATATCCACACTCAGTTGGATTTGAAAGTATTTTAGTTATTGTGTGTCTATTTTCAGAAATGTTCCCTTATAATGAAGAAAAATCTGTGTGATGTTGTGCTTACACTCTCAACTTTCATATTAAACATTCCAGGCACACACTTTATATAAACCATTATACAAAAACTGTATAATGCATTATCCCTTAATCAAAAACTTTACTTTCCTTATACCTTCATCCCACTGAGAAACTAAAAAGTATCAATGAAATTTATAAATTAAAATTAAGAAAAATTTTCATAAATCCTTGAGTTCTTTTGGTAAAATTTAATCCCATTAGTCTTTGTGGTCATAGTTCTTTGGGATCAAATCCCACTACAAATTAATAGCATGAAGGCTGTGCCCATGTGTTTAGGGATTTAACCTATGATACCAGATTCTACCCCAGTTCATACATAGATGGAAAAATATTACCAGGGTTTTTTATATTATACCCAGTCTCATCAGGACCCGGTTAAAGGCACCTTTCTTCAATATCTTCTTAAACAACATTTTTATGATTTTCAACCTGGAGATTTTGTCTGTTAGAAAAGATGACACAGGAAAATTGTTCTTGACATTCTTTGAAAAGGACTTTTCCAACGTTGTTGAACTCACGGCACAGTGAAATTCCAGAACAATAATCCTTAGATTCATATTAACAACTAGGGAAGCAAATGAAAATTCTCCATTACTGGAGAATATAGGAGGCATTCCAATATTGAGCCTCAAACTGATCAGCCAGCATGCTGTTGTTGTTATTTTAAATCTTTTAGTTATAATTTTTTTTTCATTTTCTTTAGACTTTTTGTCTACAGCTATTGTTTGGATTTGTTTTTCCCCACTGAGTCCTATCAAAATTTAATCCCTTTTTTCATACATAGAAATGTGGGTCAAGAGGGACTTTTAAGAGGTGATTATGTCTTGAAGGTTCTGTTATCATAAATAGATTGGTGCATTTACAGATAAATGTATTAACAAGCTAATGGCTTATCTTAAGAGTGGTATATCATAAAAGCTAATTTGACTCTGTCACTTACATGTGCCCAATGCCATATGATGCCGTATACCACCCTGTGACTCTTTAGCAACCAACCAGAAGGCCTTTATCAATCCTGGCAGGGTGGCACACACTTGTAATCCCAGCACTGGGGAGCTAAGGAGAGAGGATTAGGAGTTTGGGGCCATCCAGAAATACATAGTAAGTTCACAGCCAGCCAGATATACAAATACACACACACACACACACACACACACACACACACACACACACACACATGACTCTGTTTCAAAAAAATCAAGCCTGGGAATGTAGTTCAGTGGTAGAGGAGCAGTTTAAAAAAAACTGACCTTTTTCTCAGCCTCAGGAAAGAATAAAGAATAAGGCCTTTTTCAAACACAACCTCTAATCCTCTAATGTAGGACCTCCAAGGCTCCAGACTATGAGCTGAATAAATAATTTTCCATTATGAATTATTCAGTGTATGTTATTCAGTTAGAACAATAGAGAACAGAGTAAGATACCTAACCATAATGGCTTTTATTCTCTTTTCTTTCCTCCTACAATAATTTCCTACAATTATTAGGTAAAAAATATGCTTGTTCTAATACCATCTTTAAACAATAGTCACTTTCCTTTATCTTATGAATTGTGGGATATGCCACCTATCACCAACCTCATGATAAAAGTCTCTTGACAATTTCAGTTTCACCAAATGGGACCACAGAGAGAGTTACAATTGATAGTGCTTCTATTTATACCTTCATGGATAAATAAGTAAATCAGCCTATGAATTTCATATTCTCTCTCTCTCTCTCTCTCTCTCTCTCTCTCTCTCTCACTCCCTAGATTAAGAAAACCATTGTTACAATCTGTTGCTCAATCTGTACGAAATTCTAAATTCAACATCTTTAAACTGTGCTAGAACAAATAAAATTTGGAAGGGACTAATAGAGTTCCAAATATATGATCCAATCGATGTGAAGCCAAGATTCATTTATTACTTTGTGAATAACTCCTTTATACTATGAGCATTAGGTTCCTTTACTTAATACTATTTCTTTTCTGGTTAAGATGTATCATCTTATTGATCTCAGACTAATGTGTTCTCATGTATTGCTTAAAAAGTATTCTGAGACATGTCTATATCTGGAAACTCTAATTTTAATTCCCTCAATCACCAATACTGGAAGTTTTAACTCAAACATGAGCTCTAATATGAGACTACTCTTGATTATTCAGATATATTACTTGGGGAAATAATTGACTCATTGTTAATACAATCAGAGTAGTGCTTCTATAGGTGAGAATAATATAAATAGAAAATACTATAAGACAATCATCAGTAACTCTAAGAAAAGCAGTTAGTGGTACCACCTCTGCACTATATGGAATATAGGTCAATCTCAACTCATTGCATGAACAGCAGTGTATAACTGCATTGCTCTACAATTCTAATTGGCTTGCAATTGTAATGTCTGTGATATCTATAGTACTTATTGCTGCCCTTAAAACAAGGAAATAAACAAGACAAAATAGATGTGCATTGCCTTAGCAAAAAAACAAACAAACAAAAAGGTTATTTGGCTTTCTAAGTTAGATTTTTGTGGCATATGAGATTTGTTTTGACCTGGGTTAGGGTTCAAAGCATCATACTCATACATTAATTAATTGCCCTTGACTATTAATTGCACTTTATTCTGTCCTGGTGTTCATACTGCTCATTTGTAGCATTCTATCTGTATAATTAATTGCATCAATGCAACCACTCTGTCATCAGATATCTCAATGATTCAACCACACAGAGGTCAATGTATCCTTACAATGCTGTTGACTTCAAAGATGATTGAATAATTTCTGAGTAATAAAGGCATGGATTCTATACTCCTCTTTAAACAGTCAACCTATGATAAATGAGAAATCAATTAAAAGGGAGGAATTTAAAGAATGAATACAGAAATGATCAATGACATAAAAGTGGAAATCTGACTTACAACTAAAGCAATCATCTCAAAAAACCAGCTCATTATTTATAACAGATATGTCTTAAACTCACACTACTATCTGTAGAAAACAACTAAACAATAACCTGCATATGACCCTGCTAAAATGACCAGGACATGATTAATGCCTGACAGAGTGCCTCATACCTCCAAATACTTTAGTATCAAGTGGAGAAAGACAAATATGCACCTCTAACCAATTACATAGGATTCCCTACTTCTAATTAGCCCATCTGCTGCTTCCCCATCTCTACCACTGCCAATCACACTGAAATTTCCCTTAATTCAATATTATAAAGCATTTTCCTTCTTTTGCCAGTCTCTGAATCTCTATCAAAATCCAAAGTGATATTCCCTGACTCCCAGTCCATAGTAAGCTCTGAATATATAGTCTTTGTGTCTTGTCATTTGAGTGGACTTCACCTATTTCCACAGAACTCAGTAAAGGATTTAAAATCATTCAATAGATTAATTCATCTATTGAGCTCTATAAGTATGCAGTAGTGTTTGTTCCATTACTTTTGGAGAACTCTGAAGTCTATGCATAGATAGACAGCATGACATAATAGAAAAAGAAAGAATAGCCATCAGAAAACTCAAATTCTGGGCCTATTTCCAGAAATTTTCAATTTCTCTCTATAGACCTTACCTCTGTGGTTCTTGACTTCATCATGAGTGCAATGAGAATCTTAGAATAGAAAATCTTAAAGGGTATATCTGCCTCTTGACTAATTCTGACTGTGAGTTTAATTCCCTTGATTTCTTGATTTAAAGCTTGCAACTCTCTCTCTCTTTCTCTTTCTCTCTCTCTCTCACACACACACACACACACACACACACACTCAAACTTTTTCAGTTTATCTCCAATATTACTAGTAATTCCTGTTATAGTCAGAAATTATCTAATTAATTAATTTTAAAATCTGCAGTTCCTATCAAATAGCATTTATAAATTGTCTCAAAATGTATGGTTTTAATTAATTTACTTGATCTCAAATGTTCATTCCTGCTATACTTCTCAGATTACTTGACAAAGAATATAGGATTTGAGTAAGTGTTCATAAATAACATGTGAAGTGTTATTAAAAAGCAATTTGCACTGTAAGAAAGTTTAATTTGTTTGTTCTCTTTTCACTGAGAAACATGAAGCTAACAGCATTTTTAAAAAATGATGCCTTAATCTCCTTCCAGGAGTGTTGATTTATTCTCAAATACTAAAATCTCAGACTATACACTCATTCTGGATCAATCATCCTATTTTTCAATTCTTACTGTTTCTCAACTGCAGTAATCTAAACCACAGTAATATTGACAGGACATAAGAGCAGCTTGGGTCAATGTTTCTCACACTGTTTAATCCAGGAGGATGCACTGTCTAGGGAAGAGGGTACCAGGCCAGAGTGTAACTTTCAAGCCCAAGTTCTGTCTGCTGCTTCGCCCAAGTTCTGTCTGCTGCTTCTTTGTTGAATGACATTCAATACATTAGTGTATATCTCTGAGTTTCAGTGTTTTTACCAGTAAAATGAGATAATTAACAGCTAACCATAACTATCCTTCTCCCTTACAGTACTCCTTGAAGTTGAAATGAGGTAATATGGTATGTAGAATGTACTATAATTTGTAAAGTGGTATGAATGTTAAGTGGTAGTTTCATTGTTTTTTTTTTTTTTTTTTTTGGTTTCTTTTAATGGACTGGGGTTTAAATTCAGCACATACACCTTAAGCCAATTCTTTTATGTGAAGAGTTTTTTCGAGGTAGGGTCTGGATAACTATTATGTCGAGGCTGGCTTTGAACCTTGATCCTTCTGATCTCTGCCTCCTGAGTAGTTAGGATTATAAGCATGAGCCACTGGTGCCCAGATGCATTATTATTTTACTAGAAAAAATATAGATTAAAATATATCAACCATCCTAATTGTAGGTTAATGATAGTACATGAAACAATTCAGCTGATAATACAAAATTAGATATCTGAGATAACAAGGACACCTAATTTAACAAACAAAGATGTAGAATAAAATTCCACATCAAATTGGGGCCAAAAGAATTTTGGTATCTTTTAGACTTCAGATGAAAGAAAGAAAAGAAAGAAATAGAGAACCAAGGAAAGAAGGAAAGAGGGAGAGAGAGAAGAAGGAAGGAAGGAAGGAAGGAAGGAAGAAAAGAAGAAGTCTATGAGCCTACATAGCCTACATATAGCCCGGTATGTTCTAGGCATAATGCCCGTCATGATTTCAGAGATGATAAATCTAAAAAAATAAAAAATAAATAAATGCCTAGGAAAATCTAACAAATAAAGCATGAGTAAAATCTAAAAGCAACTAAAAAGAACATGATCAGTATTCTTTGTCCCTGGGTTGCTAAAGTTTTATATCAGTTATAGGGCCACTACAAGCTTAAAAGTGAGAGAACCAGTATGAAAACACATAAATAAAAAATCAAGAAGGTCTAAGGACAATTATACATTGAGAATATAATTTTTAGAGACAGGTCAAAACTTTCAACAGTCAGGATACATATGAATTGGAATCAGTTTGTGTGTCACATGTTTATCTGCTATTTTTCAGTTGCCAATATGCAATCATAATTAAGAGTAATTTATCTGTCGAGGAACGTCAAAGCAATACTTGAGTAAGCAGTGCATAGGATCTAAATCACAGAGTTGAATAAATGAATAATAATGAAATTATAATGGAGAAAAGTGAGAACAAAATAGAAGAAAAGAAATATATTTGATATCAAAAAACACTTTTCAACATTACTTCTTTTGTGATTAAAGAAATCTCTACTTCCTTCTAATATTGACACTAGTAGATGAAAACACAGGATAAACACTTCAGAACATTGGACTAGGCAAGGACTTTTTTGAGCAAGTCCCCTGAAACATAAGAAACAAAAGCAAAAATGGACATTTAGGGTTGAATCAAATGCAAAAGCTTACACACACAAAGGAAACCATCACAGAGTGAGAAAACATTTTCATACTGTACATCTGATGAAGGTTAATATCCAGACATTATAAACTGATCTCCAAAATCCCAAAACATTTTAGGATGCATTTTATATCCAAACTAAAGCATAGATATCAGTTATAAAATAAATTAAATTAAAATATTAATTCCATTTCTCTGATCTTTAATTTTTTTGGTATTTTTACTATATTGACTATGATCGCTAGAGATAGTATCACTTAGTTTTACCAGCATTTGGTTCTATACTTTGATCCTTTGCTGTCAGTTGTTTCTCTTCATTGAAATATGTCATTATATACCATTACTTTACCATGCAATCTGAAATTCATATACAATGTCATAATATTTGAGAATCACGAATTTTTAGAGCCTTGTTCCTTGAGTTTGGAACAAATTCTTGTCTAGAGTCATCTTACCCTGAATGCACATGAGCTCATCTAAAACGAATTCTCTGATAGCCCAACCTCTTGCAAATTTTGTGAGATATGTTGAACCCCCATTTTTATTCCATTTGTGTGGCACTAAAGCATTATAATTTGTTTCAAAAGGGCAAAAATGGAAAGATTCTCATATACTGATTCCTCAGGTCAGGTAGAGAAAAACACAGGCAGGAAAAGTTCTTTGCTATATATTCTTTCTTAACTCACTGAATGTGATAGATATGGAAAGAAGACTGAACAATTTACCACAAATTGTATCACAAACACAGTCACAATTTTCTTTCTATCCAAACTATATATACATTTTATAGTTGAGAAAAGAAACACCTAAAAGCATCAGAAAAACAGCCTCCTTTCCAGGAGAACTCAGCTCCTCAAGAGCTCAGTCATACTCATTCTTCTTTTCTTTTAATTTTATTTAAAATTACTTCTCCAATCAATCAGTTTTAAAATATTTTCTAAAATTTGATTTTAAAATACTTTCTAAAATTGGTCAAATTTAGAAAATTTTTTCATTTTTATTACAATTAAATATAAATGTTAAAATTCTCATAGTTTCATTTCATGTGCAAAACACATAATTCTAAGCTAAAGTTTGATCAGTGAATACACAGAGCCCTCCTTTTTCTAAACTCTACAAGACTCTGGACCACAACTTCATTTTTAAATGTATTAATCTGAAAAAAGTCTGTATCGATAGGAAGGATGCTCATATGAATTATTGAAGTTTGTTATCCATTTATAAGAGCACCTTTTAAAACTGATAGGAGACTTACACAAGTTTTCATACCAACATCTGCCCTAACTGTTAAATGATGTACTTCACTTCTTCTGAAGCATCAAATGGATAACTGTCATTTGTACTGGCAATGTCTGAGCACTGTAAAGTTTGGTGCACGCAAACCACTTTTGGGTTTGCGAAGATGACTATCCCTATTTGTCCCAAAGGAAGTTTCTCCTTTGATTTTATATGTACCCAAGTCATTCCATTGCCAAGGCCTTGTCATTGAGCCACATTTTTTACGTCTATGCCAATTTGTCTGGTTGAACTCCATGGTAATTTACATGATCAGCTTCTAGATCTCTGAGAATAATTTTGTTTTCTCCCATAAACTCAGTGATGAAAAAGCATTTCTACATGCATTCAAGATTAGAAAAGATTCTGAACTAAAAAAGATATAAATTAAATAGACTCTCTTAATTATTAATTTTAAATTTTGACTCCTTTACTATATTCTTATTTAATTCTAATCCCCCATTCTAATAGCCTGCCTAGTACTCTTTTTTCTAAACTCCTATTGGCTTTTCATTTGCATGTTTTTTTTTTAATCATTTTGACTAAAGTGAGAGGTCATTATTATTGTTTAGGAGGGAGGCAGCTACTGTATTATTTAGTATTTAGGAAACCACAAATCTCCTTTTCATTGGATTCATTAGGTTTTCCTTTATCTTTTATATTGTATATCCTGCAAGTTGAGTGGAAAGTTGATGGAATAGGATACCTATTAAGTGTGATACGAATATTAAATCAACATGAAATACAGAGATCAGATTAAACATGTGACCTCTAGCACAAAGTCACTTAGGTTTAAATTCTAGGTTCTTTTCTATTGATCTCATTAGTTAGGGTCAATTATTTAAACTCTCTGTTCCCAAGTTCACACTAAATTAAATGACATAGAACAGTGTCCATGGCACAAAGAGTAATCAATAAAAGCCATCAAATCAGATTTATATGATATTTACTTACTCATGCATTATTTAAGAATGTTTACATTATCTTATAAAATTTACCTTAAAACTACTTCTGGAGGTCTATGTTCAAGCATCACTTGGACTGGTCAGTGAATATTAAACACTGGCAAATTTTTTAAATTGGACTTGAATTTGATCAAGATTGTTCATTGAACCTAAATTTACAGGGAACACACAGAAGGAAAGACAAGTTGAATTCCACCGTGTGGGTAAATATGTGAAATGAGAGATAAAATGAGAGTGAGAATGAGAGAGAGAGAACAAGAACGAGGAGGGTAGGAACTGAATTATAAACCTAAAAACCTTCCTGGAGAAAGGGCTGCTAGAAGACAAGCTTCATCCACTATAGTAAGAACTGTGAAATCTTCAGCAAATGGAGGAGGGAAAAATTTTCTAAATTACAAAATGCATATCTAAAACCTAAATGAGGATGGGAAAAGATTAATCAGGACATAGCAAATCTAAAACAGAATTCAAGTTATAATGCATGAATCTAATTCTACAAATAACCTAACCATACTGAAGTGAATGGGAGGGCAAAGTTCTAAACTTAATCCGCTTGCAAAATATGATTTGGCACAATGTTGTAAGGCTAAAGACAAAATGAACTATGACAAATTCTGCACTTAAATAGAAATTGTTTCTCAAAGAGGTGTTGTTTAGCAATTCTGAAACTGATTTGTATGTTTAGTAATACTGAAAAAGTACAACTTTTGTAATGAGAGCCACATTTCTTAAATTAGGGCAAAAATAGGTACAGAAAAGAGAAAAAGAAAGGATAGAATCAAACCTTTGGTTTTGTATTGGATCAGAGCTATCAGTATAAATCTGCGGGTTTTTAGTAGACAGATGTTCTTCCATTTATGAGTGGGTTATAACCTGATAAACCCATCCTAAGTCAAAAGCATTGTAAGTCAAAAATGCACTTAATACATTTAGCCTAATGAACACCATAGTAATCCAGAAAGCATTGACAGTTTATTCTGTTGATCAAATGGGTAAAAGAATTAAACAAAGAAGTATTAGACTATAACCCAAGAATAAAATAAACTTCCATAAATCCATGCTGATATAAATACATGAGTTTTTGATAGAACTGGGTTTTGTACTCAGGGCCTGGTGCTTCCTAGAAAGGCACTCTAGGACTTGAACCATGCTTCCAACCTTTTTGATTTAAATTATAATTGAACAAAAAACTTAAGAAAGAATAAAGGCCATTGTTTCCTTGTAGAAGATTTCCAATTAGTAAGTATATGGAAATTGGAGAAAATACAAAATCTCCATTAGACAAATAACAGACTTTATAATTATTCCAGGCAAGATTCACATTCTCTAATGAATGAAATATAGTAAGTGAAAGTTTGAGGCTAAATAAAATATTTACTTAGTCTCTAAGTATCTGCTCATAATATTGAATAATAAAAAAAGATAGTCATTTTACAGTGGAGGGGGATAACAGACACCAACTTAAAAAATAAAAATTATCATCACCAGGTCTAAGACACATCAGTACTATCTACTCACTGACGTGAGGAGCTAATGAGGAGCATATAACTTCTATGTAGGTTTTGTCAAAGGTTCATAACCTCCAAGTAATTGTGAATAAACATTAGAGTAACACAAATTGAAGTGTATTTTACAAATGATTGGCCAGTATTCTTCACAAGTGTTAAGACCTTAAGATGAAAGGAGCAAATGAGAAACTTTAAGATGAGAGGAGATTGTAGTGTCATGTAAAAACTACAGTGTGTGATACTGGAATAAACCTTGAGTCAGAAAAAGAATGCTAGTACTGAATGAAAAGTAAGCTAACCTCAAGTTTTGATGGTATGGTACCAAGGTTAATTTCCTCATTTTGAAAATACAGTGATGTAAGATGTTAACATGATAGGAAGAAAATTAAATTACAGTTTTTGCAAATTTTCTGGAACTCTAATTCTTTTAAAATGAAAGATGAAAAACAGTAATGCAAGAGCAATAGATTAAAAAATTAAATCACATGAAACTAATCACAGTGTTTGATTTTTCAGTAAAACAAGAAAAAAATTGTAAGACAATTGGAATGTTTGAGTAGATAATTGACTGAACCACAATGATTGATATTTGGGACTAACTAATACATATGTCTATTGTGTAATGGGTGAAATTTTTAAAACAAAGTTCTTAAATTTAGAGTAGTATATTAGATTTTTCAGATAAAATTATATGATGCCTGGAATATCAGTTACCTTGCTAAATAGAGGAAGAAACTAGTTATGCAAGAAACAACTCAAGCAAGAACTTAACATTGCTTGAAGGACACTTGACATTTTTTTAAAAAATGTTTTTACTATATATGTTTAATTGACCATAACAAAAAAATTCAAAATGAACACATAATTATTTTAAAAATAGATTGATTATGACCTCAATCTTCCTTTCTCTGCTTTGTCCTGCTATGTCTGTTTCCCCAGCAATGGTAAGACGAACATCACTAATTGTTTAGCTCTCCGAGACCCTGTGCAGCCATATTAGTTCCTAGTCAGTTAAATCTGCTTTTACTCTACCTGTTTTAGAAGCAAAACTCTTCTTTTTTACACAGTTGTTCATTAATAATCTGCTGTGTGGATTTTTAAAATCTGACCTCTCAATGATAAATTAGTTTTTGCCTTATTTTTGTCTTTCATAATAAAGTTCTAATATAACTTGAAGAATGAATGCCATATATATGGAATATTCTTCCCTTCTAATCCCATGTCATAAGCGAAAGACTCAAATGTTCTTACTAAGAATTTGATAATAAATACTTCTGGGAAAGAAATAACTACTAATACTTAACATACCATTTCTTAGATAACAATAGTATTCATATTTCATTTACTTAATTGGATCAATAATTCTAAAAAGTCAGAACTAAGGAAACTGAGTCAGAGTGAATGTAACCTAAACACAGAGCCTGCAAATGATAGAACAGGTACAGGAATTTTAGGAGTACTTTCTCTAGAGTTTGTGTTCTTGGCCATTTATATATAAATATATTTATGTATTATATACTGTATATATATAACTATATGTATTAGAATGTGCATATATATTCTAATAGGGAATGAATGTTTTAACCTACTGTAATATTATATTTAAACATTGAGAGTTAGGAAAGAAAATCTAAAAGGAGCACATTAAAAAAAATAAGCCAGCACAATTTAAAATGTCAGTGATCTCAAAGCAATAAACATATAATAACATTAATAACAGAATTCAAAATAAAATAAAGTATAGTTCAAATACGACTGTTTTGAACAAACAAAACACATGTGATTAAGGGAAATACAGTAGTCCTGAGACTTTGTAAAAACTAACATAGCCAACAAGAAAACAAGTAAGCATGATAACTATAATAAATATTGGACAGAACTACAATGCAGTGGAAAATTGAAGCATTACTCTTCAAAGCTGATGATTTCAAAGAGAAGATTTAAATAACACAATTAGTGGATCTTATGTAGCACATATGAGTTTGTGCACTCTCATTTCTCTCAACACCAATTGCTTAGAGTGAATGACATTAATATAGTATCCTTCATCTTGAAGAATATTTTGTTAAGTTTTTTTGTATTCAGATTTAAAAGGGGGAGTCAGACACAGTGAAATCAGCAGTTTCAAAGATCAATCTGCTATGTTATAGAGGATCCAGTTGAAGAAAAGTAGAAAGGGAAAGAGAAAAAAGGAAAACAAAGTAGAGAAATACTTGAATAGGGAATTTAATTTTAAAAAGTATCAAATATAAAGTTGCAAACTGTCTTAACTCTTCAGTATGTAATACAAATTCCTTCATTTCCTTAAAACTATAAAATCACTAAGCCTACCTATCTCATAAATGAATGAGCCCCTAGAAATCCCAGAATTCTAGAGGCAGAAGAATACTTCCTTAGACCATGGAATTAAGATTTGTAAAAATCTTACATCAATCCTATTTGACAGAAAGATATCATACGGCTTCTCTTCTTGATAGATAGCTAAAAGTTGCATATATAAATACATATTTATACTTCTGTGTTCATATGACTGTGTCTTTACAGTAATAAAAGAATGCGTTGTGCAGAAGTATCATTGCAATAGAAAGAATTCCTACCCTTGTCAAATATGCATGGAATTTGTGGAAATAAATGAAGGTTACCCACATGAAAGATAGCATGGGAAGTTAGCCACCATCACTTTGTATGGAAGAGACTCAAAAACAAGTCAAACAGTGGAAAAACTTTTTAGTGGAAAAAAGTCAAGGTTTCAATTAAGAATTTACCTCTTCATTACAGACTATTGGCTTGTGGAAACTGTGAGTTTGCTAACTACAACTGGAGTTTTCTTTTTGATTTGCTTTGCCTGGTTAGTCTATTTGAAATTGAGGAAAGAGTGCAAAAATTAATGAAAACTGTCAGAAATTAATAAAGTCAGGGTATTTTGGGTGATTTGTACAAAGGCTAGTTTCACTTTCTGGAACTAGCTACAAAAGTTGAGGATCAGAGTTTGTTTCCAATATGGTATGATCATGTGTCTTTTGAAACAAAATTGCCAGATATTAAGCACAAATACCAGATGGCATTAGATCTCTCCCAATATGTGATTATGTTAATTCATACTAGAAACTATTCATGGATATGGAAAACATACCAAAGACATAGCACCCTAAAAAAATATTGAGCACATAATTAACTCTGAAATTGACCATTAATTAGAGAAAAAAAATTTTAAATCAATAAGTTGATAGAATTTATACAAAACAGGAAGTGAAATAAAATTTCAAAAAAAAATTAACACTTATGTCAGGAAAATGAAAAATATATCTTAATTAAAATATCTTAAAATAAATTTAGCACTTATTTAAAAAAGTGATATGAAACAAATCAATTCAGAGAAAAGAAATTACTATAAAGGAAAGCAGAAGTATATAACAATACAAAAACAACAGTGGTTGGCCTGGAGCCAGAGGCTCATTTCTATAATCTTAGCTACTCAGGAGGCAAAGATCAGGAGGATAGCGTTTCTAAGCTACTCAGGGCAAGTAATTTTTGAGATCCTATATCAAAAAAAAAAAACCATCATAAAAAAGGGCGGTGGAGTGGCTGAAGGTATAGGCCCTAAGTTCAAACCCACTACCACAAAAAAAAATTGCTTGAATGTAAAACCTAGTTCACTAAAATATGTGCTGACTAATAATCTTTTTTTAATTATTATTCATTTATTCACATTTGCATACCTTTTTGGGTCATTTCTCCCCCCTGCCCCCTCCCCCCTCTCCTCCCCTCCCCCCACTCCTCCCCTCTCCCCTCTCCTCCCCTCTCCCCTCTCCTCCCCCTCCCCTCTCCTCCCCTCCCCCATCACTTCCAGACAGACCTTGTTCTGCCCTTATCTCTAATTTTATTGAAGAGAAGACAAAAGCATAATAAGGAAGAAAAAGCGTTTTTGCTAGTTGAGTTAAGGATAGCTATACAGAGAGATTCCTAGCATTGCTTTCATGCACAAATGTGTTACAACCCAAGTTGATTCATCTCTAACTGACCTTTTCACTAGTTACTGATCCTCTTCTCATGTTGACCTCTGTGGCTTTAAGGTTTCTGTATTAGTTCCTCTGGAGTGGGGACATCAAACCCCTTCATGTTTTGGGTTTTCTATCTATTCCCACATTTCTAGTAAGTTCTCTCCCCTTGTCATGTGATCCAAGTCCAACCACATCACTGCATTTGCCCTAGATCTAAAGTCTGCATATAAGGGAGAATATATGATTTTTGGTCTTCTGATACTGGCTAACTTTGCTAAGAATGATGTTCTCCAGTTCCATCCATTCACCTGCAAAAAAGATTTCATTCTTCTTCATGGCTGAGTAAAATTCCACAAAAATCTTTAGATTTATAAAATGAACATACAACAAGTTAAAATGTAAATTGAAGTATTAAATATAGATTATAATGCACATTGAATAAATAAGTAATAATTAACTGCAGATTGTCAAAATATGCAGATAAAATATGTATTTTAAAGGGACACATAGACATGCCATATGATCCAGTAATATCGCTCCTAGGGATATACCCAAATGAATGCTACTCAAGTTATTACAAAAGCACCTGCATGCCCATATTTATTGCAGCCCTATTTACAATACCCAAACTATGGAAATAGCCAAGGTGCCCCACTACTGACGAATGGATCAAGAAAATGTGGTATTTGTACACAATGGAATTTTACTCAGCCACAAAGAATGACATTTTATCATTTGCAAAGAAATGGATGGAACTAAAGAACATCATCTTATGCAAAGTTAGCCAGGCTCAGAAGGCCAAAAATTGCATGTTCTCCCTCAAATGCAGATTATAGACCCAAAACAAATGCAGTATTATTATTGGACATGGGTAACACACTAAAGGGAGAACATGCAAGGGAAATAGGAAAAGGAAAGGAAATCTAAAACTTGGATGTGATTGCAGAGTGAATAAAGTAATCTTAAACTGACAAAGGCCACTAGGGCAAGGGGACCAGGAAGCAGTGAGGAGGTCTGGTAGAAAAGAACCAAAGTGGGTTGCATTACACAAGTGCATAGAAGCAATGCTAGGAATCTCTCTGTATAGCTATTTTTACCCCAAACTAATGAAAATGTTATATCTTTCTTATTATCTCTTATGCTTTCTCTTCAACAAAATTGGTGAAGAGGGCAGAACATGTTCTGCCTGGAAGCAGGTGGTCAGGCGGAGGAGGGTTTGGGAGGGTGGAGGGTTGGGAGGGTGGAGGAGAGGTGGCACAACATATACACATGTAAGGAAATGTAAAAATGATAAAATAAAAGGAGAAAAGAAAGCATAAATAAATAATAAAAGGGACACATAAACTTTTGATAGTAGTATAAATCATTTACTAATTCATAAATATGAGGAAACAAGATACATTGAAAATTTAATATTAAAAATCTGTGGTACCTATGCATTAATAGGTATAATACCAAGGCAAAAATTCCATCAACCAATGAATAAGGAAGGACTAGCATGAAAAAAATGTCACACTAAGGGGAGGGCTCTCACTGGAGGGGAGTAAAAAAAGGAAGAAGGTGAATATGGTTGGGCGTACTTTCTATATAAGAAAAAGCATAGAATTTTTAAACCATAAAGAGGAAAATAGAAAGGAGAAAAATAGAGGTGATGAACCAATTCAGGATATAGTACATATATACATAGAAATGTCATAATGAAACTCTGTGTAGCTATCTTAAACAAACAAAAAAAAAGTCTTTCAACAGAGGACAGGAGGATAAAGCAGGTCCTGTCTGGGGATTGGTACCAGTAGAAGAGAGGAAACTATAAGGAAAGGCTGTAGGAGTGTGAATGTGGCAGAAATATTATGTCCTCATGTATGAAAATTGAAAAATGAGACCTGTTGAAACTATTCCAGGAACAGGAGGAATGTGGATAAAGGAGAATGATGGAGGGGGTGAATTTAACTAAGATATACTGTAAGCAGTTTTATAACTGTCACAATGTACCTCTAGTATAACAATAATATAACAAAAATAAAAAATAAACTCCCAAAAATGTACAGTGTGAGTTAAATTTATTGGTAAAATATGTAAATAATTTAGAAAATAATTATTATATTTTTCAGTATGTATTTGAAAATTTAGAAGATTTTTAAAAAGCTTTTGAAATAATTTGTGTGGCATATATTAACTCCCCTCAAAATCTCCAAAAAATGTGTATGCAAATGCACAGAAGATGTAGAGGTGAAGATTGGAAAACAGTGAGCATCTAGTTGGTGAACCCAGTTTAGCCTACTCTCTATTATAGTAAATAAAATTTGATCAAAAATTGACCATGTCTATTCGTCTGCACAACAGTGGAGTGGTCACCACTGAGACTTTATGACTCACAAAGTCAAAAATAGTTATTATATGGCCCTTTATAGGAAAAGTTTCCTGATCTCTGCTATAGACAAATCTCACAGGGCAATGATAATATGAAAATATCAAATAAAAAACATCAAAGTTTTATTCAATAATTAAAAATAATTGACATTTATAGAGAGTATATCTATTGATAGAGAATATATGACATGAATGCCATTACATTTCAATGCATCGCAATTTGAAAATGAGAAATAGTCACAACCCTTTCCTCCATTCCCTTTGTTTGTTTGGTTGGTTTTCTTTTGAAAATGTCTTAAGAAGTAGCCCAGTGTGGCCTAAAATTTGATCTTGCTGCCTCTGCCTTCACAGTGGTATAATTACAGAGGGGCACACCACACCCACCTACCCTCCATTCTTGCTATTACAATATCAGTTTAAAAACTTGTGTTAATTTAAATAGATCATATGATCACACCCAGAATATTTGACCTTACCCAAGATGCAGAACTCTTACCCTTCATTCCCACATACATTATACTAACTCCATCCACACAGTATGTAACAAGTTTTCCCAGATAAATGTAACTCATGGAGAAACAGAGTATGTATGTGATTGTGAATAAACTTCTCTAAAAGAGGCAAAAGAAGGGGCTTCCCCATTCTTGCCAAATTTTCTTTCAATCTTAAAAATTTTGTAACTCTCTGCTCTTCAGTTGCAAAGAATCAAAGTTCCAACTTTATGCAACTTGGTGAAATGATTAGGAATAAAAGGGAATGGCTTCTCTTTGTGTAACATAAGAAATATACAGTGTAATTACTGTTCATAATTTTTTTTTCCTTTTTCTTTTATTATTCATATGTGCATACAAGGCTTGGTTCATTTCTCCCCCCCGCCCCCACTCCCTCCCTTACCACCCACTCCGCCCCCTCCCAATCCCCCCCTCACTACCCAGCAGAAACTATTTTGCCCTTATTTCTAATTTTGTTGTAGAGAGAGTATAAGCAATAATAGGAAGGAACAAGGGTTTTTGCTGGTTGAGATAAGGATAGCTATACAGGGCATTGACTCACATTGATTTCCTGTGTGTGGGTGTTACCTTCTAGGTTAATTCTTTTTGATCTAACCTTTTCTCTAGTACCTGTTCCCCTTTTCCTATTGGCCTCAGTTGCTTCTAAGGTATCTGCTTTAGTTTCTCTGCGTTGAGGGAAACAAATGCTAGCTAATTTTTTAGGTGTCTTACCTATCCTCACCCCTCCCTTGTGTGCTCTCACTTTTATCAGGTGCTCATAGTCCAATCCCCTTGTTGTGTTTACCCTTGATCTAATGTCCACATATGAGGGAGAACATACGATTTTTGGTCTTTTGGGCCAGGCTAACCTCACTCAGAATGATGTTCTCCAATTCCATCCATTTACCAGCGAATGATAACATTTCGTTCTTCTTCATGGCTACACAGAATTCCATTGTGTATAGATACAACATTTTCTTAATCCATTCGTCAGTGGTGGGGCATCTTAGCTGTTTCCATAACTTGGCTATTGTGAATAGTGCCGCAATAAACATGGGTGTGCAGGTGCCTCTGGAGTAACAGTCTTTTGGGTATATCCCCAAGAGTGGTATTACTGGATCAAACGGTAGATAGATGTCTAGCTTTTTAAGTAGCCTCCAAATTTTTTTCCAGAGTGGTTGTACTTGTCTACATTCCCACCAACAGTGTAAGAGGGTTCCTCTTTCCCGGCATCCTCGCCAACACCTGTTGCTGGTGGTGTTGCTGATGATGACTATTCTAACAAGGGTGAGGTGGAATATTAGCGTGGTTTTAATTTGCATTTCTTTTATTGCTAGAGATGGTGAGCATTTTTTCATGTGTTTTCTGGCCATTTGAATTTCTTCTTTTGAGAAAGTTCTGTTTAGTTCACTTGCCCATTTCTTTATTGGTTCATTAGTTTTGGGAGAATTTAGTTTTTTAAGTTCCCTGTATATTCTGGTTATCAGTCCTTTGTCTGATGTATAGTTGGCAAATATTTTCTCCCACTCTGTGGGTGTTCTCTTCAGTTTAGAGACCATTTCTTTTGATGAACAGAAGCTTTTTAGCTTTATGAGGTCCCATTTATCTATGCTGTCTCTTAGTTGCTGTGCTGCTGGGGTTTCATTGAGAAAGTTCTTACCTATACCTACTAACTCCAGTGTATTTCCTACTCTTTCCTGTATCAACTTAAGAGTTTGGGGTCTGATATTAAGATCCTTGATCCATTTTGAGTTAATCTTGGTATAGGGTGATATACATGGATCTAGTTTCAATTTTTTGCAGACTGCTAACCAGTTTTCCCAACAGTTTTTGTTAAGAGGCAGCTATTTCTCCATCGTAAATTTTTAGCTCCTTTGTCAAAGATAAGTTGCTTATAGTTGTGTGGCTTCATATCTGGGTCCTCTATACTGTTCCACTAGTCTTCATGTCTGTTTTTCTGCCAGTACAATGCTGTTTTTATTGTTATTGCTTTGTAATATAGTTTGAAGTCAGGTATTGTGATACCTCCAGCATTGTTCTTTTGACTGAGTATTGCCTTGGCTATTCGTGGCCTCTTGTGTTTCCACATAAATTTAACAGTAGATTTTTCAATCTCTTTAATGAATGTCATTGGAATTTTGATGGGAATTGCATTAAACATGTAGATTACTTTTGTGAGTATCGACATTTTTACTATGTTGATTCTACCAATCCATGAGCATGGGAGATCTCTCCACTTTCTATAGTCTTCCTCAATCTCTTTCTTCAGAAGTATATAGCTTTCCTTGTAGAGGTCTTTCACATGTTTTGTGAAAGTTATTAGTTATTTCATTTTTTTTTGAGGCTATTGTAAATGGAATTGTTTTCATACATTCTTTTTCCATTTGCTCATTGTTAGTGTATAGAAATGGTAATGATTTTTCTGTGTTGATTTTATATCCTGCTACCTTGCTATAGCTATTGATGATGTCTAGAAGCTTTTGAGTAGAATTTTTTGGGTCTTTAAGGTATAGGATCATGTCGTCTGCAAATAGGGATATTTTGATAGTTTTTTTACCTATTTGTATTCCTTTTATTCCTTCTTTTTGCCTAATTGCTCTGGCTAGAAATTCCATTACTATGTTGAATAGGAGTGGAGATAGTGGGCATCCTTGTCTGGTTCCTGATTTTAGATGGAATGGTTTCAGTTTTTCTCCATTAAGTATAATGCTGGCTGTAGGTTTGTCATATATAGCTTTTATAATGTTGAGGAACTTTCCTTCTATTCCTAGTTTTCTTAGAGCTTTTATCATGAAATGATGTTGGATCTTATCAAAGGCTTTTTCTGCATCTATTGAGATGATCAAGTGGTTTTTGTCTTTGCTTCTGTTAATGTGGTTTATTACGTTTATTGATTTTCGTATGTTGAACCACCCCTGCATCCCTGGGATGAAGCCTACTTGGTCGTGGTGAATAATCTTTTTGATGTGTTGCTGAATTTGGTTTGCCATTATTTTGTTGAGGATTTTTGCATCAATGTTCATTAAGGAGATTGGCCTATAGTTCTATTTGGAGGTGTCTTTGCCTGGTTTTGGGATAAGTGTAATACTGGCTTCATAAAATGTGTTTGGCAGTTTTCCTTCCCTTTCTATTTTGTGGAACAGTTTAAGGAGGGTTGGTATAAGTTCTTCTTTAAAGGTCTGATAGATTCAGCAGAGAATCCATCAGGTCCTGGACTTTTCTTTTTAGGGAGACTCTTGATTGCTATTTCAATTTCATTTTGTGTTATAGGTCTATTCAGGTGATTAATTTCCTGTTGGTTCAGTTTTGGATGATCATATGTATCTAGAAATCTGTCCATTTCTTTTAGATTTTCAAATTTATTTGAATATAGATTCTCAAAGTAGTCTCTGATGATTTCCTGGACTTCTATGGTGTTTGTTGTTATCTCTCCTTTTGCATTCCTAATTCTACTAATTTGGGTTTTTTCTCTCCTCATTTTAGTCCAGTTTACCAGGGGTCTATCGATCTTGTTTATTTTTTCAAAGAACCAACTTTTTGTTTCATTAATTCTTTGTATGGTTTTTTTGGTTTCTATTTCATTGATTTCAGCTCTTATTTTTATTATTTCTCTCCTTCTATTTGTTTTGGGATTTGCTTGTTCTTGTTTTTCTGGGAGTTTGAAATGTATCATTAGGTCATCAATTTGGGGATCTTTCAATCTTTTTAATATATGCACTCATGGCTATAAACTTTCCTCTCAAGACTGCCTTAGCTGTGTCCCATAGGTTCCGGTAGGTTGTGTTTTCATTTTCATTGACTTCCAGGAACTTTTTACTTTCCTCTTTTATTTCATTGATGATCCATTCTTCATTAAGTAATGAGTTATTTAGTTTCCAGCTGTTTGCATGTTTTTTGTCTTTACTTTTTTTGTTGAGTTCTACTTTTACTGCATTGTGGTCAGATAGTATGCACGGTATTCTTTCTATTTTCTTGTATTTGCTGAGGCTTGCTTTGAGCCCTAGCATATGATCTATTTTGGAGAAGGTTCCATGGGCTGCTGAGAAGAATGTATTTTGTGTACAGGTTGGATGAAATGTTCTGTAGACATCTACTAGGTCCATTTGATCTATTGCATATTTTAGATCTTGGATTTCTTTATTGAGTTTTTGTTTGGATGACCTATCTATTGATGATAATGGGGTGTTAAAGTCTCCAACAACCACTGTGTTGGCATTTATATATGCTTTTACATCTTTCAGGGTATGTTTGATGAAATTGGGTGTGTTGACATTGGGTGCATACAGATTGATGATTATTATTTCCTTTTGGTCTATTTCCCTTTTTATTAGTATGGAATGTCCTTCTTTATCTCGTTTGATTGATGTAGGTTTGAAGTCTACTTTGTCAGAGATAAGTATTGCTACTCCTGCCTGTTTTCGGGGGCCATTGGCTTGGTAAATCTTCTTCCAGCCTTTCATCCTAAGCGTATGCTTATTTCTGTCAGTGAGATGAGTCTCCTGTAAGCAACAAATTGTTGGATCTTCTTTTTTAATCCATTTTGTCAAACAGTGTCTTTTGATGGGTGAATTAAGTCCATTAACATTAAGCGTTAGTACTGATTGGTATGTGGTGATTCCTGTCATTTAGTTGTCTTAGTTGTTTGAAGGTTTGATTGCGTGTACCTAAGTTGAGGTTACTCTCTACTGTCTTGCTTTTTCTTTTCCTGTGGTTTGGTGCTGCCTGCCTTTTCATGGTTAAGTTGGGTGTCACTTTCTGTGTGCAGGATCCCTTGCAGAATCTTTTGTAATGGTGGCTTTGTGGTCACATATTGTTTTAGTTTCTGCTTATCATGGAAGACTTTTATTGCTCCATCTATTTTGAATGATAGCTTTGCTGGGTAGAGTATCCTGGGGATGAAGTTATTTTCATTCAGTGCCCGGAAGATCTCACCCCACGCTCTTCTTGCTTTTAATGTTTCTGTTGAGAAGTCTGCTGTGATTTTGATGGGTTTACCTTTGTATGTTACTTGTTTTTTCTCTCTTACAGCCTTCAATATTTTTTCCTTAGTTTCTGAACTTGATGTTTTAATGATGATATGTTGTGCAGTAGTTCTATTTTGATCTGGTCTGTTTGGTGTCCTGGAGGCCTCTTGCATCTGTATGGGAATATCTTTCTGCACATTTGGGAAATTTTCCGTTATTATTTTGTTGAATATATTATGCATTCCCTTCGCTTGCACCTCTTCTCCTTCTTTGATGCCCATGATTCTCAAGTTTGGTCTTTTGATGGAGTCAGTGAGTTCTTGCATTTTCTTTTCACAGGTCTTGAGTTGTTTAATTAATAGTTCTTTGGTTTTTCCTTTAATTACCATTTCATCTTCAAGTTCTGAGATTCTGTCTTCTGTTTGTTGTATTCTGCTGGATTAATGTTCCGTTTTGTTTTGCAGTTCTGTTTCATTCTTTTTTCTGAGGTTTTCCATATCCTGGAAGTTTTCCTCTTTAATGTTGTCTATTTTTGTCCTGAGTTCATTTATCCATTTATTCATTGTGTTCTCTCTTTCACTTTGGTGTTTATACCGTGCTTCTATGGTTTCCTTTATTTCTTCTTTTCCTTTTTCAAATTCTCTATTTTTGTTGTCTTGGAATTTCTTGAGTGTCTCCTGTACATTTTGGTTGACCCTATCCAGTATCATCTCTATAAAATTCTCATTGAGTACTTGTAGTATGTCTTCTTTTAAACTATTCTTGTGGGTTTCATTGGGTCCTTTGGCATAGTTTATCTTCATTTTGTTGGAGTGTGTATCTGAGTTTCTGTTCTCTTCATTCCCCTCTGGTTCCTGTACTAATTTTTTGCTATGGGGAAACTGGTTTCCCTGTTTTTTCTGTCTTCCCGTCATTGTCGTTGGTGTTGTTACTGTCCGTGTACTGTGTGCAATTAAGTATTTTCTAGCTTGTAATAATAACAATGGTAATATTTAGAATGGAAGGGTGAGCTGAGTTGGAAAGCAAGAAGTTAAAGAAAAGTGGAAAACAAATATACAGACAAGAGGGAGAAAGCAGAACAAGGTATCAGACAAGAGAGTTTCAAAAGTATAAACAGGGAGTGTTAGTGTACTAATCGACAGTAAGCTGAACAGACATTAGAGAGACATAGAGAGGATTGAAAATCAAAGATAAAAAGTAAAAAATAAGTAAATGAAAGAAATATCTATATATAAAAATGAATTAAAATAAAATGGAAAATAGAAAATTAAAAAACAGAAAACAAAAAACTTCCAAGTTTATATGCAATGCAGTTTCAGTCTTAATAATTTGGGTGTCCGTATCAATCTCCAGTCCTGGAATTGGTGCCTCAGATGTTTTTCTGTAGTTGTCTCATCAAAGGGGATGCATAAAGTAGAACAAAACTACACACTCACACACACACACACACACAAAGCCCCACCAAGTGTCCGAAGTTCAAATGCAATATAGTTTCAGTAAGTTTTTCGGCTTGCAGGTGTAATTCAGTTGTTCTCTCATCAAAGGTAGGGAGAAAAAGAAAAAAAAAAGTCTGGAGACTGTTCTGAGAGTGGTATCTGCAACTGTGGCTTGCCTGCCTGCTGCACTCAGCCTGCTGTAGCTGGCGGCGTTATTTATGCAGATCTCTGGGGTGAAGTTAGCACTCACCTGGTCCCACAGGCTTTGTTTGTTCAGAGTTCTCCTGTGCGGGAGCCTCTGGTACAAGCTTTCCCCTTTCCAAGCACTGGGAAAAGTGACACTGCCCCCGCGTTGTCAGGCCTGCGTGTTTATTTACAGTTCATGTGGGAGGTGGGTCTTCCCCCCTCTCCTGTGCAGTTTTCCTCCCACTGCCACTTTCACAAGCTTTCCTGCTCCTGATTACTGGGCAGTGCTGCTGCTCCTGCCGGCTGCCATGTTTGTTTACAGCTCAGGTGGGAAGTGGGTCTTTCCTCCTCTCCTGTGGAGTTTTCCTCCCTCCGCCACTCTCACAGGCTTTCCCACTCCTGGTTGCTGGGTGTGCGCCCCGCTCCTGCCAGAGCCTCTCCGGCCTGCCTGGCTTGTTTCTTTACAGTCCCGGGAAGGATTCCCTTCCCCCAATCTTCAGTGCTCAGGGCACCCCACCCTCTTTCCAGCGTGTCTTAATTGTTCTTATTGCTTATTACTCAGTTTCTCTTTTTTCCCTAGGTGGAGTTCAGTCTGCCCAGTGGGCTATGCTTCTCTGGCCCAAGTTTGTCTGTGGGAGAACCGCGGTACCTCGAAGCTCACCTGGTCCGCGTCTTCCCAGTGTGTGCTGGCCACTGGTGGCCCGTGGCCCGGGGGCCCTCCTCATTTCTCCATTTAACGTGAAGTGGAGATTCTCTGCACTGGCTGGAGGTGTGGAGGGGTCAAAGTTATGCCTTTTCTCAGTGATTATGCCTGCAAAGTGTGCCTCCAGCGTCTCTCCAAGATTTCACTATAGGAGGCTCGCTTTCTGCTTCCTCCCTCTAGCCACCATCTTGCCATTCTGTTCATAATTTTTTAAAGAAAGAATTCTATGTTAATCAACAGCAAAGAACATTTATAAAAATTGTTGAACTTTTGGCACATTCTGTAATTCTAAATATATTTTATAAAATGAAAAAAAATGCAAATGTTAGAATGAATCATGATAGTCTGGAGCAGCATTTTTCAAAATGTGTTTCATGGACAATTTCTAAAATAAGCAAAATTACATTTTTTTTCATTCAATATGCATTATCCTACTGTGGAAATGCTGAAAGAGAACATTTCCCCCTTTGTGTCAGTAACAATCACATATGTATGTGTGAATTTGCATATCTAAAGAGTAACAATGTGAATACATGAACAAATATTAATTACAATTGTCTAGAACCTCTGGAAATATCTGCATATTTCTACATATATGTTCAAGAGAATACTTCATATAAAAACTGACATTTTATTTACATGAATAGCAATATTCATTTTAAAGCTGCCAATGTTTTCCAAGCTAATTCATAAATTTGTTTCATTCCTTTCAAAATGAAGTGGAGGTTTTATAATGTAGATTTTATCCAATTGATTCTATACTCCCCCTAGGAGAAAAATAAATATGTGAGAAATATTAAGATTGACATGATGAAGAAGAGCCAGCACTTTTTTTCCCCAAATTAGTGAAAGATTCAAGAATCTTAGAATCATCTCAGTTTCAGCTGCTCACAAATGTTACACATTTTGGTTTTCAAATCTTTTTTTAATTTTGTGGACTGTAACTATTTGTGGAAGCTAGTTCAAACTGCAGTTTTATCAGTTATAACCAATAGAGTGTGTATTAGTCATCTGTTTCTGTGAAGCAAATTACCCCAAAACTTAGCAGCTGGAAGCAACACTTATTATCTCACAGTTTCTGTATGTTAGGAGTTGGAGTTCAGCTAAACTGAGAGCCTCAGTATTGCTCAAAAGGCAGCAATGAAGGGGTCACTTGGGGAAAACAATCTTTTTAAAACTGAACTGGGGGAACATGCATTTCAACCTGGTTATAGAGCTGTTGGAAGTTGTATTTGGTGTGATGTATAATAGTTAAAAATGACAAGAAATAGTTCTTCTTTCTGATATAATATATAATAACAATATAAAAACCTTAGCTACCTTAGTAACAATAAAAAACTGAGATAAAATGAAAATCAGACCAATTTAGTAAGACTAGTCAAAGTCTTTGGCGAAAGGAATCCTTATGAACTGTATCCCACAGAAATTTTGCCCTGAATTTTTTAGTAAAGTTTTGGCAACAGCTATAACTAAGAACAGATTCCTCCTCTGGATTGTAGGGGCCTGCTTTAGGGAGAGATTGCTTATAAGGTGAGAAGAAATTACCGAGGCCTCTGATAAAGTCAAGCTGGCATGACAGTTTTTAGTGTAGAAAGCCCTAAAATGGAAACAGATTTTATCCTGTGTCTTTGCTTCAGAAATGCCATGTGATTTAGCTATACCACTTTTGGGTATATACCTGGTGGAATTTCCATTAACATATATTACAGGTATCTGGATAACCCATGTTTATTGTGACACTATGTAGTCAAGTTATGGAATCAGCCTAGGTGCCCATCAATGGATAAAGAAAATGTGCTGTGTGTATACACAATGGAGTTTTCTTCATCCATAAAGAATAGCAAAATCATGTTACCAGAAGGAAAATGGATGGAACTGGACATCAACATTTTCATAAATTAAGCTAGACTTAGACAAGGGTCACATATATTCTCTCTTATGAGGACTCTAGAAAAAAACCATGAAGGTAGAAGGAGGATTGTTAAAGAAGAGGAAAGGGATCAGGGAAGGTAAGAGGAACATAGAGAGGATCATGGGGGAAGGTTAATATGGTAGAAGTATGTTATATGCATACAGACAATGTCACAATTGATCACATTATTTTGTTCAGTTAATGTATGTTAATAAAAGGTCAAGTGAGATACAACCTACATAACAACTTTTCTACTAGGGATATAGACTGATGACCTTTACTGATAAATTTACATTTATTTTCATGCCAGGAACCCTCCTTAGAGCAAGTCCCCTAGTTAACAATTACTGTTCTTAATACAGAGAACGAAAGTTGTGTCTGATATATAAAAATAAGAGTTTCATAAATTAAGTGTCCTTGTGAACTTCACGATGGGGACTTCTCCATGATTTGGATCAGAGATGCCTTACATGTTCAACACTATGAAGAAGAATGGAGAGTGGCAGGGAACATGATTTACATTGGTCAAATTTTGCTTCGCCTGAAGATAAGGACTTGCTACCCTTAAAACAATTAGCTTCATACTAATACAGCTCATTAATTAGATTTGAGTCTGATTTGGTAATAAAATATTTTATGTTAGCAGGATGGCTTTATAAAGCAAAGCTAATAATCATACTTGTAACAAATATAAAAGTAAGATGTTTGCTGAAAATAGCAAGAAAAATAAAGGGCTTTAAAATAAATGTATGGTTATAATTTATTTTTATTAAGCATGAAGTAATAGTGATAGAAGCTAGTGTGATAAGTTAAGAATGCTTAAGGTAAATACCAAGTCAACATCAAAAATACAACAAAAAGCAACCAGAAGACAAATAGTGTACAACGTATATGCACATAAATTAAAAGAATGCAGAAAATAAAAGATAAAAATGAGTTAATAAAAAATAAGGACAAGTAAATATAAACATTTGTTTAAGTTAAACAGTCCAATTAAAAGGCAGATGAAGTGAAAAAGCAAGATCTAATAGTGTACCAAACACCAGAAACATAGTTCAAAAAAAAAAAGTAAGCACATTATATTTTCTGATGAAAATCCAAAGACTATAGAAAAGAAAAAATGAAAACTGACAAGTACATATGCAAACCAGCTACATCAAGTTCAACACCAAAAATTAAAATATATGTATGTATACTAACAATAAACAATTGCAAAACTTAAAAGAAAAAGAATTAGAATACAATAAAAGTTATAAGAATACTTAAAATATATGCAAGCAATCTACACTGAAAAGTAGAAAATTTTGTTGAAGGAAGTAAAGATGAAAATTGAAGAGATATATCATTTTCATGGATTAAAAGAATCAACAGTGTTTAAGAAATCCATTGTATCAGATTTATCTTTAATCACTAAAATTTTGAACAAATATTTAATGTATATACACATATATGCATAGAGTAAAATGCTGATTCATAAACATACAGAAAAATATATTCCATATTTTGTGAATTGTTATGACAATCAATATTTGATTTCATAATGATAAACAACATAAATTTTATTTTCTGCTTCACACTGACCATTATTCAAAATAAGTACAAAACTGAAACATACAGAAGATTAAGCTAAAATTTTCTAATAAAATATTAATTTATCATGTTTTTAATCAAATTTGCAATCTAAGACAACATCTAATTATTGCAAAAGAAACTAGTGAACATTTATCCAACATTATTTTTTGTTCTATGCATCCAATGAGATTATATGATTGACAACTATTGCTTTGCAAAGCCTGAAGTAGAACATTAAAATAATCATATCCAGATAGTAGGATTAGAGCAGGATCATTGTTTAAAATTCAGAGGCACAATTTAGCAATTAGAGTTGTTTTGCTGAAATGACTTCAAACAATGGGTATTTTCCAGCTTTGTTTTATTTTGTTTTTTTCCTATATGTAAGTTCCTTACCTAGCTAAATAAACCTTATTAATCATTTAGCATATTCTGCACTGTTTGAACAAAGATTAATGGGACCAATAAAACTTTAAAATTTCAAGAGTATATTGATTTTCCTATTTCTGTTCATACTTAAGTAAATCTTTGCAGTTTGAACATAAATACTTGTTAGATAATTGTCCCAATGTAAGTCTATTGTGTCTGGTATAATATCTCTGGGGATATATTTTAAAAAATTTAAAAATGTTTTCAAAATACCATGAATTTGCAAGAATATTGCAAAGCCAAAAACAATCCTCTTGTTTTCTTCATGCTCCTTTCTTTGTTCACATTCCTTTATTTTAAGTGGTTCTCTTAGGCTTTTTGGTTCTCATGGTAAAAACTTATAGGATGAATCCCAAATGGGCTTAACATGATAAATATGGGAGTGCTGCAGGATTTTAAAGCTAATACTTCCTGAAGACTATAGCTTATAGTGCAAATGCATCTAGCTTTTAAAGATTAGAAAGAGAAAAGGGAGTTATTAACTATTAAAGTGATCCACCTCTGTTGCAAAGGAAAAACAAAATCATTCTTTTCAGCATGAAAATTTTATGCTTGTTTTCATATAGGTAAGTATGTTTGTATAGAGGAGAAAGCGTAGGAGTACATTCTCATCAAGTTCTGTAATAAAGGAATTATGTGGACCTTTGTCTTACTACAAAATTTGACTTTTATTTCATTGAAATAAAATTATCTATTTTAAAATAGAATCACTGTATTTTAATGTTTCATTCAAATGGAGTCACTCAAACAATGTATACACATGTAAGTAAGTATAAAGTTGATAAAATAAAGAAAAAATAGAGTAACTATATAATTTGGTATTTATTATCACATGAAATCTCCTATTTCTGTCAACCTATCTGCCTTGATCATTTATGTTGTCATGCAACTTCCCAATCATCATTCTCCTATGTATGAGAATTTGTCTCACATGGAGCAAACTCACTTCCACCCAAGGTCCCTGGATGTGATGAAGCAGGGCTTAGGTAGGAGTGCCATACATAGCAGTTTATAGTAATATTTTTGGTGTAAGCCCATGACCTATTGCAGTAACTAATAGTACTCACCTTGATTCTTGGAAATCACAATAGCAGTAACAAAACCCAAACTTTTATCATGATTTCTACAAGTCTGAATATAGCTATTTCCTCTATTGCGCTTTATATATTTTGCTACCTATCTAATATTATCCTTCAATCCTGGTTTAGGCAACTGTACGTACAGTTATTGTCAATGCAAGGCCTTTTCTTTTATGGTGTTTCTAGTGATTTTCAGTTTCTATAAAATTGAGGTTCTACCTTTTACTGAATATTCCATCAACTGGGTTCTCTTTTTTTATGGAAGTATTTTATTTTCTAAGGTAAACCATGTTTATAATTTTATTTATTTGTGTTTAATTTTTTATTGTTGTGATGGGAGGGGAGACATTGTAGCATTAACAGAAATTTTTTAAATAATATCAAATATATCATATTTGAATTCACCCCTCCATCATTCTCCTATATCTCCTGATCCCCCCATTCCTGAAATAGTTTCAACAGGTACCTGAAAAATTACAACACAATGACGGTTTTCCCAATGCACACTATCTTAGTCATTCTAATAATCTTCCCACGAGTGGCCCATTTTTTAATTAAAACACATGTAATACAAGTCTGCACCTTTTATCTCAGCTACTCATAAGGATCATTAGCTTTTGGCTAGCCTAGGCAAAGTTAGTGAGCTCCTCTCTTTAAATAAAAACAAAACATAACAAAATTAAAACCAAAAGGGCTGGGGGTATTGCTCATGTGATAGAACACAACCATGAAGAAGTCTGGGTTTCAATTCCTAGTACAGCAAAAAAAGAAAAAGAGTGCAATGTCACAGGTCAGATATTCCTGCAAGACTCCTAAATTTCTTGGACCATCAAAGTCAGTGTGCCTTTTAACTGATATGCTGATGTCTTTACAAAAAAATACATTCAGTCAATAGCTTTAGTACTTACTGAACCTTAATTTATTTAATTCAGTCCTAGTATGTTTGAGTCTCTTTTTTGTCCTGAGATATAAAAATGGTTGAAAAAGAAAAGTTTGACATTGGCAAGAGTTTTTATTTTTTAAATAAAGAGTAGACATGAAATTTTTATTTGAACTTCTTTCCAGGAGAATAATTGCTCTTGGAATATCTACTATTTGCTAAAACAATGTTAGGTCATTTACCTATGTTATTTCTTTTATTAACTTAAACATGCTATAGAGTAAATTATAGTCAGTTTTTATATGATGAAATTAAGTTGCAGAAAGATTGTTTTCTGCTACCTTGTAATTGCAGAAAACCAGATTTGAAGCTAGTCAGTTTTTTTCCTCTATAATGTTGCCTCTAAGCAGAGATAATTTTACAAATGCCATATTTCCTCCCTTACCACTTCTGAGCAATTGCTTCTAACTTCTTTAACCTGCATGATCTTCTCCATCACTTTCCTATGAATCCCCACTTTATGTGCCGTCAATACGATATTTAATCAGATATTGCCTTGGGTTGGTAACTAGTTCATGTGTATATATATATATATATTACCACCACATTTTTATTGTAAGCTCTGTGAAGGCAAAAAAATCTTATCTTTCACTATTATTGTATTTTATGTGGCAACTAGCATAATGCAAATGCATCTAATAGTTTCTGTTGAGCTGATTTTTGAAAAATGAATATGGTTGAGTTCTTTGGGGAAAAGTCTCTATGCAAATCACAGAACTTTTATAAATATTTAACACCTATTTTGGATGTAAATGTCAGTATCTCTTGTACTTCTTGATAATTGCAGTACAAAGCCAGACAACATAACCTCTTTTTTTCTCTTCTTTTGGGATTAAGCAAAAATCTAATTTATGGAGAATCCTTAATTTATTTTTAAACTCATACCATTCATTCAAATTATCTAAGTATAATACGGGAAACAACTGCTATGATCACAAAAATAAATCAGTGATGACACATATTTAAATCATGTTCTAAATTGTAGGTTGTTTCTGCAATCAAAAGAATATATGATACTTTGATTAAAAATGTTTCCATAGATTATAGAATATAATATTATTCAAGAAAACTTGTAAATGAAAATAAATATATTTCAAATTAGTTGAAAGCTCGCAGCTTAGTCTTTTCTTGACAAGCATATCATTCTTTGAAATATTGTCTATTTTATTTTTCTATTTCCATAATTATGGATAAAATATGTGGTAGATGGAATATATAAAAATTACCTTTAATTACATTTTCAGCATAAAAACCCTCTAAAATCAGCTGATATATCAGTGACAGTGATTTAAAAAGTCCTAAATGCTCACAAAAGTGCAAATTTTCATAAGCTACTTAAATTAATTAAAAAAATTAGATGAGTACTGAATCCAATGGGTTCCAAATGGTAATAGTGTTAATAACCTTTCATGATTATGCCTAAAGTAAGCTTATAATCATCTTTTTGAAAATCATAGAACCTGGTTTTCAAACTTCTGCTTTTCTGACATTGTCAGTATTACAAGAGTTAATTGAAACTTACCTTTCTAACATGAACTGTGAATAATGGAAATGACAAGACAACAAAATGCTTTATCTAATTTATTAGCTAAATTTAATAAATTGGGAGGCAATCTAGAATTGCCTAAGGGATATTCCAGTTTTAGTTGATGTCCTTTAGTTTTAACTTTGATTGTAATTAAAATTTAGATATGTCATCTTCAATTTAAATCATCAGAGATAGGTGTTGTTTCAAGATTACCAAGCTTCTGCTTCATCAGCCACAGTAATTAGGCATATTTGACTGGTTATTATTCTGTGTGTGTTCCATTTGAGCATATACTGCCAGGTTTGATTCAGGGGATAACCAGATTCCTCTTGGTCTCAGAAAGTTTTGAATCAACACAATTAGTTTGTTAATGTGTGAAATGAGTTTGACAGGTTTGATCTGAGCAACTGTAAATACTGCCATTTTCTTCAAAAGATCAATTTTGTTTTCTATACACTATTCCCCAGTGATGGTGCAGAGGGCATTAAAATGATGATTCTGTTTGACTGAAAGCCCCAGAGAATAAGCAAATCCAATGTTCCATTTGGCGTGAAAATTACTTCTAAAAAAAAAAATCCATTATATTCTTCACAAAAGAATCAAAGAGCTCTTTCGAAACCTTAAGCATAGAATGTTTATTCCCCTGGTCAAGAATTTCCATAAATTCCCATCACATTTAGAATAAAAAATAAAACTCAAATACTTTGTAGAAACTACAGTCAACAAAACCCTGCATTATCTGGTCCCTGTCTCCTTTTATGTTCTCATTGGCTTTCCGGATAATTCTTGAGCAAAACAAATACACTCTGGCCTGTGTAGGTTCTGCTTGACATTTGTCATAGTGCATAGTCTTTACTATCATATGTTCCCACCTATGCTAATGGCTAGCTTCCAAATGTCCTTCTCATGTGAAAAACAGCATCACAAAGAATAACAACTGGAGAAATATTTCTTGTTAACAAAGATAGCTCCTGAAATCTCTAAGCCTAACCGTAAAATTAAACTTAACTCCAGCTTAAACAAGTCCTAAACCTAAATCCTAACTATATCCTTAATCCACTCTTTCATTTACACAGTAGCATACATAGCTAATACTGAAAAACAAGATAATTCATAACAATGTGTGTAATTATAATTATACATGAAACACACACAGTTAAACAAAATAGCTTACACGTATAACCTCTGCCCGCAGTTCAAACATTGAAATCAAAATCTTTTTTCAACTCTAATTTTAATTTCTTAATTGTAATTCAGATGATTCCTAATATGATTGCTAAAATTAAAGCTAATCTAAACTTAACTTACAAATCAAGCACGAACCATTATCATAAAAATATTCTGCTCTATTTAACTGTTCACAGTATTCCCATACCTGGCAGTATGAAACAATGTTTCATTAAGTTATTACAGATAAGATTACACCAGCACCACAAAATGCTAATATTTCTACATATTATTACTAGAAAAAGTAGCAATGATATCTAGCATTAAAATCACAGTTTTCTCACATATATGACTAAATAAAGTATTATGCCCACATCAAAATGTCAAATGATATGCTTCCTACACAAGTATCTATACACAGAAGGACATGATCACCCAAGCACGTTGTGTCCAATTTTAAATTTCTACATGGAATTCATGAATGATTCAACCTCTTTGCTTTCTCACTAGCATTTGGTATTGCTTTTTTTAAAGTAGTTCTGATAAATGTATAGTGGTATTTCATTAACATACTATTTTATATTTATTTAATGAATATCTCTCTGAAAAACTTTTCTTGTACATATTTACCATTTGTACATTGTTATGGATGAAATACTTATTCATGTCTTCACTCTTACCCAATTTTCTAGATTTTAATTAGGTCTATTTTATTGTTGAATTTTTAGTATTTGTTATATATTCTAGATATGTCTTATATTGAATTCATGATATGAAAATATTTTAACCTAGTTTGTTTTTAATCTCCTCACATGGGATTTCACAAAGAAAAGACTATCTACAGTAATGTTTCTTTGATACATGTCTATCATTTCACTGATAATGCATTTTTGTGATTGTTTTACATATATTGTATAAGTCTTAAAATCACATAGAATCATTCCATTATCTTTATTCTTTCTTGTCAATATTATTTTAGCTATTCATGAGTTGTCTATTTTCACACATATTTTAGGATATGCTTATCTATGACTACAAAAAGTTGCTAGAATTTTGAGTCATTGACTAAATATATACATCAATTTGGTGAGAATCAACATCTTTATTACCTTGAGTCTTCCAATCCATTGATATAGTAGGTCTCTCCCTTTATTTAGGTCATCTTTGCATTCTTTCATCATCCTTTAAAATTTTTAAATATATAATCATTCATATCTTCCTAGGTGTCTGAAAATTATTATTTTTTAGAAACATGTAGTTATGGAGCAGTTAAACATATAATTATTTGTAATTCTATGATTTCTGTGCTTAAATTTAGAAATGTATTGCTCTCGTATCTTGTTCCCATTCTGGACTTATTAGCTCTATGACTTCATTTTTCATAGATTCCCCAGAATTTTCTGTGAAGACAATTGTGCTAACTGTAAATAGGAATAGTTTTATTTATTACTTTCAAATATGAATTTATTTCATGTCTTTTTCTTGAGTTATTTCAGAGCATACAATTTCAAATTCTGTGTTTAATAAAATTATGAGAATATACTTTCTTGCCTTGTTCCTGCTTTTAGAAGGAAAACATTCAGTTTCAAACATGATGTCGGCTAATATGTTTTGTTTTGTTTTGTTTTTATGATGTCTGACTGAGATGATTCCCATCTATTCCTAACTTCCAAGAGTACTTTTTTATGAATGTATTTTGAATTTTATCTAATAATTTTCTTGCTCAAGTTGATTTGACCATTTAATTTTTATTCTATCTTTTTTTGGCAATGCTAGTATATTTTTACAAATTGGTAAAGTTGTGAGTCTTTTGGCTGTTGTAGTGGTTGGTGAGTCAAGATTGCATACTTGGGTGAGATTCAGGTGCAGCAATGCCTCCCTCCATCTCTCAGACATCTCTGAGGGAGAAACCCCTTCATGATGGGCTGGCTTTGTTGCTTGGGGCCTGATGCAAGGCCCAGTATCATCATGACTATTTTCCTCATAGTAGCTGAGAAGCATAGAGAGGGGATAGGAAGGGGCCAAGGACAAAATATATCTTTTAAAGGCATACATACACTCAGTGACTTACTTTCTCCATCTAGGCCCCACCTCCCAATGTTTCTACCACATCCCAAAATTGTGCCACCAGCTGGAGATCAACACACAAGCCTGTGGGGAA
This sequence comes from Castor canadensis, assembly GCF_047511655.1. Classification (NCBI taxonomy): domain Eukaryota; kingdom Metazoa; phylum Chordata; class Mammalia; order Rodentia; family Castoridae; genus Castor; species Castor canadensis. Next base: position 72,109,516 of record NC_133397.1, on the reverse strand, counting down.
TTTCATATTTAAACCATACAATTATTCTTCAGTTTTCTAGGCAAGCACTTTACCTCCAAGCTACATCTTCAGCTCTTCTTCAGTTTTCGCTCACAGCATTTTCAAAGTTATAGGTGTGTATAGTGGGGAACAGGAGGGAAAAGTGGGTTTATGTTATCTTGTCTGAACACATAAAGTCTATTGTGTACTTCTTCCTGAAGATACTGAAAATGTAAATTTGAAGATTTATAACAGTTGTATTGCATCACAATCCCCAGGCAGAGTATGAAAATTTAATATTTAGGAAAATCCCTGGGTGATTCCCATCAGAAGATAAACACACTGCAAATGAACTGCGTCTTTTGCCACATAACATTACTAAATGTGGTGACTCACTTAAGCAGAATTATGTTAACTATTATTTGAATTTTAATAAATATGTGGCTTACATGTGCACTTTACAATGCAATTCATTTCACAGCTTTTAAAAACTGAAACTATACCAGTGGTAATTATGCTATCCCCAGGAATTTATTAATTCCTTGGAGCTAGCTATTTTTAAACCCATTCCTATAAGTTTCAAAGCAATTAAGAATTGGTGATAAGATATCCCTCTGAGGTTAGTGTCATTAAATCATTGCTAAAAAGATGAGAGAATGAATAATATTTAAGTTTAAATTAACAGGTTTACAGGGCTGAATTGATACTTAATCATATTTTTGTATACTGATGGAACACCTTTTCTTTTGATTATCAATAGAAAATTAACAGACCAATAGTCCTGAGATTTTTTAGAGTTAACCAATACATGTACAATTTGTCTTCACAGGGAATTTATAATCTGATGGATTTTTAGCTGTAAGTTCAAGGTGCTGAAACCCACATGGAAATATCTCAATATACTTTCTCCTGGATTAATAACACTTTCAGGTGTTATGATTACTCTGAAAGAATTCAGGATTGTACTCATTATAATTGTGCTTTTCTTCTACATGCCTCTCTATTTCATTGGGAATAAAAGGAAAATCAATGCCCTTCTTTATCTAACAATAAAATCCTTTGTAGCAAGTACAAATGATTGCCTTCTAAGAAAATGAAATGAAAAAAGACCTCCAATTCAGATGAAGAAATAACAACTTGCTAGTTAATTTTTATTCTGTTCCTCAGTGTGGTTTTCTTAATTGGAGAGACATAGAATCACAGTATAAAAATTCAGAGGCCAGCACTCTATTTCTCATCTCCGTTGATTTTCTGTTCTTTTCAAAGTGATAACAGCTAGCACATTTACATTAATAAAGCCTACATCTTATAAAATAATAGATTACTCTCTTCCACTGAAAAATCTGTATCAGTCAGAACAGGTTGTAGACAATAGAAAAAATTATAGAAGAAAGAAATATTAAGTAAGGAAATGCTGGCAAGATATGTTAAGGCAATAAAAGAAAAAAAGGCAAGGCAAGAAAAAGGAAAACAGAGCAAACACCTATGATATTTCATCAATGACTGAATATTTACATAGGAAACAATAAAATTTAAATTCCTGATCATGTAAAATGTGTTGAAATAAGCTTTAAAAATGTTCATTGATTTATGAACAAAATTCTCAGGATTCCAGGATATTTTGCAAATAGTTTCAAATATTAATATGCCAACATAAGATGTAGTTAGCAGTCAAATTCACATATGCTTCACATGCATTTATTTATGGTTCATCGGTATTTCTAATAATTATTATCTAGATTGACAATTCTATTTTTCTTTGCTTGCCTTTCTTTGTTTTGGTGGTATTGGGGTTTGAATTCAGGGTTTCATGCTTGTTATGCAAGCATTTTACCACTTGAGCAACTTTGCCAGTTGGATGGACAATTCATATCATAGTCTTTTATTGTGTTTTATCTTTATTTCCAATACATTTAAAAGCTACATCACATAAACAATTCCAATAATTCCTAATGGGGAGATAGTAGATACAAAACTAACCAGTCAAAGACAGCCTTGCCAGGACATCATTCACCCTCCTCCCTATTTGTTGAGGCACACTCACAGATAGTTTCTGTTCACCCTAGGTTTGAAGAAGACACAAGTGAGCAAACAAAAGCAATTCTCTATCTCTGAAAATAATAAGTTTTTAGAAGTCTAGCTTTGAATTTATTCAAGTAACTATGTTTATTTTATTGTATCTCAGAAGAAAGGAAAGTTATTGCTAAATTTTCATTTCCTTTGACACACACACACAAACACACTCCTTTTTAAAAATAATTTCTTGCTCAGATTTGGTGTTAGTGATTTGACTGATGTTTAAACAGGCTTTGAATATACAAATAAATAATTAGTTAATCATAATTTTTATAGGTCTTAAACAACAACTATAAGGCGACTTTGAAAGAATTGTGTTAGAGATAAAACTTGTTTCCTCCATTTTCTTCATTTAAAATATTAATAAACATTTATTGATTTTTTACATACCAGACATTTTTCTATGAGTTATTAATAATATGGTGAGGAAAAAAAACAATCACAAACATTAAAACAAGAAACAAACAAATCAGAATTCTACATATCCTACCTTTATGTAGAGTAAATTAGTGTAGGATACATACATTTGTGATCAGTGACAGACAATGGAAAACCATAACTCTCATAAATGCTCAACATATTCGAGCCCACCAAAGGACGCCAAAAAAAAAATAAAAAAAAAAATAAATGCTCAACATACATGAATGTGTGCATATATATATATATATGATTGCCTAAGGGCTAAAAGATAAACATTTGTTGGAAAAAATCTAAATCTCCATAAGACCATCAAGAATCTGTGGCATCTACTCTAGTACCCCATGCCTTCTTCAAGACAGTATAGCATAAGCTCCACTCTGCAAAAGTACAGCCAGGAAGATGTTCCACCCTTGATCTCCACCTTCATAAACACATGAAGTTGATAGTGAGTAAGTAGAATCCTGCAGTTCAATGTGGTTAAGATAGATTATTTGATAAATGGCTTTGTGAAAACTTATTTACTATAATGGGGTTAAATGAAACTAGATAACTTCCTTAAAATAATCACAAGACATAACCTCTGTAGGATTAGGATTATTAAAGGCTTAGTGGTTTCGAATGGGGTAAGGGCTTCTTAAATAAAATGTATGAGCTGTATGAAAAGAAGGTAAGCTTTATTACACAAAAAGTTAAAGAATTCTGTTAAGTTGCTAAAAGCCTAAAGAAAGTTAACATATAATAGAAACAATGGGAGAAAATATTTGCAAATTCTAAAACCACTATGGAATTAATATCTGAAGAGAAATCATGCACACATAATATTACAACTTCCATAGAAAAATTCTTAACCTAATTAAAAAAAAAACATATAAAAGTTAATAATAACCCTAGACTCCAAAAAGGCTAAAATGTGGAGAGATTATGATACTCATGAATAATTGGTTAAGTATTCATTAAACTACATTGTGATATCATTTTGCAACTATAGGTTGAGTATTCCTTTTGTTTAATACTTCTAACCAGAAGAGCTTCCAATTTCTTTTCAGATTTTGGAATATTCTCATATAAGCAATGAAATACCTTGGGTATGGGACCCAAGTCTAAACATAAAGTTAATTTACTTGTCATATGTATATTATGTAATGTTATACAATTTTTTCTGTGCCTGTGTTTTTACTATGACCCATCACATGAGGTTAGGTGGGGAATTTTCCATTTGTGGTATAATGTTAATGTTCAAAAAGTTTTGAACCCTTTAGATTTCTGGATTTGGGATGTATTTACCTGGACTATATTGGCACATATTTGAAAGCTAGGTAATGCTAAATTTGGATTGGAAATTTTTAAAAATCCTACTCATATAATGCAGCTCTTCTGGAGAACAATTTTGAGTTATTTAGTTCAATTAAGTGTGTTCAATTATGTATATACCTCATGACTCCACATGTCTCACAGAGTTTTACAAACACAGACACAGACACAAAGACACACAGATGCACCCCAGGTGTGGTGGACTTCAGTGAAGATGCGCATCTGGAATCATTTGTGGTTACCAGGAGTTAGAAGAAATCTTCACTGGGCCAATGAATAGGTAGGGTATGAAGAACCATGAGATTAGCAGAATGCACTGGAGGAGGAGGGAGAACTATGAAGTAGTCAGAATTATGGGTCTTGGCATGCATGTAGAGTGCTTGAAAGGTAGAAATACCAATTTTAATGACAGACAAAAATCATGAGTCCAGAAACCAACATCAGTTAAGCAAAATAAAAGGTATCCACACAGATCAACATTACTTATTTTTCACACTTATTTAGTGTGTATTTATGCACACTAAATACATTAATATATATGGGAGAAGGAAGAAATATGAGTGTGAGATTAAATAAATAAATTGATAAATCAAGAAAGGGCTCTTCAAGCACCAATGATGATAGTGTGTCATGAAATTAAGAGTCTAATTTAATCCTACCTTCTGCATGTGGAAGAAAGAGAGGAATATATAAACCCATGTGTGGAGTAGTTTTCCATCCAAATTTATAATCATTTGATCTATGCTTTTGTGGTTTTTAACACAAGGAGTACATGGTTTCCTAAATTAATAAATAAAAAAACCTACTACTATTTATAGCATGTTATATGTATGCACATGTATATAATAACAAATTTCATTTTACATAGCATTTTTTCATGTACTGTCTTGCCTACAATCTTGAAATTTTTGAGGTGCTTTTCCCCCATTGATGAACGACTCTCCAAATAAGGTCCCTCATTTAGGATAAGTGAAGTTAAGAATATGCCTAAGTCTTCTCCCTAGACCCCTGAATTGTATCTCAGTGGAAATTAGTATTGAGGTTTTAATGTGTTATAGTTTCCACTTAACTTCAGTGAAAGATCCCTGGTTCTTTGTGAAAGGAAAAAAAAAATGGGAAAGTTGGGAGGAAATTTTGCCAAGATATCAAGATAAAGCAAACACTTTTTAAAATGTCAATGTAGTTGGTGCCAGCAGCATTTTAGAATCCCCAAAGCTTCCTTCTCCAGTCTATCTCAAAGGTTGGTCCTTCTAAAAGAAACTTGATTTAAGCATCTGCACAAAACCTATCTTATTTAATCAAGTTTACCATTTATGTAAGATGAAGGATGTTTAAGGAAACTGGACACCACAATCTAGAAATGTAATATATCCTGTATTATAAAACAAATATTGACAAGAAAGAAAACCCATTTCGGAACAGCTTCATCTGGGCAACACAAACACAGTCAACAGCCCATTTATTTCATTTTCAATTTGTGTCATTTGATTTGACCTTATATACGTTAACCTTGGGAAGAAGTGAAGCCATTATCTGTGATGATGTTAAAGGAATTTATCCCACCAATAAGAGATCAGGTGTTTCCATTCCTAAAAATTATAGGGAACCACCAAAAAGCAGATGGGCTTATATTTATTATTCATAAATGTATTCTTCCAATGAGATTTTAGTAAGGCCCTAAGTTTTGCTATATACTGTGCTATGGGCACATTGAGTAAAAAAAATAAACATGGCTCTTTGCATTACGGAAAAATTTAAGCCTACATAAAAAGTAAAAAGAATAATCCATCTAACACTTTAATTATTTTAAATTTAAAATAATTATTTAAAAATAATTAAATTATTTTAATTATTTTGAGGAAAACTACATTATGTTGGAAATCATGTAAATTCAAACCTCTTTAATATGTAGTTGTAAAATACAGAAACATTAAAAAATAACAGTTGAACTTAAAAAGATTCAGTAATGTTACAAATTTCAAAACAGTCACATAATCTCTGCTGTAGGAGTAAAGCTTCAGTTGAAGCTAGAGGAGAGGGCTGGGAAGTGTGGCTCACACCTGTAATTGCAGAAACTAGTAGGATCATGGTTCAAGGCTAGCCCAGCAAAAATGTAGTGAGCCACAATCTCAACATGTGGTTCATGCCTGCAATCCTAGCTACATGAGAAGAATATGTAGGAGTATCATAGTCCAAGGAGGCTGGCCCTGGGCAAAAACTTGAGACAATATCTGGAAAATAGCTAAAACACAAAGGATTGGGGAAATGGTTCAAGAGGAAATGTGCCTAACTAGCAAGCTCAAGACCCTGAATGTAACCTCAGAAACACCCCTCCCCCTAGAAGCTAGAAAGTATATGTACAATGATTTAATATATTTGTGTTTTTTCTAGATTTTTTGGCTAGCCTCTATCATCTTGTGTTTCTTTACTTATTAAAAATGTATCTTTTGATGAGTGACAACTCACACCTAAATTTTGTATCAAACTTGTCACTAGCTGTTCATCTACATGATGTCTAGGTAGCACCATTGGTGCTATTAACTTGAAATCTTTCAAGTCTCACAGATGATGTCAGTCTACCATAGGCTACTAAACAGTCACATGAAAAACAACAACACTAAATTTTAATTAAACTTGTTTTCTCCATCACTTCTGGTAATGCTCCTAATATTTGTCATAGTATTGCCCATAAGAGAAGAAAACGTGTAGGGATGTTTCGCTGGTAATATGTGTTTATTTGTGTGATTGTGCATTAAAATATATACTCTGTAACATGTTGGAACATCATTAGACTTAAGTGACAGGCATCATATTTTGGAAATTGTCCATGAATCTATGAACTAAATCGGCATCTGTATCTTTATTTCATTACAACACCACATTTCCACCATTGAAAGCAATAAAAATAATGGTTGAAATAACAAAACAAAACAATTCATGTTCTTACTCACAAATCTAAAGCCTCTTATGCTACTTATTTTCATATAAAAATAATAATTTTACCTAAAGCACATTGTATTCTTCTTTTCATTACTTATGTTATAAACTGGAAGAGAGTTTATATCTCATAAATATCTGAAATCATAGCCACATTTTCATTAATTTTTGGTTATAAAAAACATCTGTCCATGTTGAATATATTAAACAATAATCTAATTGCTGCAACATAGCCCATTGTTCCTTTCTAGTATCATTCCCTAGTTCAGTCTGTCATGGATTTGTACTACCTGCTCTTGTCTTACTGTTTCTCAGTCTGTTCGCTTTATTTCCCTTCTCAGAAGTGTCCATTTTATCAAAACATTTCCTGATTAATCCAATTCACACTGATAACTTGATTTTCTACAGCTATTCAACATTTATCTTCTTTGAGCTTTGACTCTCACCTATTTTATCAAGTTTAACTTTTCATGTCAGTTTGACTTTCCTTTCTACATAGATTGCAAACTCCATAAGAACAAGACTCATGAGTTAGAATTCTTTGTTGTGGCCTGTTTTAACTTTGGTACTGAAAATGTCATTTTAGAACCAGCTAAATAGGCAGCACCTGGTGGATTTTTAGACAGGAGCTATGTCTCAGAACCCTACCAATATTCAGTCATTCAGAATCTATAGTACAGCACTGTTCTCAGGTGGTTAATATGAACATTGTGATTTTTATCAGCCCTTTGTAAATGCTGATTGACTGCTGATTGATCAGCTCTTATGCTAGTTCCCCACAACTCCCTTAACAAATTACCATAGACTCAAGGTTTAAAATAACAGAAAATTTTCCCTCACAGGACAAGGAAGCAGAAGTCCAAATTTAAGTTGCCTACAAAGTTGGTCCTTTCTCTGAGAGAGAAATGGTCACATGATTCTCCCCTACTCTCTGATATTGTCTCAGAATCCCTGGCATTTCTGTGTTTTGCATATGCATCACTTCAACCTGTGCTTCCAACTTCACGTTGCCTGTGTCTCTGTTACCCTGTGTCCTGACCTCTTAGCAGTCATTTCGTTAGGGGAGGATCCTTTTATCCAGGGTGAGATCATCTCAAAATACTGAAGCAGTTACATCTGTGAAGAGCAAATTTCCAAATTAGCTCATATTCTGGGGCCCCAGATGGAAATGTTTTTTCATCACAGACAAGTTGATGACTACTCTTTAATCTAAGAACCCAGAAACTGTAAATCTTTGTTGATGAGATTGAACTCTTAGTTTTTATTGTGGCTACCACTCCCCACTTACACAAAGCCAAAGCCTAAAATTCCCTCTGTCTCTCTCTCTCTCTCTCTCTCTCTCTCTCTCTCTCTCTCTCTCTCTCTCTCTCTTTCACACACACACACACCTTTCAAACTCTAAAACTTAGTGTGTGGAATCCCATACTTTTTTTTTTGAGATTTACTATTCCCATTAAGTAACTATGAAATCAATAATCTTCCTCACATGCATCTGCCTATACTCACTTTAAGAAAATGTGATGCTGGCGTTTGCGTTCTCAGCACCTACAGTATTCATTTTTCATGGCTACCATAGAAGAAACTGGATATCTCTAATGATATTTTTCTATCTTAAAGCCCATTTTCCTTACAGTTTATAGCTAAATGATCAGTTGATATTTTCCGTGAGCCATTTACAGATTGTTCCCTTAATGTTATTCAATTAACACCTCCACTGCATACATATTCCCTCTCAGAAGTTCACTTAATGGTATATCTTAATCCCCACCACCTTTTAAAATAACAGGAGTAATTGTTTTACAAATAAGGAATAAGTAAAAATGTACATAAGTATTTCCCTGAAAGTATTTCCCTGAAAGTGATGATCTTGGAATTTTTAAATATTTTCTTTTCTCATTTGCTAAAAGTGCCTCATTTGTGAACAACTGACAATCACATTCATGATTACACTCAAAATACATTAGATGTCAGTAAGAGAGTTAATTGAAGGACTATAGAAGGATAATATTTTATATTTCATCTGCTTAATACGATGGCAGGTGTAGCAAGGTAAAAAATGTTTATTTTTAATGATCAAAACAGAGCAAAAATTACAGATAAACTTCTTCTTATCTTTGTATTTCTTAAACTACTGCTTTTCCAGATAAAAATACTTAATTGACCTTGGCTCAGCTGGCTAACACTTAGGGATGACTTTTTCATTTTCCTATTATAAAGTAAGTGAAATTTGCCTCAGGCAATTAGGCAGGTATTTTTATTATCTCCCTACAGTTGAAGAACCTTTACTTTCTTATCCAACTTATCACAGTGTTAAGGGCAGCATCAGATGCCTGAAAAAAAGGGTGAGAATAAGTACTACTCATTGGTGAAAAATTGAAGACTTTGCAAAGTTAAAAAAATGCTGAAGAAACTATAGTCACATATTTTTATAATCACTAGTATTTCAATTAAGCTTGCCAGACAGCATATAAAAGAAGTAGTTAAATTTGGTTTTCAGATGAACAACAGATGAATTTTACTGTAAGTATGCTTTTGGCAAAAGTTTATCTAAAATTCAAGTATGTATAAATCATACCCCAAACTTTCTGTTCATCTAAAATCTAAACTTGAGAGTATCTTATATTTTCATCTGTTTAATTTGATGATTCTAGCTTCAGTACACTATTTTTAAAAAGTCAAATTAGTGAAAAAATAATATTTTTAGATAAAGCCAGGTAAAGTCCTAGTGAATGTTCCTTTTGCCTCAGGCTCTAATATGGTTCTATATTATATTGTGTCTGATTGTACTTAGATTTTTTTTAAATGTTGCATTAAAATTGTTTATCTCATTTACTGAGTAAAAATTGCCCCTTCCACTTTGCCCACAAGACAAATGCTTGATTTTTCTTACCAGACCTTAAACATTTCCTGTAGCCTTCCTTATGTCTTTATACTTTGCATTCACACAGGTCCTGTTTCAGTGGAGAATAATATAATTATAGCTGTACAGTAAGAAAGTTCCTGCTGAATGAATTCATAAAAATTATCTGGTCTCATTGTTGCAAGAAAATTGAGATTCTAGACAGTGATTTGATTCCAACTCTAGTCACATGGGAAATCATTAACCACTTTAGAAATACAAACCAGACTTCCTATAAATCCCAAGAATTCCATTGTGTTTTCACACACACACACACACACACACACACACACTTTAAACAAATATCAAAGGAGAATAATTGCTGCATGGAGTAGCTTGCCGCTCCTTAAGGGCACTGGATAGAATAAACCGTAAATGAGGCCGAACTCTGATCATTCCCACTTAAAGTCACAACTACAGGTACTGAGATGCCAAAAGAATTATTTATTTATGCCACAAATATGTATCAAGATCCCTCTAATGTTAGACACTCTTCTTGGTAGTAATATAACAATGCATATGGAGGACAATGTCCATTTTCTCTTGGACTTTGCAACACAATGGATCAAAAATAGTAAGAAACAGCAAATCAACAATTTTTCTTATGCACCATAAAATTCCAGTAATGAAATAAAACAGGGTAATGGGAAATATATTTCTGATTGTGAAGGGGTACATTAGATACTATTGACAAGGAAGATTTCCTTGAGAAAATAACAATTGAGAAGAGAGATATATGTTGAAAGAGGCTCACATTCAGAATAAAAAACATTGATGGCAAAGACCAAGGACATAACTTGGAAAATGGATGGAGTTCAGCCTGTGTAAGGAGTAACACTGACCCATAAATTTTGGCATTACATAATACCCTTCTGCCTTTAGTTAGCTCAATATTCCAATCGGCAGCTAGAAGCAATTTTTCAGGGCAAAATTCTATACCAGAATTCATAAAATCCAGTGACACTTCCCCCAAATACAGAAATTGTTAGTCATGCAAAGTGATGACCAGGTACATATTGTCAGTAGCCATACTCAAATGCTCTATAGCCACATGTGGCCTATGGACAAGTTCAGACACATTTGTGTCACTAAGTAATTTCTATTGGCCAGCTCAGTATCATTCTAGAGGGAAAGGCAGACACATAATATCATACATATTTATTTTCAAATACATATACTTTTTTAAAAAACAATATAATGTTTGTAGGAAAAAAATTGGCTCTTTGTATGCATCCATGCACTCAATGAAATTGAATGATTACCTGTAACAGATGACAAAACTATCATGAGCAATGGGAACTTAGTGATGAATAACTGATATAAAGATCTCTATCTTTATGGAATTAATATTTTAGAAATACATAAAGAGGAAAAATAATTAATATTGATAAATGATTAGAACAAAAATAAAGTAGAAAAGGGAATTAATACATTGAGGGGGTTGGCTATTGTGCTGGATTGAAATAGCAAGTAAGGAGATTAGGAAAGCCTTACGAAGAAAATGAAGCTGAAGGAATTAGAGGATGAAGAAGCTACTCCTATTTAGAAGTAAGGGAAAGCAGAAAGGCCGTCTTTTGCCCATGATGGGCGTTGACCAAGGCAGTTGAAGAACAGAAAACAAATCAGAACTGATTTAGGAGAGAAGGAGGAGCTAAAGTCAAGGAGTTACAAGGACAAATTTTTTAAGGACTTGCAGATCATTGCAAGGCAGTTTTGTGCTGTGCACGTATATGAAAGAACAAAAGCATATTTTTACTTTTCAAGATGTCAAAAAAAAGCAGGAATAAATTGGTGCTAGTTTGCTAGTTTAAATTGTTTGGAGTTCTCCTATTCAGAGGTGTTGCACAATAAAAAAATGCAAATATCTGTAATAAATACCTAACCTTGAATTATAGCTTATAATCTTTGCCAATAGCTACAAGGACTTGGCCGAACTACTTCTCCTCTTTCAGATAGTACATTTAAAATATTTCAGTTTACTGAGTGTATTGGAGATGGTAAATATCATAGAGATGCATGCCATTTAATCATGAGAACAGCTCTATGAGATGGAACTTTGGTGGAAGGTTAGACAAGACGAGATCAGGCGCATTCAGGGTGGTATGGCTGTAGACTTTGGTGAAATTTTAAAGAGAAGGAAAGGGAATAAGAGTGATGTGAGGGGCTCAGTTCATACAGATCATATTCAGAACCTCATATTTCTACATGAGTTTTAAATAAAGAAATTCATGTAAATTGCTCAGTAATTGTCTGTTGCATAATTATTATTCTTACTCTCTCCTAATTTTCCATACATTATGCCTTTACTGAACTAGACATTGACATACACATACTCTCAGAGCAAAACCCTTTCAGATGAAAACTTGAAATTTATCTCAAGTGAAAAATTTAAAACTGATACATAAAAAATAAAAGTAATGCATATTAATAGGATACTATGTGATGTTTCCATATATGTAAACATTATATAATATGCAATCGGGTTAAACATTAATATCCTTTCAAATATTTTTCATTTTTTTATGGTGAAAACATAAAAAGTCCTACTTCCTAGCATTTTGAGAAATAAAGTAGATAACAGTTATCTATAGTGACCCTACTGTTCAGTAAGACACCAGAACTTCTTCCACCGAACTATACCTCAGTAGCCATTGATTAATCTCTCTATATTCCTTCTCTCTTCCCCTTACTCTTACTAGCCTCTGTCAGTTACTACTCTACTTTAAATTTCTAAGAGATACATTCTTTTAGATTTTACAAATGTGTGATATCATATAGTACTTGTCTTTCATTGCCTGATTTATTTCATGTAACATAATTATCTACAGTTTGTTCCATGATTTCACAAATGACAGGGGGTTTCATTCTTATTTATGGCTGAATAGCCCTATGTTGTCTAGCTAGATCTATCTATTTATGTATGTATGTATCTATCTATCTATCTATCTACATTTTATTTGTCCATTAATAAGCTGATGAATACTTACCTTGTTTTGATTTCTTAGCTATTGTACATAGTAATCCCATTCAAAGAAACCAACTCAAAATAGATTAAAGACTTAAATGTAAGAACTGAAACAATGAAAATACTAGAAGAAAACATGAGGGGTGTCTCTATAGTGTATTATCTATTCAATTGCTTTTGGATATATACAAGTAGTGGGATTGTGATACCATATTATAGTTCTATTTATATTTTTGAGGAATAACAATAATATTTTCCAAAATAGTGTCCTAATTTACATTCCAAACAAACACATACAAAGGTTCCCTTTTCCCCAAACTTGTCAGCATTTAGTACTTTATTTTTTTGATAATAGCTATTCTTACTGGAAAAAGGTGAAATCTCTTTGAGATTTTGATTAGCAATATTGAACCTATGTTTTCATATACCTTTTGACAATTTGTATGTCTTCTTTTGAGAAATACCAATTTAAGATTATTGCCCCGTTTTGATCACGTAATTTTTTTTTTTTTTTTTGCTGTTGACTTTTTGGAGTTCTGTAAATATTCTGAATGTCAATAATTTTCAAATATGCAGTTTGCAAATGTTTTCTTCAATTCTGTAAGTTGTCTCTTCACTCTGATAATGGTTTCCTTTGTTGTGCAAAATCTTTTCAGTTTTATATAATTCCATTTTTCCATTTTTATTTTTGCTTACCATGATTTGGGGTCTTTCCTTAAAAAATCCTTTCCCATGCCAATGTCCTGTAGCATTTCCCCTATATTTTTTCTACTAGTTTCATCATTTTATCTCTTATGTTTAAGTCTTTGATCCATTAGTATGAAAAACAGATACAGTTTCATTCTTCTGCCTATGAAGGTACAATTTTCTCAGCACCATTAATTAAAAAGACTCCTTTCTTCAAACTTACTTAGCTAGACGCATGAGCTTATATGCAGGTTTCTTATCCTCTTCTATTGGTTTATATATCTGTTTTATGCCAATACTATTCTTTTCTGAATACTAAAGCATCATAGTATATTTTGAATCAGGTAGTATAATGCCTCCTGCTTTCTTCTTTTTGAAGATCAATTTTTTTTTTCAAACATGCAATCAAAAGCACTTTTGAATAGTCATCTCATAGACATGATTTGCTAAACTTCTCATAGATTAACATAACCCATTTTTCAAAACTACATAATTACTGATTAGGTATCATCTCAAGAATTTGAGATCATTTCAAATCACCTCCTAAAATGATTAAAGGATAACAAAACTAATGGCATTAATGTGTGACCTTAAGAATATTTCAGTTACGGAGTAAACAGAATTATTATAAAATCAGGTATGACCTTCTGTTTCTTTCTCATTTTGGCTCTTTCTTGCTCTTTTGCCACCTACCATGGAATAGTGCTACAGAAAGTTCTTTGCCAGACACTGGTGCCACACTCTTAGACCTGCTACCCTGTACAAATGTGAGCCAAATAAATATCTATTCTTTGTAGATTCAGCATTCACTGTTATTCTGTTATAGAGGGAAAAAAAGACATTCCAGGGCCATGGTTTACTACCAGATATAATTCTTATTAGTGTGAAAATTTATTCTAATCATCTTCCTCCTCCTCCTCCTTCTTCTTCTTCATAGCCCCAGACTGAGCATATAGTATAAATCTTAAAAAATAATAAATATACAGATCTTTCATTAAATGCAACTCATCAGCTATCATTATCAGATGAAACAATAAGGAACATGTATTCCACAATAAGTTGATATTGATATTTCAAAAGGAGATGTGAACCATTTCCTTCACAGGGGTAGAGGTGAAATCAGATTGACAGAATAAATTAATAAAAGAACATATAATAATGGAATGTAGAAAATGTCAAATGAAAACTGCTAATAGGTATTGTAAGAGAGTGACTTCCACTTTGCATGAGCCCTGATATTCACATATAATGACATTCCAGGCATAGCAACACTTGACTCAATAAACTACAGCAGAGAGAACAGCTCAGTTGACAAGGAATGCCTGAATTTCAATGTGTCAATGGACCATGTCTTGAAACACAGAGGCAGAGGATTTTACTTTTGCAATCTTATACTTTGCCAATAAAAGTGAAGAATGAAAGCACAAACTAGTCTGTTGCTGTGTGAGTCTTCCCAATCTTCTATGAATTCTGGACTTTTGACTAGTGTCAAACACTTGGGTCATGCTTCATTGGGTATCAGCATTATTACCTATTACACAAAGCTAAAGTTAATAGCTCTCTTAAGACCAGAAGAAGCTAAAAGACAGAGATTCTTACAGTCTGACAGTTCATGTGCAGCTGCAGAGTTGGTCAATATCAATCACTGTAGGCCTTCTTCACTAACTCACATTTACTTCCAGAAGGAGTTCTTGTTATATACTCTCCATTTCACATATATTTATCACCAGATAGTTACCAGTTTTATCTTTCTTTATATTAGAAATCAAGATAAAAGAATCTATGTTTATTGGCAAGATAATGCATGCAACTATATGAACATGAATAAAGAAACAGGAAGTGACAATTTAAATCCACATGTGCATCTTCATTGTACCTGTCTAGAGATGCTGGGGATGTGGCAATGAGTGCTCTGTGCTGTTTCTGTTTTTGAAGACAATAATAGCACTTGCTGGATAGTGATATGTCACTTTCATATATTTGATTTAGAAGGGTTACAAGGTATACTCCATTAGGTATGTAACTGAAGCATAATTTATCAAATAGGTGCTGCTCACTGACAAACACTGTGTCAGAAATTCCCCAATTAATGTCTCTAACGAAGGATTTTAAACCAGAAAAAAAGCTGAGTGAATAAGCAGCATTGCAGCAGTTATACAGCATTGAAACTTGAGCATGTGAAGATGGCTCTAGATTGTGATTTTGTCATTTCTTTATTGTATGACTGTGTTGTAGTCATTTAATCATTTGGAACTCAAGGTCTCTAATTTATTGAGGGAGGTGAGTTACCACACCGACATTCTTAATCAACTAGGACAATATAAAGCTACTATTTCTGTAAAGCATATATTTTAGTATCTTACACAAAATCATAGTTTAATAAAGAGTAGCTACTGTTATTATTATAAAAATATAAATTTGAGAGGCAAATAAGACCAAAATATTCATGTTAAAGATCATTCCACATTGTAAGCCATTTTGACCATCTCATTGTTGAGCCAGTTTTGGAAAAGAGGTAGAAAGGAGTCTCATAATATTTGGGTATGTTGTTACCCACCCATTTGCTTTGTGCTAACGCTACTAAAACTATTCTGAATTTTGGCAGTCATCCCCTTAAGAATGAACTGCATTCATAATCAAAGCAAGAACTTGAAGTTCCATTATTGCAAGATTTTTGCCATTCCAAAGCTAAAACATTTATCAGAAAGGGTAACTTGTACCAAGTACCAGTAACTATTTAGCAATAAGGAACCAGATGCTCCAGGCCATCCCTAAGGAATGCAAATAAAAGATTTGCCTAATTTGCCTTGTCCTTGTATTCTATGTATGTGAGATATTTTACTGAAGAAAGAAATGGAAGATTAGTATGTACAATATTTTGCACTAAATCTTGGAGGAATTACATTTTTCCAAATGTTTTGTGCTTCCATGGACTCTAAGACAAAAAGAAGCTATTTTTTCATCTCAAGAATACTGAAGCTAGCAGAAAAATTTACTGGTTTTTGGAGCTTGGAAAATTGAGCAATCCCCTATTTTCCTAATTTCCTGAAATATGATAAAATATTACAGGGATTGAATTATGAGGAGGCTAAATTCTTCAATCAATGCTAATGGCTTAATTTTACCCTGTATTTATTTTATTTATGGTTATCATTAAATTCCATTTTTAGAACTCTCCTTCAACAACCTAAACACAGGCAGGGGAGTTTGTATTGGTTTTCTTGGCTGTTCGTTATCATATTGTATCACTGTTAGAGAAATTGACAATGAGAGTGCACATTGAATAGGTGATCATAAGTAAAGCATTTATGGCATAACAGACAATGACAAAATAACACAACATTGAGCTTATTTTAATTTAAATATCCCCACTCTGGCTGCTGCACTGAACTACTCTCAATGCTGGCAAGAAACTAGTAAGTCTTAGAGAGGAGCTTGAGGTATCCAGTTTAATGAATTTCTCTCATCTGGCCAACTCTATACAAGATCCTGAAGTACAAGTGCTTATTATAACTTTCATGGTAATAGCATTGTATAGATTTTGTGACCAATTGGGAAAGATTTTTAGCAAAAGTTTTTGGATATTGGATGTCAGTTTTCCTCCCAATTGCTAACCAGCTTCGCTAAATCACTCCTTTCCTTCCCTTCCTATGAGTCCAAGTGAAAGAAGGTCAAAGAAGTGGCAATCAGGCTGATGAGGACAAGTCACAGGAAGCAAAGAAGGAAGCTATTCCCTGCATTGTTCAGAGGATGTTGTTTGTGCCCTGTCCTCACTCCACGTTGATAATTTGCAAATTTCCCTCCCTGAAGAACTACTTTCAGTCAAACGCCATGGAGATTGACCAGACCACCACTCCATTGCCCAGACCCTGGCCAGTTATTACAGGCAAGAAAGTATAAAATACAGGACCCCAGGTCTTGAGACTAATTCCATGATGCAATCTATACATTTAATTTACTTGTGAACTCTATTCTTGTTTACTTTTTTTCCCCTGCTCCATCCTGCTCCATCATACATTCTCTTAGAGGTACTAATCCAAATAAATCATTTAAAAATACTTTCAGTACTACTCTGCTTCTAGGAAGTCTTACCTAACTACAGAACACCTAGCAGTGTTGACAGCCTGATGACAAAAGTCACATTATACCACTTTGCTAACTAAGTTTTCACTACTAAAAAAGAGAAAAATTCCCTTTGTTAAAATATCTCTATGTCATATATAGATATGTGCAGACAAGTTTACATAAGATACACACATAAGAGGTGAAAGAATGTATAAGCAAATATATTTAAACAATATAAGGGTATAAAATTTTAAATTTCAGAAACATCTAAATTGTTGCTATGACATATGTATAAATACACAAACTATCAACATAAACAGAAATAGTTGCACCCAGGCCTAATACCATGGTCATTACTTTTTCCAGTTTCTAAATATGTATAATTTTAATTTTTCTTTCAGCACTTAAAATATGAAATAAATATTCAATAATAAAATGAAAGCATTAAAAATAAGATAGCCACTTCCTTTTTATTAATGCCTTATTAAATAAAGTACACCTATAACACAAAGTGATAATTTATTTTGACATGGTTGCTTTCATAGAAAGAAACATCAGAGGTGTTTCCAAAATTCGGTTTGGGGGATGAGCATTGATTCTTGATTGAGCAAATCATACTTTTTCATGGTTAAAAATTGCTACTAGCTGAAAGAGTAGCTAAAGCAATAGAGTGCCTACCTAGCAAGCACCAGTCTCTGAGTTCAGCCACTAAGTCCCTGTAAATTCCTATTTACCACAGAAACCTCAAACTTGCATCCTGTTATCCAGACACCAACAAATAACATAAAAATAAACTTGCATTTTGCACTGGCTATATATCATACAATGTTAAGGGTGTCTATATATGGTGAGGTCATAGCTCTACCGCAGAGGACTCCTTAAACAATTACAACATTCCAGACCCATATGTAATTTCTTATGACTTATATTGATAAAACTCTTCATCAAAAGATACTATTTTCTTAATTCCTGGCAATATAATTTGTCAAATAAGTGTTTGTTGCCAATATACATGTTTGGCAATAATGATGCCTTACATTACAATGTATTTTTAAGGGCTATTTGTGAACTGTTTCTGTCCTAGCAAGAAAGTTATTAGCCTTTCAAAACTGTAACTTGGCATTATGCAACATTTTAATCATATATTGATATCATTGATACATGACCCTAAAATTGTCTCCCATATTAATATGAAGCAAATATAAGCAGTGTTTATTCTACTGAGTAAAATTTTTAATGTATGTAATACATGAAGCCTGGCACAATGGTCCACATCTGTAATCACAGGGAAGATGAGCAGATCAGAGTTCACAGCCATCCCAGGCAAAGCCATTAGTAAGACTCTATCTCAACCAGTAAAGCTATTCATGGTGGTGCACACTTGTCATCTCAACAAAATGGGAAACAAAAATAAGAGGACTGCTGTCCAGTTTGGCCCTGAAGAAAAACATGAGACACTATTCAAAAGCTAACTGATGCAAAAAGAGTTAAGGATTTGGCTTAAATGGTAGATCACCTGCCTAAAAAATGTGAAACCTTTAGTTCAAACCCCAGTACCACCAAATAAAAAAAGGAGATAAGCTTACGCTTAATTAGCAAGTGTTCTTGGCACAGGTGGAAGGGGAGGGTGGTGGGGAAAGGGGTAGGAGGATGAATGTGGTGTAAATAATGTATACGCATGCATGTAAATGTAAAAATGATACCGTTATAACTGTTCCAGGAATCAGGGGGATGTGGGGTGAAAGAGAACAGTGGAGGAGGTGAATTCAACTATGATACATTTGTTACATTGTAAGAACATTTTTAAATGCTACAATGTACTACTAACCAGTACAACAAAAAAAGGAAAGAATACTAGAAAAAGAAAAACACATTTAAAAATATTACAAATGTAAACTATAAAGTAAAATATGCCAGCATTTTGTGCCATTAGTTACACAAAACTAAGAAAAGCCAAGAGTTTATACTTTGTCATATTAATTATGATACTTCGATTCTCATCCATGTGGTGAGTATGAAATCTGAAAAATTTATTTTTCATAATAAAAGTTTGGTAATTTCTACAATCTCCAGCATGATTGGTAAAATACTACCTGAAATACACTTATGTCTGGAGTTTCCACTGAAGATACATTGTATTGGCCCCCAAAATAAACCAGGATCACCACTCGTCTAAGAAAAATGACCTCATTCTTCCTAGTGAATTCAGGCTTTAATTTTCCTTAATTCACTTTGTGAACTATCACTTTCTTATAACTATCACTGACAGTTATAAGAAATGCCTTCTTAGGGCATGCCATGGACTATTTGAACTCTGTATAGAATCAGAGATAATAGCCTCAATACATAGTATCTGTCATGTAAGTCTCAATGCTTCTGTAATAAAAACTCAGTTGAGGTATAAATTTCTCATAAAAGCAATTAGCTGTGCATTATGGCATGCACAGCTACTTGAGAGGTGAAGACAGAAAGATATGCAATTCAAGGCCAGAACTGGCAAAGTTAGTCAGACCTATTTCAAGATCAAAATTAGAGAAAAAAATATGGGCATGGAGCACAGTTCAAGTGGTTGAGTGCTTATTTACCATGTGCAAACAGCTAAACTGTTTTCATTCTAAAACTACCTCTCAGTATTATTCCCAAAAAAATTTTAAAAATGACAAAGTTTGTGTTTGGTGCCTTCACCCAGCCCATATTTGCTACCTTCCATATTTGCTACTAATCCTTCCAATACCTAAGTTTGACAGAAACTGACCTTATTACTGGAGAAAAGTTTAAATAATTAAATTTAATTAAATAATTAAACACTTGAATAATTAACTTAAAAATATTTCAAAGGGACTACTATATGCTGAAATTTTGTTAGTCTCAGGTGTAAAAAAGTAGAATGATATCATCTCTTTTGGGGGGAGTTTATGGTTGATATGGGAAAGTGAATCAAAAAATAACTAGAGAACCACATGTTCATTAATGTGCTCAGTATAAATAAAGGACCTTGAGACTGCAAATTAAGAAGAATCAATTTATACTAATGTAGGATGGTTTGTAATGGGTTTTAAAAAAGTGACTTGAGGTCTTCAAGAAAAAAAAGGCATGAAATTTTATTGCAGGCCCAGACAATATCATGTTAAAAAAATACAGATGCATAAAACTTCAACAGACAGGCAAGTATAGCAGCTCAGGCACTGGAAGTTAAAGAAAGGAAAGGTAGAGTGAGAGGCTAGCAAGATTTTAGGAAGGAAAAATAGGTCAAAATACTGTGACTTAACCAAAGAGGTTTGAAGTTTTCTTTTTTGTTGTCCTTGAAAGCTACTGGGAATCAGTAGACTTTAAACGGGTATATCAACTTGATCATATTTGACAGGATTAGATGTTATCTAAAAACTAAAGCAAGAGCTAATAAGGCTTAGCACCTCCTGGTTAATATGCATTTAACCAGAGAGGCAATGTCCTTGGTGACATAAAGACACAAAATTTTGTGGAATAGATTTTAAATATTAAATCTGAAAGATTAAGTTAATCAATCCTTGTGCAATAATGTTTTTAACTAAGAAAGGAATGGGAATTTTTCCAGTAAAACTGAAATATAGCCAGGAAAATCTTCAACTACTTCAAAGTGTTTCTACCCTTGAGATTCATCCCCAGGAGATTAAGATGCTTTTTGGCTCCTGAAATAAGGAACAGAGGTGTCAGAAGCCACTCTCTAGGGAGAAGAGTGTTGTCAAGAAGTTATCTAGGTTGATACACTGTAGAATTAGGATGCATAATAATATTGAACTACAGAAGCACATACTGCTTTGATAGGAAGGACAACAATGAAAAATTTTGGTCTGAAATCATGTTTAAAATAAACTTCATCACTATTATAATGGCCATAATTTCCAGGTTTGTTTGCATTAGTGCTATCTATAGACTTTCTTGAGAAATCTTGTAAATCACTGCTTAGGTATGTTTCTCCAGACCTCTTGTGATGGTGGTGTGTGGATTTGTGCATGTGCACATGCATATCTAATCAGAATCTTATAGAACTTCACAATAAATCTGGTCTGAAAAATATGACCAGGAATCAGGAGCCCTACACACTGACTCCATTTTATAATTGCAGCTCCTCCTAATAGCATTTTTAAAATTAGAGCAAATTCCATGAATCATAAAGTCCCATTTTTAAAGATGAGTTATCAGGCAGAATTAATATCCATGATAATAAAGACTTTGAGAAATTCTGGAGACTAGCAAATGGATGTGTTTTATTATTCTTGGTTATTTCTCAGTGAGTACCATTAGAATTCTTTAAGCAAGCCAGAGCTGTTGTTTAGTTTTGAATGGAAATGAGATACATAATCTGATTCCATATTAGTATTATCTGGGAAGCTTGTCAAAAATATTTATGCTGGATCCCATCCCCATAGTCATTGGTCTATAGTGGAGACTGAGCATTGACATTTAACATCACTTTGGATGATTCTATTATATATAAAAGTTCAAAAACTACTGAGGCAGAGCAAGGAATGGTAGGTTTACATGAATATCATTGAATAATGATGTGAGCTACTCGAAAATTATTTTTTGGATCAAAATGGGTGTGAGAAAAAATTGCCAATTAAGGACATTGAAATCAGCACACATTAGTTAAAATTAATAAGCTTACTATATCAGTTAATATTTTAGGCACTATGTCTTCATTTGTTGTACAATTCAAAATATGAGTTCCTGAAGAATGCACCATGAATGTCATGGTCAACAACTTGGCATTCATGGATTAGGAATAAGTACTGAGTTTCACTTTACATAAATTATTCTTGAATTAAAATATAGTCTCAACAGGAGGATTACAAGTTCCAGGCCAGCCTGGGCAAAGTTAATGAAACCCATTGAAAACAAAATAGAAACCAAAGAGCTCAAGTGGTAGAGCACTTGCTTAAAAGAAAAAAAGAAAAACAGTAACAGAATTGAGGGTGATCATGTGTATGTGTGTGGCATAAAAACAGAGGCAGTAAGAAAGGAAAAAAATTGCAAACATGCTAAAATGCAGTATGTAGCTTATTTGGAATTAATTTAAAATTATAATTGTAATCAAGATGAGAGAAAGAGTAATAAAAACAAACAGAAAGTCCTGCTATGTCTGCAAAGACTACTATCTCTAAGATGGGTCCTAAGCTATCCACGTGATCACAAATGTCACTACCTGGGACCCCTCATAATCATCTATCTCAGGAGCATCCCCATACATGACAATCAAAGAAATATGGTTATCTAAAACCTATCCTGTAGGAGCTCGGTATGAGTAAGGACTAAAGAGACCTTTGTACCAAACAGGATAGGAAAAAGGAGGAAAGGGGGAACGGGCAGCATTGCAAGGGCTCATATGTTCCATTCAAACAAAGCATGTCATTAAGAGCACAGGCAGTTCCCACTGTGGCTAACCTTAAGGTTTGGCTATTCAGCCTTAGATATTATTAAAAGAGTAAATGTACCAACCATTTGAAAATCCAACTACAAATAAACATTAAAAATTACCAAAAAATATAGCCTCAAAATTATCAAGCATCTAGGAATGTACTTGATGAAAATTGTGACAGGGACTTATCTAGAAATAAGTAAAATATTATCAACTATGTGTTCAACTAAGATATAGCAAGTGGTTACCAGTAAATTGACTCTTCTACACATATAAAGTTAAACTCAGTATTAAAACAAAAGTGTGTAAAAGATCCAGATAATGAGTAATTGGCAGCATAGTTGGAATGGAGTTGAGTCTTGTCATTGTAGTATTGATCTGAGAATAGGCTGTGGCACTGCTGAAACCACAATAGAAGTAATAACACCTTTCCCGGTAAAACCCTGGCTGACCACTGGCAGTGGACTATGAGGAAAATCCTAGAAAGAGAAATGAGCCCAGACTCTGTGTGCAACTTCTGCCTTTGTCTCTTGCTGAATCCTCAACTACACTCTTATGGAATATTGTGCTACACTAGAGATCAGAAAAGAGAACACTGACATCAGAGATGCCACTCATCTCAGATAAAACAGATATTACTATTTTTTCATAATTGAGTTAATCTTTGCTAAAATAGAAACAAAAATATTCTTAAAGAAATGAAAGGCTACCCAGACACCACACACCATAGCATGGCAGGATCTAGAATGCTATCCAAAGGTACTCAACATAAAGTAACAGAAAGTATTTACCACTGCCACAAAGAAAAAAGAGGACAATCCTGAGATGAATCAAATATTGAAATTATCAGTCTTAAACTTAGAATCATTTAGGTAAAGAATAATATGGAGGTTAAGAGAAGAAATCTCTTCAAAGTAATGGAATATATATATTTCAAAATTAACAGATTGGAAATATTAGAATAAAATAATATTAATTAATTTTTTAAAAAATTTAAATTACCAGAATGACATGTAAAATGTACACAACAGAACAAAATAAACTATAAAGAAATAAATATTTGTGTTTCTACATGGTTAAGCCTTTCTAGAAAACTTTCCCTGGGAATGGAGTCGATAGAAAAGGTTTGGAAGTTGGTCAAAATATGTTTAAAAGAAGGATGAGAAGATCCAAGATGGCAACTGGGACACAGCTGCAGACTGCATGAGCTCCATTAATTAGGGACCTTGGTGAGATGCTGGAGACACCCTTGGCTGAGGTAAAACACCAGGGAGAACAAAAACTTTGGCACCCTGAACCCATAGATTGTGGAAGACTCTTCCATGCCATGACCTACTAAAAGAACAGCAGGCCCACCAAGTCCCTGCCCTATAGGCCCATGGAGCTGCTACTCCACACCACTGGGATTGCTACACTTCAGCCCCTGCCAGGCCTCAGCTCCATGTGGGATCATCGGATCCCAGCTCTGCCAGATCCCCCACCCCTCAGGCCCAGCTGGGCCCCAGCTCCATGGGGGACCACCAGATCCCTGCCCCACCAGTTCCTCTGCCCTTGGGGCCCCACCAGGTACCAGATCTGCAATGTTGCAGGATAGCATCTCCACCAGGCCCTACAAGGCAGGCAGCTACAGGAGGGCTCCAAACCTGCCTAAGAGACACAAACAGAACTGGATGCAAAAGGAATAACATCAGAACAACAAAGACTGTAATTCTACTGTTACAGAACCAGTGACTTTTTTTTTTCTTTGCCTGTTTGATTATCCACCATCTCTCCCAATTTTTCTCTTTTTTTTTCTTTCTTTCTCTCTTTCTTTCTTTCTTTTATCTTTCCTTTTCTTTCTCTTTTTTCTCCTTTCTTGGTTTTCTTAGTATTAATATTGTAACTCAGCTAATACTAAATTGAACATAGTCCAGGGACAGAAACAGTACCTGGTGGAAATATGGGAAGATGAAAAAGGGATGGACACCATTCTCTCCACAAAAATAAATTAGTACAGGATGCAGAGCAAAATGAAGAAAATGGATAACCAGATCCAGACTGCAACAAAACAAAGATAAACTATACCAAGGAACCCAACGAAGCCCACAAGACCGCCCTCTGATAGAAGAACCCCTGCATGTAATTAATGAGACTTTCTAGAGATATTACTAGACATGGTAACCAAAATGCACAAGAGGAACTCAAGAAATTCCAAGACAACAAAAATAAAGAATATGAGGAAAGACAAAAACAAATAAATGAAATCATAGGAGCCATAAATAAACACCAAACTGAAACAAAGAACACCATAAATAGAGAGAGAAATGAATTAAGGAAGAAAATTGACAGTATTAAAGAGGAAGTGACCTACGATATGGAAAACTTCAGAAAAAAAAGAATCAGAAATACAAAACAAAATGGAAACCCATTCCAACAGAATAGAACAAACAGAAGACAGAATTGCAAGTAAAGGAAAAACTGAAGAACTATTAGTTAAACAACTCAAGACCTGTGAAAAGAAAATGCAAGAACTCACTGACTCCATCAACAGACCAAATCTGACAATCATGGGCATTGAAGAAGAAGAGGTGAAAGCAAAAGGAATGCATAATATATTTAACAAAATAATAACAGATTATTTCCCAAGTCTAGAAAAAACTATGCCCATTCAGGTACAGGAAACCTCTAGAACACTGAACAGACTTGACCAAAATAGAACTACCCCACAGCATATTATCATTAGAACAACAAGCACAGAGACTAGAGAAATAATATTGAAGGCTATAAGAGAGAAAAAACAAATAACATACAAAGGTAAACCCATCAAAATCACAGCAGATTTCTCAATGGAAACCTTCAAAGCAAGAAAAGCATGAAGTGAAGTCTTCTGAGCAGTGAATGAAAATAACTTCAACCCTAGTATACTCTACCTAGCAAAACTATCATTTAAAATAGATGATGCAATGCAAAAACAAAACAGTATGTTATCACCAAGCCAACACTACAAAAGATTCTACAAGGAACACTGCATACAGAAAATGAAAGCAAATAAAACCATGAAAGGGCAGGCAATACCAAACCACAGGAGAAGAAAGGCAAGAAAGTAGAGAGTAACACTGATTCAGATGCACACAATCACACTCTTAAACAGCAAAGACAATTACATCACTGGGATTACCACATACCTATCAATACTAATACTGAATGTTAATAGACTTAATTTCCCCATCAAAAAACACCAATTGGCAAAGTGGATTAAAAAGGAAGATCCAACAACTGCTGCCTACAGGAAACCCACCTCATCAACAGAAATAAGCACTGGCTGAGAGTGAAATGCTGGAAGAAGATGTACGAAGCCAATGGCCCCCAAAAATAGGGAGGGGTAGCAATACTACTCTCAGACAAAGTAGATTTCAAACGTACATTGATCAAACGAGATAAAGAAGGGCACTTCATACTAATTATAGGGGAAATACACCAAAAGGAAATAACAATTATCAACCTATAAGCACCCAGTGTCAATGCACCCAGTTTCATCAAACATACTCTGAAAGACATGAAAACATATATAAACCCCAACACACTGGCAGTGGGAGACCTTAATATCCCTGTGTCACCAATAGATAAGTGATCCAAACAAAAAATCAATAAAGAAATCCTATATCTAAATCACACCATAGATCAAATGGACCTAGCTGATGTCTACAGAATATTTTATCCAACTTCTGCATAATATACATTCTTCTCAGCAGCCCATATCTTAGGGCACAAAACAAGCCTCAGCAAATATTAGAAAATAGAAATCATCCCATGCATTGTATCTGACCACAATGCATTAAAACCAGAAATCAACAACAAAAACAACAGTAAAAACCATGCAAACAATTGGAAGCTGAACAACACATTGCTGAATGATCAATTGGTCATTAATTAAATAAAAGAAGAAATTAAAAGGTTCCTGAAAGTTAATGAAAATAAAAACACAACCTACCAGAATGTACGGGACAGAGCAAAGTCAGTCCTAAGAGGAAAGTTTATAGACACGAGTGCATATATTAAAAGGACAGAAAGATCTCAAATCAATGGCCTAATGCTGCAGCTCAAGCTCCTAGAAAAAACAAGAATAAGCAAATCCCAAAACGAGCAGAAGGAGAGAAATAATTAAAATAAGGGCTGAAAGCAATGAAATAGAAACAGCAACAAAATACAAAGAATCAAAGAAACAGAAAGCTGGTTGTATGAAAAAATAAATTATATTGACAGACCCCTGGCAAACCTGACTAAAATGATGAGAGAAAAAAACCCAAATCATTAAAATCAGAAATGCAAAAGGGGAGATAACAACAAACACCATAGAAATCCAGGAAATTATCAGAGGCTACTTTGAGAGCCAATACTCTAATAAATTGAAATCTTGAAGAAATGGACAGATTTCTAGAAATTTATGACCATTCAAAACTTTACAAGAGAATATTAATCACCTGAACAGATCTATAACACAAAAAGAAATTGAAGCAGCAATCAAGAGTCTCCCCAAAAAGAAATGTCCAGGACCTGATGGATTCTCTACTGAATTCTCTCGGACATTTAGAGAAGAAATAGCACCAACCCTCCTTAAACTGTTCCATGAAATAGAAAGGGAAGGAACACTGCCTAACTCATTTTATGAAGCCAATATTATTCTCATCCCAAAAGCAGCCAAAGACACCTCAAAAAAGGAGAACTACAGGCCAATTTCCTTAATGAACATCAATGCAAAAATCCTCAATAATTAATGGCAAACGGAATCCAACAACATATCAGAAAGATCACTGACCACGACCAAGTCGGCTTCATCTCAGGGATACAGGGATGGTTCAACATACAAAAATCTATAAATGTAATACAGCACATCAATAGAAGCAAAGACAAAAACCACTTGATCATTTCAATAGATGCAGAAAAAGCCTTCAACAAGATCCAACACCACTTCATGATAAAAGCTATAAGAAACTAGGAATAGAAGGAATGTACCTCAACATTGCAAAGGCTATATATGATAAACCTAAGCCAACATCATACTTAATTGTGAAAAATTGAAACCATTTCCCTAAAAATCAGGAAAAAGACAAGGGTGCCCACTATCTCCACTCCTATTCAACATAGTCCTGGAATTTCTAGCCATAGCAATTAGGCAAGAAGAAGAAATAAAAGGAATATAAATAGATAAAGAAGCTGTCAAAATATCCCTATTTGCAGATGCTATGATCCTATAGCTTAAAGACCCAAAAACTCTACCCTAAAACTCTTAAACACCATAAACAGCTAAAGGAAGGTGGCAGGATACAAAATCAACTTACAAAAATCATTAGCTTTTCTATACACCAACAATTAACAAACTGAGAAGGAATATATGGAAACAATTCCACTTACAATAGCTTAAAAAAAATCAAATACCTGGGAATAAACTTAACAAAAGATGTGAATGACCTCTACAAGGAGAACTACAAACCCCTGAAGCAAAAGATCAAGGAAGACTACAGAAGATGGAAAGATCTCTTGTGCTCTTGGATTGGTAGAATCAACATAGTAAAAATGGCTATACTACCAAAAGAAATCTACATATTTAACACAGTTCCTATCAAAATCCCAGTGACTTTCATCACAGAGATTTGAAAATCTACCCTAAAGTTTGGAGACACAAGAGATTGTGAATATTCAAGGCAATACTCAGCAAAAAGAGCAATGTTGGTGGTATCACAATACCTGACTTCAAACTATATTGCAAATAAATAGCAATAAAAACAGCATAGTACTGGCACAAAAACACATACGAAGACTAGTGGAACAGAATACAAGACCCGGATATGAATGCACACAACTCTGCCCACCTTATTTTTAACAAAGGTGCCAAAAATATATGATGGAGAAAAGACAGCCGCTTCCACAAATGCTGCTGGGAAAAGTAATTATCAGTTTGCAAGAAACTGAAACTAGATCCATGTTTATTACCTTGTACTAGCATCAATCAAAATGGATCAAAGACCTTAATATCAGACTGAAGTTAGTATAGGAAGGAGCAGGAAACACTCTGGAAGTAATAGATATAGGCAAAGACTTCCTCAATAGAACCCCAGCAGCTCAGCAACTATGAGAAAGTATGGACAAATGGGACTTCATAAAACTAAAAATCTTCTGCAAAACAAAAGAAATGGTCTCTAAACTGAAGAGACCATCCACAGAGTGGGAGAAAATATTTGCCAGCTATACATCAGACAAAAGTCTGATAACCAGAATATACAGGGAACTTAAGAAACTAAACTCTCCCAAAATCAATGAACCAATTAAGAAATGGGCAACCAAACTAAATAGAACTTTCTCAAAAGAAGAATTTCAAATGGCCAAAAAACACATGAAAAAATGCTCACCGTCTTTAGCCATAAAGGAAATGCAAATCAAAACCACAATAAGATTCCACCTTACCTCTGTTAGAATAGCCATCATCAAAAACACCACCAACAACATGTGATGGCAATGATTTGGGGGAAAAGGAACCCTCATAACTGCTGGTAGGAATGCAAGCTGCTACAACCACTCTGGAAAAAAAATTGTAGGCTTCTTAAAAAATCTAAACATATATCTGCCATAACATCCAGAAATCTTGCTCTTGCGGATATACCCAAAGGAATGCAACGCAGGTTACTCCAAAGGCACCTGCACACCCATGTTTATTGTAGCACTATTTAAAATAGCTAAGGTATGGAAACAACCAATATGCCCCACTACTGATGAATGGATGAAGAAAATGTGGTATTTATACACAATGGGATTTTACTCAGCCATGAAGAAGAATGAAATCTTATCATTTGCAGGTAAATAGATGGAACTGGAGAACATCATTCTGAGAGAGGTCAACCAGGCTCAGAAAACCAAAAATAGTATGTTCTCCCTCATATGCAAACTTTAGATCTATGTCAAATGCAACAATGTGGTTGGACTTGGATCACATGAGAAGGGGAGAGAACATACTGGAGATATGAAAATAGATAGAAAGCCCAAAATATGAAAGGCTTTGATGTCCCCACTCCAGAGGAACTTATACAGAAACCTTAAAGCCACAGAGGTTAACATGAGAAGAGGATCAGGAACTAGTGAAAAGGTCAGTTAGAGATGAATCAATCTGGGTTGTAATACATTTGTGCTTGAAAGCAATGCTAGGAATCTTTCTGTATAGCTATCGTTAACTCAAGTAGTAAAAATGCTTTTTCTTCCTTATTATGCTCATGTATTCTCTTCAACAAAATAGGAGAAAAGGGCAGAACAGGCTCTGTCTGGAAGTGTGAGGGGAGAGGGAGAGTGTGGGGGATGAGGGCAGAGGTGGAGGAGAGAAATGACTCACACAATGTATGCACATATGAATAAATAAATAATAAAAAACTTAAAAAAAAATAAAAGAGGGATGATCTATTATTCCATGGGGTATTCCAAGGACTAAATTGATGGCTTTTTAAATTTGTCTTTCCACACACCAGATATTGATTTATATTCAATAAGGTAAACCAACCAAGATGCTTGTTTTTGTATTCTCTAGTAGGAGTAGGGGTTTTAAAGTTTGTTTCCCTCTGTCAGAGAGAAAGAGGAATAACATTTTTAGAAGGTCCTGAATTCACATTTCCTTGGCACAAGATGTCACCTAGACATCTGCTTACACCACATTTACTCATAAGTGGAACATTGGGAAAAGGGAAGCAGTATGGTTCTTACTGTGAAGTGCTATAAACTGGACAGAACTAGATAGAATCAATGGAGTTTCTTTGCCCTAGGAACCTCATATTGTTTTTTATACACATAATGGCAGATACTAGGAATTTGTCATAAGCTTCAAGTAATATAAACAAAAATTTTCCAAGCTAAAAAAGGAGAAAAAGAGATTATTTGAAGAAAATATGAGCAGCAAGAACATGTGCTAAAATATCAAGGAGTCCTGAGAAGATGGCAGATAGAAGACACATAGGACATTTCCATATTTCCACCAACCAGAAATAAAATGTCAGGTACATAGCTATAAGGAAATATAAGCAAGTTAGTAAGCCAGCGCCGAGCACCATTAAAGATTTGACAGAATAACAAAATACAAAGTGCAGACATGAGAGTGAGCATAACGTGGGGGGAAAGGAATGATGAAAGTTGGTAGACTTCACTGGCTTCATTCCTAATTGCAGTGTCCAACCCAGTGCATAGACATAAATAAAACTGTCAAGGAGACCTAGCTCTGGTCTGCTGATCATGTGAATCTACTTAACAACTGAGTATCTAGGTAAAGACAAAGATTGGGTTCAGGAATGAGGAAGCTGATTCGTTATGGGTCCTTCATTTTGCATAGGAAACATTAAACTGGAGGCTATCAACAAGCTAGAGCTTTCACTAGACCTCTTATGCAGTCATGGGCTTCAAGAAACAGCACACTTGGCAGAGTCATCTGTGACTCACTAGCTGTGCTCAGAGACCCTTTCACTCACCCCAACTGAAACTTTGCACACCTGAAACTTTCCCACCTACACCAGAACACTAGCAGAGCATCTTAACCCCTGGGAATTGCTGATCCTCCACAGGACCTGCCCTGCCTCATTCCAGCAGCTGCCCTGGTCCAGAGGCTTAACAGAGCACATAAAACCACAACCAGGCTGCACCTGAACAATAATGAGCCCAGAGAGGAGACATGAGTAAACACAATAGGAGAATTGAAGACATAAAGCTGAGGAGGAGAGATGAGAGGAGACCATCCACTTTACTGACAGCCTAGAAGGCATGTACTCCTCTCCTCAACAAGGAAAAAATACTGATTTTGGTTTGTTCTATTTCTCTTTTACATTTTTTTCTACTGGTGATTATTCTTATTTTTTCTATCCTTTTGCAATCCTTGACTATAGTGTACTTCTCTACAATAATAGTTGAACTATATTCCTATATACTATTATTCTGTTTACTTTCAGCCCACACACTTTACCCACCTTCAACCCATCATCCTTTCTCATTCTTGTCTTGTATCTCTTATTTTCACTACCTAAATTTTAACTCCTACACAAATAATTTTATTTCAAAGCCCCTACCACACCATATAAGAACACTCATTCCTTTCATATATATGATATATATATATATATATATAATATATATAATATATATTATATATTATATATATATTATATAATATATATAATATATATATATATATATAATGTGAACAGTGGTATATTTGATGTCAGCAATGTTTTCATTTTTTACTTCATGCAAATATGTGCTTTGATATTGAATTGGTGAATATATTATAAGTGAGTTATATCCCAGGCCAATGGCAGGAAATAGAACATCAACCCTGCTACTGTATTGCCAGAGTACATAGAATAATTCACCCAAAATAATTTAGGTGATTAAAACCAAAAACTTGACATTAGATAAGAAAATGTCACCTCTGAAACACAAGCAAGACAACGTGACACCTCAAAAAGTAAACAGTCATACAACAAAGGGTCTGAATGATAATGGAGTGAAAAAAATCTTGAATCTTGAACTCAAAACACTTACAATAAGAATGATGAACAAGATGAAAGAGGACATGGATATCAACATCTAAAAGAAAGCAAACAGAATACAAATAAATAGCTAATGAAATAGGAAAAACAATGCAAGATATTAAAGGAGAATTAGATAAGATATAGCAATCCTGAAAAATATCTAATTTAAATTCTGGAAATGAAAAGTCTATTAGTCAAAAAATTCAGTACCAAGTTCTTCAGAGACTTGAAGACAAAATATCAAAGCCTGAAGATGAGGTAGATACCACAGAAAAATCAGATAATGATTTAAATAAAGGAAGATAAAAATAGGCAAGAACCTGGGACTCTACTGGAAGACCAAACCTACAAATTATGGGCATAGAAGAAGAGGTACAAATTAAAGTCATAGAAAATATGCTCAAAAAATTAATACAAAGCTTCTTCAATCTTGAGAAAGTGATGTCCATTCATATGTAAGAAGGCTTTAGAACTACAAACAGACAAGAACAGAATAGAACCTCTCTACATCATATCACAGTTAAAATATTAAGTACAACCAGGAAAGAATGTTGACACATACATTGGAAAAGTGCTAAGTCGCCTATAAAGGTAGATTCATCAGAAAAGCAGACTGTTTTCTCAACTGAAAACTTAAGAGCAAGGAGTGCAAGGAATAGTGCATTTCAAGCTCTGATAGGAAGTCACTGCCAACCTAAATGTATAGGAAATCTAGCAAAGTTATTATTCTTACCTGAAGAAGAAATAAAAACCTTTCATGGTAATCAAAATTTAAGAAAATTTATGAGCAGGGAATGAGCTCTGTGGAAGGTATTCACAGGAATTCTATACATGAAGAAAAACATAAATACAACCATCTAAATATGGGAAAAATTAATCTCACCAGTTGAGTTGGTAAGTGAATGAGATAGGAAGAATCAAAAACTACAAAAAAATGGCAGGAATTACTACATACCATTCAATTAAAAATTACTCTGAATGTTAATGGTCACAATTACACAAGTGAAAGACAGAGAATGGTGAATTAGATTAAAAACCAAAACCCAACCTTCTATTGCCTACAAGAAACATATGTCATTGACAAATCAAAATATATGCTTAAAATGAAAGAAAGGAAAAAGTTTTTCCAAGAAAATGCAGCCACAAAGCAAGCAGGAGTGGCCATATTCATATTTTACAAAGCAGACTTCACATCAAAATTAGTCAGAAGAGGCAAAGAATCCCACTTCTTTATTGATAAAGTGAACAATTCATTGGAGGATTTCAGTTTTGAAACATATACATACTGAATGTTTGTGTACACAATTTCATTAAGGAAACACTACTAGACATAAATGCTCAGATTAGATCCCCAACATGATAATAGTCGGTGACTTTAATAACCCACTCTCATGAATATGTAAGTTATGCAGCCAAAAAAAACCAAGGAAACTTCAGAAATAATTGCCATTATAGATCAAATGTACTTAATAGTCATCTATAAAATATTTACCTAATAGCTCACTAATTCCCATTATTCTCAGTAGCCCATGGAACTTTCTCCAAATTAAATCATATTTTAGGATATGAGGGAAATCTTAACAAATACAAGGAAATTGAAATTTAACCAGACCACAATAGAATCAAAATAGAAATCAATAATAAGAAAAACTACAGAAAATATTCTAACAAAGGAGACTGAATAAATCACTTTTGAACAATCAATAGGTCATTAAAGAACTAAGGGAAGAAATAAAAAAATCCTAGAAACAAGTGAAAATGAAAACAAAAGTTGTCAGTATCTTGTGACATAGGAAAGATAGTGTTAAGAGGAAAGTTTCCAGCTGTGACTGCCTATATTAAATAATCAGAGAAATTTCAAATAAGTGACATAATGATACAATTCAAGCTTTTAGAAAAAAAATTTAAAAACCACACCAGAAACCAGTAGATAGAAAGAAATAATTTAGATCAGGTCAGAAATTAATGAAATGGAGACTAAAATAATAATATAGTGAATCAAGGAAACAAAAAGTTAGTTCTCTGAAAAGCATGAAAAATCTTTAGCCAAACTAACAAAAAGGTGAGAAAGAACTCAAATTAATAGAATTAGGGATGATAAAGGGGACAGCACCACAAATGCCACAGAAATATAGTTGAACATTAGAGAATACTTTGAAAACCTAAATTCTAATAGACTGAAAAATATAGAGGAAATGGACAAATTCTTAGATCATATTATGTACCATTATTGAGCCTAGGGGACAAATTCTTAGATCATATTATGTACCATTATTGAGCCTAAACCAATCTATAACAAGCAATAAAATGAAAGCAGTAATTAACAGTCTCTCAAAAAAGAAATGTCCAAGAATGGATGCATTAGTTGCTGAATTCTAACAGACCTTTAAAGAAGAACTAACAGCAATGCTCCCTTCACTATTCCATAAAACAGACAGGCAAGGTACATTATTATAACAATAAAATTAAATCACAGAATAATTTCCCTGATTGATACAGATGAGAAAATTTTCAGCCAAAGACATACAAACTGAATTCAACTATGAATTTGTAAGGTCATATACCATGATCAAGTTGGTTTTAATCCAGGTCTTTAAGGATAAAGATTCAACATATAGAAATCAATTAATGTAATACATCACAATCACAGAAAAAAGGCCAAAATTACACAGTCATCTCAATAGATGCATAAAAAGCCTTTGACAAATTTGACCTCTTCATGAAAAAAAGCCTCGAAGAATCTATGAATAGAAGGAACATACCTCAACTTAGTAAAGGCTGTATATGAGAAAACTGCAGCTGACACAAGTTAAATAAAGTAAGACTGAAAACACTTCTCCAAAGTTTGAAAGGAGACAAGATTGTCCACTCTCCCCACTCTTTCTTATTCAATATAGTGCTAGAAAAAATTCTTATAGCAGTAAGGCAAGGGAAAGAAATAAGAGGTATACAAATAGGATAGGAAGAAATCAAATTGGCTGTATTTGCAGGAGGACCTTAATGACACAACCAAAAACTTCTTAGATCTGATTAACACTTTCATTACAGAAGCAGGATGCAAAATCAATATTAAAAATCAAATAGCTTTTCTATATACAAATAAGTAACAAGCTGAGAAAGAATTATAATGCACTAAAAAATAAAATACAAAGTAATAAACCTAAAGTAGGATGTGAAAGACCTTTATTATAAAGCACTGAAGAAACAAACTGAAGATGACACTAGAAGATAAAAAGATCTCCCATGTTCATGGATCAGGAGAATCAATATTGTGAAAATACTAAAAGAAATCTACAAATTCAATGCAATCATTATCAAAATTCCAATACATTCTTCTAAGAAATAGAAAAAATACATTCTAAAATTCATTTGGAAACATAAAAGCCCCTAAATAGACAAAGCAATCCTAAGTAAAAAGAGCAATGCTGAAAGTATCACAATACCTGACTTCAAATTATATTACAGAGCCAAAATAACAAAAGCAGCATGGGATAGACACAAAAACAAAAGTGTATATCAATGGAATAGAGGAGAAGATACAGAAATAGCCCACATATCAACAGACATCTGATTTTTGACAAAAGTGCCAAAAACTTACATTGGAAAAATTATAGTGTCTTCAACAAATGGTGTTGGGAAAATTCTACATCTTCTTACAGAAGACCAAAAATAGACCCCAGTCTCTTGGCTTATAGAAATTCCAAATGGGTTGAATATCTTATTGTAAAATGCCCCAAAAATGAAACTGCTAGAGAAAAACCTAGGGAAAGCCTCTGAAGATACAGGCAATGCTTTTCTGAATTAAACCCCAATTTCTCAGAAAACACAAGAACAAGAATTGAAAAATGGAAGCATCAAATCAAAACTTCTGCCAGCAAAGGAAACATTTCCCAGAATCAAATGAAAACCTACAGAATGGGGGATAAAAAAACTTTTCCATTTACTCATTAGATAATGGATTAATATTGAGAATATATAAAGAACTCAAAAATTAAACAGCAAAAGAAAAAATAATGCAATTAATAAATTGAAAGCTGAACAGTTTTTAAAACTACAAATGGCTAACAAATACATGAATAAATGTTCAACATCTTCAGCCATAAAGGAAATACAAATCAAAACACTACTGAGATTCCATCTTACTGTAGTCAGAATGGCTATCATCATTGAAAAACTGATGGAGAAGATATGGGGAAACAAGGAACCTATGTAATATAGGTGGAAAGGTAACAGCTATGTTGGAAATCAGTATGCAGGTTCCTTAAAAAACTCAAGGTAGAAGTCCCATATGGTCTTGCTATACTATTCCTGGGCAAATATCTAAAGGAATATAACTAAATATACTGTTAAGATACCTGCACAAGCATGTTTATATTAAAAAGATAGAATCATCTTAGGCATACATCAACTGTTAAATGAATTAAAAATATGATGTATGTATATATATATATATATATACAGAATTGAGCATTATTCAGCCATAATGAAGAATGAAATTTTATCATTGGCAAGAAAATGGATAGAATGAGACCCCATGTTAAGCAAAATAAGCAAATTATCACATATTCTCACTCACATCCAGAATCCAGTCTTTAAAAGTGAATATATAAAAGTATAATTATAGCAATAAATTATA
Organism: Castor canadensis; assembly: GCF_047511655.1. Lineage (NCBI taxonomy): Eukaryota > Metazoa > Chordata > Mammalia > Rodentia > Castoridae > Castor > Castor canadensis. The sequence goes on along the minus strand of NC_133397.1, from coordinate 72,072,610 downwards.
TGAAAATTTCATATGCAATGTGATGTCTATTAATGGTGTACATTGTCATATAAAACAGAATTTACACATTATATATATGTGATATATAAAAAGAAATAAGTATGCAGAAGTAATTTCAAATGCTCTGTATTATTGTTGAAACATTTCTCCAAGTCTGAAACTGATTTAAAATAATTGTCTTAAATGTATCTTTTGGCAAAAAAATAGTTTTAACAGTTATTTAAATAGTCAGGATATAAAAAATACATAATGAATACATAATATATAAAAAAGAGTCCCATGAAGAGAAAGACAGACAGAGAGACAGAGCATTAGAGATTAAGAGAGACAAACATAATTTAAATTTTTTGTAGTAACAATGGCTTAATGTTTTCCAAATGTGTTGAAAGCATAAATTTGTAGGGCAATGCAGTTCAAAACCAAACAGGACACATATGAAGAAAGCCAGGGGTAAGCACATCAAAAGCAAACAGAATATTTTGAAAGTAGTGATAGGATGCAGGAGACATTGTCCTGAAATATCACCCTTTGGTATATGGAGGATTCTAAGCCAAAGGAATTTGAGGGAAAAACAGAAGCAGGTCTCCCTGACTATCTTCAATGTCTTCTTCTGAAGACCCTGATACATCAGGTATCTAGCCCTATAACTCAAGGCAGGAATATTACAGAGAATACAAAAAGAATCTGAACAATTAGATGTTGCTGCAGTCTCACAGTTTCTTTTACTATCTCACAATACTCATTCTTCTATGACTGTCCATGAAACAGTTCACCACTGAGTTTTTGCATCTTCTTTTCTGAAAGTTTCAATGTCATATAAATCTTTGTTTAGAAAAGTCTGTTGGGATTTTCTTCTGTCAATCATCTTATTGATTATTTTGGATTGTTTCATTTATAAATGTGTAAGCCATGAACCTTGGAATGGATGAGCAAAAGTTATTACTTTTTCCCTTAAGTAGTTGTGGAAAAATAACAATCAATTATAGGCAACTCTCATATCAGATACAATTAGAGCTTGAAAAGCATGGAACGCCATCTTTCAAGCAATGAGAAAACAAAAATCTTAAAATAAGAATTCTATGCTTGGTTAAAAAAAAAGTATGCTTTAAGAATGACAGCAAAGAACAGAAGTTCTCAAATAAAAGAAAACTAAGTGAATTTATCACCAGTTGACCTGCCACGGCCAGAAAAATTAATGGAAGTTCTTCAGGCTAAACATTAGGGAAATGTATATTTGTTGATACAAAAGGGAAATTCGTATCTTTAAGTAGTAATATATAATATTAAAATGGTTTATAAATGGGTACATGTAAAATTCATAATTTTCCCATAATTTCTTTAAGTGGTGATCAACAGTAAAAAAATATCTCAAGGAGCTTACATATACATAACTATAACACATTTTATATCTATAGTAAAGTGGATTACAGAGGGGGTTGTTGTTGGCAATAATGGTACAGATGAGTTTTGGTTCTTACTGCACTCTTAAGCTTCTGTTTCCCAGGGTCAAGGTCCTGCCTCTAGTCTAGCTTGAATTCCCCTTCTGCCCCAACCTCCAATCAGCCTGAACCATAAGATCCTAACCAATCAGATCATGCTGAGTCTCACTGAGGGGTATTTAAGCCCCTGCCTTTCTCTCTCTCATTCTCTTGGCTCTCTCCCTCTCCCACCCAACAATAAAGAATCTCTTATTCAGATCACTCCTCTCCCCATGGTCACTTTGGTGCCTACATTTGGTGCCATGACTCGGATCGGGTTTCCCCACTAATCCTGGTGGGACCCCAATTCCGACTCACCCCATGACCACCCTGAGGATGTGACTGGCCAGAACTCATCCTCCCAATTGCTCTCGCTTGCATCCAACACCAGACATCCTTTGGTGAGTCCACAAACCCTTACTGGGCTCCCTTTGTGGTCTCTCCCTTTGGTGTCTCTGGGGTTTCAGCATTCCCCCTTTCCAATCATCTGTGGGGCTCAGACGGTAGAGGAAAGACTTCTTTCCCAATCAGCTTAGGCTTGGGTCTATTTCTGTCATTCGTCATCTCAAGACTGCCCATCCGAAAATCCCAGCCCCGGTTGACCAACAGCCCCCTCAGCCTTTTGGCCCTACAAGCCACTAGAACACAGTGATGACTGCTTCTTGTGCACCTTGTACTATTCTCGGATATTTGAGCCATGTGGGGATGCCCTGTGATTCATAATATCCTCCCAATCCCTTTTTCGGGACGAGGTCCCACAATGGGGGCCTCCTCTTCTTTGCCGTCTGATTCCCCACTGAGATGCCTCCTCAATAATTTAGACACCTTGGGTTTGACCCCAGATAAGAAACCAAAAAATTTAATCCACTCTTGCACTCAAATATGGTCTACTTATCCTTTAGACAACCAAAGTCACTGGCCCCTTTTCAGGTCTTGAGACCCTAATCTCCTGTGGGACCTATGCAACTACTACGAGCAATTGGGACAATAGGGAGAGATTCCATACAACAAGCTTTTCATACCTCCATCTAAATCCAGCCCTCTGCAACATTTGCAAGCCAAAACATGTACTTCTTGCCCTCAAACCCTCCCTCTATACTTTCTGTTCCTCTGCATAGATTCTATTAGCCTTTAAACCAGTTTATAAATCAGCCAATTCCTCTCCCAAACCTCCTCCTTCCCCATATAAACAGACTTCTTGCACTGCTTACCATACCTATCTCCTCCTATCTTCCTGAAAAACTTTCCACATCATGGAGTTAAGCAAGCCACTCCTTGCCAATTCTGGCCTCAAGGTGGTTCCAGCTCTGGGAGAGCTCATGCTCCCTTCCTGTGGGCTGAGACCAAGCCCTGGATTTATTTGGGTACGCCTCATGCTACATTGGTGGAGTCCTGTTTGATTATGGCATCCGACAACTGCTTCTTTTCCCCTCACCCCCATCTAATGTCCCTTTTTCCTGAGTCAGTGACCGGAGAGTGGAGGTTTCATTTTGCTGAAAGTGTGTCAGTACCAATCAATGGGAGCAACCTAGAGACACAGGTGATGGCTAATCCCATAGGTATATGTCATGCCTCCACACTCTGCCTTCCCCTCCCTTACCTAAGATGTCATCACACCTTTTTCATCACACCTTTTCTGCCTCCTCCATGGTCCCACCACGTGTCCTTTGTCTCTGTCTGCCTTCCCCTCCTTGGCTTACTGGGACCCTGCCTCCCATGAAAAACTTGTAACATGGTACTTTATGACTTAAGTTATTCCAACTAGTTTGCCAGGCCTCTCAGTCTAAAGTAACTTTAAGTCAGCTGCTTTACAAAAGTTCTTACAAAAAACTGCAGCTGCCATGCTCATACTGTAACTCTGCCCCCACAAGGGATGGAGGGAAAGCAAACAGGCGCACCTGTGCACAGGATGCCGGCTTCTGGACAAGGCAAAAACTCCTTCCATAGCTAAGAAAATCCATAAAGAGGAACCAGTACATCCTGGGCTGCCAGCCACACATGGCGATGGCTGTGGCCCACCACCACTTCCCCTAGAATAAATGTGCACAGAGTACACAGGAAGGAGGGGAGGGGTGACAGGCCACAGGATCAGACCTAGGCAGTCAGGGTCATTTGTCCCAGGTGTGTGTGGAAGGAGTGGTGCCTTGCACAAGTCCTGCTCCTAGCCCCACCTCACACCTCAGAGCATCAGACCCAGCCCTTGCAAGCCAATTGTTAGCTCAAGGTTATAGTTCCAGAAATAACAAAACAGATATTACTGTGGTCTCTAAACTTGTCATTTAGAATTTTCTATACCTTTGGTCTCAACATAAAATTTTCCCTCCAAATATTAACACTAGTTGTCCCATATGCTACTGTTAATGGCCTGAAATGCCCTCTGAATGCCGTTCTCTTACTTTACAAATGATTTCTTTGTTAAAAAGGTAGGTTTTATTAAAGAGGTTACCTGCTGTTAGCTAAAAGACAGGATCCTAACGTTTTGTTCTTTCTAGAGGGGATCTGCATCTTCCAGTCTTCTGGCTGGTAGATGTTGGAAGCTTTGTACTGAGGTTGGCCTCAGTATGCCTTGGGTACCAAGAGAAGTGGCCTTCACAGGGTTCCTTAAATTATAATACCATACTGCAATTAGACCTTTTCTATAAAAGTAAAAAAGTAATCTGAGGTCCCTATACAAATTTCTACCTTCTAAGCCACTCCAGTACTCAGCACCTCTTAACAAAAGCTTCCCTCTTCAACAGGCAATGGTAGGAAGAGGGCAAGTCATATGTCCCCTTCCAATTATCAGATCTAAGGGAAATTTAAAAATATCTAAACAGCTGTACTGATGCCCAGACAAATACATTCAAGCCTTTATCTCTGTGATCCATACCTTTCAATTGACATGAAAGGATATTATGCTTCTACTAGACCCGACTCTTATCTCATTAGAAAAGCAATGGGTTCTGGCCCAGGCCACTCAGGTTGGAAATGATTATATGGCTTAAGCAGTAGAGTGCCACTTTCCAAGCATAAAGTCCTGAGTTCAAGCCCAGTACAGCCAAAGTAAAAAATAATAACAATATTTGGGGCTGAGGAAGTAGCTCGATGGGAGAATGTCTGCCCAGCCTGTGCAAAGCTCTGGGTTCAATTCTTCAGCATTACTAAAAAAATAAAAAATGGTAAAGAAGATAAGGGGCATTAATGTCACTTCAGCCATCTCATAGTAGAAAAACGTAGTTTAACCAAGACCAGATCCCTCATTCTTCAAGTGAGGAAACTGAGGCCCAGAACAGTTCAGAGACTTGCTCTCCAAAGTGTCAGGTGTCAATGTAAAATAACAACTTTACTTTACAGAAACAACCTAAAAAAAAAAAATCCTCTTACCTTTCTACAACATCTTAAGGACACTATCAGAAAGCATACCATGGTGGACTCAGAGTCATAGGTGAGAGAGGTTCTCCTCAAAGATAAATTTCTAACAGTCAGCCCCAGATATTCATAAAAAAACTCAGACTGTGGCTGAAGGGAAAAAAAATCATTGAACCAAGTAATATAGCTAGCCATGTCTGTATTCATAGCTATGTCTGTATGTCCAGGACCTTACTAACAGGAGAGAAAAAGATAAGAGACACCATGGCCTCATTGTTGCTCTCAAAGAGGGCCCCACACAACTGGGGCCTGTATCCTGAACTTGTACCATGTGGACAGGAGGGGCACTTCTGCAGAGAATGCTTAAGGGGGAACAGCCCAGGAGACAGCCCTGCCTCCAACCAGGACTCTGTCTTCTGCAAAGGTAACCATCAAAGGTCTAAGTGCCCCCATCACCAGATGGAAGGCGAGGTGCCTCCTCCTATGGATTGATGGGTCCCAGCCTCCTGTCCACACTTCACTTCTTGGCATCAATGTTGAGGAGCCATAATGGCAGAAAAACAAAAGGTCATTTTCCTCCTAGAAAGTGGAGCCTGTTTCTCTGTTTTACCTTTTTCTCCTGGTCCCCAGTCCAATGACAAAAGTTGTCAATTGGCCAGCCCCTAGAGCACTAGTTTGCCTGGCCTCTGGCCTGCTTTTGGGGAGACCTCCTCTTCTGTCACTCTTTCCTCATAGTACCTAAAACTCCAGTGTCCCTGCTGGGACAGAATTTACTATCTCAATTAAAAGCTCAAATTCTCCTCCCCCTAGGTAGCCATCTCTGCTTCCCCTTCCTTCAGGAACAAAGAGATTCCACAGTGTGGACTGTGGGGTGAATGTGAGCCAGGACAGCCCTCCATATTCAAATAAAACTCATAAATCCCTCACAGTTTCCACACTTAAAACAAATATGAGGCCTTATGTCTATCATAAATTCCTTAAAACAACAAGGGTTACTAGTTAGTTACTCCAGCCCCTATAATAAATTTAAAATTCTTATAAAAGTTAATTTTAAAATACAAGTTACAAAGTAAACAACTGGAAAGGATATAGATAGGTGATAAATGTATTTTTTGAGAAGTTAAAGGAAAAAGGAATGGTTTCTTGGATTAGAAGGGATTTTGTAAAGAAGGGTTTGTCCTAAAGACTGTTTCAAATAGGAAGGATAAGGACAAACCATCAAAGGGTTTAGTATGTTGTATGAAGGTCTGAGTAAGTTTGAAAAGTGTATAATAAAAGCTTCCGTGTGTGATAAAGTTAAAGTTGAATATGATCTAAGAGTTGCCTAAAAGATTTTTAGGGTCATGTCAAACTAAAATCAAATCCTCTATGTCTATGAAATAACAAGGTTATCTTAATATTGGTCTGCTCTGAGTAACATCTACAAAAAACCATTATAGAGAAAGATTTTATCAAAGAAATTATTTGTGTTTTCTGCTGATCTTCTCAAGCTTTAAGTACTACTAAATCAGAGTTCATTTACATATTTGCTTATGTGTCTTAAATGACCACCTTGTAACAGTGTTATGTTATACTTTATCTAAATATGGTATAAACATTTAAAAAGTTAAAAGTGTAAATTTATATAAAATAATGAGCTAAAGCTCTCTTTATCCAAGAGTGTTATATTTAAATCCTGACAGCCCCTGCCTCCCACAGGTCATCTAACTAGGTGTGGCCTTAAAGGGACAGACTCACTCCCTGAGTCATAAATGCATCAACCCAATCTTCCATTTCCCAACCCCTATACCATAAGACAGCTTACAGTTTTCCTGGCAGTTATAGGATTTTGAAGAATTTAGATCCCTAGGTATGTAGTCCCTGAGCAGACACCTTTTTATGCTCCTCCTAATATTCTTATTTGGGTCTTAGATAATGTATGGCCACCCATTTCTCTTAGAAAACTTGCCTCCAACAGACTCTGCTCCTCTGGCTGACTACCTGCCTTCTCACGGAACTTCTCAGAGAGCATGCAAACCAGATCCTGCCCCACCCCATAACAATTTCTGTTACATCAGGGCATCTTGCTCTCCTAGAAGGATCTTCTACCCTCTCCATTGGGACTTCGATGGACCAGCCCTCATCTGGTCATTCTTATGACACCCACTGCTGTCAAGCTCAATGGGTTCTCCCAATGGTGGCACCTCTCAAGAAACAATTAGAAAAATGAAGAAGGGAATTGGAGGACTCTTGAAATTGTCTAGGGAACAACATTTCACAGTGGTTTTCCTGGCCAATGCCCATCCTAATGCCTATGTTCTTGCTCTCCTATTCTTAAGCTTCCTCCCTTGTATCACACTTCATGTCTGCTATTGCTAATCAAAAGTTTAACCAGTTGTACCTCCAGGGATATCAACCTCTCCAAAACTATCCAGAGGACTGCTGTGAGGGCTCCCACAGGACACAGTTGCCTGAGGATCCTGCCCCATACAACGCCCCTTGCCAGCAGATCTCGTTGTTTGGCTCTTACCCCTCCTCAGACCTATATTCATGCTGATTGCCTTTTGCACCCTCCTACCTTGTCTGTTAAAGTTTCTACAAACCAAGGTCAACAAAATCTCTAACCAAACCTTTAACCAGCTTCTCTTTCAAGGACACCAACCCCTGATAGCACAACCAGAGGACACCTACAATGGACCCTACCAGGAGACCAGGTTATAAACATCAAGACCCCCTCACAGGATGCCTACTACAATTCCTCAACTCCCTATACGAGGATAGTTGGCTGATACCCACCATACGGAGGTCGGAGGATTGGCTTGAGATTCTTTATGACCTATGTCTACAAGGGAACTTCATCAACTTCAGGGAAGAGAAATTTTATTTTTCAGAGCCTGGGTGTACGCCATCATGAGGCTCACCACCCCAACATTGTTTGCCAACTTACCCTCCCTTCCCCTATGCTGCCCCTTGCCAGCTTAAAGAAGCCAGAGCGAATACAATGCCCCCTTCCTTAACAAACAAAAAAGGGAGGAATGTTGGCAATAATGGCACTGATAGGTTTCAGTTCTTACTGCACCCTTAAGTTTCTGTTTCCCAGGGTCATGGTCCTGCCTAAAGTTTAGCTTGAATTCCCCTTCTGCCCAACCTCCAATCAGCATGAACCATAAGATACTAACCAATCAGATCATGCCGAGTCTCACTGAGGAGTATTTAAGCCCCTGCCCTTCTCTCCCTCGCTATCTTGGCTCTCTCCCTCTCCCACCTGACAATAAAGAATCTCTTGGCCAGATGACTCCTGTCTGTGTGGTCACTTTGGGGCCTACAGTACTAAAGGTATATACTGGATTGTTGATTTCTACATTTTGTGTAAAGTAGTATAATAATAACTTTAAATATACTGTAAAAAGTTAAGGCTGCATATTGTATACTCAGAGCAAGCAATAAATAATAAATAACGAAATAGAGATATGATGGGAATAAATAAAATTTTATTGTAAAGTATACAAATAGTTAAAAAGAAGCTAAGAGAGTAATGTACAAATTATAAAATCATATACCTAAAGCCAAACTTATCAATTAAATATTAATGTGCTAAACATTGCAAATGAAAGACTGAATTGCTTAGATTATTTTTAAGATGGTAAGATCCAAATTGAATGCTGTATAAAAGAGATAAAGCTTATATAGAAAAGAAGAGGTGTTGATGGTCTAAAATAAATATGTGGAAAACACACTGCATGCAAACAGTAAGTATAAAAAATACAAGATATGCATGTCTTTATTAAATAAAATAAATTTCAATATTAGTAATATTGCTAGAGACAGAGAAATTTCATGATGGTTAAAACTGGAAATAAAACAGACATTTATTCTTTTCATTAGGAAGATATGTTATAAATATATATTTGCCTCATAACATAGCCACAAAACACATGAAGAAATGGACTGAATAAGGAAAATAAGACAATGATAAAATCATAGTATGAAATGTTTTATTATTTTCTTCATAATCAGTAAAATCAGGCATGGGACAACTGGTAGAACTGGATCCACTAATAGAACTAGGGGCTCTTAACTACATTGACCTGGTTGGTGGTTAAGCACTATAACATTCCACTTACGTGAACCCCACTGTCTAAAACAAGCTCAGACAAATAATAATAATAATTAATACTACTGATAATGACTCTTTAAGCTTAAAATAATTAAAATCATAAAGAGGATGTTCCCAATGTAACAAATAAATTAGAAAGAAATAATAAGATATTTATGAAATATAAAATATTTGGAAAAAATACCTCTAAATAATTCACAGATCAACAACAAAAAAAAAGATGGAAAATATTTTAGCTGAATAAATGTAAAGATACAACCTATCATAATCTGTGCAGTACAAATAAAGGAATGATTAAAGAAAAAGTTGTAAGTGCTTGTTAGAAAAGAAAATAAGCTTAGTTCCAATGAAGCTAAAAAAAGCTATCATAGCAAAACCAAAGAACAAAGAAGGAAATAATAAGGAGCAACAATCAAAGAAGTAAACAAATAAGAAGTTTAAAAAAAGCCAAAAGCCACTTTCTAATAGAGCAACATAATAAACTGCTAAGTAAAATCAATAATAAGAGAGTACAGAAGTCATTAGCATCAATGGTTACCACATTCTCCATGCCAGTGGCTTTCTTACTCTGTTCCTAGAGGAGTATTTTAGGTTGAAACTAATGGCCTCTATGTTTTTCCATCATTTTCATGTTGACTCAAATATACCAAGTGATATTTAAAACCTGTCAATACGTAAGTCACAGTTATGGTTTCTTCTAGTCATCAGTAGACTTGCAAAGTGAAAACCATGTTTCCTGTAAGGGATTTGGGGACAAAGCTGCTAAATATAAAGTTCCCTGTGAAGGAGAATTCTGGGAATGTAGTTTCTGACCAAATAAAAGGAATCAGATGAAGTTCCTTTATGTGCAGGACCCACTCCATCTAAACAAAGACTAACCAGGTGGCTCTGTGTCAGAATTTGGGGCACCTTTCAGAACTTTGTCTCCGGTATGGAGGTATGGATGGGATATCTACAGATTTAAACACACATTCTAGATAATGGAAAGACTTCTCACATTGGAAAAAGTTACACAGATATTCTAATCCTGTATTTAGTTTGTATGCACATAAGAAATTATCTAAGTAAAATTTTATTTTACAGATTTAAAATACTATAGTAAACATTCAACGAAACATTCATCAGTCTCTTGTTTTTCAGTAGAAATGCAAATGGTAACTCAAGGGGGTTTCTGCATTTGCCACCAAGATAATGGCAATTAACACAATGATAAAGTCATGGAGCCTAGCAGAAAATTATGCAAATTTATTATCACTTGTGGGTAGTTAAAGAGCAGTTTGCCTTCCAATTTCTGATGAATGTTGGCCCTCTTTGATCTCTTGTAATCCATTCCTATTTTACCTCATAGTAATAATTTGCTTCTCTTTTAGAACTTCATGCCACTATCATTAAGACCATTTCCGCCCCACACTTTGAAAAAGATGATATTTGGCCTCAGAAAGTAGCACTTGATTGGTTCAGGGCATATGAACCACTCATAGAGCATTAGTAAATGTTTAGTGTAATTTTTTTTTTTTTTTAAAGAAGCTCCCTTGTTACTCAGAAAGGACTACAGGGAAAGAGAAAGCATGCGAGCATTCAATTCCCACTTGTAGACATATCACAACGTCATTCAGCCAGCCTTCTGTGAACACCAAAACAAACACCAAGGAAGTCAGAATGAAGGGCCTAGGAAAGGATAAGGGTAAAGAAGGGGATAGAGGATAGTGGAAGAAGGGGAGCAAGAAATGGTGGCTCCACAGACCTTGCATTAAATCTTACAATAATTCCTACAAATGGGTTTTTCAGTAACATAAGTCAAAATTTTTACCAGAGCCAGGTTGAGAACATTTTTTATTATTTATATCCAAGAGATTTCTCACTTATATACCATTAACTCTGCTGATGGTATATTTTGTTTTTCCTTTGCTAAATTTTGTTTCATAGTTGCAGTAAGAGGTAGAAGTATTTTTCAAAAGTAGCCCACATATAGCAAAAGTCTTAAAAACAAGAGTGTACACTTGAGTCTATACCTACCTGAGCCAGTGCCAAGCAAGACTTCAATTCTCTCATGCTGAGAATTATGGTCTGAAAGCCCAGTCATCAGGTAGGCTCATTAATTTTTATGGCTCTTTCCTTTTACCCTAGTCTCACATAACCACTGGCTTAGGTGATTGCTTTTAGGCAGAGAAAACTGATTCACAATCCATGATCCCAGCAGGGAAAGAAAAAGTTCACTCTCTGGTTAGTTAAGTTCTTAGAGAACAGGACAGGCATTTTTATTAGATCATAGATGGGTCTGAGTCACATATCCTGGCCCCCATGTCTGAAGCTGAGTTGACAGGATAAAATACACTTTATTAGTTCAGCTATTGTATTGCTTACACAGTGATCTAATGGCCATGCATATTTGCTATAAAGTCTTATTAGTACCAGAGAGGGATTTGAGGGATTTTAATTGGGCAAACCATATCCTCTTTCCATTCATTAGTTCTTTCCCTTACATTTGTCTTATTTAAAAAAAAAAGTGTGGATAATTAAAACCCAAGGAGGAAATAACATTCTCTCCTAAAGTGGTGCTCTAAGGAAAATATTGACTTCTCCCTCCTGCCCCAAGAAAATAGAAAAGATATATCTGTATGTGACGAAAACACACAGATAACGCTTGTTTCCAACCTGAGAGACTGGTATTAGGGAGAGGTATCAAGGTGAAAGAAGACTGTAAGCTTGAGGTAAATACAGAACTCTGTGGTTATTTTGAAGAATTGAAGCCCAGGGAGAAATACACTGATTAAGGATATTTGAATACCCTTTGAAATTACACTTTGAAATTAAGTGTTTTGGATTTTCTCTTTTGATGTATTACTTATTAGCTGTGGAAATAATCACCTTCTGAAGGAGAGAGGATGAGGCCTGTTTTGTAGGCTCTTTTACAGGCTAGTTATGAAATTTACAAAGGAATATTATGGGCATGGTATTTGTTCCAGAGTGGACTGGGAAACTGTAACTGTTACTAACATTGTTGCTGTCAAGTATTCAACATGTTTCTTCATAGTAGCTTCTACTTTTATTGTGATACGTCCTTCTTTTCCTGGTATATGTTCTATATTTAGATGAAATTACAGAATCAAAGTACTTGAGTTTTTGCTTAGGTTCTTACACTTTGACATGACAGAATCTATTTAAAAACATTCGAGGATATGATCTTAGATGATTTTCATTGACAATAAAAAGAAGATTCATTGTGCCTGAGATAATCCAATTCCTTTATTTGGCCTTGAACAGTGATGAAAAGAACTATGGACGGCATCATTCACAGACAGCTCCCATTTCACAATATTGTTGGAAGGGTCAGAAAACTGAATTGGGAATTGGTCAATGTTTCAAAGTCACACATTCACACATAGTTAAATAAGACTGCTAAAGTCTAATTAGTTTTTCACGTATAAAGCTCATTTCTCATAGTATTACTTATTTAATTCCAGTAAAGTACAGGATTCAAAGAATTTAGAGAAAGCCTTATGTATTAATTATGAAGAAAGATAATTAATAAATCAAGTCCTACCCAACTCGGTATAAAAAAAAGTCAGAAGGAAAACATTAAGAAATAAAAAGTAGAAATAACTTTTTGAGATAATTATTATTTTGATGTGTGTCTGACTTTTTAGGTTAAAGTGAAACAATGATAATTGTTCTTAGACTTTTGTACATAATACAAACACCAAAATATATGAGTTTCTACCCTGCTGAATTTTTACCTCAAAAATTTTTATTTGAATTCTAAACTTCATTTTTAAACATTTATAAACCTGATAATTTACATATTTTTAAAAATCAGGAATATACTTTGAATTTTGTGCTCCAATTCTTGTGAAAATTACCAGTCCTTGGCCACTGTAATTCCAGTATTCAAGATGTACAGTCAGGAGAATCGCAAGTTCAAGGCCAGCCTGACTACATAGCAAGACTTTGTCTTGAAAGCCAAAAAGAAAAAAAAAACCTACAAAACAATCAAGTAAGCCAAAATTCTCCATCCAAAGTTGAAAATACTTCTAGAGATGCAGTGATCATCAAAACACTATAGTAAAACTGAACTATACATAAGATTGCCAAAGAACTCAAAATACTGGCAATTCAAAAAAATCACGTAATTATCCAGAGTTAAGTAAGAAATAGAGACATGATATACTGCTTTTTTCTGCTTCTTGAAAACACATTGAAGAGAAGCTGGAGAATAAATAGAGAAAGAAAATACTGTTTCTGTAGAAGAATATCCTTAAACCTCCAAGAACACTGGAGTAATATTTATATATATATATATATAAATAAATATACATATATATACCTATATATAAATAAATATAAATATATATAAATATATATATAAATAAATATATATATATATATATATATATATATATATACATATTTCAAAATCCTCCGTACTTGTTCCTAATCCTAGACAGAAAGCTTCTAAATTTTCCCCATTAAGTAAAATATTCAGGGATGGGGTTGTAGTTCAGTGGAAGAACACTTCCTACCACTTATAAACCCCTGGGTTTAGTCCCCAATACCATATACACACACAGAAGGAAAACATATTTGATTTTCACTATGTAGATGATACAAAGTGAAGAAAGTCTCCTTTATAGTTTGCTAGCAGTATAACTTCTAATTGCATGTAAGGGCTGGATTGTTTCATATACTTGCTTTGCATCTATTGAACTCCTATGAGTTTTGCTTTGAGTTTTTAGTTTTCTAATGTTAAACATCTTTTACATTCTTATGATAGATTTCATTGATTGTGATGCATTACTTTTCTAATGCACTGTAGGATATTGTGAGCTAATATCACATTTAAGAATTTAAAAAAAAATCCTATAATCCAAAACACAAAACCAAACTTAATTTCCTAAAGGAATCAATAATTTCAGAGCATAAATATCCAGATAAATATTTCCAGTTCCTCTAGCAACTGAAATATGTCAAGAGTAACTACAGAGACCTAAAGGATTAGAGCCTTTAGAGATTTATGTATCTCGATGCTTGGCAGCCTTTATCATTCTGTATAATGTCTTCAAAACTGGAAAAGAAAAGGCTTTGAAAGATAAGAGAGACGGAATTATGATGGATGTCATCTCTGTGTACTTCTATGTAGCAAAACACAAGCAATCTCACTATGTTTTATGTGATGTGCCTCCCCTTTGTATTATTTCCTGTTTGCTACTCTGCTTGCATCCTTTCAATATGTTGCCAGAGAGTTAAGACAATACCATTTTCCCTAAAAATAATTGCTCCTGCCTAGGTTCTTAACTCCTTACCTCCTTACTCCATGACACACAGGAAACTGTTCAACAGTGGCAGTTCTCAACCCCTAAAAGGAAAAAGAAAAAAAAAAAAAAAACCCTGGCATTTAAACGGCTTTTGATCTTTTACTATTCACCATTCAATTAGCCTGCCTTAATCAGTGTGCTTCTGACTGTGTGGTATGCTTGGAGCATTCCAGCAAAAAAGGCTGCAAATAGCCAGATCCAGATGGGGTAAGGGCTGGAGAAAACTAATTTTGTAGTCCAACATTATTGTGCTGTCTGTCAGGGGTTAATTGTTCAAATTATCAAGCAAGCAACCCAAGGAGCAAAGCTTGTTCCTGTTCCCAGAAGTTACTAAAAGGCTCTGATTGAGGATCACCCAAACGTTTTCCACAAGTAAAATGTATCCCCAAATACATGTCCTTTTTTTCTTCATATTAAGTCCACTTTTCCTTTAATCTCATTTTACATGAAAATTAGCAAGAATAGAGTCATTTTAGAGAAAACCTTAAATATACACTGAATTTATTTTTAAAAAGATCTGTGCTCTTCAATGTACTGATGCAGATGACAAACTGAGTGATCATGCAGTCTGACCCTTTGCCATGACATTTACTGCAGTAATTTACCATTTGTGGACAATGTTCTCACTATGTTACTTATATTGACCAATGAAATTTGAACAGATATAACCCAAGCATTGGCTTGAATCGTGCTTGTGGTTAAGCTTTGTCTTTTACCTGTCCACCATTGTTATGAAAAGAATGTGCATCACCAAGACAGTTGCTTCCAAGATAATGTGAGTTACCTGGATTCCAGCCCAAATCAGCAGGCCATGGCTGACACACAGACATATGATTACTAAATGACTATTGCTGTTAAGAATGTCTAATTCTTGCATAGCATTATTTTAACAACAGTTTATTCAAAGCATTAGGGATTTAGATATACACATAATTATTTGATGAATGGAAGGAACTGGCTCTACATTAAAACTCTAAGAATGACTTGTAGAACCAAACTGGTTTGTTTACAAGGGAAATTGCTCCTTCTAACACAACTCAGTTGCTACATGAATCAGTCATTCAAATATCATAAAACCTTGTGCAACATACAGATCCCAGAAAACTGTAGCCACCACTGTAAGGTCAATGAACACATTGCTCATCAGATCCAGGATCAGGAACCGCAAACAGGAATAAAGACACCTAGGTAAATACAGCTCAGTCTGCACTAGTAACATGAATGCTGCTGCAGTATCTTCTCTCTTTCCACTGACCTGAGTCCTAAGGTCATGTTAAATGAAGACAACAATTGAGATTGTTTGATATCATTGAGAACTGCAGCTAAAAAGGAATCTAGAAAACAGTTTGAGCTGTTCAGCCTGTGAATTACAACTAAGTACACTTGGAGAAGGTTTGGATCAGTCATCGTTATTGATATAAATATTAGCCAAATTTAGTACATTTAGTATTACTGGAACATGTATAAAGTGTTGATATGGTCATATGTGTCACCTGTTTTTGACACACTTGCATATCTAGATAACATAATAAAATTTCCTACCTCAATAGAGTAGAATAATGACAAGATATGGCTCATTACAGGAATAGTCTTAATGATCCATGGAGATCTTGTATGCTGTGATATAATGATACAGAAAGAGGTTCCAGTCTTAGGGAAAGACACTGGAACAACAAAATAAAAAGGGTTGGAATCATCAGGATTCTAGCCTTTAATGACTTGCAGTTATTGCCAGGTGAAATGTAATACAGAAACCAGAACATAGGGGAAAGGTCAATTCAGCTGACTTGTGAATAATGAAATAACAAAGTAGGTAGGATAAATTCTAATGCTGTCATATACACTAAATTCACTTGAATTTTCCAATATAACATGTGGAAGTAATTGGAAAATTCAATACCTGCTCCTGACTGAGGAAACAGCAATGATATAATATTAAACATCACTTAACTTGACTCAAAAGAGAATGTAGTAAGCAAATAAGTGACATTCATCACCTCATTTGATCAAGGCAGGAGCTACCTAGTCCTAGAATTTCTGAACAGATTACTTAATGCAATATAATTTCCAAATGACTAGCATGTTCATGAAACTTTGTTAAACTCTGAACAAAGCTACATTAAGAGCAACCTAACCTAGACACACATACAAACATACAAACAAAAACAAGCATGTGCACATTTTTATCCATTCATTTGTTTTACACAGCAGAAAATGATAATTGCATGTACAATTTTATTTTTTAAGAAATATTGCAAGACTAATAATACCAGGACTTAAAAAAGGGAGGTGTCATTTATTTTAAGTGTGATATCAGATGTTGATTATATACTTTGAGTCTCATTTATCTGCAAAGTATGGACAGGACCAGCAACCCTGTCTACCTCACAGGAGCTTTGTAAGAATAAAAATAGATAATTCCACTTGTAGTCTTTAAATTACCGTAGTCTTATTAGTTATGTCATGATGATTACAGTTAGCCTGATTTGGTGAAGGGAAATGTCATAGCTGTAAATATGCCTTAGAGTACGAAGCCAAGACTGGATAGACTAGGTTCATTTGTTGCTGCAGCAATGTACTTCAGACAGATATATTTGGTGTAGAATTTCCATCAGCTTATTTCTTTTTGCCTTGATTGTTTTTCTTTTTATAATGCACATCTTATTATTGAAGGCTATCTTCATTAAAGGTTTTAATTACATATATACCAAAAATTATCACAGATTAAAAGCTTAATAAAAACATTATTGGATGTCTAGTTAAATATTCCCTTTACTGAATTTTACATGCACATCAAAACAGTTGATTTTGTATCATTTATTTATAGGTAAAATCCAGCAATAACTTATAATTCTTATACATTAGACATGTAATTTAATCTCTATTTTTGTATGTTACAAGTAAAACTTGAATACTTTTACATAATATAGTATATACAGCAATATGGTATTTAAATACATATACCATATATATTTAATGTATATTGATACATATATTATGTATATTATATTATGAGTACTATTCAATCTTTGGCAAGGCAGGAGATGCTACCTGTCGTGACAACATGAAAGAAGCTGGAGGCATTAAACTAAGCAAACTAGGTCAGTCATAGGACAACACAGCATGATTGTACTTGTAGGAAGTATGTATGATATTCAAACTCATGGAAACAGTAGAATTGCTGCTTGTCTTGGGCTGAGAAGACAGAAAGTGGAGAATTTTTATTCAACAGGTATATTGTACAGTTTCAATCATGCAAGATGTGTACGTTTTAGGGATCTGCTGTTTAACACTGCATTTGTAGTTAACAACATATTAGTAAGCACCTAGAAGTTTGTTAAGACTGTACATTTCATGTTAAATGTTCTTGTCAAATAAAAAGTTAATTTAAAAAAGATTATACGAGAAATACAGAATAAAATTCCAATTATTGAAAATAATTGATATCCAATGTTTAACAAACATATCTGTTTTTAGATTTTCTTTATTATCCTGATGTAAGATGCTTACATTTAAAAAAATTTTTATTTTATTCATATGTGCATACAATGTTTTGGTCATTTCTCCCCTCTTCCCCCACCCCCTCCCTTACCCCCCCACCCCCTCCCTTTTTCCCCCTACGCCCTTGCTACCTGGCAGAAACTATTTTGCCCTTATCTCTAATTCTGTTGTAGAGAGAGTATAAGCAATAATAGGAAGGACCAAGGGTTGTTGCTAGCTGAGATACGGATAGCTATACAGGGAGTTGACTCACATTGATTTCCTGTGCATGTGTGTTACCTTCTGTTTTTATGTTATACTAATATCATCATTTTTTACACATTTATAATGGTATTAGGTTTCTTCTTATAATTATGTTAATTTTATTATTTTATTTATTTTGTTTCATTCTGATATAAAAATTTGTTTTTGTATATCTAAATAACTACTCAACACTACATATGTATTTAATATTTTTCTCATTATTTTGTAATTTACATTAGAGTAGCAATGGGGTTGTTTTTTACTTATTCCATTAAATTGTTTACTCTTGTACAGCAACAGAGTTCAGGTAGCTCAAAAACATTTTACTATCTGGTGTAGAAAATCATATTCACAATTCCTTTATTATTATATTACTTTTTTTACTGGGAGTACATCATGACATTTACAAAAGTTCTTTCAATATATCATAGTTGAATTCAACCCCTCTCATTCTCCTTTATCCTCCTCCAATTCCTGAAACAGTTTCAGCAGATCTCACTTTTCCATTTTCATACATGAGTACATAATATTTCCACTACATTCACATTTTCATGGATGTGTATGTTTTGCTTAGAATATAACTCACTACCTTACTGAAAGGACCACATGGAGGCTTTTATTGTCATATCTTTGAATATTTCTTTATATGAAGACAGATAGCTATGCAATTCACCCAAGAATGTGATAGGGCTCTTTTCTTTTACATATTTATTTTAGTCCTAGTACACATTTCCTTAAGAACATTCAGTAGAATGCTCTTAAATAGCATGTTCTGGTGCTCTCATTTTCTGTGTGTGGTTACCCTGGAGCAGGAAATTAGAAACCCAAAACCTACCCTACTTTGATGCAGTTATACAGCATTAGGAATTAGCATGTTTACTATTTAAAACTGCACTCTAAAAAAAGTCCATTTACATAAAAAATTTTAAATATAGTGTTTTTAATATTAATGCTCTCCACTGAACATACAAGTTGGCTACCAGTTTACTTTACTATATACTTTATATCTAAATCAAAGTTTCCATTCATCTAAAATAAATCCTTATGAATCCATGTGAAAGGTGGCTTAATTTCATAACATTATTTCAAGTTAATTATTTTATTAAATCTCAGTCAGACCTGGAAGATAAGGAAGAAGATTTCACTAGTTATAAATCAGTGGGGTTAGGTGAAATTAATTAAGTCATATGTCCAATAAGGAAAAGAGCTGGGATTCCATACCAGGTATACCAAATGCTATCTCTATTATACACAAAACAAACAAACCAACAAACCATACAAAGAACTATCATATAAAAAGATGTGCCACTGTTATCTGCATATTTTGAACAGTTGTTTTTGTTACTCTGCCATGCTTAGATTATATTTAAATATTTGCAGCTGCATTTACATTGGGTGACCTCAGTGATAGAATAGGTAAAATAAATCAAAATATAAATTTCTTCCATAAACACTTGTTCAACACTTTCAAAAGCAAAGTCAATGAAAAAAAAATTTTTCTAGCTTTTACAATTGAATTAGAAACAGAGGATTTAAAATGCTTGTTCCATATCTTAGTAGACACACAAAATACTTCCAGTGCACTATTTGATAACTGAGAAAGCATCACAGAGTTACACAGTGGCAGGGACACAATTTGAACCTAACTCTATTTGAGGCAGACATTGTAATTCAGTTATGCTCTTCACAGTATACAAGAAAAAAAAAATACATTAGCCTACTGTTGTGTTATATTCCTGTAATTCTGCACTGGGGAGACTGAGGCAGGAGGATGGGAAGTTCCAGGCCAGCCTGGGCTACACTAGTGAGTTTGAAGTGAGCCTGGGCTACATGATAAGACTTAGACTTATATAAATAAAAGCAAGTGTGAAACACATACATGCACACTTACACATACACACACACACACACACCCAGCATCCAAACTAAAATTAAAATATACCAGGACAAAGTATAAATAATAGAAATATAAGACTTCAGTTTTATAACATTGCACATAGGTTAATGTTTCATGGGAGAAAGGAAAATTAATTACGGCTATGGTATTCTTGAATTTGTTTCTTATTATTTATTAATTGTACAAAGTAAGAGTTTCCTTGTAATTTTTGTATACATACATAAAATGTACCTTGATCATGTTCACAGACTCTATTCTATTTCTATTTCCTCTTGAATTTTTAAAAGCAGACTTTCTTTTTTTTCTCTCTTTTAATTTTATTGTTTTTACATTTACTTACATGTGCATAAATTGTTTGTGCCACCTCTCCCCCACCCCTTCCATTTCCCCCAACACCCTGCTTCCGAGCAGAACCTGTTCTGCCCTCTTGTCTGATTTTGTTGAAGAGAAAACATAGGAGATAATAAGAAAGACATATTGCTTTTGCTAGTTTGGGATAGAGATAGCTATACAGACAGATTCCTATCATTATTTCCATGCACTTGTGTATTGCAACCCACATTGGTTCATTTCTACCAGCCTCTTTGCTACTTACTGGTCCCCTTCCCATAGTGGCTTCTGCCAATTTTTGATAACTTTATAACTTTATTCACTACTCAACAGGGAACACATCAACCACATTCAAGTTTTAGCTTTCTTTTCCTTTCCTTATTTCTGCTGTGCATGTTTTCCCTTTAGTGTGTGACCCACATCCGATAATATTACTGCATTTGTTTTGGGTTTGTAATCCACATATGACAGAGAACATTCAATTTTTGGCCTTCTGAGCTTGGCTAACTTCACTTAAGAAAAAAAGATAAGATAAAAGGAGAAAAGCAAAAAGAAAGATAATGTTCTCTAGTTCCATCCATTTACTTGCGAATGACAAGATTTTGTTCTTCTTTGTAGCTGAGTAAAATTTCATTGCGTATAAATACCACATTTTCTTAAACCATTTGTTGGTTGTGGGGCCTCTTGGCTGCTTCCATAAGTGGCTATTGTAAATAATGCTGCAATAAACATGGTTGTGCAGGTGCTTTTATAATAACTTGAGTCAGATTGCTTCAGGATTATCCCTAGGAGGGGTATTGCTGGATCATATGGCAGATATATGTTTAAAACTAAAGAGCCTTCATAATGCTTTCCAAAGTGGTTGTACTAGCTTACATTCCCACCAGCAGTGTATAAGGGCTCCTTTTTCTCTGACCTTCGCCAGCATTTTTTGTTGGTGGTGTTCTTTGCGATAGCCATTCTAATAAGGGTGAGGTGGAATCTTAGTGTGGATTTGATTTGCATTTCCTTTATGTCCAGGGATGGTGAGCATTTTTATATGTTTTTTTGGCCATTTGGATTTCTTCCTTAGAAAAAGTTCTGCTTAGTTCAGTTGCCCACTTCTTTATTGATTCATTGATTTTGGGGGAGTTTAGTTTTTTGAGCTTTCTGTATATTCTGGTTATCAGTCTTTTGTCTGATGTATAGCTAGCAAAGATTTTCTCCCACTCTGTGGGTTGTCTCTTCAATTTAGAGACCATTTCTTTTGTTGTGCAGAAGCTTTTTAATTTCATGTAGTTCCATTTGTCCATCCTTTTTCTTAGTTGCTGGGCTAATGGAGTTCTGAGCAATTCCGTGCCTACTTATTGTTTCCAGGGTATTCCCTGCTCTTTCATGTACTAACTGCAAGGTTTCAGGTCTGATTTTAAGGTCCTTAATACACTTTGAGTTGATACTAATACAGGGAAATTAGCATGGATCTAGTTTCAGTTTTCTGCAGGCAGATAGCCACTTTTCACAGCACCATTTGTTGAAGAGGCTATCTTTTCTCCATCATATGTTTTTGGTGACTTTGTCAAAAATAAGGTTGGCAGAGCTGTGTGGATTCATATCTGGGTCTTCTATTCTGTTCCACTGGTCTTCATGTCTGTTTTTATGCTAGTACAATGCTGTTTTTATTGCTATGGCTCTGTAGTATAGTTTGAAATCGGGCATTACTCTTTTTGGTCAATATTGCCTTGGCTATTTGCGGTCTTTTGTGTTTTCAAATGAGCTTCAGTATAGATTTTTTAATTTCTGTGATGAATGTCATTGGAATTTTGATGGGTATTTTGTTGAACATGTAGATTGCTTTTGGTAGTATAGCCATTTTTACTACATGGATTCTACCAATCCATGAGAATGGGAGATCTTTCCATCTTCTGTAGTCTTTCAATCTCTTTCTTCAGTGGTTTTTAGTTCATCTCAAAGAGGTTATTTACATCCTTTGTTAAGTTTACTCCTAGTTATTTAATTTTTTTAGACTATTGTAAATGGAATTGGTTTCCTGTATTCTTTCTCAATTTCTTCATTGTTGGTATATAGAAAGGATAACTGATTTTTTGTAAGTTGATTTTGTATCCTGCTACATTGGTGAAGCTGTTTATGCTATCTAGAAGTTTTTGGGTGGAGGTTTTTGGGTCTTTGAGGTATAGGATCATGTCATCAAGAGTAGACTTTCTAGTATCAGACATAACCAATTGTGCTTTGAGTTTCTTACTTGGGCACTCCCACTAGTTGTTCAATGACCTCATCACTTTTCCTTCATTTCACATTTTGGTTTTCTATTTTTTACCCTTAGAAAATACCATCCTTGGGAAAATACTTAGCTTCAATCAGTATCTAGAACCATGTGTGAAATCTCTTTAAAATATTATTTGTTAATATGTACTTATATTGCCAATTATTACCTCTTTGTTTTACTTGGGTGGTACTGCACTACTCTATCAAGCTCCCAGATATTTGCTTTTTTAATTTGTTCTTCAGATAGGGTTTCATGCTTTTGCTTAAGCCTTAGACTATCACCCTCCTAACTCTGCCTCCCAAATAGCTGCAGATGTGCACCACCATGCCCAGCATCAAAGGTCTATTACATTATTATGTAAACTTGGGATGTAAAATCATTTTTCCTTAACTTTGATTTCTAACAGAACCACATGCTTTATATTTTAATGACTAATTTCATAAAAATAGTTTCCATTTACTTTGACTGGTGTATATATGCTTCAGGTTTTTTCTGCCATTCTTAGCATATGACATATAAGAAAGTGACAGTGTATAATATGTGTTATATCCATATTTTTAATTGAAATCACATACCATAGACCATACTGTTCATGAAAAGGTTGATTTCTTCCAGCCTTGATATATATATAGACCTATATATAGTCTTTGAGTTTTGTTCATTTTATGATTTTCCTACTTCTCTAAGAAACACTCCTTTTAAAAATATGTCAGAAAGCATTTCCTCCTAAAATTTTAACTTCATAAATATTAACGTAAAGTGTATTTCTTATTCTTACCTTAGAATGAATAAATAAATTGAATTTTTCTTTAACTTCCACAGAATAGTGAGTAGTACTTTAGACAGGCAATGTAGATTTCTGGGGAAAATGAGAAAAAAGTGATATCATGTAATTAATCCTGCCTGCTTTATATAACTTTTTTCTTAAGAATGCTGCACTCTCAAAAGTATCTTACATAATTGAAATAGGAATGCAACCCTACAACTTCTATATTAAAAGGAATGAGGATCATTTACAGATGGGAAGAATAATTTAACAACTATTTAAAAGTAGTATTTTGTTTATCTCCAATGGCTTCTCATCATTTAGGAAAGGGAACTTGTGGCCTATTTGGGGATGTTCCACTACAGGACTGACAGATGTTCATTTTGATTAAATTATCGTAAAAGGGGTATACATAATTCTTGCTTTATCTTCATATTCTCCCTTTCCTTCTTGCAAGATATTTGGCCTGCATATATTATCCTTAGAAATACCTATATCCCTGTGCAGTCTGTGATGTTCCATTTTAGGGGCTCAGTGCAAAGAAAAACAATGCTGGTTCTTTAAAGTGAGTAATCAGCTTCAGAGGAGAGGAAAAGGAAAATAGACAGGGACAATTGACAGTCATTATATCATGTTTACCAGGTTAAAAAACTGATAGGCATCCAGTATAAAGGTCTGGTTTTATAGTCAAGGAGGTACACTCATGAAGCTACAGGGGGCAGCTCTGTATCACCTTTTTCATTATATTTTTATTAACATTTCCATTTTATTAAAGAGTAGTAATTGAGAGGATAAAATCATGAAGCTAATACAGACCTAAATGAACATGTTAAAGACTATTAATAATTAATGAGGAAACCAACAGGATGTTACATCAAATTCAAAGGACAATCGTAACAGAGACACTTGTTTAGATAAAAGAAAATATTGAGAATTGGATTATTTTACAGTTAGGAAAGGCATCAATGGTATCTCTTCTAGCAATAATTTATTTGTATGTCTACAAAATAATTATTTCATATTTCTGCTATCCCTACCTTGTAAAATGGTTGTAAAAGCAAGGCTAAAATCAAATAACACAGAGTAGTAATGAGCACTTCATGGTTTTCCATTGGTGGCACCCAATAACTTTTGGCTTGTTTCAAATTTCCTTACTGCTAGTTCATATCCCTCAGCACAAAACTTTAATGTTTTGGGGAAATCCATAATTCCCACAAAAAACTCTCTAGTTTCTTGAAGCACATGAAGGTTTTTGTTTTCTTCCACTACCAATTGCCCAGGGTGTGCAATTAATATGTATGGCAAACTTTAGTTTGGCACCGACTTATATATATCTTAACTCTAGAGAAGTATTTCAGAGGACTAATAAAAAATATCTCATTTCTTAATTCAAGTTTTTCTTGAGATTTCTGTTGACATGTACTGAATTCTGCTATATTTGAAGTGTTTGCCTCCAGTTTTGTGACATCACAGAAGATTAGCTATCAGAATTATTCTCAATTGTCTCTTTTGTACACAATCTTTAAATATCACTACCTTGTAAGTATCTACTTAAATCTCTACTAAATTATTTTTTAATTTACCTTACACTGTAATTTTTTGAAAATGCTATGACTTTAAGTCTAGCTATTAGTAGCAGCTGACATATTTGTACATATCCTTCTGTGTGACAAGTGAATTATTCTAAATTTCACAATACAATCTCTTTGAAATGAAATCCATTGCAATCTGCAAACACATTATATAGATTCTCTTTCTAGTTTTCAACTTTGAATTTGCTATCATCTAATTCTACAGGAAAAGCAAAGTGAAATGGAAATATTATTGATGTAGTAATTAGAGAATATGCTAATATTTCATTTGTAGCTTTAACAGTTTATAATTGTAGAAGTCAATTGCACAAAACAGAACCTAAACAAATGTAGCTGAGATTTTATTCCAAGGGGATATTACCAATGGCATGCATTTTCTATGTCATTTGTGCTGTTTACAAGTTTAAAGATTTCTGGGGATCAACTTAAGAAATTGTTATATCAGCATAGCTTTTCTGTAAGAAATGCAATAGTTAAACAAATTTGTATTCTTTTGTTTAAAGATTTATGTTGACAGCATTATAAAATCACTAAGGTAATAGATTCTAAAATATAGTATTTTACTAAAGGCCTAAGCATTTACTTTAAATTATGTGACATTTATGTGTGTGCCTATTTAGATATGTCTGGACTCGCAAGAAATGGAGAAAAGGAAAAAAATTGGGCTGATTTCCATCGTTCCTTATCCAAACACAGTTTCAATTATACAAATAAAAATTATAGAAAAAGAATCAAATATATTTGTTTTACATATAAAATTTCTTTAGATGGATAAAAGTATTACTTTTAAATGCTGAGACAATAAAAGAAACATAAAATTGAAAACAAAATGAAATGTTTCATTAAAATTTAATAGATGGAAGCATATTAATCAAAGAACATAAAAAGTAACTAAATTGGAATTAAGTCGATGCTTCAATAAAAATTTATTTTATAAATGAATTTAAACACACACATAAAACCACATAGCATCATTTTATGCAATAATTAAAGCAAAATAATATATAAGTATTAAAACTAAGACAGGTACTGCAAACATATATATGGCAATAAAAAAAAGTAAAATAATTTAAAGAGGCCATTATTATATTGGATAGTAACACTGAATATTTAATGATAATATTTAATATTAGTGATAAGCCAATATGATGATGAAACCACTGAAATAAACAAGATTTTGCAAATATTCTAATTTAAACAATGCAACAAAGTTAATGTAGATTTTATTATTTGATTTTGCAAAATAAAAGGAAGAATCAAACGCAAATCACTTTTATTGTTTGATTAAGTTCAAACATCTAATAACTGAAAGAGCTAGAATTCAAATCCAAGCTTGTAACACTTCTAAACCCTGAAGTTAGCCAATGTGCTATATCTTTCCCCTACAGAGAGAAATGAACAGATTAAATGAGAGATATAACAGTTCTACTCTTTGATCCATCATATAAGAAAAAACAACCAACACATGATGAGACAAACATGAAAAGCCCACAGCAAATCCTAACAGTAAAACTGTTAAAGACTTATTGGCTATTTACCTTTCTTATATGGGTGGCAGGACTCTGGTTAATGGTAGCACAAATTTTTCTGCAGGTAGGGAAGTAGCCTAAACTTCATGATCTCACATATCTTTTGGAAGATTAATTGATCTTTAGTTTCTCATAGATGGATTCTGAATGTTTCTTTTATACTTATCACTTACCTAAATTTTAATCCTAGTTGGTTTGAGCATTCCTGGATTACAGATGACTGATTCTCAGTTATGTATTAACTTGGCCTTGGTAACTGTAAGAACACAAGTTGCTAATTCAAGAAAAATATTATAACTATAAGGTTTTGGGTGAAATAAGGTACACAATTACTGTTTTACCTTCGTCTTCATTCTCTAACAAGAAACTTGTCATTCTCCAAATAGTATTTCTCTGAATCTCTAAATAGCATGGCAGGTTGGCATGTCTGATTATCAGGGAAGCTGAGTATAGATTTAGAGCCGCACAGAATCACAGCTGTTTAATCAGTGAGTTCTGTTTAACTGTGACTCATATGTCTTTGCTTTCACTTTTTCTCTGGGTAATTTCCTTTTGGCATGTCTTTTCCAAACTGCTACCACTTAGGATAAAATTAACATTTCTTACCCATTAATTATTCTGCTCTTTGATTATTTAATTAAATACATTTATTAAGGAAAACTAGTGGTATTCACATCAATGATGGAAGAAACAATAGTTTCAGAATTCCAGAAAAATCCTGAGCTTCTTTTGCCTCTGTACTAAGACCCAGCAATGAACTCAAGGGGTTTATAAAACCTAGAACCAACACCAAAGCCAAGGCAATGAACTCACCTGAGAAAAACAGATTGAACACCTGTGCCCTACATGAAGATACTATGGATGCTTTTGGTCAGGGGATACAAAACCACATTCTCAGAAAAAGAAATTGATCAATCCAAAGCAGACTTTATTAATAATTGCATCATGGAAAGTTTTCAATCTTGATACACAGAAGAGAATGTGTATGTAGTAATGTCAACAGAAAAACTTTAAGCCAAAAGTGTTGCTTTAATAGAAGTAAAGCATAGAACTGTGGTCCTTAGAGGGTAGAAAGGGAGGAAGAGGGAAGGTGAAGGTAAGCTAGGTAAAAGGTACCAAAATAGAAAGGAATAAATTCTAATGTGCTACAGCCAGATAGGGTGAGTATAGGTTACAATGATTTATTAAATATTTTATAAAGATATAAAAGAGGAGTTTTGAAAGTTCTCATCACAAAGAAAAGATAAATCTTTAAAGAGAGGGAAAGGCTAGGTAACCTATTTTAATCATTACACATTGAATAATGACATTGTAACCCATAAATATGTAAAATTATATATGATTAATTATTAAGGTACATTTAAAAAATAAATATAAAGAACTATGAACTACAACGGGGGAATGGAACAATGACAAATGCCTTATGAGAATAAAGAGAACTTAAAAAATAAGCAACTTGACATACAAATATCAGACACTGTCCTTAGGAAGGAGAGCCAGACCTGATGGAGAAGGCATAACTATAGCCCACAGGATGACACGCAAGTCTGTCAGCGCTGCATCAGTTGAATTTGCTAGAAACCTACCTTCTAGTCTGCCTGTGAATTTGGTAATAGGGTGATGTCTACAATTTTCCCAGGGGATGCCATGTCCAGGAACCACTGGCTATAAGGTGTTATTGCTGGTTTCCATGCATAGAAAGACCTGGGTGACTGAGGTCAAAACCCAGGAATGAGATCCTTCCTTTGTAAAATTTCTTTCTCACACTCTATTACCAAGGTGTGACATTGTACCACCTGATAAAGGAAAAATAGTTAAAGGGACCAATTGCACTTTCAAAGAACAGGAAAAATTTAGAGGTGAAAATAAAATGGCAATAAATCAACATCCAGGACAAAGGAAAATAATTTGTGTTACCAAATTTACTGGTTGTAACTGAGAAAATATGATGTCCTGGTAAGAAGTTTTCTCAACTGAAATAAATTGACTCATAACTCAAAGATTTAATATTTCTATGTTAATCAAAGTACTTCTGTCTTAAACCATTACAATATGAAAGATAATTTGATAAACCTCATTTGATTGCCAAAAGAATGATTGAATCTCATGCATATTTTGAAATTCATAAATGAAATTTTCTAATGACATTGTTACTTTCCATTAGAAAATTTTGTTAGCAAATACTTTGGAGTAAAATGGGAAATATTCATAAAAATAAATATAAACTGATCAAAATGTTCAGAGAATCTGAGTCCATTACAGACATGATGGGATTTTTATATGTATTTTACCATTTCTTTTCCTCTTTTTATTGGCATTTACTGCTTGCACAAAATAGGTCTTATTGTGAAATTTTCATAATGTATATTACATAACTTGATCATATTCACTCTCCATATTTCATTCTTATTCTGCTTCCCTCAGATTCCCTCCTCTGAGATGACTTTCTATTCAACTTATTTCATTTTTTCTCTGTTAAACAAGTCTAAACCATGATATACATACTTTGCAAATAACTCTTTTATAGTTAGAAAACCTTAATACTTTGTAGATTTATTCATAATATAACTAAGTGAAACTCGGGAACATGTCTGCTGAGGCTTTGAATCTCTGTTCAATTGTACTTAGACTTATACCATTGTAAATTAGTTGGACAGTGGACAATTGAGGTCACATGTGTCTATGTATGTATCTCTACAACATTACACCACCATGGTTCATACCTCTCTAGAAAAGGGACAGGATGCATATGGTTGACCTCTAGCCAAGAAAGCAGTTAATGTCCATGTCTATGCCCTAATTAATGAAGCAAGAGATAATCCTGAATTTAAAAGTCATTCATATACCACCAATCTAGGGTACAAAATGAGGCAGATAATAGTTTAAAAATAAAGATGTAGAAAAGGGGCTTACTATAACGATGCTATTTTCCAAACTCTGAAGTCAAAATGAGAGCTATGGTTTTTTTATTGTATTTTATTTTTCCTTTAGATCTATTCTTATTTTTCTTCCTTGACTTGATGTGTGTTGTTCTTTTCTGATCTGCTTAGCTGTTGGGAGATAACTGTTATTAACACCCTAATGCTGTGTCTGAGATGCCTCCCCTGGTGTGCTTATCTTGGATATTTTCCTCTTCTTCATTTATTACCACTGCTTATGTCGAACTCCCCACTGCTGCTTTGACACTTCTCATTCCAAGATTGTACTTTCACTCCTCGTTTTACTTCTTTTTTATAAAATAATCATATTAATTTGATATGCTTTCTTCCATGTACTTTTAACACCACAATAACTTGTTATTTCCACTTTTGTAGTTTCATGAAGAGCCAATAACACAAAACCTACTCATATCATGAAGGTAAATGTGTTTTAATTCAATATTCTATCCATAATCCACCTCTAGCATTACTCTATTTTCTGCATGGAAGATCTTTTCTATTTTCAGTTTTACTGGTTTAGGGGCTGACTGTCATGGCTATATATCCAGCTTAAATATCTCCCTCTTTGTCCTTCTCTTTCAGTCTCTCTCTCTCTTCTCTGTCTCTTTCTCTCTGTTTTTCTGTCTCTATCTATATCATCTATTTATCTATCTGTGGCTGTCCCTATTCTTTAATGGATCAAAGAGAGGAGTTGGACAAGATGTTTAATATGGTTAGTTAGGTACATTCTTTTCCATGGCATTACTAAAAATATGAAAGTGGAAAACTGCTTTGTTTATAACATGGGACTGAATACCTTTACCAGCATACCACATATGCACCATTTATGCAGTGTTTAGTAAATATGTGAGTAAGAATTTCATACTGTGTATTATTACTATTACAAGGCACTAACTTTCAATTAACTGTTATATAATTTTTAAAATTTGCTGAAAAATAACATAAAAATCTCAAACCAAATAAAAATTAAGTCTAGCCTGATTAAAATTTCCATAATGAAGTACTGACAGGAAATATAAGAGATTATCTTTATGTGTTGAGTAAAGATGTTTTACTTCAGCATAAAATGTATATGTCATCAATAAAACTACTGATAAGTTTTATTTCATTAAAATTAAAAACACCTATTTAAAAACTACAATATTAAATTAAAGAAATATCACACCACCATACTCAAAGGAAAATATTTGTGATATATTGATTTAAAGATTATTCATTTATACAATGTAAAGAACGTACACTGATCAGTCATGAAAGGACAAGAATCCATTAGTAAAATAAAAATAATTAAACAGTTATTTCATGTATGGGAGAAATGCAAATAGTGAATAAAAACTTGTTCTGAAGATCTGGATGCAGTGGAACATGCCTGTAATCCCAGGTCAGCCTGAAATATAAAAGAAGAATCGTTTAAAAAAAAAACCACCGACAACCAAAAATGAGAGCCTTATTTCAGAACACCTATCTACTTCATTAATTTATAAAATATTCAAAATGAAACAAATATGACACTAAATTCTTCCAGATTGACAAATGCTTTTAATGTCTCCTAAAGCAAAATATTGAAGATTTTGTAGAGCACCAGAAGCTCTCATATGCTGCTACAAAAGCTTTTAATTGGCTTAATCAGGTTGATAAACCATGTGATAATTATTTGGGAAAGTAAGTATAATGATCCTATGACCCGGCAATTTAATTCTAAGTTTAAATGTGTATTTGTGTGTGCCAGGTTATTCAGGGTGTGTTCTACAATAACCAACATTTATTGTAGAAAGTAAAATGGGTAAGGATAGAGATTCGGAAGGAATATACTGGTAAAAAGATATATAATTACAATTAGAGAGAAAGAATAAACTTCAAGAGATCTACTGTGACATTGTAGTAGTATTTTCTTGTAAAATGTAAAAGAGAGTGGATATTGTATGCTCTTAACACAAAAAAGATAACTGTTAATTAGATAAATTTAATCATTCCACAATGCATGTGTACCTCAAAACATCATGGTATAAACGATAAAAACACATAGTTATTGGTAAATTTTAAAACATAAATTAAAAAACAAAATAGAAAATTTTTGTTATGTGCGTACAGTGGAATACCACTCATCAAAGATGACAAATGAATCACAACTACTCACAGTAACAACTTGGGTGACTTTTAGTGAGTAAAATAAGTTAGAAACAACTGTTTTATATGACTCCATTTACTTACTATAAAAAAAATGTGATTTAAGTATACATGCAGGTGAACAAAACTATAAAGAAAGCACAAAAGACAATAGCAGAACTTCAGATATTTGTTTCAGGAAGTGATAGGGAAAGGCAGTCAGGGAATCCTTGCATATTGAACAATTCATACAAGGTACGCTAGGAGATCATTAGAAAAGGAGTTGATTTTAAGCGAGAGGGGCAGAAATGTTTTACTAGTGGTTTAACTATTTCCTTGCTATGATTTGTATAAGGGTGGTGTTCCCCACCAACCAAGGTCCATGTTTTACAGGCTTGGTACCCAGGGTGGTAGTACTGGGAAGTCCTATGAAACTTTAGGAGGCAGGGGCCAGTGATAGTCTTTTGTTTATTGCAGTTGTACCTCGACTAGGAATGTTGGGACCCTTGCTCCGTCCTCTTTCTCTTCATTATCTGGCTTGTGATATAAGTGGTTTAGCTTTGCCATGGATCACACTGTGAGGTATTTAGTGCCTAGCAACATGACAAAGCAAAGGTGCCAATGGATCATGGACTGGAATCTCTAAAGCTGTGACCCCAAATAAGCCTTTTCTTTTAATATGTAGATTATCTCTGATATTCCATTATGGCGATGGAAAGTTAACACATTCCTACACTAAATTTGAAGGAGAGGTGAGATTTAACAGAGAAAATAGAAGTAGAGACATTGTAGTGAGAGCTCTTTGCACAATAAATGGACTGGGAGAAGAAAAAGCACTGTGTAGCTAAAACACAAACTATGAATAATGGTTTATTTGCCCTATGAGATTCCGTGTTTTTTTATTTTTTATTAGCAGAAAATAATTATGGATAAAAGACATGTTTCATAATAGAGATTCCCCTGAATATCAGTATATTTTTTTTTCTAAAATTTTGAGTTCATTAGAGAGAAAATATCAGTTGGAATAAAACTCTATTGTAAAATGAGTATTAGTCAGTTGAATTCAACAATGACTTACTGAGCTATTAAATGTGAGGGTTGGGGATATAAAAATAAAAAGGCTGCCTCCCCATGTACAAGAAGCAGAAAAAATTGTACAGAAGGATTTTTCTTTATTTATTTTAAATTGGGATTACTTGATTTTTTTTCATGTTATATTCAAATATCACGCTAAACGTGTCGCAAGGAAGGTAGGGATGTGACAAGGGAGTGTTGTGGTGAAAGAGGGAAAGACAGCAAAAGGACTTTTTATTCTTGGACAAAGGTGAGACAGGAGGATCACGGACTTCATTAAATCATGACATAAAATGAGAGTTCAAGAATTTGTTCAGTAAACTCCATTTTGTGGACACCAGGTGACTCCATTTGAAAAGGGATAGTACTCAAAGATATTTTATCCTAAATAGAAGTCTACATTCTTGCACCAGATAGTGAATTTTTGGTAGTCACTTCCTTGAAACATTGATAGAATAAAATATACAAATGTAATTTAAAAAGAAATCACCATGTTTTATATAAATATGGATGTTTATTTTCTGCAAACTTGTTAACATACCACTTATAGTTTTTTCAATATCTTTCCCTCTTCTTTCTATTAAAACTCCATTTCCATCAAGATAATCAAATGCCCTATTTGTAAAAGTTGTCTGAATATTCAATTTCTCTCATGTGATTTTTTTTGCTGTTAATTTTTCAGACAGATTTGTATGCAGTCTTGAATTAGACTTATTCATGTATGAATCTTCAGTACCCACTAGATGGAGAACACTTGGTATTTACCTTGGTCATTTGTCCATCAGCAACAATACACAGCACAGAACAAGTGTTCCATAAATGCTACTAAAATGCTCTTAGTCCAAGGAGTGTAACTAACATAAGAAAGTTTGAGAATCATCAGCAATTTGTAGTTGGGAATTTGAGAATGACCTGTCTAGATCAGTTTTGCAAATTATTCTAGATACTGTGCTTAGAAATTTAAAATTTCTACATTTAAAATTTCTGAGGGTGTACAAAACAAAATACTTGAATGATAGAAATAAGAATAGTCATTCATAGACTATGTTTTTCATGAATTTTCCATTGAATATTCAGTGTTCATATTCCAATGAATTTAAGTATGATCCATCTTGAGAGTTAAGCAACTTTTTTCTTTTAGAGCAATTCTTCATTCTTTAATGATGAAATCAAGTCTCCTCATGATTGGTAGAAAATCAAAGTCAGTTATAGGGCCCAATTATTGTAACACCAGCACCTAGAATAAGAAAAAAACACAATTTTTTCTTGTTTCTATGACAACCACACATGAGAATTTCTCATTTCTAAGCAGGTTCAGTATAACAATGGACTTTGGAAAATGGACTTCAGCATTTTTATAATTATAATCGATATTTGTGTTAAAATATTTGTTGCCTAAATGCATACATATTAAATTTTGTCCTGTGTAATCAGATAAAAAATAAATCATCCTGTTTTTTCAAATTTCTAAGGAAATTATAAATAAGGAGCTACAGTCTTTCCTTTTACTTTATCTTGTGGCAGGCCATTGTGTTTCCAGTAAGATGACAAAGCTACAATGCAGAACAGCCTCCTCCAAATTATGCGCCCATAAGTTTGATTGTTAACAATCAAATTCATCCTGAATACAATCGATGTTTGACTTATATACCAATGCTATAGGTATATATTCATATGTGTGTGTGTGTCTGTGCATGTGTGTGTGTGTGTGTGTGTGTGTCTGTGTGTGTGATACAAATATGGGCAGAGATGGAATGGATTTCTAATCAAAGCTTTTGGTCCTTAATAGGAATTTATGTCTTTCATTCCCACAAAAATCTTTTTCTTCCCACACTTGTCATGATGACATTTTTCAATTCCATGTTATGGCAATTAACGTAATGTGCTTCCACACTGCAATATACCAATTCTTCCTTTAGAAAAATTTCTAACATAGCTAGCAGCTGTCAAGGGGGTTTTTCTGTTTAATTGATGAGACTCCATATTTTTTCATTCCTTTGCATTGCATCAAAATTTCAAACTTCTCTTGGTCTCAGAGCTATTATGATACAATTATATATATATTATAGATTGATATCCAAGGGCCTTCCTAGCAAACCACATGTGTACATCAGAAACACTAAGAAGAAAACAATGAAGGTTCACATACATTGGAGATAATAGTTCTTTATGTAAAATAAATGGAAGAAATAACTTATGGCAATGTTCCTAATTATAAGGTTACCTAATTATTAATTTGAACAAATTGATATGTTCAAAAACCTTTTGTAGTAGCAAATTCATGTGGTTCAATATAACATTATTCTTTATTATGTCTCAAATAGCCTGAGCATGCTCTTGTGATTCTTCCGTACAATATTCATGTTCATCCAGAGCTCCAGAACTTATACTTCCTCTGCCTTTTCCACACACAGCTTTATTGTTCCCTTTCATCTTCTGAAAGAACACTCTCACCACTTCATGCATGGTGACTAGAATTCCATCCTGTTTTCACTTCTGTGAGGATCAACTTATCTTCAGGTTAATCAGGCTAATTCACAGCTATAAATATTGATTTGAAAATCTCATTTTGAATGCTCTAATGAAAACAAGCTTGATCTGATTTGGTCTTTCTATAAAAGATAAATTTATCAAATCATTACACTGTAGTTCAGAAATATATAAAATTATTTTTCATCAGCTAAAAAATAATAGAAATTTTAAATATTATAAGAAAAGCAGTCTAGGTTCATGTCAGATGTGTTTGATGACTGTGCCTTTAAGATAGCTTGATATCTTCTAGCTGTATAAGAAGTTCTTTGCTCTGTAGTGGCAACTATGGAATAACATCTTGATTTATACATGAGTTTTTGATCTTCAGAAAGTTTTCTATGCCCTTTGTTATGAAAGTTGGTGTTTGATTTCCTCCTTTCTGATTGAGGCAATATTGGGAAGAGTAATGTTAGTTTCTGTTATATTTGAAGTTTTAGACTACC
Source organism: Castor canadensis (assembly GCF_047511655.1). Classification (NCBI taxonomy): domain Eukaryota; kingdom Metazoa; phylum Chordata; class Mammalia; order Rodentia; family Castoridae; genus Castor; species Castor canadensis. The sequence goes on along the minus strand of NC_133397.1, from coordinate 72,037,161 downwards.
ATTCATAATGGACTTCTCTGGGATATATACATAATAAGCTTTGAGTATAAAAATGTCAATGGACTTTGCTCTCAATAGGACTCCCTATGACCTAGTTTAAATTGCATTATTTCTGGATAAATCTCTGATTGTTATTCTGTATCACATTTTAGCTCTCAACACTGTTTACACCTTATAAAATTTTTCAAATTCCAAGCTACTTCTAGGGCCCAGATCCCATGAAATCTGTGGTTTTACCAGAAAGATAACTACATATGTAGTAACTGTGTCACATCATATGCTAACAGAGTGCATATTGTACCTTTTAGAAAACATGACCAAGGTACTCTACAATGATACAGATTCTAGAAAGGTTTTTGTATCCCTGGGAAAATAGTAAGTGTGATAGAAACTCTGGCTTAAAAAGTGGCTATACATTTGAGGTTTGCCCTTTCTTTCTTTGCTTAGAAATGTGAAAGCAAAATATGAAAGAGCCTGTATTAGCTTTTAATCTGAACAACTATTTTGAATAGGATTAAAGCCCTGAATCAACACATGAAAATTACCAGACATAAGAACAAGGCACTCTGTTGTAGTCAATCCATACTGCATAAAACACCTCGAAACTAAATGTTTTAAAACAGCTTTCACTTTTTTCCAGAATGTGGTATTTAGCAAGAGCTTGGCAAGCATAGCTCAACTATGTCTCTTGTCTGAATGGAGGAAGTTTAAAGACTGTATGTTAAAATCATCTGCAGACTTACATGTCTGGTGGTTGGTATGACTATCGACTAGACATGCCAGCTCCTGTCCATGTAGGGCTCTTCTTATGGTTTGTCTGTGTGAGCCTTTTGGAACTCCTTGAGCATGGTTGGTTGGTACCTCAAGAAACAAAACCAAAGAAACACCGAATAGCCTCTTGTAAGCTAACTTTGGAAATTATGCATCTATAAGCCTATCAGATTTAAGGAGAGAAAACATGGATCCTCAATGGATGAATATTGATATCACATGGCAAGAAAAGCCTATGGAATAAAACATATACTAGTGTGGTTGTATGTAGAAGATACAATAGATTTTCTACAGAATTGAAGAACAGGAGGAAGGAACAGGTTCTACCCATGGCGGGAAAGGGTAGGCATTGGTGGAAGGAGGGAGGTGACAGGGAAAAGATTAGGAGGATGAATACTATGCAAATAATGTATATATATGTATGTAAATACAAAAATGATACCTGTTGAAGATATTCCAGGAATCAGGGGAGAGGGGATGAAAGAGAGCAGTGGAGGGGTTGAATTCAAGAATGATATATTTGACACATTGTAAGAACCTCTATAAATACTATGATGTACCCCCATCCAGCACAACAATTAAAAAAAGAATAAACACACCCACACTTCAACCATCTCTCCCGAGTGCTACTATTAGCTCTTCAGGGTAAATTTAGCAAGCCTTTATCTAGTTCTTAACTGGGAGGTCTTTCTGATTCCATCTTTGTGACTATCAGTGTACTTTCCACACGCTGGCCAGAAAAGTACTGTACAAGGTATTCCAGATCTCATGTTACTTATTTTCTAAAGTCATCACAATTTTTTCATGTGTCTCAAAATTAATTACCATGCCTATGTTATCCAGGGTCTGGCTACCTTTCTTATATCATACAGAACTCTCTGCCCACTACTCACTCACAATAGGCTTTTAGCAATATTCCACAAGTGTACTAAGCATCCTTCTACTTTATAGCTAATATTCCCAATATTTCATTTTTCTGGAATCCCTCTCCTTGGCTTTTTAAAAAAAATTCTGGTAGTACTAGGATTTGAACTGATGGCTTCATGCTTGGTAGGCAGATGCTCTGCCACTTGAAACTCAGCTCCAATAGTTTTTGCCTTTTTGTTATTTTTGGAATAGGGGCTTACATTTTTACCTATGCCAGCTTGTTCCATGACCTTTCTATTTACATCTTCCATGTAGCTGGGATAACAAGCAAATGTTATCACACGTAACTTACTGGTTGAGATAGGATCATGCTAAATTTTTACCTGGGCTGGCCTTAAACTGCCTTCTTCCACATCTTGGTCTCCTGAGTACCTGAAATTACAGGCTTGAGCTAATGTGCCTGACTCTCCTTGATTTCTGCATAGACCCCAATTGTTGTTATCCTCATTTACCTTATTGGAGAATTCTTCTCTGACCATTTTCTAATATAGAATCTACTCTATAGAATCTACTTCATTTTCTATTCCCAAACTATACTTATACTCATAAAATATTCTGTAATTTAGCAAATTTTGCATTTGCTTATTGATTAACTATTTCACCTGCTAGAATTAACCACAATGAACCTAGTGACTATCTGTGTTATTACATCCTCAGTACCTTGAAGGAGTTATTTAATATTTGTTGAATGAATAGATAATATTGAATTTCATAGCCACAACCTTCTGTGTACTCATTTCTAATATTCAAAATATGAAAACTGATTTTTCATTTTCAACCTTACATGTTCTGTCTAAGGTATTTTCCTATGCTCACGATCAACTTTCTCCATCCTTGGATTTTTGACCTACCTCATATGAATTTAATTATTTCCTATTTCAACTGTATTCATGAACACTGAAGATTGTACTCATATTTTTATACTTCCTTTACTACTTTAACTTAAGAGAACACAGTATTAATTTACAATCCTACTACTGATATAAGTAACAATTTTATTAAAATAACAACTATTTAAAAAGTTTTCATTTAACTTCAATTTGCAGATATTTGGAAGCCAACCACAACTTGTTGTAGGTTATAACAACATTTAATAACTTTACCTGTTTTTCAAAGGTTCTGAGAAGACAACATTTTGTGAAACATCATTTTGTGTATAAAAATTGTAGTAGCTAATAATTAGTGCTAAGGGCTTTTTTAGTAGTGGGGAATAATAACTTTTAACATGCATAGATACACAAATTAGTATTTTAAAGCAGATAGTCCAATGTAAAAGTAAGTAGAACACACAGAGGTTACCTGATGGAACTCTCACACTGTCAAGTTACCTTCAATTGAGCAGATGTCCAGCTCTTGAGTATCCCTTCATGCCTTATATAGTAAACACAAAGAAACTAAAACTTCAATTTACCTATTAAAATAGCCAAATATGAAGCAATTTCAATGATCACCTTTCCAAAATGGCATGTTGAGCAGACACCTAATTCTGTTTGTCCTTCAAAGTTGTCATGAGTTATTTATTGAAGTGAACAACCAGAAAAACAAACTATTATTTTGTGCTTATTTTACTCTTGCTGGATAAATAAGGGAATAAATTTAAAAACACCATTAGCCTACTTTCCGATCCCATTTCTTCAGTAACCTTTGAATAAATTTGTTCCAAAGGAAATACTTAAAAGACCTGAAACTCTTAAGTTGGTACAAGAGCAGGAAACTCTTTGGAAGTAATAGGTATAGGCAAGGACTTCCTCAATAGAACCCAAGCAGCTCAGCAACTAAGAGAAAGTATGGACAAATGGGACTTCATAAAACTAAAAAGCTTCTGCAAAACAAAAGAAATGGTCTCTAAACTGAAGAGACCACCCACAGAGTGGGAGAAAATATTTGCCAGCTATACATGAGACAAAGGACTGATAACCAGAATATGCAGGGAACTTAAGAAACTAAACTTTCCCAAAATCAATGAACCAATTAAGAAATGGGTAACTGAACTAAATAGAACTTTCTCAAAAGAAGAAATTCAAATGGCCAAAAAACACATGAAAAAATGCTCACCATCTCTAGCCATAAAGGAAATGCAAATCAAAACCACACTAAGATTCCACCTCATCCCTGTTAGAATAGCCATCATCAAAAACACCACCAACAACATGTGATGGCAAGGATGTTGGGAAAAAGGAATGCTCATACACTGCTGGTGGGAATGCAAGCTGTTGCAACCACTCTGGAAAAAAATTTGGAGGCTACTTAAAAATCTAAACATAGCTCTGCCATATGTTTCAGCAATCCCACTCCTGGGGATATAACCAAAGAAATGCAACACAGGTTACTCCAAAGGCAACTGCACACCCATGTTTATTGCACCGCTGTTCACAATAGCCAAGTTATGGAAACAGCCAAGATGCCCCACTTCTGATGAATGGATTAAGAAAATGTGGTATTTATACACAATGGACTTTTACTCAGTTATGAAGAGGAATGAAATCTTATCATTTGCAGGTAAATGGATGGAACTTGAGAACATCATTCTGAGCAAGGTTAGCCAGGCTCAGAAGACCAAAGATCATATGTTTCCCTCATATGCGGACTTTAGATCTAGGGCAAATGCATCAATGTGGTCGGACTTGGGTCACATGATAATGGGAGAATACATATAGGAGGTATGGGGACAGGTAAGAAACCCAAAACATGAAAGTGTTTGATTTCCCCAAGGCAGAGGAACTAATACAGGCACCTTAAAGCGACAGAGGTCAATATGAGAAAGGGATCAGAAACTAGTGAAAAGGACACTTAGAGATGAATCACGTTGGGTTATAACACATTTGTACATGGAAGCAATGCTAGGAATCTCTCTGTATAGCTGTCCTTATCTCAACTAGCAAAAATGCTTCATCTTTCTTATTATTGCTTATGTTTTTTGTTCAACAAAATTAGAGATAAGGGCAGAACAGGTTCTGCCTGGAAGCGAGGGATGGTGGAAGGGGAGAGGAAGGGGGCGGGGGGTAGGAGGGAGAAAAGGCCCAAACAATTTATGCACATGTGAATAAATGAGTAACAAAAAAATAAATAAAACTGAGCTATCAACTCACCCAAAAAGCTATCACCAAGATTGAGGAACTTAAAAGAATATTGCTATGTGAATGAGGCAAGTATAGCAAGAGGCAAGAGATCAGCCTATATACTGTATTATTCCACTTGTATGTCATCCTGGGAAAAGTAAAATTATATAAAGAATAAAAAAAATCAGTGGTTAAATTGGGTTGTCAATATTGAGGGCAAGAGGTTTGAAAAGTATTGCACAAAGAACTTCTGAGCATGATGAAATTTTTTTGTATACTACTACAAAGGTGAGTTCAAGATATTAAGCATTTATCCAAATCTACAGATGTTTACAACACAAAGAGTAAATCCTTACACATGCATAAAATACACATATTTTATAGGTTAGGTGACTCTACTATGAGGTAAAAAATATAACAAAAGTAACCTGAATATATTGTAAACCTTGGCAACAACTTCACTGAAGGGGGTAAGATAAGGTGCTGACCTTAGTAACTTTGGATGTGAGTAGTCTCTAAAAGATAAAAGCGAAACAATTGTTCAAAGCACTCTGTTATAGTTGATAATGTTTTCTTTCCCCTTCCATGAAGGTAATAGTCTAACAATTCTAAAACCATTATATACATGCATACTAGAGCTTAACAATTAATAAAGAGATGACAATTATTCTAATTTAAGAGTTGAAAGCTGCTGATAACCAAGAAAACAGGAGACAATGGTCCATTTAATAATGGATTAGAGTATGCAACATCAATATTAACTCATTTTAGCTTAACAGACTGTATATGGATAGATGAATACACATGAAAAAATATAGATAGATACATTTAAGTGCATGTTTTAGTATACACGTATGTTCTTGCTCTGCCAACTGAGCAGCACAGCAATCATACCACACTATTTTTTTCTATTTTTTTTTTTTTTTGGCAATAAAGGCCATGGCTTTATTCTCCAGTATGGTGGGCCCACATCTTTGTCCACTTACCCCCAAACCTTTATATTTTTGTGACTCTGGGATCCTCCCACAGTCCTTTTCAGGACCTCCATATGATATTTTACGAACAGTTCAAACTGGGAAACTCCTTTGTGTCCTTCCTTTAAAGACACTGATACCTGGATGTGCAGGTGCCTCTGGAGTAACAGTCTTTTGGGTATATCCCCAAGAGTAGTATTGCTGGATCAAATGGTAGATCGATGTCCATCTTTTTAAGTAGCCTCCAAACTTTTTTCCAGAGTGGTTGTACTAGTCTACATTCCCACCAACAGTGTAAAAGGGTTCCTTTTTCCCCACATCCTCGCCAACACCTGTTGTTGGTGGTGTTGCTGATGATGGCTATTCTAACAGGGGTGAGGTGGAATCTTAGTGTGGTTTTAATTTGCATTTCCTTTATTGCTAGAGATGGTGAGCATTTTTTCATGTGTTTTCTGGCCATTTGAATTTCTTCTTTTGAGAAAGTTCTGTTTAGTTCACATGCCCATTTCTTTATTGGTTCATTAGTTTTGGGAGAATTTAGTTTTTTAAGTTCCCTGTATATTCTGGTTATCAGTCCTTTGTCTGATGTGTAGCTGGCAAATATTTTCTCCCACTCTGTGGGTGTTCTCTTCAGTTTAGAGACCATTTCTTTTGATGAACAGAAGCTTTTTATGGAAACAGCCAAGATGTCCCAGCACTGACGAATGGATTAAGAAAATGTGGTATCTATACACAATGGAATTTTATGCAGCCATGAAGAAGAACGAAATGTTATCATTCGCTGGTAAATGGATGGAATTGGAGAACATCATTCTGAGTGAGGTTAGCCTGGCTCAAAAGACCAAAAATCGTATGTTCTCCCTCATATGTGGACATTAGATCAAGGGCAAACACAACAAGGGGATTGGACTATGAGCACATGATAAAAGCGAGAGCACACAAGGGAGGGGTGAGGATAGGTAAGACACCTAAAAAACTAGCTAGCATTTGTTGCCCTTAACGCAGAGAAACTAAAGCAGATACCTTAAAGCAACTGAGGCCAATAGGAAAAGGGGACCAGGAACTAGAGAAAAGGTTAGATCAAAAAGAATTAACCTAGAAGGTAACACCCACACACAGGAAATCAATGTGAGTCAATGCCCTGTATAGCTATCCTTATCTCAACCAGCAAAAACCCTTGTTCCTTCCTATTATTGCTTATACTCTCTCTACAACAAAATTAGAAATAAGGGCAAAATAGTTTCTGCTGGGTATTGAGGGGGGGAGAAGAAGGGGGCGGAGTGGGTGGTAAGGGAGGGGGTGGGGGCAGGGGGGAGAAATGAACCAAGCCTTGTATGCACATATGAATAATAAAAGAAAAATGAAAAAAAAAAAAATAAAGACACTGATACCATTATTTACTGAATTCACTTTTTACACTGATAGATAAAATTTATCGCTAAACTAACAAGTTTGGTTGGTCCGTCTTACATGGTTTTGATAAATACCTTCACTGTTTTGTTGACTTCTGGTTCTTACTTTCTTGGTGAATGCAATGTTCTTTTCCTTCTTTGGATTTTCTGCACCTCTCTTGGTTCCTTCAGTTATTCTTGGCTCAGATTCATGGTCCAAAGTGTTTCCCCTAGACTGGATTCCAGTTTTCTGGATCTCAGACATATAACATCTGACTTCCCAGACCTTCCGTTCTCTTTCTGCTCCTTCACAGGATTGCCGTGCTCTTCCGCCTTACTTTCTCCTATGCTGGAGGAGGCTGGGAGACCTTACTCTGTCTTCTAGATCACTGGCACACTCTGTCCCCAGTGACTTTGCCCTGTGCTCCAGGTTTCTTGGCCACACTATTAATAAGCACATATAGTGCAAAAATCTTCTTTTCTAACACTATTCTCTGACAAAAAAAAAAAAAAAAAAACTAATACTCCTTTGACATATATACAAGATTACTATGAAGCATCTTGTAGTGCTAAAAAGTATCAAATAGCTAAAACAAATCAAAACATAATGATGGGGGTATGCCAAATTGATACAAAAGACAACCAAAAGAGGCACAATGGCCAAAGGGAAAAAATTTAAACAAAGAAATGTAAAATGGTGTTGAATCATAACTTAATATACAAAATAAATTTGTATAAGTCTATATCAGCTGCTGTGATTTCTTTGTCATTTGGTCCTAAGGCCTCTCTCTTGAAAGTGACTATATGAAAATAGACACTCTCCAAGGAAGGCCTGCCAGGGAGAAAGTGAGGTTCACGCTTCTCAAGTTAGGTGAGAAACAAAGACAGCACAGCAAAATACATGAAGAAGAAAGCATTTTGTTACTTACTGTTCTGGTCCAGAAGACAGAGAGGAAGTCCAGAGACAGCAGTGTTCTCCACTAATGGCTGGTGAACAAGAGAGAGAATGGACCTGTAGAAGTTTGTGCTTCTTACCTTTATTGTCTACACTTTCCTAAAGGTTTATGGGTAGGCTAGATTAACAAAACAGATGAGAATAGGGGCACTAACTGACATTGCTCCAGTGGTTGAGCATTAGGCTTCATCATTTTCTGCAGCTGTGAGGTTCTTAGGTTCGATCAGTGCAATGAGGAACAAATGGGTTGTATCACAAACCACCACATGGAGAAGGAAATTTTAAATTTAAATTAGGCTATGTAAAGATATGAATATGATTTGCACATGATTGTGTTTCAAACAACTTATGCCAGGCCCCAAAATAAATTCCAAGGCAACTACTATAATAAACCAATTTATGATACTGACAGAAAGAAATGGTTGAGTAAATAGTAAATGGGGTAAAATAGATAAATCTCCCTTACACAACTGCAACTAATTTTTGTAGGTACTTCATCATCAAAGTGGTGGGCTCTAGTACCACAAAATAAAACAAAAAATTGGAACATCACTCCCCACTCCTTGATTGGGGGCCAAGCAAAATGACTTGCTTCAAAGAACAAAGCATAGAGGCAAAGGTGCAATAAGAGAACTTCACAGTATAGGAACTTGAAAAACACAAATCTTAAGCCAGGATGATAATACATATACTTTACAGGGTATAATAAGAATGGTATTTTGCCACCATGATCTTTTTGCTGAAAACGTATTATCAGAATTAACCACAAAAGAGGAATCAGATAAATCCTAATCTAGTAGCATTCTATGAATTATTATAGCAGTACTAGTAAGATCATCAAAGACAAGAAAACTGGAGAAACCATCATAGTCTATAAAAAAGAGAGAAAGGAGATTATAGATAAACTAGAAACAGCTGAATAAAGCACAGATATTAATTAATAATAAGATATCAATAGTGCTACTAATTGTGAAAAATATAAGATGTTAGTAAATAAACTGGGATGTATCCAGAAATTCTTTACTATCTTTCAAACCACTCTGAAAATCTAAATCAAGCTTAAAATAAAAAGTTTACTAATATCTATTAACTGAAGAAGTTTTTCTAAGTAGCAAATCTACCATGTGATTCCCTATAACAAAGTTTTAGAGTAAGTGAAATCAGGTAGTAGTGTAATTAGACTACATTATAAAAATCATATATGTTACTCAGATAGCTTCAACTTTCTTGCTTTAAATAAATGCATGCATTAAATTAACAAAATTGTCAAAAATTTTAAAATGGATTTTTTCATTTACATTACTGAGAGCCTTGGATCACATCAAGATCTCCAAATAAGTGAAAATTGGAATGGAAAGTTTATCACTCTTATTTCCATTATTTATTATTTTTGTTTAATCATTTATGGTTTTTGTTTGACTTGTTTTTTACAATTTCTTTAAAAAACAAATTCTGTAACTCAAAAGTTGATTTCTCTTTTCTACTATCTTCCTCTTCTGTTTAAGGATTCAGAAATGAAATATTTACTATCTTACATAGAAATAGTTTATACAGACTTTCACTTGGGGTAACATAGAAAACAGTGTCATATACACTATTTGATTCCATTGTGAAGAATGATGGTACTTACCAATTTCAGAGTTGTAATAATGATTGTGAATCAAGTAATATGATCCTCATTGATAATGACTTTGTGTGATTCAGGATAAAGCAACAAAGAAATCTGTGTGCATCTCACAGCAATGTGAATATTTCAAATGGGTTTCTGATACCTGTCATGTAAATTTTATTTGCCAACTCTGACTTCCCAACATGATTCTTTGAAGCTTGGGAGGTTGTGGGAAAAGTTGACTACCCTGCCAAAGACAAAACATATCATCTAGGTATCTTAATTGAGTCATGAGAGCATTTGCAGGATGGAAATGAAAGAGAAAAGTGATTCACAGAGAAGCACCTTTCATGTAATAGAGTTGGGGATTTTCCAAGTGAAAATGAGAATCAACCAAACTTAAAGGAAGGTTTCCAGGGTGATTGAGAAAGTAGATCATAAATAAATATTAAGTTAGGAAGTAGATTTACCCATATCAAAGAGAACTTTGAAAATAATAAAGTCTTTCAGATTTCCCATATGCTCTCATTTCACAAGAATTTCACAATACTGATATGCTAGCTTTTAAATTAAATCAATTCCTCAGAAACATCTTCATGATTATTTACAACCTTTGATATTATACATTTCAAAAGATTGAAGAAAGGGAGTATTAAAGAAGGAGTATTATGAAGATTTGCCTTTTTATTTCTCCTTCTGTGGGAGCATATGAGGAAAGAACATCAACCTTCTTAAACTACAATCTTGAATTTCAGGTAGAGAAGGACAGAGCAATGAGCTCAATAAAGAATTGATATCCAGCCTTCTCATTCCAGCAAATTAAAAGTGTGTAGAAGATGAACTTGTGTATGTCTATGTTTGAATCTTCATTAATGTTTTAACTATCTATAATAAAACAAAATGTCCAAAAGCTTAGTGACTTTGACCAGTGAATAATCCTCCTAATTCTGTGAGCAATTTGGCTCAACATTTTTTTTCACTATCTCTCAGATGAACTGTATTGGAGCTGAAATTTCCAAAACAGCTTCTTATCCTTCAAGGTCTCTATCTGTGCCTTTGGTGTTGATTCAGGCACTCTCATCTGAGATAATCTAAGCTTTGTTCTAGGAGGAAGAGCTTCCATGATGACAAGCCCCAATGTGTAATTCTCAAAGTTTTGTTTTCACCACACTTGATAATGTTCCATTGGTCATCAAAGTAAGCCACATAGCCAAGCAAATAACTAAAGTGTTGTTGGATTACATGAATGCCTAAATACCAGAGGCATGGTCTGTAAGGGACTACCAGTTTAACATCCTCTCATAATTACAATTTTAAAATAAACATTAAATTCTAACAAATTAAATTTAAATTATTATGCCTTGGGTAATAGAGTGAGTACATGGGAAATAGGGGTCAGGCAGTGTTCCTAAACTTTGTTTAAAATCAAGGTTATTGGTTTCTAGAAATTATCTTCTGAGGTTGAAGAACCACCTTAATTGACCAAATCAATAACTTTAGTTGAAGTTTGTTCCCTGATATATTAACAACTAAATTTTTGCAGAGCTAATTGGTTTCCAGGGTATACGCTTTACTAATGTGATTATTTCTATATAACAAACTGCTCTTCTCATGCTTACCACTTGCTCTAATCAACAAACACACATATACATACATACCCTTGAAATCAAATTTATAAAAAAAGAAAAATATTGCTAGATTAAGTCTTTTGTGAACTTGCTTCGTGAATATTATTTCTCCCATCTTACCATTATATTTAAAACCATGGCATTGAAAATACTTGAATGGCTTCCATATATCAATACTGCTTTAGGTACTGGGGTTAGGAATAAGTAAAAAAAGATCTGAGACATCACATTTTAATTTGTATGATACATTTTAATTGATTTTGTCAAAACTTCAACTATATAAAAATATTTGATGGAGAGGTTATTATATCCACATTTTAGATGAGGAAATGGATGCTAATAGAAAGAAAGTGAATGTCTACATTCATTACATGCACAGATAGTTATGGAATTCAGGCTAGAACTTGGATTGTTTGAGTAGAATCCCAGAGTTCTTCATGATAGAGAAATTTTGCGCTGGAGAGTTTTGTAGATCTAGATTTAAATTCTAACATTAACACACACCTATGAAAATTCAAATTCTCTGTTTTAAATATCATGAGAGTGATATTTTATATAACTAGTACAGTTAAATTAATTTTATACTACCCCATCAGGTTATCTCTTTGAGGACATGGCTGTTGTTCTTATAGACTTGCTAAAGAGTAAGATATGATCACCTAAACCATTAGATATCCAAAAGTGCTAAAAGGAAGAATAAATCATACAAAGAAAATAGTTAAGTATTAAATTGTGTAACACTGAAGGAAGCAATATATAAGTTCATTGATGAGCAAGAATAGTGAGAGTTGAAATAGTCAGAGAGGACATGGAAAAAGTGACATTTGGACTTGGCCTCAAGTCTATTATATTCACTTGAAGCTCAGTCCTTTATGTCCTCAACAAAGATCACATTCATTCTCCCTCTAATGACACGAGATCTATTATCAATCACATCTCAACCATGAAGGCTTGACCCTTTTGCCACATTGATTAGGCATCACACTGATCCCCTCGCTACACATTATGTCACTTCAACCTCCTAACTTCCTTCCTCTCTCTCTATTTCACAAGTGCCTACACTCTAACCTTGTAGGGTCTAAGTACTCACTGCCAACTTGGATTCCTTGTATTAAAAAATACTGGGTTCTTTATGATAAGCTCTTACATTGGAGAAAATGTGCTCTCCAAAAATACAAGTGCTACCACTCTAAGTACCTGAGGTGAAAGAACAATCATGAAATTTAATAAAGAAGAAATGAAATGTTCAATTGGAGACTGAAATTGCTTTACAGCAGTACAATAAAATAAAACACAAGCCAGTTGCCCTCAGCATGAGACTATTATTCACACACAGCAAAACAGGAAGTAGCCCTCAGGGTTGCTTGACCAGAAATGTATGAGTGATGAGAGTTTTATTTCTTTCGTTTTAATCTCTGAGGAACAGTGGGGGAGGGCAGAATGTCTCACATTCAAGCAAAAGGTGAAAGTACTTTCTGTTCTTTTCAGCCATCTTTCTCCTATATTATTTTGACAACCTGGTACTACATTAAACCAAATATGTATCCTATTTTGTTTTTTAGATAATGCTAATAATGAAGTATAGAAATGATCATTCTCTGTAAGAAAGGACACAAATTATTTCCCATTGATACTGGGGTAAGATAATAAGTCTATGACACTGAAAAAAACCAATTAGTGGCCAAATTGAATCATTTCCTCATAACCCATGCCTGATGCCTAGGCAATATTGAGTCCACCAACAGCACCTGAGATCTCAATTTGAATGGACACACAATATTTATGTGGAGAGACAAAAATCTGGGTGGCAGGTAACAAAGACTGTGGGGAAATTTTCTTAAAGCTGATTGTTCAGGAATGGCCACTGATTTTACTCAGATGTGGTGTTTGTTTGGGCTGGCTGATATAGAGAGGTGATGGAAAACAGCTCTGTCCTGCTTATTCAACTTTTGTTCCTTTGTTCAAAATTAATGTACCACTTGCTCATCTTATACATTCTTTGAACCTGTGCTTTGCTACAAGGGTAAAGGAGAGGGAGTTGACAGGAAAAGAAAAAGAACTATAACTCTTTATGGTTCATGTTTATCGCACAATAACCTCGTGTGTTTTCTCATTATCTTATGTATATTTCTAATCATTATTCTGCTACTGCATATAGGAAATATAAACTTGAACATAACTGTTATAGTCCTTTATCAATTCTACATTCTCTTTCAGTAATTTTTTTTCTGATCTTTCAGTCGATTATAATCAAGTCTCACATCTTATTAAAATAAGGCAACATTTTCATATTGTGCATATCCTTTTTGCCTAAACTCCTTTAACAGTATTTTACAAATTATCTAAAGGAAAATTAACAAAAATTCAAGTGAGTGGAAGTCATTTTTGTCAATATTTATGAAATATGCACATATAAAGCACATATAGCACGCAGATTGAGTAATGTAACATAGGAGATGTTTGGGAAAAGAGAGGAAATGGAGGTAAACAGGTTGTGAGATTCTGCATTCCCAACAGCACAAAATCCTCATAGAATTTCTTTATGATATATGTGTTATATGTTGACATAAAGTGTCAAGGCACAAAAGGTTTTCCTGATAAAAAGTATGAACATTATTGTTGCCTATAATCCTGAGTGAAAAAATGCAAGGTTCATTCCCATAAAGATAATAATTTTAACAGCAACAAAAATCTTTCATAAGCAATGGACCATTTATTTTCCAGGTAAGCCATTTGTGATTGCAACATTGAGGATGTAAGGTGGAATGAAGAGAACATACAACACAGTATTGATCAGGAGAGTATTTTGAAGCAGGATCTATAACTTCAAACCAATCACTTCCCCAGGAAAGATTCAGCCATATCATTAATCACTTCACATCACTTTGGGGATGCGACATCATGTAAAGAACACATTCAATTTTTCTTAGGTTTTGAGAAGAGATTCTCATTGCCTTGTCTTCCTCTAGTCCAATCTTACCACTGCACTAAGGGAGATAAATAGACTCATTAGTTCCAAGACACTTTGCTATTATCTGCCTTAAAATTCAGTTTATTTCTCTTCCTATGATCTGATTTTCATGTGCTTTCATACATTTTTCTTCCTTTTCAATACCCAACTCATGACTTCCTGATAATGTCACTGAAGCAACTAGACATCCAGGGGCTTTGTTGTTGTTGTTCTTCCCCAATTCCTACTCTACTTGAAAAAATTTCTTTAACTGTCCACTAAGCCAACCAGTGTTTATTAATCCTTTAAATTGCATTTTCCCAAATATCATCCTTCTTCTCATTCCTTCAGTTTTGAAAACTGACTCAATTTACTGTTACCAAAGCAATGACCTTAATTTTCTCCAAGTGGAGAACAAATCTTTCTGTATTTATGATGCATGTTGAAGAAAAGAACCACACCTGTTTTCCCCCATTTACCAGGGAGGTCACATATGTTGATTTTCTCTGTGGTTCAGTCCTTAGTAATGTAAAAGTTTCTGCTGGCAGAAATGTCAATTGTTTTTTGGAAAGAGATGGAAGGAATAAAAAAAAAGCCTATTGACAGTGGTATGGGCAAAGATAAAATAATAATAATGAAAGAATAAGTGTAAGGAAATGTAAGAGAAAAGAAAAAGGAGGAGAGAAAGGCAGTTGAGGAAGTGACAAAAATGCCTATATAAGATAAGAAGATTGGAAATAATATGTTTTACCATTTTCTATCTCCTAAGACAAATCTAGACACTATACTTGAGTTTATAATTTAATGTCATTTTTTTCTCTTTTGACAAGTATAGTGAGCCATCTGTATCTAAGGTTTGGAAAAAAATCATCTATGTTGAACATGTACAGACGTTTTCTTTTCATTATTATTCACTGAACAATGCAGCACAGAAACAATTTGCATTAACATATCCATTATCTTGGGCACCATAGGTAATCTAGAAAAGAAAGTACATAGGAGGTTGTGCATCAGTTATATACAAATACTACACCATTAATATAAAGGACATGGATATCTGCTTACTTTTGTATCTGTGGAGAGGGGTTCTTGGACAGTGGGTATGATGTGACATACTGGAAGGACTGTGTAATCAATTAAACAAAAAGAAACTTAAGGTTATGGTAATAAAACTCAGTGAGCCACATGTACAAGACCTTGGGTTAGATCTCTAGCACCTCAAGTTAACAAATAAAATACAAATAAACAATTAAAAACAAATAACTTGCCCATTGAGGGTGCTGCACACATATATTCTCAGCACTCAGGAGGATAAAGCATGGTGATTACTAGTTCCAAGCAAGTCTGGGCTACATAGTGATACCCACTCTTAAAAGAAAGAGAGAAAGAGAAGGGGGGAATAAGGAGAAAGAGAGAGGGGGAGAGGGGGAGAGAGAGAGAGAGAGAGAGAGAAAGAGAGAGAGAGAAAAGGATGGAGGGAGGGAATGAGGAAGGAAAGAAGGGAGGAAGAGAAAGAAAGAGAAATAGTAGAAGACAGGGATATGGATCAGTGATAGAGTATTTATCTTAAAATGTACAAGGCTCTGAGTTTGGCACACAGCATCTAAAAATAAATAAGTAAATAGGAAAGAAACTGAAAAAAAATATTAAAAATATCAAATTCCCTGATTAGAGAAGTTAAAGATCATTAAAAGTTAAAAATCAAATATCAAGGCCAGCATTCCATCCTCCTTCATTTGATTCCATGACAGAATTTCTAAAAGACATGAAGGAAAAGAATGGATGCTTACTGAAAAGGGAAATATTAAGTTCCACTGTTAAGTATTAAATTAACTGGATTAACTAATCCAGGTTAGTTCAATATGCAGTGAGTGTTTACCCTCTTATCTTAAAGAAAATATTTTCGGCCTAACATATGTAAATTGATGTGAGAGGTGCCAAAATTTCTAAACTCTTCCCCTAAAAAAATGTCCCTTAATATAGGAAAAAAATTTGAACTTCTGTCTTAAATTGATTGAAAATAGGAAGACAAACTTTAAAATTCAGAGTGAAAAGACAAATCTAGTTAAAACAGAAGAAAGTACAGGTACAGGTTTTGCAACTTAATCCTTTTAACATATAAATAATACTCCTTATGAGCAAGTTGGGCTGTTATCAGTAAATTCTAATTTATTCATCCTTTTTAATGAAGATGGATTAGATTTGCCTTTAGGAATAGGAGGGAGGAGTGTAGATCACAAAACATGACCTGTAAATATAGACCAGGACAAGCAGGACCAATGTCACATGGAAGCTGGAGAACTACAGGATAGAGATGTTACAACTTGAGAAGTAGAAAGAGGTGACTGCAGGACAGGGCCAACAATGAGTTTACTAAGCCTAAGAATAGATTTCCCGGCTGGAATGGGAAGTAATTGGAAAGTTTATCTAGCTTTACACAGTAGGAACTTGCCCCAGAAGACTGACAGGCAAGATAAGGGAACATTGTAGAAGCACACTGGTATTGAGTACCAAAGCAGTAACTGAGTTGTTCACAGCTCTGACTTCAGGTACCAAACCTCAGTAGTTCTCAGTTATTGGAAAGTAGCACATAAGCCCGAGGAGCTAGGGAACATCTGAGGATGGGTGCTGAAGTTGTCTAAAGCCCTTTCTATAGACCTTCTAGAGAAGATCTGGTCCTAGCATATGCCTTATGATTAAACAGAGTCTTCTCAATTTCAAGGAAATTTTCTAATACAATTAAATTCCCAGCAAAATCAATGAATTTGTTTTGTAATCTTTGTCTCCAATAACAGTTTCTGGAACAGAAAAATAAAGGATTTTTCTCCAATTAAAAATAAGAAAGACATAAAGTATGCAAATATCCCACATGACTATGAAAATAAAGAATATTCTTGATGTGCATTTTTAATACCTCTTAAAAGTTCATCAGAGATGAAAGGTCTCTCTTTAAGCCTTAATTAGAATAAAGATATTTTCATTCATTTAGAAAAAATAAATCTGTTCTTTTAAGACTAACTCAATTCATGATTAAATGTTCATTGCCTTAGTTTTGTTACTAACAGTTCAGAGGTTAAACTCTACATAAAACATTCTCTGGTAATGAGAGGTTTTGATTTAAAAAATAAAACAGAATTATATTCTATAATTTAAGGGAATAAATTCAGATCATTTATATAATATGATTATATTATTCTTCAGGTCAGTATTATGTGACTACTTATAAATAGGCCCTTTTAATCTTATCTTTAATGAGGATACTATATACCCATATACACAAGTCCTATTTTATGAAATGGGTAAGTGAAAAGGTTGTAAGCTGTATTATAAATTAAGTCTTTACTTTATAAAAGGCCTCACCTGGACTCATCATGCAATAATTTCCTGTACTTTCATTGTTTAGTCATACAACAGTTTAATAAAGGAACTGAAGAAGGCAGGGGCTGAGAGGCTAAGATAATTACAGCTAAGCTCTGTGATGTAAGAGCCATCCAAAATGAAGACAGCATTTTGAATTGAGAGTTTCTGTCTCTAGTAAAATAGACAAGTTCAATCAGCAATTGACTTTTTAAATTCCTGTGAAATATATGATTGATGGCATAAAGTCCACTTGCCAAGGATAGAAACATTATCTCATACTGTTGTTTTGAATAATTGTTCTGAGTTAGAGAAAACCTATCTGATCTTCTGCTCTAGACCTATGCCTATCATATCCATTTGGTTAAATAAAGTAAAATCCTATACATTATTTGATGTGTTTTATTTATGGCAGGTAGAAGGAGCAAGCTACCTTCAAACAAGCTTGAATTATATTAGAATGCCTTATGGATTTAATATCCCAACACCACCACAGAGTTTCTTCTTGGACACTCCACTATCATGATCCTGTCGAGTCTTGGTATTTATTCATGTTACTCCTATGTTTGGATGGATCAATTTCCCATAAGAAAAGGTAGATGGCCATTGGCAGTGCAAGCTCTTTCCTTTTCATTTATAATTTAATAAATAAAGCATGATGGAATAACTAGAGTTGTATGATTTATAAAAACACCTGTTATCAGGAGATAGATAAAGTGATGTGATTGACAGTGCCATCAGAAGGAACCAGATAACTTGGGAAATGGCAGATCCCCAGGGAAAAGAAGTGTGTAGCAAAGAAACATGAATTAGTCTCACAAATCTCTTGATTAAAGTTGGTGTATCAGTGAAAATGAAATTAAAGTGAGAATTACTCATTTCTTTTAAGAAAGTAATTGTTACTCATATAATCTAGATTTCTCCTCTGGGTAATAATAGAGTTATTTTTTACTTGGATTACTTCCTTTTGCATATTGCTTCTTTTCTTCAGTCTCTGGACATCTCAGGGGAAAAAAAGGTGTTACTTTTTCACAGAAGTAAATACTCAGTTCAGAACACACTAAGAATTTTAATCATGGAAATAGGAAAAAGCTTTGTGCCTTCTTTTTTTTAAACTTTCCTTCTAAAGTCTATCTGAAGAGCTTATGTGGCAAGTGAGGTTGAAAGCAGTCTTCTGAGTAATTCCTCCTTGCTGGGGTGGTGTGTATGTGTGTGTGTATCCAGCATTTTATTTTCATTTTTATTAGGATATATTTATTGTACATGGGAATTCACCATGACAATTCCATATAACTTTACATTATACATTGAGTACATTGTCTCACCATCTACCCCAACCCCTGTCGCAAACCCCTCCCTGCCCTCCTTCAAGGAATTTCAAGTTTTGATCCTTCTATTTAATATATGTATATGAAGACCATCAACCACATTCCCTCACCTTCATCTCCTCCATTCACACTCCCCCTTCCCAGAAGTACCCCTTCACACCCACTATACCTATTTTATCGTCCTGTCTTTCATTAGTAATTCCAGAGTCAACGTTCAAAGGGGTTTCTCCATGAATCGCCACTGTGAGTATACTTTATTTCAGTCAGTTCAACCTCTTTGGTTTTTCTTCCTTACCCCTTCCCTCCTAAGCCCCATTATTTCAGCAGCTTTCAGTACATATTGTGACATCCTCTACCTGCACAGATGTCATAATGTATTTTGTTATCCATCATTCTCTTTTATTTTCCCTCCTTCCCCAATTTTCATGGAGTAATTCTACTATTAGAAACATATCGTTAATATCAAGTGACCTTCATTGTCTTTTTGATTGATTTTACTCTGAAGTCTGCTTTGTCAGATACACATATAGTTACTTCTGCCTGTTTTGGGGGACCATTTATTCAAAAATTATTTTTCCACCACTTAACTCTAAACCAGTATTTGTTTTTCTCAGTGAGATGTGTTTCTTGTAAGCAAAAAATGATTTGGTCTTGTTTTTAAATCCAATTTGCTATTTTGTCTTTTGATTGTAGCAGTGAGGCCATTGTGTGTAGTGTTTCCAGTCATTTTCATTCCCCTGATGTTTACTTTTACACTATTCCTTGTTTGCCAGTCCACTTGGTCAAAGGGCTTGTTCTTTCTTGCTTTTTCTTTGATGACTCTATTTCTTATTTTGTGTGTATGAGACCTTTAAGTATCTTCTGCAATGGTCATGAATTCCTTTAGTTTGTGGAAGGCTTCCATTTTTCCTTTCATTAGGAAGGATAGTTTAAATCACCTAAATATATCTATAACAAGCAATGAAATTGAACAGCAATGAAGTCTTCCAAAAAAAGAAAAGTCCAGGATCTGACAGATTCACTGCTGAATTCTAATAGACATTTAAAGAAGAACTAATACCAACACTCCTCAAACTCTTCCATGAAATAGAAAGGGAAGGAGCACTGCCAAAATCATTTTATGAAGCCAGTATTACATTCATTCCCAAACTGGACAAGAACATAACTAAAAAAGAAGAGGATTATAGGCCAATTCCTTTAATGAATATACAAAAATCCTCAACAAATCATTGGCAAACTGAATTAACATATCAAAAATACATACACTAAGATCAAGTTGGTTTCATCTCAGTGATGCCTGGATGGTTCAACATATGCAAATCATTAAACAATATAGCATATTAACTGAAGCAAAGACAAAACCATATGATCATCTCCATAGATGCAGAACAAGCCTTTCACAAAATTCAACATCCTTCCATGACAAAAGCTCTGATGAAACCAGGAATAGAAGGAATGTACCTTAATATAATAAAGGCCATATATGGTATGGAGGTTCCTCAAAAAAGTAAAAATAGAACTTCCTTAAGATCCAGCAATATCACTTCTAGAGATATACCCAAAGGAATATAAACCAGGATATAATACAGACATTTGCACACTGATGTTTATTGTAGCACTGCTCACAATAACCAAGGTATGGAAACAACCCAAATGCCCTACAGCTGGAGAATAGAATAGAAAATGGGATATATATATATAAATGGGATATATATATATATATATATAAATGGGATATATATATATATATATAATCGAGTTTTATTCAGCCATAAGGAAGAATGAAATCATGTGATTTGAAAGTAAATGGATGCATTGGAGGACATCATGTTAAGTGAAGTAAGCCAGTCTCAGAAAGACAAGGGCCACATGTTTTCTCTCATATGTCAAAGATAGACACAATACAAATATGAGAAATATTTTGAGAAACAGGTATGCTAAGGGAGGTCACTATAGGGAGAGTGACAGTTAAAGAAGGAAGTTAAAAATGTGAATATGGCTGATGTACTTCATATACAAGAATGAATATAGAATTTTTAAAGCTGTTGAAAACACCATAAGAAGGGATGAAGGTAGAAAGGAGAAAAATAGAGGGGATGATACAATTCGGGTTATAATTCATATATACATGGAAAGATCACAATGAAACTCCACGTATAGCTATCTTAAACAAACAAAAATTCCTTTTTCTCATAAACAGAGAACAGAAAGGTAAAATAGGTCCCATCCAGGATTGTTACCAGTAGGAGGTGGGAAGTATATGAGAAAAAGGTGAAGGAGCATGAGTATAGTGGAAATATTATGTTCTCGTGTATGAAAATGGAAAATATGACATGTTCAAATGATTCCAGGAATGGAAATAGGGAAATAAAGAATGATGAAAGGAATGAATTCAAGTATGATATATTGTAGGAAATTTTATAAATTTCACAAAGTATCCCCAATACAACAGTAACATGATAATAAATAAATACAAAATTTAAAAATGAAATGACAATTTTGCAAGATAGACAAACTATGTTGACAGTTGCTTTCTTTTAGGGCCTGAAATGTACCTTCCCATGACCTTTTTATGTCTGGAGTTTGTGTTGTGAAATTTTCTGTTTTTCTAATTGGGTTTTCCTTTACATGTGACAAGTCTTTTCTGTAGTTTCATATTCATTGCTTGTTTAAATTAGGATTTGTCTGGGGGTATTTCTGTACTGGTCCTGTAGGTTTGGTATTCTATAAGCCTCCTGTAACTGGATATCCTTCTCTTTCTCAAGGTTGAGGAAGTTTTCAGCTATTGTGTTATTGAAAAAAAATCTATGCTTTCAATTTCTATCTCTTCTCCTTCTTCTATACCCTTGATTTGTTGATTTGGTCTTTGGATGATGTCCCAGATGACTTTCATGTTTCACTCATATTTTCTTAGCATTTTTTCATGGTCTTTGACTATTTGACGAAATCCCTCTACTTTGCCTTCTGTTTCTTACACTCTATTTTCAACTTGCTCCATTCTTTTAGCCATGCTTTCAATTGAGGTTTTTATTTGGGATATTGAACTGTTTGTTTCAAATTGGTTATTTTTCAGGATTTTGATGCCTTTTTTGATTCATATACTGAAAGATCTTCTTAATTTCATTGATCCATTTGATTGAATTCTCTTTGAGCTCTTTTAGTTGTTTATTCATATCTCCTTTGAGTTCAAACTAGCTTATGTGTCTCCTCTTTGAGCTCACTGCTCATTCTACCTACTATTTATTAGAATTCAATATTTGATATTTCCTCCTCTTTGCTGTTGTTTAGATCCTTAGTGGTGAAGTTTGCTTTTGAGGGAGTGCTGTTTCCTTGTTGCTTCATATTTCTGCATTGAAATGTATGCATCTCATGTTGTTTTGGGTTGGACATTCCAATCCCCTATGTCCCTTTAGTTAGGATATTATGAAAAATTACACTGGACTGGTTGTTGGTCGAACTCTGGTATGTTTCTTATCTCTAGATGGGTAAATCCTTCACCTTCTTGTTCTCAAGATGATGGATTCTACCTGCTGTTTCACATAGGACAACGAGGCTTAGCTTCTAAAGATATCCCTAACAAGGATAAATTACTGCCATTGTTCAGTATTTTTAGTTGTCTGTTGGAACAAAGATAAATGTTTATAGTTCTGGAAGACTAAAGGTAGTAAGGGAGGGAAGCAATGGGACAGCTCTAATAGATAATATGCAATTTTACGAAAGGGTTGGCAGTCTGGAATAGTTAGAAAGGATCAAGTAGTTATTAAGATAGGGGAGAGAGGGGAAGAACAATGAAAGAAATTGAACAGTTAGACAAACAAATATGAGCAACATAGAAGTGGAAAAAAGTCTGGCAATCTATCCATTTAAAGTAGTGGTAGTGATGGAGGATTATGGGTGGGTATGCAGAGAGGAGAAATTGAGAGCTAGGAAGTTGTTCTAGTGCTTAAAAGGTGGAAAGTATAAATTGGGGAGGTTAAAGAAAAGGGAGGAGAAGAAATGGTTTAGGGTTGCAAACTTAAAGATAGGTTATAGGACTCATAAGATGACTAGAGAGAGTGGGGAGGGAGGAAGGTAGAAGTAAAGAGAAAACTGGGGGCAAGAATGCAAAACTGCTGTTGGAATATACAGAAAAAGAACCTACAAACAAATGAGTAAAAAATCAGCATCACGGTTTTAACAGCAAGGAACACTTTTTTTTAATGTAAAAATTGAGTTTTCTATTGTTCTTCAGAGCAGTTGGTCATCTCCTGCCGCCACCATGTGTAAATTGTTCAGTTTACTAGATGTCAGAGTAACTGGATACCTGCCTCTGGAGTGGTGGCTCAAAGTCCATTAGCTTCTTGTCTTTTCTCTTCCCTTCTCATCTTCTCCCTTCTCTTCACTTCCTTTCCCCTCCTTCCCTCCCTACACCTTTCTCCATTTCTTTCCCCTTCTTTTTTCCATTTACTTTTGTTTCTTTCTTTCTTTCCTTCTCTCCTCTTTATTTCTTTTTCCTTTCTTTCTCTTTACATTTTATACAGTTTAATAGTCTAAATTGGTATATGCTGTCTGGATATTGGACTAAAATAAAAATTAAGTCTCAGTTCTCCTGCATCAATACGCTGATTTAAATGTTAATCTCATCCAAAAACACTCTCAAAGAAACACTCAGAATAATTTTTGATCAAATATTTGGATACTTTCTTGTTATCTAGACATATATATGCATCTCTTTTAACCATAATTCATCTCTAAATCAGAGGGATGATGAAGTCTTACAACTTCCTATTATGATAACTATTCAATGTATAATCAAAAACACAGTTGCCTCAAGAGAACAAAAAAAATCCTTGAATGATGCTTAACATTTCCTTTGATACCTTATACTTTAAATATTGTGATATAGAACCAATACTTTTCATGTTGCATGATAAGGGAATATAAAAGAGATGAGAATATATATATATATATCCAACAAATTTGTACATATTTGTAATAAAATAAGGAGGAAATAGAAAAATTTAGATGATTTAAGTTCTCAATTCTGTCATGTGGCAGCAACTGGTATTTATAAGTATCTTCTCCCATTACTATGATCCATTTTCTTTACTAAGCTCCTCAACTGGGTTCTGGACCAGGTGGGATTAGACCTGTACAACTCAGGGGTCTGTGACATTAGCTGTTCTGCCTCAGTTAGGTAGCTGTAATTATCATTGACTTTAATCACAAAGTAACATGAAGATACACACCAATAGATCTCCTTATTCTCAACATATTCCTTCTTGCTTTTTTTGTAGAAGATCACCACAATCAGCACAGTAACTCACATCTTTGTTGATTCAGGAATCAGAAAAACCTCAAAAAACCAGTGGCAGTCTTAACTTCCAGGTGAGTTAATACTTCACTGAAAGCATGTAAGACTTCTAGATCAGAAGAGTATAAAGTCAGTGGAACAGTAAGAAAATTAAATTGGTGTGAGTCCTTGGGATAGAAGTGAGTGATGCCACTCTCATTGCTAACCCTGGATTCCTGAACCTGTGTTCCTTGCTATGGGAGAACAAACACCATATATTAGTTGCTCATTGAGAATATATAATACTTCCTGGAGACCTTGCTCTACTCTTGGAAAATATTGCCACCTACATGGTACTGTAACTGAATCTTCCAAAGGCAATTTCAATGTTCAATCAAACCAGATATTTCAGGATGATAGGGAGCATGATGAAACCAATGAATTGTGACACTGGGCCCTTTGCTGCAATTCATTTTCTGAGTTCCTGAATTAGAAGCAATTCCCTGAAGAGTACCATGATTAGAGATAAGTCATTTTGTAATTCATGGATAATAGCTCTGAAAGAAGCATTGTAAGCAGGAAAGGCAATCTCATCCAAAGTATCTATTCCAATAGAACAAAGCATGACACCTTCCATGATGAAGTCATCCAGTGCAATCACCCTGCCACCAGGTAGTTGAGTGATTACCCCAGTAAATGTCACTATTACTCCTATCAACAGCATTGGTCTCTGTTTATGTCTGATGGACCATTCTCCACTGGCTTAACCAATTTGGCCTTAGCAAGTAGAAGTTTGTGTTGTTGAGACCTTGAAAAATTCCAACCATGACAGTGTGGCCACTTTATTCATAAGCCCAGTGGGAAGCAAAAATGATGTCTAGAAAAGAGCCTAATTGGTATCTATGAAAGTGGTCATCCTATCTATTTACTTATTGACATCCTCCTATGCTGGGGTCACTACTTGATGGACATTTTTGGTGATACAAATGATCTCACTTCTTTTGCCTGTTCAAAGAGACCTTGCTTCATAACTTTGGTTGACTTCCTTCTCACCAATTTTATAATTAAGTTCTTGCTAAGTCCCTCACTGTCTAGTCAAACAATTGTGGAATTAATATGCATACTCACTTATCTAGCCACTTTACATGTGTAGCACAGTGAACAGTTAGGTACTTTGCCACTCTTATTCAGAGAAACCCCAGAAAGAGCAGAAAGAGTGCTGCAGCTGTTCTCTAACAAAAATGCCTGCATATCATGCAAGGCCATCTGTAAACCAGGCTTGAGTTTTTGTTTCTTCATCTTCCAATTATAAGGAATTCCCCAAAAGACTGTATATGCAAGCTGGAAGGGATAAAGCTTTAGAAACCATAGGCATCTGAGTCACTTCTTTCTGGATTTACTTATGCTTTCATGCCTCACTGGGTCTCAATCTTGCATATCTAATTTCCATGTAATGACAGAGTGATGCCGTGCATAATCAACTTTACAGATTACTAGGTCAATCATATAATAGCCAGTTTCATGATGTATAGCTCAGTTCACATGGTTACTTGGTGGTCCATGGTTTAGGATTCAATCTCCATCAAGACCCACAGCAGCCCAAAAGGTATTTCTCTAAAAGACAATAGTTAACTCAAAAAGAGGACAAGGCTTTGTTACAAAATTCTAATTGCCTGTATTGCTGTTCATCTACAATGATTTATCAAAGGCTCCAGGCAATATCTGAATCTGCTACTGACATATCAAGCCCTTTGATCTGGTAGAACCTATGGTCCAAGTGGCAAAGTAGCTTGTATAGCATTTTGGACCTGTTACAGAGTTTTTTATTTTGACCAATCCAAAGATAGTAGGTTTTTAGGTCATTTATCTAATGAGCTGGCTTAACACATTGAAATGAATAATAATTTGCTCCCCAAATCAAAAGAGGCCACTAGATGTTGTGGATATCTCCACATGGACTACACTATAGGATCCTTAGAAATTTCATTAAGGTAAAAGGCACCTGAGTTTTTCTTGGATTTGTTTCCCATCTCCTGGCATGCAATGTATTTAGCCATTGCTTATTAGGTATAATTAGCATAATGTCATCAGTGTAAAGAACCTGTGAAGGGAAAAATCAACCAATATTTCTGTGATTTAAATTATCGTTTAAGACTGGAGATTTGAGATTCCCCTGAGGCAGGACAGTGAACATATGTCATTAACTTTACTGGCTGGAAGTAAACTGATTTTAGTTAGTCTTATTAGAAGGGATGGAACAAAAGATATTTTCCAGAATCATAGCTGCATATCAGACACCAAAAAAGTAATAATTTGTGGAGGCAATAAAACTATTTCTGGTCAAGTAGTTATAGTTGGAGTTACCAATTGGTTAAGCTTACAATAATCTGCTATCATTGTCTAAGATCTATATGTTTTCCACATGTTAAATAGGTGAGTTGATCATGGGTGTGTTAAGAATCACCATTTCTGCCTCTTTAAACTTCTTAACCTTGACAGTATTTTCTGCAATCCCTCTAGGAATGTGGTATTTTTATTGTTACTTCCAGTTTACCTAAGTAGGGGCAATTCCTTCTTCCATATGGTCTTCCCCAATAGTCCTTACTTCATGGGTCAGAGAGCAAAGGTGGGGATTGTGCCATGTGCTAGATATGTCCATCACAATTACACATGTTACAAGTAGAAAATGGGAGTTTGGTGATGCCTGAGCCCATGAGATAGACCTGGTAAAATCTCTATTAGTCTGCCATTCATAAGCCTCTATACTGACTGATGGGCAAATGTGACATTTTGGGTCTCTTGAAGTTAATGGCTGACCAGTACCTTTATCCAGTAGTTCTCTCAAAGTATGATTAATTCCTTTTCCCAAATCACAGTTACTCTGTTAAATGGCATAGGACCATTTGAGGAAGGCTAGGAATGAGATCTCAGCTAAATAGTTCAGTCCCTGTGCACAATTCCTCTCAAAGGTTCCTAGCGAAAATTGTTGTACCACACATTTTCAATACCATCACCATTGTTTCAGTCCATTCTTGCTTCTATGACAAAATGCTATTAAAAGGGATGACCTCTGTGTCCTCACATGGAAGATGGGCATAAGGGTATAATAGAACAGCTCCCTCACATTACTTTTGTGAGTTCATTTATCCCATTCATGAGAGTAAAGCTTTGACATTTAATCACCTTCTAAATGCTCAACCTACTAATATCATTATAGTGGAAATTAAGTTTTAATATATAGATGGGGAGGGACATTCAGACTATAGGAATCATCTGACTCCCACAGACTGCTGTTTTCTGAACTTTCAGTCACAAATTACTAACTATAACTGACAATGTGATTTATTTAAAATATTATCAATTCACTATAAATCTTGACAACATACACTTGAAATGTGCTTCAGTATCAGTTGATCAAAGCAATATTTTGTTAGAGAAACTTGGCTAAGTATTAATGGTAGCATAGGAATAATTACATGGGATTCATATATGTCATGAATGGGCTACATTTAAATAAGTTAAAAGATAAATATCAGCTGAAGGATCAAATATAGGTGTTTATTTTTGTTATTAGATCTCTGCTCAACAGTTCAAAATTAGATGAGAGTGAAAAATCATAGGCAGTGTAATAATGAGCATGTCACCTGTAAAGTTATATTATTTATTCATTTCATGGAAAGGAAAAATTCTAGGGTTATTTTGGGTTAATCTACCTAGTCAAATTGGAATTTTTCATTCTTGTCTTTCCTTTTCTTTTTTGGTGGTACTGGGGTTTGAACTCAGGGCCTTTCCCTTGTTAGCTTGAACCACACCTTTAATCGTATTATTTAGAAATTTTATTATTTAGATGAAATAAAATACTTGAATAAATAGATAATTACAATAGAAGATCATGTTTAATGCTGAATTAGTTTACACAGCTCCCCCAGGAAGAAAGCAATATTTGTTCTATCCCTAATTATAACATTTATTTTTATTAGTTAGTACAAAGAAGAAGAGACTTATGAAAGTAGCAATTTCTTTTTTCTTGGACTCAGGTTCTCTATGTAGCTCAAGTTGTCCTTGAACTCTTGATCTTTCTGGCTCAACCTACTGAGTTCTGGGATTATAAGTATGAACTGACATGCTTGGTTCTAGGAATTTCTTTTCTTTGCATCATTCATTTAAATATGTCATAAGCAAATGGGGTGTGCCATTTCTGTGCCTTACATATTCAGATAATAAATATGAATACACATCTGCTCCAGTACAGAGTAAGTTAATAGAAAAACTCATTGTGAATGACACAGAAGCAATTCATACATTAAATTTAATCGAATAAAATATATCAACACAAAGTATTATATTGGAATAGGCCACTGAAATAATGGAAGAAAAGAGTTGTATAAAATTTCCTGATCTTATGGCATATACTTTTATCTTTTATTTATTAAAAATCAAGTAATAATTTATGAGAGCATGCAACTTGCATATAAGTACATGTAATACCTAAATGGTGAAGGTAAATTGTTCATTTACTTGTAGATTTCCCTCCAGAAATCTCACTAAATTGGATGTTCTTCATCTAATCACTGTAAATATTTTTCAAAAAGTATAATAGCTTAGCTTGTGTCTAGCCTACAATTAATTATGTGGTTTACACATGCTTTTTTGCAAGTCAGAAATATCAATTTTTACCCATGTAAATTATCTTCTTTCATGTAGACCTCTAACTTTTGGGATAGTTTTATTATCTGGTTTATGAGTTATATTTCATAAAAATGTCCTTTGTGTTACTTCTGTTTTGTATTTTAATATTTTTCACATTTAAGTATGTACAGTTTTGTTTTGTTCAGCTTTTTGTTTGGTATGAAGAAATAAACTTTTTTTTGTTTTCTTATGTGAGCAGACAGTAGATATGGATGGTGAGATACTATTTATTTATTTATTCATTTATTGTGGTGCTGCAGGAAGAATTTTGGGCTGTATGCATGTTAGGTAAGCATACTACCACTGAGCTACATTCCCAGATCTGATATATTTTATTTTAAAAAATGTCCATAACTGACCAAATATCACAGATTTAAAAACTATATTCTGCTGATTATTTCTGTAAACTTCATTATGAAATGAAATAAGAATGCCTTATATAACTCTATTGAACTGCCTTGTTATATAATTATCTATCCATCCATATATTTAATTGATTTGTCCACAGGGTGTTCATTTTTACCATTGATGAGGATGTAGGTAAACCAGATCATATCTTCACTATGCTTCACGCTCACAGTAAATGGACTTAGAAAATTCTAATTATTCACCATACCCTCTAAGTTATCTAGACCTTGTCACATTCCCTAGGCCTCAGATTATGTTATTTTTCTTCATGCTCACTGTACCATGGAAGTTACGAGTTTGGTCTTTTTAAAATTATTTCCCAAATAAAAGCACGTCTAATGATTGTTTTCCAAGCTGGAACTGATTGCCTCAAGTAGTACAAAGTTTGTAATATATTATAGACGTCACTGAAATTCTTAACTGATGGATCTTCTAAAATTGATTTGAAGTCTCAATACAGACCTCTAATTCTGATATTTACTGCAAAGATTTCTTTTCTCTTGTGCTAAATAAGTACTTGGTGGGTTCTGTTATTTGGACATTTGATAGGTATGAGTGATATATTCACAGAGAGTTCATAAGAAAGCATACTTGATTCCCTTCGCGAGTAGGAAACATAGTACCAAACAAGCCATGTGCCTTTTGTGGACAGTGCCCTGCTGTAAGCATCGTTTCTTCACTGCCACCAAATGCACCTCTGCACTCAAAAACATAAAACTGGTACAGCACTCTAAGCATTAATTTAACAATCACGCAAGTTTTCTCTCAAATCTAGATCCCTGAAAAGAGATTTACTGGTCCATAATTCCTATGCTTCCTTTCTTTATTTCTATCCTGGTCATTTTTTCCTTATTACTGTACTGCATTTCTTTCATGAAAAAAAAAATGAAACTAAAACCAAAATCATGAATGATTTCTCGTAACAATCAAAATGTTCTAGACATTGGAGACACAGTAGTGAAAAAAACCATGGGAATTTCATTATTGGGAAGAGAGAAAACTACACAGTAAAATAATATAAATGCACATGCATATGTAGAGAATTGACTGTTATCTAGGGCTCATAAATGTTGATCTGTGATTTTGTGCCAAAGTAAATTTGGAAAACATTACATTTACAGAGTAAATGGGCTTGTTTAATAGTTCATAAATGTACAATGGGTAAAATTTAAAATGGGACTTGTTATGACATAATGGGGTCAGAACCAATTTGCCAAATAATTTAGGCAAAATACTTTATTCTACAAACAAATATTATAGATTATTCTAAATTACTTGAATTGTCTACTTACATTGATCAGAATAATGAAATTTCAAAAGAGGCAGATGAGTTTCAATCTTTTTTGGACCCAGCTATCAAGAAATAGGTAGCAAATTAAAAAGAAATTTTAACTCTGAACTCAAATACCAATACTACTCATTTTTACATAGATCAAATAAGTCACCTCTTCCTTATCAGTGAGAGAAAATGTAATACAAACTTAAAATTAATATACACATTCAGGAGCTTCATGATAAAAAGTATTATGAGTAAGAGAAGACTTTGGTTTTAATTATTTTAGTATACCCAGTGATGACATTGATTATAGACATCAATCTTGAATACATACAAAGTTATTATTTAAATAAAACTTGTGAAATTTGCAACATTTCTATAGTTCTAAAGGAAAAGGTAAATAGAAACTCATTTGAGATACTCAAGACTTCAAAGTTCTGGTACAGATATCTTATTGGTATTTACTCCTTACCTCCTGCGAATTTGTGACATTAAGCAAAGAATAGAACAAAAATTTATGCATTGTAATTTTTTCAGAGCTTCCTTTATGCAGGACTTTTCACACTTACTTCATCTTGTGCTACCTTAGAGTAAAAGAGGTTTATATGAGCCACATCTGATTCCATCTGTTTGTACAAAAACAAAGCAACAACCACAGTGAGTGGGAAGAAGTACTTTACTTTAAATATATACAAATAAAAGCTGGAATTTAAAACAGAAACCAAAGTAACCAAACAGAATTGTAACCATGGTCTATCACTTTCTTAGTCCACCATAGATTGCATTAGATCAGAACTTTATCACATGTGCCTCCCCCTGTCTTTACTTAAGTATTCAATAAGTGTTTATGAAAACAAATAAATTATGATGGCGAGAACTGATAGGAAAGAACCTGTGTTAGCCTTGGAATTCTTAGTGATAGAAAAGAAAATGAGTATTTGGTTCACCAAAACATAATGAATGGGAAAAGTAGGGACATGAAACAGTAGTTTTTCTAAATTTCCAATATTTTTCAAGGCTTGAATGAATTTTTTTACTTGCAAATTACAATAGGAAAGAAACATTTTTTGGGTACTAAAATAATCAAAATGGCAGAACAGATTATTTTAGTACATTTTCATTATTAATTGCAGGTGGACTTAACACTTATCTAATTTTTCAGCAATGGATTTTTGTGTACTCCAAAAAGTATATTGGGAAATGCAATCCTCACTTTTTAAAATATAGGAATATAATAGGTTGGAATATGAATAAAGAAAATTTTCTTCACAGATTCTTAGTATGTAAGAGTGGGAGATGAAAACAGAGATCTGAAAGAGTTCATGAGTTTATATCTTGCTGGGAGATTGGATTTAATTTTAGTATTACTGTGGAAGCACTGTGGAAATCACCACAGAATAGTTAAAATGAGTACCAGAGTGTAAATACTGTAGTCATATAAAGCTTTCCTCAAGTAATGGAATTGGATATAAGAAAAGAACAGAGAGATTTACAGTATACTTATTGTTGAAAATGTAGAATCATTGTCTGTTAATGTTATTAGGAAGAATAAGGCAGCCAAAACATCAAGGACATTTTCATCAAAAATTGTTTGTAAACTGATGGAGATATTTAAAGACATGATCTGACACTATCCAAACATGATTGAAAGAAATTAAACATAAAAGTTAAGATAAAATAAATATTACCTTTTTTGCAGTACCATTTGACTTTGTTTTCTTTGACTTTAATAGAAATCACATAAAAGGGGCTTTTGTTCATTCTTCTTGATATTTCTTCAAGAATTAATGATCAATTTAATAAAGCCACATAAATATTTGTAGTTGGCTTATTCTAACATTCTAACATTTTAGTGTCTGAATAATCAATAATAGTGCATATTAATTAGCTAATCTGTTTGAACAACATATTTTCTCCTTGCCAAATTTTCTTTCCAACTTAATGAAATTGTTATCTTAAAATGCTCTCTCTCTCTGTCCCTCACTCTCCATTCCACTATACAGGTGTATAAATATGCATACACTTTTACTCCCCACTGGATTTAATCCTGTCCTGGGATACCAGTTATGCTAAAGTTTGAAGTTGGAGTGAACATGGTTGTCTTTTTGGGTTGTAACAGTTTGCTATATTGCTTATAATGCCTAATGTTTCCTTCTCTCTATTGGTAAAAATAAATGGTGTCTCTAGGTAAATTTATGAGCATTTAACACACCTCATTATAGTAATTCGTGTAAGATAAGTATGTTGTCCAAACAAACATAATAGGAGTCCTATATCTCCATATTTTCTGCTTGCCATAGAAAGGATAACAACTTCTTTTTCCTAGTATTGATATGTTAGAAGGGTATTAAACAATGAAGTAATAAGCATTCAGTAGGGGAGAATTAATGCCAATAAAAAAGAGAAACAGAGCTGACATAGAAACTAGGTCATTTGGGCCATGAACAGGATAACTGCTGTCTGGACTCATTTTTTTTTTTTCATTTTTCTTTTATTATTCATATGTGCATACAAGGCTTGGTTTATTTCTCCCCCCTGCCCCCACCCCCTCCCTTACCACCCACTCCACCCCCTCCCGCTCCCCCCCTCAATACCCAGCAGAAACTATTTTGCCCTTATCTCTAATTTTGTTGTAGAGAGAGTATAAGCAATAATAGGAAGGAACAAGGGGTTTTGCTGGTTGAGATAAGGATAGCTATACAGGGCATTGACTCACATTGATTTCCTGTGCGTGGGTGTTACCTTCTAGGTTAATTCTTTTTAATCTAACCTTTTCTCCAGTTCCTGGTCCCCTTTTCCTATTGGCTCATAGTTACCCAAATTCTTTCACTTTTGTATTCCCTTCTGGAAGCAATTTTGAGTTCACTTCTGTTACATGTATCATGATTTACAAATGATAAATTGTAAGAACATTGAATATTTGGGAGGAATTTTAAGGATTCTCAGAAGTCTTTCATATTCTGAGCTAAACCTAATAAAGAACATAGATTTCAGAATTCAAGTATATACATTTCATAAGATACTTCTGGAGACTTGAGGGCAAGAGGAAATCTATGAGTGCCTCGATAAGAGTATACCACAGTGACAATTCATTAAAGTACACTTCAAAATAGCTACACTGCTAAAGAAGCTAAGGGGCATTATAGCATTTCCTTTCTGAAATAAGTAGAAATCAAAAATCATTTTCTGGGACATAAGGAGATCTCAGGAGCCTGGAAGGCACATCAATAATGGTAACATCAAGGTCAGAGTAAAGGTAATAGGTGGGATGGTGAAAAATTGAAGAAATATTAATGCTAGCAAAGAAGATGATAAGTATTGACTTTGTATGGAGGACCTAAAGAAATCTGGATCCCTTTTTGGGCCTATGTTACTTTCTCACTGATGTGACAAAACACCTAAAATGAAAAAATTAAAGGGAGAATTTATTTATTTTTGCACATGGTTTCAGAGATTTAAGTCCATAGTTCCTTAGCTTTGTTGTTTCTGGGCTTGTGCCAAAGCAGAACATCATGGTGGCAGGAGCATGTCTTAGAGGCTGCTCACCTCACGGCAGACAGGAAGCAAAGAGAGTAAATGTCTAGGCCAGTCTTTTCTCACTTTTCATTCCATCCAGGTACAGCATATGGGATGGTGCCAGTGTGGGATCTAGCTGCTAAGTTAATACTCTCTGAACATACCATCACAGACACACCAAGAGGTAAGCATTATTAGCCCCCTGGTCACTTTTAATTATGTTGCCAATAGTGGTTAATCACCACAATTCTACCCTTTGTCAACTGGATACTCAAAAACATCTCCTTAAACCTTAACATGTCACCCTTGGTGTCCAAGGGTGTCTTATAATACGAAATATATTCAGTGCTAATTTAAGAGTTTCTATAGTCTTAATAGTTCCAAATGTTTAAAGTACAAGTTCAATGTCTCCTTTGAGATTGAAAGCAAACTCTTAGCTGTAAGCTCCTATAAATTAAAAATAAAGTTAAATACTTCCAACATATGAGGGCACAGAAAAAACATTCCCATTACCAAATGGAGGAATGGGGACAGACATGGGAGAATGGGACCTAACCAAGAACAAAACCCAGCGTGGAAAACATTAAATTCTTTAAAACCATGTCTAGCTATTGTGGTAGGGGGGATGTGGATCCCTGATATCTTGGGTAGCCCTGCCCCTCCTAAAACCTCACAATTTGCAATGTGCATGGGCTATCTCTTGGACTGACTCTAGTTGCTGCCTGCATTTTTCTTTGGCAGATCTTCCACATTCTTGGCATGCCTAGCTTCCTGGTGTCTCCACTGCATCTTTGGCCTCACCCTCACAGATTCATATATTACCCTTTCAGGGAATGCATGCTGATCATGATCCTGCCAAACATTACCTGGCCTTCCCGGCTTCCCTTTGAAATTTGGATCGACGCCTTCATAGACATGTAACTATTGCATTCTACACTGTAGCAAAACCAGCATAATGTGGACCATGCCAAGGTCTGTCCCAAATTTGAGCATTGGTGATTTCCTGGGATTATGGTTGCAGTGATCTCTGATTGCCTATATCGTGAACCCGGGAGGCATTTCTCTAGGCAGCTCTGTATGGCCAGGGTGTTGTAAAGCTCTCTTTTCAAAGCAAAGTCTTTTAAATGAATTAAAACCTTTACACCCTTGAGCCAAGGATGGGTAAAATGTGGAATTTTGCCAGTTCCTCGAATGCCATAAGCCATCTTTCCTATTATACCTATGTGAAGCACTTGGCTCCTTTTTAAATTATTTTTGTGCTGGGTGGGGATGCAATGTGGCATTTACAAAAATTATTACAAGGTATCAAATATACCATATTTGTATTCATACCCTCCACCAATCTTCTTTATTCCCCC
The DNA here is from genome assembly GCF_047511655.1 of Castor canadensis. Taxonomy (NCBI): domain Eukaryota; kingdom Metazoa; phylum Chordata; class Mammalia; order Rodentia; family Castoridae; genus Castor; species Castor canadensis. Next base: position 72,001,693 of record NC_133397.1, on the reverse strand, counting down.
TTCCCATTCTTGGAATATTTTCAATAGGTACCATTTTTGCATTTACATATATGTGTATACAGTTTTACACCCTATCCACCCTCCTACCCACTTTCCCTGCCACCTCTCCTCTCCTGCTGGTACCATATCCCCTCATCCCTGGACCTGTTCTGGCTTCCGAATTCTCTGATTTTGTAAAAGAAAAAAAAGAAGAAAGAAAAAACAAAAAGAAAAAAATGACATTTTTGGCTTTTGATACACATACAGTTTCCTTGTGATTTTTCCTTGTATATATGTATTACAACCCCAATTGGTTCATCTCCCCTATTTTTCTTCATTTTATCTTAGCCCATTCTTATGGTGGTTTCACTCATTTTAAGAATTCTATATTAATTCTTATATAGAGAGTATATCAACCATGTTCACCTCTTTGATTTCCTTCTTTTACCCTACCTCTCTCATATGTGACCTACCCTTAGTGTGACCAGTGTTTCATTATATTGCTGTAATTGTATTAGGCCTATATTCCACATATGAGAGAAAACCTGTGGCTTTTGGCCTTAGCCTGGCTAACTTCACTTAAGATGATGTTCTCCAGTTCCATCCATTTACCTGCAAATGATAAAATTTCATTCTTTTTTGTGATTGAGTACAATTCCATTGTGTATAAATACCACATTTTCTTAATCCATTAGTCAGTAGTGGTACATCTTGGCTGTTTCCATAGCTTAGCTATTTTGAATAGTGCTGCAATAAACATGGGTGTGCTGCTGGCTTTGTAGTAACCTGACTCACACTCCTTCAGATATATCCTTAGGAGTAGAATTGTTGGATCATATGGCAGTCCTATTTTTAGTTTTTTGAGGAGCCTTCATACTGTTTTCCATATTGGTTGTACTAATTTACATTCCCACCAGCAGTGTATTAGTCTTTTTTTCTCCTCCATCCTTGCTAACATTTGTTGTTGTTTGTGTTCTTGATGGTAGTCTTCTAACAGGAGTGAGGTAGAATCTTCATGTGGTTTTGATTTGCATTTCCTTTATGGCCAGGGATGATGAGCATTTTGTCATGTGTTTTTTAGCCATTTGTATCTCTTCCTTTGAAAATGTTCATTTGCCCCTTTCTTCACTAGGTCATTGGTTTTTTGAGCTCCTTATATATGTTGATTATCAGTTCCTTGTCTGATGTATAACTAGCAAAGATTTTCTCCCATTCTATGGATGGCCTCTTCAATTTAGAAATGATTTCTTCTGTTTTGCAGAAGCTTCTTAATTTCATGCAGTCCCATTTGTCAATCCTTTCTTAGTTGCTGAGCCATTTGAGTTCTACTGAGGAAGTCATTGTCTATGCCTGTTGCTTCCAGTGCATTCCCTACTCTTTCCTGTACTGGCTTCAAAGTTGAAGTTGTTATATTGAGGTCCTTATTCCACTTTGAGTTGATAATTGTACAGGGTGAAATACATGGATCTAGTTTCAGTTTTCTGCAGGCAGATTTCCAGTTTTTCTAGCAACATTTGTTGGTTCCTTTTTAATAGCTTCAAATCTTCATCAGTCACACTTACATTGACCCAAAATTATCATATCTCTCTTGGCAACCTGCAAGCTTTTCAAACCTTTCTGCTCTGCTTTATGTTCACAGTTCTTACTACAAAAAAAAAAAAAAGCATCCAGAGCTATCAATGCTATAGCCAGAATACTGTCTTGAAATTTCTTCCGCCAAATTACTCAGTCCCTCAACTTTAAATCCTTCAGCCTTGTGCAAAGACTCAGGACATGAACAAAATTTAGACAAGTTCTTTACAAGAATGTGCAACTCGTGACTTCTAGCCAAATTGTCAATATGGTCCTCATTAACATTTGAAACTTCATGAAGAAAACTTTACAATTTTTATCAGCATTCTGGTCTTCTGAACTCCTTGCAGTTTCACCCATCAAGCTCTACTTAGAGCAGTCTAGGATATATTTAGTCCACATCTTCAAAGTTTTCTAAAGTCTTCCTACAATCCAGTTCCACATAAGCATGTAGTCTCAGCAAAAACCTCACTTGTCTGGTACCATATACTTGAAAAAAACAACTTAAGGGGAAAATTTATTTATTTTTCCTTATGCTTTCAGCCCATAGCCTTTTATTCTATTGCTTTGGGCCCATGTTGAGGCAGAACATCATAGTAATGAGAGCACATAGAAGAAGCTACTCATCTCATGGTGGATAGGAATCTGAGAGAAAATGCTTGTGTTAATGAGCTCTCTCCCTTTTCCCCCTTTACTCTGCCATGTCACCCATTTTGAGGATGCGATTTCCCCAATATTACATCCTCTTTGCTAATACCTTCACATCCAGAGGTGTTCATTACTGACCTTCTAAATGTTGCTCAATTTAATCAAGTTGACAATCAGAAGCAATTATCACATACCCTCTCCTAAGTTTTTCCTTTGTTGTAGAATTATACTAAAATTTTCTTTGGTGTTTCTCTAGCCAACACCAATGGCTTCTCCATTAATTTTCTATCCTTTACCCACCAAGTGATCCTATGTCAATAGCACACAGTTTAGATTTTGGTAGAAGCATTATGTTTCTGAGTATCAGTTACCATATCATCCTTTGTTACCTAGCATGCCATCTCATATGTGGAAATTTGAAACAACAATCATTTATGAGGTTATAATATTATACATCAGCAACTTGTACTGAGTTTGGTTGAGTCATTCTTAACTCTGGTGTCATCCGGGCTCACTGTATATACTAAAGTGATCTGCCACTGTCAAGGGGCTGTATAGTCTAAAATAATATAGCATTTTTGCTAGTTTGATATACAGATGACTACACAGGAAGTTTTCCTTGTTTTGTTTCCATGGATATATGTATTACAACCCCAATTGGTTCATCTCTACCAGTCCTCTTCATTCCTCTCTAATCCCTTTCTCATGGTGGCCCCCACCAGTTTAAGATTTTAATATTCATTCTGGTACTGGGACCACCCTAACTACATCCAAGTTTTTGGTTTCCTTCCCTAAGATAAAGATTTCTTTGATATCTCCAGAGTTTAGGAATAATGGAGTTACTAGCTGGTGGGTTAGAGAAAATTGAGAAAAGACAACATACAAATTGAGGACATTGGGATTAAATTTTGACTTGTTGACTTTGAAATGACTGCTACAATTTCACATGGACATAAGATGGATTTGCTTTGCATTTGAATAGAGATGGCAGATAAAGATAATGCATCTGACCAGTGTGATGTTGAACAACTATAATTTCAGCTGTTCAGTTGGTGACTATAGGAAAATCATGGTATGAGACCAGCCCCTAGAAAAGACCCTATCTGGAAAATAAAGGAATCCTGTCAAACAAAAAAAGTACTGAGGGCATTGGCTCAAGTGGTAAAGTACCTACTAGCAAGAGTTAGGACCTGAGTTCAAACCCCAGTACTGCCAAAAGATCAATAATAAAGATATGGTTCTGGGTAAGATCATGAAAGTTAAGAATGAGAGTTTCAAGGAATGAGCTCAAACGCCCTTACATTTACACATTAAATAATAAGGAAGATTCAGCAAAAAATGTTTAGTAAATTTAAAGGAAAATAGGGGTCAGAACAAATGAATGGAAGTATTTTAGGAAGAAGGGAATAATAAAGGTGAAATGTTGCTAATAAGTTGGAAGAAAATGAAGTCAGAAAATTTTACATCAATTATAAAAACAGGGGTAATGGGTATCTAAGCAGATTAATAGCACTTTTACAAAAGTTCAGAGAACAAAAGCTGGACTGTGGTAAATTAGAAAGAAGATTGGAGATGGATACATGGAGATGGCAAATATAAGCATTCCTAGCTGGCTGTGTTGGTGCATGTTTGTAATCCCAACTACTCAGGAGGCAGAAGCAGGACAGCAAATTTGAAGCCAACAGGAGCAAAAGTCAGCAAGATAGTACCTCAATAAATAAATAAATAAATAAAATGGATGGGACATACCACAAGAGGTGGAGTGCTTGCCTAACAAGTATGGAACCTTGTGTTCAATATGATACACTGTGGTTTTTTTTTTTTTAATTTTAAAAATAAGCATTCCTTCAATGAGTTTTGTTACAAATGGAAGGAAAGACTCCAAATAATTTCTCTGAATAGGAATTTGAGGTCAGAAAAAATCTTTAGGTGTATTGGATGGACGATATTGTAGCCTGCTGGTATGAAGATGACAGTAATATAGCAGAAGGAAAAGTTGATAACACAGATGTGAAGTGGGTTCATTGCAGCAATCACATCTTTGAGTGGATGGAATCTACTGTGCCAGTAGCGAGGTTTCCCAAGGGAGCAGTGCGAATAATTTGACCAAGTATGGCAAGGGTTCAGCAAAAGTGGTAGATGTGGCTTTGAGAGTACATGAAAGTTATTTTTGGTTTATTACTACTTTTTCAGTGACATGAGTAGCATGGATATCAGTGAAGACAAAGAGCTGGAAAGTAGATTTGGTAGTTTGAAAACACAGTAAATTGTTTTCGATATAGTAAATGATGGCTAGGAAAAATGAATAGGATTACTGTGCAAATTTACCTTTAATCTAACACATTTAAAATTGTGTGCATGATTATCTGTTTTTCTCCAATTGTATTTAGAAGAGGTGTTTCTGGTGGAATATATCCAGTATAATTGGTGTCCAAATTTATCTTGTATTTCTTGTGTAAACCTATTTGTACTTAAAGAATTGAAGGTAAGAGTGTTTGGGATGACAGACAAGCTATAAAGATGTGGGATATATAAGGATTACTCAGGTACACTGCTAGCAGTCATTGAAATCATAAAGCCATTCATAAGGATATTAATATTGTTTTTTTCCAAAGGAGCTATCAGAGGAAACCAAATGACCATTACAAAATATTTTACAAAATCAAAGGAAATGACCTGGAATTAGATGATATTCACTAGGAAAGGAGTAGAGTGATTTAGCCCTATAGAAATTGATCTTAAATGAAAAAAGAACATTAGAATATAACACTAGGACATTTTTCTGGAAATAGCAGTGGTGTGAATGTTTATATCTTCCCTTGTCCCTGCCATATCAGGGTATATTTGTTGCAAAAATTTTTCACATTAATATCACCTATGAAAATATTGAATGATTAGGGAAAATTTGTGACAATATGAGGCTCTCATTAAATAAAATCTTTTTGGCTTTTATTTTGTTTTTGGGTATCTTTGTTGATATTAGGGTGTGAACTCAGGCCCTCATACTTTCTAGGCAAGGTGGTCTACCACTTGTGCCACTCTACCAGCCCAAATGAAGTCACTTTTACAAATTAGTTTAAAAAGTATTACATAGAATGGCAGAAATTAAACTATGAACTTATATTTACTCACTGGATCAAAAGACCTTGTAGAGTAGACAAGAAGTAGATAGGAAAGAAAATAGAAACAGTCATTTTAGAGAACAATTTTGTGTTAGTTAATAAGATTAAGGAGGGACACCCACTAAAATCCATCATTTCAACTTCACAGCCTGGTCCTTGACAAATTCTTGCATTTGTGAAAACCAGGCACTGACATTCTGAATCCTTAGGACTACTAAAAATTGAAGAATAACTAAAAGTTAATTGTTAATGTTCTGAATATGTTATGGTAGTATAATTGAAAGAAGATAAAAAGGATGAAAACAACATAAATAAAACCTTGAAATCTCATGTTGATTGAGACAATACTAACATAGGTAAGTTCTAAAAAGCTATAAACAATATTTACTCTAAGACTACATAGATGCACATATATAGTGAGAATATAACTGCTTAATGGAAAGGATGTATGGGTACTTCAAATTCATGATTGTTTCTGATTAGAAGAGAATGAATTTAATGTCAAAATACTGTTCAGAGTATTTTATATATATATATATACACACACACATCTTAGATTACCTTTTACTTCCTTGTATGGAGGGAAATACATAGGAAAAAGAAAGAGGCAGGAAAGGAGGAGGAAGGAAGAAAGGGATTATATTGGTATACTTTTCATTACTGTAATATATGAGGCATGCTGTTTCATAAAGAAAAGAAATTTATTTTGGCTCACCATTCATCTGGTGAGGGCTTTCTTGCTGTCTGTGGTAGTGCAGAGTATCACATGACAATAGACAGGGAGTGTGTGTATGTATGTCCCTCACCTTCTCAATAAGCTACTAGTATTCAATTATGGATATTCCAGCCTAATGAATTTATCTAATTGTGATTACTTTCCAAAGGTCCCATCTCTGAACACTATAGTCATATTGAGTTTCCATTCTGATAAATCTTCAAAAACAGGGATTAAATTTCAAACCATATTCAAACCATAGCAGCGGTGGATGCAGGAAGAAGGGTTATATCTAAGCAGTCTGAGATCTGCTGCATAAAGCTGGGAAGGAGACCTCACCCAGAATAGCTTGAACTATTAAAGCATTGTCCTGGTCAGAGAGGCTGGACCAGAAGATGTCCTCCATCTATGGAGTTAATCTTCTACTTTCCTTAACACAACTCCATTTTCTTCGTGCATAAAACAGATCGAATTATACTTACACATATTATTTTTAAATATTTAAATTTTATCTAAGAAATAGTTTGCCTGAAAATGTTATTATTTTCTCATTCTAAACAATGATAACTACAATAAAAAGAAATATGTTGCCTGCAATTGAGGAATTTAATGTAATGAAGTTAGAGAAGTGATAAAAATTCTGTGCATTTAATACAGAACCAATGTTAAGCTCTAAGGTTATTTTTTTTCCTTAGAAAAAAGAAAAGAAACATTTCCCTGTAGGCCTATAACCTCACATCTTTTTCTACATGAGACAAGTACAGGATCTGGAGACTGTAGTCTTCTTAATTAACTGTCATGGGAATGTTTAGGTGTGAAATTAGTCACCAGAAGGAGCCCATATGATTCCTCAAAAGCTATTGCAAAAGACTGAGGACAAAATGAAAATACATGTAGAGATTTGGTCAGAGAAGTTCAAGGAGAATACAGAGTGTTCTTTTACTGTTCTTCGAATTGAAATTTCCTCCCTATTTCAAGCTTCAGAATGAACTAACTTTGATAGATGCAAAGACTTTATATAGAAAAAGCATGGAAAACAAAATCCAGTTTTTTCCTTAGTGGCTGTTTATCCATTGACCTTCACATTTACTTAACATGAAAACTGCTTTTGTATGTGCTAGTTCAATTTATACAAGTATAAGACATTTGATTAGGCTCCTGGGCAGGTTAACTGTGATAGTTTCTAAACAATGGAAGTGTCAATAATTGGCTCAATTCTTCTCAAAATAACATCAATCTTGTTCATGCATTTAGCAAATGAAATTGTCCACATTTTTGAGTAATTTAGATAAGTGTCTTGAAAACAAATTGACATCAGATGAGGCTACACATCCAAAACATTTCCTTTTGGTACTTTTTAAAATTTGGGGCCTATATAAAATGAATAAATATCATCTACAATGGCTGTCAACCAATTATTTCAAATTGACTGAACAGTAAAGTTTTTTGAAAAACTCAGACCAAAATCTCAAACACACATTTTGGTACTGTAAAATTGAACCATTTATATACTTGGACAGGCTGAAATGAAGAAAAATTCCATATACAAGGTACCCTATGATTCTAACAGCTTTGCTTAGCCAGATTTTAAACTCAAAAATGAGGCACAAGATCACAGATTGTGTTTTCCGTATGTGAAGTTCCTATTTTCTATCACCAGAATGATGAAAACTCTACCATCCAGAACTTACTTCTCTATATAATCCGTAACAATGACTTGAAATTTCTGACCCTCTAGTCACATTGTGTATAGACTTAAAATCAAACAATACAAAAAACCCAGAAGTGAAACTACCCTAAAATTTACATGCAAAAAGAGTGAAACCTGTCATTGCTGTGCAAAAATCCTCAGCTCTTGACTCTCAGATGGTAATTTGGTATAACATCAATGCATGTTTTCAGGAACAGGATAAGTTCTCAGTAAATCTTATTTTTTGTTACAGATGATCTCTTTATTATTGTTGTTCTTGGTATTACATTCAACAGAGCGCAAATATGACTCTTAAAATTATTTTTCCCTTATACCAAAATGAATTGCTTTAATTCTTAACTTTCTTCATTTTCTTGTTTGTATTGGATTCTATCAGTATGACTGAACTATCCTTTTCTACAGTTCAAATGGAATGTTTGCCTAATGATTTTTTTAATACTGTTATGGATTAATATGTAATGAATGTCCTCCCAAAAACACATATGTTGAGGATTGGTCTCCAGCCAGTGGCACTTCTGAGAGGTAACTGGATCATGAGGCCCCTTGCATCATTAAGGGTTTAATTAATTAATGAGTTCATATAGAATGGACTATTAGACTTTGGGACAAAGTTGGAGAAATTAGGTCACTTGGAGCATGCCTTTGAAGGGTATAGCCTGTCCTTGGTACTTTCTTCTCTCATTCTTTGCTTTTCACTATCATAACATGAGCACCTTTGCTCCATCACACCCTCCTACTACCTTGATCTTCTGCCTCACCATAGCCCATAGGAATGGAAAATCCAACCATGGACTGAAACCTCTGTAACCAAGAACCAAAGTAAATCTTTTCTCCCTTAGTTGACTTTCTCAGGTATTTTGTCATAATGGTGAGAAACTGACTAATATTTTCCTAAATTATTACCTATGCCTGAGAATAAAATATTTATATCTCTCTATATATATTTCACTGTGATCATTGTAAGTGATCAGGAGGAGTCTTCTGTAACCTCCAACATATAAAGACATTTATTGGTAAATGCTACTGTGGAAGTTACATAGGCTGGACTGGGAGAAACATATATGGACCTTGAGTTCAGCGTGATGAACATGGATGTGATCTATGGGGATCATTGTGCACACTGTGGAGAAATGAAACATAATTGGGGTTGTCAAAAGATTGTTAAAGAGCTGAACAAATCAGAGCCATGACATTTTCACAATGTGATTACTAAAAAGTGTCACAGCTGATTGACCAAACTCATTTATAGTGAGAATTTAAAATAACATCAAAAGTTACAATGATGAGTTTCTGATTTAAATGTGTGGCAACAGAGTAAATACTTAAAAAATAATAAAATTACATTTTGTCAAAAATTCTAAGATTTTTTTCTTGATTTCTTTAATTGCCACAAACAGAAATATCACTTGAAATATAAAACAGTTCCTCTGGACTAGAGGGGTGGATCAAAGTCTTAGAGTGCTTACTTTGCAGGCGCAAAGTCCTCGGTTCAAAACCTAGTTCGACCAGACAACAAAAAACAAAACAAACAAAAAATTGGTTTCTTCCTGTCTTATTAAAAATTAAAAATGATTGCTAGTAGTTCATTAAGACTATTGATAATTTCTGTATAATTTTATGATATGGTATAACTTTTTGCACATGTGTTCTAAAAATTGATAACATATACAGGCATTTCATACTCCTATAGTATGGTCAGATCATAAAAAATGTGTACAAAGTGACCTAGTTGATAAAATAATTATTTTTCTATGAACTTTTAATATGTTTGCCAAAACATGAAATTTCTTTGCTGTCAGTAATATATAGGAAATTAAAAATGTACTGTAAAAATAATAAGTCATAATATAGATCTTTTAGTTCCTCCCCTAAAATGTTCAAGAATCCTTTGAGATGATGATTGCTTTTCTCTTCTCATGTAATATCTGATGTGTTGTGTACATGCTTTTTATATCTTGCTAAATCTGCATGTTTCTTTCAAGATCTGAGCCAGATATTTTTTACCATTTGTGTTCCCAATGTCATGAAATATCTTTAAAATTTCTTTTCATGTGAAGTTGGAGGGATTTTTTTTTTTTTTTGGTTTGGTTTTGTTTTCTGCTAGTGTCATTTCTTTAGTGACATCTTCATTATTATTGCCACTCACTTTATTATGTAAGTCAGGTAATCCATGCCTAGTCTGCTTACATATCCACCCTACCCCAATGGCAGCAACATTAAGATTTCTAAACTCAGCTTTATATTTTGTAACTACACTGTTTGGTTCAAATTTCAGTTACAATATCATCATTCCTTTCTTCTTTGTTGCATTTTCAATTTTGTTGTTCTATTTCCTTTCTGATTGTCAATTTTTGTAAAATAGCATAAAGATTTTTAACTGCAGTACAAGGAGACAATACAGCTGCATGATTTGCTATCTATAGACAAACAGAATATCCAATGTACAATGTTCAAAACCAAAAGATTTTGAGGGAAATGATATGATTTGTCTATGAACAGATGCTTATGCATTCTTTATAAGGTTTGTGAAAAAAAGCACTAGCAGAAAACTTTTTACTTTATATGTTTCCTTCCAGTTACTATAAATTGATAAGTGACATTTGAACTCTGATGGTGAAATTTGAACTATTATTTTTAATAATGGTAAATAAAATTTATTCATGCATTAAACAAATATACATTGGGTGTTATCATAATGTCATTAGCCATTTTCTTGCCAATCCTGTTGGCTCAAAGAGTCTCCACATGAAGACATAATGGTCATAAAATATTCATCTAACTTTAGTTAGATGGTTAATTATTACCTATGTTCAAGAATCTCAGTATTTGGAGAGACAGAGGAGAGATATAAATACCCATAGTTATTAAACAGTCTGCTAAGTGATCATTGATGAAATGGAGGAAGAATATTTAAGTGAGGTGAAAATAAAAATACTTATCCAAAATGTGGTCTGCTGTTTTTAGTCTATTTTGTAATAAGAAAAGTTGCTTGCGTGCAACTTCTAAGGTGCTAACCCAGTTAGGATTTGTATGGTCTTAGTAATTCATGATAATTTTACTCAACTCTTGGGAAAGAAAATATTTTCCATTTCCAGTAAGATCTAGTATACTACTGGACAGACACATAAATCAAGATGACTTTTGAAGCTTTTGCCCTTGGTAGGCCTATTAGAACTGCCTCATTTGAATCTATCTGACTAGATGTTTTGAATATTTGCAAATGAATGCCACTAACATTTCTGAAACCCTGTGTTGGTACGGAAATATTTGCTAAGACAGTGAAATTCCTTTTTTAGGAAAAAGACACATTGCTCTTCAGCTTCTGATTTAAATGCACCTAATTTCTTCATAGCTTTTATCTCTTTCTGTTTTCAGGTGTTAGATATGCATGGACACACAGGACTTAGTAGTGCCCAATAAGATAGCTTCTTGATCCTCTGTACTAGTCCTATGCAATCTGCTTGGCTTAACTTTGTATTTTTCACACTGCTTATAATAATAATAAGATCCCTTCCTTAGTATATTCTGTAGATACTTCTCCCTCTGCCATGTGTTAAAGACTTGTCTGGTATGATTTACAAAAAATCATATAAAATGCTTTCATCTTCCAGAAGGATTGTGTGTATTTCACATTTAGTTCCAAATAGTTTCTAATGCACTTTAAGAGACACTATTACCTAGTAAAAAGAAATGATCAGAAATAGTTTCACCATGCTAGTTAATGTTGACTGTAAGAACACAAATGATACTATCGAAAGCAGTTGTTATTTTTTCATACTCATATTTTTTAGGATTTGATATGCCATTCAGTTCAAATTGTCCCAGTTGTTCAGATTAAATTCTCCATAGGAATTCTTTAATTTGCATGAAGGAAAATAAAAACATATCCTATAAACCAAGAAGGAAAGTATAACATATCTGTGAAAATGAAGATACAGATCTGAGGTAATGGTTTTATTTATGTGAGATAATAATCATTAAACTCCCTTCTATTAAATATGCTAATATTTAGAAAGGGTTTTACTCAATAGTATGCTAAAGACTTTAAAAATGATTATGAATAAACAGACTAATTTTAATAAGATTATGATCTTCTAGAAAAAAAGTACTTGCCTATGACTATATTTTCAACAGTTTTCCCTGTAGTAGTTTCAATGTGTCAGTTATTTCATTAAGATCTTTGATCCATTTTGAGTTATTTTTGTACAGGGGTCAAGATAGGGGGCCAGTTTCAGTTTTCTACCTTACATAAGCATTTTTCCCAGCACCATTTGTTGAAATGGGTATCTTTTCTCCAACCTGTGTTTTGGTGTTTATTATTTTGCGAGGGAACCTCTCTACATTTTGCCTGGCTAGCTTCTAACTAACCATTCTCCTACCTTTTCTTTCAGAGTAGCTAGGATTATAGGCACCAATCAACAGGCTGGCTCTGAATGAATGATTTTTGTATCTTTGTCTCTGTATATTTATATACATATATATATTTTCTAAGCTTTTGCATTTATGAATGTACAGTTTTAAAGAAAGTGGTTTTATAATTGCAAAATTTTCAATATGTAAACTATAGCACAGTTTTACAATTACTTAATAGTTTTTAATTATTTGTAAGTAAATTTTCTAATAGGTTATCTTTTCACATTCAAAAGTCTAAAAGGACATGAAATCATGAGCAAAATTTACTACCTCACCCCTCACCATCCAGTCTGCCATTTAACAACTTTCATAAAACTTTCTTGTATATGATTTCAGAATCTTTAAATAAGTTCATACACTTTCACTTGAACAAATTAGTGTATACTATAAATAATATGACTATTTCATAAGAAGCCTTAGGTATTTTACCCTATTAGGATGTATACAGAGTAATATACTTCCTTTCAATTGCTAATTTTACCTTGTATGGATAGCCAAAAAGTTTTTGTAATTATGATTTTTAGTATGTAGCTGCTTCATATAATTTTGTACATGCAATTCCATTTTCCATATATTTCTGAAGGATACTTTCTAGAAATGAGTATAGGATAAAAATTTGGGGCAATTTAGATTTTGATAAATTTTACCAACTATCCATAGTCATTGAATCAATTTGCACATCTAATGAAAAATGACTATTTCTCTACATCCTCATTATATCAGAGATTATCAGTTTCTTCTCAATATGATAATTCAATCAATTTAGAATCCTATTCTATATATTTCTCTCTCTTTAATTATCTTTCCTATACCAATAAGATTTTTTCATCTGTGCATTGCTTACTCATACACTTAGTTTTTGTTCTTTTAGGTTATTCATCATTTTGGAGTTTTGCACATCATTGACACTGACAATACCTTTTCTCTCAGACATTACAATATTTCTCTTTATATTTAAACATTTCATTTATAGTTTTTAAAATTTATAAATGGTTTATTTTATAAATCACTATCTACAAACTTTCCATTTTTAAAATTTGCACATGGTACCATGTTCAGAAAAGTTTTAACCATTTTATTCACTGTAGTAGATGTTTCACAAACTTTCATCATCTTTTTCATTTCAAACCCCACTTGAAAACACTATAAATCAATGAAGCTAAAAATTCTAAAAATGCAGCATTTGGATAATTTCTGGAAGACTGAAATCAGATAAATCAGGATAATCATTTTAGGAAGGTAGAGGAGATGGCATGCTAGCATTTGTGGAACGGGACAACCTGAGAGATGTGAAGTCACGAACCTTGAGTCTCTTTGACCTGTTATATTTGGCCCCAAAGTAGGGGTGTGTGCATATGTGTACACACAATAAATATTGCTGTGACCCCAGAAAATCATTCCATTCTCAAAGGAATTTGAACTTGAAGGACTCTGAACTCAAGAGCATAGGTTCAGCCATTGACAGAGGCAAGCCTCATTATTGTGAGTCTGAGAACTTGCAACTCTTGCACTTCTTTCCCAGGTGTGCTTTTAACCCCGGCAACCTTGAAAACTCACAGACAGGAAAATGGGATATTCTTCTGTGGAAAATTTAATTGCTCTAGAAAAAGACCCAATGATACAAATATTTAGATTCCTTAATAAAACGGTGTTTTCAACATGGGTTCTCAAAATGATTCAACAATCACATTTAGATTTTCAAATAATACTTTCAAAATATCACACATACACGGAAAAGTCATGATAATACTGTAATTTTGGGGCATGGAAAGGGGTTTATGGTATAAAGAGGAATGTAATAAGAGATAAATCACTCCTATGAAAAACATATAGGTAAGTCTTTGGGATAAAACAAGAGATAGAAGTATAGGCATATTATTTACAAATATCTAAGTACAAACCAGTACAAACAGCTACACATGGTGATCAGCTAATTTTTGTTTAAATATTTTTAAATGAATGTAGCAGTGAATTGATAAAATGATATTGATTAACATTTCTGTTTGCTTGAAATATTAGGTTTTTTTGAGACAGGGTTTTGCTGTGCAGTCCAGACTAGCTTCACACTCCTGAACCTCCTGCTTTTGCTTTCTACATGCTGGGATTACTGGTGTGTTACCATGCTCAGCTGTTTTTTTTTTAATTATATACTTAATCAATTTGTGGATCTCTGTGCATGAAAAAATTAAGGACCTAACTTTGTCTTTTTATTTCCAAAGAGTAAATCAGTTACAGAATTCTAATGTCAGGCATAGTGAGTATAGTTGACAATATGTTGTTTATTTGAAATTTGCTAAGACAGAATTTAAATATCCTCCACCCACATTCCCTTCTCATACAAAGGGCATCTGTGTGTAGTGATGATGTGTTGATTAATTCGTTTTTGTCGATCGTCACATAATGTATGCATATATCAAATCATCACAGTGTATAGAGTAAACCTGCCTTAATAATGGGTTTATTACACGTGGTTTTGACTGAACACAGAAAAAAACAGTAAATAAAAAAAAAAAAAAAAAAACCATGCTGGGCACGGTGGCTTCTGTCTATAATCCCAGGTACTCAGGAGGCAGAGATCAGGAACATCCAGGTTTGAGGCAAGACTGGGCAAAATGTTTGGGAGACTTCATCTTAATCACAGACCTTATGTGCAAAGGGTAAATATCAGGATTACAGTTCAGGCTGACCCAGGTATAAATGTGAGATCCTATACCAAAAATAACTAGAGCCAAAAGGTCTGTGGAATATAGTGCAAGTGGTAGAACACCTGCCTGAAAAGCACAAGGCTATGAGTTCAAACCCCAGTACTACTTTAAAAAAAAAAGAAAAAACCTTTTAAAAAAAAAATTAATTCCTGCATGTGCCTTATGCAGCTCTGTGGATATGGAGAAGCTTTCAGTTAGTCCTGTGTTATTGTCAGTTGTGTTTATGAGTGGCTGAATGTTTCCTTGCCTTTAAATTCATGAAATTATGCCTCTCAAAAAGCAAATGGTGCCCAAAAAGCATTCTAAAAGTCATGGGGTTCTCTATAAAGAGCACATAATGTGCTTAACTTAAGTGATAAAGTGAAAACTTGATATTTGAAAGGTGGCATGTGTTTAGTGGAAGTTACTTAGTTTGTTGTAAGTGGCCTTACGATGAAATGAATCATGCATCTGTGGTACGGTACTGAACTCTATGAATCTCAAGCATGTGCAGTGTTTCCTCAATGGCTGGCTCCTTAGAACTCTATACTTTGGGTACCAAGGATCTATGTACTTTTGTCAATTACACATTAGCTAACCTTTAAAGCAATTTGTAAATTTTTGGCTCAATGTATTAAACCAAAACATGAACCAAGTACATAAACTCTATTTTAAAAGCTTTCCTTTCTTTTCCCCAAAATTTGAAATTCTGCAATCACATACTGAATTTTTATTTTTTTTATTTTATTTATTTTTATTATTATCATTTATTCACATGTGCATACATTGTTTGGGACATTTCTCCTGCATAGTGAATTTTCAAATGCACTTGGTGTTTGTAGACACTAAATTGTTCCATTGACTATTTGACTATTTCTCATTGTTTGAATTATCATAGGAATGTGTCACCTTTTCAGATCTTGTCCATTGTTGGGCAGGTATCAGAAAATCCACACATAAAATAGACAAAGTATCAGAGCCCCTTGCTTGAAAGAAGGTTTAATTTAGAAAAATGAGCTGGTGACTACCTGACCATGTGATAAATTTGGGAGAATTCAGAAACAAAGATTATTCATACACTGACCTTGCATGTTTAACAATGCATTCATTTCTATTTACTAATCCATTTCTATCTTTTTTAGTAAATTGGTTGCTAATTTACTAAATGATTTGTCTATCTTCTTTTGACTTCAGATGTTTGATTCCAGTTCTCCATTTGTTTCCAATGTTACTATTGCTTCAGTCACTCAATTAATGTGGATCTAAACAAAATTGCCAGTGGCAACACAACTCTATTGCATAACCAGAAATAACTTTCGTCTGGTACTTTCACTTTCATGAAATGCTTCTTAGGATACCACACTCTTCTGATTTTCCCTTTTCATCAGTTGTCACTTATTTTTCCTGATTTCTCAGTCTGTACATTTTCATGTGCCCAGGACTTGACCTCTTCACCATTTCTCAATTTAAATTCACTCCCATTATGATTTCATCACATGGATTTAAATATTGTGTGTTCTCCAATGCTTTTCCAAGTACAACCCTTCCAGACTTATTTACTGAGTCAAATTCTCATATGCCAATTCAAAATGTCCATTTTTAATAGGCCTGTCAAACTAAGCATTATGTTATGATACTGATGTATGTTCTTGATTCTGTAGTATGATTCAACTTGTTTTTTTTGCCCCTGGAAAGGTGACTAGAATTCTCCTACCTTTTAAGCCAATGATCTTACAGTAATCCTTAATTCATAGCTTTATTTTAACAGCATTCATCTATTTTGTAGTAAATCCTATTGATTATAAGTCAAAAAATCCAAAATCCTACAATTTTTCATACCTCTATTTTATATCTTCCTTGTCGAAGCAGTTATAATTTCACCTTGGCACCTGGTAGTCTCTCAGGTAGAATGTATGTTTTTACTTTCTGTCTACTCTCAGAAGAACAGCTTGGGGGGGGGGTCTCATAAACCTGTCAGTTTAATCCCCTTCTTTCCCCGCATGCCTTAATATCAGCCTTCCATTATTCTCTTCCATTCTTCCCCTTAGTCATTCCTCTCTAGCCACTTTGGACTTTTTGCTAGTACTCAAAGTCAAACCACTTCAGGTATCAGGGCCTTTTCAAGAAACATTTATTTGGCCCAGTGTCAGATATCCTCAGATGTCTAGTTTTTTTTTCATAGCTGCTACATTATATCATATTTCTAATTAAATGCTAGTTTTCAATCATGCCTTTCTTAGTCATTCTATTTAAAAGAACAACAATTTTTTTCATAGAAAAAAAAGTAGAAGTAACTTGGCAGTATGCACCAATCACAGGGCTTCACTTCACAAGGGATAACCATTTTGGTTTATAAACCTTTCCAAGTATTCTTACGATTAAAGTCTCTAACAGAAACGTCCCTTCCTCAAAATCTTATTCATTTTCATTCTGAAAGAATTATATAAAATAACCTTTTCTACAAAATTACCCTTGAGACATTTTTGAAATGTTGTATTTGTTACCACATTTTCTTCCTTTCTCAAAATAAATGTACCAGTATTGGCTGCTTTCTATTCCTATAAACTTAGAAAGAAAGCACACTGTTGTATCTGACTATATTTTCTCATCACTTCTAAAAAAGAAAAAGTACATTCAGCTTCCCATCTTTAAATTCATTGAATAATGTTGCAAATCATTGTGTAAGCCTGCATACTTAAACAAGTTGGAACTGTCTTATCCAAATTATCTCAAATTTCAATTTCCTATTTATCATACTTTGTACCTTTTTGAACTTATAGTATATTCTTATGGAAGGCAAAAGTAAGGCTTGAATTTACTTGTTTTGCTTTTATATTTTATTCTATTAATGGTATATTATTACATTTTTCCCAATGAAGAGGATATCTCCTTCTTATTTATAAAAATTATGTGTGACCTATTTGTATTTTACTCAGGGAGATTTATAGCACATGTACAAGTTTATATGCATCAAAACTGGGACTCAAACTCATCTCCAGATAAAAAGCCCTGATATTTGTACTTCCCTAGGGAATGAACTTTATAAATGGCAAATGAACTAAAAAAGATAAGAGTAATAAAATATGAAACTTTCAGTACAAGGTAGTAAATAATCATAAGAAAAATTAAAAGCAAACACTTAAACCCTGTGTCCATCTTGCAGATTATCAGTGGATTTTACTCATGGAAAATGTATAAATAAGGAATTCCAGAATTTAGGAATTAAGCCAGAATCAGAATCAATGAATGACTTCAGACTGATCTCCTTATTTTCTCATTTTGAGGTATGAATTGATCACCAGTATAAGTTTTGAGAAAGTCTAATATGCAGAATTTCCAATAGATTTTGTCAAGATAGTTGTTCTCTTATTATTGCAAGCCTTGATTCTATATGGTCATTGGATTCTATTTCTTGACCCGATAAATGATCTAGCCATATCTAAGACAAGGTCTGTCTTTTGGAGAAAAGAAGTTTCACTCTTCTCAAGTTTGTCATTACGGTTATAATATCCCTATTTTTGAAAGATACATTTTCTCTCACATTCATATTCATTTGGAAGTAGAACATTTCAGAAAAAGTAAAACCTGTCCCCAGCATTCTGAAGTCCTCTACTTTGACCTTCAGAGTTGGTTTGGAATTCCTGTTCTCTCAATGCCATCATGCCCCCCTGCCCCAGTATCAACAGAAGCAATTTTTATTCCTGTCAAAATTGATTCCTCTTCAAGTTAGCATGTAGGGCTGGTCAATACAATAGAGTTGGAGATGTAGACTGTGCCTGATAAAGCCTGATTCCAGTGACTCTTACTTGTGAACTCCCATTGGCTGCTGTTTGAAACTGCTCCATTGGGTGTTTATAACACAATCATTAGCCACTTGCTAAAAACATACATATATTCAGAAGAGCTAATATTGCCTGGCATTATAAACCAGATGAGTGGAGATAATCAGAAAAATTAACAGAACTTCACTTTGCATTTTTCTATGTCTTTTACTATTTGAAGTTTGTAAATGTGCTTTTTCAACCTTGTTTTTGTCACTAATGTTGCATGTTAAAAAATTATATACCTTATAGTTCTTGTAAGAATGGAGTGGAGGAATTTTATTCTTTTTGAGCTAAAAATAAAACATATGATACTACTTTAGATTGAACATGGGCTTTAAATTTAAACAGAACTTTCTTGAATATTAAGCTGCTTATCAAAGCAACTTTTCCTCTTCAAACATCCTCACTTGAAAAGGGAAGCCATCAATTTCTTTTTTAGCCTTTTTGTTTGTACTGGCATGAGCCAAGGACCTTCTGCTTTCTAGACAGCCTTTTTTGGCTTTTTTTAATAGCTATTTTTCTGATAAGATTTTGCATTTTTCCTTAAGTCATCCTTGGACTGAAATCTTCCTACTCATGCCTCTAACACATTTGGAACATAAGGGGCACACCACCTTGCAAAACATACTGATTCACGTGGGGTCCCACTAACTTGTCTGACCTCAAACTGCAATTCTCCCAATCTCTGTCTCCAAAGTAGCTGGGATTACAGGATTGTAATTACAGGATTGAGCCACTATGCCTGATAGGATGACATTATTCTTAATAGGAAACATTCAATTTTCTTTTGAAAGTATATCTAAAACACTTAAAGTAGTGCCTGCTGCATATGGTTAGTTTTCTTCCTCCAGTGTGCATAAGAACTGTTGAGAAAGTTTTAAAACATGAATCCGAGTAGTTGAGGAAGAAAGACTTTTGTCATAAGGACAATATTGAGTAATAACAACTAAGACATAAAAAGATCATTTGCCTGACAGTCTTCTAAACTATTTGCCTATAGTAGCTCACTTCATTCTCACAATAACTCTGAGAATTAAGTGTCAAATTATGCTCTCTAGTTTACATGGGGAAAGTTAATACAACCAGGAAGTGTGTGTGGGAGGAGGGATTTTGAAATTTGGATTAGGGATCCTAATTCCCTTGCTCTGAGTCAATATATCAGGAGTTACACTGTCAAAAGACACAGTCTTCAGAATTTTACTCTCAAAATCCTCTCAGAAGCTGGCATTAAAAACAGAAAAGTAGTGAAAGTTGGAATAGGAGACATTCTAGACTCTTAAAATGGTATTGCATTGATCTTTCAGTGCCAGGAAGAAATCACTGCCTAAGATTTGTTTTTCAGTTCCCAGCTCAGCAGTTTTGTGTTTGAATTCTCTCTGTTTTGGCAGGTAGACAAGGTCACTAAATACACAATTGCCTCAATTTTTTTTAAGCTAGCCTCCTGACCAGAGAGTTAGTGACATTTGCAGCTTTTTAATTACACACACATGCCCCTTTCATCTTGTATTATGCTGAGTAATAAAATTAAATGCACATTCTTTCCTCTGGGTGACTATTTGGAATACAAAGCATTTGTAATATGTGTTAATCAGCACATCTATATTTTGGCGGGGTGTATATCTACAGGAGATGTTGGAGTTCATTTACTCTATCATAATAAATTTATAGTCCTGAAGAATCCACAAAAGGATTAGAAATGTTGACTATTGTGCAATATATATATATTGCTATATATTTTTTATATATATATAACTATTTAAGAAGGCAGAAATGCTGACTACTGGAGAAACAAAGTGGATTATAAGGAAGAAAATAGCATGACAAAAAGTTATAGTAAGTTAACTTAAGAATTTGATCAGGAGACATGGAATTCAAGTAACAAGGAATACTAGAACACCCTTACTTGCAAATGAGTGATTGTTGGCAAGAGTTAGATATGTTGGCTCTGAGAAAGAGATGAATTAAACAAAAACTCTATTTTCACTTGGTATTCAGAAAGAATACAAGCAAAGGAAAATTAAGGAACAGGTTTATGTGTCTGACATCATAATCTAAGTAGTATAATTACTTTTTGGTTTGACTATCCATCTTTTCAACTGTTTCCCTTCCTTGTTTAGTAAATTCTCCAAATATTTTCAGAGTCTCTACTTTGGGAAATTATTTATTAAATAAATGAAATATTATAATTCCATTATAAAATATATTAGCACTTGAGAACTTAAAATCCATGAGGTAACAAAAGCTACATCCCAAGCTATTTAGAAAGCAGTACTACAATGTCTCGAAAAATTAGCTCTTAATATTTTTTTAATTCGCATTGGTATTATCTGCAAGTTAACCTTCCTCTTTTTTCTTTTAATTTAACTGAACTTTATTTTTCCAAAGGTAAGAAAGGCATTAATTTATTTAGGAGTGTTTATGAAAGCGTTGCAGACCCAATGATAGAAAACAGAGATGTGACTTAGCAATTCCCTCTCTAAAACATAAAATTGAAGTCCAGTTAAAAATATAAATTAAAAAGATGAAAAAGAATCATACATCAAGGCAGTATGGAGTCATTTCCAAGTGACCCATGAATAAATAAAAACTCTAAGAGTTGATGGGGGAAAACTCAGTGGAGTTACCCAGACCAGTGAGACCTTTATAATGAAAGGTTTATCACTATTTAAACCTGAAAGACAGTGAGCATTTGCATTGGTAAAATGTGTCATCCAATCTTCAGAGATGTAGTAGTGATATTTATAAATGCAAACAAGGGAAATCCAGGGCTTTCAAAGATTCAAACTCTTAAAAATAGTATGAACATGCAAGGTATTGGCTGTATTAATTTGGATAAGAGAATTTTTTTTTAATTTGTGGAAATGTAGTTTCAAATAGGGGTTATTAGATCATCTTTAATATCAGGTTAATATCTATGGCTTTGATAGTTTGGAACTTAATTTTGGATTGCAGAGTAATTTCATAAAAAATAGGGTATTTATTTTGTAGTTGTGTTCTGTGCTGGGGGATTACTCCAGGGCCTCCTGCATGTTAAGTACATGATGTACAATGGAGCTGAACCCTAAGTCAAAAAAGAGTAGTTTTGAGAGGATAAGCTAGTAGTTACATGTTGAATATATATGTGATATGACAAATATGATGCTAGAAAGATGGAGTTAAAAGACAATTAAATTCAATAAAATAGTTTCAAAATTAGCAGCTTACATTCCAGAGTACCATGGAGATGAATTGAAAGATATGTCTGAGTGTTTGAGGGGGGTGTAAGGGATGGGAGAGTGTTACAGAAAAGACTACATTTGAACAAGGTAATCTCTATTGTTTTTGTCAACTTTTAAATACTTATGCACTTATGTTTACATAGAGGAAAAACAGCAAGAAATATTATACAGGAAATATGTCATATGATGACTGAATTGTAAATGTCATTAGTATAAATGGCTTGGGAGTTTTTTTATGTCAACGAAGTGGTAGGAAGGCATATATAATCAGAAGATTTTTTCAAAGGCTTTTGACCTTAACTACTATATTGTAGATTGCAATTTTTAAAAAGGTGGATATTCTTTAGTTCAACATACTGATTTTACTGAGGTAGGTTATTGAGCACTAATTTGATACATGCTTCTTTTCTCCCTCTGAGATATTTTCACATCTCTTTTATAGTAGGGAGGAAATCAACCATCAATGTCCTCATATTCTTGCTTCTTCATGGGTTGAAGGGAAATCTATCATGGATTTGGAAGACTGCGGTTAAAATGTAGCAAAATTATTAAGAGATAAGAAAACCTCAAAAGAATACATAAAGAACTTATAAGATGAAGAAAAATGTCATGACAAGCAGTAAAATAATAGCAATAATGATAAGTGGATTTCACTCTTCCACAATGTTGATATAAAATGCATTATAAGTTTCAAATTCTGAGAGGTAGCAGGATATTGTATTTTGGGCATTTCCATAGAATGTGTTAGAACCAATGAAAAGTTAATATGTTCTATATATTTACACTTAGTTTAATAAATGATAATTTAGATAACAAAATCCTTGAAATTATTAAAGTAAAATATAAATTCTCACTGCAAGATTTTAAATATATTCAAATTAAATTTTAGATAGTAAGCCACAAAGTTTAGTGATTTATTTATGATTTTTTTAAAAGAATCATTGTCTTATATCTGAACTGGGGCATAAATTTTAGGGTTTCTTCAGTCAACAGAACTTAGAAGAAAATACCTGATGTTTTACTTGGGAGAAAGAGAGAGTCTGTACTCAACTGTGATGAAATAGTTCTTGCCAACTTGGCAGCTAAAACCCATGGCAGTAAACTTTCTGATTTAGGTATAACTATTCTGTGTGGTTTCTAAAGAAGCAGCTGTGCAGATATATCCAATGAGTCAATGCCCAGAGAATGTATTTGTTAGCTACACAGCATAAAAAACTACCCCAACATTTTAATGGATAAAAGCACAAAAGGAATCTGTTATGTCTCATAATTCTTTAATCTGGATTAAAATTCTAAGTATTTAATTCTAGATTCAGTTGCTTGGCTTTTCTGTCCCTCCTGTTGTATGCTAGGATAGAATGTCCCAGTTACCATCCTCATTTGTCAAATGCTGTGTGTCTTATACAAGTAACTCAAACAGCTAGCAGTTGGCTGGTCAAATCTCTCTTTCCATGAAGCCTCAAATATGGTTTTCTTGGGCTTTCTAAAAGAATGGTGGTCTCAAGATAATAAGATTTTTACATTATAGCTATTTTCTAAAACAGAACTCACAAAAGAACAAACATTGAAGTTAGCCAGTCTTTTACAGATGTGTATTGGAATATTAGAGGCACTTCCATTGTGTTGTCTTGATTAAATGAAGCTACAGGGCCAGCCCACACTCAAAAGGATGGGAAATAAGCTCCACCTCTGAGGACAACAGTGATAATATATGTGTGGTCACCATGACAGGATTCCAGGCTCTTTTTTAGCTTATAAAAGCTATATGATTTGTAACCATACCTAACATAACCTCTTCTTCTAAGATACCTGTATTTGCATCTGACCTGAATGAGGAATAAAGGGAAGAGACCACACTTGCACTTTAAATGGCATAAGCAGAAAATTGCTTTCACCTCTGTTCTTTATTTCTTTTTTTTTTTTTTAGCAGAAATTAGTGGACTGATCACACTTAGCTGTAAGGGAAGCTGGGAAAGTTTATCTTCAAATAGACATGTGCCTAGCTCCTAATCTCTGGCTCTTTCTCTACTGAGGAAAGGGGTAAAATATTGTGGAATAGCTGAAAGTATTTGGCACCAAATTTATTAGTGTTTAAATTCTATGTTTCCTAATGTTCGCATATAGAACTTGTGTTGATTTTATTATTGCTTATTTCTGTTCTCTCAGAAAGTACAATGTGAAATTCTATCAGATGACTAGCAAGAAGGAAGGCTTTATTTGAGGGTATTTTCTTTTAATGGCATTCCCTGTGAGAACCCACTTTATTTCAGGATTAGTTCCTGGATTACAAGCTCTCATTACTCATCTTCTAGGCCCTGTAGGCAGCTTCCTAATGATATAGCATCCTTAGATATGCATATGGCCAATGGGATCTCTGCATGCTCAATTCCGCTCACTACCAGGAAAATATTACACTGATACAGGCCTTTTCTCAGCTCAACCATCATTTTAATAAATCTCAACAATGTTTGTTTCCTATTCAATACTGACCGTCCCTCTTGTTCACACAGAAATGACTGGTTACAGGCATTTTATTTAGGGAGAACAAGATGGTATCTGTCTGAATAGAAGCAAAGTAATTTCCCTCAGAGCACTTGCCAAATGCATTAGGAGCACACACTCCATCACTGCCCAGTGCACACATCGGTCCTGGTCCCAACATGCATCCAGCTAGCACAAGCATAAAGAAGACAAAAACTATACTGAAGTCAGCTGTGTAAAATAGATTAAAATGGAAAGGAAACTCAGAAATTACTCTTTTAAATTACAATAATGTCACAAAATATTATATGATGTATAAATTATTAGTATATACAATTATATAATGTTATATAGCATATAATTATGCATTATATAATATATATAATTATAATTCCTTATATCATATTATACATTTAATATACCTTCTTTTTTTTTTTTTAAGGCCGCTCAAAATTTTTTACAAATTTTCCTTAGGCTTATTTCTACAAGTTCCTGAGTGGCATTGAACCTACATGGACAGCCTACTTAAATTCAATTTTGTGTGTTTGGCTGGGCTTTTTTTTTAACCTCTGCATGGTTATGCTATGTTGATTTTTATTCCAAAGCATCATATTCTCCACAAGGTTCAAGTTTGACTTGTCTGCAAGAAGAATTTGCAATATATTTGTTGGATGGCAGTTAGACGGCAACCATTTTTCCCTACAGGTCATCAGTCACTTGCCATGAAAGGGAAATGCAAAGCTGCTGTGAGGTTCCTGACCCCACTCCCCTCTGTTGTCTGTCCAGACCTTCCTAAATGCTGACCTCATTAGCCAAAAGCAGTTCAAGGCCCTCTAAGATGCTCACGGCAGCTGACCCACAGAGAGAGTGGCTACTAAGAAACACTTATCTGCAGATCTTACTGCGAACTTTTTTCATTTAACCTCAGTTTAGCCTCTGTATAAGCTTAGCTTCTCAGATTGACAGTTTGACAAAATGTCCAATAATCCTCCAGTTCTCTCCTAGATATTTACTTCCACCATTTTCCAAAATAATGAAACACCTAATTTTTGTCATATATCCTTTGGTCAGTTTTTCTACATCTCTGGTTGAACTGTTAATATTCTTTAGATGGAACCAACTGGACAAATGATTTAATAGGTTATTATTCAATATTAGGTTATTATTCACAGGTAGCCTGATCAAAGCTAATAAACAGGCTCTTTCTAAAATTATTCCAAGTACAGAATTGTCCTTAAAATTATCCTGGTTTACAGATAGAAAATATGATGCAATTTCATAGAATTGACAGGTCCATACAAAGGAATATCCATTTTTCCTTGCTTCTATGTCCTGAACATATAATAACAGATAATTTGTAAAGCTATGGTAAATATTTTAGACACCTGAGAGTAACATTTAGATACTAAAAAGTTAATTCATTTTATGAAGAACTTAAGCAGTAAAGTGTGAATTTTCAATTGTATTTCCATAGCTTAAAGATTTAGGAATTAACTCACATAATCAGCCCCATTGAAATTCTAAATTGTAAGTCATATTTTTTAAAACCATAGTTTTGGTTTTGCTGCATTTCCACAGGAAAAAGTTGTCAGCTGTTACAAAGAGTTCATGAATGATGCATGCATCAGATATTCTTAGAGTACTAGAATACATGTTTAATACACATATAAATTCTATTAAAAGGCATGTAGATGATACTCCAGTTAAACGTCCCACATATTTAAACTTTCTGAGAAATTCTATCATCTGTGTTTATACAAACATTCATTAAGGTGGAAAAAAAAATAAATGACTTGTATTCAACTTAGTTACCCCCCTCTGAAAATTTCAATTGAACTGATTAGCGTAATACATACCATAAATTGTACCGTGTATGAGATTTTTCATCTCTACTGGCAAGAGCAACACTCACCAATGAAAAATTTCCAAGAAACCTTGCAAAAACCTAGTGCAGACATAACAAGAGGAAGACAGAATTGTCTATGATTTAATAAATAAATGTATGAAACAACAAATGACATGAACTGGTGGAACTACCTAGGTAACATGGATTAGAAATCCGTCAATATTTCTAGTGGGGCCAAAATGAAGGCAATAAAATGGCTGCTATTAATGAGCAAATTTTAACACTCTAAAGAAATGGTGACATCTTACTTTAATACAATGGGGCAGGAAGATATCATGGACCTCCTAATATGATGCAGAATAAAATATATAAGGTCAGCAGACAAGTATTTTCCCCAAATATGTTAAGCTTGATTGTCTGTTGGTCTTCAGATCTAGTTGAGGTTGAAAAAGTAAAAAAATTGAACATGTCAAATTCCAAAATGAGGGACGAGGTTTGACAGCATACACTGCTGATTCCAGCACTTCACCTTATACACTAAGGCAGGAAGCTGTCGAATTAGAGGTCAGCCTGGGCTGCAGAGGAGACATCTCAAGAAGAAAAAAGGCAACATGAGAAAATAATAGAATAAATTCAAAAAGTGAGATATTCTACATGACAACAGACTGGATATTTTCAAGAAATCAAAAAAAAAGTAGATATGATAAGCTTAATCTAAACTGCAAGCATATTTAAGTGATATAACCAAACAGAGTGAGCAGATTTTGTTCAGATACAGATTTAAAATAAAATTTGAAAATCAAAAATGATTGGCTATGCAACAAATGCCCTTAAATTTGAATAATTCATGGATGATATCTATATGTCATAGGCAGAATAATGAACATCCAAAGTTGTCTGTATCATATTTGCCAAAGCCCGCATCTATGAATATGTTATGCTACACTGCACAAAGGGAATTAAGTTTTCAGATAGAATCAAGGTTGTTAATCAGGATGCTTTAAAATAGAGATTTTCCTGGATTATTTGGGTGGGTCTAATGTAATCATAAATTACTTTAAATGTAAAAAAAGAGAGACAAAACAGGCCTTGTCAGAGGGATGTGGGTAGCCTGCCAGAACCTTAAGCTGTACCCCAGTGAGACCTTTTCCTGAAATCTGACCTCCATTACTTTTGTTGGAAATTTGTATGAGCTCAAAATTTGTGGTAATTTTTAACAGCAAGTAGTAGGAAATTAACACACTAAAACTTCATAAAAAATTCAGCAAAATGACACATAATTGAAGCAAATAAAGAAAACTCCTGAAAGGGGTCAATTTTACTCTTTGAATTTGTAGGTATGTTTAATTTTTAAGTCATAAATTATATCAAATATATTTAAAAACTAGAAAACACTAATGTGAGGTCTTAGTGAATCTGAGACTACAAAATCCCTCATCCATTCCACATAGACAGGAGACTATAGCCGGAAGTGGCTAATATGTAAATAGCCTATGTGCCTTTAACTTGACCCTGGATTTTTATTATAAAGAAAATCTCAACACAGCTCCACTAAAGAACATGAATGACTATGGTGACTGAAGCATTACTTGTGAATTGAAGGGGGTTGAGGTGCTACACTGTTGTCTATGTTTAGGAGAATGAAGAAAGAATGCAGGATGGATAGAATCTATCTGGAATAAGATGATGCAGAGCTGCATTGCTGTGGCCAATGACATTCTGCACATTCAACCGTGGTTCCATAAGATCTTATTGCCCAATGATGACATAGGGATTGCTCGGCAGCAGTAAGGTGTCAGTAGGAAGAACTTAAAGGAAAACAAGAAAGAATATAAAAAGCAGTGATTTATAACCTATAAATGTATCATATCTTAATGTGGAATCAATAACCATCAAATTGGGCTTTGTGTTGAAACAGAGCCAACTTCACTGCAAACATCCTACCTGATCTTTGTAACCTGACACCACAAAGGAAACTTGTCAAAGTCCAGGAGTCAAAATATAGCCTACTTAAACTTGTCCCAAATACCCCAAATTTAGAATAAAGCCCACCAAGGAAAACCTATAAAGTGTGACTTTCTCTTAAGAAGCCTGCATTCCCTCTTGAGTGTATCCTTCTACTTTGTGATCAAACTTTATCTCAATTCCTTACTTTGTCTGGTCTCAATTCTTTGTGGTGACGTGGACCTGGAAACACTGAGTAGAAGTCCCTTTCTGCTCCCTATTTCTGTATAAAGTTTCTAGTCTTCACTGCCAGCAACAGTGGCATTGTAGCAATCTTACTTTCAGAAAACTCTGTGATGTTCACACAATGGCAAAATGTCCTGGGACACATTTCTCAGAAAATATTCACATTGTTAAGTGACCCTGGAGTAGAGCTGGAAGCACTAAAACAAAACAAGATAAAATATAAAACTAATTATACAAAATGGAAGAGCATGTTCATAAATAATACACTTAAAAGCAACCATGTAATTGGAGACATCAAATAATAAGCAGAAAATTTCGTAAGGAGACACAGAAAAATGAACAAGAACAACTAGAATATTTACTTTTTAAATTTATTTTGATTTTTTATACTTTATTTTTATTACTGCTGTGCTGGGGGCACATTGTGACATTTACAAAAGTTCTTACAACATATCATAGTTGAATTCACTCCCTCCAACATTCTCCTTTAACCCCCCTTTCTCCTTTCCTGGAATAGTTTCAGTAGTTCTCTTTTTTTTCATTTACATACAAGCATGCAGAATATTTCCATCATATTCCTCTTTCCTTCTATCTTCCCTCTCCCCCACTTATACTCACCTCCCAGACAGGACCTGTGTACCTTCCTGTTCTCTGTTTTTGTTTAAAAATAAAAGACCATTTTTGTTTAAGGTAGCTATATAGGGTATTTCATTGTGACATTCCCATGTATAGATGCATTATAACTCAAATTGGTTCTTACCCTCTGATTTTCTCCTGTCTAACTTCTTTCCCTTCATATGGTCATTTTGACAGGTTTAAAAATTCTACATCCTTGTATAGGAGGTACATTACTTTTAAGTAAATACAGTTCAACTTTGAAGACCAAGAAGAATAGCCCGCACTGATTACAGAGATTTAGCATCATCAAATTTTTCCCAATATGCAATCTTGCTCCTTTCCCCATCTATCCTCCAGTACATAAAACAAATTTATTTGAAGTGTGTATGTGGGGGGGAATTGGAACATATTGTTCCTTTGTTGGAGTTATTCTCTTTTTAGCAAGCAATGCCAAATCCTTCGTCTGTCTTCTAGGAAGATGACCAGACTTGGTTGTCATTCTCCTTTTTTATCTCTTTGCTCCAGCCGTGTTTACCTGCTTTCTTACAAGTTCTCATTCAATCCCTTTATACTTCAGCTTTTCATCTTTTTGTAATTCTTACTGTGCTACCACCTCTTCTCCAACACATACTTCCTCAGAAACCATGTATTAAATATACCTTAAAGAAACAGGATAAAAATTCTTGTTATAGGTAATTTCCCTGATTATTTATAGTACCTTTTACTTTTCCATAATATTTATAGGAATCAAATATGCTATATAAAGAGGCATTTTGCTGTTTTTCTTTGTTTTAGTTTTCATAAAATATTTTCTCCATCATGAAGGTCTTCAGATTGGTTAATCCTGAAATATTTGCTAAATGAATATTTTGATATTAACATGAGTTCAGTTAAATATGTTTATTAAAATAAGTTGCTAAGAAGTGTCAAGACAGTACCTTTTACTTTTGCCAGATGAGCTAAGCAAAAATAAATGGCAAAAGGAACCTGATTCTCATAATTAATGCATATAATGAATACATTAGCCTATTTTGATATTTATAAATAAATATATAATTTAAATTTTGTGCATCATTGAAACCACTTTTTCTTTAAAATTCCTACATTATTTTGAGATAAAGGATCATATGTTCCCTTTACAGGGTTAAAAAAACATATAACGCATTTTCTGAATCCACTGTAAATATGGGATTAAAAACAAAACAAAATAAAAAGCTAGAAAAATTAAGCTATCTGAAATAGAAAAGGAAAAGCTCTTCTAAATGTCTCATGAGTCAAACAAGAAGTGATTATGACAATTTAAGTTTACTTAGAAAATTTCAATTTCTAAGAAAGAAAGAGGAAAATGAACACATTGGCATATTTCAATATACTGAAATGAACAAAATTGAACACAAGTAAAATTTTGAAGGAAGTATGCCTCCATTAATTTGAAAACAGAATATTACCAAAATTCTAAATTATTATCTAGATACAATTTAATATGGACCAAATCAACAAAGACCAAGAGAAATTGGCATACAGCTGGTGTCCCAAAAGTTTTTTCTGGAAGTCAGTTTAGGTTTTGCAGGCCTCTCTTGTCTTCACCTGCACTTTTCAAACTTGTCCTCAGTTCCTGATTTCTTTATTCCTCCTTGTCTAGTCTATTGGTTATGCATTCCATTGAGTTTTTTATTTGATTCACTATTCTTTTCAACATTTTATTTTTTTCAGAATCTCTACTGTTTCATATCTGAGTTTTTAAATTTTGCATCCATGTTGGTGAATATCTCATCCAAATTTTGAATTGGTATCCTCACTTAATTCATCTGTTTATTTGAATCTTCTTTGAGGACATTTATTATTTCTCAAATTAGACTTTGAATTCTTTGTGTGGCATTTCAAGTATTTCAGTACTTCAGATACAGTTGTTGAAGAGTTAACTTTTAGAGAAGTCTTTTGCCCTTATTTTTTATATGACTTGTGTTTATAATTTGTGATATGTGCATCTCTTGGAATGGTTATCTCTTTTAGTATTATTCCGGGCTCTTCTTAGTGAGCAGTCTTCTCTACAGGGCTGAAATACCAGTACCATTCAGGAAGGAGAAAATCAGCTGTAACAGCCAGAACATTGTTCCAACTGGTGCTGTATGTGAGATAATATTTGGGCTGTGCAAGGGTCAGTTGTCAACTTTAAGTGTGCATTCACTTTAGAAGTTTTACTTTTTTGCATACCTGGAACCACTGCAGGCCTCAGTAAAGTTTGCATACTGTGGACCAGGCAGGCTCCTACTTACTTCAGAGGACCCGTTTGTGTACCCAGATTTGGCAAGGACCAAGCCTAGGAGTGACAGCTGAGTACATCAGAGGTAGAGAGAAGCAAATAGATCACCATGTTCTTCACTAGAGGAGGTATTGAGAGACTCTAGATCTCATCTTATTGGGCAGCAAGCTACACATAAATTACAGGCATCTCAGGAGGAGTATCACCAAAATAGATTTCCCCTTTAATTATGCCCCACCACACAGGAAGAATTACTGTCACACCAAAACTCCACACCAGAGTTGAAGCTTATGAACACTGTGGACTTATCCTGTGGCTAGTACTCCCAGGCTCTTGTCACTGAGTTTGCCTGGTTTCAGTGACAGTTATGGCTTTGACTCCCTCTGGGGGCTGGGGTTCATGCTGTGAGGCGTGTCCTATTTATTTCTATGGAATCTTTCCTTTCCTCTGTATGTTTCAGCTGTCTTCTCACTTATTTCATAAGTCTCAATGTTCTTAACTTTCCCTTTTTGGAATATTTTAGTCCTTGTTACCTTCACTCTTCTCATTAAAGAAGTCACATACAGGAAACTTCTAATTCGTTATCTTTCTCCAGAAATTACCTTGCCCAGAAAACAAATCTACATGCATAGACTAATTGTCCAAAGGGGTTTCATTGTGATTTTTTTTCATAAATGCTTATAATGCACTTGATTGAATTCACCACCCTATTCACCTCTCCTTTAGCCTTCTCCCATTCCACTGGTTCTCAGTCCAAACAGATCCCCCCTTTTCAACTCATGTCATTCTTTTTCTTTCTTCTTTTTTTTATATGCAAAGCAATGATCCTTCTGAGAGCTAATACTTTTGTTTGTATAGTCATTTTAATATTTTCTAATTTATTATTTTCTGTTTCACCTTTATAAAATTTTGTCACCTTTTCCATCAATAACATCAATCACCATAAAGGGTGACCTCAACCAAGTTTCTCATGGCATTATATTTTCAGATTTGTATTCTAGGACTCTGAATCTGCTTGTTGCAATTACTTGATCACTTTGGAAATAATCAGGCAAAAATCTACCAGATTTTGTTATTATACAGTCCACACTCAAGGTTTCTTGGGGAAGTAAATTCCTAATCAGATGATCAAGTATTAAAGTAATTATTATGTAAATAAATTGTTGCTATGGATTGTCCCTGAATCAGGAAATCTGAGAAAGTGATATAATAGTTAATTTAAGATAAAATAAACAAGGAGTTGCTTCAATGCAACACATAAAATGTAGAAGCCCAAGTAAATGTGATCAAGAATAAAGCAAGACTTATAGAAAAAGTAGAAAATGATCAGTTTTAATTTATGCAGACATTCTTTATTCTTTTTTAAAAATATTTTATTAGCTGGATGTGAAGAATTTGCTCATAGCTCTGTTTGAGTCAAATTTTTAAAGGAATATAATGAAGCCCACCAAACCAATAGAAATGAATTGACTTTGAAATGAGTAACTAAATAAGCAGCAATGAAACTAGCTTCCCTACTGTTGTTAAGATCATTCATTCTCTGGCAAACCATCATACAAGGGAAGATGGCTTGGGGGAATAGCTTGAGAGCTGGAGTTCATCCTTACTGGTTGCAGTGTGACTGTGATAAGTCAGTCAAGAACAATTATTTTATAAAAGTTTTCCCTCAACTTCAGAGCATCTAATTTGTTAATCCCCAATTTGTCATTTTATCAAAATGTTTGGAAAACTTTTCCTAACAATTGATATAACATTGGCTGTGTTATTCACTCTAGTCTTGGACAATCACTTTGTCCCTGTTGATCTTTAGTTTATCTACTTGTGACATAAAAGATGTTACATTTCCCAGAAAAACTCTAATCACTCTTGTTATTTATTATGTATATCAGTGTACTCTGAATACTATCTCGAAATTACTAATTCACATAAAACAATACAAACAGTCCAACATAATAACATAGCTGACTATCAGTTTATGAATTAAACAGCCAGTGATGCCCAGATGTTGTGAAGTTGTAGGGAAAAGACTCTATACTGTTGTGATAAAAGAAAAATCATCCTAGTGTCTCTAATTGTCATGGTTTCTGCTATTTTGCACATGGGAACCCCTAAGTTACATCAGGGTAAAACTTTTCTGGGTTGATATCTTTCTAAAGGAAGAAAAGTTTTAACTCAGGCTTTTATTCATTGGAGAATAAAGAACCATTATAATTATCTAAATGCTTTTTGAAAATCTTGATCTCTAAGGTTCTTATGTATCTGAATCTTAGCTTAGGTATAATCATGCTTATTAAATAAACTGGAAGCAATAGGCCTTAAAGTGGCAAAAGTAAGGCAAAGAAAATTTGGTTGGGATAAAAAAATAGTGGAAAATGCATTTCAAAAAACTTAGTGAAACAAAAGCTAAGGAAGAACATACATTCTTGGCCACAGGAGCTATGGAATTATGTGTTTACTCCACCTTTTTAACCTTGCATGAAACTCTTAAATTTGCAATGCCTTTTTATTATTTTTTAGATACAATAAAGAAACGGTTCACAGAGCACTTGAGATAATTGCCAAGAGAAGATTCCACATGTGACATTAAATGCTAAAGAGGGTTATTAATTACAAAAAATTGCACAGATGTGAGAAGTTACTATAATCAAAAACTAAGACTTCTCTAACCATGTATCAAATTTCTGAGAATATAGTGAATTTTATTCTTTATTGTTTTGCTGGGTGGGGGAGCATTGGAGTATTTGCAAAAGTTCTTATAATGTATCAAATGCTATACTTGAATTCACCCCCTCACTGCTGTCTTTCATCTCGCCTCCCCTGATTCATGGAACAGTTACAACTGATATCATTTTTGCATTTACTTACATGTGTGTATGTTATTTGTGCCACCTCCCCCTTCCCCCCATCACCCCCACCCCATTTGCCTGGACAAAATCTGTTCTGCCTTCCTGCTCTCCAACTTTGTAAAAGAAAAAGGATAATAAGGAAAATGTGATAGTCTTGTTAGTTTGAGATAAAGATAGCTATATAGGGAGATTGCCTGTGTTATTTCCCTGAATGTATGTATTACAACCCATATTGATTCATCTCTATCAGAATTCTTCACTACTTCCTAGTCCCCTTCCCATAGTAGCCTCAGGCAGTTTAAGATTACTATATTTGTCCCTGTACAATGAGCACATCAACCCCATTTAACTTTTTGGTTTCCTTCCATTGCCCTATCACTCCTGTGCATGGTCTCCCCTTGTGTGACCTATGTCTGATAACATTACTGCATTCATTTTAGTTCTATTATCTGCATATAGGGATAACATGCAATTTTTGTCCTTCTAACTTCACTTAAGATGATATCCAGTTCCATCCATTTACATGCAAATGACAAAATTTCATTCTTCTTTGTGGCTGACTAAAATTCTATTGTGTATAAATACTACAGTTTCTTAATCCATTCATTGGTAGTGGGGCATCTTGGCTGTTTCCATAGCTTGGCTATTGTGAATAGTGCTGCAATAAACATGGGTGTACAGGTGCCTTTGTAGTAACCTGTGTCACATTATTTGGGTACATCCCTAGGAGTGGAATTGCTGGATCATATGGAAGATCTATTTTTAGTATTTTTAAGGAGCCTCCATATTGTTTTCCACAGTGGTTGTAATAACTTACATTCCTACTAGCAGTGTATGAGTTTTCCTTTTTCCCCACATCATTGCCAACATTTCTTGGTGGTGGTATTCTTGATGGTAGATATCTTAACAGTAGTGAAGAGGAATCTTAGTGCGGTATTGATTTCCTTTTCCTTTATGGCCAGGGATGGTGAGCATATTTTCATGTGTTTTTTAGAAATTTGGACTTCTTCCTTTGAATAAATTCTGTTTAGTTCAGTTGACCATTTTCTTACTGGGTCATTGATTTTTAGGGAGTTTAGTTTTTTGGCGTTCCTTAGATATTCTGTTTATCAGACCCTTATCTGATGTATAGCTAGGAAAGAGTTTTCCCATTCTGTGGGTGGCTTCTTCATTTTAGAGAACATTTCTTTTGTTGTACAGAAGCATTTTATTTTTATGTGTTCCCATTTGTCAGTGCTTTCTGTAAGTTGAGTTGCTTGAATTTTAATGAGAAAGTCATTGGCTTTGCCCTGCTCTTTTCTGTACTAGCTTCTAGGCATACCTATCAATATTAACACTGAGTGTCAGTGGACTCAACTCCCACATCAAAAGATACCATTTGACAAAAATTGGTTAAAAAGGAAGATCCAATAATTCTTGTTTACAAGACACCCACCTTCTTGACAGAAATAAAAAATGGCTTATGGTGAAAGGCTGGAAGAAGATTTACCAAGATAATGGCCCCTGAAAACAGGCAGGAGCAACAATACTTATATCAGACAAAGTAGAATTCAAACTTATATTAGTCAAATGAGACAAAATCACTTCATACTAATAAAAGGGGCAATACATCAAAGGGAAATAACAATTATCAACTTACATGCACCCAATGTCTGTGCACCCAGCTTCATGAAACATACACTAAAGTACTTAAAATCACATAAAGTCTCCAAAACAGTAGTAGTGGGAGACTTTAATATCCCTCTATCATCAATAGATAGGTCATCCAGAGAAAAAAATCAACAAAGAAATCCTAAAACTAAGTGACACCATAGATCAAATGGCCCTAACAGATGTCTACAGAATATTCCAACCTAGCGCAATATGCATTCTTCTCAGCAGCCCATAGAACTTTCTCCAAAATAGACCATATCTTGGAGCATAAAGAAAATCTCAACAAATATTAGAAAATTTAAATAACCCCCTGCATACTATCAGATCACAATGCAATAAAAGTAGAAATCAACATCAAAAGCAGCAGCAGCATTTATGAAAATAATT
Source organism: Castor canadensis (assembly GCF_047511655.1). NCBI lineage: Eukaryota > Metazoa > Chordata > Mammalia > Rodentia > Castoridae > Castor > Castor canadensis. Next base: position 71,965,523 of record NC_133397.1, on the reverse strand, counting down.
GAAGTTTGAACAACACATTCCTCAACAATCAGGGAGTCACAGAAGAAATAAGAGAGGAAATAAAAAAGTTCCTGGAATTTAATGGTTATGAAAACATAACCTATAAAAACTTATGGGGCACAGCAAAGTCAGTCCTAAAAGGAAAATTTATAGCCCTGTGTTCACATATTAAAAACACAGAAAGACCTCAAATAAACTACCTAATGCTACACCTCAAACTCTTAGAAAAACAAGAACAAGCTAAACCCAAAACAAGCAGAAGGAGAGAAATAATAAAAATATGGGTGTAATCAATGAAATAGAGATGAAACCAACTACACAAAGAATCAATGAAACAAAAAACTGGTTCTTTGAAAAAATAAACAAGTTTGACAAGCTTCTGGAAAATATGACTAAAATGATGAGGGGAAAACCCCAAATTAATAAAATCAGAAATGAAAAAGGGGAAATAAGAACAAACACTTAGGAAATAGAATCATCAGGGAAACTTTGAAAACTTATGTTCAAATAAATTGGAAAATCTATAAGAAATGGACAAATTTTTAGTGACTTATGACCATCTAAAACTGAACCAAGAGGATATTAATCACCTAAACAAGTCTATTACATGCAATGAAATTGAAGCAGCAATAAAGAGTCTCCCAAAAGAAGAATTAATACAAACACTCCTTAAACTTTTCCATGACACAGAAAGTGAAGGAACACTTCCTAATTCATTTTACAAAGCCAGTATTACACTCATCACAAAGCTGGACAAGGACACATTCAAAAAGAAGAACTTCAAAAAGAAGAACTTCAGGCCAATCTCCTTAATGAACTTTGATGCAAAAATCCTCTGTAAAATCATGGCAAACTGAATCCAAGAACATGTATGAAAGATCATATACCATGACCAAGTATGCTTCATCCCAGGGATGCAGGTATGGTTCAACAAATATAAATCATTAAGTGTAATTACAGCACAGTCACAGAAGCAAGAACAAAAACCACTTGATCACCTCAACAGATGCAGAAAAAGCCTTCAATAAGATTCAAAACCATTTCATGATAAAATCTCTGAGGAACATCAGAATAGAAGGAATGTATCTCTACATCGTAAAGGCTGTATATGACAAACCTATAGCTAACATCTTACTTAATGAGGAAAACCTAAAACCCTTTCCCCTAAAGTCAGAAATGAGATAAGGGTGCCCACTCTCCCTATTCCTATTCAACACATTCCTGGAATTCCTAACCAGAGCAATAAGGCAAGAAGATAAAATAAAAGTAATACAAATAGGTCAAGAAGTAGTCAAACTATTCCTATTCACATAAATCATGGTCTTATATCCTAAAGACTCAAAAAACTCCACCCAAAATCCCCTAGACCCCAAATCCTACTTTGCTTCAGCAAAGTAGGAAGATACAAAATCAACTTACAAAAATCAGTGGCCTTTCTATACACCAACAATGAGCATATTGAGAAAGAATATAGGAGTACAATTCCATTTACAATAGCCTCAAAAAAAAAATCAAATACCTGGGAATAAACTTAACAAAGGATGCAAATGACCTCTATAAACAAAATTACAAACCATTGAAGAAAGAGATTGAAGAAGACTATAGAAGTTGGAAAGATCTCCCATGCTCATGGGTTGGCAGAATCAGCATAGTAAAAATGGCTATACTACCAAAAGCAATCTGCATGTTCAACACAATTCCCATCAAAATCCCAATGACATTCTTCAAGGAGAATGAAAAATCAACCTTAACATTCATTTGGAAATGCAAAAGACTGCAAATAACCAAGGCAATACTGAGAAAAAAGAGCAATGCCTGAGGCGTCACAATACCCATCTTCAAAGTATACTACAGGGCCATAGCAACAAAAACAGCATGGTACTGGCACAAAAACAGACATGAAGACCAGTGGAACAGAATAGAGGACCCAGATATGAATCCACAAAGCTATGCTCACCTAATTTTCAAAAAAGGTGCCAAAAACCTATGATGGAGAAAAGGCATCCTCTTCAACAAATGTTGCTGGGAAAACTGGTTATCTGCCTGTAGAAAACTGATACTAGATCCATGCCTGTCACTCATTACTGCTGGCAACTCAAAAGTGGATTAAGGACCTTAATGTCAGACCTGAGAACTTGATTTTTACTCTTACATAAATACCACAAGAAACGCAAACATAAGGTCTAATATAGTTTTCCTTATTTTAAGAAAATTTTACTCTATTTAAAAGCTTGATATATATCACCTTAAGTGAATAATATCAGGAAAAATATTTGATTAATAGGATAATGTGAAGCCTTAGATACAAACTAATTTATTTAGTGGTTAGAAAATATTGAATTGTATCTCTAAGAAACTCAAAACCCTTGGTCCTTCCTATTATTGCTTATATTCTCTCTTCAACAAAATTACAGATAAGGGCAAAATAGGTTCTGCTGGGTAGTGAAGGGGTAAAGGGGGAGAAATGACGCAAACATTGTATGCACATATGAATAAAATAAAAATTTAAAAAAAAAAGAAACTTAAACCCAAAATCTAAAAGTTGCTGTTTTCACATGAATCATTACTCCTAAAACAAAACAAAATACATAATTTGCTATTGTAGTCTATCTTGGCAAATGACAAAAGCATTAACAATTTCAACCAAAAACTTATATCTCATGAGTCATCAGCTTCCCTTAAGTCTGTGTCCTGCATTATTATCTATTTCTTCCCAATATATTTGGCCCATTATTAATTTAAACCTGTACTGGTATACAAAAGCTTATGTTGTGCTGTCTGCATCCCAGAATGAGGTCCTTTAACAAGAACTAGACTGGCCAGTATCTTTACATGGGACTTTCTATCCTGCAGAGTTTGAGAAATAGTCTGTTGCTTAGGCCACACCACTACAGTACGTTGTTATAAGTATGTTGTTATAGCAGCTTGAACAAACCAATACAATTACTTTGTTTCTTCACGTAAATTATTTTCACATTGTAGTCCCATTTTCTTCTATCCATCATAGGATTGCTGGCATAATTTATTAAATCATAATTATTTTCTTTGCCAGTTGTGTACTTAAAATACTTGAGAATTCCCCATTCCTTTTAAGATGAAATCCAATCTCTCCAAAACAGACATACAAGCTCCTTCTTCAATTGACTGTAAATAGTTCCCTAGCATCATTTTTAGCTATTAATCCCAGTTTTTGCTGTAGTCATTCAAAAATACATATTCACCACTTTGAGCCTTCGTGAGTGTGTATGTGTGTGTGGTAATAAATTCAAATTCATGAACATCAATCCCCTCTTTTACCAGCCATAATAATACACTGGTATATTTTAATTGTATACATCCAATATATGATATATTCAAAATGAGTTTATTTCAGACTCTCTGTCAGGCATTGTGAAGGCATTGGAAATACAAAGCTGAAAATGGCAGGTATAGATTTTTTCCTTTATTGAATTTAAAGGGTATTTTTCCCTCTACTTTATTCAAGTAGTAATATATTATCTCAATTTTCATACTTCTTGCAAGTTCATCTCTTTATACCCATGATAATTATATGTTTTATTTACTTTTTTGTCCGTATCAAATATTCAATATAAGGCTCAATAAAGCTTTTATTGAGAGAACAAGTTTTATGATTTGGGGGATTAAATTAATAAGGAAATCTATATGAAACATACTGAATTAGAGTTGTCCAAAAATAGCTAAGTTGAATTGTTAGACTAAAGGAAGACACTGTAGAATAAAGACAAACTTATAAATAAAAGTGGAAAGTATTAGCTTCTAGACAAGCACACAGTGATTGTCTGACCTAACTGACCCATGATCAAAAGACTTGCAATAAAACAGCCTTAGTTGAAATAGTTCAAATCCCCAGCTCTGTTCTTTTAAGTTAGTGTGGCATTGAGGGAAATTAATCTCTCTGAATCTCAGTTTCTTTGACGGTAAAGTCAGGAAAAAAGCTACCTTATAGGTTTTTCATAAATATTAACTCTGAGTCTGGCGGCCTTAGCAAAATATTAGTACATACTAAATAAAAGCTAGTTGATGTTTAGAATTACATTTTAATACGGGAAATCCATTCTCTATAAACTAATTATGGGGATGAGCCAAAGTTTTCAAGTGACTATGGAAAATGGTATTACAACTAATATGAGTGACAGTGGTTTTTCCTCAACCTGCCAAGCAATAATGTAAAATTTCACAAAATAATTCCTAAACTGTATGTAGAAGTGAGAAATTGCTACTTAAGTCTATATTTATTGCTATTTATATATAAGTTGTACAGTTAGTAAACATTAAAATCAGGCACATTAGAGTTAACAAAGCTTATGTGTATGCATGTGGTATTTTGGATTCTGAATACTAGCTCTTAGAACTTAAGATTCCTAACAATTTAAAATGACTATTGAAGAAAAAAAATCATTATAGTTGAGGAATCAGAAAAATTTACAGTAGCTTTTTATTAATTGATAGGATATTCTATACCAGGTGTATTTTGTTCTTCATGTGTGTTGTCTTATATAAACTACATCTGAGATCATTGAAAGGAAATAGAAAGTGGTTGCAAATAGGTAAGTATTTATTTCTGAGATAATCAAAATGTTCTAAAATGGATTGTGGTAATGGTGGCAGATACTTCATATCCTCAAAGGTAACTGCAGATCTATGATTTCTCAGGACATGATTCTTAATTGTCCCCTCATTCTTACATAATCAAACCAAAATTTAAAAAAAAATTGTGTTCCCAGAGCCTCCTAAACATTTGGAGATTATAAGTTTCAAAGCCAATAAACCAGGACTTCAACTCACATCTTGCCCCTTACTAAGGAATAAATATATTTGCTATTCAAAGGGCAATTTTCCTTCCTTTTGAAATGTAAGGGATGATGATCTCTAGGACTTATGTAAACATCAATTAAGGTGATGCATTTCTAAATACAATTATAAATGTCTAAAACATGCCCCAACAATGATTGCTCCCTTTTTCCATTTTAAATACTTCATTTTTAAATAAAATTTTTGTTAGGATATGTTCATTATATAGGGGGGATTCATAGTGATAATTCTGATTAGACTTATATTGTACATTAGTTACATTGCACCCATAATCTCTCCCCCTCAACCTTCTCTTTGCCCCACTTTACACAACTGCAAGAGGTTTCCTAGTTCTATTTCATATAGGTATGTGAAGTCTATCTACCATATACCATCATCTCAATCTCCTTCATTCATCTTCCCTCCTCCCACTAGTACACACACACACACACACACACACACACACACACACTGTACCTATTTTACTGTCCTGTTTTTCATTATTAACATTTGAGTTGATATTCCAATGGGTATTTCTATGTATCTCCACTGTGGATATACTATACTTTGGTCTGTTCAACCCCTTTCATTACTCTCCCTTACCTTTTTACCCCCAATTTTTCAACAGCTTTCAATACATACCCTTGTATATTCTACCTTCACATATTATGTTACACGATGTTACTGATGCTCTAGCATTCTCTTTTCTTTTCACTCTTTCTCTGAGTTCCATAGAGTAGTTCCAGTATTACAAACATTTTCTACATCTGAGTTTGTATATGATCATGCACATTTTTGTGAATGTTTACCTTTCGATCTATCTTCCACATATGAGAGAAATCATGTAGAAAACATGATGTCATCCAATTTCATCCTTTTACCTCCAAATTACATGTCATTATTCCTTATGGCTGAGTAATACTCCATTGTGTATATATACCACATTTTCTTGATCCTTCATCCATTTTAGGGCACCTAGGTTGTTTCCAAAGCTTGGCTACTGTGAATAGTGCTGCGATCCATTAGTGTACAAATGTCTCTATTGTATTGTCTTATGTTCCTTTTGGTAGATGCCCAGGAATGGTATCACTAGATCACATGGCAGTTCTCCATAGTCTTTCCAAAGTGGTTGTACTAGTTTGCATTCCCACCAACAGTGTGTAAGTGTCCCTATTTTGCCTCATCCTCACCAGCATTTGTTATTGCCCTTGATTATGGTGGCTATTGTCACTGGGATGTGATGAAATCTAAATGTTCTTTTGATTTGCATCTCTTTTATCACCAAAGAAGTTGAATACTTCCTCATGTATTCACTGGCCATTTGTACATCTTTCTTTGAGAATTCCTGGTTTAATTCATGTGCCCATTTCTTCAATGGGGTATTGATTGTTTGGAGGTTGAGTTTTTTGAGTTCCCTGTAGATTCTGGATATCAGTCCCTTATTGGATGAGTGACTGGGAAAGATTTTCTCCCATCCTGTGGGCTGTTTTTGAGTCTGGTGACTGTTTTCTTTTCTGTGAAGAACTCTTTAGTTTGATTTAACCCCATTTGTTCTTTTTTTCTCTTAGATTCTGAGCCTTTTGAGTTATTTTTGGGATGTCATTCCCTATTCCTACCTGATGCAGTGTATTTCCTACTGCTTCCTGAAGTTTTAAAACTGAAATATTTTCTCAGTTAATATTTTGATGTGTTCTCAAGCATTCAGCCTTTTATCCCATAATCTAAGTCAGGCTTTGACAACCCAACAAAAATATGCTAGTTATAGCTGCATTAACTTGTAGAGACTAAGCACATTCTCTTATTTTATGATAAAAATTGTCCTTGTATTTTAGTCTTCCTCTATTAGAAGTTAAACAATTAACAATAACAAAAACCCATAAAAACAGAATTAGATATAATAATATGTACCTGGATATATGTATTTAATAAATAGAGGAAAACACCTATCAATTGTATTGTCAATGAAATTTTGTGTTACAATTCCCAGGGAGAATAAAATACAAATTGATTCACTTGAACTTCCAAGTAAAGCAAATATGAAATTTTAATATGGAATTTAATCAAGTTGTAAATTGCAGATTTAAGTCACATGAGTCTAGTATGATTCTAGTATTTGGATATATATATGTACATTATTTTTGGTGGTACCAGGGTTTGAACACAGGGCCTTGCTCTTGCTAGGTGGGAGCACTATTGTTTTAGACATGCCTCCAACCCCAGGTATATGTTTGAAAATGATGTTACTACTATATAATACATGAGAACTGGTAACACAATTAGTATAAAGGAAGGTCAACAGTGGATTGAGAGCTGGAGGAAATGATGGTTAGGAAAGTTCTGTATATAGCCAGAGATATATATTTAGCAGTACAAACTAGAGATTAAGTTATGATTTATCTCCATTTAAATGATGATTATAAAACTCTGTTTATGTGATTTATGGAGTCTGAGAAATGCACATTGCCTTTTGGAACATTAACAAATGAGTAAGCACTCTGGTCAAGAGAAACATTAATTTAGGAAAAAGATATACTTGATCTTGCATTAACTGAGAAACACATTTTCCTAGATTAAGAAAAAAATCCAAGGGAATTAGCAAAGCTAGGTTGTCTCCCATGCAGAAAGGTCAGAACAAACCCAAGGCACTTTATAAAAATTGCAAACTTGACAGAGCTGCATGCCATGTCTACTGTTTCTCCAGCAGTGCTCAGGATGGCCTGAGGGAAGACAGGAGAGGAGGATCTTATCATGTTAATCTCTGGCCTGAAAGTCTTCAATGCTAACTTTTGTCTCAGAGGATTTCAAACTTTTTAAAGCATTGAAGCAGATTATCTCAACCTTGGCACTATTCTTATTTACAGTCAGCTAATTTTTTGTTGTGAAGTTCTTCCTATGCATTGCAGAATGTTTAGTAATACCCTTGGTCTTTCCTCAGTGGATGCCAGTAGCATGTTTACCCTCAGTTATACTGTGTCGCCAAACATTGCCAAATTTTCCAAGGTAGAGGGAGAAAAATCACTCCTCCTTGAGAAACACTGACCTAAGACCTGTTCCCATTTCCTCTACCTCAGAAATATATAAAATATATATGCAGCAAAAAAAGCAGAGTAGATACAAGGTTATGGCTGCATGCATACTCAATGCACCACCTCCATGCCTTAAAAAAGTTACACTCCTGCTTCTTTGCCTTTCCACATACCTATTGCAATTCAGCTCATGTTGAATTCCTACCAACACCATCTCTAATGATGACAGTTTTAATAAGATGTCTCTGGTCTTTTTCTTATTTGTATCTACCAATCATAGAATTTACTGTGCTGCATCACAGCTTTCTGTTAACTTGCCTGCCTCCTTTTGTACACAGAGTGCCTCAAGGTTAAGGTTAAGGAATCTTTCTTATCTATCATTTATACATACAGATTTATATAAAAGTTATGGGCAGGATGGCTCTAAAAGTTACTGAGAAACTGATTGCATAAAAATGAGATTCACATCTCTGATGTCATGTGTAATTTAAAAAAATTGTAAGCTGTGATACTGATGAGGAATAACTAAAGAACAAAATAGGTAAAATAGCTGATATTAAAAAAGAAAATGCAGTGAAGACTTCTTGTGGGAGGAACTACATAAAATTATGACTCATTTGTAATGAAGGAGTGGACAGAGAACGTTGTCTCCATCTTTGCATTTTTTTCTGTGTTAATTGGATTTCTCTCTGTGCATCTGGACTCTGCATATAGTAGGAAAGCTAGATCTGAACAAAGTGATTAAGTTGCAAAGTTTAGACATGGAAACTATTAGAGTTGAAAGGAATGTCCACAAATTTTCTAATAGTTTGTTTTTAAATATTCCCATTTAATTATCATTTTATTAGCTTAGGAAATCTCTTCTTGTGACAATGTTGCATCTAGTTTATGTGTCAAATGATGGTCATCAGGTTATAGAAGTTGCTTTCTGATGTCTATCCCAACTGTTCTCTTTTTCACATGAAACAATTCTTCCTTCAATTATTCTTCCAGTGGCCTATGTCTCTTACTCCACATAAAGATATATGCAAATAAGCAAAGATTAGGAAGAAATTGTAGTTCTGCATTCTAGTTTAGTTATTAGTTGTATGAATAGGTAGGTGTCATCTAGATTTCTAATATTGTCCTTTGTCATCTGCAAAATAGGGATAGTTTTATCATTATAGATTTATATGAGGAAAACTTGAAATAAAGAAGAGTCTACCAAAGAAATTGTCACTTATCAGGTGCTTTGTATATGTTAATTTAGATATTCTGTTACCATTTCATGTTCCTCTACCTCTTGTATTCTCACATGATCTGTCATGATGCATTAAAGAAATTTTCTACCTACTCATTTATGATTTGGACTCCATTTCAGAATTACCTTCTGTATCCCTATTCTAAGCTATTGGAAGAATCTTCCCTTGATTAAGTACTTCTTTAACTGCTACTACTAAATAATTAATAGAGACATTAAGGTTCTTCCCATATATCTGCCTTTGAGGAAACAGACCATGTTTAACATCTCTTCACTTTCATCTCCCCTTCAAAACCTGCTAATTTTTCTATGCTATGATACCAGGAAATCAGTAAGTTGCAGACATAGACTGACACAGGGAAAACAGGGGCAAACCTGAAAGTTGTTAGGTGAAGAAGAGAGTAGAGGAGTTCTGCAGAAATGAAATGAAGACATAATGAGGCTTTTATTCCAGTAGGGTAAAATAGAGTAGAGAAAGAAAAAGAAGGGAAGGGAAGAGAAGGAAAGGGAAAGGAAGGGAGGAAAGGGGTAAGGGGAAGGTAAGGTATGGGAAGAGAAGGGAAAGGAGGGTAAGAAAGGGGAAAGGTATAGAAAGGGAAGGGAGGGGAAGGTATGGGAGGGGAAGGGGAGGAGAAGGGAAGATATGGGCAAAGGAGGGGAAGGGAAGGTATGGGAAGGGGAGGGAAGATATGAGAAGGGAAGGAAAAGGGAGGGGAGGGAAGAGGAAGGGAAGAAAGGGGGTAAGGTTGGAGGGAAATAGAATGTTATTGCTAATTGTTACAGTGTTTGTTTCTGAGATAATCAAAATGTTCTAAAATTGATTGTGGTAATGGTTACAGATATTTTATGTTCTCAAAGCTTAGTGCAGACCCATGATTTCTCAGGCTATGATTTATAATAATTTTTTCCTCATGGTTACATAATGAAACCAAAATTTTAAGAAGCTTGTGTTCTTAGAGGGAACACAGGAGGGAAGGGAGTGGAAGGGAAGAGAGAGGAAAGAAAAGGGAAGTGAGGGGAGGGGAAGCAAGGGGAAGGAAAGGGGTAAGAAAAGGGAAAGAAGAGGAAAAGAGAAGAAGGAAAGGGACAGGGACGGAGGGGAGGGAAGGAAGGGGATGGTTGGGAGGAAATAGAAAGTGATTGCTAACTGGTACAGTATTTGTTTCTGAGATAATCAAAATGTTCTAAAATTGATTGTGGTAATCATTACAGATGTTTTATGTTCTCAAAGCTTACATGTCTATAAGTGACAGAGCTCTAGCTATGGCTGGAGATGTTCTCCACGGATTTCCTCTCCTGAACTAATCTATGTTGACATTGAACCATCTCCTTGTCTACCCCTCTGTGTTTTTTCAGTCTAACATCTGAAACCTGGAACAGGGGTTGTAGACCTGACTTTTGGCTCCCTATTCTTGTAATTTGAGAAGCATTGGGTGGTGGCAGTTCATCCTGGGCAACTCCCAGACCCTGAGCGAAGATTAGAGCCATCCTCCTCCTGTCCCCAGGTGCCTCTCCCTCCTTTTTCATTCCCTGATCTCTCCCACCCTTTCCCTCCTCTCCTTTCTTTGACAGCTCTGTCAGGGACCATACCCCATCACTGGATCCCTACCCAACACCATGATTCAATTTTGGTGAGTTTTCCCCTTTCCAGATTTTCTCTCATACTGGCTGTCAGAGTTCATGACTCCGCCTTAGAACCCCAGTGTCAGGGAGACACACCCTCTGTCCACCAAATAGGTGGATTCATCTGTTATTTTATGGGTTTGCCTAAAAAATTTAGGTGCACTGTTTTGTGATGATGCTCTTACTCTCTGATATGTCTCCTACCCTCTGATAGGATCAATGTGGGGACTGCTCACCACTTTTTCCAGTGAAATGGACTAGAAGCTGTGCAAATCCCCGAGGGACAATCCTCTGGGATGTCTCCTCCAGAACCTTCAGACCCTGGGTCTTACAGAAACCATAAAGCCCACCTAAATGGCTAATTTTCTACTGCACACACACTGGTCATAATATAAATTGGACAGTGATAACCATTAACCCAAACAGGATACTTCTGATTTCCAAATTCTGTGCAATCTTGAAGAATTCCTCCAATGCTATGGAATATAGTCCAAGGTTCCATATATTTAGGCCTTTAATTATCTCTGTATTGGGCTCTCTTTCTGTGAATCTTGTTATCCTTACTATATTCTGCATCTAAAGAAAACCCCCTCAGTTTTCTCTGTCATCTCTTACTAAATCCCTACCCCTCTGACTTTGACCGAAATGATTTTCTCTCTAAATCTTTCTCAGCCTTGATGGATGTTTCTTTAACTCCACTTACTATGTAGCCTGCTCTGTTTCCTCCCAGATTGGCTATTGAGTGGGGACAATAGAGGCAGAGATGGATGAGGAGAAAAGAAAAAGGAGAGTTTTGCTCAGGTTACACTGCCAGTTTTCTCAGCCTCCCAAGTGACTCACAAGGTCCTGGGGTTAAAAACATGAAATCAATTACAAAACTAAATGGCATGTGGCTGAGGATTGGAGCTACTTCTCTGTCCCAATGTTAAGCCTCTAAATCCACCTAAACACTCTACTACCAGTTTCCTCCTTTAAGTCTTTCTTTTGAGATGGGCTGTTTTTCAGTTGCAGACTTGTAAAGACCATGAGAAGAAACAGGTCTTGTTCAGATCCATGAAGGGAGTGACCCTGGCCTGGCCCATCTGCCTTCTTGGCCAAGGTGCCATGCAGTCAGAGTTATAGACCCATGTCCTCAGGCTTACCTGCACACAGGCTGGAGGAAACAAAGAAAAAATTTCAATTTTCTATGTTTTGTCTCCTATATATGCCCCATGTATTTAAAATTGGAATCTCAGTATTCTGGATAATGTCATTAGCAAAAAGATAATAGGACAGACTTCTTGGGTTCTACTATGGATTCAAAAGGCATTAGGGTTTTTTTTTTTTAATTACAAATGGCCCTTTCCCTAAAATTAACACTTGAGGGGTTGATTCATTCTACCTTTTCCATGTGTCCTAAGATTTCCAGATATCACCAGTTTCAATGGAGATGTAATCCTTTTTAGTATACTAGTTTGCCCCCTTCCCTGCCTGAAATGCAAATTCTGCCTTACAAACAAATATTTGATGTAAAATAAGAAGGTGGACTCATGCATCCCATATCCTTTGTATGGAGGAGGATATAGGACAGCAAATCTATACCCAAAACTAGGCTTCTTAAATTTGCTTTAAATGTTTGGTTAAAAGCAAAGATATTATAACCCATGGTAAGCAATTATTAGAGTTTATTTTAAAAACACTCAGGGTAAATCTAAAGTCTTTTAGTATTAAAAAGAGGCACATGATCACCTGCTTTGTGACTGAAATACACATGGGCTCACTTACAGAAGTTATCTATCAAAAAAAAAAAAAGTTTACAGAGTGCCCTGACAACAACTTAGCAGTCTTCTTTCACCTTTCAGAAGTGATGACAAAATATACCACTCATACACCTGACTCAGAGGAGAAAATGAAAATTTACCTTCAATTTCATTTTACCTTCTGGTCAACACTCAGTATTCACAAAAAAACCCTCAAAAAAGCTAAAAGATGATTAAACATGGGCTAAATGTTTAACTTTGTTTCTTCCTATAGCATGTCTCAAACGATATAATAAATCTCCTTTCTTTGCCTTCAGCATGCCTCTTTTATTGGTGTTGGACAGTAATCTAAATCCATTTTATCCTATCATAAGTATAATTTACATTCATTTCTTTTATAATTAGGTATATTAACAAATAATTTTGTAAATTGCTTATTGTATAGAAAACTAGTTTAAGATTGCCTTTTTCCTAGTTCTATATTAAAATATAAGGCTAATTCATGTATTTTATTAAAAAAAGAACAAAATTTTATCTAAATTGAAAACTTTATAAAAGCTATTTCAAAGTGCAAATTTTAAAAATCTTAATGATTTTCATGTTTATGTGTGTGACTAAATTGGTTATAATTTAAAAATTCCCTAAAATTTTTTCTGAGGTCAAAATCTAAGATAAAAAAATCAGTGTATTGATATAAAACTAAGTGTTAATTTTTCATGCCTATAATAACAAGGCTTTCTTAATATTGTTCTGCTCTGGTAACATCTGTAAAAAATTCTGGCTTAAAAAATTTTCCAAAATAATTGCTTATGTTTTCTGTTGATCTTGTCAAGCATTTGACTACTTAGAAAATTACCTTAACTAAATCACAGTTTATTTAAGTATCTTTTCATGTAAAAATCTCTTAAATGACTACCTTATAACTATGTGGTGAAACAACTATTATTTTAAATAATTCTAAAACAATTAGTGTACTAAATATCTGTGACTACAGGTGTATAGAGCTGTGGATCTAGACTTTTAACTAAATATTGTAAACACAAAAATGACTAATTTGGATGGCTCCAAATGTAACTTTTTAATAGTATATGCTCATGGAGTTATTTTAAAATAAGTTCCCCTGGGTTGTGCCAGTGTTCAGTTCCTTATTAATCATTTTTCTTCTTCTAATTTTTGGTCCATGTCCTCTAACCTAATCCCTTGGTGTTTAACACATCACCTGGAAGCCCTCAAATAAACCACCTTACAAAAGCAAGTATCAAACATCCTATTCCTTTAAAGATCCTGTTATCAACCACTACCCAATGGAGACTACACCCCTAATCAGAAGGAATCAACCAGATGAGCTTCTCTGCACCTAAACCCCACCATTCTCTTTCCAAACTCTCCTTTCCTTTATATTTCTTTTATAGCACTTGGAAGATAGGATTACTAGGTGTCAGTGTGATATCATTTATTCCATCTTAAATTCTTCTTGACCTTAGAGTTGTTTGGCTCCAGTAGTGATGAAACCCCTAAAGAAATCATCTTTTTTATCAGCACCTGCACCAGAGCACAATTTCTAGTACCTTGACTAACCCTGGTAAAGGACAATAGATAAGCCACAAAGAAAAAATTCCTCTACCCTTTACCTGGTCCTTCCTCTTCTATACATCTCACAGTCTGTAAACAACAGTGGACTTTCACATCTGCTGGAGACCCCCTGTATTGGTTTCTTCCCCTGTAGAAACCCATGTGAACACTGAGAGCCATCTCCTTTTCTTTCTCTCTCTCTTTCTCTCTGTGTGTGTGTGTGTGTGTGTGTGTGTGTGTGTGTGTTTCAGTCTAACAGGTGGAAGGAAAGGGAAAGAAGGTAAAGGAAAAAGAAGGGTGGGAACTGGGAAGGAGGGAAATGGAAAAAAAGCTGAGCAGAAGGAAAGGGTGGGAGGGAATGATTGGAGAGAAACATAAAGTGATTGCTAATTAGTACAGAATTTGTTTTTGAGATAATCAAATGTTCTAATTTTCTCAAAGCTTAGTGCAGACCCAGAATTTCTCAGGGTATGATTCATAGTTTTTTCTTCATTCTTACCTAATTAAACCAAAATTCTAAGAAATTTGTGTTCCCAAAGGTAAGGGAACACAAGGAGGGGAAAAGAAAGGAAGGGAGGGAAAAGGAGGGGAAAGGAGGAGATGGTTGGAGGAAAATAGAAAGTGATTGCTAATGAGTACAGTATTTATTTCTGTGATAATCAAATATTCAAAAATGGATGGTGGTAATAATTGCAGATATTTCATGTTCTCAAAGCTTACTGCAGATCCATGATTTCTCAGGCCATGATTGGTAATTTTAACCTCATTCTTTCCTAATCAGATCAAAATTTTAAGAAATGTGTCCAAAATGGAACATGGGGTGGGGGGGAGAAAAAGAAGGGGAAGGGAAGGAAAGAAGAAGAGGGAAGGGGAGAGAAGTAAGAAAATGGGGAAGGAAAGGAACAGGAAGGGAGGGGAAAGGGAGGTAAGGGATGGGATGGGATGGTTTTAGGGAAATACAAAGTGATGGATAATAGGTCTGGTATTTATTTCTGAGACAGCCCTAATGTTCTAAGATTACTGGTGGTAAGGGTTGAAGATATTTTATCTTCTCTACACCTAGTGCAGACCCATAATTTCTCAGTCTTTGATTCATAATTTCCTCCTCATTCTTACCTAATGAAACCTAAAATTTAAAAAATTTGTGTTCTAAAAGGGAGCACAGAAGGGGAAGGGAAGGAAAGGAAGAGAATGGAAAGGAGGGTAAGAGAATGGAAAGGAAGGGATAGGATGGTTGGAGGAAAATAGATAGTGATTAGTAAGTATGGGATTTGTTTCTGAGGTAATCAAAATGTTCTAAAATAGACTGTGGTAATGGCTACAGATGTTTCATGTTCTCAAAGCTTAGTGCAGACCAAGGATTTCTTAGGTCACAATTAATTATATTCCCCTCATTCTTGCCTACTTAAACCAAAATTTTAAGAATTAAAAGTAAAGGAAGGGGAAGGGAAGGGAAAAGAGGAGAATGGAGTGGAAAGAGAAGGGAAGGGTGGGAAGGGTTGGGAAGTGAGGAAAAGTGGGGGACGGAAAGGGAGGAGAAGAAAAGGGAAGTTAAGTGAAAAGAGGGGAAGGGAAGAGAAGAAATTAGAAATCCAAACAACTACATTGTGACATAATAAGAGTAAAATTACAATTATTTTTAGATCCATCCTGCTGGAATATTGGGACTTACAAGTACTTAGTTATTTTGCCTTTGCTTTAGAGAGTCAAATAGAAATAAAGAGGTAAGATACTGAAATGTGATTAGTAGAAACTTAAGCAATATTTATGAAGTCTTATGTAAATAGGTATAATACCTGGACATAAGTTTTGATTCAAATGAGTAAGCCATATGGAAAAATATTTGCAAAGTCACATCTAGTTTCCTTATTATTCATTAGGCTTGCTGAAAAAGTGCACACACACACACCCCCCAAAAATAAACTTCTCAACCCCTCTTTTCTTATTTTTTTAACAAGAAAATATGAAATCTGAATTAGATATCCATTACACATAACACATCATTCCAAAGTGCTTAGAACAATTAACAGTAGTACTATGCAATTTCTTCGTATTAAGAATTTTTTAGTGGCTTAGGTAACTTAGTCTGACTTGGAGTGTCTCATAACGGTTTTGGCAAGCTGTCAGAAACTACAATCATCTAAAACATGATTCTAGATTAGTTATACACAAGGCTGCTATCTGGAGGTCCCAATTCCTTATTACATGGATGTCTCCTCAGGACAGGTTTTGTGTCCTCAAGATGTGAAATCTGTCTTTCCTTACACAGGTGATGAATAAGAGGAAGTAGCTGAGACATATACCATAGCATCATTATACAGCCTAGTCTCTGAAGTTACACATTCTCATGTATGCTTTATTCTTTATACATGATTCACTCATTCATTGCAATCCTCACTAAAAAGAAGAAGGAAACATGCACACCTTTTACATTATACAAAATAGTTTAGAATTGAATTTCAAAAATAACCAGAGCAAACTGGACTAGGGGTGAGGCTCAAGAGGTAGAGCACTTGCTTTGCAAGCAGGAAACCCTGAGTTCAAACCTCAGTCCCACCAAAACAATGAATAAATAAAATACAAGCATTATTGAATAGTAAAAAGCAGCAAGTATGTTTGCTAGCAGCTATGGCTATGAAAATTCTGGAACTTGAAGCAAGGCAGTCATTTCTCCTTTTGTACAGCACTCTGCATAACAAACATCTGAATTGAAAAAGAAACAGTATTGAGAAACCAAGACTATGATGCAAAGAGTTATACTTCAGATTTGAGATATATAGAAAAATGCTAGCATGTTATTTAAAGTCAGAAAATTATTTTCTTACAAAACATATTTTTAACCAAGGAAAGCATTAAACTCAATTAACCAATGTCTCACTCTGCATCTTATTTCTTTTACTGATCTTTAATGTTAATACTTTAGTTTCTGTGTGGCAAAACCATTTATTCAAATAATCTTTTTACATTGTACTACTTAACATCACAAACTAATCAGTGGTGTGGATACCAACATTGTCTCTATTTTATAAGTGAATACTTGAAATTTGGGATGCCAGGCCTGAGATTATGGACTCTGAAATTTATAGATATAGGGTTTTAGCAGATGCTTTCTGGTCATAAATCCTGACATTTTCTACAACAAAGAAGAATGCCTATTTATTTTTATATTGATCCAAACCATCATTGGATATATGGAGTATACTGAATTGCTCTTGAGGAAAGCTGGGTGCCTTACAGATAATTCTAGGCAGGGAACTATAACTAATAGCTACTATAGCTAAGTTGAAATATAGTAAGAAAAGTATATTTTAAGTAAACTTTCAAAATACTCGATTTAGTCAATATATTTTACCAGCATGACTTGAAATAGGAGACAAGCAAGTATGTGATAAGATCCACCTGAAGATAACATTTCTTTCATTCTTTCCATTAGGAATATTTTCTTACTCCATATATATTTGACTATTGATTTTAGCTAAATTACTCTAGCTAGTTGTGACTTAGAACTCTCTGCTGAGCTGTAATCCAACTAGCTAAATTACTCTAGCTAGTTGTGACTTACAACTCTCTGTTGAGTTGTAATCCAACTCTTTTCTGGGGCTTCATTGATCTGGGGCTCAAGGATTTGCTTAAAGCTCACTCATTATTTTTGGCAGGTCTTACCTCCTCTAGGGCTATCAGCCAGGATTTCATTTCTTGTCACTTTGACCATAGCAGTCTTGTTATGAATAGAAGCTGTTTACCACAAAGTGAAGGGGGACAGGCACACACACACACACACACACACACACACACACACACATACGAGAGAGAGAGAGAGAGAGAGAGAGAGAGAGAGAGAGAGAGAGAGAGAGAAGCCACACTGATACTGATACAAAGACAGCAGTAGCCTAACTTTTAAAGTACAGTATCTCCAGTTCTGTCATTTGCTGCTGGTCATAGACCTACACTGTAGCAGTGTGGAAGAAGATACTCAGGATGTAAATCCAGGGTCAGGAATCATAGAATGAGTACAAAACAGAAAGAAGTCAAATCTCTTAAATTAGTCCTTAGGATCCATTTTCACATTTCATTCTTATATTCATTCAGGTCCCTAAATTTTACCACTGTAAAATACACTTTGATATTTAAGTATAATTTAAGGCATATCATTTTAACTTTAAAATCTTGTTAATGTAGTATTCATTCAGTAGAGAAAAGCTTATTTTAATAGTGATCATTATACAATTATTACACTTAACAAAATAAGATATTTCAATAATATCTAGTCTATATTTAGTTTTTCTGTGAGACCTTCCCTCTCAGTCATCTCTGATTTTGACCTATCAAAATGTTAAAAAGTGTTCTTATTCCTAGGAATGACCAGTCTGTTTACTAAGGCTCTGGATTTCATTTCTGTTTTATCCTCTCAGATTCTTCATTCATTTATTTGTCTTCTACAACAGTTAATTTTACGTGTCAACTGGCCATGGTGTTACACTTTGTTATGGGTATGGGCTAGAGAATGTTTCGGAGTGAGATTGACATTTGAACTGGTAGAATGAGTAAACCAGATCACCTTCCCTAATGTAGATGGGCCTACTCTATTCTACCAAAGACCTGAAAGAGGAGAAAGGGTGAGGAAAGGGCACTCTTCCCCACTGTGTGTAGGGGACATTGGCCATTTCTAGTCATATTATAACTGAAATACTGATTCTTTTTAGGCTGTCTGTTCACTTTGGAAACTGCTTTTCTATGAAGAAATTTTTTAGTTTTAATCCCATTTGTCAATTCTTCTTATAATTTCCTGAATTATTGTGATTCTATTTAGAAAATCATTGCTATGCCCGTATCAATGCTATGCTTATTTCCTGTTTTCCTTTAGTAGTTTCAAAGTTTCTTGACTTTGTAAAATATAAGATATAGCCATTATGGTAAACAGTGTGGAGATTTCTCAAAAAGTTAAAGTTATAACTACCAAGTTATTATCCATTCATCTGTCAATGGACACTAGGATTTCTCTCACTGTTTGGCTTTGTGAAAAATGACAATAATGGTGAGAGTTGCAAAAAAATTTCTCTGTACCTCTTTAATCAGAAGAAGCAATTAGTTACCTGAACATAAATCCCTGATATTTGGAACTCTTGATACTTATTATTCACTCTGGATCTGTGAAACATGTTCAAGATTTTCCAGAAACGCATAGGGTTGACTGGTATGGAAATAAGATTAGGGAATGGGTAGCTTCTACTGAACTGTAAATTAAAACTCAAACTTTTCCTTAAAAGTTACAAGCCTTCACACATACTTCAAGGTATCAAAAATACTTATATCAAACAGATTCAGCCCGTATATTTGTTGTCTAGATGGGCAGACATATTCCTAGCACTTGTTGACCTACTCTGTTCCCAGAATCCTCTGCTCAGTTAATATTTAAAAAATATTTTTGACAAATTAAGCAGAGCAATTTGCACTTTGTTTTTGTTTATGTGTATGTGTTTATTTAGTTCAATTATTCATAGATTGAATGTCTGCCATTTGATAGGCCTCTAAGATTCCAAGGCAAATTATACCATCAACCTTTTGTAGGTTTGCATGCACCAATGGAAGCAAGCAACCTGGAATCAAAAATTCTCAAAATAAATTACAACCATATTGCACCAATACAGACATTTTTGTCACTTTTCCTTGAAGAATACAATATAATAATAATTAACATAGCATTAATAATGTATTGGGTTTTGTTAAGCGGTCTATAGATGACTTAAAGTATTAGAAGATTACACAATTTATATGCAAATACTTTAGCATTTTATATAAATGACTTGAGCACTTATTTTGATACTTGGGATGGGGTCCTGGACTCAATTCCCAGGCATCCCAAGAGACAACTGTATAGCATCCTAACTTTGAGAGGTTTAAAGTCTAATACAAAGAGAAAAATATAATAAAACAAATGGAGTCCATGTGAATAGAGCTGAAATTCAACAGGCACAAGGTTCAGAGTGCCATGTCTTCTGTTTGAGTCAGGAAAGAGGTTAGGCAAGACAAAGGTGTTTTGCTTACCCACAGCTACTTCCTACATGTGAGTACTTGATGAAACATAGATACTCTTATATCTTCCTCTGCGTCCTGAGACCTTCGCCACATTCAAGGTCCTCTGAAGGGAACAATACAGTGTTAAATATAGGACACTAGATAAATGATCAGTTTTACTCACAATTTCTTTTCAATCTTTTATTCTGTTTTTCAATAGTGCACTGATTTCATAAACATTCACATTTTTTTTTATTCCAATCATTTTTTTTCCTTTTGTTCATGGTCTTATTCATCAATTTATCTATCCATACAATGAACATTTATTAAGTACCTACTATGTTCTAGGAAAACAACTAGAAATTTTGCTATCTAAAAAAAAAAAAGAAAATTAAAAACAGCCCTGCATGCTGTAATTTGTCCAATTAACAATATAAACATTAATTTAATCTAGTTAAATGAATTTTACTTTCTCTAATACTCATAGATACAAATTCATAGACATGATACTTTTTTTTTTGCTGTACTGGGGCTTGAACTCAGGGCCTACACCTTAAGCTACTCCATCCACCCTTTTTTGCAAAGGGTTTTTTTGAGATAGGGTCTCTCAGAACTATTTGCCCCAGCTGGCTTCTAACCATGATCCTCCTGATCTCTGCCTCCTGAGTAGCTAGGATTACAGGTATAAGCCACCATGGCCCAGCCATTTTTAAATGTATTTCATAATGTTCTGTTTTAATACTCTTACAAAATGAGAAATTTATGATGTTTAGAAATTTCATTGACCACTACTTGTTTTATGCTATCAACCCATAAGGAGATATTTTCTTACATTTTTTTCCTCCTCTCTGCATCTAGCCACAGATGGAACCTTGTAGTTTGAGAAGGTTCTTTGCAGTTCATTATGTTCTATTCTTTAGTCACCCACATAAGGTTGACATACAGTCAGCTCCAAAGTGTAATGGCATCCATTTCTGTTACCCTGGATTAATCGTCTCATATAAGATCTCCTAAGAAATTTAGGCCTTCAGTGAAAGTAGATTTGTAGAGCTTCTCACATCCCTGTCTCACAATGTTTCCATATGCTGTACTTCTGTCCACTCACCAGGGACAGAAGTAGAACAAGGTGGGACATAATGTGCTGCATTATTTATCAATGAGTGAGCAGGACACCCCTAGAGAAGAGTGTAATTTTAAACTGTAAGAGAAAAACGATTAAAAGCCATGGGTGTGAAGGATACAGCAGAAGCAGATGTTGTAAAACACTAGTAAGGAGGAGTAGGAAGGCGACAGCTGAGAGTGAATTGATTTTTCTCCTAAGTCTTGCATCCTTACTCAATCATGCCAGATGGAGAAGCAAATACTAAGACATAAGGTCCTGTTGGTCTCCCTGCTCTTCCCACAAGAGAACTGGTTGAAAATACTTCCCCAAAGCATCAGAATGATAAAAAGCAAATGCACTGTTTCATTTATTAATCAAGATTCAATTTATTTCACTCACTTGAGACAGCAGTCTGTGGTGTAAAAGAACAGCATTTGTGTTAAAAAGGCATGGCTTTGAATCCTAATTATTTTACATGCTACCTGTGTGACCTTGAGGGAGTTGCTTTTCCTTTCTGAAATTTTGTATTCTCTTTTACAAAAAGATCAAGAGCTAAATTTATTGAGGCCTTACTTTGTGATGGGCATTATTACCTCATTTAATTGTCTCCTCCAAAACCTTTGTATTATACATTCTTAACTGAAATTTATAAGAGAAAAAAAATGAAGTTAACTTAACAAGGCTAATTAACTTAGAGAAGATGGCAAACTAATATACAAGTTATGTACAGGAATACTAGGTCAGGTATGCCTGGATTCAAATTTTAGATTTATCATATAAGCTTATACAACTTTTCTAAGCTCATTGTGTCATTTCTTCACAGAGAAAAGTGGGTGTTGGGAATATCTGCATCATATAATGGCTAAGAAATTCACTGATTCAGTGCAAGTGCATTTTTAGTTCCATTCCTAGAACAAAAAAGAGATCATTCAATATACCTTAGCCAATTTATTATTATTATTACTACTACCACATTTATGTTGGCTCACTCAGTATCTAAACAACAAATTTAAATTTAAATCCAGATTTGTTAGCCTTCAAATCCTATGCTACATTTATCTATATTGGTGGTTGTTCCTATGAGGATTGTCATATTGACTAGTGGAAATTGCAGTAATGATTAATTGCAGCACAAGGAGAGGTTAGTATAAGAGACAAACTAGAATAAGGAATTCCTCTGCCAAGAATCAAGGAACAAACATGTTTGCTGCTTTACCAATGCATCATCTTGACAGCAAAACATACTTGCTATTTAATGCTGAATTTTAACAGCAAAACACTGTATTAATTGTTAATCTTAAGAGCAAAATATATTCGCTTTTTCATTTTGCTTTCTTCTTGTAGCAAACAGAAATGTATAATTAGATTGTGAACACACAATCACTGTTCTTTTAGCCTTGCTGAACTATAATCTCATATAGCAAACAACCTTTATTCTTAACTTTGTTCTGGATGATTAAAATATTTGAAGCAATTCCCCTCCCTAATTTTCCAGCATAAATGCATCTAATGTTAGAATGTTCAATGTCACTTCTCACAGATGTGCTCACACCTACATCTAGGCTGTATACTCTTCTTTTCCTTTGATTTGCTAATAAATTCTCTTGGTTTCTACCTGTATGTGCCTTGTAATTCTTTTCTCTGACAGTATCATAAGCCTGAGACTCTTTCTCTGAGGGCTTCCTTGATCTACCTTTGTCCCTGGTGACACCACCATGTGCTCTCTTTCTCTTTCTTGCTAGCAAGAGAATAAAATTCTGCATTTGGTAAAGATTATATCTCTCAATTTTTCACAAACTTCCCCAGTTTTCATTTTATTTTTCAGGTAGTTTTTTCTAACCATTTTCTGGGCTCCTTATTCTATCCCATAAATATGTATGATATTTAGGGATGCATAATTGGCCAAATTATTTCCTTTTTTTTATTTCATACCAGTTGTATGTGAGCATAATTATATAGAGTAAGAGTTTATCCAAGGGGAAAAAAACTATTTTCATAGAACAATGATGACAGATGTAGTAGGAAAAACAGTAGGGCCATAAGTAGGTAAGTTTCTCCATGATTAAGCAATAGTATTTTGTGTGTTGTGCTTGTTTCAGATAGGAAAGAATAAACCAGACTAGAAAGGAACAGGTGTGGGGAAATGACCTGAATGAGTTGGCAGAATTAAAAAACATATAGAAACCTTTGTCTTCAGGCCAGGATATTTTCAGTAGAGTTCAGATGAGTTGCAGTTGGCTCAGGCTGAGGGCTAATAAAAAGTAAGGGATCTGGGCAGGAGGTAAGAATCATCCTATTAGATCAGGATGGCCTTGAACACATTGTTTAGCCTAGGCAATCCTTCAACTCATGTTACTTCTGTTTCAGTCTGCAAAGGGCTAGTATTAGATACATGTGAAACCATGACTCATTTACATTAATGTGTTTTAAAGTTTTATTTTTAATTGGCAATAAATTAATATATTTGTATACTATAATGTGATATTTTGGTGTATGTATACAATGTACTATGATCAAATCAGGCTAATGAATAATACCTCAAAAATATTTATTGTATATTTGTGGTTAGAATGACTAAAATACATTCTTTTAGCTATTTTGAAATATGTAAATATGGGCACGGTGACACACATCCATAATGCCAGTGCTACTCAGGAAGCTGATGCAAGAGAATTAAAAATTTTAGGCCAGACCTGGATATATCCAAATTATATATCATACACTATTGGTAACTTCATTAACCATGCTGTATAATAGATCACGAGAACCTATTTATCCAATCTAATTCAAACTCTGTGCACTCTACTTGAATGAGTTTAATTTTTGGGGGTTCCACATATAAACAGTGTCATGTGATATTTGTCTTTCTGTTCATCTGTGTTGTTGTAAATGACATATTATCTGTTTTAATAGTGTTCTATAGTTTGCATGTGTCATATATTAAAAAAAACTATTCATTCTTTGATGTGTATTTTTATAGGAATTTCAGTTATTTCTGTGTATTTGATATTCAGAGCACACACCTCTTCAACACACTGATTTCAATTCCTTTGTATATAGATCCAGATATGGAATCGCTGGATCATATAATAGGTATACTTTTAGATCTTGAGGGACTTCTATATTATTTTTCATAATGGAGAACAAATTTATATTGCTACTGACAGTGTATAAGTGTTCCCTTGTTTCAAAATCCTCACCAAAGATTGTTACCTTTTATCTTTCAGATAATTACCAATCTAACAGTTATGAAATATCACTTTTGTTTTCAATTTGCATTTCCTTGAAAATTTACTGCATCTTTATTTGAACAATTATATGGTATATGTATATATAATGTGTATACATGTATACATGACTATCATCAGCAGTTATACAATTTTACATCCTACCATCCTACTTGGATGCCTTTTATTTATGCTTTCTGCCAAATAATCTGAGTAGGACTACCAGTATTTTGTTGAACTAAGTGGTGACAGTTGGTATCCATAACTTTGGTCTGTCTTAGAGTAAAATCTTTTAACTTTTCACTAGTGAGTGTGATTATGACCTACGACTGTCATAAATTATATAGCCATTGTGCTGAGGTAATTTCTTGTTATACATAATTTGTTGAGAGCTATCCTAAAAACATGCTAAAATTTTAAAAATGCCTTTTATGCATATACTTTTTCCTTTCTATTAATGTGACTCACATTAGTTGATTTGTATATTTTGAACAACCCTTGCATTTCAGTAAGTCCCACTTGGTCATAGAGGATGATTGTTTTAATGTAGTATTAAATATTGCTTGTACTTTTTTAGAACACTTACATCTGTGTTTACTATTGATACTGGGCTGCAGTTTTCTTGGATTTTATTTGTCTGGCTTTTTTATAAGGGTAATCCTAGACTTGCAAACTCAGTTTGGAGGTAAATTCTCCAAAACTTCTCCTTAAATTTTTTGGGAAGCATTGGAGCCAGATTGGTATTAATTCTTTAAATGTTAGAATTTAGCCATAAAGCCAGTTGATCCTATTCTGCCCTATAACTGCATACTTTTAATTATTTCTTCAGTCTGCTTACTTGTTACTATACTCTTTGGGTTTCTAATTTGTTTGGGATTTATTCTTATAAGAATATATAATTCTATGGATTTAATACTTTTTTTAATTTTGTTGTTTTATTCTATGATCTTCTATTTTTTTCTCCTAATTTTGGACTTAGTTTGCCCTTTTCCTATTCTGTGGCTGTGGGAAATGTTCTATTTGGTTTAAAGTATAGTTCAAAGTCCAATGATTCCTTACCAATTTTTCTACCTGAAAACCCTACTACTATAGGTTGCCATTTATATTTTTCTTAGGTCTTTTCATGCTTGCTTAATATATTAATGTACACCCATATTTAGACACATACATTTATACTTGTTATAGGTGCTTTATGAATTGACCTTTTTTATGACATAATAAACTTTAACAGTTTTTTGTACATTTTATTTGAGAATAGTTGCTGCTTCTCTTTTTTGTTTGGCTTTTGCAATCTATATTGTTCAGGATATTTTGGTGAGAAGTCTGTATATGTTTATACAGATATGTTCTTAAACCTATTTTTGCTCTGCTCTTGGTTTATGCTAAAGGTAACAATCCAGCCAACATTAAGGGCTAATTATAAATCAACCCAATCACTTCTGTCTTAGTAGAAATCTGGCTGAGTTTGGTGGTTCATGCCCATAATCCCAACTAGTCAGGCAGAGACTGGAGAATCACAGTCTGAGGCCATGTAGAGCAAAAGTTAGCAAGACCCTATATCAAAAACAAGGCATGTGTGGACATGCACTCTTGGAGGACCAAAATTTGAGGTCAGCCCAGGCAAAGTTAGTGTGAAACCCTATCCAAAAAACTAATTAAAGATAGCAAAAGGACTGGGGGCGTGACTCAAGTGGTAGAGCACTTGTCTAGTAAGCACAAGTCTATGAATCCCCAGTGCACCAAAATAATTTGATCAAAAATCTACTGATAGCCTTATAGAGCTTCTTTTTGTATGTAATGATTTGCTTTTCCCTTATTTCTTTCAAAACTCTCTGTCTTTAGACAATTTTATTTTGTGGTATTTTAGTGTGGGTCTCTTTGGATCTATGTTATTTGGTGTTCTTTAGAGTTTCTGAATCTGGGTTCCTATATCATTCTCCAGCTTTGAGAAGTTTTCTACCATTATTTCTCTGCATATGCTTTCTGTAACTTTCTCTCTTCTTTTGGAAAATTGATATGTACATTTTGCTCCATTTATTGATTTTTCAGAAAATTCTTTGAATACCTTTACTTTTTTCATTCCTTTTGTATTTTGTTCTTCCTACTGGATTAATTCTGGTGACCTAATTTTCAAGATCACTGATACTTCAATCTGCTTGAATCAGTCTGCTGATCAACAACGCTATTGAATTTTTCAGTCTAAATTATATTTCAGTGTGATTTATGGTTGCATCATTGTCATACTTTCTCATTGTTGACATTCTTAGTTTGTTCTTCCATTGCTGTACTGACTTTGGTGAACAACTTCAATACCATTATTTTGAATTCCTTTTCAGATACATCATATATCTTCATTGTACTGGAGTCAGTTTCTGGATAATTATGTAGGTCTTTTGTTTGAATACATCTCCCTATGTCTTCATTTATTTTTGACTATCTCTGCTGGTGTCTACACATTGTTAGATAAATGTCTCTGCAGTTTTCAGATTGGCCTTGTGAAGAAGTAACTCATCAATGCTTCCATCCAGAGGCATTAAGCTACTTTTCTAATCTTTGTATTTGTTCAAACTGCTATTTCTGTTTTTGGTTGCTAATTGGAGTTTAAGATGTGTGACATCAGTAAGGTAGAAATCAGATCTCCTAGATGTAGAAGGAAAAGTTAGAGTGAGCTCATACAGTTATGTATATTAAAGAGATATTCCCTTGAGTGGTGCTTATTAAAGTTATGGCACTCATTGCATGGACAAATGCTTTACAGGAAGAATGGGTTGTCCTAAATTTATAATTTTAGTAAACCCAAAGAAAGGTTTAGGAAAAGCCTAGTTTCTACTCAGGCAGCTGGAAGGCTAATGTTTTCCTTTCCCATTTCCTCTATGCAGGTAAGTTAGAAACCAGGCTATCAAGTGACCACTATGAGAGTATCATAGGCACTTTCTTGGGAGAAACAGGGAGCTGCATTTTCAGCCTCTTCTCTTAGAATATAGAAACACATCTCTATCATCTGAACAAGGGATAAAGCCCATGGATGTGCCTGCATGCCCATTTAAACTACTACTTCCCTGGGGTCTAGAGAGACTCACATATGATTAACAAATATTTACAGAGGTTGTGAATTAAGAGTCAATCCATGGGAAATTTTATAGTTTCCCATGTGTGGGAAAACCCTTATCTTATTACAAAGAACCTGAGTATTGAAGATTCCTTCCTGATTTTATGAGATACTTCCCAGAGAGGAGTCCATGTTTGAATGTGTCTCAGCTTTTCCTACTGGTTGAATGTAAATGCTTTGTCAGTTGCCTGGTGGATAGGAGTGTTTCAACACATTTCTAACTTTCACCTAAATGGAATTCATCCATGATCAGAGATTTCTGTGGGTCATGTGTAGCTGGAGGGAAAATCATGAGATCATATACCACTATGTTCCTGACATGACTTCAAGCCTTTTACATTATTCACCTCCATAACAATCAAGGAAATGGAAACCATTCTTCCCATTTTGAAGACAAGAATATTAGGATTAATAATTATCAGATCACAGCTGGGTACCAGTGGTTCATGCGTGTGATTCTACCTACTTGAGTGGTTGAAATTGGGAGGATTGCAGTTCCAGGCCAGCCCAGGCAGAAAACCATTTGTGAGATGCCATGTCAGCAACAACAACAAAAAAGCTGGGTGTGGTGACATGTGCCTGTCATCCCTGCTAAGGCAGGAAGCATAAAATTGTGGTCCAGGCCAGCCTAGGCATAATGTGAGGCCCTACCTCAAAAATAAAGGAGCTGAAGTGATGGCTCAAGATCTAGAGTACCTGAGGTTAAACCCCAATTCCATCAAAAAAGAAAAAGCAAAAAGAAACACTAAGACACCATTTGTATGTTATATATTTAATTGGTGATAGGGCTATGCTTATTAGCTTTTAATAGTCAAACTCCTCAGTTTATTTTTTATGAACTAGCAGGATTTGACTTCATATTAGTTTCAAAATCCTGAATATTTTCTAATTTTTAAAAACATTTTCTTTCTTATAAAGTGATACACTTCAGACTAGTCCATTTACAGTTCAGGAAAACTGGGCAAGTAGATCTAGGGAAAGAGGGCCATGAGCAGAGGAAATTATCCGTGTCAGTCTTAATGTCATTAACAAAAGATAGAAGGCTTTTATAGGTTCGAAATACCCAGATTTTATGTAAAAAACTAATAAATGAGTTTTTTGATCACTTACTTTACTTTCAGTGTGGTGATTTGCAATTCAAGTGGAAATATTTTATAATTTCCAAGTAATGGGTAAAGTGATTTACATAAATATTTGGTTTTCTCTCAGAATAGTTAACTACTTTCTGTTTGTATCATCCTCAGGCTTTTACATTAAATTAGTTGAGTGCCCTGACTTTTCAGTGTTGACAGTATTGTTTTGATATTTATCAGATAGATTTCCTAAGAAGTAATCTCAAGTAGAATTGTCAATGATGCTATCAATCATCAGTGATTATTAGTTATGTTCTGTTTTAGACAAACTGAAGGAATGCTACTTGAGCTTTCGTGATGAGCCATCTAAAATTGAGCAGATATTTCAATTAGTCTTACAACTATTATGGTGCAAAAGTGGCCATTATTAAAATGTGATAAATACAGATTTAGGAAATACCTGCGTTAGCAGCTTCTAGGGAAATCCTTGATTTCCCTTTCTGTCCTGACAATTGTAAGTTATGGGTAAAGAGGAAATAAATTGTATTTACTCCCACCTTTATGCTAAAACCAAACCAGATATTCTCTTTATTGCTTAAAGAGAAAAACTCAACCTTTCTTTTGTCATTCTGCAAAATTACAAAAAGGAAGGTAGAATACAGGAAGCAAGGAAAAGACAAAAGCATGGGTGGAAGGAAGGATGGAGAAAACAAAGAGGGAGATAAGGCTTTAAACCTATGTATTTGAAACTTGA
Source organism: Castor canadensis (assembly GCF_047511655.1). Taxonomy (NCBI): domain Eukaryota; kingdom Metazoa; phylum Chordata; class Mammalia; order Rodentia; family Castoridae; genus Castor; species Castor canadensis. The sequence continues at coordinate 71,936,231 of NC_133397.1, read as the reverse complement.
GTTTCCTTGTCTCTGGCAAGAGTCACCTTCTGCACTGAGGTAGAAAGAAAGATCGCTAATCATCATGTCTTTTGAAATATAAATCAGGAAACCCTGAGAGATCTTGAATCATTACCTGACTACATGTGTAGCTGTAATTAATGACTGTTTGTAAAAGACTCTGAAGATGAAAAGCACCTTAATTGGAGTAATTCTCAATCATGCAGAAGTAGAACACCTGAATTAAATGAAGATATTGGAATATGGATGAATTGTTTTAAATTAGAGTAACAGTTTTAAATGTGGTTGTTTTCTGTTGTCTTAGAATTTGAGTTAAAGTTCAAAGCTAAAAATATGTTAAGTATTTTAAATAAAGTGGCAAACTTATGTCCCACTGCTCATGGGACATAATAAAAGCTGCAATTTGTGATTTGACTATCACCTCCCAAGACACATCTTCAGTTTAAGCAAGAAATAGAAAGCTACTTTGAAAGAAATTTGTGATAGGAAATTTCATTTTGGTTTTCTCCTCTCCCAAGAGAAGATGGAGAGGTGTGTTCCTCCATTCTCAAATCAAGGAGAATAAAGGTTTCTAAGTGAAGTGCTCAGAAACAAGATGTGATTCAAAAAGGAAAGAAAAGAAGGAGATCTTACTCAATGGGCAAAAAACACAGGCAGGAATACCTGTCTTTGGTGACCAAGAATGGAAAAGAATTTTTCTCAGGTGCCCAGGGGATTTTGTAACAAGAAGAAACTTTGGGTGGCCTTCCTTTTAATCTTGAAAATCAGGAGCCTAGCTACAAAAGACAATGGCAAAACAAGAAGAGATAACAACAAATACTAGACAAGACTTAGTTTGAATCATTTATCAGGGAAATATTATCCAAATTAACTAACCCTAGAATATGTTGGTTTTTTTCATTATTGCTTAATACCAGTGGAACTAGATGAAGGTTTTATTTGAAGGAATGTACTTTTGAAATTATATTTTGGGAAACATCCATATATATTTCATAGTCCCCACTATTATTCATCATCAATAATATAAGTTTCCTGTCATTACTCCAGACTGGCTGCTTACGAATTAGTTCTTGAATTAGTATTTTTCCCTATTTCATATGAATATATTGTTTTACATTTATACATTTCATTTGACAAAACAAAAGTAACAATTTCAACTTATTTTTGCTTAAATAAGTAGAGATTTATTACCAATAACTGAAAGAACCCATTCACAAGGTCAAAGACCTGTGTCATCACATACAGTTGGTTCTCCATCTTTGTAGAGCTTCTCAAACTTGCTATGGAAACCTCTTCTTATCTTCTGCAGTCTTGGATGCAGCAGCCCCTAGAGGACATTCAGAAAGATACTTTTGAGGCTGGCCTTCTGATGAATGAAGAGCCATGATTCTACTTTTTTTTTTTTTTTTTATTGCTTTGTTAATGTCAGTTTTTCAATTTCCATGTTGTTGGAAAGCTGTCATTCCACCATCAGGATAAAGGTGTGGTACATTTTCTCCCTGAAGATAGAACAGAGAAATCAGATCCTGTTATAACTGCATGCAAAATGCAAATCTGGCCTTGACTACTGCCAGTGTGATGTTCCTTAGTGATTCAGATTAGCATAAATGACACAAGAATTACTTTGCCATGAAATCTGAGGAGTGTCTTTTTTAAATGTGAAATGACATTTCTTACCCAAAGACCATTTTATTACTGTGAAAGTAAAGATGTGTGTTCTTTTCTTGGACTTTAAAATGAAAAAGTATTAAATTTGTGTTACTTCATACTTAGGTATGTGTATGTAAAATCTTTGTAATAAACTTTTTGATAATCACAGATTAAAGCCCTAAATTTGTCATGTACTAAAAGAGCATGACCTAAGTAAATCTATATACTATCTTTTAGCCTAAACTCTAATATGATTTTGTACTTACATAACATTAATCATTTTCTCACCATTTTATTAGTTTTCTGTATTATTTCAGTTAAGTAATGTGAAACTTTTTGTTCTGGCACAGATTTCAGGAGATACAGTGCTGTAATACTATTTGAAAGTAGTATAAATAATTTAAATATGAAATCCAGGTTCAAATTTTAATTTTTCTATACTAACTCTTGCAGCTTCAATGTATTCATTAATAATAGAAGTAAATTTGGTATTATGCACAGATTTGTAGTAAAAATTAAATTCAAAATTAGATTCTCTATCATGTATAATAATGAATCAAATATTACATCCATTAATGTTATTATTTTTAGATTAACTTTTGAAGTAGCTAGCATGAGGCAAGATACTTTCACTTATTTATAATAAAATTTATTAGTAAAATATTAATGAGTTATTTATTCCTTTTTCCAATTTGATCTGTTCTAATAGATTAGCTTCAGTGAGCATTTTTTGAGTCTATGATATTCAATAGTGATCCTAGACATTCTAGACATTAAAAGGATAAAATAAATATTGATTCCAGATTAAAATATGTCAAAATTCAATATGAAATATGTGTCCATAAATATTATCAAATGCAAGGTAAAATGAAAAATGTTCTAAAAACAAAATATTCAGAGCAGAATTATAAAAATGCAAAAAGAAATGAATGTAAAAGTTACAAAATTTTCTGGAAAGAATTTGATCTGGGTCTTTAACTTTGGAGAACAGAATGTGTTTTTGTGCTTCTGTAACAAAATATCACAGACTAATTTATGAAGAACAAAAATTTATCTCTTACAGTCTGTAAACAGGTAAGTCCAACATCAAAGTTTTTTTTCTGGTAAGAGTTCAGTGTCTCCTCTCAAGATGGTGCCTTGAATGCTGCCTTCCCTGGATGGGAGGAACACTATGACCTCATATGGCAGAAGTGGAAATGCAAATGGAATAAACTACCTCCACCAAACCCTTTTCTAAGGTCACTTAATCCCATTCATAAGAAGTTTGCTTTCATTACTCAGTATTCTCTCATGAACCACTCCTCACAGTACTGTGGTATTGGGAATTAAATTTCACTGTCAATTCTGAAGTAGACAAAATTTTTCAAGTCATAGCATTATAAAAATAAGCTTGGAAGAGAGAAAGCCTTGAAAATGCATGGTAAATAACAAAATAGTTTTTTGAGGAAGTACATGCTACAGTAGATAGTAGGTGAAGCTGACAGAACATAAAATTTAGTTTTGGTTGTAGACTTCTTTGAATACCAGAATAGGTATGTTCTACAAGACAAACTGCTCTAATTCACTACTTTGTGTAAGTCTGTTATACATTAAATTGGGGCTATCTTTGTGTGATCTGTGGTATATGGTGAAATGACAACATGTAACTTCTGCCTCTCATTCAAAAAATCCATTATAGCACCCTTCTTGAGCTCTTGAATAATTAGCTCGAGGGAAGCCTGATAGTTGGCCTGATACTTCTTGAGAATCCTCAAGAAATTGCAGGGAGATGCACTGAGGCTGCTAGCCAGCATTCAGTTTGACTATACAAGTCAAACCTTCAACCTATACAAAACAAAAACATGTATTACAAAATCAATACCTTTATAACCACTGAGAAAATGAATTAATCAAGCTATATGCTTGTCTAAAGTATGTATTTAATGTTATTTTTTCATCTCACAAATTTAATTTTCTTCTATGAATAAGTATTTTTTTACTAAATAGTAGAATGTATTTTAAGATTTTTCTTTTATATTGCAGCTCAATTTTGTAAATGTTTACTTAGACTAATTGGCAATTCCTGTCTCAGCTAAGCTTTGGCCAAATTGATTTCATTTTTTCCTTGTAATATTAGAAACTCTCTTTAAATTCTTTGTTTGGGTAACCTTCATGCATACCACGCTTACCAGCCAGGTGAAGCCATTCTAAAAGTGTACCATTTCCATGTAATACTTTTGTTGGAATTTCTTTATGCTATTTTGGGTAGATCCTGGACTTATAAATGTTCCAGCTCATATAGGCAGATTTGAGTATTATTTTCATTTCATGACTATTCTAGTATGTGTAAGGTAAAGTTTCAATATGTTTCTAATATTTTTATAATGGTTTTGACATTGGTTTTGCAATGGTAATTGTTTGAATACTTTCAGGCTCTGTTCTCAAAAATTATTGCTCCATCCACATTACTGTTTTTAACTTTTTCATCACAAGATTACTTATATTTTAATATATGATGGAACTTTTAAATTTTTGATGGTACATTTCTATAAACACGTGTGTGCAAAGTTAATGTCCTAGACTATTCCTATACTGATAATTGGAACATGGGCTCAAAATCTTAAGAGAATATAGCGGGAAAGACTGTGGGAGGGTGAATATAGTGTAACTATTGTATACATGTGTATGTAAACTGAAAGTGATAAATTTTGAAACTATTCCAAGAATCAGTGGAAGGAGGTAAAGGAGAATGGTAGAGGGGGTGAATTCAAGTATGATATATTTGATATATTGTCAGAAATTTTGTAAATGCCACAATGTACCCACATCCAGTAAAACAATAAAAAGATTCAAAGCAAAAATAAAGTTATAATCTACTTAAACAATAATTCAAACAACTTTTAAATAATGTATAGGATAGGCCTATTTACCAACTTAATGAAACATCTTCACATATTTTTTTAAATGAGAAATTTCTTAAGAATTCTCTAAGTGCCTAAAATATAATATATCTAGATCATCTTTATTAACACCATGATTAGAAGCCAGGTTATGACAGTATAACATCTAATATACCTTTTCCACTAAGAAGAAAAGATGATGATTTAATGTTATCCGATGCATTTCTTTGGAAAATTTGAGCATATCCAGGTATTTGGATCATGCTTTTATACTTATTCAGAAAAATGTTGATTTTCTTTTGAAGTCTTAACTTTCTCTACCTTTTATAGAATATAGTGCTAATGGTTTAAGACATCATGATGACAAACAAAGTCAAGAAGATACCAGACTACATTGGCCAGAGATGATGAATCAATCTAAGTAAATATTTATGCCAAGGGAAATACAGTTTAAAAAAGAAACTTCTTCTTAAAAACTTTCCACAGTTTAGGAAAATGTTATTGAGTTTTATCATCTTAAAAATTAATTTTTCAATTAGCAATAAATGAAATTAACTAATATGCAAGATGAAATTAAAAAACTGGCCACTGCATGGTTAAGTTAAAAAAGAAAAAAAAATCCAGTTATATAAATTAATCAATACTACAATATACAAAAAAATCATACAATAATGATGTCACAAATATCATAGAGAAATTTGTGTTAGGTCTACCTGTGAGAGTTATATTTTTTATTTATTTTCTTTTCAAAAAATAGCCTATGCTGTCTTTGATAAGCTAGCACCATGTGCCTGGAAGGATATCTGTTAGAAAATGCTGAACCCACACTTGTGTGATGTATAGCGAGGATTATCCTGTGACAGTACTAAATCAAGTGTTTCAGTATCCTGTTTCAGACCCTGAAAGGGGCTTATTAATGTTTTTTTGTATCTTTTGTAGACATTCGACTGTGTCATAGCTATTATACCATCAATTCCATACCAGATTTGATTGACTCAGAACCTTGATAGTCTTATACCTCTAAGCAAAAGTCCTAGATAGTCTTACAACTGTAGCCTGAGTTCCTCTCTTTGTTTTCTAGAGTCTAGTTATTTTTCTAGGACCTACTTAGCCTTCAGTTTTTCACTTCTAGATCTCAGATTTCTGATTTAAACTCTGGTAAGCATGGGAAATTTCACTTTATGTCCCTATCTTTAACTTATTAAATATTGCTACTTTATTAAAAAAATTTACAAATGTATAAAATATTTGATAAACAGGATACAAAGTCGCTTTCAAATTCATTAAGAGCTTTCTAGAATTAAGAAGTAGCTGCACTTCTCTGATTATCTAGTAAGATACTACTTCAGAATTTCTTACTTTATTTCCACACATATAATTCTGAGGTACAAGAATATTTCTAGTGTGTAGAGCTCAGTAGGAACGAGCTGTGGATGTTGGAAACTCAATGTAGCTGACATGGTGCCATCTTTCCAGCTGTGAGCAGGACAAAGAATGTGCCAGGGAATAGTCTTTCTTGCATGGAGCTTTTGGCTGCCTGGCGGAAACCAATCTGTGCCCACGGTCCTAGGGGCAAAGGAGAAGCAGTGGCTAGGTAGCAGCCTAATAACATTTTACGTAAGACATCTGGTTGTAAAATGTGATATCTATATTCCTATTGATGAATATAGACTAGCTGAGAGTGATCAGGGATATTTTACATGAAAAAGTAAAAAAAATTATTTGAAAAATGGTCCACCTTAACTCTATCCTCTTTCCTAGGTCCTCTTTAATTCAAGTTCTATTGCTAAGAATAGTTGATATTTTTACAATGAATTTCATACTCAGTACTACTAATAAAATACTAGTAACAGCCACGGAAGGAGAGAAGTGATTAGTAATTAGAGGATTGCCAATAATAGGTGAGAATTGTGGTTCGAAATCATTGTAGGTATTTGTAAAGTTTTCCTTGCACGTTTTATTCCTGTCCTAATGCTATCCCTGGTTTGATCCTCTCACTTTATCCAAGAAGTCCTTCATAATTTGAAACTTCCTTACAAAAAGTGCTATTTCACATATTAAAGTGCACTATTATAATATACACATTGGTGGTGGTGGTGCTGCTGATGTTAGTTTGTGCCATTTCAATTTACTGTAACAGGATTTTCTTTTTCTTTTCCTTTTTCCCATGAAAAGGTCTTAAGGGGAAAGATAGACAAATATATTGACACTATGAAAATTTCAGATATTTATCCATTATAGACTTCAAGCTTATTTTACCTATTTAAAAAATTTAAATTTAATAAAAAAAAATTAACAGGATATCACCTTCCAAAGATCCCTTGAAAAAGACATTGCAGGAGGAAAAAATTAGAAAGACACAGGGTTCCATAGGCAAGCAAATGTTCTTTTGTTGGTTGAATTATATGTATATCATGAATCTAAAAGAAAGGAGAGGCAACTTGTAGGAATTTTGTGTGTGTGAATACGTGAGATGCAGACATGTAAATGTATGTATATGGAGGGGTGTGTGTATGTATAGGGAAATGTAAGCAGGTTTATGTTTGTATCTGTATTTGTGTTTGGAGACCACAGGCATTTTTTGCAAAATAATACATCATGAATTGACCACTGACTAATAAAATTGCAATTATTATTACAGTATGTGGTAGAATTTCTGGGTTGTTACAATCTTGTTAGTCATAGATCTGAGCCTCAAATATTTTTTTTCTTTAAAACATGTTATGTGTGTGCTGCAAAAGTAAACTCAGTGAGATTACACATGTGTGAGTACAAAATACATGAGAAAGTTTTAAGTTATTTTTAGCATCCTAAAATCCAAATACATCTAGTATATGAATGCAATAAAGCAAAGCAACCCAAAAACATATACTTTGGAAATTCTGGTACTTGTTCTAGCCTAACCTCTTCATTTCCCTACCAAACTTACTGACACAAAAAAAGAAACTTACCTTTAGGTTTAGCAAGTTCTGTTTAAGACTGAATGTATAGTCTACATATCTAGAAAATTTTCCAAAATTCACAATAATATTTTAGAGGATGAGGGTATGCTGCAACATCAAATGTATTTTATCCTAAAAGAGTGATTTAGGAGTCAGGTTGTCTGTATTTGAATCCTGACCCCACATCTACTGTCCTGACATCTAGTCAATATTTCTTTCACAGACTTTTGTCATTTATATTTGAGGAATATTAAGAATTAATTTACTCAGGCACTGGTGGCCCATGTCTGTAATCCTAGCTACTCAGGAGGCAGACATCAGGAGGACTGTGGTTCAAAGCCATCCTGGGCAACAAACTTATCACAAAAAAGGGCTAGCGGAGTGGCGCAAAGTGAAAGCCCTGAATTCAAACCCTGGTACCTCAATAATAATAATAATAATAATAATAATAATAATTTATAGGATTTTTGAAAGGAATAAAAACTGAATACAGAATATTAAATTTGTGGTGGATATTGTAACTCTTAATGGTGTCTGGAAAATATCCAATTGTCAACGATATTTTGATTTATGATCATAATAAGTGATGAAGAGACCATGTTTCCTGTCATTTTCAGCTATTCTCTGTCATCTTATAATCAGTGCTCCTCAAAAAATAACATCAATATGAGGTCAGACCCATGAAGGCTTGGTCAAGGTAACTGAAACCTTGATTTCCAGCTGTTCACTTGTGCCTTCCTAGACACACCTTTTTAATTAGTCTATGTAATAGCAGATGCACTTAACATTTCTCTATACAATTTTTTTTTGATTTTGCAACCTTTAACATGGCTTTAGATTTTCTGAGCTGGTTCTGTGACCAAATATTTTCATTTGCAGTTGGTTTTGCTTTTTGTTTCCCTCTGAAATTTTAGCATCACAAATTGTAGGTGTAATAAATCTATAAGAAATTAAGGGGAAATTAGGAGGGCAGTCAGAACATACTGTGGCACCAAGACTGACAGAATCTAAGGAAATGGGGTGAGTCACTTATAAAAATAAAAAATACTCTAAATAACATTTATGGAAGTGGTCAGTGTTTAATGAGCTCTAAGAAAACAATCTAAAAGAGGAAGGAACAGAGCAGGTCTCTAAGCATGGCATTTTAAACAAAGATTAGCAAAGACATCTTTCCTTCACCTTCCTTCAGAACAGTCTCAGTAATTTAACATGTCAGAAAGATTTTAATGACACACTACTGCAGTTTTAATTAATTTTTTCATACATATGCAAGCACTCAATTACAGCCTTACCTCCTCCCCATATGCTCTAAGATTTGCTAGTAACATTTCAATTTAATGCATTGTTGCAGTGGTAGAAATATTGGGAGTGCTATTGTTTACAAATGAGGTCATAATAATACAGTATATTTTGAGGGGATGAACTTCTTGTAATATAGGAAAGAACACCAATTGGGTTACTGGTTTTTCAATCAGGTGTGTCTCCCCCACGCTGGATCTGTTTGGAAATGTCTGGAGATAGTTTTCATTGTCACAACTGGAGCAATGCTACTGGTATCAGTGAGTAAAGTACTTGGATGCTACTAAACACCCAATAATGCACAAAACAACACCCCACAACAACTTATCTGAATGTTAGGAGTATTAATTGAGAAAACCCTGTGTTAGGTGGAAATTTGTTCTACAAACATTGGATTTGTACTGAATAAACCTTATTGGTTCCTGACTATATTTAAATTATCATTTTTTAAAAAAACTTATTTTCAATAAAAATTGAGTAATCTAGCTGGGTGCCAGTGGCTCAGGCCTGTAATCTTATCTACTTCAGAGGCTGAAATTGGGAGAACTATGGTTCACGGCCAGCCCGAGCAAATAGTTTGTGAGACACTATCTCTAAATTAACCAGAGGAAAATGGATGGGATGTATAGCTCAAGCAGTATAGCACCTGCTTTGTAAATGCAAAGCCCTAAATTGAAACACCAGTTCCGCAAAAAAGAGAAAGAAATTGAATAACCTAGTTGATCTTAACTCTATAATAATCTGAGGTACAAGAAAGACTTATGAATTTGTTTCTCCCTATATGAAAGATGGTCTGTGTTTGTCATGGAGAAGAAAGAACAGAACACATTTTCTTTGAGTTCATAAAGAAGTTAACATTTGGATAATATTTATAAAGAAGACAGAAATCCAAGCTGAAAATGGCCACCACTCTCTGCAATTGTAATCAAAAGTTTAAGGAGGAACTGCAGTTTTCTTTTCCTTTCTTCCCTTTTTGTTTTTTTCTCTGTGCTGAGATTGAGCCGAGGGTGTCTTCATACTAAGCCCTAATACTCTTGCCGAGCTCCACTACCAGATCCTGAAATTTTGATTAATGGTTTCTAGCAAAAAATAAAGTGATTTCTCTTTTCAATTCCATATTTGGTAGCACTTGGCCTATCAGAAATAGAACAGGCGGTGTAAGGGGTTTCCAGTGAAGAGAGTCAGCATGGACGACTCTTCTGTTAGTCACTATTCCTTCTGCTCTCCACATTATTTATTGGTAAAAAGTAGATGAATAAAAGCCGACAGCAAATATGGAAACTTTCTGTGAAGGCAGAAAAGATTTAAGAAAAATGAACAATTATATTCTTGAAAAAAATCCTGGAAGTATTAGATCCGGTTATTTCTAATATCTGAAAAAAAATTTAGGAAAATATTACTTGTCTCATGCAATTTAATATGAAGACAGGCAGAGAAAAAGTGTGTGACTTGCAAATTAGTTCACTTGAGAGAACCCAGGTCTGAGCCATGCCAATTTTTCTTTTATTATTAGTAGGCCAGAGTATTTATGATACAGACACTCCATGAACCAAAACTTCCTGTCTTCTAGAAACACAGGAAGAAAGAAAGAGACATCATCAAATCTCCTGCAAAATTTTATTTACAAACAAATAAGGATAGAAGTGCCCTCGGTGGAAGAGGTAATAATTAATTGTAGAGATTAGTTTTCAGTTTGATGAGCTAAGATCCCAATTTCAACTACTGCTGCTTTGTGTATCTTCCTGAGATCATGAATTAACAGTTTCGCTTTGGGGCTCTGCTAGAAGACTTAAAATGGCTTAGACTGGTACCTTATTTAAATTAATTCTAAGGTCTCACTTGATATCAGGCCACGGTTACCATCTTCACTCATTTTTCATCAATATTTACTTTTATGTAATTACATTAAGTGACACAAATAATCTCAATGACACATTATCAGCTCTACAGACATACATAAACTTACTTCATTTTATTAAATCCAAAGGAGAAAAAAAGAGAGTAAAAAGAAAATTAATTGACCTTGAAAGGTGAAATCAAAGAAAGAACAAAATATAATCATTGATATTTATTATGTAACTCATTAGTTGTGGTCTTACAGTCTTACTCAGATACTCAGATATATATGCAGCACAATTATTTTAACACCTGTTAAGTGATAAACTGCATATGCCTTATTATTAGAAAACCTAAACATTTAAAGGTTAAAAGATTAAAGTATCATTAATCCTAAATTTACACAACTGACAAGCCATAGGACAGTCACCCTTAGAAAAATGGTGTGCCTTGAAAACAGGATTCAGTGTAATCCAATATGTATTTTCATTGCTCAAAACCATAAGCAAAACTTGATTATTCATGATTCAAAAATAGACCAAGAAGACATTTGTTTAAAATTTCCAGAATATTTACCTTTGCCAATGTTCAAAACATCAGGATTATTAAAATTTTAATAAACTCAGAGAAATTATCAAGTACTTATTTATCATCATAAATAAGAATAAACTGCTTCTCTAGTAAAATACTTACTAAAGTAGCCAATGCTGATGTTTAATTTTTTTTCCTTATCCCTTCTGTTCACATGTAAAGATCACACTTCATGGCACTCTTGCGGTAATGTGGCACCACATGACTAGTCATGGCCTGTAATTTGTGAGTTGGAGTAATGTGTGTCACTTCTGGGACCTTTATTTTCGAGTAATGTGTGTCACTTCTGGGACCTTTATTTTCAGTATGAAATCATCCAGAGCTCTGTTTTTCTCTGCCAAGGCCCTTAGTAATACTGCAGATAGCACGTGCTCTAACAACCTGAGTTCCAGAGTGAGGATAGTGAGCAAAGAAATTGGTTGTAGAGCTGGAACAATGATCTCCATGTTTTGAGGAGGCAAAGCATCTAGTAAAAATACTGCTTATGCTAACTTAGAAAGCAGATAATGTGTTGTAGTAGAAGGAATAATGGTCTGCAAAGATGTATGTGTTTTAATCTTCAGAGCATGTATTTAACTTTATATGGCAAAATGGATTTTGCAGCTGTATTCAAGTTCAGTTTCTTGGATTTGAAGATTACCATGTACTATCTAAATAGTCCAACTGTAATTAATTAAAAGGGGGCTTAGAGGAAAACAGCAAGGACAAATCAGAAAAGAGATATAATGAGAGGTGCAGAGGTTGGAGTGGTACTCTTTGAAAATGAAGCAAGAGTCCACAAGACAAATCCTGTAGGCATCTTGTAGAAACTTTAAAAAGGGCAAAAAAGCAGATTCATTCCTAATATTTCCAGAAGAAATAAATCTCTGACTTTAGTCTCATTGGACTCATTTTGGACTTCAGATCTACAGAAATGAAAAACAATAAATTTCCATCATTTAAGATCTGTCATTTTATCTTTCTGAACATGATCCTAAGACCCAAGCAAGAAAATTGCGTATAATTTACTATTAGAAAGACTATATATTTAACAAATATTAACATGTCATTGATCTTAAATTTGTAGGAGTGAAAGACCTTACAGCAGTCACTCTCCAAAGAATTGGCACAGACAGTACTTTCAAAGATCATAATGTAAATCCAAGTGAGCAGATGGCGATGAACAGATATTGGATTAATAGAAAGCAGTCTCATTCATTGAAGATTATTTCAATGATGATTATTTCTTCATTGAAGTCTATACTAAAATTAAGTGGGATAATTGAGAAACCACAGAAAGAGATGGATTAAAGTATTTTTATTAAGCACCTACTAAGGACATTGTCTGGGCTTGGACAAGTAGTATATAATGATATTTTTATTGAAGTCATTCTTGATTTTGTGTTTATCAATTGTGTCGCTCAGATTTTTGTTTCTTTGATGAAATAAATGATATAATTTATAAGGAAGAAAGATTTATTTTGGTTAAGGTTTTTGGAGACTTAGCACGAGGTCATTTGGTACCATTATTTTAGGGCCTGTATTGAGGCAAGGCATCATGGACGGGAGCATGTGTTGGAGCAAAGTTGTTCACTTCATGACAACAGATAAGAAAAGCAAGAGAGAAAAAGAGGAGGGGTTGAGTCTCAATACCAATTTCAATGGCACTCTCCAAGGGATTTGACTTCCTTCTGTTAGCCCCACCTCACAAAAGTTCTACTACTCCCAGTAGTTCCAGCAGCTAGGGATCAAGTCTGCAATATGTGAGCCTTAGGGAGATAAATTAAGATCTCAACCATAACAGTAAAGGATAAAGAAGAGTTGGTTTTGGTCTAGCATGTCATCTCTCAAGGCACTTTATTTTAGCATATAGTCTTAAACTCATTCTTTCCTTGGGAAAAGAATATAGTACAATGTGTCACACCAATAAAGCACATAGCTGAACGTATTTGTTTTTTGATTAAGGTACAATAATCCGCTGGGGGTGCTGCTTCTGAGGCACAGAACATGTATGCAAATTTCATCAGCTAGAGTACATAATTACATCATCATAGGGACTTAATACATTTTGGAAAACTAAATGCATAACCTGTTTATCAAAAAGAGTGCACACAATCACCCTCTGAATTTGGTCTTTCTTATCATTTACTAATTTCGATTTTTTTTCTCTTGAAACCAGATAGATTAGGCTCTTTCACACTTTCTTCCCATGATATTAATATGTAGCTCTTTCTGCTTAAAACATGTTAAGAATAAAATTGAAATTGCTGAATAACAAGACAAGGCCTATTTTAGTAGAAATTGTTTTTGCTTTGTCAGGAGTGGATGATATCTACAGTGAGTCCAGTAGTGGAGTGCGGCCAGTAATGACAGGGCTTTTTCTCCTCAGTACCAGTACCAGGCACAGAGATCCTTCATTGGAGATGCTTAATGATAAGATCATCACTCTGTTTTTGTTTGGAAGATTATTTTTCCTGATGTTGCCATGAGTTAAGTCAAAGTAGACAAAGATTATAGTGAAGATGATCATGTTTTTCATGTATGGGAATTGGGTAACTATTGCCAGAATCCGGTTTATAGTCTGTTTTCGATATTATGTGTCATTGAACCCTCAGCAAGTCAAATATTTTTAGTTTTAAAAAGATATAAGGCTTTTAAAAATTAATTTAGAATTCAAAATCATTGGATATCCTCATACATTGACTTTGCATATTTGCTACATAAAGGATGAAAAATAGAATGGCATCAGTACATAGCAGCTTGTTTGAAATATTGGTATTTAAATCCTAAACTAGACCTAGTCACTCATGTAGAAATTGCTGTTTACCAAATTTCCAATGATTGCTATGTGGATTAACAGTTGAGAGCATGGTTTGTACTTCCCATTCTAGGCAGCAACTTCTTCATTGCTCTGTCAAGCACATTGCATAAGTGCCCTGACAATGCAAAATCAGACACAAGAATTTCTCTTCTGAGGTTTAAGATTATTTTTCTAAATTTTGGTCTGGACTGCCATTCTCCAACCAGAGACCAATGTACCCCTGTAAACTTCAATAGATAGAGTGAATGTGGAAGGGGATCCCCTCACTTATTTGTAGAAAGCATTCATCATACTCAATGTGCTGAAGACCATGTGCAGTTACTAGAGCTTGCCAAAGATTTATTTTTCAAAAGTTACCCTTCCATGTTTTGGTCTAGAATGAGTTAAGTCACTTTCCTGAGACATAACATTTAAAAGATGTTGGAAAAAAAATCTGAGATGTTAACATAATATCTCAGAACTCAAAATTAATGAACAAACTCCATGATGAACAAAATAGAAAAATTTTAATGTACAGACAAGCTGTGATCCTAGAGTGATATGACTTGTTCTGAATTGAGTGATCCAAATTTGTCACGGAATACGATGGGTCAAAAATCTTACCTGTGGAAAGACCTAAGGTAAAGATTTCAGAGAATGTAGAAATATTTACTTTCTTATACCTTGGTACTATAATAATTATAAATAAATAAATAAATTATAGCAAACTCTTTCCTCAAAAGTCTCCATTTTTTTCTAGTGAAAATAATAGGCATATGGGAAAGATTGAAGAGAAGTAAACATTCTCCAAAAATGCATCTGAATTTTTATGAAATGGCATGACATGGCATTTGAAAAATATTTTATTTAACAAGTTAGCAAAGAGAATTCTTTAGTCACCAGATTTACCACATTGTTACATTTTTAGTATAAAAAGAACGTCTTCTTTTAAAAAGAAAGAAAAAGTTTTAAAGATATTGTGCTTGTTCCAATTTCCTAGAGTAGAAAATATAGCTGAGATTATGCATGAATGCTTCTTTGAATCTCAGAAAAGAATATTCAGAAACAAAAGATAGCAAAGAATGCACCATTATTTGATGGGGTTATGAGTCCCCAGTCTGTAGAGCTGTAGGACTTTGGGAACATAGACAGTGTCAGAGAGGTACTTATTCTTCCAACAATGAGCATGCCATAAATAACCATCCACATGAAAGGCAGAATGAGCATTCTTGCATGTCTGGATCAAAGATTATTCTATGAAAATTATCAAAATTCTCTAGAATCTACTGTGCTGTTGTCCAACTACAATCCAAATTGGATCCAAGGACGATGAGACTAAGATGCACTGAAATTCAACCACAGACTCACCCATCATGCCAGAAAGCATGCACCTAGTGACCCTAATATTGGTAGGTGTGACTTCCTTCAGATATTTGACTTAACATCACTGGGTATAATGTTCTTTCCTATGGGCAAGTATTGTATTTCTAATCAGACTCTCAATAGGTTATTTCCTATTTGTTGTACATTTCCTTATAGACAAATCTTTGCTGTTATCTGAACAATGAACACTTCACTTTGAGTTTTTTTCACCTTTCCAACTTTAACTCCCATTCTTTCCTAGTGCAAAGTCTTCATGCATGTTAATAGACTTCTTATCCTTGCAGAATGCATTATGTTTTTGTACTTCCATAATATGCCTTTCTTATCTCCATTTTCATTTCCAATATCTTTCTCTAAGCAATGCTTTGCTTTTCATATCAACATTATTCTGCCCATCCAACTACAAAATGGTCTTTCTCCTTTCACATTTTATAAATGAGCATTCAAATAAATAATAGTTTATTATTCCCCTTTTAATAATGACACACTTCTCTAAATTTTTTTTCTATTTTTTAATATGTTTGTGTCATGATTTGTAATTGGAATAAGATACTTTCCAAAGCTACCACGTAGTTTATTTTTTTATTAATCTCCACAGTACATTCTGGGTTCCTGCAGCACTGGGCTTTCCCCAAATCCCCAGCTCAATGAAACAAGTTTAGGGTAGAATAAAAGGGGATAAATTCAATGGTTTATATAATTACTTGTAAATTCTGACTTAAACCCATAAAAATCTAATGACCTTGATGCTTCCCTCTCATTTACATTCCACAAGCTTAATTAGTTTCATTAATATTCATTAGCTATTTCACTAAATATGATCAATTTTCTTTCCTTTTCTATTTCCATTGCAAGTTCACTAAACCAACAACCATATATTTTCCAGTACTATTCTGATTGCCTACAAGCCAGTCTTTTACCAATCCATTATGTGTGTTATGAAGTGATCATAAAAATACTTATCAGAGCAATTATATACTTAAAGCTCATACTAAGAAATCTGAAGTGAGACATGGATAGTGATACAATAATAGTAGAGGGCTTCAATATTCTGCTTTCAACAATGGACACATAATCTAGACAGAAAATCAATAAAACGAGACTTGAAAAGCACTAAGACCAACTGGACCTAACAGCAAATACAGAGCATTGTACCCCAAAACAGGAAAGACACATATTTTTCAAGTATAGAAAGAACATTCTCCACAACATAGCATATGTGTTTAGCCAAAAAACAAATCTTAACAAATTTAAGAAGGTTGAAATAATGCCGTGTATCTTTTCTGATCAAATGTTACAAAACTAAAAATCAATAATAAGGAAAACTGCAAAATTATCTATAATCAAATTTAAATATCAAAATCTAAATTTAAATATCAAATCTATTTAAATATCACATCTAATATCAAAGTTGTCTAACATATTATAACCAATATATTAAAAAAATTTTAAAAATAATTTTAAAATATCTTGAAACAAAGGCAAGTGGACATACAACATACTAAAATTTATGAGATGCAGCACAAACAGTTCTAAGAGGATAGTATGCAATGATAAATAACTACCCTATATTATGTAAAAAGAATGATCTGAGATGAAGACTCTAACTTTACACAATAAGGTACAAGAAAAATAACAAATCATAACAAATCAAGCCCAAAGGCAGCAGGAGGAAGGAATAGAGATGGAGAAACAATGGAAATCATCAATAAAAGTGAGAATTGATTTTTAAATGACACAATCTACCCCCATCACAAAAATTAAAAAATGCTAGAAGCCATAAAAAATTGGGGTTTGAAAAGATAAAAAAAATAGTAAATCCTTAGTTAGAATAACAAAGAAGAAAGGAACAGACTCACTCAGTTAAATAAAATAGAGAGGAAAGGTTACAATCAATGCCACAGAAATACAAAGGGTCATATGAGATTGAGGAAAATTACATACCAATCTATTAGATAATGAAGAGGAAATAGATAAAGTCTTAGAAACATACATCAAAATAACCTTGAATTATGAAAAAAAAAAATCTAAATGAACCAATAACTAACTAGTAAGTAGATTCAATTACTAATCGAAAACTTCCTAACAAAGAGAAACCTAGGACCAGATGGCTTCAATAGTGTAATTTTCCCACTATTTAAAGAAGAATTAATATCAGTACTTTACAAAGTCTTCAAAAAAATTCAAAAGAGGAAATTCTTTCAAAGTTATTTTATTAGACCCAGTGCTTCTTAACACTGTTCTTGGCAATGATTTTTTGGATATAACTCCAAAAGCATGAGCAATAAAAGCAAAAATCAAGTGATATTGCATTAAACTAAAAAGTTCCTGTACAGCAAAGGAAATAATCATATCAAAGATATAAAATATGGAACATGAGAAAATTTTTATAAACTATATGTTTATTAAGGGGTTATCTTAAATATAGAATAAAATCACCCAACTAATTATTAGAAATAAGTGAACCAGTAATAAAATGGGTAAAGTACTTGAACAGATACTTGCCAAATGAAAACATGCCAATGGAAAACAGGTACATAAAATGTTTAACTTCTCATTGCTCTAATCATCAAGGAAATAAATTAGTAGAAGACAATATGAAGGTTTCTCACTAATTAATAATATATTGTGTACTTACAAATTGCTAAAATAGTAAATCCTAAATGATCTTCTCATGGAAAATGATGTGTGTGATCTGATGGTTACATTCATAGGCTTGATTATTTGACAATGTACACACATATGGAAACATGGAGTGGGATCCTGGTGAAATGAATAAGAATTTCTGATAATTGCTAATTCCCCACTGTTCTGTTACACCAACTGCATCATCCATGTTTCTCTGGATGTAATTCAGTAAGATGAATGTACCGATTATTACTACATTAAAATTTCCTTTTCTTGTACTTTATAGCTAATTCCCGTAACCAAAAAAGTACTATACTTTATAAAAAGTCATTACTATGTTACTGAGAAATATTTTTCATTACAGAACTTTTGTACATGCAAAAATGATACCTGTTGAAACTATTCCAGGAATCAGGCAAGGGAGGGATAAAGGAGAACAGTAGAGGAAGTGAACTCAAATATGATATATTTGATGCATTATAATAACTTTTGTAAATGCCACAACATACCCCCACCCAGAACAACTATAAAGGGAAAAATAAAATTTAAATAATTGGAAGTCTCCTGTAAATTGTGGCACAAACATACTATCAAGTTACAGGTAGTCAAAAAAAATTAAACATGCCGGGTGCCAGTGGCTCACACCAGTAATCCTAGATTACTGAGACAGTGAAACCCCATCTCCAAAATAACCAGAGTGAAATGGACTAGAGACATGGCTGTAGACAGAAGAGCACTTGTTTTACAAGCACAAAGCCCCAAGTTCAAATTCCACTCCCATGAAAAAAAATGAAGTCTAGTCTATTTTAATACCATGAAACATATTCAGAATATATTGCTGGATAAAAAGCTAATTGGATATTATGTATGGAAGGATATAGTTTGTCAAAAAGGAAAGTATGTTTACATGTAAATATTTTAAAAATAAAAAGAAACATAAAATTAATATTACCAAAGGAAACAGATTGAATGGAATGTATGGAGAGAAACTATTTAGAAGTTTGAATTCTTAGACTACGCTTCTTCTTTTTTTAGTTTACTTTGGCAACTGTTTAAATAATTTATGTATTTTTGGAACTAACTAAATTTAAGAAATAATGTCCAAAAATAATGAATGACTTTATGGCAATGGTTCCTGTTAACATTCAGATCATATCTTTGGGTTCCTTGGAGAAATGACTGATTTTTGATTGAAAACACAAACTTCTGCAAGGTGAATTCAGTTACTATTGGTACTTAAAAGAAGCTATCAAAGACTATTGGATCACGTTATAAGACTCAAGAGTTACTTATACAAATGACCACCAAAGCCAGGCATGGTGATAGGCACCTGTAGTCCCAGCTACTCAGGAGGTAGAGGTAGATGAATCAGTTGAATCTATGAATTCAACACCTGGACAATATAGTGAAACTACATCCCTCTCTTTCTTTCTCTCTGTCTTTCTTTCTCTTTCTCTTTCTCTCTCTCTGGCCAAATATGGGACAGATTCATATCAGTAAAGAAAATGATGGCAAAGGATTTAAAAGCACGAAATGTGTTAACATCCATGCATTTATAATGAAGATGACTTCACACACACAATCACATGTACCACTATAAGATGCTAGCACATCAACTCACTATTGTGAAAATGACAAATAAGCCTACAGAACCAAGAATTTATAATGTATTTCTATACTACTTAAAAAATCAAATGTGTCAAAGCCAGCTGTTAACCTCATGAATTTTAGCTAATACACGTTAATTGTAGCATCTATCTTTTTGTTTAAAACCTGGTCTCTGCAAATTTCAAAAAACTATTTTACTAAGGTACAAAGGGTTTTTACTGGGACATTTACAATATGAATATAATGTACTTTGTTCAAATTCACCTCATCTACATTACTCCTTCTTAAACAACCAGCCTCCATGCCCTCTCATTTTTAACATTTTTGGTAGGTTTCATGGTGTTATTTTCATATATACATACAATGTACAAACTTCTTTCCTGAGGACAGGATTTTTCAGAAAGAAAAAGAAAAAAGCCTCACACTTAGACAAGGAGAAAACTCTGCATGTGTTTGGGGAAGGGGATATTTGGGTTGGCGAACCACTTCTGAGAAGTCCTATCAATTGGACAGACAAAGACAAATTTGTAGTTAGATGTTCATTCTATACATGTCATTGACGAATCTCATTTAGTATTATACTGCATTAGCAAGAGATGCTTCAAAGATAAACTTAAAAGTGAACTACAAAATAATAAGTAAACAAATATCTCTAGAGGACCTTCTTTCAAGTTGGAACACAGCATAACCCATACAATGAAAATTCTAGGAAAAATAGTATTTCATAGTCAAAATTTGAAAACCAGCCTTTTACTGAGAGACTGGAGAAACAAAATAGATGAGTCACATAAGACTTCACATATTAAAAATTTCTACAAAACCATAGAAGAAAAATATGTTTAACATATTTTTAAAACAAGAATATTTGAAAATATGGGCAGCAGAGTCTATACAAATCAAGCACAAGCGAATTGATTAAAACAAGTATAAATGAAAATGTCATACTAAAAACAGTAGTTAAAGGCATATTGGACAAATGTGAAAAATGAATTAGTAAACTAGAAATAGATCCTAGAAATTATCCAGAAAGCAGTAAAATGTAATAGGATTCAAATTTGAGCAAATCTTTCTGAGTTTAACAGATGAAAAAGGAAAAAGAAGGATATAGAAGATTTGAACATGTTACAAGCTTTTCTGTTAGTCTTTCTGTAATACTTTATCTTCAAGAAAGAAGCTAAGTTTCCTGTATTAGCAAAAAGTTAAGAGGGTTTGATCTATATGACTGGAGGATATGTATTTTTTCCAAATAACAGAATATTTATGTTCAGTATTATGAAATTATATCGGAAAGAAATAGCATAGACAGACTATAAAACTCATATTTGAGATAAGATAATTCTAAGTAACTTTGGGTTCAAAGATAAAGATAAAATTATACTTACCTACATATATACTAACAAAATAATAGGCTGCTGTACAGCAAAGCATGTAGATGCGGAAAAACTGATTTATATGGCTATTTATAATCTTAAATGTCTGATGTTTGAAGGATGGCAAATGTTTAAATTACTATGTCAAGTTCAAGAACACAGCCATAGAACATTTTAAGTAACAAACATAAAATTGAAGATGAAAAATAAGAGAGAATAAAATACTGATATACAAATGTATAAGTGGCTATGAATTATAAGAAAAGTTGTTTATGAAAACACTATTGAGATAATTATAATTCCTTCTTTTGTTGGTGGTGATGCTGGGGCTTGAATTCAGGTCCTCCCTCTTACTATGCAGGTGCTGTACCTGTTGAGTCAAGGGTACACACACATTTTTTCGCTTAGGGTACACACACATTTTTTCTCTAGTCTAACCTCATACAGAGATTTTCCTATCTGTGTTCCCCCATTTAGATGGGATTAGAAACATATGCCACCATGCTTGGCTTATAATTTTTTTTTTCTTTTGCAGCACTGAAGTTTGAACTCAGGGCTTCATGTTTGCAAGGCTCTACCAACTGAACCACATTTCTAGCCCAATTATATGTCCTTGTTTCCATATCATCCTAAAACTTTAAAAATGCAATTTATACCAGCTTAACATGAATAACACATAAGCTCTGCTTTTTCCAGCCATGTCTTCACCTCTTTTTCCTTACTAATATCACAAAATTACATTCTCATATATTATAGCTCCCTCAAATTATCATTTTAAATAAATGATTCTCAAGTTATATGAATATGTATTATAATATATTATATAAAATAAATATATAAATTAAGCAAAATGTAGAGTTGCAAGGTAAAGCTACAATAGAACTAAATTTTAGAATAATTTTAAAAATTCCATTAGTCTCTTATATTAGGTAGGAAACAGGTACAAGAATTGAGTGCTGTTACAGTAATAGTTTCCATAGTGGCTTTTGTTTTGAGATCTTTACTTCTTCATATAGCTTCATGTTTCTGTCTATTGTTTTTTCATTACAATCTGCAGGATTTCTTTGAACATTTTCTGGATGGTAGGTCCAGTGGTAACAAAGTGGACAGCTTTAGTTAATCTGGGAATTTCTTAATTTCTCCCTCAATTTTTGAAGGAAAGTTTTGCTGGATGTAAAATTCTTGTTTGTCTAGTTTTTCTTTTAACACACTGAATATATTGGTCCAATGCCTTCTGCCCTCTAAAAGTCTGATAATCTTAATGACAATAGATTACATGTGATGTCTGACTTTTCTTGTACTGTTTTTTAAAAATAGTCTTTGTTTTTAACTTTAGAAATTTAAGTATGGTGTTTTGATGTGGCTCTCTGAGTTCATATTAATTTTTTGTGATTATTCAATACTCATCTTCATATCTTTCTTTAAACTTGGTAAGTTTTCAGCCATTATTTCTTCAAATATTATCTTTTCTTTTCTTTTTTTTTTTCCTTATCCTTTTGGGGTTTTACAGTGCATATGTGATGTGCTTGCTATGTTCCACAGGTCATTTAGTCTCTGTTCACTTTTCTTCTCTCTCTACCCTCCTTGCCTCTTTCCTCTCTCCTCTTTTTTTTCCTCTCCCTTTCTTTCTTTCCTGTCTCCTTTGCCTCCCTCCATCTATCTCTCTCTCCCTGCAGCCCTCAGACTTGATCACTTCCATTGTTCTAACTTCAAGTTCACTAATTCTTTCTTCCACTTACTCCAATATATCTTTGTATGTTAGTGGCTTAGACAAAAGAACATGAAAGTTTTGTCAAGAGAGAGGGACAATGATCAAGCAATGATTTTCAGTTACCCTAGATGGGTAACAATCTAGTTATTCTGGATGCATTTTGCTCTGCATGACCAAATATCGAATTTGCTTCCCATACTCAAATTCTACAAGCCTAAAGTCAAATAAGAATGGCTATAACATTGCAGTATTAAGTAGAATTATCTAAATTCAGTAAAACAAGCATCAGGTATAAGCAAATACTGAGTTTTCATAATCCTATAGTAGATCTTTACTGTTGTAAAGATTAACTTTATATGTTAGACACATTTTTTGATGAAAGACCAAAAAATGAATAAACATATACAGTAAGATCTTAAATTTTAGTACTTACTAAATTCCACAGCAGGAAGTCATGTTTAAGAATATGACTGTGGATTCTTCCTTTAGCTACATCTATGCTTTAAAGAATATTTTGTTACTGTTGTGAACAATAGTGAAGTTTGAGCTCACGGCCTTGTGTTTGCTAGCCAGCTCTAGTAGTACAGTTGCCTCCAGCCCTCTTTGCTTTGGTTATTTTTCAAATAAGGTCAAACAAACAGAAAAAGGTCTCACTTTTTTCCTAGGGCTAACTTTGGTCCTTAATCCTCTCACTGATGCCTCCCACATAGCTGGGATTACATAAATGCACCGCCACAGTTTGTCATAACATCATGCTTTTTTGATTCATGGGTATATGTCTTGTCTTTACTGACTCTATTACTATCTATGTGAGTTTTTAATCTCTTTTTAGTCTCAGTTTTCCAATCTACATGATCTGTTTTAGGTCATATTGTTATAACAAAATACCATAGATAGGGTAACCATAATGGACATTTTTTCTCATGGTTTTAGGGTTTGGGAAGTCTTGTATTAGGATGCCAGGTTATTGATCAGTAAACTTTGTCTTACTGGTCAGTCAATGACAGATTTCATGCTGTATCCTCACATGAATGAGAGAAAGGTGATGAGACCCAGAAAGGGGAGAGGGAAAGAGAGAATGAATATGAATATGCTTTCTGGCCTTGTGCCCTCTGTATCCATCTCTCTCTCTCTCTCTCTCTCTCTCTCTCTCTCTCTCTCTCTGCCTTTTCCATTTTCCCTTTTCTCTTCTTTCCTTTTCTTTTTTCTTTCAGTGTTGCTATGTGGTGCAAGCTGGCAGATCCTCCTGCCTCACCTTCTGAGAGCTAGAAGTACAGGTGTGTACCACCATATCTCATCTGGTCTATTCTTCAAAAACACTAGTATCATCAGGAGGATTCACCTTTATGACCTCATCTAAATGTAGCTACTTCCCATCATCCTCACCATCACATTGGGTGGCAAAGCTTCAACATGAATTTTTTTGAGCAGGCACACAGACATTTCAGTCCATAACATAGAGAAAATAAAATTTTATTGTGATAATATTACCACATATAATAAATAGTGTTGTGAAATTTTGGTGGAGATTAAATGAGACAATGCTTATAAATTACTGATTTGGTGACTATTTAAATGGACATACAGATAATTTAATTACTATTCCTTTAATTGCTTTAAGCAGTAGAAACATTTGTTGGTTCTAGGAGTGCTTTGTAATAACTCTATCATCATAGCATTATGAAAGGGATTATTGTTCACAAAACAGTATACATATGATGTTAGTTCATATGATTTTCCATGCTAGCTAGCAAGACATTTAGTAATACAACAAGGAATCTTTTATTTTACAGTGGGTAATTAATTGATTTATAATTTAGTAATGGAGATTATCAGAAAGGTACAATGAACCTAGTCATCCTTTATGCAGAAACCTGAAGTCTTACTATAGAGGGAAAAGTAAATAAAGCTCAGGAATGTTCCAGTAATAAAACCATCCCCAAAGTGAGTTAAAAGCTTAAATTTCCAAAGACATATGCTACCCACCATCAATTTAGGTGCACTGCCTTGATTCTTAAATGAGAAGTATCACCCAAGATAAACAAAAAAGTAGTGGAGAGAAATAATCTGTGTCTGGCCAGTACATTAGTTTTGTAAAAGATGTTAAAGTGTTTCTGTAGTTAGCAGAAACTTCCATTGACCTAACCAGTGAACCCTTATCCAAATTACACTCTGGTAATTTGCTGAACCCTGAACTGTAGGGATATTTTTGCTGCTTTTAACACAACTGTGGAGAAAATAAAGATTAAAAAGAAATAAATATTTAATATCAAACATATTTGTCCTCATGTATGCAGTGGTGGCATAGTTAATATATTCTTTACTCAAGATGCATTAAAAGTCACAATGTGTGGGAGCAGAAATAGTTTAAGTTGCTGGTAAATGTGTAAATAAACAAAAGTTCTATAAATTCTATCAGAAATTTCTTATAAATGGGTAGACAACTAGAGTGAACAAAAGCAAAACTAGCTTTCAAAGCCAAGTAGCCACTTGTCTTTATTCCAGGGATATTTGCCAAGCCTACCATAATTAACTTTTAAATTTAATTTAGTTTTTAATACTTCAGGTGATTTCAAGTCCATTCCTCATTTAAAGACTTCTTAGATAATATACAAATCTTGGCAGAATAGCAAAAGGGGTAGCAATTAAGTTTTCATTAGATAAAACATGAGTAGTAATTCACATTTCAATAGCTTCCATGAAGGAAAAGCTGGTTGCAGGAATAATGGATAAATTGTCAAAGAATAATAGGAAGAACAAGAAGGAGGCATTGAAAGAGAAGTTTTGAAATCCATAGTTGTGATCTTTGCCTTTTCAAAGCATTTTCTAAGACAAATTAAAAATCTTTTGAGAAGCAGAACTTTTACACATTGGAAAAGATGTCAACTGCCATCTTATAAGCAAAGAAATTATTTGTACAATTTGTTGCATTGAGATAATGTCATCAGATGAAGAAATAAGAAGATAATTCAACATTTTGAGAGAGTTGGGTAGTTATTATGAAGCTAAAAATGCCTTCCCAGAAATGTAAGGCTCATGAATAGGTAAATAACTTTTATAATGCTGATATTTTGTTACTGACTCAAAATTACCAGGTGATGATGGTAGTAGGTGGCGATAGCAGCACTTTTTCAAAATAAACAAAAGCTAATATTGTGTTAATCACATACAACTATTATTGGGTAGACTTGTGCTGAATTTAATGAAAGAGGTAACTATTAAAAACTTTGCATAAAGACTGAACCTGGAAGTTGAGCAGAAATATTCACTTTTGTATCAATTCTACCAAGGACTTATGCAGAAACCATAAAAAAGATATGTGTAATGCAAGTTATTTTTACCCAATTATATGGAAAGATGTTTTTGTCTTTTTGTATTTTTTTTGGTAGTATGGGGGCTTGAACTCAGGGCTTCAATCTTTCCAGACAGTCACTGTTCCATTTGAGCCATACCTCCAGTCTTTGTGTCTAGTCCTAAGCAAAAATAAAATAAAGTCGTATTTGTTACTGAAAGACATTCACTGTTTTCTTCAGGGTCTTCTCTAAAAATGGAGAGCAGTACCCTTCTTCCATTTCTACAGAGCTCATTTCCTTTTGTTTCTGACTCTTACCACTTTCTGTATACTCTTGTCTTCTGCAATGACCATGTTGTGTACAGTAGACATAGGATCACCATTCTAAATCCATGTCACATGCCTTCCAACTACATACACCCAGATCTGCAAGACCTTCATTTGCTAAACCAATTAAATAATCTCACTGCTATGACACAGAATGTGTTTCTGAGGTGGGTGAGAACTTGATATTTTCCTTGTCATAGGAAGCAATTGGAGCAGAGTATGGAACAATTGGTCAGTAGTTGGAAGGAAGAGAGGATATCTATCTCTGGTCCATGTATGGAAATGTATGCAGATAGATTCTGTAATTCCTATGATGTGGGAAATCAGCTGTGAGATGAAAGTCAGCCTGACTCCAGTCCTTACCATTATAGGAGCCAAAATTCTTTGTTCTTTAACCCATATAGATCTATAATTTCTCATATGAATAACTATAACCTTGCAATAAATGTACTTAATTTTCCTATTAATTTTTCATTTGTCTAAGTTCATTAAAGTTCATGATAGATTAGAGCCTAACTAATCTGATAAATTAATTAAGCCCACTGTGACATTTAATGTAGCCTCTTATGTATACTCACATACATTTTAATTAGCCATTTATAAATCTTAACTTTTTTTAACTTAAATTTCATATCAAGTGCCAGATTTTGCAGAAATGTTTTTAAAAGCAAATACTATTCAGTAAATTTTTTCTCTGTATTTTTGCCCCCTACAATTTTAAAATTAGTAAAGCACATGTAGAAATCCACACCTGCTTCTACTGCCAAATATTTGATTAATTAAAAAGACATATGGCTTCATTGCTTCATAAATAAAATTATTTACTTTTTTATAAGGATGTCTTAAATGTGAGAGATTTTTTTTTAATTAAGCTTAATATTTTTCTTAAAATTTGAAGAGTACAAACCCCAGTTCTTTTCAGAATAGAAATGAAATTCTCATATGTTATCTTCATTTAGAAATATATGTTATTAAGAATGAATTGATTGCCATAGAATTTCTCAGAAATAGTTTTGCCATTTTATTTGCTTTAGCTTATAATTATCTTATACATAAGGTCATCACATTATGTTATTTTTCAATTTACAGAAAAACCTTTCTCTCTGTGAAAATTTCTTTCTTATAACCTTACTTATACATGAGATTTCATCATCACAACATCCTCCCAATTACAGTAAATAACTTTTTCATTAAGGGAAACTAAAATACCCCATTGAAGGGATTCATACTTTACTTTCTTACTAGTTGTTGGAATTCAGTACTAATAAATTTATCATTACTTTCCTTAGATTAAACTTAAATAATTAAGGACATGTGAAAATAGAAACATGCTGAAGTAGAAAAAAAGAGGAAACTATTAGAGCTCACAATGGATAAACAAGTTAAAGAAATTAAGAAGAGGATCACTGCAAATTCCTCCTACCACTTTCCCCAGTTCTAGTTTTCTTCATACTGCCCATCCATATAAATCCACCAGGGGGCCTCCAAGGGCCCTTACTGATTGATCAGTATATGAGATATAATAATGGTATGCGAAATACCATTTTTTTCTGCCCTCCTCCAGAAAAAACTAAAGTTAGTTTTCAAAAGAGGATTACAAAAACGCAAAATAGATTAGAAGAAATGTTATGTAAATAACCAAAAGGAGAGAAGGAGAAGGGGAAGAAGAGAGGGAGAAAACCGGAAGGTACCCCAAAGTTTACTTTGTGCAGTGGCTCTCAATACATGCACAACACTAGCTTTGATCAACATACAGATAATACAGCTTCATTTGAGGTTATTAGAATAAGTAAAAGCAAATCCTCCCTGCTTTATTTCTATTAAACATTTAGAATTCACTCTAAAAACATTAGATTCATTTCCTATTCTGTTTCCCATTATCCAAGTAGACTTGTACATATATTTTACTTTGAAATAATATGGTTAAAATTCCTTTAAATTGAGAAAATCATATTGATTATCCTGAAACTAGGTGAAGGCAACATATCTTGGAATAGAAGAGTTGTAACATGAGAAATCCAGGTCAGGCTTGGGAATGGTAGAAATAAAGCAAGGAGGATCTGCTCCATCTGGAAATTTTACTTATCACTTTTGCCCACATATCAGAATTCTATCCATCTTTGAAAGTTCAGTTCAAATATCAGCATTCACTGAGCTCATTTCCAGTGCCCCCACTCAGCATGATGACTCTGCATCTCCACAGTGATCTGTTCCCTCTATGCCATTTAATATGTTCTACGGCCTTGGATATATTTCTAATCTCTCCTTTAGTAGACTCTACTTTATCCTTTAATCTTCATATTCTATCTCACAATAAGATATCAAGAATAAATTTTTGTCATTTATGTTACTATGTTCTTTCAACTAAAAACTAGTATTTCTTTCTTATCTCAAGAATGAAATAGTTTCCTTTTTGTGTTCAGATAAATACTAGTGGACTCTTTGAAGTAAAAGTGTAGTTTTTCAGCTATTGAATAACTTATCCACACTGGGAAGCAGAGGACAATAGAGTAGTAATATGTAAATAAAGTCAGTTCTGGGAGAAAGAAAGAGAGAGCAAGCAAATTAAAGCAATGTTCAGATAGTGATTAATCTGGGAAGTCTTCTTTATGGGCCTAAGTAGGTGTCTCTTATATTTACCTAATTTCCTAATTGAATTTCAATCTCAAAAAGTATAATTTTTGATTAAAAATTTGGAAATAAAAATTTGCAGCTAATGGATTTTTCTTACATTTATTAAGGTCTGAATATCTTAATTATTTTGTTTTGACTAACTAAAGGCTTTTAAGGACTGGAAAAACTCAAACATGAACGTTACATGTGTCTCTATCCACCATTCTCTAAATCTCATTTGGAGCATGGACTGATATTTATGCAGATGCCTTCTCTGCTGAAGTCAAATATTATCACTTGTCATTTACTTCATACTAAACATTGATGTCAGAGTTGATCCAGTAGATGAAATGGTGCCACTGAAAACTATACATTGATTTGTGTTAATTTCAGACATTCAGAGAAAGTGAAAGTGAGGTTGAAAAACCATGTGGAATAGGAAAATGCATTTGAATTGACATGCCATTCTTTTAAAGAGCTTTTATTTGTCTGGATTATTCTGTTGTTTTGGCTTGGAGACTTTCAAAGTATCTAACAAAAGGCTTATTATATGCTTGACTGTACAGAGCCCCATGACTGAAGAAATTGAGTTGGTGTGAAGTTCTGTTCTTTGGAGGTTGTGGATATAATGTGATTAGTTGTTGACATTCTGAAGGGTGTAAATGGATTTAGAACAGAGTAATGGACACAGATTGCATCTTTGAATTAGCTGCCAAATGGTTATAAAATCAAGAACTTTCAACCAATTTACTTATATTTCATTCTTTTAGAAACCAAACAAGAAGATAATATGGCACTAACATGTTTAAAGGGTGATTTACATAGATTTCTAAATATATATGAAAATTCTAGATAGGACCTTGACTTTACTCAGATGTAGACCAGTAACTAAATAAGAAATTGATATTTTATCTGTCATCTAGAATTTTTTTCCTGTTTCCAAAAATTTGGGATAGTGGTTGTCGTTTGGATCCAGAATAAAAGTGAGTGACTAACTGCTTAGGGGTATTAAATACCAGAATTTACTCCTACCTGAAACTCTGACTTTGCCTACATTCTCAGGTTCTCACAGTAGCATCTAGAAACAGATCACAGAAGAGTGATTCTTAATAGTGCATAAAACTGAAACTACTGAAAATGCTGAATTTCTTGTTAAATAGGAATCTTGCAAGGCATCTGGAGATTTCCAAACAAGTTTGTGCTCTTGTTTTGGCACATGTGACTTACATAGCTAACGTCTTAATTTCAGTCCACACAGTGAGTATCATGGCTTCCCCTCAATTTGATCCACTCTCAGAACTGCCAGGTTATACCTGGCCTTGGTATGGTGCCACTTCTGAACAGGAAAAATGACATAACATCATCAGGAAAACTAACTCAGTGGTTGTAGTGGATTAAAACCAAATAAGAGAAGTCATTATTGTAATTCCACCTGGCCCCAAAACAAACATGATTCAAAACAAAGTAAATGACCACACATCTCTTTATTTCACCCAATCTAGGTAGTTGCTTCTCCTTTATCAATCATGACTTTAAATCTGCACTGCTTCTACTGTTCTTAGATAAAAAATATTGATGTGCCCAATCACAGAATTACCCTCACCTATCAACTCTTAAACCCCAAAATAACCTGTCTGTTTAAGCCCTTCTTAATCACCTAATACAATATCAAATTTTATAACGAACACTTTTTTACTAAAAGCTTAGGGCATTTTAAAGAATACAATATTCTCAGTGATTCCTATATGACAAGCACTGTGTTAACTGTTTTATGAGCATTAACTTGTTGATCCTTACAATAGTCCCAGTAGGACAGAAATGTCATTATCTTTGCTCTGCACACTGTAAAACTAGTCTTATGAAAATTAAATATATTATCCATGATCTCTATGCCAGAATACAAAAAACCAAAAAATCGCTGCTCACTACACCTGCCTAAGGCAGCGTAGTCCTCAGCTGCTACATGTTTGATCCACCACTGTGTTCCATCAAGGCCACTCTTCTCCCAGCTGATTTCCTCAAACACAGAACCCAAAGTACTATTCCTGAAGCACAGAATTTCTCTAATGGACATCTACAACTCAGAGACTCCCCATTAGCCTGAACAAACCTTCCCTAGATCTGAGCTGCAGCCTGAGAAAGTGCTTATCCAACCCTCCCACTTCCTCCTCTTTTATTAAGGATAATCAACATACATGATAGTCTCAAAACTATCTTGTTTCCTTCCCTTTATTACTATAGACATTTCCCCAATATATCTCTTGCTCTTCTGTCCCATCTAGGGATCTCCTTAGAAAAATGGAACTCAAATAACCACTTAGTATAATCAAATGAGTTGAAATTTTAATGTGATTCACTCTATTGCTGCCCCTAGTACTTATAATGGTTAATGAAGAAATTGAACCACTTAAACTACCAAATCTTAAAGGATGATATAGGCCAAAAGAACAAAATTTAACAATGATAATGCCAAACATTTTGGAAAATTGATTTGAGATCTGTCAGAGGGAAAAATGCAGATTTTCCTAATTCTTCCCCCCACTTTTTACCTGAGTCTTCAATTTGGTCCTTACCTCTGATACCTGTGTATTTCTACATTCTACTTACTTAGACTATAAGATTCCTCTATCTTCTATGAAATCTTTCATGTTTTAAGATTCACTCAGATTCTTGAAGGTGTACTGATGACACATCAACTGTACAGACTGAGTCACATGCTCTATGAGGTCACATGCAGAACATTCTTGTAAAATTGACTTCCTTTCTGAAAAATTAAAGCATCATGCCTATGGATATATGATGACAGAATGCAATGACCATGATGGTAGTTTTTTCATTTATCCTGTCATAATGACTGTTTGTCAAGAACCCAAAATACTTTAGCCACTCAATGAATCATTGATTCCCTAGAGTATAGAATGCTTTAAAATGCAAAAGCAGTGTATTTTATTAATTTAGAATGTAACACATATGTACAAGAAAACAATGTAAGTAAACTCTCTGTATAGCTATCCTTATCTCAACTAGCAAAAACCCTTGGTCCTTCCTATTATTTCTTATACTCTCTTTTCAACAAAATTAGAGATAAGGGCAAAATAGTTTCTGCCTGGTAGTGAGGGGGTGGAGGGGAGGGGAAGGGGGTAGGAGAAAGGGAGGGGACAGGAGGAAGGAGGGAGAAATGACCCAAACATTGCATGCACATATGAATAAAAGTAATAAAAAAAAGTTTAAAAAAGTTGAAAAATCTTTCCTTCCTTCCTTCTTTACTTCCTTCCTTCCTTCCTTCCTTCTTTGCTTCCTTCCTTCCTTCCTTCCAAGTGCTCCACCAATTAGCCACACCCCCAGCCCTAGGTGCAGATTTCTTGAAAGGATAGAGGCTTGACTTTAAGAGAAGGGACATGTGAATCTAACTTTTTAATTAGGCTGTTAAAGATTATTAGAAACTCTTCATTGGTGGAGGACTCTAATATTTATATGAAGATCCATAATGCCCACATACTCATACATAAGCTTGAGGAATGGCAAAGCTTGATACAAGTGATCTCATCAAACTTTATCCTTCAGATTTCTGTGTGATTGCTGAAGCAGTCACCTCCAACCTAAGCAGGGAGATTTTGAAGACCAGAATCTAGACTAGAAGGCAGTAAAGTCAAATGAAATTTAAAATATTTCATGATGAAATGCTTGTACAATAACACATCCAGAATAGTATGTGGCTGAACTTCCACAAAGTATTATTTTACTGCTGATTGTCCATTTTACTTCTGCACAAGTAATACAAAGAAAACTATTTAGGTATAGGAATTGGTTGTTATATTTAGTAAAGAACAGAGTAGATACAGTTCATAAATTTAAATATTAAAAACTTTTTCTTGTCAGGGAGATTGTATATAGACAAGCACCTACTTATTTATGAGACAACAAATCTTCACTCAAATGTTATGCTTGGAGTTTAGAGAAACTTTTCCAGGTTGGTAGCATTTCCAATGTTAGTCATAAATTCAGAAAATACCAGTCAGACTAGCTAGATTAAAATAAATTATGGATCAAATAATTATGTGTACATTGTGCCAAATCAAAGCAAAAAATTATTATGAAATCAGACTTCCTCGTGGCAGAAGAGAGTCTTAATAAAAAGTATTTATAAAAAATTATCTCTGTAGTACCTTAAATCTCTGACTTATATTTTATACATCATCTAGTCATGAGGTTTTGTCATGAGTTCCCTATTTTGTGAACTCTTCCACTCAAGTCCCAAGTTGAGATTCAACTGAGATATATGAAGTCACATATAAGGGACCTCATAGAATAACCAACAATTTCAAATTAGGAATCAATTGGACTCAAATTGCTAATTGCTATCTTGAGCAAAGAAGGTTAACACATTTTTGCCTTATTTTAAAACCATAACTATAAGAAACCAAAATTTAGTACAGATTGCTTACATGGGGACAAACATATCATGAATAATTAAAAAAGAAACTCAGGGAATTCTATAGGTAAAAACATTTACTCATGTATGTATGCATGTGTATACATATATGTATGTGTATTATCAAGTATAACTATAGAACAGTATTTAAAATAAATTAAACCTATCTATCTATATCTCTATATCTAGATATATAGATGTACAAAATATGGTATTACATAATTTTGTCTTCAGTCTACCAGTGCAGTTCCTGAAAGAGTCTCTGTCTCACCTTCTAATTCATCAACTTACAGGTAGCTTTGTGCTATTGCCATAGCAGGTCAGGAATCAGAACAATAGAATCATATACAGTAAGGAATAACATGCACCCTTCCTCACCTTAGGTCCCATGTTCAGGGCTGGCATAAACCATTGGTGTTGGTGGAATCACCAGACATTCACATGGCTCTCCAGAATCACTGCATCAGCTAGAATCGGGCTGGGTGTTGGTAAGCCTTAAACTGTGAGTTGCTGGATCGATCTCAACTGGATCAGCACTAAGTAGTTTTTAACTCCTCTCTTCCAAATGTCTCCAGTAACCTATTTCTACTCCAATCAAACCTCTATACTTGAAAACTTTTCTTTTCCAGAAAAGCAATTTACATGAGGTGTGCTTGACTAGAGCACATGCAAATTTCCAACATTCTGTTTTTCCCTCCTTATTCAACTTCTAGTATTTTAGGTTAAAATTTTCTTTAGGATTTAAAATCAGAGCTTTCTTTAACACAATGAACTTAAGTTAGCCAGAAGACCATTTTCATCTTATGAAGAAATTATTTGGTATTAAGATTTCTCTACAGACACATGGTGTTAGTACTCATTATTTGTTCTGTTGCTCGTTGACTTCCATGTGAATCTGTCAGACCAACATTCTTCCATAAGTGACAAATTTGGACTGTAATTCCAGCATGACAAATGAGACACCTATGAGTTCTTGTCCACCAGTGGTCAGTGACAAAAACCACAAGTGAGTCATGAAACTGGCAAGGGTTTCATATGAGTCCATATGTTCTGTTCTGGCTCAGAACATAAGACAGATTCAGTGGCCTTTCTCACACAAATATTTCCTCTAAAATAATCACCCCCTCTATCACAGGCCTGTTCTGTGTTTCTGAGCAATTATCTACATACCCCAGCATTTTTGTCTCTCTAAGTTAAATTTAGTCCTACTATGCAATGGATATTATAAGCATTAAGTTAGTGACTCAATAAAGTATGTAAAGGCAAAAGTTATTCAAAAGAGTGTTTGATAAGAAAGCTAGATGAGAAAAGTTATATTTTTTAGAAGAAATTTGCCTTTAAAAACAGATTTACTCTGTGTGACTTATATGTTACAAGATGCTAACTATATTGGAACTATACAGTTTATACAGTTTTATGAATTTGGATATATGTGTATATCTTTGAAGTCATCATTGCAATACAAAACCTGAGCATGCTAATTGCCCTGATGGCTTCCTCCTGCCCTTTGTAATTTTTTCTTCTCCCTGTCCTTTCCCAAGGCAACCGTTCATCTGCTTTCTGTTTTATAGACTAATTTGTATTTTAAAGAATTTTGTATAAATGGAATAATATACTATATACTTTTGGGGAAGTTGGCTTATTTTAGCCTAATTATTTTGAAATGCGTCTGTTTTTGCAAAT
Source organism: Castor canadensis (assembly GCF_047511655.1). Taxonomy (NCBI): domain Eukaryota; kingdom Metazoa; phylum Chordata; class Mammalia; order Rodentia; family Castoridae; genus Castor; species Castor canadensis. The sequence continues at coordinate 71,901,208 of NC_133397.1, read as the reverse complement.
GTCAGTGTTCATTCCTAATTTCAAAGTAGCCTTTCAGATATGGCCATACACTGATTACCTTACATATATTGATGGACTGGATGTTTGGGTTGCTTCCACTTTTTGACTATTCCAGAGAAGCTGCTATGAAGGTATGAGTTCACTTTTTCCTGAAGATATGTTTTCATTTCTCCCAGGGATATTCTGAGGTATAGAATGTCTAGTAGAAGCACATGCTTAACTTTCAAAGCAATAGCCTAAGTGTTTATTTTCTTAAAATTGAGTTTTGAGTGTTTTTATACAAGATAAAGTTCCTTCTCAGATAAATGACTGGAAAATATTTTCTCCTACAATTTGTCTTTTCATTCAGTCAAGGGTATATTTTGAAGAGCAAAAGATTTTAAAATTTTGATATGATAAATTATTTTGCTTTTTTCTATAATTGTCTATAATTTGGATGTTATATTTTTTAAATCTTTAGACTGACTATAGGCCACAAAATATTTTATACTATAGTTTGTTCTATCAGATTTATAGGTATGTTAATAATTGTGGGTATAATCCATTTAAACTGAATTTTGTATTTACTTTGAAGTATAAAGTTAAATTTCTTTGGAAACTATTATCCAATTTTCTTAACACCATATATTTAAAATTGTCCTTTCTTCCTGACCTTCCATTTCACCTTCCTTATAAAGAAATTGTCTTATAAGTGTGCATCTATTTCTGAGTATTACTTCTGAATTATTGGTCTATTTGTCAATATTTATAGAACTTCTATAGCATGAATTAGACTTGCTCCATAACTTTTGAAACTAAGTTGTATTATATTTTCAAATAATTCATTTTTATATGAATTTTAGGTTGGCTGATAAACTTTAACAATAAAAAAGTATGTTGGAATTTCAATTGGAATCACATTGAATGTAGGGATTATTTCAGAAACAAATGAAATGTTAACAATATTGATTCTTCTGATTCATAAAAATAAGGACTGATGGAGTGGTTCAAGTGGTAGAGTGCCTGCCTAGCAAGTGTGAGGCTCGGAGTTCAAACCCCAGTACTGCCAAAACAAAAACAATATGATTCATGAAAATAGTATTTTACAATATTTATTTAGATATTACACAATAATTTAAATTCAATAATTTAGTTATTTCTTCTTAGTGATGTTTATAATAGTAATTGCATGTTACATGTATTTGAAAAATTTATTCTTATTATTGTATGTTACTATTTGCAAGTAGTATTATTTTTATGGTACTGGCACAAAAACAGACATGAAGACCAGTGGAACAGAATAGAGGACCCAGATATGAAGCCACACAACTATAACCAACTTATCTTTGACAAAGGAGCTAAAAATATACGATGGAGAAATAGCAGCCTCTTCGACAAAAACTGCTGGGAAAACTGGTTAACAGTCTGCAAAACATTGAAACTAGATCCATGTATATCACCCTATACCAAGATTAACTCAAAATGGATCAAGGATCTTAATATCAGACCACAAACTCTTAAGTTGATACAGGAAAGAGTAGGAAATACTCTGGAGTTAGTAGGTATAGGTAAGAACTTTCTCAATGAAAGTTCTTGAGCAGCACAGCAACTAAGAGATAGCATAGATAAATGGGACCTCATAAAACTAAAAAGCTTCTGTTCATCAAAAGAAATGGTCTCTAAACTGAAGAGAACACCCACAGAGTGGGAGAAAATATTTGCCAACTATACATCAGACAAAGGACTGATAACCAGAATATACAGGGAACTTAAAAAACTAAATTCTCCCAAAACTAATGAACCAATAAAGAAATGGGCAAGTGAACTAAACAGAACTTTCTCAAAAGAAGAAATTCAAATGGCCAGAAAACACATGAAAAAATGCTCATCATCTCTAGCAATAAAGGAAATACAAATTAAAACCATGGTAAGATTTCACCTCACCCCTGTTAGAATAGCCATCATCAGCAACACCACCAACAGGTGTTGGCGAGGATGCGGGGAAAAAGGAACCCTCTTACACTGTTGGTGGGAATGTAGACTAGTACAACCACTCTGGAAAAAAATTTGGAGGCTACTTAAAAAGCTAGACATTGATCTACCATTTGATCCAGTAATACCACTCTTGGGGATATACCCAAAAGACTGTTACTCCAGAGGCACCTGCACACCCATGTTTATTGCGGCACTCTTCACAATAGCCAAGTTATGGAAACAGCCAAGATGCCCCACCACTGATGAATGGATTAAGAAAATGTGGTATCTATACACAATGGAATTCTATGCAGCCATGAAGAAGAACGAAATGTTATCATTCACTGCTAAATGGATGGAATTGGAGAACATCATTCTGAGTGAGGTTAGCCTAGCCCAAAAGACCAAAAATCGTATGTTCTCCCTCATATGTGGACATTAGATCAAGAGCAAACACAACAAGGGGATTGGACTATGAGCACATGATAAAAGCGAGAGCACACAAGGAAGGGGTGAGGATAGGTAAGACACCTAAAAAACTAGCTAGCATTTGTTGCCCTTAACGCAGAGAAACTAAAGCAGATACCTTAAAGCAACTGAGGCCAATAGGAAAAGGGGAACAGGTACTAGAGAAAAGGTTAGATCAAAAAGAATTAACCTAGAAGGTAACACCCACGCACAGGAAATCAATGTAAGTCACTGCCCTGTATAGCTATCCTTATCTCAACCAGCAAAAACCCTTGTTCCTTCCTATTATTGCTTATACTCTCTCTACAACAAAATTAGAAATAAGGGCAAAATAGTTTCTGCTGGGTTTTGAGAGGGGGGAGCGGGAGGGGGCGGAGTGGGTGGTAAGGGAGGGGGTGGGGGCAGGGGGGAGAAATGAACCAAGCCTTGTATGCACATATGAATAATAAAAGAAAAATGAAAAAAAATAAAATAAAATAAAATTTCAGTTTTTAAATTTATATATTGGTTTTATATGTTGTAATCCTATTAATTTCACATGAATTATATGGTTTTGTTTTTAGAATTCATTAGATATTTTCCATAAATTTTCATGTTGTGTATATTAAAAAGTATAGCACTTTGAATTTAATTTTGTAACTTTTATTTCTTTATTATGCTTGCTCAAACATCCAGTAAATAATAAATAGAAGTGATAACAAATATTCATATTTTTTTCTTGATTTTTGGACAAAAGCATGCATATGCTCTAATAATTATGATAGGCTTATCTATTAATTTTAGAGATGCCAATCAACAGCCTAAATAAATTCCTGGATTTCATTTCCTATTTGCATTTTGAAACATTTTTATACAGTGAATTTCATTTAAAACTTCCAGATATTAAAGAAGTCTGGCATCCTTAGGTCATTGTATTAGTTAAGAGTTCCCCAGAGAAACAAACTGACAGGAGATACAGATATAGATGTGTAAATAGACAGACAAATAGATAGCTCTCTACTGCAAAAGAGAAAAATTGGTCACACATTTGTGAGATATGACAAATCTGAGATTCATAGAGCTGCTTGGCAATTATTGTACGATTTTTATGTGATAGTCTTGAGGCAGAATTCTTTCAATGGTAAATAACCTCAGTGCTTTCCATTAAAGCACTTACCTTATTTGATTTTACCTGGCCCATTTATTGAAGGTGATTTCCTTTACATAAAGTTAACTGAAGCCCAGAGTGTGGTTCATGCCTGTCATCCTAGCTATTCAAGAGGCAGGAGGATCTAGAGTTCAAGGTCAGCCCAGGCAAATTTTACAAGACCATATCTCAAAAATGAAGTTAAAAAACCAAAAGGGCTTATGGTATGGCTCAAGTGCTAGGCATATGGAAGTTCCTAGCTTAGTCTCCAGTTCCTCCAAATAATGTCAGCTGATAACAATTCTTTTAAGTAAACACGTAAATTACCTCCACAACAAATTCTAATATTTCATCAAATAAGTGTACACCTAAGAATCACAGTCATTATTACCTTTCAAAATGATTAGATTTGAGTTAGTATCATTAAAGTAGTACATAAACTTCCAACCAAGATATTGGTTGAAAGTATTTATTTTGTATTTTATTGTGGTTTTGTATAAGGGTAATGATGGTTTCATAGATTGAGTTGGAAAGTATTCCCTCTTGTTCACATTTCCTTTTGTGTATGCGGGTGGGACAGGTGGTGGTACTGGGTTGTCAACTCAGGACCTTGTACTCGTTAAGCAAGCACTCTATCACTCATGCCACACTTAGTCCTTTTTGTGTTTAGTTTTGTGTTTTTCAGGTAGGATCTCAGGATTTTGCTTTGGATTGTCCTCAGACTGTGATCTTTGTACCTCAGCCTCCTGAGTAGCTGGGATTACAGATCTGTACCACCATGTCCAGCTCTAGATTTTAATTCTTCCTTAAAAAGCTGGTAAAATTCACCACTAAAGTCATCTGGATATGAAACATGTTTTGTAGGAAGTATTTTTTTTTATTACAAATTGAACTTTTAATGTGGTTATAGGACAATACAGGATTTCTACTTCCTTCTAAGTAAGCCTTAGTATTTTTTCTCATTCAAAGAATCTGTTCATTTTAAGCAATTGACTTTATTGATATAAATATATATACTTTGACTCTTTAGTTTCTTTTCAGGATTTGTAGATTCTATACTGATATTCTTATATAATTCCCAGTGCTGCTCTTGTGCATTTTCTCTCATTTTTTAACTGATCAGTGGGACTGGAAATCTCTTTTTGGTGCTATGGGTAAACAACCAGTCTAAGGTTTCATTTATTTTCTCTCTTGTTTCTCTGGGTCCTGTTTAAAAGATTTAGGCTCTAATCAAAGTTATCTTATTTACTTTTTTTTTAGCTCAGTGATTTCAAGCTTTTCTTTTCTTTCTAGTGAGCTATAAATTTATTAATAAACAGTGCTTTGGTGTCTGCCCATAGCTTTTGAGAGTTTTATTTTCATGCTTTCAAATTATCATTGTGAATTCCTCTTTGAATAATTGGTTATAATTCACAAATAGGTTAGTTTACAAATGTATAAGAGCTTTCAAGAGATGCTTGGTTAATGATTACTAATTCAATTTTATTTATTTATGTATTTATTTATTTATTTATTTTGGCTTTCCAAGACATCACAACCACTGAGATCTCTTTTTTTTATTATTTTATTTTATCATTCATATGTGCATACAAGGCTTGGGTCATTTCTCCCCCCTGCCCTCACCCCCTCCCTTACCACCCACTCCACCCCCTCCCTCTCCCCCCTACCCCCTCAATACCCAGCAGAAACTATTTTGCCCTTATTTCTAATTTTGTTGTAGAGAGAGTATAAGCCATAATAGGAAGGAACAAGGGTTTTTGCTGCTTTAGATAAGGATAGCTATACAGGGAGTTGACTCACATTGATTTCCTATGTGTGTGTGTTACCTTCTAGGTTAATTCTTTTTGATCTCACCTTTTCTCTAGTTCCTGGTCCCCTTTTCCTATTGGCCTCAGTTGCTTTTAAGGTATCTGCTTTAGTTTCTCTGCGTTAAGGGCAACAAATGCTAGCTAATTTTTTAGGTGTCTTACCTATCCTCACCCCTCCCTTGTGTGCTCTCGCTTTTATCATGTGCTCAAAGTCCAATCCCATTGTTGTGTTTGCACTTGATCTAATGTCCACATATGAGGGAGAGCATATGATTTTTGGTCTTTTGGGCCAGGCTAACCTCACTCAGAATGATGTTCTCCAATTCCATCCATTTATCAGTGAATGATAAGATTTTGTTCTTCTTCATGGCTGCATAAAATTCCATTGTGTATATATACCACATATCTTAGTGTGGTTTTGATTTGCATTTCCTTTATGGCTAGAGATGGTGAGCATTTTTTCATGTGCTTTTTGACCATTTGAATTTTTTGCTAAAGTTTTTGAGTTCTTTATATGATCAGGGTATTACCACAGTCATATGAATGACTAGAAAATATTTTATTTCATTTTGAAGGTTGCCTCTTCACTCTGTTGATTTCATAAATTTCATTTGTCAGTTCCTTATTTTGCTATCTGTGCTCCTGGAGTCTTATCCAGGAAATTGCTGCCCGTGCCTGTGTTTCCCTTTCATTTTCCTTTAGTAGTTTCAGAGTTTCAGGTCTTCTATTGAAGTCTTAGTTCCATTTTGAGTTGTATTTTTTATATAAGGTGAGAGTTAAGGGTAAGTCTCAATTCTGTACAGGTGGATATCCAATTTTGCCAGCCCATTTCTTAAAGAAGTTGTCATTTTCATAACATTCATAAAAAATCAATTGGTTGAACATGCATAGATTTGTTTCTGAGTACTCTATTCTGTTCCATTGGTCTACATGTCTGTTTGTATGCCAGCACCAAGCTGGGATTGTTTTTATGGTTTTGTAGTTTGTCTGGAAATCAGGTAGTATGATGACTTTAACTTTTCTCTATTTGCTATATTTAACCATTCAGGATCTTTGCTGCTTCCATATGAAAGATCTCACAATCTTCAAACTTGCTTTTTTATTGAAGAGTTTCTTTTTATATTAAATAAAATGGATTTCTGGTTTCTAATTTGACAAGTAGAGCTGTAATCCATCAGTCCTGTTTTGCTATCAAGTAAGCAGGAAAAACTGGAAATTATTGACTCTTCTTAGATCCATCAGAGGATAGAGGTCACAGAGTAAGCAGCTAGAGACTGGAGCAAGCAGATACAAACAGCACATTTACCAGAGCAAACCACTGCTCTGAATTGGGTACAAACACTAGAAGAGTAGTTTACTAACATATGTAGACTGAATATAGAGTATTTTGAAATAAAAAATACAGTCTTATTCAAATCCATCCCCTCCACTGTTCTCCTTTATCCCTCCCATCACCTGATTCCAGGAATAGTTTCAACAAGTATCAGTTTTGCATTTACATACATGTGTACACATTTTTTCCAAGTATGAGCACAACAATAAAATAAACAAAAAGTCTTATGCACTTCTAAAGAACTGACTATTGAAGGTTCCCTATACTATTGTGAGTTTTACCTCAAGGAGAAGATCACCAGGTTCTTAACTTGAAGATTTGAGAAAAATCCCTTTCCATTTCTATCAGGGACAGTGGAAACATACCTTTTTAAAAATAATCCTTGAACATTCAGTACTCTTTAACAAAGGCCTGTAATCAAAAGAAAGAGACTAACCAATTTTGGGAAAAAGAAATATTCAACTACACAACTCCTGACCCCTCTAGCTTTCACAGTAAGGGAAGATAAATACTTAACTCTATCTTCCTCTAGACTTCAGTGTGTGAAAAAGAAAGAAACAATTAGAAATGCACAGCATTGCGGCAGAGAATTATTAGAAAATAAGACATAATCACTGGATAGATTTTTATTTTCTCTCCCCACATCTTATCATCACAACAATAATGGTTCTGTATGAGAACTGAAGATTACAGATGAAAAGAAGTCTAAGAGTCAGACTGTTTATGAGTAAGGCTCTAGGGAAACACAAACACCACAAACATGTAAACATGCACACACACTCAATATATACATACAGAAACACTGGACACTAGAGCAAAATTTAGCCTCTGACACAGCAAACAGTAAAGTTGGCAAATTCTGATCAAGCAAACATAAGACTTCATAATAAAGGCTTATTTATCTATGTTCATTTTAAACCCAGATCATCTCTGCTTTTCATCACAAAATTATGGCATGCTAAGAGGTGAAAATTACAGTCTGAAGCTACCAGACAAGAATAAGAGCCAGAATCAAATATGACAGCAATTTTGAAATTGTCACTCTAGAAAATTAAAGCGAGAATTAAAAATGTAAATAAAGGCATAGATGTTTGAGGGAGAATCTAAGAAATCAATAGAAACTGAAAACACTGTAAGAGAAGTGAACTTTTTAGATGGTAAATACAGCCAAGAAAAAACATCAATGAACTTTAGACTACATCAACAAAATCTCCTCAAAGTAAAATTCCAGAAGAGAAAAAGAATGAAAAAATTTGATTAGAATACTTAAATACTTTAGAATTATTACAAAATATTTCATCAGACTTCTCTTCAGAAACCATGTAAGTAAAAAAAGAGCAGAATAAAATTTTTAAGTATTAAAGGATATACAAGCAATTAAAAACACACCATCCTAGAATTCAACATTCAATAACAGTATTCATTAAAGGGGAAGAAGAAATATACTTTCTCAGTTCAACAAAATTCGAGGGAATTTGACACCAGTAAAACTTCCTTGCAAGAAATGGTAAAAGAATTGCTTCAGAGGAAAGGAAAATGATACAGATCAGTAAACCAGAATTACATAAAGGAAAATCATTTGAAAATTAATAAATGAAGGCAAAATAAAGTCATTTCATTTCTATTATTCTTAACTATTGTAGTAGATAATGTAATCAACATTACATTGGATGAGTTTAACTTATGCTTAAATAAAATGTATGATACAAGCATAATGATAGAAAAATTGGGGATACTCAGTTATAAGGTACCTAAGCAAATCATGAGGTGGTATAGTATGTTTTGAAAGCAGATATAGATTAATTATGGAATTCTTTTGCTAATTTGATAGAAACAATTTAAAAACAATTATATGAAATGCTTAATTAAAATGAGTAAATAAAAAAGAAGTAGATAAAACAAGCTAAAAGAAACAAAGAATGTAGGTGACAAATTGAAAGATAATTTACAAGTATAATAGATATTAATGCAGCTCAGTAATAACTTCAATTGTGAATGTTCTTTATATACATATAACATACTTTCAGAGTAGATAAAACTAAAAAAATATATATTGTCCACAAGAAACTCATTTGAATTGTAAAGAAGCAGAATGAAATTAAAAGAATAGACAATGCACTATATTACCATAATTGAAAAAGAAGTCTAGGGTATCTATATTAATTTTAGATGAGGCATATTTCACAACAAAGAAATTTATCAGGGACAGAGAGGGATATTACTTAAGGGTAAGTGTCAATTCTCTAGACCCATGTTCACTGCAGAACTGCTCACAATAGCTAAGCTATGGAAACAGCCAAGATGCCCACAACTCATGAATAGATTAAGAAAATGTCCAATTTATATAAAAGGGAGTAAGTTTTAGCCATAAAAGAATGAAATTTTGTTATTTCCCAGTAAATGGGTGGGACAGGAGAACATCATCTTAAGAATTTTTAAGCCCGTTGACATCACCATAAGAAGGTGACTAAGGCAGAAAGGAGAACAATAGAGGGATGAACCAATTCAAGTTGTAATACATACATATATACATATAAATGTATATATGGAAATGTCACAAGGAAACTCCCTATATAGTTATATTAAACATTTTTATAAAATGGAGAACAGAAAGGTAAAACAGGTCTTATCCATGAGTTGGCACAATTGGGAAGGCGAGTGTGTACAAGGACAGTGTATATGAGGATGAATTTTGAAGTAATATTATGTACTCATGTACATGATAAAAAAGAGAAGCCATTTCTCTATATAGATACACATTACTATTATTTCAGTAGTAATGGGGTTTGAACACAGGGCTTCACATTTGCTAGACCAATGCCCTAACACTTAAGTCAAGACCCTATATCTTTTGTCCTGTTTATTTTGGAGATAGCATCTTCTCTTTTGCCCAGGCTGAACTAGACTGCTAACCTCCTATTTTATGTTTTCCTCCTTACTGGGATAACAGGTATATGCCACCACCTCCAGTGATTTTCCAATGAGATGGAGTATTGCATATTTTTTTGCCTAGGCTAAACTGGAACCATGAACTTTTGAATCTCAGCTTCACAAATAGGGTTACAGGCATGAGCCAATATTACCTGCCTCGATAGCCCTTAATGCCTATTCACTTAGTAACTATATTCATTCTTATATATAATGTACATCAACCGTATTCACCATCTTAAATTCTTTCTCTTACCCTCTCTCTTCCTTTAGTTCCCTTCCCTTGGCATAACTGTTTTTCTTAATATTGCGTGTATTTGTATTGTGCCTGTATTCCACATATGAGAGAAAATATGTGGCCTTTGGCTTTCTGAACCTGGCTAACTTCACATTAAAGATGATGTTCTCTGCTAACTTCACTTAAGATGTATGAAAATGGAAAATGAGACCTATTGAAACTATTCCAGGATTGGGATAGGGGGGATAAAGGAGAACAATGGAGGGAGTAAATCCAACTATGATATATCTTAGGAACTTTTGTAAATGTCATGATATACCCCCAGTACAAATTAAAAAATGGAAAAATTGATTTCAGATTTTCAGATTGGGGTAGTCAACTGGTAACGTCAATGTAAATATTCCATAATCTGAAAAAATACAACATCTGAAACATTTCTGGACCTGAGAGTTTTGGATAATGGATACTCAACATGTCTTATAGGAACACACTTAGTCCTCCTATTAATAATTGACAGATTCAGCAAGCAGAAAATTAGTTATTATGTGCTTGAATTGAACATCAACTATATAGTTGAGGCTTCATCATTCAACTGAATCAAATTGAAATTTATACAGTGTTTCATCTAACAATGCCAGAATACACAGTCTTCTAAGTTCTCCCACATAATTCACTAATAAAGGCAATAGTCTGAACCATAAAATACACTCTAGAAAGTTTTAAAGGATACAAAGTACACAAACTAAATTCTCAGACCACAATAGAATTAAAATAGAAACCTGTAGTCATAAAAGCAAGAAAATTCCCCCCAAAAGTATACTTTAAGTAATAAATGTATCAAATAAGAAAAATTTGCAACTAGATGATTGAAAATAAAATGTAAGTTTTGTATGATATAGCAAAAGAACTGTTTAGAAGATATACTATAAAATGCATATGTTTGGAAAGGTGAAAAATATAAAATCAATAATTAAGTTCTAGTCTTAAGAAATTTGAAAAAGAAAAGAAAATTGGGTTCTATTGAGGAAGAAGTCCTTGCCTATACCTATTATTTCCAGAGTATTCCCTCCTCTTTCCTGTACTAACTTCAGAGGTTCGGGTCTGATATTAAGGACCTTGATCCATTTTGAGTTGATACTAATATAGGGTGATAAACATGGATTTAGTTTCAGTTTTTTGCAAATGGATAATCATTTTTCCCAGCAACATTTGTTGATGAGGCTCTCTTTTCTCCATTGTATATTTTTGGTACCTTTGTCAAAAATAAGGTGGGCATAGCTGTGTGGATTCATATCCGGGTCCTCTCTGTATAGCTATCCTTATCTCAACTAGCAAAAACGGTTTGTCTTTCTTATTATTGCTTATATTTTCTCTTCAACAAAATTGGAGAAAAGGGCAGAACAGGTTTTGTCTGGAAGTGGGGCATGGGGGGTGAAGGGAAGAAGCATGTGGACGAGGAACAGTGGGGAGAAATGGCCCAAACAATGTATGTACCTGTGAATAAATGAATAAAAAAATTTTTAAGAAGAGAAAATTGAATCCAAAGAAACAGGAAAACATACTAATCCAGTAAAAACCAATGAAGTTGCAGATAAGAAATAGAATCAGAGAAACCTAAACTTAGTCTTCATTAATAAAATCAAACCTTTACCAAGCTGAAGAGAAAAAGAAGAAACAGATTACTAATGTGAGAAATATGTAGACAATGAAACTGATCCCATGGTCACTAAAAATGATAATAAAAATAAAATTCTGAATGCCTTAAATTTGAACAGGGTTTCACTCTAGCACAAGGTGTCCTGGGAACTCACTAAATAGATTAGGCTGTCTTTGAACTCTCAATCAACCTGCCTCCACCTTCCAAGTTCTGGGATTTCAGGTCTATGCAATTAGGGTTTAAACTCATAACCTCATATTTATGAGGCAGGTGTTCTACCACTTGAGCCACTTTGGTATCCCTTTCTGTTGTGGGATTTTCCACATATGATCTCACAAACTATTTGCCAAAGCTACTTTCCAGCCATGATCCTCCTGATCTCTGCCTCCCAAGTAGCTAGGATTATAGGCTTCAGTAACTGGTGCACAGCTTTTCTATTTTTTAAGAGACAGAAAGAAAGAGGAGAGGAGCAGAGAGGAAGAGAGAAAAAGGGAGATATAAACCTTTCACAAAAATTAGCTCAAAACAACACATTGATCTAAATTTAAAATGAAAACTACAATTTCAACAAGACGGCATAGGAAAAATTCTGAGCGATATTGAGTTTGACAAGGACTTTTAGATACAACACCAAAGGCATAATCCATCAAAGAAAATTGGGTAAAATAGACTTCATTAAATTATATTATATTATATATTAGTTGGTTGTTACCTTACCAGCATTCCTCTCTTTTTATGGTATGAATTATATTAAAATATTTAATTAATAAAATATTAGAACAAGTTTTATCAGTATGAACACAAAAGACTCAGAAATAGGATTTGTTAAATTTTTCAACTACTTAATTTGAATTACAAGTATGCTTTCTCCTTAAAGTACCTTTTAAAACTACTAATTTAATATTATAAATCTCTTAAAACTAAACAAAATGTTAGAGCTTATCTGTTTAATAGTTATTAGTAGATACCAAAATGGTATTTAAATATTGATTTGCCTCTTCCAGTTAGAAAAAACATAATTTTGAAATAAATCTAATATATTATTAAAGAATGGGATGGAGATATGATGGTATTAACACATTTCTCCCTTGAAGGAACTCAGTGTCTAAATTTTGATTATGAAATTGGCCTGGCAAGTTTGCTGCTATGTAAATGATTTGAACTTGTTAGAAGTAGATATTAACGAAACTGAATTCCTCTTGAGATTTATTCTTGCAATTGACATAACTGCTGGTTGATATTTTATGTGTACTCACAAATGGGTCATTCAGTAGATAAGAAACACAGTTCAGAGCAAATTAAATTTAGCATAGTGATACATTAGGTAGATTAGATAGATTAGATAGATAGACAGACAGATTTCACATGCTTATGTACCAATAAGTAATAAGAATGCTAATGTTCACACTGTATTGAATCTTATGTTTCAAATGTTTTATTTATAGTTGGCATATATTTACATATTTCATTTGCTAAAAACTCCATGTGGGAGATATCACTATCATAATTTTGTGAGTTAGAACTTTGTAGCTCATACAAGTTGTCCCAAAGTCCCACAGGAAGTACATAATAAATAGCTCAGCCAGAATTTGAACATAGTTTTCTTGACTCAATAGTTTATGTTAATAATCATTACCATATCCAATTAAAATGAATTCTATTAAGATGGGGATATTGAGTATAAGCCTTCACATATCAGATAAACTTTTCATAAGAATCCTGTAAAATAAAAAGTCCACAGAATTTAGTGATATCAAATATTAGTCATTTTAGTAATGTTTATGGGTAAACTGTGGGATACCGGTTTAAACAGAGTTCAACTCTATTCAATTTCAAGCTATATTGTGAACCACTATCTGTTTTATGGGTCTTTCATCTTCCTAGAATAAAGTACATTCTTCATTTTCAGTATGTTCCTGTGGCAAAAGGCAGGAGCCTGAAAAAGTAACCACAGCTCTACAGTCACGTCAAGCTTCTGTTTGCCCTATGTTCCACTGGCTAAAGTATGTTACTGACAAAATCCAGTATCAATGATAAAAGAAAGTGCATCTTCCATTGTGCTCAACAAAGAGTTGGTGAATATAAGTGATATCATTACCTAATCTAGTGCATGTGTGCACACACATACATACCCCAACATCACTAAATCCCATAGGTACATTGTAAGTATTTTTCTTTCCAATCAAACATTTCTGTGTTTATTTACCTAAAGTCACTTGGCTGTCTACTGTATCTCTGGTATTGAGCTGGGTGCTTTTAGAAACCATTTTTATAGCAACTTTTGCAAGACAGAAGTTTGCTTCCTACTGGACTCAATGGCACTCTTGTATATTTCAAGGAGAAAAAAAAGATATCACTGGAGATATGATAAGAATGAAAAGACTTAGCTTTAAAAATTGAAAGAAAAAAGAAAAGAAGTAGTGGGAAAAGACAGATTCATACTGGAGTTGGAGTAAAGTTAGAGATATAGGTAGTAATCTTTTTGATAAGTAAGATGTCAAACCTGTCTGGTCAGAGAGACATTTCACAAGTAAACACTGACACTTATGCTAACCAGATAGAGTCTATGGAGCTTGATAACTTAATGATTTTTTCCAGGATCTTGACTTTGGTACTATAGTAAGAAACATGGGTTTGAAATTATTCAATCCAAGAAGTAGGGATACTAATTCATTTAAGGCTTTTAAGAATTGACTTTAAAATTAAAGTGTCATGCCTGTGTGTATATGTATTCCCTGAATCTGAAAAGGGAAGACAGATTTGAGGAGATTTCATGCTTAGGGTCACAACAGGATCAGCAATCCTTCACAATGAGAGAAATATTTGCTTTCTAAAGTCATTGAATGGTTTTAAAAGTCACGTGCCAAACAGATCCATCTCATGCAAGTGAGAATTAATTTAGAAAAGCCTCTCATTCCTTCTCCACCACTACATGTTCCTACTTAAAAACTTATTTCTTCATACTCAAAACAAACATTTTGGAAGACACCAACATTATCAGACAAGTTCTTCTCATTTTGCCATCCATATGCACCATTTCGTCAAGAAAGCTATTCCTGGAAAACAGAGAGCTGAGGTTGAATTGAAGAATGCTCTAGTTTTAATGCTCAGGCTGATTTAGTCAGAATGGCAGTTAATTTAAGGCAGAAAACGAATCCTTTTCAGATCCTGATAATCCTGCCCAAGCTGAGTAATTTTCCAATTACATGATACAGTATATGTTCATTTATGACTTTTTACTTTTGTTATTCAAGGCGAGGCAGTTACTGAGGACATTTCCTTCGTGACTGCTTTGTTCTCTAATACAAAAATTTGAAAATAACAAACACTGGAATGTGGTTATTATAATTATGGTCGGACAGGGCATGTTTTTTTCTTAGACTGAAAACTTGTTATTGCCTATCTTGGGAAAGGAAAAACACTAAAGTTTACACCACTATGAAGATGAAAAGTGCAGACACTGTGATTGGGGTCAGAGAAAGAAATGTGTGACTATTAATGCTTCAAAGTAGATTTTGCTTAATTTGTTCCCCTATTAACCAGCAATTACATTCTTAAAACTTATAATAAAGGCAATTGAGGCAGACATTGTAAAATTTTTTAAATGCCTTGAATAAGTTAGCTGCACTTTTAGAATTTCTATTGAATACATTATTCCTCAAGTCCAAGTGACATGCCTTTGTATTTATTTTCTAGAGTCCCTTTCCTGCCCTCCCACACCCTCATCTAGTAATTAGTATCTTGTAGTGATAACATAACATTCCTACTGGGGTTGTATATTGTCCTTAATTTTCCCTAACTGATAAGTATGATTAATTTAGTACAGCATTTATCTTAAACAAGGCACATTGGCAAGCTAATTTCTATCTCTCCTAATAATCTATCCTTTTTTTGAGACCCTAGAGTCCTCATCTTTGCCCTACCCCTAGTACCAAAGATATTATTACATATATGGATACACACAAAAACACACACACACAAAGGCAAGGTTTAAGCAGAAATAAAATTATTAAGAGAAAGGTTCAGGTTTTCTATTTATTGCATAATCCATGTTCAAAATATCTACTTTGTACTAGATGGTATTTGTCTTGTTTTTTATGTTGTCCAATCATGCACTAAGATGAACCATATTCATCTCTGAATATTTTCCTAGTAGATAATCCCCTACAACAGAATTATAGACTCCAAATAAAAGCCTTAAACTGCCCAGTTCTAAAATGAAAGGATTCTCCTTTCTTCCTTCAAAAATATCCTGCTACAGAATGGGCTTATGCTTTTTCTGATGCTTTGGAAAGCAATCTTCCAGATCTGGCAGTTTCTGAAGATTTTGTCCTACCTATTTCACCCCAAGTACAGAATAATATTCACATCTGTTTTTATTTCTATCTATGGCATAACATCACTTTTTCTTAAATATACATGTAGGCTCCAATACTACATGTGTTACAGTGACTAACTGAGGCTCTAAATGCTTGCTTCCTACTGGAATGACTTATTGTTGCATTTCCTTTTACATTTGTCTTTCAGTCTTATTTAAAATACTACTGGAAAAAAATGGGAATGATGAAGTGAAAAAGATATCAGAGTTCAGCCTGAAATAGGATGGGAAAAAAACCTAGAGTACCACTTTACGTACTATGCAACCTAGGAACAATACTTAGTGTCCTCTTGAATTTAAAGAGAATAGCAATAATACCTCATTATTCTAACAATTTGCTTTTACAATGAACTAACTATCCCAGGCAAAAGCTTATTGCTATAAAATTTCTTCAAAAAAGATTTATATATTTAAGATGAAAGCTTTTTGTTTTAAAATTCATGTTTTATTCTTAAACCTTTTGCAGAATGTGAATGTAGTCTATTAGCTGAATTATAAAGTATGAATTAGCTCTGGGAAAATGATTAAAATAATTTTGTTTCCAGTCGCTTTTTCTATGCACTGATATGGCATTAAGAATCTTATCTGCTTCATTCTTTCTCACATGAACAAGGTTCATACTTTTATGTATGAGTTCACCAAGGAAAATTTAGTCTCATCCCATTATATTGCTGGCCAAGGGAGAGATACAAAATGGAAACTCTCTCATTTATATACTTATAACAATGCAAGAGAACGATTCTATAGGCCTTGCTGAGCAGCTGCGTTTGTCCTTAGTTTGCTCTCAAAAACATAAAAGTAAACTATAATTGTTGACCATTAGATATCATATGTATGGCAGTGGTGAAAACTATATTATTTCAATGACTATATGGGAAAGGCATATCCTTAATATGGAAAGTGTAAGGAATATTAAAAGATATTTTAGTTTGAAGACATGGTCACATTTAGACCTTGTTCAAAGAACTGTTATTCAGTACTGTCTGTAAGAGAAGCTTATGTATTGCTCTAGTCATCCTGAGTTTTGTAATTTATGCTATTACGTGTGTAAGTAGATACTCAGAATTCACCAAAATGTTAATAATGAGATTTTAGTGACTTCTCTGTGCTTACCATATGTTAGCTACATTATATAAAATGAGTATATGTCACATTTACAAAAAGTGCTTTATCTCATTTTAAGGTCATGAAATTCTATAGAACTCTGTATGAATAATACACATACTTTAATTTATGCATTCAAGATTTACAATTGCTTGATATGTCAAGTTTCATTCTTTTCTAACTTGTTAAGGAATAATGCAATACAATATGATGCAACAAACATGAAATATAACACAAATGGCTATCATGAAATCTTTTAAATACTAAACAATTTTTGTAATCTTAATCTCAATTTTTGTACTTCTCTAATTGAACTAACCACGCAGATTGTGGTTCATCACAGATCTGTAGAGTATACTTAGAGTACTTTTCGTTTGGAAAAACATGGTAGCTACTGGGGAATGAAAGAATGATAATTTTCAAAGGCACCCCCATCCAACACAACAATAAAAAGGATTAAATATATAAAAAATAACTGAAAGGCCATTTAGTTAGTCACCATAAGCTAATCAACATTGAGGTTGGAAATGAACCATAAAATCTCAGTGTTTTGAATTAAAAGGACATGCATATTGAATCATTCAATCTATTGTTTTCAGACCATGGTCATCTATCTTGTGCTGTATATCCTTCAGAAAAATTAGCTTCTGCATCTCCATGATAAGGCAGTGAAAACATGGGAAAACTAGCTTTTTAGCCTCTCCCAGTAAGAAAAAATGCTTATAATTACTGTTCTCAGTTTATTAGGAAGAATTATTCATATGATTCCAAAGGAAGAAAAACTGATGTTGAGAAATGTAGGAGAGAATATGGATATTTGGTGAGCACTAACTTATGGAGGAGTTGATAATCTAAATTATCTGACTCTAGTAAACCCCTTAAACTAATAATTGAACAGGGGTGCATACTGAAACACAGGTATTTTGATTCTTAATTCAATATATACTTTTGTATCCATTATGGTGTCTGAGGGTATAGTGAAGTTACAAATCCCCCTTAAATCTCAGGAGCTAAACACGGAAGCCGCTATCATGCTGAGCTTCCTGACTGCCCTCTCAGTTTGTATTTTCCAGGATGACAGGGGCAAGCATAGAGAGTGCCCGGAAAAGTCACACATTTTCTGGTCCAGATGTGATACTTGTTATGTTTTCTCACTGATAATTGTCAAAAATTGGTCACAAGGACCTACTACTACAAGGGACTTGTTAACTGAGGAAAAGCAAATCTGTTTGATCAGTATATAGGTATACATACACACATAACATTCAACTAATACAAACCATCTTTTAGTAATTAAAGTTTGGATATGTCTATTTTTCAATTATAGCTGCACTTTGAATGAAAATAGAAAATTGCCTAATATTTTTCTTGCATTTCACTCTTGAAAATATGTGTCAACTAAGCATCAGGTTGACCACTTTCCCTCAATTATTCAAACCTGTGGGAGGAAAATCAGTCAAAATAGTCAACAACTACTTAGAAACAAATAATAGACACACTTGACCATCTAAATAAATGTGTAAGTTGAGTTTCATATTACCTTCATTGTGTTTCCTATAATTAAAAAGTGGAAAAGGGCCATGCCTAATCATCTCATTTCCTATCAACTGAGAGTACATTTATCATTCTGTTTGTTCTAAGACAAGCTAGAAAATATGTGTAGTGCACTGACTTGTCAGAAACCTCTTTATGTAAATCAGATTGCATATGAGAATTTATCCCTAGAGAATTTCTGGGAAAGATTAATGGAAGTATACTTAACTAATTGAAGAAAAGAGAGAGCCATCTGTCTCTGCTGATCTAGCATCCACCAGTGTGAAACCAAGAGGAAGAACCAGGTGACATCTTAAGAGAAAAATTAAGCCAAGAGTGCAAGATTCAAAGCCATGTGTTTTATTTTGATTACACTCATCTCATGCCTGTACCTTACCTTACATATCCATATTTCATCAGAAAATATGAGTTAGAAAGCCAGTAGAGGAAAACAAGGCCTGTAGGTGTAAATATATGAGAAGATCATGTGGAATTTGTTGAAACTTGCAAAAGAGTGTTTTGACTTGCAGTTTTTTGTTTATTAGAATTCTGTGTCTGAGGTACCTTCCATCTGTTTTGGCAGGTATGTGGGTAAAACTATCAGTTCTTTATTAGCATATGTTTTACTTCTCAGATGTTTGTTTATGGGGAAAATTAATGTAGCATGCAACTTGCAATTAGTTTTCACACTGTTAATGACAGGTTCCCATAAAATGCCTTGCAATGAAATATGGAAGCTAATGGGATTAATAAGGTATACAAATGCTCAGACTCAGGGCTAAAAAATGAAGCCAAGTCAATAGTTTATCCATACCAATTTTGAACCATTTGACACAAGGTCTAGGAATTTTTAATTTGATTAATAATTTAGTAACCTGAGTGTTAAAGAGTAGTTTATGATCAACATTCTTGAAATAATTCAGCTGTGGTAGATAAAGGACAAGCAAGTTACTTTTACATATGCAAAAAGATATGAAATATGGTGATAGCATCAGTTCATGTTCTATTGGAAAACTCCTCTGGACTTGGTCGGAAAGATAAACACAAGTAAAGCATGGTCCCTGTTCTCCTAGAAACTACCACAGTGATTCTGATATATCATTGTACATTGAACATGTGGGAAACATTTTCAGAAATAGAGATTCCCAAGGCTTTCTCTTTCAGAGCCTATTATACAGATTCTAACTCACTAACTCTTGAGTTAGACTTAGGCCCCTGCATTTTTAAAAGCCTCCCCATTGCTGATGTAACTATTTAGTTAACTAAAAGTTGAAGATCCCTAGTAAAAGAATTTGTTCTCTAAATATGTTGTTACTGCCAAAAGAAATGATCCCCTCTTTCTCTCTGTTTTCCATAGTCTAATGCAATTTACATACTCATCATATCCCATTTTTCTACAAGTCCTTTCAGATATTAACCTCTGACAATTCCTGGTTATCATTTTAATCTCCAAAATAGGAAAGATAATAATACAAATATTAGCAGTGAATTCAGGGTTAATTGTACTGTAATACAGTCATGAAATGCAGTGAGAATACAAAGGTCTGCCATATTCACTTTAAGAGTTGATACAGCATTCTAGATTTCTGCTTTTGTCATCCCTTTCCATATTTTCAGAAAATTTTCTAAAATTAAAACATCCTTAGATTCTTCTTTAGTGCATGTAATTTGTTTCCTGATAGGGTCTTACCTCCTACATCACAGTAAATATTTTGAGGAAAATCATCAAACAGGAGAAATGAGGGCATTTTCAAAGAATGATAAACAGGTAAATGTTGTAGCTGCCAAGTATTTATTGTGATTAATATGTTAAGAGTGGTGGTTGGTGAAGCTCAACCAATAGCAGTTAGGGTATGCCACTATTTGTTGCTTTACAATGAATTTTTGCATTTAAAAATTAATGTAAGATATTATTTACTAAATATACATAATTATTGAATAGAACAATCCTAAAGGAAGAACACTGATGATTAACCATTATGTCATTAATTATAAGATGAATAAAAAATTTGGGGGTGATAACTGTAAAAAATGTTAACCTTAAATTTAAGATGATGTAGAACATAATTTTCCTCCATTAAAGTGATATAGATTTGATAAAAAATTGTGTGTGAAACACTTAAAAGTAAAAACAAGAAAAAGTATTTTAATTCCATGGTTGTAACAAGTGATGATATTTATGATAGCATTTGTGTATATTCATTTTCTTTTACATTTTATTGGCATATATTAAACTGTACATTGTAAGGGATTTCATCATGACATTTCCATATATGCATATCATATTGACCTCTCTATTCGTCTTTCTTATCTTCTCCTTCCACCTTTATCTACCTCCCTAGTAATCTTCCTTTTGCTTTTATCACTTTATTTTTTGCTATATTTTATTTTGTTTTCCCTAAGCTTCCACAAATGAGAGAACACATTTGTGTTCTGCTTTTGTAGAACTGGCTTATTTCCCTTAGCCTGATGACTTTCAGTTCTGTCTATTTTCAAGCAAACATTATTTAATTTCTCTTAATGCTAAGTAAAATTCCATTGTATATGTATATGTATATATATTACATTGTCATTATGACTCATCATCATCATGGATACCTCAGCTGATTCCATAACTTGGCTATTGGGAATAATGCTGTCAGTCACCTAAGTTTTATTATTTTGGTTATATACCCAGAAGTGGTAAGTCTGGATCATGCTTACTTTTGATGTTAGATATAGAATCTTAAGTTGTTTTAAATAATTAAAATCCTAAAATATAACATCTTCATATTTTTTCTAAAGTATGACCTTTCATTTAAACATTTTTACTGTATTATATAGAATTTCCAAATTATGTTATTTTCAAGAGCATTTACTATAATTTAATTATTCCCATTCATTTCACTGTATTCTTTCCAATTCATTATTATAATGATTCTGTTAAAAGCATGTTTTGTATATTTATTTTTATCCTGTGTAATTTTAGACTGTTTCCTTAGAATATAGTGATTGATCTGGAATTACTTAGCAAAAAGGAATGATAAACATGTAAGATCCTTGATAGATATTGCTAAATTATTTTTCAAATAATAGCACTAATATGTGTTACAATGTCATCTTATCTGTTCATATCAGTATGAAATAATAGCTTGAGTTTTAAAGCAAGCAGTCAATAACCTAGGTCTATGATAGCAGTGCTTTCATAACAAGCAGTGTTAGGCTAGAGAAATGCCTAACACATTCATGGGTAAAGGTTTGCAATACTGTGGGCTGCTAAAGAACCAGGAATATATATTAATGTGTTTGAAGCACATATATTTCAGTATTATTTATTCCAATGTAATTTTAGCTTTAAGACTATTTATGGGGAATCCAACCATGTACATATGCAATCCATGGTAGTATATTTCAAGTTCCAAATCAAATGGTAGTGACAAAACTTATTAGTAATTACAGCAATGAATAGGCATGCTAATTTCATTTTTGCATTTATAGATTAATTATCCATTATTTTATATGCTTGAAAACAAAAGTGTTTTGGATTTTGAAATAGTTATATAATACTGCATAGGGTATCCTGGGGTGAGACCCAAATCTAAACACAAACTACTATTTCATATACACTTTACACACATAGCCCGAAGGTAATTTTTTATAATACTTTTACTGAGTGCACCTGCATTTTGACTGTGACTCATCACATCAGGTGTAGAACTTTCTATTTATGATGACATGTTGGCAATCAAAAAGTTTCAGATTTTGAAGATTCTTGGATTTTGGATATTCAGATTAGAAATGCTGAAACTTTAAAAGATTTACAGTACAAAAATAGAATTTGTTATTAACTTGAAATATTTATTTTGTAGAGAACATAAGAATATTTACCATGGATTGAGAACATTATAAGTCAAATAATAGATGATAATCAGTGCTAAGATTTGGGACAGGTGATAAGAGTAAAGAGGTTTCTCAAAACTTTTCATATGGAAAGGGAACAATGCTAACTTAAGCCAAGTTCCATTGTGCTTACACCAATTTACCCTGCCTCCCCTTAATCTGAGCTCATTCATGTAGAGTCTTATGTAAATACCTTGCTTTATTTCTGGTAAAATAGTAGAGATGAACTTTTTGATATTCTTTTTATGGCAATAAGACTTTTTGTACAATTTCAAGTAATAGACAGTGATTATGCAACTTTTGAACAGAAGATACAAGAATCAGGGTAGAGTACTTTAGGGTATTTTTGTGGTGTCTTGGCAGGTGTATTCTACTTTAGCTCATAGGTCTCAGTAATTCTTATATGAGTTTGCTACAGTTAATATAACATGTACCGTAAACTGGGTGACTCTATCAACAGAAAATATATTTTCTCACACTTCTGGAGGCTAAACCTTTGAGATCAAGGTTTGGGTAGAATAATTTTTTCTGACACCTCTTTCTTTGTTATATACAAAGTTATCTCCCTGTATGTGGAGGGAAAAAGAACCCTAACCCACTGGTGGTGGGAACGAAAGTTGGTGCAACCACTCTGGAAAAAATTTGAAGACTTCTTAAAAATCTAAACCTAGACCTGCCATATGATCCAGCAATCCTACTCCTGGGGATATACCAAAAAGAATGCAACACAGGCTACTCCAGAGGCACCTGCACACCCATGTTTATTTCAGCACTATTCATAATAGCCAAGTTATGGAAACAACCAAGATGTCCCACTATTGATGAATGGATCAAGAAAATGTGGTACTTGTACACAATGGAATTTTACTCAGCCATGAAGAAAAATGAAATCTTATCATTTGCAGGTAAATGGATGGAACTGGAGAACATCATTCTGAATGAGGTCAGCCAGGCTCAGAAGACCAAAAATCATATGTTCTCCCTCATATGCGGACTTTAGATCGAGGGCAAATGCAGCAATGTGGTTGGAGTTGGATCACAAGACAAGGGGAGTACACATACAGGAGAAATAGGAATAGGTAGAAAACCCAAAACATGAAAGCATTTGATGTCTCCAGTCCAGAGGAACTAATACAGCACCCTTAAAATGACAGGTTATCATGAGCAGGGGATCAGGAAACAATGTAAAAATCAGCTAGAATTGAATCAACGTGAGTCGTAACACATGGGTACACAAAAACAATAGTAGGAATCTCTCTGTATAGCTGTCCTTAACTCAACTAGCAAAAATGCTTTGTCTTCCTTATTATGCTTATGTCTTTTCTTCAACAAAATCAGTGATAAGGGCAGAAAGGGACCTGCCTGGAACATAGAGGGGGAGGGGGGAAAAGTGGGGAAGGGGGAAGGTGGAGAAATGACCCAAATAATGTATGCACATGTGAATAAATGAACAAAATTGTTGGAAAAAATAAAAATAAATAATACAGGTAGTTAGAGAGAAAATATTAGACTCATAAAAGACTTCTGTTCCCAGACCTTGCTTATTTTTTCAAATTTTCCTATTGAGTTTTTTCTTGACATTTGACTTAAATTTCAACTTGAAGACAATAAGATAATTTCAGAGGGTATCAGAATTCTGCAAACACCTTACTTGATTAAGCATACAACAGAATCTTCTCCTTCTTATCCATTAAAAATTCATTTTTGTTGCACAGTGAAGAACTGAAGGTATCTAATGTACATGTGCTTCTGATATATACAAGTTAATTTTGAAGGTAAAATTCAGAAGTAGCTCAATTGATGTCAATTCAGAAATCTGGAAAATTTAAGGTATTCATAGAATTCATCATTTTATACTTTTAATTAACTACACTTGCTTTAACATATTTCAGTTAAGCTATATATTGGTCTTTGTGTCTATGAAATTGATTTTTCTTGCTTCTAAAATATGTAATAAGGGGTAAGTTTTGGTCCTATTAAATAAGTGGACACACTTTATGAGATTAACATTTTCCCTGTTGACAGTAAATTACGAGCTTTCCAAAGAAGATTTTACTTCTATGTATAATCAACATCTTGGATATGATAGAGACGAGGTAATAGCACAGCAGTCTGGTAGAATATTGATTCAAAGAGGTCAGGACAATAAAAAAGAGTAAATGGTATTTCATGGAAATGAATTCAAATAGAAATGCATATTGTATAGACATTTGAGTCAGCATTTTAAATTTTATGTAGAATATGATATTATTGCTTAAAATCACTGAACAGAAATCATGACAGACTAACATAGAAATTCCAAAGATAGGTAGACTTTAGATTATCCCCTGTGCCCTAAAAAGGCAGCAAGAATTATTGCACTAAGATATTACTATTTCTTGGGATTGAAAAACTGAATCATTATTTAAAGTGATAGTTTAAAACAGTAAAAACCTTAATGCTTTGATTCTTAACTTAATTTATAAATTATGCTGTAACAGTCTTTTTAAGGTTGATTGACTTTTGCTGCCCCGGACCAGGTTTGATCTCTCCAAATTTTCTCTATCATGAAAGTATCTAAGATATGTCACCATATCCTTATGATGTGTTCTACCTTCAGTTTCTCCTAGAGAGTTTTCAGAGATGCTTACATGTATTAGGTTGCCTTGTTAAGAATCCCTGCAAGTTTCTAAAACAAAAAGTCCCAAGAAACTTTCAAGGTTTGCAAATGATGTATTAGCCTAGAACTTGTAGAGCTCCATTTAAAGGCTAAGGAATTGTGATTTTTTTCCTATTATTTTCTTGAACATTAAAAATCACATTTTTAACATGAATAAACTTTTTATAAATAGCCACAGCACTATAGTCTGGTAAGTATCTTGACTTACATTAAATCAGATAAACTAAAAATCTAAAATCCAGCATATTGTGGTATATAGTTATATTATATATGTTTGATTGTGTTGGTTGCTTTATCTCCACACCAAAAAATATACACTACAAAAAGATTCTTGAGTTTATTAGGGCGAAATATTCTGCAATGGTCTCGGGCTTTTGATAGCCTCTAATAGGCTACCAAATTTATTGATGTTAAATTTTAACATTGTTAAAGTTATTTGATTCAGTTCTCTCATATGTAAAATATGAATGATAACCTTGATGCAGAAAATATACACTAATAAATCTATTTCATGGGAATAATATTATTATTTTTATCCCTTTTATCCTTTCCTAAATTAAACTGTCTTATTTTGTGGAACCAATTATGTGTTATGGTATCTTCATTGCCTTCCAAAATGATTATATTCAGCTCATGAATTTCTGTTGCATACTTAAACCTATCATATTACCTTGTTTGTTTCTGCTGCTAATCTTGCCTTCATCATCAGTCTTTATCCCAACATGTAGACAAGAAAGTTATATTTGCCAATTGAAAACCTTCCATCTCTTTCTATTTTATTTTTTTGTGTTTATTCATTTATTCATATGTGCATACAATGTTTGGGCCATTTCTCCCCCCACCCCCTGCTCCCATCCCCTTCCTCTTATCCCCAAGCCCCCTGGCTTCTAAGCGGAACCTGGTCTTCCCTCTTCTCCAATTTTGTTGAAGAGAAGATATAAACAATAATAAGAAAGACATAGCATTTTTGCTAGTTTGAGATAAGGAGAGCTATACAGAGAGATACCTAGTATTGTTTCCATTCACATGTATATTACAACCCAAATTCATTCATCTCTACCAGACCTCTTCACTACTTCCCATTCACCTTCCCATAGTGACCTCTGTCATTTTAAGGTTACTATATTAACTCCTCTGCAGTGAGCATGTCAAACACTTCCCAGTTTGGGATTTCCTATATTTCCCTTTTCCTTCTATATGTGTTCTCCCACATATATATTAGACATGTGACCCATGTCTAATAATATTACTGCATTTGTTCTATTTCTAAAGTCTGCATATGAGGGAGAATATACGATTTTTAGCTTTCTGAGCCTACCTAATTTTACTTAAGATGATATTCTCCAGTTCCATCTATTTTCTTGCAAATAATAAGATTTCATTCTTCTTTATGGCTGAGTAAAATTCCATTGTATATAAATACCAAATTTTCTTCATCCATTTGTCAGTAGTGGGGCATCTTGGCTGTTTCCAAAACTCAGCTATTGTGAATGTTGCTGCAATAAACATGGGTGTGCAGGTGCCTCTGGATTAACCTGAGTCACATTTCTATGGATCTATCCCTAGGAGTGGGATTGCTGGATCATATGGCAGGTCTATGTTTAGTTTTTTAAGAAGCCTCCATATTGTTTTCCAGAGTGGTTGCACTAGCTTGCATTCCCACTAGCAGTGTATGAGGGTTCCTTTTCCCCACATCATCTACAACATTTGTTGTTGGTGGTGTTTTTGATGATAGTTACTCTAAAAGGGGTGAGGTGGAATCTTATTGTGGTTTTGATTTGCATGTCCTTTATGTCCAGAGATGGTGAGCATTTTCTCATGGTTTTTTTTTTTTTTTGGCAATTTGAATTTCTTCTTATCCTTCTATTTTAAATAATCTACCTTCACTTTAAACATTGGGCTTATTGAAAATTCTGTCTGCTACATAAATAGCATGGGCTCTTATGTGTTATTCAGGTTATTTAGAAAATTATAAGGGACAGATGTAGTAATGCATGCTATTTATACCAACTACTTTCCAGGCAGAGATTGGGAGAATTGCAGTTCAAGGCCAACCTGGACAAAAATTTAGTAATGCTCCATTTCAACAAATAAACCAGACAAGTGGCATATATCTTTAATTCCAGTTGTGTGGGGAACATAGGTAGGAGGTCCAAGACCGACCCTGACGAAAAAGCATGAGATTCTATCTAAAAAGTAAACAAAGCAAAAAGAGGTACCGTTCTGGCTGAAATAGGAGAACATGTGCTCTTCAAGTGCAGGTACTGAGATCAAACACCAGTACTCCCAGTATGGATGAGTTCTGTCCTCACTGCTTTTTATCCTCTCAATAGAATCCAGTAATGTACATCAGGGTTTTGGAGCTGCTGGGAGAAGGGACTCATGAATTTGGTATTTTTTGCATCTTCATTGTTCTCTGTTGAAACAGTCCTCTCTCAAACATGGTAACTGAGCTAACATGCAAAAAACTTGTTGCAGAGATATGTAACAAAACCGTTTCTCATCTTTCTAAGCCACAAATGTCATGGTCTTGGGGAGCAGAAGCTGAATTTCTTCCTCCACACTTACCAAAGACATGTCCTTCTGGTGCCCACCTCCCCATAAACAGCTGATACAAATCCAGGAGCAAGGTTTTATGGAAGCATTTCAGTCCTTCAGTAATAGTCATTTGTAGGATTTCTCTTAAGTTTGTAAATTACTTGGACAGAAAAAGTCTCAGAAAACTCACAACCCTCTGATCTTCCTCCTTGCTGGTCCCCAGGGAGAAGGGCGTTTACCTGCTAGGAAGAGCCAGTCTGTTTGTCCACTTTTCTCAAATCTGACTTAGCAGGAGCAGATACTTGATACATTCTGAATTTGTTCCTGTGGCTTGTCGTTTCCAGTAGGAATAAGATTCCATTAATAATGCCTATTATAGTATGAATATGAATTTCTGACCAAGTCTCATGTGTTGAATGTGTAGTATCCAGCTGGTGGTGCTATTTGGGAGGTGGGAGAAACTTTAAGGAACATATAGGTCACTGGGGCATACACTTTGAAGATTATACTTGGTCCCTGATTTCTTCCTTTCTTTCTGCTTTCTGTCTGCAATGAGGTGAACAGCCTCCTTTACCATGTGCTTCTCCCTCAATGATCATCAGCCTCACCTCAGGCTCCAAGTAATGAAGGCCAGTGCTTTCAGAGGGAAACCTCTGAAACTGTGAGCCAAAATAATTACTCCCTGCAAGCTAGTACCTCAAGTATTTTAAACAAAGCTGCAGAAATACAGAACATGGCTTGAATTTTATAGTTTTAATTAGATTTCACATTTAATATTACATCAGTACTTTAAAATATTAGCTTTTAATTTTTATTTATCTTTTCTTGTTGTGCTGGGGGTACATTGTAGAATTTTAAAAAGTTGTTAGAAGATATCAAATATATCATATTTGAATTCACCCCCTCTATCATTCTCCTTTATCTCCCCTCCCTGCATTTCTAGAGTGGTTTCAACAGGTCTCATTTTTCCATTTATATAACGTGTACACAGTATTTGCACCATATCCAAATTTTTACACCCTTTCCCCATATCCTCCCTTCTCCCACTGGTACCAACCCCCATACAGGACCTGTTCAGCCCTTCTGTTCTCCAATTTTGTAAAAGAAAGGAAAATGACATGTTGTTTGTTTAAGATAGCTATACAGGGAGTTTCCTTGTGACATTTCCATGTGTACATGTATTATAAACCCAAATTACTTCATCTATTCTATTTTTTTTCCTTTCTACCTTAGTCCCCTTCTTTATGGTGATTTCAATAGGTTTAAAAATTCTATCTTATTCTTGTATGGGAAGTACATCAACCACATTCACCTTCTTAACTTCCTTCTTTTATCCTCACCCTCTCCTTTTTGACTTTCCTTTAGCATGACCTACTTTTCATAATATTGTTTGTATTTACTTTATGTCTAAGGTTCACACATGAGAGAAAACACATGGCCTTTTGCTTTCTGAACCTGGCTAAAGTTTTCGCTTTTAAAATCTCTCACCTCCCTGAAAGCAGTTGACCAAGTCTTCTTCTTAATACTTTGTTATTTTTGTAGTTATTCTAAACAACTACATCCTTTCTCAATTGTTTGTTCAACTACTTTTCCCTTATGAATTTTATTCCCTTCATGATTTAAAAAAAAAAATTTCATCATCTGTGTGTAGGATTGCTTCAAATGTCTTCTGCAATGCTGGCTTAGTGGACATGAATTGCTTTAGTTTGTGCTTATCTTAGGAGGTCTTTATTTACCCATATATTATAAAGGATAAATTTTGTATATATGGCAATCAGGTTTGACAGTTACATACTTTAAGAGCTTGAAATATGTCATCTCATGCTTTCCTGGCTTTTAGGATTTCTGCTGAAGGGTCTGATGTAAATTTTAAGTTCACCTTTGTAAGGTGGAGTTTTTATCTTGCAGTATTCAATGTTCTTCCTTTGTTAGTATCCATGTTATTTTAACGATAATGTGGCATGAATAATTTCTGTTCATCATGTTTGTGTTCTAAATACTTCCTACACTTGGATGCCTGTATCTTTAACTAGATTTTAGAATTTTTCTTCTATAATTTCATTGAATAGATTTTCTATGCCTTTAGTTTACATGTTTGCTCCTTCTTTTGTCCAATGGAATCTTAGCTTTGGTTGGTTGATCATGCCACAGAGTTACTGAAATCTGTATGCTTGATATTTTGTTGTTATTATTGTTTATTGCTGTCTATACAATATTTCTTCAGCCTTGTCTTCAATCCCTGATATCCTTTTTACTGCTTTATGTAGTCCATTGGTGATGCTTTCTACCGTTTTAAGAATTTGATTTGTTTAATTTTTAGTTTCTAAAATGTATGTGCTTTGTTTTGCTGAATTTCTTGTTCATGTTGATGAATTTCTCATCTTGGTTATGAATTCCTTACTTCATTCATCTGTTTGAATCCTTACTGAGGTAACTGATCATTTTTGAAACATACTTGTAAATTCTTTGTCCAGCATATTTGGATTCAGTTATTGAGCAGTTATGAACTTATGGAGAAGTTATATTGCCATGTATTCTCATATTTCTTGTGTTTTTATGTTGTAGTATGCACATATATTGGAATGAATACCTTATTTATTTATGTTGATTTTGCAGCCTTCATTTTTTTTTAACTTACTAGCATATAACAGCACAGGGGGATACATTGTAATGTTTACATATGTGTTTATGATATAACTTAGATTTACACCACCCATAGTTTTCCCTCTTCTCTTTTCCTCCCCTTCTTAGAACAATTTCAGCAGGTTTCATTTTTCTGAATACAAAATGCATCCATCACTTCACCCTCATTCACCCTTTCCCTATGTCCATCCCTGTCCACTGGTTCCCACCACTGGGAAGGATTATTCACTTGCTCTTTCTTTTTTAAAAGTGTATACTAATACTAGCCTTGATACTTGAGTCCTGTATATATCATGCTTTAATTAAATTAACTCAGCATTATTTACTTATTTTTATTCTCTATCACCATTCTGCCCTAATATTCAATAGCTCGTAATACAGTATATTATATTATGTTCATGTATAGATGGGTTGTTTAAATATTTTTCATTCTCTTTCCCTCTTCCTCCTCTTGTAGTCCACTCAGACAGACGCACTAATAGAATTCTGTTCTCTATCTCACACTATATATGTATGTATGTATGTATATTTGTGTGTATATTTATATGATCATATTTGTATCTATTTATACATTTAATTTATAGATATAACTTCCACATATGAGGGAAAACATATGACCTTTGTCTTTTTGAGCCTGATTTACTTCACTTAACATGAAGTTCTCCAGTTCCATCCCTTTACTAGCAAACCACATAATTTCATTCTTCTTTATGGTAGAATAAAACTCCATTATATATATCAAATTTTTTTAATACATTCATCAGTCATGGGGAATCTGGGCTGATACCAAAGTTTGGATTTTGTAAATACTGCTGTAATAAACATGGGCGTGCAAGTGGCTCTATTGATCCTGAGAACATCATAGTTCTATATTTACCTTTTTTAGTTTTTTGACAACCTCCATATTGCCCTCCATACTGATTGCACTCCCATTCCCGTAAACAGAGTAGAAATGCTTCTTTTTCCCCATATTCTCACCAGCATCTGTTGTTGTTTGTGATATTGATAATAGCCATTTTGACTAGGGCGATATGGAATATCAATGTAATTTTGATTTTCATTTGCTTTATAGCCAAAGATGTTGAGCATTTCTTGATATGTTTATTAGCCATTTACACATGTTCTTTTGAGAATTGTCTGGTTAATTTAAACATTTATTCAGTGGGTTGTTGATTCTTTGAAAGGTTAGTTTTTTGAGCACCCTGTATAATCTGGTTATGAATCCCTTGTCAGATGTGTAGCTGGCAAAAATTTTCTACCATGCTGTAGCTGTCTTGTCAGTCTTTAAGATCTTTAATCCATTTTGAATTGATGCTAGCACAAGTTGAGAGACTGGAATCTAATTTTCAGTCTTCTGCAGGTAAAAATCCAGTTTTCCCAGTACCATTTGTTGAAATAGCTATCTTTTCTCCAACACATATTTTAGGCATCTTTTTTGAAAATTCCATTGCTGTAGTTGTGTGGGTTTGTTTTAAAGTCTTCTATTCTATTCTGTTGGTCTTCATGTCTGTTTTTGTGCAGTTGCCATGGAATACCTGTTTCAGATTTTTATGGGGTTTTCTAGTAAGCAGCTTTCACTTGTGGTCAAAATACCCACTACCACTCAGAAAACATAAAGAAGACAGCAGTAACATCAACATCAACACACATACATTAAAAACAAATCAGACAGTTAAATGAGTTAAAAAGGAATAGGAAGCATCAATTATTCCCCCAATAATATTAGAAGAAAAAGTATGAAGGATACTAGTAGGATAATGCATAAATTTAAAAATATCAAAGTCAAAATTATTAATTATATAATAAAATATGAGAGTAGAGGAAAGAAAACAGTAGAAACAAGATATTAAAGACAGGAAAAGTACATGGGATAAAAGTTTAAGAAATAGCAATGAAGAATAGCAAAGTAAAACAGGTACAAAACAAGACAAAATAACAAAGGGGGTTAATATTCCTTCTTTCCTGAGAAAATGGTTCATTTTTGCCTCAGGCTTATAAATTTTGACTACTTAGATTGGGCTTGAAGGCATTCAGTTGTTATTTCTCTGAAGTTCAAACAGATTAGAGTGGAAAAAGATATTTGCATCCTGAGCGCTGTCCTGCCATTTCTGCTAGTGCAAGTTTTAATTCCTATCAGTATTTTCCCATATGTAGGCCTGGTGGTATATGGAAGTGTAGTGGCTGATCTCAAACTGTTCGTACTAGCTGAACCTGAGGATCCCCTGGTTGGATGCTCCTTTTCATCAAAGGCATTCTATCAGTGCAGACTTGGAATGGGAAACACCCAATCAGTGCTGCATTTCCATCACATGCTTCTGGCCATCAGAAGGTGTAAAAATTGGTTTGGCCATTGCAGTCTGCTCTGGAGTCATTATACATAGGGCTCTGGTAATCCTGAATGTCTTCAATGCCACACCAATCTCTATCCTACCACCTATGTTCACATACTCAAAACTGACATTTTCCTCTTTCCAGATATCTGGAAGCACCTTCCACCAAGTAATTATCGATGGCTTCTCTCTCTGGTATGGCATGGCATGTATTTCCCATCCAAGTAATTCTGTTTGTGAATCTGTATCCAAGTCACAACCAATTTCCTGGATCCACATTGATTTTCAATCATTCACTTGGCTATTAGAGAGGAAGAAACCTTTGGGATTTGGAGAAGTTAAAATGCAGGGTCTTTTGATCTCTTCAGCTAATAGTTTTCACTGTAAGACCTCTCCTAAGGTGATTCCCCACCATGACACAAGTGAGCAAGGTGAGAAGTGCAGATAACCCCTTCTCAAGCATCTTCTTGCTGCATGATTCAAAGATCTCCCATTTTAAACTATACTTTTATAGAGGGTTATCTTCTGTACCCATGGAAATTGTCATGGCTTTCCTTTTCCATTTTGCTTACACTCCCTCTGTTAGGGATTTTCCCCCTCCCATACCATATTGCCTAGCTCTCTAGGTTAGGATCTGTTGTTTCCTTTTCATATATACAATTCAATATTTCTGGGCTTCACTTATCTCTGTCTACTACTTGCTATTGCATTCCAATGCCTTTCCAGACAACCCACATCTACTTGCACCTGATGTTTTTTTCACATTTGTGGAGACACAGGAAAATGCTGGCTGTCTTAATCCACCATCTTCCTTCCTCTGTTTATTCTTAACTCTATTTTAGTAGGTTTTATGTGTTCAGGAATTCATCCACTTCTTTTTGGTTTCTAATTTTTTATCATATAATGTTTCATACTTCCTTATGATTCTGTGCATTTCTGTGTGAACAATCATAATGTGTGCTGATTCAAGTCTGATGTTATATTGGCCTTCTGCTTTTTCTTGGCTTCTCTAGTTTAAACATCTGCTAATTTTCTTTATACATTTTAAAAGCCAATTCTTTGTTTCATTAGTCCATTGTTCTGTTCTATATTTTTGTTTTACTTCTACTTACTTGTGTTCTGATATATAATATTTCTTTCCACTGATATTGAATTTGATTTGATCTTGCTTTGCTCATTTAGCTACATTGTTAGTTTTATTCTTTGAGATATTTGTATATTTATTCATACATTTATTGCAATAAGCTTCCTTTTCAATACTGCTTTTGCCATGTCTCACAGATTATACACATTTTGCTGTCATTTTCACTTTTAAAATATTTTAGTAGCATATATTTGTTTTCCAAGGGGTTTCACTTGACATTTACATATTAAAATATACCTCTATGAGGTTCATCCCCACCATTATTCTCTCTCATCCTCCTCCTCCCTATTTAAGAAGATTTTGACAGGTTTCCATATTCTATCTTCACACACATATATAAAAGTGTGTCTTCCATATTCACCCTCCTTTACCCTCTTCATTCACACTCCCCTTCTAACTCATAGCCTCCCCGCAACAGGACATGTTTTACATTTCTTACTTTCATTATTTAAATGAATATTCATTGTTTAAAGGGATTTCACCAAGGTAATTCTTCTGTGAAAATATTGTACTTTAATCTCCCTTACCCTTTCCCTCCTACTGCCTATTATTCAAAAGCTTTCCCTGCATTTCTCTGTGCCTTCTTCCTACACAAATGTGATGAATTTCAATAATTTTTGCTTTCTATATTGTTTTCCTCTCTCTACTTCCCCTAGTCTCTGTAAACATTTCACCTATTGGATATTGGAAGCATGCTATATAAAGTCATCTGTGTGTGTATGTTTGTATATATGCACATATATATGTAAGTATATGATCATGCTTGTATTTCTGTATACATTGTTGTTTGGATCTATCTTCAATATATTAGATAAAATATGTGACCTTTGTCTTTCTGAATCTGTCTTACTTCACATAACACGATGAGCTTAAGTTCCACTTACTTACTTGTAAATGCCATAATTCCACAATTTTTTTGTGAGTTATGGACTCACTGTTTTTTGGGTTTTTATTTTGTTTTATTTATTTATTTATTTATTTATTTATTTATTTTTTGTTGTCTATTTATTCACATGTGCATACATGGTTTAGGTCACTTCTCCACCCTCCCCCGATCCCCACCTTCTCCCCACCCCCTCAGTTTCAGGCAGGTCCCGTTCTGCCCTTATCACTGATTTTGTTGAAAAGACATAACCATAATAAAAAAGACATATGTCTGAGTAATATTTCTGTGTGTGGGTGTGGGTGTGTGTGCACATGTGCACATATTCCATTCCCTTAATCCATTCACCGACTGTAGGGCATCTGGGCTGTTTCCAGATATGAACTGTTCTCCAATACACATGGGTGTACACGTGTCTTTATATCTTGACTTATATTCCTTCAGATACATTCCCAGTAGTGATATTGCTAGATCCTATGGTAGTTCTGCTTTCGGTTTTTTTCAAGGAAACTCTATACTGCTTTCCATAGTAGTTGTACTTATTTATAGTCCCCCCAACATATGAGGATTCCTTTTTCTCTGCATCCTCAACAATATTTATTGCTGTTTGTGTTCTTGAAAATAGATATCTGACTGGAGTGAGGTGATATCTTAATGTGGTTTTGATTTGCATTTCCTTTATAGCCTTGGTTGTTGAATATTTCTACATGTATTTACTGACCATTTGTACTTCTTTTGAAAATTGTCTTTCACTACCTTTGCCCAGTTCCTCACTGTGTTGTTGATTCATTGGGAATTTAGTTTTCTGAGCTCCCTGTAACTTCTAGTTATTAATCCCTTGTCATATATATACCTGGCAAAATCTCCCATTTCATGGACTGTCTCTTCAGTCTGGTGGCTGCTTTCATTACAGTAGAGAAGTTTTTCAGTTTCATGTCATCCCATTTGTTAATCCTTTCTCCTAATCCACTACTGATTTTCCATTCAGGAAATAAGTGCCTATGCCTTTATGTTAAAGTGTTTCCCCATTCTTTCCTGCAGCACTTTCAAACTTTTAGGCCCCACATTAAGATAGTTAATAACTTTGAATTGTTATTAGCAAAGGGTAAAAGACAGCAACCTAGTTTTAGTCTTAGACTCCTGTTGACCCAACACTATTTGTTGAAGAGACTGTCTTTTCTCTAATGTATATTTTGGGCTCTTTTGTTAAAAATCAGATAGCTGGAGCTGGGTGGGCTTGTGTGTAGTTCTTCTATGCATTTCCATTGGTCTTGATGTCTGTTTTGGTGCCAGTGCCATGTGGTTTTTTTGTTGCTATCGCTTTGTAGAATAGTTTGAAGGCGGGTACTGTGACAGCTCCAGCTTTGCTATTTTTACTTAGAATTATTTTGGCTATTTGGGGTCTTTTTTGTTTCAATATGAACTAAGAATGATTTTTCTATCTCTGTGAGGAATACGGTTGAAATTTTAATGGCGATTATATTGAACATGTATATTGGTTTTATTGTATAGCCATTTGAATGATATTAATTCTGTTGATCCATGAGCATGAGAGATCTTTCCATCTTTTGAGATCTTCTTCAATTTCTTTCTTTAGTGATTTACAGTTTTTATTGTAAAGCTCTTACACTTATTTGGTTAAATTTATTTCTAGGCATTTTATTTTTTCAGACACTATCATAAATGGAATTACTGTCCTAAATTCTCAATCATTCATTTTTATTTTATGGAAAAGTTGCTAATATTTTATATTGATTTTGTGTCCTACTACTTTGCTGAATGTGTTTATGAAGTCTGAGTTTTTTTGGTGTATTACTTAGGGTCTTTTATGTATAAGATCATATCATATGCAGGCAGGGATAATTTTACTTCTTCCTTCTCTATTTGAATTCCTTTCATTTCTTCCTCCAGTCTTATTGCTCTGAGCAACAATTCTAAAACTATATTGAATAAGAGTGGATAGAATGGACACTTTTGTGTCATTCCTGACTTTAGAAGGAGTGGTTTCAGTTTTTTTGTCATTTAGTATGATGTCGGCTATTGATTTGCCATATATAGCCTTTGTTATGTTGAGATACGTTTGTTTTATTTGTAGTTTTTCAGATTTTTATCAGGAAAGCATGTTGAATTTTCTCAAAGGATTTTTTTGCACCTATTGAAATGATCATGTAATTTTTGTCCTTGCTTCTGTTTATACGTTGTATTATATTTATTAATTTGCATATGCTGAACCACTCTTGCATCCCTGGGATGAAACTGACTTGATCATGCTGTGCAACCTTTGTGATATGTTGTTGAATTAGATTTACCTGCATTTTATTGAAAATTTTTTGCATCTATGCTTATTAAATCTTTGTCCTATAATTCTTTTATTGTTGCATCCTTGTCTGATTTTGGGAAGAGTGTAATACTGTCTTTAGAAAATGAGTTTGGTAGTGTTCCTTCCCTTTCTATTAAATGGAAAAGTTTTAGAGGTGTTGATATTATTTCCTCTTCAAAGTTCTAGTAGAATTCAACAGTGAATGTCTCAGGGCTTTCAATTACTCAGGTGCAACCTGGTGGGGTGGTAATTCTGGATTAGGATAGCTGCTAGTACAAAATGGAACAGCTGCAGGTGTGTGAAGTAGCTGCTGTGGATTGATTATGGGTTCTCCAAGTACAACTAGTTGTGTTAGAAAGCACTCTGCTGCTTTCTGTGCCTATGCTTTTTCCTGTTCAAGGAATTCAATGGCTGCTATGGGTTGCCCAAAAAAGAACTTTTCTTTTCCCCCCATTTCCACCTAGGCCTCCAGATTAGTGTTTTGTTTGGGGAGTGAGGGGTGACAAACTCCTGTCACTTGTATGTATATTCTGTTGGGTTAGACTGTAGGTTAAGGGTTCTAGTTAGCTGGCAAGCTCACCTGTGTGCCCTTCTTGTTTGGGGATAGAGACCTCAATGCAGAGCTCTGGTTGGCTAGCCTGCTCACTCCCTACCCCTCCTTTGGATGGAGACACTGGGCTGAGTGGTGCCTCCCTTCATCACCAGACCAGTCTCAGAGCCTTCAATCATTCCACTTCGTCAAGGAACTTCTTGTAGTAGGGGAAGTAGGATTCAGCTCAGTTTAACAACCTGGTTTCTCAGAAGTAGTTAGAAGAATTATTTCACACAAGCTGAGCTGACCTATGTGATAGTGAGCTCACTCCATGTCCCTCCTTTGGATAAGATGCTGGTTAATAGGTGAACAGCAGTGTCTCTCTCCTCCTGGGCCAGTCTTGGAGCCTGCAATCAGTCTGCTTAGGGTTTGTCAAGGGAGGAAAGATGTGCCAGTGAAATTCTTGTGAGATGAACTGGCCTGTGTGTTATCTCCCAAGAATGAAATGAACTAGTTCACCTAAAAGGATCCCTAAAGGGGATCCTTTCTCTTATATCAGAGGAAAGTAGCTCAGCAGTCAGTGACTGTCCTTTGGATTGGGCAAAGCTCTTAGACCTGCATATTGATGTTTAGCATGGTAGGTGGTCCTGTGAACTGGAGGCAACTCAGATCTGTATAGGGTTTGTTTGTTAATAAATATCAAATGCTGGCATTGACTTGGGATAGAGTACGTCCCTGTCAGCATTCAAGTGACTACAGTGGATTTGGACTTTCTAGCTACAGTCTGTCCTTATATTGGCATCCTCTTTTTTAGCAAACTAACCTGACCTGCTAACCTTGCAGCCACAAACCTCAGGTTTCTTTCAGATTTGTGAGTGCTCAGGATGGGTAGTTGTCAGCAACTCCTTCTTTATTTCAATTTATTCAACTGTCCACTGGTCAATTAGGAATGTATTATTTAATTTTAATGTATTTGTATAGTTTCCATTCTTCTTGTTGATTTGTAGTTTTATACCATTATGGTTTAAGAACACATGCTATATCATTTCAGCTTTCAAAATTAATTGAGATTTAATTTGTCACTAAAATCTGATCTATTCTGGAAGTGTCCCATGGGACATTCCTATACTCAGGAATGAATGCCCATCGTATCCTAACCTTTAAATGTAGAGGAAATATTTCAAGACTCAAGAGGGGTTAAGTCATTGGAAAGATCCAGCAGATGATATACATGTCATAGTGATGTTGCAGATTTCAGAATAACAGGAATAAAGGAAGATGGAGCTGAAAATTAGTGAAGGTGGGTTGAGTCATGAATTCTAATACATTTTTACGGATTTATGACAAGGTTTGATGTGGGCATTTACCATAGAGTGAAGAAGTTGACAAAAATGTCTCTTGCCTTCATGTGGCTTGAGGGATATCACTGAAAATAATAAACTTACTTTCCATTATGATCTCTGGGTTTGAACACATAAAAACACTTCAACCTTTATTAATCCACCTTGTGGGAGCAGTGCAATGTTTTTTCCTCTCTAGTCTGAATACCTCCTCTTTAAGATTGTGTTATTTTGCAGCTAGCTTGAGTTCTGTGTTTGTAATCACTGCTGCTTCTCCATTTGTCTTTTGCTCAGCAAATTGCCCCACCATTCCTGAGTCTAAGAGTTCACAGTGAGTTTAAGTAGAGGTGAAAGAGAGTACATTAGGCTGATGGAATTTACTGATATAGAATTATGAAATTATCAGCCAAGACTGTAGAGTAGTCACTCTGTGTATATTTCAGCCAAAACAAAGAAGTTCAAGAATTCCCCCATGAAGTGTCACATATAAAATTGGTTCAAATTTACTTGAGAAAAGTACTCTGTCAGGGTGAGAATTGGCAAGGGCCTGTGAGGAAGAAACAGTATCTGAAATGCATAGGGTTTACAAATATCTGAACTTGTACACATTAATGGAGGACAGGACTCAGAATCTTTTAGCAATGATTTGTAGAAGAGGGTATAAACTACATTTACTGCATACATAGATTACAAAAAAATGTGGAGTCTTTACTCACATTTTCTGAGTGGGGAGATGTTTCTCTCCCCCTGACACACTTCTCCCTATATTATCCTTTTATATTAAAATAAATCCTTGCTAAAACTTCAAAAAAAGTGTCCACCAATTTCTTCCCAGCCCTGTCCCTTTCCCATTATAAAACATAATCATTTTTGTAAGCAGACCAGTCCCCAAACCATTGAAGCTCATGAGAAGTATAGATACAATTACAACAATCCAGGATTACACCATCTAATGCTGCTTTTTTTGTTTCTTCTTCCCATTCCCAATATAAGTACTTTCTCCTGCCAAATTAATTGTAATTGCAATTTTATGATTTTAATTGTAATATTTTGCTACTGCAGTACTATAAAACTCCATCCCTTCAAATTGCCCCTTGCATCATGCTGTATTCTTTATCTGCTTTTTTACGATGTCTAGACTTGATTCTCTGACCACAGTTATTCTCAGCATCTCCTTTTCACCAACTTCCCATAACTGGTAACTCCTTTATGATCCATTTTAAATTCAGGACTATTTCCTAAGTCTGTTATTTCTCTTCATCTTTACTGTCTCTGCTGGAAAGAAGCACAACAGTACCCTTCCTAGACAAAGACAATAGATTTGTCTAGGAGAAATGAGTGGAGTACTCAAATGCTAGGGTACAGCTTCAATTATCCACAGAGATTGTTTAAACCACAGTGTCTGGGCCTGACCTAACAATTTCTGATTAAAATTATTGATATGCCTCAGTAAAACTCCAGCAGCCCAACAACTAAGAGAAAGGATGGACAAATGGGACTACATGAAATTAAAAAGCTTCTGCAGAAAAAAAGAAATGGTCTCTAACCAAAACATTAAGGGAACTAAAAAAACTAAATTCCCCCAAAATCAATGAACCAATAAAGAAATGGGCAAGTGAACTAAACAGAACTTTCTCAAAAGAAGAAATTGAAATGGCCAAAAAAATACATGAAAAAATGCTCACCATTTCTAGCAATAAAGGAAATGCAAATTAAAACCACACTAAGATTCCACCTCACTCCTGTTAGAATAGCCATCATCAGCAACACCACTAACAACAGGTGTTGGTGAGGATGTGGGGAAAAAGGAACTCTCTTACACTGCTGGTGAGAATGTAAACTAGTACAACCACTCTGGAAAAACATTTGGAGGCTACTTAAAAAGCTAAACATTGATCTACCATATGATCCAGCAATACCACTCTTGGGGATATACCCAAAAGAATGTGACACAGGTTACTCCAGAGGCACCAGCACACCCATGTTTATTGCAGCACTATTCACAATAGCCAAGTTATGGAAACAGCCAAGATGCCCCACCACTGACGAATGGATTAAGAAAATGTGGTATTTATACATAATGGAATTTTATGCAGACATGAAGAAGAACAAAATGTTATCATTCGCTGGTAAATGGATGGAATTGGAGAACATCATTCTGAGTGAGGTTATTTTTGGCCCAAAAGACCAAAAATCATATGTTCTCCCTCATATGTGGACATTAGATCAAGGGCAAACACAACAACGGGATTGAACTTTGACCACATGATAAAGTGAGAGCACACAAGGGAGGTATGAGGATAGGTAAAAAACCTAAAAATCTAGTTAGCACTTGTTTCCCTCAATGCAGAAAAACTAAAGCATATACTTTAAAGCAACTGAGGCCAATAGGAGAAGGGGACCAGGAACTAGAGAAAAGGTTAGTTCAAGAAGAATTAACTTAGAAGGTAACACACATGCACAGAACATAAATGCAAGTCAACTCCCTGTATAGCTATCCTTATCTCAACTAGCAAAAACACTTTGTCCTTCCTATTATTGCTTATACTCTCTCTTCAACAAAATTAGAGATAAGGGCAAAATAGTTTCTGCTGGGTAGCGAGGGGTAAGGGGAGGTAAGGGAGGGAGCAGGAGGTGGGGGGAGAAATGACCCAAACATTGTATGTACATATGAATAAAAAAAAAGAAGTGGATAACTGAACTAAACAGAACTTTTCAAAGGAAGAAATCCAAATGGCCAAAAATCACATGAAAAAGTGTTCATCATCCCTGGCCATAAAGGAAATGCAAATCAAAGCCACAGTAAGATTCCATCTCACCCCTCTTACAATAACTATCTCCAAAACACCACTAACAACAAATGTTGGTGAGGATGCAGGGGAAAAAGGAACCCTCACACACTGCTGGTGGGAATGTAAGCTAGTGCAATCACTTTGGAAAACAATATTGAGGTTTCTTAAAAAAACTAAACATAACTCTGCCATATGATTCAGCAATCCCACTCCTAGGGATATACTCAAAGGAATCCGACTCAGGTTATTCCAAAGGCATCTGCATACCCATGTTTATTGCAGCACTATTCACAATAGCCAAGTTATGGAAACAGCCAAGATGCCCCACTATCAATGAATGGATTTTAAAAATGTGGTATTTATACACAGTGGAATTTTACTCAGCCACAAAGAAGAATGAATTTTTGTCATTTGCAAGTAACTGGATGGAACTGGAGAACATCATCTTAAGCAAAGTCAGCCAGGCTCAGAAGGCCAAAAATCACATGTTCTCCCTCATATGTGGACTTTAGACCTAAAACAAATGCAGTAATATTATTGGACATAGGTCACACACTAAGGGGATAACGCATACGTGAGGAATAGGGAAAGGGAAGGAAACCTAAAACCTGAAAGTGTTTGATATGTCCACTGCAGAGGAGCAAATAAAGTAATCTTAAACTGACAGAGGCCACTATGGGAACATGACTGAGAAGTAGTGATGAGGTCGGGTAGAGATGAACCAATTCAGGTTGTAATACACATGTGCTTGAAAGAAATGCTAGGAACCTCTCTGTATAGGTATCTTTACCT
Organism: Castor canadensis; assembly: GCF_047511655.1. NCBI lineage: Eukaryota > Metazoa > Chordata > Mammalia > Rodentia > Castoridae > Castor > Castor canadensis. The sequence goes on along the minus strand of NC_133397.1, from coordinate 71,858,830 downwards.
CAAGCAAGCAAAAATGCTATGTCTTTCTTATTGTCTCTTAATGTTTTCTCTTCAACAAAACTGGAGAAGAGGGTAGAAGAGGTTCTGCTGGAAGTGAGGGGTTTGGGACAGGGGATTGGGGGGAGAGGTGGCCCAAACAACATGTGCACATATGAATAACTGGATATTCAATAAAAAATAATTTCTGATGTGAAAATGAGAATTTGCATTTTTGACATATCCCCAAGGTCTGCTGATACTGTTGCTCTGAAGACCATAGTATCATAGGAAGCTAGGTTTCCTTGCTGTACTCTCTGACTTCTCCCAGACTCCTTTACTTTGTTGTCAACAATAACTCCTAAATTCTGATAATACTATCCCCTTGATTGCATTTCTTGGGTAGATTTAATAACAGACAGATTCCTATGTACAATATCTAATAATAAATCTGAACATCTAATTCTAGCTTCTTTTCCTGTTAATGATCTTGGACTCCATCCACCACATATTACAAAGTAGTTACACCAAACTATTTTCTAATCTCTAGAGACTTCTTGCCTTTTCTTCCTGTGGTCTCTGTACATGCTGATTCCTTTTGTCAGCTTGACAAAGTGACCCTCAAGAATTGGTTATTATGGAAAATGTCACCTTTCTTTTATCACATTGTCACTTTCCCTGAAAGTATTAAGTGTTTCATTCTCTGCAATTCTTGTCTTTACATATGTTAGTTCACTTATTCCATTGTGTTATAATTGCACTCTTGCTTTTCTGACTCTAGAAAGGGAATATATGTTCCTTCATCATATTGACATGGCTAGTTTGTCAAAATACTTCAGCATTCTATGTGGTACATTCTAATACACACACACACACACAATTATTTCTTATTAAATGTTTCATATCATTTGAGGGCTTCCTCTACAAAACAAACTAACCAAAATGTCATGCTAGCATTAGTTAAAAGGAACAGAGGTTTTTTTCATATCTTACAAACCCTGTTAGAAGCAATGGGTTCGTTGTACCTTGTGTGGAGCCAAAGCTTAAAATAATGATATGGCAATGCTTTATAATAATAATAGTGGCAAACTTAATCTATTGATTACTACAGTGACTACTTTTTAGGTGTTTGAAGATATTCCTTAAAATTTATACATTATGGCTTGAGGAGGGTGTTGTGGGACTAGGGTTTGAACTCAGAACATGCTTGCAAAGAAGGTTCTTTACTGCTTCAGCTACACCTCCAGTTCATTTTTCTTCTGATTATTTTGGAGATAGGGGCCTAGTGAGAAATTTGTCCAAACTGTCCTCAAACCACAATCCTGCCAATCTCAACTACCAGCACCTGGCGATATTATGAATTTTGAAAACATTTTTTCTCATGAGTACTATTCCTATTTCATATTACAGATAAAGGAATAGATGATTTTTTTCAATATTGTGCACACTATAAATAGTGGTCAGTGATTTTAGCTGAGACATATGACTTAATTTTTCTCAGGGAATTATTTTTTTGTAATTTGCATGAAATGGATAAATTATCCAGATTATACATTGTGGAGCTCCTCAGACTCAAGAACCTTGAGTGCTAGTCTAGCTGAACTATCTGTAAGGTCAAACTATGTCTATGATCAGTAAGAATTGGTCTTATCTTAAAGGAACTTGCAATTGAACTAAGGGATCATTGGAGGATTTGATGTACTTGAACAAAGTTTAAAATCCCTACAGTTGCCAGAAGAAACAGTCCAAATCACTACTTTACATTCTTTATTAAGTGAGAATGACCATTAAGAATGGGACTAATATAGCTGAAGATACATATCAAAGAGATTAATCATGGGCCAGTGCTGAAGAAATGTAAAGTAGGAGGTATCTACAGAAGGTATGACTTGGAAAGGAGTGTGGAGCAGTGATAAATATCTCAGGCTTGTCTCATTTCAAATCCTAAATTACTTTATTTTTTGGTGCAATTTTTATAGCTGTTCTGAGACTTACTTTCCTTATTGGTAAGATGGAAAAGATACCATGCTTTTCTCATGGTATCGCCATGATAATTCATTGGTAGAATTATGCAAATTACTTAACAAGGTACCTGGAACTTAACAAGTGTTTGAGAGATTCCAAGATGGCGGCTAGAGGTAGGAAGCAGAAAGCGAGCCTCCTATAGTGAAATCTTGGAGAGACGCTGGAGACACACTTTGCAGGCATAATCACCGAGAAAAGGCATAACTTTGACTCCTCCACATCTCCAGCCAGTGCAGAGAATCTCCACTTCACGTTAAACGGAGAACCGAGGAGGCCCCCGGGGCCGCCAGTGGCCGGCGCCCATACGGCTTGGGAAGACGCGGACCAGGTGAGCTTCGCGGTACCGCGGTTCCCCCACAGACAAGCCTGGGCCAGAGCAGCATAGCCCCCTGGACAGACTGACCTCCACCCGGGAAAAAAAGAGAAACTGAGTAATAAGCAATAAGAACAGTTAAGACACGCTGGAAAGAGGGTGGGGCGCCCTGAGCGCTGAAGATTGGGGGAAGGGAACCCTTCCCGGGACTGTAAAGAAACGAGCCGGGCGGGCCGGAGAGGCTCTGGCGGGAGCGGGGCGCGCCAGCAACCAGGAGCAGGGACGCTTGTGAGAGGAGGGAAGACCCACTTCCCACGTGAACTGTAAATAAACACGCAGGCCTGACAACGCGGGGCAGTGTCGCCTTTCCCAGTGCTTGGAAAGGGAAAAGCCTGTAGCAGAGGCCCCCCTCCCCCGCACAGGAGAACTCTGAGCAAACAAAGCCTGTGGGACCAGGTGAGTGCTAGCTCACCCCAGAGATCTGCATAAATAACGCCTCCAGCTACAGGCTGAGAGCAGCAGGCAGGCAAGCCACAGTTGCAGATACCACTCTCAGAACTGCCTCCAGACGCTTTTTTTTCTTTTTCTCCCTACCTTTGATGAGAGAACAACCGAATTACACCTGCAAGCCGAAAAACTTACTGAAACTATTGCATTTGAACTGGGGACACTTGGTGGGGCTTTTTTTTTATTTTTTCTTCTGTGTGTGTGTGAGTGTACTTTTGTTCTACTTTATGCATCCCCTTTGATGAGACAACTACAGAACAACATCTGAGGCACCAACTCCAGGACTGGAGATTAAGACGGACATCCAAATTATTAAGACTGAAATTGCATTGCATATAAACTTGGAAGTTTTTTGGTTTTTTTTTTTTTAATTTCCTATTTTCCATTTTATTTTAATTCATTTTTATAAATAGATATTACTTTCATATACTTATTTTTTATTTTTTTTATCTTTGATTTTCAATCCTCTCTCTGTCTCTCTATTGTCTGTTCAGCTTACTGTCGATTAGTACACTAACACTCCCTGTTTATACCTTTGAAACTCTCTTGTCTGATACCTTGTTCTGCTTTCTCCCTCTTGTCTGTATATTTGTTTTCCCCTTTTCTTTAACTTCTTGCTTTCCATCTCAGCTCACTCTTCCGTTCTCAATATTACCATTGTTATTATTACAAGCTAGAAAATACTTAATTACACACAGTACAGGGACAGTAACAACACCAAGGACAATGACAGGAAGACAGAAAAAACAAGGAAACCAGTTTCCCCACAGCAAAAAATTAGTACAGGAACCAGAGGGGAATGAAGAGAACAGAAACTGAGATCCAGACTCCAACAAAATGAAGATAAACTATGCCAAAGGACCCAATGAAGCCCACAAGAATAATTTAAAAGAAGACATACTACAAGTACTCAATGAGAATTTTATAGAGATGATACTGGATAGGGTCAACCAAAATGTACAGGAGACACTCAAGAAATTCCAAGACAATAAAAATAGAGAATTTGAAAAAGCAAAAGAAGAAATAAAGGAAACCATAGAAGCACTGTATAAACACCAAAGTGAAAGAGAGAACACAATGAATAAATGGATAAATGAACTCAGGACAAAAATAGACAACAATAAAGAAGAAAACAGCCAGGATATGGAAAACCTCAGAAAAAAGAACGAAACAGAACTGCAAAACAAAACGGAAAGCCAATCCAGCAGAATAGAACAAACAGAAGACAGAATCTCAGAACTTGAAGATGAAATGGTAATTAAAGGAAAAACCGAAGAACTATTAATTAAACAACTCAAGACCTGTGAAAAGAAAATGCAAGAACTCACCGACTCCATCAAAAGACCAAACTTGAGAATCATGGGCATCGAAGAAGGAGAAGAGGTGCAAGCGAAGGGAATGCGTAATATATTCAACAAAATAATAATGGAAAATTTCCCAAATCTAGAGAAAGATATTCCCATACAAATGCAAGAGGCCTCCAGGACACCAAACAGACCAGATCAAAATAGAACTACTCCACGACATATCATCATTAAAACAACAAGTTCAGAAACTAAGGAAAGAATATTGAAGGCTGCAAGAGAGAAAAAACAAGTAACATACAAAGGTAAACCCATCAAAATCACAGCAGACTTCTCAACAGAAACATTAAAAGCAAGAAGAGCGTGGGGTGAGATCTTCCGGGCACTGAATGAAAATAACTTCAACCCCAGGATACTCTACCCAGCAAAGCTATCATTCAAAATAGATGGAGCAATAAAAGTCTTCCATGATAAGCAGAAACTAAAACAATATGTGACCACAAAGCCACCATTACAAAAGATTCTGCAAGGGATCCTGCACACAGAAAGTGACACCCAACTTAACCATGAAAAGGCAGGCAGCACCAAACCACAGGATAAGAAAAAGCAAGACAGTAGAGAGTAACATCAAGTTAGGTACACACAATCAAACCTTCAAACAACTAAGATAACTAAATGGCAGGAATCACCACATACCTATCAGTACTAACACTTAATGTCAATGGACTTAATTCACCCATCAAAAGACACCGTTTGACAAAATGGATTAAAAAAGAAGATCCAACAATTTGTTGCTTACAGGAGACTCATCTCACCGACAGAAATAAGCATATGCTTAGGATGAAAGGCTGGAAGAAGATTTACCAAGCTAATGGCCCCCGAAAACAAGCAGGAGTAGCAATACTTATCTCTGACAAAGTAGACTTCAAACCTACATTGATCAAACGAGATAAAGAAGGACATTCCATACTAATAAAAGGGGAAATAGACCAAAAGGAAATAATAATCATCAATCTGTACGCACCCAATGTCAACGCACCCAATTTCATCAAACATACCCTAAAAGACCTAAAAGCATATATAAACGCCAACACAGTGGTTGTGGGAGACTTTAACACTCCATTATCATCAATAGATAGGTCATCCAAACAAAAACTCAATAAAGAAATCCAAGATCTAAAATATGCAATAGATCAAGTGGACCTAGTAGATGTCTACAGAACATTTCATCCAACCTCTACACAATATACATTCTTCTCAGCAGCCCATGGAACCTTCTCCAAAATAGATCATATCCTAGGGCACAAAGCAAGCCTCAGCAAATATAAGAAAATAGAAATAATACCGTGCATACTATCTGACCACAATGCAGTAAAAGTAGAACTCAACAACAAAAGTAAAGACAAAAAACATGCAAACAGCTGGAAACTAAATAACTCATTACTTAATGAAGAATGGATCATCGATGCAATAAAAGAGGAAATTAAAAAGTTCCTAGAAGTCAATGAAAATGAAAACACAACCTACTGGAACCTATGGGACACAGCTAAGGCAGTCTTGAGAGGAAAGTTTATAGCCATGAGTGCATATATTAAAAAGATTGAAAGATCCCAAATCAATGACCTAATGATACATCTCAAACTCCTAGAAAAACAAGAACAAGCAAATCCCAAAACAAATAGAAGGAGAGAAATAATAAAAATAAGAGCTGAAATCAACGAAATAGAAACCAAAAAAACCACACAAAGAATTAATGAAACAAAAAGTTGGTTCTTTGAAAAAATAAACAAGATCGATAGACCCCTGGCAAACCTGACTAAAATGAGGAGAGAAAAAACCCAAATTAGTAGAATCAGGAATGCAAAAGGGGAGATAACAACAAACACCATGGAAATCCAGGAAATCATCAGAGACTACTTTGAGAACCTATATTCAAATAAATTTGAAAATCTAAAAGAAATGGACAGATTTCTAGATACATATGTTCATCCAAAACTGAACCAAGAGGAAATTAATCACCTGAATAGACCTATAACACAAAATGAAATTGAAGCAGCAATCAAGAGTCTCCCCAAAAAGAAAAGTCCAGGACCTGATGGATTCTCTGCTGAATTCTATCAGACCTTTAAAGAAGAACTGATACCAACCCTCCTTAAACTGTTCCATGAAATAGAAAGGGAAGGAAAACTGCCAAACACATTTTATGAAGCCACTATTACACTTATCCCAAAACCAGGCAAAGACACCTCCAAAAAGGAGAACTATAGGCCAATCTCCTTAATGAACATTGATGCAAAAATCCTCAACAAAATAATGGCAAATCGAATTCAGCAACACATCAAAAAGATTATCCACCACGACCAGGTAGGCTTCATCCCAGGGATGCAGGGGTGGTTCAACATACGAAAATCAATAAACGTAATAAACCACATTAACAGAAGCAAAGACAAAAACCACTTGATCATCTCAATAGACGCAGAAAAAGCCTTTGATAAGATCCAACATCATTTCATGATAAAAGCTCTAAGAAAACTAGGAATAGAAGGAAAGTTCCTCAACATTATAAAAGCTATATATGACAAACCTACAGCCAGCATTATACTTAATGGAGAAAAATTAAAACCGTTCCCTCTAAAATCAGGAACCAGAGAAGGATGCCCACTATCTCCACTCCTATTCAACATAGTACTGGAATTCCTAGCCAGAGCAATTAGGCAAGAAGAAGGAATAAAAGGAATACAAATAGGTAAAGAAACTGTCAAAATATCCCTATTTGCAGACGACATGATCCTATACCTTAAAGACCCAAAAAACTCTACTCAGAAGCTTCTAGACATCATCAATAGCTATAGCAAAGTAGCAGGATATAAAATCAACATAGAAAAATCATTAGCATTTCTATACACTAACAATGAGCAAACGGAAAAAGAATGTATGAAAACAATTCCATTTACAATAGCCTCAAAAAAAATCAAATACCTAGGTGTAAACCTAACAAAAGATGTGAAAGACCTCTACAAGGAAAACTATACACTTCTGAAGAAAGAGATTGAGGAAGACTATAGAAAGTGGAGAGATCTCCCATGCTCATGGATTGGTAGAATCAACATAGTAAAAATGTCGATACTCCCCAAAGTAATCTACATGTTTAATGCAATTCCCATCAAAATTCCAATGACATTCATTAAAGAGATTGAAAAATCTACTGTGAAATTTATATGGAAACACAAGAGGCCACGAATAGCCAAGGCAATACTCAGTCAAAAGAACAATGCAGGAGGTATCACAATACCTGACTTCAAACTATATTACAAAGCAATAACAATAAAAACAGCATGGTACTGGCACAAAAACAGACATGAAGACCAGTGGAACAGAATAGAGGATCCAGATATGAAGCCACACAACTATGAGCAACTTATCTTTGACAAAGGAGCTAAAAATATACGATGGAGAAATAGCAGCCTCTTCAACAAAAACTGCTGGGAAAACTGGTTAGCAGTCTGCAAAAAACTGAAACTAGATCCATGTATATCACCCTATACCAAGATTAACTCAAAATGGATCAAGGATCTTAATATCAGACCCCAAACTCTTAAGTTGATACAAGAAAGAGTAGGAAATACTCTGGAGTTAGTAGGTATAGGTAAAAACTTTCTCAATGAAACCCCAGCAGCACAGCAACTAAGAGATAGCATAGATAAATGGGACCTCATAAAACTAAAAAGCTTCTGTTCATCAAAAGAAATGGTCTCTAAACTGAAGAGAACACCCACAGAGTGGGAGAAAATATTTGCCAATTATACATCAGACAAAGGACTGATAACCAGAATATACAGGGAACTTAAAAAACTAAATTCTCCCAAAACTAATGAACCAATAAAGAAATGGGCATGTGAACTAAACAGAACTTTCTCAAAAGAAGAAATTCAAATGGCCAGAAAACACATGAAAAAATGCTCACCATCTCTAGCAATAAAGGAAATGCAAATTAAAACCACACTAAGATTCCACCTCACCCCTGTTAGAATAGCCATCATCAGCAACACCACCAACAACAGGTGTTGGCGAGGATGTGGGGAAAAAGGAACCCTTTTACACTGTTGGTGGGAATGTAGACTAGTACAACCACTCTGGAAAAAAATTTGGAGTCTACTTAAAAAGATGGACATCGATCTACCATTTGATCCAGCAATACCACTCTTGGGGATATACCCAAAAGACTGTTACTCCAGAGGCACCTGCACATCCATGTTTATTGCGGCACTATTCACAATAGCCAAGTTATGGAAACAGCCAAGATGTCCCAGCACTGACGAATGGATTAAGAAAATGTGGTATCTATACACAATGGAATTTTATGCAGCCATGAAGAAGAACGAAATGTTATCATTCGCTGGTAAATGGATGGAATTGGAGAACATCATTCTGAGTGAGGTTAGCCTGGCTCAAAAGACCAAAAATCGTATGTTCTCCCTCATATGTGGACATTAGATCAAGGGCAAACACAACAAGGGGATTGGACTATGAGCACATGATAAAAGCGAGAGCACACAAGGGAGGGGTGAGGATAGGTAAGACACCTAAAAAACTAGCTAGCATTTGTTGCCCTTAACGCAGAGAAACTAAAGCAGATACCTTAAAGCAACTGAGGCCAATAGGAAAAGGGGACCAGGAACTAGAGAAAAGGTTAGATCAAAAAGAATTAACCTAGAAGGTAACACCCACACACAGGAAATCAATGTGAGTCAATGCCCTGTATAGCTATCCTTATCTCAACCAGCAAAACCCCTTGTTCCTTCCTATTATTGCTTATACTCTCTCTACAACAAAATTAGAGATAAGGGCAAAATAGTTTCTGCTGGGTATTGAGCGGGGGAGCGGGAGGGGGTGGAGTGGGTGGTAAGGGAGGGGGTGGGGGCAGGGGGGAGAAATGAACCAAGCCTTGTATGCACATATGAATAATAAAAGAAAAATGAAAAAAAAAAAAAAAAAAAACCAAGTGTTTGATAGTTGTTAAATATTAATTTGATAGCATTATTTTATTGTTTAGTGTGGAGGGAGAAAGAACACGAACATTACAGAAGTAATACAAAAAAAAAATAAAACTTGCTGGGTTATACAGAAAAGCAACAGGGAGGTGTCATTGTAACTTTAAAACATTGATTCTGAGTGAAGGGAAAGAGATGGTATCATTAATATGCATGATATCCACAATGGTTCCTGCTCTCTAGCTCTCTTCTGGCAACAGAACTAATAGTAACAAGATGCAGAAAAGATTGTAGGGATTCAGCCTATTATTTCCAAGTCCACTTGTACTCAGCAGGGAGCTTAGAACTCCACTGATGCAGGAACACAATGTGGTAACAAACCAAGAAAATTATGCAAAGTGACCCCATTTTAGAGTTAAAGTCATAACCACTACGGAAGCCAACAAAAGCCACTTTTTTGTAAACTGCTTTTATTCGTAATATTTAAATTTTTATTCTTTCTTATTGTCCATTTCTTACCTACTACATTCCCATGGCTTGCACTTCTTATTCAAAAATGATCCCTCATAAAGGTGTTTTGTTTATTAATATACCCTGTAAAATGAAAGGTTATAAACTCATGATCAGAATGTATTTTAAAAAGATGATAATTTAGACATGCTGTAAAAGCTAGTTACCATGGCAACACTTTTAACAGTTTGGAAGAAAAAAATATGAAATATATATTTCATTTATTTAATGACTAATATAAAATGAAACTGGAGCTCACCATGTTAAGCAAAAAAATTCAAGCTCGCAAAGATGGATATCATATTTTCTCCTTGGTGGAATTTAGAAAAAAAGATATGGAAGTAAATTGGAGTCTATTAAGAATGCAGTGAGGAAATGAAGAGGAGAGAGAGGAGAGTTGGTAATAGATTGAATATAATCAAAGTAGATTATATGCATGTAAGTGAATATCATAATGAAACCTATTACTTTGCACAATTAATAAACACTTATTTAAAACAATGTAATATTTTTGGTTTAATGTATAAAATATAAGATGTACTACAAGCAAGAATATGCTACAAGGAGAAAAGTGTTTAACTATCACAAATAGCTTTAATAAGTAATTTACACAAACATCTCAGATTCCATCATTTGGAAATGTGAATTCCTTAATGTATTGCTTATAAGAAATAAGTTAAAATACCACAAGTAGAAAAATACTACTTAGCCTCTGAGTAGTGAGCCAAAGAAAAGGATGCAGTCTTAGCCAACATTGTAATTTGCTTCTTTCCATTCCAGAGACCTATTTAACTCATTGGAATAGTTACTGACAAAGTTAAACTTCCTCCAATATAAGAAATGATATGAAGTTGATTTTTAAAGCTAAAAATTAATAGATCAAGAAAAGCTATAATTACTTTCATTACACAGAGAAAAGGTATGCTTTATAATAACAGATATGTAAAAGATGATGAAAAGTGTGTAAAGTAGCATAAACAGAATATAAATTCATACTTTGGTCTGGGTCCATCTGCCTTATCTAATGACTACCTGGGCACTTGCTTCCACTCCAGGATCAGAGGTAATAATTAACCCACATAATGACTCTTTTTAATTAGAAAATCCTCCTGGGTAGCTGTATTGAACACTTGAAGAAATGCCTGCTGGAGATCACTCCCAAGTATATATTCCACACTGAAGCCTGATCTTACTCATGTCTCCTAAAAACCTCAGATCTTTTTCCTTCTTTCTTTTCATGCTACAAGTCAGTATTATGGGGATGTTTTCCTGTATACACAGACAAATGGCTATGTGCTCTTCCCTTGCCCTTTTCCATCAGGTTTGCTGCTACAGAATATGCTCCACACTTGTTATATTGTTCTCTGATTTTCTAGAGTTGGACTTTAATATTTCCATCAAGTTTTGACATGCCAAAAGATGCATTTTGTCTTGTCTTTAGATAACATGCATGTTATATTTGAATATTTCACTGGATCCAAGTTGCCTAGACTCTTATTTAGACATGAGAAAAAAATGCAAGTAGAGTCTCCCTGAGAACACATGGAGGATTGGCTCCAAGACCATGCCACCTACAGAGAAAACAAAATTATGCTCACATAATATATATGGCATGGCATAATATTTGCATATAACCCATGAACATCTTCCTACATACCTTAAATTATCTCTAAATGGCCTAATACAATGGAAATGCTTTATAAACATGTTATGCAGTATGGCTTAGAGAATAATGACAGAAAAACTGTCTATACATGTTCAGTATAAATGCAATTTTTTTTTGTACATTTTCTATTTGAGGTTGGTAGAACACATGAATACACAGGATCAAGTGTAGCTTTATAGCTTAATTCATATTTATTTCAAACAATATAATATTTTTGGTGTAACATATAAAATATAAAAAATATACTACAAGCGAGATATGCTACAAGGAGAAAAGTGCTTTATCGCAAATAGCTTTAATAAGTAATCTACACAAACATCTCAAATTGCATCATATGGAAATATGAGTTCCTTAATATATTGTTTATAATAAATAAATTAAAATACCACAAGTAGAAATATACTACTTAACCCTTGAGTAGTGAGCCAAAGAAAAGGATGCAGTTTTACCCTGCATACACAGGATCACTGTGAATAAAGCTATAAAGCTACAACTGTTTCCTCTATTAACATGACCTAAACTTCAGGGGCACTTGGCCTCCTTTAATAGTTCCATTGTTAATGAACAATGCTGGGAAGTTCAACGCTGCATTATCTTAATTTCATGTGATACTTTAATCTTTTAAAATGCAAATATTCTAAAGAACTTTATTAACACATTTAGCTGCAGATTGCTTTTATGAAAAGTGAAAGAAGAGAATGACACTATGTCAAGGTGCATTTAATATCTTAATATTTTGGAGAGGGAGCAGGAGGAGGAGATGTGGAGAAAATGTAGTCGACTGCATTATGTACAATTTTAAACAAGACCAAATTCTTCCTACCTCTTGACCTTCCAAAAAGATGATCTGCTCCAAGGGAAAAAAAAAATTAATAAATATCTCTCCAATTCTTTTTCAATCGTCATGTTTCTTTCCTACATTCTGTTTTTTTTTTTCTATTTTTTTCCCCACCCCCTCCCTTACCACCCACTCCACCCCCTCCCGCTCCCCCCCCTCAATACCCAGCAGAAACTATTTTGCCCTTATCTCTAATTTTGTTGTAGAGAGAGTATAAGCAATAATAGGAAGGAACAAGGGGTTTTGCTGGTTGAGATAAGGATAGCTATACAGGGCATTGACTCACATTGATTTCCTGTGCGTGGGTGTTACCTTCTAGGTTAATTCTTTTTGATCTAACCTTTTCTCTAGTACCTGTTCCCCTTTTCCTATTGGCCTCAGTTGCTTTAAGGTATCTGCTTTAGTTTCTCTGAGTTAAGGGCAACAAATGCTAGCTAGGTTTTTAGGTGTCTTACCTATCCTCACCCCTTCCTTGTGTGCTCTCGCTTTTATCATGTGCTCATAGTCCAATCCCCTTGTTGTGTTTGCCCTTGATCTAATGTCCACATATGAGGGAGAACATACGATTTTTGGTCTTTTGGGCCAGGCTAACCTCACTCAGAATGATGTTCTCCAATTCCATCTATTTACCAGCGAATGATAACATTTCGTTCTTCTTCATGGCTGCATAAAATTCCATTGTGTATAGATACCACATTTTCTTAATCCATTCGTCAGTGGTTGGGCATCTTGGCTGTTTCCATAACTTGGCTATTGTGAATAGTGCCGCAATAAACATGGATGTGCAGGTGCCTCTGGAGTAACAGTCTTTTGGGTATATCCCCAAGAGTGGTATTGCTGGATCAAATGGTAGATCGATGTCCAGCTTTTTAAGTAGCCTCCAAATTTTTTTCCAGAGTGTTCCAAATTTTTTTCCAGAGTGTACTAGTCTACATTCCCACCAACAGTGTAAGAGGGTTCCTTTTTCCCCGCATCCTCGCCAACACACCTGTTGTTGGTGGTGTTGCTGATGATGGCTATTCTAACAGGAGTGAGGTGGAATCTTACTGTGGTTTTAGTTTGCATTTCCTTTATTGCTAGAGATGGTGAGCATTTTTTCATGTGTTTTCTGGCCATTTGAATTTCTTCTTTTGAGAAAGTTCTGTTTAGTTCACATGCCCATTTCTTTATTGGTTCATTAGTTTTGGGAGAATTTAGTTTTTTAAGTTCCCTGTATATTCTGGTTATCAGTCCTTTGTCTGATGTATAATTGGCAAATATTTTCTCCCACTCTGTGGGTGTTCTCTTCAGTTTAGAGACCATTTCTTTTGATGAACAGAAGCTTTTTAGTTTTATGAGGTCCCATTTATCTATGCTATCTCTTAGTTGCTGTGCTGCTGGGGTTTCATTGAGAAAGTTCTTACCTATACCTACTAACTCCAGAGTATTTCCTACTCTTTCTTGTATCAACTTAAGAGTTTGGGGTCTGATATTAAAATCCTTGATCCATTTTAAGTTAATCTTGGTAAGGGTGATATACATGGATCTAGTTTCAGTGTTTTGCAGACTGCTAACCAGTTTTCCCAGCAGTTTTTGTTGAAGAGGCTGCTATTTCTCCATCGTATATTTTTAGCTCCTTTGTCAAAGATAAGTTGCTCATAGTTGTGTGGCTTCATATCTGGGTCCTCTATTCTGTTCCACTGGTCTTCATGTCTGTTTTTGTGCCAGTACCATGCTGTTTTTATTGTTATTGCTTTGTAATATAGTTTGAAGTCAGGTATTGTGATATCTCCTGCATTGTTCTTTTGAATGAGTATTGCCTTGGCTATTCGTGGCCTCTTGTGTTTCCATATAAATTTAACAGTAGATTTTTCAATCTCTTTAATGAATGTCATTGGAATTTTGATGGGAATTGCATTAAACACTACATTCTGTTTTTTAATGCTAATATGCCAAGGTCAAATTCACTTTGATAATAAACTTCCTGTCTTTCGAGTCAATCCACATTAATTGTTGAAGTACTCCAACTTTGGAATTTTTTTTCTTAATTAAGCTCTAATTTGACTCCTTTCTAATACTTTTCCCTGAGGCAATTTGGAACAAGTTACATATTTTTACCTAAGGATATTTCAAATATCAATGGAACTGCCATGTTTCCCATGGAGTTTCACCATCTAGATATTTATTCTTCTGTGTTGAATATGACACTAAAATCCAAGCTGGTAGCTTCTTCACTCATATTGATATAATCAGTCTATTATTTTGACATCATGTGGATATAACTCCATTGGTTCTAGAGATGAGAGTGTTTTCTGCTTCAGAACTCCTGCCTAGAAGGAATCATCATAGGCTGAAAAGGCTTTTAAATTGTTTGTGCAGCCTTACATACATGGTGTCATCAAGGGAGGTGACAAATTCAAGTTTTTAAATTTTTTTTGAGGTTTTCCAGTAGAAAAAGATAATATATCAGAAAGTCCAAAGTTGTAACTTTCATTACTGGCTAAAGCAAATTTCAAGGATAAAAATTAAGACCCTTAGCTCCTTTTCTAACTTCTAATAATAAATTAATCAAATATATTTCCTCAGAAAATTTTTCTTAGAATGACTTTTTTGCATTGGATGTCATATTTCTAATTACTTTGCACCTTTACTTTATGAAATTTTATATTACCCAAAGTATAATTAATGAAAAACAAAAAGTATAACAATTAATCAGATCAATAGGGAAACAACAAAATTGATTTATGGAATCAACAAATGTCAGTAACTCAAGCAATCAGCTATCGAAACATACAATCCTAGTCTGCTTGCCTATTTTAAATAGAGTCTTAATGCTGTGTTCTCATTATTTGAATTTCATGCTTGAATCAGATATACGGAGATTGTTTTTACACATTTTTTTGGCAAATTTACTTTGAAAATGTTGCTTACTATTTTTAAATACTTGTATTAATACATGAATAAATTGATATTTCTCCTCAAAAGACAGACAACTAATAGAATGGAAGAGTATAATTTTCAGTATCTAAAATCAGTAATACCAGCATAGGTGGAGTTGAACAACTTTGTTTCAAGAGAAGTAAGGCAGACTCAAAAGACAAATACCTTGTTTTCTCCTCCATATTTCAAGTCAGAAATAGTTGTTCAAAGTACATTATAGGCATGTACAAAGTGTATTATATGCATGCATGGAAATATTGTAATTAGACCCCTTTAGACAATTAATATACACTGACTTAAAAGAAGAATTAGAAACTGGCTCTTCCTAGAAGCAAGGGGGTTGGCACAAACAATGTATACACATGTAAATAAATGTAAAAATTATAAAATAAAATAAAATAGAGAAGAAACTGACATTGAAATAAACTGCGAATGCATGGAGCTTGTCTGTAGCTGCTCGGAGGGCATGTTATAAATTCTCCAACCACATACTACTCATCTTCTCAGTTTCACCTGGTGTTAGACAAATCCAATAATTTTTATGGATATAAAAACAAAGACTCATTTTCTAGTGAAAAATGGCAAGTTAGATTTTATAATAGGAATAGGATTTTATTATATGGAGACGGGATGTATACAAACTCTAGTAAAGAAAAATTCATTGGAATTGTTTAAAATTCAAGAAAATGAAAAAAATAGTTGATGTACTAAAAGTAAAGAGAAGAATATTGGTCACTGCAGGCTAGGAATGGTAGAGGCAATAGTGATAGAGATT
This sequence comes from Castor canadensis, assembly GCF_047511655.1. Classification (NCBI taxonomy): domain Eukaryota; kingdom Metazoa; phylum Chordata; class Mammalia; order Rodentia; family Castoridae; genus Castor; species Castor canadensis. The sequence goes on along the minus strand of NC_133397.1, from coordinate 71,843,006 downwards.
AGATAATAGGAACCAAATTACAGTTAGATAGGAAGAATAAGTTGTAGTACCTTACAGCACAATAGAGTGACAATAATTTACAATAATTTATTATATATTTCAATATATCTAGAAGAGAGGAGTTCAAAGGTCCTGGACACAAATAAACAACAAACATTTAGGTGATGCAAATGCTAATTACCTTGATTTAGGCATCACGCTTTGTATAGATGTATCAAATTGTCATATCACATCCATGGACATATGCAATTATGTGTAGATTAAAAATAAAATCAATAGTCAATTAATATCTGGAATTTCAATAGATTGCTAAAATCAACAAGAATAAGACACCCAACATAGTTAAAGAGAGGGAAAAATAAGTAACTCTCATGGATTTAGTCACTTTGATTAAACAAATCACCTCTTGTTTGAGAAGATAAATGTTTAATTAATTTATCATTAAATAAATGTGAGTTAAATGCTTTATTTCCACTTGGAACATTCAGCAGTTGAATTAGGAGGTATTGAAACATGTATTGGGAAGAATTTGGGATGAGAAGAAGACCTATGGTCAGCTGATTAGAATAACAGCTGGCAATCCTCCCTGGAATAAGGATTATACATATACCATGTCAGAGTAGTCCCAATCCCAAGTACTTTCCTAGAATAAGGTTTCTAATAACTCATGGAAGGTGCATGAAGAGAAGACTGTGGTGCCTCACCTAGCAAGGAACTGGAGACAATTTAGATGTCTAGTTCCTGCAGAACAGAAAGTAGACTCATGACTACATGGGTAGAATTTTGTGAAACAAAAAGAAATGAGCTTAAGAAACATGAAGAAGAATAGGTGTACTTTTAAGAAGATGTGAAGGTAGAGAATACAAGAATTTGTACTGAAAGATGTTGAAAAATGGGGGGGTAGGAGGTAAAGGGACCAAAGTAAAGCACACATTGAGAAACCCCTCTGAACATTAACTCAGATATTAATTATGAAAACCAGCACTGTAAAATAGGCACAGTGTGTACAGGGGTGTGGTAGTAGTGGGAGGAAGGAGGGTGAACTAAGAAGGTTATGGTGACAGTATATGAGAGATGAATTTCATATACCTATATGAAACCGAACTAGAAAACCTCTTCCAATTGCTTTAAGTGTGGTGCAGAAGGGGCTGAGAGGGAAAGAAGATGCTGGCAATGTAATTAATGTACAATATAAGTCTAATTGGAATTGTCACTATGAAACACCCCCATCAAGATATATCCTAATAAAAATTTATTTTTTAAAAAGTATTATTACAAAAAATTAAGCAGAAAAAATTTATAGCATTAGTCTCTTCATGTAAATTAAATAAAGATGTCATATGTACTCCAAATAGCCAATGGAATTGATACTTACAAAAACAAAAGTGTCAGGAATGAATGATGATAAAAATTTAAGAGGAGGACAAAAACATACTAAATATAGTTATATCAACCCAGTTATTTATTAATATGTCATGCACTGAAGCTTTAATTAATTCTATGTACCTGACTTAGGAAAAAAATCATATTAGAATTAGTTTTCAGGTAAAATATTTTTTCTCGGATGATGTGTTATGATTTTTTTTCACTAGTTATTTTTAATTTTTTGAGTGACTAGAAACTATGGAGAACTACCTTTAAATTGTATTTCCCAGGTGGTAAAACAACCAAAACATTAAAATAACACTGGTTCTGTGTTCAAGAAACAGTTCAATCTCTCTCATATATATATCATTCCCTATGTTAGCGTTTTCCTCTTTTAATTTTAGGAAGTAGGAAAAGTTAAAACTGGTGATACAGAAGAGCAGATAGAGAGATTTTAGTAAAATAAGAATCTTAAATTATATTAAAAAAAGTTTTCTATCCGAAATGTCCTTCAAAGATTCATTTGTTGAAGTATTTAGGGATGTGGTGTAGTCTTTGGCATAGTGGGAGGTTTTAGGTCATTGGGAGTATGCCCTAGAAGGGGATTATGGGATCTTGATCAGTTTCTCCTTCTCTCTGTTGCTTCCAAGTCATGAAGTGAATGAGTTTTCTCTTCCATGTGAGCCTGCAATGACTTACCAGGCTATCACAACAGGTCATGGACGAAAACCTCTCACACTAAAAGGCAAAATAAGCCCTTCCTCTTTATAAGTTAATTTATGGTTGGTCTTTGTTATACTAACAGAAACCTGACTAATAGAGGTTAACAATATTATCTGACAGATCTGTTTGTTCATTTGTTTGTGCTTCATGATGAAGATCTAGCTCTATGGAAGTTTTTTACTTGTTCCAGAATGGAGTCAATATGCAAAAGAGGTCAAGAAGTGAGGTGATACAGCCAACATCATATTTAATGGTGTAAAACTGAAAGCATTCCCTCTAAAATCAGGAATGAGACAAGGGTGCCCACCATCCCCACTCCTATTCAACACTGTGATGGAATTTCTAGCCCAGGCAATTAGGCAAGAAAAAGAAATAAAAAGAATACAAATAGGTAAAGAAACTGTCAAAATATCCTTATTTTCAGATGATATGATCCTATATCTCAAAGACCTAAGAAACTCTATCCAAAAACTCTTAGACACCGTAAACAACTACAGTAAGGTGACAGAATACAAATACTATACACCAACAATGAATAAACTGAGAAGGAATACATGGAAGCAATTCCATTTTCAATAGCCTCAAAAAAAAAATCAAATACCTAGGAGTAAATTTAACAAAAGATGTGAGTGATCTCTACAAAGAGACTTACAAACTCCTAAAGAAAGAGATAGAGGAAGACTACAGAAGATAGAAAGACCTCCCGTGCTCATGGATTGGTAGAATCAACATAGTAAAAATGGCTATACTACCAAAAGAAATCTACATGTATAATGCAATTCCCATCAAAATCCCAATGACTTTCATTACAGAGATTGAAAAATCTACCCTAAAGTTCATTTGGAAACACAAGAGACAGCGAATATACAAGGCAATACTCAGCAAAAAGAACAATGCTGGAAATATCACAATACCCAACTTCAAACTATATTGCAAAGCAATAGCAGTAAAAACAGCATGGTACTGGCACAAAAACAGACATGAAGACCAGTGGAACAGAATAGAAGACCAGATATGAATCCACACAATTATATCCACCTCAGTTTTGACAAAGGTGCCAAAAATATACAATGGAGAAAAAAACAGCCTCTTCAACAAATGTTGCTGGGAAAGTGGTTACCTGTCTGCAAGAAGCTGAAACTAGATCCATGTCTATCACCCTGTACTAGTATCAATTCAAAATGGATAAAGGACCTAAATATCAGACCTGAAACTCTGAAGTTACTATAGGGAGGAGCAGGAAACACTCTGGAACTAGTAGGTATAGGAAAAGACTTCCTCAATAGAACCCCAGCAACCCAGCAACTAAGAGAAAGGATAAATAAATGGTACTTCATAAAATTAAAAAGCTTCTGCACAACAAAAGAAATGGTCTCTAAGCTGAAAAGACCACCCACAGAGTGGGAAAAATATTTGCCAGCTACACATCAAAGGACTGATAACCAGAATATACAGGGAACTTAAGAAACTAAACTCTCCTAAAATCAATGAACCAATTAAGAAATGGGCAACTGAACTAAACAGAACTTTTTCAAAAGAAGAAATCCAAATGGCCAAAAAACACATGAAAAAATGCTCACCATCTCTAGCCATAAAGGAAATGCAAATCAAAACCACACTAGGATTCCACCTCATCCCCATTAGAATAACCATCATCAAAAACACCACTAACAACAAGTGTTGGTGAGGATGTGGGGGGAAAGGAACCTTAATCCACTGCTGGTGGGAATGAAAGTTGGTGCAACCACTCTGGAAAAAAATTTGGAGACTTCAATCCCACTCTTGGGGATATACCCAAAGGAATGCAACACAGGCTACTCCAAAAGCATCTGCACACCCAAGCTTATTGCAGCACTATTCACAATAGCCCAGTTATGGAAACAACCAAGATGCCCCACTACTGATGAATGGTTCAAGAAAATGTGGTACTTGTACACAATGGAATTTTACTCAGCCATGAAGAAAAATGGAATCTTATCATTTGCAGGTAAATGGATAGAACTAGTGAACATCATTCTGAGCAAGGTCAGCTGGGCTCAGAAGACCAAAAATTGTATGTTCTCCCTCATGTGCAGACTTTAAATCTAGGGAAAATGCAGCAATGCTGTTGGACTTTGATCACATGACAAGGGGAGAGCAAATACTGGAGATATAGGAATAAGTAGAAAACCCAAAACATGAAAGCATTTGATGTCCCCACCCCAGAGGAACTAATACAAAAACCTTAAAATGACAGGTTATCATGAGCAGGGGATCAGGAAACAATGTAAAGATCAGTTAGAGTTGAATCAACATGGGTCATAACACATGGGTACACAAAAACAATAGCAGGAATCTCTCTGTATAGCTATCCTCAACTCAACTAGCAAAAATGTTTTGTCTTCCTTATTATTCTTATGTCATTTCTTCCACAAAATTAGTGATAAGGGCAGAACAGGACCTGCCTGGACTTGAGGGGGCGGGGAGGGGGAATGGTTGGGGAGGGAGGCAGGGTGGAGAAATGACCCAAACAATCTATGCACATGTGAATAAATGAAAAAGAAAAAAGAATGGAGGTGAATAAAGAAGATCAGAGGAAAAAATTGATTACACATCACTATATGTTATAGTCTGCACATTTCTCAGGGAAATGAGACATATTTTAGGCCTTTCATGATTGGATACTAACTTTTTCTTTTTTAATGTGCATGCTAAGCATAAGAAATTAAAAATTATGACTTAAAATTAAACAAAATTAAGAAACTAAAAATTAAATTTTGTGCTAAGTTGGAAACACCTGTCTGTAGAAGCATTGAGAGAATGAGTTAGAAAGAAGTTGCTAGAAATAGGTGCAGCCATTTAAGGCTACAATGGGCTGAAGCAAATTATTTAACTTTAAGCCTGAGCAATTTTCAATATATTTCATCTGAGTTTCTAAAAGTGATAATATATTCCCAACCATTTTGCAAACTGTAAAATACTAAATGAATGGACAAGATTAGTTTGTTTAGACTCCCACTATCCAAAAATAATTCCTCAGTTTTGAATGATGCATTAGGTATTCAGTTTGGTCTTTTAGTGGGTGATATATCAAATTCCAATTTCCAGTTGAATGTTTTATATGAAAACACAAAAACAGTGGCAAACTGGAAAAATATTTTGTAAAATATCTAGCCTGACTTAGTAATCTTTAATGAAATTCTACCATGCTTTTACGGATGATCTCTCCCAATAGAAAACACTCAGGAAAGTAGATTTATAGATTAATTTCATGATACAACCTGTGGGAGGCAACTTTTATCCTTCAGCACCTTGAGTCAGAGCTAGCCAGACTTGGAAACTTCATATAAATAAGCTGTCACTATTCCCCTTCTTCAATGGCTGCCAAGACCGTACAGCCGAATTTATGTTTAATTATAGTAACACTATTAGTCAATGCATTTGGCATATTTATAACCTATTCCCTTATTAGAATATTCGAACTTAACAATTAAATATAAGTAGTCTTTATTTTAGAAGTCTTTTATTGTAATAAAACTCAAAACATTTACAGAAGTTATAAATTAAAACTTCAATAAACAAAATACATAATAAATATGATTTTGGTGAGGGAACATAGTCTCTATTATAAGCATGTATTGTTACCAAAGGTTTTCACCTGAGAAGTTCTTAAAGAATAGCTGCAGAGGAAGAGAAAGAAAGAAAGACTGTAGAAGAAATTGAGGGAAGGAGGGAGGGAAGAAAAAATAAAATAAATGCTGTTATAAAATATCATCATACCCATGAACTTTTATTTATTTTGAGAAACTATTTTAAGTTCCTCATATATTTTTATCAAATTTATCTTCACGCTAACATGAAAATCATCACCATTATTTACATTTTATTTATACTAAAACTGAGGAAATTGTAAAGTGAGATAACTTTTCCATGATCATACATCCAATAGGCACAAGGGCAGAGACATACATCACAAGAGTGCTGTTGGACCAAAAGTTCTCTTAGAAAAAAACAAAACTAATTTCATCAAAAAGGAAAAAAATATTTAAATTGCAGGTTAGAGTAATTAAAGATGGCTCCTAGAAAAAATGAACCAAGTTTTGAGGGGGAGGGCAAGAAACCATTGCACTTAATAGCTGCAGGACTGTGGTTCAGGGGAGACTGTCATGACAACAAGTGGATATGGGGTAACAGTTACCTTGCTTCTTAAGTAGACTCAACTTTAAGTCATTCACCCAACTTCCTTCATAGACTTTATATTTGTGCATACAGCAAAATACGATATGTTTTCTTTAAACTGGCTTCTTTGTTTGCATATGGTCACTCATGTCTATAATCTTAGCTTTTTGGGAGGTAGAGATCAAGAGGATTGTGGTTTGAGGCCATCCCAGTCAGAAAGGTTGTGAGATACCATCTCAATCAATGACTGGGTGTGGTAGCACATGGGAAAGCACAAATGTGATCATGGTCCAAGCCAGCCCAGGCATAAAATGAGACCTTATCTCAAATATAACAAATGTAAAAGGGTTGCAGACTTAGCTGAAGTGGTAGAGTACCTGTCTAGCAAGCATTTGGCCCTGAGTTCAACCACGAGTACAGTAAAAAAAAAAAAAAGAAGAAGAAGAAAATACAAAATGATGTAGCATATTCAGAAACAAAAGCATGTTTTAATAGTGAAAAAAATCATAAAATAAACCAAAAATATAGCATGTTTTTGAATTCCAGGTAGATATAAATGCCTGCCAACCTAAGATTTTTAATCTAAGGTTTGGGTTTTTCCTCATTTTAATGGAAAATAAGAATGATAATTGCTAATAGAAGTTGAGCATTTATTATTTGAGGGGCACTCTGCTTCCTAAATAATTTATATATGTCAAATGCTGCATTTGATTTTAACAACTGCTTGAGGTAGGAGCTTTTGTTATCCCCTTCTTTAAAAAAAAAAAAGACTAATGTAGAGATTTAGTAAGTACTAGAAAGGTATTAAAAATATAGTCGTCATGAATCAAGACTTTTAACTCCATCAGCCAAAGGACTCCCAATGGGATGGGAAAAGAGCTGACTTTCCAGTAGTGATATCCAGTGTTGTAACCCCATAATTCCTAATGTCTGACATTTCAGCATTTTATCTGAATTTATTTTATTAACCACTAGCGTTTGGAACATTAAGGAAGGGTTTTAAAAAACAAAATTATAACATCACTATCGTCTGGTGAGGCAAACAATGTGCAAACACATTCCTATACAAAGTGAAGAGAGGGGAGCAAAGAAAAATAGCATTGAGTTACTTTACACTTCCATTGAGCTGAGATTCACAGTCATCAGGAAGCAGAAGCTAAAGCAAAAAGACACCTATGCAGACTGGGCAAGGTGGCTCATGTCTACAATCCTAGGTACTTGGGAGGTAGAGTTCAGAAGGATCATGGTTTGAGATCACTCTGGGCAAAAAGATTACAAGACCCTATTTCAACCAATAAAGGCTAGATGTGATGTGTACCTGTCATTCCAACTATGCAGAAAGATGTAAATAGGAGAATCCAGCTCCAATGTAAGAAAGCACTGAGTGTGTGTCTCAGGTGTTACAGTACCTGGCTGACAAACATATGGCCCTAAATTCCAACCCCCAGAACACCAAAAATAAATGCACCTATGGAGGGTTATAGAATAGAACCCCAATAAGGCTTCTGTGCATCTGTCTTATATCAAACGACCAATGTGGTGATAGTTTAACAGATTGTATGAGGAATTCAAAGGCACACATTCCAAAGGGACTTAATGTGTAGCATGCCTTCACCCCAGCTTTTTTCTATGTACTAAAAGTGTTTCATATGTTGATTTATGCAACATATCATATGCTTTGTCAATGTGTGTCACTAGAGCAAATCCATGTAATTTTTTATGAATCACAAGACTCCAAAATTCCAAAGATGTGTGATCTTCATTAGTATTATCATGTCTACACATCAAAATTCAATTAGGTTTATGAATAAGAAAAGGGAAAACCTTTGAAGACCTCACTGCTTCCCTCTATTCTAATAAAGTGAATATGGAGCACATCTGAGGTCCCCTCAGTGGTGCAGCTTCTAGGGAAGAGACGTGTCTTACCTGGTTTATGTGAGAAAAGAAAGCCTTTCTAGATAAAACAACAGCACCACCACAAAACAAACAAATTTAAAAAAAACAGGCAAAAAAATGCAATTCCCTTCTCCTAGGAAGAGTTGTCCTTAAGCATCTGATATTTCTTTACTTTTACAAGGAGGTTAACCACACAAAAGAGTTTGGTGACAAAGAAGGCTACTTAATCTGTCCATTTGATGTGCACAAAAATGACTGTCCAGAAACCCTCTACAACACCAGAAAGTTACATCATTATACATTTAGTAAACATTAAAGTACAATGTCTGAAATGAAAGACACTGAGGATTAACAGCAAGTGGCATACCACCATAATGAAAATTAACTACTCTCTGAGAATAGCAGTCACTGGACAAGTGTGGGAGGGGCAGGCATGGTTAGTATGTTAGTATGAGAACATATATAGGAAACTGTCATATTGAAAACCCCTGAAAGTATAGCAGTTTTGGTGGGGCAAGCGGAAAAACAGCTGTACAAAAGACCACATTCATTCTCCTTATGACATTGCTAAGGATAGATTCCACATACATTGGCTATTAGCCAGTTAATTTAATCTGTGTAGGGAGCAAGTCAGGTAAAATCCAATTGCCATAATCTCTTTCTAATAGTATCCTCTGTTCAAAATATTTAGACCCAATTTCTGTCAGCTAAATAAAAAAATTATGAAAATGATCATCTTTAACTTCTATAAGTTAGTAGTACCCACATAAAATAAGGACTTGATTTTTTGCCTCCCTAGGGTAACTTCTTTATCCTCCAGGGCATAGTATAAATTCTAATTTTACTGGATCAGGCTTTCTTCGTGTTCTCATTGCACACAGTGCTTATTTCTATCACAGCCCTAACGATTCATCATAATTCATATAAATAATAACCACAGTTTAAGGCAGCCAAACAAATATTGTATATATGAATTGTTACAAAACTTCAGGATTAGAAGAAATGTGAGTAAATATGGTGTCAGGGAAACTTTAACAAAATGCCAGTTAAACAAAATACTAATGAATGGATAGCAGATGAAGGATCAAGCAAGGAGGATATACCTGATTGCATGAACAACATAATCAAATGCACAGCAGTAGGAGAAAAACTGTTAGGAACTCCCTTCTCCTATAGTCATGTCTTGATTAATTTCCCCAAAACAGTTTTTTTAAGTCTCTTATTATCTTTTTAACCTCAGATTGTACAGCAAATCAAAGCAGAGGAAAAGACAAAGCAACATGCATGATGAGTCCTCTGGGCACTTGTGTTGCTAAGGGAACTGCTTCACACACAGAGGGAAATAGGGGAATGTTACTTACCAGTAAATGACTGAATCATATCCACCTCTAATAAAAAGGTGTTACCTCAAGCAGTTCAAGCCAATAAGTGCCTACAGTCCTGTGAATTGCTTCACAATTGTTTTGTGGATTGAACTCTCCCTAACAAGGTACAATTGATTTTATGCTATGAACCAACAATTTAGTTTTCTTAATATAGTCATACCAATAATGAATTCTTACCATAGCATCTTTCATTTTTTTCTCTAGATAAATACATGTATACAAGGACATGAATATTCCAGACAGATCTCTTTGTTCAATATCTGTTGAACTCTAAGGAAGGATCATGCTTTTAAAAGCAGTTTTTCCAGCCTGGACATTTACATATCTAACTATGACAATTAAATCCACATTCAGTGCTTTCCCCAAAGATCTGTAAAAGTATAAATTCCATAAACTGAAATACATTACTGTAAGTTTAAGAGAATATCATTGTTAATGATGCCTATTAGTGTACTTATAATTTCCTTATTGGCTAAGGGGCATACGCCAGCCATGTGGACATATATTCTCTAGTCATTATAGAAATATCAATGCGAGCCCTGGTATTCTCAAATTTTACTATTGACTGCATGGAGAGCTTAGAATATTCTCAATTACCAACTCCTCCCCTTTTTTTCAACCATCTTCAGAAAGAATCAATGCAGCATGCAAAATGAATGCCTTTTCTCCATAAACATTCTACACCACTTTTAACTTTATTTTCTATTTATTCTAGATCATTAGGTCGTTTAAGATGCCATTATTTAAGACATTTTTATGATTTTGTACCAGATGGCTGCTCCTGGAAAACTCTTGGTCCCACTATACACCTTAATATGTAATTTCCAATCACCAGGATCTCCAAGTAGTAAGAAGGATCAGTTCTTGAGTATGGAAAGGGAAGAGATTCCAAAGGATTTCGTTATAGACTGAAGCACTTGTGCTCCAATGAAATCTCATCAAATAGATCCCACTATGTATTATTTCTTAAGTTACATATTCTGATGAACCTGATTACAGAATTCCCCATTCCACATTGCAGTCTCTGTTTTCTGAGTATCTTTTGGATTTGTATTCACACAAGCCACTCAGAATCTATATCATAAACTTACCTTTCTGTGTTGAAAATAATTGAGAGCCAATTTCTGTAGAGGATAATTTCTTTGTTTCTTTTGTACACCCAACACTAAAATCTAGTCTTAAAGAAATGTTTAAGAATATAAGCATTAGGTAGGCTATTTATCTAGTAAATGAAAACTGTGTGTGTGTGTGTGTGTATGTGAGAGAGAGAGAGAGAGAGAGAGAGAGAGAGAGTTAGTTCATCCAGTGACCTTTTCAAAATACTCACCAGAAAAATGAAGTGAGTTTTTCAAATGTACAGGCACCTAGCAAAGACAGGACTTGAAGCCAGGTAAATAAAGTACCTATAACCTCACAAGTGGAACCCCAGTATCTATATAATGAACTTTTAGAGAAACCTCATACAACGCTAATAAAATGTGACTCTAATAAACATGTGATTTTTACATGTCTCATCTGCAATCAGTGTCTAATTTCTGTCAATTTATAGTAAACATAGTCATCACTAAATTCTAGGTACAGGGCATTATGATAAGCACTTTACCTGTTGTCCTATTTGATAGATTACAGCTGACCTATAAAATGGGGATACTATCTTTATTTTTCAGTTAAGAATATGAACCTTGGGAAGATTGAAATTTCTTCCTGAAGCCATATTGCTGGTAAGCCAAAGATCAGGGAAGCCTGCTGAGGTCTTCTTAACTTGAAAATCTAAGCTTATCCTATTATGCCATACTGCCTTAAATTCTGATCTTTCCCCTACTCCCTCCTTTCCATACTACTCTAATTCATCCAAGCTTTGTCTCTTTTTATTTCTGTATACTTAGAATTATGCCTCTTAGGATTCCATGGATCCAGTGACTTACTGTTCCAAAGCTATCTATTTACCATGGCAAATCCTCTAAAGCATAGCTCAGCTTCCATTACCCATTTCTCTGATCAAATTCTTTTAAATAGTTGGTACACTCATCCTTGAGGAGTAAAATGTGAAGTATTTATCTTGGCCTCAAAGATGAATCTCATTATTAATTCCAGGTACTGTCTTTGAGATCTCAATTTTAACCTTGAAATTCTACTCAAATGGAAGGACATGTCTGGCATAATCCTTGTATATAATCTGTGTGTCCCTTTTATCATCTGATATTAAATCTCTTTTTTGCTTTCTTCCACACCTCTAAAGACAGTCCAATCACACTTGAAATCTTAGCTTTAATACCACCTCTCTTGTCTCACTGCAATTAGTAATTCTGCATTCTCTCTGAATCTCCATTAACACCTACTGGGTTCCTCAATTAGGGAATTCATTACCACTTACTTTGTGACACTGCACATGAATTATCCACTCCATTAGCTTAACAGATTTTTGAATAGGATCTGCAACTCTCTTACTTACACTTCCATCTCTAAATTTAGTCCATCCCAACTCCTTACTTTCCTACCTTCTATTTCCGAATGTAACACACTGATCACATGACTCTACTTACGTGGTTAAGTTGTGTCTTTCTGAGTATTAATTGCTAAGACTGAAACTCTAATCAAATCAACTTTATAGTAACTAATGATACTTAATTGTGTGGTACAATTTTAGTTTTCATGGAATGTCCTGGTTTTTCCCCTGCAAGACCATCTTGGGAAAAACCTTCTCATTCACTGATAAACCAGGACTATTTGTCACTTACTTACTCCCTGACTTATGCCCTTCTCTGATGGACTTTATATACTTACATGAAATAGAACAAAGAAACCTCTTGCAACTGATTTAAGTGGGACAAGGAGAGGGTTGGGGGGAGAGATGGTGGGAATGATGTAACCAGTGTACACTATAACCTTATTTGGAATTATCACTATGAATCTCCCCTGCACAATGAATATATCCTAATTTTAAAAAAGTTAATAAAGTTTGCCCTTCTCCCAATTTTCCTTTTAATCAGAGAAATGCTTACCAAATTCTACCTGGCTAATAGCCTATACCTTACTTTTCTCATAATGTCCCATATCCAAACTCTGGCCATATGAGCTGCTGAGATTTTTTGAGTCTGGCCTTTTTTTCTCTTCCACAACAAAACACCTAGTTTCTTTTCTCTATTCCTGGGCTTTATGTGTTGATTTTTTTTTGTATGTGCTGTTATTGTTGCTTTATTTTCAGTGCTATACAACTGCAATCAGATGTTGATTTTAATATTATGCAGATCATGAGCATATATTTCCACAGCTCAGGTCCTGAAATACAATTTCTCATTTCCCTTCTCATTTCCTTTTTTTTTTGTCTTGAAAAAATCTGCTAAATTTAAGAATTAAAATATAGATTTTTGACAGCCTGGTTGAATTTTTTAAATTTTGGGTTCCTAATCTGTAAAACATTAGTAATTAATAATTGGAATTAGGTCCTGTAAGAGAATTAAACAAGGTAGATAAAACAAATTGATACTTCAATGCCTGGTGTGCTATAAGTGCTTAATGAATCAAAATTTATCATTAGAGAAACATAAAACAGCAGGGGTGTTATTAACAAAGAAAGAAATGCCTAGTTTTCTAGCAACATTGACTTCATGCCATATATTTTGAAGCAGCCTTCACACCCTGGGATTCAGGCCAATGCAGGGGTCACAGTTAAATGGTGGCAGCAGGGAAAATACACTGGAAATACCATGCCCTTCGTTTGGGTAAACTGATCCCACTTACATTCTGCCATTGGTCCTTTTTACCCCAATCCTTATTTCTAGTCTGACAGAATTTGCTGTAATGCAGTTCATGCAGAATCATTACAAAGTGATTCAGAAACAAATATGAATCTATAACTAAAAACATACTGGGACAAGGCAAGTGAAATACCTGCTTTAGGCATACAATTTAAAGAGGCATCAAAAGAATCAGTAATCAAGACAAATAATATTTAACACAAAACATTTAAAATCAAAACTATTGCAAAACTGTGATGAACAATAAATTAAACTTTAAAGATACAATCTACATTATTTATTTTTCCTTTTGCTGTAGGCTCCAGTAAGCCTTGTCACATAACTGATCTCCCAATGTAAGCACAGAAAATATGAAAGAGTCAAGATTCATAAAAATAACTTTAAAGGTTGTTATTAAGGTAGAAGGATGAAAACTATCCCCATGGTGAATTCAGATCAGAATTCTATATACTATTTACTTTCAGGAAGCAAAACTAATAGGAATCTTTGGGCAGTCTATATGGTTGCTGTTGTCTCAGAATTAGGCAATAACCTCCCTTATGCATTTAAAGGGAATTGGAAGGGTTTCTAACATTTCCCCATGACCTATTGTGGATGTAGAACTTGGCATGTATCATCTTTCATATTTCTCATAGCAACTTCTCACTTTCAGAGATAAGACAACTGAAGTTTATGGAGGCAAAATAGCTTTCTCAAATGGTCAGTAGCATAGACTTGTCAAGACTTCTTTCTTTCAATAAAGTGACATTTTCCCTACTACCTTTATTAAGATTGTTTCAATATTACAGAAGGTAAGATTGAAGATACCTAGCTGTCACAATAGTATTCTTTCCTTATTTTCCTTATTCCCTTCCTTTCTCACACTCTTTTCCTCCCTTTCTTTCTCTTCTCTCTCCTCTCTCTCTCATTCTAATTACTCTAACAGGCTTACAAGCCATTATAAATGTCATTTGCTTTCTGTTTTTCCCATCATTTTCCATCTTATAATTTGATTCCCCCAATGTCCCATTAAGCATATCTTTAAAAATTCCATGTTTCCTGTGTGACCTAAAAATAACTACTCTCATAAAAATTATTTTGTATTTCTTTCTAAATATTCCATTGAATTCTCAGTTAATTCCTGACAAGGAGGCAATCATATTACTAATTCACTAACCTTCTTCCCATATATCAAGTATAGTGCTACAGTACTTTATAAGTTTGGATTAAGACATAAATGATTTAATTAATTATTCATTCAGAATTTGTACGATATCCCATGATAGTTTATTTAGATATTGAAAAAACCCAAATTTTGGTCTTACTCTAGAACTCTGTGTAGAAAATCTGACTGTTTTTATAAATCATATCCAATGGGATTTGATGTCATCATTGTGCCAAATGAAGACTGACTACTTGGTCATGGAATGACTCTCATCATGGTCAGGAACTTGTACCAGGCTTGTCACGTGACCTCAACTAGCAGAACCAACTTCTCTTGGCACTCTGCCATAATGCAATGGTGACATAACCACTTTCAGAAAAATGGCTTATCACATGAAGTGAATGAGAGATTTTAGGAACCCAGAATGTCATTTGTAAATTACATTCAAGAGTGCCTCAGCTATTCCCTGTAAAGGTCTGAGAGTCTTGAGTTATTTGCAGTGAATGACAGATTGGTACCTTAGGATAATTTACTCAACAGTGATAACACTGAAATGAAGAGGTTGGACAAGGTGGAAAATGAATGATCATTGAATAAATGGCAATGATGGGAACCTTGTCTTTTGTAGCAGTCTTTTGTAGAACTTCAGTGAGATCCAGCCAAAAGAGTTTGAACATACCAGAAAGTGACAGGGCAGCATAGAGCTCTTATAGATTTTCATATGTTTTGTGAGGGTTTTGCACTTAAAAATAAATAATATTTCCTAAAGGACTAAATATATTTCATTGTAATTTTCCATGAATAAGATTTTTGTGATTTTTGTTCATTTCATTTCATTTATGACTTGTTAATTTTATTCACATAACTATGAAGTCCCAACTGCACACATGCACACACACACATACTTAGCACTTCACAGACACACTATCATAAAATTGGAATTGGGTGAGGAAATATTAGTAACTTCCACTCAGTTATTTCACTGATGGCACATTTAATTTCCACCTTAACAAGGGAGTTAGGACTATAATTTCTGTCTTGGATGAGGTTCTTAATACTTGGCTAATGATTTAATTACCTCTGATCCTTTTTCAAGTTCTCCTCCATTTACTTTTTACAGAATTCTTCACACCTTCTCAGCTGTCCCTCAGAATGGACTCTTTGAAATAAAATTAATTATTCATTCAGTTCAGGAAAAAAATTGTACATAATGCTCTCATGTTTGGTATTCAAACATGGATTCTGGTATGTTTTTAATCTGCTGGTATTCTGTGATGTAATTTAAGTCACCAACTCATCCTATGTCTCCAGGCTTGCTTATAAGCTTTGAAGCATTGCACAGATCATGGTCTAAAGAAAAATACTTATTAGATTGTAAGCAAAATTGTAAATAAATGATCAAGTTCTGGACAATGAGTCTGAAGATGAGGTAGAAGTGGAAGTACAATATTGAAAATAAATTCAGGAAGTTGATCCAATAATTGGATTTTTTAATTTCTTGGTGGTAATTTTCAATCAGGCAACAGTATCAATTTGATCTGGGATTAACTCAGAGGCTGGAACTCATGTCCAGGGCATCATTGGATTCCATATGTAATTAGAAGTAAAGAATACTCAAGAACTAGGTGATAATCGAAAAAATTATATATCCATTCTTTTATTCTTTCAATAAATATTTATTGATAACTTACTGTGAACCAGGATCTATATTTATGTAGAGAAACAAACCTTGTCCTGAGTTCTGTGCAGTGAGAGGCTGTCAAAGGTGGTTTCTGCACAAGTCTCTGGTCAAAGTTCATTAAGGAACTTGGGAACAAGCTAGAGAAGGCAGAGGTAAGGGGGAAAGTAATAGGAGGTAGATCAGAGAATCACTCTTAACATATTCTAGTAATTATTGAGATAAATTCTCTTTTAGCATTATTATAACCTTTGTCCATTATTCTCTAGAGAAGATCACAGTCAATACAATTTTAATAATATATTACAGATATTGCTTTACTTTTTACTTATTCCTTAAACTTTGTTTTCATGTCTATATTCTAATGTTTCCTTAATATTTATTTTCCTCTCAATATGAACAAGACAATATCCAGATACTAGAAAAATTAAGTATTAAATTTAAAATTTTTCTTTGTCATTGTGCATTTTAAAAATAGACTTTCATTGTTGTTTTTTGAGACAAGATCACAGGATGTAACCCAGGCTGGCCTGAAACTTACAGTCCTTCTCCTTCTGCTTTCTTAAGTTCTATGATTACAGGCATGTTTCTCCATATCCACCAAAAAGTAGAGGTTTTTCTGCTGTTCTTTCTGTAATTCTCAGCAATTTGTGAACTGGTTGCATAGTCTCATCTGTTCTCTATAGACAATTCCAACAAGAAATGAAAAATTTAATATTTCTACATGTAGCAAAATAATCATCAATTGTAAATTCCATGGCATGGTTTTGAGATCAGATGTAAGAAATCAAGAAATCCCCTTTGATGTTAATGATATCACGTATACAGGTGTTAAGGCACTCAAGTTTCAAGAGTAATCTCCCTTTTTTAAAACTTTCACAGGAGTACCCCAAGTTGTCTAAAATGCATATACATGTATATCAGTCAAAGTTAGCTTCAGACCCTATATCATAAATAAAATTCAGAACAAAAGCATTGATGGTGTGATTCAGTGATAAAGTGTTTAGAGGCCCTTGGTTCAATCCCCTATAATTCAAAAACAAATGTGCCAGATATTCTGAATTTCATGAAAATAAATCATTATTGCAATATGGAATCTTCAATTGTTTAGTGATCTGGCAACTAATTACTTTTTTTGTGGTACTAGGGTTTGAACTAAGAGCCTCATGCTTGCTAGGTATTCTACCACTTGAGCGACTCCTCCAGCCCTCTTCTGTGTTGGATATTTCTGAGATATAGTGGTCTTGCTTTTTTTTTTCTTCCTTTGCTGGTCTCAAGCCATAATCCTCCTGATCTGTGCCTCCCAAGCAGCTAGGATTATAGTTGTACACCACCAGCACTCTGTCTAATTACATTTTTTAAAACTATACAAGCCACTTACCAAAAAACTCCGTATGGTTTATAAGAACATGAACTCCTAGTTTATAGCCACTGTTTTGATGAATATTTTTCACAGTAAAGTAGATGTATTGATTGAAAACTAAAATATTAATAATAGCATTTACTTAAGATTTCTTTAATCAATTTACTAAGAAAGCAAGCTTCTAATTATAATTGTGAAAAAACCATAAGGATGTTTTTATTACCTTATTTATTACTGAGAACCAGGGATAGTTTTCTTAACAAACCAAAAATTATAGCTGAGTTCTTATGACTGAGAGAAAAATAATTAAATGAAGGAAAGTGATGGTAAACAAAGAGATTGAGAAATGTTCCAAGAGTGAGAACACTGGGAGAATTAAAGACAGACAATGATGTCTTAAATATGACTTGTGAAAATGTACAAAATGATTAAATCACAAAACATAACTTACATTCTTAGCACTTGCCTCTCTTTCATATAAATTTTGTGTGTGTGTGTGTGTGTGTGTGTAGAGGGAGTTCATGACATATCACAAGATAATTGAGGACTTACTTCAGCAATTGACAATACTCTAGTGCTCCAAAAACTCTATTCCTCCTCTGTAAAAGAAAATTTAAGAACTCATAGTAGGAAAATAGTGTAGTCATGCATTAGTTTGCTGTCCTGGTGGCAATTCTACAGCAGAAGTCAACTGTGCAACAACTCAAAACCAGAATTGCTGGGTTCAAAGTTTCTGGTTAATCACAAGAACACTTCTTCATAGTGACTACCAAGAACGATTGTTCTTCTGGGCTTACATTTTCCATGTTTACTTAGGATATACCCTGTCTGACTTTTAAAGCTTAGTACAGTCCCCACAAATCCATGTCACAAATCCATGGCAGGTCTTGCTGCTCCACATAGTTCTACATTATATAACTTTTAAATACTTTCATTTCTGGCCTTCCTGAAATAAATCTGCCTGATTCATTCTAAGTCTTCCCTCCTCTATAAGATGCCTAAACACCCTTGTTTAAAAAAAAAGTCAGAATATTTTTTAAATGAATGGAAAAAGAAAATAAAGAAAAAGAAGAGCTAAAGAAACAATTACTTAAACAGTGTGAAGCAAGATCAAAAGAGGATTTCTGAAAAATATAAATTCATAGTTATAAGAGATAACAATCTGAAAGAAAATTATAAATTTTCTTTATAATTTTATTTATATTTATATTTATTTATTTTATTTATATTTATAATTTATAATGTGTATTATTTTTCTGTAAATATTCTTAATGTATCTCTATGTGAATGTATAACTAGAATGGAAAAGAATATCAAATTTTGAGGACATTTGCCAAAGCCTTATAAATTTTTTTCATGCTGTTAGATTGGAATAGATGGAGAAATCATTTTTAGGCAATAAACTAATTCCTCGGTGTGAACATTCTGTAACACACATCTGTCTAGACACATTAACATTGCAAGTTATAATAATTGAAATAGATGTGTCTTTATAATTACCTCCTCCTTTTCCACATAGTTCTACATTATATAACTTTTAAATACTTTCATTTCTGGCCTTCCTGAAATAAATCTGCCTGATTCATTCTAAGTCTTCCCTCATCTATAAGATGGAATGTTCACATAATTGTTTAATGTGCAGGCATCTTGTGTATTCAGAATTCCCTATAGGAAGTGTGCTGAAGTGTGCTGAAACATACAGATTGATTATAACCTCTATTTACCTCATGCATCAGTAAGTACATGATAAATCATTCTCCTTTGACCCTGCAAGGCTGCAAAGTTGACTTCTGCATATTTACCTTAGAGGCCAATGCTGAGTCTAAGATTATTTACCATTTTTAGAAAGTTACGCACCTCATTTTAGGGGGAAAATCTTTTTAAATCATAACATATATATGTCATAATTTGCTTCAGAAAAATTATTTTATAATTTTCTCCTTTTAATACTTCCTAAAATTTCTCTTCCAGAAAATGGAGAACTAAAGTGTAAATTTCAATTACAACTCCAATGCTTAATGATATTTATAGGATGGTCCATTTCCTGCTGAACAAAGTCCAAATGTCATTTATCTGCCCTATTCACTGATATTTTGTACTTTCAAAAAGTACCTCTGACAATGTCACCTTTATGTCCCTACTCCATGCTTAAAATGTTCCATGAATAAATGAATGAATAAAAAACAGGAAGTTAAAACTAATGCTTTGACCTGGTGACTACCTAAAGATAATTGTCATGCACTATCTTAGCAAATTCTATTGGTACTTGCTAATCTGTAGTTTCAGATTCAGATATGGCCAAATTTGTTAGAAATGGAAAGGCATATATAAAGTGCCCTTATAGTGTAAGTTTAATAAAACTCATTTTATCAAACATGACAAACACATCAGTTTGTTTTACAGTTAAATTCATACTTGTCAAAGCTTGTGAAAATGTTGATCACGCCATTGCAACCTCAAATGTTACAAGTAGAATTAATTGGGGAGATCCAAGATGGTGGCTACAGGGAGGAAGCAGAAAGTGAGCCTCCTATAGTGAAATCTTGGAGAGACACTGGAGACACACTTTGCAGGCAAAATCACTGAGAAGAGGCAAAACTTTGACCCCTCCACACCTCCAGCTGGCACAGAGAATCTCCACCTAACGTTAAATGGAGAAACAAGGAGGGCCCCCAGGCTGCCAGTTGCCTGCGCCCAGATGGCTTGGGAAGATGCAGACAAGGTGAGCTTCGAGGTACCACAGTCTCCCACAGACAGCCTTGGGACAAAGCAGCATAGCCCCCTGGACAGACTGACCTCCACCTGGGGAAAAAAGAGAAACTGACTAATAAGCAATAAGAACAATAAAGACACGTGGGAAAGAGGGTAGGGCACATTGAGCGCTGAAGATTGGGGAAGGGAATCCTTCCCGGAACTGTAAATAAACAAGCTGGGCAGGCAGGAGAGGCTCAGATGGGAGCGGGGGCACGCGCCCAGCAACCAGGAGCTGGAAAGCTAGTGAGAGTGGCGGAGGGAGGAAACTCCACAGGAAAGGAGGGAAGACCCACTTCCCACATGAGCTGTAAACAAACATGGCAGCTGGCAGGAGCAGCAGCACTGCCCAGTAATCAGGAGCAGGAAAGCTTGTAAAAGTAGTGGTGGGAGGAAAACTGCACAGGAGAGGGCAGAAGACCAACTTCCCACATGAACTGTAAATAAACAATCAGGCCTGAGAAAGCGGATGCTTTCCCCAGTGTGCTTGGAAAGGGGAAAGCTTGTAGCAGAGGCTCACGCACAGGAGAACTCTGAGTAAACAAAGCCTGCAGGGCCAGGTGAGTGCTAAGCTCACCACAGAGATCTGCATAAATAATGCCTCCAGCAACAGCAGGCTGACAGCAGTGGGCAGGCAAGCCACAGCTGCAGATACCATTCTTAGAACTGTCTCCAGGCCCTTTTTTTTTTTCTCTTTTTCTCCCTACCTTTGATGAGAGAACAACTGAATTACACCTGCATGCTGATAAACTTACTAAAACTGTATTGCATTTGAAGTTGGGACACTTGGTGGAGTTTCTGTGTGTGTGTGTGTGTGTGTGTGTGTAGTTTTGTTCTACTTTATGTGTCCAATTTGATGAGACAACTACAGACCAACATCTGAGGCACCATCTCCAAGATTGGAGACTGAGACGGACACCCAAATTATTATGACTGAAACTTCATTACATTTGAACTTGAAGGTTTTTTGGTTTTTTGGGTTTTTTTTAATTTTCTATTTTTCATTTTATTTTATTTTACTTACATATATATTTCTTTCATTTACTTATTTTTTATTTTTATTCTTATCTTTTTTTGTTTTTTATTGTCAATCTTCTCTCTTCTCTCTAATGCCTG
The DNA here is from genome assembly GCF_047511655.1 of Castor canadensis. Classification (NCBI taxonomy): domain Eukaryota; kingdom Metazoa; phylum Chordata; class Mammalia; order Rodentia; family Castoridae; genus Castor; species Castor canadensis. Next base: position 71,821,669 of record NC_133397.1, on the reverse strand, counting down.
TTCAGTTTACTGTGGATTAGTACACTAATGCTCCCTGTTTTACACCTTTGAAACTTTCTTGTCTGATTCCTTGTTCTGTTTTTCTCCTTCTTGTCTGTTTATTTGTTTTTCCCTTTTCTTTAACTTCTTGCTTTCCATCTCCACTCACCCTTACATACTAAATATTACCATTGTTATTATTACAAGCTAGAAAATACTTAATTGCACACAGGACAGGGACAGTAACAATGCCAAAGACAATGATGGGAAGACAGAAAAAACAGGGAAACCAGTTTCCCCACAGCAAAAAATTACTCCAGGAACCAGAGGTGAATGAAGACAACAGATACTCAGATCCAGACTCCAACAAAATGAAGATAAACTATACCAAAGGACCCAATGAAGCCCACAAGAATAATTTAAAAGAAGACATACTACAGGTACTCAATGAGAATTTTATAGAGATGATACTGGATAGGGTCAACCAAAATGTACAGGAGACACTCAAGAAATTCCAAGAAAAAAAAATAGAGAATTTGAAAAAGCAAAAGAAAGAAATAAAGGAAACCATAGAAGCACTGTAAAAACACCGAAGTGAAACAGAGAACAGGATGAATAAACAGATAAATGAACTCAGGACAAAAACAGACAACATTAAACAGGAAACCACCCAGGATATGGAAAACCTCAGAAAAAGAACGAAACAGAACTGCAAAACAAAATGGAAGACCAATCCAGCAGAATAGAGCAAACAGAAGAAAGAATCTCAGAATTGAAGATGAAATGGTAATTAAAGGAAAAACCAAAGAACTATTAATTAAACAACTCAAGACGTGTGAAAAGAAATGCAAGAACTCACCGACTACATCAAAAGACCAAACTTAAGAATCATGGGCATTGAAGAAGGAGAAGAGGTGCAAGAGAAGGTTATGCGTAATATATTCAACATAATAATAACAGAAAATTTCCCAAATCTAGAGAAAGATATTCCCATACAGATGCAAGAGGCCTCCAGGACACCAAACAGACCAGATCAAAATAGAACTACCCCACGACATATCATCATTAAAACAAAAAGTTCAGAAAGTAGGGAAAGAAAATTGAAGGCTGTAAGAGAGAAAAAACAAGTAACATACAAAGATAAACCCATCAAAATCACAGCAGACTTTGCAACAGAAACATTAAAAGCAAGAAGAGCATGGGGTGAGATCTTCCGGGCACTGAAAATAACTTCAACCCCAGGATACTCTACCCAGCAAAACTATCATTCAAAATAGATGGAACAATAAAAGTCTTCCATGATAAGCAGAAACTAATATGTGACCACAGAGCCACCACTACAAAAGATTCTTCAAGGGATTCTGCACACAGAAAGTGAAACCCAACTTAACCATGAAGAGACAGGCAGCACCAAACCACAGGAAAAGAAAAATCAAGACAGTAGAGAGTAACCTCAGCTTAGGCACATACAATCAAACCTTCAAACAACTGAGACAACTAAATGACAGGAATCACCACATACCTATCAGTACTAACACTTAATGTTAATGGACTTAGTTCACCCATCAAAAGGCACTGCTTGATGAAATGGATTAAAAGGGACGATCCAACAATTTGTTGCTTACAGGAGACCCATTGCACAGACAGAAATAAGCATAAGCTTAGGATGAAAGGCTGGAAGAAGATTTACCAAGCCAATGGCCCCCGAAAACAGGCAGGAGTAGCAATACTTATCTATGACAAAGTAGACTTCAAACCTACATTGATCAAATGAGATGAAGAAGGACATTCCATACTAACCAAAGGAGAAATAGACCAAAAGGAAATAATAATCATCAACCTGTATGCACCCAATGTCAAACAACCAATTTCATCAAACATACCCTGAAAGACCTAAAAGCATAAATTAATGCCAACACAGTGTTGTGGGAGACCTTAACACCCCATTATCATCAATAGATACGTCATCCAAACAAAAAAATCGATAAAGAAAACCAAGATCTAAAATATACAAAGATCAAATGGACCTAGTTGATGTCTACAGAACATTTCATACAACTTCTACACCATATGCATTCTTCTTAGCAGCCCATGGAACCTTCTCCAAAATAGATCATATCCTAGGGCACAAAGCAAGTCTCAGCAAATATAAGAAAATAGAAATTATACCATGCATACTACCTGATTAAAATGCAGTAGAGGTTGAACTCAACAACAAAAGTAAAGACAAAAAACATGCAAACAGCTGGAAACTAAATAACTCATTACTTAATGAACAATGGATCACTGATGAAATAAAAGAGGAAATTAAAAAGTTTCTTGAAGTCAATGAAAATGAAAAGACAACCTACTGGAACCTATGGGACACAGCTAAGGCAGTCCTGAGAGGAAAGTTTATAGCCATGAGTGCATATATTAAAAAGATTGAAAGATCCCAAATCAAAGACCTAATGATACATCTCAAAGCCTAGAAAAACAAAAATACACAAATCCCAAAACAAATAGAAGGAGAGAAATAATAAAAATAAGAGCTGAAACCAACGAAATAGAAACCAAAAAAACCATACAAAGAATTAATGAAACAAAAAGTTGGTTCTTTGAAAAAATAAACAAGATCTATAGACCCCTGGCAAACCTGACTAAAATGAGGAGAGAAAAAACCCAAATTAGTAGAATCAGGAACGCAAAAGGGGAGATAACAACAAACACCATGGAAGTCCAGGAAATCATCAGAGACTACTTTGTGAATCTATATTCAAATAAATTTGAAAATCTTAAAGAAATGGACAGATTTCTAGATACATATGATCATCCAAAACTGAACCAAGAGGACATTAATCACCTGAATAGATCTATAACACAAAATGAAATTGAAGCAGCAATCAAGAGTCTCCCAAAAAAGAAAAGTCCAGGACCTGATGGATTCTCTGCTGAATTCTATCAGACCTTTAAGAAGAACTGATACCAACCCTCCTTAAACTGTTCCACAAAATAGAAAGGGAAGGAAAACTGCCAAAAATATTTTATGAAGCCAGTATTACACTTATCCCAAAAGAAGGTAAAGACACCTCCAAAAAGGAGAACTATAGGCCAATCTCCTTAATGAACATTGATGCAAAAATCCTCAACAAAATAATGGCAAACCAAATTCAACAACACATCAAAAAGATTATTCACCACGACCAAGTAGGCTTCATCCCAGGGATGCAGGGGTGGTTCAACATATGAAAAATCAATAAGCGTAATAAACCACATTAACAGAAGCAAAGACAAAAACCACTTAATCATCGCAATAGATGCAGAAAAAGCCTTTGATAAGATCCAACACCATTTCATGATAAAAGCTCTAAGAAAACTAGGAATAGAAGGAAAGTACCTCAACACTATAAAAGCTATATATGACAAACCTACAGCCAGCATTATACTTAATGGAGAAAAACTGAAACCATTCCCTCTAAAATCAGGAACCAGACAAGGATGCCCACTATCTCCACTCCTATTCAATATAGTACTGGAATTCCTAGCCAGAGAAATTAGGCAAGAAGAAGGAATAAAAGGAATACAAATAGGTAAAGAAACTTTCAAAATATCCCTATTTGCAAATGACATGATCCTACACCTTAAAGACCCAAAAAACTCTACTCAGAAGCTTCTAGACATCATCAATAGCTATAGCAAGGTAGCAGGATATAAAATCAACATAGAAAAATCATTAGCATTTCTATACACTAACAATGAGCAAACTGAAAAAGAATGTATGAAAACAATTCCATTTACAATAGCCTCAAAAAAAAATTAAATACCTAGGTGTAAACCTAACAAAAGATGTGAATGACCTCTACAAGGAAAACTATAAACTTCTGAAGAAAGAGAATGAGGAGGACTATAGAAAGTGGAGAGATCTCCCATGCTCATGGATTGGTAGAATCAACATAGTAAAAATGTTGATACTCCCTAAAGTAATCTACATGTTTAATGCAATTCCCATCAAAATTCCAATGACATTCATTAAAGAGGTCGAAAAATCTACCGTGAAGTTTATATGGAAACACAAGAGGCCACGAATAGCCAAGGCAATACTCAGTCCAAAGAACAATGCAGGAGGTATCACAATACCTGACTTCAAACTATATTACAAAGCAATAACAATAAAAACAGCATGGTACTGGCACAAAAACAGACATGAAGACCAGTGGAAAAGAATAGAGGACCCAGATATGAAGCCACACACTATGAGCAACTTGTCTTTGACAAAGGAGCTAAAAATATACGATGGAGAAATAGAAGCCTCTTCAACAAAAACTGCTGGGAAAACTGGTTAGCAGTCTGCAAAACACTGAAACTAGATCCATGTATATCACCCTATACCAATATTAACTCAAAATGGATCAAGGATCTTAATATCAGACCACAAACTCTAAAGTTGATACAGGAAAGAGTAGGAAATACTCTGGAGTTAGTAGATATAGGTAAGAACTTTCTCAATGAAACCCCAGCAGCACAGCAACTAAGAGATAGCATAGATAAATGGGACCTCATAAAACTAAAAAGCTTCTGTTTATCAAAAGAAATGGTCTCTAAACTGAAGAGAACACCCACAGAGTGGGAGAAAATATTTGCCAACTATACATCAGACAAAGGACTGATAACCAGAATATATAGGGAACTTAAAAAACTAAATTCTCCCAAAACTAATGAACCAATAAAGAATTGGGCAAGTGAACTAAACAGAACTTTCTCAAAGGAAGAAATTCAAATGGCCAAAAAACACATGAAAAAGTGCTCACCATCTCTAGCAATAAAGGAAATGCAAATTAAAACCACGCTAAGATTCCATCTCACCCCTGTTAGAATAGCCATCACTAGCAACACCACCAACAACAGGTATTGGTGAGGATGCAGGGAAAAAGGAACCCTCTTACACTGTTGATGGGTATGTAAACTAGTACAACCACTCTGGAAAAAAATTTGAAGGCTACTTAAAAAGCTAAACATTGATCTACCACTTGATTCATCAATACCACTCTTGGGGATATACCCAAAAGACTTTGACACAGGTTACTCCAGAGGCACCTGCACACCCATGTTTATTGCGGCACTATTCACAATAGCCAAGTTATGGAAACAGCCAAGATGCCCCACCACTGACGAATGGATTAAATAAATGTGGTGTCTATACACAATGGAATTTTATGCAGCCATGAAGAAGAACGAAATGTTATCATTCGCTGGTAAATGGATGGAATTGGAGAACATCATTCTGAGTGAGGTTAGCCTGGCCCAAAAGACCAAAAATCATATGTTTTCCCTCATATGTGGACATTAGATCAAGCGCAAACACAGCAATGGGATTGGACTTTGAGCACATGATAAAAGAGAGAGCACACAAGGGAGGGGTGAGGATAGGTAAGACACCTAAAAAATTAGCTAGCATTTGTTGCCCTTAACACAGAGAAGATTAAGGCAGACACCTTAAAAGCAACTGAGGCCAATAGGAAAAGGGAACCAGGAACTAGAGAAAAGGTTAGATCAAAAAGAATTTACCTAGAAGGTAACACACATGCACAGGCAATTAATGTGATTCAACTCTCTGTATAGCTACCCTTTCTCAACCAGCCATAACCCTTGTTCCTTCCTATTATTGCTTATCCTCTCTCTACAACAAAATTAGAAATAAGGGCAAAATAGTTTCTGCTGGGTATTGAGGGGGTGGGGGGGAGAGGGAGGGGGCAGAGTGGGTGGTAAGGGAATTGGTGGGGGCAGGGGGGAGAAATGACCCAAGCCTTGCATGCACATATGAATAAGAAAATAATTAAAAAAATAAGTAGAATTAATTCTTCAAAGGAAGCCAAGAATGTTATTGTGACTTGTGACCTATATAGTGTACCAGGCAATTTCAGTGCCTCACATTCACTAAATGCATGAAAAGTGACAAAGGCTACAATTAAACCAACAAATATACTAGTTTCTTCTGGGTCCATGTTCGTAGTTAGTTTTCATAGTCATTCATTCATTGTTTTATTCATTCATTTATTCATTCTCTTTAAGATGTTGTTCTTTCCTAGGCTCTATGTAATGAATACTAAAGATATAATAAAAGGGAAAACAGATGTATCTAGAACTGTAGAATAGTATACATAAATGTTACATACTCAGAAAAACTGTACAAAATAGAGTAGTGAAGAGCATAATCTACCAGGGGTGACCTGAGAAGAAAGCAGGGAGACTTCAGAAGTACAATTCTATCTCTACTGTGCTATGAAAATTTATGCTGTTCAGTTGCCTTTTTTATAAAATAGTGAAACTAATACTTCCCTTATCATGTTGTTTGAGGACTGAGACAAAGTATGCAGCAACTTTAAAAGATGCCTAGGGCATAAACAGTCGGTATGTTAGGGCTCCAAAGAAGTTTCTTTCCATTTAGGTGCAAGGAAGCTCAAATTGTGCTCATGAATGTTAAAAATATTAATAATTGGAAACAAGTTTTTTCCTAGCTAAAAAAAGACATATTATGCCACTAGAATGGGTCTTTTTTTATTACCAACTTTATTGAAAAAAATTATGTTGAATAAATACAAATTGTATATATTTCAGGTATACAGCATGAAATTCACATGTATGTAGAAATGGAAAATACAAGCTACTTAAAATATCCATGACTTCACACAGTTAGCATTTATGAGTATGTATGAGTGTGTATGTGTATGTGTCTATATGGTGAGAAGCCTCAACTTCATGTCTAACCTTTCAGCTGTAATAACTGTCTTAGACCCAGATGTAATTACTAATTAGTTATTGCAAGTTGTTCTATCGATTTTATCCTATTGTTTTTAATGCTTGACTTTCAGCACAAAATAGAATAACTGATGATATATGGTGATAAATTGATGAGTTGCTACCCATTTCATGTATTTGACCAATCTGTTTAGTAGTAAAACCATTTTGACTGATACTGAGTGTGAATGAGTGACAATTTGTGACAATCTAATGCAATAGACTTGTTGGTATAGTCAGGTTAACTTGGGTTCTCTAATACTTTCAGGACTGATTCCAAAGAGAGGTAGAAGTTGCAGCAACTAGGGGCATGGGATGACTTCTCAAAAAGTTTAAGGTTCCTGAATACCAAACTTTTCTTTTCCCAAAAGTTCATTGTTGTTTAGTAGTTACAAAGTCCTTTGTCCCATAATATGAGCTAATGCAAAAAAAAAAAAAATCTGTTGTTCTGGAAGAGTAAATTAACTGTGACCTATTTCCAAGTTTTAAACTACCCATAGCATGTTTTTTTCTGAAAGCATATCTAAAAAGACAGAAGAGAAGGGACAGAAGGAATGTTATACCTGACTACAGGGAGAGACCACTCAGAGTCTCTCACTGTCACTCACACACACACACACACACACACACACACACACACATGCACATAAGTGCACACACACACACACACATACACTTGTGCTCCAATTGTTTTCCTGACTTGGGTGTGGTGGGTGGAAGGGAACAAAGCTCTAGCTGAATGGAATCTAGGCTATGGGCTACAAATCTAGTATTCAGAAAACAGTAGCTGAGATGAGTGGCCCCAAGACCAAACAAGTAATTTAAAGACAGAGCTAGAAAGGTGAAAAAGCCAGTAGATGTGCAATTTTTGTTGTAGTAAAGTACGTTAGCCTTATCTGGCAAAGGTCGTACTTAAATGACACAATGGGAAACATGGGAATGCACATTTGGCTAAATCAGGCCACCTAGATTCAAACACTGATATTTAAATTCAGGGAGTAGATGTAAGATTTGCAAATCAAAACCTCCTGGGAGTACAATGTCAAGTTTATCTGTTTCAGGAAAGACAGTGTAACAATTGGTTAACTGCTCTGTTTCCCAAACTATATGCCAGAGAACTGCTTCAGGAGATGCCAAAGGGGTAAAAAAAGATTCGAAAAACATGTTCTTAACTATACCTCTATATTACTATCACCTTTGCAGAACTTAGAAACATTCAATACTCACTCATATTCCAGACCAATTATATTGAAAAGGGAACTAACTGCTGGGGCCACTCTAATGATGGCGATGGGAGAAAGTGCTCACAAAGGAAGGAGCTATCTTCTTTCCAGAGGACTGTGCCTGACGATGCCACCTTTACACTCTCCCCTAATCAATTCCTGACAAATCTTTCAGCGCCAAATCTAACCCAGTACAGGTGGAGAAACCGAGTGCAAATGTCAGAAAAACCACCCAGATTGGGGGAGGGGAGCCAAAAGTTGTAAAGATAAGGGGATCCATATAAAGGGACCTCCCTGAGTATTTTAGCAGTCCACCAGTTTCAGGATCCTGCTTCTTACTTTCTCAAGAAGCCTTTCCTTCCACTTCACAAAAAAGACTTTCTTTGTCCTGCTATTTTCTGGTCTCCTGTCTTTTAATTCTTTAAGAGACAGAGGGAAAAATGTACCCATCGTAGTTGCTAGGCAGCATCAATATCAGATTCTCTAGGTGGGGACCAGGTAGTAGTATATCTGAATCTCAGGTGATTTCCATATGTATCCTAGAATGATAGCTAGTGGTTTAAAAGAGAACCCCAGAAAATGCTAAGCCAGGAAAGCTGCAAGAGCTTGTTTTTTTTTTTTTTTTTTTTTTTAACAACTTTCACACTGTTTCTCATATAGAAGAGTACAAGGAGCCTCTTGAAGAAACCTGCCTGAAAAGAATGGGATATGGCTTTAGAAGAGTCCCACCAGTCATGCTACAAGTCTTTGGCAGCAGGACTATCATGATCTAGAAAGAATAATACTCCATTGTGTATATATATATCACATTTTCTTTTTCCATTCATTGGCATTGGGTAGGGAGGCTGATTCTGTAACAAGGCTATTGTGAATAGAGCTGCAATAAACATGGGTGTGCAGGTATAATTATGTTGTGTGCAGGAAAATGTATCATCATGTTGAATGAGTTAAGCCAAGCTCAAAAAGATAAATATTGAATGTTTTCTTTTATATGTATAAACAAGACTTAACCAATATAATATTACATGGATGTAAGAAGGTACTGTTGGAAGGGGGATGGGGAAGAGAATGATGGGGTGAATATGACTGAAGTAAATTATATGTACGTATGAAAATTGCATAATTAAATAAACTAAAACCTGTAAAATAAAAAGGGAAGTTAGTGGAGGGGAATAAGAAAGAGATACAGAGGCAGTGAATTTGATCAGCGTATGCTATATACATGTATGACCACACTGCAGTGACACCCTTTTATACAATTAATACATGCTAATGTAATTTTTAAAAACCAATGAAACAAAAAGATCTGGAAATTACATAAGGGCTAAGGATGTGACTCAGTAGTAATGTGTTTTCCTAAACGTGCAAGGCCCTTGGTTTGATCCCCAGCCTACAAATACACATACACCAAAAATGAAGTTATCATATTTTAACCAGAGAAAGTTAATAAGCAGCTTCTCAGAGCAATGTTTTCTCCCTAGCATGACCCCTATCCACATCTAACCCGGATGAGCACATGCACTGGTTTGTAGAGGTCACATGTACATTGCTCCAATATCCCCCTCTGTTTTCAAAAGCTTCTTGCTCCAGTATAGTACATTTATTACAATTTTTATTACAACACATAAGCCCATATTGATACACTGTTTTTAACTAATGCCCATAGTATTCAGATTTCATTAGTTTTTACAAAATGATTTTTTTGTGTTGTTGATTAGGATCTCAATCTGGATACATTTCAGTTCATTGTCACTTCTCCTTAGGCCTCTCTTGGTTGTGAGTGTCTCAGATTTTCCTTTGTTTAGGTTAACTTTGCAGAGTACTGTTAAGGGAATTTGTAGAATTGCCCCTCTGCTGTAATTTGATTTTTTTTTCATGAATAGAAAGGAGATATAAGATTTAGGAGGAAGACAAAAGTTAAAGTGCCATTTTTATCTTATTATATCAAGGCTGTGAACTATCAACATGAGTTCACTGTGCTTGACATTGATCAGTTGGCTGAGGCAGCATTAGGTTTCTCCATAGTAAATTTTTTTCCTATTGTACTTACTGAAAGGAATTCACTATGCACTCCATAGATTCTAAGAAGTAGGGAATTAGGATACCCCTGTTTAAGAGCAGAGTAGCTACCTAAATTATTTGGAATTCTTCTGCACAGGAGATTAAATAAAAATAATTTATTTATTTAATCAATTATTATATCAATATGGTGCCTTTTTAAATTTTGGGGGTATAATCCAGTAATTTATTGCTCAAAATATTCTAGCTTTGGACATTAAGAGCACTTACAATTTGCTCTTGTGTTCCTTTGATGCATCCCCCTGTCAACATGAAGATTTTATTTTGTCGATGATTTTTATTACTTTCTTATTCTCTGACATGACAAAATGATCAGATTCATTTTTAAATGTCTTAAATTACAAAATCAACTATTTCTCTAAGGAGCTTTAGGTACTTTTATTGGAGAATGGTCTTAGAAACCCAAATTTGGGAGTTAGATATATTCATTACTGCTGGGATATTATGGCCCTGTCAGATGACACAGAAAGGAAAGGTATAATATAAGTATATTAATGCCTGTAAGTATAAGTGCCTGTAAATATTCCTATAACCATGTATGTCTACATTAAGCTATACATGAGTTCATACTGATTGATGCTCCATAATCTATGACCAGGTCAGTCATTCTTATCTCTTCCCCATGTTACTTTGTAAATACTTCAACTGCAGTTGGTAAATTATTTTCCATTGGTGTACCACAAAATACATCTGGAACTATTATATGGATATGATAACTGGACAGAAACATCAAACCATTGCCTACATTGGTTGTCTGTATTGAATACTAGTTCTAATGAGAGCTCAATAAGGAACCAACAGAAATGAGAGATCAATAAGATTTCTCATTCTTGAGAGTAATTGGTATTTTCAGTTTTTAGATTTGAATATCAAAATAAATGCATAATGATATCAACTACAGTATTTTATTAATACCTCTCTAATGACAAATTTATTGGACATCATTTCATAAGCTTATTTTTTCATCTGGATATCTTCTTTGGTGAGTCAGATCTTTTACCAATCTTTTAATTTGGTTGTTTCATAGTTGTTGATGTTTACACGTTCTTTGTATATTTGCATATGAAACATTTATCATATATTTGTTTTGCAAATATTTCATCACAGTCTGTGGCTTGTATTTGACTCATTTAATGTCTTTGTATGGAGAAACTTTTGAATGTTAAACAGTTCAACATGATATTTTTACTTTTGTAGCTCATTCTTTTGGTATTGTATTTTAAAACAAATCTCCAAATCTAATATATCTTAGAAATTTTCTTCTGTACTTTTTCTAGAATTTTGCAGTTATGTATTTTTATATTTAAAACTGTGAAAATTTTTGAGCTTGTTTTCTGAAAGCTGGTATCCATTCTGTTCTATTGACTTAGGTATCTATTCTTTCATCAATTCCTTGCTATCTTGATTAATGGAGTATTACAGAATGTCCTGAAATCAGACAGCTTCATTCCTTGGACACTACTTTTTTACTAGTATTACATCCACTCTTCTAGATCTTTTTTCTTTTTATATAAATTAAAAAGTAAGTTTGTCAACATCTCTAAATTAGGTTGCTGGGATTTTGATTGAGGTTGTGTTACATGTACAAGTAAAGTTAAGAAAAGTGGACAGGTTAAATTTTTGAGTCTTTGTATTTTTGTGCACATCATATTTGAGTTATTTCATGAGAGTCTTTGCATATGTATGCTGTGCATACTTTGATACCATCATATCTAAACATTTATTTGAATTATTTAAGTCATATAATTTTATTTGTTATAATCTAATTTATTATTGCTGGTATATAGGAAAGCTCTCAGTTTTTGTACACTATTATTTTCTCCTCTTAATTTTCTTTAGCAACTTATACATTCCACAAGGCTTGTTTCTTTCACTTCTTGGTAATTTTGACATAGGCAATTATGTGTTTTACAAACAAGAATAATACTTTCTTCCATACTGTATATCCTCAATTTATTTTTCTTGTCTCATTTCACTAATATGATGTTTCTATATGAAATTGAGTAAGAGTGATAATAGAAACTGTGTTTTGTTCCCAATCTCAGGGATGGACTCCAATATCTCCACATTAGATGTAATGGTGACTGTGTACATTATTCTGTTTGGTTGACTTTATTTATTTATTTTTTGAATGGGGAGTTTTTTTGGTAGTACTGGGGGTTGAACTCAGCACTTCATGCTTAATAGGCAGATGCTTTAATACTTGAATCACAACTCCAGTCCCTTTTCCTCTGGTTATTTTTGAGATAGGTTCTCACTTTTTGCCCAGGCTGGGCTGAACAGCAACCCTCCTATTCTATGCTTCTGCCATCTCATAGCAGGATGACAGGGGCAGCCACACATCCAGCACTTTCTCATTGATATGGGGGTCACCAGAATGCTTTCTTTTTTTTTTGCTAGTGCTGCCCAGAACTGTGATCCTCAGATTTCAGCCATCTGCATACCTTGGGATGGCAGGCATGTGTCACCATGCCTAGCTATTGGGTGAGATGGCATCTCAGGAACTTTCTCCTGCCAGGTTGGCCACAAGCAACAATCTTCCCAATCTCAGACTCTCAAGAGGTTATGATTATAGGTGTGAGCACCTACCTGGCTGTGGTTTTGTTTTTTTTTTTCAGATATCATATATTATATTTTAGACATTCCCCTCTATTACTAGAGGAGAATTTACTGAGAATTTTTAATCATAAATAATATTGAAATTTGTTATATGATTTAATATATCAATTGGTATAGTTATATGATTTTTCATCCTTCATTAAATATAGTAAGTTACATTAATTTATCAGTTTTCAAAATTTGAAGCAGTCATCATAAAATAAATCCCACTTAGTTGTGATGTATAATTTTTGTGCATTGTTTAATTTGATTTGATAACATTTTGTTGGAATTATTTATGTGTTCATTAGAGACATTGGTCTGTAGTTTTCTTTACTGGTAATATATTCATCTGGTTTGAGTGTTAGATAAACATTGACCTCATATAATAAATAAGGAAATATTTCTTCCCATTTTATCTTGGTAATTAGAGAAAAGTGGTATTATTTTTTGCCTTAAATGTTTAGTTCAACTCAACAGTTAAGCTATCTGCATCTGTGACTTTCTGATTTGGGAGGTCATTCCTATTGATTCAATTTCTTCTTTAGATAAAAACTTATTTTGTTTCTACTGGTGCACGTTGGTTAGCTTGTATCTATTTCATCTAAATTAAATTTATGAACATAGAGTTTTCTACACTATTGTTTATCTTTTTATTGTACATGAGGTTAATAGATGTAACCCCTCCTTCATTTATACATTAGTACATCATTACCCCTCAGTTTTTTGGTGAGTCTATACACAGGTATTTAAAATTTTTTGTATTATTAAGGAAATAGCTTTAAATTTTATTGATTTTTCTCTTCCTCCTTTAATTGACTTCAAATTTTTGTTGTTTATCTTCTTCTTGAATTACACTTAATTTTTTTCTTTTCCAGTTTACTAAGTGGATAACTTATAATATTAATTTTATTCTATAAAATATATATTTGATGCTACACATTTTTCTCTAAGTACTAAATCTCTCTCTAACAGATTTTGATTGATTACATTTTCATATTTGTTTAATTTATATTGCTTTAGATTTCTCTTGAATATTTTTGTCCATTTACTCTTCAGAAATATGTTGCTTATGCTATAAAATATTTGAATTTTTCCAGTTTTCTCCCTATTATCATGTCTAGTTTAATTGTACTAATATCTGAAAACATACTACATATGATTTCTATTGTTTTAAATCTGTTAAAATGTGTTTAATGTTCTAGAACATGTATTATCTTAGTGAATACTATATGTAAATAAGAGAAGAATATGCATTGTCCTATTATTGGATGGTGTGTTCTATAAATACCAGTTAAGTTGACTAATAATGTTGTTCAAGTCAACCATATGTGTTGACATTTTTGTCTTCTGAATGTATTAGTTATTGAAAAAAGGATTAATTTTCCAAGTACAATAGTTGATTCATATAATTTTTCTTTCAGTTCTATCAGTTATTATATTTAGACAGTCTGTTTTATGTTATAATCACATTAAAAATGCTATGTATTTAGAAAAATTTATTCTTTATCGTGTGATATGCTCCTGATCTTTGGTTTACTTCCTTGTTCTACAGTCTGAATTGTGTTAACTGTAGACACTGCAGCTTTCTTCAATTAGTATTGTAATGTTGTACCTAATGTTGTCTTGAATGTATTTTTGAATTGACAGGCTCTTTCTTATATGTATGACATAGTTGGGTGTTTTCTTTAATTCACAGTAACTCTCTTTTTCTTTAATTGGTGAATATAAAAAATTTCATATTGGAATTCTTTGTCCCATTATTTTTTTAAATTTTTATTCACTTATCCACATGTGCATACATTTTTTGGGCCATTTCTCACCCCCTGCCCCCAGCTTCCTCCCTCTCTCCCCACCCTCCCTCGCTTCCAGGCAGAACCTGTTCTGGGATTATCACTAATTTTGTTAAAGAGAAGACATAAGCAATAATAAGAAAGACAAAGCGATTTTGCTAGTTGAGATAAAGATAGCTATACAGAAAGACTCCTAGCATTCTTTCCATGGACAAGTGTGTTACAACCCAAATTGATTCATGTCTACATGACCTTTTCACTTGTTCCCTATCACCTTTCCAAATTGACCTCTGTCACGTTAAGGTTTCTGTATTAGCTTCTCTGCAGTGGGGACATCAAACACTTTCATGTTTTGGGTTTCCTAACTATCCCCATACCTCCCGTATGTGCTCTCCCCTTAGCATGTGACCCAAGTCCAACAACATTGCTGTATTTGACCTAGATCTAAAGTCTGCATATGAGGGAGAACATAAGATTATTGGTCTTCTGAGCCTGGCTAACCTTGCTCAGAATGATGTTCTCCAGTTCCATCCACTTACTTAAGAATAATAAGATTTCATTCTTCTTCATGGCTGAGTAAAACTCCATTGTGTATAAGTACCACATTTTCATAATTCATTCATCTGTAGTGGGCTTTCTTGGCAGTTTTCATAGCCTGGCTATTGTGAATAGCACTGCAATAAACATGGGTGTGCAGATGCCTCAAGAGTAACGTGTATTGCATTCCTTCGGGTATATCCCCAGGAGTGGGATTGCTGGATCATGTGGCAGATCTTTATTTAGATTTTTAAGAAGCCTCCATATTTTTTTTTCCAGAGTGCTTGCAGTAGCTTACATTCCCACCAGTAGTGTATGAGGGTTCCTTTTTCCCCCATCCTTGCCAACACCTGTTGTTGGTGGTGTTTTTGATGATGGCTATTCTAACAGGGGTGAGGTAGAATCTTAGTGTGGTTTTGATTTGCATTTTTTTTATGGTGAGAGATGGTAAACATTTTTTCATGTGTTTTTTGGCCATTCGAATTTCTTCTTTTGAGAAAAGTTCTGTTTTGTTCAGTTGCCCATTTCTTTATTGGTTCATTGATTTTGGAAGAGTTTAGTTTTTTTAAGTTCCCTGTATATTCTGGTTATCAGTCCATTGACTGTTGGATAGCAGGCAATTATTTTCTCCCACTCTGTGGGTGATCTCTTCATTTTAGAAACCATTTCTTTTGTTGTGCAAAAGCTTTTTAACTTTATATAGTCCCATTTGTCCACCCTTTCTCTTAGTTGCTGAGCTGCTGGGGTTCTACTGAGTAAGTCCTTGCCTATACCTATTACTTCCAGGGTATTCCCTGCTCTTTCTGGTACTTACTTCAGAGTTTCATGTCTGATATTAAGGTCCTGGATCCATTTTGAGTTGATATTTTTACAGGGTGATATCTGGGTTCTGTTCCACTGGTCTTCATGTTTGTTTTTGTGCCAGTACCATGCTATTTTTATTGCTATTGCTTTGTAATGTAATTTGAAGTTGGGTATTATGATACCTCCAGCACTGCTCTTTATTCTGAGTATTGCCTTGGCTACACACGGTCTCTTGTGTTTTCAAAAGAACTTTAGGGTAGATTTTTCAATCTCTGTGATGAATGTCATTGGTATTTTGATGGGAATTGCATTAAACATGTAGATTGCTTTTGGTAGTATAGCCATTTTTACTCTGTTGATTCTACCTATCCACGAGCATGGGAAATCTCTCCACCTTCTGTAGTCTTCCTCCATCTCTTTCTTCAGGGGTTTGTGGTTCTCTTTGTAGAGGTCATTCACATCCTTTGTTAAGTTTGCTCCTAGGTATTCAACTTTTTTTTGAGACTATTGTAAATGGAATTGTTTCCATATATTATTTCTCAGTTTGTTCTGTATTGGTGTATAGAAAACCTAATGATTTTTGTAACTTGATTTTGTACTCTGCCACCTTTCTGTAGCTGTTGATGGTATCTAGGAGTTTTTGGGTAGAGTTTTTTAGGTCTTTAAAGAATAGGATCATATCATCTCCAAATAGGGATATTTTGACAGTTTCTTTACCTATTTGTATTCCTTTTATTTCTTCTTCTTGCCTAATTGCTCTGGCTAGAAATTCCAGTACTATATTGAATAGGAGTGTGGATAGTGGGCACACTTGTCTCATTTCTGATTTTAGGGGAAATGGTTTAAGGTTTTCACCATTAAGTATGATGTTGGCTGTAGGTTTGTCATACATAGCCTTTACAATGTTGAGGTACTTTCCTTCTATTCCTAGTTTTCTTAGAGCTTTTATCATGAAGTGGTGTTAGATCTTGTTGAAGGCTTTTTCTGCATCTATTGAGATGATCAAGTGGGTTTTGTCTTTGCTTCTATTAATGTGCTGTATTACATTTATAGATTTATATATGCTGAACCACCCCTGCATCTCTGGGATGAAGCTGACTTGGTTGTGGTGAATGATCTTTCTGATGTGTTGTTGAATTCATTTTGCCATTATTTTATGGAGGATTTTTTGTATTGATATTCATTAAGGAGATTGGCATATACTTCTCATTTTTGGAAGTGTCTTTGCCTCTTTTTGGCATGATTATAATATTGGCTTCATAAAATGAGTTAGGCAGTGTTCCTTCCCTTTCTAGTTCATGAAACAATTTAAAGGTTGGTTAGTTCTTCTTTAAATATCTGATTGAATTCAGCAGAGAATCCCTTAGGTCCTGGACTTTTCTTTTTTGGGAGACTCTTTATTGCTGCTTCAATTTTATTTTGTGTTATAGGTCTATTCAGGTGATCAATATCCTCTTGGTTCAATTTTGGACTGTTATAAGTATCTAGAAATCTGTCCATTTCTTCAAGATTTTCAAATTTATTAGAATATAAGTCCTCAAAGTAGTCTCTGATGATTTCCTGGATTTCCATGGTGTTTTTTGTTATCTCCCCTTTTGCATTTCTGATTTTATTTGTTTGATTTTTTTTCTCTCCTCCTTTTAGTAAGTTTTGCCAGGGGTCTGTCAATCTTGTTTATTTTTTCAAAGGACCAGCTTGCTGTTTCATTGATTCTTTGTATGTTTTTTGTTTGTTTGTTTGTTTCTGTTTCATTGATTTCAGCCCTTACTTTTATTATTTCTCTCCTTCTGCTTGTTTTGGGATTTGCTTGTTCTTGTTTTTCTAGGAGTTTGAGATGTCATTGATTTGAGATCTTTCTGTCCTTTTAATATATGCACTCTTCCCTCTTAGGACTGCCTTGGCTGTGTCCCATAGGTTCCAGTAGGTCGTGTTTTCATTTTCATTAACTTCCAGGAACCTTTCAATTTCCTCTTTTATTTCATCAATGACCCACTGATCATTTACCAATGTGTTGTTCAGCTTCCAATTGTTTACATATTTTTTACTGTTGTTTTTGTTATTGAGTTCTAATTTTAATGCATTGTGACCAGATAGAATGCATCAGATTATTTCTTTTTTCTTATATTTGCTGAGGCTTGCTTTGTGCCCTAAGATATGATCAATTTTGAGGTAGGTTGCATGGGCTGCTTAGAAGAATGTATATTGTGCAGAAATTGGATGAAATATTCTGCAGACATCAGCTAGGTCCATTTGATCTATGGTATGATTTAGATACAGAATTTCTTTATTGATTTTTTGTTTGGATGACCTATCTGTTGTTGATAGGCAGGAATTAAAGTCTCCTACTACCACTCTGTTGGAGTCTATATATGTTTTATGTCCTTCAGAGTATGTTTGCTGACATTGGGTTCATTGATGTTGGTTGCATATAGGTTGATAATTGTTATTTCCTTTTCATGTATTTCCTCTTTTATTAGTATGGAGTATCCTTCTTTATCTCATTTGTTCAATGTAAGTTGAAGTCTACTTTGTCCTTGCTCCTCCCCTCTTCTCAAGTGCAGCCACTTATCACCCACTCTCTGTTGGCCTGGCTGCTTTTCCAGTCTTTGTTTACTGAAACTTTGTGAGGAGATCAGCCTCTTGCCCCTGCCCACTTCTCTGGTGCTCTCAGAGCACCCGCCCCCTCTGTTGTGTGTTCCTTTTCTGTATCTTGTTTGTTATTCAGGTTTTTATGCAGAGCAGGAGTCAGTTTGTCCAGGGGACTATTCTGATTTATCCTAGGGATAGCTGTGGGAATATCGCATGCCACTTATTTGCTTACCTGTTGGTCTGAGTCTCCAAACAGGTTTGGAGGTGGCATTTGGCAGTGTGGGAGCGCTCCTGTTTTCTCAGCGTAATGTGGCATGGAGAAGTTTTGTACAGGCTGGGGGTTTGGGGTGTCGGAGTTTTGATTCTTCTTGGTGTTTTTTTTCTGCCAAGTGTAACTCTGGTGTCTCAGCAAAATTTTTGATTTATAGAATTCATTCTATCTGCTTCTGCCCTACTGTCACCATCTTGGATCCCTCTCCATGACTCTATTTTTAATTGATACATTTAACAATTCACATTAAAAATACTGTATATTTGTAGTTTTTGTATGGATGAAATAATTTTCTACTGATAGAACTTGTTCTTTGTTTTCTTTTTTCTCCTACATCCTTTTTCCTTCCTTTCTAATTTTAACTGAGAATTGTACATGATTCATTGTCTCTAGTCTATTAGTATAATAATTATGTTTCTGTTTTTTAGTAATTGCCTTTAATTTGCAGTATTTATTCAGAAATAACCTAGAATTCTACATTCAAATAATATTATTATACATTACAGGTAGTGAAGGTAGTTCATGACAGCATCTCAATTCTTTTCATCTACATTTATATCACTTCTCTTGTCAGGAAAAGGAAATAACTTTTCTTATCCCCCCATTAGGTTTACAGATTAACAGAAGGAAAGCATACACATTTATTTGATGTGACAGAGGATCATTCATAAGGAAATGGACACCCAAAGAGAGAAGTAAACTTATATGTTTTTATGCTTAGGTTTGAAGAAGAAGGGATGGCAATGGAGAAATCATTGGAGGATAAAAGGATGTGATCTAATAGTAATAAGCTAGCAAACACTCAGCAAGTTCTGTGTGTTCACTTTCTTCTGTGTCTTTAGTTCCATTTTTTCAAGTATAGGGATATTATGACTTGCTTTTGGAGAAATTAGAGAAACTATTCTAGGTTTTATGACCTGGTCCAGAGAAGAATGTCATGGAAAAGTGAGAATAAACATCACTTCTGCTGTTTCCTCCTTTGTCACTGTGTCATATTTTGGGGTCATGTCATAAACCCCATTTGTGCCATTCATTCTATTTATCTATCTGCTGTACCCACCTGATACCTAGTAATTATTTTTATTACTTTGAACAAGTATCTGCTAGATCATTTTAGAATAAGAAAAAAATAAAAACTTTTTTTTTACCTTTATTCCATTTCTGATGTTCTTCTATTCTTTATGTAGATCTGAATTTCTGACCCAAATAATTTCCTCTCTCTCTAAAGAACCTCTCTTAATATTTCTTACAGGATAATTTTATGGACAATGAATTCTAACTGGTGTTATTTGAGAAAGATATTTCTCATTTACTTTTGAAAGATAATTTCACTGGAAATGGAATTCTAGGTTAGAAGATTCCTTTTTTTTTTCCTTCAATAGTTTAACAACTTCAGCCCATTATTCTTGCTAGTGGGGTTTCTGCAGAGGTTACCCTTAATTTCAATGTTCCTTTCTTAGTAAAGTAGCCCACTCTGAAATTTTCTTAAGATTTGCTCTTTGTCTTTGATATTTTTTTTAGTTTGAATATGAAATGACTAAGGGTAATTTTTGAGTATTTATCCGTTTTGGTGTTCTCTATTCTTTCAGAACTGTTCTTTTATATTTATCATTAATTTTTGGAAACTCTTTGGCTATACTTCCTTCAAATATTTCTTATCATCTATTCTTTCTTATTATATCTGTGCTATACTTAGGTTGCTCCTATGGAGATTGTCCCACAAATTTTGATTATTTTGTTCCTTTTCTTTTTTTTAATTATTATTTTAAGCCTTTGCATTTTAATAGTGAAAGTTCATGCTCATTGTTTCCTTCCTCATGAGTATCAACTCTACTAATGAGTGACCAAAGATAATTCTGTTACAATGTTTTTAAATTAAATTTCTAACATACCTTTTATATTTCCACACCTTTAGAATGTATAGCCTGTGTTCACATTACTTATAAGTTCTTGTGTGTTCTATTTGTTCCACTTGAACTGTTATCATATTGGTTACAGTTAGTATAAATTTCCTTTTTGATAATTTCCAAATCTGTGTTATATCTGAGTCTAATTTTGATGTTTGCTTTGCCTCTCCAAGATGTATTTTTGCTTGTCTCTCATCAGGCTTTGTCAATCTTTTTTTTTTTTTTTTTTTAACAGCCAAACATGATGTATCTTGTAATAAAGGATGAAGAGAATAGACTTTGGAGTGAGTTTTATGTTAATGTGGCTAGCAATTGTGGTGTGTTAAATGCTTCCTATAATTGTAGATACTAGATATTTCAAAGTACTCTAATGTTCAAATTTTATCTTCCTTATTATCTTTATGTTTTGCTGCAGAACCATAGAAACTTCTGGTTGGATCTTGAAAGTACTTGCACAAAGGTGAAAGTACAAGTCTTAGAATAGAAGAAAGTATTTATAACATAACTCACAAAAAGTTCATATACAGTATAACTAAAAACTCAAATCAATTAAATAAAAGATAACAAAATATTTAAAAGTTGGCACGTATTTCTCTTGACTTCTACATAAAAAGTATGTTCAATTGGTGGGCATAGATTAAAATGTGATCAATCTCATTAGCCTTCAAGGAAATGTCAGGTACAAGGGCAGTGGTAATATCCTGACGCATTCAAAAGAACAGAAAACATCATAAAGATGTAGAATAAGTAGCAATACAAGATGGAGATAATGGTATAACTTAGTACAACCCATTCGAAAAATTGTTTAGTGATATCTGTTAAAATTAGTTATATATTCCTTATAGTCCAGCATGTCAATTCCTCCATACACACATATGAAAAAGAATTTGTATGAACAGTGATAGAAAAGGTACAAGAATATTGTAAACTCAAAACAATATGAATTTCCAGCAATAAACCAGTAAGTAAATAAATTATGATATACTTATCCAAAGAAATATCATATAGCCACAAAAGTAATTGATTATGCAACTAAAAGCAACATGAATATATCTTCAAATTAATATTGAGCAAAAGAATACAGACATAGAAAATACCCATTTTAAAATGTGTTATGTAAAATTCAAAATCAGGGAAGATTTAGTTACTAGAAGGAGATGTGAAAGGAATGATGATAATAAGTCAGTATATACTATTGTGTTGGAAGCCTCCAATCCCCAGATGATCCATTTCTGAAGATTTCTTTTTTTATTTTTATTATTTTTATTGGCATATATTCACTGTACAGAATGATGGCTTTTATTAAGATATTTTTATGAATGTGAATATGGTATTCTTTCTTCATAATCATTCTCAATTCTCCTCTCTGGTTCCCTGATACCCTCTTATTGGTCCTCTTTATCTTCTCAAATAATTTCATGTATATTTTTAATGTAGATTCTTTATGTGAGGAAAACATTCAATGTTTGTCTTTTTGTGTGTGGCTTATTTCACTTAGCACAATGGGGAAATTTTTTTAACTTTTGTTTTCTGCATATCTGCTATACTTTGCATCTGGAATGCCCCCAAAGGCCCATGTATTAAATGCTTCATCATCAGCTCTTGGTGCTATTGGAAGGTATTGGTTCTTTCTATGAGATTTTTATGTCATTGGGGGCATGCTCTTAAAAGGAATTAAATTCTTTCAGTCTTTATTTGTCAGAGAAAGTTATGATGTGTCTAAGAAAGTTGTTTCTTTTTCTCTTTCATTCATGGACACCATGAAGTTAACAGGCATCCTCTGCCACATGTTCTTGCCATGGAATGCTGCCGCACCACAGACACAAAACCCATAGCACCGATTGACTATGGACCTAAACTGTTAATACTGTTAGCCATAATAAGTAGTGTGTCTTTTTAAATTGATGTCATAGATACTTTGTTATAACAATGGAAGGTGATTAACAAAAGGTCTAGCAAAAAAGTATAAGTTTTTTTCCTCAAAGTAGAGTTAAGGGGGATTATATTAAGTGACATTTAAGGTGCTTAACCTCCTTTGCCTAGAGTTTAAGACATTGGTATTTTCTGGGAATGCTTACTTTTTTTTTTTTTTCATTTTTCTTTTATTATTCATATGTGCATACAAGGCTTGGTTCATTTCTCCCCCCTGCCCCCACCCCCTCCCTTAACACCCACTCCACCCCCTCCCGCTCCCCCCCTCAATACCCAGCAGAAACTATTTTGCCCTTATCTCTAATTTTGTTGTAGAGAGAGTATAAGCAATAATAGGAAGGAACAGGGGGTTTTGCTGGTTGAGATAAGGATAGCTATACAGGGCATTGACTCACATTGATTTCCTGTGCGTGGGTGTTACCTTCTAGGTTAATTTTTTTTGATCTCACCTTTTCTCTAGTTCCTGGTCCCCTTTTCCTATTGGCCTCAGTTGCTTTAAGGTATCTGCTTTAGTTTCTCTGCATTAAGGGCAACAAATGCTAGCTAGTTTTTTAGGTGTCTTACCTATCCTCACCCCTCCCTTGTGTGCTCTTGCTTTTATCATGTGCTCATAGTCCAATCCCCTTGTTGTGTTTGCCCTTGATCTAATGTCCACATATGAGGGAGAACATACGATTTTTGGTCTTTTGAGCCAGGCTAACCTCACTCAGAATGATGTTCTCCAATTCCATCCATTTACCAGCGAATGATAACATTTCGTTCTTCTTCATGGCTGCATAAAATTCCATTGTGTATAGATACCACATTTTCTTAATCCATTCGTCAGTGCTGGGACATCTTGGCTGTTTCCATAACTTGGCTATTGTGAATAGTGCCGCAATAAACATGGATGTGCAGGTGCCTCTGGAGTAACAGTCTTTTGGGTATATCCCCAAGAGTGGTATTGCTGGATCAAATGGTAGATCGATGTCCAGCTTTTTAAGTAGCCTCCAAATTTTTTTCCAGAGTGGTTGTACTAGTCTACATTCCCACCAACAGTGTAAGAGGGTTCCTTTTTCCCCGCATCCTCGCCAACACCTGTTGTTGGTGGTGTTGCTGATGATGGCTATTCTAACAGGGGTGAGGTGGAATCTTAGTGTGGTTTTAATTTGCATTTCCTTTATTGCTAGAGATGGTGAGCATTTTTTCATGTGTTTTCTGGCCATTTGAATTTCTTCTTTTGAGAAAGTTCTGTTTAGTTCACATGCCCATTTCTTTATTGGTTCATTAGTTTTGGGAGAATTTAGTTTTTTAAGTTCCCTGTATATTCTGGTTATCAGTCCTTTGTCTGATGTATAATTGGCAAATATTTTCTCCCACTCTGTGGGTGTTCTCTTCAGTTTAGAGACCATTTCTTTTGATGAACAGAAGCTTTTTAGTTTTATGAGGTCCCATTTATCTATGCTATCTCTTAGTTGCTGTGCTGCTGGGGTTTCATTGAGAAAGTTCTTACCTATACCTACTAACTCCAGAGTATTTCCTACTCTTTCTTGTGTCAACTTAAGAGTTTGGGGTCTGATATTAAGATCCTTGATCCATTTTGAGTTAATATTGGTATAGGGTGATATACATGGATCTAGTTTCAGTTTTTTGCAGGCTGCTAACCAGTTTTTCTGGGAATGCTTACTGAAGGAAGGAAGTATGTCCCAATAATCTTGGTCACCCCTTTGCCAACACTGTCAAACTCAGAGAGATCCTTATTCCACAAATCTTTCCCCTTCCTATAATAATAGTCTCACCTCATTTTCTCTGGAGTTTTTAAACTTCTTAGATACATTTGAATTTCTGTGGTTTCCTTTTAGAGTAAAAACAAAATCATGTGGTTTTAGTCAAGCAATTTCAGGCATCAGTAATGAAGTCTATTGGCATATAATTAATTTGTTTTCTCTCAGCCAAGGTAAAAATGAGGTTGGGAGAATGTTTTTGCTGTGAATAAATGACTGCAATTGCTATCTAGCATGTGACATGTTTTGAAAAGTTTTAAATAGAAAAATCCTTCTTTCAAGAAAGATTCTTTATCAGTGCTCACTATGTACAGTAAATAAACAAGGAACTTCCTTGTTTACAATTTATGGAAGGTCTTTTCTCTGTCTCACATTCCTACTGTCTTCAAGGTATCCTGATTAGTTACCAAAAATCCAAATATACCTATTAGAAAATCATTACACAGTCATCCCTTGGTGTCAATGGCAGATTGATTCCGGGATTGATACTCCTGTAATACGAAAACTCAAGTCCCTCATCTAAAACAACATTTTATATATGCATATCTTATACAAAGCCTCTACTATATTTGAAATCCTTTTCACATTATATATAATACCTAATACCATATGAAAGCTATATAAATAATTGGTATATTCTATTGACAAGAGAATAATGACAAGAAAGAAAAGTGCATGCATGTTCCACACAGATTCAGTTTTATTTCAAATATTGCCAGACTGTGGTTGGTGAACCTGCAAATGAGGATCCCACAGATATTGAGGACCAAGTGTGTATCTGTTATGCCACAAATGCTTACAAATATTGCCTTGTGTTATTTGATTTTAGCACTCAGCTATCTAGGGTTACCTTCTAGAACTCTACTGGTAAGGTGATTTTGCTTCTTTTGTATAGATATCTCAATTGCTAAAAGGGGCTTACCTCACAGCACTCTCCATCCTTCCTCACATTAATTGGGCAGCTAATTGGCCTCTGAATAAAGGTTACATTAGTACAATGAGGTTTGAGTAAAACACACAACAAACAAAACATATAAAGTAGAAATTTAGACTTCATGCAAGAAGTGTACATCTATATTGGGGAACATAATTTAACTATAAGCAAATGTGGAAATGTATATTTCAGAATTGCATGATAATGTTATAATATTATGGTAGGTGAAATCAAAGTCGTAGAATTATTATATGGCTAAATAGGGAACTAGATTCTGAACTTCAATTTTACAGGTCTTCTCAGAGTTTTCCAAATCTTGGAGGAAACGGAAATCATTGTCTCAGGAGAAATATCAGAAAGTCCTTAAAGTACAGAATCCAAATACTTAATCATAGACTTCCAAATATGTAAAATTTAGAAACATTGAGGTTGATAATTTTACTATAAAATATCTAATGTTAACTGGAAAAATCCAGCAAAAACACCAATAGGAGGTAAATACCATGATTATCTCCTTCATCTTTTTAGGTGGTAAATATAACTATGTGCTTCTTCATTGCTTTTATTTCCCTTTTTAAACAAAAATTAAATAGGTATAGGTGGAAGTAATACAAAAATTTCAAGATTTCCTAGTGGTGCCAGAATGAGTATTTGGTCCTAATTCTGTATTGAACCAATATTTGAGCCAGTGAAATTACAGGTATTGAAGTTTTAAAGACTATGGAATTACAGTTTTTTACAGATGCCTCTACTATCACGTATAAAATGAGGGAAGAATACAGATAAGGATTTTTGTCTGACTTGCAAGTAGTGGATGCCATGCACTTTTATTTCCCAGAGGTCAGAGAAATGCTGGTTCCAATGATTTCCAAGGTCCCAACTTGATTCTAACTATCTCTGATTGAGTTAATTTTCATATAATATCTGTAAACAGTAAGCATTCCAGCAGCATTTACAAATAGAAAATGATTCCTGGCACAATTCTGATCAAGTTTTACCTAAATTTTTCTCTACTATGAGCACATTAGAATTGTTTTTTGCTGCACCAATTCTCATTGTACTATCACTTAAAAGATAACCCCCACACACACACACACATACACACACACACTCACTTTCTCACTCTGTTTTACCTTTTAACCAATAGTTCATATATTGAATAACGGGAATGCTATTTATAAATCTGAAGTCATAAGCAACCTCAGACCTTTTAGAAGTAGACATAGGTTTACAAGTGATTTTTAGCTGCTTTCAACCAGGTAAGACATGGACATGAAAGGCAATGTTTCCTTCTCTATGATCATCTCTCCATAGCAACTTGGATCCCTGTTAATATCTAACAGGATATTTGGCATCAAGGGTGAAGGAATTCTGAGAAATCTGAGAAACAGATCTGTCAACAGACTGGGCGTCTCTCTTTAACCTCTTCAAATAAATACTACTGACCATCATTTGGACTTTCCTAAATAACACTGAATTGATTTCTGTGGATTTTTCTCTTCCTTTACAGGTAACCAGATGATGCTTTATGTACCTATTAAATCCATTCCACACTACATTAGGAATGTATCAAAGCAAGCCAAAGAGCTTCTCAACTAAAATGAAGGAGTCTAGGGAAGATTTTATGGTTGTGCCTTGCTTTCTGTCTTATATAACAGTTTATAATAATGTATGCATATTTCCTCAAGCTCCTATTGATTTTATGCTATGTGTTTTTGCTCATTTTATATCCAGAAACCAGTAATAAAATTCTTTCATCTCTACTAAGCAATAATGACTGCCTTGCTAGGTATAGCATGGAATCAAATTCTATCTCCACATTGTGGGATTTTTAATGTTGGGCACCTAACTCCAAATAAAAGTACTGAAAATGCTAAGCTGCCACAGATATATATACAATATTATATGGAATAATGTGTTTTCTGCTGAAGAAATCTCATATCCATTTCAGAGAAAAATTAACATAATTTCAGCCATTGATCAAATCTATTGCAAATTTTTTCTTTTCCTTACATCAATGTCCTTATTAATGGCATCAATTTAACTTGACTTATCATTTCAAACAGAAAAGGGGCAGAAAGAAGAAATCTACTGAACAAGTGACTTGGCTGCCTTGTTGTATGATGTTCGCCTCTTCCCTTCTGGAAAATTCATTTTCTTTGACCAATTTTGGTGTCAATTGATAGTTTTCGCAGGTGTTAATGCAGACAGGTCAACATGGAGGCCACTTACCACGAGTGGAATTACTGAAGCAGGAAAATTGTGATTCCCTTCATTCTCACACTTCCTTCTTTCCATCCTGCCGGAGGGCTGCCCTCCTCCTCTTTCCCTCACCTGCCTCACTTGCACACCAGGGCCTGGTAGCATCATTTATTTTCAGACCCTCATCTAAGGAAACCTCAGGTAATCCTGTATGTATGATGGTCACCATTTTGATGAAAGTATTGGGGCTCTGTAACATGGGTATAAAAACACTTGTAGGTCACATCTACCTCACTGCCTACATATAGAGAGCTAATGAGTTAAAAATTGATTTTACAAATGAGCATTTATAACTGATACTAAATAGCACTAATTTTTAAGCCCAATTTTGTGAAAAGTTATCCACTCAATAGGAATTCCACTCTCCTTACTTGTAGACCTATTTTTGCACCCTCAAAAACACTCTTCAGTTACTATTATTATGTTTTGAACTGATTAATAAAACTTTATAGAAATGTGTTTGAACTATGGTTGTGAATACTACCTAAACAATTTTTTTTTGTCCTGGTTCCCAAAGACTAAATTGTTAACATATAGCCCAGGAAATGTTAGTCAATTCCTGACTGGCAGGTCAAACACAAATCTCTGCTTATCCTGCAAATATACTATATTAGCACATACTCCCCACTACTTTGCATTTATATCTTGGAGAAGTTCTAGAATTTTTCCAGTTATTCAAATAATAAAATGTCCTTTGAAGTTGGAGATATGACTCAGTAATAGAGTACTTGCTTACCAATCGTTAAGCCCTGGGTTTGATCTTTAACACTGGGGAAAAAAAGTGATTTGACTACTTTTACCTGAGAATAGCCTCACTGAGGTAGGCACAGAAAATGTCATGCAAGATTGGTACTCCTGGAACTCATTATCCTTGCTTTAAACTCGATGTCTTCTACTACCTTTAAGGAAGACTAAGATACCCTTCCTGAATACCTGCAACTGGAACAACCTAGAACAAACTACGTGCTGCTACCCTCAGCTTCTACCTAATTGTTCTCACTCATTTTAAGAAACCCTCTGAAGCTTCTGAAACTAACATTGTCTGACACTTCTTCCCCACCTGGCACATGAGAAAAAAAAAAAAAACATTATTTGCTTTCAGTAACAGTGAAGTTATACCCTCTACATAATCTTATAACTTGCTTCCACAAGCAACTTCATGACTTGGATTGGTATATTGTTTCCTTTTCTCCTCCCACCTTTTATTTATTTAATATTCATATCAGATAGCAGTCCACTCCAGGAAAACACTTTCTGTTCTCTAAAAATGTCCTGAAATTTCTCACTAGAATTTATATAATGGAAAGCAAATCTCCACCATTTTCCTGGGATGAGGGGCTCACTGCGCAATAGATCTTTCCCCACCAAAAAGTCTCTCCTCTAACTACTTCATCTTAATGTTCTTAGACTTTGTAGGTGGGGACTAGACTAAGCACTACTGTACTGATTTTAAGCTATCTGCTTTACAAGCCCTACATAAGATGAGTATCATTTTAATTATTGTATTTCTGTAACTCAACTGAAATTGACACAAAAATTCCATTTTTAAGATTCAGTTCTATCAGGGACTCAATGCTTACTACACACCACGGTTACATTTTAAAAGAAATTCTGATAAAAAGCAACAAAGATGATTAATGATAGAACTTCAATATTCTGATCATAATACAGTTCCAATCTGTGTGACATTTCTTTTGGTGCCCCTTCTCCTTGTCTCCAACAAATATCTTGAAAAAGCAATTTCTGCTTTGGTTCTTAATAATATGGCTGGTCCCATTTATAGATAAATCTTTAAGGAAAAAAATATCTGATAACAAGGATCTAAATTCAAATCTATAATTGGGGATAACTTGTATACAAGGTTGCTAGGTTTAAGAAGGACAGAATGCCAAGTTAAATTTGAATTTCAGATAAGCAAAATCTAATTTGGGTGTGTTAAGTATGGTTCCTGCAGTATTCAGGACTTATTTAATACTAAAAAATGTTTGTCTGTAATTCAAACTTAGCGAGGCACTTTATTTTCATTTGCTGAATCTGGAAGTATAACTTATGTACTTACATATGAATTTCTTTCTTCTTTTCTTTTCTTTCTTTCTTTCTCTCTTTCTCTTTCTTTCTTTCTTTCCTTCCTTCCTTCCTTCCTTTCAACTTTGAGAGAAGTTAAATGACAAGCATACCATTTTATAAAGTCAATCCCAGGTAGAATCCTTATCATATAGTTTATTAGTGGCACATTGCCATTATGCAAATCAATGTAAGTGTAATGAATGAAGGTTGGGGGCATAGCTCAAATGGGAGACTGTTTACCTAGCAAGCTAGAGGCACTGAGTTCAATCCTCACTACTGAAATAAATATACATATACATATATGTGTACATACATATTATATATCTCTATCTCTCTCTATATATGTGTGTATGAGTGTGTGTGTATGTGTATAATACATATATATATATGTATACACAGATTGTCCTTTTCAGTTTTACATAATTGAGTGATTTGGAAGCAGATAGGAGATTATAGGAATTCTGAATTTTGAAGTGAAATGATATCATACAAAAAAACTTAAGGCAAGCTGAAATTAAATGAAGCTTATTGTCACATGGCCAGTGCCACTCTGAGGGCTCCTCCACCTGATACGACACATTTATTGAACAGTTTCAACTCAATCCTTTCTGATTATTATCACTATTTATAATCACTTCCATTGATAATACTCTGGAGCAGGTCTCTCATGGCATAGAGCAGAAGACTGCTTAAATTTTGAGTAAATTCTAGAAGGTGAAGTAATTTGCATTTGGTTGTGAACCCTGGCATAAGTTCTATGCAGAAGCACCAATCCACACAACCTTTTAGCTAATAATCTTTGTGTTATTTTCTCAATATCCTTTATGTTCTTTTTTCCATTCCATATTCATTTATGGACCAGCCCTAAGTCATGGGATGTGTTGTGTGAACTTCCTGGGGAGGCCTTCAGAGTGAGATAACACTAACAGCCCAAAGAACGACTCAAGCAAATCCAATTTGAATGAGTAAAATGAGTTTTAATGGCAGTGAATGAAGAATTGGACAACTATGGGGAACTGTATTTATCTATCTTCATCCATAACTTTGGAACTCTCCTTTACATCTAGAAACTCCCAACCTTCAGCTTACCAAATTCTTCTTCTGTATGACTTTAAGTCTGTAGAAGAAACCTGGAGTAGAGCACCACCTATGGTCATGAACAGTAAAAGTAACTACAGGCTCAAATATAAGATACAGACCCTGGGAGTTTACACGTTTATGCCTGCTCCATCCTTGCACTTACCAGAGATCTTTCTGACCTTGGATGACACTCTTCCACCATGGGGAGGAGGGTTGACTAGGCTGCAGTCAGGCACATAGAACAACTAAATGGAGGCTTGCTGTAAAGATGGAGTTACTTTGCTAGATGTTGGAGGATCAGTCACAGTATGGGATGAAAGTATAAATAATCACTTATCATCTCACCTTTTATGTACAGAATTTACTAGCAACTAAGGGAAGAGCAAGGCAGGATATAGCACAATAAGAATATAAGAAAAAAATTAAGAGAGCAGTTTTGTCCTATGATTGTAAAAAATTCTTCCAAGCTAAAGTCACAGTCCCCATAGTTAATAGCCTGAAGATGTTTTCCATCTGTGTTCTAGTTGTTCAGACTTTGAATTCTACTCTACTTGGTACAACAAGCCATGTGATTGGACCACACTCTGGCCACAGGGGAACACAGTGGGACCCCAGAATGCTAAAAATCAAGTCTTGTTTTCTCTTGACATTGGTGAACCACTGTGTTTATTAGCACATATGACCCAGAACTCAACTCTCAAGACACTCTCTAGATCTCAATTTGGTTTTGCTGGAAGACTTCCTAGTTGAAGTGAAAATATATTGAATTTAAGATTTCTAGTATTTCATGAATGTTGCCTAATACTAATCCTCTTTGAGTGAAAGGGCAGTATCACATTTATATACATCTAAAGTTATAAAGAAGCCCCTGTACTTCATATGTAATTTCATTTGCTCATGAATCCCAGCTTCCTTTTGTTTGAGCATGATTGTCATTTGCCAGGGACTTCATTTGTCTCATAGATTATACAGTTGCTGAGAAGAAAATTTAACACATTTTAACCACTTATTGGACTGTTACTATTTGTAATCTCAAAATACATTATAGTCAATGTAAGAGCTTCTCTGAGGATTGGATAAATACAAGGGCAGCTGGGCTGTAATTTGTCTTCATCTTATAGTCATACACCTCCCTCCCTTGTATCCTGGCCTCTGAAAGGTTTACAGTGCCTTGTATAAAAGATTGTTTCACAAGTTAGTGATGTTCTGTTTATTTTTAAGAAATTTTCACATTAAAATTTTGAAAATGAATACACATGTGATGATGAGTAATTAATTTTTCATTTATCCTAATGGCTCTTTTAACCTGTTTTTAATTATATAAGATATCAACCATCTGCTTACTTTTATCAACATAAACCTCACTCGTGGAGGAACAAATTCAAAACTGGTGGAGAAATATAAACAAAAAAAAACCCTTGATATTATAACGAAGAAACATAAATGTTTTACTCAAGGTTTTTTAGGGAAGGAGACTCCATAGAACCTTCCCACTCTATTTTCCTGTCTTCCTTTCTTCTTGTAGTTCTACATTGTAAAGATAATTTTTATGAAATAAAATTTGTTTGGCAGAGTTTTTGTTACTGTTTTTATTTTATGAGAATTTCTTTTTTTTTCCTTTATCTTGGTGAAACCCATATTTTCCAATTTGCTACAAGTGTCTCATCTAAGGATCAACACTTACTAAGTATTTAGTGTTTGTGGTTTAATTGTTGAGCCTCAAAAGAATGCTTCTGATAAATAACTCTAAATCTAGAAGGATCAGTTTAATATTTGATCATTAGAAGTCCTGCTATTTTAGATCACATAGATAAATTATAAAGGGTAGAATGAAATTGTAAAGGATGGAATGAAATTGTAGAATTTCAATTAGTGTCATTCAATAGCTGGAGACAGGGGAATATGATTTGAAACCCATGACCTGCCTAATGTCTCAAAGAAGGACTTCCTTAAATATAAAAACAGCAACAACTATGTTGATCTAGTAGTGCTCTTCAGTGCTATATTTTTTATCTCTTTCTCTTAAATATTTTTGTCTAGCTTATAATTTTATGTAGACCTATGTACATCCTCTACATTTATGCTACTTTAAAAACATCACTGTGCAGGTTTTTGTATTAGATGTTTCCTTATTTTATAGTAATAAGCACTTATGCAAACATCTCTAAAATATAGCTTGGTTTTATATCTTTATTTTTTCAATCAATATTGTATGATTACTAACTTTTTCCTTTTCAGCTGCTTTCAACTACTTTTATTGCAGAAATGTTCCACTGAATATAACAATTTTACTGTTGAGATATATGAATTTATATTATTTAGCTTTTATGAAATGTATATGAAGTGTATATATAAAGTTTGTATATGAATCATTAAATTATTTCCATGATCAGAACTTCTGTTTTTGCATATATTTAGAGCTGTGATGCCTAGTGTATTGGTGTTTTATTGTTACATAACAAGTGACCATCAATTTGGTGGCTTTTTTTGGTGGTTAATTTATGTATTTATATATACATATATATATATATATAATTCATTTATTCACATGTGAATACATTGTTTGGGTCATTTCTCCCCCCTGTCCCCCACCCCTTCCCTCTCCACCCCTCCCCACCTTGCTTCCAGGCAGAAACTGTTCTGCCCTTATCTCTAATTTTGTTGAAGAGAAGACATAAGCAAATAAAAGTGTTTTTGCTAGTTGATTTAAAGATAACTATACAGAGAAATTCCTAGCATTGCTTCCATGTACAAATGTGTTACAACCCAAGTTGATTCATCTCTAACTGATCTTTACACTGGTTCCTGATTCCCTTCTCATGTTGACCTCTGTCTCTTTAAACTTTCTGTAGTAGTTCCTCTGGAGTAGGGACATCAACATATTTTTAATCCCTGAGTAGTATAGGTCAGAAGTTTAGGTGCAATATCTGGGTTCTCTCCATAAATCACATAAAGGAGTAAGCATGGGGTAGGCTGACTCTTATGGGGAAGCTCTGAAGAAGATCCTGATGTTAAGATTATATTTTTCCTTCCAAGTTTTAGCCAAATTCAACTACTCATGGAGGACTGAGGTCCCTAAAGTACTGGTTGTCAACCAAGACTCTCTTTAGGGTTGTTTTTAAAATTTTTCTTAGCCTAAATTAAATGTGTGAGGGGTGATATTTACAACATGCATATAATGTACTTTGATCAAATTCATCCCATCTATATTATTCTGCCCTTCCATCATCCTCTCCACTCCTTTTCATTGCACTATCATATATATATCCTCTATAATATTACTTGCAGTACCTTCCATGGACCTTTTCTACCGCAGCAACAAAAACCATCCCTGTGTCAATTCCCTCTTTTGCTCAGTTGCACCTTCTCTCCTCCCATAAGTAGGGAAAAACTCTGCTTCAATTGTGTCATGTGAGTTCATAGAGCTCACCTAGAAGACTCCCTTTCTTAAAAAACAACTAATCAGAAACATTAAATATATCTCTAAAATCCCATTTGTCATGTACTTTGACATATTTTAAAGGTAAAGAGAGACTAAAGTCAGGAGGATCATCTAGAATTCTAAGCAGTTTTCTCATATTATTTAATCAATTGATACCTCCATCAATAATATATTAGACTTACTATTGTTTCATAGATTCATTAGCCCTGGCATGCATGTACATTTTAATTATTGCCAATCTGGTAGCAATAGCTCATGATATTTTGGAGAGCATTTTGCCAGTTTTTATTCTTACAGAAACTTTGCAAATTCCAATACTTTAGACACTAGCATAAAGTACTCTCTAGAGCTGAACTATTGACTAGTAGATTGTTAGCATGATATCCCAACATCTCCAAATAGTTTATCTTCTCCATCATAATAACATTTCTTATATCACAATATGCAAATATCCAAATGAGGAAACTGACACTTTTATTACTGGCATGCAGTCCACAGACATTATGCAAAAATTTTATCAGTCATCCAGTGTCTTTTATTTCTTAACCTCAAAATTAAGTTGACTTTTATCAATAGATTTTTTCCTATACAATACTCTTTTGCCTTTTCTTATAGTAGATTAAATTGACTAGTTTTTAATAATGAATCACACTACAGTACACTCACACAGTGCATTACCATGTTTAGTTATTACTTAATTCATAATTAATATTTTGGTTAAGAATTCTTAAGCATTGTTAATGTGTAATATTAGACAGTTATTGTCCTTTTGTCTATTTCTTTTAACTGTGCTTTTAGTACATTCTAGCTTCATGAAATGAGTTCTGAGTGTTTACTCTTTGTAAGCTATTGAGAGTTTATTAAAATTATTGAATTAATTTTCATATTAATGTTAAATTCAACTTGGTAATGTTGCAATCTAAATTTATGTTTTCAAATCATGCTTAATTTTATTTTTGAAATTTTTTCCTATGCAATTAAGTGCCATACATAAAATTTCAAACAATATTCACATGAAGTCATTCAAAATAATTATTTTTTGCTTGGTGCCTAAGACTCATGCCTATAATCCCAGCTACTTGGGAGACTGATCTTTAGGGAACACATATCCAAACCACAGCATATTCGGAAACTAAAAATGTGGAGCTCATCCAAAGTATAGAGTACATTGGTGGATATGACTGGGGTACAAGTTTTGGGGAGATGTTGATAAATGGTTAGAAAATTTCATTTAGATAAGAGGGATAAATTCAAGGAATCTATTGTACAGCATAGATAACAATATATTATGTACTTAAAAATTGCTAAGAAAGTGAAGTTTAAATGTTCTTACCACAAAAATAAAAAGCACATGTGATAATATATGTTAAGAGATAGAGATATACTTAGTTTTTTAAAGATAGTATTGGAAAATTAATATCAATATAATTAGCTAATACAATTAACTTATTAATATTATCAGTATGTTATTACATATGATAAGAATAGAAATATTATATTGGCTTTCCTAAATTAGGTATTTACATGTTTCAGAATTTATAATACTATGAACAATGGTGAATACTGCCATTCCTGAGTTAGTTCATTGGGTATATGTTTTGATTAATACCTTAAACTAATCAATAACAATGTATACATCTTAAGTTTTGTTATCAGGACTGAATAGAACCCCTGAATTGTGGCAGCTCGGAAATACATGAAGTTTGAACTCAAATAGACCAAGAACAGTTAATCAATACAACCAATATATTCCATAATTTCTTTGAATACAATGTTTTATTTATTTAAATTCTTATTCTCTTTTTATTGTGATGGGTGGGGGGTACACCGTAGCATTGAATTCACCTTGTCCACCACTCTCCTCTATCCTTGCACTCCCATTCCTGGAATAGTTTCAACAGATAGCATAGCTAATGATATTTAATTTTAAATTTTTTGAGTCCATTAAAACAAAGCTATGTTCATGATGAAATGTGATGCATTTTAGGCCTTAATGTAATGGAAATACTATAGAAAAAAATTTATTCACACTTTTAAAAGAAAATGTAGTTGAGAAACAAAACTCAGAGACTATTCATAGGTCACAATAATATATATATTTTTCCAAGGATAAATACTCAAGTATACTAACAACAGTGGCATGGGCATAAAAGTATTGAGCAGCTTAATTGTACTCGTAAAACTATGTCAAAAAGCAAAATGTACAAACGCAAACTATTATAGTTAGTAATTGTGTGCACCTGACTTTATAATCTCATTTACCTGACAGTGATTGACAGCTTGAATTCTATGACAAGGTCAATGAAAACCTACAATGAATTTCTGTTATATGTGCAGATCTCAAAATGTTATCATTCTGAGAGATCTAATGTATCTTCTGTACATTAATGACATCTCCATTTACTGAGGAAGTACTAATGATTTTATGCACAATGCTTTCACACAAAGTCAACATGTATTTTTCAAAGTCCAATTTCAAAAAGGAATGCCTACCATGAATAAAAACTTTAGAAGTCTATGCAATGCACACCTCCAGTATTGGAAATGATGTGAAGATAAAACATAGCATAGTGAATTATAAAATACAATGATAATTTAAAATTGTTGAAAAGAAACCTAAAATTCAATATGTGAAAATATGTATTAAAGGGATAGATTATGGACAATTATGTGGAGGTATTCCATACAAACTTTCCAACTTTCATGATCATTAAATATATTTTGAGGTCTTATGTTACAATGAATTGCTTCATTGGGGGCAGAACTGGGGTGAACTCAAGGTTCTGCACTTACTAGGCAGTGATTTATCACTTAAGTAACAACCCCATCCCTTTTTGCTTTTATTATTCTTGAGATAGGGTCTTGCTTTTTTTTTTTTTGACTGGGTCAGCCAGGACACAGCCATCCTTTTACTGCTTCTGGCAATAGCTAGGATGACAGGCATGTATCATCATGTCCAGCTTTCTCCTTTGAGATAGGGCCTTGTGAACTTACTTCCTGGGCTGGCCTCAAATCACAATCCTGATACCAGCCTCCTGAGTAGGGAGGATTACAGACATGAGTCATTATATCCACCTGAATAGCTACATATTTTATTTTAGAGCATGACTGTCCTCAGTGAATATATTCAAATTCACTTTCTATGTGGTACTATTTTTTAAATTTTTCTGTGATTTCAAATGTGTCATGCTTCTATGTGATTTTGTATTCATGTAAGTCCATTCCACATAAACTTATATACTGATCATACATTTTACTGAAATAATACCTATCTTCCTACCCTACTCTATGCTTAATTATTTTGAACCAGTCAGTAACTTCATTGTCTCCTTCAGAGAAATGTGGTTGTAGTTCATTAAAAGTTCCTGGAATTTCACCAGATGGAAGTAATGCCAATGCACACAAATGATGCATTTTAAAATTGGAGGTTTTGCAGCAGTTTCCATTGCTGTGTCCAGTTCACTCATCTGAATTCTCTGCCCAATGCATTGGGTTGAATGGAAAAAAGATACTTCATTAATAACACCTTGAAACTCACTTTTAGAAGCCTTGCTTAAACCTAAGTTCAAACCAGTCAATGTTGGAGGATAAAATTGAAATCCATTTTTTCTACAAAGTCCACCAAATATATAAATAAGCATTTACAATATGTTTCACTTTGTCAAGATATTAATACATAAATCAGTGGATACATTCCAGAAGTTTTAGATGCAACAGGGCATGAATTTTGTATAGTTGATAAAAATTAGTGGGGACACTTTTGAAAGTGCCATCCACTAGTCAGAGGGAAATATGTCCTGGCTTGTCTAGATTAGATTTATTGATAAATGTAAAAGTTGTCTTCTTTTATAGTAATTTCACTAATGAATAATTCACAATTTAATGTGTTTTGCAACACTGGAGGAACCGCTACATCAGCAAGTGCATTTAGTTCAGAAAGCTGCTAAGCTCATTAAATTCTTTTTTCTGGTGAAAGACTTCTCTAAAGCCAAATATGGTGACAAGAGTGAAGGAAAAGAAGTAATACATGATTTAATAATGGTGCTTTACCAAGTTTTCAGACATTCCTCCAACCAAGCATAATGCAACTATCCCATGTTCACCTGAAACTATACAAATGCTTTCCCCAGAGTTTGGCTTTCTATCCTTTTTGAACAGCTCTCCCTACCCCCACAACAACAATGGCAGTATTCAGAATTTTGGTACCCAAGATTCCAGCATTTATGATTTTATTATCTCATTATTGTAATTTGAGGGATGTAGACTTAAGGATTTTGATCTGTAGATTTCAACATTTGGTATTATGGCATTCAGGACTATGTCTTTTAGTTATATAATCCATTCTGCCTCTGCATAACTTTATTGGTACATTTGTTCTCAAATGTTTCAAAATCTAAAATGGCATACTTCTACAACTGTAGATTATCCAGGTTAGAATGAGCTAATAAAGCACATGAATTTGTCAATACCCAAAGAGGTATTTGGGTAATATATTTGCTCTTCCTTTTGCTGCTTAAAAAATAGGGCAGGAGTACAAAAAAAGAGAATTAGGGTTGAGATAGTCTAAAATTCAATACAGCATGAGATTACCATAGTAGTTTTCAGTAAATACTGAAAAATGATTTTTGAATATGATTTGGAAAGCTCAGTCTACAACAACAAAGTACCAACTACTTATGGACTACATTAGGCAAGTGCTTGCACTTGCTCTAAAATTATTGATCAGTGAAAAGTGGTAGAATTTGTGCAGGTAGTGAAAGAATAAAGATGAAGTATTGAATAAAATATAAGCAGTGAAGTACTGGAGGCTATGATACACTTTTGGTTCTATAAGCACAATATTTGATGTAACAAATAAAAAATACTAGTTAAACTAAGTAAACTCTTCATTAGGAATGCATCATTTCCATATATGAGATCTCAGTAATTGATTTCTGGTAGGATGCTACTAGTAAAACTCTCAGGACTGGTTGAATGCACATATTTAAAACAGTGCTTTTGGAAACTGATTCAGTGTAGTTATAGAAAATGACTGCGAGGTAAGAAACAAATAGTTGAAAAGGCAAAGGAAAGCAAAGCCGCATGGAAATATTTAGCTCATCAGGGGGGATTATGAAAACATGTCTCAGTCAGCATTCGTACTGTGAAAGGCAAAAATGATCAGAGACTCAGACTAATGAGTTTCCTAAATCACATAGATCAAAAAATTTGGAAAGAACAGTGAGATAATCAAGTATGAAGAGGATTACCACAAAAAGCTGATTATAAAAACAAGAAGAAAAGTTTGATTAAACCTACAAACAAATATGTTATGTAATTATTGGTTTCATAGATAGAAAAAGTCAGCATGATAGACTTTTATTATTTAGCATTAGAGTACAGAATTTAAAAAATTCATATACATTCTATAGAAAATCTTAAGATTTTTAATGAGGCAAAAGGTTGGTATTGATTCAACTGATTCAGGAGATGGGTACTACAGACAAGTGAGGCCTATGTGAAATGAAAATGCAGAATTAGCTAAGCAGTCTAAATTTGGTATTCAATAGACATAGCAGGGTTCTCTTAGAGTCAGTACTAAGAATTCAGGGTCCTGGATAAATTAAAGAAGATTACCTAATAGTGGACATTAAAAAAGAGAGAAGAGTATAGCAGAGTTATCAACCCAAAATATAGTGGAAGGAAGGTTGTGCATGCTGTGAGTTCAGTCACTGGATAATAGATTAGCAGCCATTGGAGAGTCTACCGGGAAATAGTATGGAACACTAGACAGTTCTGCAGAACAGTCCTCAGAATCTAGAGAATAAGCAAAAATCCAGCTTTGAGATCAGGGATCAGTTAAATATAGAAAACCACAAAACATAGGAAAACTATTAATTTCGACATTAAGATAATTTGGGGAATATTTAATTTTAAGCTTTATGAAACTTGAACTTAACTAAAAGTAGCCAAAGTAGTTTGATGTTTTTCTGCTATATTCAGAAATCACACAGAAAGCCTAATAAAAAGGAAATATCAAAATGTTCATTTAATAGTGGTAGGGTAAATTTGATGATTAGCAGATTGTTTAGACAAATAGTTATAAAGATGCAGTAAATTTATATGGCTTATTTTTGTATCAATTTTGATCACTATTGACACAGGTGAGCCTCACAGTCAAAAATAAGAATGCTTGATTTATTAATGTTCTCATGTATTGGTAGAGCTTGTTCTGCTTTCCTAAATTTTTACACTTTTTCTCCAAGTGACTTTCTTATATAAATTGACATATTTCTCTTCTATTCTTAAATAAAAAACTTGTCTCATAATTATAAAAGCCCAACAGAGCTTCTCCTGGAACTCCTAATATGATAAGATGTAAGTGATGACTTCCTTTCCAAACAAGTTCCTATCACAGACTTCCATGTATAACTCATTCTCATTATTTAAGGACTCTGTACTTGTCAGTTTGTCTCCTCACTAAAATGTATTTGTATCTTTGAAATCAATACTCATATCAATCAGTGTTCTAACCATTTGAAGGTATGTACTTAATGGTAAAACAATTCAGCCAATCAATGCACATTTTCTCAGCAAAGGTAAACAACTGATAACACTCTCCCTTGCTATTTCATAACTCCTAACATAAGCTAGTATCCATTTAATAGTCTATCAGTTGCAACAGTTTTCACACTTTTGTGTTGTTTGAGTGATTTTGCTGCTTTAAATAACCCCTGAGTATACTGCTGTTGTGCTATCTAGTGTCCCTGAGAAGGTATAACTGATGTGCCTTATAGGAAAATGTTTCATAAGCTTTGCTTAGGCACAAATGATAGTGCTTCTGGCCATGAGTTCAATGGTAATAAACCAAAAGTATGTATTAAACAAGGTGTCTTTAAGTAGAAATACATCAAACAAGGTCATATACAGGTTGCTCATTAAAATGTTGAAACCACAGGCTCAAAACCTTAACCCTTACTTAAATGTTACACTACTTATGATGGCGTTACATCCTGATAAACTCATCCTATGTTGAAAATATCATAATTTAAAATTCATTTAACACATCTACTGACCAGAGCTGTGGCTCACTTTTGTTGCCCAGGATCATGAGTATCATACTACATATCAGTAGCCTGGGAAAAATGCAAAAGTTCAAATTCCAAAGTACAGTTTTACTTTATGTTCACTGTTTTCTGTCCAGTGTAAATTTTAAAAAAACACAAAGGAAGTCAAATCATAAATTGGTTTAGTAATTCAGTGTTTCTGGTGACTTTTAAGAACAAAACTACTTGTAAACAACCACAACCAGTTATATTTTGGAACTACCTTCATTTTCATCATATACTAAATGAGTGATGCATGGCAGTGCATGACAAAGTGAATTCTGGATCTGACCAGGAAAAATGCTACATATATGTAAATGTGCACACATATACATACACATACACACCTATGTTTATACACATATGTACACGTATATCATTATGCACATATAACTGTATTATATAATTATGTGTCTGTATAGAAAGGAATGGGTGATGTCTAAGAGTAAAAGTCATTGTAATATTATAGGCTGAGTTTCTTAAATGTGAGCAGGCAAATATGAACTAAGAATCATATAAGGAAAAGGCACATCAAACTTAAACATCAGTCTTAAGTCCTAAAAGCACTTCTGTACTATGTTACAGATGGGTAGGTGGTGTTTCTGTCAATAGGCACAATGTGTATACTTACTATGGCACATCAGTCTGCTTGCCAGACAGTGTGTAGTGATCCCATCATTCCTGATCTACTTAAACCTTTTATCTATTCAGAACAGTGGCATTTTGTGTGTGTCAATTGTATACATTCTGTTCTTCCTTCCCAGTAAGTTTGTCTCCTCTGTTATGAACAATTATACACCAACAAATTGGATAACATAAGAAATATTCAAATTCTCATATACATTAATTAACCAAAATTGAATGATGAAGAAATAATCTGAACAGACTAATTATGAGTAAGGAGATTGAATGAGTAGTAATTCTCCCAACAAAGAGAAGCACAAGACCTCATGGTTTCATAGATGAATTTTGCTTAGCATTTAAAGAAAAAATAATACCAATAATTCATACACTATTCTAAAAACTAAGAGAGAAGGAAATACTTCTTATCTCTTTATATAAGACCCCAATTTCAAAGCTCAACCAGAGTGTATTACAAAAATAAAAAATTGTAGGCTAATGTTCTTGATGAACATAGATGTAATACTGGTCAAAATAATAACATCAAACCAAATCCAACAATACATTAAAAGAAGCACCATGATCAACTAGATTCATCCTGGAATCAAAAAATGGTTCAACATATAGAAATCAATAAGCACAATGCATTACATTAACAATACAAAGAAAGAAAACATATTATCTCATTCAATTCAGAAAAATCACTTGACAAAATTTAACATTTTTTTCATGATAAACCTTTCAACAAATTAAATGTAAAAGGAATTTACCTCAATAAGTAAAGGCTTATTGAGTAAGCCTTTATGTATTAATAAGTAAAGGCCCACAGCTAACATATTACTCAACACAAGGTAAGAATTCCCACTTAATCCACTTCTATACACCATAATGTTAATACAAATAAAAAAGGAAGAAATGATTGTTGTTATTAACAATGACAGTGATTTCACATATATAAATACTAAATAATCCACCAAATGTCTCTTAGAACTA
The DNA here is from genome assembly GCF_047511655.1 of Castor canadensis. NCBI lineage: Eukaryota > Metazoa > Chordata > Mammalia > Rodentia > Castoridae > Castor > Castor canadensis. Next base: position 71,778,936 of record NC_133397.1, on the reverse strand, counting down.
TTAGCCAATACAATAAAATTACAGAATAAAAAAAATCCACATACAAAAATAAATAGCATTTCTATACATTAACAAGGAAGCATCTGAAAATGTATTATGAGAAAGTCCACTTAAAATAGCTACAAAATACTTTGGAATAAATTTAACCAATAATTAGAATAACTCTATACTGAAAATTATAAAATATTGATGAAAGAAATTGAAGATGACACAAATATATGGAATATCCACTCGTGGGTTATAAGAATTAATATTGTAAAAGTGTCCATACTATCCTCAGAAGTTCACAAATTTAATGCAATACCTATCAAGATCACACCTTTTTAGCAGAAATAGAAAAGCATCTGCAATTCACTTGGAAAAAAACTCCAAAAGATAAAATATGTTTTCACAGTACCTGATTTCAAACTCAATAGAAAGCAATAGTAACTAAATGCCATGGTATTTTCTGAAATGAATTACCAGAAAGGATACAAGAAAGGCACACATGCATGTGCAGTTAATTGATTTGACAATGGTGCCAAGAATACACAATGGGGAAATGGGAGTTTATCCAATAGATTGTGTTAAGGAAGTGTATATTCACAGGGAATGAAATGTGATCCATATGTAGTACCCTGTACAGAAACTCAAAGTTGATTAAATGCTTTAATCTGGAGATTATTATGAGGACTGGAGATCCTCATAATACTGGAAGAAACCATGGATTTCTATCTATGTAGAGCTCTATCAGCCAGGTGTTTGATAACAGAGATGAACTGAAGATGCTGTGAATATACTTATCCATAAAGTTAGAGGTAGATTTGAAACTGGAGAAAAGAAGTTTTAAAAGCCTACTTTGCTATATTCTTTAGCAGAATGTTCCAAAGTATGGTTTAGATAATCTGAGTCCTATTACTAAGAAAGTGAAGTCCCTAACAAATAACATCTTAGACATAGCACATTATCTTGTTTTTAATTATTTATAATTTCATATTAAAGCTCCATGAATCCTTTTGTAACTATTAACACAGAGCTCACTAATATGATGTATGATCCTGATCATTGTCCTTCAGTACATGAGTAGTGCCTAGTCCCTAATAGAAAGTTTTTAAGGGACCATTCACTGGGAATTATTTACTTTAAGTCTGATCCTTTCCAAAACTTTAATAGTTGAAAAAGGTTTATTTTACATGTAGATTTTACTAAACTCTGTAAAAAGCCATTCTTTTATCTGGAATTATTTCTAATCTCTGCCACAGGAATTTCCTCTGATTCTTGTCCCAATTATTATATATAACTGTATTTTTAATAAATTTTTGTAAGTTTTAATTCCAAGAAATTCCTATTAAGATCTATGGTTAAAATAAATTAGCATCTAGATAGAGCATAAATTGTTTGTAGAAATCTAGTAATGATTTGTGGACCTTGTGAGGAAGGCATTAACTGACATTTTATACACAGAAGAAAAAAATAGCTTTAATTTATTTCTTTCTCTCCCTTTCTCCCTTCCTCCCTCCCTCATTTATTTTGCAATACTGGAGTTGAACTCAGTCCTTGTACATGCTAGGCTGGCCCTCCACTACTTGAACCATGCCTCTCACCTCCATCTTTATTGCTCCACTCCTATAGCAAGATCACTTCTAATACCAGATATGTGTGCTTGTGACCACACACCAAGTAAGCAATCAATTCTGCCATAGACACCAGCTGAGTTGCCCTAATTTAATTCAATTATGGCACTACTTGGAATCAGCAACAGATTCCATAGTTTGAAGGCTTACTTTCCAAACCTGCCCTCTTCCTTCAGTTCAGATGCCACCTGCAAGTCCCAGGTTGTTTTTCTTGTGTGTCTAACCAATCAAATATAAGTCAGGGTTCCCTGATGCCCTTCTTAGGGTCAACTAATTTGTATGAGTGGCTCAGATTATATAGGGAAACACTTATATTTACTAGTTTGTCACATATAACATTACAAATGATACATAAGAAGAAAGACATAAGGCAGAGTATGAAGAAAAGGGTATAGAGGTTTTATGCCCTCTCTGGGTTCATCACCTTCCAATAATTACAGGTTGTTTCATGTCCAGAAGCTCTCAAAACCCTGTCTTTTGGGGATTTTATGGATAACTCATGGAAAGGCATAATTGATGTATGTAAAACCATGTTGAAATATAATGGGGCAAGTGAATAATGTAATGTTAAAAGATTGCCAGGCACTGGTGGCTCCTGCCTGTAATCCTAGCTTCTTGGGAGCCAAGAGATCAGATGGATCATTGTTTGAAGCCAGCCCCAGGCAAATAGTTTGTGAGAACCTATCTTGAAAAAACCCAACACAAAATGGGGCTGATGGAGTGGTTCAAGCAGTAGAGTGCCTGCTTGCAAGTGCAAAGACTTTAGTTCAAACCCCAGTCCCATAAAAAAAAATAAATTGTTGAATGTGGCCTGTTTGAATTCTTCTTGTCCTGGGTATAGCATCCTTACCTTCTGTGTAGGAAAGTTTAGATTTTCAATGATTTACCTCAGGGAAAAGAATTTCTAGCTTCTATGGCTCACTTCAGGGAGTGAGTTATGAAACAGGAACTATGGATGAAAATTAAAACATATATCTTACCTGTAGCCCCAGCTACTCTGAAGACTGAAGCAGAAGGGTCACTTGGCCCCAGGAGTTTGGGGCTACCCTAGCAACCTAGCAAGATCCCTACCTCTTAAAAATTGTAGATATTATTTCTTGGAATCTAAATAAAAATGCTTTTATTCTCTTAAAAAAGACAAAAAAAGAATTAGACTTTATCTTTAATTTTTGACCCTTGGATATTTTTCTTATAGGAGAATTACATGCTTGAGAAAGCAATTATGAAAAAAAATGTTAGCCTTAGATGAGACATTGTAATCTTTTAATAGGTTCTTTTTCCTTTGACGTCTTTTGAAGAAAGCTAGAAACAAATATGAACTTACCAGTTTACTTATAGGAAACAGTGAAAGCTTGATGGAAGTTCAAGTTATTCCTCATAATACCACCAAGGAGTCACTTGGCATGAGGAGTTATACCTAGAACCAGCACAAACCACAAATACAGAAGTTGCTTGTGATTCTGCAGTAGCTTACTGAAAACTGTCTTACCAGATGCCATATGGTAAACAACTAACTTTGCCAACTCTTTTTCTTTGCACTATGAGTGATAGGATTTGAAGAGGTGAATTAAGATGAATTAAGAAAGCCATTTCCATGGGAGAATGTGCAAGGGCATTAGAAACTAAATGATTTGAACTTTGACAATACTGTATATCTGGACCTAGAGCAGATCCTGACAGCTCAACATTCATGTTCTACATGCTTGTGCTAGAAAAATTATTCTCTAAGATTGTGAGTTAGCATGTAGATATATTGTTGGAAACATATTTCCAAAAAAATATAGTTAATCATAGGAGTGCATATTACTTTCACAGTTATTACATATTTCACAAGTTACAATATTCACAAGTTATTACATTTTTAGACATCTGAGTATTGATCATTATTGTTTTATTATCACTAATATTAGTAGTAGCAATAGTATGGGGGTTGTGCTTAGCACTGCTCTATTTCTGAGCTATAAATCCAGCCCTGTTGAATTACATAGATGAGTAGCAAATGCTTATTAAAACATGAATGGGTCACATAATGCCTTTAATATATTTCTGATTTGAATAATTCACAATGCCCCAACATGGGATTTCTGTTTACAGAAATTGTTTTTTCCTTTTCAAATTTTTGTAAAAATTTGTGAAAAATATTGACAGACATCAAATCACATAGGAGGTGTCTTATTTTGCCACTAATTGATTAACTGTGTTTTTGGCTAGGTTCCTTCAGCTTTGGAGGATTAATTTACTCACCTGTACTCCATATCAGCTAGATTATACTTATTATAGCAATCACATCCAGTAAAATGTCAACAACATATTATAAAAAACAGAGCCAATGAATGTAAAATACTATTGCTTTCAAGCTGTATGAAACTATAATTATACAAAATATGTAGAATTCTTCATTAATCTAGTACTGCTATCTCATGTTTTTAAATAGTACTGTCATATATATCTTTCTTTCAAAATCTATAATTAAGTTCATGAATGTCATTACAGAGAAGACATAATTACTTATTTGAGTTGTGGTCAATCATTTTAAAAAAATTAAGAGTTACTCATTGTCTTTGATTTGATTTGTTAATTAGAAACATTAGGATTTTTCCCAGTGGAAAAATTAGGGGAAAAAGTGAGTTGAATGTAATTTCATCTTAATGAATATTAAGGCTGTTTTCAAGACAGAATGACTTCCCTTCCTATTCTTACAAACATGAAATGACTTAATGTTCACAGTCCCTGAGATGATTCTGGCATAGCACCACATCATGATTACACTTGGGATTGTTTAGAATTCTCCCAGACCATAACCAAAGCTTTATACAGTGACAGACAACAAAAATAATTTAGACTATGTCTCAAATCCCTTATACCATAAATGAACAAACTCAGGACCAGTGAAATGAACATCTGGGAAGATTATTTATCTGTCAACATGGTCTCCAACTTCCTCTTGACTCTAGATACAAATGCCTTTCTTCTATTTGAAAACTCCCTGTGGTTTTGATAAATGAGCCAAACCAGCCTCAGTTTCTTCTTTCACAATGCTATTCTCATACTTCAGTGTATGCACTGCCTCACATACTTTATAATCCTCATCTACCCAAATTATACCTGTTTTTCCAGGGTTCATATATACCCTACCTCTGGGTGGTACTCTCCTTACTTTCCCAGGAAATGATGACTTCTCACTTTATGAATCATTTATAATGTTGCATTTTTCCTAATAGATAATATTTACTTTGAACTGTTCAGTCTGAACAAATGGTTTTTATTAGATATGACACCAGGTGTTGTATCAGGTACTTATTTCAAAGTGAAATTTAATCCTTTTTTGGTTTTAAAACATTTGAAAAAAGTATGCTATCCATAAATCTTCATTATAAGCTGCTTGAGGGAAAAAGCCAGGACCTGTGCAATACAATGATTCTAGGTAATATAGTAAGACTGTCAAATGAACAATTATATATCCTTATATTGGAGAGATCTAACAAATATTTATGTAACTTATGCACAAAAAATAAAGACTATGAGTGAAGCATTAACTGATAATCAAATATTCAGTGCCTATTTTGTATTTTATTTTGTGAACAGAGAGTTAAATGTACCTTTTCTTAAAATATTTATAAAAATGTCAGAGGTACAACCACAGAGACTATGGCCTTTGTAGGTATTTACTCTGTCTTCTTAATCACCCTGCCAGGTGGCCTACTCTTGAGTTATTTTCTTACTGCCTCATTTTTTACAGGATATATTCTTTTAATTTCATTTAGACCATGAAGAAAATTTTACATCCTAATTTGGTTATCTGTCTTTGTAGAGTATTTTTTTCTTTACTGTTGTAAATTATCTTACACTTGTTTATTTTAATATGGTCTTGTACTAAATAGATGTGAAGGAAAGACTGAATAATGTTATTTGTTTATAATAAAGCAAATAGTAAATCCTATTTAGTGTTTGCTTACTTAACAAAGGGTTTTACTAAATGCTTATTACTCAGTGGGAAAAATCAGTAGATTTTCCTTTACCAACTTCCTAGAGAAACACTCAAAATATTATAAAAATATATATGTAAAATGTCTGGCATTGAACATGTGAGTTTGTTTTTGCTAAATTAAAGCTCCAGGCCAGGGACAGAAAGAGCACATAACCTAGCTAACAAACAAGTCAGTTACAACACAAAAATTCAATCAAGAGAAAGAAAACAGAACTTAAAACCACCAAGTAGCCTATCAAGAACATAGTTGTTGCACAGCACAAAATGGACCAATGGGAGGAAGACAAAGGGGTAGAAACCACTCTTTTCAAAAAAATAATTCAGTAGAAGATTCAGTGGGAGATGAAGAAAAATGGATACTCAGTTCCTGACCCCAACAAAACAATGATAAATGTCACTAAGGAGCCCAGAAATACCCAGAAAAAACCCACAAAGAGGAAATCTTGGAAGAAATCACTAAGAAACTCATGAAAAAGATACTACACATGGTTAAACAGAATGTACAAGAAGCACTCAAGAAATTTCAAGAAACCAAAAATAAAGAACCCAAGAAGACACAGAAACAAATAAGTGAACTGAGAGAGGACTTCAATAAACACCAAAGGGAAACAAAGCACACTATGAAAAAAGAGATATATGAATTAAAGATGACAACAAAATATAAAACAGGAGTTGAACAAAGATATGGAAAACCCCAGAAAAAAGAATCAAGCAGAAATCCTGGAAATGGAAAGTCCCTTTAGTCAAACAAAAAACTCATTGGAAGTGCTGCAAACTAGAACTAGTGGAAGATAGAATTTCAGAGCACAAAGATAAAATAGAAATTAATTAAAGGACACAGGAAATTTTAGTCAGACAACTCAAGAGCTGTGAAAGGAATATGCAAGAACTCACGGCTCCATCAAAAAAACAAACTTGAGAATCACAGGCATTGCTGAAGGAGAACAGATGCATGCCAAAGGAATAGGTAATATATTCAATAAAATAATAACAGAAAATTTCCCAAGTCTCAAGAAAGTTTTGCCCATCCAGGTACAGGAAACTTACAGGGAAACAAACAGATTGACCAAAAGAGAATGTCCTGTGGCATATAATCATTAAAGCAACAAGTACAGAGAACAGAGAAAGAATATGAAGGCTTTAAGAGAAAAAAAACACATAACATATAAATGTAAACCTATCAAAATAACAGCAGATTTCTCAATGGAAACCTTAAAAGCAAGAAGGGCATGAAGTGATGTATGTTGGCACTGAATGAAAATAATTTCCACCCAAGGATATTCAACCTAACAAAACTATCATTCAAAAGTGATGGAGCAATAAAAATCTTCCACAATAAACAGAAACTAAAACAATATATGAAAAACAAGCAAACACTACAGAAGATTGTATAAGGAATTCTGCACACAAAACATGAAAGCAAACAAAACCACAAGAGGATGGGAAATATCAAACTGCAGGAGTAGAAAAGACAAGCAATCAGAGAATAGCACTGAATTGACTGGATACAATCAAATCCTTAAACAACAAAAACAACTAAATGGCAGGAATTACCACATATCTATCAATATTAACACTGAATGTCAATGGACTCAACTCCTCCATCAAAAAACACTGTTGGGCAAACTGGATTTAAAAAGGAAGATCTGACAATCTGTTGCTTACAACAGACTCACCTTATTGACAGAAATAAATATTGGTTTAGCGTGAAAGGCTGGAAGAAGATTTACCAAGTCAATTGCCTCATAAAACAGGCAGCAGTACCAATATTCATATCAGACAAAGAGGACTTCAAACTTATATTGATCAAACAAGACAAAGAAGGATACCTCATACTAATAAAAGGAACAATACATCAAAAGGACATAAAAATTATCAACCTATATACACCCGATGTCAGTGCACCCTATTTCATCAAAAACACTAAAGGACCTAAAAGATCATGTAGACTCCAATACAGTGGTAGTGGGAGATTTTAATACTCCTCTATCACCAATAGATAGGTCATCTAAAAAAAAATCAACAAAGAAATACTAGAACTAAATGACACCATAGATCAAATGGACCTAACTGATGTCTACAAAATATTTCATCTGAGACCAGCACAATATACATCCTTCTCAGCAGCCCATGGAAATTTCTCCAAAATATATCATATCTTAGGGCAAAAAGTAAGCCTTTGCAAATATAAGAAAATAGAAATGACACACCAAATTCTAACTCCTCACAATGCAAGAAAACTAGAACTCAAGAAAAAAAGCAACAGCGAAAAATATGTAAATAATTGGATGCTGAATAACACATTGCTCAATGATCAGTATGTCATAGGGGAAATAAGAAAGGAAATCAAAATGTTCCTGAAAGTTAATGGGAATGAAAACACCACCTACCAGAACCTATGGGGTACAGCAAAGGCCATTCTAGTAGGAAAGTTTATAGCCATGAATGCCTATATTAAAAAGACAGAAAGATCTCAAATAGGTGAACAAATGGTACATCTCAAACTCCTAAAAAACAAAGAACAAGCAAAACCCAAAACAAGCAGAAGGAGAGAAATGATAAATGTAAGGGCCAAAATTAATGAAATAAAGACCAAAAAAATACAAAAAAATCAAAGAAACAAAAATCTGGTTCTTTGAAAAAATAAACAAGATTCACAAATCTGACTAAACCAAGAAGGGAAAAAGCCCAAATTAGTAAAATCAGATATGCAAAAGGAGAGATAACAACAAGCACCAAGGAAATCCAGGAAATCATCAGAGACTATTTTTAGAAACTATATTCCAATAAAATGGAAAATCCTCAAAATAGACAAATTTTTGGATACTTATGAAAATCCAAAACTGAACCAAGAGAATATTCATCACTTAATTAGATCTATAACATGTAGTGAAATCTAAGTGGCAACAAAGAATCTCCCCAAAAAGTCCAAGACCTGATATATTTTCTGTGGAATTCTACCTGACCTTTAAAGAAGAACTAGTACCAACACTCATTAAATTTTTCACAAAATAGAAAGGAAGGAACGCTGCCTAACTCATTCTATGAAGCAAATATTACACTCATTTCAAAACCGGACAAGGACACATCCAAAAATGGAGAACTACAGGCCAGACTCCATAATGGATGCAAAAATCCTCAATAAAACAATGGCAAATTGAATCCAACAGCATATCAAAAAGATCATTCACTACAACAAAGTTGGCTTCATGCCGGGAAAGCAGAGATGATTCAACATAGGTAAATCAATAAATGTAATATGGCACATTAATAGAAGCAAAGACAAAAACCACTTGATCATCTCAATAGATGCAGAAAAATCTTTGATAAGGTCCAACACCACTTCATTATAAAAGCTCTAAGAAAACTAGGATTAACAGGAATGTACCTCAACATTATAAAGGCTATATATGACAAACCTATAGCCAACATTATACTTAGTGGGAAAAAACTGAAACCATTCCCCCTAAACTCAGGAATGAGATACTCTCCCACTGCTATTCAAAATAGTCCTGGAATTCCTAGCCAGAGCAATAAGACATGAAGAAAAATAAAAGGAATACAAATGGGTAAACAAAGGGTAAATGTATCTCTATTTGTACATGATATGATCTTATATATCAAAGACCTAAAAAACTCAACACAAAAACTCCAATACACCATAAATAGCTTTAGCAGTGTAGCAGGATACAAAATCAACTTACAAAAGTCAGTAGCCTTTCTATACACCAGCAATGAAAAAATTGAGAAAGTATACATGAAAATAATTCCATTTACAGTAGTCTCAAAAAATCAAATAACTCAGAGTAAACTTTAAAAAGCATATAAACAATCTCTACAAGGAGAACTACAAACCATTGAAGAAAGAGATTGAGGAAGACTATGGAAGATGGAAAGATCTCCCGTGCTCATAGATTGGTAGAATCAACATAGTAAAAATGGATATATTACCAAAACTAATTTACATGTTCTATGCAATTCCCATCAAAATCCTAATGACATTCATCACAGAGATTGAAAGTCCACCCTCAAGTTCATATGGGAATACAAAAGGCTGCAAATTGCCAAAGCAATACTGAACAAAAAGGGCAACACTGGAGGTATCACAATACCCAACTTCAAACTGTGCTATAGAACCATAGCAATAAAAAAAGCATGGTACTGGCACAAAAATAGATGTGAAAATCAGTGGAACAGAATAGAGGATCTGGATATGAATCCACATAGCTAAGCAATCCTTATTTTTGACAAATGTGCCAAAAAAGTAAGATGGAGAAAAGATAGCCTTTTCAACAAATGTTGCTGGGAAAAGTTATTATATGCCTACAGATCCATTCCTATCACCCTGTACTAGGATAAACTCAAAGTGGATAAAGAACCTTAATATCATATCTAAAACTTTGCAATTAGTACAGGAAAGAGAAGGGAATACTCTGAAAGAAATAGGTATAAGTAAGGACTTCCTCAGTTAAACTCAGGTGGCCCAGCAACTAAGAGAAAGGATGGAGAAATGGGACTACATGAAATTATTTGCTAGCTATAAATCAAAGAACTGATAATCAGAATACATAGGGTGCTCAAAATCTAAACTCCCCAAGAATCAATGAACCAATGAAGAAGTGGGCAACTGAACTAAACAGAACTTTTTTAAAGAAGTCCAAGTGACCAAAAAATATGAAAAAATGCTCACCATCCCTGCCATCATGGAAATGCAAATCAAATCCAAAATAAGATTCCACCTCACTTCTGTTAAAATACCTATCATCAAGAACACCACCAACATCCCATGTTGGCTAGGATGTGGGGAAAAAGGAACCCTTGTACACTGCTAGTGGGAATGTAAGCTAGTACAACCACTTTGGAAAAAAATATGGAGGCTTCTTAAATAAGTGAGCATAGACCTGCCATATGATCCAGCATTACCACACCTAGGGATATACCTGAAGCAATGTGACTCATGTTGTTACAAAGGCACCTGCACACCCATGTTTAATCCAGCACTATTCACAATTACTAATGTACGGAAACAGCCAAGATGCCCCACTACTGACAAATTAAGAAAACTTGGTATTTATACACAATGGAATTTTATCCAGCTATTTATTTTGCTATTCACAATTCAATGGATGGAGCTGGAGAACATCATCTTAAGTGAAGTTAGTCAGGATGAGAAGGCCAAAAATCACATGTTCTCTCTCATATGTGGATTATAGACCTGAAACAAATGCAGCAATATTATTGGACATTGGCCACACACTAAGGGGAGAATGTGCATGGGAGGAAAAGGGAAAGGGAAGGAAAGCTAAAATTTGAATGTTGTTGATGTGTTTCCTATAAATGAATGAATATAGTAATCTTAAACTGCAGAGGCTACTATGGGAAGGGGACTAGGAAATAGTGAAGAGGGCTGGTAGAGATGAACTAATGAGGTTTGTAATACACATGTGCATGGAAGCAACTCTATAAATCTCTCTGTGTAGCTATCTTCTTCTCAAACTAGCAAAAATGCTATGTCTTCCTTAGTATGGCTTTCTCTTCAACAAAATCAGAGAACAAGAGGGCAAAGCATGCTCTGCCCAGAAATGAGTAGGGGGGGTGGGGAGTGGCCCAAACAATGTATAAATATGGAGTAAATGTAAAAATAATAATATTTAAAAATTCTAAAAAAATTTAAAGTGAGATATTATTACCAAAAAGAATCATATCTGCAAACCTATGTCCAATTTTTAGATCATTGCTATGACTTTTTCAATACAAAATCTTAGGATTTTAGAACTAAGTTTAGATTTTAGAACTAACTGATTTTAAAACTATGGTAACATTTTAAGCCAGCAAAACTTTTCCAAGTTCTTTTGTGTGGTGTTATTTTTGATCATTTATTTTAAAATGTATTTAAGATCCTTAAATTCTGATAGTGAGGAATTTCTTTATCCATTTTGTCTTTGAGATCACAGTACTGGCATAGAGATAAAAACTGTAGTGTTTGGTAATGACTGCAGTGTTTATACTGGTTTTTTAGAAATTCTGAATTTTGTTAGTTTTATAAGTCAGCTATACTCATATCACAGATATCAAGATGAAATAATCAGTTATAATTTTATAGACTTTATAAGAATGCAAATCTGATTTTGCTCAGTTCTTTCACAATTCTGAAAATCATTTTATTAATAATTCTGTATAATATGTAGATATATATAAAATGGAGCAAATGGCATGTCCCACTTCATTATATAATATTTTTCAATATATTAAAAATTAAAACAATGTAATATTTCACAAATATGAATTTTACTATATACTTTCTTTTATTATTTTTCTCTTTTCTTTTATTATTTTTATTATTGTTACACTGGGGGCATAATGTGACATTAACAAAAGTTCTTACAGTATATCATAGTTGAATTCACCCCCTCCATCTTTCTCCTTTATATTTTAATACACTGTCATATCTGTAAAGTGTGATATTGTCAAAAAATATATACTTTTCTACTTTACCAATACTCTTTTAAAGCCTTTCTCTAATTAAATATTGCTTGAAGGAAGTGGCCCAAACAATGTATACACATGTGAGTAAATATAAAAACAATAAAATTTAAAATTTGTTTTAAAAATAAAAAAATTAATATTGTTTGATAAACAAGCATCCTTTTTTGCTTTTCAGGATTCTGTTTCAATAGGTGTTTCATAATTTGCTTACTTTTTCCAGTGGTGTGGTTATAACTATTTAAGAGCACACTATCAGGGGTTGTAAGAAAGTAATTTTTAAAGTTTACCAAGTTCTGCACTGTAAATATACCACAATATCTGATTTGAAGCTACTGTGTGACATTAAATGTCGAATTGAGTATGTAGCTGTAAAATTGGCTACAGGATACTCCTTAGTTGTACATTTTTTTATAAGTATAAAGATACCAGATGTTATAGGATATAAATGTCTGTGAATATCTCTGGTAACATTTTTAGTGTATATGCATTCATAAAAATGAGGTCACTAGGTTAAAGATTTTAACATTTTAAAGGTCTTGATCAATATTTCTGGGAATGTTCTAAGTTATGTCCTCATCATTATTATATGATACAGCAAATTTATGGATTTGTTGCTCAGAATAGTCATTCAAAAATTAAAAAAGAAAAAGTACTTTTCATCTAATAATTATAGATACATCATATATCACAGTGCTTTTTACCTTGCCATTTGGGGACTAGAGTGAAGTAAAACACCATGCATCAGTGAGTGGAAACAAACATTTCTGTTTTCATTATAAAAGGAAGGCAAGCAGTGTTACAGTCTGATGATAAGGATGGCAGTGGAGCTCTGTAATTGTTTTCAAACTGTAAGAAAAGCCTCAAACCAATGAATGTAGGCAGCTTTTAAGAGCTGTAAAAGGAAAGGAAACATTCTCTGTTAGATCCTCCAAAAGAAATGCACTCTGCTACACATTTTAGTCTACTTACTCCTTTAACTGTAAGATAATACATTTTTGTTCATTATTCCACTGACTTCATAATAATTTATTACAGCAGCCATAGGAAAAAAATGCATGGTGTTTCTAACAAATTCTTACCACAGTGTATTGATATACCAAGTTTGCAGTAAAAGGAAAGTAATCATGCAATACTTTTTTCAAAAGAAAGCAAGAGTTGCAATCTTAATATAAGAAAAATAAAAATTTGATCAAAAGTAGCTAAAAGAAAGGATTTTGAATATTCTCAGCACAATTAAGTGACAAATATTTCATATGAATGCTATATTAATTACTCTAATATAATCATTACACATGTATGTATGTATTGAAGTAACACACTGTATCCCATAAATATGCATGATTGCCAGAAATAGAGATACATTATGTAACTAAAAGGTTTTACCAAGAACTCTGATCAATCCAAAGTGTACATCTACTAAACAGAGTTACAAAATAAATACAAAAAGTGATAGAACTGAAAGAAATAAATGTGTGAATAATCGCATTTGGGAGTCCAACTTCATCTCCCATAATATTTAATAGAGTAGATGAAGAAGTCAATTCTAAGTCTTGGTGATTCACTCTAGAAGGAATCAATAGGCCTAGACAATCTGGTATATTCATGTTTACAGATATTTATAGTGGAGTATAGTAAATATGTAAATTAAATGAAAAACTATTTTTTCCCAAATTTTACTATTGTAAATGCTATAACAGGCATGGGAGTGGTATATTTCTTTGAGATCATGCTTTCAATTCTATTAACTAAATATTCAGAAGTGGTGTAGCAGGGACCAGGGCCAAAAAAAAAGGAAAAAGCAAGTCTGTGTTCTGATAATGCAGCAGTGGAGAGTGGACAGCAAAACAGGAAGACAAAGCCTAAAAATCCAAACATGAAGAAGGTCTTGTAGCACTGGGTGTGAAGTAGCCAATAGAGTTACATGCAACCATATCCATGTCTCTGTTCAGGATGCCCATGACATTTATGGGGGCTCATCTGGGAGTCAGAGAGGGTGTTTTCACCTCTTTGTCACTGGGACTCATCACCCTGACTTGTCAGAAGATCTTCCCATCAGGTGCTAGGAGAACTGTTGACCCAACAGACAGACTTGCCTCTCCAGGCATGCCAGAGAGCAAGCCTCAACCACACAAAGGAAATCACATAAGGCTTAGGAACCAATTGAGAGCCCCACCTGTCAGGTTTGATTAATGAGACTGCCTTTGGGAAGCAGAGGGGGAGACTAATCACCTCCTAGAGACTCCCAAGAACCCTGTCTGAGGTAAAACCTGGTCTCTCAGGTTTAGGGAGGGTACAAAAGTGTATGAGACACCTCTGTGAATTAGGGAGGTTGAACACCTACTGGGTTTTCTCATCAGCAAGATAGACCAGGATGGGGAATAATACAAGAATAAAGAAAGCACATTGGGTAAAATCAAAAATACCTTCAGTACTGGGGAGGGGGATTGAGCTTTTTATGGGAAATAGGTCTAGATCCTAGGTCTCACTAGGATGCAGGCATACAGGGGTTAACACTGTGGCTCAGACCAGAGATGGAGAAAAAGAAAGAAAAGGGGAGGCCATGGTCTGCAGCAGAAATTTTAAAATTTGGGTAGTTAAAAAATGATCTTATCATGTTTTATTGTGTTGTAAATAAAATCTGGGATTTAATTCTCTCTTATAATACATTAATCTATTAACAAATGTGCTTTCTATAAATTGTTTTATACACAAAATAATTTTAAGATTGCTTTCTAGCTTTTTCATGCAAATATAAGGCTCTAAGTTAAAAGAATTTATGAGTTACTTTCAACAAGTAACATATATATATATATATGTATTAAAGATATGGATTTTAAAAATAGAAGGTTAAAAAAATACTTTTCAATTAAAAAAAATGATAAAGACAAGCTCCCCAGAGGATACAAAATAAATTGTCTCAAAGGTACAGAGTAAATTGTCATAAAAATATGGACCTTATAAATGCTTATGTAAGTGATTGAGTTGACTAAAATCCAGTTACAATAAAGGTTTGTAAGGTCAAAATTTAATGTACTGTTATTAAACTAAAATTTAATACTCTAAGCTTATAACAAGGCTATCTTATAAATAGTATATTGCTCTTGGTAACATTTAAAAAAAACTGTCTTAAAAATGATTTTTATTTTGTCAAGATAACTGCCAGGAATTTTTGCTGCTACAGTTTAATTCTAATACACTGATATGAAGTTTGAGACAGATTTATTTATATAAAGGTCCATTGACTACAGGTTGGTGGGATCCTGCTGTTTGTGATGATTGTAATGTCTACAATCTGGGATATGATCACTTATCAACATCTGAGCCATGATTCTTGGCCATTAGGTTTCCTAATTCCACACTCAGGCCCCATAAATGTTTACATGTGTTCTCTGGTGATTTTTGTCAGGGTTTTGACTACTAAGGTAACTGAGTCATAACTAAATAAAAGTTCATTTAAGAGTAGGTTTATGTAAAATTGTCTACATGACCTCATAGTTAAACAACTGTTGTCTTGAGTGATTCTAATGCATTATATGTATCTTTAACTGGGCTATTTTGATCACTCACATTGTTCCCCCCCATAAGAAAACCTAAGGTTTTACTTCAAGAGTAACAACTAAATTAATATATATATATATATATAATCTTTATAGAGCTGTGATGTTGTTGCTGGTTCCTGTATACTAAATATATTTATGTTTCTGAACTGTATAAAGCATTCCAAAATACAAAGTTTAGATAAACATGGTAACAAAAAGTTAATGGTACTGACATGCTGTTCTGTTATTTGCTAAATTTGTTGGCAATAATGGCGCTGATAGGTTTCAGTTCTTACTGCACCCTTAAGCTTCTGTTTTCCAGGGTCACGGTCCTGCCTCAAGTCTAGCCTGAATCCTCCTTCTGCCCCAACCTCCAATCAGCATGAACCATAAGATGCTAACCAGTAAGATCATGCTGAGTCTCATTGAGGGGTATTTAAGCACCTGCCCTTCTCTTTCTCTCACTCTCTTGGCTCTCTGCTCTCTCCCTCTCCCACCCGGCAATAAAGAATCTCTTGGCCAGATCATTCCTCTTCACGTGGTCACTTTTGGGGCCTATATTTCCTTACATTTGGTGCCATGACTTGGGGGAGGTTTCCCCACTAATCCTGGTGGGACCCCAATTCCAATTCACCCCACTACAACCCTGAGGATGTGACTAGCCAGGACTCATCCTCCCAATCGCCCTGCTTGCATCCAACACTGGACATTCTTTGGTGAGTCCACATACCCTTCTTGGGCTCTTTTTGCGGTCTCTCCTTTCAGTGTCTCCAGGGTTTTCAAACACCCCTCCTGTTTGGCTATCTCTGGGTGGCTCAGGCGGCAGAAGGATTCCCTCAGTTGTTGGGCTTGGATCCATTTTGTTGTGGTTCTCAGAGACCCCTCATCAAAATCCTGGGCCCAGGTGACCCATAGCCCTTGGCCATTTGGCCCAGCACACCACGAGAACTCAATGACGATAATTTTTGTGGGTGTCGTGCTGTCGTCGGGTATTTGTGCTGTGTGAGGACACTCCACAGTACATAATATCCTCCTCTTCCATTATGGGACCAGGTCCCACACAATGGATGCCTCTACATCCTCTCTGCCATCTGACTCCCCATTGAGATGCCTCCTCAATAATTTAGACACCTTGGGCTTGACCCCAGATGTAAAACCAAAAAATTTAATCTGCTTTTGCACTCAAATCTGGCCCACTTATCCTTTAGACAACCAAAATCACTGGCCCCTTTTTGGGTCCTTAAATCCCAACCTTTTATGGGACTTATAACTACTGTGAACAATCAGGACGATGGGGAGAGATTCCATTATGTCCAAGCCATTTCATACCTCCATCTAAATCTGGCTGTCTGACTTCAAATCCTCCCTCTGTACTTTCTGTTCCCCTGTGCAGATTCTATCAGCCTGTAAACCAGTTTCTAAATCAGCCAATTCCTCTCTAAACCTCCTCCTTCCCCATGTAAGCAGACTTCTTACACTGCTTATCATACCTATCTCCTCCTATCTTCCTGAAAAACTTTCCCTGTCATGGAGTTAAGCAAGCCACTCCTTGCCAATTCTGGCCTCAAGGTGATTCCAGATCTGAGAGAGCTCATGCTTTATTCGGTGACCAGAGAGTGGAGGTTTTGTTTCCTGAAAGCCTGCCAGTACCAATCAATGGGAGCAACCTGGAGACACAGATGATGGTTAATCCCTTAAGCTTGTGTCATGCCTCCAGGCTCTGCCTTTCCCTCCCTTACCTAAGATGTCAGCGCACCTTTCTGCCTTCTCCATGGTGACACCACATGTCCTCTGTCTCTGTCTGCCTTCCCCTCCCTGGGCTTACTGGGACCTGTAGTATGGTACCTTATGACTTAAGTTATTCCAACTAGTTTACCAGGCCTCTCAGTCTAAAGTAACTTTAAATCAGCTGCTTTACACACAAGGGAAGGGTGAGGATAGGTAAGACACCTAAAAAATTCGCTAGCATTTGTTGCCCTTAACGCAGAGAAACTAAAGCAGATACTTTAAATGTAACTGAGGCCAATAGGAGAAGGAGACCAGGAACTAGAGAAAAAGTGAGATCAAAAAGAATTAACCTAAAAGGTAACACACATGCACAGGAAATTAATGTGAGTCAACTCTCTGTATAGCTATCCTTATCTCAACCAGTAAAAACCCTTGTTCCTTCCTATTATTGCTTATACTCTCTCTACAACAAAATTAGAAATAAGGGCAAAATAGTTTCTGCTGGGTATTGAGGGGGTGGGGAGGGGAGGGAGGGGGCGGAGTGGGTGGTAAGGGAGGGGGTGGGGGCAGGGGGGAGAAATGACCCAAGCCTTGTATGCACATATAAATAATAAAAGAAAAAAAAATCAGCTGCTTTACAAAAGCGCTTACAAAAACCTGCAGCTGCCACGCTCATGCTCTAACGCCACCCCCACAAGGGGAAGAGGGAAAGCAAACAGGAGTACCTGTGCACAGGATGCTAGCTCCTGGACACAGCAAAAACACCTGCCATAGCTAAGAAAATCTATAGAGAGGACCCAGCAAATCCTGGGCCACCAGCCACATGTGGTGATGGCTGCGGCCTGCTGCCACTTCCCCTAGAATAAACGCATGCAGAGTACACAGGAAGGGGGGAGGTGTGACAGGCCACAGGATCAGGCCTAGGCAGTCAGGGTCATTTGTCCCAGGTGTGTGTGGAGGGAGTGACACCTTGCACAAGTTCTGCTCCTAGCCCCACCTCACACCTCAGAGCATCAGACCCTTGTAAGTCAATTGTTAGCAAAGGCTATAGTTCCAGAAATAACTAAATAGACATTACTGTGGTCTCTAAATTTCTCATTTAGAATTTTCTATACCTTTGGCCTCAGCATAAATTTTTCCCTCCAAATATTAACACTAGTTGTCCCATATGGCACTGTTATTGGCCTGAAATGCCCTCTCAATGCCCTTCTCTAACTTTACAAATGATTTCTTTGTTAAAAAGGTAGCATTTTATTAAAGAGGCTGCCTGCTGTAAGCTAAAAGACAGGATTCTTAACATTTTGTTCTTTCTAGATGGGACCTGCATCTTCCAGTCATCTGGCTGGTAGATACTGGAAGCTTTGTACTGAGGCCTGGCCTCAGTATGCCTTGGGTAACCAAAAGAAGTGGCCTTCACAGGGTTCCTTAAATTAAAATACCATACTCCAATTAGGCCTTTTGATAAAAGTAAAAAAAAAAAAAAAAGAGTAAACTGAGGTCCCCTATACTAATTTCTCTCATTAGAAAAGCAATGGGTTCTGGCCCATGGCACTCAGATTGGAATTGATTATATGGCAAAAGCAGTAGAGTGCAGCTTTACAAGCATAAAGTCCTGACTTCAAGCCCAGTACAGCCAAAGTAAGAAATAATAATAATAATATTTGGGGCTGAGGAAGTAGCTCAATGGGAGAATATCTGCCCAGCATGTGCAAAGCCCTGGGTTCAATTCCCCAGCATTACTAAAATAAATAAGTAAATTTTAAAAAAATGGTAAAGAAGATAAGTGGCATTAATGTCACTTCAGCCATCTCATAGTAGAAAAACGTAGTTTAGCCTAGACCAGATCCCTCATTCTTCAAGCGAGGAAACTGAGGCCCAGAACAGTTCAGAGATTTGCTCTCCAGAATGTAAGGTGTCAATGTAAAATAACAACTTTACTTTACAGCAACAACTTATCAGAAAGCATACCACAGTGGACTCAGAGTCACAAGTGAGAGAGGTTCTCCTCAAAGATAAATTTCTAACAGTCAGTCCCAGATATTTGTTAAAAAACTCAGACTGTGGTTGAAGGGAAAAGTCATTGAACCAAGTAATACAGCTAGCCATGTCTGTATTTATGGCTATGTCTGTATGTCCAAGACCTTACTAACAGGAGAGAAAAAGATAAGAGACACCATGGCCTCATTGCTACTCTCATATAGGGCCCCACCCGACTGGGGCCTATATCCTGAACTTGCTACTGTGGTGGACAGGAGGGGCACTTCTGCAGAGAATGCTTAAAGGCGGACAGCCTGGGAGACAGCCCCTCTCCCAACTGGGACCCTGCCCTCTGCAAGGGTAACCACTGGAGGTCTAAGTGCCCCCATCACCAGATGGAAGGCGAGGTGCCTCTTCCTGTGGATCGATGGGTCCAAGCCTCCTGGCCACACTCCACTTCTTGGCATCAATGTTGAGGAGCCATAAAGGCAGAAAAACAAAAGGTCATTTTCCTCCTAGACAGTGGAGCCTCTTTTTCTGTTTTACCTTTTTCTCCTGGTCCCTGGTCCAATGACAAAAGTTAACATTCAGGGCAAATCTGGCCAGCCCCTAGAAAACTAGTTTACCTGGCCTCTGGCCTGCTCTTGGGGAGACTTCCTCTTCTGTCACTCTTTCCTCATAGTACCTAAAATCCCAGTGTCCCTGCTGGGACAGGATTTACTATCTCAATTAAGAGCTCAAATTCTCCTCCCCCCAGGCAGCTATCTCTGCTGCCCCCTCCTTCAGGAACAAAGAAGATTCCACAGTGTGGACTGATGAGATGAGTGTAGGGTGAGCCAGGATGGCCCTCCCTATTCAAATAAAACTCAAAAATCCTTCACAGTTTCCACACCTAAAACAATATCCCCTCAAGCCTGAGGGACAATGAGGCCTTATGCCTATCATAAACTCCTTAAAAAAACAGGGGCTACTAGTTAGTAGCTCCAGCCACTATAATAATTTAAAATTCTTATAAAAGTTAATTTTAAAATACAAGTTACAAAGTAAACAACTGGAAAGGATATAGATAGGTAATAAATGTATTTTTTGAGAAGTTAAAGAGAAAAGGAATGGTTTTTTGAATGAGAAGGGATTTTGTAAAGAAGAAAAGGAGAGGAGATTAACCAATTTGGGTTATAATGCATATACACATGGAATTGTTAAGATGAAACATGCTGTATAGCTATCTTAAATAAATGAAAATGTCATTTTTTTACAAAGACAAAGAACAGGAAGGCAAAAGAGGTCCTGTCTGGTGGGGGTTTGTAACAGTGGGAGAGGGAGAGATATAAGGAAAGGGTTCAGATAGTGAATACATTGGAAATGTTCTGTATACATGTATGTAAATGGAAAAACAAAACCAGTAGAGAGTGTTCAAAGAATGGACATTTATAAAATTTCTTACAATATATCATAGTTGTATGAAGGTCTGAGTAAGTTTGAAAAGTGTATAATAAAAGCTTCAGTGAGTGATAAAGTTAAAGTTGAATGTAATCTAAGAGTTGCCTAAAAGATTTTTAGGATCATGTCAAACTAAAATCAAATCCTCTGTCTAAGAAATAACAAGGTTATCTTAATATTGTTCTGCTCTGAGTAACATCTACAAAAAACATTACAGAGAAAGATTTTATCAAAGAAATTATTTGTATATTCTGCTGATCTTGTCAAGCTTTAAGTACTACTAAATCAGAGTTCATTTACATATTTGCTTATGTGTCTTAAATGACCATCTTGTAACAGTGTTATGTTATACTTTATCTAAATGTGGTACAAACATTTAAAAAGTTAAAGGTTTCAATTTATATAAAATAATGAGCTAAAGCTCTCTTTTTTCCAAGAGTGTTACATTTAAATCCTGACAGTCTCTGCCTCCTACAGGTCACCTACCTAGGTGTGGCCTTAAAGGGATAGACTCACTCCCTGAGCCACAAATGCATCAACCCAATCTTCCATTTCCCAATGCCCATACCATAAGACAGCTTACAGCTTTCCTGGCAGTTATAGGATTTTGCAGAATTTAGATTCCTAGGTATGTAGTCCCTGAACAGACACCTTTTTATGCTCCTCCTAATATTCCTATTTGGGTCTTAGATAATGTATGGCCACCCATTTCTCTTATAAAACTTGACTCCAATAGACTCTGCTCCTCTGGCTGACTACCTGCCTTCTCAGGGAACTTCTCAGAGAGCATGCAAACCAGATCCTGTCCCACCTTATAACAATTTCTGTTAAACCAGGGCATCTTGTTTTCTCCAAAAAGGATATTCTACCCTCTCCATTGGGACTTCGATGGACCAGCCCTCATCTGGTCATTCTCATGACACCCACTGCTGTCAAGCTCAATGGGTTCCACCAATGGCTACACCTCTAAAGAAACAATTAGAAAATGGAGAAGGGAATTGGAGGACTCTTGAAATTGTCTAGGGAACAAGTTTTCACAGTGGTTCTCCTGGCCAATGCCCATCCTAATGCCTATGTTCTTGCTCTCCTATTCTTAAGCTCCCTACCTTGTATCATACTACATGTCTACTATTGCTAATCAAAAATTTAACCAGTTGTACCACCAGGGATACCAACCTCTCCAAAACGCGAAGATAGTTGGCTGATACCCACTATGTGGAGGTTGGAAGATTGGCTTGAGACTCTTTATGACCTATGGCTATAAGAGTCCTTCATCAACTTCAGGGAAGAGGAAATCTTCATTTTTGGAGCCTGGGTGTACACCATCATGAGGCTCGCCACCCCAACATTGTTTGCCAACTAACCCTCCCTTCCCCTATGCCGCCCCTTGCCAGCTCGAAGAAGCCAGATCAAACACAACACCCCCCTTCCTTAACAAACAAAAAAGGAAGGAATGTTGGCAACAATGGCTCTGATAGGTTTCGGTTCTTACTGCACCCTTAAGCTTCTGTTTTCCAGGGTCACGGTCCTGCCTCAAGTCTAGCCTGAATCCTCCTTCTGCCCCAACCTCCAATCAGCATGAACCATAAGATCCTAACCAATCAGATCATGCTGAGTCTCACTGAGGGGTATTTAAGTACCTGCCCTTCTCTCTCTCTCTCTCTCTCTCTCTCTCTCTCTCTCTCTCTCTCTCTCTCTCTCGGCTCTCTGCTCTCTCCCTCTCCCACCCGGCAATAAAGAATCTCTTGGCCAGATCACTCCTCTCCACGTGGTCACTTTTGGGGCCTATATTTCCTTAAAAAATTGATCATCAGAATTTTACCCATGGCTCTTTTAAATTTTTGTCATTACAGTCCTGATCCTTCTGGGGCATTTACAAACTAGTCCATAAAAAATGACTCTAGTATGTACTCATGTGTCAACCAGATTAGCTTTTTAGAGCTGATTTTGTTGGATTTTGTTTTGTATTGTCCTTGTCTAGAAGTCTGCTGCCTAAGTGCCACTCTTTCTAAGCCTCTTTGTTGCTTAAATTTGGTCTAAAGAGTCTAGTTGACATTCACACTCACCTGATCTGCTCGTTACTCCACCGCCCAATGTGGGACCAAAACCAAACAAGCAAACAAAATCCACAAAAGAGCAAATCGTCATAATGAGGGAAGAAAATAAGCAATTGAGAAAGATTTTCAGTCTATGGCCAGACCACACTGAAAGCTCCCAATCTCATCCAATCTCAAAAGCTAAGCAGGGTCAGGCCTGGTTAGTACTTGGATGGGAGAGGCTCTTCAGAAGAGACTGCTCAGAGACAAGCTGTTTGGAGACAAGGGGGGAATGCCACAAAGTTCAAATAAAGTCACTCGTGCCAGCCCTCTCAAAAATAAGGCTGAGAGGATTGAGGAAATGATTCTTATACATGTGTGTCTATCTGGCACTAAAACCCTTCCATACACAAATTTATATTTTTTAGATAGTGTCTTCTACTTAAATAGTGACAAAATGACTATTTGTACTGGCTCTAAACATGTCCTTTGATACTTAAAGATGGTTGGTTTTAACTTTTTTTAAACAATACGGTTTTTTGGACATATATACTGATAATACATTGTTGCCACAGTAATTCTATTCAGAAATAAAAAAAGATAATGTCTGGGTAAAAGAATAAAATTTCAAACCATTAAAACCCCATTGGAGGGCCCCTTTTGTTGTTATCTTGTCTATCCCCACTGCAGTTAAAGTAGCAAAAATTGCTCCCTGGATCCACCACAGCTGAGTAAAGCCAACCTCTCCTGAGTGTGAGTGTATCCCTGACCCAGTCGCCCCATAAAAGATCATCCTCTGGAATGCTTATGCCCTACCTCAGCAGGACTCCAATTCCCAGGAGACAACAGGGGACCATGAACAAGGGGACCACAGCCCTTCTTGAATCACTCCAGATGCTGACTAGTCTATGCATTGCAGAAGCTCAAACGTGGGACACACACTTCCTTTCCTCTACACACTTGGACTGTTACCTTTTGCGTTTGCCCTTACAAGTTTCCCCATGTACTGAATGATTACAAGTGAGCCATTGTTGGGACCTCTGCATAGCCACACTTTGTATCATGCACCCACCAACAGATTGGATGTTACATGAGCTCATTTCTTCCAAGGTTTGCAAGGTTCCTGGTAAGTGATACTAAAAGTTCCAGAGTAAAGGAAACAATATAGGCTACATTTGTCATGGAAAGTGTGGCAATGAGTCTTATCTTGGGATCATGTTTGATGTTACCCTGTGTGGTTCCCTTGGTATTGTGGTCCATCAGGATCATTATGGAGGTCACTATAGAGAGAAAAACAGCTGCCTATGTAATGATGCTATGAAAATAAAAATCCCTAATGATGGTCTTTGATCCTAGGTGGGTCTGAGCATAAAAGGTTGGGAGTAATGTAGCAGGGAGAAGGGTGAAAAAAAAAAGAAACAAGAAAGTTTGTGTTCTGGTAATGTAGCTGGAGGAGGGGATGGCATAGCAAGGAGACAAAACTTAAAAAATCTAAATGTGAAGAAGGTCACATAGCACTAGGGTAGTAGTTACATGCAACCACCTATGGTTTAAACTTTGCTTTTTGCTTCTGTAACCTGCTTGCAAGGGTTATATAAGGTGAGACCCATTTAATCTTGGGACTCAGTCTTTGGATATGAATCTGCTGAACTGCTGCTGGCATGCTAATAAGTATTGCTTCCTGAAAAGCCTTGGAGTCCCTTATCTCTTTTCGAGATTCCCGTAACAGTGGGATTGGTGGATCACTTAGTATTTCTATTTTTAAATTTTATTAATTAATCTGTTTATCTTTTGCATTGCTTAGAGTTGAGCCCAGGACCTTGTGCATAGTAGGTAAGTGATCAACCACTGATATTTTTAATTTCTTGAGGAACCTCCATTTATTTTCCATACTACATACACCACATTATACCAACCACTGACAGTGCTTCAAATTTCTTCACGTTGCAACCAAAATTTGTTTGTGTTTGTATTTTTGCTTGTTTCCTGTTGTTATTATTTTTTGGCCAATATTTATCCTTATTGGTATGAGATAGTATCTCATTGTATTTTTTTATTTGCACTGTCTTGATGAATAATAAGATTAAAAAATATTTTCATATGCCTGATTGTAATCTCCATGTCATCTTTGAAGGGTGCCTATTAGTCTTTAGCCCATTTTTTTAAAAAGAAATAAGTGAGCCTGTTAGTGTGTTACATTTTGTTCCTGAACTATATGCTCATATATATATATTTGAAAAATAGCCTATCAAATATATGGTTTGCAAAAATTTCCTCCCATATAGGTTAACATTTTCTTGTTTTGAATATTTCCATTACTTTGCAAAAGCATCTTACTTTGAGGCATTCTCACTTCACCCTTTGGCTTTTGATCCCTGTGCATTTGCAGTCACATTCCTGAAATCATGTTGTAAGTGATGTCATTGAACTTTTCACCCTTGTGCTCTTCCAGAAGTTTTGTAGCCTCAGGCATTACATTTATGTCTTTAAGCCATTTGTGGTTGTTTTTTTGTATATAGTATAAAGGTCCAGTTTCACTCTTTTGTAGATAAGTATCCAGTTTATCCCAAACAATTTGCTAAGCCTGTTCTTATAGAATTTCTAATACTGTCAAAATTACCATAAAAAAGAGGACTGAGCTAGAAAGAAGAAAAGGAAAGGAGATTAACCAATTTGGGTTATAATGCATATACACATGGAATTGTCAAGATGAAACATGCTGTATAGCTATCTTAAATAAATGAAAATGTCATTTTTTTACAAAGACAAAGAACAGGAAGGCAAAAGAGGTCCTGTCTAGTGGGGGTTTGTAACAGTGGGAGAGGGAGAGATATAAGGAAAGGGTTCAGATAGTGAATACATTGGAAATGTTCTGTATACATGTATGTAAATGGAAAAACAAAACCAGTAGAAAGTGTTCAAAGAATGGACAAAGGGGAAATGAAGGAGAATGAGGGAGAGGGTGAATTCAACTATGATATATTGTAAGAAATTTTATAAATGTCACAATGTACTCCCAGTACAACAATAATAAAAATAAAGTATAAAAAAGTCTATTTTGTTCCATTGTATATTCTTGGTCCCTTTGTTGAGAATTGGTTGAGTTTCTATACAAGAATTTATTTTGGGCTCTTTTATTTCTATTCTATTGATGAACATATCTGTCCTAAGTTAGCCATTTAGTATTTTATTGCTGTAACTTTTAAATAGATTTTGAAATGAGGAAATACTATGACTCTCAATTTGTTCTTTCTTTTTTATATACATTTTTATTATAATATATTCATTGTACAGGGGGGATTTATAGTGGCAATTCTGATTAGACTTATATTGTACATTATTTACATTGCCCCCATCCTATCTGCCCTTCAGCCCCCTCCCCACCCTACTTAAAGTGATTGAAAGAGGTTATTTAGTTCTGTTTCATATAGGTATTTGAAGTCCATCAACCATATACCATTGCCTATATCTCCTCACTTCACCTTCCCCATTCCCAATAGTACTCCCTCACACCTGATCACACTTAAGATTGATTTTGGCTGTCTTGGATCCTTTGTGGTTGCAAATGCATTTTAGAATTTTTTTCTGCTTTTATAAAAAAATATCATTAGTATTTTTACAGGGAATAGATCCCTTTGGGTAGTACATACATTTTATAATGTTGCCTTGAAATCCATAGCAGCATTGTTAAGGCTTTCAATCTACTTGGCATTTTCCAACCAGTGGCATGTCTTTCTGTTTGTGTTTAATAATATCTTTTTATGCTTTGTAATTTTCAATATGTAAGTCTTTCATATCCTCACCTAAGTTCATCCCTAAGTATTTCATTCCTTTCTAATATTTTTGTAACCATTTACAATTTTAAGATCATTTTCCTGAAACAAACTGAAATCAGGCAGCATGCAATATGGGTTAATAGTGAGGATATTATTTTAAGCAAAATAAGCCCATAAAATAAGGACCAATACTGCATGTCTCTACTTAAGTGAACAATGTAATATATTCAAAATCATTGAATCAGAACGGAGTGAAGTCTTCAGGGGCTGAACAGAGTGGAAAATGGGGAGTTGTTAAGCAAAATGAATTAAGTTCAACTCAGACAATATGGGTTCTAGATATCTGCTTACAATTTATTGTCCTAGTTAATAACAGAAATTTTGTTAGCTTGGTAGCTCTCATGTTAATTTTTAAAAAATTATTAGAATATAATATTTATATAAGGGGATACCTAGTACTACTTACATGTATGTTTATTTCTTATTTAGATTTATCCCCTCTATCATCCTCCCTCTTCCCCCTTCATTCTTTCTTAGAAAAAATTTAACAGATTTAATTCTTTCATTTTAATATATGACTACAAAATAAATTTACCATATTCACCATGATTCACCCTTTCCTTATGCCCACCCCCCCACACTGGTATTTACACCTGGAAAAGACCTATTTTACCTTCCTGCCCTTCACTTACACAGGGAGTTTCTTCATGACATTTCCATATTTTATATATGTATTATAAATCAAATTGGTTCATCTCTCCTACTTTTCTTCATTCTCCTTAGTTCCTTTATTATGGTAGTTTTAACCAGTTTAAAATTTTGATATTCATTCTTGTATGGAGAATACATAAACTGTATTCACCTTCTTAATTTCCTTCTTTTAACTTACCCCTCTTATATGTAACCTCCCCTTAATAAGACCTGTTTTTCATAATTTTGTTGTATTTGTATTAGGTCTATATTCCACATATGAGAGAAAGCATGTGGCTTGTGGCCTTCTGAACAAGGCTAACTTCACTTTAGATGATGTTCTACAGTTCCATCCATTTACCTGTAAATGAAAAGTTCCATCCTTCTTTGCGGCTGAATAAAATTCCATTGTATATAAATGCCACATTGTCTAATACATATATCAGTAGTGGAGCACCTTGGCTGTTTCCATATCTTAGATATTGTGAATACTGCTGCAAAAAACATAGGTGTTCTGTGCCTTTGTTGTAACCTGACTCACATTCCTCTGAGTATATCCCTAGGCGTGGTATTGTTGGATCATATGGCCGATCTATTTTTAGTTTTTTTAAAGAGTCTCCATTCTGCTTTCCATAGTAGTTGAACTCATTTACATTCCTACCAACGGCATGAGGGTTCCTTTTTCCCCACATCCTCGCAAACATTTATCTTTTGTGTCCTTGATAGTAAATATTCTGACTGGAGTGAGGTGGAATCTTAAACAGTGGTTTTGATTTCCATTTTCTTTATGGTCAGGGATGGTGAGCATTTTTTATCTTTTTTTTTTTTTTAAAGCAATTTGGATTTCTTCCTTTGAAAAAGCTCTGTTCAGTTCATGTCTTCATTTCTTCATTGGGTCATTGATTTTGGGGGAGGTTAGTTTTTTGAATTCCACATATATTCTGGTTATTTATCCCTTGTCAGATGTATAGCAGGCAAAGGTTTTCTCCCATTCTGTGGACAAATTCAACACTAAATTTTACCAGACCTTTAACAATTCTCAAACTTTTTCTTGAAGTAGAAATGAAAGGAATACTACCAAAATCATTCTATGAAGTCAACATTACACTCATTCCAAAACCAGAAAAGGACACAACAACAACAAAAAAAAGAATTACAGGTCAATCTCTTTAAGGAACATAGATGCAAAAATCCTCAATGAAAGAGAGGAAAATAGAATTTAACAACATATGAAAAATATCATAGACCAAGATCAAGTCAGTTTCATCCCAGGGATTTAGGGACGTTTCAACATTTGCAAATCATTAAACTTAATTATGGAAACAGCCAAAATGCCCCACTACTGATGAATGGATTAAGAAAATGTAGTACTTATACACAATGGAATTTTACTCAGCCGTTAATAAGAATGAAATCTTATCATTTGCAAGTAAATGGATGGAACTGGAGAACATCATTCTGAGCAAGGTTAGCCAGGCTTTGAAGACCAAAAATCATATGTTCTCCCTCATATATGGACTTTGGATCTAGGGCAAATACAGCAATGTGGTTGGACTTGGGTCATATGCTTAGGGGAGAGCACATACGGGAGGTATGGGGATAGGTAAGAAACCCAAAACATGAAAGTATTTGATGTCCCCACTGCAGAGGAACTAATACAGAAAACTTAAAATGAGAGAGGTCAATATGAGAAAGGGATCAGGAACTAGTGAAAAGATCAGTTAGACATGAATCAACTTGAATATAACACATCTGTACATGGATGCAATGCTAGGAATCTCTGTGTATAGCTATCCTTATCTCAAGTAGCAAAAACACATTGTCTTTCTTATTATTGCTGATGTTTTCTCTTCAACAAAATTAGAGATAAGGTCAGAACAGGTTCTGCCTGGAAGTGAGGGGGACTGGTGAGGAGAGGGAGGGGGCAGGGGGTAGGGGGGAGAAGGGGCCCAAACAATATATGCACATGTGAATAAATGAATAAAAAAAAAGCAGCATGTTAACTGAAACAAAGACAAAGACTGCATTATCATCTCCATAAATGCAGTAAAAGCCTTTGACAGAACATTCTTTCACAATAAAAGTTCTGTCGAAACTAGGAATAGTTTCAATATTGCTTATTTCTTTATTTCATTACAATAAAAATATATGTATGACAAGCCTACAGCTAACATCATACTCAATGGGGAAAAACTGAAACCATTTCCTCAAAAGTCAGGAATGAGACAAATATGTCTACTCTCTCCACTCTTATTCAAAATAGTCCCCCAAAAAAGAGAAGTCCAAGACCTGATGGATTCTCTGCTGAATTCTCTCAGACCTTTAAAGAACTAATATAAACTCTTCTTAAACTTTTCCACAA
The DNA here is from genome assembly GCF_047511655.1 of Castor canadensis. Classification (NCBI taxonomy): domain Eukaryota; kingdom Metazoa; phylum Chordata; class Mammalia; order Rodentia; family Castoridae; genus Castor; species Castor canadensis. The sequence goes on along the minus strand of NC_133397.1, from coordinate 71,749,301 downwards.
AATAGAAATGGAGGAAACATTGCCTAACTCATTCTATGAAGCCAGTATCACTCACCCTAAGCCAGACAAAGACACATCCAAAAATGAGAACTATAGGCCAATCTCCTTAATGAACATCTATGCAAAAACCCTCAATAAAATAATAGCAAAGAGAATCCAGACAATTCATTCATCATGACCAAGCTGGCTTTATCCCTCGAATACAGAGATGGTTCAACATATGCAAATCAATAAATGTAATATAGCACATTAATAGAAGCAATGACAAAAACCACTTGATTATCTCAGTAGATGCCAAAAAAGTCTCTGACAAGATTTAACACCACTTCATGATAAAAGCTCTAAGAAAACTAGGAATAGAAGGAATGTACCGCAACATTATAATGGCTATATATGACAAACTTATAGCCAACATCACACTTAATGGAGGAAAACTGAAACCATTTCCCCTAAAATCAGGAACAAGACAAGGGTGCTCATTCTTCCCTCTCCCATTCAACATAGTCCTGGAATTCCTAGCCAGAGCAATAAGGAAAGAAGAAGTAATAAAAGGAATACAAATAGGTAAAGAAACTATCTTGTAGATGACAAGTTTCTATTCCTCAAAGACACAAAAAACTCTACCAAAAACTCTACCAAAACAAATGTGGCAAGATACAAAACCAATTAACAAAAATCATTAGCTTTTCTGTACACCAAGAATGAACAAATTGAGACAGAATATATGAGTACAATTCCTAGCCAGAGGAATAAGACAGGAAGAAGAAATGGAAAGAATTCAGATAAGAAAAGAAGTAATCAAACTATCCCTATTTAGATTACATGATTTTATATATAAAGAGCCAAAAAAAAAAATACTTCACCAAAAAACTTCTATAACTTTTAAATACCTTTAGGAAAGCAGCAGGATAAAAAAAAAGTCAATTTACAAAAATAGTAGTCTTTCTATACACCAACAATTAGCAGACAGAGAAAGAATATACAAAAATAATTACATGTACAATAGACTCAAAACAATAATATAACTAGGAATAAAATTAAAGGAAAGGGGAGTCTGGTGAGCTTAACCATGACTCCTTGCCCCTTACACATCAATAAAAACAACTGTACCAGTTGTCAAAAAATAAATAAATAAAGGAAAGGAAAGGTGTCTACAATGAAAACTATAAACCATTAAAGAAGTAAATCAAAGAAGACTAAAGAAGATGGAATGATCTCCCGTGTTCATGGATTAGAAGAATCAATATTGAGAAGAAGGCTATATTACCAAAAGCTATCTACATATTCAATGTAATCTCCATCAAAATTTCAATGACATTCTTCACAGAGAATGAAAATAATCCAACAATATGATTCCTAGGAATATAGCCAATGGAATGTAAGTCAGGTTATAATAAAGGCAACTGCACATCCATGTTTATTGCAGCTTTATTCACAATAGCTAAGCTATGGAGACAGCCAAGCTGCCCCATAGTAGATGAACGGATTAAGAAGAAAAAAAATATATATATGATCTATATATGTATGATATATATAAATGAATTTTATTCATTTGCAGCTAAATGGACAGAACTGGAGAAAACATCTTAAGTAAAGTTAACCAGGCTCAACTAATGAAAATCAACTAAACCTAATGACATCACCATAAGAAGTAGCCTAAGGTAGAAAGGAAAAACATAGAGGGTATGAACCATTTCCAGCTATAATACATATATATTTGGGAATTTCTCAATGAAACACACTGTAGAGCTATTTTAAGCAAACAAAAATGTCATTTTTTAAACACAAATAGAGAACAGGAAGGCAAAATAGGTCCTGTCTGGGGTAGTACCAGTGGGAGTGGAGAGCATATAAGGAAAGGGAATAGGAGGGTGAATATAGTGAAAATATTCTGTACACATGTATGTAAATGGAAAAATGAGAATATTAAAACTATTCCAGAAATGGGAGAAGGGGAGATAAAGGAGAATAATGGAGGAGGTGAACTCAACTATGATATATTATAAGAAATATTGTAAATGTCACAATGTACCCCAGTACAATAATAATAAAAATAAATTATATATATATAAAAAAGAAATGCCTCCTTTTCATGAATGCAATTATTTTTACATAGGTTTGGTGAAATTTCTGCTATGATTTCATTGAATAGGTTTCCTATGCCTTTAGTTTATATTTCAGTTCATTCCGCTACCCCATGCATTCTTAGGTTTGGTCTTTATCTCCCAGAGCTCTTGTATGTTGTATTCATCTTTTTAATGTTTGCATGCACTAGATCCTCAATCTTGTCCTCCATGTCTGACATTCTTTCTTCTGTTTGATCTTGTCTGTGGATTGCATTTGATTTATTGAGATTTTCATTTCTAACATTTCTACTTGGTTATTTTTTATAATTTACATTTCCTTCCTGAATTTCTCTTCCAAAATGCTGACATTCTTGTTTAGGTTTTAGATTGATTTCTTAGTTTCATGTATGTTTACTTGAGTCCTCTTTATGGTCTCTGATCATTTTTAACAGTAGGCTTCTTGATTCTTCAACATTTCAACCAATTCATTATCCTTGGATTCAGAAGTTGAATCGTGGTAGGAGTTTAGAATGAGGCATTGCTTTTGATTTTAATGTTTAAATTTCTATGCTGTTTTGTAAATCTCTTAGTGTATTTTTTTTTACATCCTTGGATAGGTGGAGAACCTACCACAGTAGTAAGGTTAATAGATCAGCAATAAATCAAGTATTTGAATGAGGAAAAATTGAATCCCTAACCTGTGTGTTCAGTAAGGTTATATGGGAGCAAAATTCTGAATTCTAGGAGGATGATCTGAGAGCTTACCACTGCTTGAAGGATATAAGTATTAGAAATTGAATATTGTAGTTTTGGGATGGGGAGTGGAGAGAAGGGGAATGATGGGAAGAAGAGGAGGTAGGTACAGGAGATAATGGCATGAGAGAGCACTGGATAGTTATAACTAAGAAATAAAGAATAAAGAAAAAGGAAAGAAACAGTCAAACAAGAACAAATTGGCTGAAACAAAATAAAAAACCAAACCCCACACAAAATAAGATCAAATAGCAATTACAAAAAAACAGAACAAAAAACCAAACAGATTAAAAATCACTTATATTTCTTGTTGGAGAGAAGCATGTTTTTCCTTTTTTTTTTTTTTTTTGACCCTGGTTATTATGGAAACAGCTTCAGAAAGGTGAAGTTGTTCTTCAGGACTGTGTCTCAGGGAGGGGGAGCTTTGCCTTCTGAATTATTTTAGGTCTGAGTAGTGTCACCGGAGGGAAGGGGGATACTTCCTGTTGAAATGCCAAGAGCTCAGATCTGGCAGGGCCACTCTTTCCGTGAGCTGGAGACAGGTATGTAGTTTGAGAGGGTAGGTACACTGACCTCTATGTCTTTTAATATTTTTCTCACTTGGGCCAAGTCAACACCTCTCTTTCTCTATGTCTGCCTCTGGTGGTGAATTTCCAAGCAGACACTGTGTTTTGAAGGCCTGGAATGCCCAGGCTGTGACCTTTTAAATCCCAGCTTTGTTCAGTTAAAAACTTGTTTGTGTTTTTTATTAAGCAACATCTCTAACTGGAGTTCTCTGTCAGAGGGAGCTGGGTGTTCAGTTGACCTTATTCAATGGGGCTTTTATGACAAGGTTGGGCAGAGTTTCTGACCTCTGGTTATTTCCTGCCTGAGAAGCTTTGGTGGCAGGTTTCTGCTGGATAATATGACTTGGTTTCCTATTTTCCAAATCTCCCAAATTGCTCATTCTCTCAGCTGGCCTGGCTGCAAAGAGGTTCAGATATCTGAACTCCCTCAGGGAAGGCTAGGTGCTTTGTTTTGAAGAATTCCCTCAGACAGTTAGGCAAAGTCCCAGTTCCCTACTGCCGTACCTATTAACTTCGCAACTCCCTGGAAGATCAAGCACTCTCTGCAGCCAGTTGTCTTGAGAAGTCATACTCAGTCAGCATGCCTTCCCAAGATGGCACTTATCAACAACTCTGTGAACTATGGGAAATGAGGGGTTGTCCTGTTTTGCTGCTGGCCTATCATGCAGGGGGAATTGCTGTCTGGTTTTATCCTCACACTGGGGTTACAATTTGTGTGGCATCAATATTGTCCCAGAGCTAGTTTTGCCATTCTGTCATGGCTACTGACCTTCAGGGAGTCTTCCCCTTCCCAGAGGGGGAGCAAGGAAGTTCATGCAAGCTTTTTCTGTGTTGTCTTTTTAATTCACCGAAGTTTTTGGATATTCAGTAACAGTTTATGTTTCTCCTGTGGTTTCTTATCTGTGACTCTTCTGTATGTAGTCTCTTCTTTATGTGGCTTGGTAGAGAAAGCATCTATTCCTGTCCCACTTGCCACTGATCTCATGCTAAACCTTTTGCCACTATGAAAAACACCAGTAAAGTGCATTGTCAAAAGCATTGCAAATTATTCCATAGCCTCTTTAAAAAATAAACAACTTTGTAATTATTTTTAATGTAGAGTTTATTTATAACTTTATTTAAGAAATGAGAAATTTTATTAAGTATTAGTTTAAACCACAATGGCTTGAAGCTAGGAATCACTAACAGAAAAAATTTTGGCAAATTCATAAATACACAGAAACTTTAAAACATGTTCCTGAACACCATGGGTCAAAAAAAATGAAGAAAATATTTTTAGACACAATAAAATATAGCCTACGAAAACCTATGAGATATTGCAAAAGCACTTTTTTTTTTTTTTGTGGTACTGGGGCATGAACTCAGAGCCTTTACTTAAAGCACTCCACCAGCCCTATTTCTGTGGAGGGTTTTCCAGATAGGGTCTCACGAATTATTTGCCCAGACTGACTTTGAATTGCAACCCTCCTGATCTCTGCCTCCTGAGTACCTAGGATTACATGTGTGAGCCACTTGCACCTGGCTTTCAAAAACTTTTAAGAGAAGTTTCTTACAATAAATGCCTAAATTTAAAAATATCCATATGATCCCAAATAAATAGCCTGACATTATAATTAAAAGAACAAGAAAAAGCACAAAATAAAACCTGAGATAGCAAAAAAAGAACTAAAACAAATAGAAAGTCATAAGAAAAAACTCAACATTAAAAAAATTTGAACAAAATCAACAAAACTTTAGCTAAACTATAAAAAAAGGCAAGTCACAAATACATTCATAAGTCAAAGCAGAGTATTACCATAGGGACCTAAGAAATTTTTTAAAAATCTTAGATTCTTTAAAAAAATTATGTTCCAAAAATTGGGTAATCTAGAAGAAATAGCTAATGTTCTATATTAATACAAAGTTTGAATAAAAAAATAGAAAACTTGAACAGACCAATAACAAAAAGATTGAAGTAGTAATTTAAAAACCTCTTATCAAAGAAAAACCAAAGACCAGAGGCTTTACTTCTGAAGTCTCCCAAACTTTCAAAGAGAAACATCCTTCTTTAGATCTTCCAAAAATCATAGCTGGAAGCTATACACACATTTTAGAAGGACAATATCATTTTGATATCTAAACCAGAGAAAGACAAAAAGAAAATTGTAGGTCAATATCTCTGAAGAGCATTAACGTAAAAATCATCAACTTTTGCTGAAAGCTTTTGCTCTAAGACCAGTTACAAAGCGAACATGCCCACTCTGTCTACATAGTACTGAAAATACTTATCAAGAGCAATTAGAAAAGAAATACAAGGAATCCAAAATGAAAAGGAGGAAATAAAATCATCCTTATCTGCAGATGACATGATCCTACATGGAGAAAACCCTAAGGATTTCACCAAAAAGCTGTTAGAATAGAAGACCTAGCCATGAACCCCAGCAACAAAACCCATTTAATTTTTGATAGAGCATCAAAAACATACTATGGAGAAAATACAGCCTCTTCAACAAATGTTGCTGGGAAATTGGTTATGTGCCTGCAGAAAACTAAAAATAGATCTATGTTTGTCACCCTGTACAAGTATCAACTCAAAGTGGATTAAGGACCTTAATATAAGACCTGAAGCCTTGAAGCTACTATAGGAAAGAGCAGGAATATACTAGAAGGAAAAGGCATAGGCAATGACATCCTCAGCACAATTCAGCTGGCTCAGCAACTCAGAGAAAGGATCAACAATTTGGACTACATGAAATTAAAGTGCTTCTTCACAACAAAAGAAATGGTTTCTATATTGAAGAGGTCACCCACAGAATGGGAGAAAACCTTTGCCAGCTATACATCAGACAGGAGATATAACCAGAATATACAGTGAGTTAAAAAAAACTAAACTGTCCCCAAATCAATGACCCAATGAAAAAAATGGTTAAATGAACTGAAGAGAGTCTTTTCAAAAGAAAATGTTCAAATGGCTAAAAAACACATTAAGAATGCTCATCATCCCTGGCCATAAAGGAAATAGAAATCAAACCACATTTATTTATTCATTTTTTTATTGTTTTATTATTCATATGTGCATACAAGGCTTGGGTCATTTCTCCCCCCTGCCCCCACTCCCTCCCTTACCACCCACTCCTCTCCCCCCACCCCCTCAACACCCAGCAGAAACTATTTCGCCCTTATCTCTAATTTTGTTGAAGAGAGAGTATAAGAAATAATAGGAAAGAACAAGGATTTTTGCTGGTTGAGATAAGGATAGCTATACAGGGAGTTGACTCACATTAATTTCCTGCGCATGTGTGTTACCTTCTAGGTTAATTATTTTTGATCTAACCTTTTCTCTAGTTCCTGGTTCCCTTTTCCTATTGGCCTCAGTTGCTTTTAAGGTATCTGCTTTATTTTCTCTGTGTTAAGGGCAATAAATGCTAGCTAATTTTTTAGGTGTCTTACCTATCCTCACCTCTCCCTTGTGTGCTCTCACTTTTATCATATGCTCAAAGTCCAATCCCATTATTGTGCTTGCCCTTGATCTAATGTCCACATATAAGGGAGAACATACGATTTTTGGTCTTTTGGGGAAGACTAATCTCACTCAGAATGATGTTCTCCAATTCCATCCATTTAGCAGCAAATGATAACATTTCGTTCTTCTTCATGGTTGCATAAAATTCCATTGTGTATAGATACCACATTTTCTTAATCCATTCGTCAGTGGTGGGGCATCTTGGCTGTTTCCATAACTTGGCTATTGTGAATAGTGCCGCAATAAACATGGGTGTGCAGGTGCCTCTGGAGTAACCTATGCCATAGTCTTTTGGGTATATCCCCAAGAGTGGTATTGCTGGATCAAATGGTAGATCAATGTTTAGCTTTTTAAGTAGCCTCCAAATTTTTTTCCAGAGTGGTTGTACTAGTTTACATTCCCACCAACAGTGTATGAGGGTTCCTTTTTTCCTGCATCCTTGCAAACACCTGTTGTTCGTGTCAAACCACATTTAGATTCCACCCTCACCCCTGTTAGAATGGTTACCATTAAGAACACCAACAACAAATGTTGGTGAGGATGCAGGGAAAAAGGAACCCTCATACACTGCTGATGGGAATGCCAAGTAGTACAACCCCTACAGAAACCAGTATAGAGGCTCCTAAAAACTAAAAATAGATCTGGCAAATGGCCTAGCAATACCACTCCTAAGGATATTCCCAAAGAAATGTGAATCAGCTTACAACAAAGACACCTGCACATCCATGTTTATTGCAACGCTATTCACAATAGTGAAGCTATGTAAACAGCTAAGATGTCCCACGACTGATGGAGGCAAAATGTGGTATTTATACACAATGGAATTTTACTGAACCACAAGAAGAATGAAATTTTTTCATTTGCAGGTAAATGGTTAGAACTGGAAAATGCCATCTTAATTTAAGTTACACAAACTCAAAAGGCCAAAGGCCATATGTTCTATCTAATATGTGGAATATAGACCTAATACAAATATAGCAATATTATGAAACACTGGTCACATTAAGGGTAGGTTATGCAAGGGAGGGATAGGGTAAAAGAAGGAAATTAAGAATTTGAATATAGGTGATATATTCTTTATACAAGAATGAACATAGAAATCTTAAAACAGCTGAAACCACTATAAGAAAGGGACTAAGGTAGAATGTAGATAATTAGAGGAGACAAACCAATTGGGGGTATAACACATGTAAACATGGAAATATCACAAGGAAACTCCCTGTGTAGCCACCTTTATCTCAAACTAGAAAAAAAGTCATGTTTTTCTTTTCATCTTTTCTCTTCTGCAAAATTAGAGAACAAGAGGGAAGAAGAGATCCTGCCCATGGAGGAGGGTTGGCACCAGTGGGAGAGGGGTGGTGGCAGGAAAAGAGGGTACGAGGGTGAGTATTGTGCAATAAATGTGTATACATGCATGTAAATGCAAAAGCGATTATCTGTTGAAACTGTTCAGTGAATCAGGGGAGGGTAGGACAAAAGGAGGGGTAGAAGTGCTGAATACAAGTAGGATATATTTGATATATTATAAGAATCTTTGTAAATGCCACAATGTAGCTCCATGCAGCACAACAATAAAGGAAAAAAAAGAAATAAAAAATAATAAATGAATTCAGTTAATATTCAGGATATATAATCCACACTAAAAGATCTGCAATATTTCTATGTACAAGTAAAGTAATACAAGTCTACACAAGTATTAATATTGCTAAAAATTAAGAAAATAATCACATTTGTAATGTCATCAAAACATAACAGAAAATAAATTTTAGGGGCAGAAAGTCTTTTACACTGAAAACTATAAAATGCTGGTACGTGAAATGAAAGAGGACACAAGTAAATGAAAACATAGTCTTTTCTCATACATCAAAACAATATTTTTAAATGTCTATACTACCCTAGAGCAAAATATAGACTGCATGTAATCCTTATAGTAAATTCATTGGCATTCTTCATAGAAATAGAAAAACCAGAAATAGCGTGAAGAAGAAGTGGAAACAACTTTCCAAAGCTGGTATTCTGCTTCTAGTGCTGTCCTTTGCCACCCTTGCCATAATGTAAAGAGAAAGACTAACAAGGACATTAATAAAGATAAAGTCAAGGTGAAGAACAAACCACAGAGAAAATCATCAAGTTTGTCTGCAAAGCCTCCTCCCCTGAAGCCAGAGCTGCAGCCCAAAAGAGTGTACAAAAAAAGGACAGGAGATTCCAAAAGAGAAATAGGTAAAAGCTGATGCTGGCAAGAATGGGCATAGCATTGCATAAATGGAGAAGCTGATACACACCAGGCACCAAAAGCTAAAGATGCTAAAGGATGTATGTGCACTTAGATAACTGTTCCTTTCAGTGACTATGCAGTTCAAACAATGTTTATCATGCCTCAGCAAAGTGCAGGAATTTGTTTTACTTTTTTAAAGCCATGTTCCCAACAGATAGAACACTTCATTGTTTGATTTTTAAGGAAAGAGCATATGTTACTAATAAAATTCTTTGAAGCAATATAGCTGTGGGCAAAAATACCTTTTCTGTATAATTTTAAGAGGCTTTCTCTTGGCCCCCAGGAGATGGGGATTCCCTGTTGTTGACACTCATAGCCGCCTTGGTACAAATGCTTTATGGTGTAGAAAAACTAAAATCAGCTTTTATGTACTCCTCTCTCCGTCTAACTTCAGCATAGAATTAACTCTCTCTTTTTTTTTCTTTTATCATTCATATGTGCATACAAGGCTTGGGTCATTTCTCCCCCCTGCCCCCACCCCCTCCCTTACCACCCACTCCACCCCCTCCCTTTTCCCCCCACCCCCTCAATACCCAGCAGAAACTATTTTGCCCTTATTTCTAATTTTGTTGTAGAGAGAGCATAAGCAATAATAGGAAGGAACAAGGGTTTTTGCTGGTTGAGATAAGGATAGCTATACAGGGAGTTGACTCACATTGATTTCCTGTGTGTGTGTGTTACCTTCTAGGTTAATTCTTTTTGATCTAACCTTTTCTCTAGTTCCTAGTTCCCTTTTCCTATTGGCCTCAGTTGCTTTTAAGGTATCTGCTTTAGTTTCTCTGCATAGAATTAACTCTCTTAATTTCAGGTACTTATTGGGATAAGATGCCCACAAATTGGTTGCCAGTACGTTAGGAAATCTGAACTTTTTAGTGACACTATTGAAATGGCATCCCTCTCAAAAGCAATACTTCCTTTGATAGATTATGAATCTTCAGATTGATATTTCTGCCACTTTCATTTCCTGAAAGTTAGTCAGCTTGTGAAAAATTGTTCATCAACAAGCTACTGTAAAATAGCAACACCACTCCAAACTTTCCCTGTTCAGAACATCAGAAAAAGACATCATTGTTTTATAGTACATTTTCTGATTTTTGGTAATCCATTGAAGAGGGAAGTTTGAAAGTTGTAGTATACTGTTGACAATAACTATCCTGCTGGAAATGCCATGATTGTTTATGAAAAGTACTGTCAATAAAACTGGATGCAGTTTGGCTTGGACAAAATAGTAAAACCAACCCTAAAATGTATGTGGAACCACAAAAGACATGAATAACCAAAGAAATTTTGAGAAAAAAATAATTGGAAGTATCATACTCCCTGTTGTAATATCATAATTCAAAGGTATAACAATTAAAAGAGTAAAGTATTGTCATAAATGGAAATATTGACCACAGAAATGGAAGAAGAATCCACAAATTAATCTAAAGATATATGGTCAACTAGTTTTCAACAAGTGTAACAAAAAGATGCACTAAGGAAATAATTTTCTCTTAAATGAATGGTTCTGGAAAAACTGGAATTCTATATGAAAAAAGAATGAGATTACACCATTACCTTACACTATGCCCAAAAATAATCTCAAAATACATGAAAGGTCTATGCATAAGGTAGGAAACCATAAAACTCCTATAAGAAAGCTTCGGTGAAAAATCCTGTGTAATTACCCTTGGCAATGATTTATGAGCTATCATTCTAAACACTAAGCCTAGAAAGGCAAAAACAAATAAATGGAATTAAATATTTTTTTTAAAAAAACTTCTACACAGAAAGGGAAACAATCAGATAAATGGAAAGGCAACCTATGGATTAGGAAAAATATTTGTAAACTCTACATCAGATAAGAAGTTAATATCCAAGATTTGTAAAGGTCTCATCCAACTCAACAGCTAGAAATATATGATCCAATTTAAAATGGGGAAGTGATTTGAATAGTTATATCTCTACAGTTGACACAAATATGGACGACAGGTCTATGAAAAGTACTCAACAACACTAATCATCAATGAAATGCAAATCAGAACTACTGAAAGGTACTGTCATTCCTGTTAGAACAAAAAGAGATAAAAAAAAAAAGATTGCCCAGGGTATAACAACATGAAGATCCTGTCCACTGTTGGTGGAATGTAAGATTCTATAGTTATTATCAAAAACAGTGTAGAATTTCCTACAAATTCAGAATAAAAGTATCATGTGACTTAACAATCCTCTTCTGACTGTGTACCCAAAGGACATAAAATCATCACCAAATAAGGGCATGTGCCCTCCCATGTTCATTGCAGCATTTTTCACAATAGCCAGGATAGGAAACAGCATAGATGTCCACCTACAGAGGAATGGCTAAACAAACTCATGTGTATGTAATAGAATAAAAGAATAAAATTCTGCTATTGGTCACAACATGAATAAAACTGAAAGACATTATATTAAGTGAAATAAGTCAGACAGAAAGAAAAATTTCTCACTTATCTGTGGGGTTTTTGGAAAAATACAGTATATGGTGAATAAAGCAGCAATTATCATTTAGTATAGGGGGGCAGGAAATGTAAGGTTATAGCACAGATAATACAAAGTAGCAAACATATGGAAGGGTCAAATGTTATAATCTACATAATGGGGACTATAGTTAACAATAAAGCATTGTGTTCAAGAACTTTGCTTAATAAGCAAATAATAGTTGTTCTTGGAACAAAGAGAAAATAGATAAATGTGAGATGATGGGAATATTAATATGTTTTACTATAGTAATTGTTTTGCTTTATATATATGTGTGTATATATTTATGTACTTTATAGCATCATGTTGTATATCTTAAATATACATAATAAAATTTACCAAAAAATTAAAAATAAAAAAGATATGCAAATATTTATATACAAAAAATGTAGAATAATTTCATTTTCAGTTTGAGTAATGAAGAGTTTTTGAACAAGAATAAAGAAAGAAAAGGTAGTTACTTAAATCAAATGTTTTGGGTAAACTATAGAGATGTATGTATTATATTGTTTCCTTTTGGTGATATTTACAGGGCAAATTCTCAAGATAGGTGTTAAAATAAGCAGTGAGTATAAATAGGTAGAAAGAGTGTATCCTGTGAAAAATTAAACATTATTGGCCAATCCATTTGATTTTTTCCAATTACAGAATGAATGAATACTATTAATAACATATTTTTCATTGTTCTCCAATGTATCTAGGGGAAATTTCATAAAGTTGTATGTCATTTTCCCTCACTTTGCTACAAAACTAGCTTATAGGAAAAATGCTGATCCCCACCCTCTGGTTTATTCTATGTTCCTACTTTTTTCATGTGACAATAAACAGCCAGTGATTTTTCAAGGACTCGTTTCCTCATTTAGAGATGAAAAGTTTGGGTCGCATCACTGGTTCTCAATCTAATAAGTCCCAACACTGTATTTTCCTCCATATATAGTAAAATTGCTTGAAATCATGAAATCAAAATCGTAAAACTAATTTCCTTAAGCATATATTTTTATTGTTTTAAATGCATACATACTTTCAGGAAAGAAATTGAACACCTCCAAAGCAAGGAATAGTTTGATGTAAGATTAATCTGTATGATCTTTGCCACAAAATTTTAAATTGGTTATTTGAACAAAAATCTTCTGAATAATAGATACATGAAACTGCATTTATATTATCAGAAGGGTTTTTATAGAACCAATGATTTAATATCCAGATGTTTTGGCTTTTAAGTTTTTTAAATTATATCATTATTATACTAGAGACACAATGTGACATTTACAACGGTGCTTACAATATATCTTCATTTCCCCCCCAATCATTCTCCTTTATTCCCCCTCCCCCCATACTTAGAATAGTTTCAACAGGTCCTATTTTTTAAAAAATCACTATTACATTAGCAGTAGCATACAGGAAAAGAAATACTTGCAGTAAAATAGTACGTTAAAACTTCACTACAGTAAAAATTAAAAGAAGGTATGTGAAGGATCTCCAAGATGTTTTCAAATACAAAACCTATGACAAGTATGTACACAAAGTTCTTTCACATTTGATATTGATACAATTATGTTTTATACATATACACACATATTTATTCTTTTGTTAAATTTCACTAAGAGACGACTAACAAAAATTTTCTAAAAATTTATGTGTAGGTAGTTCTTCTATTTTCCAGTTAATATTAATTAGCATTTGCTTCTGTGCATTTGTTTGTGTGTGCTCAGAGAAATCCAAACTAAAAATCAAGAAAAGAGAGCTGTAAGACAGGGACTGCTGGAAATATCTTACTCCAAAAAAGGAAAGCTTTGTAGCACTATAGAATTTCTGAATTGGCAAGGTTCTTTGAAGCTTATCATCTGGTAAAGCTACACTATGGTAGGACAGACATATTCTCAACTTCCTCCTGTAGGAATTAACATTAAGTAATAGCTCTTTAATGCATGGGCTTTCAAAAGCTAATCAAACAACCCAAACTCTAGGAAGCAGATAATTCTAAAATTTCATATTTTCATGTGATTTTTAAAACCCTTTGTAATAAAATGCTCCCTCATTTCTTCTGGATGCATGGTCTACAGAATGTTTATAACCAAAGCTAAGCTGACTTACTGAATTGAAAATGACAAGCTGTATCTGAACATTCCCTCTCCTCATGAATACATTTTTCCTCCTCATCCAGCAACAAAGATTCATAAGATAAATGACTCTATGTTGTACATTAGCTCCTGAACATTAAATTATGCTTTTTACCTCAGGACTTATCATTCATAGAACATATACCATACCTAGAAGGTCCTTCCAGTGAGCAATACTGCTTGCTAATGCTGAAACAAATTTAAATCTCCCTAGCCTTGCAATGAAATTGCTTGTTCACCTGATTGTCTTATTCAACTAATGATTTTGCAATATCACATTCAATTGAATAATTATACAAAAGAGATGCTGAATACACATCTTTTTCAAGATTAAAATAATTTATAAATGCCATTTTTCTATTCCATTAAGCAGTATCACCTTTTAATGAGACTTAAGCACAAGGCAGACACATGATACGTAACAAACAAGAGAAAGACAATATAATTTGAGCAGGCAGAAATGTCAGTTGAAGAGTTGACAGAGACCCTAGGACAGTGTTCACGCACACACCACACATTTATATTTATGTACTTAGAAATATATACTCAGAAGTCTGGAGAACTGATACGTTCCTCATTTTGTATGCAAGAATCATAGCAGAGCTAAGTTCAAAAATTTTATATCTGAGCCTCTTTTCCTCCTAACATAGACTAAGCCCTTTTCTCAGAGCAAGGCCAATATGTGTGCTCACTTTCCACTTGAGAATTTCAAGGAAAAGTTATTTTTGTGCCATCTCCCCTGCCAAGCCCCCAGTATGTTCTGTTTTGAACTCACTGTCCCTCCTTAAACTGAGTTTAAATCTGACAGTCCAGTGCTAGTTTTGAAGGCCCCACTGGGATGCCAGATGGCACAACTATTCATGTCTCTGGTGGGTGCCTAGCCATGGCCCATCAGTTATCATTTCTGGTTTTTAATTCAACTGTGAAATGAGAAGTGATAACATGCTACCTTTGAAATAGGAGCATTTAATTGTATAGTGGCTTTAATGTCCGTATAATTGATTAGTAAAAAATTACTGTTTAACCAAATGTTTACGATTTTAAAACATTTCTGATCAAAAAAATTTGGGGCATTTTTAACAAAAACGTTTAACTTTAGCGTGTGTGTAGGACTATAGAAAGGAAATTATTTCAGGACTTTCTAATCCTACATTTAAACCAAACAATTACATGATGTTACATGATGTGTCATTATATATCCAGAACTTCATAGTATGAGGTTAAAAGGTATAACATTTAATTCAATAGAAATACCATTTAATTGCATGTACAAGGTGCATTTTCTAAATCATAATTAATTTGGTATTATAACCTAGTAGTTTATAACCTTTATTTTGTGTGTGCTTTGGGTGGTGCTATAGGGATTGAGACTGGTGGGTTGCACATAGCTAGGATGCTATATCCCTCTTCTTTATTGCAGATTTGTATATTTGTTTTTATTTGGTTTATGTACAAAACACTGTCTGATCAATGGGTGTGAGAAATAGTTTTGAGTAATGCCCATCAATTCTTACTGAAACTTCCTAATCCATTCACTCTGGCAGAATCTGTATTTATGACAGGAAGAAAGATTATATATATTTCATTATTTCAGAATTTATAATATCTTTGCTGTGAGATGTGCCAAAAAGAAGTTGGAAAGATGTCTGCAATTTTCGATTGGAGCAATGATCTGGGATTAAGAAATGCAGTGATGTTAGAGTTGTTTCCCAGTGTTCAGCTTTGCTAACCCATGGAGTGAGCTGAAAGCAGTGGTCTGGAAAAGGTAGTCCACAGGTGCACTGTCCACAGTGAATTGGGAAAAAGTAGTGCTGAGCTGTGTGCTGTGGGTCAGAAGAGTGAAGGTGGTGAAAAGAGCAGGCCTACAGAGGGAGGGATAAGCATTTGTGGGTGTTTACCAAGCAGTGAGGGTGCTCTTAATAGAGATATTAAATATCAATTAATGTTGTCTTATTTTTCTGACACAGGTTCATAAGGTTTGGGAACTTTCTAGTGTTATTCAATGATCAGAAATGTTGCATGATTCTATGAGTTTATACCATTTGTTGAGAAGAAAAAGCTGTTTCATTTGAAAACAATGACTTTTAGTAATAAGAAAAGTATGTTCAAGAAACAGGAAACATAATTTGTCAACATTGCTATTTTCTTGGTAATCATTGTTTCTGGCTGGTCATAACCATAATATCTTTTAAGTAGTTGTTACTATAAGGGTGACATTTTTACCCAACTCTCAAACAGCAACATTGCATAAATACTTAGAATTTTGGTCAGATGTTGATCTACATTCTAGCTTCAGTTTATAATTTATTAAATATGCTACTTGAAGTGTATTTTTCAGTTTCCCCGTGTCTTAGTTCTTCATCTAGAGATAATTGTTGTCAGCCAAATTCAGAAAAGTATCTAGTTCTATGATACAGAGCACAAAATAAACAAAAAATAAGTCAGAGCAATTTTATTGTGGATTATTAAAAAAAAGTCTTCATTGAGGTAGTCTGCATGACACAATTTTGGAAAGGCATCTTCATGCACACTTTGAAATTCTACCACATAGACAGGTTTCTAGTATGTATAAGAAACATACAGGTTTTTCTTTACAATTAGCAAAACATAGAATTATTAAATGTAAAATGATTTTTCACACTGAAGCCATTATAATCATATATGCATATTTTAAGATGCTTCTCGGGGTATTTTTCATCATTGAAATGAGATAATTTCTGATATTTAGAATTTATGCAGTAACTTAATGAATTTCTGTAAGATACATTTCCAAAACATGGAATTAATGAAATGTGAAAGTATGTCTCATTTGTTTCAGAAAATGAACCACACTTGTGTTGAAATTGCAGTCACAACAGAAATAGTCACAGAAAGGGCCATTTTCCTATAATCTATCACATTTCTGTTTAGATTGAAAGTGATAAAGAGGATAAAGCAAAATAACAGATGATATACCTCATTCTTAATAATTCTTTTGCTCTAAAAAATCCCCATAGCTATCTGTTATCTACATGTTGTGTTGCAAGTGAGTGACATTTTTCTTTTTCATTTGAAAAGAAATTTATGGAAGTGCTGAACAAAGTTAATTTAAAAACATATGGTGATATTAATGAAGCACCTTATTTAGGTGCTAAATTTTTATTATCTTTCATATTTATGAAGTTGGATCAGATCTTTAGCTAGGTGTATGATGTAAGATCTAGTGAAAAAAAGGTTTACTGCTCAAAGTCATGTGGAATCAAAATTAAAATTGCTTGCAATTTCTTAATAGATTTAGATCATTAAGAATATTTTCCTGGAAAGTCAAATAATTGAGATTACAATGTAGTTATTTCTGCATTTAGCCAAGTCTGTTTCAAGTGTCTATTTCTTGGGTTTTTCTATATTTATTATCTTAATCACTAAAAAATTTACAACAAACAATAAAACTGTTGAGGAAAGGAATGTGAAGTTAAACTTAAAGAAGAGCTTCCTTCTATTCTAGTTAGATCCGATCTATTGAAGGAAGTTGATTTGACAGGAGAGTGCCTCTGAGATTACAGGAAGTGATTCTTCAAATTTTCAAGAGCATATAAACATGCAGCATTTAATTATATTTTCTTAATGGAGAGAATGGACTTACCTGTATATAAATTTTTCCTTTAGTTATACCTAATCCAGTCCTTTTCCAGTTATGCAATAGTACAGGAGTGATTTACCTGTAAATTGAGTAAGTGGCCAATTTCTAAAGTATAATTTTGGAATCTTTCTTTTACACTACTGCGATTTGAGCTCAGGGCTTTACTCTCGAAAAGTTTCTACTCTATCACTTGGGTCATACCTCCAGCAATTTTTGTACAACCATTAAGAAGTCCTCATATACTCACATTTACTTGGTGATAGCAGAAAGTCCTATAATGGGAGCAATTCTTTTTGTACCAGAATTTGAGTTAATGTTTAAAAGTATATGAAAAAGAAATGAATGAATTCATATTAGGTGAAATACTATATATATATATATATATATATATATATATATATATATACATATGGATAGTAAGATACTAATAATGTTGGTATGATTACATTCACGAGGTAAATGACTGTTAAATTAAATCATGACTAATATCAAATTTTGCAGATGGTGTGGAAAAGGAGCTTAGGGCCTTGTTAGAGTTATGAAAAAGAATGAGGAGGATTGGGCTATCAGAGGAAACAGGCAAATACAGGGGACATTGATAAGAAATTACATTTCACTGACCCTGATAAATGCTTCTTAAAAAGGACTATAAAACAATGTGGGTTGGGACTATTTTATCTGAAAAATGCCATATCTATCCAGTTAAATGCTTTATAATTGTCATGAGCATTGTATGATTTAAAAGGGCATAGGAGATTTTCCTGTCAATTATATCCCACTACCTAACTACATGTTCCAACTCAACAGGATGTTTCCAGTGTGATAGACATCTTGACAAATTGGAGATTTCATAAAAATATAAGTGTTTTTTTGGAAGAAAAAAGTTATAATGATATTATTAAGCCATTACCAACAGAACTTAAATGTCACAGATAAAACATGATGGCACATGGTGTTAAGAAGGTAAATGGAAACACATAAAAATGAAAAGTTTTCAAAAACATTGTCCTGTGATTTGCCTTATCCACAACTTATCTCTAACTAAGATTCTTAGCTAGGCTTGATGGATATTTTTCATCATTGAAACTTGATAAACAGAGGAAGGATTTTTGTTTTCCAAGTCCATTCAGGATAAAAGCTTGAGACATTATCTGAAAAGCAAACTAAAAAGCAAAGAAACTTGGAATAGTGCTCAAATGGTAGAGCGGTAGAGTGTTTGCCTACCAAGTGGAGAGTGGGATTCCCTGAGTTTAATCCTCAGTTCTTCCAAAAATTAAAAAAATAACATTCTCTATAGCTTTACAATTGAATTATAATATTGTGCAAAATAAAACATCATGTATATGCATTCCACAATTCCAAAGTTCAATGTCTTTCTCATAACAAGGGAAAAATTTCTAAAGGAACCCTTGAAATCATTAATTTTACAGGTACTGGCCTAGTACACTTCAATGAATATATATACAAGTACTGTTTCCTTCCACAATTTATCTTCCAGGAACATTTCATTTACTATTTTCCCATTCATGTTATTTTTATCAAGAACAGGGAAAAAGACCTGTGTTGAGCTATGTTTTTATCTAGAATTGAGTGTCTTCTGTAACAGGAAGATGAAACTCTGACAAGTGACAGTTATTCAAGAGGTCCCAGTTTAGTGTCTGGAAGTGTAAGATTTAATTCCAAGTCTTACTATTTTCTGTTACTTTGGATGAAGAGTTTCTGGATTATCATCTTTAAATGGAGAAAGATACTCCCACCATTTGCACTCAGAAGTTGGTACTTAACATGTGGTGCTTTGGCTAGCAATGGACTTTTGTCAGAGTCAGCAGTGGGACCTTGCCTGTGTGAGTTGGTATCTGGCCTTGTGAGAAAGCCAGAATCCAGAAAAACAGTATTCAAATTCTCAGATGGCTTCATGTCCTTCAGATGTAAATAAGAAAGTTATGCTGACCATGTGCTTCTTCTGCTTCTTTGTTCCCATTTTAAAGAAGACACAACAAAGAGTTAATTTTAATTGTGCTTCCCTCTACTAATGTAACCTTGACATGTAATACTTGGCATGCTTTTTCTGACAAAATTCTCTCTGTGTAAAAAGAGTTTATAAAAGCAGTAGTGTGCTTCATTAAAGTGGCTACTGAGCAGGACTCAGTAGTCCCCCCATTCTTTTACAGCTTCTGTCACCCAGGTTCCACTGGTAAATGGCTTACATACTTTGAATGAAAGGAAGTTGGAAAGCCTCGTAAGAAGGTCCTTATCTCTGACCTTCAACATCCCCAGTCTCCTGCACTTCTTCCTCCCTTGAAGGAAATAACTGAAGCCAGAATTTCTCTTATCAAAGATGAGTTGGAGAAATGACTCTCTTCCAAAACAAGCCACCTAGAAAATTTACTTTGTACCTTCTTCCTTGGCTCCTTTGCCAAAAACAAGATGGGCATAGCTGTGTGGATTCATTTTTGGGTCCTCTATTACAGTGGTCTTCATATCTGTTTTTGTGCCAGTACCATGCTAGTTTTATTGCTATTGTTTTGTAATATAGTTTGAAGCCAAGTATTGTAATACCTCCAGCATTGCTCTTTTTACTGAGTATTGCCTTGACTATTTGTGGTCTCTCTTGTGTTTTCAAATGAACTTTAGGGTAGATTTTTCAGTCTCTGTGATGAATGTCATTGGGATTTTGTTGGGAATTGCATTAAATACATAGATTGCTTTTGGTAGTATAGCTATTTTTACAATGTTGATTCTACCAATCCATGAGCATGGGAGATCTTTCCACCTTCTGTAATTTTCCTTGATCTCTTTCTTCAGGGGTTTGCAGTTCTCCCTGTAGAGAACATTCACATCCTTCGTTAAATTTACTCCTATGTATTTCCTAATATGAAGATCTTTCTTTGTATTCACTTGTAGAAATGGCAAATCAGATTTATGGAGTCAGCTCTGCAAATCTCTTCTTGATTTCCAGCAAGACTGCTTAATCCTTTTGGGGATAATGTTCTGTACTATTACTCTAAACATTGAAAATGCAATCATGCATGTTCTTCCCTAATACTCCACAGAATTGGGATTGAATCGATGATATAGTTGATGTCTATGACTTTTAAAAAGCACCGTGTTCTACTTATCTGGAAAGTTATTGATAATCTTTTATTTTTCATAGGGTTTGGCTCAAATTTAATCAGAAAAGCTATGGATTGTATTAAAATGATTATATTCTCTCCTTAAAAACAAATATAGTGGTTTATAAGAGATGTTGATTGATGTTTTTTGGTTTGAAATATCAAGTCTACAAATTATTTTAGATATTTTATCAAAAGCAGTCTATCAGATACTTTTCCACATATGTACCTATATATCCATTCACATCTACCAATAAATTAAGCCAATGTGACAAATACTGGGAACAAAATATAGTGTAAGTGTATGAGTGTTCAATTTAGTGCTTTTTTCTACTTATTTATACTTGAAACTTTTCAAAATAAAGGTATTAGGGGAAACATAAAGAAAAGTCATTTATCTTTAGTTACTTAATAATCTGAACATTTAAAATGGTTATATATTCTTTTTTTTTTCCTTTTTCTTTTATTATTCATATGTGCATACAAGGCTTGGGTCATTTCTCCCCCCTGCCCCCACCCCCTCCATTACCACCCACTCTACCACCTCCCTCTCCCCCACCTCAATACGCAGCAGAAACTATTTTGCCCTTATTTCTAATTTTGTTGTAGAGAGAATATAAGCAATAATAGGAAGGAACAAGGGTTTTTGCTGCTTGAGATAAGGTTAGCTATACAGGGAGTTGACTCACATTGATTTCCTGTGGGTGGGTGTTACCTTCTAGGTTAATTCTTTTTGATCTAACCTTTTCTCTAGTACCTGGTCCCCTTTTCCTATTGGCCTCAGTTGCTTTTAAGGTATCTGCTTTAGTTTCTCTGTGTTAAGGGCAACAAATGCTAGCTAGTTTTTCAGGTGTCTTACCTATCCTCACACCTTCCTTGTGTGCTCTCGCTTTTATCATGTGCACATAGTCCAATCCCCTTGTTGAGTTTGCCCTTGATCTAATGTCCACATATAAGGGAGAACATACGGTTTTTGGTCTTTTCGGCCAGGCTAACCTCACTCAGAATGATGTTCTCCAATTCCATCCATTTACCAGCGAATGATAACATTTCGTTCTTCTTCATGGTTGCAGAAAATTCCATTGTGTATAGATACCACATTTTCTTAATCCATTCATCAGTGGTGGGGCATCTTGGCTGTTTCCATAACTTGGCTATTGTGAATAGTACCGCAATAAACATGGGTGTGCAGTTGCCTCTGGAGTAACCTGTGTCACAGTCTTTTGGGTATATCCCCAAGAGTGGTATTGTGGATCAAATGGTAGATCGATGTCCAGCTTTTTAAGTAGCCTCCAAATGTTTTTCCAGAGTGGTTGTACTAGTTTACATTCCCACCAACAGTTTAGGAGGGTTCCTTTTTCCCCACATCCAAGCCAACACCTGTTGTTGGTGGTGTTGCTGATGATGGCTATTCTAACAGGGGTGAGGGTGGAATCTTAGTGTGGTTTTAATTTGCATTTCATTTATTGCTAGAAATGGTGAGCATTTTTTCATGTGTTTTATGGCCATTTGAATTGCTTCTTTTGAGAAGGTTCTGTTTAGTTCACTTGCCCATTTCTTTATTGGTTCATTAGTTTTGGGAGAATTTAGTTTTTTAAGTTCCCTATATATTCTGGTTATCAGTCCTTTGTCTGATGTATAGTTGGCAAATATTTTCTCCCACTCTGTGGGTGTTCTCTTCAGTTTAGAGACCATTTCTTTTGATGAACAGAAGCTTTTTAGTTTTATGAGGTCCCATTTATCTATGCTATCTCTTAGTTGCTGTGCTGCTGGGGTTTCATTGAGAAAGTTCTTACCTATACCTACTAATTCCAGAGTATTTCCTACTCTTTCCTGCATCAACTTAAGAGTTTGGTGTCTGATATTAAGATCCTTGATCCATTTTGAGTTAATATTGGTAAAGGGTGATATACACGGATCTTGTTTCAGTTTTTGCAGACTGCTAACCAGTTTTCCCAGTAGTTTTTGTTGAAGAGGCTGCTATTTCTCCATCATATATTTTTAGCTCCTTTGTCAAAGATAAGTTGCTTATTGTTGTGTGGCTTCATATCTGGGTCCTCTATTCTGTCCCACTGGTCTTCATCTGTTTTTGTGCCAGTACCATGCTATTTTTATTGTTATTGCTTTGTAATATAGTTTGAAGTCAGGTACTGTGATACCTCCTGCATTGTTCTTTTGACTGAGTATTGCCTTGGCTATTCGTGGCCTCTTGTGTTTCCATATAAATTTAACAGTAGATTTTTCAATCTCTTTAATGAATGTCATTGGAATTTTGATGAGAACTGCATTAAACATGTAGATTACTTTTGGGAGTATCAACATTTTTACTGTGTTGATTCTACTAATCCATGAGCATGGGAGATCTCTCCACTTTCTTTAGTCTTCCTCAATCTCTTTCTTCAGAAGTGTATAGTTTTCCTTATAGAGGTCTTTCACATCTTTTGTTAGGTTTACACCTAGGTATTTGATTTTTTTTGAGGCTATTATAAATGGAATTGTTTTCATACATTCTTTTTCCGTTTGCTCATTGTTAGTGTATAGAAATGCTAATGATTTTTCTATGTTGATTTTATATCTTGCTACCTTGCTATAGCTATTGACGATGTCTAGAAGCTTCTGAGTAGAGTTTTTTGGGTCTTTAAGGTATAGGATCATATCGTCTGCAAATAAGGATATTTTGACAGTTTCTTTACCTATTTGTATTCCTTTGATTCCTTCTTCTTGTGTAATTGCTCTGGCTAGGAATTCCAGTACTATGTTGAATAGGAGTGGAGATAGTGGGCATCCTTGTCTCGTTCCTGATTTTAGAGGGAATTGTTTCAGTTTTTCTCTGTTAAGTATAATGCTGGCTGTAGGTTTGTCAAGTATAGCTTTTATAATGTTGAGGAACTTTCCTTCTATTCCTAGTTTTCTTAGTGCTTTTATCATGAAATGGTGTTGGATCTTATCAAAGGCTTTTTCTGCATCTTTTGAGATGATGAAGTGGTTTTTGTCTTTGCTTCTGTTAATGTGGTTTATTACGTTTATTGATTTTCGTATGTTGAACCACCCCTGCATCCCTGGGATGAAACCTCCTTGGTCGTGGTGAATAATCTTTTTGATGTGTTGTTGAATTTGGTTTGCCATTATTCTGTTGAGGATTTTTGCGTCAATGTTCATTAAGGAGATTGGCCTATAGATCTCCTTTTTGGAGGTGTCTTTGCCGGGTTTTGGGATAAGTGTAATACTGGCTTCATAAAATGTTTTTGGCAGTTTTCCTTCCCTTTCTATTTCGTGGAACAGTTTAAGGAGGGTTGGTATCAGTTCTTCTTTAAAGGTCTGGTAGAATTGAGCAGAGAATCCATCAGGTCCTGGACTTTTCTTTTTGGGGAGACTCTTGATTGCTGCTTCAATTTCATTTTGTGTTATAGGTCTATTCAGGTGATTAATTTCCTCTTGGTTCAGTTTTGGATGATTATATGTATCTAGAAATCTGTCCATTTCTTTAAAATTTTCAAATTTATTTGAATATAGGTTCTCAAAGTAGTCTCTGATGATTTCCTGTACTTCCAAGGTGTTTGTTGCTATCTCCCCTTTTGCATTCCTGATTCTACTAATTTGGGTTTTTTGTCTCCTCATTTTAGTCAGGTTTGCCAGGGGTCTATAGATCTTGTTTATTTTTTCAAAGAACCAACTTTTTGTTTCATTAATTCTTTGTATGGCTTTTTTGGTTTCTATTTCATTGATTTCAGCTCTTATTTTTATTATTTCTCTCCTTCTGTTTGTTTTGGGATTTACTTGTTCTTGTTTTTCTAGGAGTTTGAGATGTATCATAAGGTCATTGATTTGGGATCTTTCAATCTTTTTAATATATGCACTTATGGCTATAAACTTTCCTCTCAGGACTGCCTTAGCTGTGTCCCATAGGTTCTGGTAGGTTGTGTTTTCATTTTCATTGACTTCCAGGAACTTTTTAATTTCCTCTTTTATTTCATCGATGATCCATTCTTCATTAAGTAGTGAGTTATTTAGTTTCCAGCTGTTTGCATGTTTTTTGTCTTTACTTTTATTGTTGAGTTCTACTTTTACTGCATTGTGATCAGATAGTATGCATGGTATTGTTTCTATTTTCTTATATTTGCTGAGGCTTGCTTTGTGCCCTAGGATATGATCTATTTTGGAGAAGGTTCCATGGGCTGCTGAGAAGAATGTATATTGTGTAGAGGTTGGATGAAATGCTCTGTAGACATCTACTAGGTCCATTTGATCTGTTGTATATTTTAGATCTTGGATTTCTTTATTGATTTTTTGTTTGGATGACCTATCTATTGATGATAATGGGGTGTTAAAATCTCCCACAACCACTGTGTTGGCGTTTATATATGCTTTTAGGTCTTTCAGGGTATGTTTGATGAAATTGGGTGCGTTGACATTGTGTGCATACAGTTTGATGATTATTATTTCCTTTTGGTCTATTTCCCCTTTTATTAGTATGGAATGCCTTCTTTATCTCGTTTGATCAATGTAGGTTTGACTACTTTTTCAGAGATAAGCATTGCTACTCCTGCCTGTTTTCAGGGGCCATTGGCTTGGTAAAACTTCTTCCAGCCTTTCGTCCTAAGCATATGCTTATTTCTGTCGGTGAGATGAGTCTCCTGTAAGCAACAAATTGTTGGGTCTTCTTTTTTAATCCATTTTGTCAAATTGTGTCTTTTGATAGGTGAATTAAGTCCATTAACATTAAGCGTTAGTACTGATAGGTATGTGGTGATTCCTGCCATTTAGTTGTCTTAGTTGTTCGAAGGTTTGATTGTGTGTACCTAACTTGATGTTATTCTCTACTGTCTTGCTTTTTCTTGTCCTGTGGTTTGGTGCTGCCTGCCTTTTCATGGTTAAGTTAGGTGTCACTTTCTGTGTGCAGAATCCCTTGCAGAATCTTTTGTAATGGTGGCTTTGTGGTCACATATTGTTTTAGTTTCTGCTTATCATGGAAGACTTTTATTGCTCCATCTATTTTGAATGATAGCTTTGCTGGGTAGAGTATCCTGGGGTTGAAGTTATTTTCATTCAGTGCCTGGAAGATCTCACCCCACGCTCTTCTTGCTTTTAATGTTTCTGTTGAGAAGTATGCTGTGATTTTGATGGGTTTACCTTTGTATGTTACTTGTTTTTTCTCTCTTACATCCTTTAATATTCTTTCCCTAGTTTCTGAACTTGTTGTTTTAATGATGATATGTTGTGGAGTAGTTCTATTTTGATCTGGTCTGTTTGGTGTCCTGGAGGCCTCTTGCATCTGTATGGGAATAACTTTCTCTAGATTTGGGAAATATTCCATTATTCTTTTGTTGAATATATTACACATTCCCTTCACTTGCACCTCTTCTCCTTCTTTGATGCCCATGATTCTCACGTTTGGTATTTTGATGGAGTCAGTGAGTTCTTGCATTTTCTTTTCACAGGTTTGAGTTGTTTAATTAATAGTTCTTCGGTTTTTCCTTTAATTACCATTTCATCTTCAAGTTCTGAGATTCTGTCTTCTGTTTGTTCTATTCTGCTGGATTTTTTTGTTTTGGATTTCTGTTTCATTCTTTTTTCTGAGGTTTTCCATATCCTGGCAGTTTTCCTCTTTAATGTTGTCTATTTTTGTCCTGAGTTCATTTATCCATTTATTCATTGTGTTCTCTCTTTCACTTTGGTGTTTATACAGTGCTTCTATGGTTTCCTTTATTTCTTCTTTTGCTTTTTCAAATTCTCTATTTTTGTTGTCTTGGAATTTCTTGAGTGTCTCCTGTACATTTTGGTTGACCCTATCCAGTATCATCTCTATAAAATTCTCATTGAGTACTTGTAGTATGTCTTCTTTTAAATTATTCTTGTGGGCTTCATTGGGTCCTTTGGCATAATTTATCTTCATTTTGTTGGAGTCTGGATCTCAGTTTCTGTTCTCTTCATTCCCCTCTGGTTCCTGTACTAATTTTTTGCTGTGTGGAAACTGGTTTCCCTGTTTTTTCTGTCTTCCCATCATTGTCTTTGGTGTTGTTACTGTCCCTGTACTGTGTGCAATTAAGTATTTTCTAGCTTGTAATAATAACAATGGTAATATTTAGAATGGAAGGGTGATCTGAGATGGAAAGCAAGAAGTTAAAGAAAAGGGGAAAACAAATATACAGACAAGAGGAAGAAAGCAGAACAAGGTATCAGACTAGAAATTTTCAAAGGTATAAGCAGGGAGTGTTAGTGTACTAATCGACAGTAAGCTGAACAGACATTAGAGAGACAGAGAGAGGATTGAAAGTCAAAGATAAAAAAATAAAAACTAAGTAAATGAAAGAAATATCTATATATAAAAATGAATTAAAATAAAATGGAAAATAGAAAATTAAAAAAAAAAACTTCCAAGTTTATATGCAATGCAGTTTCAGTCTTAATAATTTGGTTGTCCATCTCAATCTCCCGTCCTGGAGTTGGTTCCTCAGATGTTGTTCTGTAGTTGTCTCATCAAAGGGGATGCATAAAATAGAACAAAACTACACACTCACTCACACACACACACACACACACACACACATACACAAAGCCCCACCAAGTGTCCCAAGTTCAAATGCAATACAGTTTCAGTAAGTTTTTCAGCTTGCAGGTGTAATTTGGTTGTTCTCTCATCAAAGGTAGGGAGAAACAGAAAAAAAAGAGTCTGGAGACAGTTATGAGAGTGGTATGTGCAACTGTGGCTTACCTGCCTGCTGCTTTCAGCCTGCTGTAGCTGGCGGTGTTATTTTTGCAGGTCTCTGGGGTAAACTTAGCACTCACCTGGTCCCACAGGCTTTGTTTGTTCAGAGTTCTCCTGTGTGGGAGCCTCTGCTACAGGCTTTCCCCTTTCCAAGCACTGGGAAAGGTGACACTGACCCCGCATTTTCAGGCCTGCATGTTTATTTACAATTCACGTGGGAGGTGGGTCTTCCCCCCTCTCCTGTTGAGTTTTCCTCCCACTGCCACTTTCACAAGCTTTCCTGCTCCTGCTTACTAGGTGGTGCTGCTGCTCCTGCCAGCCACCATGTTTATTTACAGTTCACGTGGGAAGTGGGTCTTCCCTCCTCTCCTGTGGAGTTTTCCTCCCTCTGCCACTCTCACAAGCTTCCCCTCTCCTGGTTGCTGGGCACACGCCCAGCTCCCGCCAGAGCCTCTCCCGCCTGCCCGGCTTGTTTATTTACAGTCCCAGGAAGGATTCCCTCCCCCCAATCTTCAGCACTCAGGGCGCCCCACCCTCTTTCCAGCATGTCTTAATTGTTCTTATTGCTTATTATTCAGTTTCTCTTTTTTTCCCCAGGTGGAGGTCAGTCTGTCCAGGGGGCTATGTTGCTATGGCCCAGGCTTGTCTGTGGGGGTACTGTGGTACTGCAAAGCTCACCTGGTCCATGTCTTCCCAAGCCGTATGGGTGCCGGCCACTGGCGGCCCCGGGGGCCCTCCTCGTTTCTCCATTTAATGTGAAGTGGAGATTCTCTGCTCTGGCTGGAGGTGTGGAGGGGTCAAAGTTATGCCTTTTCTCAGTGATTATGCCTGCAATGTGTATCTCCAGCTTCTCTCCAATATTTCACTATAGGAGGCTCGCTTTCTGCTTCCTCCCTCTAGCCGCCATCTTGGAATCTGGTCTAAATGGTTATATATTCTAACATCTTTTCTGTGTGGCATGGATCTAGGACTCTACACTCATCTTATTTAATCCTTCCATTACTGAAAAATAAGCATTATTATAAAATTTTCCAAATTAAAATAATGACATCAAAACAGCATATTTCATGAATAACATAGCCATTTTCTACTGAGAGAAAGACTACTTAGAAAGTAGAGAGTCAACATCAAGCATCTTAAATTTTTTTAAATGGTTAATAAGTTTAGTTTTATTGTATACTCAATAGCTCAGTAAACATTATTGCAAAATATATCAATATAATATATTGGATTAATATATAAGATATATTTATTGCATAATTGAGTCTATGTTAAGCTAATATCTCAGTCTGAGCTATTCTTTTGAGATTAAAAAAGTGAGAATTAAATTGATTTGTAGCTGATTTTTAAAGCAAATTTTTAGTTTTATTGCATACTAGTGATGACAATCATCTTAACTCAGATATATCAACCATCTTTAATGTAAATAAAGCATAAGGCATTCAAGTAGGTAAGTAGATAAAAAATCTGAAATCAGAGAGTGATATTTGCAAGATGGATGGTGAGAGGCACATAGTATATTATTCTCATAGAAAAAGGATTAAAATAAAGGAAAAATGCTATTCCACTGGTGTATCTGAGAAAAAGCTCCAGGGAGCAATAGGGATGTGACCAAGATGACATGGAGCTTGGACACTCAGGCTGGTCTAAAAATATAGGCAACAAAGTGCATAGTATTTATTAACATGTTTCTCCAGTCAAAGACCAGCTGTGAACCAAGAAGGACTTTGGTTGTTCAGAAAAGGGTAATCAGTTGTCCCCACTGATACCATAAATATCTGAAGTACAAATGACCAACAAGTATATGAAAATATATTCAATATTAGTAATCATCAGAGAACTGGCATCAAAAAGCACAATGGGATATCGTCTCACCCCAATTTGAATAGACATACTCAAAAACACAGAAAAAATTTTTAAAATGACAGTGAGAATATAGAGAAAGCAAATGTTTATGTACTATTTGAGGAAATGTAAATTAGTACAACCATTATAAGAATCAGTATGGAGTTTTCCCAAAATACTAAAAATAGAACTACCCTGTGATCTAGCTCTCCTACTGCTCAGTATTTACCTAAAAGAAAGGTAGTCAGTATATCAAAGTGATGTTGCACTGATATGCTTATTGCAGCACTATTCAAAATAGCCAAGATGTGGGATCAACTCATGGATGCATGGGTAATGCATAGTTGATATACATATGCTATGGAATATTATTCACCCATTTTCAAAAAATAATGAGAATTTCTGTCATTTGCAGCAAGATGGATGGAACTAGAAGAATTATCTTAAATGAAATGCCCAGTCAGTGAAAGAGAAATGCTGCATCCTTGAGCTCATATATGGAAATTTAAGTTGATTTAACAGTAGCGAGGAGGATTTGTTGACATTAGAAGCAAGGAAGAAGAAAAGGAGGGAGGAGGGAATATGGTTTAATAATGGATAACAAAAGGAATAAATTCCAGAGTTCTACAACAGAGAAGCCTGACTATAGTTTACAATATCTTGTAAAGCACTAGAGGTGAAAAGTTTGAGGGTTCCCAACAAACAAACAAAAAAAGATAAATATTCAATGAGCTGGAAATGCTCACCCTGAATTCATGAATAAAGTTTCACACTATACCCTTTAAATATGTATAATAATTATGTGCTGTTCAAAAAGTAAAAAAAAAAAATGAGTAAACAAAACCACAAAGAATGCAATGAGTTGTAGCATTCTCTTTCTTATTGGCACACATATGTACAAGTTCACATGCACACACACATATGGGAGTGAAAACTACTTGCTGCTCTGCGTTTTGAAGTACTTCTTT
Source organism: Castor canadensis (assembly GCF_047511655.1). Taxonomy (NCBI): domain Eukaryota; kingdom Metazoa; phylum Chordata; class Mammalia; order Rodentia; family Castoridae; genus Castor; species Castor canadensis. The sequence continues at coordinate 71,719,272 of NC_133397.1, read as the reverse complement.
CTGAAGAATTTTCCTTTCATTTCCACAAGGCTAAGAACACTCTCTGGAAATGACAAAATTGAATGTAATCATACCTATTTATGATAGTTTAAATAATGTGTATAAAAATCCTACCTGACGTTGGCTTCATTTTACCTTCATTCTTTCATTTTTTAATATAATGTTTCCATTTTTTATAAGAAAAAGATTGAGAGGTAAATTTTTGAAAGTGAAAAAAGAAAGTATTCTTGAAATTTTTCATATTTTGATATTTTAATAAATTTTTGAAAACACTTGAATTAATGGAAAATCTAAACACCTCTTTTAAATTGTTAGGTCATTATATTGCACTTGATTTTTAATATGACTTGGTATTTGCACTCCTCTTTATTTTTCTAAAAATGAAAAATTCAATGTATGCCAGTATTTAAGAATATTATCATATAAACAACCTTAACTATGTAACTACAATAATTAACATGAAATAATTATATGTAGAAATGCTTACCAAGATTTCTGAAATAATATGACAAAGGAATGTTTTCATATTCTTCAATGCAAACAATGAGTGGGCTGTTTCTAAAATCTATTGACTTTGACAGTTGCTTTATTCTTTGTAGAATATTCCTGCATCAAACTTACCCAGTCTTTTAACCATATTAACTATTACTTACCTCTTATTTCTAATTCAACCTGAAATCTCAGAGAAAAAGAAATCTCAACTCAAATGCTATTCATACTTTAATCTAGACTCAATGCTGCTAAAATGTGATATATATTCTCTCTCTCTCTCTCTCTCTATATATATATATATATATATCACACACACATACAATAACACGTTTTGCATATGTACATACACATATGTATATAATACAGTTTTCATATATTGTACTGTAAGTTTTTTTAAGAAACATGTATTAGATCCATTAGATTTTAGTTCCTGGAAATTATGTATTGGAACTAGCCTTGTAAGGTAGAACATATTATCTGGACCATATCTGTAGAAACAGAATATAGAAAAGGCAAGAAGCCGGGAGCTGGTGGCTCACAGCTATAATCCTAACTACTCAGGAGGCAGAAATCAGGAAAATCACAGTTTGAAGCCAGCCTGGGCAAACAGTTTGCAAGACCTTATCTCAAAAAAACCCTTCACAAAAAATGACTGTGAAGTGGCTCAAAATGTAGGTCCTGAGTTCAAACCCCAGTCTTCAAAAAAAAAAAAAGCAAGAGCCAAAAGATAGTGTTACAATCTTGAAACATAGACAAAGCACTCAATTTAGATGTATTGATGAATCACATGAAAAATCAACAATATCAGCACAGTTAAATATGGCTGAAACTATAGCAGTCTTCAAGAGAGTAGTTAAGGAAGGTACAATAGGCAAAGAAATATAAGTTCATGAGGTTTCAGAAATCATGTACATGGTGTCTTTTATTTTGAATAAAACTACCAAATCCCTTTATATTAGTATCACAGTGAAGTATTCTTTACATAAAGAAATTTTTACAGAATATGGTAAATATTTCAGTCTCTGAGGATGTTATATCACATCTATGTTGTTTGCTGAATAAGGCACATTGGTAATAACTGGACATTTGGATACCTTCAATAATAATTCAGTACTTTTTGAACTAATAATTGTATTTGAAGTGACTATTATATAGCTACTAATGTAAGTAAGGATAGTCTGCAAGTCAAAATGCCTTCTTTACATGATCCTGCCTGCAGTGAAATTAGTAATTCTATAAACAAATTCTGTAAAAATTGACTATCTCAGTGATCAAATTAATAATGGCAATGATGGTGGTGATGATGATGGTGGTCATCAAAATGATGGATTTGTTGAGATTTTATTGTGTTTGAAGAACTGTATTATATACCGTACCTACTCAGTCTCATTTAATTCTTACAAAAATACTGGAGAGATGATTATTATTAGCTCTAATTTAGGAGGAAATCAAAGCTCTAAGAAGTTAAAATAAATTATAAAATCTTAGGCAGCTTGTAGAGCTCAAAGGTAAGATACATAATTTGATCTGTTTGCTTTCAAAAATTCATAATTTTTTCCTTATGCTGCACTTTAATATGCTATCTAAAGAAATCTAGCTATGTCTTTTCACTTAAAACAGAGTGATAAGTAGATGAGAGGTAAATGTTTGCTGCTATCCATTCCTACATGAGCACAGATAGTGGATCTCTTTCTGCATAATAATCATTGTTTTACCAAACAGAGGCTCTACATACTATGTTGGGGATGAGTGACTTTGAGGATTCTGATCCATAATTAGTATAGGTGCCATGTGAATTCCGATAAAGTTCACCAATTCTTGAGGAATAAGGAGCCACACTTTTGTAAATTTACAAATGGGGGGACATAAACGGAGGTTGATAGGGATGTTGCCCTTCATGAAGATGGCATATGATGAATAATTAAATAATGGTGGACAGGGATTATAAGTGTGACTCAGCCTTATCAGTTCTCATAAGATATCAATGGTTAGCCCCTGTGTGCTTACCTGCTTATTTCTAACTTCTTATTTCTAGGGTCATTTTTCTCCACCAAGTTTCTGATACATAAACTACCATTCCTTCCTGCTGTGACCAACAAAATTCTCATGTGTGTCTCAACTATTAGCTACTGTTGGCTTTTGACTTCCTTTGTTTGCATTTAGTTATTTATCATCGATTCTAAGATGTGACCATTTTTCATGTTTTGACATTTCAGAAGCCAACATGCACCTTTCAATTTGCGGGGTGTTAAAATAAGCCAAGAAACAGTGTTGACTTCATTATCATTATCAGTATACATACAGACATTATCAAAATGATGTATTTTGTGACATAATTGACATTGTAGGCCAAACTAGAAGCACTTTTTATTAGTTTAAATAAAATGGTAAGATACCAAAGATGTCATCAAAAATTGGCAGAAGTACTTCCATATATGTACATATATGTATATATAAATAGTGATGTGACATGATTTACATTCTACAACTTGCTTCAACCTCAGTTATTTCTTAAATATATATTTTAAGCAAAAGTTTTCACTTCCTGTTCTTTTTCTGTTTTTACATAGCAGCTTTATTGAGTATGCCTCATGTAATATAGAACTTCTCAATTTCAGTACATTTTAAAACTTCTGAAAATCTAACTCCAATTCATTTCAAAATGTTACCATAACTCAAAAAAGAATTCTTTTACCCATTTGCAGGTAAGCTCCATTCTATAATCCAACCTAAGACAACTATGGATATAGACTTATCTTTTCTCTTTATTTCATGTAAGTAGAAACACAATATATGTTCTTCTGTGCCTAAACTTTTTCCACTTAGTGCAACACTAAGGCATCTTTTGCAGCATACATAATAATTAATAACAGAAATAAATATGATTAGCTACAATGAGCACCAAACTCTTTCCATGACAGGCTGTCCTGCTTAGCCATAACATGACCAGGTTGGAAAAGCATATACTTCATCATTAGAGATGACTGAGTTTAAATTTTGTTCCCTGAAAACTGTGCTTATTTTCATTAAGTCTCAGTTTCTTCAAAAGCAGAGAAATTAATACCTGACTTTCAGGGTTATTGTAATGATTAAGTAAAATTAAACTTCAACATGCTACTAAGTTATACACATTTATTATACTTATTAATATTGTATTTATCACATTATCAAGAATTATTATATTCAGGGTTGGTGATAAAGAGATGTTATTTGTATCAGAATTATTGAATGTGAAGAACAAATAAAAAGAAAAAGAAATAAGAAATTAAAACAGTAACATATTTTACCCCTATTTACATCTTCCGTAGTTTCCATCACTCATTTCCCCTCTTTCAAAATATATTCCAAACTATGTCACTGCCATAGAATCTGTTGTTTTTCAAAGAAAAATTGTTTTATATGATTTTTCCCCAAAAGTCTTAGTAAGTTTGAAAAATTGTAGTTTTTTTCTTGCAAATGTATAAGTTAGACTTATTCAAGTGAAGAAAGCCTGAAGAAGCTCACAATCGTTCCTTGAAGGAGATGGGATGCTCAGGGATCTTGAAGCTCTTTCTAGACATGCTTGAGAGCACTGTCTCAGGAAAGGACAATGACAGCTATTTTATTTTTCTCCAATATAAATGTGAAGACATTGCAAGATGTCCATCAGCAAACAAAAACTATGAAAAATTCTATATTGTATTTAGCATATTTCTTTGTCTCTTCAAATTGTTCCCCAATGATAAAAAATGTCCAATATCAGACTGGGCTGCCTTAGAACATAGTTACCCTCCATCATTGAAAGTCAGGTTAAAAAATTGAATGACCATTAAAAAAGACAATATTTCTCAAAGGGCTTGGGAGATAGAGGGTCTCAGAACTTTTTTCATTCAGAAAAATATCAATTCTATTGGGCATTTTAAAGAGTTTCAAGGGCATTACAATTAATGGAATGTTAGGATGACAGGAGAACTATTTTGGAGTGTGAATGATTGCAACAAATGGTCTTTTTAAAATTTTTTCCTTGGAAAAACTACCAAAATGATACCTGTGGCCCTGGAAATATTGTTATTTTATAGTTAACAAAAGGGAAGGCAACTGCTTCGAAAGTGAATGTTTTTGCTTCAAGAATCTGAATCTGAATATATAAATCAAGAGAGATGAAAAAAGCTATACAGCTTAGACATCTGTTGTCTTTTAGAATATTTTTCTTCTCATCACATTTTGTCTCTTCTCATCACATTTTGTCTCTTCTCAGAATAAAACACCTATTCCTTTGGAGGATTTACCTTCCTCATATTCATGTAGGTCTGGGAAGTCTGTAACTTGAATATCTTGACCATCGAAATAGAAATGTAACCAATAATTGCTAGTCATTGAACCTCATGCCCCTTTTGCTGCTTTCATAGTGATTAATAAGTTATGTGTCCATTACCTATAAACCTGCTGGCAGTCCTTGCCTCTCTTCTTGATTTATAAAATTCAGATACTGTAACCCTTCATTTAACTGAAGCTACAGTTTTCCTTCCAGAAGCAACAAAACTTAAAGCAAAACACAAATCACAAATGATCTTGGAGGCTGAATGAAAGTACAGAGAATAAAAACTGATGCTTTTTACTTGAGAAGTTTAAGAGGCCAAGTCAACCCCAGATTTCCTCAGGTAAGTGAGCTAATAGTTCCTTTTTTTTTTTTTTTTTTTTTGCTTGCTTGAATTGGATCTGTATCTTAGATCACTTTAACCCTGAATAATACTGTCAATGTTAGACTGATAGTTAATCTTCCAAGGGACAAATTCTAACATACAGTTAGAATTGGTTGAATCAAGGTGGGTCCATAAGCCATGAAGATTCCATTACTGCTAACTAAGGAATTTTGATGATAACAGTAATGATTGTTATTGAGCCATGTTTCAACTGTCATCCACTGAGCTTCCAAGGATGTTTTTAAAGATGCTTGAGTTCTGTTCAGTATAATAGAAAAATAGCCAAAACGTAGAGTATATAGGCTGCTTGAAACCTTCTTTCTGAAGCTATTATATAAAAAAAGATTCTGTTATGCTAACACATTTTCTAGAAAAAGAGTGTAGCAGAATTTTTGACAAGAAATGAGTGTTTACTCAGCTACAGAAAAAGAGAAACCAGATTCCCTTGACTTGCAAATGTATCATATTGAGCACCAAATAATGTGAAAAGGTAGTGATTGCATTGCAACTCCCTTTTTGGGGGGGGCACACAAAAGACAAAGAGACAATTTGCCAATTCCTAACTGCTCCAGACAAATACTGTTTTGGTGTCCAAGAAAAGTACAGGCCTACTATTGGAGGACCCAAGATGGCATTTAGGGTAGGGATTCAGAAATCTTAATTTCCATGACTCCAGAAACCACCTTGAGAGGTCAAGGCTACACTTGGGTAATTCTGATTGCTTCTTGACAAAATAATAACCCATCAACACATTACATGTACATAAAATTCAAAGGTTGACCCTTAAATCAGCTTTGAATTGCACCTAACAGCTGCAAAAATTCTGTACGGCAGTCAGCAAGGCATGTCCACTCTGGGAATAAAGCCCCTGACCATTTCTTTTTCTTTTTTTCTCTTTTTTTTTTCCTCCCAAGGAGCAGAAGACAGAGCATCAATCAGAATCACACTCTGCAATATCTTGGACTCCCTAATCCATGGAAAACCTCCCTACTCTGTGCTGCACTGAGAGAAGTGGTATGCCATTTCTCCCCACAAGCTGGATCCAAAGCTGCCTGCATGAATCTGCAGAACTAACAAGTGAGCATCATGCACCAAACACAGCTCCCCTACCCATCCCCCAAGAACATAATCCAGCACAGGCACTGGGCAGACTGAACCCCCAAAACAATACTGAAAAGCATAATCAGCAAACTGTAACCTAATACCAACAGCAGAAGTGGGAGTGGAATGCTGAACCTCCCTGGAGAATTGGGGGAGGGGGATGGAGGCAAGGAGCTGAACTCTCAATGCTGAACATTCATGAACAAATATAGGAAAAGTAACAAAGGCTGAGAGTGGGGGTGGGGCAACAAGCCAACCTCCCAGAGGAGCTGAACTAGCACCCAGCAGAGGTCAGGAAAGGCACAAAGAGCAGAGGTTTGACAACAAGCAAACCTCACAAAGTGATGCATGCGGTGGATTCTGGTCTCCCGGGAGAGAAGGCAGTATTCAAAACAGAATTGCTCCACCTTGCTGGAGGAGGAACTAACCAGAGTTGCAGCTGTAGGACAAAGCAGTGGCAACCTTGTGAAAGCAATAACAGCTCTGCCCACTCTACAGGAACTGGCAGAGTTACCTCAGCTCCCAATTGCAACTTGCCCTGTGGACAGAAGGAACAAAATACTACTCACAAGGCAGTCACCTGGGAGACCACATCAGAACTCCCACTTGTACACCAATACCAGAAATGGAAACTTAAGGAATAACTCCAGAAATTTTACTGAATAAACATTTTTTTGTTCCTGTACCTGGTGGTTTATTTTTTCTGTATTATTAATTTCACCATCGCTACTTTCTTATCCCTATTCTCACCCCCTTTACTTTCCCTCCTTTTCCTGTGCTACAATCCATTGTTCTCCCTTCCAACAACTCTTTCTCCCCCTTCTCATCCACTTTCTCCCCCTTTATTCACCATCCCCAATATCCTTTCCCAACCTGTCACCACACTACCCCTCCCTCCTGCACACTCACCACCCACTGACTAGCCTACTGTACAAAGTGAACACAACCCAAGACCCCTAAAATCATTGACACAAGCACCCTCTACTACAACAGAAATATGCACAAACATGCACAAGAGTCAAAACTCAGCAGCCCCCATACCTCTTTTTTTAGTTCCACCCCCCACACATTTTTTAGTGCCTCCTTTACCAGTGACCCAGGTTTCAATATTTAGCCTAATACCCACCAAGCCCCCAAATCCCATTGTTTATAGATATTAACACCAAGTGATTTTCTACATAATATATAACATCTGGTTTGGTATTGTACCTGTGAATTTGTCATTGTTAAATTGCATCTCCAGGCCATGGAGAGAAATTGCACACTAGCCTAGATAAAAGCCAAGTTAGTCACAACACAAAAATTAAATCAAGGGAGAAAAAACAGGTAATTTAAACCATGAACAAGCCTATCAAGAACATAAATACACAGCACCAGGTGGAGCAATGGGAAGAAAAAAAAAGGATGGAAACTACACTCCTCAAAAAAAAAAAATTCAATAGAAGATTTAGTGGAAAATGATACCCAGTTCCTGACCCCAACAAAACAGTGATAAATGAAACTAAGAGGCCCAGTTATGCCCATTAAAAAAAACCTAGAAAGAGGAAATCTTGGAAGAAATCATGGAGAAACTCATGGAAAAGATACTAGACATGTTTAATCAGAATGTACAAGATGCACTCAAGAAATTTCAACATACCAAAAATAAAGAAAATGAAAAGACACAGAAAGATATAAATGAACTCAGTGAAGACTTCAGCACATACCAAAGTAAAGCAAAGGACATTACTTTAAAAAAAGAGATGTATGAATTAAAGATAAAAAAACAAAATATAAAAGAGGAGTTGAACAAAGATATGGAAAACCTCAGAGAAAAAAATCAAACAGAAATCCTGGAAATAAAAAGTACCTTTAATCAAATGCCAAACACAGTGAAAGGCCACTCTAGCAGACTAAAACAAGTAGAAGACAGAATCTCAGACTTTGAGGATGAAATAGAAATTAAAGAAAAAATCTTAGTCAGACAACTAAAAGCTGTGAAATGTATATGCCAGAATTCAGCAATTCTAGCAAAAGGCCAAACCTGAGAATCAGGAGCATTGAAAAAGGAGAAGAGATGCAAGCCAAGGGGATATGTAATATATTCAAGAAAATAATAACAGAAAATTTCTCAAATCTTGAGAATGTTTTGCCCATTCAAGTACAGAAGCCTCCAGGACACCAAAAAGACTTGACCAAAATATAACCTCCCCATGACATATTATCATTAAAACAACAAGCACAGCAAATAGAGAAAGAATATTGAATGCTGTAAGAAGGAAAAAAACAAATAATGTATAAAGGTAAAGCCATCAAAATCACAGCAGATTTATCAACAGAAATCTTAAAAGCAAGATGGGGATGGAGGGAGCTATTTTGGGCACTGGATGAAAATAAATTCAGCCCAAGGTGATCCTATGTAGCAAAGCTATCATTCAAAATTGACACAGCAATAAAAATCTTCAATGATAAACAGAAACTAAAACAATATATGACCACCAAGCCACTACTACAGAAGATTCTACAAGGAATTCTGCACACAGAAGATGAAAGTACACAAAACCATGAGATATAGGAAAGTATAAAACCAGAGGAGAAGAAAAGACAAGGAATCAGAGAGTAGCACTGATTTGGTTGCACACAATTAAATCTTAAAACATCAAAACAACTAAGTGGTAGGAATCACCACAAACCTATCAATATTAACACCGATCATCAATGGACTCAACACCCCCATCAAAAGACACCAATTGGCAAACTGGATTAAAAAGGAATATCCAACAATCTTTTGTTCACAAGAAACTCATCTTATTTACAGAAATAAACACTGGTTTAGGGTGAAATGCTTGAAGATTTACCAAGCCAATGACCTCAAAACAGGCAGGCATATCAATACTTATATCAGATAAAGTAGGCTCACTTATATTTGTCAAATGAAACAAAGAAGGACACTTCATATTAATAAAAGTTACAATACATCAAAAGGAAATAACAATTATCAACCTGTATGCATCCAATGTCAGTGCACCCAATTTCATCAAACATACACTAAAGGAACTAAAGCACATATAGACTCCAAAACAGTGGTAATGGGAGATATCAATACCCCTCTATCACCAATAGATAGGTCATTCAAACAAAAACTCAACAAAGACATCCTAGAACTCAATTACACCGTACCTCAAATGGACCTAATGTATACAGAAATGGACCTGATATCTATAGAATATTTCATCTGACACCAGCACAATATACATTCTGGTCTGCAGTCCCTGGAATTTTCTCGAAAATAGGTCATCTCTTAGGACACAAAGCAAGCCTCAGCAAATACAAGAAAATAGAATTAATCCCTTATATTCTATCTGATCACAATACAATGAAACTAGAACTCAACAACAAAAGCAATAGCAGAAAATACGCAAATAATTGGAAGCTGAACAACACATTGCTCAATGATTATTGGGTCACTGATGAAATAAAAGAGGAAATCAAAGGTTCTAGTAATTAGTGAAAATGAAAATACCACCTACCAGAACCTATGGGACACAGCAAAGGCAGTCCTAAGAGGAAAGTTTATAGCCATGAGTGCAGATCTTAAAAGGACAGAAAGATCTCAAATAAATACCCTAATGCTACATCTCAAACTCTCAGAAAAACAAGAACAACAAAACTGAAATCAAGCAGAAGAAGAAAAATAATAACAACAATGGCCAAAATTAATGAAATAGAGACCAAAAACCATATAAAGAATCACTGAAACAAGAAGGTGTTTCTTTGAAAAAATAAAGAAGATGGACAAGCCCCTGGCAAAGCTGACTAAAATGAAGAGGGAAAAGATCCAAAGTAGTAAAATCAAACACAAAAAGGAGAGATAACAGCAACACCAAAGAAATCCAGGGAATCATCAAAGACTATTTTGAGAGCCTATAAATTTCCAATAAATTGGAAAATCTTGAAGAAATGGGCAGATTTCTAGATACTTAGGGACATCCAAAACTGAACCAAAAAGATATTAACCACTTAAACAGACCTATAATGCATAATGAAATTGAAGCAGTAAAAGAGTTTCCCAAAAACGAAAAGTCCAGGACCTGATGGATTCTCTGCTGAATTCTACAGACCTTTAAAGAAGAACTAATACCAACACTCCTTAAACTTTTCCACAAAAAAGAAATGTAAGGAACACTGCCTAACTCATTCTATGACTATAACTAGTATTATACTCATCCCAGTACCAAACAAGAACACATGCAAACAGGAGAACTACAGGCCAATGGCCTTAGTGAACATCGAGTCAAAAATTCTCAATAGAATAATGGCAAACTGAATCCAACAACATATCAGAAAGTTCATTCACCATGAAGTCAACTTCATCCTAGGGATATAGGGATGGTTCAACATACACAAATCAATGAATGTAATACAGCATATTAATAGAAGCAAAGCCAAAAATCACTTGAACATCTCAACAGATACAAAAAAAAAAAAGAAAGAAAGAAAAACCCTATCGTAAGATTCAACACCATTTCATTACATGATAAAAGATGTAAGAAAACTAGGAATAAAAGGAATGTAACTCAACATTATAAAGGCTGTATATGACAAACCTATGGCTAACATCATACTTATTGGGGAAAAACTGAAACCATTTCCACTAAAGTCAGGAATGAGAAAGGGATGCCCACTCTCCCTACTCCTATTCAGCATAGTCCTGGAATTTCTAGCCAGAGCAATAAGGCAAGAAGAAAAATAAAAAGAATACAAATAAGTAAAGAAATAGAAAACATATCCCTATTTACAGATGACATGAACCTTTACCTCAAAGACCCAAAAAATTCTACCCTAAACTCCAGGACAACATAAACAGCTTCAGGAATGTAGCAGGATACAAAATTAACTTACAAATAATGAACAAATTGAGAAAGAATGTAGGAAAACAATTCCATTTACAATTACCTCAAAAAAAAAAATCAAATACCTAGGAATAAAGTTCACAAAGGATGTAAACAACTTCTACAAGAAGAACTCCAAACCACTGAAGAAAGAGACTGAAAATTACTACAGCAGGTAGGTAGATCTCCCAAGCTCATGGATTAGCAGAATCAGCATAGTAAAAAATGGCTATGCTACCAAAATTGATCTACATGTTCAATGCATTTCCCATCAAAATTCCACTGACATTCATCACAGAGATAGAAAAATCTACCTTAAAGTTCATTGGAAACACAATAAACCATGAATAGCCAAAGGGCCACACTGAGCAAAAGGGTCAATACTGAGCAAAAAAAGCAATGCTGGAGGTATCACAATATCTGAGTTCAAACTATACTACAGAGCCATAGCAAGAAAAACAGCATGGTACTGGCACAAAACAGATATGAAGACCAGTGGAACAGAAGAAAGGACCCAGATATGAGTCTGTGCAGCTACATCCACTTCATTTTTGACAAAGGTACCAAAAGCATGTGATGGAGAAAGACAGCCTCTTCAACAAATGTTGCTGAGAAAAGTGGTTATCTGCCTGGAGACAACTGAAAGTAGATATAAGCCTATCACCCTGTATTAGTATCAACTCAAAGTGGATTAAAGACCTTAATATCAGACCTGAATCCTTGCAGTTAGTACAGGAAAGAGCAGGGAATACTCTTGTAGCAATAGGTTTAGGCAAGGAATTCCTCAGTAGAATTCAAGTGGAACTAAAAAAAGGATGCACAAATGGAACTACATGAAATTAAAAAGCTTCTGCACAACAAAAGAAATGGTCTATAATTTGAAAAGACCACCAACAGAGTGGGAGAAAATCTTTGCTAGCTATACATCAGACAAAGGACTGATAACCAGAATATACAGGAAATGCAAAATCTAAGCTCCCCAAAAATGAATGAACCAATAAAGAAGTGGGCAATTGAACTAAACAGCACTTTTTCAAAGGAAGAAGTCCAAATGGCCAAAATACACAGGGAAAAATGCTCACCATCCTTGGCCATAAAGGAAATGCAAATCAAAACCACAATAAGATTCCATCTCATTCCTGTTAAAATACCTATCATCAAGAACAACACCAACATCAAATGTTGACGAGGATGTGGGGTAAAGGAACCCTCATACACTGCTGGTGGGAATGTAAGCTGGTGCAACCAGTTTGGAAAATTTCTTAAAAAAGTAAACATAGATTTCCATATGATCCAGAAACACCACTTCTAGGGATATACCCCAAAAAATGTGACTTGTTATTACAAAGGCACCTGCACACCCATGTTTATTTGAGCACTATTCACAGTAGACAAGCTATGGAATCAGCCAAGATATACCACTAGTGACGAATGGATTAAGAAGGTGTTGTATTAGTACACAATGGAATTTTATTCACCCACAAAGAATGAGATTTTGCCATTCACAGGCAAATGGATGGACCTGGGGAACATCATCTTAAGTGAAGTTAGTCAGGCTCAGAAGACCAAAAATCGCATATTCTCCCTCATATGTGGATTATAGTCCTAAAATAAACACAGTAATATTGCTGGACAATGGTCACACACTAAGGGGACAATGTACACAGGAAGAATAGAGAAAGAGAAGGAAACTTAAAACTTGAATGTGGTTGATGTGCTCACCTTAGAGGAGTGAATATAGTAATCTTAAACTGACAGAGGCCACTATGGGAAGGGGGTGAAGAAGTAGTGAAGAGGTCTGGTAGAGATGAACCTATGGGGATTGTAACACTCATGTGCATGGAAGTAAAGCTAAGAATCTCTGTACAGCCATCTTTCACTAAAACTAGCAAAATCACTATGTCTTTCTCATTATCTCATGTTTTCTCTTCAACAGAATTGGAGAACAATAGGGTGCAACAGGTTCTGCCTGTTATCTGGTGTGGGGAGGGGCTTGGGCTGTGTGCCAAACATTGTATACATATGTGAGTAAATGTGAACACAATAAAATAAAGACAAAAAGGAAAATTACATACACAGAGACAATTAGTTTGAGATCAAAATCACTTGCCACTGACAGATCAGAATTTCAAAAGTAGAATATATGGTGAAAGACCATTATAAACTAATGGAGTACCCAAAAGTTGGCACAGAAGGCAGTCAATTGTGTTTTCTGAGATTTGTCTGAGAGAGAAAACCCAAACTTTCTGGTGGTAATAATACTCTAAATTAGAGAAAGGGAAGCCATCTGTAGCATAGGAGAGGAAAATGAATATAGAGAAGTAGGTTAGGTTATACATTTTCTTTTCATTATTACTAAAGAATTGTATACTAATTGTAATGATTATTGATCCATTGGAATAACAATTACACAGAACATAGCTGGATGGTAGATCCAGGACTTGTTGCTGAATATGGTAACTGAATCTCAATCTCTATGTCTGAGCTTTGGTACAAGCTCCTATTTTAGTTATATTAAGAACAACTCTATTATGGTAGTGTGAGAATCAACTGAAGTTAGGTCTTTTCAGTCAAAGGAGTCAATCTAAAACTATCATTGTGTAGATGCCAGCTAACCTTCCTGAGCTGCTGCCTACATGCTTTGTGAAATTTTGCTTGACCTTGCAAGTTTCTTGTGGTCAAACAAAGAGCTGTTTATCTATATGTCCTATCTTAAACTGCTTGCTTAAAGATGAATATTGCCCAAAAGAATTTTCTTGTTCTCCTTGCTTCAAGGTCCCCCTTACCTCACATGCCCCCTTTTCTAAGAAACCAATCAGAAAGATTGTGAACCCTAACCCATCCATCAGGGTGAGGGGCAGAGAGAGATAAAAACTGAGCTGACTCCCCACTCAGTGTGCTCTGTCTGTCAGACTATGGTCTGTGGATAGACACCTTTTGCAGAAGTAAAATTTTTCTTTTTGCCTTGCTGAGTGACTCCCAAGTGTTTCTTTGATCATCTTTTGGGAATGGCATTTTTAATATCAGGAAAGTAAATTTTTGAAATATATTTATGTAAAAATAAATAGAAAAATGTTCTAATGAACCAAGCCTTGTATGCACATATGAATAATAAAAGAAAAAAAAATTGTATAATCCAAAAAAAAAAAAAAAGAAAAATGTTCTAAATACAGTTGTTTAATATCCATAAAGAGATATTTATATTGCTGGACAGGTTTCCACTAAATGCTAGTAAATTAATTTTTTTTTTTTGGCTGTACTGGGGTTTGAACTCAGAGTCTACACCTTGACCCATTCCACCAGCCCCTTTTTTCTGTGAAGAGTATTTTCGAGATAGGGTCTTGTGAACTATTTTCTTGAACTGGCTTCGAACCACGATCCTACTGATCTTTGCTTCCTAGTAGGTAGGATTACAAGCAGGAGCCACCAGCACTAAGCATAAATTAATCTTCAACAGGAGAATTTCAGGGATCAGTTGAAAAAGTTTTGGGGCATACTGAAACTTTTTCATTGCTCTTAAAATCAAACAATGTTGGCAATTGTTAGGGTCCAAGAATCCTATTCCTCCAAGAGACAGAGAGTCACGCATGAATGCAATCAACAAAGCAGAGTTTATTGAGCTGGCAAGCCAGGGTCAAGCTCCCACACAGACACACAGGTCCGATTGGGCAGACAAGACCCCGAGCCTCTTTAGGGAAGATCTTTTATATAGGCCCCTACCGGCCATTACAGCAAAAGCCCGCACAGTACATAGCCAATGAGTTTGTAACATCACATACATTTCCAGCCTATCCATTTAAGAGTACATTACTTCTTAGCCTATAGATTGAAGGGTCAGTATTCGCGCACAGGGTTACATTTAGCAAGCAGGCAGGGCACATCTTGCAAGTACTTCTAGTCATCTTTCGCAATCTGCTCACATTCCTCACATTCCTCACATTCCACCTGCCCCCATCCTGTTTATCTTATCCTGCACGGGGCATCCTGTGCTGGCTTTACTGGTTTCTGCTATGGGGATCTGCTGGGGCAAAGGGCACATCCTTTCACAATGATAAGTAAAACTCAAGTTGTATTTCCCAGCAAAAAATCACCAAGAAGTTGGGTCTTCAAAGATAAGGATTCTGTGTTCTGTGATGCTTGTAAAAACTGCATACACTTACCAAGAGATATATGATTAAAAGGATAAAAATAAGATCTATTAGAAAAGGTCAACAGAATTTAGAAGGAGAAAGAAAACAATATGTCAAGATTTTGTTTGCCTGTGGCAAAAAAAGAAAAAGAACTTTCTGAAAACCCACAAAGATAGGACAATTGCATGCTAATTTCCTACCAATTAGAAATGGTAAAAGGATGTCAATGAGCTCCCTAAATTGCTGTTATTTTCTGTTTTCATTAAGGTTTTAAAATTATCCTTTTATTCTACTCACCAGAATTTCATTATTCCCCCCATTTTTGTCTGAAATTATGATTCAAATTCAAAGGCATAATTAGGAAAGAAGAATTTGAAAAACTGACAATTTCTTTTCAATAGGAAATCTTCTCACTGAGCAATTCAATCCATTCAGAAGCAACTACAGTAAAGCTTTCCTTTAACAATCAATATTGTTCTCCACTAAGGCTCTGACCTCACCAGAGTGATTAGTCCTGCTGGTTTTGTCACTTTTCCCAAACAATTGTTTTAATTTTAAGTGCTTTGCTATCTAAAGGTATAGCATATCTGTCAATAAATATTAATACCCACTTAATACCCATGTAGCCATTCTGGATCAATGGATGAGATTTGAGTTTAATCTTCAAATTTTACAAAAAAAAGAAAAAAAAAATGAAATCAGAGGCAATATAATCAATGTAAATAAAAAGCCCCAGGAGGTCATCCTACTGGCCATTTGCTCCTGATTCTCTACCAAGTATTCTACCTTGGACTTTCTTTTTCATCTTATTGTAAGAATCCTATTAAATTAATTTAAATGGAATTACCAATGCATGATAACTGATCCCTTTTGATGTGTGACCCAATTCTTCATCTCCAACTCCTGGTATCTGTTCACCTGGGCTGCCATCAGCAAGAATCTGTAACAGGTCAGCTCCTCAAAGGGAGTTGTCTTTGGAAGATTTCAGTAAGATGGACAACTCTTCCTAATCCTTTTACTTAAAAAAAACAAAAAGACCACTAGGTGGTTAAGATGTTCACTGATAAATCTTCCTTTTAAATTTACAAAACCCAGAAAATCCAGTAACTTTTATAATGTCCCTTAGTCTTCAGTTGGATGAAATATATCTGTCTAAAAAGAACCACATAGGAACAGGCCCCTGGAGATGGAGATTCAGAGCAATGTTCCAGAAAACAAAAAGAGAGAGACATATACCCTGGATGACTAAGATCCTGCTCAGCATGTAGCCTTTCTGTCTTGCTTCTCCTTTCCCTCCCTATGAAAGCCCTTTTGATATACAATAGAAATAGCATAAAGAGCCAGAAAACAGGTGCAGAACCTTATCTGGATACATTTTGCCAAACATCCTGCTCCACCATTGTCCTTGAGAACAGATGACTACATTGGAGGCTATGGTTGGGGTCATTGTCAATGACTCCAACAGGGCTTTTCCTATCTCTAGAGGGTAGCCAGAGGCCCAATTTACATCTAAGAATAGCTGCAGTTTCATGTATTCTCCATCTTGATTCTTAGGGAAACCACTCTCCCTTCCCTAGTTCTGGGGAATGCATATCCACAATTGTGTACATATCTTTTTTTTTTTAATTTTTATTTTTTTATTATTCATATGTGCATACAATGCTTGGGCCATTTCTCTCCCCTGCCCCCACCCCCTCCCTTACCACCCACTCCACCCCCTCCCTCTCTTCCCCACCCCCTCGATACCCGGCAGAAACTATTTTGCCCTTATCTCACGTACATATCTTTAATGTGATCATTAAACCCTATCCATAAAAGTACATAGGGCCAGGCATGCAGTGCACTTGACTGCTTGATCAAGTTGCTCACCTGTAGTATTCTTTGAAATTATATTCACTTCTGCATCAATGCAATCTAGTTTTTGTTTAAATAAATCTCTTCTGTTAAAAATTCCTCTGTGTGTCTGTCCCTGAGTTATTTATTTGGAAAGACCAAGATTCTGCCATTCATCTTTCTTGACAATTTGTACTCCTAAGTCCCCCAAGAAAGAACTTTGAGGCCAAGAACCTCTATCTTCTCAAGATTACCATCCTGTGAATAAACCTGCTTTCTTTCTACCAGCTACTTCTCTGAAATATTGGTCTTTGAGCAGTGGTTGGTCTTTAATTACAATAACAAATTGTGTTTGGTAAGTTTAGTCAAATCCCCTGCCTGGAGTGTTTTCCCTTAGGGATGTCCCATTCACTGACTTCCACCCTGCCCCTTAGCTGCAAGTCCCTGATTATTCTTCTATACTCAGAATTGACCTCAGCTCTACACCTGAGGTGACTTTTCCCATTTTGGAATAGTTTCTGAATAAAATCTATTTCTTGTGCTTTACTATCTAGGTTTGATTTTCTTTAAAATCCATTGTGCCATTTCTTTTCCCTCAGGTTATTAAAATTAAACTGACCTAGCAGGCATCATTGGTTTATAACCTTCTGTTCCACCTCTGAATTCAAATTTGCAAATCTCTATTCTTAAAGTTAATGAAAGGGTCCTGAATAAGCTACCTACATTGCAGAGGTTATTTTGCACTAAAGAGATTTGAGTTTGTGAAAATTCTTATCTGCTTGAAAACAGTCTCTCAAATAACTTGACTGTCATAAAAACCTTCCTGGAGGCAACCATCTCTAACATTGTCTTTTCATACAAAATAATTTGGCACTTCTCTCAAAGTTACACTGTCATAAAAATTATTATATTCTCCATCAATTCTTCTAAGGGCTCATTTGTTTTTTGTAAAAAAATTCCAGAAATGCATTTGTTTTCCCATAAGTGCCCCACTCCCATTCAGGCATTTGTATCATTATATAATCAAGGCTGGTCTAGTCCTAGGGTTGCTATTTCATTGTGCACCATCACCTTCAGATCCCCAACCCCATTGGAGAAGTTATTTGTTTCAATGAATTACCTCCGCTTTTTCTAAGCTCTAATAGGATGGTATATAAGCTTCAAATTCTAACCAGTAAGTCACATTTGGTGAACTTTAATGCATACATAATTGAATTACTTTTTTTTTTTTAATTTTATTATTCATATGTGCATAAAAGCCTTGGGTCATTTCTCCCCTCTGCCCCCACCCCCTCCCTTACCACCCACTCTGCCCCCTCCCTCTCCCCCCCACACCCTCAATACCCAGCAGAAACTATTTTGCCCTTATTTCTAATTTTGTTGTAGAGAGAGGATAAGCAATAACAGGAAGGGACAAGGGTTTTTGCTGGTTGAGATAAGGATAGCTATACAGGGTATTGACTCACATTGATTTCCTGTGCATGTATGTTACCTTCTAGGTTAATTCTTTTTGATCTCACCTTTTCTCTAGTTTCTGGTCCCCTTTTCCTATTAGCCTCAGTTGCTTTTAAGGTATCTGCTTTAGTTTCTCTGTGTTAAGGGCAACAAATGCTAGCTAGTTTTTTAGGTGTCTTACCTATCCTCACCCTCCCTTGTGTGCTCTCGCTTTTATCATGTGCTCAAAGTCCAAAGTCCAATCCCCTTGTTGTGTTTTCCCTTGATCTAATGTCCACATATGAGGGAGAACATACGATTTTTGGTCTTTTTGGCCAGGCTAACCTCACTCAGAATGATGTTCTCCAATTCCATCCATTTAGCAGTGAATGATAACATTTCATTCTTCTTCATGGCTGCATAAAATTCCATTGTGTATAGATATCACATTTTCTTAATCTATTCATCAGTGCTGGGGCATCTTGGCTGTTTCCATAACTTGGCTATTGTGAATAGTGCCGCAATAAACATGTGTGTGCAGGTGCCTCTGGAGTAACCTGTGTCACAGTCTTTTGGGTATATCCCCAAGAGTGGTATTGCTGGATCAAATGGTAGATCAATGTCTAGCTTTTTAAGTAGCCTCCAAAATTTTTCCAGAGTGGTTGTACTAGTTTACATTCCCACCAACAGTGTAAGAGGGTTCCTTTTTCCCCCGCATCCTCGCCAACACCTGTTGTTGGGGGTGTTGCTGATGATGGCTATTCTAACAGGGGTGAGATGGAATCTTAGCGTGGTTTTAATTTGCATTTCCTTTATTGCTAGAAATGGTGAACATTTTTTCATGTGTTTTTTGGCCATTTGAATTTCTTCTTTTGAGAAAGTTCTGTTTAGTTCACTTGCCCATTTCTTTATTGGTTCATTAGTTTTGAGAGAATTTAGTTTTTTAAGTTCCCTATATATTCTGGTTATCAGTCCTTTGTCTGATGTATAGTTGGAAAATATTTTCTCCCACTCTGTGGGTGTTCTCTTCAGTTTAGAGACCATTTCTTTTGATGAACAGAAGCTTTTTAGTTTTATGAGGTCCCATTTATCTATGCTATCTCTTAGTTGCTGTGCTGCTGGGGTTTCATTGAGAAAGTTCTTACCTATATCTACTAACTCCAGAGTATTTCCTACTCTTTCCTGTATCAACTTTAGAGTTTGTGGTCTGATATTTAGATCCTTGATCCATTTTGAGTTAATTTTGGAATAGGGTGATATACATGGATCTAATTTCAGTTTTTTGCAGACTGCTAACCAGTTTTCCCAGTAGTTTTTGTTGAAGAGGCTGCTATTTCTCCATTGTATATTTATAGCTCCTTTGTCAAAGATCAGTTGGTTATAGTTGTGTGGCTTCATATCTGGGTCCTCTATTCTGTCTCACTGGTCTTCATGTCTGTTTTTGTGCCAGTACCATGCTGTTTTTATTGCTACTGTTTCATAATATACTTTGAAGTCAGGTATTGTGATGCATCCAGCATTGTCCTTTTGACTGAGTATTGCCTTGGCTATTTGTGGCTTCCTGTGTTTCCATATAAATTTCATGGTAGATTTTTCGATCTCTTTAATGAATGTCATTAGAATTTTGATGGGAATTGCATTAAACATGTAGATTGCTTTAGGGAGTATCAACATTTTTACTATGTTGATTCTACGAATCCATGAGCATAGGAGATCTCTCCACTTTCTATAGTCTTCCTCAATCTCTTTCTTCAGAAGTTTATAGTTTTCCTTGTAGAGGTCTTTCACATCTTTTGTTAGGTTTACACGTAGGTATTTGATTTTTTTTGAGGCTACTGTAAATGGAATTATTTTCATGTATTCTTTTTCAGTTTGCTCATTATTAGTGTATAGAAATGCTAATGATTTTTCTATGTTGATTTTATATCCTGCTACCTTGCTATAGCTATTGATGATGTCTAGAAGCTTCTGCGTAGAGTTTTTTGGGTCTTTAAAGTATACGATCATGTCATCTGCAAATAGGGATATTTTGACAGTTTTTATACCTATTTGTATTCCTTTGATTCCTTCTTCTTGCTTAATTGCTGTGGCTAGGAATTCCAGTACTATGTTGAATAGGAGTGGAGATAGTGGGCATCCTTGTCTGGTTCCTGATTTTAGAGGGAATGGTTTTAATTTTTCTCCGTTAAGTATAATGCTGGCTGTAGGTTTGTCATATATAGCTTTTATAATGTTGAGGTACTTTCCTTCTATTCCTAGTTTTCATAGAGCTTTTATCATGAAATGATGTTGGATTTTATCAAAGGCTTTTTCTGCATCTATTGAGATGATGAAGTGGTTTTTGTCTTTGCTTCTGTTAATGTGGTTTATGATGTTTATTGATTTTCATATGTTGAACCACCCCTGCATCCCTGCGATGAAGTCTACTTGTTCGTGGTGAATAATCGTTTTGATGTGTTGTTGAATTCTGTTTGCCATTATTTTGTTGAGGATTTTTGCATCAATGTTCATTAAGAAGATTGGCCTATAGTTCTCCTTTTTGGAGGTGTCTTTGCCTTCTTTTGGGATAAGTGTAATACTGGCTTCATAAAATGTGTTTGGCAGTTTTCCTTCCCTTTCTATTTTGTGGAACAGTTTAAGGAGGCTTGGTGTCAGTTCTTCTTTAAAGGTCTGTTAGAATTGAGCAGAGAATCCATCAGGTCCTGGACTTTTCTTTTTGGGGAGACTTTTGATTGCTGCTTCAATTTCATTTTGTGTTATAGATCTGTTCAGGTGATTAATGTACTCGTGGTTCAGTTTTGGATGATCATATGTATCTAGAAATCTGTCCCTTTCATTAAAATTTTCAAATTTATTTGAATATAGGTTCTCAAAGTAGTCTCTGATGATTTCCTTGACATCCATGGTATTTGTTGTTATCTCCCCTTTTGCATTCCTGATTCTACTAATTTGGGTTTTTTGTCTCCTCATTTTAGTCATGTTTGCCAGGGGTCTCTAGATCTTGTTTATTTTTTCAAAGAACCAACTTTTTGTTTCATTAATTCTTTGTATGTTTTTTTTGGTTTCTATTTCATTGATTTCAGCTCTTATTTTTATTATTTCTCTCCTTCTATTTGTTTTGGGATTTGCTTGTTCTTGTTTTTCTAGGAGTTTGAGATGTATCATTAGGTTATTGATTTGGGATCTTTCAGTCTTTTTAATATATGCACTCATGGCTATAAACTTTCCTCTCAGGACTGCCTTAGCTGTGTCCCATAGGTTCCAGTAAGTTGTGTTTTCATTTTCATTGACTTCTAGGAACTTTTTAATTTCCTCTTTTATTTCATCGATTTTCCATTCTTCATTGAGTAATGAGTTATTTAGTTTCCAGCTGTTTGCATGTTTTTTATCTTTACTTTTGTTGTTGAGTTCTACTTTTACTGCATTGTGATCAGATAGTATGCATGGTATTGTTTCTATTTTCTTGTATTTGCTGAGACTTGCTTTGTGCCCTAGTATATGATCTATTTTGGAGAAGGTTCCATGGGCTGCTGAGAAGAATGTATATTCTGTAGAAGTTGGATGAAATATTCTGTAGACATCTACCTGGTCCATTTGATCTATTGCATATTTTAGATCTTGGATTTCTTTATTGTTTTTTGTTTGGATGACCTATCTATTGATGATAATGGGGAGTTAAAGTCTCCTGCAACCACTGTGTTGGTGTTTATATACACTTTTAGGTCTTTCAGGGTGTGTTTGGTGAAATTGGGTGCATTGACATTGGGTGCATAGAGGTTGGTAATTATTCTTTCCTTTTGGTCTTTTCCCCTTTTATTAGTATGGAATGTCCTTCTTTATCTCGTTTGATCAATGTAGGTTTGAAGCCTACTTTGTCAGAGATAAGTATTGCTACTTTTGCCTGTTTTCAGGGGCCATTGGCTTGGTAAATCTTCTTCCAGCCTTTCATCCTTACCCTGTGCTTATTTCTGTCGATGAGATGGGTCTCCTGTAAGCAACAAATTGTTGGATCTTCCTTTTTAATCTATTTCATTAAGCGGTGCATTTTGATGGGTGAATTAAGTCCGTTCACATTATGCCTTAGTACTGATAGGTATGTGGTGATTCCTGTCATTTAGTTGTTTTAGTTGTTTGAAGATTTGATTGTGTGTACCTAACTTGATGTTACTCTTTACTGTCTTGCTTTTTCTTTTCCTGTGGTTTGGTGCTGCCTGCCTTTTCATGGTTAAGTTGGGTTTCACTTTCTTTGTCAGAATCCCTTGAAGAATCCTTTGTAGTGGTGGCTTTGTGGTCACATATTGTTTTAGATTCTGCTTATCATGGAAGACTTTTATTGCTTCACCTATTTTGAATGATAGTTTTGCTGGGTAGAGTATCCTGGGGTTGAAGTTATTTTCATTCAGTGCCCAGAAGATCTCACCCCACGCTCTTCTTGCTTTTAATGTTTCTGTTGAGAAGTCTGCTGTGATTTTGATTGGTTTACTTTGTATATTACTTGTTTTTTCTCTCTTACAGCCTTCAATATTCTTTCCTTAGTTTCTGAACTTGTTGTTTTAATGATGATATGTCGTGGGGTAGTTCTATTTTGATCTGGTCTGTTTGGTGTCCTGGAGGCCTGTTGCATCTGTATGGGAATATCTTTCTCTAGATTTGGGAAATTTTCTATTATTATTTTGTTAAATATATTATGCATTCCCTTCGCTTGCACCTCTTCTCCTTCTTCGATGCCCATGATTCTCAAGTTTGTTCTTTTGATGGAGTTGGTGAGTTCTTGCATTTTCTTTTCACAAGTCTTGAGTTGTTTAATTAATAGTTCTTCGGTTTTTCCTTTAATTACCATTTCATCTTCAAGTTCTGAGATTCTGCCTTTTGTTTGTTCTATTCTGCTGGATTGGCCTTCTGTTTTGTTTTGCAGTTCTGTTTCATTCTTTTTTCTGAGATTTTCCATATCCTGGCTGTTTTCCTCTTTTATGTTGTCTATTTTTGTCCTGAGTTCATTTATCTGTTTATTCATCATTTTCTCTCTTTCACTTTGGTGTTTATACAGTGCTTCTATGGTTTCTTTTATTTCTTCTTTTCTTTTTTCAAATTCTCTATTTTTGTAATCTTGGAATTTCTTGAGTGTCTCCTGTACATATTGGTAGACCCTATCCAGTATCATCTCTATAAAATTCTCATTGAGTACCTGTAGTATGTCTTCTTTTAAATTATTCTTGTGGGCTTCATTGGGTCCTTTGGCATAATTTATCTTCATTTTTTTGTAGTCTGGATCTGAGTTTCTATTTTCTTCATTCCCCTCTGGTTCCTGTACTAATTTTTTGCTGTGGGGAAACTGTTTTCCCTGTTTTTTCTGTCTTCCCGTCATTGTCTTTGGTGTTGTTACTGTCCCTGTACTGTGTGCAATTAAGTATTTTCTAGATTGTAATATTAACAATGGTAATATTTAGTATGGAATGGTGAGCTAAGATGGAAAGCAAGAAGTTAAAGAAATGGGAAAAACAAATACACAGGCTGGTGGGAGAAAACAGAACAATATGTCAGACAAGAAGATTTCAAAGGTATAAACAGGGAACTTTAGTGTACTAATCGATAGTAAGCTGAACAGACATTAGAGAGACAGAGAGAGGATTGAAAATCAAAAATAAAAAAAATGGTAAGAATAAAAATAAAAAATAAGTAAATGAAAGAAAAATCTATTTATAAAAATTTATTAAAATAAAATGAAGAAATAGAAAATTTAAAAAAACCAAAAAACCAACAAAACCCCAAGTTCAAATGCAGTGAAGTCACAGTCTCCAATCCTGGAGATGGTGCCTCAGATGTTGTTCTGTAGTTGTCTCATCAAAGGGGACGCATAAAGAAGAACAAAACTATACACACACGCACACAAATAACCCCACCAAGTGTCCCAAGTTCAAATGCAATACAGTTTCGGTAAGTTTTTCAGCTTGCAGGTGTAATTCGTTTGTTCTCTCATCAAAGGTAGGGAGACAAAGAAAAAAAAAAAAAGAGTCTGGAGACAGTTCTGAGAACTGTTTCTGCAACTGTGGCTTGCCTGCCAGCTGTTTTCAGCCTGCTGTTGCTGGAGGCGTTATTTATGCTGATCTCTGGGGTGAGCTTAGCACTCACCTGGACCTGCAGGCTTTGTTACTCAGATTTCTCCTGTGCGTGAGCCTCTGCTACATGCTTTCCCCTTTCCAAGCACTGGGAAAGGTGACACTGCACCAGCTTTCTCAGGCCTGCGTGTTGATTTACAGTTCATGTGGGAGGTGGGTCTTTCCCCATCTCCTGTGCAGTTTTCCTCCCACTGCCACTTTCACAAGCTTTCATGCTCCTGGTTACTGGGCGGTGCTGCTGCTCTTGCCAGCCCCATGTTTGTTTACAGCTCACGTGGGAAGTGGGTCTTCCCCTCTCTCCTGTCGAGTTTTCCTCCCTCTGCCACTCTCACCAGCTTTCCCGCTACTGGTTGCTGGGCATGCCTCGCCCCTGCTACCGCCAGAGGCTCTCCGGCCTGCCGGCTTGTTTATTTACAGTCCCAGGAAGGGTTCCCTTCCCCCAATCTTCGGCGCTTAGTGCGCCCCACCCTCTTTCCTGCATGTCTTATTTGTTCTTATTGCTTATTACTCAGTTTCTCTTTTTTTCCCCAGGTGGAGGTCAGTCTGTCCAGGGGGCTATGCTGCTCTGGCCCAGGCTTGTCTGTGGGAGTACCGTGGTTCTGCGAAGCTCACCTGGTCTGCGTCTTCCCAAGCCATCTGGGCGCCGGTGACTGGCAGCCAGGGGGCCCTACTTGTTTCTCCGTTTAACTTGAAGTGGAGATTCTCTGCGCTGGCTGGAGGTGTGGAGGGGTCAAAGTTATGCCTTTTCTCAGTGATTATGCCTGCAAAGTGTGTCTCCAGCGTCTCTCCAAGATTTCACTACAGGAGGCTCGCTTCCTGCTTCCTCCCTCTAGCCGCCATCTTGGAATTCTCTTGAATTTCTTTTTATTTGTCTTGCTAATCATTTTTTTCAGTTCAGCTTAGATATCCCAGAAGAGTATATATCTAAATAGAGTACAGGGAAGAGTAGAGAAACTGTTTCATCTTCATCAATAATATAATTTTTAGGCCAAGTCTCTTTTCCTTATGTATCCATAACTACATTCATAATCTATGCTTCCATTTTTGATTAACCCACATTCTTTAAGAATAAGAATCATATTTATTGTCAAAACTCCTTTATAACTTACATGAAGTAAAATGTGCATAAAATGAAAGAGTATGAAATAAATATCTGACAAATGCATGAAAGGAATATACAAATGATTGTTATCAGCCATCACATACAAAGACTGTCAGCACAGCCAGCTAGCTACACACCTAAGCTCCCAGATTTATCTCTAACACTCAATAACTTTTACTATATCATCAAGAGACAATGGTGTCTGAAACTTAGAAGAATCTCAGCTTCTTCTTAACAATTCATAGATAAAAGACACATATGAACTAAATATTTCAGTATTACTTATAGGATGGAGTGAAGAATGTGATTATATTCAAAGAAAGCATATTTATTTAATAGAATTGTCCTTGCTCGATTGCTTTCACTTAAGTTTGCTCACCTTTCTTTTTCTTCCTTCCTTCCCCCTCTTCTTCCCTCCTTCTTCCCACTCTTTCTTCCATAATTCCTTTCTTGTTCTTTTTGAAGTACTGGAATTTGAAATTATGTCCTCAAGCTTGCTAGGCAGGCACTCTATAATGCCCTAGACCCTTGTTTGTTTTAGTTATTTTTCAGTTAGGATCTTAAATTTTTGTAAATCTAGGTCAGCTTAGGATTTCTGCCAATGGCTCCTAGTGATTATAGATGTGCCCCACTATTCCTGGCTTGTTAGTTGAGATAAGAGTCTCACTAATTTTTTGCCAGGGCTGGACTTCAACCATAATCTTCCCAATCTCTGCCACCTGAGTAGTTGAGATCATAGACATGGGCCACCTCACCTGGCCCTTAGCTTCTCTTTTTCTGCATTATAGTATTCCAAATCTTGTTCTCTTCATTGCACATAAACAATTTGTATTGTAGCTATTGTTATTATTATTATCATTATTATTTTGGTCTACTTATATTGCTTACTTGCCTCCATGCTTCCTAGAAAGAAAGATTCACTAAAGCAGTCACAGGCATGTCTTATTTGCCACTATAGTCAAATTACCTAGTAATGCACATGATTCACTGTAATTGCCACCCACCCACACCCCCACCCCCTCCCACATATCCAACCCCCCTTGCACCCCACACACAAAGGAGTAAAAAAGGCACATTGTAATTGCAAATGGTTGCCCTGCATGAAATTTTCTTAACTCTATTTTTCTCCATTAATTCTCCTGAATCTTCTCACAGGGCTGAATGTCTGTGAAATCTAACATGCCACAGGACCTTTGTTCAAGGCATGTCAAGTGTTGTAGTGAAATCAGATAAGACAGGACAAATCTGATAAAAGTTCTTAAGTAACAAGATTCTTTGGTTATCTTTCAGGTAAAGAACCCAAAATCCATTCAAGGATGGTTTTGGAACTGACTTTTCAAGAATGGACATGAGCAGAGGAAGCCATCCCCATTAGTCATTTATGTCACAAGCACAAAATCCCACCTGCAGAATCTGAGAACTGCCTTTAGTAAGAAACCTACAACCTATGAAGCAGAATGACAAATGAACATTTTCTCAAAAAAAGCTAAAACTCTTCCTTCTTGTCATCAAATGAACAAACAGCTTGTCCACTCTTTTCCTATAAATTCCTTGTCTACCAAGTGACCAGAGAGGCAGCTATGAACTCCAAAAAACCCCTGGTCTTGTTACCAATTGACTGCACAAAATCTTTTACTTTTTGCAAAAGTCCAGAATAAGCTTATAAGTGTATGTGGAATCAATTCCTTGTTCAGTAGCAATAGCATCTAACCTATGTTAGGAAAATAACAGTAATCACTTCATAATAACTTTCAGTCATACTATCTGAATTACTTTATTTCTTTTCATTAGAATGGTTTGGGGTAAGAATCTATGATTTCATAAGTTATGTAGTGTAAGCAACTTATATAAGGTTTTGTGTGCAGTGAGTCTTACTATTGGAATTCAGATATTTTCATGATAGTTTGCATTTTTCAATCAGTTTAACCCGAATTTCCTCTGTGGTACAGAACATTAATTTTGATTATGTAATAACAATAGGAATGTCAAGAGATTTCCTTTCTGCTAGGAATGGGGGAGTTGAAAAAAACTGCTAGGATGCAGCTTAAACTCCATTGTTTTTATCAGTTGTATTACCTATGGAATCCAATTCAGCAAAATAAGGGAAGTTAGTTTCCTGATAAGAGCATCCCAGTGTGATTAAACTTGAAAAAAGACATTCCAGGGAAATAACTATTTTACATGAGTATATCTTCCAAAGGAAGAATCAGTCTGCTGCAGCCGAAGCAGTTCCAACCTCTAGAGAAAATATAAATCATTGATGAAGGAAACAGTAAACAAGCCTCTGATGAATTAAGTAGCTATTTGGGAACTATCCTAGTTTGCTATCTCTACTAGAGTACAATAAAAGGACACAGGAAAGAATTAAAGTGAAAGCAGGCAGAAATATTACTTAGTGAAAAAAATCATATAAGAACATTCCAGATTGACTAGAAAGGACTCTGAAATATGATGTATTAAGGAAATGTCTCCATTGTAGGAAAAATGCTATGTGACCAGGAAGGGGACCCCCTGGTCAACAAATACATTGAGGTAGGTCAGGTGAAGATGAAGACTGTGACTCACAAAAAATCTTAAGGCAGAAAAAGACATACTGCAATGAGACTCTTTAAAGGTCTTTCTTAAATGTTTAATTTTCTGTATATGTACTGCTTTACAATTTATTTTATTACTTTTCTCATAAGGAAAAATATTTAATTTCAGTATAGCCCATAAATGGCATGTTAATATGTCTCCTTCATATTTTTTCCTAAAAATTAAAGTAATGAGAACAAAGGTGATCAAGATAATACCACTAGTTACATCTGGGTACTTTTTGCATACATTATTTTTATTGAAAATGTTGTCTATCCTTGTCTGTTTGAAAACATATTCATCCCTATTCTATTGTGTTTTTTCTTGACATCATAGAATCATCATTCCTTCAAGTTATTAATACTTTATCCACATGAATATAACTTTTCAAATATTTATTTCAATGCATGAATATGTTTAAGTTATATAAATATGTCTATCCTGTTGGATACTTCAGATTTTCTCCCTATCACCAATATACTCTGTATAGTCTCCTATACATATACTTGTTGGTCTGCTAATAAGTCAATTCTCTCTAAATACAACTGGACTCTTTTTTAGTTATTCCATACAAGCTTTGCACTACTTTGTACTCACTTGATAAACTCTAAGACCAAAAGATAATTAACAATATTAGTAGCAATAAAACATCAGACCCCTGGTGCTTGAACACAAATCGAGTTAGCCATTCCTACTTTCCTTCCCACCCCCAGCCACATGGTTTAGCTGGTGACAGTCTCTGTAGCATTAGTCTTCCTGTCAGAAATTTGGTAGAGCAAAAGGATCCCTGTCAGTACATTAGACAATTATCAAGAACTTTCTTGAAGTCCTCACACATTCACCGCTGCCCCATTTCCAGCTCACTTTTACTTGCAGATAAGACTGTAAATCACGAGATAGTTTTTCATTTTGCTTTTGGACTTTTTACTTGTTTGTTTTCTTTCTCAAGATCTAGGTGGCTTGATTTTCCAAAAAAGAGATGAAGAATGCATGTTGGGCAGGTAACCAGAGAAACTCTTTTAGCACAGCACTCAGCTGATAGTCAATTAATATGTACTAATGTAGTCAATCATGTGTAAAACATAATAAGACATCATTTTTATACAAAATTGAGATGCTCACTAGATTGTTCTATTTTCCCTTGAGTGCTGTGTGTGAGCAGATTCACCTTACATAATTGTGTCCCAGTTTCCTACTTGCAAAACACATTCAGATGTGAGAATTTGTTTCTTGCTACCTCTTGCTCTGAGCATCTTTATGTACTACAGTAAACTGAAAGGGGACCATCTTCCAGAGAGAGTGCTATCTGAATCTCCCCCAAGGAATTGCAAAAGGTATCCAGCCAGTTTGCAGTTTATCCAGCTATGATATAAATGGCTAGAATTTCTCATGACCAGGATTTGCCAGGCCCTAAAAGATCAATGAGTCATCCTGATACTCCTGCTGAATCAGAGGTTTTCTTGTAGATAGAAATTTTTATTTTTTAGTATTTGAGGTGTTCAATAAACACCTTTCATAGGCCATAAGATGAATATATGTCAGCTGAATTTCCATGAAAAAGAATTAGCTATTTGTTTTTTTACTGGGGGTACAATGTAACCCCAGTACTTGAGTTCAAACCCCAATACTGCAAAAAGAAAAATTAAATTATAAATTGGATTGAAAGGGAGAAATTATGTTTTAATGATTATAAATGACAATTATCCAGGGTTTTCTTTTAAGTGCACAAGTGAAAGACGATATTTCAGAGGTGTCAGAACTGTTTCAGCTGAACAATTACAAAGAAAGAAAAATAAAATGTTCAAAGTCAGAGTGGAGAAATAATCAAATAATTCCATCTCATCCTTCACATATCTGTTTACTTGTGCTAAAAATATATCAATACACAATCAAAAAACCTTTGTGGTAGGACAGGATGAAATGCTTCTATACAGTCTATTGGAAAATACAGCATCTATATAAATACTGCTTACATATAACTGTAAATTTATACATTAATACCATTGATAATTTTGTATTTTCTATATTCTACGTGTTTGATCCCTTATTTTATATGACACATCTTCGTACTAGGCCTCTGGGAGACAGATTTCAATATACTGTGGATGTTGTGTGGCAGGGACGGGAGATAGAGGAATAGTCTGAATTCTAGGTTCTAGAAGAGGATTTGAGTTCTTCCCGATGAGATTGGCAGGTAGACTACACAAATTTAAGGGCATAATCCAGAAAACACATTGATGCCAAGTTACCTGATATAATATGAAACCATCACTAATTGAATACCTGGAACATGCCACATATTGATTAAAAGTATTTTATGCATGTTTCTTCCGATTTTCAATGATCTATAAGAAAAATACCATTATTCTCCATTTTATGAGTAGCAGATCTGGCATTTAAGCCAAAGTTTGGATTTACATACTGTGTATCCAAAGAGCCTGAGCTTCAAAAACCAGCAGTCCTGGTCTCTGAAGGAGAAATCCAAATGCTTGGTATTGCAGTGGTGGTTGAAGTTAGGGGCATGGATTTAAACAGTTAAGCTCAGTTTATTAACAATGGTTGTAGACCATGGGGGAATATTATTGCTTATTATGTGTAACAGAGATTTAAAAAAAAACATGAAATACAGAGTGTCAGAGATCATATCTCTTAAAACTGTACATAAATTCCTAAGCATTATCAGATATTTTGCAGCTTATGAAGTGGAAGCTAATATTTTACCCCAGGTTGGAAAAAAACAGAGCCATGGTCTGATCTTTATAGCCAGAAGAGAACTCTGAAAATTTATAGTCAGATTACACCCGGGGAGTGTTGCTTTCCATGCTCTGGCTTATTCTTCCTTTCAGATCCAAATAAAATATTTCATGTTTTCATGTGTTCTTGGGATATACATACATTTGCTCATGAAACTAACCATTGCATTACTAATAGTGATCATGAGTTAATCATGCAATCAATTTAAATAAAGTAAAAAGATTGTGAAATCCATAGGATGTACTTTTTTCATTTATTTTTCTTCACTCACATTAGTCTTGAGAACAAGATCTAGGACATTTACTTCTGTAACAAAATCACACTCCTTCCATTTATCACCACTTTTAATCACACTTCATTTAGCCATATCCAGATGATGTTTCAAAGATGTTATTGTTCCATAGTCTTCATAAAAACCCTTGTGAGTCACACAAGAAAGTACTTAGCCTTAATATAAAATTAACTCATTATGTACTTGCATTAGAGATTGTTTCCCTCAATGCAGGGGTACAGGCCAGAGTTGAGGAAACAGATGACATGGGACAGCGTTACACAGGGGAGTACCACTTGGAGTAACATCTGATTTTGCTCACAAAAGGCAAATCTGATTCAGGGGAATTCTGAGGAATGAACACATAATAAAGGAAAAATGAAGTTCCTAAGCATAGCAGATATTTACAATTTGACAGACATTTGCTTAGCACATAATGAGAGAGGTAGGAAAATAATAAAACTTAATATTCTGGGTTTTGGATTATGTAAGTCTTCAGAAAAATATGCAATCATGTCATATTTTCCTTTATATTGTGCTTGGTTGTTTTTCAATTTTCTCGCTATTCATTTTTACCCTTACCCTTACTTTTCATATAGTTTATTGATTTATTCTTCAACTCTTTATGAAATTTTTCTTTTTCTTATAGGTCATCTTATTATAGCTAAAGATGCACCCTGGGGTGCTTTATTTCCAATTCCATTGCTAACTTATCTTATAAACTGGAACAAACTTTGCCACTTCATGCAAGTTCTTGAGTATCAGAGCTGAAGAAAACTTTAAGATCATTTACTTTAATATTTTCTCATTTTCCAAATATGAAATTAAAGCTTAGAGAGGTGAAAAGCACCCTGCAATTTCAAGCCATTTATCAGAAGCAAACTGAAACTGAAGCTAGAAATCCTGGTGACAATTTCAGAACTCAAAATACTGAGCCATTTAAGTGACATGAAAAATCTTTGGGAAAATGGAAAAAATACCCACTTTTTTATTGTTTATAAAGTGATATGTCTTTAAAACCAAAGTTAATATAGTCATATTAGTTAGACTTTTTCATCACTATGACCAAATACCTGAGAAAAGCAGCTGAAATAAAGAATAATTTATTTTGCCTCATTCTTTCAGAGGGTTCATTCTTTGATCAATTGGCTTCATGTTTCCTGGCCCGACAGTAAAGCAGAACATTGTGACAGCAGGAAAATGTGGAAGTCATTGTTTATTACTTCTTGGTGGACAGAAAAAGAGAGGAGAGGACTGGGCCTCTTATAAATGTCAAAGCCACGTTCTCAGTGACCTACTCCTTCCAAGTAAGTGCCACCTCCCAAAGTTTCCACAACCTTCCAAAAAGCACCAACAGCTGGGGTCCAACCATTCAAAACATGAACCTGTTGGAGATATTTCATATTCAAACCATAATGTATAACTAGCTGGGAAACCACATCAAAATCAAACTTCTGTGTGTTGACAATATAAAATAAAAGTTTAAGTAACTTCAAACACTAATGAGTTCAGTTTCTTACACTGTTATCAATAGAATAATGAAAACAAACTTAGGTTTTTAAAAATGTTTTATCTATATGTTGCCATACTGTGAGTTGATTTACAGAAAATTATTGAAGCAAGTTAAAAATTATCAAAATGGGTAAAAAAATGCTTAAGTGTAAGTTTTAAAATATATGTGTGGTCTGCCTTCCAAAGTTAGTAGTAAAATGGATGAATTCATAAATGGCAATAGAAAGATTTGTGATGAATAATCTAGGCATTAACAGAATTTTGCCTAATTTACCCTGAAAAAATGTGCAAAGTATATTTTGTTCAAATCATCCCTTTCATACCTCCAATAACAAAAAATGTTCTCTCACAACCCAGGAATCCTTCCCTCTCAGCACGGAATCACTAGAGTCAGGCAAATACTTGTTTCTTTTCCTTAGTCATCACAATCCACTTTGTATCACTTTTAGGGACTAGTATTATCAAAAATGCAACTTAGGCTAGAGGTATGGCTCAAGCCATAGAGTGCCTGGCTAGCAACCACAAAACCCTGAATGCAAACCCTATTACCACACAGACACACAAAAAAGTGACTTGACTAGTGTGTTAGATTTTCATCACTGGAGTCAAATACCTGACAAACAATTTAAGGGAGGAAAGATTTATTTTGTTCATGGTTTCAGAGATTTTTTCCATGCTAGTGGGGAGGGCTTGGCAGAAAACCAGACATCATGAGGGTCAAGAAGCAGAGTACAACAAAAACAGGAAGGAGTCAGAGGGACTTATACCAACCTAAGACATTCCTCCTCCCCCTAGTGTCCTATGTCCTGCTACCAGAACCCATCTTCCACAGTTCTACTACCTCCCAATAGTCTAGTCAAATTTAAAATCCATCAATTGGTTAAGCCATTCATTAGGTCAGTGCTCTCAGAATCTAATTGTCTTTAAAAATTTCCTCACAAACATACCCAGCGGTGTGCTTTACTACTTCCCTAGACATTTCTCAATTCAATCAATTTGACAATTAAACTTTACTATCAGAACTAGGATATAGAGGGATATCCCTTTATATGGCTTCCAGCCATTTAAATTTGGTGAGGTAAAATTAAACAAACCACAAATGAAAGAATTGGTCCTTTCACTCAGAAACTTCAATTCAAAAATATAAATTATTCTCTTACAGCTTAAGATTTTATTGTAAGAGTAATATTCATAATAAAAACTAAGAATCAAATTAAGTCCCATAATTCTGTATAATAGCATAAACTTAGGCTTCATTCTTTCCTAGAATTATGAGATCTTTCTGTCTGGGATTTTTAAATTTTATTTCTAAAGAAACTTTTTTCTTTTCTTTTTTTTCCTTTCCTTTCTTTTGTTAGTGTTGGTTGACTGACAATAAGTTATTTTTTATCCATGAGTGATTTTATTCACATATACTTTATTTTTGCTGTTGTAGGTACTCTTTTCTTCTATATGTGAAAGCTATTTCATTTTCCTTTAGCTTTTTCTTTCTGATGAGAACAAGTTGAAAGTTTGTTTTTGTGGGAGGATCCAAACCTAGATAAAGCTATGCTCATTCAGATACAGGAAGCCTCCAGGTCACCAAACAGACTTGACCAAAATAGAACTACCCCATGACATATTATCATTAAAACAACAAGCACAGAGAAATAGAGACAAAATTTTGAAGGCTGTAAGAGAGAAAAAACAAATAACATACAAATGTAAACCCATCAAAATCATAGCAGATTTCTCAATGGAAGCCTTAAAAGCAAGAAGGTAATGGAGTAAAATATTCCACACTGAATGAAAATGACTTTAACCCTAGAATACTCTACCTAGCAATTCTATCATTCAGAATAGATGGAGCAATAAAAGTCTTCCACAATAAGCAGAAACTAAAGCAATATATGAGTACCAAGCCACCACTGCAAAAGATTCTCAAGGAATTTTGTACAAAATGAACAACAACAAAAAAAGAAATTATTAAATAAAGCACAGTAAAGCCATAAAAAAAAAAAAAGAAAAGAAAAGAAAATGAAAGCAAACAAAACCAAGAGAGGACAGGCAGTACCAAACCACTGGAGAAGAAAAGACAAGGAATCAGAGAGTTACACTGATTCAGCTGCACACAATCAAACCCTTGAACAACAAAAAAAACCCTAAATGACAGGAATAACCACATACCTATCAATACTAACATTGAATGTTAATGGACTTAATTTCCCTATCAGAAGACACCATTTGGCAAACTGGATTAAAAAGGAAAATCCAAAAATCTGTTGTTTACAGGAGACCCATCTCATTGACAGAAATAAGCACTGGCTTAGGGTGAAAGGCTGGAAAAAGATTTACCAAGCCAATGGCCCCCCAAAACAGGCAGGAGGAGCAATACTTATCTCAGACAAAGTAGACTTCAAACTTACATTGATCAAATGAAATGAAAAAGGACACTCCATACTAATAAAAGGGGAAAAACAACAAAAGGCAGTCCTAAGAGGAAAGTTTATAGCCATGAATGCAAATATTAAAAGGATAGAAAGATCTCACATCAATGACCTAATACTACAGCTCAAACTCCTAGAAAAACAACAACAAGCAAATCTCAAAACAACCAGAAGGAGAGAAATAATAAAAATAAGGGCTGAAATTAATGAAATAGAAACAAAATAACCCATACAAATTATCAACAAAATAAAAAGCTGGTTTTTTGAAAAAATAAACAAGATCAACAGACCCCTGGCAAACCAGAGTAAAATGAGGAGAGAAAACCCAAATCAGTAAAATCAGAAATGCAACAGGGGAGATAACAACAAACGCCACAGAAATCCAGGGAATCATCAGAGACTACTTTGAGAACCTATATTACAGTAAATTTGAAAATCTTGAAGAAATGGACAGATTTCTAGATACTTAAGACCAAACAAAATTGAAACAAGAGGATATTAATCACCTGAATAGATCTATAACACAAAATGAAATTGAAGCAGCAATAGTTTCCCAAAAAAGGAAGTCTATGACCTGATGGATTCTCTGCTAAATCCTATCAGACCCTTAAAGAAAAACTAATACCATCCCTCCTTAAACTGCTCCATGAAGTAGAAAGGGAAGGAAAACTGCCTAACTCATTTTATGAAGACAGTATTACACTCATACTAAAACCAGACAAAGACACCTCCAAAAAAGAGAACTGTAGGCCAATCTTTGTAATGAACATTGATGCAAAAATCCTCAATAAAATAATGGGAAATCAAATCCAACAACACATCAGAAAGATCATTCACCACCATCAAGTGGCCTACATCCCAGAGATGTAGGGATGGTTCAACATATGCAGATCTATAAATGTAATGCAGCACATTAACAGAAACAAAGACAAAAACCACTTGATCATTTTAATAGATGCAGAAAAAGCCTTTGATAAGATCCAACACCACTTCCTGATAAAAGCTCTAAGAAAACTGGGAATAGAAGAACTGTACCTCAACACTCTAAAGACTATACACAACAAACCTATAGCCAACATCATACTTAATGGAGAAAAACTGAAACCATGTCCCTTAAAATCAGGAATGAAACAAGAGTGCCCACTCTCCCCAATCCTATTTGACATACTCCTGGAATTACTAGCCAGAGCAATTAAGCAAGAAGGAGAAAAAAAGTGAATGTAAATAGGTAAAAAAAAAAAAAAAAAAGGCCTGTCAAAATATCACTATTTGCAGATCTTAGAGACCCAAAAAACTCCAAACTCCTCGACATCATAAAAAGCTATAGCAAGGTGGCAGGTTACAAAATCAATTTACAAAAATCATTAGCTTTTCTATATATCAATAACAAACAGATTGAGAAAGAATATATAGAAACAATTCCATGTACAATGGCCTCAAAAAATTCAAATATTTAGAAGTAAATAAAACAAAGGATGTGAATAACCTCTGCAAGGAGAACTACAAACCCCTGAAGAAAGAGATCGAGGAAGACTACAGAAGGAGGAAAGATCACACATGCTCAAAGATTGGTAGAGTCCGTAACCATGGCTATACTACAAAAAGCAATCTACACGTTTAATGCAATTCCTGCCAAAATGCCAATGACATTTTTTACAGAGATTGAAAAGTCTACCCTAAAGTTCATTTGGAAACACAAGAGACCATGAATATTTAAGGCAGTACTCAGCAAAAAGAGCATGCTGGAGGTATCACAATATCCAACTTCAAACTATATTACAAAGCAATAGCAAAAAAACCAGCATGGTACGGGTACAAAAACAGACATGAAGACTCATGGAACAGAATGGAAGACCTGGATATGAATCCACACAGCTATTCCCACATGTTTTTTTGACAAAGGCACCAAAAACATATGATAGAGAAAAGACACCCTTTTCAGCAAATGTTGGTGGGAAAAGTGGCTATCTGTTTTCAAAAAACTGAAACTAGATCCATGTTTATCAACCTATACTAGTTTCAACTAAAAATGGATCAAGAACCTTAATATCAGACCTGAAACTATGAATTTAGTATAGGAAAGAGCAGGGAATACTCTGGAAGTAATAGGTATATGCAAGGACTTCCTTAATAGAACCCCAGCATCTCAGCAACTTAGAGAAAGTGTGGACAAATGGGACTTCATAAAACAAAAAGCTTCTGCACAACAAAAGAAATGGTCTCTAAATTGAAGAGTCCACCCACAGAGTGGGAGAAAATATTTGCCAGCTACATATCAGACAAAGGAATGATAACCAGAATACAGGGAAGTTAAAATACTAAACTCTCCCAAAATCAATGAGCCAATAAACAAATGGGCAACTGAAATAAACAGAACTTTTTCTGAAGAAGAAATTCAAATGGCCAAAATGCACATGAAAAAATGCTCACCATCTTTAGCCATAAAGGAAACGCAAATCAAAACCACACTAAGATTCCACCTCACCCCTGTTAGAATAGCTGTCATAAAAAACACCTTCAACAATAGGTGTTGGCAAGGATGCTGGGAAAAAAGGAACCCTCATACATTGCTGGTGAGAATGCAAGATAGTGCAACCATTCTGGAAAACAATATGGAGGCTTCTTAAAAATCTAAACATGGTCTGCCATATGATCCACCAATCTTATTCCTGGGGGTATACAGAAAGGAATCCAACTCAGGTTACTCCAGAGGTACCTGCACACCCATGTTTATTGCAGCACTATTCACAATAGCAAAGTTATGGAAACAGCTGAGATGTCCCACTACTGACGAATGGAATGAGAAAATGTAGTACTTGTACACAATGGAGTTTTACTCAGCCATGAAGAAGAATGAAATCTTATCATTCTCAAGTAAATGGATGGAACTGGAGAACATCATTCTGAGTGAGGTTAGCCAGGCTCAGAAGACCAAAAATTGTATGTTCCCTCTCAATATGCAGACTTCAGATCTAGGGCAAATTCAGCAGTGTTGTTGGACTTGGGTCACTTGCTAAGGGGAGAGCACATACCAGAGGTATGGGATAGGTAGGAAACCCAAAACCCAAAAGTGTTTGATGTCCCCACTGCAGAGGAACTAATACAGAAACCTTAAAGTGACAGAGGTCAATATGGCAAGGGGATCAGGAACTAGTGAAAAGGTCAGGTAGAGATGAATCCATTTGGGTTGTAACATACTTCTGCATGAAAGCAATGCTAGGAATATCTCTTATCTTAACTAGCAAAAATGTTTTTCTTTTCTTACTATTGCTTATGTCTTCTCTTCAACAAAATTGGAGAAAAGGGCAGAACAGGTTCTGCCTGGATATGAGGGGTGGTGGTGAAGAGAGAAAGGGGGAAGGGGGGAGAAATGGCCCAAACAATGTATGCAAATATGAATAAATGAATATTAAAAAAAGTGTTTTTGTACTGCATGACCTTTTCCTTTATGAAAGATTGAAGACATTCTTATTGACTTGTATTGAGCAATTTTACTAAATTGGCAGAGATGTATGTATATATGCATGTTTGTATAATAGTGGTGGAAGGCATTGTTTGCCACCTGCATTCCACCTTCAGAACTGAGGTATTTATTCCTTCATCTTCTGACAGTGTTGACCTGAATGACACTTATTTGAGTGTATCTTTAACACTCTTTAGAAGAGAAGAAAATGTCACCTGCTTCAAGGTCACACTTTCTTCTTGGCATGATTCTTGATACAAACAAGTAAAAGCTTGTCCCCATGTGACAATACAGAATGACTATAAATGGCTAGCACTACTCCAGATAAATCCATGGGGTTAGCTAAGGCCTTTCAAACTCATTGCTGTTCAATTTCTCCCTTTGA
The DNA here is from genome assembly GCF_047511655.1 of Castor canadensis. NCBI lineage: Eukaryota > Metazoa > Chordata > Mammalia > Rodentia > Castoridae > Castor > Castor canadensis. The sequence continues at coordinate 71,680,126 of NC_133397.1, read as the reverse complement.
CCAGTCCTACCTTCTCCACTTCCCCACAAGACTCTCTATTACAAGAGCACTCCTAAATAAACTTCCTAAATGAATTCATATCCGACTCTGCTTTTAAGGGTACCCAACTGCAATTGTCTGTGTATGTGTTTGGTTTTTAGAGCATTTGAAGATTGTAATGATTTTTGACTATGTAGCTTAATGGCTGATCAATTTTAAAAAACCATATACTATTAAAATTTTAATATTTACTCCACCCTATTATCTTTCTACCATGCAACCAGAAACACAAATATAGAGATGATTAAACCTATCATCACCCAGTACATACACATATATGTATATGTATGCATACACACACACACACACACACACACACAAAGGCACACATATACATAATTCTGTGCATACCATTTTTTCCAGTATTCTTGTGTGTGGATAATTTCTACATACACCTTCCAGTTAACTATTTATGCATAACTATTTAATTTGAAAATATCTGTGGAAAAAAGTTTATCTACAAATGGTGACCAAACATTTTCCAGGGAGAATCATCACAGAATTGATTATTATTTGGCATATAGGGCAAAAACTAAAAAGACTAGAGAGGGCAATTTAGGAAGTAGTTTTCTTCCAATGAAACTTTTTTGCTGAATTAAACCAAATGTCATTTTTAACTTTGCAGAAGTTCAATATAATGTTGAACAATAAGAAACAAACATACAAGAAAAATATGGTTTCATTTTCAAATTCAAAAACCCTGAAATCTGTAGTTTTATATGTGAGGAAGCTAACTTTGAAAAGAATAAGAGTTAGAATTAGGGAGGCACAAGTGGATGTTCAGATTGTATGCAAAATTATGTTTCTTGATCTGGTGTTGATAAAATGATCATCAGGTTTGTAATCATTCATTGAATTGCACATTTTTGTTCTTTGCCATTTTGTGTGTGTATATTTAATTAAATACTCTGAAGATGAATATAGAGAAAAGGTAACAAAACATCATGTAAATGACACAAAATGGCTTATCCTTGCATGAATGTTAGTTAATTACTGATCTAAAACGCCTAAAGAATATTTAGTAAATTTTGCACCATAATTGCCTATACAACTTCACTATATATATGTATATATATATATTATTATTTTTATTTATTTTCATTTTGTCTATTTATTTATTTATTTATTTTTATTATTCATATGTGCATACAATGCTTGGGTCATTTCTCCCTCCACCCCTACCCCTCCCTTACCACCCACTCCATCCCCTCCCTCTCCCCCCCAACCCACTTGATACCCAGCAGAAACTATTTTGCCCTTATCTCTAATTTTGTTGAAGAGAGAGTATAAGCAATAATAGGAAGGAACAAGGATTTTTGCTAGTTGAGATAAGGATAGCTATGCAGGGAGTTGACTCACATTAATTTCCTGTGCATGTGTGTTACCTTCTAGGTTAATTCTTTTTGATTTAACCTTTTCTCTAGTTCCGGGTCCCTTTCTCCTATTGGCATCAGTTGCTTTTAAGGTATCTGCTTTAGTTTCTCTGCGTTGAGAGCAACAAATGCTATCTAATTTTTTAGGTGTGGTATCTTACCTATTCTCATATCTCCCTTGTGTGCTCTCGCTTTTATCTTGTGATGAAAGTTCAATCCTCTTGTTGTGTTTGCCCTTGATCTAATGTCCACATATGAGGGAGAACATACGATTTTTGGTCTTTTGGGCCAGGCTAACCTCACTCAGAATGATGTTCTCCAATTCCATCCATTTACCAGCGAATGATAACATTTCGTTCTTCTTCATGGCTGCATAAAATTCCATTGTGTATAGATACCACATTTTCTTGATCCATTTTTCAGTAGTGGGACATCTTGGCTGTTTCCATAAATTGGCTATTGTGAATAGTGCTGCAATAAACATGGGTGTGCAGGTGCCTGTGGAGTAACCTGTGTCACATTCTTTTGGGTATGTCCCCAAGACTGGTATTGCTGGATCAAATGGTAGATCAGTGTTTAGCTTTTTAAGTAGCCTCCAAATTTTTTTCCAGAGTGGTTGTACTAGTTTACATTCTTACCAGCAGTATAAGAGGGTTCCTTTTCCCCACATCCTCGCCAACACCTGTTGTTGGTGGTGTTGCTGATGATGGCTTTTCTAACAGGGGTGAGGTGGAATCTTAATGTGGTTTTAATTTTCATTTCCTTTATTGCTACAGATGGTGAGCACTTTTTCAAGGGTTTTTTGGCCATTTGAATTTCTTCTTTTGAGAAAGTTCTGTTTAGTTCACTTGCCCATTTCTTTATTGGTTCATTAGTTTTGGGAGGATTTAGTTTTTTAAGTTCCCTATATATTCTGGTTATCAGTCCTTGGTTTGATATGTAGCTGGCAAATATTTTCTCCCATTCTGTGGGTGTTCTTTTCAGCTTAGAGGCCACCTATACCTACTAAATCCAGCGTTATTTCCTAGTCTTTCCTTTATCAACTTTAGAGTTTGTGGTCTGATATTAAGATCCTTGATCCATTTTGAGTTAATATTGGTATAGGGTGATATGCATGGATCTAGTTTCAATTTTTTGCAGACTGCTAACCAGTTTTCCCAGCAGTTTTTGTTGAAGAGGCTGCTTTTTCTTCATTGTTTATTTTTAGTGCATTTGTCAAAGACAAGTTGGTTATAGTTATGTGGCTTCATATCTGGGTCCTCTATTCTGTTCGATTGGTCTTCATGTCTATTTTTGTGCCAGTACCATGCTGTTTTTATTGTTATTACTTTGTAATATAGTTTGAAGTCAGGTATCATGATACCTCCAGTATTGTTCTTTTGACTGAGTATTGCCTTGGCTATTTGTGGCCTCTTGTGTTTCCATACAAATTTAACAGTAGATTTTTCGACCTCTTTAATGAATGTCATTGGAATTTTGATGGGAATTGCATTAAACATGCAGATTATTTTGGGGAGTATAGACATTTTTATTATGTTGATTCTACCAATCCATGAGCATGGGAGATCTCTCCACTTTCTACAGTCTTCCTCAATCTCTTTCTTCAAAAGTTTATAGTTTTCCTTGTAGAGGTCATTCACGTCTTTTGTTAGGTTTACACCTAAGTATTTGATTTTTTTTGAGGCTATTGTAAATGGAATTGTTTTGACATATTCTTTCTCAGTTTGTTCATTATTAGTGTATAGAAATGCTAATGATTTTTCTATGTTGATTTTATATCCTGCTACCTTGCTATAGCTATTGATGATGTCTAGAAGCTTCAGAGTAGAGTTTTTTGGGTCTTTAAGGTATAGGATCATATCGTCTGCAAATAGGGATATTTTGACAGTTTCTTTACCTATTTGTATTCCTTTTATTCCTTCTTCTTGCCTAATTGCTCTGGCTAGGAATTCCAGTACTATGTTGAATAGGAGTAGAGATAGTGGGCATCCTTGTCTAGTTCCTGATTTTAGAGGGAATGGTTTCACTTTTTCTCCATTAAGTATAATGCTGGCTGTAGGTTTGTCATATATAGCTTTTATAAAGTTGAGGTACTTTCTTTCTATTCCTAGTTTTCTTAGAGCTTTTATCATGAAATGATGTTGGATCTTATCAAAAGCTTTTTCTGCATCTATTCAGATGGTCAAGTGGTTTTTGTCTTTACTTCTGTTAATGTGGTTAATTATGTTTATTGATTTTCATATGTTGAACCACCCCTGCATCCCTGGAATGAAGCCTACTTGGGCGTAGTGAATAATCTTTTTGATGTGTCGTTGAATTCGGTTTGCCATTATTTTGTTGAGGATTTTTGCATCAATGTTCATTAAGGAGATTGGCCTATAGTTCTCCTTTTTGGAGGTGTCTTTGCCTGGTTTTGGGATAAGTGTATTACTGACATCATAAAATGTGTTTGGCAGTTTTCCTTCCCTTTCTATTTTGTGGAACAGTTTAAGGAGGGTTGGTATCAGTTCTTCTTTAAAGATCTGATAGAATTGAGCAGAGAATCCATCAGGTCATGGACTTTTCTTTTTGGGGAGACTTTTGATTGCTGCTTCAATTGCATTTTGTGTTATAGATCTGTTCAGGTGATTAATGTACTCGTGGTTCAGTTTTGGATGATCATATGTATCTAGAAATCTGTCCCTTTCATTAAAATTTTCAAATTTATTTGAATATAGGTTCTCAAAGTAGTCTCTGATGATTTCCTGGACTTCCATGGTGTTTGTTGTTATCTCCCCTTTTGCATTCCTGATTCTACTAATTTGGCTTTTTTCTTTCCGCATTTTAGTCAGGTTTGACAGGGGTCTGTCGATCTTGCTTATGTTTTCAAAGAACCAACTTTTTGTTTCCTTAATTCTTTGTGTGTTTTTTTTGGTTTCTATTTCATTGATTTCAGCTCTTATTTTTATTATTTCTCTCCTTCTATTTGTTTTGGGATTTGCTTGTTCTTGTTTTGTAAGAGTTTGAGATGTATCATTAGGTCATTGATTTGGGATCTTTCAGTCTTTTTAATATATGCACTCATGGCTATAAACTTTCCTCCGAGGTCTGCCTATGATGTGTCCCATAGGTTCTGGTAGGTTGTGTTTTCATTTTCATTTACTTCCAGGAACTTTTTAATTTCCTCTTTCATTTCATAAATGACCCATTGTTCATTAAGTAATGAGTTATTCAGTTTCCAACTGTTTACATGTTTTTTGTCTTTACTTTTGTTGTTGAGTTCTAATTTTATTGCATTGTGATCAGATAGTATGCATGATATAATTTCTAATTTCTTTTATTTGCTGAAGGCTTGCTTTGTGCCCTAGGATATGATCTATTTTGGAGAAGGTTCCATGGGTTGCTGAGAAGAATGTATATTGTGTAGAAGTTCGATGAATTGTTCTGTACACATAATATAGGTCCATTTGATCTATTGTATATTTTAGATATTGAATTTCTTTTTTGATTTTTTGTTTGGATGACCTTTCTGTTAATGATAATGGGGTGTTAAAATCTCCCTCAATCACTGTGTTGGAGTTAATATATGCTTTTAGGTCTTTCAGGGTATGTTTGATGATACTGGGTGTGTTGACATTGGGTGCATATAGGTTGATAATTATTATTTCCTTTTTTTCTATTTCCCCTTTTATTAGTATGGAATGTCCTTCTTTATCTCATTTGATCAATGTAGGTTTGATGTCTACTTTGTCAGAGATAAGTATTACTACTCCTGCCTGCTTTGGGGGACCACTGGCTTGATAAATCTTCTTCCAGCCTTTCATCCTAAGCCTATGCTTATTTTTGTCAGTGAGATGGGTCTCCTGTAAGCAACAAATTGTTGGATCTTCCATTTTAATCCATTTTGTCAAACGGTGCCTTTTGATGGGTGAATTACATCCATTAACATTAAGTGTTAATACTGATAGGTATGTGATTCCTGTCATTTAGTTGTCTTAGTTGTTTGAAGGTTTGATTGTGTGTTCCTAAGTTGAGGTTACTCTCTACTTTCTTGCTTTTTCTTTTCCTGTAGTTTGGTGCTGCCTGTCCTTTCGTGGTTATGTTGGGTTTCACTTTCTGTGTGCAGAATCCCTTGAAGAATGTTTTGTAGTAGTAGCTTTGTGTTCACATATTGTTTTAGTTTCTGCTTATCATGGAAGACTTTTATTGCTTCACCTATTTTGAATGATAGTTTTTCTGGGTAGATTATCCTGGGGTTGAAGTTATTTTCATTCAGTGCCCAGAAGATCTCACCCCATGCTCTTCTTGCTTTTAATGTTTCTGTTGAGAAGTCTGCTGTGATTTTGATGGGTTTACCTTTGTATGTTATTTGATTTTTTCTCTCTTACAGCTTTCAATATTGTTTCCCTAGTTTCTGAACTCGTTGTTTTAATGATGATATGTCATGGCACAGTTCTACTTTGATCTGGTCTGTTTGGTGTTCTGGAGGCCTCTTGCATCTGTATGGGAAATAGATTTCTCTAGATTTTGGAAATTTTCTGTTATTTTGTTGAATGATTATGCATTCCCTTTGCCTGCACCTCTTCTCCTTCTTCAATGCCCATGATTCTCAAGTTTGATCTCTTGATGGAGTCAGTGAGTTCTTGCATTTTCTTTTATAGAACTTGAGTTGTTTAATTAATAGTTCTTCAGTTTTTCCTTTAATTACCATTTCATTTCATCTTTGAGTTCTGAGATTCTTTCTTCTGCTTGTTCTATTCTGCTGGCTTGGCCTTCTGTTTTGTTTTGCAATTTTGTTTCATGCTTTTTTCTGATGTTTTCCATATCCTGGGTCCTTTCCTCTTTAATGTCTATTTTTGTCCTGAGCTCATTTATCTCCTTATTAATCATGTTCTCTCTTTCATTTTGGTGTTTATACAGTGCTTCTATGGTTTCCTTTATTTCTTTCTTTGCTTTTTCAAATTCTCTATTTTTGTTGTCTTGGAATTTCTTGAGTGTCTCCTGTACATTTTGGATGACCATACCCAGTATTATCTCTATAAAATTCTCATTGAGTACCTGTAGTATTTCTTCTTTTAGATTATTCTTATGGTCTTCACTGTGTTCTTTGGGATAGTTTATCTTCATTTTGTTGGAGTCTGGATCTGAGTATCTGTTTTCTTCATTTCCCTCTGGTTCCTGTACTATTTTTTTTGCTGTGGGTAAACTGTTTACCCTGTTTTTCCTGTCTTCCAGTCATTTCCCTTGGTGTTGTTATTATCCCTGTACTCTGTGCAATTAAATATTTTCTGGCTTGTAATAATAGCACTAGTGATATTTAGAATGGAAGGATGAGAGGGGATGGAAAGCAAAGAAGTTAAAGGGAAAAAGAAATAAACAAGTAGAAAAAAAACAAAATAAAGAAACAAAAAAAATTTCAAAGTTATAAACAGGGAAAGACAGTGTACTAATCAACCATAAGCTGAAAAGGCATTAGAGAGACAGAGAGAAGATTGAAAATAAAAAGAATAAAAATAAGAATAACAATTAAAAATAAGTAAATGAAGAAATATATATAAATAAAATGAAATAAAAAATTAAAAATTAAAAAATAAATAAAATAAAAATTTAAAAAAAATCTCCAAGTTCAAATGCAATGAAGTTTCAGTTAATAATTTTGGTGTTTGTCCCTCAGCCTCCAATCCTGGAGATGGTGCCTCAGATGTTGTTCTGTAGTTGTCTCATCAAAGGGGAAAAATGAAATAGAACAAAACCACACAAAACAAACAAACAAAAAATAACCCACAAAGTGTCCCACGTTCAAACGCAATACAGTTTCAGTAAGTTTTTCAGCATGCAGGTGTAGTTCAGTTGTTTTCTCATGAAAAGTAGGGAAAGAGAGAAAAAAAAAGAGCTTGGAGACAGGTCTGTGAATGGCTATCTGTGGCTGTGGCTTGCCTGCCTGCTGCTGTTAGCCCACTGTTGCTGGTGGTGATATTTATGCAGATCTCTGGGGTGAGCTTAGCACTCCCCTAGCCCTGCAAACTTTGTTTACTCAGAGTTCTCCACTGTCTGAGTCACTGCTCCAAGCTTTCCCCTTTCCATACACACTGGGGGAGGTGACACTGCACCCGCTTTCTCAGGCCTGCGTGTTCATTCACAGTTCACATGGGAAACGGGTCCTCCCCCCTCTCCTGTGGAGTTTTCCTCCCTCCGCCACTCTCACAAGCTTTCCCGCTCCTGGTTGCTGGGTGCATGCTGCTGCTCCAGCCCTCTCTGTCCAGGCCCAGGTTGTTTATTTACAGTTCTGTGAGGGATTCCCCTCTCCCCCTTCAGCACTCAGGGTGCTCCACCCTCTTTGCTATGTGTCTTTATTGTTCTTATTGTTTATTACTCAGTTTCTCTTTTTTTCCCCAGGTGGGGTTGATCTGTCCTGGGGGCTATGCTGATCTGGCCCAGGGTTGTCTGTGGAAGTACCATGTACCACTTAGCTCACCTTGTGGTCCGTGTCTTCCCAAGCTGTCTGGATGCGGGTATCTGGCAGTGGCCCAGGGGCCCTCCTGGTTTTTCCATTCAACATGAAGTGGAGATGCTTTGCCTTCATTATATATATTAAAGTGAATTCAAGATGGAGTAAAGATTTAAATGCAAAATGAAATATGATATTGTATAGTATCCAGAACATACAACTTACCTCAATAGCAGCAAAACAAAATGATTATGCATGATAGACTTTAGCAGAAATTTTTGAAAGAAGACATATAAATTAACAACATATATATGAAAAATGCTTGACAAAACTAATATGAACTAGTGAAATGCAAATAAAGGCTACAATGGGATATCATATGACTACAGCTAGATTGGCTATTATTCTAAAAAATAAAAAGATAGCAAGTGATGGGAAAGACATGGAGAAAAGGGAAGACTTACACACTGTTGGTAATATGTAAATTAGTACAACTATTATGAAAAACTTTGTGGCAGTTTCTCAAAACACTAAAACTATACCTGCAGTATGATACACCCACACCTCTACTGGGTACCTATCCAAGGGAAATGAAATCAGAATGTACAAGAAACATCCACACTTCCATGTTTATTGTAGTATCATTTACAGCAGCCAAGAAATAGCATTCACTGGCAGTCCATCTGATTAACCAATGAATAAAATATGGTATACACACAGAATAGAATGCTATTCAGTCTTATAAACAAAGGAAATTACATCTTTTGATACATAAATAGAATTAAATTACACTGTGTTGTGAAATAAACTAGGTACAAAGAGGCAAATGATGCATGATTTCACTCAAATGTACAGTCTAAAAAAGTTGATGTGACAGAAATTGAGGGTAAAACATTGTTACCAAAGACTGGGAAGAGAAGGGAAAAGAGACAGATAAAGACTGGTTAATGGGTGTTCTCTTCAGTTTAGAGACCATACCTTTTGATGAACAGAAGCTTTTTGCTTTATGAGGTCCCATTTATCTATGCTATCTCTTAGTTGCTGTGCTGCTGGGGTTTCATTGAGAAAGTTCTTAATGGGTACTTAGTTACAATTAATAGCAGATATTAGTTCTGGTGTTCTATTACACAGTATGGTGACCAGAGATAATGGTGATGTACTAAGTATAACAAAAAAAAATAGAAGAGAAGATTTTGAATGTTCACACAACAATGAATAAAGTATTTGTATAGATAATGTAGATGCTAGTTAGAACACTAAACAATGTATACATATATCAAAACATCTTATTACTAACAAGTATGGACAGTTTTCACATATTGATTTAAAATGAAAGAAAAATCAATACACTTAACTGGTTAATCAATAACCCAAATTAAAATTCATAAACTGAATCATTAAAATCTGTTTAATCTTTACTGTTTCTATAAACTAAATACAGGTAATTCTTATAAATCTATAAAAAAGCCCTGACTTCAAACCCCATTACCACCAAAAGTAAAAAAGAGAGACATTAGAAGGTAAGAAATGGATATAAAAATTAAGATTACTTTTAGGAATCTTTTATTGTGAAGTAGTGCAGAAACAGCTATAATCAAAAGAATATATTGGACAATCAGGTTTTATCTCTTTACTATTTTTATGAGTTGTTCTATCATTTGTGGATCATGCTGAAAATGTTACAGAAAAAAGCCTACAGGAGAGAAATGTGTAATTTCTTCAGTAAAGGAACTCAGTGAGAGTTGATACATTCAGAGAAGAAATGTTAATTTATCATTTTCTAGCCACTAGGTACAAAGGCCGGCGTATCTGTTCTCCCTTGCCTTGAGGTCTGTTTTAATAAGCTGGATTCAACTCCACCGTCTATTCCCTACTCCTCATTGTTGCCTTTAAAATTAACAACAGTATTCACCTTCTTAGTCATTTTGTTGGTCCAAAATAAGGGAGCAAGTGGCAGTTTCTTTTACAGGGCTTAAGAATCTGGATTCTTTTCCTTGTGTGGGTCACATGGCTCTGTATCCTTGTAAGACTGAGGCAACTTCTGTACCTATAACTTTTAAGTTATTCCTCATTTGTTTTTACAGAATGAATAATATAGTGGTAGACATGTAGAGAATTACCTGAGGTTGAATCTAGCAGTATCACTTCTGATTAACCTTAAGCAAATTAATGTTTATATGCTTATAAAATAGAAACACCAACTCAAAATGTTGTGAGAACTAAGAATCACCTGCCTTAAAGGAACATTGTGAAGATGAAAGGCTATTATATGGCACATACTAAGCTCTGTTTTCATAGAGTCATATGTGTCCACTCACGTTAAGGAGACTAAGCTATCTGAGACTACTGTTTTACTTAAGGAATTAGGAGTGTGTGTTATCTTGGCTACTCCATTTACCATCTCTAGACATCAATTCCTCACTATCAAATAATCAATCTTCAAATACAAGGTATTTTAAATTTTATAAAAGGAAAAACTATACATTTAAATAAAATGCTTCCTCTGTCTAGGTGGTTATTTGCTAAGTATTGATTTGAAAACTAATTATGAATTCATTGGCAATAAGTGTGTTCCTTTTGATAACTTTTCAATTATAGTTTTCTCAGAAATTTTCTTAGTCTTCTTAATTTTTACAACTAACATAACCAACCAGTCTTTGCTGAAAGCTATTGAAATCTCTTCCCAAGTGAATAAAAATGAGGAAAGATAAATTCACAAATAATTTCAAGAGAATAATTTTCCCTCATCATATCTAAACAATTTTTAGGGATCTATGAAAACAACACTAAATTCCTCTTTTTTATAGACAAGCAGATATTTCTATCCTCTGATCTATTACTGGGTCCTCTCTACCCTCAAGCAAACACTCTGTTATGTACATATAAATCAATACAAAATGTTGCATAATGAATTACTTTGGTCTGTCATTCAGAGTGGTCTCTAAGAATGGAAAAAAACCTACAAGTATATTTTAACTGAATACTGCTAAAAAAGAGTATACTAATTAGAAAAAAGATTATATTTTTTATGAAAACATCAACAACTTTGCCCATTCACTGTATGAAGTTAACTCACCTACAATCTTTACAAACTTGGAAAGTAAAAATTAGTCCAGTTTCTCTTCTGGTTCACCCATATGTTTTGCAGTCAACTATGATAATGGGTATATATAACAACAAAAAAGTACTTCACTTTCATATATATTAATGCTTGTATTTCTATCATCAATTATTTATTTTTCCCTTTATTGGTGTGCTGGGTGGGGGTTCACTGTGGCATTTACAAAGGTTCTTACAATGTATGTATCAACTATATCATACTTTAATTCACTCCTCTACTACTCCTGTTTTTCCCTCCACCCTGATTCATGGAATAGCTACAACAGGTATCATTATTGCATTTACATAAATTTGTACATATTTTTGGCACCCTATTCACTCTTCTACCCCCTTTCTCTGCCACCTGCCCCCTCCCACTGATGCCAATGTTTTCAAACTCTTATCCATTTTCTACAAGCAATATTTAGAAAGAAAAACTAGATGTTTAGTGACAAGGTTCAAGAAGGAAGCCAAGGTACAAATATCCCAGAGACCAAGAAGAAAACACTCAACTGGACAAAGTCAAGAATATACTACATGTCCCTGGATTAGCTGAGTGGCTATCTGTTTGACACAAAATGAAGGGGTTCAAGAACAGGAGTTTGACTCAGGAGGCAGAAGTGGCCTTGATAGAGTTAGAGCAAAGAAGTAAGTTTGGAAAGAACTTTCATTTTCATATATTATATTTTGACATAGAGTAAACTATAGGTCATAATTTATTTCAATACATTTAAGATGCTTTGGGGATTTGTACTGGAAAGTAGAGGGTTTGTCAGGTTTCTAATCAATATTTCATACATATTCTCACAGAATATCAGTGTGGTCTGGGTAAAGTTCATCTTTGCCTTGACTACTTTTTCCAAGTGCTAACTAAGGGCTAAACCACAAAACAATTGAGGAAAAGTAGGTTGTGCACCAAAGGCCTGGAGAGAAGCATCGAAAATGAGAGCAGCAAAATCTTTCTCCAATTATTCAGTGATAAAACATGCATCTGAAATGCTTCATGATTTTGTTATAGAAATGATGGGCTTCTTGTAAATGAATTTCAATGTACCCTATGTGGTCCTGTTTTTATTTTCCTACTTTCCATATAAATAAATGTCTCATTACAATTGATGGGACATTCCTTAATGTTGACATTGATGTGTTTTTAATGAAAACATAAAATGTTTTTGTCAGATCTTAAAATGATCTCTCCCCTCCATAGTCAGTGGGAGGGAAAAGGAACCCATTAGGCTGGGCAGAAATCCTAGGGTCCTACTGTCCATAAGATATTTTTGCCTTCATATATGTTCACATATGTTTATATATGTTCTCTGTAATTTTAAGTATTCTAAATAACCAGGGGATGCTACATTTTTGAAAGAATTGAAGACGTACTAAAAATCATAGAAAAGGATTTCTGTCAGTCACCTTAAAAATGCTTTCAGTAGTAAACTTTTAGCAAAATTGAAAAAGACAATTACTGGTAAGTTCAGTGGTGCTTTAATCATTCTTAAAAACATAGGGAGAAAAATACTGAATTTTGACTAGCAGCTAAACGTAATGAATTAAGGCAGAAATTTATTTCTCTGAAGATTTCACTATGGTGCAATAAGTGGGAGAAGATAAAAAACAATAAAGAGTGAGAAAATGAGAATTTATTCAGTAGTAAAGTCAGCATGCCAACAGAATCCTAGAAGAAGATGTGGACCAGAAAGTATTAACAGATTTAACAGGTCTAAGGAGTCATATTTCATTTAGCATACAAGAGTAGTGTGTAAAGAAAAAGGTAGAAACAAGAAGAAAAATTCACAGAACACAAGTTCTAAAAACCTGGGATTGATTGACCAGGCTACCAAATAATAAGGGGTAAGGCTTCAGGCAAAAACCAGAGAAATGCCATGGTCATCCTCATGTATCATTCCCTTCACTCCCAACATACCAGTCATATAACCAATCCAACCCAGCTTGTGGAAAGAGGTTTACTATAGAAATATTTTCATTTAGAATCACTAGGCTTAGGCACAGTGACAGGGGAGGGGTGAGTGGAGAGAATGGTTGAAAAAGGAAACATAAACAATGTAGAAGTTGAAAACTGAATAATGAGGTATTTCAGGCACCTTCCATCATAGTGATGTCATTGCATATCATCCCTAATCTTGACATAAGAAGATGGCTTCCAGATATCTCACTGTGATAGAAAAATACCTTAAAAATCTGAAATGCTGAATTGTGGGGTCTTCCTTCAAACAATCCATTTCAATACTCCATCTGGTAACTTGAGCTCACAGCCAACTGCTTTATTCTTAATTATAACTAGTCAATGATCATCATATGTTTGATACTTTCAAATACATAAGATTATCATGTTAATTTTGCAAAAGAACTCTAATAAAATATCTAGAAGTCATTTAAGCTTTAAAAAACAGAGAACTAAAGTGAGGAGAAAGGCAAAGTGTTTTAATATAAAGTCAAGGAAATTTTCTAGAAAGTAGAGCCCAAAACACACATACTCAAAAAAAGGACTGATTCTCATAGGTCCAACTACTGACAATCATAGGCATTTTAGAAAAAAGTAAGATGGAAAATGGAGGCAGAGAAATTCAAATAAATTTAAAATGAAAATACAGCCAAGCATGGTAGTACATGCCTATAACTGCATCACTGAGAGACTGAGGCAAAAGGATTGTGAATTCAAGATAACCATGAGATACAAGGTTCTTTGGTTGTTTCATACAAGTGTTTTGGAAGTTCATGGGTTACAGAAAACCAGAACCCTCATGTGTCTTACGAACATCCATGTTCTTAAGGTATTCTGTAAAATGCAATGGAAAGGAAAGGAACAAAACTTATTCCACAAAACTGTTATCACCCTGATACCCAAACCAAATGAGAGTACAACAAAAAAAGAAAGTTAGATCAATTTCCATGATGAACATAAACAGAAAAATTATCAACAAAACACTTGCAATCCAAATTCACCAGTACATTAAAAAAAACTCATACACCTCAATCCAACTGATTTTGTTCATGAGATGCAACAATGGTTTAAATTATGCTAATCAATAAATGCAATAAACCACATAAACAGAACCTGGAACATAAATCATATGATCATACTAATAGGTTCAGAAAAAACACTTTTGACAAAATTCAACATCTCTTCATAATAAGGTTCTGAAGAAACTAGGATTATAAAGAACATATCCTAACATAATACAGGCTGTATCCAGCAGACCTAGAGTCAACAATGTGTTAAATGGTGAAAAAACTGAAAACATCTCAAATCAGGAATCAGACAAGAGTATACACTCTTTCTTCTATTATTTGATATAATACTTAAATTCTTCACCAAAGCAATAAGGCTACAGAAATGAAGAAATGAAAGCAATACAAAAAGGAAAGGAAGAAGTCAAATTATCCTTATTTGTAGATGATATGATCCTATAATTAAAAAAGTCAATAAACTCCATTTGATGATTCTTTGTTCTGATAAAGACTTTCAGCAAAGTAGCAGAGTAGCTGGATAACTATCAATATAGAAAACTCAAAGTTCTATCTGTCTATCTATCTATCTATCTATCTATCTATCTATCTATCTATCTATCTCAATAAGGAACATGTAGAGAAAGAAATCAGGAAAACAATCCCATTCACAGTAGCCAAAAGAAAACCACTGGTGAATTTAAGTATGATATATTTGATATACTGCAATATAACCCCATGCAGCACAACAATTAAAAAAAGAAATCTATAAAACCCTGAAGAAATAAAGTAGCCACTAGAAGGTGTGGAGACTTCCCATGTTCATGGATCAGTAGCATTAACATTTTTAAAGTGGCTGAATTACCTGAGGTGGTGAAAGTATTCAATGAAAATTCCATCAAAATTATAATGACGTTCTTCAACAAAATAGAAAAGCCAGTCCTAAAGTTTATATGGAAGCACGAGAGACAATTGATAGCCATAGAAATCTTAATGTAAAAAAAGAGGAATGATGAAGATATGATAATACTGGACTTCATATCCTACTACAGAGCCATAGTTACAAACAGCATAGTACTGAAACAAAAACAGATATGTCAACCAATGGAATAGAATAGGAGATCCAGAAATAAGTCCATGTAGCTTTATCCATTGATTCTTTACAAAAGAGCCGGTATCATCTATTGGAGGAACAGACAGCCCTTCAACAAATGTTGCTGAAAAAACTAGACAGACATATTTAGAAGATTGAAATTTGATCCTTATTTCTCACACTGTGCAAATACCAATTGAAAATAGGTTAAAATTTTTAATGAAACTTTGAAACACGTGGGAAAACACTTGAAGATATAGGTATAGGCAAAAACTTTCTGGATGGGAAATCAAGGCAAGAACTGACAAATGGTATTGCATCAAATTGAAATGCTTTTGCATAGTCCATGACTGTAGGAGTGCTCAGCCACAGCTGTGTGGGGGGTTTTATAATTTGGGACTGAAAGCTGAGATCCCAAGTACAATGAATGGCATGATATCCCCACGTTCCTTCCTCCTGGAGTGGCTACTTGCTTTACAGGGCTTTTATTTTTTTCCTTTATTGTTGTGCTGAGTGGGGGTACATTGTGGCATTTACAAAGGTTCTTACAATGTATCAACTATATCGTACTTGAATTCACCCCTTCTACCACTTCCCTTTATTCCCTGTTCTCCTGATTAATGGAAGAATTTCAACAGGTATCATTTTTTCATTTACATGCATATATACACATTTTTTGCACTGGATTCACCCTCTTACCCCCTTTCCCCACAACCTCCCCGCTCCCACTGGTGCCAACCCTCCCCCCTGTGTAAGACCTGTTCTGCCCTCCTGGCAACCAGAGTGCCTTAGTCTCTAAGATTCCCCTTCCAATCTCAAATTAAGTGCTCTGTTTTCTACCCACATTCTCTGATGCATACAGAAGACAACTCTAGCCAGCTGCCAGTGGCTTATGCCTGTAGTTCTAGGTACTCAGGAATCAGAGATCAGGATGATCATGGTATGAAACCAGCCTGGGCAAATAGTTTGTGAGACCCTATATTGAAAAAGTCCTTCACAAAAGAAGGGCTGATGGAATAGTCCTGACCTGAGTTCAAAACGCAGTATTAAAAAAAAAAAGAAAAAGGAAGAGAACTCTGTGCTTGGACACTTGCTAGAGACATAAACTATGGGTGAGCATGTCGGAACATGCCCAGCCACAAGCTGCAAAGCTCCTTGATATCAGCAGTGGCTCCCAGTACATGAAGGAAGGAAGCTTCTAAAGTACAAGCAGCTCTGAAGCAGATATCTGACCTCTGACCAGTTCTGCCCCAAACCCACATGTGTACCAACTTGTATACTAGGAACTACAAGAGACTGAGCTGATATTCTCTCTGAGAAGTTCTGGGGATTGAACCAGGTACACCAATCACAAATGGTTGGCTATTGAACTATACAAATATCTCCTTATTAAGAAACTACACATCAACTCTGCCACATCCAGCTAAGCCTGAATATTGAGAATACTTCAGCTGTAAAACTACTGGTAATTAAAAGTGCCAACCAATGATTTGGGTACAGATGCATAAATCCCAATGCAGAAACACAAAAAATATGAAAAACAATACAATACAGTTCCTTTGAAAGCCAAAAATTTGACAGTAATAGAGTCTAATGATAATGAAGAAAATGAAATCTCAAAAAATTCAAATTACTGATTATAAAATGATCAACAAATTTAGAGTTCATCAACAAATGAATGTATTCAAACAGCACACAAATAAATAGTTGAATAAATAAGGAAGACAATGCAGGATATGAACAAGAAAGTTAATAAAGATACAGAAATCTGGAAAGAAGTCAATTTGAAATTCCACAAACGAAAAGCCCAATAGGCCAAATAAAAAGTTTACTTGAAAGCCTCACAATCAACTGGATCAAGTTGAAGAAAGAATATCAGGGCATGAAGACAAGGTAAATGAATTAGAAAATTCAGACAATGATATGTGAGAGAAATACAAATGAAATATCTAAGACCTCTGGGACACCATTAAAAGGCTAACCCTATGAATGATGACCATAGAAGAAGGAAAATACAAACAAGCTAAAGGCATACAAAATATATTCAATAAAATAATAGCAAGAAACATCCCAAACCTTGTAATACAGATGGTCATTCAGGTGCAGGATGCTTAGGACACTAAACACGCAGAAGAGAAAGAATCACCTGAAGTCATATTAAAGTAAAATCACTAGGTATATAACAAGGGCAGAATATTGAATGATGCAAGACAGAAACAGCAAGTCACATATAAATTCAAACATACTGAAATAGCAGCAATGTTTTCAGCAAATTTTAAAAGCAAGAAGGCATGACATGATGTATTTCAAGTCATGAAAGAAAATAACTGCTATCCTGGATTACTGTAACCAGCAAACTATCCTTAATTTTAAAAGAATACAAAAAAACTTCCATGATTAAAAAACTAAAAAAATTATGACAAATAGCCAAGAGTATAGAAAAATCCTTAAGAGAACCCCATGTACAGAAAAGGAAGTTAAACATAGCCATGGCAATATGGAAAAAAATAAGTCTCACTAGATGATAACATAAGCAAATGAAGAATAGTAAAATATCAAGCATTAGAAAAATAATAAAGTGACAGGAATTACTACATTCCTCTGAATAGCTCTGAATGTTAATTATCTCAGTTTTCCCTTTCAGAGACACAGACTTGTGAATTGGATTAAAATTCAAAACCATTTGTTACCTACAAGAAATGTATCTCACTGGCAAAGATAAACACAGGTTTGAAAGGAAAAGTCACAAAAGATTTTTCCAAGCAAATGGAGTCCATAATTAAGCAGAAGTAGCTATACTCACATCTGATAAGCAAACTTTAGAACGAGAATTAGTCAGAAGAGACAAAGTCACTCAAGAAGGGAATAATTTTTCAAGAGGCAATAACAATTCTAAACAGGACAAGTTTCATAAAACGAACACCACTGGAAACAAAAATCACAAAATACCCTATCACAATAATAATAATAACTTCAGTACTGAACTCTCTTCAATATGCAGATTATTCAGAGAAATAGATGAAAAAAGAAACCTTAGAATTAAACAGCAGCACAGATCAAATGGACTTAATAGACGTCTAAAAAATATTCTATCCAATAGCTATACAACACACATTCATGTACTGAATATTGCACACAGCTGTAACAGAATACACATTCTTCTTAGCAGCCCATTGAAATTTTTCCAAAATAGATCATATATCAAGACATAATGGAAGTTTTAACAAATGCAAAAAAATGACACAACTTATATTTTATCAGTCTGCATTGGAATATAACTTGCAATCAACAGCAAGAAAACCTACAGAAAATATACAAACAAATGGAGAATGAATAATTCACTTTTGAATGGCCATTGGGTCACTGAAGGAATGGGATGGGGGAAGAAAATTCCTAGAGCCCAAACAAATTTGGACACAACTTACCAGAACCTTTGGGCCACAGCAAAGATGGTACGTAAAAGAAAAATTTTAACTATGATGACCTACAATAAAAAATCAAAAAGGTTTCAAAGAAATAACCTAATGATATACCTCTTAATAAAACAAAACCTAACCATACCCATGATCAATTCAGAGAAAGAAATAAAGATTTAAATTAATGAAAGATTTAATGAAATGGAGAATAGCAAAATGATGCAAAGAGTCAGTGAAGTAAACAGTTGGTTCTTTGAAAAGATAAACAGTATTGACAAACCCTTAGATGAACTAACCAAAGAAAGGTAGAGAAGACCTAAATTAATAAAATTAAAGCTGGAAAGCTATATATCAAAACAAGTACTAATGGGAAAGTCATGGTAGCTCATGCCTATAAACCAAGCTACTAGGGTGGCAGAGATATTAGAATCGAGGTTTGAGGTTAACCTGTGGAAAAAGTTAAAGAATCTATCTGAAAGAACAAGTTCAATGTGCTGGCATACATGGTAATACCAGCTATGTGGGAGACAGAGATATGAGGATTGTGGTTCACAGCCCACCCATGTTCAAAGTATAAGACTACCTGAAAATTAACTAAGCAAAAAGGACTGGAGGCATCACTCAAGTGGTAAAGTGTTTGGCTAGCAAGCATGAGGTCCTGACTTCAAATCCCAAGCTCTGAAGAAATTAGGAATAGAAGGAGCGTACTCAACATAATACAGGCTGTATATGATAGGCTAAAAGCCAACATTAGCAGAAACAAGGAAAAACTGAAACCATATCCTCTAAAGTCAGGAACAAGGTAAGCATGTCCAGTCTGTACACGCATATTCAATATAGTACTTGAATTCTTTGTCAGATGAATGAGGAAAGAAAAGTAAATAAAGTGGATGCAAATAAGAAAGGAAGAAGTCAAATTGTCCCTATTTACAGATGGTATGATCCTATACTTAAAAGACCCTGGATGCAAAAAAAAAATCTCTTTGATCTGATAAACACTCTCACCATATTTGCAGGATACATAACCAACATACAAAACTCAGTAGATTTTCTATATACAAATAACAAACAAGCTGAGAACAAAACTCAGGAAAACCATACCATTCCAAGTAGCTTTGAAAAGGAAAAAATAATAAATAGGAATATACTTAAATGAGAAGGAATAAACTTAACTGAGGGAACACCACTACAATGAAAATTATATACCACTGAAAAAAGAAATTTAAGAAGATATTAGAAGATGAAGAGTCCACCCATGGTCCCAGATGAGCAGAATAGTTAATACTGTTCAAATGGCTGTGCTACAGATAGGAATCTACAGATTTAATTCAATTCTATTCAAAATTCTAATAACATTCTTTACAGAATATAGATAGCAATCCTAAAATTCATATGGAAGCAAAAGAGATCCTGAATATTCAAAGCAATCCTAAGTAAAATGAATATTGCTATCTCAATACCAGACTTCAAATTGTACTATGCAACCACAGTTAAAACTTTTAAAAAATTAAAATAAAAGTACAAACAAAAATTCCCACATGATAAAGGTACAAAAATAGTCATGTAGACAAATCAATAGGATAGAATAGAAGATCCAGAAATAATTTCCCTCAAGCTAAAGCCATCTGAATTTTGACAAAGTTGCTAAAAACTTGTACTGGAGATAAGATAGCCTCTTGAACAAATGGTGTTGAGGACACGTGGAGGAAACTGAAACTAGATCACTGTCTCTTATCCTGTAGAAAAATCAATTCAAAATTCTTAATGTAAGACTTGAAGCTATTGTAGGAAAACACTTCAATATACAGGCAGAGACGACAACTTTCTGAACAGAACTTCAATGCCCCAAGAAATAAAAGCAGTGATTTCCAAATAGGATTACATTTAGTAAAAGCTTCCTCATAAGGAAACAATTACCACAGTGAAGACACAACACACAGAATGTGACAGTATCATTGGTGGTTATTTGTCAGACAAAGGATTATCATCAAGAATATATAAAAGCTTAAAATTTAAATACCAAAGAACAAATAATCCAATCAATAAATAAGCAAATGAGTTGAACAGATAGTTCTCAAAAGAAAAAAAACCACAAATGGCTGATAAATACAGGAAGAAATATTCAGCATCATTGCCCATTAAGGAAATTCAAGTAAAAATGATATTGAGATTCAATCTCAGATCAGTCAGAATGGGAATCCTCAATAAAACAAAAAATAAAAAATGCTGGCAAGGATGTAGGGTGAAAGAAACCCTTAAGCACTGTAAGTGGGAATGTAAATTAGTGTGGCTACTATGGAAATCAGTATGCATATCCTTCAAAAAATTAAAAGGAGAACTACCATTGGTATGGTCAGCCATAGCAATCCTGGCCATATGTGTGAAGGAATGTACACCAGCATATTATAGAGTTACCTGCATGCCCCTACTTATTGTAGCACCTTCAACAAGTAGTCAAGCTATGGGATTGGCCTAAAATGCCATCAACCTCTGAGTGGATAAAGAAAATGTATATGTACACAATGGCAAGTTATTCATCCATAAAGAAGAGTAAAACTATGCCATTTTATGGAAAATGAATGGAACTGGAGAACATCATGTTATATGCAGCAAGCCAGACACAGACAAATATAGCATGTTTTCTCTAACATGTAAAATTTAGAACTAAAAAACAAGAGAGATGACATGCATTTAAAAGGGAGATAGTTTAAAAGGAAGGGCTAGTGGGAGATGGACAGAGTGTTGAGTAGGTGAATGTGATAGAAATATATCACATGAATGTATGAAAATAGAATAATGAAATCCATTAAAATTATTTTAAAAGAGGGGAGTGGTATAAGAAAAAGTAGTTGAGAGAGTGAATATAATCAAAACATTAGGTGCATGTATGGAAATAGCACTTCTAAATTTTTATTATTTTTACAATTAATATATACTAATAAAAATTTGAATAGCAATGAAAAAATAAATAAATAAAAATTTAAAATACATACCACAACACTCTCAACATACATGAAAATAAGTAGCTTCTGCACAGCAAGGAAACAATTACCAAAGTGAACAACCTACAGAGTGGGAGAGTTCCTCAAAAGTAAAAATTGAATTATCATATGATACTGCTATACCATACTTGGGTATATGTTTCAAGAAATCAAAGTCAACCTACAATAAAGTTTCCTGCCCACCAATATATGTAGCTCCACTATTCACAATACCCAAGTTATGGAATCAGTCTAGATGCCCACAAATAGATGAATGAATAAAGAATATGTGATGTGTATACACATTATAATATTACTCAGTTATAAAGAAGAGCAAAATTACATCATTTTCAGGAACATGAATGGAAGTTGTCATCCTCATGTTAGAAAAAATAAGCCAGACATACAAAGACAAATACATGTTTTCTTTCACATGTAAAATCTAGATTATTTTTTTAAAGGACAAGAAAGGAGAAGGGTAGCTATTTGGGGAGGAAGAAGGGACCAGTTAGAACAGGGAGAGGACTAGAGAAGAGGATGGGTGGGTGCATACAATTGAAGTAAATAGTATACAAATATGAAAATGTCATATTGAAACACCTTTATATTGTATAATTAATAAAAATTATGTGAATTATCCAATGAACAGATTGATAATTGATCAGTATGTTGAATGGTTTTTAAAAAGGAAATTTGGGAATATCACAAAAAAAGTGAAATGTCCCTAGATCAATGATAGGGGCAAAAGAGACAGATCATGCACAAAAAAATGAAAGTAAAAGAATTTTTTTTCTTACTACATAGTCCAAGATATGAGGATAAAATAGAAGAATGACTTGAAAATATGAGGAACATCAATCTCAATCAGGAAGTCAGTAGTCTAACAACTATGAACCAATTTAGATAAAAAGGCTATAGTCAGTTAGAGAACAAATGGTTGCCTACAATATAATATTACAACCTATTACAACAAATATATTGAGGGCAATGTTTTCAGAAATCACAGAATTAGTAGACTATTTTGTACTTTCTTTCATCTTAGGAATGATTAGTATATCTGTGGCAGAACTGTTTGTAAAGATTCTGTAAGAGAAAGAAGTCTTCTCAGAAACTTCTGGACTTATAAGTGAAGATTAATTATGGAATAGTAGTCATGTAAATAAAAATGATGTAAGTTAAAGTTTGACATACTGAGGTTAAGTATGGGGAATTGGACTTTGCATGTATAAGAAAGTTGTTTTCAACAACCATCAGTCAATAAATATGATTTAAATGTATTAAAACATATCTATTAACAAATATTAAGAAATATTAATATAAAGCTTTGTGGTGAACTCATGAATATGAAGATAGGAAATAAAGCAAGATGAAATATTGTACTATTGCATTTTGTAATTTTGTTATTCCAAATATGAAAAGTATAACTTTGATAAAAGTAAAATAAAAAGGAAAGTACAGATAAATATTGTAGACAAACCTGGGTTTGAAACCACCAAATAATAGATGGATAGATCTCTGACAAATATACTGTTCTCCTGTAGGAAGTATATTCTAGCTTTCTTTAAAGACATCAGTGAAAGTGGAAAAATGGCTGGATGGATTAGTTACATTTATATAACCAAATATTCATACAGGTGATTTGTATTGAAATGGAATTACACAGCACTATAATATTGCTATGGATCTGTCTTAATTCCAAGAACATGAAGTGCACCTATCTGATTTATTCAAATGTAATAAGGGATTATTATTTTTAATGCCTTCTATAATTTCTACCTTCTGCTCCTTGGTCAAATTTCATATCCAGCATGGGTCAATGGTGCTTCCTTTGTTTGGAGAAGTAAATAAACATGCCTCTAAATCTATGTATGCATAGCTCCTATTATAGTTTGGATTGGAATGTCTGTCAAAGGTCCATGTGTTAAGGGCTTGGTACTTGGCCTATGGCACTATTGGGAGTGCCACCAAGAAGTAGAGCCTTGTGGGAGGTCATAGGTTATTACGAGCATGTCATTGAAAGGGTTGTCGGACCCAAGTGTCTTCTATTCCCTTTCTTTCATTCTCAGCCATAAGAGCAAGTAGCTTCCCATACCATGAGTTCCTTCTATGACGTACTGCCTGGCCAAGCGTGGACTGAAACCGAAGAGCCAAAATGAACATTTCCTGACCTTCACTCTGTCTCAGAAACAGAATCTTTATATCTCATCAGCAACTTGAATTTTTCACATTATACTTAAAGAATACACATAGCGGGAACCAAATCTAATTGGTTGTCTTAGTTGTGGTGAGTACATGCAGTAGAACAAAAACTTTCTTAGTCTACAATACAGATGTAATGAAAGTCAATCTTGTTAGCACACTAAAAAAACAAGCAGAAGATGGGCATTGTGCATGCCTGGCATTCCAGAACCAGGAAGGCTGAGACAGAAGGATTACAAGTTTCAGGCCAGCCTGAACTACACAGAAAGACACCAACTCAAAAAAATAAACAATAGCAAAGAAAAACAGTCTAATGGAACATTTAAAAAATATGACTGACAATTTCAGAATTGTCATTTTATTGCCTCTGCAGCAGTGTACAATCAGTGTAAGTCAGGTTACAAAAAAGGTATGTACACACCCATGTTTACTGCATCATTATTCATAATAGCTAAATTATGGAAACAGCCAAGATGTCCTACTACTGAAGAATGGATTAAGAAAATGTGGTATTTATACAATGGAATTTTATTTAGACATAAAGAAGAACAAAATTTGTTGTTTGCAAGTAAATGGATGGAACTTGAGAACATCATCTGTTTTTTTTATTATTATTCATATGTGCATACAAGGCTTTGGCCATTTCTCCCCCTGCCCCCCACCCCATCGCTTACAATCCACTCAACCCCCTCCCGCTCCCCTCCACCCCCTCAATACCCAGCAGAAACTATTTTGCCCTTATTTCTAATTTTGTTGTAAAGAGAATATAAGCAATAATAGGAAGGAACAAGGGTTTTTGCTGGTTGAGATAAGGATAGCTATACAGGGAGTTGACTCACATTAATTTCCTGTGCATGTGTGTTACCTTCTAGGTTAATTCTTTTTGATATAAACTTTTCTCTAGTTCCTGGTCTCCTTTTCCTATTGGCCTCAGTTGCTTTTAAGGTATCTGCTTTAGTGTCTCTGCATTAAGGGCAACAAATGCTAGCTAATTTTTTAGGTGTCTTATCTATCCTCACCCCTCCCTTGTGTGCACTTGCTTTTATCATGTGCTCAAAGTCCAATCCCATTGTTGTGTTTGCCCTTGATCTAATGTCCACATATGAGGGAGAACATACGATTTTTGATCTTTTGGGCCAGGCTAACCTCACTGAGAATGATGTTCTCCAATTTCATCCATTTACCAGCAAATGATAACATTTCGTTCTTCTTCGTGGCTGCATAAAATTCCATTGTGTATAGATACCACATTTTCTTAATCCATTCGTCGGTGATGGGGCATCTTGGCTGTTTCCATAACTTGACTATTGTGAATAGTGCCGCAATAAACATGGGTGTGCAGGTGCCTCTGAAGTAACTTGTGTCACAGTCTTTTGGGTATATTCCCAAGAGTGGTATTGCTGGATCAAATGGTAGATCAGTGTTTAGCTTTTTAAGTAGCCTCCAAATTTTTTTCCAGAGTGGTTGTACTAGTTTACACTTCCACCAAAAGTGTAAGAGGGTTCCTTTTTCCCCGCATCCTTGCCAACACCTGTTGTTGGTGGTGTTGCTAGTGATGGCTATTCTAAGAGGGGTGAGGTGGAATCTTAGTGTGGTTTTAATTTGCATTTCCTTTATTGCTAGAGATGGTGAGCATTTTTTCATGTGTTTTTTTGGCCATTTGAATTTCTTCTTTTGAGAAAGTTCTGTTTAGTTCACTTGCCCATTTCTTTATTGGTTCATTAGTTTTGAGAGAATTTAGTTTTTTAAGTTCCCTATATATTCTGGTTATCAGTCCTTTGTCTGATGTATAGTTGGCAAATATTTTCTCCCACTCTGTGGGTGTTTGAGAACATCATATTAAGTGAAGTTAACCAGGTTTAGGAAACCAAGGCTGAATATTTTCTCTCATATGTAGAATATAACCCTAGTACAAATTTAAGAAAAATTATGACAATAAGGTCATGGCAAGAGGAGGTCAGATAATAAGGGGAGATCATATACGAGAGAGTGAGGGGTAAAGGAAGTTAAGAAGGTGAATATGGTTATGTACTTTGTATTCAAGAATGAATGTAGAATTTTTAATCTGTTGAAATCACCATAAAAAGGGACTAAGGTAGAAACAAAAAAAAATAGGGGAGATGAACCAATTTGGGTAATGGAAATGTCACAAGGAAACTCCCTGTATACCTATCTGAAACAAACAAAAATGTAACTTTGTTTTTACAAAAATGGAGAACAGGAGGGCAGAACAGGTCCTGACTAAGGGTTGCTGGGAGGGGGAGAATGAGGGAAAAGGGTAAAGGAGTGTAGGAGGGTGAATATGGTGCCAATACTCTGTACACATGTATGTAAGTGGAAAAGATGATACCTGTTGTAACTATTCCAGGAATGGGGGGAGGGGAAACAAAGGAGAATGATAGGGAGAGTGAATTCAACTATGACATATTTTATATATTGCAAGAACTTTTATAAATGTCACAATGCATAATAATAATAATAAATGAAAATAACAAAAAAGCACAATTTAATTTCTTGAAAATACATCTCTATTATGTTTTCTGAGAGAAAAAATGGGGGATGTCAAAAACCACATTTTTATGTTTGACATTAAGAGTAAGTTGAAATTCTCTCTCTATTCTAAAGTGGAATATCTTTGATATCTGCTTTTACAAGCTAAAACTATGGGTTTCCGTTGTCCTCCAATACACTCCTCTTTCTCATGCATCTGTATCTGTGCACATATCTTTGTTCCATATGGAATTCTGTTCCCTTGTCCTTTTTCTATCAATCACATTTCAGCTGAATATTTCTTGATGATCAAGACTAACTTATGTTTTTGGTCAATTAAAAAAAAAATAATAGTAACCCACCCCTATTTGTGCATACCAAAATACAATATCCAACTATATGCTCTTTTTCTGTGTCCCCAGAACAACCTGGATTAACTACCTTTTGTGCAATTTATAATCATCCACCTTTCTCACATGTATGATTTTGGAGAACTCAGTATCAGGGACACTGAGCAATATTCATTTTTATATCCTTAATTCTGAACTAGATCCTGGTACTTAAGGCACTCAGAGAATGAGTACTAAAAGAATGAACAGTTAAAGACTGGAAGTTCCATAGTTAAAATGAAATCTATTTAGGGAAGCTTGATTCCCGTTAAAACTCAAACAGCCTTGAAGTATAGTATTTTAACTTTTTGTCAATCAATTATACCTGAGTGGGGGTGATGGTTACAATTATAGCTTCTCAAATTAAGAGGAGGTTAATTTGAGTAAAGCAAAGGGCAATATTTACAAAAAATAAAACCCATGAGAATTAAACGTGAACACTTTTCATAATTTTCTATACTTATCTTTCTATGTTCAGAAATAGGAGCAAGGGCAGAGTCTACCTAGATTTTGACAGTACCAATCTTTCTATCATATTGGTCATTGTCCCTTTCAAAAAAAATAAAAAATCAAAGAAAAAATATTTTCATTTATCATTTTATCTTCTCTTTCAAATTGACCAACTGAAGTTCAAAGAATAACAATGTTTTCACCTAGATTATTCCCATACTTTTGCTTGAATAACTAAGGCCCATGGGAACATCTATCCATACTTATAGCAACCCTCTTTTGTATTCAATATACTCTGGATAGATATTCACCTGTATACACAAATAAGACTTTTAAATTAATGTAGAGTTACTGTTATTCAGTTAAATGTTATTATTTTGGGTAATGTTTCCATTTGGATTAATTTATTTGTGGAACAAGAAGAGTTTGAATATCTAAATGTCTGGACTCTATTCCCATCCTTAGAAAGTGTTAACTTTTGAAGGAATAAAAGACCGTACGCATTGTGATATGGTGCAGAGTATGGTGCTATGTATATACCAATCTTGGATGCACTCTGGCATTTGGGTGCAGGAAGACAGCTCCTTTGACAGATATTTATTTCTATTTTACTATAACCAATAAGCTGGAAATGGTGAAAATGAAAATGAAATAAAGAGGTCTGAGTTGAATTTGCTTTTGTATTCTTGAATTTAGTGATTCATATAAACAAATGTTGAAGCAAGCATAGTAGATGGATTAATTCCAGAAGTCAAAACAAAGATTAATTTGTTTTTATTATAGAGCAACCTAATGACTCAAAATGTGACTTATATGATAATCAATTTCTTTTCATGAGAGTTGTATAATAAAAGCTAGAAAATACTTTTCCAAGATTTTGCCAAGGCTTCCTATAATCCAACATAATATTCTAAAATGATTGTGTATCTGAACAAAGAGATTTTTAGATTTCTAGACCAACCTCAGTACCATTAAATAAAAATTTATATTAGGAACCAGAGCTCTGTAATTCTTAATTCCCCAATTGATTCTGAAACCTCCAATATGACCCTGATCACTATACCAGTCTTTGAAAACCTGTTCTTCAGAAGATTGAAGTCTCTATCAACTAAATGGGTTTAAAAGAAGAAATGCTGTAGACAGTTTCAAGGTCATAATCTGTATTCCATCAAAATAAAAATATTCCCCCAAGCAAAAATATTTTTAAAACATTGAAAATTTCAAATTCTTTTTTTTCCATTTTTGTTTCTTATTGTTGTTCTGGGTAGTGGTACATTGTAGCATTTACAAAAGTTCTTATAATCTATCAAATAAATTATACTTGAATTAACCCCCTCCACCATTTTCCTTTGCTCTCCATTCCCCCATTCCTATAACAGTTTCAAAAGGTCTCATTTTTTCTGTTTACATACATGTGTATACAATATTTGCACCATGTTCACTGTCCTACACATTTTGACCACCTCCTCCCCCTTCCCACTGGTACTAACTTCTGCAGGCAGAACTTGTTCTGCCCTCCTGTTTGCAAATTTTGCAAAAAAAAAATGACATTGTTGCTTGTTTAAGATGGTTACATAGGAAGTTTCCTTTTGACATTTCCATGTATAAATGTATCATAGCTGGACTTGATTCATCTCCTCTATTTTTCGTCTTTCTACGTTAGTCCCTTTCTTATGGTGGTTTCAACCTGTTTAAAAATTCTATATTCATTCTTGTATAGAGAGTACATCAACCATATTCACCTTCTTAACTTCCTTCCTTTACCCTCACGCTCTTGTATGTGACCTCAAATAAACTACCTAATGCTGCATCCCAAACTCCTAGGAAAACAAGAACAATAAAAAATAATACAAGATGCTCAGTGATATAGAGATCAAAAAACTATAGAAAGAATCAATGAAACAAAAAGCTGGTTCTTTAAAAAGATAAACAAGATTGACAAACCCCTGGCAAATCTGACAAAAATGAGGAGAGAAAAGATCCAAATTAATAAAATTAGAAATGAAAAAGGTGAAATAACAACAAACACCAAGGAAATCCTAGAAATCAAGGACTACTTTGAAAACCTGTATTCAAATAAGTTGGAAATTTCTAGATATATATGAATAATTCACATTCTTACATAACTCTTCTGTGCCATCTTTCTCAAAATGTTGGATGCTGGTATAATAATTTCCAATGAAAAATAATATTATTATATTTTTTCAGTGATTCAATACGTATTATTCACTTTGCCTTTACATAAGGAGTCTCAACTGCAGAGCACAACTTGGAATTTTATTGTTCATTTTATTGTCCATTCCCTCCTTCTCCTATCTTACTTTCATTTGAGATCAGCAGACTATCATAATAGGAAAATAGTTACACCTTTAGCTGAATCATCTTGTTTGGATTAAACAGCTGTAGAAAATCCCTTCTTAGCTGATAAAGTTGCTACCATTCATGGACGTTACCATGTTACCATCCCTGCCTTGGACTGTGCTTCATTATTCTGCAATTACAAGGTTAGCCTTTACATTCAGTCTGAGTGAACTACCAGCAAATGCATCCATAAAACCTATTAACTCCACTAATTCTTTGTACCTTTTGAATACAAGGGATTTCGTTCCTAATTTTATTTCCAAGATGCTCAATGTGCCAGTCCATGGGCAAAGTACACCTGAGGTGTGGCCTTGGTGTCAGCTGAATTTTTTACTGGCTCTATTGGTCCATCCAGGTTGTGACACTATTTCTTTCCTTCTGCTGCCTTTTGAGTATTTGCACAAAGATGAGATGTTATGCATCCTGGCTTACCTCCTAATTAAGCTGATTGTAACACCATGTATATGAGGCTAATTCTTCTGGCTTTGTTTTAAATTGATCATTCTGTCACCTTTACAGAAATTGCATTTTCATCAAGCTAATGCTTTGCACAGGAAAAATGGAGACAGGTGGTTCCTATGGAATTTTTGGATCCTAAGACCTATGACTTTTGCCAAATTGGAGTTCAATAAATATGCCTTTTTATTAGTCAGGTTAATAAAAGGTGTCATCTATTATTAGAAGTGGCAATGTTAACTAGCAGACTCTCAAACCAGCAATCAGGAGTGCTGAGTTCAAATGCAATAAAAGCGTTGGTGGTATAGGTGGTGAACATAGCTAGCTGCCTTCCAAATGCAACTGTAACACTGACTGAGTAACTCAGTGCCCCTCAGTTGAGAAGTAAGGGATTTGACAAAATCTTTGACTATAAAATGCTAAAAATGCAGGAATGTATGGAATCCCAGATCCTATTAAGTAAAAATTTGATAGTATGGAGCTTAGCAGTACTATGAATTAACCTAATGATCATAATGTAGTCAATCATGACAATTACTCAAATTAGATAACATTTATAACCCCATAAAAATATGTAAGCTGGAGGCATTATTAGAAAAGAGAGAAAATTATTGAAATAGACTCCTCATTCAGTTTGGGTGCTCAGCTTTACTGATCATCCCCTTTTAAATTCCAGAATGAAATGTCTGACATAGGAAATATAAAGAGATTAAGTCCTTGGAAAGGAAAAGAGAAGGATCTTTGTACATGTCATAAGAAAGTTTGACAAAATATGCAAAATGTTGTTTTCCCTTAAACATATTACTTTAAAAATATTTCCTTTGAAAATCAAATGGCACTGAATCTTCTCTATGTTGAGGGGGCTGGATTTGATATTTAAGGGATATCAACTTGGTGAAACCAAATTGTAAGGGCAGTAAAATATCTTTATGCCCTAGCACATGGACATCTGTTCCTCATGTGGGCATAAAAACCTGAATTTATACACTTTTGGAATGAGGCACTAAGTGTTTCTTCTTTGAAATTGTTTCCATTTGTCATATTCCTTTTATACCAGGAGTTTGGTTGGTTATTGGGAGTATGGTGTTCCTTCATTCAGAAATTCATGATAGGATAGCAAAAAGTTAATTATAAGCAATTTTTAAAAATGCACATAAGTACATATATATACTAAAAACTTGAAAGTCTAATTGGGAGGGTACTCAAGTTTACAATCAGTGCCTTGCATTGCTAGGCAGGTGCTCTACCACTTAAGTCATGCCTCCAGACTTTTTGTTTTAGGTTATTTTTCAGGAAGTGTCTCCCTTTTTGTACTAGGTCAGTGTTAACCACAATATCCTCACCTATGCCTTCTGTTTTGCAGTAATTACAGACATGAGCCACCATACCTGGATGATTTGTTGAGATAGGCTCACTAACATTTTGCCTGAGATGGCCTCATAATATGATCCTCCTAATCTCTGCCTTGCTGGTAGCTAGGATTATAAGCATGAGAAATCTTGCCTGGCAAGTCTGATGATAATTTAATGCAAATGTGCATTGATAATGAGGGGGAAAATAAATATGGTAATGACTTAGAATGATTTAAAGAAACCTAAAATCTATAAGCCAGGTTTTACTTGCCATCCCTGATCGTGGTTAGAGAATTGGGAGAAATTGCACAGAAAGTGTGAACAAAGGTGAAGAAACAAAAGAACAAAGACTGCAGCTAATCTGCATATTCTCCTCAGTGTCTAGCACAAAATAAGATCTAAGTGTATTTTGAAATTAACAGAGAAAAAGAAGGAAAGACTTTTTAATGATCTGAAACACTGGGTATGTAGTAGGCAAAAGAGAGGAGACAGAATGTTTGATTAGCTAGTTTTAAGTTTCAGGATATGTCATGATTAATTTTACATGTCAATTTGGACAGTGTTTAGGGATAAGACTACCATGTAAATCTATAAATTTTAGGTAAAAAGATTGCCCTTCCTAATATGAGGTTTTTCTTTTTTAATTCATGAATAAAAGGCATGAGTAAGACAATGATTGACCTCCCAAGCAAGACTGACTTCAGGCAGGAACTGTATCACTGCCTTCCTGTATTTCAGGCTTTCTGACCAACATTGAGAATTTTAGACTTTTCAGACTCTTAGACACATTAATGAATTCCTGTAATAAATCTGTCAGTATACATATGTCCTACTGACTTTGTTTCATTGGAGAACCTTAAAATGGAGAGAATGGAAATCCATACTCTTTCATTTCTGTCCTGTGTTGTAGAAGGTCACTGTGAGCATAATCATATAAACATAAAATACTTTAAAAATGAATAATATCAATTTGCTTTCTAGGAGTGGAAATGAAAATGGATTGAGGGAGAGGGAAAAAAAAAGATGATGTGAAGCAAATATGTCCTTTTAGAAGAGAAGGGAGTGAATTTTTTATTTGAATGGTACAGAATGGCTGAGGGAAATGGATGATATATGTCTTTTTGGAGAACTGAAATTATGAGTTTACCAATTGGTTGGAGATAGGGATTGAAAAAATCAAAGATAGAGGATTTTGAAGTTGAATTCTTGCAATCATGACATATCATTTGCTAAAATAGGAAATATAGGAGAGGAATATAATTTGTACCATGTATTGATTATGATGCTTATTTCTAATAGAGTTTCTCAACTAAAATTGTTCATCAAGATTCTGGAAAACTCTTGTTTCAGTTAAGTGAAGACTCCAAGGCAGATACCATGAATTAGAAAGGCTGTTAGTGGAATCCATAAACTTTTAATGAAACAATTTTTTTCAAACTCCTTGTTAGGAATCAGTGTAGGAATGTAAAATTTTCTCTTTACCATTAAATCTCCAAGGCCCAGATAGATTAAAAAAAATGTGATGTGTATTGTGGGTAAGGAGGTAGAGAACCAAAACAATATTGTATGTGAAACATTAAGCAAGAAGAATGAGAGAATTACAAAAAGAGAATGATGCATGAGCAATGTGAATTGTATTTGTCAATATTTTATGATCTTTTATTTGCCTTCTTATTTTTACTAATAGTGCATTAAGGTTAATGAGACTCTCTTATATTGATAAAAATATGAAAGAGTTCTGCTTGTATCTAGGGTTGGAGTAGGTGAATTAGAATCCATAGGTAAGAGAGGTATGGAGTGGCTGATTCAGTAATACTCTAGGGAAAGTTTTTTCTGTATTTACTTGAGTTTATTTTATGCCATGACTACTTCCTTTAATCACTAGTTTGTCAATGCTTGTAAAAGCCATTGAGCAACATGGATATTACCCTGCTTGTGGGATATGAATTAAGATTTTCTCTCCTTCATTCTTAACTTCCTATAACTAGTTCTCTCTTATCCCCTACTTTATTCCTTCAATAAGATACTCTTTCTCAAGTTTCACCTTTCTGCTGGTTTTATCCCTCTCAGCCATTGGACTTTGATTCAATATTCGTTTCCATGAGTCTGTTAGCCATCTGTGTGTTATAGGCATGTGGTGTTCAATATTGTATTTTGTCAATCGTAGTTTTAAGTAGATCATTAAATCAACATGCACAATGACCCAATACTCTTTACCTTTGTCTTTCTTCTTTTTTTTATTAACAGTGTTAATTTGTGTATATTAATTAAGTAAATATAACCTAATTATGTTTTTGTAGATCTGTAAGGACATAAAATGACTTCTAAACAAATAGGGTAAAAGAATCAGTGAATAGGTCCTTCATATTTTTTCCAGGTATTATGTGTTAATGATGGGGATATCAGTCTGAAAATGGCCATTCCAGTGACATCCTTAGCAGAGAGCAACAGCATTTTCCTAAGTGAGATTGTACATGCTAAAATGATTATTTCATTACTGCTTACTCTTCAGATATGGATAGATTTCCCCTGCAACTTACAAAGGAACCAAATCTTTTGTCTGATATTGATAGGGTCAGACTGTTACTATTCCAGTTTCCTCTCATGAATTCTTTGGATGTTTCTTTGGCTTTAGAGTGATTATCTTTTATTCCATTTTCTGAAATTTAATTGTGTGCTGTGTGTTAGAGCTATCAGAGCATTCTTATTATTTACCTCTTAATTCTTTATATTCTGTTGATTTTTGCATTGATTTTGTGTCATAGACAATGTTTCTACATGTTTTGATCCCAAAACTCTTGTAGACCAGCTTAGTCCTCTTATTTTCTCCAAAAAAGTCATCAAAAGAGGCCATCTTTCCTACAATATAAACTTAGCCTTCCCTCCTTTGACCTCTTGATCTTCAGCTGTATCAGCTCTCTGCAAACAAGAAGAATACTTGACTGCTAACAGCAGAAAGAATGATTTCAAGAAGCAGAACTTATGTGACATTTACCTTCACCTGAAAAGGAAATACACAGTCTAATCAATGTTACAGATTGCTATCTATTCCCAAACTAATTCTTTTAGAAAAATATTAATTGACCATATATACTGTATGCATCACATATTGTAGCTCATTTAATCCTCAAAGTAACTGCATAACTTAGATTATTATAATAATCTCCATTTTGCCAGTTGGTAGTAAGTCATGCCTATAATCCTTGCTGCTCAGGAAGCAGAGATCAAGAGAATGAAGACCAAAGCCAACCTGGGCAAATAGTTCGAACTTACCTTGAAAATACCCAACACCAAAAAGGATGGTGGAATGGCTGAAGTGGTAGAGTGCCTACCTATCAAGTGTGAAGCCCTGAGTTCGAACCCCAGTGCTATCAATAATGATAATAATAATCTCCATTTTACAGATAAGGAAACAGACATAACAGGATTCAGTAATGTTTTGAATATATTGAAGAACACACAGTGATTAACAAAGATGCAGTTTGAATTCAAATAGCATGGCTTTTGAAACCACACTTTCATTTACTTTGCTAATTTCTAGCCCATCCTAAAAGTGATCAATAAAACACCTTCCAAGTCTATAAAAAACAATGGAAATGTGTAATGTTTATCATCATGAGATTACAAATTGGAGGGGAAGATGCATTTATCATTAATTATTTCCTTTTCTAGTTGCCAAATGGACAGCTAGGATCCAACTGGAAGGCTCTGACAGAACCTGAATAATAAATCCTAGACATAGAAACCCCTCAGCTGCTGCATGTAGAAACTCCTTAGAAATATTTATCATATGAGCTAGACTATTTTTCTCACTATTCTGAGTCATAAAGCCTCATAATTGAGGTGTTTGCCATAGAAAGTGTCAGATAATGTCAGAGGACTTGGGAATTTTCATAATAGCCATAGAGGAGTCTGGAAAATAAAACAGAATGCTAACTCATGTTACAATAGGGAAAGGATTTTTCCAGTCTGCATAAAGCTATAAGAAGGAAAATCTAATTTAGGATGGATGAGTTTTAAAACCAGGAAGCATGGGCAGAGGACGTCAGAACTTAAAAGACCAAAATAAAAGCAGGGTCATGAACTGAACACTCCAAGTCCAATATGGAAAGTAAAAATTTTGGCTTCATAAGGAAATTTGATGTTAATAACTACAGGAATTAATAAAGCATAAAGCTAGCTTTCACAATAGGTACAGTTTAGTGAAAACACTACTAACGAACCAAGGCCTCATTTCAAACGAAAAATCTCTTACAATTTTGAAGTTAGGGCAATTGTATACTTTAACAGCCAAACTCTGACACTTTTGAGAATGAAAGGTGGAGATATTAACTACCCTAGACAATGACATAAATTGACCTGTCCTTCACAAACCAAGATGTATGATCACCTTACTTAAAGGTATAGTTATATGAGCTAGTTTATGTTCCAATTCATTCCTAAAGTGAGGTAGAAAGTTTGAAATAATTGAAATAAATCTGGGTTAAAGGCCACAATGTCTGAATTCCAGCCCTAGTCACAAGCTAGATATGTAGACATTGACAATCACATAATTTTTCCAAGCCTTTCTTTGTTTTCCTTCTCTACAGGCCTACTTATACTTCTAAGTTTAGGGCTCTACAGAGACTTAAATGAGGAAACTCTCAGAATGATAGACAATATCATATAAACCTACTAGCATGAGAGGTTATAAAGGTGCATGATATCTAATGCTATCTGCATGGAGTGATTTCAGTTCCACCAGGCAAACTCCTTAGTCCTCCAAAACACCTCTCCCACAATGGTAACTGAGGCATAATATTAAAAATTAAGACATTTATTGAAATATATCATGTAAAAGTCATATTAAGGACTTTTGATTGTGTATGCAGTAATATCTATCTTGACAAATATAAATTTTTTATCAGGAGAATTAATTTTAGGATCAGATTTTAAAGAAAAAAAATAGGAGCCCCAGGTGTTCCTAGAGAAGACCAATGGGGTATAAAATATGCAGTAATATAAGCTGAAGACAAATTGTTCACAAAGGAATGTGGCTGGAAGTAGTCCTGTATTAAGATATATTCAAACCAAGACATAAAGCTTTTGTCTTTATGACACCAGTGCAGTGTTTTGAACAGTGAAGTATTAATTTAATCAGCAAGTTGTCTTGTTGATGTGGCTTGGAATGACTGGTTTGACAGACATTTTCATCCCCTTGATGAAGCTCACTGGTTAATCTGGAATTGCATAGAGGCAGCCTAACATGAATGATGTGGATATGGCAGGAGAAATTGAAGGTGATTGATGGTATTCGTAAAGTGAAAGGCTTTGATGAATGAATTTTGAAATAGCAAATCTCAAAAGCCTTACTCAAAGATCCAAAGACTAAAGGTCTTTATGTTTGTTAGGACCTGGAGCAGAGACTCTCAGTGATGTTTTAGATATAGGAAGTATCAGAAACTTTTTGGAAGCATGCCATAACTAATTTTTTATTAACATAAGTTAAAACACAGTATAGTGCAAATTACTATTATATAATTATATTTGAGTCAATTATCTTGCATTAAAAACCATTTTGGTCCATTTCATTCTACTTCTCTTTCTTGAGAAAGTGGATAACCTACACGCATGTATAATCTTGTTACATTCATTAAGAGTCTCGCATATTCAGATATATGGAGTTAGATGACTAACAACTTATACTGCATGGTATGTCTTAACTCAACATTACCAATTATTCTCTATCAAGTTGCTTTCTGTGAATGTAGCTAGTTTGCCAATATAAAGTATTATTTTTCTATGTTCCGAGCAGTTTTAACATATTTTGCTGATCTCTCCTAATAAGCTGTTCAAATCCAAAAAGGAAGCTAGCAGAACATTACACACTTAGTGAACACTTATTATTGATTTCAACCTGCATCATTTGGGTAAGATTAGTTTATAGAAGTTATTTCAAAAAGCCAATAAAATTTAAATGTAAGGAGCTAATCCAAGAAACATCTTCTTGTAATACATAAATTTCTTAAACTTAAAACTCATGTATTTTAGGGTGATCTGAACAATAGAGCATCAGAGCAAGGAGGAAAGTAAAATATGACTCAGAGCCATAAAACAAGTAGTATCCATGCCTATGAAGAGTGCTTGAGATAAATTGTTCCCACCCAGAAAGGGAAATTCCTATCACACAATTGGACTTCAGGGTGGTACACATACTCATGCTTACACATAGTGATACTTTCTTCTTTATTCTGTATGTATTTTGGCTTCTGTGTGTTCTATATTGAAAGGGAGAAAGCAAAATATAACATGCAATGAAAAGTAGGGAACAAAGAAATACAAATGATTTGAAGGCAAGCTATATTTTACTTGTCAAAATCACATTCTCTTGCTGTGAAATTATTCTTTCTAGTACTTTGCTTTTTTAACCTAGATTAGTTCTCACCTAAATCCTTCACAGGGCATTTAGAACTAATTAAAGCATTAATGTGTTCATCTATGTGAAATGTTCTCTTAACTATTCCCTTTGGCAGTCATTTAACTGAATTTGATATGGAGAACACATTGACATTGCAAAGGTGAATGATCCAATGATTAACAATACTAATTTTCAGAAAATGGCTTTAGTCATTGTTTCATAAAACACAGGAACAACAATTTGTTCAGTAGTCTTCAATATGTGGAAGAAGTCTCTTTATTTTATGCCACATGTAGTTATTATTGTTGTCCTCCAGCACATATGAGTGCTCACAAGCAATATGTAAAGCACCTAAAATGTCTCTACAACTACCTAGGGCATGCATAGAAGGGTTAAATGAGGCAGGTATAATTTCTATGGCATAGCAGCAGCCTAGAAGCAAGTGATTGAAAAATGTCCAATCAGGTAAACAAAACTAAGCATTGAGGATATATAGAGACAGGTAGCATGAGTTTAAAATCAGGCAGATGGAGCAGGGCAACCTATGAGCTTGGAAAAAACAATATTCAGAATTTCTTGTGCTAGATGAGAAATTCACTAGGAATATAAGTAAAAGGAATTGTAAAATGCTGAATCCTAGATAAATGTGAGAGGATTTATTTTTTAAGTGAATGATCATATTTAGGAGGGGCAAACTTATTACTTAATACTGAGGTACAAAATTAAAAATGAGCATTTACCCTGTCATTTGAGTGTAGCTCTTTCTATGTATCTAACATAATATTTTTCCTAAATATGTCCCCTAATATACATAGTACTGTCATTCCCAAATAACAGCAGAAGCAACCAAGTCAGAGCAGTGGAGTGATTTATCCAAGGGTCACATCTATTAAGTAGCAGACAACATTCCCAGGTACCACTTGTTTTGTTAGTAAAGGCTCAAGTCAAAACCATCATTGAATAAATTTCCACTTCTATCGTTCTTTCATGACTGTTAATATTATTGTTGTTTTCTGTTGTTTTTGGGTCACCAAAGAGAGGAATAGCAATAGTGGCATTATTATTAACCCCATATGGATGGGGTTCTCTGATTGATACTGTTCTCTGATTTGTTTACTACCCAAGGGTCCTATTACTGTTAGTCATTCAAAATATATTTTTCATCACCAACAGCTGTGACTATTAGAATTACATCTGAAGCTAGCTTTGCAACCTTATACTGCTTGGGACAGGTTGCTTTTACTCATCACAGGTTTTTTTTTTTTTTTTTTTTTTTTTTTACGTTGAGAGAAAGATTTATTTTATTTTATTTATTTATTTTTTTATTATTCATATGTGCATACAAGGCTTGGTTCATTTCTCCCCCCTGCCCCCACCCCCTCCCTTACCACCCACTCCGCCCCCTCCCTCTTCCCCCCCCAATACCCAGCAGAAACTATTTTGCCCTTATCTCTAATTTTGTTGTAGAGAGAGTATAAGCAATAATAGGAAGGAACAAGGGGTTTTGCTGGTTGAGATAAGGATAGCTATACAGGGCATTGACTCACATTGATTTCCTGTGCGTGGGTGTTACCTTCTAGGTTAATTCTTTTTGATCTCACCTTTTCTCTAGTTCCTGGTCCCCTTTTCCTATTGGCCTCAGTTGGTTTAAGGTATCTGCTTTAGTTTCTCTGCATTAAGGGCAACAAATGCTAGCTAGTTTTTTAGGTGTCTTACCTATCCTCACCCCTCCCTTGTGTGCTCTTGCTTTTATCATGTGCTCATAGTCCAATCCCCTTCTTGTGTTTGCCCTTGATCTAATGTCCACATATGAGGGAGAACATACGATTTTTGGTCTTTTGGGCCAGGCTAACCTCACTCAGAATGATGTTCTCCAATTCCATCCATTTACCAGCAAATGATAACATTTCGTTCTTCTTCATGGCTGCATAAAATTCCATTGTGTATAGATACCACATTTTCTTAATCCATTCGTCAGTGCTGGGGCATCTTGGCTGTTTCCATAACTTGGCTATTGTGAATAGTGCCGCAATAAACATGGATGTGCAGGTGCCTCTGGAGTAACAGTCTTTTGGGTATATCCCCAAGAGTGGTATTGCTGGATCAAATGGTAGATCGATGTCCAGCTTTTTAAGTAGCCTCCAAATTTTTTTCCACAGTGGTTGTACTAGTCTACATTCCCACCAACAGTGTAAGAGGGTTCCTTTTTCCCCGCATCCTCGCCAACACCTGTTGTTGGTGGTGTTGCTGATGATGGCTATTCTAACAGGGGTGAGGTGGAATCTTAGTGTGGTTTTAATTTGCATTTCCTTTATTGCTAGAGATGGTGAGCATTTTTTCATGTGTTTTCTGGCCATTTGAATTTCTTCTTTTGAGAAAGTTCTGTTTAGTTCACATGCCCATTTCTTTATTGGATCATTAGTTTTGGGAGAGTTTAGTTTTTTAAGTTCCCTGTATATTCTGGTTATCAGTCCTTTGTCTGATGTATAATTGGCAAATTACAAAGCAATAGCAATAAAAACAGCATGGTACTGGCACAAAAACAGACATGAAGACCAGTGGAACAGAATAGAGGATCCAGATATGAAGCCACACAACTATGAGCAACTTATCTTTGACAAAGGAGCTAAAAATATACGATGGAGAAATAGCAGCCTCTTCAACAAAAACTGCTGGGAAAACTGGTTAGCAGTCTGCAAAAAACTGAAACTAGATCCATGTATATCACCCTATACCAAGATTAACTCAAAATGGATCAAGGATCTTAATATCAGACCCCAAACTCTTAAGTTGATACAAGAAAGAGTAGGAAATACACTGGAGTTAGTAGGTATAGGTAAGAACTTTCTCAATGAAACCCCAGCAGCACAGCAACTAAGAGATAGCATAGATAAATGGGACCTCATAAAACTAAAAAGCTTCTGTTCATCAAAAGAAATGGTCTCTTCTAAACTGAAGAGAACACCCACAGAGTGGGAGAAAATATTTGCCAATTATACTCATCACAGTTTTGAGTGAGGAAAACAAAATCTCCCTAGGCATTTCAAACACAAAAAAATTAATCAAAAGGATTTGATTATATGAATGATAGGGAAGCTTAGAAGACTATCAGGTAAGATGAGGATCCTTGATGATAGGCAATTAGTCAAAGAACTAAAACACAAAGGTAAAAGACTGTCTAGAGCTAAGAAACTGAGGTCATCTAACATGGGCCAAAACCAAGGCTAACACCAAAACAAGGGACATCAGATTAAATTGGGACCACAGAAAAGTTTGTAAAGCTGCCAAGCATTCCATAAGAGTTGTAGCTGAAGCACAAAGAAGAACCAAATCACTGCTAGAGACTACCAATGGAGGCAGGGGAGGTGGAAAGAGTGAAACTAAGTGCAAACAGGAAAATAAATGCATAGCAATCAATCTTCAAATGATGGCTGCTTATCTTCTTTATGCTGTAGTTAGAGGGGTTCATTAATTCTTCCAAACTGAATTTTTCGTGAACTAAATAACTTATATTAGTTTTATATCACCGCTGTACCAAATTACAACAAACATATTACTTACAGCTCTGGAGGTCAGAAGTTTGAAGTGGATCTCAATGGACTAATATCAAGCTGGAGGCAGGACTGCATTCTGTCCTGGAGGCTCTAGAGAAGCAATGTTTCCTGTCCTCTCCATCTACTAATGATGGTGTGAATACCTTCGATAATGGCCCTCTTCCATCTTGAAAGCCAAACAATCTCCTTGTTACTCTCTGGCCACTTGATGTTCATCTTCCATCTTACTTTTCAAAATCTTTTAAGGACCTACCAATTAAAGGATACTAGTGATTACTTTGAGCCCACCCTAGATGATTCATCATTAATCAGTAGTTTTAATTCCATCTTCTACCTTCATTCCACTTTGCCATGTGAGATAATATATTCACGTTTTCTGAGGATTTGAGTATAAACATCTTGGGGACTATTATCCTACTTAGGATATAACCTATTCTTTTAATTGTGCCACCATAATATATTATGTTAACAGTATCAACATTCATTTTGCTGATTACATGCAATACAATAACAAGCAAGCAGAAAATTCACTTTATTTACATTGATAAAATTCAGCTGTCGAGACATAATTTTAACTGGTTGGATATTTAGGTTACTTTTTTCCAACATTTTCTTTATTCTACACAGATGGTCATACTTATGATTGAACTTCTATTTAAGCAAGGTATCACTATTTCAAGCACTGGAGTTGAAAAAATGATGGTCCACTTTCCTCATAAATTCAAATAATTGCATATTAGTATAACTAATTAGTTCCATCAAAATGAATTTAATTTTGTTTTTTGATCACTGTTCTCAGTTAATTTGGCAAGAATCCTGGAGTTGAAAATTCTTGCTTCTTAGCACTCATATACACCTTGAAATACTATTTAAAATTCTTACCTTGAATATAAGTTATAGTTTCTAGTTCTCACATTGAAATCTTGGTCTGCCTCTTCCTAAAGGAAATGATACTTAGATGGACAAATCCTTGGAGAACTATATAGCTATGAGGCACTTGTCTCTTCATCCAAATTCTCTTTTGACCACAGTTTTTTTCTCATAATTTCATATGAGGCTAGAAAGCCATACTGACAGTTGGAACACCAATATAAAGACTTGAAATATTATATTTTTTATTCAATCTATCAAAAACATACAATGTACATGACAATTATTCTATAAAAATATTTTAAAATCATAGTTGTTTTTAATCAAACTGATAGAAATTCATATGCTTTAAATTTAATTTTACTTAATTGCATAGTATGCATGATACATTACAGATTCCATCTATACATTCAAAAACACATATACCATTAAAACTCAGGGCAACATATTGACTTATGAAAAACAAAATTTCAAATACCAAAGTTAGAATATTAGTTTCTCCACCTTCTAATTATGTGATTTGGGTATAAAATGAAAAAAATTACTACTCATTTCACAAAATCAATAGCAACATGAAATAAATTAATAAGTACAAAGCATTTAGAACAATGCTTTTCACATAGTAAACATTATAAGCCTTTGCTATTATTACTACAATACTTGGCTAATTAATACGTCATTCAGAATTTTTTTTACCACTGATAGATTATGAAAGATTATAGGACCCTCACATTCATGACCCTTTTTGTAGGCACAAAGCTGTGCAATTGGTCTATGGTGTGTATGCAACACTATTTTGGACATGTATGGTTAATTTAAATCCTTAAAGACATTCCAGCTTACTGAAAATTCCTCATCTTTAAACACAGAGGTGATAGCTTACAAATTGAATATAGACTTATTGTAAAAATAATAAAGAATAGCTGATGTTAGCACAGTAAGGTGACTATAAATAGCAATAACAAAATTTCAAAAAAGCTACAAGAAAGGATATTGAATGTTTTTACCACAAATAAAGATATATATTCAGGCAGTAGATTAGCACACCCTGATTCAAACATTATATACATACATTGAAATTTATACATATATTGAAATGTCACATGGTACCCTATAAATATCTATAATTTTATATGTAACATGAATAAATTAAATTAATGACATAGCACTGAATGATCATTGTGAAGGGGAAAACTAAGCTATATTAATGAGGAAATGAAGGCCTGACCATATTCATGGTATACTTTAGGGGTACACACCAAACCTTCTGTCTTCCCAAATATTCTCCCTGATTTAATCAGAATAAAGCTGTTGATATATAATTAAAGCTTCAGTGGCTTCTAAACTCATACACAGTTTAGAGCAATTCATAGCATTGGAATGGTTATAGTTTTTAAGGAATAGAAACTTTATGTCAGGTAACAGCATTTTGAGACTTATATTGAAGCCAGCTGAGCCACTCTTGTGGAAAAAAAGGGTAAACATGGGACACAGAAATTATTAAAGGAAAAAATAAAGAGATACATGGAGACGTTTGAGGAAATCATTCAAAGAGAAACGAGACTTTCTATCCAGTAGTTGTCAAGGCACGTACCAAGTGGAAGTAAGCAAAATTTTTGATTCCTGTTGGAGAATTTATGGCTCACATAGCTCAATTCATGGAACCAACACTGTGAGCACACATCAGTGGTCTTCACATAAAATCATAACTTTCTTCTTAGGAAAAAAAATTAACCTGTTTACCTGGATAAAGTGCAATAGTTTTGCTTATTTGTCTATTTTTTTCTATGTTCCACAGAGACAGGAATTAAAAAAGAAGTAACATCTAATATTGATAAATTGAGCAAAATGACTAGTTAAGGGCTAGAGAGAAAATGCTACTTTGGAAACTCATTTATTGAATAAATAAAATATATTATACATTGATTTAGATAATTAGCTGAAAATTTATGTGCTACCTAAGCAAGTAGCATCCACATTATTTAATTCATTTGGTTCTTGCAACGAAACTATGGATTATCCCATTAGTACCTCAGTTTTATATTCTGTAAGAAAATTACATGTAAAGGCAATTAAATAAATTGCCTAAAGTCAAACCAGTAGTATGGTGGACATAAGACAGATCTAGATTTTAAAATTTGTGTTCTTTACATGCATGTGAGTATATGTGAACTAAAGTCTTAGACTCCTTTCCTCATTTATCTCCCTCCTCCAAACAAACGAATAACTTTAACCATGACAAGTCAGCAGGTTCTCTTCTTTCATTTTTCCCTATAACCTCTCTGGGTCTTCAACAACATTTAAAAATAGAACAATGAAAAATAACAGCTGAAGGCATCACTCTCCCCAAATAATAATTATTTTAAGAACCATCTCAACCTTAGGGAAAAATAATTTGTTTTCATGGATATGTATATATATTCAGTTGGAAGGGCATTCATTGGGCTCTCTATTCTTCCCTGACCACACAATTTAGGAGTGAAGTGTTCCCTATTCTTCTAGTAGTGTCTTTCCCCTCTGGCTTTGTGTTCCCATCATCCTAATAATCCTTTCCTGGGCTGGGTTATGCCATTACCTAGCAACACTCATTCCTCCTTCTAAATACTCACATTTTACATCAGTTATTCCTAGCTTCTTCCTATTTTAATTATCATTTCATTACACTAAATATTTCTAGGTTAAACAAGTTTTTATTTAGAACACTGGT
Organism: Castor canadensis; assembly: GCF_047511655.1. Classification (NCBI taxonomy): domain Eukaryota; kingdom Metazoa; phylum Chordata; class Mammalia; order Rodentia; family Castoridae; genus Castor; species Castor canadensis. The sequence continues at coordinate 71,635,506 of NC_133397.1, read as the reverse complement.
TCCCCAACTTGGATGCATATTGTAATAACCTGGAGAGCTTATAAAAACCCCACGTTTATACCTAAAGATATTAAATTAAATCAGAGCCTGTAGAGGAGACACTTTGTCATAGGTAGTTTTCTGAGCTCTTCAGGTAATACCAATGTGTCACAGAGATGAGACTCATTATGTTAAATTTTCATTCCAGCTCCCTAATGAATTCCGCCCCCTTTTCTAACCAGTCATTAGCAGATTTAAGAAAGATAGGAACTGATCTCTTTAATTATATGAAAAAGTAGTAATGTGGTTAGGACAAGGTCCATCCTAAATGGGAAACAGGATTATGGGTGTGCAGATCCAGTACATTCAGTGGATCATCAGATATTTGTTTTGTGCTCACCTCTTATTCACTCACTAACTGAAGTCATTGGAAATTTTTCAAAAGGAAAAAAAGTGTAAGAATTGCTACTTATGGAGCTATGTCGAAGGGTACTAAGTACAAATGGAAGTAGAGAATCCTAGAACCAGCATCCAGAAAAGTAGGTGATCCCAGAAGAGGGGCAATGAGGGCAATAAAGTTGAGCAACTGCCAAGGACTGCTCAGTACTGGCAGGTATTAAGCAAAACGTGTTGGCTCTAATCAAAATACAAGGAAAGGACATTGCCTGAGCAGTGGTTTCCAGGTAAAATTTTAATCACTAGACACTTCTAAAAATCCCATGAGGTCCACGCATCAGTGATTAGTGTGCACACATTATGAGAATCTGTCTCCTAATAAGAATACAACTTTACAGAGCATAATTAAAACTTTCTCCTGTTCTGGCTATTGTGTTTGGCCAGAGCAAGAGTGTCAAACAGAGCATTTCATCTCTTCCCTGTACAGACATCCCTTGAAATTGTATACCTGTTTACTGAGACAGTAAAAGACTTGACTTCTGATCTTCTATTTCTAATCTTTATTATTGGTCTAATCCCTAAACTGCTTTAATCTTTTAAAGAACATTTTAAATCACATGGAATATGATTTACATGTGAAAGTTTACAAACTTGATTACAGTTAACTGTTTATAGGCATTATTTATCTGTAAATAGGTAGTGTAGCTTTCCTTTTGGATTCAGCAAATAGAATGCAATTGCCAAATATCTTTCTGAGAAATATTATCTCACTGCTCCTCCAGAAATGTCATTGAAACTGATCTGATGAGTCTCCCATGCCCTTTCCTTTACCAAGCATTATCTCATGCTGAACAAAATCTCAAAATAACAATTGAGAAATTGGGAGCCCCTGTTGCTTTTCTTTCAGAAACAAGAAATCTAGTTGAGGAAACTGAACACCCACTTAAATCTATTTTGGTTGTCTTTAATTTTTAAGCTGACTCTGAACACCTAGAAAAATGCAGATTTCTAGGTGTTAATTTAGGGCTTATGGTTTAATGGATTCCTTGAGTGTTCCTGGAATATGCATGTTTATCAAGTTGTCTTCATGGATATGCTGTAAAAAAAAAAAAAGAAATTTTTTCTAAGATTCATTGTACCCCGATATAAAATAGAAATAATAGCAGCTATTTGTTATGATGATTAAATGGTAAAATTAACATAAATCACTTAAAAGTGATTCATAATAAGCACGACCAAGCTACATATGTTACATACCAAATAACTTGGTATTTAGTTACATTACTTTATATTACAAACTAATTCAAAATATTTTATGTAAGGAGAAGATTAAACTATAACAAGTGAAGCGATCCAGAGACACAGTCAAGGTCAGATGGAGTTAATTAAATAATTCTTCACTGTGTTGGTGAGTTTTAATGAACCTTGAATCAGCAGCAAAGTAAACAGTAATTACTCCTTTTAAGAAAATGACATTTCATAAAAAGTAAGAACATCATAACTAACTTGGCTGAATTACCTTGTTATACTTATAAAAAGTTCCACCTTCATGACAATGTATTATAATACTGTAATTCACCATTTTAAACAATTCTTTGTAGGAACCATTTCATATCATTAACAGTATCTCACTCATGTGCATATCGTAATTAGTTGAAGAATTAAAAGGCAAAGTAATATCAGTCCAAAGTTGTCCTTGATGGATGCTATATGAACATAACAAAATGAGAAGTGAAGAATCTGCCCTGGTTTTTATGTAAATTGTAAGAGCTGGTGCTAACCCTGGGGACTTCACCATCTCCAGGGCAGATACTAGACTCAACTGACTAAGTACTCTGATTTAAGAATGGGTACAAATATTTGTACAGTCTGATTTTGGGGATCCTGACAACTTTATGATTTCCATTGTGGTCAATTGCATACACAACCTTTGTGACCCATAAAAACAAACAGAAAATGATCTGAGAGACAAAAGCAAAACAAAACAAAACAGAAAACCAAACAACAGAAACATCAGAAAAGGTTCGAAAAAAGACCCAGAGGTCTTTATACCTTTGACAAAGTGTACCTTTATACATTTACACCAAAGTAGGTATATTGTAAAGAAAGCCAAGATCCTGAAACATCATTGTTCATTGACTTTCTTCCCCAAACAGTCCTACCTTTTATCTAAGGTAGGACTTAAGGATCTACAGTCACCCTGAATCAAAGACATTTGACATGGCAGACTGTGGTTAAGTTCCTACACATGCATCCCCTTCTGAGGTACCATATGCAAAAAATTTTATTCATTTATTCAAATCACAAACACTGAGAATCTATTTTCTACTACATAAGAGCATCTGATCATAGGAAAATATAAACATATAATACTTTCTCTGCAAAAGTTGTGTTCAATCCAGGGGAGACTGGCATTTGTACAAATGTAATGGAAAATGAGCAAAAATTGACATAAGTGATACCTGTAAAAAGGTTAGTCACTAAAGGATAGATGTCCATGGATGTGTGTATTAATCAATATCAGAAGCATCTAGAGAAGTTTTCAATATATACCAGTTATGCCAACATCTTAGAATGAGGGTAAAGAGTTTTGAAAATCCCCAAAGTTGATTTTGCTATATACCCTCACCTGTAGTATATCACCCAATTAAAGGCAGAAAAAAATCATTTTCATCTGGTGGGTAGCTCATGGAGAGCATTTAGGAACAACAATTGTTTATTCCTTTATCTCTAAGCTCCATAATTATAGGTAAAAGAAAAATTATATTTGATGTCCTGCCTGTTTGGTAACTATGAAGAGATGAAACTGTATGAAGATACCCAAGCAGGGGTTAGGACTCCTGGAAGAAAAAAAGATTGCCTAAGTTCAGTCATTTCTTTCATCTAAAGTTTGAAACCAGGGAACAGGTTCCTTTTTATATTTTTCAAAATTTTAATTACAAAAAGGTCTTCACTTGGCAGAGTAGTATGGAACTGTAAATACACCTATATGGTCCGAAATCATGCAAAGTTATCACAGCAATCAATGTGAAACATTCTGATTATTCCGTGACCTTTATTTTTTGTCAAAAAATTGAAAACAAAAATAGTAAAACTAATTATTTTGTACATTGTACTTAAAGACATTAGAAACATTGAAAATTAAACTGAGTAGTTTGAGTTTCGCTTGGCTTCTTACTGAATAATTATAATGAAGCACAAGTATCTTCTCTGCTTGGCAAAGTGTCATACTCTGTTCTAAGCTTGGATCAGCTTCTAGTATTTAACTTCTTGTACTTCTTTCAAGGTCATAAAATGTTTAAAGGATTTTTTTGTTTTTATTTAAATTTGTTTTCTGACTATTACTAACTTTCTTGGGACATCTCTGTCAACATATGCACTGTCCACATTTACATTGACAAAATGGACTTTACTAATTTTTTTGGCTACATGTCTAGTCTCCAGAATTTTAGTTGTTTCAATACTCCCACAATCAGCTATTTGTCTTATAAATCCCAATTACGTCCAATTCAAGTCTCACTTCTAACACTTTCACTTTTCTTTCTTTGCTGTATTTTCATCTTTGCCAATTCCCTCTTTCTCTGCTAAAAGGTCTATGAGCTTATCTCTGGTAGACAAGGAAGAAACACAGCTCCATACTTTGCCATCACTGTGTGCACGAAAAAACCAATTCACAGTAACCAATCACAAATAGATTGAGAAGTGATGCGGTTGATTATTCATCACCATGTGTACCAGTTACTTACCTAGTGATCTGTGGACGGAAGAGCTAAAGCAGTAGAGCTTGTGCTTATTCTAAATACTCATAATTAAGATATAATGGCAATTGAAATTTTAATCTTATTGATGAGTACTGGTGTTATTAGCTAAATTATAACTGAAATGTATATACATGAGAAACTTCAAAGAAAAGACTAGGTGTCTGCATTAGTAAGACTCTAAAATATGCTTCAAATAGTTTCAGATACTATTTAGTTTTTTTGCCATTTGTCCCAAATAAATACTTGTTTAACCTCTTGTGTACATGTAGCTTATGGACATATAACAATTAATCTAAAAGTGTCATACACTGATGGGTAACAGCGTTTATGAAACAGTTTGTATAGCTTCACATGAAACCAGTCGAAATGGAGATGGACACATTTATTTCATTAAAATTCATCTAACTGCTGAATTACACCATACCATGTCAACAATATTAACTTATTGGTTTCACGAGGAGAAGACCAAGCTAGATGAATGATTGCAATGGAATACTTCATTGTAGCTTCCAACAGTCGTAGAGAGGTTTTAATTTTTACAGCTCAGCACAATATCATAAGTTCTTCCCTTTCACCTGGAATATTAATGTTAATTGAATGATTTGCTGGATATTTTTGGTTCTTTATTATATAATTTGTCCTTTTGGTTTGTCAAGTTTTGTGTTTTTCATTTATAAGAGTTCTGTAATATCAGATCAGCATGTTAGTGCAGAATTTTGATCCTATCACAATTCTGGGAAGGTGAAGCAAGAGGCCAGCCTAGGTTACAAAGCAAGTTCCGTGCCAGTCTGGACTATATAGCAAGACTGTGTCTCATATTAAAAAACTGAACGGCATAATGCCAGGGTGATATAGGGGTAGAAACCTTAGACATATATTTAGAATGCCATATGAATTGCACCCTCACTGCTCTCTAAAGTCAAGAGGGAATAGCATTTACCAACATGTTTTTGCCAGTTTGCACATGCTACTTCACTTAATTTTTATAACACCCAAGAAAAAACATTGTTTCATGTATTTTAAAAGATAATGAAATGAAATCCCTGAGGAAAGAAGCAACTTTTCAGAAAACACAAAGGTAGCAATAAGTGCTTGCATAGAGATTTATATCCTGTTTTGTCTAATTCAAACATTTATATTAACTGCAACCAGCAGTTGCAACATTTCTGCCCTCATTGCAGACATTGTGTTTTATGTATACATGAAGGGATAAAAACATACAGTCAATTAACAATAATCACAGATCCATCAATACCATGGTGCAAAATTGTCTGTTGTATCCCACTCCACACCATTTACATTTTAACATTGGACTGTGTCAGTGCTTTATCAGACTGTTTACTGATAGATTCTACTTAATCCCAAACATCTGTGGTTGTCCCCTCCTATATATTCACCCTATTTTAAGTAAAATCACAATTCCAGCCCTGTCTAATTCAAAAGTTTATTTTGAGACTATAATAATATTTTATTTGCCAGTATTGGGGATTGAACTCAGGGACTCATGCTTGCTTAACAATTGCTCTACCACTTGATTCATTTCCAAGTCCTTGTTTTTCAGAGACAGACTCTTGCTAACTTTTGCCCAGGCATGTTACCAATTTCAATCCTCATGTCTCTACCCTCCTAGTAGCTGGGATTACTGACATGCACCAAACTACCTGGCTTATAATGAGATATATATTAAAGAATTTTATAAAATTCAAAATGTTCTATGGCATATTTATCACTATGTAGCACTGTGTATACGTTCCTTTGCAATATAAGAATGGAGTGTTATTCTCAAAGGGTAATTCAGAGTACAATTTGCTTTCATGTTCCTACTCAGTGAAAATAAACTCCAATTGCTTACACATAAATGTGGGTGATCTGTAAAAATCATTTTCATGAACACCTTAAAAATTGCTATACAGAAATAAGTAAGAAAGATAGCCAGCTAGTCATATATTTCTGGCACTTCAGAATTTAGACATGCTGCCTCTAGGTGGGTCTCCATTCTGCTATTTCCATTGCTCTCCATTCTGTGTGCTATAAATGAATAATACTGCAGAAAGTTGGAGAGGTAACTTTTCAGAAAGGCATAGATGTTTTAAGAAAGAACCCTACAGCAAGTCTAACATTAATGTGAATTAAAAATGTCTGGACAGGGAGGTAATAGAAATGCCAGTTTCCAGAGACTGTGGAAATCAACACACATTTTACTATATTTGTACTCACAACTCCAACTTGCTGGCACATAAATGGAAATATAAATTTATGCCTTTATATCTAAAGCAAATAAACAAGGAGTTTAAAATATATGCTGTTATGAAAGAAGATCGATGAGCTATGTCCTTGGCAATAAATAGTGTAAACAGACGTATACACACATTTTTTCAACATACAAACTTATTTTATTTTACTTATAATATTTCATTCATTTTTTAAAGAGTTTTTTTTTGGCAATACTGGGTTAGAACTCAGAAACTCACACTTACTAGACAGCACTCTACTATTTGAACCGTGTCCCTAGTCTTTTTTACTTCAGTTATTTCTTCAGTTATTTTTCACTTCATGTTTTTCTCTGAGCCAGACTCAGACAGCAATCCTTCCACCTTTGCCTGCCACATATCTGGGATTATAGCAATGAGCAACTATGATTGGCTTGTTAGTTGAAGTAGGGTACTGTGATATTTTGCCTGTTTTGGGCTGGAATCCTAATCCTCCTATTGTTACCTCCCAAATAACTGGGATTATAGGCATGAGCTTTCACACCACCAGTCCTAATGAGATCTTAAGATGTCTCATTGAAGTCAAATGAGAACACTTGAGATATACAAAGAAACATTAGAAATATCTATTTATTTTATACATGACATAAATGAGATATGGAATAAGTGATTTACCCAAAATGAGAATTTTTTAAGTAAAAGATTAGCTACATGGATCCTTGGAATTGTATAAGTTAAATTTAAGCCTTTGGAATTACTTTTTCAAGTACAGTTTTAAAATCAGTTTTCATTGGAAAGTACTTTTGTTTGCCTAGAAGTGCTGGGTATTTTCTAAGCACCTTCCTCAAGAATCTACTTCATCAAGGAGTTTATTTTTCATATGGGATGAAGGACTTGATGTAAAAGAAAATAATCGTAAGTTCAGTAAGACTTGCATTGAAAGGGAATGATGGTACTGTTCTTGGACCCATATTAGGAGTACATAATATGTAAGTATATGGGATCAAGTCAAGAATATCTAATTTGAGTGTTCGGTATATTTGATGTTAGAAATGACACAATTTAGGATACTGACAACATTCAGGTTGTGTGGCCACCAGAATAATCATTAGATTTCAGAAGGCTGAGAAGTTTGACACTATAATGTCAAAATATTCCCTGTTCCCAGTAACTGAGATACCAGCTAGTCTAAGGAGAGACCATAGCATTTTAAGTTTCTTTGCTCCCTTACCTGTTCTGTTTCCCTGTTGCCAAAGAATGTTTCTAAAGTTGGCAAGGTTGATCAAGACACTTACCCCAATTCTTCCTTTCTGCCTTATTTTCAAAATCAGTGATTTTAAATCAGTGGTTTTAAGTCTCAGCTTTTCTTCTTCTACCTTTGTTGTTATTTCAGGCTTTCATAATATACAGTCAGACTGTTTTTAAAGCTTCTTAAAGCCATATTCAATTTCAATCAATCAAGCATAATTGTTCCCAAAACGAACATTTTTCAAATATCATAGCTATTTATTGCCGCAGTGCCCTCTGAAAACACCAAGTCATATCTTTCTGAATCTTTACATTAAAACATAACCATTTCACTAAATTTCCTAAGTTGGGTCTTCCTCCTTTTCTTTAGTATTTTTTTTTTTGTGGAAATTGCTGATTTTTTACTACCATTAAGTTCAAATCAAATGTAGTTTGTGAAATCTCGAAGTCATTATCATTTCATCCTTAAATACTATTTTTTTCTTTTAGAGTTCATGCCCACAGGTATTCTGGGTTTTTGTCCTTTTTTGCTGGTTACCCCCGAGTCATGGTAGGGCTTCCAGAAGTTGACTTAGTGGTGGGTGGATGAAGATTGGACTTTAGAGTTTGAGATAGCTTCTGAGAAATTCCCACGGGATAAACACTTTGTCTAATTTCTTCTGTTTTCCTTCTTTCTCTTTAGTAATTTATTTCTTTTTTCTCTTTCCTTTGTTTTTCCCAATTCCCCTCTCCTTCTTTGCCTTTCTATTGATTTCTCTGATTTTCTTTTAACAGGGAAGAAGAAAGGGTAGACTAGTGCAGCATTGAGATAACTCAGACAATTATCTGCCTATGATGATGTGGGAAAAATCGCCTATCATTAAATTTAATGCTCTGCAGAAATCTCAATCTTTTTTCAAAATTTCTACCAATTTTCAAATTTCAAATGTTTTCTTCCTCGCAAGTTACCACTTTAAAAAAAATTCTCTGTTCTTATTATATATTAATTTCATCATGTTTTTGATTTAAAGGTAGAAAAACAAGTTTTTTTGCAATGCAAAGTTCACTGACATTTCATGACCGAGAAAGATTGAGTTGGATGGGTGAAGGATAGAACACTTTGCATTATTACAATGTTATATTTTTCAAAGAGGAGAAAAAGTTTCATAATTCTTAAAGTAGTTTTCAGTTTCTATTTTATTGGGGAATTTCACTGTCATTTCTCACCTAGTACAAATTTTTGGTATCCTATTCTTTCCTCTCATTTCTCCTATGCACTTATTCCCCTCTATATTGTTCCTCTCCTCCTCTTTTTTTTTTTTTTTTTTTTTGGCATTTTCACCTTTCTTGACTCTTTCTCTCAGGTTCAGAAGCACAGGTGACATTTTATTTTTTCCTCTTGTCTCATACCAGTTAGCTTCCTCTTTCTCCAAGGTCTGGACATCTGTCAAGTTCCATGCCCAAACAGCTTATTAACTTATTTTCCACCCCCATCTGGTTCATGAGTTCCAACAATAACCACTCAAGAATGAACTAATAGGACTGAGAGTAATTTATCTTTGGAGTTCCCTGTGTCTAAATTCTCGTCAAGTAATTTTATATAGAACACTTGGTGTGGGGCTAGGAACTTTAAAAAGAATGTTACAGTGTTTTGTGTCACCCAATGCTTACATAATTTAGAGGCCTCTTTTATACAAAACAATGAACATAAAAAGATATGAAGCAGAATTCTTAGAACCAGTAGTCATGACCAATTTTAAAATTTAAAAACTAACATAGGCACTAAAAATCTGTAACACAATTTTTATAGGTATGAATAGCCTCAAGTACTTTGTTTTACTCCCGTAGACCTATATTTTTATTATAAGTCACTTGCTCGTAAGACTGAACATTAATACTACTTCCTATACAGGAAAAATAATGACATATTGTTTTACCATGATTATTTATTTATTATTATTTTCTCTACTTTTCAAGTTGTTATGGGTAATGTCATGGACATCTTTGGGATGTTTGTCAGATTTAGGAAAATATCTATCAAGCTTTATTCACAAATGAACATTGGAAGTTTTTTTGGACATTGTGTTTTCCTCTGTTGACTAACAAAATACTCTGAGTTAATGTCACTTGTTAGCCAGTCTGTTGTTGATATTTTACTATAACTGGACACTTTATATGTTATGTTGTCTTTATTGGGCTCAGATTTCCCTGTTAACATATTTAGTGTACCTCATTATTTCAGAAGCTGTCACAACACCTGACTAAAGTACAAATGATTTAGGGGCTGTCAGTATAGTAAGAGTTTTTTTTTTTAATTGATTGTGGTTTAAATAGTATACTTAATCAAATTTTACATAAAGATGACCACATCTTTACAGTGAATACATTCCTAGGAGGCTAAGCAAGCGAACGGTCCTGACATTACTTAATTTTATGGGAATTTGGAAACTCTTCTTTTGCTTCCTGGTTTTAAGACATTTCTAGAACATTATATTTGATTCACATAAGGAGCTCCTTACCCTACGACTCCCACCCCACCCCCATGCTGGGGATCAAACTCAGGGCCTCATGCATGCCCTCTACCACCATTTGAGTCAAGCAGTGGTTCTTTTGTTTGTGTTTTTGTGATAAGGTATTACTAAATTTGCCCTGACTGGCCTCCACTTCCCATGTAGCAGGCAACAATAGTTATGTGGCACCACAGCAAGCTAAGGAGCTTTAAATGAAGAATTGTGTTCATTTTTAAACTGTTGAAAGTAACAGCTGTGTGGCTTAGCCATGTCTTTTTTGATATTCCAATAATCTTAATAGTAGCAATATATTATGGTTCCCCTGAAAAGAAAAGATGTTTTTTATCAAAACACTGAAAATAATATAGTCTAATATTTCAAGATAACAATGTGATTGCTCACAATATGCAACAGGAGTCTTACATAAACAATCATATCCTAATGACCGAGCAAAGCAACTTAAACTACATTTAAATTGATGAGTTGATTGCCCCTTAGACTAAACTTAGCAATTATCAGTAGTAAATAATGAATGTGGTTTTCTCCTTCAATGGCCTCTTCACTCTGGAACTTAACATTTGATTTGAAGTCTGGAAAACCTAGCAAAAATCTTCAGGTTAACATACCTACAAATCCAAATGTTTCATCTTTCCCCTTCCTCTGCTTCAGGTAGGATGACTCTGTTGAATTGTATCAATTATCTCTCTATTTCCTGAGATGAAGCACAGAAAATAAGCCTATATAGATGTGTCAACCTGCATGTATTTTCTGCTTTGAAGCTTCAAGATCAGGTCCCTACTTCAAACATTTCTCTTACCTGTGGTAGAGTAAAATAACTCCTTAACCTCATTCTTGCATCAAGGATATGTTCCTCACCCTAAAACTAATCCTATCCTAAAACTAACCAGCCTTATAAAAAGAAACTTTTTGAGATATTTTGGATGCCATTTCTGTTCTTAAAATTCCCCAATATTTTCTCCCATAGTTTCCAAGATATAATTTAAGTTTATTTACACATTATAAAACACTTCATGTTCTGGTCTTGTCTCTATGCCTTTTAATTCTTCTCTTCTACCAAGCTAAATCTTGTTCCAGGATTCAGAAACATTTAACCTTGTAGTTTTATTGAACAATTTGTCACTTGTTCTCTCTTTTTTTGTTTTGTATAAGGTCTATATTTAGATCTCTTCATATTATGCTTATTCTTCAAGTCTTTCAATAAAACCTTCAGTGTGTGAGGTCTTCCCTAACTTCCCCCAGCAGTGCTAAATCCTTTTATGCTTGCATTTTGGGAAGAAATTTGCACCTGAAAATTTTGTACAGAATTCTTTTCTATTATGCTTTACATATCTGTCTCCAGAAGACTGTTAATACTTTCAATCTAAATCTGTATCTAAATAATCTATATTAATGTTCACATACATATTTATACTTAATATCAAGCATGATGCTTCAAGCATAATATGCACTTGTTAAACATTTGCTGAATAAATTAAATAACAAATTCTGTTATTTTCTTTAAATTATTATTTGCACTGATATCCTAGTCAAAATTCCCAGTTCTTGCTATTTATAAACTAAACAAAATATATAGTAAAAATACATATATCTTTTGTTTTGGTGATAATTTCTCAGGAACTGAAAAATATTTTGACCATTTTTATCTCTATCATTACTCTATCTATGCATATTATCCAAGGAACTTTTCCTACGCAGAGTGCAAAGTGAAAATAGTTTTTCCTGCTCTACAGAATCTACATAAGAGTAAAAGTACACAAAACATGGTTGTTGAGATGAGTGAGATGCTGTCCAGCTTACTAACCACTACATTATTCTATTACCTGGTTATGCATCTGACCCTAGTAAAAAGAGAGAAAAAAAAGAGTTTCATACTTATTTCCAACAGATTCCTATTTAGAAGATATTGTAATAGTGCTTACTTAGAATGCCATGGAGAAAGGTAGCAATCCAGGAAGTTGGAGCTCATTCTATAATCCCTTCATATCCAGAGAAGACTTTATACGATCCTTTTTCTACATCTCTAAAACATTCTAGTGTTTTAGACATTCTTCCTCCTTCTCATTTATCTGTTACTTTAAAAATATAATGTCAAATTCCTAATACCAGCCTTAATTCTTTAATAACTACTGATACAAACTACTTCTACATTGTGTCCTGGATTTTCATATGTATACTATAGTCTTTACTAAGAATTGTTGTCCTGCTGATGCAGTATCTTGATCATAAGCTCAATAACAGGGAGGCATCAAGAGAATATTTTAAGACTTGGTATGGCTCCTGTCTGTTCTTTTCTATCTTCTTTTGTTAACCGGATTTGTTGTATTTAGAACAAATCACAATTTTTATGACTTCCGAGCCTAGAACAGTGCCTTGAGCATGGTAACTCACTGGAGAGGCTGTGAATTAGTCAACATAATTCTTGCAAATTTTCTATCAATTACCTCTTTTGTTAGCTAAAATGTGCCATGTCATTACTTTCAAGCACAAAATAGATTCTAAACAAGACATGTGCCTTCCAATAAGGAAGACTGAGCACCCCAGAGAGTGTAAGTGAGTTGTAAAAACAGCTGGCTTAATAAGAGCCTGACCTAGAATTCATATCTCTTTGAACCATTTGGGTAATCACTAAACCTACTGATTTCTCTGAGCCTTTATTTTCTTATATTTAAAGTGAGAATTATATCACCCTTTATTTCCCCATAAAATTATTATCATTAATAAATATTATGCATGTGAAATATCTTGAAAGCTAAAAATGTCTATAATAAGAATTATTACTAGTTCAGATCTTCCAGAGCCCTCTTTGACCTGTGAAATGACAAGTCATTATTATTCCACTCTATTTTCTGTAATTGGGTTTTGATTACTAAGCCCTCCTCACTTCTTTGTACACTGTAATTATATATTTTTACTCAGTAAACAAACAGCAATCTATGTGCATACACTGATCCCACAGAAGATTTTCCTTAAAATAAATCATCCAGAAATAGATTCAGGGCCTGTACTATGATGGGGCAATAGAGATCCTGGTCTTGGACTGAAAACATGTATAACTTCTTATAGATAGGAAAACCCATGATCAGAAGTGTAGAGTAGAAGGAAATAAAAGCAGTGAGACTGTCCATTGGAAGAAAACATAAAGTAAATAGTTGTTGTGCAATTGATATATGCTGGGCATTGTTACATATTTAATATTCACAAAGTAGAATAGAATAGATGGAGTCACTCATTCAAAGCAAGAACAGCTGTAATTTAAGCCAAGTCTGTCTGTTTATCATTGCGGACAAATGAAATAGAAGGCTAGGAGCCAGAGAGGATAGCTCATGGGAGCTTTCCTAGACTAAATGTATTGGAATCCTGCAGAATCTGCCAAGGACTTCCTATTGGAATATCAGAAGCCCATACTGGTGCTGAGCCAAGAGTCAAAGATAAAGGCATAAGGGTAGGGAAAGAGTTCCTACCAGCCTTAAATTTAGCAAATGTGAATTAAGGAATCAAGCTAATGTGCTAAGAATGATGAAGTTCACTTACATACTGTGCCTTTGGAAATGATTTGAATCCTAGTTTCTGTTGTCAGTATTACTTTCTTTTAGATTACTTTATATACTCTCATTTCAAGTAGAAATCTCTAGTCCAATTTATATGTTTCCTAATGCCAGGTAGATGCTGCCATTTAAGATTTCTATTGACAAATCCTACAATTTTGTTAGTATTCTCATCAAATTTGTGTCCTTGGTAGTAAATAACAATTGATATGTTTGCACCATTCTTTTTCTGACACTCTATGTACAACCGACAGCAAGTCTTGTCTCTCTGTTTTCTAAATAAATTCACCCACCTCTTCTGACTCTGTTCTCATCACCATTACCATTTGTCCAACAGTCCATTAAAAAACTGTTAGTGCTTTTTATACCAAACCTGCTTTCAGTCCCAAATCTATTCTTCATATTTTGGCCAGACCAATGCATAGCTGATTATGTCACTCCCAGCAGTACTCTCCCATTCAATTAACATTCAAATACATTCTCACTGTAATATTTGTGAAAGATGTTCCTGGTGTTGTGGTGTGCACAGACTGTCTGGCTTATGCCAAGGATCTACATTTTCCTCATAATTGTTACTTTATCAACCTATATCTCTCTTTCCTGATCCTTATCACAAATGGAAACAGTACAGAAGTAGTAGTTTGAGCTATTTATTTATTAGATCCTGATTCCTAATAGACTATTAATGTTACTAAAACAAAACAAAACAAAGAGTGGTCTGTTTAACACACCTCTGTATCCTAATCTAGCATAATACTTCAAATAAATTAATGCCAATAAATATTTATAAAATAAATAAATGATTAAATAATTTACTGATTGCTGATAATGCAAAGAATTGAATAAGTCACTTTTGAATAAAGAGGTAGAGATATGTCTAGATTTATAACTTTATGGAATAAAAACGATTTATTTATTTTTAGGGAAGTATTGTTACCCTTCTGAGGTTGTCTAGCTTATTTTTCAAGGTCTTCACATCGTTCATGGTGCCAGGGATCAAACACAGGGCCTCATTCATCCTAGATGAGCACGCTATTGCTGGACTAAATCCCTTGTCTTGTCATGGTCTTCATCTTTGTGATGCATTCTCTAAAAATGCTAGCCAAAATGGTATCTTGATTCCCTCTTATGCTGGAACATATCTGCCCTAACCATTCTAAGCACTGATAATATTCTACCTTATCTTATTACCTAGAAGCATGGGGTTATGCTATGAAACCTTCAAATATCCTTCCTCTGCAATGGACTTATACTCTTCTGGAATTTAGATCAAACTTGAACTTGTTTTGTGTCTAGCAGTATGCTGTATGCATAGATTAAGCCCAAAATCATAAGATATGAAAAAATTAAAGAGTGAATAATTTCATAGCAGTGGCAAGTTTCAATGTTCTGTGAGGTAAAAATGAGAAATGTTTCCAAAACAATACAAATGAAGAACATTGGGTTTGAATTTCATGATATCTGTTTTATGAATTCTATGTATTTTTCCCTGAAATTTGACTTTTCTGGTACATTTTCCTCTGTTCTTTTTTTTTTTTAATCTAAGTTCTATAACATTGAATTTCTTCATTTTTAATTTTGTATCTTGAAAGAAATGTCTCAGGATTACTTAAATTTTGAAGGAAAATCATAATTTTCTTGTCTTAATTTACCAACTCCTTCATTTTTGATATTTTCTCTCTGATTGCTTTTACAATTTAATATGCTTACATTGTCATAACTATAGCAAGTAGATAAATTCATTTTATCATTTTATATTTTTATTTGAAGAAATAATTACTCTATAAGAGTATTCTTTCCTTTATGCAAAAGACACATTAATGAAAAGCTTGGTGTTATGAAGAAAAGTACCTTTATTTTCATTAAATTATATCAGTTTCATGTTAGGTTGGTAGTTAGCCATGATGGCTGATAGCATATCCTTCCCATTTTAGCTTCTTAAAAGCTATTAACATTTTGGTATATTCATCTCCACTTGCCATTAAAGTTTAATAGAAAATATCTACTGATATTTAATTTGAAGACAAATCTCATAGTACAAAACTACAGCAATGGGATTTGTAAAAATCTAGGCTTGACTCCTGGCTTTGAAACTTACTAGCTCTGTGATCTAGAGAAGTGATTTTAGTTGTTTGAGCATCAGTTACTCATTTATAAAATGGTTGTTATGATTTTTATTTTGAAGAATGTGATTAATAATCATAAGTGAAACACATGGGAAAGCAACAAGTTCTGGTTCTTTTCCTGAGCTTCACATTCACATCATCCACATCTCACCCTCTCTTCATAACTCTTGTCAACATCTCACTCTCCCAGCTCCTAACCTCATACTTTCTCAAGAACTGAAACAAAACAAAGATAAATGGTTTCAGTTAGACAGCTGGTACATTTAGTTCTGTTAGCATTATTTTTCCTTTTAAGTACATGGAAGTATTATATTAAATAGTACAACTCTGGAAACAATTTTAAACTACATGGTGATCTTTAATAATAACAACAGCAACAAAATCCACTGTTTATCAAAAACTTATTATTATTAAAATTAGAAGAAATTGTCCTAAAATTTTTTTTTTATTATTTTGAATATTTAGAAAATCATATGGGAATCACAAGCTCATATTTCAAAAGAAACAGATCCAGGTGCCCAAAACTACAGAGCATATGAATGCTAGAAGGTAGTTTCTATTCAGGACTCTAGATCTAATTCTTATGTGCTACATAATTTATTCATTTTGTGCAAATGAAAACTTAAAAATCAACCTATACTACAGGATTTCACTTAATGAAACTATTGAAAAATGAATAAAATTGTTATTTAATGATGGCTGCAATAATCTCATACACATTTATAAACTACATGTGAACACACACAACTCATTTGGTGTTTTTAGCAGTTAGCTATTTAGAATATTCATGAAACATACTGGTGACCTCAATATACAGTTGTATATTGACACCATCTCAGTATACAATGCTGGTATCTCTTATAGCAATTTTGGAGTATTCACATTGCCCTTGAAGACATAGAGTAACAAAGGATGAGAAAAGAGAGTTTACTTCCTTACCATGTGAAGTATTATCCAGCATTGCCAGAGAGATTAGAGTGTATAAAACTACATTTTATATTCATTCATGCATCCATTCATTCACTTACATGTAATTTGACTTAATATTATTTATTCAGACACTATTGTATTCCAGACTCATAAATTGGAAAAATGCATACTAGGATAGTAAGACCAGTATTTGGTGTTATCCTACTGTGATAAAAATATAATTCTATACAATCCTGTGTGTAGAGGTTTCAATAAAGAATGTCTATATTCCTTTATTATCACACGACAAAAGAGTCACAGAAAAGAGTGGTGGTTAGTTGATACATCAGAAGGGCACATCTTAGATGAAATGGAAATGTTGTATGAGAATTAGCCAAAGTTTAGGGGATTGAAAATGGAATTCCAGGCATTTTCAAAAGTGTTGTATTGAGAGAAAAACTTTGCAATTTGGGAAATAAGGTAATATTTATTTTTTATAGATATTTTGAAAGTCAAAGAAGGGTTATAAGTTAATTTAGATGGTACTAATGGCAAGAAACTGGGAATTCAACTCAAGCATGTAAAACCATGTGAAAATATGTGGACTCGTGCAAATGCAAATGTAAATCTAGAGGGTGAAAGGGCTTCAGGAGTGACTCACCCTAGTGACTCTAGGGCTATTTCCCTAAGAAATCCTCTTCCCTTTACATTTTTTCCTCATTGATGCTGGGTTCCTTCATGGGGAAAAATGGCTTTACATAATACTCAGAATAAGAGTGTCTCATCTGGTGACGCTCTGCTGTAGTCAACAAAACTTCTTTTCTGACACCACTTTAACCAAATTCCCTCATAACTTGCTGAACTAAGTAGGGTTCCATCTATACACTGAACCATTTCCCTTTAACAATGGAATGCTTTCCTCAGGTAAGTGATTAATCTTGGATCAATCAATTCAACCTGCTGATTGGCCAGTGAAGTAATGGACGATAATAATATTTGTTTCCTCTACTTCATACAATTCATACAGAAGAAGAAAGAGTCTGGAAGGTAAGTACTAGGAGGTAGGAGAGGATAAATGAAAAACAGACATATAAAAATGTCCTATGAATCTCATGGAGAAAAATAAATTACACTTTCATTTTAGGAAGATCACAAAGTCTATAATGTGGAGAATATTCAAGTGAAGGAAGTTACAAAAGCTTGGAAATAGACTTTTTTGTTTTTGATGTGACAGGGGTTTGAACTCAGAGTTTCACAGTTATAAAGCAGGCATTCTACTACTTGAGCCACAAATGCAGTCCATTTTGCTCTGATTATTTTGGAGAGGGTTTTCTGAAAACTATTTGTGCAGACTGGCCTCAAACCATGATCTTCCTGATCTAGCCCTCAAAGTAGCTAGGCACCTGGTGGAAATAGGCTTTGAAAGTGTTTATTGCAATTTTCCATCCTCTTCAGGTAACTAGATTTGTTTCATCAAGAATAAATGTTTGTGATGTACTCGTAAGACATATGAAATTAAAAATTTTTCCCAGCACAAAAAAAAAAAAGAATGTGTTTTTTGTTCTTATTGACTTTGAGACTGAAGGTGTTCAAACTAAGCAGAAGGAAAGGATTGAGAAGAAGCAACAGCCTAAGTGATCAGTTTTTTCACTTGTAGTTTTAGAAATATTTAATTGATTCAGAATAACTGAATATACTGGTGATGTACAATGCGATATTCTAATACATGCATCCAATATGTAACGATCAGATCAGTTTAATTGGTATAACCATCACCTCATACATTTATCATTTTTTGTATTAGGAACATTTAAAATCCTCACTACAGATATTTTTGAAATATGTGACAATTTCTGTGCCATAAAGCATTAGAAGTTTTCCTTCATATTCAGCAACACTGTTGTACCTCTTTACCCATCTTCTATTGATCTCCCTCTTTTACCCTGTCCATCCTCTCTAATGTGAATTTTTAGTTGAGATCAATGGTAGTGTCAAGAATATTCCATAGAAAGGCAAAAAAATCTTGTGTAAATAATCTTGTCTTTTTACAAAATGTCAATATAGTTATGATGTTATATTTCTTAAAATTATTTATACATGGCTGCTGATAGCAGTTTCGATAAGATTGTATACTTCTATAGAATTTATTTAAGTAAATATTGTAAGTATTTGGCAATTCAGTCATCATTTTGAGGTGTTTTCCAATTTCCTTCTTTGTTTCATTTTTGACTGCACTGTTCAAAGTGTGCTTATTATACACATCATTTTGGATTTTCTAATTTTGCTTCTGCTCTTCACTTCATCTTTCAGTTATTTCCATCTTTTTAAAGCCATTAAAAGTTTTAATGACTTAGTATGTGATCTGTGCTGTTGAAAATTCCATGTGCATTTGAAAATAATGTGTATTTTGCTGTTGGGTGAAAAGTTAGATATAAATCTTTTTGATAATTTCTGTCTACAGTGTTGTTCAAAACCAGTCTTTCTTTACTGGTATTCAATCTGGATATTCTATCCAATATTGAAAATGAAGTACAACTTTTACTTTATAATGTTAAAGAATTTATATCCTGTTTGGATTTTCTCTATTTTGCAGTCTCAATAATATCCTTTAGTATCTTCTGATTTATTCATTGAGATCTAAGCAATAATGAATTGGTTTGGTCTATAATAGAGCCAAGAATTGTTACATGCACCCTATGAATCTCTAAGTAATACATTAACATTATATACAAACATAATATGCATGTATAGGAATATTTACATATTTTTTTCTTTTCAACATTACAATGAAGTGCCACTGTTGTCACATATGAAGTGTACATGTATGTGCTGTTCTATTTCTGGATTCATTGTTATGTTCCATTTATCTATGTCAATATTTTCTCTTAATATCACAATGTCCTAATTACTAAATCTCTATAACAAATGAGGATTTTTTCATTGTGTAAATGGTCTTCCAAATTGTTCTTCATTATTCAGGGCGTCATTAATGCTGTTGAATTATTTCTATTTGAAAAATAGCTTATTAAGTCCCACTTCCAAAAAATTTGCTAGCATTTTTGGAGCTTCATTGTGTCAATATATCAGTTTCAGTGAAGGGTTGACATTTTATAATACTCAGTCTTACAGTCAAAGGAAGTAGTATATCTTTGTATTTACTTTTGTCTTCACAAGTTCTTAGTAACTTATACTTTTCTATATATATCCCTTACATATTGTTTGCTAGGTTTGGTTCCATGTAGTTTAAATTCTACTGGTATTTTAGTTTGCTAGTTAGTTAGTTAGCTAGTTAGACAGTTGGTTATGTTGCAGTCCTAGGGATCTAACCCAAGGCCTTAAGAATCATTGGTAAGGGCTATACCACTGAGCTATACCTCCTAAGACTTGATGATATTTTAAAAATAAAATTATTTTAATTTTAGTATCTTCTTTTTCTTTTTTATTAGTGCATCTATTAATTATACAAAGGGGTTTCATTGTGATATTTCCATATATGCACATACTGCACTTTGATTTTATTCAATACTTCTATCACCTTTCCTTATTGGTATATAAAATATGGCTCTTTCTCTGTATTAAGATTATGTCCAACTCTCTTGATAAACTCACTTATTAATTCTCATAATCCATGCCAAAATTCTGATTTATTACATTGTAATCACATCTGCAAATGGTGTCAAGTTAAATTATTTTCCAATCCTCACATTTGAGTAGAATATTAACTGGTTTATATCACCACGATTTGCTTTATATTTTAAGTAAGAGGTGGGGCATCTTGGCTGATTCCATAACTTGGCTATCGTGAATAGTGCTGCAATAAACATGGGTGTGCAGGTGCCTCTGGAGTAACCTGTGTCAATTCTTTTGGGTATATCCCCAAGAGTGGTATTGCTGGATCAAATGGTAGATCAATGTTTAGCTTTTTAAGTAGCCTCCAAATTTTTTTCCAGAGTGGTTGTACTAGTTTACATTCCCACCAACAGTGTAAGAGGGTTCCTTTTTCCCCGCATCCTCACCAACACCTTTTGTTGGTGGTGTTGCTAATGATGGCTATTCTAACAGGGGTGAGGTGGAATCTTAATGTGGTTTTAATTTGCATTTCCTTTATTGCTAGAGATGGTGAGCATTTTTTCATGTGTATTTTGGCCATTTGAATTTCTTCTTTTGAGAAAGTTCTGTTTAGTTCACTTGCCCATTTCTTTATTGGTTCATTAGTTTTGGGAGAATTTAATTTTTTAAGTTCCTTATATATTCTGGTTATCAGTCCTTTGTCTGATGTGTAGCTGGCAAATATTTTCTCCCACTCTGTGGGTGTTCTCTTCAGTTTAGAGACCATTTCTGGATTAAGAAAATGTGATATCTATACACAATGGAATTTTATACAGCCATGAAGAAGAACAAAATGTTATCATTCACTGGTAAATGGATGGAATTGGAGAACATCATTCTGAGTGAGGTTAGCCTGGCCCAAAAGACCAAAAATCGTATGTTCTCCCTCATATGTGGACATTAGATCAAGGGCAAACACAACAAGGGGATTGGACTTTGAGCACATGATAAAAGCAAGTGCACACAAGGGAGGGGTGAGGATAGGTAAGACACCTAAAAAATTAGCTAGCATTTGTTGCCCTTAACACAGAGAAACTAAAGCAGATACCTTAAAAGCAACTGAGGCCAATAGGAAAAGGAGACCAGGAACTAGAGAAAAGGTTAGATCAAAAAGAATTAGCCTAGAAGGTAACACACATGCACAGGAAATTAATGTGAGTCAATGCCCTGTATAGCTATCCTTATCTCAACCAGCAAAAACCCTTGTTCCTTCCTATTATTGCTTATACTCTCTCTTCAACAAAATTAGAGATAAGGGCAAAATACTTTCTGCTGGATATTGAGAGGGTGAGGGGGAGAGGGAGGGGGCAGAGTGGGTGGTAAGGGAGGAGGTGGGGGCAGGGGGGAGAAATGACCCAAGCCTTGTATGCACATATGAATAATAAAAGAATAATAAAAAATTACATTCAAAAATAAATAAATAAATTAAAAAAATATATTTTAAGTAAGACAACTTTAATCTGTACTTTGCTGAAAGTTTAAAGTGAATAGCTATTGATGGTCTTTAAACAATTTTTTTAAAAAAATTTGATATTTATCAATATTATCTACATTGCTATATATCTTTAGTCTTTAGTTTGGTAATATTTCCTTTAAGATTCATATATTCACATTGAGACTAATATACAATTTTATTACTTGTGCTAGATTTCTTTATTGAGACTATATCATTGTAGCACTGTAGAAAATAAGAGAAATGCTATCACAATTTGATATTGTCTATACCTGTTCATAGAAATCACCAGTGAAGCCATCTGGTGATTTTCATCATCGCTAATGAAAATTTCTTAGTGAATGATTGATGCAAACTTGATGTTTATTTTATAGTCATGTCATCATTTTCTATTCCTTCCATCAGGTTTGGCAAATGTTATTTGTCAAAAAAAATATCGGTTTCACTTATACATTTAAAATTCTTATTATAAAATTACTTGCAATCCCAAAAGTTTTATAAAATCTAAAGATTCTATGCATGTCTAGCAATAGTTTATTCCTTATTGGTGTTTATTAGACGTTAAAATAGTTATACCTTCTTTCTTGTGCTTTTTGGCATGATACAACATTCTCTATCATATATTGATGTATCATATATTTTCTTTCATGTATTGATGATTCCAATGGCACTTTTTTTTTTTGTAGGAGAGGATTCCTGGCAGTTGAACTCAGGGCCTCACATGTGCTAGCCAGGAGCTCTACAGCTTGAGTCATTCTGCCAGCCTTCAGCTAATACTCTCAAAAAGATTACACGAGTGGATTTTATTTCTGTTCTCTGACAATATTTGATATTTTAATTGGAAGAACTTAGTCCATTTACATTCAGGTAATTGCCAATATTGAGAATTAAAATTAACCACATCATTGTATGCTTTCAATTTCTGCCATCATTTTTACACACATTCTACTCTCTTGAACTCTTAAAGTCTGTGTGCGCTTAAATGATTTTATTTTTAAAGTGAGTTTATATTCACAATAAAACTAGTAGAAGGTATAGATTTCTTACATACTTTCTGCTCCTCACAGGTATGGCTTCCCTGTTATCAATATTACCAACCATGGTGGTAAGTTTGTTATAGTTGATATCCATACATTGTAATGTATTATTACTCGTAGTTCATAGTAGGAATCACTTGGTGTTGTACATTCTATGGGTTTGGTCAACAACATAAAATATATACCCACCATTATATCATCTACATAGTAGTTTACTGATCTTAAAATCCTCTGTGCTTAATTTATTCATTCTTCCCTTCCCCTGACTCCCGGAAACCAGTCCTTTCACAGCCTCCATTGTATTATCTGTGCAGACTGTCACATAGTTGGTATAATGCAAAATCCAGCATTCAGACTTTTCAGATTGGCTTTTTACACTCAACATTACATATTCAAGTTTGCTCCATGTCTTTTCATGTCTTGATAGCTTATTTCCCTTTAGCATTGAATAACATTCGATTGTCAGAATGTACCAGTTCTTACTGGTACACATTGAAAAAAAATGACATTTTTGCTTGTTTGTGAAACACAGAGCGTTTCCTTGTGATATTTCCATAAATGAATTATGTGTATTATATATATATCTATTATAACCCCAATACATTCTCTAGATAGCATATTTCAAAGACAAAACATTTTTCATTTTTTTCAAGTGTAAAATAGAAGAGTTTATTGAGCTAGAAAAGTGTAAAGTGGGAGAGTAATGCCCCCAGAATTGGTGGATTTCCCAAGAGAGAGTGCCTGAGAAGTGACATAGTCTGAGGGTTTTATACATTTTCTCCATGGCGCTGTTCAATCTCTGCTAACCAGGTGTGCAGAAAGCAGCATTTTGGTTGGTTATGAATGCAATGGTCTGATTGGTTGGTCATGATCCTCACACCACCTGTCTTGCTTTTCTTTCTTTCCATATTTTAAGGTCACAGGGAGGTCATAATGGAGGTTTCCCAGGGCCCTTCCTCTCTCATTCCCCTCCTCTGAAGAAGTAACCGTTACTTCCATTAGGGAAAAGGGGTGACTACTGTTCTTTGGCTATGTTGAGCTAGAAAGGGGAATTGGTAGGAAATGGAAGTCAGGGCCCTCTCACAGAGGCTGAAGTGTTCCTGGTAGATAGAGGTCTTTATTTGAGGTTCCCATCCTTATCCCAAACCCAGGATGCGACAAGGGAAATTTAGTTGGCAGGAAATTTATTTGACCCATTGCCAGGACCAGGACCAAGAGCCTTCTATTTATTTTTTACTACAAGAGAAATCAAACAGAAATTAGTGAAAGCCATCCTTTAAAATAAAAGATGTTTTTATATGTGGATAAAACAGGTAGGCTTTTTAAGAAGAATCATAAAAACATTAAAAAAAATGTATAAAGTCTACCAAAACCACCTGTCATTTATAGAAACAGTATAGTAGATTGATAGCTGCTAGTTTGTAATCCTTTCTTTGCTTTATACCTTACAGGATGTTGTCTCTGGTGAGGGAAAGCTGTGAGGACTTCAAGACGGATTTTAACAGTGGTAGCATCAAGTGCTCTATTTTACCTGAGAGGCCCACACTCTCCATCCATAACAGTCTCCATTAAAGGTAGACATAACAATTGTCTGGGTTCTATGAAAATAGTAGTGTGCATATAAGTCAAAATTTCTCTCCCCAATAAGGGGGTTGGGCTCTCTGGCATAATTAGGAAGGCATGTGTGAAAAGGATGCCATTAAGTTATAATTGAATAGCTGAGAGAATTATTTGGTTAGAGGCTTTTGTGGATACAGGAGTCCAGGGTTCAAAAGAAGGACTAAATAACTAGCTCCCTTACTGAGGAGGAAATTTACAGGCATTTCCTTCACATTTAAAATCACTGGAGGTTCTAGTTTGGAAAGGTCAGTTTGAAGAATGGGAGCTAATTGAGGACACCTCAGGCCCCCTCAATCATGTTGCTGAGACATTTGAAGGGGTCTGGCCACAGAGTCCTTCACTGCTGGGGACAGTCAGATCTCCAGTAGTCTCCCCTATAAATGGGACAAGGCTTTGGGGGTTCTTTTCCACAAGTACGTTTTCATTGGAAATGTCCTTTTTGACTGCATTTAAAGCAGGCTCTACTGGATCCTCTCTCACTGTACTAAACCCCTAAATTACTTCCAGTTATCTCTGGCCATACAAGGTACTAAACCTTTAAAAAAAAGACTTAAAAAAAAAAAGACTGAGAAAAGCTTTGACCAATCATACTAGTATGACCTCCAACTCCTCTGCAGGACAATTAATACTAAGAGATAAGTTCATAACCCAGTCTACTCTGGATATGTAAAAGAAACTTCAAAAGATTCCATTAGGACTTCAAAATACCTTAGGCAGTCTTTTAAACAGGGATAAGATTGCTGGTTTATCAATTCCTTCTTTCATGCCTATGCCTCTGTTGTTACATGTAAAAGGTAATTGTGAAACCCGAGGTAATCTATATTTTATCCTGTATTATCTTCTAGGAATTTTATAGCTTTGTTTTTACATATAAGACTGTGATCCCCTTTGAGTTTATTTTTGTAAACGATGTAAAGTCTATGTCTACATTCATTTGTTTACATATGTTTGTCCAGTTATTCCAGTACCATTTGTTGCAAAGACGATTTCATGCCCATTATATTACCCTTGCCTTTTTGTCAATAATGTACAAGGTAAGCATCCCTAATCCAAAAACCTGAAATCTGAAATGTTCTGAAATCTAAAATCTTTGAATCCTATTTTCAAATCACTAGAATAGGGGTTGGAGATTTAGCTCAGTGGAAGAGCGCTTGCCTGGCAAGTGTAAGGCCCTGAGTTCGGTCCCCAGCACCGGAAAAAAAAGGAAAAAAAAAAAAATCACTAGAATATTTTACAATTGACCATATATTATGGGTTGCAGCCAAAATATACATTTGCCTTTCACAATTTTTTCAGTATTCCCAAGGGAAAAATGGCCCTTTCCCCATTTCAGCTGTGATACAACTTTCCCTCATATGCCTAGTTCACACAAACAAATACTACTATGGATGATAGTGATAAGAAAAATGGAAGTATTTATGTTTATCTATAGCACAGAAAGTCAAGATGTTGGACAAGCTGGATAATGGTTTAAGAGTGAAGTTTCTTAGGTTAGGGGCATGGCTCAAATAGTAGAGCTCCTGTCCAGCAAGAACAAGGCCCTGAGTTCAAACTCCAGTTCCACAAAAATAGAGTTAAGTGTCTTAGAAAATAGTATATTGGAATGGCTACCATATGTAACCTGAAGAAGCAAAAGGATAAGCTACTGAAGTTCTATGCTAAAATTATGAGCACAGGTTAATGAAAAATGGAATAGCTCTGTTTAAAGTTAAATATGGACATGTTGTATATTGGTAGAGTTGATGTGTATACCAGTGAGCACGTATTCTTTAATGGTATGCTAATCATGAAGCAAACAAAGATCAATCATGACGAACCAAAGATGAACAAGAATATTCACCCACTGTTCAGTCAACAGCTTGACTTTCTTTTTTTATTTAAACAGGGTTAATGCACTATATTTATCTTGTATAGAAAGCATATGTTGCCAGGCACAGTGGCTCAAGCCTGAAATCCTAGCTTCTCATGAGGCAGAGATCTAAAGGATTGCCGTTCTAAGCCAACACAGGTAAGTAAGTAGTTCAAAAAACCCTATCTCGATATCTCGAAAAAATCCTTCACAAAAAAGGGCTGGTGGAGTGACTCAAGGTGTGGGCCCTGAGTTCAAGCCCCAGTACTGGAAAAAAAAAAGAAAGAAAACATATATTGACATATATTGTAGCCACAGCTGGAGCCTCAGTCTTTTAGACAGAGACTTTGGTATAGGTTTTCATAAGCTGGTCAGTGAATTCCTGACAAAAACAAATGAGGCTTTGTAACCAGCACCAACACTGCCTCTGAGCTTGCTAACACATGACAAAAAAGCCTAGCTTGGTGACAAGTTTCAGCCAAAGGCACTGGGTGGGTCAGCAGTACCTGAGAAGGAGACTTGATGAACAAATCTCTTTTCAGAGGTTGGAGGTCAGGTAATTGAGATCTTGGAGATGGCATCAAAGGTAGCCTTGGCTAGAGAACAATTAGGAATATTGGTGACTTGACATGAGATAAGCTCCCCAGACCACAAAATATCACATTCCTAGGAACAGAAAGACCACTTTGGGGCAGGTCTGCAGTGCATTAGGAGGGTTCCTCCCTCTCTCTCTTCCTTAAAATATGCCAAGTATACACTGAACCTGTGTGATCCAGTGAAGCTGAGACAGATAACAGCTTGACTTTCATGCTATTGTTAAACAAAAATGCTTCCATTTTTTCTTATCACTGTTATCCAGAGGGTATCTGCAGGCCTTTTTGACATTTTTCAATAATATATTCACACTATGAAGCAGGAGAACTGTGAATATGCAATACATTGATTGCAGAAATGTAAGAAGACATGCATTCAATTTCTAAAGATTTGTGTTGTAAAAACGCATGAAGCAGTGGAGAAATTTATTGATGAGCTTCCAAGGTCATCACTGATAAAAACCTGACAACAGAAGACATCTATATAGCTGATGAAACACCACTTGTTTTGGCATTATTGCTGCAGAAAGACACTGAGTACAGCTGCTAAGATAGCACTTACAGCAATTAAAGAAGCCAAGGACAAAATAATTGTGATGAGCTATGTCAATGCAGTGGGAAAAAGTTAACTTGCTGTGATGTGCAAAAGCTGTGCCCTCACTGTTGAAAAAGAGTGATTTTCTTACCAGTTCACTATTTTGCTAACAAAAAGACCATAGATTACCAGCCACATTTTTTCTTATTGGTTTCATAAGCATTTTTATCAGTGACTTGTGTTCACTGCAGGGAAGCTGAGCTGGATGACATATGAGATTTTACTATCTATCTATTGATGACTATACTATTCATTCTTTAACTGAAATTCTCATCAAAAGAAATTTTTATGCCATATGCTTCTCCAAAATGTGACTTTATTAATTCAGTTGTATGTTAATTCAAGCAAGATCAATGAAGAGTAAATACAAAAACACATTCTTGAAAACATTGCAAACAGCAGTCAACAGAGACTGGGGTATAGAAAGTTTTCAAAAATTGTTTAGCATGAAGGGTGCAGGATATGCTTAGCAGATATTGACCAAAAAGCAAACATGCCTGATACAACCTCTGGACTGCAACTGTGTTCAGCACTCATGATGAGCAAGGTTACAGAGTCCACCTGTCAAGTGAAAAAAATGTCTGATTTCTTTACATGTGCAAAAAGCATACCTGCTGAGTCCATCAGTAACCTGGAAGAAGTGAGTATTGAAGATTTTAACATTAATAATGAAGCTCCAGTTCATTCACTGATGCATAGCCTGACAGTTGAAATGGTTCAGTATCAAGGTGATTATAATAACGATGATGAAGATGGTATTGCTAGAACTGCAGAAAAATTGCCTGATGACACTGTGAAATATGCAGTGGTCTCACTGAAGGACTGAAGTATGCATTCATAGTAGAACAAGAAGAAATCATGTCAGTTTATAAAATCAAAAGGAAAGTTCCAAGACAAAAGCTATTGTTAATGAAGCAGATAGCTCAGTGGGAACCATTTTACAAAATCATCCAGTTCTTGGGAGACAGGAGGATCACATATAAAGGCCAGCATGGAAAAAAATCAGCAAAATTCCATGTCAAAAACAAGTCATATGATAGTGCATATCTGTATTCCCAGACACTTGAGAGACAGAAGTAGGAGGATTATGGCTGGAGGTCAAAGGCTGGTCAAAGGCAGAAGATGCTATCTGAATAACAAGCTAAAAAGCAAAAGGTATGGCTCAAGTAGTAGAGGCACTTGTCATGCAAGTATAAGGCCCTGGATTCAAATATAAATACTGCCAAAAAAACCTTTTAGTTTCATGCACAAAATTATATATATATATAAAGCCTATGTGAAATATAAATGTACTTTGGGTTTAGACCTGGCCCTTATCCCCACAATATCTCATATCTCATTATGTAATGCAGACATTTCAATATCAAAAAAAGGTCACAAACACTTTGGTCCCATTCTGTTTGGAAAGGCATGTTAAGCCACAATGATCTTGGCAGTAAGTTTTCTGTAACCATTGTTTAATAAGTTGAGAAAATTCTCCTTTTTTCCTAATTACTGACAGTTTGTTCTTTTAAAGAGTTGTTGGATTTCTTCAATGGTTTTAAGAAGTATTAGATTTCTTTCTTCAGTGGTTCATAGTTTACCTTGTAGAGGTCTTTCACTTCCTTTGTTAAGTTTATTCCTAGATATTTCATTGTTGTTTTTTCTTCAGGCTACTATAAATAGAATTATTGTCCTATGTTGTTTCTCAGTTTGTTCAATGTTCATGTGGAGCAAGGCTACTGATTTTTGTAAATTGATTTTGTATCCTGCTAGTCTGCTGAAACTGTTTATGGTATCTAAGCAGTTTTTTTGGTGGAGTTTTTCAGGTTTTTTAGGTGTAAGATCATTTCATCTGCAAATAGGGATAGTTTGACTTCTTTCCTATTTATATTCCTTTCATTTCTTTTTCCTGTCTTATTACTCTGGCTTGGAATTCCAAGACTTTGTTGAGTAAGAGTGGAGATATTGAGCACCCTTGTCTCATTCCTGATTTTAGAGGAAATGATTTCAGTTTTTCCCATTTAGTATGATGTTGGCTACAGGCTTGTCATATATAGTCTTTATTATGCTGAGGTACATTCCTTCTATGACTAGTTTCATCAGGGTTTTTATCATGAAAGGATGCTGAATTTTGTAGAAGGCTATTTTTGCATCTATTGAGAATTGCTATAATTCCTTCCTAAAATGTTAGGTAGCATTCATCAGTGAGCCCACATTGGCCTGGTTCAATTTTTTCAACATGTTCAGATTGTTTATACCATCTGATATACATTTTGTAATTGAATTGGTCAATTTCATGTAGGTTATCAAATCTACATAGGGTTGTTCCTCATATTCCTTTATTATCCTTTTAATGTCCTTGAGCTCTGTAGTAATGACCCCTGTTTCCTTTTGAGTGTTAGTAAATTTTCTTTTTTTGATGTTGCTGTTTTTCTTGTTGTAACAATATGTTGTGGTGTTACTGTTGCAGCTCTTGGTCTAGAGAGAGGCTTATCAAAGAGCCAGCTTTTCACTTTAGTTATCTCCTCTATCGATTTCCTGGTTTCAATTTCATTGGCTTCTGCTCTTTTATAATTTCTTTTCTTCTCCTTAACGTTGGATTTAACTTGTGGAATCTTATGTGACTGATTTTACATCTTTTTCCCTAATACATGCATTCAATACTGTAAATTTTCCTACACACACACACACATACGTGATATGCTGTTAAAATCTAGAGATGGGAAGTGTTCTTTAGTCCCCTGAGTATGTTGAGGTCTTTTGTTAACCCTCAACTTCTGTGCTGTGAACATCACAGGTGCTTCTCATTTTTATTTATCTCCTTCAAAGGGTCAGTGTGGCTACAGTGAGTTGGAGTTGGGCATTTTCTTCCCATCACAAGGAAGGTTAAAATTGGCTGTCACTAGGCTATTTCTCTTTTCCCAGGATGTTTAGACTCAGATAAAAGATGTAATGTTAGGCTGTGCTTAGTTTCTTTTTCCTAGAAACTGACGTTGTTAAGAACAACAGGATGTTCTACTATATTTTTAACTGGTTTCTTTTACCTTTTTCTCCTGGCAATCCAAGGGAATTCTCTCTGTTATTCAAAGTAGGAGCCTTGTGCAGATCCTGGAGGTAAAATCCCACATGCATGATGACTCCCAATACATAGGTCTTTCTGCCCTTTCATCTCTCAGGCTTGAACTAAGAATTCCAGCAGTACATCAGCTACAGTTCAGGTTTTCCTGCCTCACCACAGGTTCAGATGTAGCTTTACATTCCTACTTTTCTGAGTCTCTCTTTATTCACCGTCCAGTTTTTCCAACTTGGAAAAACTGAGACCATACCTCTTTTACATAACTAAGTAGAGTTGAAGACGCCTATTTTTTTCTTAGTTCATTCATCTTTTTGCTTGTTTTTAGGATGGGATTATAGCTTCCAGTTTCTTACATGCAACATTAGAAATATTATGTGTGTGGGTAAATGTGTTCAAAAAGTATTTAATTTTCTTGGTTATCTGGACTATCACATACTTATTATTTTACTCATTGCTATGTATTCACTTATTTGCAATAAAGCTTTCTGAGAGATGCTAAATATCTATTTTGTCTAGATTAATAGCCACTAGTCACATATGGCAATTAAATACTTGAAATGTGGCTAATATGACATTTTACTTAAATTTTAATCAATTTATTTAAATTTAAATGGAAATATTAGAAAGAATATCCTAAGAACTACAACCCATGTATATGAAATTTCAAAGCCTACTGTAATTCTGTTTTTAACTTTCCTACAAATGATATATAGATCTTTAAGTTCAAATTTATTTAGTGGTTCCCTCCCAAACTACATGAATTTATATATCTATTTGAGTACATAACATAGTTACACATACATACACACATTTATGAGATAATACTTTTACAAATTCAATAATGTGAATATATACAAAATGTGTGAAATATATATATATATGTACAACTATGTATGTATCATGTAAACATTTTTATTTTCATGGCTTTCAATTCATTCCTCATCCCTCAACTTCCATATGGTATCATTTTTCTTCCTCTTGAAAGGCATTTTCTATTACCTTCAGTAAATTTTTTCTTGACATTAACTCCTGTTAACTTTTGTGTGGTACATTTGCAATGTTCTTAAATATTATATCTTAAAGTATGTCTTCCCTAAGTATATAGCAACACTTAAAGAAAGTTGCAGACATTTTCTTTCATCACGCTGTAGATTTATGTTCTTTTTTCTCTGTGATGAAATTATTTGTCAGTCTAAATATTTCTCCTTCAAATGTATTAATGTTTTTGTCATTCAATATCTCCTTTTCTTAGATGTTCTACAATATTTTAGTGATGATTTATGCATGTGACTTCATTTGTTGTCCCTGGTTTTTCTTATTTTTATTTGATTTCTTAAATCTGTGTTTAGATTTCTTTAATACCTTTTAAAAATTTCAGAAGATTTTTCTTTGTATTTTGCTTCTTAACCCCTCTTGTCAATTCAGCTGTCCAGATAATTAAAAGTTTGATCTCCCTATTCATATCTTATTCTCTTAACAGCTCTCTATTTTATTCATTTCTTTCTTTTGTCTTTAGCTTAGAAATATCCAACTGACTTATATTTTAGTTAAATAACCCCCTTCAGAAATGTTTGTTCTTTATTTTAATCAACTATTATATTTTTAATTCTGGCTATTATTTTGTTTTAGAGTTCTACAAATCCTATTTTGTTCTGTTTAAAAATCTGCTTTTTAGCTTTTAAAATAGTGTACATATTCCTTGAAATTCATTTTTTCTCATATTTTGTTTGTAAACATGGTAAGCAATATATGTATCAAGTTTCTTAGGATAGCTCCAATTTTAAGACTGCTTATAATTATTATCTTTTGGAAATGATGATTCTTGTTTGTACTGCCTTGTCTCCCTATTTTTCTGGTTAAGTTTGAAAAAAATTGTGATTAGAAAAACAATGTGGTCTAGGATATCATTACTTACTAAGAACTTTTATTTGCTTCTTTCTGGTGCCCAGATATGCTAAACTCTTAGAGGATACTGCTATTTGCTGCTTTCTGGTGCTCAAGTGGACTAAAACTTTAGAGTGCCTTCATCTATGTTTGGTGTTTGGGCATTGAACTATATCTAGAGTGCTGAAGATTAGTCAATACTGAGCTACAGTTTATGCAAATACTATTTAGTGTTATTTATGCCCTTTTCTAAGGATTTTGGATCTCTACCTCAAATGTGAGGGTTTTATCAGGCCCACACTTATGTTTGCCTCAGACCTCAACTTTTATACCCCAAATATACTACATCATAAAAATACAGTAACTCACCTTTCTTCTGCACTGGCAAATTGTCAGAGAGAAACAATAGCTGCAAAAACCATGTCTTATAAGTGTTTTTCTCCTATTTTTTACTTAATTTTGATTGAGTAGCTTTGAAAACAAAAAGTAACAGTTACAGAACAAGCTAAACCTTGGATGTTCTTCTATAAAACTCTGTTTAATTTGAAGCCTTTACTGGAAACACAAATTATATATAATTATGCTCATAGATAGAATACCATCATAATCTCTGAAGCTGGAAAAAAGACAACCAACAACCACAGACTTCCAGGTTTTTCTCACAATAATTATAATATAAAAATTGTCAAGCATTTCACCTGTTGGATGAAAAAGTCTTCTAGTGGCTTTTTATTTCATTAGATTTTAGTACTTCTTGCATCTCCATTTCTTTCTTGAAAAGATAATGAGATGTAGAAAGACAGTCCAGCAATCTAACATTTCCACTATGATTTTGACATGAGACTATTTATGTAACTTCATTGTAATTTTCCTCTCAATGAAAAGTAGATTTTTAAAAAAAGTATCTGCTAAATCTAAATGTCCGTTCTTATGCAGATAAAGGACTTCTTCATTTTTTGTTAGATTCCTGTGTATTGTTAATATCTCCTATTCTTTCCCATCTTAGAATCATTTTATATTACAAGTATAAAATTCAAAATTTGTGTAAAATAATGGAAATATTTTCTGTGCATCAGGCACATAGGACCTTTATGTTAAACCATTTAGAAAATTATATTTTTGAAGACAACATTCATAAGATTAGAAGAATACCTTTCCTAAACCTAATTCCAAGGCAAAAAACAGAATGCCTTTAAACTGGACAAAATTGTTTCCATAGTAAGAACAAGATATGTCCAAGATTTTTAAATAGTTATTAGGAAATGAAAAACAAAATGCAGAAAAATCCAAAAGCACACCTTTGCCTTGAGGAGGATGTCATGTTAAATTCTTTAAATAAGTCTCTAGTGTTATGGGCCAGGTTTCCTTGAATGCAGTGTACAAGAGTGAATGGATAACCAAAGATTTGGAGGTATTTTTAAAACTCCGATGATCTTAATTGTAAAATGAGATAATTTTTATTCACTGATTTAAAAATTGCTTAATTGTTCAATTAGGTCTGAATTTTCTGAATAAAAGCAATATATACCTACATCCTCCCCAGAGGAAGTATTGGTAAAGGTGTTTTGGACTACAATATCCAGTAAAGTTACTGAGTAAACAGTATTAAAATGCCTTTGTGACAAAAGCTAAAAAGTCCTATTTGTGAACCATTCTAGAGAGCTTTCTTAAATTTTAAGATAGAGACAAAGTAATGTGTGTTTGCACTATTGTGGAATATTTGAGAGAGGTTCTCCCAGGATGCAATGGGAAGACAGAGTAGCAAGTTTCCTGTATTCCCAACTTTTGGTACAGGTGGTAATTATAGCATTTTTGTGTAAAACTATCCATACTAATTATCTTATATAATATTTCAGATAATTCTCTTATAAGTTAGAACGTACTTTCCTTTATTCTTTTATGAAGGTGAAAAAGAGAAAAGTTTAATGAAATCATTCACTGCCCTACAGTTAGCAAATAGTACAGTCAACATTTGGACCCAGTTGACCTGAGTCAAGAGCCAGCTGTTTTAAAAGTGTATTTAAGTCAGTTTGGGGGAACAAAAGGAATATGAGAGATCAAGAGAAAGCTTCCTCCTCCCCAAAAATAGTCTGTTTGAGATGAGACAGCCAGGATCATGAGGACGTGAGAGTCTAGGAAGTACACAAAGACTCCAGCTCTGAAGATTTCCATGAGAAATCCGAGATAATATGGGGAGTTGGAGAGGAGCAGCAAGAATATTTAGTACACTGTCTTTCTTTCTTTATAGTAAGCATGCTTTGGGTTCTTAATATTGTTTGGGTGGTTAATAAGGAGCAAGTTGCTAGTAGCAACAGCAAATTTCTCTGAATTTAATTTCACATAAATAAAACCTAATATATACACAGTGCTACATTTCAGTAGAGTTCCAGTTCATTTTCACAACTCAACTAATGTATTTTTATTGAGCAAACTCTGAGAGAACACAGTGTATCTGTCAAGATAGTAGGTTAAGCTAAGGTAAAGGGAAAAATCACAGTGCATGAACCTAATAAAAATACATTTCTTACTCACAAATAGCTTGGATCAGCTTGGACTTTTGAATCATCATAGTTGCTCCAGAATCTAGGATATGAGAGGCTCCTTATTGAAATAGATTTCCAATAAAATTCAATAAACAGCAGGAAACAGTATGGAGCATTACATTCCAACTCTTAGACCTTCCTTTCAAGAATGAGATACTGTACTGCTATTGGTCATGGCGAGTCATATTGTCATGGCTACCTGAAAAGAGGGCAGGGAAGTGAAATGCTCTTATGCTTGGAAACATGGTAATTAATATATATGACTGCTGCACATGGAGAAAGCATGGCACAAAAGCCCAGGAGATTTTGTGGCCTTTTCTCAGCCACCTAGGCATAAGAAATGGAATCAGAAAGTGAATACATTCAGGATAGTATAACTTTAAGTTTCTTTTGGAAATAATACATTATAACTTATTGGGAATCTTAATTCAATAAAGTAAATGACAGAGGTTTCTACATTGGCAGAGTCTCCCTTTTCTCCTTCCTTCCTCTTTCTTCATTAGTTAATTAATTAATTAACCTATTTATTTATTCACATTTTGCTAGTACTGGGTATGAACACAGGGCTTCACACTAGGCAAGTATCCTACCCCTTGAACCATACCCCAATTCTTTTTGCTTATTTATCTTTCAAATTGGGTCTTGTGTTTATGTCTTGGCCAGTATGGACCACAAGTCTTTGATTTATGCTCCTGAG
The DNA here is from genome assembly GCF_047511655.1 of Castor canadensis. NCBI lineage: Eukaryota > Metazoa > Chordata > Mammalia > Rodentia > Castoridae > Castor > Castor canadensis. The sequence continues at coordinate 71,599,884 of NC_133397.1, read as the reverse complement.
TAGCTGGGATGATAGGCATTCACCACCACTACCATCATTTACTGGGTGAGATGGGGACCTCATGAACTTTTTTTCTTTTGCCAGAGCTAGCCTCAAATTGCTGTCCTCTTGAGCTCTGCCTCCTGAGTAGCTAGGATTACAGGTGAGAGCCCCTTTGTCTGGCTCTATGATAAGTTTATTTTTTGGGACAGGGTTTCACTATTTAGCATTTAGCTGTTCTCAAACTCTTAAGGCTCCTAAGGGCTGGGGTTAGAGATGTCCACCAACACATCTAGCTTCCTTTTGGTTTCATGGACAGGGTAAAGATTGTTTTTTGCCTGATTATAGGCATCTAGTGAACCACCAAACACCGGTTCTTTGATGGAAAAAAGCAGAAACTGAGAAGAAACCAAACTTACAACATCTGCTGGGAGAAGTATTCTACAAGGGCCTAAAATCTGAGCAGCTCCTTCCATCGTTTAGTCAGGCATAAGCAAAAACACTTGAGGTCAGCAAGCTATTTACCTATTGATGTATTACAGCTGGCACCTATGGAGAGATACCTGAGGTGAGAAATAGGAAGTAATTTCAAATACATAAATAAGTTCTGCCTGTGAAGTCTTTTTCTCGCAGAACACACAAAATAACGTTACAAAGCAATGTTCCTTTCCTTTGTCAAATTGGTTTTTCCACCCCAAAATACTCATGATATTTTCTTTTCATATAATATCTTCAAAGTTTAAGTCAGACCTCTTTTAATTACCTAAATATGTACTTCAGTATAGTGATTGGATTTCAGCAAGTAAATAACTTCAACATTCCATGCTTACTTACAGTAAGTACAATATACTATTTGTAACAAATTATGATGTTATGTCTCTGTAGGAAAATTCTTCAACTAGAAAGAGAGTTTTAGAACCTTAATATATTTTATTCCACAGAATCAAAAACCCTGATGGTTTCAAGTAGGGACACTGGAGAAACTCATGTTATACATATTTCTATTATATATCCTTTGGAGACATTTATTCTAGCATGAAGTGAAAGAAAGCTATTATTTAAAAGACAAGAATTCTGAGATTATCAGAGAACAAGAGGGCAGAACAGGTTCTGCACAGAGGTGGGGCAGGGGGGCAGGTGGCATTGGGAAGGGGGAGGGAAGGGGGGAGGTGGTGCAAATAATGTATGCAAAATGATACCTGTTGAGATTGTTCCAGGAATGGGGGGGGAATGAAAGAGAGCAGCAGGAGGGGTGAGTTCAAGTATGATATATTTAATATACAGTAAGAACTTTTGCAAATACACACACCCAGCACAACAATTTTAAAAAAGAAAAAAATTAAAAAGAATTATGAGATTATGAACTTCAAATATAACCCATCAATTGGATAAGGAAAATGTTTTTGAAGATTCTAAAACATTATGTTTTGTTTTAGAGAAGGAAGTATCACCTTTCCATATTATGAAGCAAAAGGGAAGAAAAATCAAAAGTAGCTTAAGGAATCAATTTACCACATTCATGGTTAGGAGACCTGAGTTCAAATTCTAACTCAACTGCTTACTCCCCATAGTATTTTTGACAATTTGTTTAATTCCTCAGAGTTTTTAATTTCATGTACTACTTTATGAATATTTCCTATACTACTTGTATTAATTTGTCCTGTGAACTGAAAGCATAGCCCTAATTAAGAATACTAGAATAGTCTACTCTTGTGTAGGTGATATATTTGCATTTGAGAGCATAACAAGGATTTAGTGCCTAGCCAAGTGATGGAGGAAATCATGAAAAAATAAAGATGTAGGTGTACCATAGGCTTCATTTGTTTATAATTAGTTGTAAATATTGATTGTACTAGTGTCAGATGAGTCATGATATGTCTTTTAACATGGTGATTTTTAAAAGTGAAGAAAAAAGTCTATTCATTTTGTCAACCTTTTTTTATTATTATTATTCATTTATTCACATGTGCATACATCCTCCCTGCCCCATGCCCCTACCTTCTCCTCCCCAACCCCCCTTGCTTCCAGGCAGAACCTGTTTGGCCCTTATCTCTAATTTTGTTGAAGAGAAGACGTAAGCATAATAAGACAGACAGCGTTTTTGCTACTTGAGTTAAGTATAGCTATACAGAGAGAATCCTAGCATTGCTTTCATGTACAAAATATGTTACAAACCAAGGTGATTCATCTCTAACTGATCTTTACACTGGTTTCTGATCCCCTTCCCATGTTGACCTTTGTTGCTTTAAGGTTTCTGTATTAGTTCCTCTGGAGTGGGGACAGCAAACACTTTCATGTTTTGGGGTTTCTATCTATCCCCATACCACCTGTATATGCTCTCCCCTTATCATGTGACCCAAGTTCAACAACATTGGTATATTTGACCTAGATCTAAATTCTGCATATGAGGGAGAACATATGATTTGTGGTCTTCTGAGCCTGGCTAACCTTGCTCAGGATGATGTTCTCTAGTTCCATCCATTTACTTGTGAATGATAAGATTTTATTCTTCTTCATGGCTGAATAAAATTCCATTGTGCATAATTACCACATTTCCTTGATCCATTTGTCAGTAGTGAGGCATCTTGGTTGTTTCCATAATGTAGCTGTTGTGAATTGTGCTGCAATAAACATGGGTATGCAGGTGCCTCTGGAGTAACCTGTGTTGAGTTCCTTTGGGCATATCCCTAGGAGTGGGATTGCTGGATCATGTGGCAGATCTAAGTTTAGATTTTAAGAAGCCTCCAAATTTTTTTCCAGATTGGTTGCACTAGCTTACATTGCAACCAGCAGTGTACAAGGGTTGCTTTTTGTCCACATCTTTGCCAACACCTGTTGGTGGTGGTGTTTTTGATGATAGCTATTCTTACAGGGATGAGGTGGAATCTAACTGATTTTGATTTGCATTTCCTTTATGGCTAGAGATGGTGAGCATTTTCTCATGTGTTTTTTGACCATTTGAATTTCTTCTTTTGAGAAAGTTCTGTTTAGTTCAGTTGCCCATTTCTTTATTGGTTCATTGATTTAGGGAGAGTTTAGTTTCTTTAAGTTCCTGTATATTCTGGTTATCAGCCTTTTGTCTGATGTATAGATGGCAAATATTTTCTCCCAATCCATGGGTGATCTCTTCAGTTTAGAGACCATTTTTTTTGTTGTGCAGAAGCTTTTTAATTTTATGAAGTCCCATTTGTCAATTCTTTCTCTTAGTTGCTGGGCTGCTGGGGTTCTATTGAGGAAGTCCTTACCTGTACCTATTACTTCCAGAGTCTTTCCTGCTCTTTCCTGTACTAACTTCAGAGTTTTGGGTCTGATATTAAGGTCCTTGACCCATTTTGAGTTGATGCTACCACAGGGTGATAAACATGGATCTAGTTTCAGTTTCTTGCAGATGGATAACCGCTTTTCCCAACATTTGTTGAAGAGGTTATCTTTTTTCCATCGTATATTTTTGGTGCCTTTGTCAAAAATCAGGTGGGTGCAGTTGTGTGGATTCATATCAGGGTCCTCTATTCTGTTCCACTGGTCTTCATATCTGTTTATGTGCCAGTACCATGCTGTTTTTACTACTATTGCTTTGTAATATAGTTCGAACTCGGGTGTTGTGATTCCTCTAGCATTGCTCTTTTTGCTGAGTATTGCCTTGGCTATTCGCAGTCTCTTGTGTTTCCACATGAACTTTAGGGTAGATTTTTCAATCTCTGTGATGAAAATCATTGGTATTTTAATGGTAATTGCATTAAACATGTAGCTTACTTTTGATAGTATAGCCATTCTTACTATGTTGATTCTACCAATCCATGAGCACGGGAGATCTTTCCATCTTCTGTAGTCTTCCTCGATCTCTTTCTTCAGGAGTTTGTAATACTTCTTGCAGAGGTCATTCATGTCCTTTGTTAACTTTACTCCTATGTATTTGATTTTTTTTTGTGGTTGTTATAAATGGAATTGTTTCCATGTATTTCTTCTCAGTTTGTTCATTGTTAGTATATAGAAAAGCTAATGATATTTGTAAGTTGATTTTGTATCCTGCCACCTTGTTTATGGTGTTAAAGTGTTTTTGGGCAGAGTTTTTTTATCCAGAGGTTGGGTTAAAATATGCGTACACATGCTTTCTCTCTCTCCTCTCTCTCTCTTTCTATCTCATTCTCTTTCTGTCTCATACACACACACACACACAAATACACTATAAAGCCAACCCTTCTTCATATGATTCCTGGATTAATTTCTAACTAAAATAATGTTATATTAGAAAACATGAGAAGCTCAATTCTTTAAAATTTGCCAAGAACCTGCCAGTTTCTAATCCGCTCAGTTTCAAGACCCAAGGAGGACTGACAGAACCAAATTACTTTTAGCTTCATGGGAAATGACATGAAATGAGCGAGAGGCCATTTTCTTTACTTCAGAATAAATTTGATATAAATTATTCTCTACAAATGTGAGGGCCAGAGTAACCTCTGAAGTGGACAACATTTGCCTTCAATTCTCAGATTAAGTTTGTGAATAAGTCTATGCATCTATCAGAAGTGATCATTCATTTATACCCAGTTTTCTGCTCCTTCAATGCATAGTAGAAAAGTGACTTTCCTCCAGTTCCAAGCTAGCACATGGTGACATGATTTGTTTCAACTTGTAAAATAAGAGTGGAAATTTGAATGTGTCCAGGTCTAAGCATTTAATGAAAGGGCAACTGGGATTATAGAAATATGGACTGATGTGGAGGAGGAACACAAACTGCTGCTCTGGACAATTCACTGGATGCCCAGTAGACTAAGGATGAGCAAAAAATAAACCATTTTTTTTGAGTCACTGAGATTTTGAAGTCCATTTGTTTCCATGGTATAGACAAATTAATCCTGACATATAACCACTTTCTCTAGCTTCCAAAATACCCTCTACTTTGAGGCTTTCTTAAGGACAGGTGACTAATGACTCATCCTTTCAAGATAAATGGATCTATTCCACAGTTCTATAAAAGCTGAGTCATGAGAAGATAAATTAAAATAAAAATTACTGTAAAATATATTCAGAAAAAAGAATTTTAAATGAGAATTTATTATCATGTTGCCAGAAAAGAACTGAACTAAAGCCTGCAGTTAAAAAGCCAGAAGTCTGTTTTAGACCTCACTTAATGGGCCTTACATACCCTTCCTCTAAAATATGTTGTATATGTTGTTAAGTATCTCAGCACACAAAATGGTATTAAAGGTGGTTTCTGTAGTGCTCCCTGAAGTAGTGTTGCTAATTTCTCACTTCTGCCAGCAGCATTTGTAGCTTTTCACCTCTACTGCTTTTAGATTTTGAAAAAAATAACTTCTACAGTTGTTCCTCCAGAGATAAATTATTCAGCAATTTATTGAGTGCTTAATAAGTGATACATATGGGATTGGGCATCAATCTGAAAAGGGATTTTTATGCTACTCTAAATGCAAGATTTTGAGAAGGAGTAATGTTTCTCCTTAATGTTATACAACCTAGTCAGAAAGCAAATTTAGGTATGATAAACATTGTGCCCCCCCCCCAAAACAAATAAAACCAGTAGTAATACCTCAGATGAAAAATAGCATGGAATGGTATTTCTCTGGACTGGCATTTATATCTTTAAGGCAATAGATGAATCACTTATTCTCTCTTGCTTTATATGTAGCCTGACATTCAGTGCATATATATGTTTATTATTGCTATATCTTCTTCTGAATTGAGTATTTTCAATATACAATGAAATTCATTTTCTGGTTTTACAGCTTTTGACTTAAATTCTGCTTTACCTTATTTCTTGCTCAATTTTCATTTTTGTTTATGTGGATTTTGTATTTTACTTTCTATTTGCTTTCAGATTTTTTTGTGTGTTTAGAAGTGAAATGAGTTTTCTATATGCAAAATTCAGTTTATTCTCTGTGACTTTACTTGTCTCAGTTTCTCTCTCTCTCTTTCTCCCTCTCTCTCCATCTCTGTGTGTGTGTGAATGTGCACGCATTTGTGTCTGTGTTTATCTCTCTTCAGCTAGTCTTTTCCTTTTAATTGGGGAGTTTGATCTATTTACATTTAAGGTTATTACTAATGACTATGCCTATTGTTTTCTGGTTATTTGGAGTATCCTTGCTCCTATCCTCCTCTCTTATTGTTACTCTATCTGATTTGGTAGTTTTAGTTAATGATAAAGTCTGATTGAGTATATACTCTACTATTGTGTTTTATATTTTCATGTGTTTTCATGATGGTAGTTATCATAATCTCACTTCTAAATATCAGAAAACTTACAATTTTTTTGTTAAGGCCAGTCTACTGTTGATGACTTCATTTACTGTTGCTTTTCTGATAAGATTATCACTCCTTTATTTCTGAACTATAGCTTTGCATGATGTAGGATTCTTGACTGACAGGTTTTGTTTTTACTTTTTCCTTTCAGTACTTTGTATAAGTTGTCCTATTCTTGGTTGAGAATTTTCTGATTAATCTAATGTTGATTTCCCTAATATGTGGTTTAACATTTCTGCTTCTGGTGTGGTTAGATTTCTCCCTTTGTCTTTGATTTTTGACAACTTAATTTTATTGTGAATTAGAGAGGGCATCTTTGGGTTGAGTTCGTTTGGAATTCATTGAATTTCATGGAAGTGAATGTACATATTTCAGACATGATTTGGGAAGTTTCAGGTATCATTTTGTTAAATATGCTTTCTGTGACTTTATTTCTTCTCCCTCTAGCACTGCCACAATTCAAATATTTGCTCACTTAATGGTGTTTCATAGGTACTATAGTGTGTTTGGGCTTTTAAAAGTAGTATTTCTCTTTTCTTTTGCTTTTTCCCTTGTTGGATTACTTTCCAAATTCCAAAAGCCTGTTTTTCATGTTAGAAATTTTTTCTTCTGCTTGATCTAGTATTTTATTGAGTTCATTGTGTATTTTTATTAAATTCTTCAGTAACAAAATTTTTCCTTCGTTCTTTTTTTATGGTAATTTGTTGTATTTCTCATTTAGGTCATAAATTGTTTTCCAGATTTCATTGAATTGTCTGAATTTTCTTATAACTCATTTAACTTAAAAAAATCTTTATTTTGCAGTCCTTTTCAGACATAACATAAATTTCCTTTGCTTTGGGGTCTGTTAATGAAGAATTATTAATTTTTCCCTTGGGATGTCATGTTCCTTGCTTTTTCATGATTATGGCCCTATGTTGACATTTGCTCATCTAATACAGCCCTCTTTCAATTTTATAGATTTTTTTTCCTCCATAGGGAGAGTTTTTACTATGAATGTATTCTATAATGTAAGTTGGATATGGATGACCTAAGTTGGCTCAGTAATGTCCCTCTTTTTTTTTTTCTTTTATTATTCATATGTGAATATGAATAATATTATATTCATTATGACCATACAAGGCTTGGGTCATTTCTTCCCCCTGCCCCCTCCCTTGCCACCCACTCTGCCCCTTCCCTCTCCCCCCCATACCCTCAATACCCAGCAGAAACTATTTTGCCCTTATTTCTAATTTTCTTGAGGAAAGAGTATAAGCAATAATAGGAAGGAACAAGGGTTTTTGCTGGTTGAGATAAGGATAGCTATACACACATTGCTGACCAGCAACATGTTGCTGGTCAGCAATGTGTGTGTTTGAGTCAATGAGCTAGGTTGTGGATGTCTGTTACTGCATAATGTGGCTTTGTGAGCTGGAGAGAGTTTCACCAAGATGACACATGGGCCAGTCACCAGCACTGAATGTATCATAGGTTGACCATGTGACAGACTTTCTGGAAGACAAGGTCACCAATTAAACTATCAGACTGAACTCAGGTTCATGCGAGTGAATGTTGTGCATTTGCCAGTTGTATGTGGTTTTCCCTACAGAGACAGGATTGCCACCAGCCTGGCTATTCAGCAAGACTATGGTACATAGACTCTACAGGTCTTCTGGCTGTGCAGCAGATTTCTAGGTAAATGGAGATATTGCTTGGCTGGCTGTCAGCAAGCACACACTTATGTGGGTATGTCAGGGTATCAGCTGTGTACTAGTTTGCCCTCTGTAAAAGTCTGCCTTTTCCGTGGGAGACGGGACACCACATGGGATTGAAGCTGGGTTTTCAGCTGGACCCTGGCTCTGCACTGTCAGTATTGTGGTGTTGTAGCCACCCATGTTAGCATTGTGAAAGGATGGTGAGTCTTCAGAAAGGAAATATGCTGAATTTTCTCTCCCCCAGGGAAGGATGAGCTGCAGCAGTTACTACAGTTTCTTTTTTTAAATATTATTATATCATTTTGACATTTACTCACATATATACATTGTTTAGACCCTTCCCATAGTTTAAGATTACAACATTGGCCAGTTTAAGGTAACTATATTTGCTCCTGTACAGTGAGCACATCAACCACATTCAAGTTTTAGGCTTCCTTCACTTTCCCTATTCCTCCCCTGCATGTTCTCCTCTTAGTGTGTGACCCATGTCCAATAGTATTACTGCATTTGCTTTAGGTCTTTAATCTGCATATGAGGGAGAGCATGAGATTTTTGGTCTTTTGAGCCTAATTAACTTTGCTTAAGATCATGTTCTCCAGTTCCATCCATTTACTTGCGAATGACCTAATTTCATTCTTCTTTATGGCTGAATAAAATTCCATTGTGTACAAATAGCACATTTTCTTAATCCATTCATCAATAGTGGGGCAGGCATCTTGGCTGCTTCCATAGCTTGGCTATTGTGAATAGTGCTGCAATAAACATGGTGTGCAGGTGCCTTTGGAATAACCTCAGATGTATTTCTTCAGGTATATCCCTAGGAGTGGGATTGCTGGATCATATGGCAGATCTATGTTTAGTTTTTAAAAGAAACCTCCATATTGTTTTCCAAAGTGGTTGTGCTAGCTTACATTCCCACCAGCAGTGTATGGGGGTTCCCTTTTCTCCATATCCTTGCAAACATTTGTTGTTGGTGGTGTTCTTGATGCTAGCTATTCTAAAATGAGTGAGGTGGAATCTTAGTGTGATTTTGATTTGCATTTCCTTTATGGTCAGGGATGGTGAGCATTTTTTCATGTGTTTTTTGGCCATTTAGACTTCTTCCTTCCAAAAAGTTCTGTTTAGTTCAGTTGCCCACTTCTTTTTGATTCATTCTTTTTGGAGAGTTTAGTTTTTTGAGCTACTTGTACATTCTGATTATCAGTCCTTTTTCTGATGTATAGCTAGCAAAGATTTTCTCTTACTTTGTGGGTGGTCTCTTCAATTTAGAGACCATTTCTTTTGTTGTGCAGAAGCACTTTAATTTCATGTATTCCCATTTGTCCATCTTTTCTCTTAGTTGCTGGGCTCGTTGAGTTCTACTGAGGAAGTCTTTGCTTATACCTATTGCTTCCAAAGTATTCCCTGCTCTTTAGTGTACTAATTGCAATGTTTCGAGTCTGATTTTAGGGTCCTTAATTCACTTTGAGTTGATACTAATACAGGGTGATAGGCAAGGATCTAGTTTCAGTTTTCTGCAGGAAAATAACCACTTTTCCCAGCAACATTTGTTGAAGAGGCTGATGATGCTGAAATAAACCTGTTTAGGTAACAGGGGTGACAGGTGCACAGCATGGGCTCATTCTGGAGGGAAATGGAGCCTATGAAGACTGCATACTCCTCCTGTATTAAATACTATGTACATTTGTGGTAGCAATGGGACCATTTAAGGCCCCCAGATTACTTTTTTCTCACAAGAAATCTATCTTGGCTCTTAGCCAATACGAGTGGGAAGAACAGTATGGGAGAGGCAGAATGCCTTACTCTCCTCAGGGTTGTGATTCTGGGTTACCATATCCCACAGACATCTTAAGTTTCCCTGATATTCTTCCATATACTTCCTTAGTCACAATGTGAATGTAGTTGTCTGTTTTTTGTTGTGTTTCCTTTTTGGTGAGAGAAATGCAACAGTGAAATATTCCACCATCTTGCTTCAAAGTTCATTTTAAAATGTATTATCAAACAATTTTGCCTTGAATCATCCTATCTTCCCAAATGAAAATATGATTATTTCCCTTTCTCAAGTTTATATATACATATAAAATATATGTAAAATAATTTAATATATGAAAATACATATATATATGTACATATATATATGTATATTTGCAGTACTGGGGCTTGACTTCAGGGCCTACACCTTGAGCCACTCCACCAGCACTTTTATTTTGTTTTACATATTTTCGAGATAGGGTCTTGTGAACTATTTCCCTGGACTGGCTTCAAACCATGATCCTTCTGATCTCTGCCACCTTAGTAGCTAGGATTACAGGTATGAGCCACAGGTGCCCAGCTCAAATTTATACTTTTGATGTTTATACCAATATTAAGTCAAAAAAGTTATATTAACAATAGTAATGATTACACACATATTCTTAGTTTGGGGAAATTGTCAAGAAGATATAGTGGACTGTTGATACTGGTTTATTTCAATGGTAATTTAGCCAATCTCTTATTCATCTACTGAAACTAGATGTTCTTACAGTTTTCTGAAGAAATCTTTGTGAAGTTAAAAATTTAAGCAAGAAGAGATTTTAAAAATGGCATGTGACTAAAAGAATTTTTAATGAATCAATAAAAAAGTATAGAAGAGAAAAATGTTGAAGTGGAGAGAAATCATAGTTTAGAGGCCATTTCTTTTGTTGTGCAGAAGCTTTTTAATTTCATGCAGTCCTATTTGTCCAAACCATGTCTTAGTTGCAGGACTGCTGGTGTTGTACTGAGGAAGTATTTTCCTATTCATATTGTTTCTAGGTATTCCCTGGTCTTTCCTATACTAACTGTAAGATTTCAGGTCTGGTATTAAGGTCCTTAATCCACTTTGAGTTGATACTAGTATAGGGTGACAGGCATGGATCTAGTTTCAATTTTCTACAGTTAGATGACCACTTTTCCCAGCAACATTTGTTGAAGAGGCTGTCTTTTTTTCATCATACGATTCTGGCTCTTTTGTGAATAATTAATTGGGCATAGCTATGTGGATTCATATCTGGATCATCTATTCTGTTCCACAGGTCTTCATATCTATTTTTGTGCAAGTACCATGCTATTTTTATTGTGCTGGCTCTGTTATATAGTTTAAAGTCAGGTATTGTGATACCTCGAGCTTTGCTCTTTTTCTTCAATTTTGCCTTGGCTATGCATGGTGTTTTGTGTTTCCAAACGAACTGTAGGGTAGGTCTCTCAATCTCTGTGATGAATGTCATTGGGATTTTGATGGGAATTGCACTGAACATGTAGATTGCTTTTGGTAGTATAGCCACTTTTTACTATGTTGATTCTGCCAATCAATGAGCTTGGGAGAGCTTTCCATCTTCTGTAGTTTTCTTCAATATCTTTCTTCAGTTGTTTGTAGTTCTCCCTGTAGAGGTCGTTTACATCCTTTATTAAGTTTATTCCTAGGCATTTTTTTTTTGAGGCTATTATAGATGGAATTGTTTTCCTATATTCTTTCTCAGTTTGACCACTGTTGGTGTATAGAAAGGCTACTGATTTTTTTTGTAAGTTAATTTTGTATACTGTTAGATTACTGAAGCTGTTTGTGGTGTCTAGAACTTTTTGTGTGGAGTTTTTTAGGTCTTTGAGGTATAAGATCATATCATCTGCACATAGAGATATTTTGTCTATTTCTTTACCTATTTGTATTCCTTTTGTTTCATCTTCTTGCCTTATTGCTCTGGCTAGGAATTCCAGGACTATGTTGAATAGGAGTGGGGAGAGTGGGCATCCTTATCTTATTCCTGACTTTAGGGGAAATGGTTTCAGTTTTTACCCATTAGACATAATGTTGGCTATAGGTTTGTCATATATAGCCTTTATAATGTTGAGGTACATTCTTTCTGTTCCTAACTTTCTTAGAACTTTTATCATGAAATGGTGTTGAATCTTATCAAATGATTTTCTCCATCTATTGAGACATTCAAGTGGTTTTTGTCTTTGCTTCTATTAATGTGCTGCATTATCAAAAGAAACCACTTGGCAAACTGGATTAAAAAGGAAGCTCTGACAAACTGTTGTTTTCAAGACCCATCTTATTGCAGAAATAAACACTGGCTTAGGGTGAAATGATGGAAGAAAACTTACCAAGCCAATGGCCCCTGAAAACCAGCAGGAGTAGTAATACTTATATCAGACAAAGTAGACTTCAAACATTCATTGGTCAAAGGAGATAAAGAAGGACACTTCATGCTAATAAAAGGAGCAATACATCAAAATGAAATAACAGTTAGCAACCTATATGCACTCAATTGTCAGTGAACCCTGTTTCATCAAACATACACTAAAAGACTTAAAAGCACATGTGGACTCTAACACAGTGGTAGTATAATACTTTAATTTCCCTCTATTACCAATAGATAGGTCATCCAAACAAAAAATCAACAAAGACATCCTAGAACTAAATGACACCATAAACTAAATGTACCTGACTGATGTCTACAGAATATTTCTTCCATCAAAGACCCAATATTCATTCTTCTCAGAAGCCTATGGAATTTTCTCCAAAATAGATTACATCTTAGGGCACAAAGTGAGCCTCAGCAAATATAAGAAAATAGAATTTAATCCCCCACATTCTATCTGGTACAATGCAAAAGCAGAAAATCCACAAATAATGATCAGTGGGTCATAGAAGAAATAAGAGAAGAAATCAGAAGGTTCCTGGAAACTAATGAAAATGAAAACACCACCTATGAGAACCTTTGGGACACAGCAAAGGCAGTCCTAAGAGGAAAGTTTATAGCCATTAGTGCATATATTGAAAGGACAGAAAGATCTCAAATGTCCTAGTGCTACATCTCAAACCCTTAGAATAACAAGAATAAGCAAAACCTAAAAAAAGCAAAAGGAGAGCCATATTAAGGGCCAAAATTAATGAAATAAATACTAAAAACACCATACAAAGAATCAACGAAACAAAGAGCTGGTTCTTTGAAAAAACAAACAAGATTGACAAGCCCCTAACAAATGAGGTAAGAAAAGACCCAAGTTAGTAAAATCAGAAACAAACAAGGAGAGATAACAACACACAGTAAGGAAATTCAAGGAATCATCAGACTTCTCTGAGAACCTATACTGCAATAAATTGGAAAATCTTGAAGAAATGGACAAATTTCTAGATACTTATGACCATCCAAAACTGAACCAAGAGGAAATTAACCACCTCAAGGATTTATAACACATAGTGCAATAAAGAGCCTCCCAAAAAAGAGAAGTCAAGGTCCTGACAGTTTCTCAGTTGAATTCTACCAGACCTTCAAAGAAAAACTAATACCAACACTCCTTAAACTTTTCCATGAAACTCAAAGGGAAGGAACATGGCTTAACTCATTCTATGAAGCCAGGATTATACTCATTCCAAATCCAGACAAGGACACATCCAAAAAGATAACTACAGGCCAATCTCCTTAATGACCATTAGTGCAAAAATCCTCAATAAAATAATAGCAAACTGAATGCAACAACATAGGAGAAAGATCATTCACCATGACCTCGTCAGCTTTATCCCAGGGATGCAGGGGTGGTTCAACATACACAAATCATTAAATGTAATACAGAACATTAATAGTTCATAGTCTTAACAGCTTGCCCTTTCCAAGATTATAAAAAACAATAAATCTGAATGCATATATAACCTAACAAGTGTATCTCAAATACCTCAATCACAAACTGACAAAACTATATGGAGAAATTCATAATTTTTACCTCATTTTCTGAATAATAGATTCAATACATAAAACTTCAATACATAAAACTACAAAGAAAAATAGTTTTGGTGTTACCAGAGTTTGAACTCAGGTCTTTGCACTTGCTAGACAGTCATTCTACCACTTGAGCTATTCCACGAGCCCAAGAAATAAGCAATATTAAAATAATTCTCTTAATTAACTTGATTTAGTGTATGTGTGTGTGTGTGTGAAAATTTCAATATATAGTTGGAGAATACACGAAGCTTTACTAAATCTATGGTACATTAGAGCATACTAGTTTCAGAATTTCCATTGTTTGAAATTCTTAAGAGCAGGACTCCAGCCAAAATGTAATCTGATTAATGATTTCAAAAATTATTGTTATAATTTTCAAATATTAATTCTAAAGAAGTCATAATTAAATAAGAAATCATAACATATGAAAAATTTATAATGGCATTGAAATCAGTGTATTGGGGGAGGAGGGGAGAAATGGCCCAAAAAATGTATGCACATATGAATAAATGCATAAAAAAAGAGAAAATCAGTATATTCACAATTTAGGGATAATTCCAAGGTAGAAAATAAATGAAATCTTTAGTCTCAAGTACTTACATTCAAAATGATGCAAAATTAAAAAGATTGAAATTAGTAACTAATTCTAAATGTGAAAACATGGATTTAGAATTGTTTCATACAAAATGAAAGAAAAAGAGAGGAAAGAAAGAAAAAGAGAGGAAGGAAGGAAGGAAACAAGGACGGAAGGAAGGAAGAAGGGATAAGGAAGGAGAGACTTAACACTTTCAGAACTTATTAAAACAGAAATCAAATTGGTAGTCAAAACACTCAAAAATCTCCCTTAAAAGTAATAACGAAATTTGCCAGAGTCAGATGGATTAATTTAGACAGAAACAACAAATTAAAAAAAAACTAAAAGTAATAGAAAAAATTTTATGCTGATTATTTTTAAATTTATGTAATAACATTAATACAAAAGTACAAAATACAACCACTATCACAAGAATGCAGGTCTGTACACCTAGAGAAATAAATACTCGTAAAAAATTACTACAAAGCTTACTTGCTTTATAGATACGCTTAACTAAATATTCACTGGCAATTCCAAAGTTAAATACAATCTTATACAGAATAGGAAAGAAATGAAAAGCAACATGAGTCAATGCATGTATGATGCCACTGAACTCCTAACAACAAAATCAAGGACAGTAAAATGAAAAAAAAATCATGAACATACCAGAAAAATCTTAAAATAGATTGTATGTAGCTATATATACATATATATATATTTATTTACATGAGATTCATGATTTTGATGTTTATTTCAGTAATATATATGCAACAACATCATGAAAGACAATAAATTATCTGAAATTACTTGCTTATAATATACATTTAAAAAATATCAGGGTTCTAATTCCTTGGAAGAATGAGTGAAATGAACTAATCTGTCAAAGCCAAGCAGGGTGCCTCTATAGCAGTAATGTTCTGTTTCTTAAGTTTGGTGGCAAATATTCTTAAATGTTTGCTTCATCAGGTATTACCCTGGGCATAGGCATTTACTACCCAGTTATGTAAAGTTACAGGAGTAACAGATGAAAAGCCAAGGATTGAGAATCAGGCTGTGTTGTTAGCTGCTACACATCTTTGGGCACATCTTTGAATCATTCAGTATGCTTGTATCAGAACTAAATACTTTTACTTTGGACTTACTGAAAAAAAAAAAAAAAACCTATTATGTCAAATAAAATGGAGGCAGCAGAGAAGGGAGTCCATCCCAGGATAGGATGCTTAATTTCTTCATTCTTTTCACAAAAATAAAAATTTTAAGATCCCTTTCTCCCTGTTGCTTTATATCTCTCCTGATTTTATTATTAAGGATGACATGTAATTTTTAAAATACCATTTCAGCCCCTCGATAGCCACTTTCAAAACATTTCTTTAAGTCCCTTTGTTACAGGATAAGGTCCAAACACTCTTGAAGTGAAACTTCAATAACATTATATTAATTCATTTTTAAGGGTTTTCTCAATATTCTTTTCTTTGAATATTCTGTTCAGGTTGGCTTAGTGCTTCTCCAATGATTCTTTGATTTTCCTTGCTTGCTGTGTTTTGTTGATACACTTTGAATGCAGAAAGTATTTTGTTCATCTCCATGAATTGAGATACCACTAATTCTTCAGGACATAGATAAAACCATCCTTCTGCTTACAGGGAACCTCTCAGTTGTACATTTCTGAAATATGTTTCTTCTTTCACTAAGCTATTAAATAGCAGTGGGATATGTGTACAAAATAACCTAGTAGACAATGATGAGAAGAAAAAAATCTATAATACTTAGTGTTTAACAAAACTCAAAACAGTTAATATGTAAATTTATTACAGTAGCATAGCTATGCAACTTGTAACTTAATCTAATACATTCATGGAAAGATTATTTTTAATTGTAAGGGATTATTATTAATATATAATACTCAAATTTTACCCATTTCCTTGTTTTTCATCTAATATTTATCCTACTTAACAAGTACTAATAATTAATGTTATCTACATCATAGAGTTATTGCAAAAAATAAATGAGTCACATATACATATTTTAGGAAGATATAAATTATTAAAATATGAATATTCTGAGTAGATATTTTTAGTATATAACTTTCTTAAAATTAAAGGTTTATTTTAACAGAAAACTATCCACCTCCCTTTAGGAAGTAATTGCTTTACTCAAGTAGTTATTGTCTAAGTCAAGACTGTCTTGCCTGAAAAAAATGAGCAGACAAAGTAACATACCAAAGCAAAGCATCTATATCACTCCCCATCACACAATCCCATACATGTTTCTTATCTTCTTTTCCTGCTGTATCAATTTTGGTATAGCAAATAGGCTATATACATTCTTATTTTTGCTCAGAGGATGAGGAGGTTTTGTCTATTGACATTCACAGTAGTATCACCAGTCCCCAGAATAGAACTTAGCATGTTAAAAACAAAAACAGAAACAGCAGGTAGTATTTGATCTAAGAGATAAATGACAGAAAAATAAATATGATTTTCCACATTAATTTAATAAATCTTCACAGAATACATAAACCTCAGTGAAAAGTTTTTTGTATTTGTACTTCATGCTTTACTTCTCCTATTCCTCTTAAGAAAGAATGCCACTTATTGACTATCCTGCCTTTGTACTGTATCATTCTTTTGTGAAAACAAGCAACCAAGGAACAATTAACAAGTACTTGGGTATAACCTGGCATTTGAAAGAGAAACATGAAGCTAAATAAACTTTCTCAAAATAAATGACAAACAAAGAGGATCAAGTTTTTTTTTTTACAGCTGTGGTTTTGTGTTTAGATAAACTAGAAAAATATAGATTATCCTTAAAATGAAAGTAATGTAACAAAAGCATGGAAAAAATAAAAAAAATTCTAAGAAATTTTAATAGCATTTACAAAATAATTAGAATTATAAGTATAGATGCCTGAAAACTAAATTTGAAAAGATTCCTGAAAATGTGGGGAAAATGTCTCAAGGGGACTGAAAATATAGAATAATAAAAAATACATTAATTCTGGGAGCTGAAAATTTGCTTAAAGGGAGTTTTAGAAAGAAAGCATAGTAAAATTTATCAAGGAAACTACATGAGATTGTTTTTGAATGTGGAATAGAGATGCATATGTAAAAATTGGAAATCTAGCAAATTTCCAAGTGGGGCAACTGATACAAGACCATTATATTAAACTTAAAGAAATTGAAATTTTTCTCCAACTGAAAAAACAGAGGTCAACTTAAAAAATAAAAGTGAAGACAGAGATTAGATAGTCAATCTACTGCTTTGGTTGTTAGAACTCAATGGGAAAATTCATTTATAATTTTGAGAGGTAAGATTTTGAAACTACTGTTAAATGCACACTCATTGTCAGTGCAAAAGTAATATGGTGCCATTCACCAATATGTGAAGTCTCAGAAATTTTACCTACCAGAGAAATTCATATGCAGAAGAGAGTACATCAAGAAAACTGATAGCATGTTTCCCAGGGAAGAGTCCCTTTAGACACGAGGAGAAGTGAGGGCCCAGGATGACATCTGTGCAGTTGCACCCGACAGCCTTAGCTCAGGACACATTGATGGGGATTTCTGGAGCGATGTCTAAAGAACAAAGCATGTTATAAGCTAGACAGCCTTTTGAGAATTTTGAAGAAGTTTAGGTCATAATCAAGACAGAATGCAGGAAAAAAATCAATTAATATGCTAGAGAAACAACAGCAAAAACTATGCAAGAAATAAGTAATTACAATGCTCCACTTGACTACTGTGAGCAATATTAGCAGAATTACAAAAATAGAAATAATTCTCTTAAAATAAAATCAAGCTGTAGTTGAAGTAACAGTATTTAATTGAGATTACAGAATATAGATATAATTAATCCTGAAATATGGAAATAAATATACAATTTATAGAACTGAAAATGAGGAAGTGAAGAAAAGTCATAAGAAAAAAAAAACTTATCATAAGAAAGGCTTTTGATTTTCTAATGTTTTGGAAGAGAGAAAAATGAATTTTGTTAACCAATATAGTAAGCAACAAATAGGATTTTGATGATTTTGGACAAGTAAACTAAATTATCACCCATGAGTTCAGGGTGATAATAATTATTAAGAATATAGGTCAATTTATATTAGTAGAAACCCATTATTTAAAGACAAGCTTTTAATAAACTGTAGGAAATAAAAATACAAACAATTTTCTGCATAACATTTGAGGGAGTCACAGGATAAACTTTTAATGCTTTTGTTAAGTTGATTTTTTACATCTTTTGATTTTAAATATTTACAGGTTTAATTAAATTATAAAATGAATTAATAGATGGTTATATTGCTGATTATTCCTTTGTGTCACTATGCTACCATCTTGACACACAGTAGGATTTCTTAAGGCTTTTATATTATAAATGAGTTGAGAGAAAACTTAGAGTTGTAGTAGAAAGATTTTGAAATACAGATCATTTTTCCAGAAAAAAAGTATTCTTAAAATGTTTTTATATTATTAGTAATAGTAAAAAAAGCTACCCTTTTATTCCATTATATAGAAACAGCTCAATATATATGGTAATAATACTAATAGTTATATCAATTTTATAGACAAAATCTTTTTTCTCTAGTTTTCCAAGGCCATAGAACTGACAGGGGATGCTCACAACTGACTACTTGTAATGCTTCTTCTACAACCTCAATAAGGATTTTTTTTACCCAAATTATGTATTTTTTAAATGAAAAAGTCTACTAACATCTTATGGTTTGCAAAGCTTGGACATTGGTAATGCCTTTGTAGAAGCTGTTGGGATCCAGGGTCCTTCATCTCTCTCTTTCTGTCTTTTACTGCCTGGCTGCTATGAGGTGGACAGACTTTCTCTGTTGTGTACTTCCACTGTTATGTACTGTCATACCACAGGCCTAAAGCAATGGAACCAAATAGCCATAGACTGAAACCTCTGAACCATGAATCAAAACAAATATTTCCTCATTTTAATATGATTATTGCAGGTATTTTGTTGCAGTGATGAAAATCTGATTAACATTACCCATGTCATTCTAACACCTCCTCCAACTCCATTGTCATAACTTCAGGGTCATGACTTTGTTTTTTATTAGAAACAAGTGCTATTTTTAAAGGTATTTTTGGACAGGTACTAAGTTAATATCACTATGCTGATGGTCTGTGAATATGGTGCATTATAACAAACAAAAATAGTTTTTCTATTTATGTAATTGAAATATGTTAAATTGTATGAGTTACCATTTTTTGAAATTTTGAATTATTTTCTTTGAACATGGTTCTTTTTGGGAAAGTATTTCTTGAAAAGTTTTCTATAAGCTTTTTTTATTTTTATTTTTTTGGAATGGAGGGTACAGTGATCTGTGCTCCATCAACATTCCACAGCCACCTCATAGCTTGCTGCAGTTAGTTATTCTAGTAAAACTGACTTAGATATTCTTCCATGCCTCCTTTACATTTTCCCTTTCTGAGAATTCCAATAACTCACTTGGATGATGGTTGGAGAAACCTGACCTCATCTCATCTTCAGTTCCATCTCTTCTGCACTTACACTTAGTGTAGAAAATGTCTCCAGACTGAACAAACTCTTTTTGCTCTGGCTTAACACAACTCCTGCTTCACACACCTGATATTAAAGTATTTTTGAGGCCCCTTCAGAGATATCTAATGTGCAGAATGAGACCATTTATTCTGAAATTATGAATGATACATATCTAATCACATAGTCCTTCAACACTTAGAGACTGAGGGTGCCTGTGTACCATACTGTTCACAATAGTAAACTGAACACCACAACTTTGCATAAGCTACATGCATTCTTTTAATGTTTCCAACACCCTTGTTATATGTTTTCATATCTGCCAGATATGATTTTTCAGAACATATGGTATGAAAATTAGGCCATTTTCATGAGTACAAATGACTTGTTATTTGCATTCATTCATTTGTTACCAATTTTAGTGAGCTTAAGGAGGGTGTTGCTTCAAACCTGCTCCTTCTTGCAGTCTTTTAAGACATCTTATTTCTGAACCTTGTCTCTCTTTGACCTGGAGTTTGTGTTTCCATATCTACATAGCTAAGTTAGCAATTGCCCATAATTCACAGGTTTGCAAGTCCTTCTGAAACTTCTTTCCCAAGTCTTTTAGTTTCCTTTTGGCTCTTGTGTAAATTCCTCAGGTGGCCTTCATGCAAAGAGAGTATTCATCAGTTTGAGCTTGATCTTGTTGAGCAGGAGATCAGATGGCTGCCTTGAAATACCTTCGGTTCAGCATTCCAGATTTAAAGAGCTCTGTCACAGGTATGCTTCCCATTTATTTTGTATTTTGCTCCATGAAATAAACCATAGAATGAACTATGTCATGCATAAATATTCAACAAGAATTACAAACATTGCAGAAGCTTGTATGTTTGTTGAAAGTCTGAAAGACAAACTCTAAGCAAGAAAAGAAACTGACTTGTCAGGTATTTCATTTATTCCTGCTGTTTTGAATTGTGTTAGGTACTGTGTTGGCTTACTGTTATTTTTCTGAATTATAATATTCTACATTATATGATTAGATATTCAATACACTGTACTTTATACCTTCCTTTAAATAGGATTGAAAGTGTTCTTTTATGCATTCTTAAAACCTAACAGTGGATCTTGAACAAAAGGTATATTGACTTAATGTGTATGAATAACTGTGAGAAAATTCTCATGTTTTCATGTCTTTCATTTTATTTACACAAGCAGTGAGTATTATTTTAAAATAAGTCATTTGATTTCCATGCACATTAGAAGCATAGAGTTAAGAGTGGACAGAACTATCTGAAGGAGAGACTTAGAGTTCAGCTTTTACCCAGGTCCAAAAATGCACCAAGGTCTGAGTACCTTTGAATGTCCAGGACAAAGACACAGATATGGATCAAAGAAAGAGAGTCTAAATTTTTAAATCAACTGCCAAAGTATGCAGACTGATAAACTTTGTTGTTTTTTCATGTACATAAATCTTTACTCCTATTTCATTGTGACAACAGCCTGCCCTCTCTTGACTTACTAATGTCTATCTATCCCACCTTCTTTCAAAAATCACCTTAAGACTACTTTCTCAACTCCTGGTTCAGATGATGGAGAAAAAGCAAGGAATCCAAAATGGTGACCAGAACACAGATGCAGACTGCATGAGGTCCAGTAATCAGGGACCTTGCTGAGACAGTGGAGACATGCTTGACTGAGGAAAAGCACCAGGGAGAGCTGAAACTTCAGCACTCTGAACCCTTAGCCCATAGAAGGCTTCTCCACATCACGATACACTGAAAGAACAGGCAGGCTACTGCCCACATGCCAGCCCACCAGACCCCTGCCAAGCCAGCCCACTGGCACACTGGCAGCAACCCACCACAGGAGTGCTCAAGCACCAAACCTGTGCAGGAGACACAGAAAAATAGGACTGTATGCTAAAGGAGTAACACCAGAAATACTAAAACTGAACTCTATTCTTCCTGAACCGGAGATTTTTTTTTTCTTTTAAGTGTTTGTTTGTTTTGTTTGCTGCTTGATTGTCTACCATCTCTCCTTGTTGATTTCTTTGGTTCTCCATTCTTTTCTCTTTCTTTTTCCACTTCTTTTTTCTCTTTTCTTGGTTTTGTTAATTTTACCATTGTGAGTTACCTAATACTAAATTAAACATAGACCAGGGACAGAATCAGTACCAAGTGGAAGGATGGGAAAATGAAAAAGGTATGGAAAACATTCTCCCCCAAGAAATAAATTACTACAAGATTCAGAAGGAAATGAAGAAAATGGATACCCAGATTCAGAACCCAACAAAGCCCACAAGAACACTCTGAAAGAAGAAATTCTGCAAGTAATCAATGAGAATTTCATAGAGTTGTTACTAGACATGGTCAACCAAAACGTACTGGATGCACTCAAGAAATTTCAAGACAACAAAAATAAAGAATATGAGAAAACACAAAAACAAATAAATGAGCCCATAGGAGCTAAATAAATACCAAAGTGAAACAGAGAACACCATAAACAGAGAGATAAGTGAATTAAGGATTAAAATTGACAATATTAAAGAGGAAGTGACCCATGATATGGAAAACCTCAGAAAAAAGAATGAAACAGAAACACAAAACACAATGGAAGGCCACTCCAGCAGACTAGAACAAGCAGAAGACAGAATCTCAGAACTTGAAGATGAAATGTTAATTGAAGGAAAAACTAAAAAACTATTAGTCAGACAACTCAACACCTGTGAAAGGAATATGAAAGAACTCACCGACTCCATCAAAAGACCAAACCTGAGAATCATGGACATTGCAGAAGGAGAAGAGATGCAAACAAAAGATATTCGAAATATATTCAACAAAATAATAACAGAAAAATTCCCAAATCTAGAGAAAACTATGCCCAGGTACAGGAAGCCTCCAGGACACCAAACAGACTTGATCAAAATAGAACTACCCCATGACATATTATAATTAAAACAACAAGCATAGAGAATAGAGAAAGAATATTGAGGCCTGTAAGAGAGAAAAAACAAATAATATACAAAAGTAAACACATCAAAATAAGAAAAGATTTCTCAACAGAAAACTTAAAAGCAAGAAGAGCATGGAGTGAGGTCTTCCAGACAATGAATGAAAATAACTTCAACACTAGGATAAGCTATGCAGCAAAACTATCATTCAAAATAGATGGATCAATAAAAGTCTTCCATGATAAGCAGAAACTAAAACAATATATAACCACCAAGCCACCACTACAAAACATTTTTCAAGGAATTCTGCACACAGAAAGTGAAAGCAAAGAAAACCATGAAAGGGCAGGCAGTACCAAACCACAGGAGGAAAAAACACAAGAAAGTAGAGAGTAACATTGATTCAACTGCATACAATCAAACCCTTAAACAACAAAGACAACTAAATGAAAGGAATCACCACATACCTATCAATACTAACACTGAATATTAACAGACTTAATTCCCCCATCAAAAGATACCACCTGGAAAACTGTATTAAAAAGGAATATGCAACAGTCTGTTACCTACAGGAGACCCCTATCATTGACAGAAAAAAAGCACTGGCTGAGGGCAAAAGGCTGGAAGAAGATTTACCAAACCAGTGGCCCCAAAAACAAGCAGGGGTAGCAATACTTATTTCATACAAAATAGACTTCAAACTTACATTTAACAAATAAGATAAAGAAAGACACTCCATACTAATAAAAGGGGAAATACACCAAAAGGAAATAACAATTATCAACCTATAGGAACTCAATGTCAATGCACCCAATTTCAGCAAACATACTCTGAAGGTCCTAAAAATATATATGGACTCCAACACAGTGGTAGTGGGAGACTTTAATATCCCCCTATCACCAATAAATTGCTCATCCAAACAAAAAATCAACAAAGAAATCCTATATCTAAATCATACCGTAGATCAAATGGACCTAGCTGATGTCTACAGAATGTTTCATCCAACTTCTGCACAATATACATTCCTCTCAGTAGCTCATGGAAATTTCTCCAAAATTGATCATATCTTAGGGCACAAAGCAAGCCTCAGCAAATATAAGAAAATATAAATAACTCCATGCATTCTATCTGATCACAATGCATTAAAACTAGAAATCAACAACAAAAACAACAGTACAAAACATGCAAACAATTGGAAGCTGAACAACACATTGCTCAATGATCAATGGGTAATTGATGAAATAAAAGAGTAAATTAAAAAGTTCCTGGAAGTTAGTGACAATGAAAACATGACCACCAAAACCTATGGGACACAGGCAAAGGCAGTCCTAAGAGGAAAGTTTATAGCCATGAGTGCATATATTAAAATGTCAGAAAAGATCTTAAAATCAATGACCTAATGTTACATCTCAAACTCCCAGAAAAACAAGAGCAAGCAAATCCCAAAACAAGCAGGAGAGAAATAATAAAAATAAGATCTGAAATCAATGAAATAGAAATAACAACAACAACAATAAAAGAATCAATGAAACTAAAAGCTGGTTCTTTGAAACAATAAATAAGATTGACAGACCCCTGGAAAACCTGACTACAATGAGGAGAGAAAAAACCCAAATCAGTAAAATCAGAAATCAAAAGGGAGATAACAATAAACACCACAGAAATCCAGGAAATTATCAGAGACTACTTTGAGGACCTATATTCTAGTAAATTTGAAAATTTTACAGAAATGGACAGATTTTTAGATAATTAAACCATCCAAAACTGAACCAAGAGGATATTAATCACCTGAATAGATCTATAACACAAAATGAAATTAAAGCAACAGTAGTCTCCCAAATAAGAAAAGTCCAGGACCTGATGGATTCTCTGCTGAATTCTATCAGATGTTTAAAGAAGAACTAATACCAAACCTCCCTAAACTGTTCCATGAAACAGATAGTGAAGGAATACTATGTAACTCATTTTATGAAGCCAATATTACTCTCATCCCAAAAGAAGACAAAGACACCTCCAAAAAGGAGAATTATAGGCCAATTTCCTAATGAACATCGATGCAAAAATCCTCAATAAATAAATAGCAAACATAATCCAACAACACATCAGAAAGATCATCCAACATGACCAAGTCAGCTTCATCCCAGGGATGCAGGGGTGGTTCAACATATGCAAATCTATAAATGTAATACAGAACATTAATAGAAGCAAAGACAAAACCCACTTGATCATCTCGATAGATGCAGAAAAAGTCTTTGACAAGATACAACACCACTTTATGATAAACACTCTAAGAAAACTAGGAATAGAAGGAATGTACCTCAACATTGTAAAGGCTACATATGATAAACTTATAGCCAACATCATACTTAATGGAGCAAAACTGAAACCATTTCCCCTAAAATCAGGAATAAGACAAGGGTGCCCACTATCCCCACTCTTATTCAACATAGTCCTGGAATTCTTAGCCAGAGCAACTAGGCAAGAAGTAGAAATAAAAAGAGTACAAATAGGTAAAGAACCTGTCAAAATATCCTTTTTTGCAGACGACATGATCCTATATCTTAAGGACCTATAAAACTCTACCCCCAAACTCCTAGACACCATAAACAGCTACAACAATGTGGCAGGATACAAAATCAACTTACAAATATCATTAGCTTTTCTATACTTCAACAACAAAGAAACTAAGAAGGGATATATGCAAACAATTCCATTCACAATAGCCTCAAAAAAAAAATCAAATACCTAGGAGTAAACTTAACAAAGAATTTGAATGATCTCTTCAAAGAGAACTACAAACCTCTGGAGAAAGAGATTGAGGAAGACTACAGAACGTGGAAAGATCTTCTGTGCTCATGGATTGGTAGAATCAACATAATAAAAATGGTTATGCTACCAAAAGCAATCTTCATGTCTAATGCAATTCCCATCAAAATCCCAAAGATTTTCATCACAGAGATTGAAAAATCTAACATAAAGGTCATTAGGAAACACAAGAGACTTTGAAAAGCCAAGGCAATACTCAGCAAAAAGAGCAATGCTGGAGGTATCACAATACTGGACTTCAAACTATATTATAAAGCAATAACAATAAAAACAGCATGGTACTGGCACAAAAACAAACATGAAGACTAGTGGAACAGAATAGAGGAACCAGATATTGAACCACACAACTATACTTACCTTATTTTTGACAAATGTGCCAAAAATATACTATCGAGAAAGGACAGCCTCTTCAACAAATTTTGCTGAGAAAAGTGGTTATCCATCTGCAAGAAACTAAAACTAGATCCATGTTTATCATCCTGTGGTAGCATCAACTCAAAATGGGTCAAGGACCTTAATATCAGACCCAAAACTCTGAAGTTAATACGGGAAGGAGCAGGAAAGACTCTGGAAGTAACAGGCACAGACAAGGACTTCTTCAATAGAACCCCAGCAGCCCAGCAACTAAGAGAAAGAATTGAAAAATGGGACTTCATAAAATTAAAAAGCTTCTGCACAACAAAAGGAATGGTCTCTAAACTGAAGAGATCACCCATGGAGTGGGAGAAAATATTTGCCATCTATACATCAGACAAAAGGCTGATAACCAGAGTATACAGGGAATTTAAGAAACTAAACTCTCCCCAAATCAATGAACCAATAAAAAAATGGGCAACTGAACTAAACAGAACTTTCTCAAAAGAAGAAATTCAAATGGACAAAAAACACATGAAAAAATGCTCACCATCTCTACCCATAAAGGAAACGCAAATCAAAACCACACTTAGATTCCACCTCATCCCTGTTAGAATAGCTATCATCAAAAACACCACCAACAACAGATGTTGGTGAAGATATGGAGAAAAAGGAACCCTTGTACACTGCTGGTTGCAATGCAAGCTAGTGCAACCAATCTGGAAAAAAATTTGGAGGCTTCTTAAAACCTAAACTTAGATCTGACATATGATCCAGCAATCCCATTCTTGGGGATATGCCCAAAGGTATGCAACACAGATTACTGCAGAGGCACCTACACACCCATGTTTATTGCAGTACAATTCACAATAGCTAAGTTATGGACACAACCGAGATTGCCCCACTACTGACAAATGGATCAAGGAAATGTGGTAATTATGCACAATGGAATTTTATTCAGCCATGAAGAAGAATAAAATTTTATCATTCCCAAGTAAATGTATGGAACTGGAGAACATCATTTTGAGCGAGGTTAGACAGGCACAGAATACCAAAAATCATATGTTCTCCCTCATATGCAGACTTTAAATCTAGGGCAAATACAGCAATGTTGTTGGACTTGGGTCACGTGACAAGGGGAGAGCAGGTAAGGAGGTATGGGATAGGTAGTAAACCCAAAACATGAAAGTCTTTGATGTCCCCACTCTAGAAGAACTAATACAGAAATGTTATAGTGACAGAGGTCAACATGAGAAGGGGATCAGGAACCAGTGTAAAGATCAGTTACAGATCAATAAACTTGGGTTGTAACACATTTGTACATGGAAGCAATGCTAGGAATCTTTCTGTATAGCTATCCTTAACTCAAACTAGCAAAAATGCTTTGTCTTTCTTATTATGCTTATGTCTTCTCTTCAACAAAATGAGAGATAAGGCAGAACAGGTTCTGCTTGGAAGCTTGGGGGAAAGAGGGGTAGAAGTTGGGTGCAGGGGGCAGTGGGGAGAAATGACCCAAACAATGTATGCAGATGTGAATAAATGAATAAAAATATTTCATCTTAATTGACTTACTTTGCCAGTATGGGATATATTCACTTCCTTAATGTTCTCCTTCCTTGTAGTGATTTTATACTGATAGTATAATCAAGAAATTATATACATAATTTATATATATTTAAATCAATATGTATATTTTACATATTCCAAAGAATGTTACTGTCAATGCATATCTTACCAAGTTTGGTTTACAGGTGCAGATTTCAAAATATATTTTAATCCTTATTTTTAGCAATATATGTATTTTGAAATTCCTTTGGTTGTAGTTTGTATCTGTTTTATTACATTGTATAATAAATTAATGTTAAAAAATAAAGTAAAAGAATAACAGTCAACTGGAAAAGTAAAACAAATAAATTGTTTAAGCAACTTAGCCCCTTATAATCTTTTTTAAAGCCTGTGATTCAAGAAGGGATTTCTTCTCTGTGCCTCTTTTCCCAGTAACCTTTTCAGTCTTCATTCATCATTTCCTTAAAGAATATTTTCATTTGTTCCTTGTTGTCATGGAAAGGTTTTTATTATACAGATGATATTTCTGCTTACTCCCATAGCCAATTAACCACAAAAAAAAATTAGGCTGAAGAACCAGGCATTTAGCCAGATTTCATGATCACAAATGAAATTCTCGAAGGTTACTGCACCTCACTGACACCTGTCAACTCATCTCAAGAGTAATGTACTGAACTTATAACTTTATTTCTAACTATGGGCTGGGTACTCTATGGAATACCAAAAATGCAAGAAGAGAAACCCCTATTCTAAAGCAGTTTGTGTTCCAGTGTTGAAAACACTGAAGCTGAATGTGTGGCTATTCCCGTGGCGCCCCAACTGCTTGGGCGTCTGAAGCAGGGGGATCATTTGAGCCTATGATTTTGAGACCAGCCTGGGCAACACAGTAAGACCTTATCTCCAAAAATAAAGAAAGCCATCCAAAGCAAAGGGTTTAACAGATTGCTGGAGACTTCTTGGATAAAGAAATAATAATGTAGAAGTATCTAGGACAGGTACAACTTAATAAATTTCCAAATGCTTATAACAGGGCTGGGGACATGGCTCTAATGGTAAAGCATCTGACTACCAAAAGCTAATAACTTCTCCCATGAGAAAGAGAAGTTCAATTGATAACATTTTATTAAACCTAAAATATTAACAAAAATAAAAGTATAAATTTTGTATATATTAAAGTATAAAAATGCATATTAGAATTAATAAAATATCATGTACCAATATTTGTGTTAGAACTTTTATGAATAAGCCTTTTTCATATATTAGTGGATCAATTTAGCAAATAGTGTTAATGTTTACTTGGCATAATCAACACTAGAACACTCTTCTCTGATTTTTTTTAACCAACCTCCCTCCTGCATAAAATGTCTGGGATCATAATGACTCAACCTTCAAACATATTCCAGTCTTATTTCATTTCAAAGCTTCTTTCACTGCCATTCGAGATCAAACCTCTAACCATCATCACTGGAATGCAGTGTTCTAATTGCTCAGTTTTCAGATATGCTCACCTAAAATCTATCAAGAAAAAGCCAAAGTAACTTTCTCTGGGCCAGACATGGTGGCATATACCTGTAATCCCAGGTACTCAAGAGAAGATAGGAAGATCATATTTCAAAGACAGCCCACAAAAGTTAGAAAGACCATGTCTCATAAATGAGGTAGGTGTGGTGGTACATACCTGCAATCCCAGATATTCAGGAAGTGGAGGTAGAAGGATCTCAATCGAGGCTAGCTTTGCCAAAATCATAAGACTTTATCTGAAAAAGGAACAAAAAGCAAGAGGACTGGGGTTCAAGTTTAGCCAATCTTGAGACCCTGAGTTCCATCCCCAGCACTACCAAAAACTGAATAAATAACAAAGTGATTTTCTCAAAACTTATGTAATGTTGCTTCCCTACCTAAAAGTCTGTGAGGTTTCTCATTGAGCCTAAAATAAGCCCCAAATACTTTCCACAGCAGCACACCACTATTACTCCCACCATGTGCTCTGATTTCTTTTGACATTGCTCTTCTCCTTATCTATTCTTCCTCAGTCACATTTGATGCTGGTTGATCATTGCTTACTCCATCCTTTAATTAATAAAAAAAGTTACAATGGTGTCTGCCATTGTTATCTTTCCATGGAATGCCCCACTGTCAGGCGACTTCTTAGATAGGACCTCTTTCAAGTCTTCTCTGTCTACCATATGCAAAATAGACATTCTTTACCCCCTCTATTTTCTTAACTTGTTCTATTAACGAATACTAGAACTTACAATATTTTTTACTTTTTTACTTACCAGTCATCTGCTCATCCTCCAAAATACATTTAATGGGTACAAAGTATTTTTCCTACTTATTCTTGGTTCAGGAAATGGGCCTGGCCCATAGTAAGCACACAATAAATATTTGTAAACAGAACAAAAGAAATAGAATGTTCCAAGTACAGTAAGTGTCATATGTGAAAATGATTAAGGAAAATATAAAACACTGTATAAGAATCACCTACAACAATATTTTGGATTCACCTGGGCCTTGAAGGTATGATAAAGAACTCAGATTAAAGTTATTTTGTGATGGTGCCTCAAACAGTTTAGTCCTTAAACACCTCACACTGTGCATAATGTCAAGCTTATACCTGACTGCTTCAATAATAATTTGTGGTTTTAATCCAACTTCTTTACAAACAGAATTTTCCAGTATTCATTAGTTATAAAAGAAAGACCAAAAAGCTAACCACTAAGTATGGGTTTTGCCTTTTGGATTCTAATCGTGCTTTTCCACTGCTTGCTATGCTGATCTTGTTTCTCTGGACTCTTCTCCCTGTATTAGAGCATGCAAAATATTTAGAACTGAATTTCTAGTTTGTCAAATGCAATTTTGAGTTTGCTCGTGGGGTTTAATATACAGAGTCTAGAAAAAGATGGTTTTGAAAAATAAAGTAAACTAAAGGCAAGAATAGTGGCTGAGCACCACTGTCTTCATTCATGGAGTGCTTGACAGGTTACCCCATTAAGAATCATTTTTACTTTTAATGTGTTCTGAATTAAAATTGTTTCCTTTCCATATGGTCACCTATTTGAATGACACACAATTTTTACAAGATGTGGAAATGCTTGAAGAATTGATCGATTCAATTTCTTTATGGGTGGGTGGCTCTCTTTTTAAGCTAATGAAACTAATAATCTGTGGCCATAAGAACTACCCTATGACTTGGCACAGTCATGGGCTGACTTTCTTACCCTAATCAAATAGATCAAATGTATTTGCATGATACTTACAAAAATATGAGATGAGAGTGCATGGATAGACATGTGAGTCATACTGCATGTTTATTTGGAAGAATAATTTTCAGTGGAAATAGAATCAGTGAAGAGACATGGTATATCATGATCTCCTTTACTCAGGATTCACAGTTCTGGGTAGGAGTGTCAGAGAGTAGACAGGGATCCCAATAGTTCAGAGCATATACAGACTCATAAAATTGATACTCTCTCCCTTTATCTGAAATAACTGACTCATCTGTTCCTCAGAGGAAAAATAATGGGAATGGATCTTTTGAACTTCTAAGAAAGTCTTCTTAGTAAGAGAGATGCCACTCTATGCACTTACTTTGTAAATAACCTTGTCTTTGGCCAGTTGATTTACCCTTTTTATTCCTTATTGGTTTATATAGTTTAACCTCAAGCATAACCAAAGGAACCTTACCAGTAATTTTGTCCACCTGGGCCATAAAGACTTTAACAAATACATGTGGCAATTCACGAGAACAGAAAGCCACATTGCAGCTGCACTCTAAGCTTATCCTGGCAATTCAGCCACTAGACTGGTGAGTCAGAATGTGAAAGAACTGAAAGCAGCAAGAAATAATATTTTGGAAGTATTAGGTATACTAAGACTAGAGAGCAAAGTATAGAAGCTTTAAGAGAAATTGGAATTTCTAGAATTAAGTGAGTTGGATGTAAAAGAGACTGTTACAAAGTCTGATGTTGCATTTGGTGGCAAGAGTGGTTAGGCTTACTCTGGAAGTAAACTCCTAAGGGAAGGTGTTTCCTCATCTGTAGTTGGGCAGTAATTAATTATATTGAAGTATGTACTTGAATTTTCTTCATCCTACATTTTAGTTAGATTCACAAGTTCTGAGTTAGTTTGAATTGCACCTTTATTTTCAATACCCTTTCTTAATAAACTATCGTGAAGAGTTTTCTCATTTCTCTTCTCTATCTGTTCTCCGTGTCCATTTCTGTACTCACAGTTAACACTGGTTCTTCCATTTTGTAACTCTTCGATACTTTCTGTTAGTATGGGTAATGACTAACTTACTGCACATTACTCTATGATAATACAATAAGTTACAACATCTTAAGGTTGGTTCTGACACCGATAATCATCTAGGCACTTGGTTTCCTTGAATTTTAAAACTTTGGCATTCTCTGGTAGTTTTAAAACTCTGATATACCCTAGCATATTTCTATGAAAAAGAAAAGAGAGGACTGGCTCAGGCCACATTCACAACTTTTAAATTGAAGATGAATCAGAAGTTGCAACATTATTTCTGCTTATATTCCATGGACCAACATTTACTCAAATACCAAATCTAAAGTGGAAGAAATGTCATGGAAATATTTTATTTTCATGGAAAATCATTGTCATAGTCAGTTTGGGCTGCTATGAGAAAGTACCACAGATTGCATGGCCTGTAATTAGCACAAATTTATTTCTTATAGTCTGGAGGTAAAAGTCTCAGAAAACTATACAACCATGGTTGCCTCTGGTGAGGGCTCTCTTCTGCATTGCTGACTGCCAGATTGGATTCACCTTTCATCCTTACAATGGGAGAAGGTAATAAAGCTTGCTGCTATCCTTTTCATAAGGTCACTGATTCTATTAATGAAGGTTATACCATCATGACCCAATTAACTCCCAAATGCTTCACCACCTAATATCATCACATTAAGATTTAGGAATGGTGACACAAATATTTTGTCTGTTGCAGTTATATTTCCACTTATAATTTTATTGCTGTATGTGAAATGTATTTCTAACATTCTTTATTCTTGGTAGAATAGATTTCTAGCACCATATTTATTTAAGTAAAGAATGATACTTGTATTAATGATGCCATCAAATTCACTATATGTATTTAGTAGTTATCTAGTACTGCATCAAAAAGTACCCCAGAACATAATGACTTCAAGTAACAAAATCTATTAACTAACTTTTTTGACCATTAGGAATATAGAGGTTGGTGATTCTGGCTCAAATGTACCCCTGCAGTTTCATTAAAGCTATTGGCTAGAGTTGTAAGCTATCTAAAGGTATCACTCAGGCATAATAGGCTTGTAAGTCACTCTTAAAGGGCCATGAGCTCTTCACTGGCTATTGGCTAGAAGTCTTGAATCAATTCACATAGAGTCTCCTTAGTGTCCTAAAAATACAGGAGATGGCTTCTTTGGATCCAGTGTGTCGAACAACAGGGAGAGGGGGTGAAATGATGAATAACAAGAAGGAAGGAAGGAGTGTGATAACAGAAGGTCTAAAAATAAAGACAAAGTCTACTGTAATTTAATGTCAGGAGTGCTTTCAGTTCTGCAACATGTTATTGGTCACTCATATCAAGCTCATGGAGTAAGAGTTGGTAGACAAAGATGAAAGATTCTGAAAAACAGAAGACTGCATTATGTGGACCATCATTAAGGTTACGTTTCCCAAAACTGTGGCTTTCTCTCTGCAATCTGTAATAAAAGATCCATGAAACAATTTTAAGTATAAAATATTCAAGCCATGTTAACTGGGTAGGCAAGAAGGGTGACAAAAAAGAGTAATGGAGGGAGTGAATATGACCAAATTACATCATATGTATACAAAGAAATATCACAATGAAACCTTTTCCTATGCACAAATTAATATACATCAGTAAAAAATCAAAAAAAAATTCTAGAAGACCAGAATATTGGTATTTGGATAACTTTAAATACATGGGAAAAAAACAAACTATTGAGACTATTATAACTGCACAGGTAGCAAAAGCATCACTTTTATTTGCTAAGGTGAAATATTTCTTCTACATCTTCATACCCTGAGTCTCTTCTCCATCAAATTCTAAATCTCATATTTCTTTAATGAGATCTGATAAACTAATTTTTCCTAAATTATACATAGGTTTCATGTATTCAAAAATGTTTCCCAAGTAGTAGAGTATATAAATATGATCCAAATACATTCTATTCTATCCATATATGGAAATAAAATGATGAAAACCCTCTTTACAAGCAATATGTACTAATAAAAAGTGTCATAGTGGGGGAAAATAACATTTTCCTTTGAAAGGACCATGTTTGAAATAGTTCCCCAAAATCTTAAACAAAAAAATACAAGTTATTTCATAAAGTTTTTATCATGCTCATTTAATTTCATTTAAGAGATTGGAGAATATTGTGGTTGCCTTCACAAACGCTTTATGTCATGTTAGAGGGTTAATTTGGAACATGAATTGTACCTTCTTTAATTATGATGCAGTCACTAGTATTGTTTCTAAGACAGAAACAAAGAACTAGAAATCAGCAGATTTGAATTCTATTCCTGACTAAACTGTAAGCTGATTCCAATACTATGGATAAGTCATTTTGATATTTCAGGGCTTCTGTTTCCTCATCTTTAATGAATGGCTAAAGTATAGCTGTACCTAGGATAACTTTTTGATACTCTTGTCAATGTGTATGTTTTTGGCTACTGAACTTCTGTATCATCTATCTTTCTATATATACATATATATCTATATATCTATATATATAGATATCTCAAAATATGCTAAGTTGTCAAGTTATGTTATATGGATAGATATGACATAGAATGCCAACAGACTAATACATAATGAAATTATTTCTCAATCTAAATTATGCAAAGCTCCTACAGTGGTGTTCACCTATAAAGTCACGACTAATCTTTAACCACTCTGAACAACTTGATAAGAGGACCTATAAGAGACTAATAAAGCTGAGCAGGAATAGAATTAAAGTTCTTAATGATTAACAGTAAATGGGAGTGATCAAGGCCCACAAAGACAAGTCCACTTATCACTTTTATCATTGAATTAGAGTAAGTCAAAAGCATTATCTATTTCCTATTTTCTGGAATTTACTGGAACCTGTCGACATTATAGTTCAGTCTAACAAACATAGAAAAAAAATACATGAAGAATTTTTTCTGATTAAATGTTTCCAAATACTTGATGTTAAAATAGAAAAAGATTGAAACAAGACTGAATTTAGCTCACTTGATTTGCCTCCCAAGAATATTTCTTATCTTGTCTCTTTACACTCAACTCTTTTCAATCTACCACAATTTTTCTCCACATATAAAGTGGCAGTATTTTAATCTAGTTTGTACTCAACTGTGACCTTCCTCAGACCCTGGGTTCCATTTACCTCTCCAATATTTTTAATTTGAAATATCAAGCCAGTTACTTTTGCCCTCTTCATTGTGGTTGGTATTCTTTTAGTGTCTTCATGCCTTTGGTTGCAATTTCTTTGCACTAACAGTTTCATTACACATAAGTTGCTAAAGTTCTTCAGAATACTTGTTTATATTAAAGATGCTCGAACAAATTAAACTATGTAGCACAGTGTGCCCATTCATATTTAAGTGCTCTTAAGGCATTCAATGTTTTTCAATGTTTTATCCTTACAAGAAAATTGATATTGTTTCAAGATTGCATTTCAGAGTGTTTTTAATTTATTTTAAGATGTGTCATATACTGGAGAAAAAAAGACCTGGTTTCTAGTATAAGTTATTCCATCAAATAACTTTAGTGTTTTTTTGTTTTGTTTTTGTCCAATTCACCGCTGTAACATTTAGTAAATACATTACAGGCCAAATGAGTTCTTGGAGTACAGGACACCTAAATAAATAAGAACTCTTCTTTAGCCCAGCAATGCACAGTCAAGAAAGTATGGCAATACAATGCCAAAGGGTAAGGGCAGGGTCTTGTACCAATGACACAGTAGCACAAAGAAGA
Source organism: Castor canadensis (assembly GCF_047511655.1). Taxonomy (NCBI): domain Eukaryota; kingdom Metazoa; phylum Chordata; class Mammalia; order Rodentia; family Castoridae; genus Castor; species Castor canadensis. The sequence continues at coordinate 71,564,447 of NC_133397.1, read as the reverse complement.
AACAGACTTATTTTATTTGCAGTGAGAAAAACTCTCTAAGATGGGATCACAAATGACCTGAGATGCATACATGAGTAGCAGTTTACCAAGGAAAAGGAAACCGAATCAGATAAAAAACAAAACAAAACAAACATAAAAAAACAAGGCAGCATGTGCAAGGAGATTGTAGTTGCAGTTTCTTCTTAAGATGAAGAAATACTACAGGTTACTGTCACGTACTTCCTCCTACAATCCATCTTTTTCCAGTAAAAATAAAAAATAAAAAAACATGAATTTGCGAAATTATTCAAAAAAGGAGAAAGAATGCTGACATCTGTTTTGACTCAGTAAGTGTTTTAGCCGTGATGTGGGGAGGTGGTGGCTGCTGTGAAAATAGTAGAAGGAGAATCTGAAGGAGTTTATGAATTCAACTTTTGCCACATCCTGGGGGCGACCTTGGAACAGTCAATGCAGTCTATTCTTCCACTTTGAAATAATTAACAACAGGTTGGGTGGTCCTTTGGATTGTGGGGAGATTATGGCCTTGTAATAACTTACTATGGTGAGAAATCAAAGTTAGTCACTTGTGACATTGACTTCTACACTCCCTTCCTATCAAAAACAAACCACTCTGGAAAACAATATGAGGCTTCTTAAAAAACTAAACATATATCTGCCATATGATCCAGCAATCCTACTCCTAGGGATATACCAAAAGGAAAGAGACTTAGGTGACTCCAGAGGCACCTGTACACCCATGTTTATTGCAGGGATATTCACAATAGCCAAGTTATGGATACAGCCAAGACACCACATTACTGACAAATGGATTAAGAAAATGTGGTATTGATAAAGCAAGAGCACACAAGGGAGGTATGAGGATAGATAAAACACCTAAAAAACTAGATAGTATTTGTCACCCTCAACGCAGAGAAACTAAAGCAGATACTTTAAAGCAACTGAGGCCAATAAGAGAAGGGGACCAGGAACTAGAGAAAAGGTTAGTTCAAGAAGAATTAACTTAGAAGGTAACACACATCCACAGGAAATCAATACTAGTCAACTCCCTGTATAGCTATCCTTATCTCAACTAGCAAAAACCCTTGGTCCTTCTTATTATTGCTTATACTCTCTCTTCAACAAAATTAGAGATAAGGGCAAAATAGTTTGTGCCAGGAAGCAAGGGGTAAGGGGGGAAGGGAGGTCAAGGGAGGGGGTGGAGGGAAGTGGCGAGAAATGACCCAAACATTGTATGCACATAAGAATAAAATAAAAATTAAAAAAAAAGAAAATGTGGTATTTATACACAATGGAATTTTACTCAGACATGAAGAAGAAATCTTATCATTCCCAAGTAAATGGATGAAACTGGAGAACAACAACCTGAGTGAGGTTAGGCAGGCTCAGAAGACCAAAAGTCATATGTTCTCCCTCATATGCGGATTTTAGATCTAGGGCAAAGGCAGTAATGTTGTTGGACTTGGGTTACATGCTAAGGAGAGAGCACATATGGGAAGAATGGGGATAGGTAAGAAACCCAAAACTTGAAAGTGTTTGATGTCCCCACTGCAGAGAAACTAATACAGTAACCTTAAAGTGACAGAGGTCAATATGAGAAGGTAACTGGGAAGTAGTAAAGAGGTCAGGTGGAGATGAATCATTTCGGGATGTAATATACTTGTGCATGGAAGCAATGCTAGAAATCTTTCTGTATAGCTATCCTTGTATCAACTAGCAAAAATGCTATGTCTTTTTTATTATTGTTTGTGTCTTCTCTTCAACAAAATTGGAGAAAAGGGCAGAACAGGTTCTGCCTGGAAGCGAGGAGGGTGGGTAGAAAAGGACAGGGAAGAGGAGGGAGAACTGACCCAAACAATGTATGCACATATGAATATATGAACGAAGAAAAATTTTTAAAAAAGCATATGCCAAAAAAGCCTTTATATCCGAAGAAGGTTCTGAGAAATTATAACTTCTTTACCTCCTGCCACTATGCTGTTTCTTTGAAATTTAAAGGTGATCCCTTGAACCCAATTTTCTTTTTTTGTGCCTATGCTACTTTTCTCTGAAGCTTAGCTCCTTCCTTCTTTCCATTGTCTAGTAAGTTGAATCTGCCCTTCTCTACCACACATTAAGAGACACAGCAATGGATACACAAAAATTAGCTCATTTACTTATAGTCAGTCACAGGTTAACAATGGGCAATGCTGAGAATGAATGGTTAGGCTTAAGAAGAACTTAAGCTTTCTAGAGTGTCCATGCCCATATGTCTGTTTCAGAGGCATGGAATGTAATAAAGGACATTATTTCTCATTCCCATTTTGCATAAATTTGAAATCCTTGGGTAAAATGCTTTAGGCTAGAGTCCTTAGAAGGAAACATGGGCAATGTATGAAAAGATAACATGATTTGGAGCATATGAGAAACCAAATGAGAAGAATATACAGGAGTATATAGATTTGTAAATGCATATTGGAGGGACAGAAAGAAGTCACAGTTGATGAAAATAGAGAAATGACTGTGGGTCATTTCTGAGGAACCAAAAACACATTACCTCCTATAATCTATGTTCATTTCTTTTTACTCCTTTCCCATGGCCTTTTGCTCACATTTTTAGAAAGAGCTTCTTTCAAAATTGTTATTTCAGTTTGTGTTTTCCTCTGGCATGTGAGAGTTGGGTGACTTTTTAACAAAGTGGCTTCATTTAAGTCATTTCTCATCTGAGGCTTAATGAATTAAATGTGGTTTAAAGGGGGGTAAAAAACAACAAGACCGCTTACTTTCTCCAAGATAATAAAATTTTCTTGATAATCCTGTTCAATATTTCTTACATAGAACAATTGACCTCTATTGTCCAAAGGTAGATTTTCATTTATGCACAATTATATTGAGGAATGATTCATCCAATTAATTCTTAAATCTTCTCTATAGCAGTAAAGTTCTGGTAAACAATAGTATAGAAAGGAAAATATGGTTTTTGAGAGCTTATGTTGTATGTTTCTTATGCTTAAAAGTAGGAAGATTATTAGATGTCAGCATGAGTTCACTACAAATGTTTTTTTATGTGACTTTCATCAGTAAATGCTAAAGTTTGTCCTCAATTATACAATGGATTTAATAAAACCATGATTAAATCACAGAAATTTAACATTTTATATTTGCAATATATACACAATATTTTCTATGCTAGAGCATTGTACAAGTGTTAAATATAATTAATTTATATAATTAATTAATATAATTAAATTTAACAAGTGTTAAAGCAAATACTGTACTCTTTCTAATTTTTCAGAATTTCTTAGTCTGACAAGTCATATAAATACTTTGTGAAGTAAATATGTATTTAAGTGTATTTTAAATTCATAAAATAATTTTTAATTAAAAATCAAGAACTGTGTAATAAAATATTATCCAATTGTCAAACATAACACAGTGAGTTCAGAATTATTAATATGATGAAAATTTTAGTGAAATATCACATGGGTCAGTCTTGAGTCTTAATTCAATGATAAACAGGATAAAGAGATTTAAGAAACAGAGAAATTTAAGTTTATTTGTAACCTATTTAAATTAATTTGGTGACTTGAGGAATAAAGAAAGGAAATTTTAGAATAGTTGTGAGTCACAGAGTTAATGGCAGCATCTTTGACCATTGTGGAAAATACAACAAGAGATAGTTTTGAGGTTCAACAAAATAATTTCACCTGAAGCTACGTTGAGTGGTAGGTCTTGTACAGGTTACCTAGTGATACAAAGTAAGTTATCCCAGGGAGAAGGAATAAAGGAGAAAAATGGAGGGAGGGTGAATCTAACTAAGATATATTATAAGTAAATGTCACAATGTAATCCTGGTACAACTATAATATGCTAATAAATATATAAAAGAAAAAAAACAAGTTATCCCAAATATTAAGACAACAAATATTTATCAATTCACACATTTTATGAGGACTAGGAATCTAGGGATGGCTTAGGAAAGTAGGCTCCAATGCTTTCATGAAGCTGCAATTATGCTTTGGGCTAGGTTTGCTTTCATATCAAGTAGGATAAGTTCCAAACTCACAAGATTATTTGCAAGAAGCTTCATTTCCTTATCATGGTTTTTCAGTCCAGCAGCTCCTAACGTGGCTTCTCCTTGAAGAAGGGAAGTAAGAAAGATGGAGAAGCAAGAATTGAGAAAGAACTAATCTTTTTAAATAAACTATTCTTAGGAATGGCATTCCATAACTACTGCCATATGCTTCTTATAATAAAGAGTAATCTTGAAACCATGTTGAAGGATACTGTCCAAGGGTGAATATATCAGGAAGTGGGGATCATTCTTGAAGCTACCTACCAAAATTATAGTAAGAAATCCAGATTGCTGAAAAATAAAGGACTATGGTACTGACCCAAAATATCAGAGTTGAGGTGGAGATTTGGGTATCTACAGTACAGAGGTGATAGTTGAAATCTTGAGAATAAATGAGACCCTGCCATCAGAGGCATCATCTATGAGTCACCCTGGTGACAGTGCATGCAATCCCCACTCTGCATCAAATGAGTGGTTAAGATGACTGGGATGAAAGTCACCTTAGAATATTCCATAAAGTGAGTATAGTCTTAAAGGGCACTTTCAGAGATTCTATGAGAATTCTTATCCCACTTATACATGACACTACATTTTGAGAATCACTGAGGTATTCACCAATTTATTTATTAGACAAATATTTATCAAGAACCTAGAATAGTATACGCTATGGAAAATCTAGTGTGTACAAAAGACTTAATGTTTGTTATTACAAAAGAAAATAAACACAAATAAGACCTTTAATATCTAGAGAACTTAGATGAAACAGAAACAGAGTTAAGTTCTGAAAGAAGTTTCCCTAAAACAAAAAAAATAGATTCTCTGAGGTCAAATGTGTATAGAACTTAATAAACAAGCAAATAATGTGACTCAGAATCTATTAATAAAAATAGATACTAAGAAATAAATAAGAAATAGGTAGTGGAAAATCAATAGAAAAATGATTAAATATTGTAATCAAGATTGTAACAACCAACTATTTTTAACATTCTCGAACATTTAACATTGAAACTTTTTTTCATCATTGGTTTGTTTTTCAAAGTTATCTCACCTTTGGTCATGCCAGACTCAGGTAGAATTTTGAAATAGAGACAGCTATGTTTCTGCACCCAAATTTTCCTGATAGCAATGAGTGTGCTTATTTTTTAATCTCATCCACCCCTATAGAACAAATATTTTCTTATTTTTGACACCATGATAAAGCACCATTGTACAGTATCTCTATTGCTGGTAGAAATAATTATCAAGAAATAATTATATTAATTTCATGGGATTCATTTAGTTGTGATTATTTTATTCCACATCTCACAGTTTATGAGAAAATCTTACAGTATTTACCTTTAAAAATACTCAGATATTTACTACTTCTAGAAAGCACCACAATACACTCTCAGATCCGAGCCTCCATAGGCTCTTATTTGAGTTATTGCAAAGGCTTGTAAGACTTCTTTCTGATTCCGTCACACTCACAGACCAATGCTGATTGTTCTTAGAACCACAGCCAGAGCTACTCTAGTGCACTAAATCTATCCCCATTCTTAGAGCTAGATTCAATTTGAATTTTATCTTTAGTTGTCTTCATAGGAACAGTATGTTTTGGCTCCAGAGGAAAAAACCTCATTCTCCCTACTGTACATAAATGGCATTTTGATTCATCCTTTATAAAAGTGAACTATATTTTATTTCTAGCAGATAGACTAAGCAGTCTGATTTTTACAAATAAGTTGCTTCAAATACATAAAACATAAGATACTGACCTCAGTTCATCACCAGTATATTTTAAGTGTAAAAACTAAAGAACCATGCTAATTTCCTTCCTAATTCTTTTATACAAGCCATATTTCTTTTCTGTCACCCATATTTATTCAGTGATGGCAGATTGATTTCATTCAAGCAGCTAAACACTTAAAATATGAACCTATTTTTAAAAGTTCTTGCTATTTTTTTAAATTTTCTGTTAATATGCCAGAAGCAATTGAGATTATTATGGATAGCACAAAAAAAAAAAAACATTTTGCTTATATCTTTCCCAATTAAAACAATAATTCTATTACATTTTCCCACTAAGAATAATGGTAATGTTTTCAAACATACTGATGTAAGTCAACTCTTTATGGTCTTAGATTTGTTCAGATATATTTTGTGAAGCTATCCTGGAATACTCATGTTTGCCTAAAAATATGTTCTTGGAGGTGATGCCTACAATTTTACCACAATAAATGCATGGTCACTAATAAATAAATTTGTTTATCAGATATTATCCAGCATTACATCTGCATATGTTTGACCAAGATTAACTTCAAACTAATGAGCCCTAACTAACTGAGGAATTCTAGGTCCCAGATGCCTGTCTAAGGCCAATAGATGGTTCCAGGTCCCTTGACCTATGGGTTAAATCTTCACTACATGTCATTTGCTCACTCTCCCACCCCAACTTTGTTTTCTAATATACAGACTTCACCACTTCCCTATTGTGAAATTTATGTCAATACATTTGTCCAGAATCTGCTAGTTATCCATGAAAGTTATACCCATCACTTTTGTCAGCATGTATTGCAATACTCATTATCTACTATTCTCATTTGTGCTGTGCTCGAATGACATTGGACCCCTCCAGTGTTTGTAGAATATATGTTGTGTATAACAAGTCCTTGACAAAGTTTCATTTGTCTGAAATGCCTTCTTTCCCTTCCCTCTTGCTAAGTATTTTTCACACAGATAGTATCATATACTATATATTTTATTTTTGCTTTTTATTACATTAGATTGATTTTATATTGTGTTATCACAAGAACATTGTAAATATTGTTTATTTTATTTTATTTTATTCATTGAAGGCTGAACCAGCCTTATGGAAATCTCGACTGTGTTCCTCCTTGCTAGTTAATTATGATCTTCTCATGGGGAAGCTTGCCCATGCTTCCTTAATATTTTTTCAAAGATAGAGGCAGTTTTCCAAAATTTTCTGTGTCTTACAGTTCTTAACTATGTTCTTTACCATGAGAATGTAGTTCAAAGAGTTTCTATATAGTCTTTATCCACTCTTTCTTTTTAACCATTTACATTATCATAGAATATTTAATTTGTTGACTGTGTTAGTCATTTTTCTATTACTGTAATAAGTACCTGAGATAATCAATTCATAAAGAGAAGGATGTTACTTTAGTTTCTAGTCTTAGGGATTTCTGTAGATGATATATTGGCACTACTGTTTGGGCTTGTGGCAAAGCAGCTCAAAATGGCAGAAACACAGAGTAGAGCAAAGCCTTATGGCTGGGAAGTGAAAGAGAGAAGAGCTCAAAGTCTTATAATCCCCATTGAGGTCATGACCCCAATGACATGAAGACCCCTCAATCAGCCTGCCTCTTAAAATTTCCACCACCTCCCAATAGTGCCAACCTGGGGACTAAGTCTTTAAAACATGGGCCCTTGGGAGACATTTATGATCCCAAATATAGCATTACCATTCATGAAATAATAATATTAAATGATAATAATAATTAATGCAACAATTTTTCCACTGATGTCTTATTTCAAATCTAGTCCTGGATCTTACATGCATTTAGTTATCATGTTTCTATACTTTATTTTCCATTTGTAACATTTATTCATGTAGTCTTTTCTTGTCTTTCATGATGCTTTTTCATGATTTTCTGCCACATTTTTCACATCACTCTCTGATGGTCAATTAATGTGCTTCAGAATGTCCTTCAATTTAAGTTTTTGTGATGCTAGTTTTGAGACTATGCATTAATGAGAAGACCACAACAAAGTTGGTGGGTCCTTCTTAAAGCATCATTTCAGGGGATAAATGACCCTGACATGTGTTACTGGCAGTATTAACCTGGAATACTTGACGAAGGTGAAGGCTGCTGGGTTTCTTCACTGTAAACTTATGATTTTTCCCTTTGTAATTACTAAATATGTGGAGGAACATACTTTGAGGTTATGCAAATATTCTTTTATGAGACTTTCACTTACTTAGTTTAGCGTTTGTCAGTGGATCACACCCAGGAGTTTATTATTATGATTATGTTAATGGTGATGTTCTATTTTTCATTTATATACATATTAATTTTATTTTTTAAAGAAGACATTGCATCTCTCATCTTCTTTAATTTGATTATTTCTTAAAAATTAATTTATTTGAATATGAGTTTGTAGATATGTACTTCCATACATTTTGACATTGCAAGATGCCCAGGAATGTCTTTATTTTCCCTTCTCTAGCCCTGGAATTAGCCAGTTCATTATGAATCTGTGGTAACTTGTATTGACTAATGGTATTAAAGATCTGTATGCTGATCATGCTTACTGCTACTGGATATGACTGCTTCCCATCCATCTTAATGGATATGTCTTATATGTATGTACATTTTTATATATCTTATATCATGCACATATATATAAAATACATAGTGTGTTTATACACATGCATATAATTTTAACATAGCACATGTAAACATCTATATTTATTTATGTATCTATCAGTCCGTGTGTGAGTGTGTGCATATGTGTGTGTGTGTATGGGAGTTTGCCCTCATCCACAGGTGATGTAATCCAAGACCCCTGGTGGTTGCCTGTAACATTCTATATATCATGCTTTTCCTGTATATGCATTCCTATGTTAAATGAATAGTATGGACTCTATATAATGTTTTTCATGTACATACATACATATTAAAAAGTTTCATTTATAAATTAGACACAAAAGGAGATTAACAACAACAATAAATCAGAACAATTGCAACATTATATGTACATATATGTATGCATATATATTCATTTGCTCTCTATATAGCAAATGTGTGTTTGAGCACACATTTTTTATGTTTATTAAGTTGAGAACTTACATCTTTTTACATGTTATGGCTTTTCTTTGCTATAGCTGAATTTTATTGTGGTACTTAAAGCCATTATTCAATAAAATAAGCCTCACTTAAACACAAGCACTTTACATATGAGTCCACAATTCCATGAAGGCCCACTACTTCTGAGTATGTAAAGAGAAGCAAGACATAGTCTTTGCCCTCAAGGAGCATATTGCCTCAAAACTGGTTGTTGTTTGTCTGTTTTCCCACAATTCTGGATCATGCAGTCACATCATGCTACCTCGGCATTAGAAGGAGTTTAGTAATTTTTATATCTATATGTGAATGGACAAACAGATATTCTATGTAAGCAAGCAAGAAAGAACATGAGGAGGTTGAAGACACATAATTACTTAATGATTAGGAGCCCTGGGTGTGGAATTGCACATACCCACATTTATATCTTAGTTCTGACATTTAAAGCTACCATGTGAGCTTAACATAATAGAAATACTAGAAAGGATTACAAACAGAGGGAAGCACTGAAAAAAACACACATTAAGTAGATTTTAGAAAACTAGGAAAAGATAAGCACTAGTGAAATCTATGACAATCTAGTAGTTCTGTGACAAATTAAGATATTCCCTATGAATTAATAAAATCATTATTGAAAGCAGGATGGAGATTCTACAAAAAGCCTAAAATAGAACTGTCATATGATCCAGTGATACTGCTCCTGGGCATATACCCAAAGGAATATAAGTCAGGATACTATAAAAACACCTGTACACCGATGTTCATCACAGCATTATTCACAATAGCCAAGCTGTGGAAATAACCCAGATGTCTTACAACTGATGACTGGGTCATGAAAATGTGATACATACACACACACAATGAAGTTTTATTTGGTGAAAGTAAGAATGACACCAAGTGCTTTGAAAGTAAATGGTAAATGGATACAATTGGAGGACATAATGTTAATGAAATAAGTCAGGTTTAGAAAGATAAAGGCCAAATGTTTTATCTCATGTGGAAGACAGATCCAAAAGAACAACATACACATAAAAACAAACATGATCATATATAAACTTATATGTTGAACATGTTTGTAATAGTGGAACTTGGGGAAGGAAGGAAAGAAAAGGGGAATGATGGAGCATCAATATCTTAATATATAACATTTGTGAGGTAGAAGATATGAGGATGTGTATTGAAAGTTGTCGAAAAATGGAGGGTGGGAGGTAAGGGGTAAGAGTGAATAAATGGAAGGGGGTTGAATGTACCATATACTCACAGCAAGGATACATTGAGAAACTCCTTTGAATATCAATTTAAATATTAATAACAAAAGACAGTACTATAAAATAGGTACAGTGTAGTTGAGGGGTGCTTGTGGGATGGTGAAAGCAGTCCAATGATTTTCCTTTGCTGTGCAGAAATTTTTTAGTTTCACTCTATTCCTTCTATTTTCTAATGTCTTCATTGATTTCTTTATAATTTTCAAATAATACCATGGATGAAACTGACTAAACAGACATTTGTAGTGGATTCCTCTCTGCAACAGCCAATTACACATTTTTCTCAGCAGCCCATCAAACTTTCACCCAGATTACATTCTAGATCATCAAGCAAATCTTAACAAATACAAAAATGTAGAAAAATAGAAACAATTTCCTCTATCCTAACAGTCCATAATGGAATAAAATTAGAGACCACTAGCAAGGAAAATCACAAAAACCGTTGAAACTCAGGGAGTCTGATCAACACACATTTGAATGAACAATTAATCATTGAAGAAATTCCTAAAATCACATGAAATTGAGGACACAATTTAACTGAACCTGTGGGACACAGCAAAGACAGTCTTCAGAAAGAAGTTTAAAGTCACAAAAATTTACATCAGAAAATTAGTTCTCAAATAAGTAATATAAAGATACACCCTAAACTCTTAGAAAACCAAAAACAAGCTAAATTCAAAAGAAGTAGAAGGGAAGAAACTAAAAGAATGATACAATAAACCAATGAAGGAAAAAGTTGGTTCTTTGAAAAACAAGATTGACAAACTTTTAGCCAAATTAACTAAATGAAGAAAAGAAAGGACACAAATCAATAAGCCCAGATTTGAAAAAGGGGGATATTGCAACAGATACCAGTGAAATTCAAAATAACATATGGGAATATTTTGAAAACCTACACTCCAGCAGAGTAGAAAATTATACACAAAATGAGTAGCCTTTCTATAAACAATGAGCAGTCTAAGAAAGAAATCAGAAAAAGAATGGCATTTATAATTGCTTCAAAAAATTAAAGTATCTAGGAATAACTATAACAAAGGTGGTGAAAGACTTAATCTTGATTCTTAAAGATGAACTTTATGAACTTAAGTTTTTATCATAAAGATCAAAATTGATGCAAGCCTCCATTGATTCCTGCCCATATGTAATCCTAGCTACTTAGGAGGCTGAGACCAGGAGGATGGAGATTTGCGGCCAGCCCACAAATCTTACAAATTTTTTGTAAGACTGCATCTCCAAAATAGCCAGATAAAAATGTACTTGGAAGCATGGCTCAAGCAGTAGGACACCTTCTCTGCAAGCAGGAAGCCCTGAGTTTAACCATCAGTACTACCCAAACCAAAAACTACCAAAATTGATTATTTTTAGATACCTTGAGGTAGTTTACATTTTTCTTCTAATTTAGTTTTTAAAATAACTATACATTTAACTGTGGCAAATAAATTCTACTATTTTTGTCTACATTTCAAAGCTTTTTTCTATCTATTGTAGATAAATGATAGATAGATAGATAGATGATAGAGAGATAGATAGATGATAGATAGATATAATCCTATGCATTGTTAGACTTGATTTGATACTTAACATTGTCTGCATGGATATCCATGAGAGATTGTTAATTAGCCTTCCTTTTTACGCTGTAATATTTAATTTCATGCTTCAACTTGACTTTGGCTCTAGTTGACCAGATATTTTGACAAAAATTACTTTGGGTATTTCTCTAAGTATTTTTGGATGAGATGAACAGAAAGATTGAATAAAGAAGATTTTCTTCCCTAAAGTGGGTGGGCCACATTCAATCAATTGAAGGTATAAAAAGATCATCTGAGTAACAGAGAATTCCTTCTGCCTGACTCCCTTCAAATTGGGATAACAACTGTTTCATGCCTTTGATCTTGGACTGAAAGATCATCTCTTGAAATCCATCACTTTCCCTAGTTCTGACAGCTTTAAACTCAGACTGAAACTTATGTCATTTTATCTTCTGGACTTCCTGCTTGCTAACTCACTCTACAGATTTTAGGAATGGCCAGTATCTGTAATCATGTTAGTCAGTTTCTTATAATACATTCATTTCTTTTCATTTAGGCATCCTAGTGGTCTCATTTCTCTACAGAATTCTGACTAATATAATAATATCCTTGTTGGATTTGAATAATCTTTTAGCTGCCTTATAAAACTAGTTGTGAAGAATTTTCACTTTCCTTTCACTTTAGTGGGATGATTTACAAAATATAGAAATCATTTCTTCCCTTAGAAAGACACTGCAAGTTAAATAGAGCTATCTGGGTATCAGGCATTCTTTCAAAACTGACTCATTTTCTTCAGATGACAGTGTGGTAGAAAGCTCTTCCACTTAACTACTGAACACCACCCAGTTTTTTATTTCATTTTACTTTGTTTTAATATTCATCTCATATGTTTTTTCAAAAAAATTAAATAATATATCTTTTATATGTGGGATAAATAGGTATGTGTATATATATATATATACATGTGTGTATGGGTATTCTAATATATACTCAGAATATGTATGTATATACATATATGTATATACTACATACATCTTCCCTAAATGTAAGCAATTTGCCAAACATTGGGCACTTAAATAAAGAGTATATCTATCTTTGAGGCAGTTCATACACATGACAGTATAAGTAACATCACTAGGGAAACTGAGACAGAAGTATAAAGAATTCAAGGCTATCCTGGGCTACACAGTGAATTTGAGTCCAGCATGGGCTACATAGTAAAACCCTGTCTCAAAACCAAAACCAAAACAAGTAAAAGAAGAAAGAAAGAAAATATAAGTAACAATAAAAGACCCAGGCATAAACACATGAAGCTACAGACAACTGACTTTTGAAAAAGGAACCCAAAGGACACACTAGAAAAAATATAGCCTCTTCAACAAATGCTGCTGGGAAAACTGGATATCCACATATAGAAAACTGAAATTAGATCCCTGTCTCTCTCTGTACTAATGTTAACTCAAAGTTGAATAGAGAATTTTCAAAGGAAAAGTTTCAAATGGCCAATAAATACATGAAGACATGTTCAACACTCTTGACCATAAAAGGAATGCAAATCAAAGTCACACAAAAATTTCATTTCACCCCCGTTAGAATAGCCATCATCAAGAACAAAACAACAACAAATGCTGGTGAGGAGTCCTTATTCAGTGTTCGTAGGGATGACAATTAGTACAACATTATAGAGATTCCATAATGGTAACCAGTATGGAGATTCCTCAAAAAATCTAAAAATAGAACTTCCATATGATTCAGTGATACCTCTCCTGGGCATATATCCAAAGGAACACAAGTCAGGATGCAATAGAGACACTTGCACACCAATGTTTATCACAGCACACTTACAATAGCCAATGTGGATGCCCTATAACTGATGAGTGGATCAAGAAAATGTGGTATACATATATACAATGAAGTTTTATTCAGCCATAGAGAAGAATGACACCATGTGCTTTGAAGGTAACCAGATACAGTTGGATGACATCATGTTAAGTGAAGTAAGTCAGTTCAGAAAGATAAAGGCCTCATGTTTTCTCTTACATGTGGAAGACAGATCCAAAAGATAAACATATACATAAAAACAAACATGGTCTTATACAAAAATATGTAGAACATGGTTGTAATAGTGGAACTACACTATGGAACTTTGGGAAAGAGGGAAAGGAAAAGGAAATGACATAGAATTAGAAATTAATAATGAAATACATAATACATAATGAAATAAAATAGGTACAGTGCAGAGGGTGAGGATAAACAAAGGAGATTAAGGTGAGGAAATATGATTGATGGAATTCATATACATATATGAAATAGAATAATGAAATCTCTTGCAATTGCTTTATGGGGGTCTAGAGAGGGTTGATCTTATACAATGTACAAGATCATGTATACTGGTTGTACATGATCTAACCAATGTACAGTGCAAGCTCATTCAGAATTGTCACAACAAATACATCCTAATAAAAAAAAATTGCTAAACTGAGTAGCTAGGCTTATGCTTGTAATCCTAGCTACTCAGGAGGCAGAGATCAGGAGGATCAAAGCTCGAAGCCAGCCAGGGCAAAGAGTTCTGCAGGACCCTATCTTGAAAAAACCCTTTGCAAAAAAGAGCTGGTGGAGTGGCTCAAGGTGTAGGCTGAGTTAAATCCCCAGTCTTGCAAAAAAAAAATTGTTAAAAAAACATTTAGTAGCCTTTTTGATCTTTTCAGTGGAATTGTTTTGCTTTACCCTAATATATATGTATGTATCACATAATATGTTATGTTATATATATTATATAATATATAAATATATATTAGTATCTATAAAGTAAAACAGTGGGTAATAATATATAGCAAAAAGATATTCTAATCTATTCTAATTTCTAATGCAGTACTGTTTTTGAAATAACAGGTATATATTTTAATATTACTCCTCCCACACACTCAAAAAATAATTTGCTAAAATATTAATGTTTTACGCTGTACCAAATATTCAAATTTATGTACAAAGAGAGATTTATAGACAGAGATGTATAGAAATGCATTACATAAATTCTTGTTTTTTCCTCTGCCACAGAATTTTTCTTCCAAGTTATCAGCAGTCCAGTAATTGTCTCTTACTTCCTCATCTTGCTCACATTTAATTTGCTTTAATGTCTGTGAAAAATATTTCTTTGGTTTAGACCTAACAATTTTCTTCTGCTTTTCATCATGCAATTTATTAATCCTCAGCCATGGTCTTTGCACAGTTAATTCACTGCATGGAATTGCTTGATTTCATTGCTCAGCTCACCCCACCTTTCACTCTGTAAGTTTAGTGCATTCTTTTCTTTTTATTCCAGTGCCCCACCACATTTCCATATGCAAAACACTGAATATTGAAAGGTACTATAGATTTATCCATGTGTGACCTCTGATTACTTTCACATTTGAATTTTTCCTTATTCTATTCAATGTTATTTTTGTTGAAAGAAAAATAAACCACCCAAGCTTCTACTTTTGTAAGGTAAAATATATTAATTTGAACAGCTTTAGAAAAAATAGTTTCATTTTTAATGTCCTCTTCTTTTTGTTGCTAAACTCTATATCCTTAGAAAAGGAAGACATGTTGGTCAAACACTGAAAGGTGTGTGACTCAGTATCCCTGATATGGCCTCATTTCTTTGTATAGGACAATTCTAAAACATTTTCAGAACAAAAGAGTACTTACTCCTATACATAGCTATAGATCCTAGCACAGAATTCAATAGCTTCTCTAAATTCCACATATCATAGGAATGGAGTAGGGACAGGGAATGTCTGTGATTTAATTGCTTCCATCACCAGAAGTGGGCATAGAAATTGAAATAGGTAGGATTAAAGATTTTCACTTACCAAAAGCAAAACCTAGAAGTAGTTTTGAATATGTCCTACTAAGTAGAAATGATGAGTAGAATTCTAATATAACAAAACAATGAATAATATTTGTAAAACAAAATATTATTTTCTAATGTTACAAAATAATAATGTAACAATAACAATAATAAATAATAAGGGCTATAAATTTATCCTGAGCAAAGAATTGAGTTTTAAAAAATACTTCTATAAAAATATATTCCTGGCATTAAAGAAAATACACATTTTTCCCACTAGTCTTTCCATTGTTTCATAAATTTTAAGTCAATGATTTATTTCCTAAATCTTACATTTATGCTCTCAATAAAATGCTCTGAAGTAACACACACACACACACATACACATGCACACATTAAAAGAGATCTTGCACTTTGAGTAAATCTTATGTTCTTTTCTTTGGCTTTGGTGAATTATTTCCCAAGTATTTATTTGTATAGAAAGCAAGGACCATTTCTGGTACAAAAACCACTATGTTAAAGATCATATCACTCATATGTTTTTGACAATGTTAATTTGCATATTAATCTGTGTTTTAGTGTATGTTTATTCCCTAAGCATTTTAAAAGGTTTTCACAGAAACTATTTGGGAATGCTAGGTCTCCATTACTGCATATTTATATCTCTGTACCTGTGCTTCCCCCCACACATTAAATTCCAATAGTTGATCAAAGAAACACAGGCATCTGAATACTGAAAACAAGAAATCCAGGGGGATATGATTAATTGGATAAAATCAAGAAAGAGAGAAAAGGAAATACAGCATAAATTTGATCACAAAAATCCCAAGATACCATAATGGTTTTAAAATTAGGTTAAATATGTCATGAATTTCATACAGTGAGAAGCAAAATTAGAATGTTTGTTACCCTCAGGAGGTTGAAGAGACTAGAAAGAAAAATATCTTCAAACACAGTTTAGACAAAATTATGTCTGAAAAGTTACAATGAGTTTTAATTTGAAAATGCCTTTTGTTTCTTTTACCAGGGAACTTCATGAAACACGTGTGTCACTTTACAGTCTTAGATTGTTACACTAAGGACTACAGTGGTCTTTATTGATTAGGCCCCTTTGTACAAATGAGGATTGTCATATTAGCTTCTAATTACTTTAATAATAGTAAAAATAATGGTTAATTTATAATTCACTAAATGGAATAATTAATTGGATAATTGGTTGAGTATTTAGAAATTATTTACGTATTTTTGTTTTGGATGAAAGGAGACCTCAGGTAATGTAAGATGTTTAGTGCAATACACTGAAAGTCAGCACTGTTGTCAGAATTCTGGTTGGAACCTTGGATATACAACTTATTTGCTGTGATTAGTATTAAGAGTGAGAACAGTTTTCAATTAGATAAGACTTCTCTCTTACATTCGTTGTTTGACATAATTATCCACAACTAATATAGGCTCAATAATATTAGCACACACTACAAGTAGGCTCTTGGAATGAAGCTAGTTACATTCTTTGGTTTACTTTCTCTGTTGTATAAATAAATATCAAGTCAAAGGATAAAAAATTTTGGTGTTATCTCTAATTAGTTAGACTCTGGCAAATAAAAACATACATGCAAATCACTTCTTCTGATGGTATTGTGTTAACCTTTCTTCACCTGCATTCTAGATGAAATACATACATAGAACAATAAATAAACTTGTGTTATAAATCACTATGTATCTATAGTTATTTTGACAAAAGTTTTGGGGATAAGTTTGACCTAATGCTCTACTGTGTAGCTGTAAATCATTAAACTGTCTCAGTTCTCCTGAACACAATTTTCTTGTTGCCAGAATCTCTCTTAAGAGAGAAAGTAGAATTACAATAAAAAAAAAAGCTGAAATAGTCAACAGGGTTAGTTTGATTAGACCCAAGATTCTCCCACCCAGATCCTATTATCTCTTTCAAATTTCTATCTTGGAATTTTTTTGGTTTGTTTCTTCTGGCTTTTCATTTCACCTCTGCAGTTTTTTTCTCAGTTAATGCTACCCATCTGGTCAGTTGTATCAAATAGCTTTCCATCTCACACAGATCAAGGACCTAATCCTCATCCTGGATTACTGGGATGGCCCCTCATGATCTTCTCCCACCTAATCCTTTTTTACCTTTCTGTTCCTTCCTACCCCACTCTCCCACTCTTAGTAGATCCTCGCTTCCTCATTTGTCTCCTTGCTGAGACCTGAATATATGATGAAACAGAGAATTTTGAGTTTATCTATGAGGTTTTGATTCACACATCCATACAGCTCTATTCCAGTAGTAGAAAAGATTTGCCATCTCATGTAAAGTGTGGTTGACAGAATAATGCTGTTCCTTCCATTGTGTGCACATTTTAATCTCCAGAATCTGTGTGTACATTACCTTATATGACAAAAGGGATTAATTTAAAGACCTTGAGAAGAGCAGGGTGTCCTCTGTTATTGAGAGTGCCCAATATAATCACAAAGGTACTTTTAAGAGAGAAGCAAGAGGATCAAAGTTGGCAAAAAAACAATGTGATGATGATAGTAGAGGGAAAAATATCCATGTGAAGGGGACCTATACTTAAGCCAAAGAATGAAGACAGTCTCTAGATAATGGAAAAAGTAATGAATGAATTCCTTTCACCAGAGCCTCTGGAAAAAGCCCAACACTCATTTAGGGATTTCTGATCTCCAGAATTGTAAATATGAAATTTTTTTTCCTTTACAAAAAAACTAACTGTGGTAATTTGTAATGGCAACTATAGGAATCTAATAGATAAATTTTCCTTGATAACCCCATTAGTGTAAGGTTGAGATGTGGTTAGTTTTGATCAATATGCTATGAGCAGAATGATTATTTATGACTTTGAGGTTAGGCATTTAAATCTGGTGAGTGACTTTCTATTATCTCTTCCCACAGCATAGAGACACCTAATGCCATATGCTCCAGTTCAAAACTAGCCTCGGATATATATAAATTTAAACAAGGCAAGGCTGACGTCAGCCTGATCCATCAATAATTCTGTGGAACAGAGGAACTTACCAATCCTCACTGAAGATGCAATGAAAGCAAGAAGTAGTCTTTGGTTATAGTATCCCTATGAGATTTCAGAGTTAATCCGTTCCTAGGGCATAGACCAACACCATGAAAAACGCACTTCCTTCTGACCATTGACCAAGTTCCACCTTCTCAGAAAGAACTTCTGCTTCCACATGTAAAATTAAAGTAAATCAATTAATAAAAAGCAACTTCTTTGTCTGGTACTGTAGTTTCTTCTACCAGGGTTTATTTTCAGTGACAATCTTGGCCATCTGGTGCTCTACATTTTTTATTATCAATCTCTTCCACAAAAATTGTTATCAAAGAAAAACCTAAATAAACCTTCTAACTTCACTTATTCTTAGTTTATTTAAAAATCAATAATTTTGGAGGTCACATGTCTAGGTAATACATTATTGGTATTCCAACCAATTTTGCTATAGATGATGCCTCTGTTGAGTGGGTTATGATTTAAGGTACCTAAGTTACCTTTTAGGGAATAGGAAACTTTTGCTGAAAACACTGATTCTTCACTTGAGCCTGAATTTGTCTGATAGGGTGACAGAAACAAGATGGAAATTTTTGGCATCTCCATTTTTTATATTGTATCTGTCTCCTTTGCTCCCTTAAACATTCTGCTAATGATGTCTCCCAACTACCATGACCCAAAATACCAGATCATACAAAGAACAAAAGGAGGTGGCTCCCAAGTTTCTGGTCCCACATGAGATGGTATGTAGTTAAGTCAACATTATATTAGTGAGCAAAAGCATTTATTTTCTTTTACTAAAAATACAGAATTTTGGAAGTCATGGTGGCACATGCCTGTGATCCAAGTATTCAGGATGCTGAGGTAGAAGGATCATGAGGTCAAGACTAGCCTGGGATACATATAAATTTAAATAAATATAAGTTTATGCATAAATATATACTATATTAAAATAAGTAAAATGAAATACTGAGTTTAGGAAAATTTTCTGGAAGATGTTATGTTTATACTGGGTAATTGTCCTTCATCCAGTAAAGTTTTATTTACTACTAGCCACTTACTATCTAATAGTCACTACTGCAAGTTCTGGAGATGTAAAGTGGACCTGAGCCCTCATAGAGCTTTTGGTCTAAAGGATTAGTAGAAGCTTCTGGAGAAAGAATGGCATTCTCTTTAGAGAAAATATCAAGAGAAATTGTAAATTGGCTTTAATAAATTGCAGGTGATCTGGAACATCTGGATTTTAGGTGCAAGTAGGAAAGGGGAGAGATGTAGAGATAATCAGTATAAATTTATATTAATGATATTTCAGTTTAGAAATGTTCATGAAAATTATCTGTAGTCACCAAAATTATTTAAAAGAATGTGATTAAGTATTAAATTTAGAAAGATTATTTTGCAATGCATGTGGATGATAAATGGGAAGAGGACAAAACTACAGGCAGAGTGCCCTAATTATATCCTATTATAACCATACAAAGGACAAATTAAGAGATTTTGAGTTTCAGAATGACAAGGAGTAAAAAAAAAAGTAGCAGCGTAATGTGGTGAAATTTAGGATTTCAAACCACAAGGAGAGATATTGGGTTAGAAATACAAGCAATCAAGTCATTGGATAGAAACCTGTTATTTTGAAATAGCCTGACTAAAATGACGAAGGTGGAAATCTTAATTTAATCCGTACTTTCTATGTACCCTGATAATGATTTTCTCCCTGTTGGATTTCAAACCATATGCTAAGTTTTAAATGATTCTTCTTTTTTCCAATATGTTCTTAAATAATATCTGTTAGTTTCTTCAAAAGAGATTTGGTTTAAAACAAATTCAAATATTTCAACCTAGAAGGAATTTAAATAAGAAACTGAAATCATAATTTGTGGCAAGGATGCATGTCTGTTTTGATTTTAGGTTTAGGATATATTTCTTTCTAATGATCAAGTAACTTGCAAAATCCCTATCCCACTATTATTTATTTTGTTCATTGACAGCTTTGTATTTGTATTTTTAGTCATGGAAAGTTGAAATTATAACTCAAGAAGTTAAAAAAAAATCTGAATTTTATCCAAGTTCTGGTGGGTCACACCTGTAACCCTAGCAACTTTTGGGTCTGAGATTGGGAGATTCATGGTTTGAAGCCAGCCAGGCAAATAGTTCACAAGACCCCAACTCAATCAATAGCTGGACACGGTAGTATGCACCTGTCATCTTAAGTCATGTGAAAGGCTGAGAATGGGAGAATCACAATTCCAGGCCAGAGAAATGTGTTCAATAGACCCACGTCTTAACAACAAAAAAGCTGGTCATGGTGGCACATACCTGTTATCCCAGCTGTGGGGGGAAGTATAAAATAGGATAACTGTGGTCTAGGCTGGCCTGAGGCCCACTCTACAAAACAACCAGAGCAAAATGGGTTGGAGGCACAGCTTGATCAGTAAGGCACCAGACTAGGAAGTATGAAGCCTTTAATTCAAACCCTAGTACTGTCAAAAGATCTGAAATTTGGTGAATTATACACAATGACCACAATGAATCATAAGCGGATCCTAAGAGAGAAGATAAAAATAAGTCTCTGGTAACTTAATATCATGGTAACAACAACTATGTGAACCAGTGGAATATCATGGAAGTTTAGCAAACTGTATAAGATCTCTTTGATTCTTATAAAATATATTCACCTAAAAATAACGATGAACAATTTTCTAACCTTTCCATCTTGGCTCAAATACCCATCCATGGCCTGCTAGGCATGATTTCTTCCATCAAAAGAAGAAACAATTAAAGAAGATCTCAGGGAAAATTCCATCAAGGAGGAAATAAAAAGTCTCTTCTCCCTATCCTTCTTTCTTCCTTCCTTCCTTCCTTCCTTCCTTTCTCTCTGTCTCTTAAGACAGGAGCTCTGAGTCTGGTACTTTCAAGTTGGAAGAATGCCTTAATCCACACTGCTTCAAACATGAGTTGACAACAAAGTTCAACACAGGTATTGGTAAAAAGGAGAAACAGGTTAATAACACACATTCTATTTCATTGTTGCCAGAACAAGCATTGTGAAACTCAAGAATGTATTCTAATTGATGCAGACTTGAAGGGGATGCTGTGAAGTCAGATGGTAACAGGAAGAGAATTTAATGGCTCATTTTAGAAAAAAAATGATGAATCATTATCAATAAACATGACATTCTTTGGACAAAGTTTCTTCCAAATGAAACTCAGAGTAAATACCTCTTTCCAGTATTTGAAAATGACACCAATGATGTATATGAAAAAGAATCCTGAGGAAGAAAAGAGGTTGGGTATCTCTGCATTGGACATAGTTTTATTGATTATAAGGTAAAAAGGTGCTCCTTTTGAGTACCAATTTAACACTCTTTACCATGTTGGTATATGTGTTGAACATTTACCCAGCATGGTTTACTGAAAAGTGAGAGACCAAGAATAATTCATTATGGAACCTGGAGGTTTTATAAGAGAAGAGAAAGATAAAGACAATGTTTTTTTTGAATTCCGGGTAGGATTCAAGGAAAAGGAAATATTCTCTCTCTTCTTTGAGTATAATTGAAGCTGCGATAGAGCCAGTAAAGCAGTCAACGTTAGTAGAAACAGAGGAAGTAATAACAATACAGTAAGCTTGACAACAATTCTTTCAAGTCAAGATTCAGAAACAACACAGACAATATAATAGGGAAAATAATAGTGAAGCCACATGGTTCTGCCTAAGACCATGAAAAGTCGAGAAAACCAAGAATGTGTCTCACAGTGGCACCAGCAAGGAGAAGTGGAATTCACTGGAAGCAGCAGACAGAAGTGATATGAGAAGTTAAAGTCACAGTGACAGCACAGGGAGAAGGCACAGAGGCAAAACAGTGCCATTCTCTGTAGATCTTTTAGAAAGACTTTCTTTTAAGAATTTTGTTCTTCTCCTGGCTTATGTGGGCTGGGAAACCATGAATTATACTAAGAACAACAGAAAACAACTCTAGCATTTGTCCTCAGTATTTAGATAGAGAGCCCCAGAGTGTCCCTACAAGAGAACTAGGGAAATCCTTTCCCACACTTTTTTTAAAGTTAATCTCAGTAACAGAATTGTGGAAGGGAGATTCATGGGTATTTAACTAACCATGGGACATTGGACAATAATAATTAAATATTCTTATTTTACTCTCCTAAAATGTAAAACATCACGATGGTATGTGCCATGCTGATAAATAAGGAGAATATGTACAGTAAGATATAAATAATGTTTTATTCATTATCTATACTAAAAATTAAATTTTTAAACCTGCTGAAACCACCATAAGAAGGGGACTAAGGTAGACAAAAGAAAAATAGAGGAGATGAGCCAATTCAAGTTGGCAAAGGTCACAAGAAAACCTTCCTGTGTAACTATATTAAACAAACAAAAGTGTCATTTTTTTTCTTTTACAAAATTGGAGAACAGGAGAGTTGAACAAGTCTTGTATGGGAGTTTAAGTACCAGTGGGAGGCAGAGAGAAGATGGGGAATGGGTGTGGGAGGGTGAATATAGTGTAAATACTGTGTATGTAAATGGAAAAATGGTACCTGTTGAAGCTATTTCAGGAATGGAGGTAAAGAAGAATGGTGGAGGGGGTGAATTCAAGTATGAGTTATTTGATATATTGCAAGAACTTATCAAATGCCACAATGTACCACCATCTAGCACATCAATAATGAAAACAAGTTTTTTTTTCTTTCTTCTCCCTACTTGGAAATAAATGTTTTATGGTAACATTTAGGCAAACAATGGATATATCATAGAAAGAATATTGAACTTAATGATTTGGCATCTGGAACTTGTTCTACTATTAAATAAATCAAGTTAATTATAGATAATTCTTAATGTATAATCAAATTTAACACAGCTATTTGTCTAAGAGTAACATACTCTCTTCAGGTTTCAGTAACAGTCAGTGAGATGAATTCTGAAGTCACTGTTGGCACTAACATTGGTAGCTTCAGTGTAAAATTATTGCATAAGAAGATAGACATACCACTTCTGTCTATGAATTTGGCCAAATATTATTAAATCTGACTGATTATTAAATCAGTCAGAGATGAAGAAACAGTAAATTCCTACACCAAGCTATAATAACTACATAATTTATAGACTTATAGAATTTTTTTACATATATATAAGCAAGTACCTTACTGGTGGTATGAAATTCACCATCAAGTATTAGTAGTTTCAAAGTTCTATGGAGAAAGATGGTTGGCTGATTGAATAATTGTCAATCAATCCTTTGAATGTAAATAACAACCATTGCAATAGAACAGTAGGACAAAAAATACTGTCCAAGAAGTACCTAGCCTTATGCTTTAGAGTGCTAACAGACTTGGCTGAGATGAGAAAAAAATTATTCTTTTTATATCTCACCGTGAAATTAATCTAAAGCATTCTGGGAACTCACTCATTTCTTTACAACATCTGGAAAGGAGACTGAATATTGATCTCCTTGGACTGCTATGTTTTGTTGAGGATGACAGTTTCTATATTCAAGGGAAAGGTTATTTGAGAACAATGAAGATATTTCACATAGCAAGCCCCAATATACATCTAGATGAAAACCTGAATCCTTGTCCCCAGGTTGTGAAATAGAATATAAAAGGTAGAAGTAAAAACGTAGTTATCACAGCTACTCTGCTGCCAATTCATTACAAAAAAAAAAAAAAAAAACTCTCATGCTGCTGGCTAGTCTGCAGCACTGTTTGCTTGGGGAGGGGCACACAGGTTAAAGCTGACAGAAAGGCAAACTAGGCCTCCCTACTTTATCCATTTTTATGCCATTCTAATTCCATGATCCTAAAGTTGTGTCAGCTTTTTGTTAACACTATGTATTCACCCCTCAAAATACATGGCTATAATAACAGCAAATACAAAGGCCTCTTGCTACTAATTTTCCTCTGATTAATTATAATTTAATTCATGATACATGCAAATGTG
Source organism: Castor canadensis (assembly GCF_047511655.1). Lineage (NCBI taxonomy): Eukaryota > Metazoa > Chordata > Mammalia > Rodentia > Castoridae > Castor > Castor canadensis. The sequence goes on along the minus strand of NC_133397.1, from coordinate 71,539,938 downwards.
ACTTCAGAATACAATACTGTCAGCAGTCATTATTGATCCTTTAGAGTTAGTGTGCAATTATTATTCCACATAAACCTTTAAATTTTATTATCAAATAACTGATAAAACCCAATTACTCTGAACAAAAAGTCCCCTCTCTATCATGGCCCTTATGAGATGAAATACCCAAACACAGTTTACTCTTATTCTTTTTCATCCTAATCAAAGCTATTATCTTTTCAGTATTATTTTCTCTTTATTTTCATGAACCACATTCTACCACTATTTTTTGGTACCTATCCAATCATGTGACTGAGCACATTGGAGTTAGGGGCTGAATAACTTAGAGTTACTACTATTAGGAAGGAGATGAATAGACTCCAAAAGTGAAATATTATTCATAGGAAAATGGTGGTGGAGAACTTCGCTTGCTTTTGACATTTGTGGATGTACTACATGAAAACTTCAGAATGTAGGGCATGAGGCGCTGCCTACTCTGTCTCATGTAATCTTCATTTTTAATAAAGTCAAATTGTGCCTATTTGCAGATGATATGATCCTATGCCTGAAAGATGCTAAAATCTCAACCAAAAATCTCTAGGTATCATAACCACTTTCAGCAAAGTAGCAGTATACAAAATCAATACACAAAAAGTCAGTAGCCTTTCTATACACAATGAAAAGTCTGAGAAAGAAATCAGGAAAGCAATAGCATTCACGACAAGTTCAACAAAATTAAAATATGTAAGAATAAATTTAAAGAAAGAAGTGGCTGACCTATACAAATCACACATACAAAAAAGAAACCAACGAATATGTCAGAAGATGGAAGGGTATCCCGGCAGAATCACTGTTGTGAAAATGTCTATACTACTGAAAACAATCTATATGTTCAATGAAATCCCCATTAAAATTCCAATGATATTCTTCACAGAGAGAGAAAAGTCAATTGTAAAGTTCATTCAGAAACACAAATGAGCTTGAATCACCAAAGTAATTCTGAATCAAAAGAGCAACACTGGAGGTATCACAATACCAGACTTCAAACTATACTACAGAGCCATAGTAATAATGACAGTATGATACTAGCATAAAAAATAGACATGAAGACAAATGGAATAAAATAGAAGACCCTGACACAAACCCACACAACCATTTTCAACAAAGGTACATAAAATATGCGTTGGAGAAAAGACAGCCTCTTCAACAAATGGTGCTGGGAATACTGGATTTCTACTTGTAGAAGACTGAAAATAGATCCCAGTCTCTTACCTTGCATTAGCATCAATTCAAAATGGGTTAAAGACCTTAATGTATAATCTGAAACAGTAAAACTAATCCAGGAAAAAACAGGGAAGACATTGGACTACATAAGCATAGGTAATAGCTTTGAATGGAACTCCAATAGTACAGCAATTAAGAGAAAGTACCGGCAAATAGGAATGCATGAACTTAAGAAAAACTTCTATGAGTAAAGGAAACAGTTACCAGACTGAAGAGAAAATCTACAGATGGGAGAAAATCTTTGCCAGCTATATATTTGACAAGGGATTAATAACCAGAATATACAGAGAGCTCAAAACCCTAGCCTCCCAAAGAATCAATGACCGACTAAATAAATGAACAAATGAAATGAACTGACAATTCTCAAAAGAAGAACAAACGGCCAAAAAATATGTGAAGAAATGCTCAACATCTTTGGCAAAAAGCAATGCAAATTAAAACAACAGTGAGAATCCATCTCACTCCAATTAGAATGTCTATCATCAATAACACAAACAACAAATGCTGGCAAGGATGTAGGGAAAAAGGAACACTTCTACACTGTTGGTAGCAGTGTAAATTAGGTCAGCCACTACAGAAAGCAATACAGAGGTCCCTCACAAAACTAAAAATATAATTACCACAAAATCCAGTGAGGCCTTTCCTGGTCATGTATCTAGACTATGATAGGATCACTTGCATACCCATCCATGTTTATTCACAATATCCAAGGTTTGGAAGCATCCCCGATCCCCATGACTGACGAATGGATTAAGAAAATGTGGAATGGAGTTTTATTCAGCCACAAAGAATGCTTGCAGGTAAATGAGTGGAACTGGAGAACTTCATGTTAAGTGAAGTAAGCCAAGCACCCAAAAATCAAATGTCACATGTTTTCTCTCATATGTGGAAGTTAGACTTCTAAGTTACAAGTATATATAGAAACATATATGATTCTATATATACGCATATAGATAGATAGATAGATAGTGAAAGAAAGAATAAAATTGTACTAGTCAGTCTATCTGAAGGGGTTACAAGGAGGCAAGAGTGATAAAGGAAATGTTAGAGAATGAAAAATAGTGAAACCCATCTATATATGAACATAATATAAAGCACTATACAGTAGGCTGTTGAAGATTAGGAGACCTTGGTAATAGAGACTGAGAAAATAATGGGGGGAGGGAATTAATTTGATTAAAACACAATATATATAGACTTAAGCATGAAGGCAAAACTGCCTTGGACTATAAATGTACATAAAAAATGAAGGGAAAGAGGGAAAGATAAATCTTTTCTGGAGGTGGGTACCAATGGGAGTTGGGTGGACACAAGCACAGGGGGAATGAGGGTATATAGGTAAATGTATTTTGTATCCATATGTAAAAATGAAACCTGTTGAAATTGTTCTAAGAAGGGGTTAGAGGAGAAGAGGAAGAACTGTGGCACGTGTAAATCCAACTAAGATATATTTTAACTACATGTATGAATATTACAATGCACACTACAAATTTGACTATACTGGAATTTAAACTCCTGGCCTGTGCTTATGAGGTAGGTGCTACAGAACTTGCACCGTGCCTTCAAACCTCCGTGATTCTAATCTAATACACAATGTCCAGTTGAACTCAGTAGCAATGGCATTTGTTTATTCTTTCATCTATTTAACAGAATGCATTCACTACCAGTTATTAGTACAATTTTACCTGTGTGTAGTCATTGTCCCATAGAGCTATAAGTGTTTCTAAAATAATAAGTACTTGAGATCTGCTTTTAGGATCTCAGTTATATCCTCACAAACACATTAAGTAAATTGAGTGAAAGCAGTCCAATCACTCAACCTTGAGAGTTGATAGGGATTACAGGAAACAAAACCATTAATTCTAACTCAGCCAACTACAACAACCTGTAATTAGCCTTCAGATTTACAAAAATAAACATCTCAAGTGTTCTATACTTTATTTTTCAGAAACTCTAGCTGCTGATCACAAAAAGCATTAGGGTAAGGTCAATGAATGGTACAGAGAAACTGGACTGTATTCATTCCACAAGAAAAAAATGTTGGAAAATAAGTATTTTCAGCTGAGTCAAGCCCACCACCTACCCACGGATTGTCTTCATCACTCATATTAAAATGAAGAGAGAACAGTAATCTTTATTAGATAATGTGTTTTTCTAGGGTGTTCTCTATCAACCATCACATTTCTTTTAGTTCAGTTCTTCTTTATCCAGGATATATATAACTTTGGCCCTAGAAAAAACTCTTTTTATCAAAATATTAACATTGAAAGCATCCACATTTTTAGATTTTCATACTCTAGAAACATTCTACTTCTTTTTACATGGTAACTCCCCCTAAAACATAATTTTCATTCTAACAATGACATGGAGGAGCCCAATGTGAAGGTGGTATTTTTTTATTGTAAATAGTACCCGCAGGTTCACTCAGCAAATGTGTCCACATACTTTGCCTATTTATAGAACAAAATCTGGGAGGGAACTTAGAGACCTCAGAAGGTCAGAGGTTATCTCCCTGTTCTGCTGAAAGTATGTGTGAATGTGACTGTACTGAAAACTAACTGAACTATGTATACACACAGATATAACACTTATCTAATTTATCATTTAGATAAAGAGATATATGCATTTACTTTTTGATAAAAAAGAGGGTTTGACAGTAAGCTGACCTTATTACCACATTGGAAGCATAATGTTCATCAAAAATACATAGTAACTAGAAATAATTTTATAGTGTCTGATATAAGAGAATTGAGGACATTTTTAAAGATCTTATGCATAACTTTTTCTATTTTGAAATAGAAATTTCATCACTTTGGTGTCAGGCAGTATGACTCCAAAGTCAGTAAAGAATATATAGACAACTGGCTGAACCAAAGAAATCAAAGTTAAATCTAATTTCCATAAAGAGGGTGTGAACATTAAAATTCATTAGCATATCCTTTGACTAGAGTGAAGTACACTAGCTGGATATTCTGAGTCATAAACCTACGATACCAAAAGCCTATCACAAGGCCAGTGTATGGGGAGGGATTAAAATACTAGCTAGTGTACAAGGTGCAATGTCATAGTAAGTTCTCCATAAATACTATCTACCCTATTTAAATATTACATTGTAGTGTAGCCACCTGACCGGAGCCATCCATGTACACAGTTAGATCTGGAAGTAACAAACATATTGTGATTTTGTGAATTTTGTGGGCTCTTGTTGAAATATACCCACTCCTCTGACTAATTGTAATTCCTACTCTTGAATTGAATACTGTTAACATAATTATTTCATTTGCAGAAAAGTCTAAAATATCTTTAGGAACACAAATCATTAAAAAAGGTTTCTTTAGACTATGTTGAAATTTGATGAAAGAGATATAATTACGAGCATCCTAACAAGCAACAGAATTTACTTTTCAGATAAATTCATGTTCTAATTTCAACTCCCATTTAACCAAGGACCTATAATAATGGCTCTAGACAGACTGACTGTTTCTCTATGAGAAGAACTTCCAGGACAGGCTTCATGAAATTAACAGTGTTTAGAGAACCTCACACATCACATTAATGTAAAACTATGATTAGAGACAAAATGCATTTAGTACTTGGTGTGAAAGATGTTGCTGAGGTTGGAAACTGGGAAGTTGCTTGAGCAGGAATGGAAGAAGTATCATTCTGTCCATATTGCAGGTTAACTTCTATGAAGCTGCATATTTGTGTAGGACAAATCTAGACACAACAGGAGGTAGAGCCATGATTCATACTTCTCCCTGACACATAAAGAAAAGTTCTTATAATATGGAAAAAATGAATATCTACTTGAAAAAGAGAAGGAAAAAAAAGGACTTTTTTTTGGAATATTGGTTTTATTAGTATTCTGATTTGATGAAATAAACATGAAAAATTAGTTTATGTACAATTGTAATTCTTAATTATATTAAGAAATGATTTTTTTTTTGAAAAAAAAGGACTTTAAAGAAAATCTGGGGTAGTGGTTAAGAGTCTTTGACGCTGATAAATACCACCTGTCAATACAGATTTCCTGGCCTTCTGTTTCCACATCCACTCTCTAAAGAGGTTTTGATTCTAAGATTTAAGTGTGAATCTGACATCTACATTTATAACTGCTGATGATTTCTAAGAATTTAAGTTAGAGACAAACAAAGGACACTCCTATTGGCTACCATTTTATATAACAAGATCTACTAAGCACTAACATGTTGTGTGCTTTTTGTGTTTATTTTTAATTTTCTAATATTTTAAATTAAAAATACCACACAATCATAAACATGCAATTAACTTTCAATGATAAACTGTGATAAACCATTTCTTTCCACACTATCCCTCTTAGAAATACATTATTCACAGAGACTTAGATTTAACATTTTTTTACAAAGACATGTAAATGTGAACATACTTTCTGTAAAAGCAGTAATATATTTGTTATTTGTATTATTTCATAAAATGTTTCTTAATTTTTTATTGCATCAAAATGCACACAATATGAAATATACCTTCTCAATCATTTTAAATGAATATTTTAGTATTATTATTATTTAGTAGCATTAATTATTAGTACTAACATTGTTATGTATCCAAGCTCCAAAACTTTCAATTTTGTGAAATTGAAATACTATATTCAATAAGCAACTCTCTATTTCTCTCTACTACCCTATCTCCTAGGAAACATTAGTTAACATCTTTTTCATTCTTCCAGGTACCTAATAATACAGTATTTGACTTTTTGTGATTGGCTTATTTCATGTAATGTCCTCAAGTTTCCTCCATGGTTCACAACTTGTTAGAACTTCTTCACTTTTATAGCTGAATAATAATTCATGGCATGTATGTCACATATTTTTTTATTCACTCACCTATCAGTGGACTGTTGTAGTTGTTCCTCCTTTTTGATATTGTTCATAATGCTACTGTAAAAATGGTTATACAAATATCTTTTGAAACCTAACTTTTAATTCCTGTTTGATTATCCAGAAGTAAAATTGCTGGATCATATGGTAATCCCTTATTGTTTGTAGCAATATTTATTCAAGTATATTCAAGCTTGTTCTGGTTTTAGGAGCTCTCTTTATATTCTGGATTCTCATTCCTTATTGAATATGTAATTTGCAAATATTTTCTCCCATTGTATAGGTTACTTTTCTAGTCTATTGAATCAAGTGTTTTTTTGATGCACAAAAATGTTTAATGTCAATGAAATTCAGTTTACTATTTCTTTTGTTGTTTTGACATCATACACACAACTCACTTTGATCCAATTCCAGTACATTATAACTATAACTTCTTGTCACTGCATATATAGTAGACTGTTGGTGTACAGCAGTACCTGGTTCCAAAGAGGCAGATGTTGAGGAAAAACTGAATGCTAAGATAGAAAGAGTTCAATACCGTCTGCAAATTCTTGATTTGTTTTTCCCATCACACCACTCAACTACCACTAAAGACATGCTGCCTCTCAAGAAATCTCAAATTTTCACTTTGTCACTTAAATTGAGCATGTTTACTTATACTTTGTTTTTCCAGCACCATTTGCTTAATTTTCACCAAATTAAGGACAGCAAAACAATCAGCAGATCACGGAATGTTTTAAACACGGCTGATGATAACGTAGGAGTGGCTAAGAGCTTCTCTGAATCAACTGAGCTGTGTAATGTGTGAGTAAGAATTGAAAACATTTGTTTCTGAAATTTTTTTCTTACTTAGTATTATTTTTTGACCGTGTTTGGCCAAAATGGTATGTAATAAGTCAGTGTAATAAATCCAAGTTTACTAGAGATCTAGCTATGTGGAGTTTCAACAAGATTCATGTAAGATAAATTTTATTATATAATTCAGTATTAGTGGACATGTAGGTTATTTCCAGAATGTTATTATTACAGTCCTTTCTCTGATGATTACCATTATCATATATGTTTTTGACACGTGTAAATCTCACTACATATGATACTATTACAAAGTGTAATCATGCATAAAAGGGAAGGTACATTTGTTATTTTGTTTTACCTGTTAAGGCTTTTGATTTTATCTTAAAAAGACTTTTAGCCTATTTCCTTATTCCTTTAACTAAAATAAATATTATCAATTTTTTAGTAAAATTGGTCAAAATGACATATTATTAATGCCTTAATTAGAGTATCATCTGAACATTTTTTTACTGACATTACTTCAATGAATTGTTTTGTTCATTCCATTTCTTTTTTATGTTTTTTTTTTTTTTTTTTGCTCTTTCTGGACAGACATCCTGTCACTTAGATTATGCCATTCACTTCTTTTGTTTTAGTTATTTTTCAGACAGGGCCTTATGTTTTTGCCCAGGCCAGCCTGAACTGTGATCCTCCCAACTTCACCTCCTGAGTAGCTGCGATTATATAAATGTGCCCAGCTGCTTTTTGAGTCAGTGTCTTGCAGATTTTTGTGCATGCTGGCCTCAAACTGAAATCCTCCTGTCTCTATTTTGATTATTTTTCTTCACTTAAGAAAACAAAGGTCTTTTTAAATTCTGACAGTAACCTTATTTTATATTTTTTAACTTTTTTTTTTCCAAAACTGAGGCTGATTTTTAAGTTTATTTAGGAATGATCTTATGTTTATATTATGCAGGCTCAGAGGTAAAATAATATCCGTTTTTTTAAATTGCTGGTACTGGGGATTGAACCCAGGGCCTTGTCCTTGCTAAGAAAGCACCCTAAAAAAAAATCTTATGTTTATTAACTGTGTTTTGCCATATCATTTTTTTCTTTAGAACAGTGACTACTTTATTTTGTTTGTGAGTTTTGTAAATTTTAGAAAGTTTTCCTATTCCTGAGGTTATGACAACATTCTTATATGTACTTTTATTCTACCATATGCTAACTATCACACCTACCAACAATGTGGAGGGAGTACAAAAGAGTGTGAATATCAGGAGACAGAGATCACAGGTGCCATCCACTGGCTGATTAATAGAGTCTATACGCAAAGTATACCCCAGTACCATGGAATAACTTCAATTGGTAATGATGCAAGCAATTTCTGTACTCTTACAGACACATTGGGAACAATAATTTTATGGAAAGCTAATTCTTCAAGCAGGCATTTTTCCACCAATTATGTAAACATATATAGATAAAGTCTTGAATTTGAAAGAAAATTAATGTATTTCATTAAGCTTAAGATGTCATTGATTTTAAGTCAGACCACTGCTTTATGTTCAACTGAGAAAGAAAAAACAAAAATTTATAAGTTATAATTGGAAAACATATCATGTTCAAGACACATTTCATGGTCAGTTTTTTAATGAACATCTTAACACTTTGTAAAAAATGTTTCTTTCAGGATTGGTGAAATATGGTAGGTTATATATTTTTAAATAGCTTGATCCAGAAGATCGTAATAACTTTATATCTTCCAAAGGTTCACTGCAATCTGTAGGATCATGCCTTTTCAGCATCACAAGCTAGTAAGTCCTCTCGTTTGATTGAAGGTCTGCCTGGCTATCAGTGTTGTTTTTCTTTCCTCCTCCCTTCATGGGGTTCATGGGCTTACAAAACTTTGTCATAAAAAATTTTCTAAGTTGTTACAAGATCTTGTACTGCAAGATTTTTTTTTATTAAAACATCTGAGAAAAAGAATAGGCAGAAAATCATATTTCTATGAAAGCATATTTGTTTTACCTTTGTAATCAAATCTGAGGAAATTTAGGACTTTTGATAGACAATTTTATTTTGTTTTTCAAAATTTCAATTTTTCTATTATATTTTAGGACCTCTGTTTTTTTCTTTTCTTGTCACTCTTTTTAAAAATTTTTTGACAGGGTCTTGAGGTGTAGCCCTGACTAACCTGAAACTCATAATCCTCCTGTCTCTGTTTCCTGAGTTCTGGGAAGAACTCATCTCTATTTTCTTTTTATTTTACTCTAGTGATATGGAAAATGTATCTCACTTCAATTATAATTAGTAAAGCTTCTAATTTTAAAATACAAAAAAATTATCTGTATTTCACTATTCAGAAGTAATCAAAATTTGTTTGCTCTTACATTTAAAAAATAATCTTTTTCTATTTTCTTCCCTATAATTTTATGTGATATCTTTTGAATTATTTTAGCATTCAATTTCTTTTGTACATCCATATTTAAAATGTTTTTTGCATTTGAGTTTGTATTTTACTTGTGTTTGTGTGGAGGTATAATTTTCTGCTGGGTCACCTAACAGAAAACTTAATTTTCTAATTTTCTATTAGGTAATGTGTCTTCTATATCTTATGGAAATTTTGCATGTATTTGCAATATAAGCTCATTGCCAATTATGATGAACACATTTTATTCTATTACTATTACCACCCACTCCGCCCCCTCCCTCTCCCCCCCCTCAATACCCAGCAGAAACTATTTTGCCCTTATTTCTAATTTTGTTGTAGAGTGAGTATAAGCAATAATAGGAAGGAACAAGTGTTTTTGCTAGTTGAGATAAGGATAGCTATACAGGTCATTGACTCACATTGATTTCCTGTACGTGTGTATTACCTTCTAGGTTAATTCTTTTTGATCTAACCTTTTCTCTAGTACCTGTTCCCCTTTTCCTATTGGCCTCAGTTGCTTTAAGGTATCTGCTTTAGTTTCTCTGCGTTAAGGGCAACAAATGCTAGCTAGTTTTTTAGGTGTCTTACCTATCCTCACCCCTCCCTTGTGTGCTCTCGCTTTTATCATGTGCTCATAGTCCAATCCCCTTGTTGTGTTTGCCCTTGATCTAATGTCCACATATGAGGGAGAACATACGATTTTTGTTTTTTTGAGCCAGGCTAACCTCACTTAGAATGATGTTCTCCAATTCCATCCTTTTACCAGTGAATGATATAATATAAATTCTACATTTTCATGTAAATCAATCCATTAGTCTTAATAATTTGAACTTTTTATTAAAATTTTACATTGCTTTTGCTGCTACATTTTAATTTTATTTATGAGTATTTTAATTTTTTTTTAACTTTTAAATTGAGGTAGCACATCTTTAAGTTTGGCACTTTTAAATTAAAAAAATACATGTTAGTCAGTAAATATAAAAACATCATTTCATAATGTACACATACATTTGTTGTTCTGAGAGCCGATGCTCTGGGTTCAAAAACATTATCACTTTGACTATGCATTAGACATTTAATAGACAGGCACATTAAATAGCTACTTTTAAATACCTTATTCAAAGAAGGCAAAACAGACTCAGATGGCAGAAGCAGAAGGAAATCAAAAAACAATGATCAATTAATGAAGCAGTAACAATTCTGCAACTTCTTATAGATTCTACAACTTTCATATCTATTATTTTGATTATTGTGTTATATTTCAACACACTGGCTCAGTCAATAAATGTATTAGATAGGCATTGTTTATATGTCAGTTACTGCATATTGAGAATTCAGCAGAGAATCTAACAAACTCCCTGTTTTTGTGAAACTTAAAGTTTAGTTTATGAAGACTTAATTAAAATTTAAATAGAACAAGCACAAAATTCCTTGTTCTAATTTGTGCAATGGTCTTTCATGCCACCATGTTCTCCATTCAGCATGCCTTTCTGTCCTTAGAGGCTAAAAAAATTAAAAATATTTAGCAGTTCTTTTTGAAATTTGAATCTGGATATGACTTAGATTTTGCCTTTTTGTTACACTTGCAAGTATCTGCATCAAAACTAAATTACATGGGAGAGAAAAAATACTAACAGTATTTTTTCCACAGTTCAGTGGATTTTAGCAAAAGCAGTGTCATTCTGGAAGAAGCAGATATGAGGATCCCTCACATTAGCTCCATGATTGCTCCATGAGCCTTGGTTCACTATGCACTTTGGAAGAGTCATTCTTTTAGGATCATCTTGGAGTCTCTCTCTTCAATCCTCCTAATACTCTGTGGATCTAGCTACATTGTCTAAAAAATTTATTTGTGCATAAATTTACTAGAGTGATTCTGCAGTCTCTAAGTAGGAACAGTGAGGTTTGTGCTTCTCAAAAGTAGGCCCAAGTGCAGGAGCTGGTAGTGAAAGAACCACATTCAACACCACCATCAGTCTTTGCAGGAAAGTACAAAAGTTATAAAATATTGCTCAATCTTTAAGGACAGATGGCTGTCATGCTGGAATCAGCTAGAGTACACATAAAAAAAATTTTAAAAAGAAAAAAATCTAAGAGCCACTCCCTCCTTACAAGGTGGTCCTGGGGGCATACAAGAAAAAAAAGGGTCAGAAAATGACATCAACCAAACAGTGGAACAGGAACTTTCTATCATCAAAGCACTGCAAAATCATCAATTTCACAATGGAACATAAGAATCCAGCAGAGTAGTTCCAGTAGAAAAAAATATTTGAGAACACATACACTGAGAGTGTAAGAATTAAAAAATAAAGAGCATTTCATCTTATCCATGGCACTGCTCTGCATTGGTGGCACAGTGCCACATGAGATGCCCATGGCAAGCAATTTCTCTCATTGAGGAAAGTGACATTATAGTTAGTGAGTGCCAGGGACTCTTTAAACTGTGCAGAATGCTGCATAAGAGATCATTTCTTTTTCCTTCCCAGAATACTATGGTGATCACATGACTGAATAAAGGTGGGAGAAACTGGGAACAGAGAAGAAAGGCCACAGAGCATGTTAATTTCCCATTGCATTCCATTAGTACGCTCACCTGACGAAGGAGCATTCCACATGCTGCATAAACCTAAAAGCCTCCCTCTACTTTGGTTCAGGGTTGCCTCCCATTGACAGCAAATATGAGCATTTCACACAGACAACCAGATCAACTGTGTGGAATTGGGGGAAGGAACGCAAACTTTGTGTTTTGGAGCGCTGTCCTAAGGAATAAAATAGGAAGGCCCTAGCACCTTTTCTGGCTTTGCAAGATAGAGAAAAATAATGCAATCTTGAAAATTGTCCCCTCTGAGACAATGGGAGATGTGAAGCTGGAAGCTGGCTCTTCATAGAGTAAGAAAGCCTCTGTATTCCTAGACATGCTTCTAATTAAAGTGTTTTTCTCCTAAAGATATTTAGTGAAAATTGAGGGGATGATTGTTCCTTCAAATGCAAAGAGAGAAAGGAAGACTTGAAGAGATACACATATACACACATGTACAGACAGATGCCAAGGAAGCATGACACCACTAAAAGAAAACAATAATGTTCCAGTAACTAACCACAGAGAAATGGTGATCTATAAATAGACAAAGGATTCAAGATAATTCGTTTTTAGGGGTTCAGAAAGCTATAAGAGAACAGATAAGCAACCAATAAGGAAATGTAAAAGCAATACAGAAACAAAATGAGAAGAGAATAAGGACATAGAAGTCATTTTCAGAAAAAAGAAAATTCTAAAACTGAAGAGTACAGTGAGTAGACAAAAATGCAACAGAGAACACAAGCAGACTTATTAAGCAGGAGAAATAATCTGTAAATAAGAATACAAGTGAAAATACCTGTCAATAGAGAAAAAGTAATTAAGAGGAATGAAGAAAGCCCATGGGAATCACGAGACAGTATTACTAACATTTATAGACTAGGAGTTCAAGAAAGAGAAGATATAGAGAAAAATTACCAAGTTCATGTAAGGAAATAATGGCTGAGTTACCATAGAAAACAAAATCATACATGAACAAATTGGATAAACAAAATAAAATAGATAAATTCCTACAGACATACAAATACAGAACCAAAAAAAGGGAGAAAAGGGATAGGGGGAGAGAAAGAAAACCTCTTAGATAAAATCAAGAACAGAAGCATTCATAGTGAATACTAACTAACATTTAAGAATTAAGGCAAGGAGAGATGCAAGATAGAGACTAGGGCACAGAAGCAGACAATGTGAGCTCCAAGACCCCAAAACCTCACTGAGATGCTGGAGCCACAATTTGCAGAAATAAAGCAGCAAGGAGAATCAAAACTTTGATGCCCTGAACCCCTACCCAGAGGAAAACTTCTCAATGCCACATTACACAGAAAGCAAGAGGATTGCTGTGCTGCCAGATGCTGGCTCCAAACCTGCTTGGAAGACATTCAGCAGACCAACAGGTGAGCACCAAGTGTCACATGATTTTCCACCAGCAACCCCTAGGATAAACCAGCGTAGCTCCCTGGGCAGACTGATAGCCCCCACACACACAAAAAACTGAACAATAAACAAGGAACTGAAAACTAACACATGGCAGAGGGATGGAGTTGCCAAAAGCACACTGGAGAAGAGGGGAAAAGCAAGGAGCTGATCTCCATGCGAACTTTCAGTAAACAAAGGCTGGAAAGCCAGAAGGGCCAACAGTGGTCAGGTGATAAACCACTGCCTGAATTAGGCAGGTAGCAGTCCACAATGCTCATCTTCTGAACCAGTGAGCAACATGCAAAGTCAAATGACATTGCAAAATTGAAAAACAATCAGCAAACCATCACAACATGCAGACAGCAGGGGGACAGCTGATGGATCACTGAACTTGTCCCAGAAAAAGGGAATAAGGCAAAGAAATAAGCCCCAGTAATCAAGCACAGTGAAAACCCAAGTGCAAAGCAGGACAGCTGGTGGGCTACAGATCTGATTCTGGAACCTGAGGACAACATAAAAACTTAAACTGCCACACCCCACTGAGGGATGAGCTGACCAAGCAGCTACCTCTGAAAGACAGAGAAAAAAAAAAAAAAAAAAAACGCCAAACACTATCCAACCACCTGGCAAGACTATGACAGAGGTTCTTTTAAATACCAGCACAGGGATTGGATGCTGGAGGAGTAAGTAACATCAAAATTCAAACTAAGAATGAAATTCTCTTGTTCATGAACCTGGAATTTTTTGTTTGTTTGTTCTGTTTCTTGTTTGTTTGTTCATCTCTCCATGTTGATTACTTTGGGTTTTGTGGTTGTTGTTATTAGTTTTACTATTGTGAATTAGCAAATAGTAAATTACACCCATATTATTAGTGTTACTATTGTGAATTAGCAAATAGAAAATTATACCCAGACCAGGGATGGAAATAACACACACACTTAGCTATAATCCCAATACAGCCACAAAAAAAAAATTAAACCAAGGGAAATAAAACTGGTGACTGAAACCACCAACTAGCCTATCAAGAATATGGTTGTACAGTACCAAGTGGAGGGATGAGAAGATGAAAAAAGGATGGAAACCATTCTCCCCCCAAAAGTAATTTAATACAGGACTCAGAGGGAAATGAAGAAAACAGATACCCAGTTCCAGATTCCAACAAAACAAAGGTAAATGATGCCAAGGAATGACAACAAGAACACCCACAAAGAAAAAATTTTGCAACTAATCACTGAGAATTTCATAGAGATGTTACTAGACATGGTTTACCAAAATGTACAAGTGGCACTCAAGAAATTGCATGACAACAAAAATAAAGAACATGAGAAGACAGAAACAAATAAATAAATTCATAAGAGCCCTGAATAAACACCAAAGTGAAACAGAGAACACCATAAATAGAGAAATAAATGAATTAAAGATGAAAATAAACAATATTAGAGAGGAAGTGATCCATGATGTGGAAAACCTCAGAGAAAAGAATGAACAGAAATACAAAACACAATGGAAGTCCACTCCAGCAGACTAGAACAAGCAAAAGGCAGAATCTCAGAACTTGAAGATCAAATATTAATTGAAGGAAAAACTGAAGAGCTATTACTCAAATAACTCAAGTACTATGAAAGGAATATGCAAGAACTCACCGACTCCATCAAAAGACCAAACCTGAGAATCATGGGCATTATAGAAGGAGAAGAGGTTCAAGCAAAAGGGATTCATAATATATTCAAAAAAATAATAACAGAAAATTTCCCAAACCTAATGAAAGCAATGCCCATTCAGGTACAGGAAGCCTCCAGGACACCAAACAGACTTGACCAAAATAAAACTTCCCCACGACATATTACCATTAGAACAACAAGCACAGAGAATAGAGAAAGAATATTGAAGCCTATAAGAGAGAAAAAACAAATAGCATACAAAGGTAAACCATCAAAATCACAGCAGATTTCTCAATGGAAAACTAAAAAGCCAGAAGAGCATAGTGTAATGTATTCTGGGTACTAAATGAAAATAACTTCAACCCTAGGATACTCTACCCAGCAAAACTATCACTCAAAATAGATGGAGCAATAAAAGTCTTGCATGATAAACAGAAACTAAAACAATATATAACCACCAAGCCACCATTACAAAAGATTCTTCAAGGAATTCTGCACACAGATATTGAAAGCAAACAAACCCATGAGAGGACATACAGTACCAAATCACAGGAGAAGAAAAGACAAGGAATCAGAGAGTAACATTAATTCAGCTGCATATAATCAAACCCTCAAACAACAGAAACAACTAAATGACAGGAATCAACACATACCTATCAATGCTAGCTGCATGTTAATGAACTTAATTCCCCCATCAAAAGACTCTACTTGGCAAACTAGATTAAAAAGGAAGATCCAACAATCTGTTGCTTACAGAAGACCCATCTTGTTGACATAAACAGGCACTGGCTTAGGGTGAAAGGCCGGAAGAAGATTTACCAAGCCAATGGTCTCCAAAAACAGTCAGGAGTAGCAATATTTATCTCGGACAAATTAGCCTTCAAACTTACATTGATCAAATGAGATTAAAAGGACACTCCATACTAAAAAAACAGAAATACACCAAAAGGAAATAACAAAATACCCCCCTATCACCAATTGCTAGGTCATCCACACAAAAAATCAACAAAGAAATTCTAGGACTATATCACACCATAGATCAAATAGACCTTGCTGATGTCTACAGAATATTTCATCCAACTTGCACACAATTTACATTCTTTTCAGCAGTCCATGGAACTTTATCCAAAATTGATCATATCTTAAGGCACAAAGCAAACTTCAGCAAATATAAGAAACTGGAAATAGTCCCATACATTCTATCTTAACACAATGCATTAAAACTAGAACTCAACAACAAAAACAACAGTACAAAACATGCAAACAATTGGAAACTGAACAACATATAGCATAATGATCAGTGGGATATTAATGAAATAAAAGAAAACTATAGGCCCATTTCCTTAATGAACATCAGTGCAAAAATCCCCAACAAAATAATGGCAAACCGAATCCAACAGAATATCAAAAAGATCATTCATCATGACCAATTGGCTTCATCCCAGGGATGCAGAGGTGGTTCAACATAGGCAAATCTATAAATGTAATACAGCACATTAATAGAAGCAAAGACAAAAACCACACTTGATCATCTCGATAGATGCAGAAAAAGCCTTTGACAAGATCCAACACCACTTCATGATAAAAGCTCTAAGAAAACTAGGAATAGAAGGAATGTACCTCAACATTGTAAAGGCTACTTATGACAAACCTACAGCCAACATCATACTTAATGGAGCAAAACTGAAACCATTTCCCCTAAAATCAGGAATAAGACAAGGGTGCCCACTATCCCCACTCCTATTCAACATAGTCCTGGAATTCCTAGCCAGAGCAATTAGGCAAGAAGTAGAAATAAAAAGAATACGAATAGGTAAAGAACCTGTCAAAATATCCTTTTTTGCAGATGACATGATCCTATATCTTAAGGACCTATAAAACTCTACCCCCAAACTCCTAGACGCCATAAACAACTACAACAATGTAGCAGGATACAAAATCAACTTACAAATATCATTAGCTTTTCTATACTCCAACAACAAAGAAACTGAGAAGGAATATATGCAAACAATTCCATTCACAATAGCCTCAAAAAATAATCAAATACCTAGGAGTAAATTTAAGAAAGGATTTGAATGATCTCTACAAAGAGAACTACAAATCTCTGGAGAAAGAGATTGAGGAAGACTACAAAAGGTGGAAAGATCTTCCATGCTCATGGATTGGTAGAATCAACATAGTAAAAATGCTATACTACCAAAAGCAATATTCATGTCTAATGCAATTCCCATCAAAATGCCAATGGCATTCATCACAGAGATTGAAAAATCTACCCCAAAGTTCATTTGGAAACACAAGAGACTGGCAAACAGCCAAGGCAATACTCAGCAAAAAGAGCAATGCTGGAAGTATCACAATACCCGACTTCAAATTATATTACACAGCAATAGCAATAAAAACATCGTGGTACTTGCACAAAAACAGATATGAAGACCAGTGGAACAGAATAGAGGATTTGGATATGAATCCACACAGCTATCCCCAGGTTATTTTTGACAAAGTTTCCAAAAACATATGATTAAGAAAAGACAGCCTCTTCAACAAATGTTGTTGGGAAAAGTGGTTATCTGCCTACAGAAAACTGAAATTAGATCCATGTTTATCACCCAGTACTAATATCAACTCAAAATGGATAAAGAACCTTAATATCAGACCTGAAACTCTGAAGCTAGTACAGAAAAGAACAGGGAATACTCCTTGAACACATAAAGCAATTTGAGCAAAAAGATCAATTTGGAGCCATCACATTTCTTGATTACAAATTTTATTTCAAGCATGGTAATTAAAACAGCACAAAATAGGCACATAAGCAAGTGAAACAGAATAGGAAGCTCAGAAATAAATTCATGCATAGAGGGCCAATTAACTTCAACAAAGTCACCAAGAATATATAATGAGGAAAGGATAGTCTCTTCTAACAATGGTCTTAGGAAAACTGGATATCCATATGCAAAAATAAAATTGGATAATTGGTCTTGTACCATACACTAACATTGATTCAAAATGGATTAAATATTTAAAGTCAAAACCTAAAACTATAATTTAGCTTGAAGAAATCATGTAGGAAGAGTGCCATTACATTGTTCACAATGTTTTTCTGGATATGACACGAAAAAACACTGTGAATAAAAGCAAAAATAATCAAGAAGTACTAAATTAAACCAAAGTTTTCTTCATAGCAAAGGAAACAATTAACTGAATAAAAATGCAACCCATGGAATCAGTGTAAGTTTTTACAAATCGTACAACTGATAAGAGGTTATTTTCAAAATATGTAAGATACTCATACAACTCAATATAAAAAATTATTTTGTCCAATTTGTTTCCTTTTTTGTTCTGTTTTGGGTAAACAGTCTGAGTAGACATCTTTTCCAAAGTAGATATAAAGAGTAGAAGAGAAAAATGAATTAAAGAAAATGAAGAAAGCCCATGGGATTGGACTATAGATATTTGAAAAGGTGATCAGCATCAATAATCATAAGGAAAATGCAAAACCAAACCATAATGACAAACTGCATCATAGCCATAAATAATATGATGGGTATTATCAAAAAGTCATGATATAACAAATTTTTGCAAATTATCTTTGGAGATAAAAGAATTTTATACATAATTGGTGGGGATAAAATTGTACCACTCTGGCAAACAACATGGAGCGTTCTCAAAAATTAAAAATACAACATATAACCTAGTGAACGCTTCTGGCTGTATATAAAAAGAAAATATAATCAGAATCTTGAAGAGATATATGTATTCCCATGTTCATTGCAGCATTATTCATAATGGCTAAGACAAGAAAACAACCTAAGAGTCCACTGATAGACAAATGAACATTAAAAAGTGGTAAATATTCATAAAATAACAGCATCTCATCTTTCAAAAGAAGGAAATTGTGCCATTTTCAACAACATGGATGAATCTGAAGGATATTATGCTAAATTCTGTAAGCCAAACACAGAACAAATATACACTGCATAAATGATCTTACTTATACACAGAATCTAAAAAAGTTGAAGTCATAGAAGATGGGAATAGAATGGTAAGGAAAAATGTAGAGATATTGATCATAGTATAAAAATTTTCAAATAACAAGAGAAATAAGTTCTGCAGATCTAATGTACAGCATGGTGACCATATACTATATGTACTATACATGATTATAATATATGTATATACACTTTATTTTGTAAAAGAGTAGACCTTAAGTGTCCTTACTTCATAGAGATACATACAAATGATAAAGACATATAGTGATGCCTATGTTAATTTGATTGTGATAATTATTTTGCAATACATAAATTCTACATACTTTGAATACATACAAGTTATTTGTTAATTGCACTTCAATAAAAACAAAAAAAAGAAAGAAAAGGATTAAGAGAGGGAAAGAAACAGTACTCTGAGGTTCTTCCAAGACTCAAGTAAGATTTGGCATTCACACAGGATTCTGTCTGACAAAAACTGGAAAGGATGATAAAACATATTACAAGTTTAATTTTTCTCTGTTCAAGATAAATATTGGTAGAGGTTCCAATGCTATTAATAGTGGTTGAGGTTCATGATTTGCCAAATTCTCTTTGTCTTCTTCCACGTGGCAGCATTGCAGAACACAATTCCCTCTGCTGGACCCATGTAGTTTTAAGGAAATATGAAGTTCTAATAACACACATTTTTTTCAGCTCCTAATGACCAAAAATAAGAGAAGAAGGAGGACAATTAACATTAATTATATTAGTTTGTATTGTATTAGTTTCCTTTGGTGGCCATAACAAAGTACCACAAATTGGGCAGCTAAAAACAGAATTGTATTGTCTCCCAGTTTTGGAGCCTAGAAGTCCAAAGCTAACATGTCAACAGGCCAATTTCCTTTTGAAAATTGGGGGATGGGGTGGAATTCTTTCCAGGTTCTGTTGATTTGCTAGGTATTTTTGCCATTTCTTCTCTTACTAGAGCCCACTGCCTCTCCTTAAGTTGCTTCATGGTGGTCTCTCTTCATGTCTATGTGTCTTTCTGTTTTATCCTCACTTCTTATAAGTACCCAAGTATATTTGGATTAACAGTCCTTGCTATTCCAGTACAAGCACACCATTACTAATTATACCTTCAACAATCTTATTTCCAAATTTATCACATTCTGAAATACTGGGATTTAAAACTTCAATGTATCATTTGAGAAAACATAATTCAACCCATGACAAGTATCTTCTCTGTAACAGGCATTGTGTTTTCTTAACAATCTTGTGGGGAAAGTTTTATATTTACAGTTTTTTTTTAATTAGGTAACAGAAGCTAAGGAGTTAACTTGCTTAAAATTATCTTATCAGGGGAGTCAAGATTTAGATCCCAGTTGGTGTTCAATAATACCTTTATGTTTGCCTGATTTCAAGCTCTCCCTTGCTCTATTAAAAGTCACAGACTCATGACCCACACTCATATAAATAGACTAAGAAAGGATTGACTTTAAAAGCACAGGGAATAACCCTCAAAGAGTCTACTCTGTAAAAGGTTATGTAGGACGGAAGGAGTATAGACAAAGTGTGGCTTAAGCTTTATGGTGCTATGGAAGTTGGGGCTATGGAAGTTGGAAAAGTTTAAATAGAAATTCTTTTGATGAAAAAGATGGTTGTTTATATTTCACACACAACAATGTGCAAAAAGAAGTAACTATGTCTAAGAATAGCATGTTCTTACCTTACTTGTCGTTCACAATGGCTGAAATATAAATATAAATATGTCTATAATATAAAATTTATGATTGGCAGAAAGCAAATGAGAATTCAAAACTAAATTTCTTGGTTTGCTGTGCTATACAATCTTAACTAATAATTTTATAGATGATAGGAAGGGGTTTAAAAAACATAGTAATGGCATTTTGATATTTGCTTAGTAAAATATTTCTGATGCCAGAGAGCAGAACTAAATCCCAGGAGACAGGAATAGAAGCAGATTAGTTACCAAGAGTACTAAAAACTAAAAGCAAAACACTCAAAATATCATTAATATTTTCAGATTTTCCTCTCAATTTCAGAATCTTATTTACCAAGAACAACGTGAAGCCAATGCATTATAGACAATTATATATGCAATGATTATATAATTCAGTACTTTATGAAAATTATATAGCTCTTTAAATTTAATAAGCACAATCTTCATTTATAGTAACATGAATAGTAATATGTGCTAAAATATACTGAAACAGAACTCCTACAAATGCTGGGTAAAATATTTTTAAGTCAAAATGAATCTACAAGCCTTTTAAGGAAGTCTAGAACTGCCAAAATAATAAAAATTTAAAAGAGAAAAGTTTCTGGAAACCACTCTAGTCATTTGAAACTAAATCTATTTTTACTTTGATGGGATTCCTTTATTCCTGGAATCATAAAAGGGATAAAAGGGGATTTGGAAGGTCACACCTTAGTGAGAGAAGGGATTACAAGCATTCAATCCATTGACAAAGTAAAGTAACCATGAAATTTGCCTGATCATCCAAGCTTCTACAAGATTATCAACCTTTATTGAAATTTCAAATAGATTTCTTAAAATAAGAAACCTATATCATGTACATAAATGCAAAATAATTTTAGTTCTTCCACATTGACTTTCTGTGTAAAATCAATGGAAGTACATCCAAACTTCCAATTCATTGTTTCATAAAACTTAATGTAAGTGAGATATTTGGAGGTAAAGTAAAGCATAGAGAAACATCTTTCTCTGGCAGATATAAGGAATTGTATCCATATAATGATAAATAATTAAAATTAATACAGTATTGATGCAAGAATATTAGAGACTTAGATGTATAGGATTTTGGAAATTGAGAGAGGTAGCATAGCAGATTACTAAAGGAAAGAGGTAATTCTCCTTGAAATAGAGCTTTAAGTGGAAGAAATTCATAGGTAATCATCCAAAATGTAAGTGGTTATATTTGAGATTGTGCAGTAAAAAAATATATGAAACACAAAACACTGATAGCAAAGGAGAACTTTCAGAAATATTACTGCCTTATTTTATGATCTTTTTATTTATCAAAATATAGCTTCAATAAAATTTAAAAGAAAAATACTAGTGAAATACTCACAAAATATAAAATTGACCAAAAATTTAGTTATAGTCATCTTAATTATACCTTAAGAATATATTACATATATTTAATTATGCCTGAATAATATATTTAAGAGTAAGAAAACTCCCTAAGTAGAATTAAATGAATAATGTGCAAAAACTTGAATAACATTTTTTATGGTAAAACCTATATAAAAAAATTAAAAATACATTCAAAAACATTGATGAATGCAGAATGAAAAGAAAAATAGCAATGAAATACAATGTAAATCTCACTGGACAGGTAAATTTTAAACTTTCAGAAACAAATGGTGGAGAAAAAGTGGATTTGCAATTTACACATTACTGGTAGATTGTATCTGGTATGAGTCCTTCATAAAATGTCAGTTACGAACTCCTAAGTTTACATTTTCATATTCTTTATGAACCAATAATGAAACTCTGGTGCATGTGTCTGAGATGGGTTGTACAAATGTAATTGTGTGTGTGTGTGTGTGTGTATGCATATGAGTGATTATACAACATCTATTGTAATAAGAGCCTAGAAATAAATCAGATGCCCAACACAAAATGGATAAATAGCTGTGCTTATGCTTATATGACTGAATGATGCATAGCAGGCAAAAAGACCAAACTAGGGAGACTTTCAATAACATAAAATAATCTTAGTTACAATATTAAATGGAAAAGTAAATACCTAAAAAATACATATATTTATATAGCTATATCTATTTTAATCAGGCTAAAAACAACTAAAATTATGAATATATGATTAAAGAATAAAAATTAATGTATTAAAGCTCATATATATGTATAGAAAGAGAGAAAGAGAAAGAGAGAGACAGGTATACTTGCTACTTTCATAATTTTGAAGTGCATACAGAAACAGTAAAACAATTTAAAATTAGAGGAATGAAATGATAAACACATAATTCATAATGATAATTTAATGGTTATGTTGGTAGTGTGATAGCATGAGAATTAGCAGGAAAACATGCACAGCTGTCTGTAGATAATTTTTAAATGCTTAATTTCTATTTTAGCTGAAGGCATATAGGTGCTTTTTATTACATAATTAGTAGGGAGCATACATAGATATGTAAATTGAAATCGTACAAACAAAGACTTGTGTAGAGAGTACATCATATACCAATTTTATTGATTGATAACCAAGAATTATGACTTAATTCAACTGTATGCACATGAAGTTACAAAACAACTTATCACAAAAAATTTAACAAAAAAATAAGGAAACTTTGAGGGTGTGTTTAAGCTTTGGGGAAAATTTTTCCTTAATTGAAAATTTGAAATCAAGTCTACCTGTACATTAATTTGACATGAGGATGTAATACCAAACTAAGGACTTCACTTCACTTGTTCCAACTTTGTTTAGCATCCATTGAGCTACCTGGCAGAGCCAAAGGGAAGTCCATTTTTGAAGGATAAATTCTCAATGTATAAATTTCATAATACTCACAGGAAAAGCATTTAACTAAAAACATTACTATAGGTAAAATAGAACCAAAAGAAGCATGTACTTAATTTTATAAAATTGTTAGACCCAATACCATAATTATTTTATCTAAATATTTGAACAAAAAATGTTAAATGTAAAGCAAGAAGTAAATACTAAACATAATCTAGTCATTTTGATCTCAAAATAACCTTCTGCCACTTGATTGCTAAAGTGTCTATAATTTTTTCAAGAAAATTAACAGCTATTGATGAAAAGAAATTGATAATCTTGTACATCACTGCTGGAAATGTAGAATGGTAGAGTTGCTGTGGAGAACATTTTGATGGTTCCTCCAAAATGTAAACATTAAATGTGCAGCATAAAACACTGGGTTGGAAATTCAGGCAAAACTTATTACAGTATTAAGAGCAAATTCTTCAGGGCAGCAGGCTGGAAACTCTGACAGAGTTTCTATGTTCTTGTCTAGAAGCAGAGTTACTTCTTTGGGAGACCTCAGTGTTTGCTCATAGGGCCTTCAATTGATTGACTAAGTCTTATCCTCAGTTTTAAAGGACAATCTGCTTTACTCAAATTCAACTGATTTATATGTTAATTAAATCTTACAACTGCCTTCATGGAAATATGTAGATTGGTGTTTGACCAAATAACTGGGACCCGTTGCCTAGGTATAATGATACATGTAATTACAATCACAACTACTCTCTAGTGGAAGCTCTAAGTGCCAAAATGGCTTTGTTGTAATGTTGAAAGAAGCATATTATGAGATTGAGTCCCTGTCAGTCTAAGATCCATTTTGGTATGGTTTGTAAACATAGAATATTCATATTTAAGGTTGTTTCTGTGGCATAATCAAGTCTATCATAAGTGATATAATAGCTGAAGTTATTTAAGAAAGAAAATAAGACAAAGATTATTTATTAGTCCATTTTTTTCATTACTGTCTCATAAAACCTGAGGCTAAATACTAATAAAGGAAAGTGGTTTATTTAGCTTAAAGTTTTAGAGGCTGAAAGCCCAAATAGTATAATGCCAGCTCTGTGGAAGGCCCCTTGCTTGCATCACTTCATGGTGAATGGTGTCACAATAACATAAATGTGTGCCAGAAAGAGGGAACACAAGACAGGAAGGCAGAGAATGATTCAGTGGTCAAGCTGAGGCTTCTATAAAAACTCTCTTGAAAAGCTCACTCTGGAGTCCCTCCAAAATTACCTCAATCCCTTCTGATTGCAGTACCCTCAATGACCTAACACTATCCTGAACCTCTTAAATGTCTTATCACCTCTTCACTGCCACATTGAGGACCAAGCCTCCAAGTCAAGAAAAGACACACTCACTACAACAAGTAGCAGATAGTCAGGTGACTTCATAAGACATGTCTAAGAAACAACTCGGGATAAAGAATCAGATATTAGGAGTCTAATAAACTAAATGAAGTAATATAATAAAAATTATAATGACTAAAGGAATAATAACAAATACTGGGGAACTAAGACATTACAGAACTATAATATGGAATTAGGACTGGATGGAAGTTTTAACCATTAAATATCAATAAAGTGTGTCATATCTTCAGGAGAATGAAAAAATAATAGGTTTAATCTTATGTATACACATATGTATGCTTCAATGTTTCTGTGTGTGTGTTTAAGATATTTTACTCAAACTGAAAAATCGTACCTTCAAATAGAGGAATTTTAGGAAGCAAAAGAATGTTTGGATCTACAACATTATAACAAATCTCTTATACTAATGGCCTCTATTTTGCAGTACTACTGAGACTTAAATTATCCAAATTTGTCAGTGCCCTGAAAATTTATCAGAGTGTGGCCAGGTAGATATAGTCAAAGAACATCAAAAAGAACATCTATTAGATACACGATCATTCGTTTTACTGGTAGTATTAATATGTCTAAGAAATATCACCATAATGTGAAAAACAGCAGTTGATTTTACATATTTGGAAAGGGTTAGCTTAAAAACTGAACTAAGGCAGTCTAAGCTGGATATTTGAACTAGAACTTGATCCATCAGCTAAAAGAACCTAGAAGCTATGACACCCAGTAGCAATAATCACAGCTAGTTCCCTGAATTCAGTTTCTATTATCATTCAGTGATAAAAAGATCTAGGGATACTTGGGGAAATAACTGATTCAGGGCAGAGTAAGGAAATATACTAAATGAACACACAGTATCCTGTAGTGCAATGAAGTAAGAAAGTACTTGAAAAATATTTTAAAAACTAAAGTGTAATGATATAAATGATATTAAAAATAAATAGGAGCCAACTGAAAGAGCTACCTATAGTACAAGCTGAGGTAATTTTACCAAAAAAGTATTGAGTATTGGACTAAATTCTTACATCTAAAGCAAAAAAAAAAAAAGCAAACCACACATTATCACTGAGAACATATGGTATATATTAAATTATTTTAAAAATTAAAAAATTCAAAAGAGTTATGTCCTGAAAAATGATGGGATATACCTGTGAACAGGGAATTCCTTCCAAAGAGGAGAAATGTAGGGGAAAAGAGTAAATTTAGTTATTCTTATACTGCCTTAGCCAGAGCATTGAGGTCAACATCAGCAGTCTTTTATTTTAATAAAAAATTTTAGTAGATATACCTATTATATTAGGGGGAGATTGAAAGTGACAATTCCAATCAGACTTATATTATGCATTATTTACATTTCCTTCATCACCTCTGCTCTTCAGCTCCCTTCCCACCCCACCCAAAGCAATTGAAGAGGTTTTTGAGTTCTGTTTTGTATAGATATATGATGTCCACCATCCATATACAATCAGCTTAATCTGCTTTCTTCATCTTCCCCTCGCCCCTTAAAAACCATTGTCCCCCCCACCCCACCCCCTTCCCCACCACACATACACACTGTGCCTACTTTACAGTCTTGGTTTTAGTTTTTAGTATTTAAGTTTATGTCAAGGGATGTTTCAATGTATGCCCACTGTGGGTGTGCTTTACTTTGGGCTGTTTAATCCCTTCCATGCTCTCCCATACCCCTTTACCTTCACCCCCCATTTTTCAACAGCTTTCAATATACCTCCTTATATCCTCTACCTTCACATCTTATGTTATATGATATTACTGATGCCCTATCAATCTCTTTTCCTTTCTCTATTTCCCCGAGTTCCACAGAGTAGTTTCACCATCACAGACATGTTCTACTTCTCAGTTTGTATATGATTATGATTGTTTTTGAGTGTATGTCTATCTTTGGATCTATCTTCCACATATGACAGAAGACATGTGGCTTTTGTGTTTCTGATCCTAACTTCACTTAACAGGATATCTTCCAATTTCATCTGTTTACCTTCAAACCCCATATCATTATTCCTGTGGCTGAGTAATACTACCTTGTGCATATATACCACAATTTCTGATCCATTCATCAGTTTTAGGGCATCTGGATTGTTTCCAGAGCTTGGCTACTATGAGTAGTGCTGCAATGAACATCAGGGAGTGTCTCTATGGTAACCTGTCTTATGTTCTTTTGGGTAGGTGCTCAGGAGTGGTATCACAGGATCATATGGCAGTTCTATCTCTAGTTTTGTGAGGAATCTCCATACTGCTTTCCATAGTTGTCATATTAATTTGCATTCCCACCACCAGTGTATAAGGATTCCTGTTTCACCACATCCTCACCAGCATTTGTTGTTGTTATTACCCTGGATTATGATCATTCTAACTGGGGAGAGATGAATTTTAAGTGTTGTTTCAATTTGCATCTCATGTATAACTAGGGAAGTTGAACACTTCTTCATGTATTCACTGGCCATTTATGCCTCTTCCTTTGAGAATTCCCTGTTTAATTCATATGCCCATTCATTCATTGTTGTGTTGATTCTTTGGGGACTGAGTTTTTTGAGTTCCCTATAGATTCTGGATACTAGTCCCTTACTGGATGAGTAGCTGGCAAAGATTTTTCTCCTATTCTGTGCACTCTCTTGAGTGTGGTGACTGTTTCCTTTGCTATGCAGAAGCTCTTTAGTTTTATGCAGTTCCATTTGTTCATTGTTTCTCGTAGATGCTGAGACTTTTGAGTTTTGTTTAGAAAGTCATTCCCTATATCTATCTGTTCCAGTGTATTTCCTATTGCTTCTCATAGTTGTTTCAATGTTTCAGGCCTTATATTAAGGTCTTTGATTCACTGTGAGTTGAATTTGGTGCACGGTTAAAGACAGGGATCTAGTTGCAGTTTTCTACATGTGGATATCCAGTTTTCCCAGCAGCATTTGTAGAAGAGGCTGTTTTTTCTCCATAGTGTGTCAAAGATCAGTTGGCTATAGATGTGTGGGTTTATGTCTGGATTTTCTATTCTGATCATTTGGTCTTTCTGTCTGTTTTTATTCCAGTACTATGCTAGTTTTATTGTTATGGCTCTGTAGTATAATTTGAAGTCTGGTATTGTGATACCTCCAGCATTGGACTTTTTGCTCAGAATTGCTTTGGCTACTTGAGGTATTTTGTGTCTCCATATGTATTTCATGATTATTTTTTCTATTTCTATGCTGAATGCCATTGAAATTTTGATAGGGATTGCATTTAACATGTAGATTACTTTTGGTAGTATGGCCATTTTCAGAATGTTGATTCTACCAATCCATGAACATGGAAACTCTTTCCATCTGCTGATGTTTTCTTCAATTTCTCTTTTCAGTGGTTTATAGTTTTCATTAAAAAGGTCTTTGGTTTCTTTTTCTAAATTTATTGCAATGTACTTTATTATTGTTCGGGCTACTGTAAATGGGATTGTTTCCCTGAATTCTTTTTCAGTTTGTGCATTGTTGGTATATAGAAAAGCTAATGATTTCTGTGTGTAAACTTTGAATCCTGTCACTTTGCTGAAAGAGTTTATGATTTCTAATAGTTTTTAGGCAGAGATTTAGGGGTCCCTTAGGTATAGGATCATGTCATCTGCAAATAGGGATAGTTTGACTTCTTCCTTCCCTATTTGAATTTCTTTTATTTCTTGCTCTTGTCTTACTGCTCTGGCTAGGAATTCCAAAATTATATTGAATATGAGTGGAGAAAGTGGAAAGCCCTGTGTCATTCCTAAGTTTAAGGGTAACAGTTTCAATTATTCTCCATTTGGTATGATGTTGGCTGTAGGTTTGTCCTCTATAGCCTTTATTGTGTTAAGGAACATTCCTTCTATTCCTACTTTCTTCAGAGCTTTTATCATGAAAGGACGTTGGATTTTGTTAAAGGCTTTTTCTGCATCTATTGAGAGGATTCTGTGATTTTTATCCTTCCTTCTGTTTATATGCTGTATTATGGATTTACATGTATTGAACCATCTTTGCATTCCTGGAATGAAACTGACTTGGTCATGGTGTACAATCTTTTTGACCTTTTGTTGAATTCCACTTGCCAGTATTTTGTCGAAAATCTTTGTGTCTATATTCGTTAATGATATTGGTCTATAATTCTCTTTTCTGGTTTTGTCTTTTTTGGGTTTTGGAATGAGTACGATGCTGGCTTAATTGAATGAATTTGGTAGTATTCTTTCCCTTTCAATTTCCTGGAGAAATTTGAGGAGCATTGGTGTTAGTTCTTCTTTAAAGGTTTGGTAAAATTCTGCCATGAGTCCAACAGATCCTGGGCTCTTCTTAGTAGGGAGACTCTATTACTTCTTTAGTTTCATTGCATGTAATAGGACTCTTTAAGTGGTTAATACTCCTTGGTTCAATTTTGGTTGGATATATACATCTAGGAATTTATCCATATCACCTAGATTTTCCAATTTACTTGGATATAAGTTTTCAAAATACTCTCTAATGATTCTCTGGATTTTGTTAGTATTTGTGGTTATATCCCCTTTCTCACCTCTGATTTTATTAATTTTGTGCTTTTCCCTCCTCTGTTTTGTCCTGTTGGTTAAGAGTTTTTCAATCTTATTAATCTTTTCAGAGAATCAAGTTTTTGTTTCATTGTTTCTTTGTATAGTTTCTTTGGTTTCCATTTCATTGATCTTGGCCCTAATCTTTATTATTTCTCTCTGTCTGCTGGTTTGGGGTTTGGCTTGTTCTTATTTTTCTAGGAACTCAAGGTGCATCATTAGATTACTTGAGAGGTCTCTGTTTTATTTTTTTAATGTAAGAACTTATAGAGTCCAAGATGGCGGCTAGAGGGAGGAAGCAGAAAGCATGCCTCCTATAGTAAAATCTTGGAGAGACACTGGAGACACACCTTGCAGGCAAAACCATCGAGAAGAGGCAAAACTTTGACCCCTCCACACCTCCAGCCAGCACAGAGAATCTCCACATCATGTTAAAAGGAGAAACCAGGAGGGCCCCTGGGCTGCCAGTTGCCCATGCTCAGACTGCTTGGGAAGATGTGGACAAGGTGAGCTTAGTGGTACCACAGTACTCCCACAGACAAACCTGGGCCAGGGAAGCATAGACCCCTGGACAGACTGACCTCCACCTGGGGAAAAAAGAGAAACTGAATAATAAGCAATAAGAAAAATAAAGACATGCAGGAAAGAGGGTGGGGTGCTCAGAGTGCCAAAGATTGGGAGAAGGGAATCCTTCCTGGAATGGTAAATAAACAATCCAGGTGGGCCAGAGAGGCTCCAGTGGGAGCAGGGGCACACACCCAGCAACAAGGAGCAGGAAAGCTTGTGAGAGTGGCAGGGGGAGGAAAACTCCACAGGATGGGGGGAAGACTCACTTCCCAAGTGAGCTGTAAACAAACATGCAGATCTGAGAAAGTGGGTGTAGTGTCACATCCCCCAGTGTGCTTGGAAAGGGGAAAGCTTGTAGCAGAGGTATGCACACAGGAGAACTCTGAGTAAACAAAGCCCACAGGGCCAGGTGAGTGTTAAGCTCACTCCTGAGATCAGCATAAATAATGCCTCCAGCAACAGCAGGCTGACAACAGTGGGCAGGCATGCCACAGCTGCATACCATTCACAGAACTATCTCCAGACTCTTTTTTTTTTTCTCTCCCTACCTTTGATGAGAAAACAACCGAACTACACCTGCATGCTGAAAAACTTAATGAAACTGTATTGCATTTGAACTTGGGACACTTTGTGGGTTTTTTTGTGTGTGTGTGTGCAGTTTCCCCTTTGATGAGACAACTACAAAACAACATCTGAGGCATCATCTCCAGGATTGGAGAATGAGACAGACACCAAAATTATTAAAACTGAAACTTCATTGCATTTGAACTTGGAGGTTTTTTTTTCTTAATTATCTATTTTTCATTTTGTTTTATTTTATATATATATATATATATTTCTCTCATTTACTTACTTATTTTTTAATTTTATTCTTATCTTTACTGTTTTTAATTTTATTTTCAATCCTCTCTCAGTCTCTCTAATGCCTGTTTAGCTTACTGTTGATTAGTACACTAATGCTCCCTGTTTATACCTTTGAAACTTTCTTGTTTGATTCCTTGTTTTTTTTCCTCCTACTTGTCTATTTGTTTTTCCCTTTTCTTTAACTTCTTGCTTTCCATCTCCTCTCACCCTTCCATTCTAAATATTACCATTGTTATTATTACAATCTAGAAAATACTAAATTGCACACAGTACAGGGAGAGTAACAACACCAAAGACAATGACAGAAAGACAGAAAATATGGGGAAACCAGTTTCCCCAGAACAAAAAATTAGTACAGGAACCAGAGGGGAATGAAGAAAACAGATACTCAGATCCAGACTTCAACAAAATGAAGATAAACTATGCCAAAGAACCCAATGAAGCACAAAAGAATAATTTAAAAGAAGACATACTACAGGTACTCAATGAGAATTTTATAGGGATGATACTGGACATGGTCAACCAAAATGTTCAGGAGACACTCAAGAAATTCCAAGACAACAAAAATAGAGAATTTGAAAAAGCAAAAGGAGAAATAAAGGCAACCATAGAAACACTGTGTAAACACCAAAGTGAAACAGAGAACACGATTAATAAAGAGATAAATGAACTCAGGACAAAAATACACAACATTAAAGAGGAAAACTGCCAGGATATGGAAAACCTCAGAAAAAAGAATGAAACAGAACTGCAAAACAAAACGGAAGGCCAATCCAGCAGAATAGAACAAACAGAAGACAGAATCTCAGAACTTGAAGATGACATGGTAATTAAAGGAAAAACTGAAGAACTATTAACTAAACAACACAAGACCTGTGAAAAGAAAATGCAAGAACTCACTGACTCCATCCAAAGACCAAACTTGAAAATCATGGGCATCAAAGATGGAGAAGAGCTGCAAGTGAAGGGAATGCATAATATATTCAACAAAATAATAATGGAAAATTTTCCAAATCTAGAGAAAGATATTCCCATACAGATGCAAGAGGCCTCCAGTACACCAAACAGACCAGATCAAAATAGAACTACCCCATGACATATCATCATTAAAACAACAAGTTCAGAAACTAGAGAAAGAATCTTGAAGGATGTAAGAGAGAAAAAACAAGTAACATACAAAGGTAAGCCCATGAAAATCAAGCAGACTTCTCAACAGAAACATTAAAAGCAAGAAGAGCATGGAGTGAGATCTTGTGGGCACTGAATGAAAATAACTTCAACCCCAGGATACTCTACCCAGCAAAACTATCATTCAAAATAGATGGAGCAATGAAAGTCTTCCATGATAAGCAGAAACAAAAACAATATGTGACCACAAAGCCAACACTACCAAAAGATTCTGCAAGGGATTCTGCACACAGAAAGTGAAACCCAACTTAACCATGAAAAGACAGGCAGCACCAAACCACAGGAAAAGAAAAAGCAAGACAGTAGAGAGTAACTTCAACTTAGGTACACACAATCAAACCTTCAAACAACTAAGACAACTAAATGACAGGAATCACCACATACCTATCAGTACTAACGCTTAATATTAACGGACTTAATTCATCCATCAATAGGCACTGTTTGATGAAATGGACTAAAAAGGAAGATCCAACAACTTGTTGCTTATAGGAGACCCATCTCACCAACAGAAATAAGCATAGGCTTAGGATGAAAGGCTAGAAGAACATTTACCAAGCCAATGGCCCCTGAAAACAGGCAGGAGTAGCAATACTTATCTCTGACAAAGTAGACTTCAAACCTACATTGATCAAACGAGATAAAGAAGGACATTCCATACTAGTAAAAGGTGAAATAGACCAAAAGGAAATAATAATCATCAACCTGTATGCACCCAATGTCAACGCACCCAATTTCATCAAACATACCCTGAAAGACCTAAAAGCATATATTAATGCCAACACAGTGGTTGTGGGAGACTTTAACACCCCATTATTATCAATAGATTGGTCATCCAAACAAAAAATCAATAAAGAAAT
This sequence comes from Castor canadensis, assembly GCF_047511655.1. Taxonomy (NCBI): domain Eukaryota; kingdom Metazoa; phylum Chordata; class Mammalia; order Rodentia; family Castoridae; genus Castor; species Castor canadensis. The sequence continues at coordinate 71,507,088 of NC_133397.1, read as the reverse complement.
CCAAGATCTAAAATATACAATAGATCAAATGGACCTACTTGATGTCTACAGAACATTTCATCCAACTTCTACACAATATACATTCTTCTCAGCAGCCCATGGAACCTTCTCCAAAATAGAGCATATCCTAGGGCACAAAGCAAGCCTCAGCAAATATAAGAAAATAGAAATTACACCGTGTATGCTATCTGATCACAATGCAGTAAAAGTAGAACTCAACAACAAAAGTAAAGACAAAAATCATGCAAACAGTTGGAAACTAAATAACTCATTACTTAATGAACAATGGATCATCCATGAAATAAAAGAGGAAATTAACAAGTGCCTGGAAGTCAATGAAAATGAAAATTCAACTTACCAGAACATATGGGACACAGCAAAGGCTGTCCGGAGAGGACTGTTTATACCCATGAGTACATATATTAAAAAGACTGAAAGATCCCAAATCAATGACCTAATGATGCATCTCAAACTCCTAGAAAAACAAGAACAAGCAAATCCCAAAACAAATAGAAGGAGAGAAATAATAAAAGTAAGAGCTGAAATAAATGAAAAAGAAACCAAAAATCCATACAAAGAATTAATGAAACAAAAGGTTGGTTCTTTGAAAAAATAAACAAGATCGAAAGACCTCTGGCAAACCTGACTAAAATGAGGAGAGAAAAAACCCAAATTAGTAGAATCAGGAATGCAAAAGGGGAAATAACAAGAAACACCATGGAAGTCCAGGAAATCATCAGAGACTACTTTGAGAACCTATATTCAAATAAATTTGAAAATCTTAAAGAAATGGACAGATTTCTAGATACATATGATCATCCAAAACTGAACCAAGAGGAAATTAATCACCTGAACAGATCTATAACACAAAATGAAATTGAAGCAGCAATCAAGAGTCTCCCCAAAAAGAAAAGTTCAGGACCTGATGGATTTTCTGCTGAATACTTTCAGACCTTTAAAGAAGAACTGATACCAACACTCCTTAAACTGTTCCACAAAATAGAAAGGGAAGGAAAACTGCCAAACACATTTTATGAAGTCAGTATTACACTTATCCCAAAACCAGGCAAAGACACCTCCAAAAAGGAGAACTATAGGCCAATCTCCCTAATGAACATTGACGCAAAAATCCTCAACAAAATAATGGCAAACCAAATTCAAGAGCACATCAAAAGATTATTCACCACGACCAAGTAGGCTTCATCCCAGGAATGCAGGGATGGCTCAACATATGAAAATCAATAAACATAATAAACCACATTAACAGAAGCAAAGACAAAAACCACTTGATCATCTTAATAGATGCAGAAAAAGTCTTCAATAAGATCCAACACCATTTCATGATAAAAGCTCTAAGAAAACTAGGAATAGAAGGAAAGTACCTCTACATTATAAAACCTATATATGACAAACCTACAGCCAGCATTATACTTAATCAAGAAAAACTGAAACCATTCCATCTAAATTCAGGAACTAGACAAGGATGCCCACTATCTCGACTCCTATTCAACATAGTACTGGAATTCCTAGCCAGAGCAATTAGGTAAGAAGAAGGAATAAAGGGAATACAAATAGGTAAAGAAACTGTCAAAATATCCCTATTTACAGAGGACATGATCTTATACCTTAAAGACCCAAAAAACTACTCAGAAGCTTCTAGACGTCATCAATAGCTACAGCAAGGTAGCAGGATATAAAATCAACATAGAAAAATGATTAGCATTTCTATACACTAACAATGAGCAAACTGAAAAAGAATGTAGGAAAACAATTCCATTGACAATAGCTTCAAAAAAAAATCAAATAACTAGGTATAAACCTAACAAAAGATGTGAATAACCTCTACAAGGAAAACTATAAACTTCTGAAGAAAAAGATTGAGGAAACTAGAAAGAGGAGAGCTCTCCCATGCTCATGGATTGGTAGAATCAACATAGTAAAAATGTCTATACTCCCAAAAGTAATCTATATGCTTAATGCAATTCCCATCATAATTCCAATCACATTCATTAAAGAGATTGAAAAATCTACCGTTGAATGCTGGAGGTATCACAATACCTGACTTCAAACTATATTACAAAGCAATAATGATAAAAATAGCATGGTACTGGCACAAAAACAGACATGAAGACTAGTGGAAGAGAATAGAGGACCCAGATATAAAGCCACACAACTATAACCAACTTGTCTTTGACAAGGGAGCTAAAAATACATGATGGAGAAATACCAGCCTCTTCAACAAAAACTGTTGGGAAAACTGGTTAGCAGTCTGAAAAAAATTGAAACTAGATCCATGTGTATCAACCTATACCAATATTAACTCAAAATGGATCAAGGATCTTAATATCTGACCACAAACTGTTAAGTTCATACAGGAAAGAGTAGGAAACACTCTGGAGTTAGTAGGTATAGGTAAGAACTTTCTCAACGAAACCCCAGCAGCACAGTAACTAAGAGATAGTATAGATAAATGGGACCTCATAAAACTAAAAAGCTTCTTTTCATCAAAAGAAATGGTCTCTAAACTGAAGAGAAGACCCACAGAGTGGGAGAAAATATTTGCCAGCTATACATCAGACAAAGAACTGATAACCAGAATATATAGGGAACTTAAAAAACTAAATTCTCCCAAAATTAATGAACCACCAAAGAAATGGGCAAGTGAATTAAACAGATCTTTCTCAAAAGAAGAAATTCAAATGGCCAAAAAACACATGAAAAAATGCTCACCATCTCTAGCAATAAAGGAAATGCAAATTCAAACCACACTAAGATTCCACCTCATCCCTGCTGGAATAGCCATCATTAGCAACACCACAAATAACAGGTGTTGGCAAGGATGTGGGGAAAAAGGAACCCTCTTACACTGTTGGTGGGAATGTAGACTAGTACAACCACTCTGGAAAAAAATTTGGAGGCTACTTAAAAAGCTAAACACTAATCTACCATTTGATCCAGCAATACCACTCTTGGGGATATACCCAAAAGACTGTGACAGAGGTTACTCCAGAGGCACCTGCACACCCATGTTTATTGTAGCACTATTCACAATAGCCAAGTTATGGAAACAGCCAAGATGCTCCACCACTGATGAATGGATTAAGAAAATGTGATATCTATACACAATGGAATTTTATACAGCCATGAAGAAGAACGAAATGTTATCATTCGCTGGTAAATGGATGGAATTGGAGAACATAATTCTGAGTGAGGTTAGCCTGGCCCAAAAGACCAAAAATCATATGTTCTCCCTCATATGTTGACATTAGATCAAGGGCAAACACAACAAGAGAATTGGACTTTGAGCACATGATAAAAGTGAGAGCACACAAGGGAGGTATGAGGATAGGTAAGACACCTAAAAAATTATCCAGCATTTGTTGTCCTTAACACAGAGAAATTAAAGCAGATACCTTAAAAGCAACTAAGGCCAATAGGAGAAGGGGACCAGGAACTAGAGAAAAGGTGAGATCAAAAAGAATTAACCTAGAAGGTAACACACATGCACAGGAAATCAATGTGAGTTAACTCCCTGTATAACTATCCTTATCTCAACTAGCAAAAACCCTTGTTCCTTCCTATTATTGCTTATACTCTCTCATCAACAAAATTAGTGATAAGGGCAAAATAGTTTCTGCTGGGTATTGAGGGGGTCGGGGGGAGGAAGAGGGTAGAGTGGGTGGTAAGGGAGGGGGTGGGGGCAGGGGGGAGAAATGACCCTAGCCTTGTATGCACATATTGCACATATGAATAATAAAACAATAAATAAAACAAAAGAACTTATAGCTATAAATGTTTACCCTAGCCTGGCCTTTACTGTTTCCCACAGATTCTGCTAGGTTGTATTTTCATTTTCATTGGATTGTAGGAACTTTTTGATTTCTTCCTTTATTACTTTAGTCACTCCTTGGTTTTTCAGCAATGTACTGTTCAGTGTCCATGTGTTTGAATATTTTCTGCAGTTTCTTTTGTTGTTGAGATCTAGTTTCATTCAGTTGTGATCTGATATTATGCAGGCAGTAATTTCAATTTTCTTGAATTTGTTGAGACTTGCTTTGTGTCCTAAAATATGATCTATTTTGGAGGAAATTCCAGGAGCTGCAGAAAAGAATGTTTATTGCAAGTTGTTGGGTGAAATACTCTGTAGATATCAACCATGTATATTTGGTCTAATATGGGGAGTAGTTCTGAAGGTTTTTTGTTAATATTTTGTCTGTATGACCTATCAATTGGTAACAATTGGACATTCAGTTACCCCATTATTGCTGTGTTAGCATCTATCTATGCTTTTAAGGCCATTAAAGTGTTTTTAATAGATTGGTGCCCCAGTGTTTAGTGCATATATGTTAAATAATGATATTTCCTCCTGATGAATTGTACCTTTCATTAATATGAAGTGACTTTCCTTATCTCTGATTGATTTTATCCTGAAGTCTCCTTTGTTAGATATGAGTATGACTATTCCTGCCTTCTTATGGGGTCCCGTTGCTTGGAAAACTTTTTTCGATCATTTGACTCTAAACCAGTGTTTATTTTTTTGAGTGAGATGAATCTCTTGTAAGCAACATGTGGTTGGATCTTTTTTTAACCCAATTTGCTATTCTATCTCTTTGATTGGGGCACTGAAGCCATTTACATTCAGTGTTAAAATTGAGAAGTACCTGTTGTTTCTAGTAATTTTTATTCCTCTGTTGTTTAGTTTTACCTATTCTTTGTTTACTGGTTTGCTTGCTCAAAAGGGTTTATTCTTTGTTGAGGCTTCCTGTCTCACTCTAGTTTCTTCTTCTATATGTAAAAATCCTTTAAGTATCTTCTGTATTGCTGCCTTGGTAGTTGCAAATTCCTTCAGCTTATTTTTCCTTGTTGTGGAAGATTTTAATTTCTCTTACAATTAGGAAGGGTAGTTTTTTCTGGGTAAACTAGTCTAGGTTGACAGTTGTTTTCTTTCAGGGCCTAAATTATGTCTTTCCATGACCTTCTTTCATTAAGGTTTGAGTTGAAAATCTGCTGTTGTTCTAATGGGTATGCCTTTATATGTGATTTATCTTTTCTCTTTTGCAGCTTTCAGAATTCTTTCCTTGTTCTCCGTGCTGAGTGTTTTGATTATGATGTGTGGGGGTTTTTCTCTTTTGGCCTTGATTGTTTGGTGTTCTGTAAGTTTCCTGTACCTGGGTGACTCTCTCTTTCTCAAGGTTAGGGAAGTTTTCAGCTATTTTTCTATTGAATAGGTTGTCAATGCTTTAGTTTGTATCTACTCTCCTTCTTCTACATATATGATTCATGGGTTTGGCCTTTTCTTGGTGTCCTAGATGTCTTGCATATTCCATTAACATTTTTGTAGCATTCTTTCATGTTCTTTACTGTTTGGTCTAATTCCTCTACTTTGTCTTCTGTTCCTGATATTCTATTTTCAACTTGTTCCACACTCTTTGCCAACCTTTTGAGTGAGATATTTATTTGGGATATTGAGCTGTTAATTTTGGATTGAGTTTTTTTCATGGTTTGATATCTTTATTGATTTCCACTTTCATATCTTGGATAGTCTTCTTGATTTCATTCATCTGTTTCTTTGTATTCTCTTTGAGCTCATTTAATTGTTCATTCATGTCCTCTTTTAGGTCAAATACTAACTTTTCTGTTACTTCTTTGTGGTCTTTAATCATTTTTAAATATTTTTTTTAATTCATTATTTGATTGCTCTTCCTCTGTGAGGTGCTTAGATCCTTAGTGGTGGAACTGGCTTTTGATGGAGAGCAGTTGTCTTGCTGTTTCATAATGCATTGAGATTTATGTACCTGGAGTTGCTTTTGTTTAGGGTTTTAATCCCTGTGCTCCTTTAATTGGGATTTTGAGTTTTTTCTCCTGGAGCTCCAGCAGTAATCCTCAGAGAGGGGCATGCTGGATATGTTGCCTTTTGCAGGGTTGTTTTTGTGTTGCAAATTACCTCTTTTCTCCCTTCAGCAGCAGGCTGGAGTTTCTTCTCTTTGATGGGAAGCAGGGGCTCTCCTGCAGTCATAGTGGGGAGCTCTGGGTCTCTGTGCACTGTGGGGTGGCAGGCCTCCTAGCACCAGCAGAGTAGCTGGTTGAAATACTCAGTGGAGGAGCTGGGATTACAGTTTTTGGACAGGAGAGACAGGGCTCTCCTGCAGGGGGGTTCAGTGTAAAGCCCTGGGCTTCTGTGTACCTAGGGGAAACAGGGCTTCTGGTGCTGCATGCAGAGTAGCAAGTTACAGCTTTCCTCCTCTCAGCAGGGAATCTGGTATTCTTTCTCTTTGATGGAAGAGTGAGGGTTCTCTTCCTGTCAGAGGCAGTAGGGAGTGCTGGGCCTCTGTGTTCTGTGGGGAAGGAAGTCTGCTGAGGCCAGCAGAATAGCAAAGGGTGGACCCTAGGGTTCACTTAGGTGTATGGTAGTGGGCTCCTGGCACTGAGTAACAAATTGAGGGTACCCATGAGGCTGCAAAGCTAGTTGGTGCCCACAAGGCAGTGGAGGCCCTGGGGTCTACTTATGTTGGGCCATGGGCTTCCAGGAGCCATGGCAGCTGCTGCAGGCATGGGAACCCAAGTCTGCAGTAAGTGAGAGCTCTGAAGCCTGCTTGCTGGTGCCCAGCTACCAGAAACCACTGCAATTGCTGCAGGCATGGGGGAACAAAGCATCAGGCAGTGGGAATTCTGGGGCCTACTTTCCAGGTATGGGCTCCAGGAGAGCAGTACATTAGCACTGCATGCATGGGAGAACCAAGCATTCAGGTAGCAGGAGTCCTAGAGCCTATTTACCAGCACAGGCTACCAGGAGAAATGGTAGCTGCTTCTGACTCATGAGAACCAAGCCTGCAGGCAGCAGGAATTCTGGGACCTTATTGCAAACCTGGGCTTCCAGGATCACAGTCCAGTGGTACTGCTGCTGTCACAGGAACCAAGTCTGCAGGCAGTGAGAGCCTGGGATCTGCTTGCTGGCACCAACTACTAGGAGCTATGGCAGCTGCTGCCAGTTTGGGGAAACCAAGCCTTCAGATGATAGGAGTTCTGGGACCTGATTGCTGGCACAGGTTTCCAGGAACACAGTCCAATAGTGCTTCTGCTGGCATGGAGGAACCAAACCTGTAGGCAGCAGGAATCCTGGTGCTTGCTTATTGGGCACCAATTACTTCACAGCAGCTGCTGCTGGTTTGGGGGAACCAAACCTGCAGGTAGAGGGAATTCTGGGGCTTGATTGCAAGGGCTTCAGGGAGCACAATTTAGTGATACTGCTGCCAGCTTGGGAGAACCTGGATTGCAGGCAGAGGGAGTTCTGGGATCTGACTGCCTCATGGGCTTCAGGGAGCACAGTACAGTAGCACTGCTGCCCACTCAGGGGAACCAAGCCTGCTGGCTAGCACCTTGTTGCCTGTGTAGCACCAGGAACTGTGGGTCCTGCTTACATAGGGGTGATGGTTTCCCTGGAGTTTCAGGGTGAAGGTAGCAGGTTGTATATTAGGGGGGAGCATGGAGCTCTGAGTTCCTGTGTGTGCAGGAAAGCAGGACTTACTACAGAGCATACCAAATAATGGAGCCTGGGGCAGCATTGCAACTTCAGGGGAGGGGAATTGGGAGTGTTGAATGGTGAGTCATTCTTCCCATTCTTCATGTTCTTCACGTTCTTCCTGTTCAAGTCAGTTGATTCTCTATTTGTGGATTCAGAGAGGGCTTTGCTTCTTGCTGGTTATAGGACTCTGTGGGTACTTTTGGGGTCCTCTGATCTTCCTTTTTCAGGGTGGTTAGTCACCACTGGGATATATGGATGTCAACAATCCACAATCTTCAACATCAGCAGTCTTGAGTGATGTTGAAAGTAGTTTCCTTTGATAAAATGTGATGATGAGGACACTCTGTGATTTTGCTCCCCAAAGCCCATAACACTAGTCTAATCATGAAAAACAATTTTGCAAAATATCTCCCAAATGTCAAGGTCATTAAAAATGCTATGTCTCTAAAACTGTTGAAGCCAAGAGAAACCTAACAAGACATGATGACAATCTATCATGGGTCTCCTGGATGGCATCCTGGAACAAAAACATAATAGAGAAAAATGGCTATGGGCATATTGGAACTTTCTTATTCTTCTAAGTGTTTTTCTAAATGTAGAACTATTCCAAAAAGTAAGGATAATTTTAAGGATTAGTATCACGGCTCATGGCTCAAGTGGTAGAGTGCCTGCCTAGCAGGTCCCACCAAATTATATATAATATATATATATGTACATTTATATCTATATATAAATGAAAAAAGTAAAAAAAGTATTATACTGGATACAGCTATAAGACAAAGTAGGAATCAGATAACATATGTCTTTGTAATCCGTGAAAAGACATTTGAGACTCCTTCCCAGTGCAATGGGAAGCTATTGGTAATTTATTTCTTTTTTAGCATCTTTTTTTTTCTTTATTCATTTGCTACTGGTAATTTAAACCTCATGCACATTATCCCACTTATGATTTTAAAAAGTTCTAGCAGTTGTACTGCAACGTGGAGTAAGGTTAGTGGATGGCTATAAATTTCAGCAACCAGATGGAGAAAAGCAGTTTGTAGGTTAATGCCATGAACTGCAAAAGAGCTGAGAATGATAGAAAATGGAGGGGAAGTAATGACCTGGAAATGATTCCTACTTCCTAATATGAGAGTCCTAAGATGTAAGGAAGATGTGAAATTTCCTCTTGAGTGGGGATGTAATCAGAAGGCAGTTAAATTTTTGTTTAGTTGATTAGATGAATATTAAATAGTAAGGGAGAGAGAAATATTATATAGCATTTATATATACATGTGAACATAGGGGGAAATAGAAGAGGAAATGTTGTGTTGAGGTCAGCAAACCAGATAAGGGTTGATACATGAGATTCCAGGGATAAATGAATATCCCAACCAAACTGCAGTAATCAAGGGAAATAAAAGAGAAATCATACTGAAGTTGCAGACACAAATAGTGTAATACAAACTGATAAAAAAGAAAAAAAATTACACTGAAAATAAAAAAGTTAAGAAAGGAAATATACAACTTATTTTGTGATTAGTATTTTTGCCATTTCAACTTTTTAGTCTTTTCTCTCTGTGTAATCTGTAAATTTCAAGTAAATGACATGAGTTTATATTTTTAGAAAAATTGCATGGTCTTAACAAATTTTCTATGTCCTGCTAGTTGTTTAAGATTAAGTTATAAAAGTAGTCAAAGCTTATTTCTACCAGGCCATTCTTGAATTAATAGGCCTTTTCTGGGAATAAAATAATATTTTAGAAGAAAAGTCAATGTGATTATCTGAAGTCTATCATTTTCCTGAATAACTATTTATTTCTTCTGTAATACATGCTTCTCTGAATTCACACAATCATCTGAATTCACACAAACGAAGCTTAAGAATTTAATATGCTTAATTGTTACAGACAAGGAGGTAAGGATATAGTTGACTGAAGTACTTTTCTCACAAAATTAGTTTATCTTTGATTATACAAATACTTCTTTCAAAGTATTCAAATTACTTGATCCATAACTGTATATGAATAACATTCCTTCTGCATTGTACCTCTCTTCAGAGTGTAAATGAGAGAGTACCAAGAATTTTATAGAACTCGAAACATGTTCTAATTATCTGATTAAGAAATGAGCAATATAAACTGTACAACATTATTATTGGGCACAGAAGATCCCAGATGTTTGTGAAAATGAAAAAATAATCATAATAGGAAACTAAACACCAATAAAATATATAAGGACAATGAATATCCATGATTACTAAGATCCCTATAGCACAATGACCACCCATCTCCAAATCTAACATTGCCAAGAACAGAGTATTTACTGTTATCCTTCTACCTCAAAAATAGAAGAAAAAAATTTTCAATGAAATTGAGAAATAGAATTAAAACTATCCAACAGTGGAATAGACTATTTTTACCAATAGGGAGGCTCCCATCTTAAAAATGATGAAGTCCACACGATCATCTATTGGCTAGAACAAAGATAAGCTTTCACAGGCTGATAGATATGTCTTCCACTGCCTCTTTACTATTAATAATTTGAAACAATAATTTAATTACAGATGAACAGCCAGTTTGGGTGCTTTTCCTAGTTTCAAGGATCAGTTTAATAGATGATTGACACTTTGATTTAGGGTCAGCACAAAATATGTCCAATGTTCCTCTCTTTCACCTGAACTTAGAAGAGTATATGTTGAAGATTTGCTTTGAGCTTGGTTCCTCTGGAATTCATGCAGCTTCAAATCAATGCCTATCTGTTATAAGTTCAACTTAAACAGGACTGCCACTGACAGCTAAAAGGAAGAAAAAGCCTCCATGTTTAACTCTAGTGTACCTCCCACCCCAGCTGCCATTCTGCTGTTTCTATGGAAACATTCCCCAGCCAGCAGTGTGCTGTACTATGAGTGAAGGAGAAGGCATGTTCCTTTCATCATCACATCTCCTAGAGTGCAGCCACTTCCGTAAAATCAAAGAGTGTGGTGAACACAATTCTTTATTCTGACAGATAAATTGTTCAGGAGAAGGGTGGGTTCTCTTCAGAAATTGTATAGTGCTGCTCTCTCTTTTATTTTCTTTCACATTTAAACATATCCTCCATATTGATTTATATAGGATTGTAGAAATAAGGAAAAGAGCAATCCAGATTTATGAAGTACCTACTATGCACTACACACCTTTTGGAACATTAATTTTAACATTTCTTAGAGAGGAAACGGTGATTTAAAACCAACATGCTTTGCTCAAGGTGGTGCTACATTCAAACTGGAAAAAGTAAGATTAAAGTTCATTGATTACAAAGTTCAGTATGCTTTTTATGCCCTAGTACATGTGATGATCTCTGGGTAGCAGGCAGGCAGAGTGGAGAAAAGAGAATGAATTCAGGACCCCAAAATTTTAATCAATGAGAGAGGATCAGGGAAGGGGCAGAGGGTAATAATGGGGTGTTTTGGGAATGGACATGGAAGCTGATAACAGCTTTAAATATTTTCAATCCAGAGTCTGTTAGTAATAAATTTCAAACATAGGTGGTATGTATGAGGACTACAAATGGTTAGATGATAGTGATCAAGATGAGATTTTGAAATTCACTTTATGATCTATAGGGAATACTTCAGTCTACCAATTATCATTCACTCTGGAGAATAATAGAGGGATACTGATTAAAATGCAGTATTTTGCTGATAGTAAGCACTGTTCACCCTCCAGAAAAGAATCTTGGGAGAAGTCTGAATTAGTACATGTCTGTAGCATGAAACCAACCTAAGGCTTTCTCTATCATATCAAATCAAAATAATGCTATCAACTCACTGAAATTTTCTAAGAGAAGAAAGTGGGGTTTAGGTAAATCAGACAAACCAATGTCTTCTTTTGGCTGCTAACTTGAGATATAGAAATCCTAGGTCACAATCAATCCTTTCTCATTATTATTGAGGTCTTTGTACATGGTGAATCTCTTATCTGGAAAATGAAGCAACAAGTTGACCCACCTTGTTGCTTGGGATCTAGATTTCTGATGCCCATTGAATTGCTGATACTCTACAAGGAACCTCAGCATTCTATTTGACACAATAATTATACCATAATTACTATTGACTTCTCATGCTTACACAGTAAAAATTCTACTTCTAATGTATTCTGTACATCTTTGACTGTATATAAAAATGTGTCCTCAACCCCACCACTGTCCTCCCTTCACAGTAAATATTTAAATTGTTCTTCCTGTTTACCAAATATGCACATTAGACCCTTACCAAGCTAGATTATACAGGTGTTGAGACCAGAACATTGTCTCATTCACCTTTATGTTCTTATATCTAACAAAGAGGACCAAATGGATTTATGCTTGTGAACTGAGTTATAACATCCATGTCACTGAGTCCTTATTGTCCACTGGATATGCATAAAGTGTAATCCTTATACAACATGATGACTTTTGAAGTATATAAGTAAATTTAAAATGTTTACCATATTAATATTTCTTAAGATTTTTAGTCCAAACATCTCCTATTAACTTACTCACTTCTCTCATGGCAGAGTTTTGACTTTGTGTATCATGTTATGGTATTATTTTTTAGTGTTATGCTAAAAATATTGTACCCTTATAAGATGGGCTACCAATAAAATCTTTTTCTAATAAATGTGTTTGGACCTTCTATTTATGAGTAGTTATTTTTCATTGGCAGGTTAAAAATTTGAAATTTTTGATGGGAAGTCATGTACTATTTCTTTCATTTTGTCCTAATGAACCATTTTCTTATAGATTTCAAATTTCTTCTCCCATAAGACAGCTTTATCATATTTTGGTCTCTGTGTCTTCCCTTTATTCAGTTTCTAGTTTCTCAGTTCCAAAAAGCATCATTCATCCCCAAAAGCTGTTCTGCATGAATTTGTCAAGTCTAGTCAATGCCAGTTCTTTATCATTTGTTCTGTCCTGATTATATACTCCAAGCAAGAGGGAAAGCAATATTCACCTAAGAAATTTTGTTTAATTATTCAGTTTTGCATTTAAGGTTTGCCAACTCTTTCTGTAACCTATTTTTCTACCCTATACTCTAAATAATCAAATCGCCATGTGCCCATACTCTAGTCCAAAGTGCTCTCCTTTCTTCCAAGTGTATATACTTGTATCAACTTGCTATGCACATAAACATTGATTTGACAACAAAACTGAATATGCTTGATTTAAATACTTTCTTATTTTTGTATGTTTTTGCTTTTTAGTACTTCTGATGGGATATATATATATATATACATATGTATGCATACATATATAAACACATATATATATTCTATCAAATATGCATACATATGTACATATTCTAGAATGATTGGTTATTAATGTTCTCACCTATATCAAGAATTTCTGGGTGATAAAGCCTCATTATTTTTTTTATTTGCTAAAATTCTGTCTTATTTACCTAATATTGAAAGAAAGAGTCCTATGTGTACAGCTTACATATACATTTATGAGCTACAATAAGTTTGGATCAGAAGTTTGGGCCATGGCTTAACTGGGTCCCTTTGGTCAGTGTTTCTCAAAGGTACAATCTAAACATTTGTTGAACCCACAGTCAACTCAAGATTCAACTGAATAAGTATTTGCTTTCAAGACCTCCTGAGTGATGTGAAATTTGATTTGTCAAGGGATGTTATACTAGAAGGTACCCTCAGGTATTTGCAATGTAGAGTTCTTCAACATGACAACTTGTTTACCAGAATGAAGGACAAAAAGACACTAAGAGAGAGATAGTGCTTGCAAGTTGATATCTTCTGTAATCTAATCACACAAATGACAAGTCACTGACTTTGCTATGGTCTGTTGGTTAAATATGAGTCACGTGGTCCAGACCACACACAAAAGAAATGGATTAAAAATCAGAAGATGGTTATCATTGTGGAATGTTGTAAAAGACTTGTCTATCACAAAGTCTGGGTTGGGATCACAAATTTGGGTAGGGGAGGGGAAATGAAAGAGAGCAGTGGAGCGGGTGACTTCAACTATGATATATTTGATAAATTGAAAGAACCTCTATAAATGCTGCAATGTACCCCCAACCCAGCACAATAATAATAAAAAATAATAATAAAATAAAGTTAGAGATAAAAAGGAATTAGGATAAGTTAGTACTGTTAAATATATGTGTGCTGAATTGAATTGATATACTATTTGCATAGATCTAGTGACATTTTAAATATGAAACTTCCAAGGTCATTCTCATTTTTTAAAGAATATGCTTACAGGTAAATAAACCTTAAACTTGAAATACTAGTGAGTTATACACTTAACAATCTTAAATTTGTTTCCACCAATTTTTCTAACCATACTTAAATTCCCACATCTTAATCTTGATAGTCAGTGATTTCTACCACTAGTGTAAACAAGATCATAAAAACAATATCTGTGGCATATCCTTTCTTGACCCATTCTTGTTGGTATTATCATTTCTGATTACTCCTTAACAGGTTCAATTTCTAGGGATGTATTTGCTTTAATGAAATGGCTTTGAACTCAAATTAAATTGGAATTCAGTGATAATAACAACACAGTAGAGAATTTTCTCATTAAGGATTCTCATCCTAATATGAACTCCTGCTTCTTTCAATTTGTATACAACTGCTTCCTATGCTAACTTAAATTAGAACTTGTTACAGGCATTATAAAATGTTTGCTTCTTGTACATCTGAATATCTTGGAAGTCATAAAATGATTATTAGGTTTTAATGACCTACTACCTACTTGGAATTTCTACATCTACTGCTTCACGTTCACCTTACTAAGTCACTTAACCTCTATTTCTTTTTCTGTCTCAAGTTCTTGACTCATTCCTGATATTCAAGGATTCTAAGGAGTTCTATAATGCAAAATTAATAATTTAGTTTTAAATATAATAACTTAGGATCCTACTTCACACTGACTGGATTCAAATATCATTGTCAAGTTCTTTGGGGGGATTTTTGGATTTTTTTTTTTTCTCTCTCATGGAGATTCCACTTTGGAAGCCAAACCCTTTCTTTCTTTTTTTTAATTTCTTTTATTCATAGTGCATACAATGTTTGGGTCATTTCTCCCCCCTGCCCCTCACCCCCTCCCTTTTCCCCCACCCCCTCCCTCTTCCCCCCCTACCCTCTCACTACCAGGCAGAAACTATTTTGCCCTCATCTCTAATTTTGTTGAAGAGAGAGTATAAACAATAATAGGAAGGACCAAGGGTTTTTTGCTAGTTGAGATAAGGATAGCTATGCAGGGAGTTGACTTGCATTGCTTTCCTGTACATATGTGTTACATTCTAAATTAATTCTTTTTGAAATAACCTTTTCTCAATGGCTGGATTTCTTCTAATGAATATTAGTTTTCCTATGTGTAAGTTCACAGTGTGAATTCCCCTCTTACTTTTAAATGTCCTTTTTTTGAGTAAGTACCAAACTTTCTTGGCAAGAACAATTCCCCAAATATAGTTACACATTTGTATCCTTGATGATTTATTGATTTATAACTTAGCAAGTTCATACTTCATTTCAATTATTTTAGTGCATATTATACTTCCTCAAAGCAATAGAATCTTTTGCTTCCAATTTCAGTTATCTTACCTTAGGTTATATCTTAATTCAAATTTTCAAACTTTCTTTTCAAATTCTACCTATTCAAGCTTCTGCTTGCAGTCAACATTGGAGACTAGACATAGTCTCAGGCCTTTTATATTTTTGTAACTTTTGTAAAGAATTAGCTGGCTATTTATTTCTGGGCTCTGGTCTATATTTCTGCTTTAGTGCAGCACTATGCTGTTTTGCTTGGTATGGTTCTATAGTATGTTTGAAATGAGGTATTGTGGTGCCTCTTGATTTGCTCTTTTTGCTCAAGGTTACTTTTGTTATTTTGAGTCTCCTGTGCTTCCAAATGATTGCTTTTATTTAGTTCTGTGATGAATGCCATTAGTATTTTCATGGGGATTGTGCTGAATCTATAGTTTGCTTTGGATGTTGTGAACATTTTAATGGTAATAATTTCTCCACTCCATGAACATATGTTGAAGAAAAGGAAGACTCTTTAATAAAATTTCTAGTAAAACTGTGTTGAACATGTACAAGACTGAAACTAGATCCTTGTTTCTCACCTGTACCAAAATATACTCAAAATGGGTTAAAGATCTTAATGTTCAGCCTGAATCTCTAAAATTACTGCAGGAAAATAAAAGGGAACGCTTCAAGATAATGATACAGGCAATGATTGTTCTGGATAGAAATCTAAAAGCATAGGAAACAAAAGCAAAAATTGACAAGTAGGATTATATTACACTAAAAAGCTTCTACACTACACAGCAGAGGAAACAGAAAACACAGTGAAGAGACAACCTGCAGAATGGGAAATATCTTCCAGCTCTTCATGTGACACTAGGTTAATACCCTGACTACATAAAGAACTCATTACTATGGAATGTTCAAAATTGATTGTAAATTAGTTTAGTAAGCAAATGTGAGGAGACAAGGTTAAACAGAGAAGACTTTATTGTAGTTCATTGCAGATTTAGGTATCTTTTAAAGCAGGTACCATTCCAGATGACTATATGAAGAGGGAGAGGCCAAGATTTGGCTCCTACAAAAAAAAAAGAAGAAGAGAATTCTGCTCTTGTTTGCTATGTGAAAATGTTGTGGTCTGCTGATTTGGCAAAATTCAAAATCCTATTTTCAAGCAAAAGAAATATATCTCAGCTTGGTGGAGATTTTATGGTATAGCACACTTCTAGGTGTCAACTGGTAAGATGTATAGAAAGATAGCTTTATTTCATTTTTAAACTGGAAGAAAATAAAATAAAATAAATCACAATTTAAATGGTTCTGCGGGAAAAAAAGAATTCAAGAAAATTATCAGCATAAAACACGGTCTAATTTATAACAGAGTAAATTATCTGAATAGATAGTTGTCAAAGGAAGAATTAAAAATTTTGCATTAAATATATGCAAAGTGATCAATATTGTTATCCATAACAGAAATATAAATCCAACCCACAATGGGATCACTCTTAGGCAAATTAGAGTGGTTATTATTTTTAAAATGCTATAGAGAAAAAAAAACACATATACTGCTGGTGATAATGTAAATTAGTATAGCCACTGTGGAAAATAATATAGAAGTTCCTCAGAAAACTAGAAATAAAAACACATTATGGTCCAACTGCCCCACTTCTGGCTGTATGTTCAAAGGAAATGAAGTCAGCATACAAAAGAAATACCTGCAAACCCATGTTTTTGACAGTACTGTAAGCAATAGCTAAGATATGGAATCATGCTCAAGAAATGGATGGGGCCAAGACTGGTGGTACAAGTCTGTAATCCTAGCTACTCAGGAGACAGAGATCAAGATGATTATGATTCAAGGCCAGCCTAGGAAAAATTAGTGAGACCCTATCTCAACCAACAAGCTGGACACAGGGCATGTGGTCTCACCTGCACAGGAAGCATAGGTAGGAGGATTGCCATCCAAGCCTGGCCCTTGGCACAAACACAAGACCCTATCTGAGAAATAACTAAAAGCAAAATAAAAGGACTGAGGGGCATTGCTCAAGTAGTAGAGTACCTGCCTAGCAAGCACTACACCTTGAATTCAAACCCCAGTAGCATAAAGAAAAAATAAGAGAAATGAATACATAAAGAATATAGTGTGTATGTATGTATATGCACACACATATATGTACACACATACACACATGTATATGTACATATATATAGAGAGAGAGAGTTATTATTATAAAGAAAACTGAAATCCTGTCATTTGCAGCAGAACAGACGGTACTGGAAGACATCAAATTAAGCAAAGTAAGCAAGATACAGAAAAATAGGCATTGCACGTTCTTTCTCATATTTGAAAACTAAGAAAGTAGAGTTTAAAAAGTTAAGTAAACCTAAAGAAGAAGAAACTAAGGCCTGAGTGGAGTGCAGGGGCGCAAAAGAAGGAGCAAAGGAAGTAGGGCAGATGGACGTGATCATGTCACAATGTATGCATATATGGAAAATCACAATAAGTTAATCTGTATAATAAAATAAAAACTCAACCCTTTGTCCTAAGACAATGAGAACCCATTCTCACACTATACCAACTACCAGTTGGAGAAGTCAAGCACAATTTGTATATTAAAGTCTAGTTCTGAACTGCCTGTGGTTGACCAAAGCCTTTGGTACTGTATTTCTTACTTAAAGGTTGTGTTCAGTTTTACATCATGGGCAAATCAAATAATAGTAATTAATTAAGATTTATTTTATTTTTTTGTATTTTGTTAAATCTACATGTAAGTGGTTGTGTTGATATTATTTCAGAAACTCAAAGGAAGCAGAGCTGAAGTCTGGAAGAGTTTCTTGAATTTATTGTCATTGTGTCAAGATAACTGCTCTGACTGTAGTCATCACAGGAAGAAGAAAGGCCTGGATTGCACATACATTTGCCAAATAGCAATTCTTCTCTTTCTTCTTCAGGAAGAGAACTCTGCCTTTATGGGGCTAAATAATGTGTCCAATTTAAAAATAAATATACAAGCAAACAAACCAATAAGGAAATGAAAATAAAACAATAATAGCCCTATGTTTCCTATACTCTCTTCAGTTAGGTTTTGTGATGGAATGCAGTTTAACTCATTAGTTATCTGTAAAATCAATGGGTGGTTGGAAATTTTCAGAAAGTGTTGAAAGTATATCCTTTCATTGTTTTCTCCTATTATTCTTTTCTAACCAAAAACATTGATATAAAAATCTGAATTCCAGATAGAGCTAATGCTCAGAGGATACATCTCCATGAAACTTTACTGTTGACTTATGCCCTGAATCCTTTTCAATTGGCCAGGAATCCATTCTTCTTGGTTCATGTTCATGCCTTACTAGTGGTTAAAATTACTGAACATCACTGCAGGCTTCTGCTACATCTTTTGAATATTGACCAGATTTCCTGAGAATTGAAGTCTGTTGTTATAAACCTGAGTCATCACACTAATCTTATGCTACATACTTCCCAAGTATTTTGTTATCTAAAAGACATTTTTTCTTGTTGATGTCTGTGGTGTTTTTGTCTACTATTGCTTCAATGTTAATTTACTAATTGAGGTATCTACTTGAAGATTGTCTTATAGTCTCTTTACAGAACTCCTTGGCAATACAGAGTTATTTAATATAATTATGCCTTACCCTTTCAGCCTAGAGCCTTTGTTCAATTTTTTAGCTTTGTCAACTTATTTCTGCATTGGTCAAAATATTTTATTTTGATATTTTCTTCATATGAAAAACTTTTCCTACCATAAAGCGTCTTCTAGTGAAATTCTAACAGTTTTTGGATTAAACAATTGATACACTGAAGGGAAATTACATCTTATTCAATAATCTGCTATTGGAACATCTGGCATATATTATTTTTAAATTTTTCTGATGTCTAATACATTTATAGTTTGGAAGGAATGGCTTTCTTTTTCATGAATCAGGGTCTTCCAATATTTATTTTCTCATGGTATGTAGCTTAATTATGTCTCTCATTGGCCAGCTATTTTGGGAGGCTGTGGAAACTTTGGTACTAAATTAACTAGTGTTTTATTTAATAGTGCTCCACATAATTTTCATTATATTTCTACAGCTTCTACCTTCTTGACCCTCAATCCTAATTATGTATGTTATGTTTTAGATGTAAAGTTTCCCACTCCAGCCTCCCCCCAAAAAAGGCTCATGTGTTAAATACTTGGTACCCAGCCAGTGCAAGGTTCATAGGTATAGTATTCGGGAAGTTATTAGACCATTTAGGAATCTGTATTGGTTAATGGAGTTACATTTTTTATATACACTGGAATTTTATTTTATTTTCTTTGTTGTTTTGGGTGGGGACACAGTGTGGCATTTACAAAAGTTCTTATAATATATCAAATACGTCATACTTGAGTTTACTTCCTCCACCATTCTTCTTTACTTCCCCCTCCCAATTCCTGGAACAGTTTCAACAGTTATTTTCCCATTTACATACATGTGTACACAGTATTAGTACCATATTCACCTTCCCATTCCTTTTCCCCACATCCTCCCCCCTCCCACTGGTCCCAACACCCCCAAACAGAGCCTAGTCCTCCTCCTTGTTCTCTGATTTTGCAAAAGGAAAAAATGACATTTTGTTTGTTTGCAATAGCTGCACAGGGAGTTTCCTTGTGTCATTTCCATGTATGTATATATATATATTATAATCTGAATGGTTCATCTCCTCCATTTTTCTTCTTTCTACCATAATCCCCTTCATATGTTGGTTTCAACAGGTTTAAAAATTCTCTATTTATTCTATATATAAACCATATTCACCTTCTTAACTTCCTTCTTTCAACCTCCCCCTCTTGTATGTGACCTCCCCTTAGGGTCACCTGTTTTTCATAATATTACTGCATTTGTATTATGTCTATATACCACATATGAGAGAAAAAGTAAGACTTTTAGCCTTCTGAACCTGGTTAACTTCACTTAAGATGATATTTTCCAGTTTCATCCATTTACCTGCAAATAACAAATTTTCATTCTTTGTGGTGTAATAAAATTCCATTGTACATAAGTACCACATTTTTAATGCATTCATCAGTAGTTAGGTATCTTGGCTTTTTATGGCGAATAATGCTCCAATAAACATGGGTGTGCAGGTGTCTTTATTGCAACATGATTTACATTCCTTTGGCTATCCCTAGGAGTAGAATTGCTGGATCATGTGACAGTTTTATTTTCAGTGTTTTGAGGAGCCTCAATGCTGCTTTCCATAGAGGTTGTACTCAATTACATTCCTACTAGCAGTATATGAGGGTTCCTTTTTCCCTACATCCTTGCCAAGAATCGTTGTGTTCTTTCTGTTAACCATTCTAAAAGGAGTGGAGTGGAATCTTAACATGGCTTGATTTTCATTTACTTTATGGCCAGAGATGTTGACCATTTCTTTATGTGATTATTGACCGTTCGGACTTCTTCTTTTGAAAAAGCTCCATTCAATTCATTTGTTGATTTCTACATTGGGTCATTGATTTTTTGGAAAATTAAGTTTTCAGCTCCCTGTGTATTCTGATTATTAATCCATTGTCAAATGCATAGCTGGCAAATATTTTCTCCAATTCAAATTACATATGAATAAACTTAATAGATGATGTGAAAGACCTCTACAAAGAAAATTATAAACCATCGAAGAAAGAAACAGAAGAAGAAGAAAACAGAAGTTGGAATGATCTCCCATGCTCATGAATTGATAAAATCAATATTGGATTTACATTTTGATCACAATATTGGGAGGTGGTAGAAACTTTCAAAGGTGGGGCCTAGTTAGAGGAAGTAGGTGACTACAGGTATGTTCTCAGGTGCTAATATTATTTCCTGGTCCCCTTCCTCACTGCTTCTCCACTTCCCAGCTGCCATGAGAAGGCAACCGCCTCTTTCACATGCTCCTTTCACCATCATCTTCTGCCTCGCTATGGACCATGAAATGGAGCCTGTTGATCACAGACTAAAACCTCTGAAACTGAACTGAAGTATATTATTCCCCCTTTAAAATGTTTTCTCTCAGGTATGTTTCACAGAGACGAAAAGTCTGACTAACAGAATGTATATCCCTGAAAAATATCCTCCAAAATTTTTCTGACTGAAATTTATTCCTCTTCCAGTCTGTTTTCCATTCAACTGGATAGGATATTTGACTTACACATAAATCAAATCACTCTTTCCTTTGTTTAATGGGACACTACAAGTGGGACTGCCAAAGGATGTTGTCTGTGTGTGCACTTTCCATCATCTACATGAACTTTTCTTTTCTCCATTTCTTCAATGGCTTCTCAATGTTTTTACATTGAACTTTAAGTTTGAGTCATATCTAAATATGTGGATCTTTTTTAAGTCAGTCATGGCTTTTGAAATCAGTGCCCTTCCCTTCCTAGGCAGGCACTTTACCTTTGAACCACTCCACCAGTTTGTGAATACTGTATACACATGTATGTAAATGCAAAAATGTTACTTGTTGAAACTGTCCCAGGAATCAGAGGAGAAGGGATGAAAGAGAGCAGTGGAGAGAGTGAATTCAAGTATGATATATTTGATACATTCTAAGAACCTTTGTAAATACTACAATATACCCACACCCAGCACAATGATAATAATAAAAAATAAATAAAATGAATATGTGGATCTTTCCATAGATATCTTGTTTTGATTTAAATTTCCTCTCCTTCAAATATATTTCCTCTCTCTTCTTCTAACTACATGCTCTTCAAATGTGCCTTCAGCCACCTAGCAAACCACTCTGTGTTTGTTATCAGAAAACTGTACTCAAGTATTGCTTTTATTGCTTTGCTTAATTAATGTCTTATATTATTATAAATAATAAGCATATCTGCATATGCTTATTATATTTAAACATGTATATATGTTCATATATGAATAAATATATATATATGAGTGTATATACATACTTACATTGTACATTAATTTTTAATCTGATCTACTCCTTCTTCTTGGTCTTTGAGCCACATTTTCCAAACCACCATTTTATGACCGTCTCCCTTATATTTGTCAAATCATTACTACTTAATTGGGTGCCTTACTACTTAATTAGTACCCTCACAGCAGGAATTGTGTAAGTGTATATCATGATATAGAGAAGGAAAAGATTAAAGTGGAAAAATAGTTTCAAATACCTTTTATTAGGGAATTCTTTAAAAAGTGTAACTCACCAAACCTGTAAACCATGTCTACATCAGTAAAGGCATAATTAAACATTTCTGTAATCAAAATTTATTCTACTTATGACAAACTTATTTAATTAGGGTGATAAATATCGTTGGAAATTAGAAGAGGTTCAAAAATATTTTTGAAGCATTTCTGGACATTAAAGCAGCACTTTAAGCTTTATTTTTCTTTGTGATCAAATATAAACTGTAATAATATATCAAGGGACAGAATGCAGCATATTGTGCTAGTATTTGTATAAAGAAAATTAATTCTATATGTGAATGTAAGTATGCATGTATTAATTTGCATATGCACAGAACAGCTCTGTAATTGTGGTTACCTTTCATGGTACTATTGTATGGCCTAGTCCAAGAAGAGGCTGATTTAAATTTTAAAGTATATTCTTTATTAACCTACTAATTTTATTTTATATAAGTAGGAACACAATTAAGCATTTATTTGTAAATGTTCATGATATAAGCTAAATTATGAAGAAAAGAAAACATGAAGTGGATACACGTCAGACATTTTTTTGGCAGAATCACATAGGAGTTTACATCAATCACCAAGATTTTGAGGCTCATACAAGCTTAGAGTTTCTTGTTTTTATTATTATTTTTTGTTTGTTCTTTTTGAAACAGGGTCTCTGTATGTAGCCCAAGGTAGTCTCAGATTCATGTCCTTAATGCCTCAACTGCTGGAATGTCAAGAAACACCAAAACAATGCAAACATGGCTACTTCCAATAAGAGAAAAACAACATGCATAGCTGCCCAACACCAATGTCCTGAACAACATGCATAACTGCCTAACCCCAATGACCTTCCCGCTAATGTCTAGCACTTCCCCCATCCTCGTTTCCAACCACCTTACCTAATGCCCATCCCCTTCCAACTTCCCTTTTCCCAGCCTGTAAGAGAGGCATTCTCTCACCCCATTCAGAGAGTTACTCTGATGGCTGAGGGTCCCTCTCTGGTCTTCTCTCCCTAATAAAGACCTGCTGCTTATGAAGGTTGCAGGTTCTTTTTTGATATGTCTCTCTTTCTGGCTTCTTCACTTTCCTTTCATTTGGTGCCAAAACACGGGAGACAGTTTTGAGAAGGGGGAATGACCTTCCTGGGTTACCACGACTCGTGGTGATCCTCAAAATGTCAATGGTCACCCCCATGGGGTCTTCAGTGCAGGCTTGACACAGACCCACTATGGCTAAGAGACATGTAAGTGCCCACAAGGGATGTGGCTGGTACCTACCTCTATCCCCAACCTCTCTGCAAATCTCTCTCTCTCTCTCTCTCTCTCTCTTTTTCTCTCTCTCTCTTTTCTTTCCCTCCTCACTATCCTCTATATGATTCTAACACTACTATATTTTCTGCTGAGCTTCCCCATCTTACCGACAATTTTTTTGGGCTTAGGGCTAAGTTTCACCACTCCTTCCAACTGGACTCAACTCCAAGAAAAATACTGTTAGTTGCCTTTTTCTGCCTATTAGCCACATTGCTTTGGGACCTGACCATTTGGTCTTATATATGCCTCTAACTTCCCATTCCTCTGCAACGTCCTGCAGGGCTCTTTGCTGATTCCACTCTGCACACTCAACACCAGCTCTGATTTCTACAGGGATGGGGAAGACTTGGCCTCTCAGTTCAGCACCCCAGGGTGTCTCAGAGTATAAGTCTCCAGGCATTCTTACCTTTAGTATTCCTATTTCTTCCTCTCCCTCTCACCTTCAGGCCATTTGGCCCTGGTGAGTCTGGTCTCTGGCTAAATAGGTTAGAAACATCTACCTACTGCCCCACGTTCATTTTTCTGGTTTTGCAAGTTTTCTCCAAGGGATGCCCTGGGAAAAACTTCCTAACCTTGGCCAAAGGCACCACCCAGTCAAAGATTCCCTCTGATTCAATCTTACCAAACTGTACTTAAGGGTGATCTAATACCAAAAACTTCATCCGTTTCTCTACAAAAATTTGACTTCAATACAAATTAGTTAATTCCTCTAAATGGCCCAAATTTACAATTTTTAATCCCAATGTCTTCCAAGACCTTAACAACTTTATTGTGAGAAACAGTAAATGGCAAGAAGCTTTCTCCAGGCTAGTACTGTGATTACAGGACTGTGCCAACACATTCAAGTTTAGTTTTAACAGGAAAACTAGACCTCCTAAACAGACCAAATATATCTATTTTACTATTTTTTCCTTTTTTAAATCAGCTAACTTTACTCATTTGACATATTTTTCTATCATTGGGTACATATAGTTAAGGCTTTCATCTCTAGTTCTTTTAATTTCTGCACATTGCTTTCATGGATAAGTCACACAAAACCAAATTACGTTTTTCTCTTTGATTCATTTGCTGAAAGCAAACCAAGAAAAGACAATGAAAAACATTTAAAAGAAATAAGACTATTCTGACTAAAGATGAAAAAAAAGTTTTATGTCAATTCTTTTATTACTAGCAAATTATTCACAGCAGAGATATATTTCATCATGAACCCAAACATTAACTTTTGAGATGATTTATACAGCAGAGGTATATAAAGTAAAACCATTGAGAAATATTAACAAAGCAACCATTTCCTACCTTTTCATCACATCCTAGTGCTTAAATGGGAACCTATTCTTCTCAAGAGGACACTATCAGACTTTGAATGGCATTATTGCTTTGCTGGTGTGAATTCATTCTCCACAATGGCTTGCTATCAGCTATGAATCTCCATTCACTTCAGGGAAGCTATAGTTCTTGAAGTACTAGACACTGCATCTGAATGGATTGCTGTTGACAACAAATCTTTAGCAAGAAGAGCAAAAGAAAGCAATAAAACTCCCCAGTCACAATAACTACAGTTCAGACTAAGTATAACATTGAAATCAGTTCAGGAAACTGAGTAATTGTGCTCCTACCACTCCATTGCAGAAGGGATAACGTCACAGACACTCTTGGGCACAACTTTACTCTCTTCTTCACACTTGTTTTTGGACATAGGGTTGCCCACATTTGTATCTATAAGAAATCCATATTTGCACAGAATCTTTATCATGGCTCCAGGGGAGCATAGTTCTATTTCTTAGCAGAAATGATTTCCGTTATCACTATCTGAACATAAAACATCATCAGGTGCTAGTTTAGAGCCTATTAAGTAGGATAACTGTGGTCAAAAAGTAAATACATAGGAATAATCCAAAGATACTCAAAACTTACAGAAAAAGTACTATAACATTACAGACCATGTTAAAAATAGCACAAAATAACTGTGTTCATACAACTTTGTTCAGATGAATCATTTTAGAATATTCAGAATAATATTGCCTAACTCTTATGAAGCAAGAACTGTAAATAAGCTATCATCTTTAGTGTCTGTGGGCACAAACTCAGGGCAAAACCTACCATTATTCATGATTATCTCCTTGCATCTTCATAAAGACCTCAGTGACAAGTTAGGCTTTCCGGGAGAGACTCAGAGGCAGAGTTTAGTGGACAGAAATGTAATGAGATCGTTTCCTTAAGCAGAACATACCTGAAAGACAGGAAGAGGCAGAAAGACAGGCAAAAGGAGAAGCTCAACTGCACAGCATGTCAAAACAGCAATGCTGGCTAACTTCAAAGTAGCTCTGATATTAAAATTTCTCATCAGAGTGAACATACATTGACCCAGTGAGTCAGTCTTTATTCTCCTGCCTCCATCCATCACCGAGAGTGGCCTATCCTCTCAAGTATTTCACCTTGGAGAGTTAACATTCTAAAACTCAGGCTGTCTTTGTTGATGCTGACAACTGAATGCTACCTGTGGATGTCACTATACTAACCTGGACAACAAATCTTTCTTTGTTGGGGAATCTGGGCATTATGATACTATGTTCATCCCAACCTCATTTTAAATTGGAGACTATGAGAATGAGAGAGGTTAAGAGTTAATATGTTGAAGGTCTCAGAGCAATTGGTGGTTCTAAAAAAATCACAAAAGGGTTCATTGATTTTAATTCCACAGCTCATCTCAACATTCCAAGTTGCCCCTCCAAAACTTAAAAAAAAAAAATCTGGAGCTCTGGTATTCTTTAACAGTAATATTTTATTTAAAAATCACCCTCCCTTCTTTCTTTCCCAATTATTTCCTAGAATGTTCATCATACTGACTTCTTTTCCTTTGTCTCAAAATATTTATCTCTTCTCCTTTTTGAAAAATCCACCACCTGAGCACTTCATGTTTTCTTACTCATTTCTCATCTTCTCTGAAAACTTGTCCCATCAATTATTCTTTCCATTTTTCTATAATTTCTTCCTTGTGGCTGACTTTTCCAACACATTTAAATATACCCAAGGTTTTCTGTTCCTAAAAGAGAATATCCATGACTGCAATTTTAATTCTTTCATCTCCCCACTGAACTCACTTGCACCTACTTGATGCCAGTTCCTAGATCCCTTGTAATCCAGATTCATCTCCATTTTCTGTACTCAAATTGTTCCTTAAAATGCATGGCTAACACAGAAATTTACTAATGCAATACTCTCCCCCACCATTGACTGAATTTGATTCTCCAATTCTTCATGAAAAATCAATCTTCCTTACCTTGCCTTTCATATTTTAGCAACTTTAATTGTGCTCTTTTCTCCACAATTACCAGGCATTTTTTATTACTCATTTTTCTGACTCAAAATTTTTTAATTTTACATACTTCTCTCCAAACTCTCTCTTTCCCTGTATTTTTGATTTTCCAATGAGTACATTTTCATTTATGTCATAACCTATGATTCAATTTTTTTTGTTTCTAACATGAATTTCTAATTTTAGTGTAATACAAATAGAGTTCATTTTCAAACAGTTGATGATTTAGGAATTTCACTGTTCATTGACTCACCAATTCGCTTTAATTTTTCCATGTCTTTATCATCATAGTGCCCTTTCCCAACATTTCATTTTCTACCCACCAAAATGCAAATAATTTCTTAAATACTGAAAAATTCTAAATTACTTATTCTTTACTTTTAATTTACCAAGTATAAGATTCTTCAAAACTCATTCATCTTACACTTGCCAGAGTATGTAGAATATAAAAGACAAAAAAAGCTTCTTCAGTTATTTATATAAATAAATCTGTTGTGATTCAGTGGCCATCTGGAGAGTTACTCAGACTAAAGATAAACTGATGCATTCAGCAAATACTATTAGAGTCCCTAATACATGTCAGGCACTGAGCTAATTGTAGAAGACACAGAAAAACTAGACTTTCCCTAAAACTCAGAAATTCATGGATAATGTGCATATAGACTGATAAGTGTGTTAAATGGAGTTCTTTAGTAAGCAGAATACTAAAAAATATATATGAGAACATCTTGTTTGCCAGATTGGACAGTCAACAGAGATTCTATTTTTCAAAGGTAAGTAGTATATTTCATTGTCTTCTAATTTCCCATTGTGCAAATTTTACTTTATGCCAAATTTTATTTAAAATATTTCTATGCAAACATTTAAATGTATTATAAACACACACACACACACACACACATTCATTGAACTATAGGTTGAGGGGTAAAATAATTGATGGTATTTCAACATACATTGCACAATGCACATAAATCCAGTAAAACTGATCATTAATTATATGCACAAAGAAATAGTGTTTTATGTATATTACTGAACAGTTCAGAGCAGTATCAATACTGTTTTATTTAGACTGGTCATGATGACTCATGCTTATAAATCCCACCTACTTGGGAGGTAGAGATGGGAATGATTGTGGTTTGAGGCCAGCCCAGGCAAAGGATTGTGGTCCAGCCTGGCCTGGGTAAATATGTGAGATCCAATTCAAAAAATAACTAAAGCAAAAAAGGTTGGGAGCACAGCTCAAGTGTACAGTACCTGCCAAGAAAATGCAAAACTCTGAGTTCCACCCCAGTACAGTAAAAAAAATTTAAAAATGCTGGTTTAACTGAACATAGTATAATTGTCAAATATAACAATACTATGTAGACAGATAGATAAATAGAAACATATATCATAACCATGAATACTGACCATAGTACATATTATACTTTCATTATTATTTCTGGCTCAGTGTTCTCTGTTTCATTCTTACCATATATGTTTATTTTCTTTAACATTTGTTGTCAAGTATATTAAAGGAAGATCACTGGAGAACATTAAGCACAAAAGTATCTTCAATATAAATCCTAGCATCTGAAGGTAGGGGAAGAGTGGAAGAAGAGAAGAAATTTTGTGGATGTTAGAAGAGTCTCTTTTTTTGAGTTTGCTACTGGTTTATAGTCTAAATGCTGATTTACTGCAACACACTACACATAGTCACCTCCATTTTGCTTATAATGATAATGGTTAAACTTCACAATGACAATGCTCCTGTTTTTTCAAATGAACTTGAGAGGTGATGTTCCTATTTAAAAATGGTCATCAGTTATGCTCATTTTTAGGAATTAAGGAAAGAATAGACTTGCAGAGCATAGTCAGGAGTCATTCTGAACCATCAAACTGGGTGAAGATTAAAAATACTGGTGACACTCTACATCTTTCCACTGTCTGCACTTACACTCCTCTATTCTACCAAAACAAACAAAAAATAAACAAACAAAAACAGAAAACAACTCAACCCACCCTGCATTAAGGTCCTTATGCTTGATCTGAATGGACTAGACACCTACCTGCCACTGTCTGGACTAGTGATAACTTCCATTTTCTTTTGTCATTCATCTCTTCTGCAAATAACTCTCACTGGTACAATCCAAACAAGAAACACAATGGGAAAGTGAGTCTAAGAAATAGGTTTTCAGAGCTCCAACTTCTGAAATAAAGAAAAGATTGAAAAAGTTTAGTAGAAAAATGCTGACATATCAACAGGACTATGACATGATTTTCTCCGAAAGAAACTACAACTCAGTGTAAGCATTTGTATTCTGTATTACTTTTGTCTTGCTACCTCAGGAATTTTTGGTTACATAAGTAGAATTCAGTCCTGTATTTCAAGTGGTTGATTTGGCTTATTCTATAAAGGAAACTTTCATCTTAACTTCATTTCTATGAGCAGAAGCAAAGAGAGGTAAATTGCAAGAGGCTTTTGGAATCAATTCATTTCTTATCTTTTAAGAGAATGGGTTCTCCAAAAGATGCTCCAAAGAGTTAAAGATGCAGAAGACAGACCATCAATTAGAATTGAACTCTGTGACATTCTGGACCCCTAACCTGCTAAAAAACCTATCCAACCCATGCCATTTCTCCTCACCAGGTGGTTTCAAAGCTGCTTGCATGAATTTGCAGAAAAAACTTGATTCAGTGGGAAATGAAGAAAATGGATACCTAGTTCCTGACCACAACAAAGAAATGACAAAAGTCACCAAGGAGCCCAGTCATGCCTACAAAAAAATCTCAAAGAGGAAAACTCAGAAGAAATCTCAGAGAAATTCATGGAGAAAAAACTAGACATGTTTAACCAGAAAGTACAAGAAATACACTCAAGAAATTTCAAGACAACAAAAATAAAGAACATGAGTACATACAAAAACAAATAAATGAACTCAGAGAGGACATCAGTAAACCAAGTGAAACAAATGACACTGTAAAAAAAAAGATATACAAATTAAAGATGACAACACAAATTATAAAAGAGAAGTTGAACAAAGTTATGGAAAACCTCAGAAAAGAGAATTAAACAGAAATCCTGGAAATAAAAAGTCCCTTTAGTCAAATGAAAAACACAGTGGAATGCCATTCCATAGATGGAGACATATAGGAATAGTCATACTGCATCAACAAAATGTCAGTATCAGGCTGCAGCTTTAAAGTTGAAATGGTGTTTTGATGTAAAATGGAATTTTAGTTGTTGAGTTAGACATACTAGTAGGAATGTGGAGCAAATAATTACATGTAGAATAGAGCAAATGGAAGACAGAATCTCAGAGCTTGAAGACAAAATAGAAATTAAAGAAAAAAACAGAAGAAATCTTAGTTAAACAACATAAGAGCTGTGAAAGGAATATGCAAGTACTCAGTGACTCCATCAAAAGACAAAACCTGAGAATCATGAGTATTGAAGAAGGATAATAGGTGCAAGGCAAAGGGATATGTAATATATTAACAAAATAATAACAGAAAATTACCCAAATCTTGAGAAAGTTTTCCCATTAAGGTACAAGAAGCCTCCAGGAGCCAAATAGAACCTCCCCATGGCATATTATCATTAAAACAAAAAGCACAGAGAACAGAGAAAGAATATCAAAGGCTGTAAGAGTGAAAAAACAAATGATGTATAAAGGTAAAGCCATCAAAATAATAACAGATTTCTCAATGAAACCTTAAAACAAAGTAGGGCAAGGTGTGAGGTATTTTGGGCACTGAAGGAAAATAATTTCAGCCCTAAGATACTCTACCTAGCAAAACTATCATTCAAAATTTATAAAGCAATAAAA
The DNA here is from genome assembly GCF_047511655.1 of Castor canadensis. Taxonomy (NCBI): domain Eukaryota; kingdom Metazoa; phylum Chordata; class Mammalia; order Rodentia; family Castoridae; genus Castor; species Castor canadensis. The sequence continues at coordinate 71,476,471 of NC_133397.1, read as the reverse complement.
ATCTGCTGCTATAAACAGAAACTAAAACAATATATGAGTACCAAACCACCACTACAGAAGATTCTACAAGGAATTCTGCACCCAGAAGATGAAATCAAACAAAACAATGACAGGATAGGAAGAATGAAAGCACAGAAGAAAAAAACACAAGTAATCAGAGAGTAGCATTGATTTGGCTGGACACACTCAAATCCTTAAACAACAAAAACAACTAAATGGCAAGAATCACCACATACCTATCAATACTAACACTGAATGTCAGTGGACTCAACTCCCCCATCAAAACACACTGTTTGAAAATGGATTAAGAAGGAAGATCCAACAATGTGTTTTTTACAAGAGTCCCAACTTATTGACAGAAATAAACACTGGCTTAGGGAGAAAAGATGGAAGAAGATTTACCAATCCAATGACCCCAAAAAACAGGCAGAAGAAGCAGTACTAACACAAAGTAGGCTCCAAACTTACATAAATCAAATGAAACAGAGAAGGACACTTTATAGTAATAAAAGGGGCACTATATTAAAAGGAAATAACAATTATCAATTTATATGCACCCAATGTCAGTGCACCTAATTTCATCAAACATACACTAAAGGACTTAAATGCACATATAGACTCCAACAAAGTGGTAGTGGGAGACTTTAATACCCCTCTATTACTAACAGGTAGGTTACCCAAACAAAAATTCTACAAAAAAATCCTAGAACTAAATGACACCATAGATCAAATGGAGATAATTGATATCTACAGAATATTTAATCCAACAACAGGAAAATATACATTCTTCTCAGCAGCCCATGAAACTTTCTCCAAAATAGATCATAAATTAGGGCACAAAGCAACCCTCAGAAAATATAAGAAAATAGAAATAACACCCTGCATTCTATCTGATCAAAATGCAATAAAGCTAGAACTCAACAACAAAATCAACAGCAGAAAATATGCAAATAATTGGAGACTGAATAACACATTGTTCAACAATCAGTGGGTCCTAGATGAAATAAGAGATGAAATCAAAATGTTCCTGAAAATTAATGAAAATGAAAACACCACCTACCAGAACCTATGGGACACAGCAAAGGCAGTTCTAAAAGGAAAGTTTATAGCCATGAGTGAATGTATTAAAAAGACGGAAAGAGCTCTAATAAAAAACAAATGCTACATCTCAAACTCCTAGAAAGAAAAAAGACCAAGCAAAACCCAAAACAAGCAGGAGATAAATACTAAAAAAAAGGGTGAAAATTAATGAAATAGAGATTAAAAAAAAACCATAGAAAGAATAAACAAGACAAAAATCTGGTTCTTTGAAAAAAATAAACAAGATTGACAAGCCCCTGGAAATTCTGACTAATATGAAGAAGGGAAAAACCCAAATCAGTAAAATCAGAAATGAAAAAGAAGAGATAGCAACAAATACCAAGGATAATCAGGGAATCATCAGAGACTACTTTGAGAACCTATATACCAATAAATTGGAAAAAGTTTAATAAATGGACAAATTTCTATATACTTAGGACCATCCAAAACTGAACCAATGAGATATTAACCACCTAAACAGATCTATAGCATATAATGAAATTGAAGCTTCAACAGTCTCCTAAAAAAGGAAAATCCTGGACCTGACAGATTCTCTGTTGAATTATACTAGACTTTTTAAAAAGAATTAATACCAACACTCCTTAAACCTTTCCATAAAATGGAAAGGGAAAGAACACTGCCTAACTCAATCTATGAAGCCAGTATTACACTCATTCCAAAACTGGACAAGGACACATACAAAAAGGAGAAGTACAGACCAATCTTCTTAATGAACATTGATGCAAAAATCATCAATAAAATAATGGTAAACTAAATACAACAACATATCAAAAAGAACATTCACCATGACCAAGTCAGCTTCATCCTAGGGATACAAGTATGATTCAACATATGCAAATCAATAAATATAATACAGCTCATTAATAGAAGCAAAGACAAAAATCATGTGATCATCTTAATAGATATAGAAAAATTCTTTGATATTATTCAACATCATTTCATGATAAATGCTCTAAGAAAAGTAGAAATAGAAGGAATGCACCTCAACATTTTAAAGGTTATATATGACAAACATACAGCCAACATCATACTTAATGGGGAAAAACTGAAACCATTTCCCCTAAAATCAGGAACAAGATAAGAGTACCCACTCTCCCCACTCCTATTCAACATAGTCCTAGAATTCCTAGCCAGAGCAATAGGAAATAAGAAAAAAATAAACAGAATACAAATAGGTAAATAAATAGTCAGAGTACCCTATTTGCAAACAAAATGATCCTATTTCTCAAATAACCAAAACTTCCACTCAAAAACTCCTAGACATAATAACCAGCTTCAGTATTATAGCAGGATATAAAATCAACTTATACAAATCAGCAGCTTTTCTATACACCAGCAATAAACAAATTGAGAAAGAACATAGGAAAACAATGCCATTTACAGTAGCCTCAAAAAAAATAAAATACCTAGGAATAAACTTAAAAAAGGATGTAAATGAACTTTATAAGGAGAACTACAAACCACTGACAAGAAAAAAAAGATGGAAGACAACAGAAGATGGAAATGTCTCCCATGCTCATGGATTGGCAGAATAAACATAGTAAAAATGGCTATATTACCAAAAGCAATCTACATGTTCAATGCAATTTCCATCAAAATCCCAATGACATTAATCACAGAGATTGAACAATCTACCTTAAAATTCATTTGGAAACACAAAAGACAGCAAATAGCCAAGGCAACAAAGAGCAAAGAGAACAATGCTGGAGGAATCAAAATACACAACTTCAAACTATACTACAAAGCCATAGCAATTAAAAACAGCATGGTACTTGCAACAAAACAGATATGAAGACTAGTGGAACAGAATAGAGGACCCAGATATGAATACATACAGCTACACCCACCTTACTTTTAATAAAGTCACCAAAGACAGATGATGGAGAAAAGACAGCCTCTTCTATAAATGTTGCTGGGAAAAGTGATTATCTGCCTGCAGAAAACTGAAACTATCACCCTGTACTAGTTTCAACTCAAAGTTGATTATAGACCTTAATATTAGACCTGAAACCTTGCAGTTAGTACAGGAAAGATCAGATAATACTCTGGAAAAAATAGGTATAGGCAAGGACTTCCTCAATAGAACTCCAGCAGCCCAGCAACTAAAAGAAAAGATAGACAAATGGGACTACATGAAACTAAAAAGCTTATGTACAACAAAAGAAATAGTCTCTAAACTGAAGACATCACCAAGGGAGTGGGAGAAAATATTCACTGAGTGTACATCAGAAAATGGACTGATAACCAGAATATAAAAGGAGGTCAAAAAACTAAAATACCCTGAAATCAATGAACCTATAAAGAAATAGGCAACTGAACTAAACAGAACTTTTCTAAGGAAGATATCCAAATGGCAAAAAAATACAAGAAAAAAATGCTCACCATCCCTGGCCATAAAAGAAATGCAAATCAAAACCACACTATGATTCCACTAAACTCCTGTTAGAATAGCTATCATCAAAAACACCACCAACAACAAAGGTTTGCAAGGATAAAGGAAAAGGAACCCTCATATACTGCTGATAGGAATATAAGCTAGTACAACCACTTTGGAAAACAATATGGAGGCTTCTTAAAAAACTAATCATAGATCTGCAATATTACCCAGCAATACCACTCCTAGGGATATACCCAAAGGAATGTGGTTCAGGTTATTACAAAGGCACCTTCACACCCATGTTTACTGCAGCACTATTCACAATAGCCAAGCTATGGAAACTTCCAAGATGTCCCACTACCGATGAGTAGATCAAGAAATGTGGTATTTATACACAATGGTATTTTACTCAGCTACAAAGAAGAATGAAACTTTGTCATTCTCAAGTAAATGGATGGAACTGAAGAACATCACCTTAAGTGAAATTAGCCAGGTTCAGAAGGCCAAATTCAGGTTCAGAAGGCCAAGAATCACATTCTCTCTTATCTGCAGATTATAGACCTAAAACCCATTCAGAAATATCATTGGACATGGGTCACCCACTAATGGTACAATGTGGAAGGGTGGAATAAGGAAAAAGAAGCAAACCTAAAACTTAAATGTGGTTGATGTGTTACTGCAGAGGAGTGAATATAGTAATCTTAAATTGACAGAGACCACTATGGGAAGGAGCTAGGAAGTAGTGAAGAGATCAGGTAGAGATGAACCAATATGGATTGCAATACACAAATGCATGGAAGCAACACTAGGAATCTCTTTGTATAGCCATCTTTATCTCAAAGTAGTAAAAATGCTTTGTTTTTCTTATTATCTCCTATGTTTATGCTTCAACAAAATTGGATATAAAAGGGTGGAACAGGATCTGCATGGCGGGCTTGTGGGAGTGTTGGAGAGGTGGCTCAAGCAATGTATACACATGTGACTAAAGGTAAAAACAATAAAATAAAAGTAAAGAATAAAATGTAAAAGTTTTATTTGAATCTTTAAAAAAAGAGAATGATCTGGGATTGAATAAATTTTGCCTTTTAAAGTATTATAATTAAGAGATTTGCATGCTTTAACTTTAATTTTGAAAAATCCAAGTAGGTCCTGGAAACCAGTCAAATGCAGCATTCTTTGGAAATGTAACCTGTAGTGGAAACCATAAATGATAATGTCGACTTTATAGATTCAGTTAAAGATTACATTTCAGTAGCAGTTCTTCAAGCAAATTTCAAGACACAGTAGAACACAATAGAAGCACAAACATTCAGGTCTCATGCATACAATTTCAGAGTATTTTTTCATATATTTGACTGTATTGTAAATACTGGATAAGATATTAAGAGTGTTTACTTACTGATATCTTATGGTAATAAAAGCCAATGCAGGTTTAAAAAATATCAAATAAGTTTAAATTTACTAGTGTTTATAGACCACTGAAATTTAGTGGTGTAAATAACAATTATTATTATCATTATTATTTCTATTAATATTACTGTTTGTCTCTAGTAGATAGTTTCCAAAACTTTTAATGACAAATAATTTTCACACGCCTTTAGACATGAATTTACAAATATGGTTTAAATTTCAAGTTTCTCTCCATCTCAGCTTTGAGGACTATGTGCTGATTACATATTGTAAATATGTGAATTGGAGTTCAAAACTGTGGGACATTTATTTTCACAGAATCTTGAATACTGTCATTGTTGATGTTACTTTATTTAGCAAAATTGACAGCTACATTTCCAACTTTGAACCATTTACTGACTTTTTTTAATTCGTCAGTGAATATGGTAGTTAGTCCTTTGTTACTAGTCTCACAATTTATACATTATATATCCCAATGTTTTCCTTTAAAACACATTTAGCAACTTTAAATCATTTTAAAATATGTTTTGAGTAGCATCATGCAAATTTCTTAGGATTTACAATCTTCATATGTATATTATGTTTGCATTTATTACCAATAATCATAGCACTCTTAGACATTGAGAGATTTTCCAAATGGAGCATCTAATAAGATACTATATATCATAAGATTGCAAATCAAAGATTATTTAGATTTCAAAATCAAAAGTTAGATCAAAATCTTATTTTACAGTCATTGGTTACAGTACTGATATTAGATTGCAATACTTAGACTAATAAATTGGCTTGACATTAACATTTCCTAAAACCAGCACATCATTCCAATTTGTACAAATACAAAGTTCAGTCTAGTTTGTGTATCTACTGGGCACAAACTTCATGGGTACAGAATGCTCTGGAGAAAAGATAATGAAACAGGGTTCTAGCCTGAGTTTGTCAGTACTAATTCCTGAATAAGAAGCTTAGCTTCACCCTGTCTTCAAGTTTGTTCGGCAAAACAAAATTGATCTTTAACAAAGGATGAGAAGGTCCTTCACAAATATAGCATTTTATAATGCATATAATAATTTCATGATATTTACTTAGTGTGATCTCATTTACTTTTAAAATTGACTTTTAAAGAAAAGCCTTCGATGTGATTATATTTCACTGGGAAAAACCTGTGCTTTTATATAGTTATTATATGTTATAATTATAGTAAGACTGATATCTAATCAAGAATACACTGTCATACACACACACACACACAAAAAAAAAACATACTGCCACAGGAAATTAGTTCACAGTTGTCTCTCCATAATGATAACTTTTCTATAAACACTGCCTCTATTTGGAGTATATATAACTGGTTTTCACATAAAGACCTTGCACTTTAAGAAGCTGGCTTGCATTTTCCATGACAGTTGGATATGGATATTTGTTACATTCCACCAGATTTATATTGAAATAGCTGCCGAAGTTTCTGGAACATTCTTGTACTTCTAAGACCAGTGTAGAGGTTAAGCTATCATTCAAGTACTCTACAATGAGTGCTTGACATCCTAGATTAGACAACAAAGAAGCACTGTCACTCAACCTTGGACTAACTTTCATCTTAGGGTGACCTTTTCCTTTAAGACAAGTGTCTTGACAGTTTCTGGCATTTGAAGGAAAAATTTTAAAAATTAAATAAAATCTAAAAAGGTCAAAAGTTTTCTAAAATCACACTGTGTAAAATGTTTAGATCTTGCTAAGTGACAGCTAAAAAAGCTTTAAGTAAAGTTAAATGCAAACATTTCTTTCCTAGTATTAATGCAACAGTAAGATGGTTCCAGTTTAAAATAAAAGTCAGGAATGCAAAGAAATATTGTTCCCATAGTAGCAATGATTTTTTCACTCTCTGTGGATGACTTTTAAGATTAATCTGTCAGCTAAAAATAAGCTAAAGAGTCAAGAGCAGTGAAAAAAGAGCTGATATTGTTTCAAGAATATCTATAATATGTAAAGCAAAAATATTTGCTCAATTAATTAGACTAAAGAATTGTCTATTTGTGCTTCTCAATATTTACCAATCTGAAGCCCAACATGAGGAAATATTTTCTCTTGTGTTTGGGTGGAAATCCTTTCCCATAAACCTGATTTAATTCCTAACTTTGGTGCAAAATCACTAAATGGAAGTGGATTAACTTACTAAGTAGTCTATATAGCAAAGAAGTCCAGTTTATATTCTCTTCTTTTATGGTAAGTTAAATCATTCAACAAAATCACATGGAGTTTATAACAAACATAGCATTAATTTTTGCCTATTCATTTTTTTTTCATTTCATTCACATGCATATAGGTAACTGACATTGCTTGTTAGTGTTGTGAATTATTCATGTGACTTTGACATAGTCTTAGTATTTAAGGGGTTAAAAACCTGTGAGTCTGAAATATAGTAAATGTACTATATTTATTAATATCTATATAAATATATTTACTTGCAAATGTTATATGCAGAGGATGAAATTTATTAACAGATTGAAAGTTCAATGGAAATTTCCTGAAGGAAAGTTTTTAATTACCTTGATTAATGAATTACATATCTTCCAATAAGACAAAAAGAAACACTATTTTAAGCAGTCACTAGAACAGTTGCAAAGACAGAGGGGATGGGAAAGGGCTGTAATGCATAATGTTAACTATTAACTTAAAAGTGCTGACAAGTGAGACCATACCAGTATTCTCCAGAATCACAAACGCTCTTAAAGCATGAAGCCCTGAGTTCAAACCCAAGTGCTGCACCACCCCCCCAAAAAAAAGAAAGAGAGAGAAATGCCCTTAAAACTAAGCTCCATATTCCCACCAACTAAGGAACAATTTCTGATGTGGGCACAGGAAAATTTTGACAATTTTTAGTTGCTTTCTGTGGAGTTTTCTTTCCAAATTAGTGATATTAGCCATCTTCTTCTATTTACTAAATAGTCTTCTAATTAATTACTAAATATTTATAAGACGTCTGGAAGTGTAGCTCAGATATATATGAGAGCAGGAAAATAATACCAGCACTACAAAAAAAATTAAAGAAATATTCATGTTATATTTTCATGAGATTATTCAGTTAACTTTTTTTATGTGTTAGGGATAAAAATATATACATTTTCTTCTAGTCTTACTATTCAATAAGTATTTTTTAATAACTTTTTGAGGATTGAGTGACAGACTGCAGGAGGTCAAGAAGACACTTCTCCTTCCCAGGAAAAACCCATCTGAATCTGAAAGGCATCTCTGCCTTCAGGCAATACACAAAGAAAAAGGCTATAAAACCCAATCCCCACCTTGATTCATAAGACCACCAGTTTCTGGGTCCCCCTGCATTCCCCACTATCAGTTTTTCTCTTCCCTTCTCTACAAATAAAATCTTTCTGACCTCTGTTGCTGGAGTCCACCTGTGTTTTCATTCTCAGAGAGGGCTCAAGAACCCTGAGCACCTGAAATTCCTGTGCATGTCATCTATGCATCATGTTTGGTGATGCACAAAGAGACAAGTCTTCACCTGAGGTTAGTATAAATTGTGCCAAACTTGGAAAGGCTGCCTATGAACTTGATGTGACCATCTGTCACTCTGATGGAGTCTGTTCTCCAGGAGAGTCACCCCAAAACAGCCAACCTATGGTGGACCTCTCAGGCTGACCTTCTCTTTCTCTTTCTCGCTCTCTCTCTCTCTCTCTCTCTCTCTCTCTCTTTCTCTCTCTCTCTCTCTCTCTCTTGTTAAGGAGGGTTTCTCCCCTTGGAATGTGAGGAAAAGCTCCAGGCCCACTATAGCTATAAGGCAGGCAATCTGAGAGAACTCAGGTGCTGGCTGGGCACTTATACTGCACTGCCAATGCTACATGGGAGGAGCCAGACTTCAGTGCATTGAGGCTTTTTTTTTCCCTCTCCTTAAACTCTCTGTCTTTCAAGATCTGACTCACTTAAGAGGAGGTCTAAAATATCAGTGGAAAGGAAAGTTTGTCTTCAAGCTATAAAGGTGTCTGACTGGGGCATGCCCCAGTGTCACCCAAAGGCTAGAGATGCTACTTCCTGACCTGCCCTGAGGCTCCATAGGTGGTTAAGTCTCATACCCCTCCAGCCATGTCTGCAGCAAACAATTAGATCTCTTAAGCTTCCTTCATGGTTTCCATGGCCTGAGAGTGGAGGTCACCTCTTGCTTCCCGTGCTCCAGTACTGCCCTTGGGCAAGATCAACCTGGACAACAGTGGTGACCAATAATCCCTTATGTGTTAAGCCTGGAAACTCTTTTCCCCCAATCCTCAGCCTCTCCTTCCCCTTTCCCAAGTAGTTCAGGATGCTTGCCCCCTCCCGCTTTGCTCTAAACAGCAATAGGCTTCCTTCTTCAGAGAGTTTGGGAAAAATCCCTGAAGACACCAGGAACTGCTACTCTCTAGCTCAGGTTTAACTGTCTTTGTCAAACATCTGGTTAAACTGGTTAAACAGGTTCCACAGCCTGCCTTCAAGGAAAAGAAAAGAAAAGAAAAAAACAGTTAAAAGACAGAGACCTCATGGTCTTCTCCATATTTGCCCCTTACCAGAGCAAAAGCCATCAAATGTTCTCTCTCTTTTCATAAAAAGCATATATGCCTCACAGAATATATAGGGGGACAAAAGTCTATTTCATCAAGAGTCCACATCCATGCCTCTGCAGGAATCCTCCCTCTGGCCATGCAAGCCCTCTTGGTTACTTTGATAGAGTTATTTTTAAATTACAACCTTTCAGCTGGTAGAGGAGAACCAGGCCTATCTGGGTCACGGGGCAAACAGGCAAGTCAAAATATATAAGAGATTGGTCAAAGGTCATTTTGGTGGGGTGGCTACACCCAAAATGCCTAAATATCCTCCAAGACCTTAGCCACAGGTGGCAATGGCATGAGAAAGGGATAACAGGATGCCCTCTCCCACACATCTCCCTTCATCTGGGGACACCTAGATAAAAGGAGAAACCTCTGTTAAGGTGACCAATTTTCCTTTATTTCTCTTTTTTTAGATGGGGAAAAAAGTCTCAAGGATCTAGGAAGGATCCCCCCTTGCCTGCTTATTAAAACATTGGAAAGATCTTGATCCAGAAAGTCTTCAGGAAAAGTGACTCAAATTTTACTGCACCCAGGCTTGGCCACAGTATCTTCTGGGAGTTGAGGAAAGATGGCCAGAAGGAGGGAGCATTAATTATAATACCATTCTTCAATTAAATATGTTCTGTAGAAAGGAGGTAAAATGGACCAAAGTTCCATATATTCAACTGTTCTTTTTCCTAAGATACCACCCAGAATGGCTGAACAAATGCAGGCTAGATACCCAGACCATGGTAACCCTTTGCAAAAAGCTCCCAAGTTCCCTTGAACCAAAGAACCCATCTGATGCTCCATCAGCTCTCCCTCTCCCATGTTACCCAGCTACCTCACACACCAGACATCATCCCACAGGACTCTACCCCCCCCCCCCAGTTAATTCCTGGAGGTAATAGGGCTCACATTGCTTTTAGAGTGAGTGAACTTAAAGAAATATAAAAGGATTTAGGAAATTACACAGAAAACCCAGATCAGTACAGCCAGGTATTTAGAGAAGTCAGCCAAAACTTTGAACTGAGCTGGAAAGATGTAATGCTATTGCTATCTCAGACCCTTACTGCTCTGCAGAAACAGTGGGTACTAGCTCAGGCAGTCACAGCTGGAGACAATTATCACTTAGATAAATATGGCCCTCCAGGCCTGTCTCAGACTGGGCCCTCACAGGAGGTTAAGGGGAAGAAGGAGAAATATAAAGACACTGTATACCTAAAAGAGAACCTCAATTCCCAATTCCAACAGTAGATCAGGCATTACCTAGGTATGACCCTAAGTGGGACCCTGAAAATGACAAGAGTGAATGAAGCCATAATCATTTCATCCACTGCATTCTTGAGGGTCTAGGGAGTCAAGGTAAAACCCTAATTACTCCCAAGTCATGGCTGTCCAGCAAGGACCCTTAGAAATCCCAGTAGCTTTCTTACAGAGACTTCAGGATGCTTTACAAAAGCATACCAACATTGTACCAGAGTCACAGGAAGAAAATTGTCCTAAAAGATAAATTTCTAACACAGCCCCAGATATCAGAAAACATCTTCAGAAACTGGTGACTGAAGGGATCAGATATCTAGACCAATTGGTCTGTGTATCCACATCCGTATTCTATCATAGGAACTTAGAAAAATAAAAAAATTTCCTGGAAAAACAAAAGAGAAAGGATAAATGGCAGGAAGCTCTGATCACAGCACTCAGAGAGGCTACTCTGGGGCAAAGTCCAAACCCAAGGACATGCTTTCAATGTGGACAGTCAAGCCATTTTAGGAGGGAGTGCCCCTGGAGAAAGCTACCTCTGGGACCCTGCCCCATTTATTGTGGAAAACACTGGAAGGCACTCTGTCCCAGGTTCCCAGGGGAACCAAGGCCAGAGCCTCCCACCCAATGACAGGTCCCGGGGCCTCCCACACAGGTTCCTGTGACCACTGTAAAAGCAGGGGAGCCCCGGGTTATACTTACTATCAAAAAAGCACAAAGTCAACCTCCTTATCGATACTGGAGCCAGCATCTCAGCTATTCTTTTCTCTCCCAGACCTAGGTCCTCCAAGAAAATTACTGTTCTGTTCAGGGTGTATTGGGACAGCCTCTTGAGCATTATTTCACTCAGCATTTAGCCTGCTCCTGGAGAGATTTCCATTACTGTCACTCCTTTTTAATTATCCCAGAAACACCTATTCCTCTGCTAAGGTGAGACCTTCTATCTAAATTGGGAGTGCAGCTTCTTTTACCTCCAGGAGAGTATTTTTGCTTGCCCCTAATAGAGGAACAAGTGTACCCCATGGTGTGGATGTATGGACATACTGTGGGATGGGCATGAACAGCTGTCCCAGTCCTAATTCATCTCAAGGAACCCTCTTGGTTTCCCTATCAAAAACAATATCCTTTAAGGCCAGAAGTTAAGGAGGAGCTAATTCCCATAATCAAAGACTTAAAGAGACAGGGACTGCTAATAGAATGCTCCAGCCCATATAATACTCCTATTCTCAGTATCAGAAAGGGACCTAACAACTGGAGTCTAGTCCAGGATCTCTGCCTGATCAATGAAGCAGTAGTGCTTCTCCACCCTCTACTTACAAATCCCTATACACTTTTAGCCCAAATACCTCCATGTACTGCTTACTACTCTGTCCTGGACTTAAAGGATGTCTTCTTTTGCATTCTGTTACACTGTAAAAGTCAACTTATCTTTGTATTTGAGGACCCAACAAGAAAGTCTGGACAGGTCATCTGGACCATCCTCCCCCAGGGATTCAGAGACAGTTGCCACCTCTTTGGGTTAGCTCTAACCCAAGACTTGGCAGAGTGGTAATATCCACAAGCTACTCTGCTACAATATGTAGATGACCTATGCTCTGTGGACTAACTGAGCCATCATTTCACAAGCCACTGAATCCTTACTAAACTTCCTAGCAGATAGAGGGTATAAAATCTCTAAAGAAAAAGCCCAATTGTGTCAGTCTAGGGTTACATATTTAGGCCTTGTCCTGGAGAAAGAAATGAGGGCTCCAGAAGATAGAATCCATCCAATCCTGATGTTTCCTCTACCTAAAACTCTAAAACAATTAAGGGCATTTTGGGGGTCAGAGGATACTGTAGAATTTGAATTCTAGAATATGCAGATCTAGACAAGCCCTTATATCAAATCCTTAAGGAAGCACACAGCTTTTTATTGACTCAGATGACAAGTCAGAAAATGCATTCAACCAGTGAAAAAAGGCCCTATGACAACTCCAGCCCTGTGTCTCCCAGTACAGGACAAGTTTCTATTATATGTCTATGAAAAGGGAGGACTGGCCTTGGGAGTGGTGACTCAGCTCCAGGGCATCACTCCCCAGCCAGTAGGCTACTTAAGCAAAGAGTTAGATCAGGTAGCCAAGGGATGGCCAGGATGCCTTAGAGCAATGGCTGCAATAAGCCTCCTAGTGCTTGAAGCTCAAAAACTTATCCTTCCCCCCATCCCCAACAATTTATAACCCACATGACATGGGGAAATTTTAAACTCAAAGGAGAACTTTGGCTATCTGACAGCCGTCTACTTAAATACCAGGGCCAGCTTCTGGGAGGGACAGAAATACCTTTAAGGACCTGTCAGAGCCTAAATCCTGCATCCCTTCTACCAGAGGCAGAGGGAAATCCTGAACACTCATGTGAGGAGGTACTTATGGAAAATTATGCTGCCCAACCTGATTTAAATGATCAGCCCTTAAAAAAAGCCCAAATTTAGAATTATACACTGATGGCAGTTTCTTTATCAATAATGGTGTCAGTCAGACATGAAGGGTTTGCAGTTGTAATAGAATTTGGCATCTTCAAATCAGGTCCTCTTCCTCCTAATACAAGTGCTCAATTGACAGAATTAGTGGCCCTAACAGAAACCCTAAAACTGTCAAAAGAACAGAGAGTCAACATCTATACATATTCTAAGTATGACTTCCTAATCTTGCATACTTATGCAGCCATTTGGAAGGAAAGAAGAATGTGAATGAATAGGAACAGCTTCCCTTGGAGATAAAAGAGAGGTTACTATAATAGTTTTAGGGATAACAACATTAGTTACAACTCTAGCTGGAATCAGCTATGTGGTTATTGCCAATCATGTAGTTGTAAAAACCTAACCAAAGTAGTAGAGGACACTTCAGACCAGGTAGGCCTTGCCATTAAGGACATGCAAAGGTCTTTGTCATCCCTTGACTGTATGTTCATGGACCACTGCCTAGCCATAGATTTTCTTTTGGCTAAACAAGGAGGGTTATGTGCCATCGCCAATACTTCCTGCTGTACATATATAAACATTTCAAGCATTGTAGAGGAACGTGCAGATTACATTTTCCAACAGGCTAAATGGCTCCAGGAGCAATCTCTTGAAACTCAGGTTTCTACACAGGTGTGGGACCAAGTAAAATCCTGTCTCCCCTCCAGGTCTTGGTTCCTACCCTTTCTGGGGCCTATAATTGCCACTATTTTCTTGCTTGTGTTTGGGCCTTCATTTTAAACTTACTTGTCAAGTTTGCTTCTTCTCACCTAGAATCCATCAAACTACAAGTGCCTGTGATGGAGATGAAAGCAACCTACTATCATGGTCCCCTTGACAAACCCTCTCATGGTCAGTCCTGAGGCTGTGGGCCACTTCATCGTCCCCTGTCAGCAGGAAGCAGTTACTGAATAGACTTTGTCATCCTTATTCCTAACAGCAATTAGGGTGGTCACTGAAAGGGGGAACTTGAAGGATGGACTGCAGGAGGTCAAGAAGATACTTCTCCTTCCCAGGAAACACCCATCTGCATCTGAAAGGCATCTCTGCCCACAGGCAATACACAAAGAAAAAGGCTATAAAACCCAATCCTCACCTTGACCCATGGGACCACTGGCTCTGGGTCCCCCTGCATTCCCCACTATGCAGTCTTTCTCTTCTCTACAGATAAAATCTATCTGACTTCTGCTGTTGGAGTTACCTGGGTTTTCATTCTCAGAGCAGGCTCAAAAACCCTGAGCACCTGAAATCCCTGCATGTGTCATCTGTGCGTCATGATGACCTTCTTATATTTTGAAATGTCTCTTATGTTGAAAGTGATGTATAGGAAAATGTGATATTCTGCCTTAATGTTTAATTATTATGGGTTAATGTTCAGATTTGTTATATAATATATACATATGTAATTGGAAAAATAATAAAATAAAATAAATAAAACATGTCTCTGTCATTGTCTTTGAAACCATGGATACTAAGCAATCTGACTGGTAGGATTTCAGACAGTGGATGCTCAAAAGATGAATTGATCAATGAAAGTATAAATGTTCTAAGGAGAAAAGGAGGAAAAGTAGAGGTTATATAATAGAAAAATTTAAGGAGGCCTCATCTTGCCCCACAACTCCTCTTGCTTCAACTAAGATCTTACCCAGGTTCTAAAAGTTGGAGCATTAAGTTTGTAATGGAAATAACTGAATTTGCACACATAATCTTAGAGAAGTGTATAAAGTCAGAAATGGGATGAAATTTATGTGCAACAGATGAGGAAGCTGAGGTTTGGAAGCATGGTCCTACTTATATGAAGGCAGAATTGCCATTAGGAACCAGATCTTGTACAGTGATGATAACAAAAATGAATTAGGTTGGTGTGGTTCAGTGGAACAAAAAGAAGTTAAATTTGGGGGATAAGCTAGATACTTGGCTGGATTGGTGAAAAATTATGGCTAATGAATAATGGGCTATTTATTTCCAAGTCTATTTTCCCATGAAAGTGATGGATGTGTAGTAAAATGAAAGACAGAATGTGAAAAGACATGTTGAGAACAGAATTAAAATGGTAGAAGAGTCCATTAACCATAAAGGAAATTAAAAAATAAGAAAGGAAATGTCACCTAGATAAGTAAAACAAATCTAAAATAAGTCAGGATTTTAATATTTTGTTCAGTTTTGTGAATAATTCACATAAAATTCTTTTCCTTGTTTAACATTTTATTTCTTGTTTGCTTCTGACTTAAAAATAACAGAATGAATAAATCATTAAGGAGAGGTAAGACAAAAGAAGGACAGGAAATTTTTTTTAATTGTGACTCTTGATTCCATTTTTGGGACTTATTTAATTTTACATTCATCAGAGTTCCTTGTAGTAGGGCTTTTTATTAGCCATTCCCTATGTGTATCCCTTCATATATTTTTAAACAATCAATAGGGATTTTGGAGATTTTTCCAGATAAGTTTAGAAAGGCTTAAAATAAATAACTCTCTATAGGAGTAATTTTTGGTATTGGAGGAATAGTTTCTTTAATCACCTGCTGAGTTTTTTTTTTTTTTTTACTTTATATTGCATAACATCTGTCTTTCGTTTCCACTGAAAGCTCCCTCCCTACCCTATCAGCTCCTTCTAGTATGGGCACTTGATTTCTGTGTGATCTATTAGCTATGTAAGTATGTAAGAGCCTTCAACTATGGAAGAAAAATATATATATATATGTGTAGAAGCTGAAATACAAAGTTAGAAGTAAATGATTTTCCCCTCATCCTGAATTCAAACACAATATGATTGGGAAAAGATAGGAACAAAACTTTGAAAATTAAAAAGTGGAGCTTTTAAATTTTATGTGGGTGTGGTTTTGGTCAAAGTACCTATTACTTATGGTGTGAAGGCACAGGGGTCATATGAATAAAGCAAGACAAAGTGTAAGAGAGGATAGAAAATGGAGAGTGATGGTCTATAATGAATGATACTCAGTCACATGAAAGCACACATTTTAAGTTCCAGCTGCTTTTGTCATTTCAGAATATGGGTATAGCAATATTAAAGAAAAACCAGCAATAATGGTTTAAATGTAAAATTACATTAAAAAAGCAATATTATGAAAAGCAGGTCACATTTAGGGGAGGTCACATATGAAAGAAGGTGTATAAAAGAAGGAAATTAAGAAAGTGAATATGGTTGATATACTTCCCATATAAGAATGAATATAGAATTTTAAACCTGCTGAAATCACCATATGAAGGGGACTAAGATGGAAAGGAGAAAAATAGAGGAGATGAACCAATTTGGTATTATACATACGTACATGGAAATGTCACAAGGAAACTCCCTGTGTAACTATCTTAAACAAAAACTTCATTTTTTTATGAAAACAGAAAACAGTGGAACAGAAAGGACCCTGTCTGGGGGGATTGGTACCAGTGGATGGGGGAGGATGTGGAGACAAGTTATAAGAGGGTGAATATAGTGCAAATATTGTGCATACATGTATGTAAATGGAAAATGGAAACCTATTGAAACTATTCTAGGAAAGGAGGGAGGAGAGATAAAGAAGAACAATGGACAGGGTGAATTCAACTATGATATATTTAATATTTTGTAAAAACTTTTGTAAAAATCATAATGTACCAACACTAAAGTCAATAATTAAAACCAAGCTATAACGCTGGTGCCCTATTTGTTCCACATATGGGCCATGAGAGGACTGAAGGCTGCTAGCTTATAAATTCATTGTTCTTTTCAGGCAGTGTCTCTCTATGGATCCCAGATTGGTGCTGAACTCAAGACACTCCTACCTCTGCTGAGTGAGTGCTGGGATTGCAGGCAGCGGACGCCATGCATAGCTTTACCAGTTTATAAATTCTGAGCTAAGAAAATGGAACTGTTTTTCTTTATCTTTCTATCATTTTGAACACTTGAAGATAGCTGTTGAATTTGAATTAGTCACCTGGCAATTAGGGCTGTGTGAATCCCAGAATGATGTCATTCAAATTTGACTAAAGGAGAAAAAGATACTTATCTAGTCTAAAGCAGTGCATCCCAATTTTTAGATTACAAAAGTTGTTCACTAAACCAAAAAATTTACAATTAATTTTGAGGTCTTGACAAAGAAATGTCAAGAAGATTAAATAAAAATAAAAACTGATGGATAGACACTGGTGGCTGATGCCTATAACCCTAGCTACTCAGGAGACAGAGGTCAGGAGGATTGTGCTTCAAAGCCAGGCCTGGGCAAATAGTACTCTAGACCCTATCTTGAAAAAATCATCACAAAAAAGGTTTGGTGGAGTGGTTCAAGTAGTAGAGTGCCTGCCTAGCCAGTGTGAGGCCCTGAGCTCAAACCCTAGTACTGCTGAAGAATAAATAGATTAAAATAGATACAAACACTAATGAAAATGATGAATACTTTATCATAGTTTTGTTTTTTAAGGAATTATTAACAATGATAACAGCAAAGTATTTTTCCAACTATATCCTTTTCTCTCTCTCTTTTTTTAACTACATACTGGTGACAATTTAGATGTCAAGTCTTTACAAATATCTGATTTAAAACATCCAAGGATTTCATTGTAGACAGGTAGTTCTATACTTGAGGCAACCCCGCATCTCTTCTTCCAATGGATATTTGACAAGTGGGGAAATTATCATTGGTTTCTGTTGTTGCTGTTGACAGCTAGTGGGTAGAAGCCTTAGAATCTGCTAAACATCCTACAGCATTTAGAACAGCAACCCTTTACAAAGAAATATCTGCCCAAAATGTGAATAGTGTTGAGAGTGAGAAAAGTTAGACTGACCTCTGTTGGCAGGAAATGTTAAATTCAACACATACAGCAGAAATACCCAGCTGTTCACATTGGCTCCATTATCTGTGCATCTTAGTAATGACAGGGCACAATCCACACACTTTCCGCTGTCTACACCACCATCCTGGTACCTTCAATGAGCCTATGACAGAATTAGTCTGCTGGTGTCTCAAAGCAAATCACAACCAAGGAAGCACCACAATTGTAAATTTCAGGAATAAACATATATAGGTATATCTCAAATGTCAAATGTTTATAAATTATCCTGAAAGTTGTAAATCCTAACCTAATTTTATAGAGCACAGTTTTTCAGTGATTTTATTATTATTTAGATAAATTTTGCACAACATAAAAGGAGCCATTTTCTCCCTCTTTCTCCCTTCCCCAGTCCAGGCAAACCCAATATGAATTTTCTCTATATACTCTGGGCATTTCATATGAACAGATCATTTAATATGTGACCTTTTGTGCTTGGCTTCTCTCACATAGAACAGTATTTTTTATTTATATATCATATTTTCTTCAATTCATTTTCTTTCCTAGTAATGCATACTGTACTTCGTTCTGATTTTTAATATCATATTATTGTTGTACTGGGGGTACATTGTGACATTTACAAAAGTTATTATAATATATCTCAGTTAAATTTACCCCCTCCATCATTCTCCTTTACCCTACCCCATCAATTCTTAGAATAGTGTCAGCAGGTCTCATTTTGTCATTTTCGTACATGAATAAACAATATTTCCACCATATTCACCCTCCTACACCTTTTCCTTATGTCCTCTCACATCCCATTGGTACCAACCCCAGACAGGACCTGTTTTACCTTTCTGATCTCTGTTTTTGAAAAAGGACATTTTTGTTTGTTTAACAGAATTCCATTATGACATTTCCAGGTATATGCATGTTATATCCTGAATTGGGTCATCCCCTCCATTTTTCTCCCTTCTACCTTAGTCCTCATTTTATGGTGACTTCAGCAGCTTTAATAATTTCATATTCATTCTTGTATAGAAAGTACATCTTAAGGTTTAAACACATATCATTCATTTAAATGGCTAAGTATTGTTCTGTAATATAGATATGCCACAATTTGTTTATTCATTCACATAATGATAGAAATTTTGGCTGCTTTCATTTTTAGGATATTGTGAACCATGCTACTATAACATGTATGTGAATTTGTTAAAGTGATTGTTTTCAATTCTTTTGGTTATATGCCTAGTATGGGAATTACTGGGCCAAAAATTAATTGTGCATTTAATTTTGTGAATAATCACTAAACTGTTTTCCACAGGGCTAAATCATCTTACATTTCAACTAGTAATTTATAAGAGTTTCATTTTTTCCAAATTCTCACAAATTCTTGTCATTTTCTATTATTTTTACCAATATTTTATCCTGAGCAGTGTGCCTCAATTGGTTTTGATTTACATTTTCTCACTGAGTAATGACATTGACTATATCTCTGTATCTGTGTTGGGCCATTTGTGTATCTTCACTAGAGACATGTTTTCATTTCCCTACTTTTTAATTGTGCTGTCATTTGGCTATTGACATATGGTTATTTACATATTTTTATACTACACAATTATAAGATACATGATTTGCAAATATTTTCTCCCCTTTTGTATGTTGACATTTCTTGATAATGTCCTTTGATGAGCAAATGATGAAGCCCCATGCATCTATTTTTCCATTTATCATTAATATTTTTGATATCATGTCTAAGAATCCCTTACCAAATCCAAGGATATAAAGACTATGTCTTTGTCTTTCCCTACAAATGTTAAGGCTCCAGCTTTTTCTTTTCTTTTTTTCCTGGTGGTACTAGGATTTAAGCTTAGGGCCTCCTGCTTGCTAGACAAACACTCTATCACTTTAGTCATATCCACACCTTCTTTTTTAGTTTGTTTTTAGATAGTCTTGTGGTTTTGCCCATGCCAGCCTGGGACAGTGATCCTCAGCCTCCTGAGTAGCTGGGACTACAAGCATGAAACAACCATGCTCAACTTGCTTTTTGAGATAAGTCTCCCTAAGTTTTTGCCCAGGCTGGTCTCAAACTGTGATCTTCCTATCTGCACTGGGATTACGGACATGAGGCACCACGCCTTATTAGTAGTCACTGACCCATTTTTAAGTTTCTTATGTAGTATGAGGTAGGGATACAACCTCTTTTTTTTTTTTTTTTGCACATATATACTTGCGGTTTTTTTCTGGTACCACTTGTTGAAGAATCTTTTTCCCCCATTGAATGTACTTAGCACCCTTGTCAAAATTCAGTTAGCCATAGAGGTATTGTTTTATCTTCAAACTCCCACTTCTATTCCATCAATCTATATGTCTGTCATTATGAGAGCATCACACTGTTTTGATTATTGTGAATTTATAGCAAATTTTGAAATTAGGAAGTTTGAGCTGATTACTTTTATATACACAAGGCTATTCTCAGTACTAGACAGAAGTTAAAAGAAAAATTAAAACTTAGTACATGCCTTCTTAAGGTAATAATCATATATAAATGAATACTAAATACAAATGTAAGATATTCTATAAATTAAAATATGAGAATCATAAAGTCAGAATATGCACGATACCAAGAGCACACATGGTTGAAAATGTTCCTGTAGTGAAGTACAAACTGAAATGAAAGATTATAATGTGCTGGAGTTTGAACTCAGGGCCTCATGCTTGCTCAGCCCTGAGTCTACCATTAGACTTGCTAAGCAGGCGGTCTTCAGTTGAGACACTCCATCAATCCTTTTTTGGATTAAGTTATTTTTCAAGCTAGGGTCTCCTGAACTGTTTGCCCAGGCTGGTTTTGAACCATCATTCTCCTAATCTCTGCCTCCTGTGTAGCTAGTATTATAGGTGTGAGTCACCAGCACCTGGAAAAGATCATAATTACTTTGAGCAAAAGCAAGCAGCTTCCATTAAAGTAGTTTTTACATGTTTACATTTTATTGTTCTGTACGTATTCTCCAGTTTATCGTGACCTATTATAGCACTGAGTTTTATTTTCTGACCTAGGAATTTAATAATAAAGATTACAGGAACCGGCATCTTCTAAACCATGCATATGATTGAGTAGTGAATTCTAGACAATAAAGATCAATGAGTATTGCCAATATTGGTGACACTATCAAGAACACCTTCCCGAGAGGACTTGCTGGCAAATCCAGTGTCGCCCAGTCCTTCCCTAAGGATAGACAATTGTTTTACTCTTTTTGCTTTCTTTGCATTACTTTTATTTTGTCAATGCTTTGTTATAATCAATTAATTTATTTATTACTAATTGATATAGGAAAACAGAAACTGTACATATTTGTGTGGTGCCTTCTGATTGCAAGTAAATATGTATAATGTTTAAATCAGGTTAAACACAACTATCTTCTTCAACATTTATTATATCTTCATGATGAAAACATTTAACATCTTTCTTTTATGTGTTTGAAATTTATATTACATAATTCTTATCTGTAGTCACCATACTATATAATAATACTCCAGTACTGTTTTTCCATACTGTAACTTACTGTCTATTCATCAACCTATCCTCATCCCTCTCTCCCCTCTGGTAACCACCATTCTACTCTTAACTTCTGTAAGATCAACTGCTGCATATTCCATCTGGGTAAAATAATGTGGTACTTGTTTTCTGTGCCTGGCTTATTTCACTTCATGTAATGATCTACAGTTCATTCTTGGTTGTCAAAAATGACATTTTAAATATTTTCTTTTTTACATTTTTAATTGACTTCAACAAGAAGTTTTCATACATATACATGTATAAGTATATGATATACTTTGCTGGATCATATCCCATTGTGAAGACTTTATGATTTCATCATTGAATCATCGTATTGTGCAGACATATGCAAGGTAAAATTGTCAGTGAATTAGATTAATGGAAGTGAAGAGCAAATTCAAATGTTCCCAATTTTTCCTTTTATTTCTATACATGTTTAACTTACAGGTATTTTCTGTTGTCCTCTCTCTCTCTCTCTCTCTCTCTCTGTCTCTTCTCTCTCTCTTTCCCTGTTCCTTACTTCTTTCCTTTTCTCCCCCTTTCTTTCCTTGTATCCTTCCATTTTTCCTTTAATTTTTGAAATTCATGGGCTTTCTTACATAAATCCCCTGGTTCTTCCTTAGCTCTGTCCTTATCCTGTCTAACTCATATAGAAATGATTAAAGCACATACTATATTATAAATAATTTTTTCTACCCTGAGTTTCTGAAAATGTTATTAAGGAAACCATGACATGTTATTCTCAGCTAGTCAGTTCAAGGTAAATTGTTGAAGACTCAACAGAATCACATTCAGTCTACTTTATATACTAGTGTTCATCTTCTATTCTAAAAAATGGTGAGGAGAGAAAGCTATTGATGTTGGTTTGCACTCCTGAGAGTAGGAAATTTCTGAAGGTGATTCAAAATTTTATAGCATCAAAACAAACTTTTGAACTAGATCAGAAATTATTTCTTACAGTCAAATGAATCAAATCTTTAATAGTAAAGAAAGAAAAAATAAGGAACGAAGGAAGGAAGGAAGAGAGGAAGGAAAGAGGGAAGGAAGGAAGGGGGAAAAAAAGGAAAGAAATTTGGAAAATCAGTCACCAGACTTGCTGAATTTTAAAAAGTGAGAACTATTTTCCTATTGAAGAATACTATTAGTCTATTTTCTGTCTGAATAGAAAAATATATATGTACAAATTCATATGTGTGTTTTGCACCTATTAAGTTGTTTCTGAGATGAACTTTTTTCAAACAAATCATTGAGAAGTAAAGTTAACAAAAAAAAGTGAATCCCAAAAGAAATGGTTTCAGCTAAGACACAGAAATTGAAAAGAAAGAGTTCCTTAGGAGTATATTTTAAAACTTCATTCTGACATTTACTTGAATTTCTATGTTAATTACCAAATGGAATTGGTCTTCCCCTACTTGATGGATAGCCCTACAAATATCCACAGACATTCTCATAAGTATGAGCTATGTAAAAGTTTGTATATTTGGAATGCAGTATGAACATCTTGGGCTGTGTCAGTCCATGGAGGCTGGGGAAGGATGAAGGAACAGAGAGGGAGTACTAATTTATTGCCATACTAAATAGTACAGCAGAAGTATCTATGATCCAGCTCTGGAAATACAGAGCTAATCAAAGGCAGAGACTCCTGAGGATCCTTTTGTGGCTGACCTTAGACAAAATGTTTGATGCCATTTATTTTCTACATTCCCTGTATCACATGCAACTGAATATCATACTGGGTTTGTGGAAGCACAAATGCAGTCCCTCAGTGTCTTAGCACGAGATAATCTGCAACTGTTTGCATCGCTGTAGACACACCTTCACTGATTCCTCTGGGGAACAGAAGGTTTAGCTCTGGGTTAGTTTCTCCACTAAAACTTTGTTCTTTTTATTTAAAGTGGCAGTGTGGGTTTGCCAAAACTACTGAGTCATTCTCAATCTTTGTGTAACTGTAAAATAAGAAACTCCAATAAGATGTTACATTTTACACCTGTAAAATCCTATGCATCTCTTCTACAGGATAAAGGAAATGAGCCAATGCTTTTGAAGTAGAATAAGGACACTCATGAGAACAAGAGTGATAAGTTCTCCACTGGAGCACCTAATTCATATTCTGTAAAAAATGTCTGTTTCCTCCCTTGTTGACAATGTGTAGACCTTGCCCTTCCATATCCTTCTATTTGTATCTCAAGGCTGAACACCTCCAGGTGCAGGGTAACACTATGATGTCTTCAAAAATGAACTGCTACTGACCTGTTTCTAACATGAGAAACATGTTATGAGAATCTTCTAGGCTATTCTCATAACCAGTGGAAATCTACTAGTCTCTGAATCATTCAGCAACCCAAGAAAATGGCCTATTCCTTCCTCTGATTTAAAGGAGACTGATCTTATTGTCAACATTGACACCCTCCCCACCTAAAAAAAAAATAATTCCCTTCCTCTCCTTCCTCTTCAGGAGAAGCCTCAATTAAAGCTTTTTCCTGAGTGGTCTTTCTCCTTTTTCTCAATTTTTATTTGTATTATTACTGGGACAAAGTTCTCTTCCTTTCTGCATCACTTTTTGCCTCAAATAATTTCATTATAATTTAGTTCAAAATCAACATTTGAGAATTAACAAGGTCTTTGGGGATAATTTCTCCAACACAACAGAGGTGACTTCTTCAAAAAGATATTCCAATTAAACCAGTACCATGGAAATTTCTACAATGATGGATAAATATAACATGTCTGTGCCATCCCAATACAGATGCCATTACCCAACTATGGTTAGTTTTTAATTTTTTGAGGTTTGAACTTGTGCTTGCTAGGTACTTGCTCTACCACTTGAGCCATACCTCCAGCAACTGTGTTTTTTAAGATGCTGAAATATGACTACTGTGAATTTGGAACTGATTTTTAAATTAGCAATTAAAGTCAAATTGAAATATACACATGTGGGTGGCTTCTGTGTTGGACAGTGGATTCTGGCCTCCATCTCTTAAATGTCTAATAAGATGAGCAACAAACAGATGGTATAGTACCTTCTCAAGCACACTTGCAAAATCAAAAACAGGACTTAGTTCACCCTGTTAATTTTGTATTGTCTTTCAATATCTCCATGTTTGCAGTATGACATTTATCACATAGTCCCTAAACCTCTGGCAATGAGCTACTGAAACTGAAGTTTTAGGCCCTAGGTGCAATCTCCTGGGATTGTACATATCAGGCCACTCACCTCTGTGGACCAAATAAAGAGACATGGTTAATGGCAGAGAAAGGTGGTTTATTACATGGCTCAGACAGCTATGGGAAGACGGTACTTCAGTTATCTTCAGCCAAGTTTGGGACACGGACATTAGCTTTCCTTTTGAATAGACAAAGAATTACGGCAGGGGACAAAATATATGCATAATTTAAAAATCCTAGTCACAGATGTGTTCAGATGGATCATTATCTCAAACCTCTCCTTATATAGGGAGGGGTTCTGGAGAAGTTGTTATCACTATTGCTGTGACCACTGGTCAAGATAAACAAGTCATTGTTGCCTGGGGGTGGACCTTCCTGGAATCTCTGATGTTTCTTAGGGGTAGTTTCTCAATCCCTTGTCTGAAAGATGTTATTCATCAGTCCTGTTCTTCCTGGATTACAAGGTGGTTGTAAGAGATAATGGCTCAGAGCAAAGAACAAATACAGTTTGGAGATAGATGCAGTCTATGGCCATACCACCCTGAATGCATCTAATCTCATCTGGACCCAAGTAAGGAGGCAGTATTCCTCAGCAAAAACAGTTTAAGTATCTGTTATAGGACCTACTAGGAATGACAGGTATGAATATTAAAGTCACCATAATAGCAATACGTGGCATGATACACTTAAATACAGACAGCTATTGGATCCATAGAAGATGATTTACATATGACTGAAAGGAAGTGTTAGGAAAAACACTGCTCATAAAGAAAGCTCACAAGGAAAGTCTCATGTCCATAGAGCAAAGTTTAATGGCAAGCCCAAACTGCTAGGCTGGCTGGGGAAAAGATGGCGCCTCCCCGAGTCTGGGCGAGGAGTGGCTTTTATAGAAAGGGGAGGTTAAGGAAGTTATCACATGAGCAGTAGTCTCTGGTAGGGGTGGGGCTGTCTTAGAGCACAGGAATTTGTTTAAAGGCGGGGCTGCCATTTTGGCCGATTCACAAAATAGCAATTATTGTTCTATCATTCCCCCATTTTTTCTTTAGTAATGATGAGGGTAGGGGCTGAGGATCAGGAACTGAGGAAAAGCATCAGTCTCTTTAGCTGCTTCCTGCTTGCAGGGGGCATTGTATGCGGCAGGATCCTCAGCTCCTGTATCCTAGTGGGGGCCCTCATAGCAGTCCTCTGGTTGGTTTTGGAGAGGTTGATATACCGGGAGGTATAACTGGTTGAACTTTTTGATTAGCAATAGCAGACATGTAGCATGATACAAGGGAGGAAGCTTAAGAATAGGAGAGCAAGAAACATAGGCATTAGGATGGGCATTGGCCAGGAGAACCACTGTGAAATGCTGTTCCCTAGACAATTTCAAGAGTCCTCCAATTCCCTTCTCCATTTTTCTAAGTGTTCCCTGAGAGGTGCCACCATTGGGAGAACCCACTGAGCTTGACAGCAGTGGGTGTCATGAGAATGACCAGATGAGGGCTGGTCCATCGAAGTCCCAATGGAGAGGGTAGAAGATCCTTTTAGGAGAACAAGATGCTTTGGTTTAACAGAAATTGTTGTAGGGTGGGGCAGGATCTGGTCTGCATGCTTTCTGAGAAGTTCCCTGAGAAGGCAAGTAGTCAGCCAGAGGAGCAGAGTCTGTTGGAGGCAAGTTTTCTAAGAGAAATGGGTGGCCATGCATTATTTAAGATCCAAATAGGAATATTAAGAGGAGCATAAAAAGGTGTCTGTTCAGGGACTTCATATCTAGGGATCTAAATTCTGCAAAATCCTGTAACCCCAAGCTTGCAGTAAGCTGTCTTATGGTATAGAGTTAGGAAATGGAAGCTTGGGTTGATTCATTTATGACTCAGGGAGTAAGTCTGTCCCTTTCAGACCACATCTAGGTAGGTGACCTGTGGGTGGCAGGGGCTGTCAGGATTTAAATGTAACACTCTTGGATAAAAGAGAGCTTTAGCTCATTATTTTATATAAATTGACACTTTTAACCTTTTAAGTGTTTGTACCATATTTAGATAAAGTATAACATAACACTGTTATAAGGTGGTCATTTAAGACACATAAGCAAATATGTAAATGAATTCTGATTTAGTAGTACTTAAAGCTTGACAAGATCAGCAGAAAACACAAATAATTTCTTTGATGAAATTTTTCTCTGTAACTGTTTTTTGTAGATGTTACTAGAGCAGAACAATATTAAGATAACCTTGTTATATTTATTGACATGGAGAATTTGATTTTAGTTTGACATGACCCTAAAAGTCTTTTAGGCAACTCTAATACTCAACTTTAACTTTATTACACACTGAAGCTTTTTGTTATACACTTTTAAATCTTACTTAGACCTTCATATAACATACTAAACCCTTTGATGGCTTGACTTTATCCCTCCTATTTGAAACAATCTTTAGGACAAACCCTTCTTTACAAAATCCTTTCTCATCCAAAAACATTTCTTTTTCCTTTAACTTCTCAAAAAAATACATTTACTGCCTATCTATATCCTTTTTAGTTGTTTACTTTGTAGCTTGTATTTTAAAATTAGCTTTTATAAGAATTTTAAATTTATTACATGGGCTGTAGTAACTAATTAGTAGCCCTTGTTGTTTTAAGAAATTTATGATAGGCATAAGGCCTCATCATCCCTCAGGCTTGAGGGAATGTTGTTTTGGGTGTGGAAACTGTGAAGGATTTTTGAGTTTTATTTGAATAGGGAGGGCAGTCCTGGCTCACCCTACATTCATCACATCACTACACACTGTGGAATCTATTTGTTCCTGAAGGAGGGGGCAGCAGAGACAGCTGCCTGGGAGGAGGAGAACTTGAGTTTTTAATTGAGATACTAAATCCCATTCCAGCAGGGACACTGGAATTTTAGGTACTATGAGAAAAAAGTGACAGAAGAAGAGGTCTCTACAAAAGCAGGCCAGAGGCCAGGTAAACTAGCTCTCTAGGGGCTTGCCAGATTTGCCCTGAATGATAACTTTTGTCATTGGACTGGGGACCTGGAGAAAAAGGTAAAACAGAGAAACAGGCTCCACTGTCTAGGAGGAAAATGACCTTTCACTTCTCTACCATTATGACTACCTGAGGCTGCTCAATATCGATATTAGTAAGTGGAGTATGGACAGGAGGCCGGGACCAATAAATCCATAGGAGGTAGCACCTCACCTTCCATCTGGAGACATGGCCACTTAGACCTACAGTGGCTGCCCTTGCAGAGAGGACAGGGTCCCGGTTGGGGATGGGGCTGTTTCTGAGACTGTCCCCCCTCAAGCATTCTTTGCAGAAGTGCCCTTCCTGTCCACCATGGTAGCAAGTTCAGTATGCAGACCCCAGTTGGGTGGGGCCCTCTCTGAGAGCAGCAATGAGGTCATGGTGTCTCTTATCTTTTTCTGTCCTGTTAGTCAGGTCCCAGACATACAGACATATCTATAAATGCAGACATAGCTATAAATACAGACATGGCTAGCTGTATTAGTTGATCCAATGACTTTTTCCCTTCAGCCACAGTCTTTGAGTTTTATAAATATCTGGGGCTGACTGTTAAAAATTTATCTTTGAGGAGAACCTCTCTCACCTGTGACTCTGGGTCCATCATGGTATGTTTTCTGATAGCCTTAAGATGTTGTAGAAAGGTAAGCAGATTTTCTTTAGGGCATTGCTGTGAAGTAAAGTTGTTATTTTACATTGACACCTGACACTCTAGAAAGCAGGTTTCTGAACTGTTCTGGGCCCCAATTTCCTCACTTGAAGAATGAGGGATCTGGTCTAGGTTAAATTACCTTCTTCCACTATGAGATGGCTGAAGTGACATTAATGTCACTTATGTTCCTTACCATTTTTTTGATTTAATAATGCTGGGGAATTGAACCCAGGGCTTTGCACATGCTGGGCAGACATTTTTTCATTGAGCTACATCTTTATCCCCAAATACATATTTATATATATATATATATATATATATATATATTTCCCTTTTATAGAAAAGGTCTAGTTGGAGTATGGTATTGTAATTTAAGAAACCCTGTGAAGACCACTCCTTTTGGCCACCCAAGGCATATGGAGGCCAGGCCTCAGTACAAAGCTTTTAAAATCTACAAGCCAGAAGACTGGAAGGTGCAGATCCCATCTAGAAAGAACAAAACACTAAGATTCTGTCTTTTAGCTAACAGCAGTCAGTCTCTTTAATAAAGGCTACTTTTATCAAAAGAGTAAATCATCTGTAAAGTTAGAGAAGGGCATTTAGAGGGCATTTCAGGCCAATAACAGTACCATATGGGACAACTAGTGTTAATATTTGGAAGGAAAAATTTATGTTGAGGACAAAGGTATAGAAAATTTTAAATGAGAAGTTTAGAGACCACAGTAATGTCTACTTTATTATTTCTGGAACTATAAGCTTGAGCTAACAATTGGTTTAGAAGGGCTGGGTCTGA
Source organism: Castor canadensis (assembly GCF_047511655.1). Lineage (NCBI taxonomy): Eukaryota > Metazoa > Chordata > Mammalia > Rodentia > Castoridae > Castor > Castor canadensis. The sequence goes on along the minus strand of NC_133397.1, from coordinate 71,447,325 downwards.
TGCCCTGAGATGTGAGATGTGGCTAGAAGCAGGGCTTGTGCAAGGTGCCACTCCCTCCACACACATCTGGGACAAATGACCCTGACTGCCTAGGCCTGATCCTGCAACCTGTCACCCCTCCCCCCTTCCTGTGTACTCTGTGCACATTTATTCTAGAGGAAGTGGTGGTGGGCCACAGCCATTGCCACATGTGGCTGGCGGCCCAGGATGTGCTGGGTCCTCTCTATGGATTTTCTTATTTATGGCAGGCATTTTTGCTGTGTCCAGGAGCTGGCATCCTGTGCACTAGTGGTTTGTTTTCCCTCCTCCCCTTGTGGGGGTGGAGTTATGGCATGAGTGTGGCAGACATGGGTTTTTGTAAGTGCTTTTTGTAAAGCAGCTGACTTAAAGTTACTTTCAGCCTGGCAAACTACTTGGAATAATTTAAATCATAAGGTACCACGTTACAAGTTTTTCATGGGAGGCAGGGTCCCAGTAAGCCCAGGGAGGGGAAGGCAGACAGAGACAAAGGACATGTGGTGAGACCATGGAGGAAGCAGAAAGGGTGTCCTGACATCTTAGGTAAGGGAGGGGAAGGCAGAGTGAGGAGGAATGACACACACCTGAGGGGTTAGCAATCACCTGTGCCTCTAGGTCACTTCCATTGAATGATACTGGCACACTTTTAGCAAAACAAAACCTCCACTCTTGGGTTGCTGTCTCAGGCAGAAGGGACATTAGATTGGGGGAGGGGGGGAAGAGAGGCAGTCGTCAGATGACACAATCAAACAGGACTCTACCAATGTAGAATGAGGTGTTCCCAAATAAATGTGGGGCTTGGTCTCAGCCCACAGGAAGGGAGCATGAACTCTTCCAGAGCTGGAATCTCCTTGAGGCCAGAGTTGGCAAAGAGTGGCTTGCTTAACTCCATGACAGGGAAAGTTTTTCAGGAAGATAGGAGGAAATAGGCATGGTAAGCAGTGCAAGAAGTCTGTTTACATGGGGAAGGAGGAGGTTTGGGAGAGGAATTGGTTGATTTAGAAACTGGTTTACAGGCTAATAGAATCTGCACAGGGGAGCAGAAAGTACAGAGGGAGGGTTTGATGCAGGGATAGGGAAAAGATTGGACATAGGAAAGTTCCTTCCATTTACCAGCATGTTCACAGAGATTGTATAAATCCCTTAAAATATTGGGATTGAGAGTGCCATTAAGTGGCCATTTGGAGGCATTGTCTAATAGGTATTGGGGCCAGGTCTGATTACAGAGAAAAATGAGCTTTCATGGCTAAAGATCAGGCATTAGGTGGAGGAGTCCAAGGTTGGCCAGGAGACATCCCAGTGGGGAGTCTGAAGGAATTTTGGATGGTCTAACTCCCATGGTGAAGGCCTGACCTGTGGAGAGATATGATGGGTGTCCCCAAAATATCAGGTCCTCAGAAGAGAGAGAGAAATGTGGAACACAATGCCCAGAGGGAATGTCTTCACCATGAGGGTCCACAGTCCCTAGTGGGGAACCCAGTTACCAGGGACAAGAGTGAGTTGCAACCTAGCACTAGGGTTTTCAAGGAAATGAGAGAGACCACAGCTCAGCATGCAAGGAGGACTCACTGAGGGAGATAGGACCTTGAGGGAAGATTGGCTGGTGGTGGATGGCAGTTGGAGGTGCGCTGGGGCAGAGGAATTTCCTTGTGAGCTAGTGAGAGAGGGGCATTTTCTAGGATTGGGGATCCCAGTATAGCAGCTCAGATCCCGGAGGAAGGAAATGGGAGTTGAGAGAGAAAGATAGAGAGCAGGATGGGGTGGGGGAGGCCAGGAGAGCAAGGTCAGTGCCAGGAACTCAACCCGATCCAAGTCATGGCACCAAAGATTAGGAAAAATGCCACTTACAAAGAAAACTCATGAGAAAAGTCTCACGTCCATAGAGCAAAGTTTAATGGCAGGCCCAAACTGCTAGGCTGGCCAGGGAAAAGATGGCACAGCCCTGAGTCTGGGCAAGGAGTGGCTTTTATAGAAGGGGGAGGTTAAGGAAGTTAGCACTTGCACAGTAGTCTCTGGTAGGGGTGGGGCTGTCTTGGAGCATGGGAGTTTGTTTAAGGGTGGGGTTGCCATTTTGGCCAATTCACAAAATGGTGACATTATTGTTCTATCAGGAAGTACTTCCCCAAGGACAGGGCATTTGAATTGAGCTTAAAAAATAAAAAGAAGTAATGGTACACAATTACTACAAAAACTTTCAGTGGAAGGCACTTGGAGTTTCTGGATAAAATGAAGATTGCTTTAAATAACATAATTATGCTTATAAGAAAACAAAAAGAAGGAATTTATGAAAAGAAAAATAAACTGAAAGTTGGATTAGAAAATGTATGAATAAAAAAAATACCATTATAATAGTCTGACCCTGGAGATTACTGCTTTTCAGTCTTGGGGTTAAGCTTGGGATTTTAAATCTCCCCATGATATCATACAGGCTGTGGGAGTAGAGACAGACACCTCTCTAAAGCCAGCATCTTATAAAGAATATGGTGGACTAGTCACTAGAGAAGAATACCAACCAAGCAATATCTATACTATCAGTGGTTCTCAAACTTGGCTGCACATTAGAATCACCTCAGAACTTACAAACAAATACATAACAAAGGAACAGGTTGCTGAGGCCATTCCTAGCAGACTAATTTAATCAGCATCTCTGTGGACTTTGATATTTATTTAAAGCTTCATGTGTAATTCCAATGTGCAGCCAAGTTTGAGAACTACTGTTGGAGGTGATATTCTCTGAGCATTTAGAAAACTAAGTATGAGGCAAATTAAGGATTCAAATTTATTCAGCCTTAGGCAGAAAATCACAAGCAGATTACTAGGAGAAACAGTTTCACAAGTTATTGATACACCTGGGGTCCTTAGCAAAAGCACTCTGGAATGCTCTTCCACACCTGGACTGCAAGAAATCTTCACTTATAAAAAGAACTCCAAAGTTAGACTAAAATAAGACAAAAAAGAAACAAAAATTCCACCAAAGCAGTAGCTTAAAGGACAGAATTAAAATTCCAACATTTGTGGATAATTTAGTGACAATCTGATCAGAATCAGATTTAGAATGAGGAAAACCATGAAGGGAGAGTTGTAAACACAGCCAGTCATTATTGATTATGGAAGGCTTACTTTGTGCCACATTGTACCAGGTGCATGGAATTAGTATTACTGATCATTTGAAAAGTGAAAACAAACAAAAATTATAGGAGAATGTGCATCCAGTTTCTATTTTTAGAGACCGAATATGTTTTTAGTCAGGAAGAAAATATTTCCAAGTAGTGAGCATAGTTGAACTTTTGAGTTAATAAGGATTTCTAGTGAATTACAATATTTAAGTTAGACCTTTTATTTTTATTTTGTTTTTTTTTTACTAGCACCAAAATCCTTTTCTTTGCTTTTGATAACTAGAGAGTAATAATTTTTGTGTCAGTTTGGATAGATGGTAGTACCCAGATATTTGAACAAATATCACTCTAGATGCTGTTCTAAGGGTATATTTTAGATGAGATCAACATTTAAGACATAGACTATATGTAAGGTACATTGCCTGCCATATTGTGCAAGGGATAAATTTGATCGGTTGATTGTTTTAAGAAAGAAAAAAATGAAGGCCCTCTAAGGAAGAGGGAAATTCTGTTTCCAGATTCCTGACTACTCCAGCTGCAATATCATCTCTTTCCTCAGCCTCCAGCCTGGAAGTTTGCCCTGAAGAATATAGTCTTGCCAGCCTCCACAATGTTGTGAGCCAATTACTTAGAACAAATCCTTTTTCTCCAGATAGATAAATATAGCTATAGGTAATACATATGGCACATTGCATATGCACCCCAATTCTTTACTCTTCCTTTCTTCTATAGATATTTACATTTGACTTTGCTATTCCCCTCTTGAAAATGAAGCATATTTCCTACCCCTTAAATTTGACTTGGTTTTATGATATGCTTTGACCAAACATGGAGAGCTTAAACAAGTAAAAGCTTAAAATGTGACTGTGTGGGAGGATCTGTTCTGTCCTTCTCCACAGAAAGGTTATACTCCAACAAGACTAAGAAGGACAGGAAACATATGAAAGGGTCTACCCTGATAATTTAGACTTTAGTGTTAGTGGCTAAAGGGAAGTACAGTGGAGAAAAATGATGAAAGAGGACTAGGGTCTGTTATATGTAATCCATGTGAATATTACAGTCCTCCAGGTTAATGACACTACTATTCTTATCTGGGAGTGAAGAAATGATCAGCCTTACCTTGAAAGAGTTGCAAATCTCAGATATAAAAAAAAGTGAAAATCATACTGTGTCAAGTGTTAGGAAATGTGTTTCTGTTTTAATGTTTTTTCAAATGCCAAATTCGAAAATATACTTTTCAATAAAAATGTACACAATTCATAAAGTGAGCTGTACATAGTTATGCTGGTATGATTTACTTAAAAACATTTCAATGAAAGTAATTTTGAATCTTTGAAATAATTGAATGGTAGAAATTCAGAAAAAAACAGACTACTGGAGAAGATTGGTGTTTTAGGTTCACCTTTCTTTTCTCTTACAAATGCTTGTCCACTACTTCTATATATACTAACACTTCCCATTTTTCCAAAAACCCTAAGCCCACACTCTATCCTTGTGCTACTCCAAAATTTTTACCTTCTCGGCACATTGACCTCATTCATCAGCTTGAAGATATGTTGACTTTTCTCTGGATGCCATTAACATTAGATTTCTAATATCCACATTTTCTTCAGAACTATTCTTCCCTTTTCAAAGAAAATAATCATTAATTTTTATGATTATTATAACAAATTAAATTAAAATTAAATTTAAAACATGTGTTTTTAAATACATATGTAATTACACAAAATTGCTTCCTGAGATTATTCTTATTTCCAGAAATACTGCAAATAGCACAATGAAAATAATTAATAATTATTAGTAAATATATGGCTTGTTACATTGAAGGAAGATACCAACTAAGAAATCTTACTTTTGGACAAACTCAGAAACCATCTTAAATTAGATGACTTTTAATTTTGTTTTTCTCCTTTAATCCTCAGAAACCTAATATTCCATTCAAATCTCCCCAGTAATTCCAAAGTGCAGACAAATGTTAAAACTGGTTGTAAAATAAACAGAAGGAAAATTTCAACACCATCTGGAGAATGATAAGAATATTCAATGAGCTTAAAGATGACATACAAAATCAACTCAATGAATCACAATACAACAGAGTTAAAAAATTTGAGAAGACACACAAACAAGTAAATGAACAGGAGAATGTCAGCAAACTCCAAAACAAAACTAAGGAGATTATAAAAATATAGATAAATGAAATAAAGAAGGTAGTACACAATATGAAAGAGGAGTTTAACAGAGATATGGAAAGCTTAAAAGAAAAAAAGAATCAAATAGAAACCCTGAAAATAAAAAGTATCTTAAGTCAAATAAAAAAGTACTGTTGAAAGCCACTCCAGCAGACTGGACAAGTGGAAAGCAGAATTTCAGGGCTCAAAGACAAAGTAGATATTAAAGAAAAAACAGAAGAATTCTTACACAAAAGACTCAAGAGTTACAAAGGAATACAAAAGAACTCTGCAACTCCATCTAAAGATGAAATCTGTGAACCATAGGTATTGAGATAGAGAAGAGGTGCAATACAAAGGTATAGATAAATATTCAACAAAATAATATCAGAAAATTTCCCAAACCTTGAGAAAGAGATATCCCTTTAAGTACAGGAAGTCTCCAAGACAACAAACATACATGACCAAAACAGAACCTCTCCACAGCATATTATAGTTAAAATAATTAGCCCAGAGAACAATGAAAGAATATTGAAGGCTGGAAGAGAGAGAAATTAAATAACTTAGAAAGGTAAACCCATCAAAATAATAGCAGATTTTGGAACAGATATTAAAAGCAAGAAGGGCATAGTGTGAGGTATTTTGAGCATTGAAAGAAAATAATTTCAATCTTAGGATACTCTACCCAGCAAAGCCATCACTTAAAATTGAAGGAGGAATAGAGACCTTTATGATAAATAGCAACTAAAACAATACATGGCTGCTAAACCACCACTACAGAAGATTCTGAAAAACCCTTTACACAGAAGATGAAAACAAACATAGCCATGAAAGGGTGGGAATTATTAAACCTCAAAAAAAAAAAAAGGAGACAATTAATCAGAGAGTTACATAGAATCAGTTGCACACACATATACCCTTACACAACAAGAAAAACTAAATGGCAGGAATCACCATATATTTCTCTGTATTTACACTGGATGTGTTAATACTCAACTCCACCATAAACTATACCAACTGACAAAGTAAGACCCCATAATTTGTTGTTTTCAGGAAATCAACCTTACAGACAGAAACACACATTGTCTTAGGTGAAAGAGTAGAAGATTTGGAAAGCTAATGGTCTTAAAAGTAGGCAGGAGTAGCACACTTAAATCAAATGATGTAGACTTCAAACTTAAATTGTCAGAAAAGACAAAAAACATTAGTTCATACTAGTAAAATGAAAAATATATCCAGAGAAAATAAGAATTTTAACTTATATGGGCCCAAAGTCAGTGTACCCAACTTCATTAAACATATATTACTGGACTTAAAAAGACAGACAGATCCCAACACAGTGGTAGTGAGAGATTTCAGTACTCTATCACCAATAGATAGGTCAAGACAAAAAAATCAACAACAAAATTCTAGAAATGAATGACACCATAGAATAAACAGACATGACAGACCTGTACAGAGTATTCCATCCAGCAACTGCACAGTATACATTCTTTTTAGAGCACATGGAACTTTCTCCAATATACACCATATATTAGATGAGAAAGTAAGTGTTGGCAATAATGACACCAATAGGTTTCAGTTCTTACTGCACCCTTAAGCTTCTGTTTTCCAGGGTCACAGTCCTGCCTCCCAGGGTCACAGTCCTGCCTCAAGTCCAGCTTGAATCCTCCTTCTGCCACCACCTCCAATCAGCATGACCCATAAGATCCTAACCAATGAGATCATGCTGAGTCTCACTGAGGGGTATTTAAGCACCTGCCCTTCTTTCTCTCTCTCTCTTGGCTCTCTCTGCTCTCTCCCTCTCTCACCCAGCAATAAAGAATCTCTTGACCAGATCACTCCTCTCTACGTGGTCATTTTGGGGCCCACATTTCCAACATCTTGGTGCCATGACTCAGATTGAGGCTCCCCACTAATCCTGGTGGGACCCCCATTCCAACTTACCCCATCACCACCCTGAGGACGTGACTGGTCAGGACTCATCCTCCCTATTGCCCTGCTTACATCCAACACCAGACATTCTTTGGTGAGTCCACATACCCTTCTCGGGCTCTCTTTGTGGTCTCTACCCTCTGTGTCTCCAGGGTTTCCAAACACTCCCCTGTTTGGCCATCTCTGGGTGGCTCAGGTGGCAGAGGGATTCCCTCAGTTGTTGGGCTTGGATCCATTTTGTCATGGGTCTCATAGACCCCTCATCAAAAAGCCTGTGCCCAGGTGACCCATAGCCCTTGGCCATTTGGCCCAGCATGCCACTAGAACTCAATGACGATTGATTCTCGTGGGCCTTGTGCTGTTGTTGGGTATTTGTGCTGCAAGAGGACGCTCCACAGTACATAATATCCTCCTCTCCCATTACGGGACCAGGTCCCACACAATGGGTGCCTCTACATCCTCTTTGCTGTCTGACTCCCCATTGAGATGCCTCCTCAATGATTTAGACACCTTGGGTTTGACCCCAGACATAAAAACCAAAAAATTTAATCCATTTTTGCACTCAAATCTGGCCCACTTACCCTTTAGACAACCAAAATCACTGGCCCCTTTTTGGGTCTTTAAATCCCAACCTTTTACAGGACATATAACTACTGTGAGTGATCAGAATGATGGGGAGAGATTCTATTATGTCCAAGCCTTTTCATACCTCTGTCTAAATCTGGCTCTCTGACTTCAAATCCTCCCTCTGTACTTTCTGTTCTCCTGCACAGATTCTATCAGCCTGTAAACCAGTTTCTAAATCAGCCAATTCCTCTCCAAACTTCCTCCTTCCCCACATAAGCAGACTTCTTACACTGCTTATCATACCTATCTCCTCCTATCTTCCTGAAAAACTTTCCCTGTCATGGAGTTAAGCAAGCCACTCCTTGCCAATTCTGACCTCAAGGTGATTCCAGCTCTGGGAGAGTTCATGCTTTATTTGGTGACTGGAGAGTGGAGGTTTTGTTTTGCTGAAAGCCTGCCAGTACCAATCAATGGGAGCAACCTGGAGACACAGGTGATGGCTAATCCCTTAAGCGTGTACCATGCTTCCAGGCTCTGCCTTCCCCTCCCTTACCTAAGAAGTCAGCTCATCTTTTCTGCCTCCTCCATGGTCTCACCATGTGTCCTCTGTCTCTGTCTGCCTTCCATTCCCTGGGATAACTGGGCCCCTGCCTCCCATGAAAACTTGTAGCATGATACCTTATGACTTAAGTTATTCCAACTAGTTTGCCAGGCCTCTTAGTCTAAAGTAACTTTAAATCAGCTGCTTTACAAAAGTGCTTACAAAAACCCGCAGCTGCCATGCTTACTCTGTAACTCTGCCCCCACAAGGAGAGGAGGGAAAGCAAACAGGTGCACCTGTACACAGGATGCTAGCTTCTGGACACAGCAAAAACACCTGCCATAGCTAAGAAAATCCATAGAGAGGACCCAACAAATCCCGGGCTGCCAGCCACACGTGGGGATGGCTGCAGCCTGCTGCCACTTTCCCTAGAATAAGCGTGCACAGAGTACACAGGAAGGGGGGAGGGGCGACAGGCCGGAGGATCAGACCTAGGCAGTCAGGGTCATTTGTCCCAGGTGTGTGTGGAGGGAGTGGCACCTTGCACAAGTCCTGCTCCTAGCCCCACCTCACACCTCAGGGCATCAGACCAAGCCCTTGAAAGCCATCTCATTAGAAAAGCAATGAGTTCCTGCCCAGGCCACTCAGGTTGGAAATGATTATATGACTCAAGCAGTAGAGTGCCACTTTACAAGCATAAAGTCTTGAGTTCAAGCCCAGTACAGCCAAAGTAAAAATAATAATAATATTTAGGGCTGAGGAAGTAGCTCAATGGGAGAATGTCTGCCCAGCATGTTCAAAGCCCTGGGTTCAATTCCCCATCATTACTAAAAAAACCAAATAAAAAATGGTAAAGAAGATAAGTGGCATTAATGTCACTTCAGCCATCTCATAGTAGAAAATGTAGTTTAACCTAGACCAGATCCCTCATTCTTCAATTGAGGAAACTGAGGTCCAGAACAGTTCAGACACTTGCTCTCCAGAGTGTCAGGTGTCAATGTAAAATAACAACTTTACTTTGCAGCAACAACCTATCAGAAAGCATACCACGGTGGACTCAGAATCACAGGTGAGAGAGGTTCTTCTCAAAGATAAATTTCTAACAGTCAGCCCCAGATATTCATAAAAACTCAGACTGTGGCTGAATGGAAAAGTCACTGAACCAAGTAATACAGCTAGCCATGTCTGTATTTATGGTTTTGTTTGTATGTCCGGGACCTTACTAACAGGAGAGAAAAAGATAAGAGACACCATGGCCTCATTGCTGCTCTCATAGAGGGCCCCACCCAACTGGAGCCTGTATCCTGAACTTGCTACCATGGTGGATAGGAGAGGCACTTCTGCAGAGAATGCTTAAAGGGGGACAGCCTGGGAGATAGCCCCTCCTCCAACTAGGACCCTGCTCTCTGCAAGGGTAACCACTGGAGGTCTAAGTGCCCCCCTCCGTCACCAGATGGAAGAAGAGGTACCATCTTCTATGGATTGATGGGTCCAAACCTCCTGTCCACACTCCACTTCTTGGCATCAATGTTGAGGAGCCATCATGGCAGAAAAACAAAAGGTCATTTTCCTCCTAGACAGTGAAGGCCGTTTCTCTGTTTTACCTTTTTCTCCTGGTCCCCAGCCCAATGACAAAAGTTATCATTTGGGGCAAATATGGCTAGCCCCTAGAGCGCTAGTTTACCTGGCCTCTGGCCTGATCTTGGGGAGACCTCCTCTTCTGTCACTCTTTCCTCATAGTACCTGAAACTCCAGTGTCCCTGCTGGGACAGGATTTACTATCTCAATTAAAAGCTCAAATTCTCCTCCCCCCAGGCAGCTATCTCTGCTCTGCCCCCTCCTTCAGGAACAAAGAAGAGTCCACAGTGTGGACTGATGAGATGAGTGTAGGGGGAGCCAGGATGGCTCTCCCTATTCAAATAAAACTCAAAAATCCCTCACAGTTTCCACACCTAAAACAATATCCCCTCAAGACTGAGGGATGATGAGGACTTATGCCTATTCCTAAAAACAATAAGGGCTACTAGTTAGTTGCTCCAACCCCTACAATAAATTTAAAATTCTTATAAAAGTTAATTTTAAAATACAAGTTACAAAGTAAACAACTGGAAAGGATATAGATAGGTAATAAATGTATTTTTTGAGAAGTTAAAGAAAAAAAGGAATGGGTTTTTGAATGAGAAGTGATTTTGTAAAGAAGGGTTTGTCCTAAAGATTGTTTCAAATAGGAAGGATAAGGACAAACCATCAAAGGGTTTAGCATGTTGTATGAAGGTCTGAATAAGTTTGAAAGGTGTATAATAAAAGCTTTGGTGTGTGATAAAGTTAAAGTTGAATATAATCTAAGAGTTGCCTAAAACATTTTTAAGGTCATGCCCCCAACCTCGAATCAGCATGACCCATAAGATCCTAACCAATCAGATCATACTTAGTCTCACTGAGGGGTGTTTAAGCCCTTGCCCTTCCTGCCTCTCCCTCTTGGCTTTCTTGGCCCTCTCTCTCTCCCACCCAGCAATGAAGAATCTCTTGGCCAGATCACTCCTCTCCACGTGGTCATTTTGGGGCCTACATTTTCAACAGTAAGTTTTAACAAATATAAGAAAACTGAAAGAACCCCTTGTATAATGTCTGAACACAAAAAAACTATGACTTAACAACCAAAGAAACAGCAGAAAATACTCAAACACCTGGAGACTGAACAACATGTTCCTCCTTCATTAGTAGGTCATCAAAGAAATAAGAGAAGAAATCAAAATTCTTGGAATTTAATGATAATGAAAGCACAACATATCAGAATTATTAGGATGCAGCAAAGGCAGTCCTAAGGAGAAAGTTTATAGCCATGAATGTATATATTAAAAACACAGGAAGATTTCAAATAAACAACCTAATGCTGCATCTCCATCTCCTAGAAAAATAAGAACAAGCTAAACACAAAACAAGCAGAAAGAGAGAGATTATAAGGGCCCAAATCAGTGACCAAAAAAAAAAAAAAAAGTATATAAATAGTCACTGTAACAAAAACCTGGTTCTTTGAAAAAATAAACAAACCCCTGGCAAATATGACTAAAATAACAAGGGGGAAAGACCCAAGTTAATAAAATTAGAAATGAAAAAGGAAAGATCACAAACACCAAGGAATAATTAGGGACTACTTTGAAAATCTATATTCAAACAAATTAGAAAATCTATATTCAAATAAATTGGAAAAAATCTAGAAGAAATGGATAAATTTCTATACATGACCATCTAAAATTGAGCCAAGAAGATATTAATCATTTAAACAGATCTATGACATGCAATGAAACCAAAGCAGCAATAGTCTCTCAAAAAAGAAAAGTACAGTACCTGCAGATTCTCTACTGAACTCTATCAGACCTTTAAAGAAGAACTAATATCAACATTACTTAAATTTTTTTTTGAAATAGAAAGAGAAGGAGCATTGACAAATTCATTCTATGAAACCAGTATTATACTCATCCCTAAACTAGAGAAGGATACCACAACAACAAAAAAGATTTACAGGCCAATTTCTTTAATGAACATAGGTGCAAAAATCCTCAATTAAAATAATGGGAAATCAAATTCAACAGCATATCAAAAAGATCATACACCATGATCAAGTTGGCTTCATCTCAGATGGTACAACATACACAAATCACTAAATACAATATGGCACATTAGCAGACACAAACCAAAAAAAATACTTGATCATCTCAATAGATGCAGAAATAGATGCAAATAACGATAAAAATTCAACATCCTTGCATGATAAAAAGTCTGATGAAACTAATAATTGAAGGAATGTACCTCAACATAATGCTAAATAGGGAAAAAGTGAAATCACTTCCTATAAAGTCAGGAATGAGACAATGATATCCACTTTCTCCACTCTTATTCAACGTAGTCTTATAGTCTTGGAATTCCTAGCTAGAACAAGAAGACAAGAAGAAGAAATAAGAGAAATGCAAATTGAAAAGGAAGAAGTTAAACTGTCCCTATTTGCCGATGACATAATCTTATCCATAAAAGCCCTGAAAAGCTTGACCAAAACCACTCCAACACATCAAAAACAACTTTAGCAAAGTAGCAGGATACAAAATCAGTTTACAAAAATCAGTAGCCCTTCTATACACCAACAGTGAACAAACTGAGAAAGAATTTAGTGAAAACAATTCCATTTAGAAAAGCCTCAAAAAAAATTCCTAGGAATAAATGTAACAAAGGATGTGAAAGACCTCTTCAAGGAAGAATTTAAATCATTGAAGAAAGAAATTGAAGAAGACCACAGAAAAATGGAAAGCTCTCTCATGGTCATGGGGAATCAATATTGCGAAAATGGCTATATTACCAAAACAATCTATACGCTTAATGAAATCCCCATCAAATATCCAATGACATTCATCACAAAGATTGAAAAATCCACCCTAAAGCACCAAAGACTGTGAATAGCCAAGAAAATATTGAGCAAAAAAGAGCAACACTGTAGATATCACAATATGTGTCTTCAAACTATACTGCAGAGCCATAGCAATAAAAATAACATGTTACTGGGAAAAAAAAAAAAAAAACAGATACCAGGACCTTTGGAACAGAATAGAAGACCCAAGTATGAACCCACACAGCTAAACCCATCTGATTTTTGATAAAGGCACCAAAAATATGCAATGGAGAAAAAATAGCCTCTTCAAAAAATGTTGCTGGGCAATACCACTCTTGGGGATATACCCAAAAGACTGTTACTCCAGAGGCACCTGCACATCCATGTTTATTGCGGCACTATTCACAATAGCCAAGTTATGGAAACAGCCAAGATGCCCCAGCACTGATGAATGGATTAAGAAAATGTGGTATCTATACACAATGGAATTTTATGCAGCCATGAAGAAGAACGAAATGTTATCATTCGCTGGTAAATGGATGGAATTGGAGAACATCATTCTGAGTGAGGTTAGCCTGGCCCAAAAGACCAAAAATTGTATGTTCTCCCTCATATGTGGACATTAGATCAAGGGCAAACACAACAAGGGGATTGGACTATGAGCACATGATAAAAGCGAGAGCACACAAGGGAGGGGTGAGGATAGGTAAGACACCTAAAAAACTAGCTAGCATTTGTTGCCCTTAATGCAGAGAAACTAAAGCAGATACCTTAAAGCAACTGAGGCCAATAGGAAAAGGGGACCAGGAACTAGAGAAAAGGTTAGATCAAAAAGAATTAACCTAGAAGATAACACCCACGCACAGGAAATCAATGTGAGTCAATGCCCTATATAGCTATCCTTATCTCAACCAGCAAAACCCCTTGTTCCTTCCTATTATTGCTTATACTCTCTCTACAACAAAATTAGAGATAAGGGCAAAATAGTTTCTGCTGGGTATTGAGGGGGGGAGCGGGAGGGGGTGGAGTGGGTGGTAAGGGAGGGGGTGAGGGCAGGGGGGAGAAATGAACCAAGCCTTGTATGCACATATGAATAATAAAAGAAAAATGAAAAAAAAATGTTGCTGGGAAAACTGGATATCTGCATGCAAAAAACTGAAATTAGACCTATGTCTTTCACCCTGTGCAAGTATAAACTCAAATTGGATTAAAGATCTTAATAAAAGACCTGAAACTTTGAAGCTAGTGCACAAAAGAGCAGGGAATGCACTGGAATTGATAGTCATAGGCAATGACTTCCTAACTAGAACTCAAATGGCTCAGTAACTAAGGGAAAAGATTGACAAATGGGACTACGTAGAATTAAAAACCTTTTGCACAGCAAAAGAAATGGTCACCAAATTGCAGAGGCTGCCCACAGAATGGGAGAAAATCTTTGCCAGCTCTACATCTGATAAAGGATTAATAACCACACAAAAAACTAAACTCCCCCAAAAATCAATGACCCAATGAAGAAAAGGGAAAATGAAGTGAACAGAGTTCTTTTAAAGGAAGAAGTCCAATTTGCCGAAAAAAAAAAAAACCATGAAGAAATGTTTAACATCTCTGGCTACAAAAGAAATTCAAATCAAAACCACATTAAGATTCTACCTCACTCCTGTTAGAATGGCTACCATTAAGAACACAAACAACAACAAATATTGAGGAGAATGTGTGGAAAATGAATCTCTCATACACTGCTGGTAGGAATGTAAATAAGTACAAACCACTATGGAAAACAGTATGGAGGCTTCTCAAAAAACTAAAAATAGAACTGCCATATGATCCAGCAATACTACTCCTAGCCCAAAGGAATTTAAGTGAGGTTACAAGAAAGGCACCTGAACACCAATGTTTATTGCAGCATTATTCAAAACAGCTAAGCTATGGAAACAGCCATGATGCCCCACTACTGATGAATGGATTAAGAAAATGTGGTATTTATAAACCATGGAATTTTATTCAGTCAAAAAAGCAGAATGAAATTTTGTCATTTTCAGGTAAATGGATGGAAATGAACATCATCTTAAGTGAAGTAAGCCATGTTCAGAAGACCAAAAACCCTGTTTTCTCTCATATATGTAATATAGACCTAATACACATACAAGCAATATTATAAAAAAGTAAGTCATACTAAGAGTGACATAGGAGAGAAGGAGGATAAAAGAAGGAAGTTAAGAATGTGACTATGATTGATGTACTTGCTATACAAAAATGAATATTGAATTTTTGAACCTGTAGAAATCACAATAAGAAAGGGACTAAGGTATAGAAAAGAGAAAAACAGAGGAGAGGAACCAATTAGGGTTATAATACATATACACATGGAACTATCATAAGGAAACTCTCTGTATCATTATCTTCAACAAACAAAAATTTCATTTTTTTTCTTTTACAAAATCTGAGAAGGACAGAACAGATCCTGTCTATGGGGTTTATGCCTATGAGGGGGAGAGGATGTGGGGAAAGGGTGTAGGAGGGTGAATGTGATGCAAATATTGTGTATTCATGCATATAAATGGAAAAATGAGACCTGTTGAAAGTATTCCAGGAATGGGGGGGCAAGGGATAAAGGAGAATGATGGAGGGCATAAATTCAAGCATGATATACTTGATATATTGTAAGAACTTTTGTAAATGATGCAATATACCCACACTCAGCTCAATGATAACAAATATTTTAAAAATGGATCATATTCTTCCCTCAGGTCTGCAATGTGTTTTATATAATATATTTGAAACTTATCTCTGCATGAATATATGAGCTTATTTCATACGATATTCTTTTCCAGTGCTTCTTGAATTATTTTTTCAATGTAATATCTTTAAAAAAATTTTTAAGTATTCCAAAAATATGTCGTTTCTTTCTTCTCTATATCTCTTCTTCTCTCCTTTTCTCCTTCTCTTTCTGCTTCTTATATATATATACATGATAGATACAAATAGATTTATATAGATATAAATATAAATATATATGTATATCTGTGTATTTTCACACAGATATTCATATATATGTACATATTCCTGTATATGCTCATATGCATGCCTATATGTGCACACCAATATACGTACATAATTTATGATTTAAACAAAAATGATATTAAGAATTGTAAGCATTGTTTTTTTAACTAACTCTAATCATTGGCATTTCAATTTCAGCATATAAAATTTTAATTGATTCTTTTCCTCTATTTTATAATGGACTCCGTTTTTTAAACAGTTTAGCTTCATAGCAAAATTGAGGAAGAAAGTACAGAGATTTCCAATTTACTCACTATCTCTACCATCATAACCTCTAATCCCCATCAATATGGCATACTTGTTAAAACTGATGATCCTATGTAATGTAACATTATCACTTCAATTCTTGATTTACACTAGGGTTGTTTTTGGTGTTGTGAATTTTGTAAATTTGGACAAATGTATAAAGATATATGTCTATTATTACTGAATCAGAATATTTTCAAATTCCTTAAAAATTTTCTGTAGATTCATCCTTGTCTCTCATAAGCCAATTTAAAAACCCATCTTTTTACTTTCTCTGTAGTTTTACATCTTGTGAATATTGTATAGTTTGAATCATACTGTATATAGTCTTTCTAGATTGGTTTATTTCACTTAGTGATACTGATTTATGTTTCCTCTATGTCTTTTCATAGCTTTGATAGCTTGCTTCATTTTACTGCTAAATAACATTTGGTCTCTGGATACACTGCAGCTTATTTATCCAGTTGTCCATGCCAGGATGTCTTTGTTGCCTCCAAATGCTGGAAATTATAAATATAAACTCCTATAAGCTGTTCTTTCTAACATATATTATTCTTGTCCTGCTATCATCACTTTTATTAATTTCAGATATGGTTTTTGTTTGTTTGGTTGGTTTTGATTTGCTTTTGTCAATTCTACATAGATGATCCTGTTATCTGGGAACAAAGATTTATTTTTCCTTCTCAATCTGTTTATCATTTATTTCCTTTTCAACCTAAGTACCAGTTATCACTACTTTCGAAGAGTAGTGGTAAAGGGGAAATCTTTGCCTTGTTCCTGACTTTAAAGAGTAAACTTTGAGTTTCTCACCATTAAGAATACTATTAGTCATATGTTTTTTGTAGATATTCTTTCTCAAGTTGTGGAAGTTGCCTTTTATTCCTTGCTTACTGACAGCTTTTTATCATGAATGTTTTTTGTCAAATGTTTTTTCTGCATCTACTTAAATGTTTATATGATTTTCTTTTAACCTTGTTCATGTGATTGTTAACATTAACGTTGAGTCAGTCTTTCATATCTGAAGTAAATCCCATTCGCACAAGGTCATGATTCTTCTTTATTGAGACCCATGTTACAGTTTGGCCCAGTGCCCTTAGCGCTCGCTCTGGTTTAAATAATCTGAAAATCTTACATTAGGAGGAATTAGCAAAACTTTTTTCGAAGGTTTTATATCCTAACCCCAGCTACTACATGGAGGGAGGACTCCTAGGCCGTGGATGTTGGTTAGAAGCCAGCTCAGGCAAAACAAAGTTAGCAAGACTACCTTGCAAAAAAATGTGGTGGCACAGATATATAATCCCAGCTTTGAGGGAGGTGGAGATAGGAGGATTATAGTCTGAGGTTGGCCCTGGGCAAAAAGTGTCAAATTCTATTTGAAAAATAACTAAAGCAAGGGATTGGGTTACTGCTCAATGTTAGAGTACTTACCTAACAACTACAAGGCCCTGAGTTCAATTCTAGAACCACCAGTAAATAACCTAAAAGCCGCTCTAAGATCGGGTAGTGGGTTGCAATAACAAAAAGTCATAAAAATATAAATAGAATTCTAAAGTATATGGGTATACTGACGCATTAAATCTTTTAATATAGTAATAATGTGGAAAATTAAATGTACACAGGCTGAAAAAAATGCCAAAGTTTTTAGTTATGCTCTCTTTCAGGAAGTGCCTCAAAACACCTATGTATATTCTATGATCCTTTTGAATGAATGTCATTTCAAGCATCCTTGAAAATAGGTAGCTGTCAATGACTGTGCCACAGTATTGAAAATACACCCACATATAAGGACTTAAGAATCCATACTTAATTTGTAGATTGGCCCTCACTATAATAATTTTTTTCCTTTTCCAGATCTTAATTGTTTATAAAATTGGAATAAAAATAATATCTTTTCTTTTTTACAAATATGCTATATCTAAATACAATAGCAGATATAATGTTAAACACTATCCAAATGTAAGATCTTGCATTGAAATATCTTGCTATGAATTAATATATATGTTAGTGTATATACATAAGATTATATAGACCACAGTAATCTCTGTACTATATTTAACTTATTATTCACCTAAGACTCTATTAAGCAGATTTCTTATGAAACATTCTGTCTCAGTGCTATATTTCATGTCAATCCCCATATCTCTTACATTATAGACATTCTAACTATTGAAAAAAATAATGAAAGAAATCTGGAAGTTCTTTGTGATGTCACAGTAATTTTTTCATGTAACTGATTAAAGATTAATAACATACTTAAATACCCTGCTCAACTTTAAAAATCCATGTTCCCAGGAAGAGTTTTGAAGTGTGCAAAGAGAATTGGGACTCACTTATAGGAAAATGATTTTTCCAAGCTCCATTCCTCTTGTTTGCCTTTTCTTTCTTTTTTTTTTTGTATGTTTTCACTTATTCATTTACTGAATATCTAGAAATTGCAAACTGCAACTGGCTAATTTAAGCACTACCTGACCAAGGTCAAGATTTTCATACTAGATTCTTTTCACTTTCCTGAAATATGAAGGATTTTCAAAATATTTCTTTTTCTATTAAAGAGCAAAAGCTTTCCAATTCCTCAGATTTGGAACAAAGGCATATTTTTATCATTATCATAAAAATTGAGATTAAATTTGAGTTTATTCTTTGCTATATGCAATCTTTACATATACAGAAACATTACAATGCAAATACTGTGTAAACATGTATGTAAATGGAAAAATGATACCTGTTGAACTATTCCAGGAATGGGGGTCAGGGAGATAAAGGAGAATGATTGAGGGAGTGAAAACAGAAATAAATTCTAATTATAATGAGGTCAAAATGCAAGAAAAAGCATCACTGAAAATTCTGTTGTATAGCAGTGTAAAAGTAGCACTTAATAGATATTCATTGAGGATTGAGGAAAGGAATGTAGTGAGTTAGTGAGGACAGGACAAGAGTTTCCATAACGATAAAGGATGAGAGAGGCAGTCACAGGGCAAATTTGCAGTGCCCTTACTGTAATTGCAGTGCAATTACATCAGCAAATGGCAAGTCCCCTTCTTTCAAAACAGGTACATTATCATCTCATCTACTTTCTGAGATGAGCTGGACTTTCAGTAGTTATCATACAAAATTAAGCTCTCTCTCTCTCTATATATATATATTTTGAACCCTATGGGAATTGCTATATAGAATGAGAAACAAACTAAACGGTACTGTCTGGAGAGCCAATGAGTACTACAAGGACTAGATTTCCATTGGTGAGTTTGCCAGATCAACTCACTAATTGTGTATCATTTTGAAAATTTGTACCAGAATAGGAGTAACTATATGTTTCTCATTTCTAAGACCCACCATTGGGGGATAACAATGCACTGGAGAATTGGGTAATGTTTGTTCTATTATTGATGGCAAAGCGTTATATTTGTGAACATGACAGTTGAAAAACAGTTTATAGATCTGTAAGACAACTTGAAAATGAACACTAGACCCTACACTTGAAAAAAGCCACTAAGGGATTGTACAAGCTCTAAGTCCAGAGAAAGAGCACACAAAAGTCACTTCCCAGCATCCCACCTCTGGCCTTGAACATGTCAATGGACATTCTCTGCACAGTGGTGTACTCAGTGGTGTTAGTAGGCCAATAAACTAAATGGCTGATGGTTGTGGGTAAAGTTTAAATGACTTATTGCAAGCATCTATTGCTTGTGATTACTAATTTTAAACAATGTAAGGTAGATACGTATTACTCACAATCATTAGTACACCTTAATTTGAATGAAAGAAGCAAAGAAGGAATTTCAGCTGACCAGAAGTTGTACCTAATTTTGATAGGATTATTAAAAGCACCATATATGTTGGAACAACATTGGGCATGTCTCACATTCAAATATTTTTCTCCTAATCAAGAGAATTCCTTACTATTCCATGAGACACTTTCATTTCTAGTAACTTTTTCTTGAACTGAGCAACTTTCTTTGAGATAGTACCTCTACTACCATCCAAATTTTAGTTATTATCTTTCACTATATTTACATAACAAGACATCTTTTCAACATTACAAGCTGAGAATGGCTTCTTTCTCAAATTTGTGTGTTCTGTAATGCAGCCTGTTACACTAGAAATACTATTTATTATTTTATTTTTCTCTTGCATGAGTAGGAAGCTCATGAGGTTTGGAACATGCCTACTCTACCTCCATAAACCTAAATTTGAGATTAAGTATCTATTTATGGCCTCTGCATACCACCAGGAAGAAAAATAATGCATATTTAGAAAAGTACCAAACAACTTTCTTGATTTTATCTAAGATCCAGAATGAACAAGAACAATTTCTTAGAAGAATTCTATAGTAAGAGACATTAAGTGATTTTGCCTGCCATGACATTTGAATCATTTTTGAATCTTTCATTTTGAGGAAAGATTTGCTTAAATGATAATTTAAGAGCATGTTCAAAAACAGACATTTTGCCTATAAGTTTCTGTTTCTACCTGCGGGTATTACTGTAGCAGAGGGTCCAGCCAATAGAGAGCCATTGACCTGCCAATCCTGAATGCTGACCTTGGTAATCAAAGAGCCACCTCACTCACCAATGTGCTTCATGTGTCAAAACAAAGACTGGATTCCTGTTTTGATCCGGAGAATTTGTCAGAATCTCTTACCAGCCTAAATCATTTTCAGGTAGGCTTTCTCTGTCTACTGCTCCCAACCAAGTGATTAGAAACCACTATAAAATATGGAATAAACTAAAATCCATTATCAAACTGATATCAACATTGTAGTGTGGCATTTAATTTAGTGAGAAATTATCACTAATATAAATTCTGCATGGCAAATGGAAATTTATGCCTCCAAATGGGCACTAATAAAAACTTAGAATGTATGTATTTGATATTTTATTGCACAATTTTGAATGATGGAGTGGCTGAGCAGAGGAGTGATGAATATTGTTTGAAGCCCAAGTTCAATAATTACCCCATACATGAGGCCTTTAGTAGGTGATTGTGCATCTAATAATAAATCCTTTATGATGCAGTTGTGAAGGATTAAAAGAGATAATGCATCTAAAGGGTATTTGTAGTGGATATAATAACTACTACTTTGTATATAATTAAAGAAACACTTAATCTTTATTAAATTCTTACTGTGCTCCAGGTAGTAGGATAAGTTAAGTTCAGTCATTTTAATCTTTAAAATATATTATTATTATTTTCACTTTTCAGATATTTACTGTTGAGTGACTTGCTCAAGTTCCCTCTGCTACGGAATGAATGATATTCAAATTTGAAACTAGGTTTTCTGAGTACAACAACCAAATCCTTAAATCCTGTTTTATACTTATGTGACTAAATGATTTACCTCCTTAAAGGGATTTCTTTTATTCTCCTTACTCTACTAGTAGGTACTCCCAAGAAGATTTTCTTTTATCTGTTAATAACTCATAAATTACTTTTCCATCCATGTTTTTTCCATGTTCTTTTCTTTATTTCTTTAACCCTTCTCAACTTGCTTTTGAAAAAAAAATAATATCATTAAAATTGCCAGTAAACAACATACCATATTCCCTAGTAAAAGTGTTCAACATACTGACCACATTTCATACAAAACTGACAACAAAACTCTCACAATACTGTTAAAAGTTGATGTGCATATCAACACAAATTTAAAAAATGGAAATGCCTTTATGAAGAAGAAAGGAAGCCCAAATAGGCAGTTATTTACAATGCAAGAACATTAACATCATACTTCAAAACAGTAAAACAGCAATTCTTCCAAAAGTTGTGATACATAAATCATAAAATACATTTTTAACTGTTTTAGTTAATTCACATGGAGCAAGAGTTATGATTAGTGCTACATCTTACTTCCAAGAGAGTCTTTGAGTGGGGAGTATGTTCTAGGCTTTGTTTAATGTGATGTGGCAGAAAATTGAGAAAAGAAGTCCCACCATGAAGAAGGTGTTTTAATGTTTCTGCCTCTTTTAAAAGATTTTCTATTAATCCCTCACTTTGGAGAATATATGAGTGCTCACTCTAAACTTTACTTTTCAGAAGTGACTGAATTTTCTGTCATCAGATATTTTCAAACAGTATACCTATTAGTAATAAATATATGTAAATAAATATATTTATATACACAGGTGGGACAAATCTTTTTGATAGGTGACAGTTAGATATGAGCAAGGGGGATATGCAAAGAAAATCCTGAAATGGAGAATCCTTGGTTCACTATGAATGTGCGGAGAGCCCTGCTCTCTCTCTCATGGCCTGCCTGTCTGCATCCTGCAAGACAAACTTTTACTGATACAGACAGAGATGAACTGAGGAGAAGAAGACCTGGTGCTGTCCATGACCTTCCTCAAAATTTTCTTTGCACTGAAATGTTATCCATCATTTTGTCCTCCTCCACCTGGTCTCAGATTTGGTTAAAGTGGACAACTTTTACCAAGAGCTGTTTTTTGGCTTTGTTTTGTTTTCCGTTACCATGCCATTATGATCTCATTGTAGTGAAAATGTTCTCCCTCGCACCCACATTGTTTCTTCTTAGGGTGTGCACATGGGCAGAGTGATTACTGAGACACATTAAATTCTTTCATAATTCTTCCTGTCAATCAATCCCTGTGGGCAGCTCTTGAGGAGAAGATGTTCCAAGCTCCTAAAATTTCAATTATACCCGGAGCCTAGGTAGTTGTTATCATCATTCTCAACCTCTTTCTGAGATGACTCACTTTTACCTCTGAAAGTGCCTTTCTATTCTAATAAACCTTGCTATCACTTTCACTACATTTCACTTGTTGCCTGAAATCTTCTTTTGCTAGATCCCAGGATCTAGATAGCTATGCTGACCTTTGGGTCATTTCATTTATATATCCATGTCTAACAGTGTTTAGAACACACAAAAGCTACTGAAAAAATGGATTCTCATTAGCTGAGCAGAGTGCACAATTGAATGAAAGTTTTTTCAAAATAGAAAGTGAATAAACAAAGCTCACCCACAGAAAGAGTCATAATTTCAAAGTACTGGCAATTAAACAGTTTGCATGATAGAAAGCTAGATATATGTGGTCTTCAGCACCTGGAAAAGTAGTACTAATTTGTTTGGAGAGGGTAGAGAGCCAGTAGAGAGGAGGGTAAGGACAAATTTTGGGACAAAAGTATAAATTACTAACATTGAAATATTTAGGGGCACTCCATTGATTCCAATCCTTTATATTCAAAGTTCTTTTTTGTAGCCTTTATTGATTTCTGTAGGATAGGATAGGATAGGATAGGATAGGATAGGATAGGATAGGATAAAGATAGAATAGAATAGAATAGAATAGAATAGAATAGAATAGAATAGAATAGAATAGAATAGAATAGAATAGAATAGAATAATGGTAAACAAGGAGTTGAAAAGAGACCCACCTGATTCTTGATGTGAAGACAAGAGGAATTGGTGGACAGAAGAAAACTAGACTTCAGGGTTAGAGGTGTAACTCACATGGTAGCAAGTACAAGGCCCTGAGTACAATGGCCAGTCCTATTAAAAACAAAATATGTCTGTGGAAGACTAGAATTCATCTGTAATGTTCAAATTATATTCTCATAACTACATCATAAACTTTGGAGTAGCCCATTGCATTAGGGTTCATCAAGACCATGCTTAGGTAAGGTGAGATGAGGATTCAGAAGTCATATTTGTGTTTATTTTTAATGCAAGCAAAATAATGCAGATTAAAATGAACATGGTGTAACATCTAGGGGAACTCAGTTATAAGTTTTCAAGTACCTGCTTCCTGGATTTAATTCCCTCATTTTGACATGTGAACACACATGCAAAATTTTGCCAACCAAGGCTTCTATCCTAGTCCAGATGTCCTCAGTTTGATTGGAAGTCAGTCTCAAAGCAATTCAGCTCCTCTGTGTTACTGTTACTCAAAATTTATGACCCCAGAAAAAAGGCAGGTGTACATAATGCATCACACTTAGTATAATTTGCCTGGAAATACTTGAACAGTGTGGTACAAGGTCTTAGCCATGCAAAAACACTCTTAACAAACAAAAAAATTTCAAGAACTCAGTTCTCAGGAGAAAGCCAAGGGCCAGCTCTGAATATTGCCCTTCGGCAGGGAACATGCAGGGTTTAAGCAATATGGGCCCACAGACTTCACTCTGTCTTGTGAAACTACATTTTAAAAACTGTGCAAAATGGTATTAACATAATTGGATATGCAAACCAAAAGGAAAGAAAGTATAAATGAGAAGATAGTAAATGTTCAACCCACCCTTAAGATCTATTTTAGAAGCAAATATAAGCAATTAGGAATAAGAACACAATACTACCAATGCACACAGAAACACACAAATACACACAGTTCAAAGAAATTGCTTCCAGCTTTGCACATAAAAATGTAATAATTCAGCAAATTCACAGATATTTTGTTAAAAATGACAATGCAAGACACTCGATGTGCACTTGGTACTGCCTCTTCTTTATGTGTCTAGCCTGCCCCTGAATAATCATCACAAAATTACAAGAATTATAAAGTATTACTCAGCTTCAATGGATGATATATTTGTGACACCTGGGCCAATGGAAGAAGATACACTGAGAAAAGAAGCTAGCAAATACATCATCATAGTTAAGAATTTTCTTATCATTTCATTCACTAATGACCCTATGCATTTTTGCCATCCCAGATTTCCTGTTGTACTATCATTTCTGTTGTACTATACTCTTTGAGCAGAAAACACCCAGGTTCATTTTTTTAAAAGTATATATTTATGGAAAATTATAGAAATCCAGAAGAAGTGGCAATTAGGTTTCTACTTGGGAAAGCATGACATCTCAGATTAGTGTCAGACTACGTAAGTTTTCTTTAGGAAGAAAGTGGAGGGAATTTAGATAGAGAGTGAGAAAGATGTGAAACTCTCACAGGCAAGGTATGTGTGTAAAATAATTAATAGCATAATTTTCTAGGAAAGAGTACTGGGGGTGGGAAATGAGAAAAGGGAAACTAGTGTAATGATGGCATTTTAGCAGAGCAAATGAATGATTTGTCTTTTATTGTTGCCTGAGTGGAAGGGAATTTAAAAATATATGACCAACACTCAGGTAAGAAAATATCCTAGCATGTATCACGATTAGAGTATGTTGAGTTATTATCAAAATGCAATAATTTTGTAGAAAGACTTCAAAATAAAAAGGCAGCTATTGCATATTGAGTTTTTCACTTTTAATAAGTTCATAAGATTTGTCTTTGGTGATTTTGAATTTTTTGTCTTTGGGATTTGTACTTGCTGATTACAACCCAAGAGACAGGGAAAAATTATTTGGGCTGCCAAGAATTTTTACATAATAAATATTTTCACCATGGTGATACAAATGTGATATATGTGTTCATCTGTTAATCAACCCATTAAGTCAAATTGGCGAATGAAAAGTTTATTGAAAAAAAGGGAGAATTAAGGAACAGAAACTATGAAAAGTTATGAGTTTTATGGAAGACAAAAAAAAGAAAGTGTAAACATCAACAATATCAGCCACTAGGCATGATCTAGCCCACTAATGCAGGACTAACATAAAACATTGTCATGTGATATAATATGGTTTCTAGGTTTGGGTTAAACTATTGTTGCCTTTGATACTGAGAATAAGCACTAACTTCCATTATATGGTAAAACATTGCATTTTTTCATTTTTTAAAAAGCAGTGTTTCTCATAAAATAATACTAAATTGAAACATTATAGACATTTTAAATACATCTACTATCACGACATTGTCTCCTAACCTGTTATCAGGAAAGTGTGGCATACGTGTGTGTGTATGTGTGTGCAGTCTATTGTTGCTAGTTAGCAATGCTATTTAAATTTAGAAGTACCAAATATCACTTAATAATTTACAGTTATTGTGGAAAGCTGTATCATATATTATTCATGGTAGCAAACACTCAGGGACACAACAATTTAGACTGTATTTCTCAAACTCCTCTTTAAAGTCTCTGTATAGTAAAAAGTTCATGACTTGCAACTTAGGGAAGTCAGTGATTACACCAGTCAATGAATAAATATCACAAATTAATTGCAATCTTTGGAATAAGTCAAAGAGAAAAACTACCAAGCCGTGTGTGTGTGTGTGTGTGTGTGTGTGTGTGTGTGATGGGGGAGGTGAGGAGTGGTAGCCAGTGATATCAGCAGAATTATCCTTAAATTGTTCAGATATAGAAGATGACTTGAAGCATGGTTGAGCCTAAGCCCTTAAGAAAGGAAGTCAATGCCTATATGCCAGAAAGCCATTCTTCCCTTGATCAAAATAGAAAGAAAGAAAGAAAGAAAGAAAGAAAGAAAGAAAGAAAGAAAGAAAGAAAGAAAGAAAGAAAGAAAGAAAGAAAGAAAGAAAGAAAGAAAGAAAGAAAGAAAGAAACTAGATGGAATATGTGTGTGTATACACATATTCTTGTCCTACATAAGAGCTACAGTAGAAAATAGAAACCTGTGAAATGAACTATCTTCATTGTCATTCAGATAGTAAATCAGAAATAGTATACTATCCTGGAGGGAAAGTCGAAATTACTTTCATCTGTATAGCAGAGGCTTTCAAACAAGATGGTATACAAGTGACTTCCCACATGAAGCAAATACAAAATGGGAGAAAAGTGAATGAAATCACAATCTTCAAAATACGGTATCAGGAAACAAAGAACAATGTGCCCTGAGAGGATGGGAAATAAAAACGGAGAACCCTAACATTGCCCAAGTCCACTACCTTGAGAGAGTTTCCAGGCCATACACAAGAAAATGAACCCCAAAATTGCCTTCAGATTCTTTGAATTGAAAATATGTAAACTAGAATCCAGGGAGATGAAAGTGTATAGATACTGTAGCAGGGAAGGAACACCAGCATAGAAAGAGCTTTGGGGGGCTTTTCAGAGAGAAAACACCTCAGGCCAGCAGAGCATCTTTCTTGAATATTGAAAGGAGTAGTGAAAAACGCATACTTAAGAGAAAAGTACATGAGTCCCTGTGAAGAGTCAGCAGAAAAGAATTGCACCAAGAATTGCAAAACTCATAATCTCTGGACAATTGAACAGACTTATCAGAGGGCTTTTGCCTCAGTGGTAACAGAGTTGTAGTATCACCTCACAGATCTTAAAAAGCTAGATGCAAAAGAAATAAGTGTTTTTATATAACTTCAATCCAAAGGAAACCTCAGGAATATTTATAGGAATGAAAAATGCTCAGTATTCAAAACAGAAAACTTCATCTGAAGATAAAGGAAATTTGGAGGCATAGCTCAACTGCTGGGCAAGTGTAAGGCCCTAGTTCAAGCCCCAGTACCACCAAAAAAAAGTTACATCTAAAGGGAGCCTTGAAATTTTTGGAGAAATAGTGCCCAGAAAAGTTTCACGTAGATGTCAAGACATATCATGGAGGTACTGGATGTTTTCAATGGGTCTTTTCACTGGCTCACTTAATTACCTATAATCATACAAAGACTCTTGATCCAAAATTTTAGTTTTGGATTAATGTGGAAGTAGGCAGATTAGGCTTTTGGTCTGCCTTGGTTTTGGTCCACTGAAGAAAGTACTGGAGAAAAAAAAAATCACATATTAGCATGGTCCCAGGAGCTCACACATGTAACCCTGTCTATTTGGGAGGCTGAGATCTGGAGGATACCAGCTTGAGGCCAGCCAGTGCAAAATATCCAACACAGAAAACATCTGACAGAGTGGCTCAAGTGATAGGGTGCTTGCCTAGCAAGTCTGAGGCTCTGAATTAAATCCCAGAGTTGCCAAAAAAAAAATCGTACATTAATTCTTCCCAAGTACTTTCCATGTTGTTATAGCCTAAGTTATCTCATAGCAGATTGCGTATTTGCCACAGTCTTTACGATATTTTTAAGTCAGTTCTGTGTATATACACTTATTATAACACAAGTTTTAGTCAAATTATATAATCACATTACTTTTAGAATATTCTTATTAAACCCTCCTGTTTTTTCTTAAATAGACTCAGATTTTGTTTTTACACCCTAGAGAAATCAGTACTTAACCAGAATAAAGTCATAAGTAGTTTTCATGAGTTATTTCTGAAATTGTCTTTAGATGCTGTCTCCACTGTGTATAGCCACAGTAATTCTCTTAGAAATGAAAAATATACACATACAAAAAACTGAGAAATAATTATCTGCTTGGAATCAGCTACTCAACAAATTTTGCAGCTGTAAATTTAGCTTTTCTCAATGACATCAGATATAATCTAAATATGAGAAGCAATTTGCTAAAAAAATGTGAGGTTCTCTGGATACAAAATATAAGACAACATTTTATTGTACAGTAAAAAAGGTCTGAATTTAATACTGTCATTTTCAGGTTAGAAGATGAATTAAAATCATTAATTAAAAGTGTGGAATGTGACTAACAATGGTTGGACATCAGGAATCATTTTCTTATTCTAGTTTATATAGTTTATTTCATTTATCCTTATTTGTGTTTTTTATTCCATCATGACTCACAACCTTCATGCATGCTCTTGTAACACCTTTTTCCCTTTTCATGTATTTATTTTTAAATCTTATCTTACTTAAAGTGTATTTGAATTCTTACCTCTTCAAGGAAGTAATTTATCTTCTTTCTATCCAGTCCATACTGATTGCTTATTTCTTTCAGTTCTCAGTGGAATTAGCAATTAATTGGTCTCTAAGTGTAGCACCTAGCTATATTTATACCCATGTTTAGAGAGAACTCAAGTTAGACACCATGTGTTTTGCTTTTCTTTCTTCCTTAACCTTCAATATCGTTAGTCTCCATTCTTTCCTTGGCTCACTCTGCTATGTTCCTGAGAATATTAGGCTTTTCTAGTTATCTTAAATTTTCTGTTTGTTCATTTCATGAAATTGACTGCTAAGTTTCTTAGAAAAGAGGTCAAACCTCCCCTGAAGACTTTTTCTTCTGTTCTCTTCATTAACCTCTCATAGGTAAGATTCCCCCAAAATTGTAATTTTAAATGTCAACAAAGGTTATTGATCCCTTGGTTGTTTTTTTCTATATAAGTCTTTCCTGCCAATTTTATTGATTATTTTACTGGTTACCTTCCTCTACTTATAATCATTCAAAGCTTTTCCTCCTATCATTACACACAAAGTGAACTATTCTTGAACAAATCATGCACACATATTTGGGATGGCTTATTCCTATAACAAAACAAAGGTTTCCTGACTGAAGCAGTAGTTATGTATATCTCATTGTGTAATAAGAAAAATAGAAGTTGACATCTATTACTGATCAGACCATAGAGAGAATCTGTAATATATGTTATTGAGGAGGGTGGGAATAGATAACAAATCAGTTTTAAAACAAACTCTTTAGTTACAAAGAACACTGCATTATATATGATGTAGAAGTGTTTTAAGCACATCTTTCTCAGTTATTGGAAAAATTTCCTGCTAATGATGAGCTGTTAAGGTATCTTCATTCCAAGGGGCCTAATCAAATTTTTGATTCAGGTTAACAATGAGCTGACAAAACCTTTCTTTCATTCACTATATTGAACTGAAAAATATTAAGTGTCAATATCCAATATTATCTGTTCAATTTCATTGACCATTCTTGGCATGAGGATGAAAAATAGAGATGAAATTGCGTCCAAAAATATAGTCAATTTACCTTGACAGTGGAAGTATTAGAGGAAGCAAGGAAAATGTTATTCTTTCAACTTCAACACACTAAAGAAGTCTGTCCTTTTTCCTTACTTCTATCTTTAATATTTAATATAAGTAAGGGATAAATCAAGGAGATGGTTTGGTTCATGTATTAAATTTATTGTTGCCCTCTCAAAGCATAGCTAAGATTTTTAAAAAATGTTTTTTTATTGATGAATTACAATGTAGAAGTTAAGATTTGGAACTCTGATTCAGACAACCTAGGTTTCCATTTCTGTTCTACTACTTCTGTGTAGCTTTGAACAACTTGACTTGCCTCAAACTCAAATTTCTCAGTTACAAAATCTGAATTTATAAATGACCTGTTGCAAAGGATGAGAGTGTTATTTCATGAGTATGTAAAATTACTTAAACACAAATTGTTTATTGTTTCTTATTACCTAGAATTAGTTTACTCCCCCCTCCATTTTTGTGTTTCCCCCAGGAACTTAGAAGTAAAGTCCTTTAAGTAGGAACTGTGAATGTTTTTCTCTCTGAAGCTGTTATAAAAAGCTGTAACTGAGGAAATCTGTATTTATTTGTCAGAGGTAGAAAGACTGAAGATGTAACAGTATATACTACTACAAGAGAACAAAGCAACCTAAGTAAATGCAAACTGAGATGAGACATAACAAAAAAGCAGGATTCTATGAAAATTAAAAGGGAACCAAGTGTGGCATTTTAGAAAATCTGAAGCTGTATGCCTACACCTGTAATCCCAGCTACTCAGGAGACAGAGCTCAGGACAGATCACAGTTCAAAGCCACTCCAGGCAAACAGTTGGCAAGACTCTATCTCAAAAATACTCAACAGAAAAATGAGCTGGTGGAGTGGCTCAAGTGGTAGAGTACCTGCCTAGCAAGCTTGAGACCCTGAGTTCAAACCCCAGTACTGTCAAATAAAAAAGAAGAAGAAAACAAGAGAAAATATGCAGTAGCCTATGGGACACATGTCTGTTTCTAGTCCAGAATTGCATATGAAAAGTGATATATGCAATACTAACTGAAGTCAATCAATCGGCTATAGCTTGATTTCTCACAACACTTTATCTCAGAGTGTTACTTTTTCTTTTTTTTTACTTAGCAAATTTCTTAAAACATACCTAAATATTTGGTATTAAACTGGGGTCTTCAAATTTTAAAAAAATGCAAATAACCATCTAATCATGTGAATCGTATAGAGCTCTAAGACACTTTTGTCATCTTTTTCTATTACCAAACCAAATTTCAGACTTGGCATGCAATATTTGTGAAAGTAATGCTTGCATTTTTATGTTAATACACAGCTGGAAGAGAGTACATAGCAATTATGTGATGACTAAAAGGCCCAAAAGCATAATAGTACTGTTTTGAACAATTTAATCCATTAAAAGCTCAGTTAAGTGAATAAAGAAAATACTTTTAACATATGGTTGTAGTAAAGGGAAGACTGGTAAACATTTTAGTATAATGGGATATTTTTGAATAATTTCACTTCCTCAACTAATGTTTTCAGAAAATGGAATGAGAGTCTTTTTAATTCTCAGAATTCTAATTTTAAAAACATTTCATCTAAACTTCATTATATGTTTTAAAATTATTTCTCCAGTCTTCCTTCCTTTGACCTTTACATCTATACTATCTTCTCCTTTCTTAAGCAATTTGTAAAGGCATGTCTGTCATTTTCTTTCATATCCAACTGTCTCATCTCCTCTTTCACGTTTTTGTCTTAGAATGGCTTCTTGGATGCCAGTTCTGTATTCAAAATCCAGCTTTGTTCGGATGTCTAACTTCACCCCCTCTTGCTACTAATGCATTTTTATCAGCCTCCGCATTTCACAAACTACCCTAAATGATGATCATTTCTAACTTAGGATAGTTCCACTTAGGATTTTTCAACTTTATGATGGCCTTTCACATCTTATTACAACTACAAGATGCCAATCTGTGTGTGCATTTGAAATATTCAAACTTTTATTGTAACATAGGTGTTATGTTAGTTGATTTTTGTCCAGCTATAGGGTAGTGTTAAATGTGCTGTACATGTTTAAGCAATTTGGGTGTACTAATACATTTTAACTTTATAATATTGTCAATTTACAATGACTTTGTCAGAATGTAACACAATTATAACTCACCGGGCATCTGTACTCAGGGTGAAAATAAATTTCTTATGAAGTCATAGCTATTAATGTGTTCATAAACTATTAAAAAAGCATGCTTCAAATGAATAATTGAAATAAGTTATGGAACTATGAGAAAGTTTGAACATCTGCATGAAAGAGTTATTTGTGATTGGAGGTCAAAGTCTATTGAAATTATTGAAGCAAAAGTTTGATTATGTGAGTAATAGTCATTGCATAGAGAGTAATATGATTCCCCAGTTAAAGGGAAGGGGATCCTAGGAAGAATAAACAAAGTTGCACAACCACAGAAAATTGAAATAATTTGGCATACACAGTAGGTTTCAATAGATCATAGGCATAATGGATAATGCATTAAATTAGTTCAACAGACTAAGAAATAGTATGAAAAAAAGCATACTACCTTGGGTGCATGGTTAGGCAGGTAAGTTGGGGCCAGATCATGAAGGGCTCTGACCTATACTGGCCAAAGAAGAGTGCTCAGATTTTATTCTATTATAGATTCAGTACTAATAATTGGAGAATTGATTCTGTTTTATGACTTCCTCTGTAATTCTATGACAGGTGTGCAGTTATAAGGTAAAGAGCTGTATTACCAAATGAGTGAAGTGACACATCTAAAGTGCTCTTTCATTGGTTTAGCCACTTCTTGCCATTGCTGTCTACCACAGCTTTCTAGCAAAAGATTTTTATCTAGTAGACTAAGGTCAAAATCTGGATTCTCTACATGTATGTCTGAGTGACTGTACACTTCAGGAGAAAAAACACTATTCCCACTTATTATTGTAAGAGCTTCATCACCACCTGCCAAATACTTTTTGTTTTTCTGATTCTCTGATTGCTATTTTGAAACTTTTATATTCTCTTAAAGCCATTTACTTGAACACACTTTCTCATTCTCAGAAGATAATCTTTTTTTTCTTGTCAGGTGATAGAGCTTGTATGAATAATATTTCTAAACACTTTTTCTTTCATCAATATTAAAACTGTTTATATTATTTAATACCTTTTCCTTTTCAAAGTTTAGTCAAGGCCTATACCTCAAGTGATTCCCCAGCCATTTTTTGCGATGAATTTCTTGAGACAGGGTCTCACCAACTATTTGTCTGGGCTGGCTTCGAACCTCCTGATCTCTGCCTCTTGAGTAACTAGGATTACAGGTGTGAACCACCAGCACCTAGTTCTACTTAATGCTTAAAAAAAAGCCCACATCATTGCACTTATTCATCTATATCTTAAAGACAAATTTTAATAAGGGAACCTGATCTTAATAGGAGCACTACTGTAGTTTATGATTAATATCAATTTTGATCTTACATTGAGATTATTTTAAGAAATATCTGTCTACTGACATGAACTTTTTAAAAAAAATTCTAGAATAGCTCTTACACATTAAAAATTTAGTATATGTTAAATAATCTACTATTTTCAATTTTGAGTTAAACTAAGAGACTTCCCTAAACTCTACTTCTTTTCCATCAAAGTTGATAGCACAGTAAATTACCCTTTAATGTGAATTTGATTTTATTTTCAGTCTTCCCTTTGAAATTTTATATTTCATGTATGTTTCAATACATAAGTGAATAATGTTATATAATCTTTGCCATTTATTTTTATGCATGTTATTATTGTTTATAAGCAGAAAATATTTTGGTTTTGGCTTTGGTTTTTCATTTGGTGTTTTTTGTGAATGTGTGTGTGTGTGTATGTGTTGTTGGAGAGCAAACCCAGGATTCATGCTAGACAAGTTTCCTACCTCTGATCTATACTGTTAGTCCTTATTCTTTATAAGAGATAAATAAGTAAGAAACTAGTTGTTTCTTTATACTTAAAAGTAATTTTACAAGGGCTTTTACAGAAAAGGTTGATTTTAAGACTAGGTAAAGTAATGTACAGATGAACCTAGAGTAAATAATTATTTACAAAACTGAAGGGAAGGGACATCTGTAGCTTTTGAAACATGTTAGTTCTATTGTTTATTTTTACATTCTATAGTGAACTGAGCTCACAGGATTTGATTTATATTTCTACATTAAAATGTAGAATATTAGGTTTTTGTTCATTTTATGTAAATAATACAACTGTTTCAATTTATTTTGCATTATGTTTATTATAGTATTGCTTAAAAGCTAAAATCATACCCTCCCCTTCTTAATTTGTTCATTGAAATTTTGAAAGGATGAGGTTTTTGAAACATTACATTGAGGTCTAAAGTTTGAGCACATTTTGCCAAAGCTTCTTTCTTAAGGAATTTAACATTGGGTTCCCTTCTTCTGCTTTTAAATTTCTACCATAGGTAGTCTGCCTGTTTTTTTTGTTTGTTGTTTATTTTTTAACTATTTTCTCAGAGTTTCTTTCTCTAAACACAGTAGTTTGAAAAGATGAGAGTGGTTGTAGAGTATCAAGTCCAAAATCACCACTCGCAGTGCGTAATAAGGAGGGCTTGATACTTTCAGGTTTTCAGAGATACTGGGACTGTTGGTGAAAGGACAGCACAGAAGGCTAATGCAATGCATCTTGCAGTTCATTACTGTCTGTTCATGTTGACAGGTTTGAGTATAGGTAAAATGATAATGGAAGAATCCATGTAAAGTGGTGAGACAGAAGGCTCCTTGGAAACCTCCATATGACTTCCATGTGACCTTAAAGGGAGGCAAAAAGGAAAAGCAGGAAGGATCAGAATAAGACAGTGTAAGGACCAGGACATGGTCAATCAGAATCTTTCAGGCAGAGCTATCTAGAATGCTGTTTTCTACACACCTAATTAGCATAGGAATTGACCAATGCCCTGAAAAAAATGGATAAACACCTCACACCACATCATTTCTCAAGCAACCCACCCAAGGGACTACAAAGTTCCCATGGGAAAATTCATTCTTTCCCTTTACCTCTGTGCTCACCCTTCACTGTTTGCAAAGTTCATTATTCAGTTCTGTGAGACAAGAACCCAGAACGCCAACCCCCACCTCTGTCTAAACACCTAAGCCAGCAAGGTTGAGAGGAGGCATTCAATCCTACACAAGTTTTCTGTATCAGTGCCACTGTTATGAACTATTTTTATTGTCCTTTATATTTAGAAATTTACAATAGTCAAATGATATTTTAAAGAGAATGATATCTTCATTTTATCTAAAGTAAAATCTCTGCTTTTTCATCTTCAACTTTTACTTTTTATTGTGAGTTATTTTGCTGTAGGAATGACAACTTCCCTTTGGCTCTCTCTGAAGCTTTGATAATTAAGTCTGCTCAAACAAATTGGCTATAGACAGATTAATAGGAAAAAAGGCATACAAATTTATTAATCCTCAAACTCACAAGATTTAAACAAAATAAGAAATTCAAGAAAGGACCAGATGGTGGAAGGTCAAATATTCTCTTCATGGGTGAGAGACAAGAGGATGTAGGCTATTTTAAAAGAAGACAAATACATTTAGGTGAGAGGAATGGGCCCAAAGAACAAACAGTAGCTTGGAATAAAGTTTGTTTGTGCCCTGGGTATGGTATCAACTCCAATCTTTCTCTTGAATTATTCTTCCCTATTTAATGAGATTATAGGTAGAAAATAACTGGATTCCTTCTGGAGGAATTTACTATAGTCAGATAAAGTAAAGGAACTTCTGACAAAACCCTTTCCTGGGCTTCAGGAAGGAAAGCAAATAGACAAGAGGTAAGGGTAAGTCAGACAGACCTTGCAGCTGTTGCTTCACTTCAAAATTCTCAGCATGTAAGGTGCTAAACATTGTTTGTTGAGATTCAACTTCACACTCCATGGATTTTGAATGTTACAAATTCTTAAGACAATTATACAAGTCTTGAAGGTCATTTTTATTATTTTGTGTGTGAGTGTATGTGTGTGTATGCACATGTGTCTGTGTGTGCTCGCTAGTAGCATTTGGCTGCATATAAGTTTTCATTTTAGGTTTGTTTTTTTTATGTACACATGCCAATATAAGCTGTTGTTAGTCAGGTCCAAACTATAGTGACCTATAAAAAGCCTTTCCAAACCTTATTTTATAAAAATCTGAGGGAGATTCAAAGATAGTTTTTTTGAGATTCTAAATAATAAACAAAGAGTTGTCAAAAATGGAGACTGAACTGGTGGCTCATGTCTACAATTACAGCTTCTTGGGAGACATATTGGGAGGATCATGGTTCAAGGTCAACCCAAGCAAAAAAAAAAAATTGCTAAGCCCACCATCTCACTGGAAAAAAAATTTTTGAGCATGGTGTCATGTGTACCTTTCATCCTAGTGAGGGCAGGAATCATAAAATATGAGGATTATTATCCAGTCTGGCGCTGACCCTATTTACCAAAACACCCAAAACACAAAGAGCTGGAGAAGTGGTTCAAGCAGTAGAGCGCCTTCCTAGCAAGTTGAAAGCTCTGAGTTCAAACCCCAGTACCACACACACAAAAAAAAGAAAGGAAATTCAAAACAATATGGGGACTGAACTTGAAGAAGAATTTGACTGTAAGTTCAGTGGATTAAAAGCTAACAGTCAGATATGAAAAATCCCTACAAATGGAAGATAGGACTTGGAGAATGAGCAATACTGAAAGACCAAGAGCAGCTCTCTGTAGATTGCTTATGACCTTAGAAATGAGTAGAAAGGCAACATTAAGGTAAAGTAAACCCCTTATTTCTATACCTGCTAAAACTGCAAAACCAAATTAAACTTCTTTGCAAAACATTATTCACTCTGGTCATGAAATTGGTGAAAAATTGTGCAACAAAGAAACAAAAACTTAATATCTTTTCACAACTCATGTGAAAAATAAAACGCCTTGGAGATTTCTGCCTGACACCTACAGAGAAAAAATAAACAACTATTAAAAGAAGATGCCAAAAAACCTGAAAGAAATATCCATACATTCTTTCAGAAAACAGCCACAATTGCTTTCATTGAAATGCTGATTCAGGAAAATCTGAATATAAATCTATAATTTTTATAGAATGTTGAAACTGGTTTCTGCTATTTAATGAGTAAGTAGCCACTCCTACAAATAATCTATCACTAAATCTAAGGACGGTACAGTCTAAATGCTTCTCACCATTTCTATTGTCATTGTAGTCTAGACTATAGTTACTTCTTTTTGCAACATTCTCTGATTTGTCTCTCAGAGTTCATGTTCATCTTGGTGCACTCAGGGTAGAAAAAGTCTGACACCTCTTTCAGAACACTTCAATGACTTAGTATTTTCTTATTCCAAAGCTTAAAGTTTTGTGCCTTAGAAGGTGCATCATGAACAGTCCCTATTGAATCTTCTTGTTTCATTATTAGTATCATCTACTCTACCTTCAGGTTTTCCCTCATCTTTCCGGACTCCACCAATGTTTATTAAATTCCAACACCAATGTGAGTTCAAATAATTTATGAATGGGCAAATCTGGACCAAATCCTGTTCAAGGCACAGAAATATGAGACAGACTATAGTAAAAATAATGAAAGGAGTTTTATCTGAAAGGCTATAAATATACCTGAGGGCAGTCTTTGATGGGTTTTTGGAAGCCTAAGTATCTGATAATTAAAGGAAAAGTCATTACTTGTTTCTCTTAGGAAAAAGAAAAATATGGTGCAAATACTGTGTATACCTGAATGTAAATAGGAAAAAAAAAAAACTTGTTGAAACTATTTCTTAAATGGGGGGAGGAGAGATAAAAGAGAATGGTGGAGGAAGTGAATTCAAGTATGAGATATTTGATATATTATAAAAACCTCTGTAAATTCCACAATGTACCCTTACTCATACAACAACTAAATTAAATTAAATTAAATTAAAATAAAATAAAAAGTTTGGTATTTAACTGAAATTTAAAGGATGAAAAAGTAACAATGTTATGGAAAGTAGGAAAAATTTTAGTTAAACTATGACAGGAGAGTAAATGCAGAGAATAATCTGAAGAGAGGTTGGAGCCACATCCTCAAAAGTCTTAAATGATCAACCAAATGTATAGGTTTTATGCTTTAGCTAATAGAAAGTTCTTGAATAGGAAAACAAGGTCATGACATTTACTATTAGCAAGATAAGTCAAAGAACACTACAGAAGGCTCACTAGATTGGAAAATGTGAGTTGAGAATGTAAATGAGTGAAGAGCGATCATTCATACATAAGTCTTGGTAAGACAAAATTCTACAAGTATATAGACGGACTTTGTATCACGTTATGAGAGGCATGAAGCCTAAACCTTAAGGAGCCTGATAGAACTAGGACAAGGTTCAGATTCTGGATTTCATTTCTGATTCTCATGTATCTCTACCATAACAGCATTATATATTTTGGGACAATAGTGGGAGTTTCAATTGTTTTGACAGAATTGATTTTATACTAGGGATCCATGATAGAAATTGATCTTTTTTTGGTTTGGTATTAGTCTTCCCTGTGTTTCATTTTTTACTAAGTTTGATAGTAGTAGCCTGTTTATGCCTGGTCTGGTTTGGGTGTGGTTTTTCCCTGCCAAAACTTATGTTAAAATTTGATTCCTACTTGTATTAGTCAGCTTTCTGTCACTATAAAAACATGTGGGATAAGCGACTTATACAAAGAAAAAGTTTATTGTGGTTTGAAGTTTCACAATTTCTAGTGCATCATCAGAAAGATGCAGTGCTTATACACCTCTGGTAGGGATGAGGGAGGAGCAGCATACTACTGCAGGAGTAGGTGAGAGAGCAAAATGCTCACCTTATGTCCCAGAATCAAAAGAGAGTAGGAAGAGACCAGGATTCCACAGTTCCCTTCAAGGACACACTACCAGTGACCTAAAGGTCTCCTGCCAGCCTCCACTTCTTAAAGCTTCTATAACTTCTCAACATCACCATCTTAGAGAGTAAACTTTTACTACATGGACCTTTGGGAGACCCTTAATATCCCAAACTACACCACCAATAGAATGATACTGAGGGGTTCTGAGACATCTAAAAGGTGTTTTGTAATATGAGGGATTCACTCTCAACAAGGAATTAATGTAGTACCTATGAGAGTGGGTTAGTTACCAACAGAGTGGTTTGTGATAATGTAAGTTTGGCTTTTTAAACTCATTCTCTTCTTTCCTCACTAATCATGTGATCTTTTATGCATACACTTGCTTGCCCTCCAACTTTTCTAGAATGCAAGGATTAGAACATTGCCCTAACCAGACACTGTGCAGACAATGAAAACATGCTCTTGGAGTCTGAGCTCATATAACTTGTGAGCCAAAATAAACTTTTTTCCTCACAAAGTACTCATAGTACTTTGTTTTGTTAACAAAACAGGTGTTTTGTTATAATAGCACAAAACCAACTAACACAATGTCCAATATCCAATGAGCTACCACAGAATTGCACAATAGCCCAGGCAAAGAGATTATGAGTTTCTACTCTGACTGTGACTATGAGATGGATTTGAACATTTGTGATAATAATCTTTGATGACTTGCTGGATAGGAAAGAGAAAGTGGCAAAGGAAAAGAAATTGATTCTCAAGCTTTTAACCTGTTAACTAGGTGAATTTTAATATTATGTAACTGAGAAATCATCTATTCGCCTATTTCCTATTTTTGTGACTTTTTCTGAAATGTCTCACTCTCTCCTAACACCCATTTGGACACAAAATTCAGCATTTATATAATTTACCTCGAAAGGATACACTTCTGTGTAAACATTACTGATAAAACAGGATTTAATGAAGAACAAGAAGAGATATCGGATCACATACATTTTAAACACTGTCTAAAAGAATCTGCTTGGATAAGCCATAATTGATTTTACTTTGCCCATGTTTCTAACATCTCACAGAATTCCCAGTCTTGCTGGAGACACTTTGCTTTCTCATGTTCCTTCTAGGCATTTCCAATTCCACTTTTCACAATGTGGGAAATTCAGTTCTGCTCCTGACTTCTGACTCCAAACAAGCACATGAAGTTTAGAAGATGTTCAAAATGAAGCCTCCATCTTCCTGTAGTATTTTATATGCTACATTTGCTTTTTGAGCTTTCATACTCATTTGATATGATGTATTAAAGTATTAATCCCCCAAGAAGGAGTCCCATTTCAAAGGGAATAGTACTCAGATTTTGTTTTGAGCATTCAACAATATTAATTATAAGAAAGAATATAGTTTAAAAAAATAAGGGTCATGCTTGGGGCACTACTCAAATGTTAGAGCACCTGCTTAGTTAAGCACTAGGCCTTGAATTCAAACTCTAGTAATACCAGTCTTCATAGGAAGTGGAATTTGTATATGTTAAATTTTAACCTATGTTGGATAGTTTTGTAACATCAGATTGTAATATCAAGTATACTGTTAGAAATTGCATTTTTATATTATGGCCAGCGATGGACCAGCAACAAATTAGTTAGAGGTAGAAGCATACTTAAGAAATTACCTGAACATATATGTCAAAATATAATATAACCACAAAATGTAGCTTAGAAGGGAAAGAAACTTGTACAGGTCTTTCATTGCAAGATTCACCTAACAGTGTCTACTCAGCCATAGACCTAACTTACTCACTTAGCACCCTCCAGAAAAATCAGTCTCCCAGATCCTTCCATATGCTATGATAAATCAATATTCATGTTCTTTTGTCAAAGAGAATAGCTATATAATAATGGATAGTAAACAGAAAATTCCTTTTGACTATGGAATCTAAATATAGCTAAAGGCACATTAACATTTTTTTATGTTTGTACTGAATTTTGAACTGAATTTTCCATAATTACAACTTGGACCCTGGCACTTGCAGTGGAAGTTATTATTTTGAAATTTGAAATTTTCTCAGAAAGAATCACATTTTCCTGTCTTAATATTCCATAAATCTTTATAATTCAAAGGGCATATTTATGTAAATTGCTAAATCTATGCTTAAAGAATGTCTAATAATAACAAAATCCAAATAGGTCTGAATGCTTCTCCAAGAGTTTGATAAATGTTAACATATTTAGTTCATGAAATAATCATATGAAACAGGCTCTATTCTGATCCTCATTTCAGAGATGAAGAAACTGAATCAGACAAGAGTAAGTAACCGTTCAAAACTGCATAACCAATAAATTTAAACTCATGTAGTCGGTTTCCAATACTGATGCTTTAAAAAACACATACCATAGTCTTTTTATCTTACCTGCCTTTTATAAGAATGAAATTTCAAAGTTTCAAAATGACTGTTACTTATCCAAATATAAATTTCATAAATTAATATGATTTTAGAAGTCCATGACTTATGGATCTAGGCTATGACTTTATTCTTTTTTCATTTATGTTCATGCTGGTTATTGTTCCTTATTCTCTTTCTGCCTTATTCCCTAATGCCACATAAACTATGACAAACTGTATTGAGAAAAGTCTGATGGTCAGAAGTTATTAAACATAAATATTAAACATAAATTAATAAACTAGTGCCTGCTAACAATAAGTATGATACAAATTAGGCTCCATCCTTGTTAGGCTTCAGATCCAGCAGGTTAACTAAATATCGTGTTGGCAAATGCTTTGCTATTCTTTTCTTCTATTGTTGGAGCTTAGTTCCTCTGCACTTGAGGGTAGGCTATAGTGAAGGACTTGGGGACTCGTTTTTTAAAAAGTAAAGGAGGAAAAGTCAAAAATAGTGAGTTTATAGAAAATAAACCTGCATATAGTACCTTAACAAGTGATAAAGCCTGAAGTCAGCTGTAGTGTTGAATATTAATATTGTGTACCTCCTAATAAAAGATGAAGAGGAGACATTGTTCCTTAAAATCCATACACTCAGTCTAATCATGAAAAAATATTGTTTTAAAAGAAAGAAGGGTAAAAACTGAGAGGCTTGAAATCTGAGCTGACCTGAAAATTGTTAAAGTTAGGACAAATAAGGAAAGACAGAAAATACTACAAGTTGAAGGAGACAAGGAGGTGTGGTAACTAAATGCAATATTTTATTTGGGATTGGATCCTGGAGCCAAAGGGTAAAAATCAAAACATATTCAGTTGTCTGATTATTAGTGTTGTGTCAATACAGATTTATTGGTTTTAATGACTGTATAATGATGATGTAAGATATTAACATGGGGGCTGCACAATAAAGAGTATATAGGTATTTTCTGTTCTATCTTAACAACTCTTCTGTAAATTTAAAATAATTAAAATGAAACATTTAAAAATTATGACATTGACTAGACTAGCTTTAGAGAACGAACAGCATGCTCTTGAGAGTACATATGATTAAGGATCAATGGTAGGAGTGGACAACCTACAGTATCCTAATTAAATCCTGCTGCAGTCTGCTTTTGAATGCCTAGAACCAATGATATTTTCAACATTTAGAAAGGGGCATGAACAAAACAAAATCAAGCAACACAAAAGAGAGAATATACAATAGACACTTTGTGTGAACTGTAAAACGAAAATATTTAGTATTGGTCTTTTATGGAAAAATGCTGTTCCTCCGAGGTTGAAAGTATCTAGAAATAACATTTGGTATATTATTTATTTATTTATTTTTATTTTTGCACCTCTGTGGATTGAACCCAGGGCTTTGTGTATGTTTAAGCAACCACCCTACCCCTAAGTTGCATAGCCAGCTCCAGAAATAGTACTTGAAAAGGACAACTTCTTAATGACAAACTGGACAGTGGGAAGGACCCAGGGGTCTGGGTAACAGAACATGAGCAGGGTAGAAACAGAAGACAGTAAAATGCAGCTAAAAGCTGCAGGTCAATGCCTCACCATAATGAAATATCTGCCACATGCTCCTTATGAGGTAAAGCCATTTGAAGTGACAGTTCTGGAGGTTCAACATCATACTGTCTGCATGCATCAACTCTATTCTGGTGAGGGCTGTCAGTCGTAGTAGCTGTTGTCAGACCTAACTTCTTTTATGTCAAACCAGAGCAAAGAGAGAGAAGGAGAACTTTGGACTCCCACAATCCAGTCAACACCCCAAGATCAGCCATCTCAAAGATAAACAGTTTGTGAGGAACAGAAAAAGTGTAAGATAACAACTTGTGTAAAAACTACTAATGGAATCTTGACCTAAATAATAATAATGATAATAATAATAATAATGATACCTGAAGATAAATGGGAGACCATTGTGGGGGGACATGCAGGAGGGGGAAAGAAGAGGTGAATATGATAGAAATACATTATAAGTATGTATGAAAATAGCAAAATGAATCCCATTAAAAGCTGTAAAATAAAGAGGGAGGAGATAGGGGAGGGCTAAGAAAGAGAGTAGATGAATTTCTTCAAAATACAACACATGCATGTATGAAAATATCACAATAAACCTTTTGATAATTAATATACAATAGTAAAGAGGTTTTTTTTTTTGCAAAAAACTAAGTGAAAATCATAGCCATGTGACTGGACTGTTTAAAGGGAAAGGGAGAAACCAATGCTGCTCAGTTAAACAAAAATTACTATTCAATATCTTGCATGACATGTAAATAGGGTAAGAATTTATTTAAAGTTATTAGATGGCCATAAGCATTATGACCTGATGCTCTTTCTTAAACAGGACACAGTAAGGAATGAAGGAGGAACAGGACCAGAAACAGATAGATCAATTAGGCATTTGTAGAATTCCATTAAAAATGATAGTGGCTTATTATGAGATAATGACTATGACATAAACAGAAATAAAGAAATGTAATGCTCAATTTAAGAGGAAGAATTGGGGTAAGTGGATAGAGAGAAAATGATAAGCAAAATGATAGCTCAAGTTGGTATAATTCAGCAAGACTGTGAATAAATGTATGTGAGCAGGTTTTGAAGGAAGAGATCTGACAGGGTTGAGGAGTACCCAGTACCAATAATTATCTGTATGACAAAGTTTAGGTTTTCAGATATATGATCATTGTACCTTCAATGTGAAAACTAGCTAATGATATGCAAAACTCATCAATTCATAAAAACTAAGGGTGTTGTATCACTGTTAGACTACTTAAGCAAATATTCTTATTTGTTCTACAAAGCTTTCTGACAAAAAAAGTTGTTCCTACAGATTTGAAATAACTTTCCATTCTTTTTCCAAGTAAACCAAGCTCCCTGAAGACTGACCTGAAAATAATGGTACATCACAGTGTGAAATCCAATAAACGAAGTGTTTTGAATGACAAGAATTATCCAAAGTGGGTGCCTGCTGGCTGTGCCTCCAGCCTTATCCTGAATCTGGTGATGGGGACCACTAGTGGGTGAGGTACTCTCCAGGCTGTTGTGTTTTTCTCTGCTCACAATGTTCCTTTAGGGTGCCAGTGTAATAGCTATTTCCCAAGGTTTGTATTTCATGACACTTCATCCTGTACTCTGGATAGCTATTCAACTTCAAGTCAAAATTGCAATTAAAAATTAATTGAAAAGGAAAAGTGAAGTGTCAGTTTAGTTTACCCTCATATGATATTAAATTATGGTTTATCAAGTATAGCAAAATATAATATGCCCCGCAAATTAAGCTACTGTTCATCATGAATAAAATCAACCTATCTGAGAACAAAGAAAATTACATTCATTTGAGGCTAATTAGGATGACCAATTTGGGAAAACAGAGATTAAGCAATTTTGAAAATGTGCTCTGAAGTTTTACAAAATGGTGGCTATTTTTA
Organism: Castor canadensis; assembly: GCF_047511655.1. Classification (NCBI taxonomy): domain Eukaryota; kingdom Metazoa; phylum Chordata; class Mammalia; order Rodentia; family Castoridae; genus Castor; species Castor canadensis. The sequence goes on along the minus strand of NC_133397.1, from coordinate 71,402,948 downwards.
TAAATTTAAAACTTAAGGAAAATTACATAAACAGGACAGAAGCTGTCAAAAATTAAACTATCTTATAAGAGAAAGATTGTTTCTGTCTCAGACACTGGGCAGTTTGGGAAAGTGGGTCTGTAGAACAGAGTCAACAGAGGCTAAAACTGTTTCAGGAAACTATAGCTTTTAGCCTCAGGAAATGTCAGTTCACACAGGGAATGAGGAACGGGAGCATATCTGCAGACCAATTCAAATGTTCAGTTGAGGACATGTCTGAGATCTGATTAACAATTGCCTCCTAATCCTAATTCTACTGAGTGCTCCAACCAATGCCACTCCATTCCAATTATTTTTTTCTTGTCAATATATATTGCTTTGTAAGGTAGGAGTATCTTATCAGTTCAATTAAATTAGAATATTCTTCAAAGTCCGTAATTATTATTTTTTCTTTTAGTCCTTTTTCTTATCACTGAAAGAAAATCATGGTTTATTTAGCTCAACCAATAAACTATATACAAAGCCTCTCTCTTCATCAACAAGTTGCTATATCTCACCTAGTGACTTTTATTTGAGCATGAAATTAATAACATAAGGGCACAACAGGCGGGGAAAAAACTAAGAGACTGGTAAAAGCTAGCCCTTCAACCTCAAATTTGAAAAGAAAAGCCAAAAGTCAACACTTTTTTTTTTTTTTTACATATGATGGATTTGCAATATGAAGTGCTGTTTTTAAAATGCCTTTTACAAAGGGGCAAATAGAAAACGTAAAAGGTTGAAGATTTTTCATTAATAATTTAGTCTGCAAAGACAACTTTATATCTGATTTGGTTCCCTTTGAACTTTCTTGCCTGAAAAACAGATTAAATGCTTATGTGGTACGTAATTATCATATATAATAATGATGATTAAATGATGTTTATTTGAAATGACCAGAAAATTTAAGTACCTAGGAAAATAAATTCTGTGGGCAACCCCAACTGACCAAGGAAAAAAATAAAGCTTTATTATAAAATATTTTCTAATATTCCTAAATCCATGGGAACAAATTATCAGCTTCTCCAATAAAATCACTTATTGAACTCAGGTATTTCAAATATTCAGCATCATAATTTTGAACACTAATTGTGAACACCTATTTACCATGCAGTTAGAAATGTAGCAAAAATTGTTTTAAGAGGCCATTCAAGTTGGGCAAGCATATCTCTTACCAAGTCCCTCAACTCAAGCTAGTTTCAATTTAATATTTACAGATATTTATCAATCATTTAACATTTTCTAAAAGTTTCATTGTGATAAAGCTAATCAGAAATAGTTGAGAGAACTTCAATGATTCAGATACTTTTGAAAGTATTACATTACTTACATAAAAAATTTCTGATACATGTAATCATTTAAAACAATGAGAAGACTACAAAGCACAGATTCCTTTATAATGTAGATGTGTCTGGATCCTTTTGGAGCTTATGATGATAAAGGAAGGGGATGTTCCAGAGCCCAAAAATTTTCATAAGACTTTGAAAAGTATATTCTTACAAAAATTTTAGCTATATTCCAATGATCAGAAGCTTTAGATAGTAAGGCAGGAATCTCAGGGAAAGTACCAAAAGCAGTTCATGGGAACATGAAGCCTCCTTGCAGATCATCTCATGGGGAGCAGGTTATCTACCTCCTTAACAGAACCACCTCCAAAATGCCCCTTTTGAAATAGCATATTCATTTGGACCTAAATTGGGGAATGAGCACAAGGGACCCTAATTATAGTCAATGAGTACAAACGGCTTCTCATTGAATTCACATGCACAATCTTTCAATCACCAAAAGCCACTCCTCAGTAACACCCAAATCTATCCGCCTCCCCACCACTTGCTCATCCTTTGCAGTGTGTAAATACCCATCCAAACCAATGCACTGGTGCTCTTGAGTTATAGGTGTTGCTCTTAAGCCAATTCATTCAAAGCCAGAGTTCCTTCCTCCACTCCCTCCTTCCTTCAGAAGTGTACTTTCCAGTTTTCACCTTCTATAAAACTTCGAAATTTGTGTGTCTCTGTCCTGTTCTTTACTTGGCAAGCCAAGGGCCTGAGGTCTTCTCTACCAGGAAGGATCTTTGGAGATTACCCACCAATAACAATAGGACTGTTACTTACAATTAATTGGCATTTCAAAAATGAAACTTTGATCACTGCTCATGTATAACAGAACAAAACAAATTAAATGAAATCCGTCTAAAAACTATACAATAAGCAAACCCTAATACCCTTTCCAAGATTCTGAGGTTCTCTTTCTTTCTTTCCATCCCTCATTCCTCCAACCTTCATTCCCTCCAACCCCCATTGCCTCCACCCTTCCTTCCTTCCTTTCTTCTCTTGTTTGTTTATTTGTTTTTAATAAGAGGTTAGGAAAATGTTAAAGGTATAACTCAGTGGTAAAGCGCTTGCCTATTATGTGTAAAGCCCCAGGTTGATTCCCATTAGTAGACAGAAAAGAGTCTAGAAGAGATATATACAAGTAGCCTTCATCCCCAATGGGTGCTTGAGCCTCCAGTAATACTAAAGCTAACATGTATTATTTTTTTCTGTTGCTTACATACTTAAGGCAAAATTTAATTTATAAACTAGGCACAATAAGAAATTAACAAGTAAAAATAAAATGGTATACTATAATTAAAGTTACATGAATATTCTCTCTCAAAGTATGTTACTATACTGTACTCAACCTTATTTTTTAAGCAATATGGTATGCTATAATGCTTACATAATGAGATAAATTGAGGAGAATGGCATAGGTATTGTGACCTTAGCATATATATTTTTCTTTCCTTAATAAATTGAGACTTTTTACCTTTTCACTCAAAAAAGAATTTTATGACTTTTCTTTGGCATTTCCAAATTGCCACCACCACTACTCTCATGCTTTGGGATCATTATTGAAAAAATAAGAGTTCCTTGAAAATACTACCAAGACTGTGGATCTGAAAACCCAGATAACCACTAAGTGACTGACAGAACAGTAGCATATCCAGAGTGGACACAATGGGGAACAAGATGTTTTACATCCTGGGCAAGAGGAAATAGATCAGTATTGGATTTTGATACAGTAGTCATAACAGTGTACAATTTAAAATTTATGAGTTATTTCTGAAATTTTCCATTTAATATTTTTGGATCATGGTTGACCATGTGTAGTTTAAACCACAAAATGTGAAATTGGGAGCAATGAGGAACTATGTTTAACCAAGATAAAATATAGTTACCAAATTGTGAAAGAATATTGTCAAGACAACATGAGCTCTGTATGAATTGTGGCTTATGAGAGTATTAAACATTACAAAAGTGGTTCTTCAGTCAATGTTTCCAGTGGGAGGATGAAAAGAAAAGAAGGTCAACTTCTCGAGGCAGGCAATGTTATTTTCATAGAAGTCAAAGAGATAGGAGCCTACTCTGCTCTAATTTTTCTTTGGTTACCACCAGCAGTAGAAAGCTCTTCAAGCTTAAGAGTGGGATAAATATATAAAAGAGAGAATTAAATGTTTAAGTCAGCTATTGCAAACTTTAAAGCCTTCAGGCACTGGGTGGATAACAAATTAGAGAGGTAGACATGATGTTAAAAAAATGAAGACAGTATTGAAGAGAACTGAAGAGCACATCCTTATCTGAAGGGATTTATATCCCATTATAAAAACATAGTAACACATTGTACCAAGAAAATGCAATCCAATGACAGCTTCCTTTCCTGCTACTCAGTGTATCAAACTCCTGGAAATACTGGACTTATGATTTCAGTAACTGTGGAAAAATTCTCTCAGTGTATAACATGCATGGATACTGAATGATTATAGGAAATATCGAGGGTTTTGTTGGTGGGAGGGGTTGGGGGCTGGTTATTATTTGTTGATTTAGTTTGGCTTGTTGTAAGTCACACCTCACTGCCTGAGAAATTATAGAAATTCTAGCGGTCATAGGTGGAAAAGACAGCAGGAAACCAGAAAGGTAAAACAGTGCAGATTTGAAGCTGCTCTTGGAGACATATGGATACTTATAAACTGAGAGAATATTTTAGTACTTTTTTCAGGCAGCAGGAGATTGGACTGGGTCCTTTGCAAAGACAAGAACTGGAATACTCACCTAAAACTGGAAACTTTCTGGTGGAAAAATTGTGTAAGAAAGAAAAGAATTCCATTTTCTCCTTATATTCATGCTGTTTTTAAAAATCATCAAACATATTTACAGTAGATTTTTAAAAAGTATTTTTGTCTAACTATGTTTGCTAAAGCATGGTTCTGCTGGAGATGACAATGAATGCAACAGGTCCTTAGTGGATCTTTTCTCTCTGGTTGGTAACATAATATGTCTATATCATACCCATCAGACAAACATCTTTTTTTCAATTGTCAAAATAGTAATTGTCAAAGATGTGCAGTGACACAATCATATCCTGTTATGGATGTGTAAATTGTTGAGATCTAAAACCTGGTCAGTTTATACTCCTGTGATAGTTGTCCTTTTTCTAGTAACTGTTATGTGCCTCAAATATGCACACATTAGTATTTAAGTAAAGACTGACAACCCTAAGCAGATTTCTGGAGAGTCAATGACTTCACTTCATAATTACCCTATTCACCTCAACCTTCTTCAACTCTATGATCTGTCCTCTCAACTCAGCAAAGCCACCATATTTGCTTCTCCATGCTCTTGAAAGTAATGCCTAATGTGAAGACAGTGCTCACCTAATCTGTTTATCTTCACTCAGAGCTCATAGCCCGTGCAGTAACTCAATGTCTAAAATCAATTGTATCAGGTATCTTAAATCATTTGATTGTTTATAGTGGGAGGACAAGTGCAATATATTTATTTAGACATGGCTACACTTTAAAAAAATATATTGTCTAGCACCATTTAAGCACCTTTTAAATAAAAGGAATGCAGCACAAACAACACATTTGAATTGACTTAATATTAAGTGCAAGTTATATATCTATCCCCAGTTGCATAGAAAAGGGCTACCAATGTGAGTCAATGCCCTGTATAGCTATCCTTATCTCAACCAGCAAAAACCCTTGTTCCTTCCTATTATTGCTTATACTCTCTCTACAAGAAAATTAGAAATAAGGGCAAAATAGTTTCTGCTGGGTATTGAGGGGGTGGGGGGCAGAGGGAGGGGGTGGAGTGAGTGGTAAGGGAGGGGGTGGGGGCAGGGGGGAGAAATGACCCAAGCCTTGTATGCATATATGAATAATAAAATTAAAAAAAAAAAAAAAGAAAGAAAAAGGCTACCATAATTCCCCCAAAGGAATTTTTAGGAATTAGAAAGGATTAAATAATAATAAAGTATTTTGAACATACTATATAATCCCTGAATAATTACAATAAATCATAAGTGTAAATGTATTTGTCAACCTAGATTTTCTTAATTAAAAAAGGATTCAATGTCTGCTGCTTCTGAGTCAAACTTGCAAACCTCTTGAGCGAGGATCTAACTTGATTTTCACTTATCAGATTCACATCTACCAAAATCATAATAAATTTCTGATTTTAATGGAAATGTGCTAAAGGGTACTAATATTTTTGAGAAACTCCATGTGATTTTAGCAATTTATATGTAATAGGAAGCCTGCATTTTATTTTTCTTTTAAAGTTTTAAAACTCTTTTTTATGTGAAGGTTCCACAGTTGTATTTCATGCATGCATCTGCTGCATGCACCCTCTATTTCTCTTTCTTTTCCACATCTCCTTCCTTTTATTTTCAAGTAGGTTTCCTTAAGCCATCTTCATACATAGACACAATATACAGCAATGTCACCCATCCTTCATTCTCTTTCCCTCTACCCCTTCTACTTCATCTATCCAAGCAGTCCCACAATTATATAAATATATTTTAGATCTAGATTCTGATTATTAGGAAAAACATGGAATGTTTATCTTTCTGAACCTAGCTTATTTTGCTTAACATGATGACCTTCAGCTCTTTTCTTTTTCCTGCAATTGACATATTTTCATTCTTCTTTGTGGCTAAATAATACTCCCTCGTGTGTATGTATATGTCACATTTTTTTATTCACTCATCAGTTGATGGCCATATGCCCAAGAGTTGTATCACTGGATTATATTGTAGTTCTATTTTTAGTTGTTTTTTTTTGTGTGTGTGTGTTAAGTCATGTTAATTTTATTTTATTTTTTTTTTTACACATTCAAGTTTTATTTTTTTTTTTCATTTTTCTTTTATTATTCATATGTGCATACAAGGCTTGGTTCATTTCTCCCCTCTGCCCCCACCCCCTCCCTTACCACCCACTCCACCCCCTCCCGCTTCCCCCCTCAATACCCCGCAGAAACTATTTTGCCCTTATCTCTAATTTTGTTGTAGAGAGAGTATAAGCAATAATAGGAAGGAACAAGGGGTTTTGCTGGTTGAGATAAGGATAGCTATACAGGGCATTGACTCACATTGATTTCCTGTGCGTGGGTGTTACCTTCTACGTTCATTCTTTTTGATCTAACCTCATCTCTAGTTCCTGGTCCCCTTTTCCTATTGGCCTCAGTTGCTTTAAGGTATCTGCTTTAGTTTCTCTGCATTAAGGGCAACAAATGCTAGCTAGTTTTTTAGGTGTCTTACCTATCCTCACCCCTCCCTTGTGTGCTCTCGCTTTTATCATGTGCTCATAGTCCAATCCCCTTGTTGTGTTTGCCCTTGATCTAATGTCCACATATGAGGGAGAACATACGATTTTTGGTCTTTTGAGCCAGGCTAACCTCACTCAGAATGATGTTCTCCAATTCCATCCATTTACCAGCGAATGATAACATTTCGTTCTTCTTCATGGCTGCATAAAATTCCATTGTGTATAGATACCACATTTTCTTAATCCATTCGTCAGTGCTGGGGCATCTTGGCTGTTTCCATAACTTGGCTATTGTGAATAGTGCCACAATAAACATGGATGTGCAGGTGCCTCTGGAGTAACAGTATTTTGGGTATATCCCCAAGAGTGGTATTGCTGGATCAAATGGTAGATCGATGTCCAGCTTTTTAAGTAGCCTCCAAATTTTTTTCCAGAGTGGTTGTACTAGTCTACATTCCCACCAACAGTGTAAGAGGGTTCCTTTTTCCCCACATCCTCGCCAACACCTGTTGTTGGTGGTGTTGCTGATGATGGCTATTCTAACAGGGGTGAGGTGGAATCTTAGTGTGGTTTTAATTTGCATTTCCTTTATTGCTAGAGATGGTGAGCATTTTTTCATGTGTTTTCTGGCCATTTGAATTTCTTCTTTTGAGAAAGTTCTGTTTAGTTCACATGCCCATTTCTTTATTGGTTCATTAGTTTTGGGAGAATTTAGTTTTTTAAGTTCCCTGTATATTCTGGTTATCAGTCCTTTGTCTGATGTATAATTGGCAAATATTTTCTCCCACTCTGTGGGTGTTCTCCTCAGTTTAGAGACCATTTCTTTTGATGAAAAGAAGCTTTTTAGTTTTATGAGGTCCCATTTATCTATGCTATCTCTTAGTTGCTGTGCTGCTGGGGTTTCATTGAGAAAGTTCTTACCTATACCTACTAACTCCAGAGTATTTCTTACTCTTTCTTGTATCAACTTAAGAGTATGGGGTCTGATATTAAGATCCTTGATCCATTTTGAGTTCATCTTGGTATAGGGTGATATACATGGATCTAGTTTCAGTTTTTTGCAGACTGCTAACCAGTTTTTCCAGCAGTTTTTGTTGAAGAGGCTGCTATTTCTCCATCGTATATTTTTAGCGCCTTTGTCAAAGATAAGTTGCTCATAGTTGTGTGGCTTCATATCTGGATCCTCTATTCTGTTCCACTGGTCTTCACGTCTGTTTTTGTGCCAGTACCATGCTGTTTTTATTGTTATTGCTTTGTAATATAGTTTGAAGTCAGGTATTGTGATACCTCCTGCATTGTTCTTTTGACTGAGTATTGCCTTGGCTATTCGTGGCCTCTTGTGTTTCCATATAAATTTCACAGTAGATTTTTCAATCTCTTTAATGAATGTCATTGGAATTTTGATGGGAATTGCATTAAACATGTAGATTACTTTGGGGAGTATCGACATTTTTACTATGTTGATTCTACCAATCCATGAGCATGGGAGATCTCTCCACTTTCTATAGTCTTCCTCAATCTCTTTCTTCAGAAGTGTATAGTTTTCCTTGTAGAGGTCTTTCACATCTTTTGTTAGGTTTACACCTAGGTATTTGATTTTTTTTGAGGCTATTGTAAATGGAATTGTTTTCGTACATTCTTTTTCCGTTTGCTCATTGTTAGTGTATAGAAATGCTAATGATTTTTCTATGTTGATTTTATATCCTGCTACCTTGCTATAGCTATTGATGATGTCTAGAAGCTTCTGAGTAGAGTTTTTTGGGTCTTTAAGGTATAGGATCATGTCGTCTGCAAATAGGGATATTTTGACAGTTTCTTTACCTATTTGTATTCCTTTTATTCCTTCTTCTTGCCTAATTGCTCTGGCTAGGAATTCCAGTACTATGTTGAATAGGAGTGGAGATAGTGGGCATCCTTGTCTGGTTCCTGATTTTAGAGGGAATGGTTTTAATTTTTCTCCGTTAAGTATAATGCTGGCTGTAGATTTGTCATATATAGCTTTTATAATGTTGAGGAACTTTCCTTCTATTCCTAGTTTTCTTAGAGCTTTTATCATGAAATGATGTTGGATCTTATCAAAGGCTTTTTCTGCATCTATTGAGATGATCAAGTGGTTTTTGTCTTTGCTTCTGTTAATGTGGTTTATTACGTTTATTGATTTTCATATGTTGAACCACCCCTGCATCCCTGGGATGAAGCCTACCTGTTCGTGGTGAATAATCTTTTTGATGTGTTGTTGAATTCGGTTTGCCATTATTTTGTTGAGGATTTTTGCATCAATGTTCATTAAGGAGATTGGCCTATAGTTCTCCTTTTTGGAGGTGTCTTTGCCTGGTTTTGGGATAAGTGTAATACTGGCTTCATAAAATGTGTTTGGCAGTTTTCCTTCCCTTTCTATTTCATGGAACAGTTTAAGGAGGGTTGGTATCAGTTCTTCTTTAAAGGTCTGATAGAATTCAGCAGAGAATCCATCAGGTCCTGGACTTTTCTTTTTGGGGAGACTCTTGATTGCTGCTTCAATTTCATTTTGTGTTATAGGTCTATTCAGGTGATTAATTTCCTCTTGGTTCAGTTTTGGATGATCATATGTATCTAGAAATCTGTCCATTTCTTTTAGATTTTCAAATTTATTTGAATATAGGTTCTCAAAGTAGTCTCTGATGATTTCCTGGACTTCCATGGTGTTTGTTGCTATCTCCCCTTTTGCATTCCTAATTCTACTAATTTGGGTTTTTTCTCTCCTCATTTTAGTCAGGTTTGCCAGGGGTCTATCGATCTTGTTTATTTTTTCAAAGAACCAACTTTTTGTTTCATTAATTCTTTGTATGGTTTTTTTGGTTTCTATTTTGTTGATTTCAGCTCTTATTTTTATTATTTCTCTCCTTCTATTTGTTTTGGGATTTGCTTGTTCTTGTTTTTCTAGGAGTTTGAGATGCATCATTAGGTCATTGATTTGGGATCTTTCAATCTTTTTAATATATGCACTCATGGCTATAAACTTTCCTCTCAAGACTGCCTTAGCTGTGTCCCATAGGTTCCGTTAGGTTGTGTTTTCATTTTCATTGACTTCTAGGAACTTTTTAATTTCCTCTTTTATTGCATCGATGATCCATTCTTCATTAAGTAATGAGTTATTTAGTTTCCAGCTGTTTGCATGTTTTTTGTCTTTACTTTTGTTGTTGAGTTCTACTTTTACTGCATTGTGGTCAGACAGTATGCATGGTATTATTTCTATTTTCTTATATTTGCTGAGGCTTGCTTTGTGCCCTAGGATATGATCTATTTTGGAGAAGGTTCCATGGGCTGCTGAGAAGAATGTATATTGTGTAGAGGTTGGATGAAATGTTCTGTAGACATCTATTAGGTCCACTTGATCTATTGCATATTTTAGGTCTTGGATTTCTTTATTGAGTTTTTGTTTGGATGACCTATCTATTGATGATAATGGAGTGTTAAAGTCTCCCACAACCACTGTGTTGGCGTTTATATATGCTTTTAGGTCTTTCAGGGTATGTTTGATGAAATTGGGTGCGTTGACATTGGGTGCGTACAGATTGATGATTATTATTTCCTTTTGGTCTATTTCCCCTTTTATTAGTATGGAATGTCCTTCTTTATCTCGTTTGATCAATGTAGGTTTGAAGTCTACTTTGTCAGAGATAAGTATTGCTACTCCTGCTTGTTTTCGGGGGCCATTGGCTTGGTAAATCTTCTTCCAGCCTTTCATCCTAAGCATATGCTTATTTCTGTCGGTGAGATGAGTCTCCTGTAAGCAACAAATTGTTGGATCTTCTTTTTTAATCCATTTTGTCAAACGGTGTCTTTTGATGGGTGAATTAAGTCCATTAACATTAAGTGTTAGTACTGATAGGTATGTGGTGATTCCTGCCATTTAGTTATCTTAGTTGTTTGAAGGTTTGATTGTGTGTACCTAACTTGATGTTACTCTCTACTGTCTTGCTTTTTCTTATCCTGTGGTTTGGTGCTGCCTGCCTTTTCATGGTTAAGTTGGGTGTCACTTTCTGTGTGCAGGATCCCTTGCAGAATCTTTTGTAATTGTGGCTTTGTGGTCACATATTGTTTTAGTTTCTGCTTATCATGGAAGACTTTTATTGCTCCATCTATTTTGAATGATAGCTTTGCTGGGTAGAGTATCCTGGGGTTGAAGTTATTTTCATTCAGTGCCCGGAAGATCTCACCCCACGCTCTTCTTGCTTTTAATGTTTCTGTTGAGAAGTCTGCTGTGATTTTGATGGGTTTACCTTTGTATGTTACTTGTTTTTTCTCTCTTACAGCCTTCAATATTCTTTCCTTAGTTTCTGAACTTGTTGTTTTAATGACGATATGTCGTGGAGTAGTTCTATTTTGATCTGGTCTGTTTGGTGTCCTGGAGGCCTCTTGCATTTGTATGGGAATATCTTTCTCTAGATTTGGGAAATTTTCCGTTATTATTTTGTTGAATATATTACGCATTCCCTTCGCTTGCACCTCTTCTCTTTCTTCGATGCCCGTGATTCTCAAGTTTGGCCTTTTGATGGAGTCAGTGACTTCTTGCATTTTCTTTTCACAGGTCTTGAGTTGTTTAATTAATAGTTCTTCAGTTTTTCCTTTAATTACCATTTCATCTTCAAGTTCTGAGATTCTGTCTTCTGTTTGTTCTATTCTGGTGGATTGGCCTTCCGTTTTGTTTTGCAGTTCTGTTTCGTTCTTTTTTCTGAGGTTTTCCATATCCTGGCTGTTTTCTTCTTTATTGTTGTCTATTTTTGTCCTGAGTTCATTTATCCATTTATTCATTGTGTTCTCTCTTTCACTTTGGTGTTTATACAGTGCTTCTATGGTTTCCTTTATTTCTTCTTTTGCTTTTTCAAATTCTCTATTTTTATTGTCTTGGAATTTCTTGAGTGTCTCCTGTACATTTTGGTTGACCCTATCCAGTATCATCTCTATAAAATTCTCATTGAGTACTTGTAGTATGTCTTCTTTTAAATTATTCTTGTAGGCTTCATTGGGTCCTTTGGCATAGTTTATCTTCATTTTGTTGGAGTCTGGCTCTGAGTTTCTGTTCTCTTCATTCCCCTCTGGTTCCTGTACTAATTTGTTGCTGTGGGGAAAGTGGTTTCCCTGTTTTTTCTGTCTTCCTGTCATTGTCCTTGGTGTTGTTACTGTCCCTGTACTGTGTGTAATTAAGTATTTTCTAGCTTGTAATAATAACAATGGTAATATTGAGAATGGAAGAGTGAGCTGAGATGGAAAGCAAGAAGTTAAAGAAAAGGGGAAAACAAATATACAGACTAGAGGGAGAAAGCAGAACAAGGTATCAGACAAGAGAGTTTCAAAGGTATAAACAGGGAGTGTTAGTGTACTAATCGACAGTAAGCTGAACAGACAATAGAGTGACAGAGAGAGGATTGAAAATCAAAGATAAAAAAAATAAAAAATAAGTATATGAAAGTGATATCTATTTATAAAAATGAATTAAAATAAAATGGAAAATAGAAAATTAAAAAAAAACAAAAAACCAAAAAACTTCCAAGTTTATATGCAATGCAATTTCAGTCTTAATAATTTGGATGTCCGTCTCAATCTCCCGTCCTGGAGTTGGTGCCTCAGATGTTGTTCTGTAGTTGTCTCATCAAAGGGGATGCATAAAGTAGAACAAAACTACACTCACACACACACAGAAGAAAAAAAAAAAAAAGCCCCACCAAGTGTCCCCAGTTCAAATGCAATACAGTTTCAGTAAGTTTTTCAGCTTGCAGGTGTAATTCGCTTGTTCTCTCATCAAAGGTAGGGAGAAAAAGAAAAAAAAGCGTCTGGAGGCAGTTCTGAGAGTGGTATCTGCAACTGTGGCTTGCCTGCCTGCTCTCCGCCTGTAGCTGGCGGCGTTATTTATGCAGATCTCTGGGGTGAGCTAGCACTCACCTGGTCCCACAGGCTTTGTTTGCTCAGAGTTCTCCTGTGCGGAGGCCTCTGCCACAGGCTTTCCCCTTTCCAAGCACTGGGAAAGGTGACACTGCCCCGCGTTGTCAGGCCTGCATGTTTATTTACAGTTCACGTGGGAAGTGGGTCTTCCCCCTCTCACAAGCGTCCCCACTCCTGGTTGCTGGGCGCGCCCCGCTCCCGCCAGAGCCTCTCCGGCCCATCCGGCTCATTTATTTACAGTCCCGGGAAGGATTCCCTTCCCCCAATCTTCAGCGCTCAGGGCGCCCCACCCTCTTTCCAGCATGTCTTAACTGTTCTTATTGCTTAGTACTCAGTTTCTCTTTTTTTCCCGGGTGGAGGTCAGTCTGTCCAGGGGGCTATGCTGCTCTGGCCCAGGCTTGTCTGTGGGGGAACCGCGGTACCGTGAAGCTCACCTGGTCCGCGTCTTCCCAAGCCATATGGGTGCCGGCCACTGGCGGCCCCGGGGGCCTCCTGGTTTCTCCGTTTAACATGAAGTGGAGATTCTCTGTGCCGGCTGGAGATGTGGAGGGGTCAAAGTTATGCTTTTTCTCGGTGATTATGTCTGCAAAGTGTGTCTCCAGCGTCTCTCCAAGATTTCACTATAGGAGGGTCGCTTTCTGCTTCCTCCCTCTAGCTGCCATCTTGGAATTCCCTATTTTTAGTTTTTTTGAGGAAACTCCATACATATTTCAATAGTGGTTGGATTAATTTACATTCCCAACAGTGTATAAGGGTTACTTTGTTACCTGCATTTTCACCAGCATTTGTAGTTGTTTGTTTTCTTGATGATAGCCCTTCTGATTGGGGTAAGATGAAATCTCAGTGTTCTTTGGATTTGCATTTCTTTTATGAGCAGGGATGTTGAACATTTGTTCATGAAATTATTAGCCATTTGTACTTCTTTCAAGAATTATCTGTTCAATTCATTTGCCCATTTATTGACTGGATCATTGATTCCTTTAGAGCTTATTTTTTTGAGTTCCTTATATATTTGGGTTATTAATTCCTTGTCAAATGAATAGCTGACAAACAGATATCTATGGAGTATTCTATCTGACAGCTATGGATTACACATTCTTTTCAGAACTTTCTCCAAAATAGATCATATTTTTGGCTATTAAGCAAATTTTAAGTAATACAACAAAAAAAGAAATCCAGATGCCAGTGGCTCATGCCTAGCTACTCAGAATACAGAGATCAGGAGGATCAAGGTTCATAGCCAGCCCCAGACAAATAATTCATGACACCCTATCTCAAAAAAACCCATCACAAAAATAAAGGGCTGGTGGAGTGACTCAAGATGTAGGCCCTGTGCAAAATAGTTTCTGCTGGGTATTGAGGGGGTGGGGGAAGAGGGAGGGGGTGGAGTGGGTGGTAAGGGAGGGGGTGGGGGCAGGGGGAAGAAATGGCCCAAGCCTTGTGTGCACATATGAATAATAAAACAATTAAAAAAAAAAGATGTAGGCCCTGTGTTCATACCGCAGTACTGCAAAAATCAAAACAAAAAAATAGAAATAATTTCCTACATGAAATAAAATGAGAAATCAATAGCAAGGAAAACTACAAAAATTTTCCAAACATATGGAGATTTATCAAGACAAATGACCAGGGGATCACTAAAGAAACTCAGAAAGAAAATTTTTTTTAAAAAGCTAGATTCAAAGGAAAATGAAAACACAACCTCCCAGAAAGTGAGCTGCTCTACTCTGCCACACCCTTTTGCAATGATGGACTGACACTTTTGACACTGTGAGCAAATAAAATTCTTAAGTTGTATTTATCAGGTATTTTTCTTCTTTTTTTTTTTTTTTGCAAGGGGAGTCATGTGGTCCTGGGGTTTGAGCTCAGAGCCTTGTGCTTGCTAGGCAGGTGCTCTGCCACTTGAGCCATGGCCCTAGCCCTCTGGTATTTTTTTATAGTGATGGAAAAACTGACTTACACATCTCTCATTCCTGACACTTCTCTGTTTCTTTCGTTCTTTCTTCTTGATAAAAATCTCATTGATAGCAAAAATCCAGTCTTGGCTAATTTTATTTTCTTTCTTACTTTCTGTTTATTTCTATTCATAATTTTATTTAATTTTTTCTGCTCATTGTTTGCTTAATTTAACCTTCTTAATCTAATATTTTTAAAGAGAACTTTACATCAATGAGACTTTTAAAATTTATTTTTACATAAGTTTCTATGCGAACTGCTTCCCTTGGCTCCCACAAATTTTGACATGTTTGGTTTTATGTGTATTTCATTCATAATTCTTGCTGATTTCTCCTTTTTACCAGTTGTTATTTTGAAAATGTGTTGTTTAATTTCTAAATATTTAGGTAATTTTCAAATATCTTTCTATTATTTATTTATAATTTAAATCCATTGTGATGAAATAATATCCTATATAGGATCTAATCCTTTTGAATTCATCAAGAACTGTTTTATGGTCCATGGTGTTTTACAAGTCTTCAATACCTGTAGTGATACCTTGTCTCCTTCTATCAGTTATCAGCAGTATAATATCAAAAGACTGAATAAAATTATGGATTTGTATATTTCTTCATTCAGTTTCTTTAATACATTTTTTGTTTCACATATTTTAGAGTGCTGCTATTAGGTACATAATCATTTAGGATTACTAAGACTTCTTAATGAATTGATGATGGTACCAATAATAAATATTCTCCCAATCCCTAGTAATGTTCTTCACTATGGAATTACACTTTTCTTAATTTAATTAAATAATCAGAAACTCCTAACTTTTTAATAGTAAATTGGCCAGGATTTCTAGAACAGCACAAACACACAACTATAAAAAGGAGATTTAATGGATTGGCTTACATATTTGGAAATTGGCTAGTTCAACAATGGTTGTCTACATACTGGAGAGGCAGAGAACCCAGAGATACCAGTAGCTACTTATCAAAGAAGTTGGGAGCCTCAGGACAAGGTAGACCAGTCCAAGGAGAAAGACCAAGCAGCTCCCTGAAAACTTGCTGGTCTGAGTTGGTCTTCAAAGGATAAAGAAGTCACTTTTGAAAGATCATTTTGCTATGTTTGCTTAGTTGTCTTTTTTCATTAAATTTTGAAGAATATTGCTACACTCTCTTCCGTGTCATACTGTTTCCTATCAGAACTCTTGTGATTCTCATATTTTTCCTGAAATACTTATTTTCTGATACATTTTGTTGACTGATTCTAACTTACAATGTTTCCTCAGGTTTGAAAAAGATCATATATTTTTTCATAATTTTCTTTTTCAAGAAAATATTTATGGCTTCTTTGAATTTTTTGGTCATAAAGGTTTTTAGCTTTAAACAAATTTGGGAATTTTTTATTTGTTCTTGCCCAAAATATTAAGTTTGACCACCCTTTACTTTCTGCACATCAGCAACTCCTATCATACATATAGTAGACTTCTTGTGGTTGTTCCACATGTCATTCTTTCTGCCTTTATCCTTTTAATGTCAATTTTAATCAATGTGCTTTGGTTTGGAAAGTTTTAATAACAGGTTTTCATGTTCAGTAAGCTTTTCATCTACAATATCTAAACTTCAATTCTTGCTATTCAGTGTATATTTGCTATCAGGCATTGTGGTAGTTATAGCTAGATTAGTACAGACCTCTTTAAATTTTTTCAGTCTTACTTAACATACTTTTTCCACATTTCAAAAACATAGAATTGAGTGAATATTGTTCGGGTGACTTTGTGTACTTACTCAAAGCTTTATACCATTTCTGTGGTTTTGTGATTATTTTCTCCCCCTCAGTATGAACTACACATTCCTGCCTCTTTCCTTGCTTTGCAATATTTGAGTGAGTGTCAGATATTGTAAATTTTATCTTTTTGTATAATTTTGTATTTATATTAAAATTATTGATCTTTGTTCTAGGGTGTAGTTAACACACCAGAACTTATAAATGACCTTAATTTTTCAAGGCTTTCTTTTCAGTCTTATTAGGTGTGACTGGGATTACCTTAATTTAGTACTGCCTTTTCCCTTCTACCAAGGCAATTCACTTACAATTATTACTCCATTTAGTGCCCAGTGGGTTATAAATCCTTTTCTTCTGTCACTAGGAAATAATATCAGTGCTGTGTCATTTCTGGGAATTTACTCCTTTATGGTAGGTATTTCCCAGATCTTGGGTAATTTTATGATATGTATTTGCTTTTGACTTCTCACCCTCAGTGTCAAGGAGGAATTTCTGGAGATATCCTAATCTCTCAATCTTTCTTTGCTGCTCACACTTCAGTGTTTTACTCAGTAAACTCTAATTACTTTGATCTATTGAGACTCCTACTCTTGTCTTCTCAATTTAGGAAGCCTGTCATGCTCCAACTGGTTTTTCACTTCTTGGAGTAAGGTTCAGAAACTCTCTCTAGTCAGTAAACTAGAGCAATCTGATGACTCACCTCATTTGTTTTCTTTCTTTCAATGTTCATTGTCATTTGCTGCCTGATGTTCAGTGTCTAAAATCCATTTTTTCATATGATTCATCTCTTCTCTCTCTCTCTCTTTCCAAATTCTAAGGATAGGATGCAAATTTATTTCCTGTTATTTTATCTTGGCCACAGGCAGAAATTTGTAACTGTAGACTTGATTTCTAGTAGAAAATAATTTTTCTCCAATTGTGTGAAAAGGGGAAACAGTATCCTTTAAATTTTTCTAAGTAGTGAGAAGAATTTTTTAATTCTTCTTAATATTGAGAGAGTAATTTCAGAGCTAAAGGGTACAATAGTTATTCAAATTCTACTTACTCTTTGCCTTGGGGACAAAGAATAATGTCTTTATTAAGACTGGTGATATATTCATTCAGCATATATTACCAGGCCCTCTTCATCTTTTAGATGAACTTAGAGTCTATGACACCTCTAAGTTAACACAACAAGAATGAGTGTATTTACTCTCTGATGTTCATGTTCTTTTTTTATTATTATTCATTTATTCATATGTGCATACATTGTTTGGGCCATTTCTTCCCCCTGCCCCCATCTCCTCCCTCTCCCCTCTATCCCCCCTTGCTTCCAGGCAGAACCTGTTCTGCCCTTTTCTCCAATTTTGTTGAAAAGAAGACATAAGCAATAATAAGAAAAACAAAGCTTTGCCAGTTAAGGATAGCTATCCAGAGACATTCCTAACATTGCTTCCATGCACAAGTGTATTACAACACGAATTGATTCATCTCTCCCTGACCTTTTCACTAGTTCCTGATCACCTTCCCATATTGACCTCTGTCACTTTAAGCCTGGATACTTCCCCATCATTGCTTAAAGATGATCTGTTGAAAATTAGTCTTTTATTTAACCCAGCATGGGCTGTTGGGTAAATGGGAATGCAAACTAGCTCTGATCATCATAGTTGTTGTTTTTTCTTTTCATTTTATTTAGGTGCTTTATTTTTATGCATGTTGGTTACTTTTCTTGCATTTTATATGAAGACTATGAAGTTGTAGGAGTAGAATATCCACATTAGGTTAAGTCATCAAATGAAGCATGACATGATCTGCTCTGATACACAGAAGTGGGAGAAAAAGCAGAAAATCAAAGACCATGAAATCAGATGATTCAGATTCCAGCTCCTTAAGGATCTGAAACCAGCTTAATTAGTATATTTTAGAGCAATAATAATGCTTTTACCCAAAACAGGAAACAAAGCTTAATGATCTTATTATCTGTCTCTTTTTAGCAAGTTGAGTTTCATGTACTTCAAAATGTCTACAAATCTAACATGTTTTTCTTTAAAAAAATTCAGAGTAATTATGAAGTAATTAGGCAAAGATAGATGTCTAACAAGCAAATAATTGGATAAAAGGATTTTGACAAAGACAAAAAATATAAGAACAAAATTAATTGGAGCTTAACGAAAGAAAATAAAACCTCTAATTGTGACAAACCCCATCTCTAGGAAAACAGTAGCTTTCTGGTTGCTTCACTCGACAAGAACTTTCAAAATAATTACTTGCACTCTTGCAATAGTCTTGAAATTCTTACACAGTTGATGTTCTTTGTGTACAAATACACATGCATTCAAATGTAAGTATTTATTGCATAAAAATAAATATATATTTATGGTTATAAAAAGGACTACATTCTTATACTTTTATTAACCCAGTTACTTATATATTTATCTACTTAACACAGTACCTGGTGAAATATAAAAGGTAGACTTGTTTAATTAAAAGAAACAATAATTGTGATCACTCCAAACCCCCATTAAATATACTCTTTCAATGCTTCCCTATTAGTCCTCATATTAGGGGAAATGAATGGCAAGTTCTTGGTCTCACTGAAGAAAGATATGAAACCACAAAATTATAACCAACTTGTCTTTGACAAAGGCGCTAAAAATATACGATGGAGAAAAGATAGCCTCTTCAACAAAAACTGCTGGGAAAACTGGTTAGCAGTCTGCAAAAAACTGAAACTAGATCCATGTATATCACCCTATACCAATATTAACTCAAAATGGATCAGGGATTTTAATATCAGACCCCAAACTCTAAAGTTGGCACAGGAAAGGGTAGGAAATACTCTGTAATTACTAGGTATAGGTAAGAACTTTCTCAATGGAACCACAGCAGCACAGCAACTAAGAGATAGCATAGATAAATGGGACTTTATTAAACTAAAAAGCTTCTGCTCAACAAAAGAAATGGTCTCTAAATTGAAGAGAACACCCACAGAGTGGGAGAAAATATTTGCCAGCTACACATCAGATGAAGGACTGATAACCAGAATATATAGGGAACTTAAAAAACTAAATTCTCCCAGAATTAATGAACCAATCAAGAAATGGACAAGTGAACTAAACAGAACTTTCTCAAAAGAAGAAATTCAAATGGCCAAAAAACACATGAAAAAATGCTCACCATCTCTAGCAATAAAGGAAATGCAAATTAAAACCACACTTAGATTCCACCTCACCTCTGTTAGAATAGCCATCATTAGCAACACTACTAATAACTGGTGTTGGTGAGGATGTGGGGAAAAAGGAACCCTCATACACTGTTAGTGGGAATGTAAACTAGTACAACCACTCTGGAAAAAAATTTGGAGGCTACTTAAAAAGCTAAACATTGATCTACCATATGATCCAGCAATACCACTCTTGGGGATATACCCAAAAGACTGTGACACAGGTTACTCCAGAGGCACCGGCACACCCATGTTTATTGCGGCACTATTCACAATAACCAAGTTATGAAAGCAGCCAAGATGCCCCACTACTGACAAATGGATCAAGAAAATGTGGTATCTATCACAATGGAATTTTATGGAGCCATGAAGAAGAACAAAATGTTATCATTTGCTGGTAAATGGATGGAACTGGAGAACATCATTCTGAGTGAGGTTAGCCTGGCCCAAAAGACCAAAAATCGTATGTTCTCCCTCATATGCGGACATTAGATCAAGGGCAAACACAACAAGGGGATTGGACTTTGATCACATGATAAAGCAAGAGCACACAAGGGAGGTATGAGGATAGGGAAGACACTTAAAAAACTAGATAGCATTTGTTGCCCTCAATGCAGAGAAACTAAAGCAGATAGTTTAAAGCAACTGAGGCCAATAGGAGAAGGGGACCAGGAACTAGAGAAAAGGTTAGATCAAGAAGAATTAACCTAGAAGTTAACACATATGTACAGGGAATCAATGCGAGTCAACTCCCTGTATAGCTATCCTTATCTCAACTAGCAAAAACCCTTGGTCTTTCCTACTATTGCTTATACTCTCTCTTCAACAAAATTAGAGATAAGGGCAAAATAGTTTCTGCCGGGTAGCGAGGGGGTGGGGGCGAGAAGGAGGGGGTGGGGGAAGGGGGAAGAAATGACCCAAACATGGTATGCACATATGAATAAAAAAAAAAAGAATTCAGCAGTGTACCTAGACCATTTCTTAACAGAGCAGATTTACTTAAGCAAATGCTACATTTTATTGAAGCAGAAATGATTGTAAAGTGATAGCACACCCCTAAAAGAAACAGAGCAGGCACCTTGACTGAGCAGTCAAATATCCCAATCTCCCAGTTGTAGACAATTTTATGAATGAAGTTTGATAATCATGCAAAAGATATGTCAAAATTGTGGAATTCTCCAGAAAGTATGAAGGAATTTCCAAGAACTAGTGAACTAATGGTGGTTTAAATAATCAGATGTCCTCAGAACCCAAATGGTGATTTGAGAGGAAGTGTCTACATGAAACCATAGCTGTAATAAGATGTAGATGAAGCCTCTGGCTAGATTCTAAAGTTGGGAAAGTCTCTATTGGGTTCATTGCCAGATAATGTTGGCTGATTCACCAAAAAGTAGCTTCACTGTAGTCAACTTACCATAGAACAATGGTGGAGCAAGATGTTTGGCACAATTTTCTGGGTAAAGTCCTGCACCTGTTCCTTGATTCCTTTGTATTCTTTTTCTATTTGCCTACCCCATATTACTCAAATAAGCAAGTAATAATTAAACTGTACCTTCAATGCATCCTAATCATAATTTACACACCTAACATAATGCCCCCAGCTTCAAAAAACATGTTTTCTCGAACTTAAGCCAGTCTGTACATTGTAGTCTGCAGTTCTTTTTCTTCCATGCTGTTTGTCAGTCACTCCATTAGGCATGAAAATAACAACTATCTGTTCTAGTACAACTCAAATATCACCTCCTCCTGGAAGAATCAGATCCTCCACATATATCAGTCTTCACTCAAATCTTGTTATGTGAGATTACACAGTGAATCATTTGACTAATTTTATTTCTTTATTTTATTCATATTTAATTTTCCCAAATATCTCCAGGAAATTTGTAATTTCCTTGGAAACAATCATTAAATTTATTCTCCTTCCCTGTTTTTCAAAGTGCATAAAACAAAAAGCAAATATCGTTAACATACTAGAATTGATTGATATTTAATATGTAAAGCCAGGAATAATGGGATCCTAAGTAGGTCGTTCCTGGGTAATACGAACTGTATTTTGTCTTTAGTTGAGACTGCTAAGAGGAGCCTTGAGTCACATGTCTAACTTCTTCAAAGCCCTCTATTTAATTGAATACTTTAAGCTTTTCATTCTTTCAAGAAGCATGAAGAGGTTATAATTGGCCTTTGGCTTTATCACAAAAGAATGCATTCCTGAGAATGAATTTCTTAATTTTAGCAGCTTTTATAATTTTTCCAGATCAAGAAAATTCCCAGAATCATCAGGTCCTGGTTCCTATGGCTTAATGTTTCTTGCCTCACATCTATCTTTTCCCTGCCATTTTTCTATAAGAATGGAGTAATCAGATTTTGCTTTTATCACTTTGCTTAGAATCTTCCTCAATTAAATACTGAAGTTCATCGCTTAAATGTTGTGCTTCCCACATAGATGTAGAACATAGTTTAATCAGATTTCTGTCTCTATATAATAATTATCCTTCTTCCATCATTTTCTAATGACAGTGTTTTTCAATTTCTTATGAGCCCTCACAAGCAGCAATGCTATTATCAGTATTTCTACCACCAACTCTTGTAGTATGGATTTAAATATATTCTAGGACAATATAAAAGTTTTCACTGTGCTCTGTGCTTTTTCAGAGAGCCCACACTAGCAGAGTAAGTTGCATCCTTATTTCTGCTAACAGCGTGTATAGTACAGACAAAGCCATTTCAAGGGTGCTCCTCAAAATTCTTCCTGCCTCTTCCCATTATACAATTCCAGTGCCACTTTTACTTTTTTAGATATTTTGTTACAACTGCACACCATTTCAGCCAACTAGTTTCCTTTTGTAGGTATAAAAAAATCAATGGCTCAATGTAATACAGGTTTATAATCTTGTAGTTATGAAGGTCAGAAGTCAATGATGGGTTGGACAAATTGTGTTTCTTCTGAAGATCTGGGAGAGGACCTTTTCTATCTTTAAGATGCTATTGTAATCCTTGGCTCTTTGCCCCATGGCACTTTAACCTCTATTTCAGACTTTACATTTTCTACTCTGTTTCTGTCTACTACGATCTAAGGATCTTTTTGATCATATAGAGTCTACACAGATAATTCAGAATAAACTTGCAGTTGCAAGAGCTTTAACTTAATCACATCTTTACAGGCACTTTGGAAGGTAACATACAGGTTTTGCACATTAAGAGATGTATGTTTTGGTGGAGTCATTATTCAATCTATCACAGAGTTATTAAACATAAATTAATTAAGCTTAAAATTATTTTAGAATTAAAATTGGGTAATATATATGAGTCACTTGAAAAAGTTCCTAGCCTGTCATATGTACCTAATAAAAAAGCAAGCAAATATAAATAAACATTAATAGCATGAACTTGGTTTTAAAGACAAAGTTTGAATCTCAGCTATGACATTGTGTTATTTTGCCACTTTCAAACATATTTTCCTGGTTTTAAAAATCAGTGGAGTGGCATTAAATATCTCATAGAGTTTTTATGATTTTTACATGAAATAATTTATGTACAGTGATTTATCATAGACTGCTACATAGTATGTGCTCAAAAAAAGTTTAGTAATTAATAATCATCAATATTATCAAAAATTAAATCTTATAGTTTCTTTGCTTTAATTCCAGTAAATACAAATAGTTCATATTCCATAGAGCATTCATCATACCAGCATTAGAATATCTGAGGAAAGTGAAGTAGGTTTAGTTTGATGTCTGCAGCCTCCAATCCTTCCCTTCTTAACCCCTTTGGTAAATCCAGGTCTCTCTCCCTGCAAGATATTTTCTCTTTTCTTTTTTTAACTCCTACTGCACACATCACATTTTCACACATAAAATCATTTACTTACTCAGTATGGTTTATGTTTATACCCCAGGGCAGAATCTTTAGTTTGTTCCACTTATTGCCATATCCCAGCTTCTAGAAGAGTACATGGCATATAGCAGGCACTCAGTGAGTACTTGTTGAATGAATGATCAAATGAATGGGTTTGGCCCTGGTTTATCCCTGAAAAATAAACATTTCTTAATTTCTAATATAACTGTCATTCTTTAAATTCAGACTTTACTGAGGATTACTTAGTGGACTGGGTATGTCCTCACTGACTACACTTACACTGTGTAAAAGTATATTTTTGCTTCCTATATTTTTGAGACTTTAGTAATCTGTAATAAGTCCAAAATACATAGGATTAAGTTAATATATTTGTAATTCATAGTAAAAGGAAGTTCTTAGCTGTTAGTTTTTCATTTCTCTGAATCTAGGCTTAGAATGTCCAGGCAGGATACATTTGTGACAAATTCATTGGCCAGATATGGCAGTTTAGGTGAATGTGAGATTAAAATCTAGGTATTTAAAATACAGTAATTATGGGGAGGGGGTGTTATTCTTTATGCTAGAAATAAAGGTCTATAAACTTTTATATTTTCTTTTTTACCTTACCCATACATACCATGCCACACTGGCTTACTTTCATCCTTCATCCTCTTCAATCCAGAAAATATTATTTTTCATTAGATTTAATTTAAAAATATTGGTCTTCAGCTGATTCTGAATCTTTCCTTTGTTATTGACAATACCTTTATAATTATTAACATCCTCATCACCATATGTTGTACTTTTGCTTCATTTGCAAATGTGGTTTGTTTGGTTGGTTGGAAGAATATTTCAAATTTAAAGAGCACTAAAAAGAATGAAGAGCCCTAAAGACAACTGGGGTTTTATGTTGAAAACATTTCTCTCAACACCTGTGAATTGTTGAATTTAATTGTGCTACAGCTGGAACAGGCTCTGGAGATGAGGGAGCAGGCTAGCACTTGCAAACAAACATTCATTAACATTGCCCTGACTTTCCTCTAGAAGGCTGAAGGGCAGAGTGGTCATGAATGGATCAGGCTAAACAAGAGTACTTATACTCCATTCTCTATCCTTTTATCTACATCTGTTGTCAGGATATGGTCAAGTGAGTGTTTAAATGATTGGCAGTGTTTAATTAATTAATTCTCTCCATAGTATTACCATTTTACTTTAGACATTACCCTAAACTGAAGTACTGAAAAATGATTGGTAGAATTCCAGCAAATAGTGTAGAGTGGTCAGGAAGGCAGAATAGGTAACTATAAAACCTACTAGGCACATGCTAAATGCTCAGTAATTATGAACCCGTCTTTTGCTTGAGAATGTACTGTTTATAGAGGAGTGTGGTTTCTCCAGTAAAATTGAAAATTGCTTCCCTGGAGACGCTATGGCATATTTATCCATGGAAGAAAAATAAGCCCAAATATGCTAAGCAATAGACTACACAGATAAATTTTTCCAGGCAAAGAACCTTCCAGAAAATGTCTCAGATTATGCTATGTGGTCATGAGAATTTTTTTAAAGAAAAAGTGGTGAAAGAATAGTATTTAAGCACCATTACTTCAGGATTCAGCTCTCACAGTTGTCTTCAATCCCTCATTTAAAATTTGAGTTTAAATACTCTTCCTAACCCTTTTTCTTAGTCGAGATTTAAGCAATAAATCAAATTCCATGCTATAGAATTTCTTCCATGTTAAAGAGATAAACTCAAACAAGAGATCCATAGCAGTTTCAGCATTAGTTTAGTCCTGCAGAGACCAAAGTAGCACCAACATTTTTTGCCCATAAAAGATGTTCTGATTTATTAAAAAGAAATATGGAAGACTTTCATAAGCAGTCTTTTTTTGGTATGGGCTGATTGCTCTAGCTGAACTGGTCTTTCTTCTTAAATATGTTTTGCCTCTTCCTTTTTTTCATTCTATTCACTCTATTTTTCTTTCCTTGAAATATACATATTACTTCTCTTGTTAAGCCTGGGGCTAAAAAGAGAAATTCTGCTGTAGAATTTCTGCTGTTTTTTTAAAAGAAGAAAGATTAATGCTAATTACCCAAAATACATGTGGATATTATTACGTTGTGCTACATATATAGGTGTGTATGTATACACATGTGTATATATATGTGTGTGTGTACGTATATATGCATGTGTATGCATATATAATATATAGGCACATATATATTCATATATGAGTATTCTAAGTAATTTCAGGTACTAGTTGGCAACTTGTCAAAATCATCCTTAGCTAAGTAAACAAAGGGTTCGAGTATATCATATGGTATGTAAACAGGAAATTCTCCCGGAAACATGCTGATAGATGACATTCTCTTACTGTTGACCCTTTTAGGAAGAATTTCCACACAGTACTGAGGGATGACATCCATAATAGTCATTCTATGTGAGCAAATAATGGCTTAGGATATCAACTCTATCGCATTTACTGATATAGCAATGATTTTAACTAGAGTAAATAGTCTTAAGAAGCATAGGTGTTCCTGTGGTAGAGCAATGAGTGACAGATGTTGTTATGCCTGGTGGTCACGGTTGTCTAGAATAGAGGAAGCACAGGAATATTTGACTTCATCCCTAGGGCTTAGAAATTTTTAGTTCTTCTTAGCAGTTGATGGAACTGTGAGTCTTCTAACAAGGAGTCTCTTTATTGAAAATATACATAAGACTCAGAAACCAATACTGCTCAAATCCTCACTAAGTCTTGCTTAATAAAAATGAAAGACATTTCCACTACGTAATCATGTCAGAAGGCTAATACCTTGGTATAGAGAGCATCTGTCTTAGTTGATTTTGTGCTGGATAGCAGAATACCTCAGACTAGATAATTTATAAAGAACAGAAGCTCATTTCCCACCATTCTGGAAGCTGTGAACCTAAAATCCAGATGTGGAGAGGTTAGGCCCCAGTCTTTATGCTTCCAAGATGGCATATCAAACACTTCATTCTCAGGAGGGGAGGACACTGTGTTCTCACAGGGCAGTCACTTCTGCCAGCCATTTTTATGGTACTGTGTTTTAACTCAAGACCTTCAGCATGCTAGGTAAATACACTGCCAGTTGAGCCACAGCTCCCAATCATTTCCTTTTTACTTTAATTATTTTTCAGATATGGTCTTATTTTTTGCTGGGGACCTCAATCATCCTACAACCTATCTATTGCTTCCGGTGAGCTGGGATTACAGGTATAAGCCACCACACTGGACCTCTGCCAGCCATTTTAATTGCACCATTAATCTATCCATAAAGGCAGAGTTCTCACAATCTAAACACCCCTTCACATTAGGTCCCATCTTGTGACACTGCTGCATTGGGATTATAAAACTTTCCCCATACTAATTTTGGAGCCAAAGCTACAGTAATTTAAGCAACAAAATAAAGTACAAAGAAGCAAGTTACTAGATTAGTTTAAAGTACATAATGTTGAGAACATCAGTATAAATTTATGAATATATATACCCAACATATATATTTATATATACATACACTCATAGGCCTTGAGCACCCACAGTTTCTATGTCTTTGTTTTACAGATGATTCACAATAAAAGGAAGCATATCTCATTGGAGAATGGCTGATCCTAGGACTGGGGCAGAGAATATACAAGATGAGCTTGTAATATTTTCTATGATCAGAAAGTAAGAAAGTTCTAACACACACACATATACACACAAAATCTGTTGTGTTATGTCAAAGAAATAAGTCTTCAGGAGGCAACTGAAGAGTTTCTAGTAGCTAAAACCAGACAAATTTCAGCAACAAAATAAAGTAATATTCAACTAAATCCTTAGAATAAGTGCTCATGGGCTCATACTTATATATAAATAAATACTTGAACAAATAACTATCAAAAATAGAAAATTTTCTCAGGTAAAAATATGACAAATGATGTATTGAGATTCTCATTTTCAATGAAGTAGATATTATCTTCTGAGTCTGTGTCAGTTCTACATAGTGAATTTCTTCCAAAGAGAGGTCTATGGAAAGAGAAAGAATGAATCATTTGGGGATGTAATACATATATAAATGGAATTATAATGAAATTCCCTGCATAGCTATTTTAAACAAACAAAAATGTCTTTTTTTTTCAAAAATGAAGGGCAGGAAGGTAAAATAAGTCCTGTCTGGGGGTTGGTACCAGTGAGAGGAGAGAGGATATAAGGAAAGGGTGTAGGAAGGTGAATATGTTGGCAATATTATATACTCATATATGAAAATGGAATAATGAGACCTATTGACACTACTCTAAAAAGAGGGGAGGAAGGATAAAGAAGAATGATGGAGGGGGTGAATCTATCTAAGATATATTGTAAAAACTTTTGTAAATGTCACAATGTGTACCCACTGTATAACAATCATATGCTAATAAAAACTTATAGTGGAAAAACATGCAAACACTAACTAAACCAGGCTAACATGGCTAATCACTGATCAAAATAATGATAACACATGCTGATAGACATTGATATAATATAATGAAATTGAACTAAGCTTTGTTCTGTTTTCTTCCTTTCAGAAACATATTACCCACCCAGGATAATCATGAGGAAAATTCTGACTATTCCTATCTTCAAAGCCAACAAAAGCTGACTAAGTTCTTCCCATGCTGCCATCTCTCTGATTTTCCTGAGGTTTTTTTTTCTCTTATTTGAATCACCTTGTCATTACCTTAGGCTGATCTGGATACTCCTGGATAATTTTCCTATTTTAAAGTCAGCTTATTAGTAACCTTAAATTTGTCTCTAGTTCTTCATTTACTCATAAGGTAGCATATATTCAGGTTCCAGAAATTAGGACCTGCATATAATTGGGGGATCAGTTTTTTACTTATTAAATAAAATCAACCATTTTTACTAAAAATTCAACTGTACCCTTATTATGTTTTGTAATTCTTTTCTTAATTTTAGAAGTATAATATAATATAATTTCAGAGTACAATATGGCCTGAGAAGAAATATTTATGTGAAAGTCAGCAATTACATAAGCTTATTTTTTCATTCTTCCATAAAAATGGATTAGAATTCACTGAACATTTTTATAACTTTTGTACATTTTCATTTATTCATATAGGTCATAACTTTGTATGTATGTATCTATCTGTCTATGATGAGACACAACTCTGATGTTGTATAAGACATAAATAATGGAAAATATTATGCATAATTTTATTTATATGACACCATGAATATTTTAATTTCTATTATATTTATTAGCTATTTTAAAAATAATGATCATTTATAATATTTATTATTTAATTCACAAACATTAAATCCTTATTTTCTTTTAAAAAACAGAAATCAGAACTTCCCCATATTATAGTTAAATACAGGTTTAGCAAAATATAGGATTTGGCTATGCTTTGTAGTCAGGATATACTTATTGACTTGAACTGGAGGAGATAAGTATATCCTGACTGCAGGATAGGACATGTTTGATTAAAGTTCACATTGTCCTAAACAATAAAAACAAAGAAATTTCCAGTAAAACTGACAGCAACACATAATTCATTTGTAAATATATTCACTTTTGATTTGTCAAAATATACTGTTTTTCAATTGTATGTCTTGGCAATATGGTGTAGGACAGAGAGATACAAAGTGATTTCCACTCAAAGTTATCCAAAAACGGAGACAAAGAACCTATTTGTTAATCTTCTTTCACCTTCTGGTATCTGACAGAACAATAGTTTGATTGATTAAGCAATCCTAAAAAAATGGAAGGCAGCATTGACTGGTCTCTACTTTATAAACATGCCATCTGGATATTGTTTCTTTTCTGTCTCTCCTCTATGGGTTTTTCCTTCAAGATTATTTCCTTGGCCCAAACATGGTAAGAGGTTGACTTCCTAGCCTTCTTGTGGTCAGTCTGGGAATAAAACCATACCTCCTCATGGTTGTATTGTGCATTTTCCCTGGCTCCCTGCCTCTGGAGTTTTTAATCTAAGGTTATATGTGATTCTCCACCATAAATATCTTTGTCCCCGACCAGCCATGTAATAGCTTAAAAATGGCAGATATATGACAAATAATGGAAGATTAGGAGAAAACAAGAACAAAAGAGAAATGTGCATTTAAAGAGAGGGCCTATTACAAAATTTTCTTACAAATACATTTTGGGGCAAGAAGCCTGTAAATTGGTCCATGAATTCTTAGAGTTTATTGATAAAGTGAGAATCTATGCAAGGACTTCACTAGCATAGAAAGAAAATACACACTCCTTTTGCGTAATCTCCTCATGAAGAAAGGAAAAGAGAGAGAAGGGAAGAAGAGGGGACAAACATCCCATTCACTTAGAAGATAGCACCCTTAAGAGACCTAAGAAGATGACAGTCAGTACTGTAAGGGTGAGGATGCAGTCATTACACCGCTTGACATATAGAAGATTTGTAGTTTGACTCAAGACAGGGGTGAAGAAAAGTAACTCAGATTAAATGAGTCTGGAAAGTAATTGCTGTACTGAGATCATCAAATCAAACCATCATTATAGAAACCCACTCATTACTAGAAACCTGTTGTATATATGCAAACCTTTACAGTAAAGAAGCTTGAGACTCAGTGTTAAAGGACTAATGCCAAGATAAATTCAGGATAAATTCTATAATGTGAAGCTCAGTGGACTTAATCCCAAACTGTGTCAGTTCTCATAAACACTGGTGCAACCTAATATGAATCTCCCAACTAATCTTGTGATTAAATATGATGAGACTATTTCTATAACAAATTATTTTAGGAACAGCCAGAAACCTTCTTGCTTATATAACTGGTAGTTCCCAAATTTATTGAGCACTTGTTATTTATGGGTTCCATTTAAATTATTTCACAAATATTACTTTTTGGATTGCAAAAAAGCAAATTAAATGATAATGATTTTTTTTGTTTTCCATAAAGGCATATTGATGTTGGCATATTAAATATGTTGTCCATTTTCCAACATCATTAAGAAAGAACAGGGAGCTGAAGAAAAAACATACTACCTATGTAAACTGGCATAGAACCTGAAACTTCTACAATACTGATTATTTTGGCTTATACCAATGAAGAACCATTATTGCTTCACTTCACTTATTTTTTTCCCTAGAGACATTTTCTTTCTTTTAACAGGCCATAAATTATGAAAACATTGAATTTAGACTAGGCTCTGTGTGAGCAACTTTAGAGTATAAAAGCATGGTGACAACCCTGCCCTGGCTATAGAACAAATCTCTTAGTGATTGTGTGAGAGAAAAGGACATGGGTTGGAAGGTTTAAATGATCAACAAGAGAAATGACATCATTTAACAAAAAAAAAATTCCAGGAATCATAGCTAATTAATTATGTTAATTATATGAAATTCTAGGCTGCTAGTCTCTCAATTTATAATAAAGTTTCCTTCCTTCACCCTAAATATTTGTTCACTAAAAAATTAAGTTTTGTATTTTGGAATACTTCATTGGATACTTAATTACAAAGTAAAATAAATTGAAATATAAATCTTTTCTTCTCAAAAATAGACAAATACATGTTTAATAAAATATATGAAAATTCTGTGACCCTAACAGCAAATGATTTAGAACCAAGAAAAGCAAGATGAGGCAAATAAGGATACATTTAATAATAAAGAAACATCCTTAAGCCTTTCAATGAATAATTATTAATTTCCTCACTACCTATTACATATAACTGGTCAGCTTTTATGAAGTACTTGTTATGCTCTTCAGAGAGTGGTAAAGACCAAAAGAAAAATGAGGAAGTGCTTTCCTAAAGTACTCTGTGATATGCCTTGTGTATTGTGTTTATAAAAATGAGGATCTACATCAATCAGAAATGATGTAATCATAAGCTTTAAATTCTCTTTTATCTAAAATTTTTTCTCCCAAAAATGATTTAGACTAGAGTATGGCTAAAGGCACTCAAACCCTAACATTATATGATTGTGTCAACTGCAGTGGGATATAGCAGAAGTGAAAAAGTGGTCAGCTACTGTCTAAAATTCTGAATTTGTCCACCTCTTTTCCTGCATCCTTTGCCTTTAAGACTATCGGCCTAGAGGTTGTTCCTACTACATCTAAATCGGTGACATCTTATAGAATGTTCTTTTTATCTGGTGTCTAAATTTCTTACATAAGAAAATGATAATAAAGTCTTCATATCTTGAATGCACAGAAACACTTGCAAGACTGGCAACTTTTGCAGTGTTTACTGAGCAATCTCAGTTTAGAAAAAAAATGCATTGTTTCCTTCACCCCATTACTCCTGAATTCATGTAAGGATAGTGCTCATAATGAAGTTTGTGTGTGTGTGTGTTTCTGTGTGTATGTGTGTGTGTAAATACTCCTAAAGGAAGATTATTCTGCCCATTATACCCTATTCTGGATAGAAAAATGGCAGAAGTGCTCCTCTCCAATGATAAAACTTCTCAATAAATGAGTGACTTTGGAGTGTCCAACTCTGATAATCTTTGTACTTTTGGGCTTTTAGAAGGACTCCTGAGTCATGCATTGATGAAGGTGAGAGATGGTACACTAGTGGGGAAAACTGCAATTGCTGTTTTAAATATAGATTTTCCCCATTGTCAATCACACATCACAAGAGGTATCTAGACTTGAGCTAACTTCTTTTAATTTACCAAAATAATAATAATAATAATAATAATGTCCAGTGAATGAAAGGGACATGCAAAAAGACATAGAGTTGCATAGTCTGTTAATCTCTCCATATGTATTTTTATGATCTTTGGGAGATGATATACTACACTAACCAGGCTCTCTTACCTACCCTTTGATATTCAGTTGGGTTCCTCCCTCGAGAGGCATCTGTTGAGTGTAACAAGGTGGAAAAAGAGAATTGAAGTTTCATTTGTTTAGTTTTTCTTTTCCCTGCATCATGCATTCAGTACACGGTTTGTCAGTGACCTTATTTCTCTTCATAAGTTACATCTGATAAAGAAACTCTTTAATAAATAGAGTCACAGCACTTACCAAACCATTCTACCTGTAAAACTCTTGCTGTCACTGAAATTCAGTAACTGTTTCTTCATATTTCTCTGTAGGACCAAGAGTGGTAACAGATTCCAAATGTTGCTGTGCTCTGTGTGGCTCACCATAATTTGTTAGCATAATGAATCCAACACACAAATATGTAAATATTTTCACTTTTTTACTACTCCCTTTGAATTCATCCTCTCTATGCTGGGAATCTGATTGATACAGATTTTTTTTCTCACACAGATTTCTGATATTATGGATTAGATTTATCATTAGAGCATCTGCTCAGAAAAATTAGAGGAGGATGGAATGAAATTATATCATTAAGGTCAGAATACTGGAAGAACAGTTAACTCAAAACAACTCACCAGTACAGTCATTACACAATATGTTCAACTAATTCTTTTGGAGAAAGAAATAGGCCCAGTTATTTAGGCATCTGTTTCACTCTACCTCCTCCTTGATCAATAGCAGAGAAAGAAGGGAGATAGAATTGGCCAAGAAAGTGAAGAAGAGATTACCTTACTCTACTTCAACGCCATTGTAAGGCTGCAAGTTGCTAAAACTCCAGATGGACTTAGCCTGCTACACAAGGAGGGGAGGAGATGTGCTTTCTATTAGATTTACAATGAACAAGAGTGGATTTTAAAACTGAAACGATGATGTAATTTGAATAATCTGAAGTGACTAATATGGAATTTAGTAATAAAACTATAAAAAAAAATCAATGAAAAAAGGAATTATGTAGGAGAATTACCAAGCAGTTAGTGGAAAAATTTAATGATTTCTGATTTAAACCCGTGATGAGTTGAAACTCTTTAATAAATCAGTTGTTCTAAGTGTGGTATGCTTTGTCCAGCCTAGTATAAGCTTAATCATGCAGCAATAAATATGCAAGTATTGAATTTTAAACGAATCAAATTATGAGAGAAAATCATGAGGAATGCATTATGGTTTCCTTCTATCCACTTGAAAGTAATCAGGAACACTAGATTTTCCCAACTTCCTGGATAAAACTTGGAACTGTGCCTTACTGCTCACACTCATATAAATCTAGTATCATTGGATACAAACCACTCTCAGCTCAATAAATGAAATTTCTCCTCAGAATAATCCAGAATTACAATTTGATTTACAGTTGAGACTCTCCCATTGCCTCAGTTAAAATCTAATGCCAAAGAGAAGATTGAATTCAATAAGGTGTCCAGGGTTTGGCTTTACATGTTCTCACCTATACACCTTATGCCTTCCCATGTGACTGTAATCTCCTAAAGGGAGAAGGAATGTTCTAATTAAAATAGATTTTTAATAATTTGATTTTAATAGTACAGCTTTGGAACTCTCTAAATTTTATAGTTGTTTAAAGTAATGTTTTTTTTTCTCTCTCACTGTCTATCTTGGTTTGTTTCTGTGTTTATCTTTCTGTCTGAAGCTTTTGTGCATTGTTCAGAAAAATATATTAATATTTTAAATATCAGTTTTCTTGACCTACTAAAAATACATATTTATGCAAGACCCTTTTCCCTAAGTTTCAGGTGAGGACTGGAAAAGAATACTCCAAATCTTCAACTTTCACCTATTTATATCTACAATCTAAATTTGAACAAAAGGGTCCAGGTGCAGAAGGAGGAAGGTGGAGATGGAGAGACCACAGTTTGAAGCTGGCCCCAGACAAAAGTGCAAAACTCCATCTCAAAAATAACAACAGCAAAAAGGGTTAGGAACATGGGACAAGTGATAAAGCACTTGGCTAGCAAGTACAAGGCCCTGAGTTCAAACTCCAATGCCCTATATAGATAGATAAGATAAACAAATAAACAAGTCAATTAATTTGGATAAGGTGTTTGGGAAGTATCAGTTCTTGAGTCTCATTTGAATATTTTCAAATTGTGTCTGAATCTCAGCACAAGCCTATTTCTTACATTGAAATTGCCTGAGCTAGTTGAAGGCAAATTCCTGGGAACAGACATGGTCCCCATCAACCATGCAACTAGTTGTCTAGAGAGAGAGCCTGTGGTTTCTTTACTCCTCCCTACTGGTGAGTTGCTCATTCTTCATAGTCTCTAGTAAATGCAGAGTTCTTTTTTTATATGTGTTTTGTTACTGATTGACACATAATTGTATGTTATAAAATGTGATGTTTTGAAATATGTATAAATCATGTAATGATCAAATCAGGGTGATAACCGCATTCATCACCTGAAACATTTATCATTGTTTTGTGTTAAGAACATTCAAAATCCTCACTTCTAGCTGTTTTGTAATATATAATGAATTGTTATTAACTACAGTCACCCTACTGTGCAATAGAATGCAGAACTTATTCCTCCTATCTAGCTGAATTGATTTTATATCAGTAGGGGTCCAAGAGAGGCACTGTGAAGCTGTGTACACTCCCACCTTTGATATTTTTCTCATGTGCCTTTTGTACTCCATGTTTGCACAGTCTCAAGCCGTGGAAGAGTGAGCGGATTTATAAATTCAGATTAGCCTTTTGTTGTTTACCCAGCATACTACAAATCAATATAATCCCAATTTTTTTTCCTGTGGATAAGAAGACAGAGCATGTAAATTCAATGCAGTGAGTCCAATGTACCTTGATTGCCACAAAACTTCCACAGGAAGATCTGGTGTCTTTATGAATACTATCAACCAAAGAGCACTGAGAGTACAAAACCAATTCATTTACATACCCAATTTACTGTATTTCAATGAAATTGACTGGCCACTTGATGGATTATAAACAGGTCTGTAAACAAGTTTGTCAAGTGAACTGACCTTCAGTAGAATGGTCTGCTTGGTTCTACCTACAAAGTAAAGATAATGTGTGTTTGTGTATGTGGTGGAAGGAAGAAGGGCAGAGTGGTATCCAGATAAGAAGAAGACTAAATTAATTATATTACAAACAGAAAGAAAATATGTAGACCATGTGGCTTCTTTCTCTGAACTTTCACATATTTTTTTACTTACGCCTTAATATTTGTCACACTGTATAGTACACATAAAATTTTTTTTACATTCCCTCCTCTTGTTGCATATCTACAGACTAGACTATGAAGTCTTTCAGAAAAGGTACTGGATTCTTTATTTCATCTTTGTAGACTTGATTCACATTATCTGATCCCTAATGCAAACTCAAAATATAAGTTTTTTAAGTGGAATAAACTACAATTTATCCAATGAAAAGTGGATAGTCTGTTAAAAGTGTGCTAATTTTAGAGGCCATCAAGTTTCATAATAATTACAGAGTAAATTGTTTAATGTCCAATAATTGATGCAAGAAGAGAAAGCCAACTTGCATGGTTTTCACCTCCTTTTATAATCAAGATTTTTTTGAAGTAGAGCTTAGGATGTAATCATCACCTTGTTTTGCCTCTTACTTCCTCACTTTTAGCCGAGATGAAAGGTAAACAAAACAAGCACAACAATTCAGTAGGTGCTAGGGAATAAGTCAGCAGAGCTGCAACCATCAGGGCATTGACTGCTTTATAGTTACCAAGAAGTTGAATATAAGAAAAGGTTACTTTGAAGATTAAAAATAGGTTTAAAGAAAGGAAAAAAACAGCAATGCTAGTGTTTAGAACAAATCAGTCTATTCAAAGAGAAGTATAAGGAGTTGATCAACAGAAATTACTGAAAGAAATTTGTAAGTGATACGTTCTTCTTAGATATGATTTGAAATTTCAAAAAGAACTTTTAAAATGCTGGCACTAAGGATAAAGGTAAAGTTGACAACTATGTCCTTATCTTGAAAACTCCCATTTTAGATAGTTCACTTAGGATTTTTTCTAGTAAACAGCCAGAGACTTTCCCAAGAAAGTAATGTATGCTGAGCATGAGGTGAGACGGGCATAGGTACTATAGAAAATACCTCTTTCCTCATCATTATTTGCCTTGTCTGTAAAACTGAGAGTGTTGTGTCTGGTGGTGTGGAACACGCTTTTGGTCTCCAAATTGGATTCTATTTCTCCCCTCCCCTGGGATGCACTAGTACTTTCATTCAGTTTAGAATCTTCTTTTCCTGAAGAAACCAGTGTATGCACACCAGTTGAGAACTGATTTTTTTTTTTTTAGTTTAAAATAGGAGTCACAAAAAGTAATATTTAATACAGAGTAAAAGAATCACATCAGTAATTGCTCAAATTGTACCAAAGAAATAATACTTTTTGGTAAAGGGGCCTTTCCTTAACTCTTTCAAAATATACAATATAGACATATGTTAATTTCAGCAAGAAAACTCCTTTTGATATCCCATTTAAGAGTCAAACAGGATCAAAATGTGGTTTAGCTCTGCAGAGACTAAGATTAACTTTTTTTATATTATTTTATTATTCATATGTACATACAATGCTTAGGTCATTTCTTCCCCCTGCCCCCACCCCCTCTCTTACCACCCACTCCATCCCCTCCCTCTCCCCCAATCCCCTCAATACCCAGCAGAAACTATTTTGCCCTTATCTCTAATTTTGTTGAAGAGAGTATACACAATAATAGGAAGGAATAAGGGTTTTTGCTAGTTGAGATAAGGATAGCTATACAGGGAGTTGACTCACATTAATTTCCTGTGCGTGTGTGTTACCTTCTAGGTTAATTCTTTTTGATCTAACCTTTTCTAAGCTAAACATTGATCTATCATTTGATCCAGCAATACCACTCTTGGGGATATACCCAAAAGACTGTGACACAGGTTACTCCAGAGGCACCTGCACACCCATGTTTATTGCAGCACTATTCACAATAGCCAAGTTATGAAAGCAGCCAAGATGCCCCACTACTGACAAATGGATCAAGAAAATGTGGTATCTATCACAATGGAATTTTATGGAGCCATGAAGAAGAACAAAATGTTATCATTTGCTGGTAAATGGATGGAATTGGAGAACATCATTCTGAATGAAGTTAGCCTGGCCCAAAAGACCAAAAATTGTATGTTCTCCCTCATATGTGGACATTAGATCAAGGGCAAACACAACAAGGGGATTGGACTTTGAACACATGATAAAAGCGAGAGCACACAAGGAAAGTAGGAGGATAGATAAAGACACCTAAAAAATTAGCTAGCATTTGTTGCCCTCAACGCAAAGAAACTAAAGCAGATACCTTAAAAACAACTGAGGCCAATAGGAAAAGGGGACCAGGAACTAGAGATAAGATTAACTTTTTTACAGTGGAATTCTCAAGCAATCTTGTTCCTGATGCCACTGAGAAGGAATCATGTATTCAAATCTGTAACATCAGAAATCAATAAAAACTTCTTCAGTAATGACAATTGAGGAAAACACATATCATTAAACAATGGAGCCACCACCAAATTTTCATTAACCATTCCTACATTATTAAACTAAGTAGTTTACTTGTAAACAATCTACTGAGATAAGAGATTAAGTTGAGTTTATTATGAGATTTTATTTTTGTTTTACACTGTTTCAGGACTAACCTACTTGACAATTATATGGAATAAAGAAATATTACATGAGAAAAACTTGAGATTACAAAGAGAGTAAAGTCTTCAAAGAATATAGGGAGATTGTTGAAAAATGTAAAGGAAAGAAAGCAAGCATTTCAAAAGATAAAAAGAGACAATAATCATCTACAACAGAATTTTTTCAGAGTGGAACTTAATTTCATCTAGGCATTTTCAGATGTGTTTTATGCATTATTACTCTAAGCCCATGCTCCAGGCAAAGCACCTTATGGGTACCAATACATGACAGCCACTTACATGGAGTGATCAAGATAACCATATTTGGGCTGCAAGATTTCCATTTATGTAAAACATACATCCAGATTAGTGTGTATGGCGGAATAAACATGTCCAGTTTTAATCTAAGACCAACATATTATGCATATTATGCATAAGTGCATAAAACTTAACAACTTTTCTAACTCTATGGCATTTACTCCTACTACAGTAATATCCATCAGCTCTCTTAGTGTTCTGGAAGGAGTGTCTATACCTTGCTCTAAAGGGAGTCTCAGTGTCAGACAGCTTTGACTGTCTACTAAGAGACAGTGAGCCTTCATGGCTATGGGACCATCACAGAGACCCACCTACAAGTTAAGACGTTGTGTCCTTCCTCTCTTACTTCAAATTAGCATATGAATTACAGAAAGACATATTTGAGATAGATTATATAATTTGTATTGGATAATGTGCTGTTTTCTTGATTCGTTCTGCAGTAATTCAAAAAGAGTACCTTGGCTGATTTCCACATCATTATATCAAGTAAGTGGAGCAAATCAACACAATATATTTACTATAGGATTTAAATCACTGTACGTTTGACAAACACATACTATTATCTAAAAAGGATTAAATAGTGAGGTCTCTAAACATGTTTATCATCTCATAATAAGTTTAAGAAAAAGACAATAAGAAGGATAGTGAAAGTGTGTATTAAGCGGGAAATTTTGAGAATGACTTTATTTAACCTGTTTTGTCAGTTGGACTCTCATCCTCTTGCCTTTATTCAAAACTAGGTTTCCCTCCAACATGCTAATGCTTATATACATTAAGTGTACACATACACTCACACACACACACACACACACACACACACATACTGTGGTGCTTGGGATAAAACACAGGGCCTTGCACATGCTACACAACTACTGGAACACTGAGGTACACATCATGACCTTGGTTTTTTGAGACAAGACCCCAGGTGGGCCTTAAGCTGATGATTCTCTTACTTTACCTCATGTTTGTTGGGATCACAGCTATAATGTCCTGTAATGTTAATATATTTTTAATGATTCTGCACACAAATAGTTAATGTTTACAAATTTTAACTTACTCATTAAGAGGTGAAGATATGCTTAACTAAAACCAAGTGCAATTCATCTCAAAGATGCAAGTATGGTTCAATATATACAAATCAATAAATGTGACATACCACATCAACAAAATAAAGGACAAAAACTATAGGATTATCTCATTATGTGAAGAAAAGGCATTTGATCAAATTCAACATCATTTCATGAGAAAGAATGTGAACACATTAGCTATAGAAGGAATCAGCTTTAACATAATCAAGACCATCTATTATATGCAACATGTAACCCAGTACTGAATAGGAAAAAAAATCAAAAGCTTTCTGAGCTGTAGGTCAAGACAAGAATGACCACTTTCACCAAATTTATTAGACATAGAACTGGAAGTCCTAGTCAGGGAAATCAGGCAAGAGAAATAAATAAAGGGCACTCAAATTGGAAAAGAGAATGTCAAATAATCACTGTTTACAGACATGATCTTCCAAGTAGAAAACTCCAAGTGTTTCCCCCCAAAAAACTATAAGAAGTAATGAAAAATTCTGAAAGTTGCAGGATACAAAATCAATATACAAAAACATAAAATATGTAGGAATATGATTAACTAAAGAAGTAAAAAACATCTGTTCAATGAAAACAAAGACATTGCTAAAAGTAATTGAAGAGGACAAAAAAAAAAACTCAGACAGGCATCCCATGTTTATGTTAAAATGTTCATACCAAACAAAGTAATCAACAAACACAGAGAAGCTCTCAGTCAGTTATATATTATCCTCTGTCCAATTTTTTTTATGCCAATACTAGGTGCTGTTTTGATTGCTACAGCTTTGTAGTATATTTTAAAGTCAGGTAGTAAAATTCCACACTACTTCTTCTTTGAAAATTGTCATTTACATAACATTCTTTAAAAATAAAACACCACAAGAAAGGAAGATTAATTTATCTGATTTGTACTAAATTTGAAGTTGAGAATTTGCCAGAATTGTTTACAATTCTGAATACATTGTATATATTTTTTGGTGGTGGTAATACAAGTATTTGTACTCAGGGCTTCATGCTTGCTAGATAGGCACTCCACCACTTGAGCCATGTTTCCAGGTGTTGATGACATCTCAGTAATATCCCATCATGTCCAGTTTCTTGTTGCTGTTGTTGTTGAGATGAAGTCACAAAATTTCTTCCTGGAACCATGATCTTATATTTCAGCCTCTTGCCCAGCTTGGGAAAAAATTGCTTATTTTATGAGCCTAAAAATAAATTATATATAGATCTGTAATTATATCAGACTGTCAGTATTTATTCTACATTTCTACTGCTTCCCAGATTGCTAGCTTTGGTAAGTTTCTTAAGCACACTAAACTCATATGTAAAATGGGATTAGAATATATAGTTCCTGGGAAATTTTAAATGATTGACAAACAGTAGCTATTATTTTCCTTTCTATATTCTACTCAGACATTCAGAATATGAAAATTCCACAAAGTATGTATAGTACAATAGACCTTAGTATTCACAGGTATAGGATTCCAAGGAGACTACAGTTGAGGAAAAATATTCTGAATTTCGATCCGGAGAGCTGTATTGTAGACACTTGATTCAGCTTTCCCTTAATGCAGTCCAACTCCCCCTAAAGACATGCCACCTTTTAACAAATCTTGAATTTTCACTTAATCATTTATTTATTTATTATTTTGGGGCACCATTTGCTTTTTGGAAGACCTATTTGACAAAACTAAAGATAGGGAAACACTCAGCATAATGATTTAAACACAATTGATGATAACACAGGACTGACTAAGAGCATCTTCAACTGAGCTGACCAATCTACACTTTTTGCTTTTCAGATTTCTTTTATTTATTTATTTATTACTTTCTAATCATGCTTGGTTAAAACCATATTTAATAAATCTTGAATATGGTGGCCTTCCTTTATAATGTGGAATTTATAGCAACAAAAAATTGAAAGGATATTGACTTAACATGTTTTCTCTTTAATGATTAACAAGATTATCTTTTGAGTTAGTTTTCTAGACCAGCCCAGCACCAGAAAATATAATATGCCCCTCATACATTGTTTAAGATTGTCTAGTCATTGTTATCTTTAAAGTGTTTAATCTGTAATTGATACAAAAATTGTTGCTAAATATTTCATGTTTTTGGTATTAAGCCTTTAAAGTCTGGTGAATGTTTTACTTATATATGTCATCTCAATGTAGATGAGCCATAGTTCATGTACTAATAGCCACGTGTGGTTACGGGCTACTTCATTTGACAATGCAGTACTAAAATACAAATCCAGATACTTGAGATACAGGACATAATATTTCCTTTTCTGCCCATGAAAATCTTGTCACTCATTTCTGCTATGCTTTTCCTTGACCTCAGTCTTAATACCCAGGCAATCATTACCTATTACTAAGAGTAGGGAAAAAGTATAGGAGGGTAAATATAGAGCAAATACTGGTATACATGTATATAAATGGAAAAATGATACCTGTTGAAACTATTCCAAGAATAGGAGAGGGGAATAAAGGAGAATGATGGAGAGGGTGAATCCAAATATGCTACATTTGATGTATTGTAAGACCTTTTGTAAATGACACAATGTACTTCCATCCAGCACTACAATAAAATGGAATGGGCTTATAAAAAGAACGTTACTTGTAAACACAAATCTAGATCAATGCTAACATCTACCTTGATGCACATTCTTCTTCATTTGGTCCCAAAATTTTCCTCTAACTATGGCAATAGTAAATCATTAACTCTCGAAACCAATTATCCAATATGATTAGCTTTGCAAAAATAGATAAGTATATGCAGTTGATTACAGAAAATCTGTCTCTAAGAAATAATCTCTTGCTATTGTGTTGAGAGGTATGCTTATAAACATTTATTATTTTATGTAATTACTTAAGAATAAATACAAGATGAATGGTTTCTGAAGAAATGTATTAAACTTTAAGATTAACAAAGGCTCAGTTATTTGATATAGGGAAATTTTTCTTTGAGTCTTTTCCCTCTCTTCTCTTTTTGGTACTTTTATCAACCTTCTCCTTCCTACTCTCCCCTCTCCCTTCTCCCATCTTACCATACATTCTCTCTCTTTCTCTCTCTCTCTCTTTTTCTGTCTTTCTCTCTCTCTCT
This sequence comes from Castor canadensis, assembly GCF_047511655.1. NCBI lineage: Eukaryota > Metazoa > Chordata > Mammalia > Rodentia > Castoridae > Castor > Castor canadensis. Next base: position 71,360,740 of record NC_133397.1, on the reverse strand, counting down.
CTTTCCCTTGTTTCTCTCTTTACTTCCCATCACCGTTTATTCTGCTGCTGTATCAGTGACAGTTCCCTCATATATTCAAATAATTAGAATATAATTTCTCCATCATATGCCTTGTCCCCATGGATAAGAAGTTTTTAACCAGTAAACAGAATCTGACCATTTTTGGAGGTGACTTTTGTTGATACATTCTCCATGACTGTCAGAGAAGGCAGCGTCAACAAAAATTGGAGGATATCATTTCAGAACTATATTAATTTTGGTTTAATGAGTGATAAATTTAGAAAATTCATGAAAAGCATACCCAGTTCCTAACACCCCATTGTTGAACTGATCAGCTCTTCTGCTCACACACTTGTTTCTCACTGACTCTTTTAATGTATAAAAAGTATACATTTTTTGCTCAGTGCTTACAATTTCTTACAGGTTTTTAACTGGATAAGGCATTATCTTTATGGAGAAACTTTGTCTGGAGGAACTCATTAGCTGAGAAATTTGTAGGTGAGTATGCTCCAGGGTACCAACAGATGGTTTAATTGGGTACAAAATTCCAGAAGGCAATGTACAGATTGACAGCATTTTTTTGTCCAAAAAACCAGGGTGGAGGAAAAGTGCTACCCAAATAGAAAGTGTGATTTCAGGAAAATCTTCCTTCACCTGCTCACTGAGTTCTCAATTTGTAAGATTATAAATTCTTTCTTGTGATTTAAAGTTTATCCCTTGCTGAAATGCAACTTTCTTTGGAAGTTTCATCATGTTAATATGAATAACTATTTATGTTCTTTCCAATTAGTTAAGGTTGTAGCAGGTCCTGCATTACCCCCAGACTTAGGCTGATAATTTACTATAGCCATAGTAATAATAAAGAAAATGGGAAAGTAATTAAGGGCAAACACACTCTAAAAAAGAAACATTATCTTTTGTCTATACCACTAGCTCAGGACAAGTTTCTGTGTTGCTCATACATCTGTGCAATTAATGATTTAGGTCTTCTGACCTAATGTTTTCTCATTTAAGATTATAAATGAGAAATGGGGTGAAGGGTGACCACACTGGTAGAGAGAAAATAATGTTCCTAATATATGCTAAGGACAGTTTAAAGAGAACACTTACATACAAATTAACCTAAATACTTCCTTTAAATGGAGCTATTTTGACCTTTCAAAAATGAGTCATATTTTATGTTGGCTTAAGTTTACAGGAAATATTTATGTGATTTCTGATGCTGATACTTTCAGTTCAAGATCTCAGAGCAAGCCAATACTTTATCTTTTACTGTTAATGTGAGCCTTCATTATAATGGGCTTCATTGATTTGGTCATTGTGCTTACCACATGGCAGGTAAGCCCTCTGTCAAAGTTTGTTGATATTCACATTGATTTTTGAATACACTTCAGTGTCTTTCTTCATTTGGTCAAGTCAATGAGCCCATTCTCAAATAAATAAGTAATAAAAAGAGAATCCTTATTATTTGTATCTAGTGTTTTTCAGTTCTCACACACAGTAACATTCAGATGTATACATATACATATGTGTACATGAATATATGCATATATACATATATATGTATATATGAAGAGAGAGATGAGAGAGAGAGAGTGGTGGCTTCCAGTGGGGTAGAGAATGTCTCTTGGGAAGCACACAGGTGAGTCATAATCACAATTACTGATAGGCCAACAGTGCAAAATAAGTTTTAGACATTATACTAAACCTAATTCTAAGAGTTATAAGTATAAAATGATTACTTAAAATACTGTAAGAAGTAATTGCTATTATTATTCCTATTTTATACATGAGGAATATGAACTACAGAAAGACACTTGCTCAAGTTCTCATTCTTCTTTCTCAGTTATAAACTGAAAGGTTTAGGAAACATAAAATCTGTTAGTAATTGAAGAAAAAGAGATACTTCTCTACACCAGCCAATAATATCGTTTGGAGAATGGCCATGAAGAAACCTAGCATAACTTGATCAGACTTCACAGCTTTCTTCAGATAAGCATAAGGAGGCTGTGGTGTGTTTGACAGGATGAGGCAGATCAGAAAGGAGAGACATACTGGTGGATCTAAGGTGATGGTGAAGGAACTGAGAGTCTGCTGCAGTGACTGAGCTATCATTCATAGCAACCAGGCCTTGACTTATGAAAATGGAGCAAGAAGAGTATTGAGCTGAAGAAAAATCTATAAGCAAAGAGTGTGCCAAAGACAGAGGCATCTGTGAAGGAGGCCATTGAGCACAAAGGCTGCATAAGTAATCAAGAGATAGTTTTGCTCTCGTGATCCCTGCATGAATTCAGTAACAAAAATCCTGAAAATCAGCCATGTGTAAGTGGAATAAATGTATAAAAAAATCCCTCAAATTACTTAAAATCAGCACATGGGCTCTAGCCCTGACTGTGTATTAAATTCTTTCCAGTGGCTAAAATCTAGCAATAATATTTACCATATCAGACTTCTACACCCAAATCATCCCATTATTAATTCATTCATTAGACTACAAGAATATGGTAGGCACTCAAAACAGTAATCATTTAAAAATCATTTACCAATTTGTGTCACCTTGAGAAGTTAGGGTCTACATTTCCGAGAATCTTTTCTTTGCTTTGCTTTTTTGTTGTTGTTGTTAAGTATATTAGGCTCAGGAACTCCAGTGAACTCAGATTCCACCTAGTTCTGGAGACCTGGTTGCACTCAAAATTTGTCTTTACCCATAATCCATGGCCATGGCTAATGAAGGCATTGCTGGTGGAGGTGTTGTGGACATTAATACTGCTTTACAAGAGACTTGACGACACCCTTATCTACAGTGGCCTAGCATGTGGAAATCACCAAATGGCCAAAGTGTTAGACAAGCTCCAAGTCCATCTTCATGTGCTTGCATCTCACTGTGATGAGCTAACGTCAGGTTGGTGGGGGTCTGTGCTAAGCACCAAATCAACCTCATTAAGGTCGATGATGAGAAACTAGGGGACCAGGTTAGTCTCTGCAAAACTGATGGAAAGGGAAACTCTGTAGAGGTTGGTTGTAGTTGTGGGGTGGTTAAGGACTACGGCAAAGAATCTCAGGCCAAGAATGTCATGGACGAGTACTTCAAATGCAAGAAATGAACACATAAAAATTTTGACTCATAAAAAATAAATAAATAAATAAATAAATAAAAATCATTTACCATCTTGTGAATTGCTTTCAGTGGATATCTCAGCATTGCTATTAAGAAAGTTAAGGCAACTGTTATTTTTCTTATTTTGAAACGGAGATTTGGAAAAGGACTGAATAGCTGCTCCACCTTGCACCATTAATAGGTAAGCATTTTACAAGCATTTACCTCACACAGAAAACTTGTTAAGGGTCCAAAGACACTGAGACTCAGTGCTTTCATAGTTCCCTTAACACACAAGAGCTGACCACACAATAGGTAAGAGATAAGGAAGTAAAAGAAAGGGTTGATTCCAGCTTGTACTCTTATTAGACAATGTTATACCCAAAAAGCAAAAGTAAAGGCAGGTTTTCTGTTCTTTACAAACAACCCAGACTCTGGTATTATGTGATAGCATCACAAATAGATTAAGACATTTTGACTATCTTCTTTATTTGCCTGGTTCAAATATTCAACTGAACTCTGATTTTCAGGTCAACTTGTCAGTCCTGAAGAGGTTTACAACTGTAGCAACCCCAGACCCTAATAGAGTTGGTCTGACAATTAGTTCTGAGGGAACTATGACCAGCATTGTGCAGCTTGGGCCTCAATATATCAGTCTCTCACACATGCTTGTTTAATTGGATTTCTCAGTCCTTGACTGCTATCCATTTTTAACCCTGATCCTATACATTGTATTAAAAAATAGTTGTTTATGAACTACTTCAAGCCTTCTGAAAAGCTCTACTTCACCCAATACTTTTCTAGAAAATTGTATGCCCTTTATCTGATTGACAAATTCTGTAATAAGGATAATCCCTTCATTGCGTTATCAGCAGTAAACCACAAGCTAATAACAGACTCAACAAGTTATGAGAATTTGCTTCTAAAATATGAAGGTGTGTTTTTGAGACATTAAGCTCATCTGAGGCTCAGTTTCCACTTCTGTAAATACAGCAGTTGGAGCAGATGGCACATGTTCTAGCTCTGTATGATATTCACTAATATCTTTAAAGCATGAAAAACATGAGAAAAGGAAACATAATGACCATGTTCACAAAGGGGTATATGAGTACCTTGGAGCTAATTATTAGTCCTGATAAAATTTATAAAACATAGAGTTGCAACATATTTTTAAGGGTACAGTTTGTTGGTATGAATTACGTTTACAAGGTTACCATTCTTTACCATATTTTTAAAAAGCATATTTAAAAATATTTTTATCACTCTAAGCCTCTAAACAAAAACTCTGTAACCATTAAGCACTTAGCCCCTATTTCACTCTTTTCTCACATCTTGGAAACTTCTAATCTCTTTGTCTCTGTATTTTCCCTATTCTAGATACTTATGTAAATGGGACCATACTTGCTCTTTTATGTCTAATATTTCACTTACCATGATGTTGGAAGGGTATATCCATATTGTAACCTGTATCTGAGGAATAAGGTTTCCTTGCCTGGTATATACTATATTTTATTTATCCATTCAATTGTTGGTGGCACTGATTTTTTGCTACTGTTTGTTGTGAATAATGCTACTGTGATCATTATCATACAAATATCTGAGTCCCTGTTTTCCATTTCTTGGGTTATAGACCCAAGAATGGTAATGCTAGGTCATATAATTCTACGTTCATCTCTATGTGGAATCACCAAACTATTCTGTGGGGAGTGGATTAAAGTCTATGAGAACTGGACACAAGCAAGGCAAGAAGCAGCTAATTGCTTTTGCCTGTAGGCGGAGATAGGCACAGCCCCCAGCCACGAAACAGGGAAAGGCAGAACAGCTGCCCTCCTAAACTGTGTTCAGAGATGCAGAATTGCAAGTTTCTCCAGTTGCAATGTCACACCCCCTCCCCTGCTCTTCAAACATGCTTTTGCTTTAGGGAAGAAGCTTTTACTTTGGGCTTCCTGGTGCAGGAAGCTTTTGGAAGAGAAAAAAATTGTTGAAGGGAAAAATTACTGAAGGGAAAAGAATTACTAAAGGGAAATTGCTGAAGGGAAAAAAAGGCAAAAAGGGGGTTGATAGAAATTCTGATCTTTAACATAGACATCAGAAAAGCCAAAGAAAGAACTTTAATATAGGCCTTAGGAAAGCTAAGTTAAAGAAAAGCCAAAGAGAACATGGGACAGTGCATAGTGCAAGTACAAGGACCTAGACTTTAAGAGTTATGCATGTGCAGATTGTAGGCCCTGCTGTTTGCAAGTTTGAGCACTGAGGCTTTGACAGAGCTAAAGTGAGAAGGGACAGTGCAAGCCTGGGAGCAAAAGACTTTTAGAGCAATTAAGCTAAAGATAAGCTAAGAGCAAACATGGTACAGTGTGAGTCTAAGGAAAGAGGTTTTAAGCAAGGTTTTAAAAAAGGCTTTAGAAGCAAGGTTTTGAAGCAAGGCAGGTTGGGGGGGAGAGAGTGGGGGTGGGGAGGCAGAGGAGAGAAATGACCCAAACAATGTACACACATGAGATTAAATGAATAATAAAAAAAACAATAATAAAAGTTGAATGGAAAAAAAAAAGAACTGGAAGGAGTAAGGCCTTAAAGAATCAAGATAGAGAAAATAAGAAATGAAGGTTGTGCATCTCCACTCAAGCAATCAACACACCTGACCCCACTGTCTATTTATCTGTCTATCTGGTGTCTTTTCTGAAATCTCCAGTTGCCCCCAGTTAAGCCCAGTTAGGTTCAGTAATAACCAAGAGCAAGAGAGAGAAATCTTGCTCTAACAAGGAAAGGAGCAAAAATAACAATTCCTCCTCCACTATTCCATAGTTTCTTTACCATTTTACAAACTTAGATAAGTAAGAATGTCATGAGTTAGGGTTAGGAGACATGTTATGTTATTTTGGTTTTGATTTGCATTTCCCCAGTGACTAATAGTAATGAATACTTTGTATCTGCTCAGAGACCATTTGGACATTTTCTTTGGAAATCTTTTGCTTATTTTTCACTTGGATAATTTTCATTGTTGTTGGGTTGTAGAAATTTTGTTATGGACTGAATTGTGTTCCCTGATAATGCATAATATGTAGATCTAATTTTCAGTGTGACTGTGCTTGCAGATCATGAGTAGATTATTGGTAATAAGGTGACAGGAGTAGAACTATATCCCAATAAGCTTGGTCTTCTTATAAAAAGAAAAGACACCAGGGAAGCATAAACAGAGGAACGTCATGTGAACACAATGATGAGGTAGTCATCTGCAAGCCCACAAGAGAGGCCTCAGGAAAAAGCAAACCTGTTTTCACTTTGATTTTTGCCTTCTCACATACAAAGCTATTAGAAAATAAATCTCTCTTTTTTAAACCACCCAAAAAATGGTATTTTTTTTGTGATAGTCAAAAATCTTATGAAGATTTATTTATTTATAAATTCTGGATATTAAATATATCAAGTTTGTGATTTTCAAATAATTTTCTCTTCTGCCAGTTGTTTCTTCAACTTTTATGATGTGCTTTGATGAACAAACATTTTGAATTTTGATGAGGTCCAATTTTTCTATTTTTCTTCTGTTATTCATATGTTTGTAATCACATTTAAAATATGCTATAATCAGATATCATTGTATTAACTATGATCATAGATGAAAACATTTAGTCACTCCCAACAGTATGTTTTGAGTGTGATGTTACCTACAGGTTTTTCATAAATACTTTTATCATGTTAGGAAACTTTCTATTCTTAGCTTTCTAAGTATTTTTGTCATAAAAGGGTGTTTGATTTTGTCAAATGACTTTTCTTTTTTTTTTTTTTTTTTGGTGATAAGAGGGTTTGAACTGAGGACCTGGTACTCTACCACTTGAAGTGCAACCCCAGACCTTTTTGCTTAATTTATTTTTCAGATAGGGTCTTGCCTTTGCCTGGGCCACCCTTGGACAGTGATCCTTCTTCCTATGGGCTGCTCAAGCAGCAGGGATTCTACATAAGTTTGCTGCTAAGCTCAGCTTGCTCTTTGAGATAGGGTCTGTCTCAATAAATTTTTTGACCAGGCTGGCCTGAAATAGCAATCTTCTTCTCTTTGCCTCCCAAGTAGGTAGGAAGCATGAGCCACTGCACTCAGCTTCAATTTTTTTTATAGTGTATTAATGTAGTGAAGTACATTAATTTATTCTCTTAAATTGAACTATACTTGTGTTGTTATGAAAAATCCCCCTTGCATATAGTGTGTAATCCTTTTAGTATGCTGCTGGATTTCGAGTGCCATTATTTTGTTGAAGATTATTTAATCTATCTTCATAATGGGTGTTGGTCATGATTTTCTTTTCTTGTTATGTATCTTTCTGCCTTGGTATCAGGGTAATCCTGGCCTCATAGGGTGGATACAACACATAGAAAGCATTTCTTCCTCAAAGAATTGCCATTAATTCCTTAAATGGTTTGTAGAATCACTGAAGTGGTGAACTGGCCCCAGAATTTTCTTTTCTGGAAAGTTTTGATTACTGAATCAGTCTCTTATTATTGATCTATTATATTTTTCTATTTCTTCTTCAGTCAGATTTGATAATCCTTTTGTTTCTAGGAATTTTCCCATTTGTTTTACAAGATCTAAACTTCTAGTAACATACACTTATTCGTAAAATTTAATGTAAAATTAATTAAACATATATATTTCTTATTGTAATATTCTATGTACAGACATACTTTCCCCTCTGAGAACTACTTTCACTACATCCCATACATTTTGGTATGTTGTGTTTTCATTTTTCTGGGAAATATTTTGAATTTACCTTGTGACTTCCTCTTTTGCTTATTTAATTTGCACACATCTGTGAGTTTTGTAATTTTCTTTATTTTACTGATCTCTAGCTCCATATAGTTCAGAAAATACTATATATGCTTTTAATGTTTTAAAATTATGATGCTGGTTTGTGACCCAGTATATGGCCTGTCAAGGAAATATTCTGTTTACTGGAGAAAATAAAAAAAATATGCATTCTGTTTTCTTTATTCTGCAGAAAACTCTCTATATTTTCTGCAGAATATTTTCCTATTGATCTTCTGTCAATATAGATGTTCTTTAACCTTTATACATTTATAAAATTGCATAATAAATTGAAAACAGAAGTCAAAGATACATTTATTTCACCTAGTGAGCATCATAGTTCAACCTCATAGTAGTTCATCATGGAATTCCAGATCATGTGGATGAATGAGAGCTATTACTTCTGCTGCCCAATATCATGAAACCAGGGACTATCAGTAGACCAAAAAAAAATTCAAAACTGACTGTACAACTTCTACTGAATGTGTATCATTTTCACATCATGGCGAAGTTGAAAATTTGTAAGTAAAATTGTAAGTAAGGGACCATCCATATGTTCTATCCATTATCAAAAGTAGTATATTGATGTCTGCATGTATTACTACAGAACTGTTTTTTCTCTCTTCAATTGTTCACAAAATTTGTGGTGCAATTTTGTGTATGTCAGTTTATAATTGTTATCTTCTTGATGTATTGAACCTCATTGTTCTTGTCTATTATAAATCTTTTTGTAAAATCTTTTTATTTTAGTGTACTAACACCAATTTCTTGCAGTTGATAATTGCACAGAATATTGTTTTTCATCTTTTTACTTTCAAATTATTCAAATCTTGGATCTAAAGTGACTCACTTATTGCTGCTTCATAGGTTTTTATGTGTTCTTTGTTTTTTAAACCCATTCTGGTGATCTATTTTTCAATCGGTAGGTTTAATCCATGTGCATGAAAAGTAATTTCTGATAAAAATAATATATATGCCGCTTTCTATTTATTTCCTATGTGTCTTATATATTTGTTTGCTTGTGCTTGTGTGTTTTCTTCATTACTGCCTCCTTTGGTGCTTAGTTGACTTTTTTTATAGTGATCCATGTTTGAGTCCATTCTCATTTCTATTTCTGCATATTTTTTGGATATGTTCTTCTTCTTACCATGGAGATTATATTTAACATTCTAAATTTATAACCATTTAGTTCAAGTTGATATCAGTTTAACTTTACTAGCACATGAAATCTCTACTCATACTCTTTTATACTGTTATCACAAGTTCTATCTTTATGCATGGTATGCCAATAACATTAATTTATAAGCACATTTTATTTACTCTCTTCTTAAATCATGTAAGAAATTTCAAATGGTGGATTTATAAAACAAAATAAAATAATTCAGATTTTTTTTTTTGCTGGCCTCACACCACAATTTTCCCAATGTCTCTCCCAAGCAGCATGAATGATAAGCATGAGCCATAAAGCCTGCTCACTTCCCTCTACTTTTAAATTCAAAATTTACTTATTTAAGGTAATGACTAATGCTAAAACATACAAAGAAAACTTAAAAATACTCACAGTCTAACATACATGGGAATAAAAATACTGAACACTTTGATGTTCCTATATTGTGTTTGCTTATATATATAGCTATGCAAAAAATTTGGGATCCAGCCATGGATGATAACCTCACATATATTATTGTATAAAAATTACGATAATCATGATTTGAAATGCTTGTATTAGCTTTATTAATGCAAGAATTGATACCCTATAAAAATGCAACAGATCTAGAGTTTTAGGGAAAAATTAAATGTGTAGGTAACCTATTTATGTAATGTTATAAAGTCGTCTTTGAAGAGATATATGCCAATAAGCTATTATCTATTTGAAATGTATATTTAAAGACTTTTTCTTTTCATCCTGGATACAAGGAATATAAAAACAAGAGGCTATATTTAACCATAAAATGCTGTGATTCATTAAGCTGCACAAACTTTCATTTCATGGATTTATCTGTTGATGTTAATTTAAACTATCGCTTGTTTTACCATGTGGGAACACACATTATGTAGTTAAAAGTATAAAGAATTTTGAAGTAAAGTAAAAGAGAAAAAAGAAAAGGTCTCATGGTACAGATGTGCCATGATTAATTTATTACATGGTGGACTTATTCCTAAAATGAGTATTTTTTCACATATGTTTTAATATAATCATGTGAATTCTATAAAGTAAATTATCACTATATATTTGATTAAAAAGGAAAATATAAAATGTCCCTTCAGAAAGTTTTCAACCAATAAACATGTTTACCCTGCAATATGAGACTACTTCAATGCTAATTTTTATATCGGTAATAATTTGCATTTGTAGGGTACTTGGTAATTCACAAATCATAATCGTCTGTTGATCATTTAAATATGCTAAGAAGTAGCCATAAACACATCATTATCCTAATTTCACAAGTTAGGAACTAAAAATCAGAAATATTATATGATTTGTGCAAATACATCCTATAAATTAATAACTTTCATAGTCAAATTAAAGCCTTCCAAAATTTGGTTTAAATATTCAGTGATGTATTTCTGTATCATATGGATAGACAAGTTCTGGATGACTCAGTAATGAAAAGGATGCATAAGAATAGCTGGCTAATAACGGATGGCATATTTCGCAATTCCGATGTCATGAAACTAAAGTATATAAAAGCGGCTGTCATGTATGAGACAAGTTAGTTGCTGATCACAAACTACTGAGGTTTCCAAATGCTTTTTAGAAAGAATTAGTGTAGCTACATGTATCTACAGGTATATCTGTAGTTACGTAACTTGTATGAATTTGAAATATTTTTCCAAATAAGTAAGAAGTCACTAGTCTCATGTTTCACAAAAAGCTTTATTCAGTTCTACAGAGATTTACTAAAACTGAGTTTGTCACCCTGGGATGCTGATGGTATAGAGAAAGTAGATTTAATAAACATTGCTTTAAGATCATAGGCTTTTAAAATCATTATTATTTGCTCAATCATTATTCAGTACTCTCTTTTCCCTATCTAAGAAAACCCGTTTGTACTGAGAAGTAGCAATAAAAAACAGAATGTTTCCCATCCCAAGATATCCAAGTTCTAATCCCCAGAACCTGCATTTATGCAACTTTATAAGGAGAAAAGAACCTTGAAGATGAGTCAAATTAGGGATATTGAGGTGGAATGATTTCTCAAGACTATCTGGGTGAATCCAATTACAAGGGTCCCTGTAGAAGGCACGATTTGAGTCAAAGAGATGATGTAAGGAAGAAAACCAAAATCAGAGGAAAAGGAGATGCTACATTGCTGGCTTTGCAGATAGTGGAAGGACCATGAAACTAGAAATGCAGTTGCCCTGTGGAACCTAGAAGTTACAAGGACTGTTTTCATTTTCCAGGCAGACACTCTTACCATTTGAGCCATTGCCTCAGTCCTCAATTCTTTAAATTTTGCTAAGGTGCATTTTATGGTAAAGAATATCATCTGTCGTGGTGGGTGTACCATGAGAGTGTGAATAGAATGCATATTCTACTGTTGTAGATGAAGTAGTCTATATTGATATCAATTAAATGCAGTCATTTGATGATATTATTGAGTTTAACTTTGTACCTACTGATGTTCTGCCTATCACATCTGTCTTTACCTTATCAAAGTGTGCTAAGGTTTCCAATATAGTAGTAGATTGATCTATTTCTCTTTGATTCCTGTAGCTTAATGCCTATTTTAAGGCAGATAAAAGCTAAGGATCGTTATTCTTATAGAAATGACTTCCTTATTGTTACATAATACTCATTTTTATCCTTGATAACTTTCTTTGTTATGAAGTCTGCTATATGAAATTGAGTTGTTCCAATTTCCTTTGATTAGTATAAGCATAGTGCATCTTTTTCAGTCTATGTTCTTAACTGTAAAATATTTAACTGACAAAAATTGTACGTATTCAAGATGTGCAATGTGGTGACTTGACATACTTATGTATTGTTTAATAATTATCATAACCAAATTAATTAATAAATGAATCACCACTCAGGCTGTACATTAGGTCTCTGGAACTTATTTATCTTAAAACTAAAAATTTGTACCTACCCTTTGTCCAATGTCTGGCATTTCTTCCACTACCCACCCCTAGCAACCATCATTATATGTTTTGCTTCTGTGAGTTTGACTTTTTTAAAGATTTAAAATGTAAACATTATTATTATCAGTGCATATCCTATTTCACTTAGCATAATATCATTCAGGTTCTTTCAGATTGTCATAAACAGCAGAATTTCCTTCTTATGGCTGAATAATTTTGTATTCTACATGGTATTACATATATACTATTTTACATATACTATTGTATATACATAGATACTCTCATACATGTGTGAATATATATGTATAATATATATCATATATAGAGAGAGAGAGTTAGATTTTCCTTATTCATCCATCAAAAGGACATTTGAATTATTCCTATATTTTGGCTATTTCCAACAATGATGTAATAAACATCAATGATTATGATGACATTTTATCTTTTCTTGGCATAACTGCAACGCTTTTGTTTGTTATACTTTTGTTTTTACTACTCATTGGTTACCCTAGTTTTCAATGCATGTTTACAATTAATCCTAGCCTACTTTCTATAACATTGTATCATTTTACAGATAATGCACATAGATAGCATATATGATAATAAAATAACATCAATTTCTTCCATTCTTTATATCACTGCTGTCACTCATCTCTTGCAAGCATATATAAACATATTGATGCATATATGTACATTTACACTCACAAGATATATATAAAAAAGGATTCAAAATCAAATATATTGTACTGAACAAAAATATCTGTTAATCAATGAACACTTATTTGTTAGTAAATCAATTAGGAATAAAGAAAATAAAAGTGCTTATTTTGCCTTCACTAATCCCTTCTTTGATAGTCTCTCTTTATGTAAAACTAAGTTTCTGACATATATTGCTTTTCTTTTCTCTGAAGGACTGCTTTTAACATTTCTTGAAAGAAAATTTTTCCAGTGGAAAAAATTTACCTTGATGTTTATTTTTCTGAAGATGTCTATTTATCTTGAATTTTGTGTGGAAGTTTAACAAGATGAAGAATTCAAACTTATTTTTCCCCTTTCCCAACAATTTAAATATTTCACTCCACTATTTTCTGGCTTGCTTGGTTTCTGAAAAGTTGGATGCAAGTCTTATCTTTGTTCCTCTGCATGTTATGTGGTTTCTTTTTTTCTAGCTTCTTTTAAGATTTTTTTTCATGGTTTTTGATTTTCTATGGTTTGGGTGCAATTGTTTTATTTTGCTTTTCTCAGATTTGATCTGTCATTTCATATCTGACATTAATTTTGGGAGATTCTCAATCATTATTGTTTCAACTATTTATTTTGTTCTTTTTCTGTTTGTGCCTCCAGTAACAACAAGCATTCGAGTCTAGGGTATTCCTCAAATGCATAGAAGAGTAGGGAAAGCAAACAGAGCAGAGTCCTGCACTGGATAGGGAGAAATGAGACAGCCTTGCACTCTGCCTGCTTGTCCCAGTGTTTTCAGACCTCACCTGTCAGTTAACTACACTGAAGAAGGAGGCTAGGGAAATCAGGTATATGCAGGACCTAGGCTCAGAGCTCTGAGGACACCTGGCAACAAATTACACTCAGCCAGGAGGCAGTTCCCATGGTTAGAGCAATCTCCCAGCTATGGCTCAGAGCTCTATTTCCACAGTAAACCTCAGGCAATGGACCTTGCTCCTTGTGTCAGAGGGCAGGGCCATTGACCACTAGATCTGTTACTTTAACTCCCTGCTGCTAACACTTCTCAGCAAGTCCATGTAAGACACTCCCTCTCTCTACAGCCACCTCTGTTGGACATTTTCCACCCACATGCTGTGCCAGGGTGTACCCAGGCTCCCTGAACTATTGTTTTCAGCTACCTAGAGTAGCTCCACTTCAAACAATAGGACTTCTGTCAAAATGACACCAGGGTCTAGTTTTCTGAGACATGGGGAGGGACAAAATGTGTTTTTCTCCAATGGTAGCCTGCCATGCAGCTGGAGGTACTGTCACACCATATCACTTCATTAGTTTTAAGGTTTGCTGGAAGTGTAGGCTTATCCTGTAGGTAGGTCAGTCAGTCTCCTGTCACTAGATTTGCCTGGTTTAACTTGTGGTTGTGGTTTCAGCTTCCCCTCTCCCCACCAGAGAACTATATTTGGAGCTGCAGAAAGTTTCCTGTCATTCTCTGTGTCATGTTTCTGTTTCTCCATGCTTTTCAGTTGACCTATTTCTTTTGTGGTTTCTGATGCTCTTCTTCTCTTTCCCTCTTTGTAGTGTAGTCTCTCCTTTGCTGTCCTCTTTCATTCACAAAGTCACACAGAGGAAGCTTCTATTCTATGATCTTGCCTCTCCTTCCTGATGATTATTGATATTTGTTATCTTGGAGAAACTAAACAGAAATAAACAACTTCTGCCATCCCGAAATTTTGTTGCTTGTACCAAACACCTTTTTTTTTTCTGAATTAAAAATACAAAATTAGGGCAGACAGAAATTCTTCTTAGAAAGTTGACACCAAGGAATTGATGAAATTTGCTATTTCATCACATCAATATGAAAATGTACAGTATTTTAGAGACATATATGAATTCAAGTCTCATTTTTCTGAATTGCTAGTGGTGTAATGCAACAGTGTAAACCACTTCTACCTTACTATTGCCCTTCTTTACAGAAAATTATATTCCTTAAGTTTTAACTGTAATAGAGATAATGCAAGACATTTAACTTCCCTTAAATTTTACTATCTCTCCTTTTGAACAAGTGACTTTTGTTGTATCCCAGGAATAATTTTAAAAAACCCAAAAACAATTTGCTACCTCACCTGGAATGGGACTCAAGTTAGTTATCTAAGTTAAAATGCAGGCTGACAGTGATGCAATGATCCTTTTCAAATCATGCTGTAGAAGTTAAGCCACAATATGTCATCACAGACGGCATACTGGCAGAAGGGAGCTGTGATATTTCAGATGACAAAATAGAGTCAAAAGCACTTCAAAAGGTTAACAAGGGGGTCATGAAATGTAATCTAACAGGATTATATATAAAACATTTTGATCTGACTTTTAAAAGCAACTATACACAATTGAAAAAGACAGATTTATTTGAAAAGTTTGATATAAAAGGTCAACATTTTTATTGACCACAACATCAGTTTAATAAAATAAAATGAAGCCCAGGAAGATAGTGAGTTCAAGGTGGTTAATCAAACCTACTTGTTGTCCCTTTTTGCTCTTAGGATCTGATAAAATAGTTATAACCTAATAAAAATAGATGATACAGGAAATAGATTATGTGAGGATAAGAAATGTCTACCTATTTATGGGTAAAGTAGGTCAGAAAGCCAGAGTTTAGTATCTACAACTGGCAATTGCAGTAGTGGGGAGAGCTTCCTTATGTCTGCTAAGCAGAATCATAAATATGCTCCCACAAATGCAAGGAGAGAGATCAGTAGCAGAAGCAAGGGTTTACCTGAAAGCTTGAATACTAAATTATGTTACCTGAAAGCTTGAATACTAAATTATGTTGCCAGTACCAATCCTTGTCTACCTCCACCATTTCCTTACTTATTCCCCTAGTGAAATACAAAAACACTATAATATTTTACCACCATATATTGACAAGTAAGTGCTATCCTTCAAAAATAACACATTCTAAAACAAATTAGAACTGATATTGGAGCTTAGACTCCAAGACAAAGGTATCCCTGTGACAGTATTTGGCAGACCTCAGCCTCAACATAAATCTCTGCTTTGGTCTTAAATATAAATATTTCTAGCATCAAACATGATACAAGTTCCAAGAAAAAGATAAGAATGCTTATTGTTTATGAGAATATATTTATAGAAAAAATAATTCCATACAGTAGTATAACAAAATTTGTAGTTATCCTTGAAAATAAATGAAATCAATTCTACTTATCAAAAATCTATTCCCTCATACTTCAAATACAGCTGTTTTATTGTGAAGTGCAGAAAACATTTGTACATACTAATGGTTCTAATAATAATAAGAAAACCTATAAATCCAATACCCATGTTTAAAAGAAAAATTACCAAATTTCTCCCTCAAATAATAGAGCAGTTCACATATCAAATTAATCCCCTGTGAGTAAAAGTTATACACATGAACAATAAAATTAAAATAAGCCATGTGAAGCTTAGGTAAGCACCCAGAAGCTAGCAGACAGTTGATAGATGAATGAGTAATGTAATGACCTAGGATTCTATTTGTGATTTTTATTTTGTAGGTACTTCTCAAACTGTGTGATTTGAGGTGATGTGACATCATATAGTCATTTACTGTCCACTGATTCCATGAACTGGAGGATGTGTTGCAGCTTCCAGAAAGCCTAGAAATAAAGACTCAAATCTCAAACAAGATACAGGCACAAAATAGTGAGTCTCAAAATCTGCATATAAACTTTACTGAAAAATCTATTCCTAAGTAGGGAAGACTTCCAGAAATTTTTGAGGAATAAAAACCCAGAAAGTTGAAAATATTGAACTACACAGTAGAAAGAACAAATATATCTAGGTTAATTCAACAAATTCCATGCCTCATAGAATAAAAATAACCCTTCAGAGTAGAATAGAAGAATCAAAATAGTCTACAATATATCATTCATAGTGTTAAGTCCACAATGAAAAATGATGATCATAGAAGTAAAAATAAAAAAGTAAAAATGTTGGTATTAAAAATATGTTCAATAATATAAAAAATATTGTAAAATGAGTTAGCCAACAGGATTTAAACAAAAAGTAGAAAAATATTTTTAAATAATTGGAATTCTTTAATTACAATTTGTAAAATTTTAGATGAGCCTTTTATTGGATGGCTTAAAATGCAGATTCAAATTACCAGAAGGAACATTAAGTTAAATAAAATATAGTCTAATAGAAATTATTCAATCTGAATAAATCAGAAATTTATATGTTTTAAATGAAAGGATTTTCAACCATCTGTATAATCATATAAACTCGTTTAATATATGTTCAAATGAAATCAGAGGCTGGTGGATTGACTGAAGTAGTAGAACGCCTGCCTAGTAAGCTTAAGACCTATTTGAGTTTAAACCATAGTATTGTCAAAGTAAATAAATAAACAAACAATAAATAAAAAATCTAAAACAAGCCTGGTGCCAGTGGCTCACACCTGTAATCCTAGATACTCAGGGGACAGAGATCAGGTAGATTGCTGTTCAAATTCAGGCACGGCAAATAGCTCACAGGAGCTTACCTCAAAAAAACCCATCACAAAAAAAAAAAAAGCATGGAGTGGCCCAAGGCATAGGCTCTGAGTAAACCCCAATATTACAAAATTTGTAAAAAATTAAGTCAGAGAAAATGAGGTAGAGAAATATTTGAAGATACAATGTGCCAAAACCTTCTAAATTTGTTGAATGACATCTGTATTAAGGTCCAAGAAGTTTAATAAACATCAGTTCAAAAACACAAGGAAAATCATACCAAGACACAGTCGAGCCCAATTTTTCCTGGCTTCATTGAAGTGTATTTGAAAAATATGCACATATATTATGAAAGAATTACAACTACCAAGTTAGTTAATGTATCCTTCACCAAACATAGCTAAATTCTGGCATTTGTATATGTGGTGAGAACATTTTAGATCTACTTATACAGCAAATTTCAAGTATACAACCCAGTATTATCAACATAGCCACCATAATGTACATTACATTTTAACTTATTCATTCTGAATAGCTGAACTTTGTAACATTTTGATAAATATCTGGCCACTCACTGAAGGTGAATAACTAGGCAATAAGCAGTAAAAGTGTAGAAGACTTAAATGACACTGGAAGTCTGATTTGGTAGAATTTTATCATAAAGCACATCTCATATTTCTAGAACATACATTGTCTTCAAATGCATATGTATTATTAACCAAAATAAACTACATGTATGAGAATAAAATAAGTCTCAATTATATCAGAGATAGAAATATTATAAAGCTTAGTTTCTGAAAACATTGGTATTAATATCATAAAGCATTTTGGAAAGGCCCACATACGAAACATAATAGCAAATAGCTCATATAAACAGGGAATCAAATGGTAAATCAGAAAATAATCATAATCAAATAATAAAATTACAATATACATGTCTGTAGAAATAAATGAAAATGTACAGTCATAAATGCTTAAATAAGAAAAAAGGTAGGAAAATCATTAAAAAAGTAAAAGATAATTAAAATTAATAAGTAATTTAACCCTAGTATCATTAGAATAAAGCACATCAAGTTAAAAGCATAAAATGAAAGAAAACTTGCAAAAACAATTTGAAAATGTATCAGTGCAAAAATTTATTCTTTATGAAGACATACTATCAGGGCATACTGAGACCCAACCAGAGACAGAGCAAAACTACCAATCTTAGAAATGAAGGAATAAATACCAGTGCAAAGTGTCCTATAGACAATAAACATAAAGAAAAGAATATCATAAATGACTCTGTGCTAAGAAGCAAATTTTCCCTAGAAATACAATTTGATATTCTTGACACAAATATATATATATGAATTAAATAAATTTTTCATCAAACCAAAAAAAACACAAACCTCAAGTGTCATTTTCCTTCACTGCTCTCTCTTTTATGGGAGATATAATTTCAATCTTATACCATCTTTTTGAACATAGGGTCAAAAGTAAACTTCTCAATTCATTTCATGAAGCCAGAGTTTCATTCATATGAAACAGACCTACAGATTACAAGTGAATAAAATAGTATACATGAAATGGATACAACATTCCTGAAAAAATATCAGAGTAAACTCAGGAAAATACACATTGTAAAGTAACTTAGCTGGGCACGGGTGGGTAATGCCTGTAATCCTAGCTACTTGGGAGGACTGTAGTTCAAAATCAGTCTGAGTGAGCAGGTAGTTTGCAAGACCCTATCTCAAAAAAAAAAAAAAAAATCCAAAAAGGGCTGGTGGAGTGGCTCAAGGTGTAGGCCCTGAGTTAAAAAAAAAAAAAAAAAAAAAGATAACTTAGTCCTAAGTGAGGTTTGTTTCAAAAATGCAATATTGTTATAACATTATGACATTATGTAAAATAATTCACCATATTAAGTATAAAGGAGAAATTTTATCTGAACACCTCCATTTATAGAGAAAAACAATTTGGCAAAGTTCAACATCTATCTACTATTAAAATTCAGTAGAGAGAAACTTGTGAACATACCAGAGAATACCTACAATTTCTTAATTAATGCACTAACTAAGGCTGTAATTAGTACATTGTCATCGCTCCATAAGATCAAGGTTCACGTGCTCATTCTTATCACTTTTATGTAGGTTTGCACTAAATACTTTAGTAATAAAGGAAAAGAAATTGCTGATGTTTGCAAAGGAAGAAATAAAAAAAGTGTTCCATTCACAGACTATATATTATTTATAAAGAAAATTTTCATAAATTAATAAATCCATGACTTAAGAAATCAATTTACCAACACTGCAAAATATAACATCAATTTTATTTTTATGTAAGAGCAATAAAAACTGGCAAATAAAATTAAAAATAATAGTACCTATAAAAAAGTAAAAACATATATGAATAAAATTAAAGTATATGAAAGATTTTTATACAAAAAATTACAAAATACTTTTAAAACATGTTTTTTATTTAACCAAAGTCAGAGCTATGTCATGTTCAAGAACTGAATTTCTCAATACAGTTAGGAAGTCAGTTCTCTACCACTGGATCTAACAAACTAAAACATTCCAAATCATAAACCTAATTGGATAGATATAAAATTTAGAAAGTTGATTTTAAAATTTATAAAGAAACGCAAAATCAGTCCTGGCAGGTGGCACATACCTATAGTCCCAGGAAGAGATTGAGAGAATTTAGGTTCAAGGAGAGCCCAGGGAAAAAAATTATTGAGACCCAGCCTCAACTAATGAACTGGGCATGGTGGTATGTGTCTATATTCCCAACCGCAGTTGAAGGCATAGTAGGAGAATTGTAGTATATGTTCAGCCCAGGCAAAACATGACACCGTGTATAACTAAAGCACGAACAGCATAGCCCAAATAGTACAGTGCTTGCCTACCAAAGAATAATGCCTATTGAAATAGGTCCAGGAATCAGGATAGGGGGATGAAAGAGACGAGTGAGGGGGGTGAATTCAAGTAAGATGTATTTGATAACTGTAAGAACCTTTGTAAATGCCACAATGTACCCTGACACATTATAACAATAAAAAAGGGAAAAATGAAGCCATAAGTTCAAATTCCCAGTATTGCTCACAAAAAAGAAAGAAATGCAAATGCAAAAGGTCAAGAAGAAATGTTTTTTAAAAGAGTATATTTGTATGTGTGCAGACAGATGTGTATAAAAACACACAGAGACCTACAGAGCAAGTATGGAAAGGAAAATTGAATAAAATGTTAACAATTGCTGAATCTAAGTATTGGGTCTACAGGAATCTCATGTGCTATTCTTCAAAATGTTCTTTAAGTTTAAAATTATGTCAAAAGAATCATTACCAAAGAAAAGTAAACTCTGAGTTGCTCTGGACTCTGCCCTCTCTATACACTCATTCTTCTGTAATAGGAAGAAGTTTTTCATTTTCTCCCTTTTTATTTTGTATATTCATTAGGGAAAATTCTTCTTTTTCTTCAAATATGCATGTTGGTTATTCCTTGGCAAATAAAACTTTACCACAATGAAACACCCTCAGATCTCTATCTTAAACAAACAAAAATGCCTTCAAAAAAAAGAAAAACCAGAGAACAGGAAGGCAAAACAGGTCCTGTCTGGAGAGGTAAGGGTATAGGAAGGCGACTATGGTACAAACACTGTGCACACATGTAAATGGAAAAGTGAGACCTGCTGAAACTATTCCAGGAATGAATAGAGGGGGGATAAAGGAGAATGATGGAGGGGGTAAATTCAAACTATGATATATTGTAAGAAGTTTTGCAAATGTCACAATTACCCCAGTACAAAAAATAATAAAAAAAATTTTTTAATTAAAAAAGAAAAATAAATAAGATTTTACCAATTTTCTCAAAATATAGATTTTATTAGTTTTAATAATTTTTAATCAAAATATTTTCTATCTTTGCTATTATGCACCATTATTATTATCTCTTCTTGTGACTTGTGTTTTTCAGTCTATCTTATTTATTGTATATTGTATTTCCTGATTATATGAATTCATATGATTCATTTATTCTTAAAAAAATTATGAATGCTTAGAATATACATTCTCATTGTTTTTGTTTGTAATAGTCTTTGTACTTCTGTTTTCTAGAAGACGTTTTGGATATTTGGTAATATTTCTTCCTTGCAATTATATTTTAATTTTTAAGCATTTTACATGTGATATTCCTTACTTGATAATTCTAGTATTAGAAGCAATACACAGGACATATCTTACTTCCTAATTCACTAAATATGCTAGGGGTGCTGATTTTCTATTATAAGCCTTTGTTTCATGGAATAAAATATGTAGGATTACTTAAATTGTGACTGATAATTCTGCTTCTCATGCTAGCAATGGGTTATGATTCCAATAAGGGATATCTAACCTTTTTGGTTGATCAAAATGTTGTTGGTGAGGTACACATTTTGATCTCATAACTAAGAGCAGTTTTAATGCTGCATTACAGAAGTATCTTCAATTTCCCATCACTATAAAAATGATACTAAGAATGTTGTTATTATTTTTGCTACCCAGACAATAGGCTGAGAGAGGGTTTCTTTAAGTGCATTCTTCTTTCTAAAGTATACTTTTAAAAATAATAATATATTTAGATTTTTTTCAGTTAAGTAAACAGATTCCTTATCATTATGTCTGAAACCAATGAAGAAAAATGTACGATACCCAGTGAGTAATGACTTGTCATTTTGGTCATCAAAACAACTAACCAACACAGTCAGTATCAGTACATAAGCAAGGCAGTTTTGGCTGGATGTGTTGGCTCATGTCTGTAATTCAGGTACTCAGGAGGCAGAAATCTAGACAAGTTCCATCTGAGGACATCTTGAGTAGAAAAGTTAGCAGACCATATCTCTACAGATATGCTAGATATAGTGGTACATGCATGTAATCCCACCTGTGTGGGAGGTATAGGTAGGAGGACCACAGTCTGGAGCCAGCTCAGGCAAAAAACATGAAACCCTACCTGAAAAATAACTAAAAGTAAAAAGAACTGGAGGTGTGGCTCAAGTGGTAGAGTGCTTGAAAGGCCCTGAGTTCAAACCCAAGTCCCTCAAGAAAACCCCAAAATATCTTACTGATATTTATTATTTAAATTATTTAAATAACACTGGAAATTAGCTAAATATATTCAAACATTTAACCTATAAGTATACAAATACACAGAATGTATGGTTGTTCCATTTTAGGGAAATGTTTGAACCTAAATTATAATTTTGAAAGATTGTAAACAGGGACAATATCAAAACACTTATATTTTATTACCTGTTTTATACACTAACTAAATAATAAATAAAGAGACATTCATAATTACAGAAGTATATCATTCAGTGGGTACATAGGGTATGTGAAAAATTTTAAAAACCTCTTTAGCTTCTAACAATATAATGAACTTAAAGCAGCAATCAGCAATTACGCAGCACCTAAAATAACTATAACAGCAACTTAACACGTATATCTAATTAAGGTTTTAATAAAAACAAGCAACTTAATATAGAAGGCCAGAGAAAACCCAAGTATACTTTCAGTTTAGATTTCAAATTGCTTTCTCAGCAATTTACTTCAAAATCAGATCATAAACCACCAAGATACATGTGAGATATCTTGGTCTTGGGAAAGCAAATCACGTGTTTATCAAGGAATCCTTAGACTCTGTTGGTCACGGAGCCCAAACTAATCTGTGTATGCAGATAAAACAAGCATAGATCATAAGACTACACACTTTCTATGAGCACTGTTGATAAGCCAGTACAGAACCTATATGGGCAAGTTTTGGGGACATTTAATGGTTCATTATGAACTAGCTAGGGAACTTCCTTCTTATATTGGAAATACCCACTATTATGCCTCCAGATATTCCTGAAGTTAAATATAAGATAGAGTTACTGGCTAGGAGATGCAGATTAACTTTTTATACACAGCCAGATTTTCAGTTAACAATATACAGAATTGTATTTATTGATAATATTTAATTTTCTAATACCTAGAATCCTGATGCATTCATTTCCCTTTTCATATAAGGCAATGCCACTTTTGAAGAGCAGAGACTGTATCTTATACTCATTAATTGGTAACAAACTCTAAAAATGAAACCTTTTGCTACTAGTATTTTTTATAATAATGACAATTCTGCCATATATCATTTTTTAGATTCTTGTGACTACTATAATAAATGAAACAACTTGAAAATTAAAGAAACCTCTACTTTCTTTTGACCTTTCAGAGGTAAAATTTCAGATGTTTTACAAGTTTTGATTGAGATACAGAATTGACAACTTCCTGATACAATAGGTATGATAGCAGAATGCTAAGGTGAACCCAAATGAGGTTGCCACTCATTTTTATAATATGAGCAGGATATATGAATATGATGGAATGTTGCATGCATAATTATGCTATGGTATTTGACATAATTAACTTTATTTTTCCTTTTTTGACTTTAAATATTGTTATACTGTGGGTACATTGTGAAATTTACAAAAGTTCTTACATCATTGTTGAATTCACCCTCTCCATCATTCTCCTTTTATCTTCCTTCCTCCCATTCCTGGAATATCTTCCACAGATCTCATTTTTCCATTTATATACATGTGTATATAATGTTTCCATCATACTGAGCCTCCTACACTCTTTCCTTAAATCCTTCCCCTTTCCTCTGGTACCAGCTCCCCAGACAGGACCTGTTTTGCCTTCCTGTTCTTCATTTTTGTAAAAAGCAAATGACATTTTTGTTTATTTAATATAGCTATACAGTGTGTTTCATTGTTGGCACAATTAACTTTAAAAGGAAGATAATCCTAAGTGGGACTGGCTTGACTCGAGGTTTCTGTAATAAGAAGAATTTTAAACTGACTTTAATGATTCTCATACTATAATAACTTCCTCCCCTTTGTGTGGGGTAAACCCTGTAAATAAGACAGGATGGAGTCACATTCATTATTATGTTAAGTCCATGGCAAAAAAGGAGATTTTTCTAAGAGAGACTGACCTAATTAGGTGAGCCATTTTAAAGCAGAGAGTTTTCTTTGGCCAGTTGCAAGGGAGAAAGATCAAAGAACTCTAGCAGGCCTGGTTATAATCAATGATGCAAAATGCCACATGGCCAGGATCTGAGAGCAGTCTATAGAAATGAGTTCTGATCCATAAGTACAAACAGCAAAGAATGGTGACTTCAGTCAATAGCCATGAAGAATTGAATTCTGGCCATACCAAGAATAATCTTGAAAATTGTCTTCCTGGGACTTCTTAGATAAGGACTCTTTCAAATAAAATCCTATGGTTTGAATGTGGTTTGATCCAATCAATACAAATGTTGAGGCTTAATTCCCAAAAGTAATGGTATTGAGGTAGCGGAACCTTTATGAGGTGGGGCTTATAGAAGGTGGTTACGTCTCAGTGGTTCCAATTTTTATGTATAGAATATTGCTAATATCCAGAGTGGGTTGGTTTTGCAGGAGTCTGTTAGTTCTCACAGGAACAGGTTGTTATAAAGGTCACCCACATGCTTTCTTCATATGGTCATTTCCTTTTCCACCATGTTGTGGTGCAGCCAGGATGACCTGCACCAAGACAGTAGCTCCATTTCCTTGATCTCCAGAATTGTGAGCTAACTGTACTTATTTTCTTTATAAATTACCCAGCTTCAGGTATTTCCTTAAGAATCATAGACTAAGACAAGTCTATGATTTTACACTTGCAATGCCTTAGGTAGAGATCTTAGGCATGCCTCAATATACCTGTGATGTATGGCACTTTGAGCTAATAAGTGGATTTTATTTTAAACTGGAGAATTTTTGATACTTTGCTATAGGGCAACAGAAATCTAATGAAAGGTCATAAAAATAATGGGATTTCTCCTGGTCAATGTCACAGAGATTTAGATCCTGAGAGGGAGATTATTTATTGTTGGCTTTGAAGATTGGGATTCATGTGAGAATGATGTGGGAATCATCCCTAGAAAACAAATAGGATCCTCATCTTTTTAAGATACGAAGAACTGGATTCTGCCAACAATCTGAACAATGTCAGAAGCACATTCGTTCCTGAGTCTTCCAGATGAAAACAGCCCAGCAGCATCAGCAGACAGTGAGTAGATAACCCAGCAACCCAGTTCTGTCATGCCTACTGACTTCCAGAGCTATAAAATAACATGGGAGTGCTATTTGAAGATACTAGCTTTTACATTGGAGAGGTCCATATCATTCTGTACATTAGCCATAATTTTGTCTTAAATCAACAATGACTAGAACAGTGAAATTGGGCAAAACTGAAAATGCATACTACATAAAAATAACAATATTGGTGTAATAGTAGAAAGACATTGAAAATAAAAATTGTCTGAATATCAGTTAAAAGTCAAACAGAAAGAAAAAGAACTAATCCACCTCCACTAGAATAAAGAGCTATCATTCATGTGTAAGCCTCATGTACAATTAGGAATCACATGGTTTGAAGTGAAAATGGCAAAAAATGTAGCTAAGATTTGAATGTTTAATTTCTATTTCAAATCATCTCTTTTTTCTAATTCCCACAAAGATTAAATCTATCCTTCTTTTTTATGGGGCCTTTACCCAAGTGATGTTTAGTCTGGACATAAATTATACCTCCATATCAAAGCTCTCCTTCACCACATCTTACTTTTGAATTTGTATGATAAATGCTTTGCACATCAAAGTGCTAATGACCAATAATTAGTAATTGCATTTAATTCATTGGGGAAAGTTTACCTTTTCTAGGGAAAAATGCCTTAAATCTCAAAGTACTACTCATGTCTTTTTAATCTTCATAACAGTTCACCTGGGTAGACATTTTTGTACTGTACAGTATTAGGAAAAAATATTCATTTTTTTCTCATTTCTGCATGTCTTGTTAACTGAGATATTGACAAATTTTGCTGTCTATCTTTTCAAGGCTGCTTATGTAGTAAAAAGCCGGGAAACAGAAATAATATCTCCTATGAAGTACAAAGTGAGATTTTTTGGCTATAATAAATACAATGTCTCTCTGTGGAGCAAATTTTAATAAATTTTATGTGAAGTCCATTGGTGATTAAGACTCTCTAATCTCTGGAATTCCCAGCTGTGAGGCTAAATTACTACATGTGAACCTTCTCTCTGTATCACTCTGTGTCACCCCATGGGACAGAGGGGTAGAAAATACCATTGTAAACAGGAAACCCATGATAAATGGTATAAAGTGAGTGATAAAACCTCCTGGTCTCTGACTTTAAATGTTCTGTCTTCTAGTATCCATGAAATTGTGGAAGGCTGAATAGTTAACTAGTAAATAAAAAATCTTAAACTAGTTTTAATCTTCGACAAAATTGACACTTTCAATCCTCAAATTATAAGAAGAATATTTGAGATAGAACATAACAAAAAATTATAAAATAAATGAAAGTAGCTTGGATCAAGAAGATAGCTAAGTAATTTATCAACCACAATCTACTCAGATGCCATATTAAGTAACAGTGAAATAATTAAACTGATAGAAGAGCTAAAATATAGAAGTTCAACATAATAAAATATATATATATATATATATATATGAGTATTACAATTATTCTCAGTATCTTTGCTGAATCTCACCTTATTTTCTGGCAAACCTTACTTTTTTAGATAGTGTCTCAGTAATCCCAGAACATAGGAAAAATAGTTTCATTTACTGACAGCATTATTCAAGTTTCTGGCTTAATTTAAGAACCACCAACCCAAACTAGGATTGAAAGAGATTGAGTTTAGTCTATAATTTGTTTTCATAGACTGGAGAGAATTAATAAACGAAAACAGCCTGATAGTCCTACATAACAGATTAAAAGAATTAGACCAATTTCATAAGTAAAGTATCACAAGTGGAAATCCAACTGGGATAATAGTATATCTAAATGACAAAGTGAAAAAATGATTGAATGACTCAATTATTCAAGGCAAAGTTGGCTTCATTTGGAAGTTCTTGTATCTCAGCTCCCATAAAATTGACATTCCACACTTTCTTCTTTAGAATATATGTATATACTATGAGCATTTCCTGAAAATTCCATAAGCAAGGTCTCAGTTCTTCCTCTATCCATTACTGAAAATGCCCTATTCAGTTTCTGAGAAGTCTACATTCTCTTTAAAATATGTGGGAAAAGTTGACAATACCAGTCAATGATATGTCTAGAGCTGACTTGCACCAGATTTCAAGAGCTGATGGTACAACTTTTCCCAATATCATGATTGTGATATCAAATTGATAGCTTGAAATTGGCAATGGTAAGAGTATTTACACCATGGACATTAATAAATGCTACAGGTGTAAGATAGGTAAATTAGATGAATAAAGTTAGTTAAAATTAACAACAAGTTATTAGCCTTGGTATATACTATAAATAAACACATGCACATATCATATGCATATAAGCATATAAATATGTGTGCCTTGTGTTTCAAATATATATATTATTTTTCTACCTGAATTTTATTTGCTACCTCTAAAATTAATGCCTTATAAAACTTGTACAAAATTTCTTCATGTAAACCAAATAACAAAAATCATTGCTACTTCATTCGAGGTGGTTTTTCAAAGGCAGAAGGAAATTTGGGGAGTTAATGTATATGTTTATGCCATAAATTTTGATGATGATTTCACACACACACACACACACATATTTAATCTCCAAACTAATTAATTAGCATACTTTAAACTTGTACTATTATTTATATGATAATCATACCTCAATAAAGTATTTTAATGGATGAGTCTTGAATCTGTTTATGATACCCAAACATATCAAATATTATGCTATTCAGGTATGAAGTGTTTAATAAATTTTTGCTGATAAAAAAGACATGATTTTTTTCTTCAATCCTGTCTTCTAATTTAGTAGTTCTTGATGTTTATTGTGTTTAGAACATTCCTTAAATGTTGCTTTATTGTCTAATACTGACTTTGCAGCTCATTATAGTCTTATAATATTAAACAGACATTATTTTACCATTCTTAATGAATCACATTGCAGATACACATTGCCCTCCCACACTCACCAGAAAATACTCACAAACTCATTATTTTGATAATTCAGAGCTAAGCCTGGATATTTATTTTCTCTTGAGTTATCTGATGTGCTACCTCAATTATTTGCTTTAGATAATCTTCATCAGCGTCCA
This sequence comes from Castor canadensis, assembly GCF_047511655.1. Lineage (NCBI taxonomy): Eukaryota > Metazoa > Chordata > Mammalia > Rodentia > Castoridae > Castor > Castor canadensis. The sequence goes on along the minus strand of NC_133397.1, from coordinate 71,332,449 downwards.
TATTGGGAGTGTACCTTTCTTGCTTAGATTCCATACCAGGTATTACATTATTAATCATCGAGAAATATGCCATCCAAGAAAGCTCTAGAAGCTCTTTTCAGACAGGAAATAGCTTGGAGATGGCCATGTTATAAATATAAGAAATAAAAATGAACTTAAGCTTTAATGACTCATTTTCCTTTGGTCCGCCGAATTATTTTGAGCATAACAACTAACTTCTCTAAGCATTATTTTTCTATTCATAAAGTGTATGTAATGATCCATTTTGTGTTTCCTTCACAGGCTTAAAGTGAGAATAGAACATAAAAATGTTTAAATGCCATGAAAACTAAACCATGAATAAAAAGAGACTGTACTTCTTGCCCAGAGAATAAGAAAACATATGCCTGAGATGTATGCTTTCGGGACTGCCAGAAATGTTCCTTGCAACTAAATATTAAATCTGCTCAATCTACTAGTAATCACTTAATAGAAAATAAAATAATGCCATTTCGTAGAGAAACATCACATATATATATACATACATATATATCTTGCATATATATATGTATATATATATATATATATATATATATAAAACTAGGTAAGTGGTAGATGCAAAGACCTAGAATGCTACTGAAGGGCCAGAAAAGATGACACTGTACCAATTTGGAGAGCTGAGTCACATCTGCTTAGTGTGAAGAACACACTTCCAGTCTCAGAGTAATGCTTTGAGAGAACTGAAATGATAAAGAAAGCATTTGTTGTCTAAAGATGGAAGCTGTTATGGCATGTGGAAATGAGTTAAACTCCTTCATAAGTGTATGCTCATATTCAACACCAGAGAAGTCCATGGGAATATCTCCACTTCCACTTTTCTAAGGAAATCTGAAAATGAGGAGATAGAATAAGATGCTGACAAAAGCTATCCAATTCTTCCCACAACAAAAGGATGCAATTATATGTTTTTCTCCAAATAGATTTAGCTTTCTTTTATTCTACCTAATGTGATGGTCCCAGGACTTTGTGACAAATGTGATGCCTGAAGTAAGGGTAAACCTTAAGCAAGAATCTGTAACTCACCTTTTTAGACCAGAATTCCTAGGGGCCTGAAAGATTGCATTTTACCTTCATGTCCTGTGGTAAAATCATGGTGTATAGTGAATGCAGCTATATTGCTTAGTGATCACTAAAGTCTCTATGGAAACGAAATGACCCTACCCTAACATCACTCTATTCCATATGAATAGGAGTGAACCAAGAGGGAGATATTGGCTAGACTTGTATTTATTCCTGCTGGAATAAAGGTAGAAAAGTTTGAATGTAAAAGGAGAAAAGAAGACAGGTAGCTGAGAGAAAAGGAATAAATACATAGGTTATGCAGTCAGAGCAATCCAATATTAAATAGGCTTCAAAACCTTATTCCTTCCTATTATTGCTTATACTCTCTCTACAACAAAATTAGAGATAAGGGCAAAATAGTTTCTGCTGGATATTGGGGGAGCAGAGGGAGGGGGCGGAGTGGGTGGTAAGGGAGGGGGTGGGGGCAGGGGGGATAAATGAACCAAGCCTTGTATGCACATATGAATAATAAAAGAAAAAAAAATAGGCCTCAAAAGGGCTTGGAGCAAGAGATGATACTATCTCTTAGCTCCATTACACTAGATTTCTGAGAGGCTAAAACCATATGTTGCTGAGACCACTCCTGTTTGTAGCTCCTCATAAGACAAAACAGAAGTGTACAGAGCTTAGTGTTATTATTCTGGGAGATATTTTAGTCATGCAATATGACAGTGGACAGACTATCTGTGAGCATCTGAGTAGGACTCTAATAACATGCATTTTCTACTTTTATTTTTCAAGTTACAACTACATTCAGGGTGTGGCCCAACAAGCCAGCTGAGATCAGGCCTGTGGTCTGGCGCCAGCCTGGGGAAAACTTTACAGGACCCCATCTCAACCAATGTCTAGGCGTGGGTGCACATCTGTCCTGCTAGCAACACAAGGAAGTACAAACAGAGAACTAAAGTTCATGCCGGGCCTGGGCGAAACGTGAGACCCTTCGGCAAAAATAAGCAATGCAAAAAGACTGGTGCAGCAGCTCATGAGGTAGAGCACCTGTCTCAAAAAGTGCTATGCTCTGATTTTAACCCAAGGTACCAAAAGAAGGAAAAAAAAGGTCCAGATTTACCTCCATATGTCTTGTAGCTGTCATTATCAGAACTGGTAAATAATATTGGATCAAAAAAATAAGAATTAATATGACATGTGAAGTTTATTAAAAATTCACATCAGGCCTTGTGTGTTGGCGCATACCTAAAATCCCAGTTAACTGGGGAGCATAGATCAGGAGGATCATGGATCAGGAGGATCATGGTGCAAGGCCTGCCTGGGAAAAAATGTTAGCAAGGTCCTCACTAAGAAAACAAGTCAGGCATCATTGTTCAAGCCTGTAATCCCAGCTATGCTGGAGGCAGAAGTATGATGATTGTGCTTCTAGGCTGGCCCCAGGGAAAAAGCAAATGGCCCTACCTGAAAAGCAAAATTAAAGCAAAAAGAGCTGGGGGTGTGGGTCAAGTGTGAGATTGCTTGTCTAGTAATCCCAAGGCCCTGAGTTCAGCTCCAAATACTACAAAAAAAAAAAAAAAAAACCACAAGTAGGGTTAGACAAATAAGTGACCCAAATAATTTTGCATATTTTTAAAAAGAAAATTTAATATTAGTTCTTTCTGTAGAGACTGATCTAATATATATGTTCTGATATTTATAATTTAAGATTTTCATAGGGGACCTATACAAATTAATGATATGACAATGTTGAATCTTTCTCCATTATTTTCACTTAGATCATGAGCTGTCTTGATGTAAACCTCTAATTCATTAACTCAATTTTCTTCACAAATTTAGACTATAATTAACCTGATTCAATTTAAAATAGTTAAGTTCATTATATGGGGAAAGTCATTTATTTTTATGTACTTTTACACTTGAAGACTCATTTTTAAATCCTTCCTTCTCTTAAAACTATAAAAAGGTAATCTGGATAACAAACTATTATAAGTTAACTGAGACATTGCCAAATAGGGCAAGTTTGTGCCTTACCTCTTAATTACTAAGTGGGTTTTCCCCCCTTTGGTTTTTCAGTCTAGACACACTGACAGCTGTAGTACTGTTTCTAAATCCTTTATTCTTCTTAACCAATAATAGTCTGTCCTATTTGACCATATTTCTCCAGCATTTCAGGTCTGACAAGTTAGAATTGAAAATTTAAAACACAACCTGTCAGCTAAAATTATCGAATTAATATAATAAAAACACTGCTAGGTTTGATTAATTTTGACTTGAAGGAAATAGAGTTAAGAGGGAAAGAGAGAAGAAAAGCTCAAAAATGAATTTGGCTCTTGAAAGCACAATATCTCAGCCAAATTGAAAAAATCTTGCCTGACATCAAGGTCAGATCAAACTCTAAACTTGATTTCATTCAAATTGATTTGATTTGAAGCTAAAAGTTCAGCTGAGTTCCACACATTAGAGACTTTCAGGTTAATGAAATTTAGTACAACATACTGCATGAAGTATGAATGCTGAAATATCATGCATTCATTTAATAAATACATTTAAATAAGATTCCATTGAATGGAATAAATTCAAATGAGCTGAAGGCATTTCTATTAGTATTAATGCCAAGTCTGACACTGACTTCTAAAATATAAAATCTACACTGTGTCCCTGAGCCACACATTCTTAAAGCATACACATGTGTAATATATACACTTTCAACAAAAAAAATATAACACTTGAAGGAAATCAATGATCATATGACTATCAAATAACCTTAGAAGTATATGACACTTTTATAAAAAGAGACCTCCAGGTCAGAGACTAAGAACATAAGTGACTTAAGACTCATCACTATTTACCAGAGATCCAGAAGGCAAAATATTTATGACATTTTCTGATGTCCATAAGGAGGTAGACTGGAATTGTCCCTCCCTGGCAGAGCTGACTCATTCTTAGAGGATCAGGGAAGCAATTAACTAATATTAAAAACTCTAGTCTCTGCCAAAGACAAATAGCATTTGTCCAATATAGCTGGGATATTGTGACTTTGCTGGATGTTGAGGCTTTGTGGATTCTGGAAAGATATGACCCAAAATGCTTGAGCCAAGGCGGTGTTTTCTTAGTTTGTATGAAGATATAAATCAACAAGGAACATTTGGAAAATCATAGCATACACATCCCTTCCTCTAAATTATCATACAGTAACTCAGATAAAGGTAGGAGTAGGAATTAATATATGTGCCAGATAATATTTATCATTAGAGAATTTATAAAACTAAGGATCACGGTTTTTTTTTTTTCCCTTTTTCTTTTATTATTCATGGTGCATACAAGGCTTGGTTCATTTCTCCCCCCTGCCCCCACCCCCTCCCTTACCACCCACTCCACCCCCTCCCTCTCCCCCCCCAATACCCAGCAGAAACTATTTTGCCCTTATTTCTAATTTTGTTGTAGAGAGAGTATAAGCAATAACAGGAAGGGACAAGGGTTTTTGTTGGTTGAGATAAGGATAGCTATACAGGGCATTGACTCACATTGATTTCCTGTGCGTGGGTGTTACCTTCTAGGTTAATTCTTTTGGATCTAACCTTTTCTCTAGTACCTGTTCCCCTTTTCCTATTGGCCTCAGTTGCTTTTAAGGTATCTGCTTTAGTTTCTCTGTGTTAAGGGCAACAAATGCTAGCTAGTTTTTTAGGTGTCTTACCTATCCTCACCCCTCCCTTGTGTGCTCTCGCTTTTATCATGTGCTCATAGTCTAATCCCATTGTTGTGTTTGCCCTTGATCTAATGTCCACATATGAGGGAGAACATATGATTTTTGGTCTTTTGGGCCAGGCTAACCTCACTCAGAATGGTGTTCTCCAATTCCATCCATTTACCAGTGAATGATAACATTTCGTTCTTCTTCATGGCTGCATAAAATTCCATTGTGTATAGATACTACATTTTCTTGATCCATTTGTCAGTGGTGGGGCATCTTGGCTGTTTCCATAACTTGGCTATTGTGAATAGTGCCACAATAAACATGGGAGGATCACAGTTTTTAAAGGCTTGGAAATAGACTTACAAACTCAAATTACTTTATGGTTCTGAAAAGAGCAGTCTATGTAATCAGATGGTTTTGAACCCCAGTATTGTTCATTTCGCAGTTATTTGAACTTTGTGCTAATTTAGAGATATATTTTGTATAAAGCTTTAAGAATAATGACTGGTATAGAGAAAGACCATGATAAATGTTACTGTAATATTTTGTTGAATTTAAACTATAATTAGTTTGTATTAAATATTGTCTGTTCAATTATGATCCAATGCTAACTTTTCATCTATTAAAAATCATCACAATACAAGACATATTAAAATGTGAAAACTGTATCTTAGAATTAATGAAATTAATGATATCTTAGAAAAAGTATCTTAGAATTAATGAAATCAATTACAATCATAAAAATACATGAAGTAACATAAATATGAAAAATAGGACAAATAATAAATATTAGGGCCAGCAATTCATGTTTAGACAGAATCTTACATAAATGAGCTACTTATGTGGATACCTCAGCAGAAAGAAAAGCAAATTAAGATGGAATAGTGATGAATGTAGGAACTGGGAAACTATATGGTTAGAATCAATTAAAGGCATTCAAGATATGTTTGAAATTAAGAAATAATGCTCACCAGTTGCTTTCTTTAAAACTTTTTCTAAGCTTCCTTGTTCTAAAATTTTCTTTTGAGGAACCAGATAGTCATTCATAGTTTAGTATATTTTATTGCTGAAAATGAAGGAGGTTTTATTCACTGTTATTTATTTATTTACTTATTTATTATTTTAGCCACCACATTTTGCTAACTTTCATCATGTTTTATAACATTCAGCTTCTGATTCCTCAAACCATTCTCCCCTAATCCATACTTTCTGAGGACATTGTATGATATATTTATTTAAAATGCTCCCAAGGGAAGATGATAATCACTGAGTCAAAACCATTAGCAAGGTGGACATGGTATGGTACACCCTGTAATACCAAAACTCAGGAGGGTGAAATGGGAAGATTGAGAGTTTAAAGCCAGCTTTGGTGCATAGTGAGACCATGTCTCAGAACATCCAAAAATTTTTTTGGAAATTCCACTCTTTGTATTTAAAATTACAAGTCTTCAAATGGATTTGTATGACCTTTAAAATTCTTTTCCTATAAAAAATTCTGACAATATCCAATATTAGAAGTAAATAGAATTGAGACTCTGCTGTAGCCCAGGGCTTGCACATTCAGGGAAATCATGTTTTGCCTTAGGACCTTAGGGCTTACTGCTATGTGTGTCTGTCAGGTTAAAGAACAAAGGCTCTAAGTTTCTTGATTATAACAACTCCACTTTTATTAATTTATATAGAAACATTCTGGACTCTATATCAGTCTAATTGCAGTGGAACCACAGGTTTCTGTGATAACTCTTCTAAAAGGCAATGCCAGGAATAGTTGAAAATCTAGTGATGTAGCCAAACTTTTGAGGATACCCCACATTGAAGTTGATCTGTTTATTTATATGAACAGGTCTTTGATTCTTTCTTCTGTTTTAGAAAAAATCTTAGAATTTTGGGAAGTGAAAATACAAAGGTGGTTCTCTTTTCCATAGAGTATTAAACAAAACATCAATTATATAAATCAGTCATTGAACTGAAATAAGAACATCTGAGATTCCTCAACATCAATATTAAATCTGAGTCAGCCTCAAAGACTGTGTGGATATCACACTCAAGCCACTGTCCTTCCTGGACTTTTCATTGTTATGAAAGAATTCATGAAAATGTCCTTATCACTGTATTCTCCTCATTTGAAATCAAGTTTTCAGCAATCACTGCCCAGAAATAAATTAGAGTTCTCTATAATGCTATCACAAATCCTTTCAATAGATACAAAGTTTTCAAAATGCCGATTTTTAAGTTTTACACCTTCTATCCTTCCCATGACTAGTACCAGGAACTCCTAGAAAAAAGAGTAGCTAATGTATTTCATTCTAGGGGCATTGGTCTAGAATAACCTGGTGTCTTTAATCAATTACTTCAATGAAAAGAAAAAGAAAGTGAATGTCTCTACATAATTAATGTAGCTTGCAGTAATGAGTTCCTTTTTAAGTTATCAATAGTAGCCATGAGTTCAGTTGAGGGGCTAAGTGTATCCTGTCATGTTGGCTCTGTAATAACCAGTCTGTGGGTATTAAGCATCATAACCAACTTAATAACTTAATACCTGTTAAAATAGCATCATCATCATCACCACAATCTCTATTTTCCAGAAGAAGAAAATGAAGCATAGGGAAGTTGACTAGTCTAGAGTCACATAGTTGCTGATATGCAAAGACAGGCATTGAAGACAAAGCTTGGACCCTAAACCACAGTACAATGCTAACCCACAGCAACCATTCATCTGCACTTCTTTTAATAAAAGAATGATGATCAAAGGGTTATAACTACCTCATCATTTTATCTGGCTACAAAAACTATTTAAATTGCAAAATAATTAATATAAATAAATAAATGTTTAGCATAATATCCTTATCAATGGTACATGAGAGGATGTGCCCAGTAATTGGTTTCTGTGACTTCTAAGTCTAACACCCCTCGAATCTTAATTTATAGATTTATAAACTTTAACCTGTCCTTTTAAAGATAGCTCTTCAAATTGAGCCATACACGTTCTTTTTCTTTTCATTAAAGTAATTGATTAAAGACACAAAACTAAAATGTTTTTGGGTCATTTGGGCAGGAAAAGCAAGTAAAAGTGAGTCTGCCACTGGAACAACAATGGCTACCTGACCTGCTGTGGTTGACTTCAGACCACAAGTCCACAGCTTTAGTACTGGTGGCTGGATTTACATTTATATGCTTTTATATTATAAAGATATTTTTCTCCATTGATCCAGTTCAAAAATTGGCTGGGAAGATCCCCAAATTAAGAGTACCATATTCAAGTAATTCATTAGTAATTAAACTCTGGAAATTTATCGAGTTTTACTTGAAAATTTTGCTCTGGTATCTTAACAGCTTACTGACCAGTTCCAAGAAAATATTTCTGCTCCAAAAGAGCAGTATTGATTTTACTATATACCCTTTTAAGACTTCATTTTTGTTATTTTATGTTGAATTTAAATTTTAACTAGGTTTATAAAATGTAATCTAATTTAATAGTTTATAGACAATACATTAAGGTAATTTGCTTCCTTTAAGTTGCATATCTTTTTCACTTATTTCAAAATGCTGAATCACTTAGCTGAATATTTTACTAAGTTTCCAGTAAAATCCCCAGTATATTTCAGTAGTTTATTTTCTGAATTGTTATAAAATGATTTATAATTTTTTTATTTATTCATATGTTCATACATTGTTTGTGACATTTTCCCCCCTGTCTCCCTGCCTCCTAGCTCTCCCCCTCACTTCCAGTCAGAACCTGTTCTGCCCTCTTCTCCAATTTTGTTGAAGAGAAGACATAAGCAATAATGAGAAAGATGTAGCTTTTTTTCTAGTTTAAGATAAGGATAGCTATACAGAGAGATTCCTAGCATTGCTTCCATGCACATGTGTATTACAACCCAAATTGATTCATCTCTACCAGACCTCTTCACTACTTCCCAGTTACCTTCCCATATTGACCTCTGTTGTTTTAAAGTTTCTGTATTTGCTCCTCTGCAGTGGGCACATCAAACACGTTCAAGTTTTGCATTTCCTACCTTAGTGTGTGACCCATGTCTAATAATATTACTGCATTTTATTTTAGATCTAAAGTCCACATATGAGGGAGAACATACTATTTTTGGCTTTATGAGCCTGGCTAACTTTGCTTAAGACGATGTTCTCCAGTTCTATCAATTTACTTGCAAATAGTAAGATTTCATTCTTCTTCATAGCTGAATAAAATTCCATTGTGTATAAATATCACATTTTCTTAATCCATTTGTCAGTAGTGGGGCATCTTGGCTGTTTCCATAACTTGGCTATTGTGAATAGTGCTGCAATAAACATGGATGTGCAGGTGCCTATGGAGTAACCTGAATAGCATTCCTTTGGGTATATACCCAGGCGTGGGATTGCTGGATCGTATGGCGCATCTATATATAGTTTCATAAGAACCCTCCAGAGTGGTTTTGTAGAGTGTTTTTCCAGAGTGGCTTTCCAGAGTGGTTGTACTATCTTGTATTCCCACCAGCAGTGTATGAGCATTCCTTTTTCCCCACATCCTCACCAACATTTATTGTTGGTGGTGTTTTTGATGACAGTTATTCTAACAGGGGTGAGGTAGAATCTTATTGTGATTTTGATTTGCATTTCCTTTATGGCCAGACATGGTGAGCATTTTTTTATGTGTGTTTTAGGCATTTGAATTTCTTCTTTTGAAACAATTCTGCTTAGTTCAGTTTCCCATTTCTTTATTGGTTCTTTGATTTGGGGCGGGCGTTAGTTTCTTGAGCTCCCTTTATATTCTGTTATCAGTCCTTTGTCTGATGTATAACTAGCAAATATTTTCTCCCACTCTGTGGGTGGTCTCTTCAGTTTAGAGACCATTTCTTTTGTTGTGCAGAAGCTTTTTAATTTCATGTAGTCCCATTTCTCCATCCTTTCTCTTAGTTGCTCAGTTGCTGTGCTTCTGTTGACAAAATCTTTGCCTATACCTATTGCTTCCAGAGTTTTCCCTGTTCTTTTCTGTACTAGCTTCAGAGTTTCAGGTCTGATATTAAGGTCCTTGATCCATTTTGAGTTGATACTAGTATAGGGTGATAAAAATGGATCTAGTTTCAGATTTTTTGCAGACGGATAACTACTTTTCCCAACATTTATTGAAGAGGCTGTATTTTCTCCATCATATATTTTTAGTTCCTTTGTCACAAATAAGGTGGGCATAGTTGTGTGGATTCATATCCGGGTCCTCTATTCTGTTCCACTGGTCTTCATATCTGCATTTGTGCCAGTACCATGCTGTTTTTATTGCTATTTCTTTTTAATATAATTTGAAGTTGGATATTGTGATACCTCCAGCATTAATCTTTTTGCTGAGTATTGCCTTGGCTACTCGTGGTCTCTTGTGTTTCCAAATGAACTTTAGGGTAGATTTTTCAATCTCTGTGATAAATGTAATTGGAATTTTGGTGGGAATTGCATTAAACGTGTAGATTGCTTCTGCTAAGTATAGCAATTTTTACTATGTTGATTCTACCAATCCATGAGCACGGAGATCTTTCCACCTTCTGTAGTCTTCCTCAATCTCTTTCTTCAATGGTTTGTAGTTCTTCCTGTAGAGGTCATTCACATCCTTTGTTAAGTTTACTCCTAGGTATTGATTTTTTTTTTTTTGAGGCTATTGTAAGTAAAATTGTTTCCATATATTCATTCTCAATTTGTTCGTTGTTGGTGTATAGAAAGCTAATGACTTTTGTAAGTTGATTTTGTATACTCCTACCATGTTTTTGGGTACAGTTTTTGGGTCTTTAAGATATAGGATCATGTTGTCTGCAAATAGGGGTATTTTGACAGTTTCATTACTTATTTGTATTCCTTTTATTTCTTCTTCTTGCCTAATTATTCTGGCTAGGAATTCAAGTAATATGTTGAATAGGAGTGGGGATAGTGGGCACCCTTGTTTCATTCCTGATTTTAGGGGAAATGGTTTCAGTTTTTCTCCAGTAAGTTTGATATTGGCTATAGATTTGTCATATATAGATTTTACAATGTTGAGGTACATTCCTTCTATTCCTAGTTTTCATAGAGCATTTATCATGAAGTGGTGTTTGATCTTGTCAAAGGCTTTTTCTACATCTATTGAGATGATCAAGTGTTTTTTGTCTTTGCTTCTATTAATATGCTATATTACATTTATAGATTTGAGTATATTGAACCACCCTTGCATCCCTGGGAAGAAGCCAACTTGGTTGTGGTGAATGATCTTTTTGATGTGTTGTTGGATTTGGTTTGCCATTATATTGTTGAGGATTTTTGCATTGATGTTTCTCAAGGAGATTGGCCTATAGTTCTCCTTTTTGGAGGTGTCTTTGTCTGGTTTTGGGATAAGTATAATGCTGGCTTCATAAAAGGAGTTAGGCACTGTTCCGTCCCTTTCTATTTCATGGAAAAGTTTAAGGAGAGTTGGTATTAGTTTTTCTTTAAAGGTCTGATAAATTCAGCTGAGAATCCATGAGGTCTTTGAACTTTCTTTTTTGGGAGACTCTATTGCTGCTTCAATTTCATTTTGTGTTATAGATCTATTCAACTGATTAATATCCTCTTGGTTCAAATTTGGGTGTTCATAAGTATCTAGAAATTTGTCCATTACTTAAAGATTTTCAAATTTATTGGAATATAGGTTCTGAAAGTAGTCTCTGATGATTTCCTGGATTTCTGTGGTGTTTGTTGTTATCTCCCCTTTTGCATTTCTGATTTTATGAATTTCAGTTTTTTCTCTCCTCATTTTAGTCATGTTTGCCAGGAGTCTGTCAATCTTGTTTGTTTTTTCAAAGAACCAGCTTTTTGTTTCATTGATTCTTTGTATGGTTTATTTTGTTTCTATTTCATTAATTTCACCCCTTATTTTTTCTCCTCTTCTGTTTTAGGTTTTGCTTGTTCTTGTTTTTCTGGGAGTTTGAGATGTAGTATTAGGTCATTGATTTGAGATCTTTCTGTCCTTTTAATATATGCACTCATGGGTATAAACTTTCTTCTTAGGACTGCCTTTTCTGTGTTCCATAGGTTCTGGTAAGTTGTGTTTTCATTTTCATTAACTTTCAGGAAACTTTTAATTTCCTCTTTTATTTCATCAATGACCCATTGATCATTGAGTAATGTGTTGTTCAGCTTCCAATTGTTTTCATGTTTTCTACTGTTGTTTTTGTTGTTGAGTTCTAGTTTTAATGCAATGTGATCAGATAGAATGGATGGGACTATTTCCATTTTCTTATATTTGCTGAGGCTTGCTTTGTGCCCAAAGATATGATCAATTTTGGAGAAAGTTCCATAGGCTGCTGAGAAGAATGTATATTGTGTGGAAGTTGGATGAAATATTCTGTAGACATCACTAAGTCCATTTGATCTATGGTGTGATTTAGTTCTAGAATTTCTTGGTTGATTTTTTTGTTTAAATGACCTATCTACTGGTGATAACGTGGTATTAATGTCTCCCACTAACACTGGGTTGGATTCTATATATGCTTTTAAGTCCTTCAGCGTTTGTTTGATGAAATTGGGTGCGCTGACATTGGTTGCATATAGGTTGATATTTGTTATTTCCTTTCAGTGTATTTCCCCTTTTATTAGTTTGGAGTGTCCTTATTTACCACATTTAATCAATGTAAGTTTGAAGTCTACTTTGTCTGAGATAAGTATTGCTGCTCCTGCCTATTTTTGGGGACCATTGTCTTGGTAAATCTTCTTCCAGCCTTTCACCCTAAGCTAAGCCAGTGCTTGGCTCTGTTGATGAGATGGGTCTTCTGTAAACAACAGATTGTTGGATCTTCTTTTTTAATCCAGTTTGCCAAACAGAGTCTTTTGATGGGGGAATTAAGTCCATAAACATTCAGTGTTAATATTGATAAGTATGTGGTGATTTCTGTCATTTAGTTATTTTATTGTTTGAGGATTTGAATGTGTGCAGATGAATTAATGTTACTCTCTGATTCCTTGTCTTTTCTTCTCCTGTGGTTTGGTGTTGCCTGTTCTCTCATGGTTTTGTTTGCTTTCATTTTCTGTGTGAAGAATCTTTGTAGTGGTGGCTTGGTGGTCATGTATTGTTTTAGTTTCTGTTTATCGTGGAAGACTTTTACTGCTCCATCTATTTTGAATGACAGTTTTGCTGGATAGAGTATCCTAGAGTAGAAGTTGTTTTCATTTAGTGCATGGAATATCTCACTCCATGCCATTCTTGCTTTTAAGGTTTCGTTGATGGTTTACCTTTGTATGTTATTTGTTTTTTCTCTGTTACAACTTTCAATATTTTTTTCTCTATTCTCTGTGCTTGTTGTTTTAATGATAATATGTCATGGGGTTGTTCTATTTTGGTCAAGTCTGTTTGGTATCCTGGAGGCTTCCTGTACCTGAATGGGCATAGCTTTCTCTAGGCTTGGGAAATTTTCTGTTATTATTTTGTTAAATATATTACAAATCCCTTTTGCTTGTACCTCTTCTCCTTCTTATTGCCCATGTTTCTTAGGTTTGGTCTTTTGATGAGTTGGTGAGTTCTTGCATATTCCTTTTGCAGGTCTTGAGTTGTTGGACTAATAGTTCTTCAGTTTTTCCTTTAATTTCCATTTCATCTTCAAGTTCTGAGATTCTGTCTTTTGCTTGTTCTAGTTTGCTGGAGTGGCCTTCCATTGTGTTTTGTATTTCTGTTTCATTCTTTTTACTGAGGTTTTCCATATCATGGGTCACTTCCTCTTTAATATTGTCTATTTTCATCTTTAATTCATTTATCTTTATTTATAGAGAACAGTGTTCTCTGTTTTACTTTGGTATTTATTTAGGACTCCTGTGAGTTCATTTATTTGTTTCTGTGTCTTCTCATATTCTCTATTTTTGGTGTCTTCAAATTTCTTGAGTACCTCTTGTATGTTTTGGCTAACCATGTCTAGTAACATCTCCATGAAATTCTCAGTGATAACTTGCAGAATTTCTTCTTTGAGGGTTTTCTTGTGAGCATTGTTGGGTTCTTTGCCATTGTTGATCTTTGTTTTGTTATAGTCCAGAACTGGGTATCTGTTTTCTTCATTTTCCTCTGAATCTTGTATTAAATTATTTTGGGAGCGGAGGCAAATGGTTTCCATCCCTTTTTCCTCTTCCCATCACTCCACTTGGTTGTGTGCAACTATGTTTTTGATAGGTTAGTTGGTGGCTTCAATCACCTGTTTTCTTTCCTTTGGTTTAATTTTGTTTTGTGGCTGTATTGGGTTTATAGCTAAGTGTGTGTGTGCGTTATTTCTGTCCCTGGTCTGGATGTAATTTAGTATTTGTTAATTCACAACAGTAAAACTAACAACAACAACAAAAAAAACCCAAAGAAATCAATGTGGAGAGATGAACAAACAGGAAACAGAACAAACAAACAAACAAATAAAAAATTCCAGGTTCAGGAACAATAGAATTTCAGTCTTAGTTTGAGTCCTGGTGTTACTCCTCCAGCATCTAATCCTGGTGTTGGTATTTAAGCTGATGCTCTGTCATAGTCTCACCAGCTGGTTGGGTAGTGTTTGATTGTTTGTTTTTCCTTTGGTCTCTCAGAGGCAGATGCCTGGTCAGCTCATCCCTCAGTGGGTGTGGCAGTTTAAATTTGTATGTTGTCCTCAGGTTCTGGAATCAGCTCTGTAGCCCACCTGCTGTCCTTCTTTGGAGTTGGGTTTTCACTGTGCTTGATTACTGAGGGCTTGTTTTTTTGCCTCGCCCTCTTTCTCTGAAAGAGAAAGGGCAAGGTCAGTGACCATCAGCCAGCCCCCTGCTGTCAGTGTGCTGTGGTGGTTTGCTGATTATTTTTCAGTTTTGCAGTGTTGTTTGACTTCATTTTGCTCACTGGCTCAGGGGAGATGAGTTTGTGGACTGCTACCTGCCCTATTTCAGGCAGCGGGTTGTCACCCGCTTGGTTTTGGCCCTTATGCCTTTCCAAACTTTGTTTACTGAAAGTTCGCATGGAGATCAGCTCCTTGCTTCTTCCCCCTTCTCCAGTGTGCTTTCAGCATCTCCATTCCTCTGCTATGTGTTAGTTTTCAGTTCCTTGTGTATTGCTCAGTTTTTTGAGAGGGGGAGTCAGTCTGCTCAGGGGACTATGCTGGTTTATCCTAGGTGTGGCTTGGGAAAACCGCATGATTCTTGGTGCTCACCTGTTGGTCTGCTGAATGTCTCCTAAGCAGGTTTGGAGCCCATGTCTGACAGTGTGGCAGCCCTCCTTTTTTCTCAGTGTAATGTGAAATGGAGAACCTTTCAGCAGGCTAGGGGTTAAGGATGTCAAAGTTTTGATTCTCCTTGTTGCTTTATTTCTGCCAAGTGTGGATCCAGTGTTTCAGTGAGGTTTTCGAGTCTTGGAGCTCATGTTGTCTGCTTCTGTGCCCTAGTCACCATCTCAGATCTTCTCTAAGTGAAATTCTGTTTCCATATAGTCTCAATTTGTTCATCTCGGTGTATAGAAAAGATAATGGTTTTGTAAGTTGATTTTGTATCCTGCCACCTTGCTAAAGACACTTTTGGTACCTAGGATTTTTTGGGTAGAGTGTTTTGGGTCTTTGAGGTATAGGATCACATCATTTGCAAATAAGGATATTTTGACAGTTTCTTTACCTATTTGTATTCCTTTTATTTCTTCTTCTTGCCTTATTGCTCTGGCTAGGGATTCCAGGACTATGTTGAATAGGGGTGGGATTAGTGAGCACCCTTGTCTCAATCCTGATATAAAATAATTTATAATTTTATATACTCACAGACACACATACACTTATACTTAGTATTTCTCTAGGTGAAACTATCAATATGCATTCAAATTATAAGGATATGTTATGAAAATATACTGCTTATTAATTTTTAAGAGATGAACAAATTAAAAAGTAGTTATACCCAGGACAGAGATTGACTTTCTCATTCATCTTTATTGAAACTTATATCAAGATCTATGCATATCATTGGAAGTTATTAAGAAGTAAATATAATCTTTGAAACTCTAGACCTCAGCCAACTCCAGAGTGATCATAAGTCATTGTCAACTCTCATTTTCCTGTTTTACTCATGATGAATCAGATTCCTATTTTTGCTGTAACTACTTTTTTGACAGTAATATAGTTAAGTGAATGAATTAATAATGTAAATATTTATAATGGAGATGCACTCATTTTAAAGGAATCTCTTCCCTGCACTTTTAAGTGAAGTCAGCAGAGATTTGGAAGAGACCACACAGATGTGGGCACCATCAGTACTCAGAGAAGGCAAGCAAGTGCAGAACAGTCCTGCCATCAAATTCACATTGTGCACTCACTCCCAGGTACCTCCTTTAAAGACAGCATCTGTTCAGTTAGGAAATACACAGTCTATCTGACGTAAGCATATTTTAATTTTACTAAAAACCCTGAATGTGAGATACACCTATTTGACAATATTTTTAGTTCAATTTACACTATTGTGAATTGTAGACTAAATGCTGTCCAACAGATCTCTGGAACTTTCTCATTTTTTACATGAAGCTTTTATAGTCATTGAATAACAGCCCCCCATTGCTTCTTTGCTTTGTCTCCATAACCACTGTTCTCTGTTTATATGAGTTTGACTATTTTAGATACTTCATACAAATGGACTAATACCGAAGTTGTCCTTTCATAGCTGGCTTATTTCATTTGATATAATGTCTTCAAAGTTCATCCATGTTCATCCCTCCATTTTAAGGTGGAATAATTTGCCTTTGAATGTACATAGCACATTTTGCCTTTTCATTCATCCATAGATGAATACTTGGCTTGCTTCTACATTGTAGCTATTTGTGAATAACATTTCTATGGATCTGGACATGCAAATATCTCTTCAAGACTTTGCTTTTAATTCTTCTGAGTACAAATCTAGAAGTTAAATTGCTGAATGACAAGGTAATTCTATTTTTTTAATTGTGAAGAACTACTGTATCTATTTTCCACAACAATACAGTGTTCTAATTTGGTTATATATTTTCTAACACTTATTATTTTATATTTTGGTGCTAGTGATACTAATGGTTGTGTGTCATTATCTCCCTGGAGTTTTGATTTCCTCTTGCAAAGAGTTTCTCCCATTCTGTGGGTTGCATTTGCACTCTGTTGACATTGTTTTCTTTCTTTCTTTCTTTCTTTCTTTCTTTCTTCTTCTTGTTTTTTAAGTACCAAGGTTTGAATTCTGGGCCTTGCACTTGCTAGGCAGGCATTATGTTACTTATAACATGTCTCCAGTCTATTGCTTTTTGTTTTAGCTTTTTCTTTTTAGATAAGGTCTTGCATTTTTGTCCAGGATTGGCCTAAACTGTGATAATTCTGCCTATTCCTCACATGAAGGTGGTATCATAGATCTGTATTACCATACCTGTCTTATTTGTTGGGATGGGGTCACACTAACATTTTTGTGCAGGCTTACCTCAAACCATGATCCTCCCTATCTCTGCCTCCCAAATAACTGGGATTATGGTAATAAGTCACCATACAAAGCACTGACATTTTCTTTTGATATATGAATTTTAAATTTTTCATGAAATCAATTTGTGTATTGTTTTTGTTGCCTGTTCATAACCAGGAAATCACCATCAAATTCAATGTCAGGAAGCTTTGGTCATTTGCATGTGGACATCTGTCTTTTTCTTTTCTACTTTTTCTTAATGTTATATTTTTCTCACAGAATGGTTTAAGCACCCTTGCAACAAAAATCAGGTTTATGTCTGGGGTTTCTATTCTGGTCTATTGATTCATTTCAGCACCAAAATATATTTTGATTGTTGTTGCTTTGAAATATATTTTGAAATTGGGAAGCATGTCCTTACAAATGTGTTCTTTTTCAAGATTACCTCACTATTTTGAGTCCTTTGCTACTTCAAATGGCTTTAGGTTAGATTTTTTCTATTTCTGCAAAGGAACATCACTGAGATTTTGATAGGGATTACATTGAATCTTATGACTGTGGTCATATTAAGGTCCTTGAACCTTGTGTGCATTTCTTTTTATTTATGTTTTCTTTAATTTCTTACAGAAATGATTTGCAATTTTTATTGAAATTGTACATATTTAGCTGATTCCTAAGTATTATATTCTTTTTGACATTTATTGTAAGTGGAAGTGTTTTATAACTTCTTCTACAGATTTTTCATAGTTTATGTAAGGAAATGTAACTAATTTTGTGTCAATTTTATATCCAGCTACTTTGCTGAATTCATTGAACAGTCCTACAAAGTTTTGGTGGAATCTTCACTGCTTTCTACATATCTTATCATATCCTTTGTGAATAGATAGGATTTTATTTCTCTGTTTACATTTTGGGATCTTCTTTTTTTCTTCTTTTTTTCCTAAGTGCTCTGTTTAGAACTTGTAGTTCTGTTAAGTAATAGTGGTAACAAACAGGCACCTTGTTTCCTGAGCTTAAAGAAAAAACTTTCAGTTTTTCACCATTGAGCTTTATATTTTCTGTGAGTGTTTTGTATATAACTTTTGGTGAGTTGATGTAGTTCCTTTTATTTTTAGCTTGTTACTTTCACCATGATAAGTTGTTGAATTTTATTAAGTGATTTTTCTCTTTCATTTGAAAATATCATGCTGTTTTTCTTTCTGTTATTTTTTTCCTTTTTCTGTAGGAAAATTGATTATTTTTCATATATTTTAATTTCCTTGCATTCCAGAATAAATCATATTTGATCATATTGTATAATCCTTTTAATATATTGCAGAATTAGGTTTCCAAGTATTTTGGTGAAAATTTTTGTATCAATATTTCATAATACACATCCATGTGCAATGTCCTAATAGTCTGGCTTTGTTATCAGGATAAAATTGGTCTCTTTAGTTTCTTGGTAAAGTTGAGAAAGATTGGTATTGGTTCTTTAAATGTTTGGTAAAATATACCAGTGAAGACTTCAAGTCAAGGCCTTTACTATATTGGGAGATTTTTCTTTTTATTATTGAACCAATCTCCTTCCTAGCTACAGATCTGCTCAGATTATCTACTCTATTTTGTGATTTAGTCTTGAGATGTTGTTTGTATCTAGGAATTTGTTTTTCTAATTTGTTGGTGTCCAAATTCTCACGACTGTCTTCTAATAACTCTATACTGATTCTATAGGATCAGTTAGTGATATTTCTGAGTTCACTGATGAGAGTTTCCTGTCTTTTTATCTTAGTCCATCTAGCTACAGGTTAGTTAAGTTATGATAACCTTTTCATACACTTAACTTTAGTTTTCAGTGATTTTCTTTTTTGTTTTTCTATGCTAATCTTAAAATTTTCTTCCCTCTGGTAACTTTGAATCTAAGTTGCTCTTTTTCTAGTTTCTTAAGGTGTAAAGTTGTACCACTGATTTAAGATTTTTTTTAGTTTTTGTATATATAACTTTTTCTGTTAATAATATTCTCAATTTAGTGCTATGATTGCTCTTGTATGTTGTGATTTTGAATATGTTCTTGTCTAAGGTTTTTTCTAATACTTCATAGTTTTCTGCTTTGATCCATTGTTTGCTTGAGAATGTGGTGTTTTATTTCCACAAATCTGTGAATTTTCTAGTCTTACTTATTTCATTAATTCTAAGTTCAAACTGTTGTGGTAAAAGAAAATGCTGCATATGATATGCATCTTTAAAGAAGCATATTCTTCTTTAAGAAGCAATAGGTTCTTCCCCTCCCCTGGGGATTGGAAGGAGGGGAAGGGGTGCAGGTAATGGTGGCAGTGCTGCATTACCTTGGTGGTGCCTGCAGACATGCCCATGGGATCTTCTCCGGGTAATGCAGGCCAGTGTTGAGCAGGCCCTGGATGCTGGGCAGGGGTGGCTGTAGCACCAGCACCAGGTCATTTAATGTAGTCATCGTTGGTGGCAGAACTGTGGGACTTGCCTGTGCCAGAGAACTCATCTGGTAGCATCTTGCAATTTCAATTGTTGTTTGGAAAAAGGAAAAAGATTTAGCTGTTTACCAGACTGAACATAACAGTGGTGTCATACATAGTGGAATTTATTGTAAACCAGTGTCTCTGAAAGGTAAATTATGTGTACAAGGGGCAGCCCTCACCTACTAATATTGTAACCAAAAGGGAATTCCCTACAAACAATGTGGCAAGCTAATAGTAGCTGTTGAACAGCAAGAAATCCCCAGACTTAAGGCCCTATATGAAAGAGGCCTGAAAAATGGTGTTCCAGACTTGAGGCTGATCCAGCAGGAGGATATAAGAAAGAAGGAGCCATATTGCAGGTGTCTGATGGCCACTGAATGTCCATATACTTGCATTGTGGACTATCAGCAGGTAGCGTTGTCATTTGCCTAGGATTTCCAAGAAGAAGTTGGCTCTGTTTTGACAGATTTTGAAGTAAAAGATATTAAAATGGCTGAAGAAAGTAAAAATGGGATGAAGAATCCAATTGTTATAAAGAATACAATGGGAGAGGAAATTCAATGTCAGTGTGTTGTGACATGTGCAGGACTCTACTCAGACCATATTTCAGAGTTGAGTGGCTGTAATTCGGATCCTCACATTATACCATTCTGGGGAGATTACCTGCTTTTGAAACCAGAAAAATGCTACCCTGTAAAAGGAAATATTTATTCAGTCCCAGATAGCCAGTTTCCTTTCCTTAGGAGTTCACTTCATGCCAAGGATGGATGACAGTACTTGGCCAGGGCCTAATGCAGTACTTGCCTTTAAACAGGAAGTTACAGATCTTTTGACTTCAATGTCAGAGATGTTATGGGTATAATTTTCAATAGTAATTTTTTTAAACTGGTGTTTCAGAATTTCTTCTATGGAGTTAAAAAAATGTATAAAGCCTGTTGTCTTAGTGCAACACTGAAACACCTTCAAAGGTTTATTCCTGAAATTACTGTCGTTGATATACCTAGAGGTCCAGCTGGAGTCAGAGCACAAGCTGTAGATAAAGGTGGAAATCTAGTGGATGATTTCGTATCTGATGGAGGAGTTGGGGATGCTGGAAATCTCATTCGTCATGTGAGAAATGCAACTTCCCCTGCTGAGACTTCTTCCCTTGCAATTTCTAAAATGATTGTAGATGAAATGCAGCAAAGATTTTAATTGTAAATAATGAATGAAGCTAGGTATGCGTTATAATCTCCACATTAGCAACAAGAATGTACTAATTGCATTCTCTAATTATAACTTGAGAAAATGGTTCTAAACAATTACTTTGAGACAAAAAAACCCACTGAATTATTGATATGATGCAACATAGAAATAATTTTTTTAAATTAAATGAATACTTTGTGGAAAATAAATAAATAAATTTAGATTGATAAATATATATTTATCTGTTGAGTCTTCAATTGCAGCTTAACATACAATGTATTCTAGAAAATGTCTTGTATATTGTGTACTTGTTATAAATTTATAGCTACTTTTGCTAAGTGTCTAGTAGATCTAGCATCTTAGAAAGTATTTTTGTTTCCAAAAATACTTCAATTCTGCCTAGGTCATTTTTGTTGTTTTATCCATTATTAAGAATTAGATATTAAAATATTCAACAATTATTATTGTGGTGCTGTCTATTTTTCACTTTCATTCTGCTAGTTTTTGCTTCAAAAATATTGATGGTCTATAATTATGCTTGTAAATACTTACAATTGTCATTTCTTTTTTCTGGATTGTGTCACTTTTGAAAATATAATGTTATTTGTTTCTTTTAAACCTTTTTTGAGTTAGTTTATTATGTCTGATATTAGTATAAATACCCTGCACTTTCTTTATTGTACTTTGAGCAAAATATCTTTTTTTATACTCTTTCACATTCAATATAAAAGGATCCTTTTATAACTTAGGCTATAAAGTGAGTCTCTTGTGGACAGTTTGTACATGGATTGTTTTCATATTGTATCACTCTCTGTCTTTTGTTGAATAATTTAAACCACTAACATTTAAAGTGATTTCTGACAGCAAGGGTTTTGATCTGTGCATTTGCTCTTTGTTTTCCAGTTTTTATCCCTCATTTCCTGTATTTCTCTCTTCTATGAGTTTAGTTGATTTAAGTTATCTAATTCTTTGGTGTCCAATTCCTCATTTCATTGTGAAATATATAAATCATTTCTCATTTCCTTTGTGTTTATTTTATACTTCTTTTCTTTGTAGTTATCACAGGGATTACACAACCTGTCCCTATAATATAAAATTTTATAATATTTTAATTTATAACAATTTAATTAGAATCTATACAATTCACTTCAGTAACATTAAACAACTCTGCTCCTTCACATCTCCATTCTCACTCCTTTCAGTTTCTGATGTTGGAAAGCCTTATAGATTATCTGTCTAAAACATAAACTAATAATACTTTTATCTGCATTTGTCTCTTAATACAAAACAAAATGAGGACTTCTCATCAAAATTTAGAATAATACCAGCTCTTATATGAGTAACTTTAATGTATTATTCTCTTAAATTGTGTATAAAAGAGAAAGTGGAATTATAAACATTTTAAGGCATTATAATAACAGTCTTTATAATTTTCCATGTGTTTAGTTATATTGATTCTAGTGGTAAAGATCTCCTCAACTTTTGTCTGTCTGAGAACATCTTAATTTCTCCTTTACTTTTGAAAGACTGTAGGATAATTTTGGCAGATATGTGATTCCTTGGTTGGCAGTTTTAATTTTTCTCCTCTTTGAGCAATTTGTTCCACTGTCTTCTGTCCTTCAAAGTTTCTGATTCAATAATAATTTTATTTTTATTTATTTAATTTTTATTATATTATTGTTACTATATTATGATTTTATTAAGAATTCATTATGTGTAACAAGTTGCTCTCCCTTCCTGTTTCTAAAATTCTCTACTTTCCTTTATATTTAGAAAGTTTAATTATAATATGTCTTGATGTTGGTCTTTTTAATTCTTCCTACTTAGAATTCACTGAGATTCTTACATTTATATATTCATGTCTTTCATCAAGTGTGGAAGTTTATAGCCATTATTTCTTCAAATACTGTCCTCCTTTCTCTTTCTCTTATCCTTCTTAGAATGCCAAAATGCATGTGTTGGTCTACTAGATGGTATCCCACAGGCATCTTAGACTCTTCTTACTTCCCTTTAATCTTTTCCTTTTCTTTTTCCCAAATGTCATTATTGCTATTGTGCTATATCCATGTTTGCTCAGCCTTTTTTCTGCCTGTTCAAATATGTCTTTGAATTCCTCTGAGGGAGTTTTTTATTTCACTTAGCATACTTTTAAGATCTTGAATCTACTTTTGGTTACTTTGTAGGTTTTCTGTCTCTTTATTGATGCTTACATTTTGTTCATACATTTTTTTTTCTTAACTCCATGTCTTCCTTTAGTTCTTTATCTTTAGTAGGGCAGATTTTTGTTTGTTTCTTTGCTTATTTTTGTTTTGTTTTGCTTTTCCTTTCTAAATTTTTCATTATTGGGGATAAACTCAGGACTTTCTACTTATAATATGGTTGTTTTAAAATTTTTGTCTAATAGATCTGTCATCAGGTCCTTTTCAGTTTTTGTTGCTTTATTTTTTCCCCTTTGAATGGGCTATACTTTCTTCTTTCTTTTTAAATCTTATGATTTTTATTTTTGTTCACAGCTAGACATTTGAATCTAATGTAGTGATAAGTCTGGAAATCAGATTAACCTCCCCAGGGTTTATTGTGTCTTTGATATAATTTTTGTTTATTTTGTAGTACTGCAGGCTGTCTTAATGCCAAGAAGTATTCTGAGATGTAAAGTTAAGTGCTTCTCAGGTCATTTTAAAGAATCAACTTTTATCTATGTATTCATGGTCACTTTCTAATTTTTCATGTATAAAAAAGTTTTCATACATAAAAAGGTGGTTTTTTTAATATCCCAGACTTATTTTGTCTCCCAAATAGAGAAAAATGAAAGATGATGAGGGTTAGGGAGAAGATGTTGTTCCTGTAAGTCCTCTGTAAGTCACTTATGCCAGAGTGGCAAGGGTTTGAAGCAGTGGAGGGGAAGTGCAATAGAAGTGCCTGCTGCCTCTTTTCTCCACTGTTTAAATTGATGAATGATTTAAGAAAATGTAGTATTTATACATATGGAATTTTATTTAGCCACAAAGAAGAATGAAATTTTGTCATTCACAAGTGAATGGATGGAACTGGAGAATATCATCTTAAGTGAAGTTAGCCAGGCTCAGAAGGTCAAAAATCACACTTGTAGATTCTCCCTCATATGTGGATTATAGACCTAAAACAAATGCAGTAATATTATTGGACATGGGTCACACACTAAGAGAAGAACACACATGGGAGGAATAGGGAAAAGGAAGCAAACCTAAAACTTGAATGTGGTTGATGTGCTTACTGTAGAGGAGTGAATATAGTAATCATAAACTGGCAGAGGCTACTAAAGGAAGAGGACTAGGAAGTAGTGAAGAGGTCTGGTAGACATGAACCAATGTAGGTTGTAATATACAATATGTTCATGGAAGCAATACTAGGAATCTTTCTGTATAGTTATCTTTATCTCAAACTAGCAAAAATGCTTTGTCTTCCTTCTTACCTCTTATGTTTTCTTTTCAACAAAATCAGAGAACAAGAGGACCGAACAGGTTCTACCTAGAAGTGAGGGGTTTCGGTGAGGTGGTCCAAACAATGTATATACATGTAAGTAAATGCAAAAATAATAACATGTAAAAATAAATAAATAAATAAAAATAGAAGTAGGGTTCAGTAGGGTACCAGTGGTTCATGCTTATACTCCTAGATACTTGAGAGGCAGAGATCAGGAAGAGCACAGTTTGAGGCCAGCTCAGGTAAATAGGTAGCAAGACCTATCTCAGAATACTCAACACAAAAAAGAACTGGTGGAGTGGCTCAAGTAGTAGAATGCCTGCCTAGCAAGCATGAAGCCCTGAGTTCAAACCCCAATACAGCAAAAAAAAAAAAAAATAGGGCTCACAGATCCTCAAAATAGTTGTAGTGGGAGTACCCTTTTTGGCCACTCTGGCTCCCACAAGTTGTATGCAGACTGCTTCATGTAAGCTTGTACAGCTGCTGGTCATGGCAGAGAAGGAAGTACAGTTCATGTGCTAAGTGCTGAAATTGGCTAAAATTAACTGACATTTTTTCTTCCAAGCCTTCTCTTGACAGTTGTGAACCTTCAATAGATTACACATTTCCAAAATAGTTGCATTAGACAGATTCTGTCAGTGCAATTTTTATCTAAGCAGTGAGACAGACTCCTGGTGCTTCCTACTCTTCCATCCTCTCTGAATTTTTATTACCATGGTAATTTTTTGTACTAAATTATTATCTCCTCAATTCTATACATGCTACTATGTCATTTACATATGATGACTATTTGATAATTAAAAAAATATGGTTTTCTCAACAAAATAATTGATCTGTCATTCTGCAGGCTGTGATATGTCATGTAATTTTCCAAAAAAATTAAATAATGTTCACTTCTACTACCTATCTCTCTCCAGCAGAATTAGGAAATGGTTCAACCTTAATGGTAGATAGATTCAAATTGCAGTTATATTACTTTCTGGTTTTGAAGCCTTATACAAATCATGTACTTTTTTTCCACTCTAATTTTTTCAAATAGAAAATTAGTAGATAGCACGTACCTCAACAGGCTCAATTAGGTGATGACTTAAACAAACAAGACAGTATCTAGTTACTGTCAGTCCCTTCTGTCATATTTAATAAATTTTCTTTCTCACTGTCCTCTTTTTCTGTCTCTGTTTCTTCTCTTCCCCTCCTTTTCTATCTCCCTCTACTCATCTGTCCTTAGTCACTTGGTCATTATCCAAATTAATATGGAGAGTCAAGACCCATTTTTAACTCAGTTATTGCTACTTCTACCCATTTATTTCCCCATGTCTTCCTAATCTTATGGATCAGTAGGCTGTGGAAAGATACATTTACTTTGCCTATCCAGATCCTACCCATTATTCAGAATATAACTATATTTCTTCTATGATCCCTTTCTGAAATGCTCCCCAACATTTTAAATCATCTATCTAAATTCAAATTAACATCAAATCAGTATTACTTGGAATAGCAATGATATATGGTTTAATAAATAGGAAGTATCATTTATTGGATAAGATCATGGGCTCAAAAGCCTGACTGAATTTAAATTTCTATCATATTACTTACTAATCAATGCTATTAATTATATTGGTCCATATTTTGCTTTTTACTTTTGCTCATATAGAAAACTGAAAATTAGAATATTTTGTCACAGAGTAGTTATGAGAGTTAAAATAACATAAGAAAAGGGGTTGGGATATGCTTGAAACTGCAAAAGTGATTGGATTATCACTTAATCCTAGAGGAAAGGTGTTATAGTCCCTTTGTGAGGGATGATATTAGTTTCTATACCTTTAAGTCCAGTGCTTTACATTATTGCATTTGTACCATCTCTTCAAAGCAATTTTATTCTGAATTATTATTAAATACATAAGCACATCTAAAATGGTCATTTTTTTTATTTTTCCCAAATAAAAATGGAAAAGATCTCTTCTCATAAACACTGATAGGAAAAACTTCAGAGAAGAAAGAAAAAGAATGGAATCAAAAAATAATAAGTGATATTTTCCATTTCTTAGTTTGGTCATGGAGGGCTTTCAGAACAAATCTTTGATAAGTAAGGCTAGATTTCTCAAGTTGTTATCTGAAACCAGTCTCCTTACCCTTTTTTTAGTCAGTTTCATCCACATCCTCTCTTGTGTAGGAGCTCAGGTCTAACAGCTCCTTTTATAACAAATAATAAATACATAATCAAGATTGCCAATTGCTACTCTGAGGTAATGTCTTTAACCTGATTTTTCAAGTTTCTGGTTCATGTTATTTGGACATTAACATTACATACCCATGTCTCTTCAAATTGTTTCTCTTTGCCAAACATTACTGATAAGCTGATCTATGCAACAAGTGTCTCATGTCTAGTTTCCTGCTTATAAATCTTCTCTTGTGTCTCCTAGAATTCCTGTTTCCTGACTCCTGCATTTCTCTTGATCTCCACCAACCACAACTTCTTCATTTCCCCATTTATTGGACTCCAGTCTCAACCATATGTTTTTCCCTTATGACTCAATCCCACTGTCACCCATGAAAGCCCAGGGAATAAACATGATTTGATGTTTAGCATATCTAATGGAGTTCAATGCATTCCACAGTTTTAAAAATACTTTAATTGCAACCTGCCTTCTGAGGAGAAGAAAGAAAATAATGCTCACAAGCCAGCCTTCTGGTGAGACCACTTCAGAGATCCTGCCTGCACCAGACAGCCCATCAGACCAAGGAAAACAGAACTAAAAAAATTCCCCAGCCAACTCTCCTCTAAGCTATCTGACAAGACGGGCAGTACCCTTCACCATACAGGCCAGAATATCAG
Organism: Castor canadensis; assembly: GCF_047511655.1. NCBI lineage: Eukaryota > Metazoa > Chordata > Mammalia > Rodentia > Castoridae > Castor > Castor canadensis. Next base: position 71,305,379 of record NC_133397.1, on the reverse strand, counting down.
TCTTGAGAAGAGACAGGGACACTGAGAAACCCCCAGTCATAAGGGCCAGCACCTGGATTTGACACTAAAGGAATAAGTCCAGAATTTTCACCTATCTGATTTTACTTTTTTTGTTGTTATTATTTTACTTTTTCAATTTTTCATTTCTATTCTTTTTTGTTTTCTTTTTCTTAAATTTTTGCCCTTTTTATTTACTATTTTAAATTTTACTATTATTATTTTCTTATCTCTGTTCTTACTCTCTTCACTTTCTTTACTTTTCTTGTGCTACAATCTATTATTCTCACCACCAACTATTCTTTCTGCCTCTTTTATCTACTCTCTTCCTCTGACTCCACCTCCCCCTCCTTTCCTTCCCTTCCCTTTCACCCACTACTTACCTCCTCCATGCTTACCACTTACCACCCACTGATAAGTCTATAGTACCAACCCTATATACCCCCATCCCTCTACAAATCCTGACACAAGCATGCTCCACTACAACAACTGAACTATACCCCAACATATACAAGGACCCTGAAAACCTATAGTCCTCAAAACTCTTCACCTTCACCCTAGTCCCTCTTTTCTGCCCCTTTTTAGTACAAACATTTACAATTACCCAAGTATCTCTATCCAAACAAATGTTATCCCCACCCAATTCCCTCTACTTATAGACATTATCACCAATTACATTATCACCATTATATAGTATGTAAACAACTAGTCTGGCATTAAAGTTGTGAATTTGTTATTGCTAATTTACACACCTAGGTCAGGGACAGAAATAGCACATCAACCTAGCTAACAACTAAGCCAGTCACAACACAGTAATTAAGTTAAGGGAAGGGTAGCAGGTGATTAAAACTCGTAAATAGCCAATCAGTAATGTAGGAGCACACCACAAAATAGAAGCATGGGGAGAAGAAGAAGACAAAAAAATTCTACTCTTCAAAAGACCAACAATTCATACGAGGAAGACCAACAATTCATACGAGGATTTAGTAGAAAATGAAGGAAATGAATACCCAGTTCCTGACCACAATAGAACAATGATAAAAATGACCAGTGAGCTCAATGATGCCCATAAAAAAATCTCTCAAAGAAGATAGCATGAATGAGCTCATTGTGCTACTCATAGGGAAGCTAAAAGAGACAGTTAAACAGAAAGTACAGGATGAACTCAAACAATATAAATTACACCACAAATAAAAAACTTGAGAAGACAGATACAACTAAATGAACTCAGAAAGGACTTCAATAAACTCCAAAATGAAACAAGGGAGACTATTTAAAAAAAGAGATATATGAACTAAAGAAGAAAGCACAAGATATGAAAGAGGAGTTCAAAAAAGATATGGAAAAACCTCAGAAAAAAGAATCAAACAGAAATCCTGTAAATAAAAAGTCCCTTAAATTTAAAAAAAAAAAGTAGAAAGCCACTCCATTAGACTAGAACAAGTGGATGTCAGAATCTCAGGGCTCAAAGACAAAATAGATATTACATTAAAAACAGAAGAACTCTTAGACAAAAGACTCAAGAGCTGTGATATGCAAGAACTCAGCAGTTCCATTAAAAGACCAAACCTGCAAATCATGGACATTGAAGAAGGAGAAAGAGATGCAAGCCAAAGGGATACATAATATACTCAACAAAATCATACCAGAAAATTTCCAAAATCTTGAGAAAGAGTTGCTAATTCAGCTATTGGCTTCCAGGGCATCAACCAAACTTGACCAAAATAGAAACTCTCCACGACATATTCCCATTAAAACAACTAGCACAAAGAACAGAGAAAGAATATTAAAGCCTGTAAGAGAAAAAAAAAATACATATATACAACAAATTAAGGTAAACCCATCAAAATAACAGCAGATTTCTCAACTAAAACCTTGAAAGTGAGAAGGGCATGGAGTGAGGTATTTTGATCAATGGAAGAAAGCAATGTTAGTCCTAGGATACTCTACAAAGCAAAACTATCATTCAAAATTGATGGAGGAATAAAAATTTTCATGATAAACAGACACTAAAACAATATATGACCCCAAGCCACCACTACAGAAGACTCTGAAAGGTATCCTACACATAGAAGATGAAAACATATCAATGAAAGGATGGAAAGTCTTAAAACTCATGAGAAGTACAGACAAGTACTTAGAGAGTTACACTGAATCAGCAGCACACACTCAAATCCTTAAACAACTAAATGGCAGGAATCACCACATATGTCTCAATATTAACACTGAATTTTAATGGACTCAACTCTTCCATCAAAAGACACTGTTTGGCAACTGGATTAAAAAAGTAGACCCAACATTCTGTTGTTTCCAGGAGACCCACCTTATGGACAGAAATAAACAGTGGCTTAGGGTGAAATGCTGAAAGAAGATTTATCAAGCTAATGGCCCCTGAAAACAGGCAAGAGTAGCAATACTTACATCAGACAAAGTAGACTTCAAACTTAAATTAGTCAAAAGAGACAAATAAGGTCACTTTATATTAATAAAAGGAGAAATACATCAAGAGGAAATAACAATTATCAACTTATATACACCCAATGCTAGTGCACCCAACTTCATTAAATATACACTAAAGATCTTAAAGTCACATATAGACTCCAACACAGTGGTAGTGGAGACTTTCATACCCCTCTATCACCAATTGATAGGTATCCAGACAAAAAAAACAACAAAGAAATCCTAGAACTAAATGACACCATAGATCTAATGGAAGTGACAGATGTCTATAGAAAATTCCATTCTGCAACAGCACAATATGCATTCTTTTCAGCAGCCCATGGAACTATTTCCAAAATAGGCCATATTTTAGGGCACAATGCAAGTCCCAACAAATATAAGAAAACTGAAATAACCCCCTGCATACTATCTAAAAACAGTGCAATAAAACTAGAACTCAACAACAAAAACAACAGCAGAAAATATGCAAACAACTGACTGAGCAACACATTGCTCAATGATCAATGGGTCAGAGAAGAAATAAGGTAGGTAATCAAAGAGTTCCTGGAATTTAATGAAAATGAAAACACAGCTTATCAGAACCTATCAGACACAGCAAAGGCAGTCCTAAGAGGAAAGTTTATAGCAATGAGTGCATATATTAAAAAAAACAGGAAGATCTCAAGCAAATGACCTCAGACTACATCTCGAGTTCAGAGAAAAAGAAGAACTAAACCTAAAACAAGCAAGAGAAAAATAAAAAGAAGGGACAAAATCAATGACATAGAGGCCAAAAAAAAAAAAAAAAAAAAAACCAAAAACAAAAACAAAGAATGAATGAAATAAATAGCTGTTTGCTTGAAAAAGTATACATGATTAACAAACCCCTGACAAATCTGACTAAAATAAGGAGGGAAAAGACCCAAATTAATAAAATCAGAGACAAAAATGGGGAGCTTATACAAACAGCATGGCAATATAAGGAATCATTAGGGATTAATTTGAAAACCTATATTCAAATAGATTGGAAAAATATAGAAGAAATGGACAAATTTCTAGATACATATGACTAACCAAAACAGAAATGAGGATATTAATTGCCTAAAAAGATCTATAACGTGTAATGCTATTGAATTAGCAATAAAGAGTCTCCCAAAAATGCAAAGTCCAGGACCTGATTGATTTGCTGCTGAATTCTACCAGACTTTTAAAGAAGAACTAATACCAACACTCCTTAAGCTTTTTCATGAAATAGAAATGGAAGGAACATTGCCTAACTCATTTTATGAAGCCAGTATTACACTCATCTTAAAACCAGACATTGACACATCCAAAAAAGTGACCTAAAGGCCAATCCCCTTCATGAACATTGATGCTCAAGAAAACAATGCCAAACAGAACCCAACAATATATCAGAAAGATCATATATCATGACCAAGTCAGGTTCATCTCAGGGACGGAGGGATAGCTCAACATACTCAAATTATTAAATGTAAGATAGCATACTAACAGAAGCAAACACAGAAACCATATGATCATCCTCATTGATGCAGAAAAAGCCTTTGATAAAATTCAACAACATTTCATGATAAAAGCTCTGTTGTAACTAGGAATAGAAGGAATTATCTTCTATGACCCAATGAAGAAATGAGCAAATGTACTGAATAGAGCCTTTTCAACGGAAGAAGTCCAAATGCCTAAAAACACATAAAAATGCCCACCATCCTTGGCCATAAAGGAAATGCAAGTCAAAACCACATTTAGATTCTACCTTACTCCTGTTAGAATAGCTGTCATCAAGAAAACAAGGACAACAAATATTGGTGAGGATGTGGGGAAAAAGGAGCCCTCATACACTACAAGTGGGAATGTAAGCTAGTACAAACACTACAGAAAACATGGAGCCTCCTTAAAAAATTAAAAATACACCTGCCATATGATCCAACAATACCACTCCTAGGGATATACCTGAAGGATTGTGAGTCAGATTACAACAAAAGTATCTGTATACCCATGCTTATTGCAGCACTATTCATAATAGGTAAGCTATGAAAAGAGCCTAGATGCCCCACTACTGATGAATGTGTTAAGAAAATGTGGTATTTATATACAAGGGAATTTTACTCAGCTATAAAGAAAAATAAAATTTTCTCATTTGCAAGTAAATGGGTGGAACTAGAGAACATCATTTTAAGTGAAGTTAGCTAGACTCAGAAGGCCAAAAACCTCATGTTCTCTCTCATTTATGGAATATAGACCAAACACAAATGTAGCAATATTATGGTCACACTAAGGGGAGATCATGCACTAAGAGGGTAGGGAAACTAAGAACTTGAATAGGTTTGATATGCCCACTACTGAAGAATGAATATAGAAATCTTAAACTGATTAATACTACCATAAGAAAGGGACTAAGGTAGAATGAAGAAAATTAGAGGAGATAAACTAGTTGGGGTTATAATATATGCATACATGGAAATATCACAAAGAAACTCCCTGTGTAGCTACCTTTATCTCAAGCTAAAATGTTATGTTTTTCATTTTATCTTTTCTCCTTTTTCTCCTACAAAATCAGAGAGCAAGAGGGCCAAATAAGCCTTGTCTAGAGGGGATGGCTGGCACCAGTGGGACGAGGGAGGTGTTGGGGAGAGGGGGTGGGGTTAAATACGATGCAACAAAATGTGTACACATGAAAGTAGATGCAAAAATGTTTCTGTTGAAACTACTCCAGGAATCAGTGGTGGGGAGATGAAGGAGAATGATTGAGGGAGTGAATTCATGTATGATATATTTGATACATTCTAAGAACCTGTGTAAATGGTACATGTACCCCACCAAACACAATAAAGGAAAAAATACTATTAATGTGAGATTAATCAGAAGGTAAACAAGAACATTCAATATTTTCATTTGCATCCAATGAGAAATGGTGAATGTATAAGATGCTGATTCAAATAGTATATGATCAATATTCCCAGGTATTCCACACTCCAACCTAATCTATTCTTTCATTGCTTCTCAGAAACTCAATACAGACTTATCCTACTCCAAAGCAAGATGAGTTGTATATACCATTTCATACCTGTTTTCCAATCTCTAGCTACATATGTTAGGAACAATGTGAGAAGGTATTATTGAATTTAATGATTTTCTGTACTTTCATTTTCATTCTTAAAACATTGTCTTTCATATATTTTAAACTATACTGGAGTTGTAGGAGATAACCTGTAGACAGAGTGTGCCTTCAGTGCCTTAAAACTTGTTTGTGTCTCCCAATCTCCTTTTCTTATCTAGCTAAAAAATCTGCATTAAGTCTATGATCATATAGTCTTTGCTTCCACACTACTGCAACAGTCTGCTAGTACTTGTCAGCCCTTTCTCTGGTTTACACTCATAGAGATTTTACTTTCTGATTGCTTTGAATTGTATCAACTGGAGAGGATTGGTTTTTTTTTTGGCCAACACAAAGAATGAGCCTTTATGTATGTGAATTGTTACTCAAAAAGAGAAGGAAACTGGCATATTATATAGATAAAATGTTGAATATACCAAAGAGGGCAGAGATCATCTTAGAAATGATATATATTTTCTTTGCAGTGAAATGAGATAATATACATAAAGATAGGTAATTATATTCATAAATTTGCCCTCTTTGTTGGTTCTAACAAAAAGAACAAGAATCTCCCCATGCCACCAAAAATACTAAAAACTGCGAAGTTGCAATGATCATATCAACTAAGTAACTGTGATTTTTCTATACTTAGAGAAATCACAGAACTTCATTGGAAAGATAAGCACTTAATTATATTTAGATTCTAGACAGAGTAATTTGTCAAGTAAACCAAATTTGCATTAGATTCTTTACTTTACAAAGTGCTTTTCCTTGGCACTGCTTCTGGTTCACCTCTTTATGCACAGAACCTATTGCATCCAACTATGGATTTCACTGAAACCCACAATGTGAATGTCCACTTATTGAAACCATTTGGATGAAGATCAAAGGAGAAAGGAGGAAGGTACACAACTGATTTAATATGTTTACAAAAAAAAAGAAATGGCAGGTAGAACACTAGACCAATAGTTGATGAACACAAAGTAATAGCAATAATAATAATAATAGTAATAATAAACAGTTAATTACATGCTTTATTTGTTCATTTGCTTTTATAAGGGGGTTTCAAATATCTGGAGATCAGATAAATAACTTATCATATAAAAAGAATCTCTATTTTTGACACATTTAATACTATGACTTATTGAAACAGGAAAATTATGAATAAAAGAAGAATTAAAGTTCCCAAAGAATCATTTCCATAGCAAGATGTGACAATTTAGGATGAAACAAAATGTCCTAAATTTTTTACAGCAACCAGAGTCCTATTTATTTACTAGAATATTTTAGCTTTCATTCCATGTAGATAACTTACAAAATGGAGCTCTCCCCAGATGCTCTGTCAATAAAGGAAAGTCTATGGTAGAATTTTTCTTGAATAGAATAGTTAGAATTAGGTTATTCAATAATTCAAGAATCATTCATTCACCTGTGTTGGAAACTTATGATGACATACACACACACAGAGACAATACCTTGCATGTTTATAACTTCTTTATTCATAACTGCCAGGGACCATATTGAGAGCAACCAGAATGACCTTCAGTACATGAATAAACTGATAAATTCTGGCAAATTGGGAAGATGTTAGTTAGAGGCCAGTCTGGGCAAAACTTATCAAGACCTCATCTCAACCAACAAGACTAGAGTAGTGAAGCATGCATGTATTTCCAGTCACTGGGAGGCAGAGGTAGGAAGATCATGAACTGAGGTGAGTCCCAGGCAAAACTTGAGACATTATATAAAAAAATAACTAGAGCAAAAAGGACTGGGGGAATGGGTAAAGTGATAGATCTTCTGCCTAGCAAGTGTGAGGCTTTGAGTTCAAACCCTAGTACACCAAATACGAAAATAGAAAAAGAAACCAATGTAAAAAGGCTACATACCATATAATTTCAATTATACTGACATTCTGCAAAAGGCAAAACTATGCAGACAGTGAAGAGATCAGTGGAAGTCAGGGGAAAGAGGAAAGAGAGGAATGACTAGCCTGAACACAGAATTTTTAGGGCAGTGAAATGAGTCTTTATAGTATTATAATGAGAATACTTGTCAAAACCCAGAGAATGTACTACAGCATGGGTGAACCTTCATGTACATTATGTTTGCTGGTGATAATGTAACAAATGCACTACTCTGGTGAGGGATGGTGTCAGTGGGTGTGTTATACATGTGGGGAAGAAGAGGTATATGGGATATTTCTTTATCTTTTTGCTGTGAACGTAACTCCCTAAAAAATCTTTTAAAAATTAGCTTAGATGTCTTCTCAATAAGTAGCTCTGTTGATTTTTCTGTTTTGGTCCTTGGGTACATTTTTATCTTGATATTGTACTTATTTTAACAATATGTTTAATGTATTCTACTGTAAATGAATACTTCATTAAAATAGATCTCTGAAAACAGAGAAAATAAATCTTCCTATGAGAGTATAAACCACAGGTTCCCAATTTTTAGCATCAACTAAGGCACGTAAAGAGAATGCTGTGCTGTATTCTCCATACCCCAATTTGACAGATCTGAAGTAGGGATGTGTCTTTTGCTTTCCAAAGTCTTTCCAGTATTCCAACAATCATTCACTGTTGAGAATGTTAAGTTTAAATTTTTAAAGAAATTCAAATTCTTTCTCTAGTTTTTCCTTAACTTCTTAAGTTCAAGTTGTGCTTGGAATTCTTTCATAATTCTTAATATCTTCTGTATCTAGAGTTATGCTTTCATTTTATTTTTAATTGTACATTCTCCTACTTTCATTTTCTTCAGTCAACACCAGAGTATTGATACTACTGATTTTTTCAAAATTGTAATTATATGCGTCTTCTTTAATATCATGTTTCATCTAAATATTCCTATATATTTTAGTTCATTATGTCTTATGTTTTATGTTTAATATGTATTATAAGTAATTTTTGTTTGACAAAAACTTATTAAAATTGTTTAATCTTCTGACCCAGAGTATCCTTCCAGCTGCCTGCAACAAAGACATCACTTTAAAACACATTCTCACATTTCAATTTAAAATGGTAATTGAGATCATAGTATCATAAATAATTGTATTGCATTATATTTTAACAAAGTCTTTAGATTTTTATTTTATCATTTTATTCTCTTTATTAATATCAGGTAAGAATTCAGTTCCATTAGTTTGGGGTTCTTCTTTTTGTCTTCTGTGATGAATGCCTTTATATCTAAAGATTTGAAATCTTTTCCATAGATTTTATTTTAATGTATCTCTGATGCTTTCTAGTTAATTTAGAGTTTCAGGTTCTATTTATTTTAAATATCAAATATTATGAATTTTTTACAAATATTTCTATGAAGAGTTTTCAAAACAAATTTTCTAAACATATTTCAATTGTATTGCATTATAGCAAGCTAAATTCTGTGAAGTCAGTACTTATTTAGCTTAAATTGTGCTAATTTTTGTCAATGGTCCTTGGATATATAAAAACAAAATATACTTATTCTGCTTTTAAAGTATTAAAAGTTCTATGTATCTCTACTGATTAGATTTTTAATTCATTGTGTTACTTTGCTCCTGGAAGAACACTTTTCAGAGCTGATTTTACAAATGAAATATTATATTAATATTTTCTACCCTAATACTATTTTAATCAAATCAATTTTATATTCTAAAATTTTTTGCTTTATGTAAATGTATTTATTTTCCATTACCCTTTTGTTTTTTATTATAACCAGCACAGAATTGCACTGTTTTGTATATTGATTTTGTGTCCAAGACTATGCTGAGTTATTGAAGTTTCATGTGTAGATTCAATTGGATTTCCTGCATAATTGAACATCATCTCTAAATAATGTCAGTTCTTCATTTAATCCTACAATTATATTTATTTTTATCCTGTAAATTTATTTTCTCATTTTCCAATGCTATGCTGTGTATCCATCACTATCTATTCCGTTTGCTTAAAGGAACTGGAATTAAAGTTCCTAATGACTGGTGATTCTTTATGAGGTTTCATTATTCTCCATTAGCTCTGCCTTCTCTGTTGTTAAACTAGACCATTTAGACTCCAATTCAGATCAATATTTTTCTGTTTATTTGTACTTTTTAAATCATTTAAGTAAATTTTCAAAAATAATTTATTCCTTGTTGAATATTTGAGCTTAATTTGTATTTCTATTCACACTTGTAATCAATACAGTTTGTTTTTGAGATGTTTTTGTCTGATAATTCAAATATATATATTACCTGTATATTTGCTTTGCATTTGTTTATGCTGGTACTCACTCATGTTGTCTTTGTATGTCTGATTAGCATTGTGTATTAGACATTAAGTATGAAAAATAACTGCAACAAATATTTTTGTGTCTTAGGTGATTTTACCTTCACTTGCTTTTTTGTAGGTGCTGGAGGGCACTCATAATGAAAGATCGTTTTAATTCTACTTCCAGTCTTGGTTATGCAAAATCCATGGCACTGATCAGGAAAAAATGGCTCGGCTGGTTTATTTCCAGCTTCTTAAAAACTTTGAGGTACCCTTTGGAGATTGGGTCTAACTGCTGATCTATCAGGATTTGCACCTTTATCAGACCCAGTGCTCTCTCTACCTTTTGCCACCCAAGTTCCAGTTGGCTATCAAAAGCACAAAGCAGACTCTCTGCTTAATTTTTCAGATTGTTGAATAACTCCAAAGAAAGTTATCCTCATGTAGTGTCATATTGCTGGAATCTTTATTGGCTCAATAATTTATCACTATTCTGCTAAATTTTCCAGAAATTTTAAAAAATAGTATTTGACCAGGCATTTAAAAAATTGCATCAGCTAGAAAGAGAGCATCTTTTTATTGCTGGTACTGTGACTGTTGTTTTTATCTCATCATAATCATTGTCACCATTATCATCACCATTTATTCATATTGCTGCCTCTCTGCTCTAAAAGTTTTATTTTTCTTGGAGCCACAAGTTCTGAGAGTTGATGTTTTCTCTTCCTCTCTTCCTTCCTTCATCCCTCCCTCCCTTCTTCCCTTCTTTCCTCTCTCTCTCCTTCCCTTCCTCCCTTCCTCCTTTCATTATTTTTTTCTTCTTCCTCCACCTCTTCTTCCTTCTTCTCTTTTGGAATCTTAGTCTTATATTGTTGTTGCTTTTTGGGTGTTTGTGACTGATACGTATCATGACTGCAGTTCCTATGTGAGAAGCAATATTTAGGGTTGTGTAAATACTTTGGTCTCTGCCATTGTCAACAACTATATTATCACTTAACAGGTGGTCAGTCCATGAATAACAAGGCATCTGAGAGGTTTCCATATTTTTATCTATCACTCTGATAGCAAAACTTACTTATTCTTGGAAATCTATGGAAGTTGAAAAAGTACCTTGATCAATTTTACCATGTGTGCATATAATTTTGTTTTATTTGTAAGACATCAGTTCATAGACATTCTGCTTTTTGAGTTTTCCTTCTTTTCTTGTTGAATATTTGTTATTATTGATACTGGAATGATATTATGTTTCCTTTTGTGATGACAGCTTCACATACTCTTCAGTTTCCTACCAGCTTCAGGGCCAGAAGCTTCTTTTTCTCTACTGATGTTTCTTTGAATACTTCTTTTGATGAAACATTAGTATTCCAAACTCATAGAATATGACTTCCCTAGAATGCTTATAGAAATAACTGCCACAAGAAATCAGTTATTTACTTGTAAACACATTGTGCCTTCCACAATAAAAAGAAGCAACTTGGAGGAATATAGTTTGCTAATAATGAACAATCAATGTATTCTTTTTATAATTAATATAGTTTTATGTAGAAGATACCTTGGGAGGTGTTTGTAATGTTCAAAATTTTTGACACCTTGTAATTTATGTAGGCTGCATAATTGTTTTCTGCCTCAGCTTCTTGATCTGTAAATTAAAGATAATAATTTTTTTATATCATAGAATACTTCTGAGAATTAAATAATTAATATATATGAATGCTTCAGAAAATCACCTAACAATAAGTAATTGCTATTTCCAACATGTTTGTATTAGCAATTAAGCAATAAATAGTTCACCATGAATTCACTAAATTCTTTTTCTTTGGTGGTAGCATGTTATTCACATTCTTTCTTATTTACTGTTCTATTTGTGGTATTAGAGTACTGTTTGGCAATTATGAAGCCATCACAAAATATATTGTTGTATGCATAAATAAATAAATTAGTAAATTCATATTTATTTATGCTTTTCTTAGTGTAAAAATCCAACCAATTTTTGAGAGAATCTAATTACTCATCCAACATTAATGCACTGCTGAAAAGTAATACAAGATGGGAATATAATTAATCTATGCAATTGACAGGCTGATAAAGAGGTGAAAAGTAAGAGAAAAGGTTCATTTCTGAGTGACTTGAGGTCATCTATTCTTTTCAATTTTTCAGCTTATAAATTGCATGATTATTAGAATTATGCCTACACATATAATAGGCTTTTTTTTGCATGTGGGTATTTTGGGTTATATTTAATTCAGGATTATAAATCACATAGGGAGATGATTTATGCAAATTTAGAATTCATTAGCATGTATTGAATTATTTTTCCTATAATACAAGCAAATGGAAGAAGTCAAATGGATCAAGTTGGGAAAAAAAAGCAATTTGCTAATAATTGCATTACTATGTTGATAAATAACCAGAAATGGATGAGTTGCAGGCTGCAGGAATCTTGTTACCTTCATTGTAATTCAAATGAGTAGAGAAGAACCTCGTTTACAATAAGTAGTTGACTTTATGGATCAGCTCAGAGGCATCTTGCTGATGACACTTAGAAAAAAACATTTTCTCAACATGAAAACAACTTCTACTAACTACTGTAAAAGTCCTACTGCCAGTTAATTATTTTTGTTTCTGGAAAAGGCAAGTAACTTGTTGATGGAAAGGAAAAGTGAGTTGTATATTGAAGAGTCAAACTATGTTCATATCTTGATTCTGCTACTTAGTAGCTTTAGGAGTGACCTAATTTATCTAGACTCTTGAAGGCTTGGTTTTTCTCATATTCAAAATAAGACAAATAATTCCTGTAGTGAAATTCCAACTAATGAATACAATAGGCTTGGTATATAGTAAGGGCTGAATGAAAATGATTTTCCTTCTATATCCAAATCTACCCACCTTTCAGGGACAAACTTCCTGCCCCTTTTAGGGGTATTCCACCTTCCTTATTAGCACTGAAAAAATTGTCTTAAAATTCATTCTTAATTAACCAATTCTATTGAGCAGAGATGGTCTGTATTTTCTCTGCTACATTCAGATCAGCTTATATTCTTTACTATAATATTTACCATTTTCATATTGTGACCCTGTTGTTTACTTACTGCTTCATGCATTATTGTTAGACTTAAAGGTTGATGGCTTTCCTTTTCCAAATCTGTCCATCATTGGGACATCTATTTTTTGTAGCAAAACATTTCAAGTTTATCTTTTTTCATCAATGTTAAGTAATGAATCAAAATTCTGAAATTGGTGTTAAAACCATTGATTAGAGACCTGGGACCATACAAAGCTGTGATGTAGGGCTATGCCCGCCTGCTTGTAGTATTGCAGTTTTTTTGTTTTGTTATTCTTATTTCATTTTTTATACATGTCTAGATTTATTCTAAGTTGTGGCTTTGTTCTCAATTTCTGTTTTCTTGTCAACTCCTTTCTTTAGTATTTTTTAGCAAAAGCATGAAAATTGGTGTTGGGAGTTAACAAATCTGAATTTGGATGTAAAATCTGCAGTTGAGTTTATGTTGATTTGGACACGTGTTAGCCTTTTTCTGTTTTGAGATGTGGTCTTGCTATATATTTGAGGCTGGCTTTGAACTCATGATCCTTCACGTCAGCTTCCTAGTCCTGGGATTACACAGGTATGTGCTACCACATCTGGCCCATGTTAGTATTTTTATACATGATTCATAATTTACACACTAAAACTAGAGTAGCAAAACAACTGCAGTGCATAAGGGTATAAAAAGCAGCTATCTTGGTATCATCACCAGTTAAGAACTTGACATATCCTTCTCCATTTATGTATTGAAGATGAAATTCATTCTCTGTAATGATTGTATTTTTACATGTCTTTCCTTTGTCACACATTGTCCATATCAGGTCATCTTTGTTCTTCTTTTATAATTCCTAGCTTGGCATGACAAATTTTGTCCTAAATTATCATCTTTTTCATTAAACAACTTTTTTCCAATGACTCAGTAAAAGTTGTAGTGGGCCCACCAGAAGTTAGGCTATGAATGTCCTAGAAATAGTGCTCCTCCACCCACATATATGAATAAATATTTGTATTAGATAGTCAAAATATTTCACCTAAGTTAATACATATCATTCCAATGATATGGACGTGAATAATATGGTGTCATAAACCAATGAGACATACAGCTCATTACAGCATAGAGTCCTTGCATCTCCCCCTGAAAGGAGATGAGCCTTTTTCACTTAACTTCCCTATGCCAGGAACATTCTTTGGAAGACCTCCTGATCCTCTTTTACAGGTTTTATCTTAAATGTCACTAGAGCAAAGTCAGCTCTTCTAATCACATCATTACAAAACAAAGAAACAAAACACTCAACACCCCCAAATTTTTCTGTCACTAAATTGGTGAGTGAAAGATGTGAAGGGTAAACATTCTGATTGATGGCAATGTGTTGTGCCAGAAATCAATGAACCTTACTTCATGTCTTCACATAACAATTATATTATATCACATCAACACAAGTGAAGTATAGTAAGATGCGGGGAGAGAGAGAGAGAGAAAGAGAGATAAGAGAAAGAACATATGTAACTTTCAATGCAGCATAGTCATAATTGTTCCTTTTTATATTGTATTATTATACTATTATTCTCTTACTGTTCAGAAAGTTCAAACTTTATCACAGGTATTTATAGAGAAACAACAGTGCATATGTAGAATTTGGTACTACCTGAGTCTTCAGGCACACCCTTGGGATCTTAGAATATATTCCCCCAAACATAAGAATGGGCTGTTACATTAAGGAAAGAAATCATGATGGAAAGAGCTGGGGATGCACAGTATTTTCTATTGAAATCTTATAATTTTGTTGATTATTTCTTCTCACTCAGTCAGAGCTGAATTCAAAAAATCTACTAAAGACTGGGTGGCAGTGATTTACATCTGTAACCCTAACAATTTAGGAGGCTGAGATTTGGAGGATTCTGGTTTGAAGCCAGCTTGGATAAACAGTATATTAGACATCACCTCCAAAATAACCAGAAAAAAATAGACTGGAGGTGTGGCTCAAGCAGTAGAGCATCTGTTTGCAAGTGTGCAACCCTGAGTTCAAATCTCAGTCACTTACCCCCCCACACACACAAATTCTACCAAAAAAAGGAAATTCTCATAACAGGAAAGTGTGTATGTTTAGTAGATTGTAATTATATAAAGGATAGAAAGAAAGATTAATTTGATCACTAAAGTAAACCTTGGTCAATTCACAACTGAAATACATTATGTAATAAATTCATTTAATGTGGTTACATGGATGAAATACATAAATGCATACAACTGAGTAGACTGCAGTAGATATTTCTTTGTGTGAAGGAGTTATCATTTCATGTTGTACAGTACCTGTTTTGCTTAGGTCAACAATTCTTTATCTGAACAACAAATGCTGAGCATTTTCTCCCTATGAATTTCTCTGTATTTCCATTGTGTTTCTAGAAACTAACTAGAATGTTTGTATTCAAATGACAAGTTCCTGACAGAGAAAATGTCTCTTATTCAGTGGAAGTCAGATGTCCAGCCTTGGTTCAGTCTGTGACTGTGAGCCTGGCTCACAGTCGGCCAGCCAATGCCAAAGGGTTGTGTGAGCTGATTCGTATATAATAGAATAGACAAATTGAAGAGCAGGTTCAGACAGACTTCTTGCAGGCTTGTGACACTATCTATAAACTGCTTCTTTTCTACTTGAATTGTGTAAATTTGTCCTTTGCTTCAGCGCAAAATTCTGAAATAACCAAAGTTAAAAACAGCAAGGTAGCAGAAATTTGGACCGAAAACATACATGATAACAGACTTGTGACTAGGATTTTTCTGCAGAAAATTTTATTAGAATATATTAGTTCTATGAGGGTTTCATTGTGACATTACCATATACACTTCCAATGTAACTTGGTTAGGTTCACTCCCACCATCACTCTCTCTCATTTCCTTCCCACCCACCTAAAACAATTTCAACAGATTCCATTGCTCTATTTTTATATAAGTATAAAAGTACATCAAACTTATTCACCCTTCCTTACCCCTTCCATTCACCCTCAAACCTCCCAATGGCACTCAACTCCTAGAAAGACCTGTTTTGCTATACTATCCTTCATTTTTAAGTGTATATTCACTGAGAAATTAGTTTTTCATACCAATGAGTATAAGGATAAAGATAGTTATGCTTTCCTGGAAAAGGAACATATTCTTTGGCTTCTTTGTTTTTAACTATTCTTTTTTTCTTGAAGTCTTAGAATTTCATCCTTGGCAAATGTGGGGATTTTTTAATCTCTCTTTTTTCACACTTCATTCAGTTGAGAAAGCATAAACCCAAGGTTTCCCATAAAAAATCACAAGCTAAGAGCTGACTTTGTACTTGCCTCTCTTTGAGAGCTACTACTTCCACTAGGCTTAAAGGGTGGTCTATAGCTTCTTGTCTAATTGCTTCACCCTGGAGGTTTGTTCAGAGTCTCCAATGTCATTCTAATAGAAAAATAAATTTTAGGCTATAGATTTAACTTTGAACTAGAAACTATTCTATGCAAAATTTTAAGAATTTACCTGGGCATGGTGGTGCATGGCTGTAATCTCAGTTACTTGGTAGACAGAGATCAAGATTATTGAGGTTCAAAGCCATCCCTGGCAAAAAGTTAGCAAGAACAACATCTCAGCCAACAAAACTGGCATGGTGATACATGTGTCATCTGTTTTCCCAGCTTCTAAGAGGCATAGATTGGGCATTTTTACAGGAAGATGAAGTCACCAAAAAGCCCGAAGTTCAAGCCCTATTTCTACCAAAAAAAACAAACCAACAGAAAAAGAACCTTTTGGTCTTATAGGGAGTGCATGGTATCATCATTTATTCTTTCATTTACCACATGGATACTATAAGACTGGCACTGGCTTGGAAGAGTAAGAAAGAAAAAACATGAATTATTTTCAAGGCTTTGAAAGAATAAAACTAATTTATTATCACATGGAAAAGATTATTTTCTTGGTTCTACACAGGAAGAGACATAATTATACTTCATTCGCTTATTTACAGTAAATAGAGAAGCACTCAGATGTGGTAAACATGTGTCTACAGAGCTTGGCACCTACTTTTGCTTCCTCTTGCTTACTTGTGTTAAGGATGCTGTTTTGACTTCTGGAAATGTAATTAATGATAGCAGTACATTCAATTTGCAGACTCTAAACTACTTAATATCTAAATATTTTGTCAAACCTCTTGTAATATTTAGGTTGAAATCATGAAAATGAAAATTGCAGGTTGCAAAATCAGAGACTAGCAAATGTTAATCATCTGTATAAGTTAATTGAATTTTGAAAAGTACCAAAATGAGAATGTCAAAAATAGATTAAGTTCAGACTTAATCGGGTTAATATTAATTCTGATCAACTTAGCTAATAATTTAGCTCCTCTTTTCCCTAAGATATAGCATCCCTGCTCCTAAACAGAAAATAATTCAGAGTGGTGACATGTGGTACAGGCCTCAGTATGATGCAGCTGTGAATTACAGCCTCCACTTTGTGGCCTGGGCAAGGCCACAGCTTACATAGCTATTTCTAGAGTCTTGACATATGGCAGATATTGTGAAGACTGAACTTGAACCAGTGAAACCCAAAGCACAGGATCAACCCTCTGGGTAACATTCAGAAGATTACTATGTCATGCCTTTAAAAAAATTGAGCAGGTGGCCTAGAGTCCATTATGTATGTAGTCCCAGGTTTACCTCCAATTTATAATCCTCCTGCCTCCACTTTCCTAGTGCTGAGGTTACAGGCATGTACCACCATGCCCAGTTTGTATCATGCCTTTCTATATGCTCTATCTGGTTCCCCAATCCACTTTTCTCACAGTGACCTCCAGGAGTCCTTTGGACCAAAAGGCCCATCTCTCAATCCCAATTTATATAAACCCAACCGGGGCAAGCCAATTCCTTGTACTGTTTTCTCTCTACCTCACATGTAACTCATATATCCCATGAGTGCAGACTTTCATACTGTAAGTTAGGTAACTGGACAACTGAAGGTCTTCGAAGTACTTTTCTAAACACATTTTTTTCTACCCTGAATATCAAGCAAACAAAAGGGCATGAATGGCTCGTAGGAGTTGTGAATCTGTTCACCATGAATTCTATAACTAAGTAAGGTGAATTCAATTGGTACACAGTCTTCTAAAAGTAGTCTTCATTTGCAACTGAAAAGGGTGTATATGGTTATTTAACATAATGCACAAGAAAATGTGATGCATAAGATTATTCAAAAGAATTTGAGACACTTGACAAAATTCTCTCATGAAATGGAAAATTCACTGAATGTAAAAATTTAGCTCTTAATTACTTAACATATTTAGAAACTACTGTTTATCCTGAAATAAATTACAAGTAGAAAATAAAGATCAAAGTCTAGAATAATGTATACAAAAAGCTATTTTCCTATTCTATTAGTTGAGTCCAGGTCTCATGTGAATCTTGCAGTTGAACAGTAATCTGTCATCTTATCAGCTTTATTTCGAAATAATTATTCCAGATTTTCATTTTGAGAAAGATTGCTGGTTCTAGCTGTTTAATTTGGAAAGATTAAAACTGTAGTGAATAGCTTAATCTGAAAAACTAAATTAAATAGGGTATCAAAATAAAGAGAGATTTTCTGGTGCCTTATAATTTCTGAGGTTGGGATAATATAGATTTGAATTTTAAAAAGATCCATAGAATAATCTGATAGAAATTTCATACAATTGCATACTATCTTGGGATACAAAGTCCAGGTCTTCTACCATTATAGTTCTTTTTTATTTAAATTAGAGATGGTTTACCTTTGAACTAACTCATAGGCAGAAGTGATTCTTGCATTGAGAAAGTTCTATAATTATTTAACACTTTTAATAATATTTTTTCTTAATTTTTTCTAATCCCAGAATTATTCAATAGTTGATTTAATAGTTAGTAAGCTAGTATATGAAAATAAAATAATCTAAAATTAATAATATACATTATAGAACATTTTATGATTTGAGCTAAATGATTTAATTCTCAAGGAAAGTGTTAGAAGATGATAGATAGGAAAATTATTAAAAGTTGGAAAGAATAGAAAAGCTTCATTCAGACGGTAGTATTATAACTGTAACTCAGTCATCCTGGGAAAGAACAAATTTTCAGGCTAAAGAGAGTTGGTTTTCTCAACACCAGTGAATACGATTGGGTTATAATTAGACACTTTACAAAAGGGAAGATTAAATTGTAAAACTCTCATTAGGATTCTGTGATCTCTAAGGAAAGGTACAATTTCCTGGTGTCCAAGATCATGGGGTCAAATTTATATACATATTATAGCTCTCTCACTTCGTAGTTGTAAAATGTAAATTCACTCAATTTCCCTGTTCCTCAACTTCCCAATGAGGAAGTTGAAAAATATAAAAGTATTTGCCATATAGAAGGCTAAAAATATATAAAAAGAAAACACAGAAAAAGAAAGAGCAAAGAAGCAAAACAAAAGAGAGAGGCATGTGTATAGTGCCTGTGGTAGACCTGTTATTCCATTGCTATCCTTTCAAAGGTTTGCTGATGATCTTGGTTATAGATGAGGGAGATGTGTGCCTACCATTTTGGTGTCACAAACTCTACCTTAAAAATATATCTTCATGGGTCATGCCTAGATAGCTCTTTGTATTGTAAATAATGGCGTGTACATAAAATGGAATACACTATCTCCTTTCTTATATGCATTATTCATTAATTTTTATTGATAGATATTTAAAGTTCCTGTCATATTTTGTTATCTATCACATGATTAATGAGTTGAAAGTGATTGAACTATAAAACAGCTATGTCTCTGTTGTTAGGGAATGTCACTTAGCAAAGACTTTTTGAAGTTACCTTACTGCTTTATATCCACAGAATTCCACAGTTTCATTGCTAGAACTCTGTCTAGTTGCTTAAGTGAACAAAATATGACATCATTCAGTTTTTTTTTTCCTTTCTGTTCCTTTTTTGGTAGGGAGGGAGGTTTACTTGGGGCCTTGAGCTTGCTAGACAGGTACTCTACCACTTGAGTCCTGCTCTCAGCCATCATTCTTTACTACTCTTTATTTACATCTTATATGTGGTATGTTATAAATTTAGCTTGTTTTGTCCTCAAGTCACTCACACCACTCTTTTCCCAATCTCCACTGGAGAAGAGGATCAGAAGGATCTCCGGTTTGAGGTCAGCCTGGGCAAAAAGTTAGCAAGTTTCTATCATAAGAAATAAACCTGGCATGTAATATCGGTTACACAGGAGGTGGTACATAGGTGGATCACTATCCAAAATCAACCCTGAGTGAAAATGCAAGACCCTATTCAAAAATATAACTGGAAGAAAAAAGTCAAACTAAAAAAAGTAAATTTACATATCTGAAAAGCTAAATTTTTATTAAGGCCTAACGTTATCATCACCACTTTTGACTATTTAATTCTGCCAACAGTGCTCAATATACTTATCCTAGCCCAGCACCACTGATGTAAAACCTTCCATATGTTTTAAATGATCAAAACGCACCATTATAATACATGTGTGAACAATATATAAATTATATGTGTATGTACATATATATAATATTTGATTGTTTCTCTTTTTTTCATAGAATAGCAAAGCACCTAGCATGTACTTCCTGACATATCATAAGCACTCAAAAGTGTTTTAGGAGTGAATCAAAGAATGCACTGCACTTACGATTATGTGATGATAATTACCCAACGGAAGTATAAAATTCTCTGGAAATATCTGATAGTACAACATAATTGAATTTGTCAAGTCACATAATACCAAAAAGAATAATATTTAAGTGGAATTTTGAAAGAAGAGTAGAAACATACATGAGAGCCAAGAGTGCAGAAAAGATGAAAATGGAAAAGTCTGTTTCTTGGTCCTGCAGACAGAAAGACCATAAACTGTTTAAGGAATTTAAGGAGGGCACAGTGGCTCATGCTAACAAAGTGACTGGTGATGCCTGAAGATGTTAATGAGAACTTACCCGAGACTCTCTTCTTTTGAGCAAGTGCATCTGTTATCTAGCATACTCAATGAAAAGAGAGTAGGAATCAGCCAACCACGGCAATGGGAGATGTCCAATTAGCTTTTTCTAACTGGACCACACAGTGTATATATTAGTCTCTGGACTTGGATTGCCTGCAGTTGGGCAGAGTATGAAAAGCTTCTATGAGTCAGTGTTAGGGAGTCATAGGAAACATCCATTTCATGGATGAATGTAGGTTTTCTGAGGATAGACAGAGTGAGGAGATGAAAAACCTTTGGAAGTAGACACTGCAGTTTTAGAGATGGACTGGATTTACCAGGAGGTCTCACTCAGGGAATACTAAGTGTTAGAGGTTCCTTTTCTATTTCCCAGCTTCACTGATAGATGAATTTGCCATTGTCTCCTCATAGCAAAAGTGTTGTTTAAATTGTTTTCATTCTATTTTTAATTTTGAGAGATTTTATAAAATATTGTTTACCAGTCCACCTTGACTAAAGCTGGATCACAACAGTGAATTTGCCATTGACTACTGACCTTGGTGAGGGGATTTCTCCTCATAAGCCTCTATCTCTTTATCCATTAAAATGAAAATGATAACTCCCTATGGGATAGTAGTGGCTTTTTAGATGATCAATATGAACTACATAACTTCATGGCAGACATCTAGCAAATACAGAAGATATAGACACAATTATTTATTAAGCAATTATATATTTTCCTCCATATTAAGTTGTGAATTTGCAGAATGCATGAAAACTACCTTATTTACTTAAACCCAGCATGATGCCAAAACATTGCCCTGCTTATGAGAGGATTAAATTTGGTTGTAGCTGAACAAAGTAAAAATGAGTAAGAACTAGTCATCTTGAGGAGAAGTATACAAGAAGCCCCATTTATTCAACATTGCCTCCTGGTCTTTTCTTGGTTCACAATTCTCTGACATCAGGGAGTTTTCCACCAGTGGTCAGGAGTTTCTTTATGGCCATTGCCTCTACATGGCCTTTCAAGTGTATTTAATGCAGATTTGCCTTCAGAATGCCCATTGCCAAGCTACCAACAGCTAACCATGTTAATTTTCCATGTATTGAGGAGATCACAATTCAAACAAACATGCTTTAATGTCCTTCTCATTATTTATAGGGGGGAGGGAATGATCTTTTTGGCAACTAAATCCCAAATATATCATGAAAGTATCTATTTGTTACTCCTAAACAGGAACTTCTCCTATTCCTAAGTATCCCTCATGTTAGCAGTCTGCTCATTGCATCTTAGATTCAGATTTGAGTATTAGAAAGGTTTTCAAGAGGTCAAGTCTCCCACTTTTAGGTAATTGTAATAAATCAGAAAAATGAATCAAAGGGACCCACAACCAATCTAAGAACTAGAGCTATTGAGCAGAGGGACTTGCCCCATTGTTGTGTCTCTTTGAATAAAAAGCCTGAGATGGACTTCTTACATATGCCCAAACAGTCTCAAAAACTTTTTGACTCTTTTCTTTTTAATAACTGATGGTAAAACTTTGAAATATAAAGCTTCATCATGAAAACACTGACATAGCCTTAACTACTGTAAAACTAGCAGACCAGGCCATAACAATTTCAGTTTTATAATATAATCAGAAGTTGAATTACTCTCATTTCACAGCAAAGTCAATATTGCTAACAGATGAGAAACATGGCTGATAAAAGTATTGTTGAGTTTGTATTTGATGAATCACATGAAAAAATATTTCTTTTGTGGTCTATTGCACTTGAGAACTGTCATCAAACTGAAAAGAAACTTCACGATATGGACCATTTTAGTAAGTCAATTCTTCAAGTTCAAAATAAATGAGGCTGAAGGTGGTTTAATAAAGTAGTGATGAATCTTTCATGGTGTGTTCCATCCTACTGTCAAAACACCACTGAAAGACCAGGACCCAGTTGTGAACAGCCTATTCTAGCAAGGTGAAAGACATATTTAGTTCTACAAATCTAGGCATATCATCCTCTCTCCAAATCTATTCCATTTCTCAAATAAGGGGATGGCCAACCAAAATGTGAGTCAATAATGCTCAGTAAAGAAAGAGACAATGGTGATCAACTCATTTACAATATTTCTCATTTTCAAGGTGTTGAATTATTTGTTGGACTGTTTTAGTACAGTTGAATGTAGTCTCTTTACTCCAAATTTTCCATTTTTTCTCTGTCAAAATGCAAAAATACGTTAAAGATTAAAACTGAATTCTGGCAGACTAGAGGTTTCATATATCCACACTTAACCAGGCACCATTCTGAAGGTTTTCTCTGGAGAATCAGTTCTAGTTATAACATATCTAAATTTGTCTTCTGAATGCATAATTCAAATCTTTTACTTAGCTATTTCTAACTTTCAATAATTTCACCTTCAGCAAAAGAAAAAAAATCTGAGGAAATAAGTAAGCCATCATTAGCACTGGTAAGGACCCTGGATTAGGAGTGAATCTTAAACTTACTCTTAGTTGTAAATGTCTTCTATGCAACATTTTATCTCCCTACATAAATGATTTCTGTTTTTCAAATTGTATAGTGTCACTTGCCTAAATATGTTTCTGCCAAAGAGCATTACTTGGACACAATCAGAGAGAGAGAGAGAGAGAGAGAGAGAGAGAGACTGAATTCTTCAAAAATGACAATGCCATTAAGACAAAAATTAAATGAATTAAACTATAAAGTCATGAAATCTAAGTGGGAAGTAGATGATCCTAGATTGGATCCTGGACAGAGAAAGAATCCTATTAAAGGCAAAACTGGAAGACTTTTTGAAGATGGAGATGGGCTATTATTAGATAATAGCATTATATTAGTAATAAATTCTCTGACTCTAACAGCTATGCTGTGTTCATGTAAGACAATATTGTGCTTAGTGGATAATGTAATCAAGATCGTAGGTTGAAAGGGTTTAATGTCTGCAGTAAAAGTTACCCTGAAGTGTTCAGTAAAATGGCCTGGTGCAGTGGCTAATGTCTGTAATCCCAGCTACTCTGGAGGCAGAGATCAGGAGGACTGCAGTTTAAGGCCATCACCAGGAAAAAAGGTAAGACTCTCCAGTCTAAACAAACAAGTTTGGGGTAGTGGCATGTACCTCTTTTCCTAGCTCTGTGAAAAGCACAGGTAGGAAGATCATGGTCCAGGCTAGCCCAGCCAAAACCCACAAACCTTATTTAAAAATTAACTAAAGCCAAAAGGCTAGGGGCATGACCCAAGTAGCAAAGTGCCTAAGTAACAAACAAGAGACCCTGAGTTCAAACCTCAGTATTACAAAAAAGAAAAGATCAACAAAAATAAGAAAACAGAAAAGAATGGTACATTAGAAATGTAATAACTGGTGATGCTACATGAACATGTATGTAGGAGATCATTAACATTGTTTTCAAAAAAGTTTATAAATTTAAATTTTTTAATAAAATGTTTTAAAAACTCACCTATTTTCACAATCTAATAAATCCCTCTACTTGGAATATTAATATGCACTTTCTATAAAGTGTATTTCTGTCTATGTTATATGCTTACTGGTAGAATGTGAAAACTTGAGGGTAATGTTAATATGTTTCTCCTTTCTGTGTCCTTTATGATATCGAGAATGGTATTTGCGTATAACATGAATTTCACTCAGTAATAAATCGGCCAAAAAATATTAATCTTTTGACATATATTGTACTATATACAGATTTAGCTTCGAGGAAATACATTAATTAATTAATAAAACATTCCAAAGGTCTCCTAATGACATCTCAAATGTGTTTTATATAACTTAAACCTGTATTTTTATTTTTCTCCATCTTTGACCTGGTTGTTCCTCTCTCCCCCTCTTGTACTATACCTCAGCTACATTAGGCATACATTTGTTTATAAATACTTCCACATTTTATTCTCCCTGATCTTTACCAAGTTTGAGGAAGAGCCAAGGTAGGACACATAGGTAAACCCTGGATATAAAATAAAGTGGGAAAGGAACATAAAGTTCATTATTGTGGAGAAAGTACCAAAATTTGACCTTTAATAACAGTGGGAGAGTAGATGCCCAATATCATGTGCACAGTGTTTTCAGGAAATCAGAGTAGTTAATGTAGTATGTCTGTGCAATAACTGTCTATTTTTCACATTAAACACATGGAGTAAGCAAAGAAACATTAGAGCTGACATGATCGAGTGAAACAAATAATTCATGAAGAATAATTGATATTATGTGAAAGAACTTGTATTTTCTCTTGAAATTTATGAGGATATTTTTAAAAGGTGAAGCAAAGGAGTCAAACAATAACAAATGAATATTAAGACAAAATTCTGACCATCAGGTAAATATAAAATGAGCAACAGAAATCAATGCAGGTAGATAAGCAAGCTTGTTTCCCTAAATGAGTTGAAAAATTAAGATTGTGTGCTACTGACTATGAAAATGTTAGTGTGAATAATGGAATTGAAAAGTACTTTTAAAAAATAACATGACAATTTATTGTAGAAATAAAGATAGAGGAAAAATAAATGCATACATCATTTCTAATTTTAATGGGGATAGGGGTGGAAAGTAGAGCGTGATGACATTCATTACTTTTGGGAGTGGGGGAGGGTGTATAACTTAAAAACTTGGAAAATGGATTGGAAGGAATCTACCTCTTCCAGTGAAAACTAGTTTATTTTGAACCTCTCTCCTGCTGAGAACTAGAAAAACAAGGATTTGAAGGCATCACAGAGTCATCAAAGAACTAGGATTTGCAGTGTGAAAACATTAAAGAGGAGGGGTAGAGATTTTTAGAAATGAGGTTAATTGCTGAGGGTGATTTTCTCCTGGGTCATAGAGAGCAATGACTGGAATTTAAAGAAGCTGGCAGGAAGAGAAGTTAGGGTAGATAATTACAAAAATGAAGTTAAACTCTCAATGGACTTATGCAATTTGGGGGAGGAAAATCAGTTCTAGTAATGAAAAGTAAAATGCTGAAATTTAATTCAGTAGATGAATTTCACAGTAAATTAAAAGTTAATTGAGAATTAGTGGATTTTATTATGGACAAAAATATGCTGACTGAAGGCCACCATATAAAAGTAATTAAAAATGCAGAAAATAATAAAAATATAGAGAAATAGTAAAATGTATAACATTCATATAATTGGAACCCTTGAAATGTAGAACAAAATGAATGAGATAAAAGTAAAATGAGAAATGAAAGAGAATTTTCCCAAATCAAGAACTATGTAAACCTAGAGATTCAAAAAGTACAATAAAACCAAACAAGATAAAATTATCATATTGCCAAGAGTGATCAATGAATTCTATGAAATGTCCATCAAACACCAAGGACATTCTTTATTGAACTAGAAAAATAATCTTAAAATTCATATGGAAGCACAAAAGAACCCAAAAAACTAAAGCAACTCTGAATGAAAAAAACAATGCTGGAGCTGTCTCAGTACCTGATTTCAAATTATACTACAAAGCCATAGTTAAATAAATAAATAAAAGAGAGAAAAAGTACCAAGCATGGCATTAGAATAAAAACAAACACATAGGTCAATGGAATAGAATAGAGAAACCAGAATAGAGTTCTCAGTAATCCATGGAGATAAAACCATCCAGTTCTTGACAAAGGTGACACAGACATATGTTGCAGAAAGAATGACATATTTATCGATAGTGCTGGGTAAACTGAACATACATATGCAGATTTCTTACCCTGCATTAAAATCAACTCAAAATTTATGAAAGTCCTTAGTATAAAACTTAAAACTTTGAAATTACCAGAGAAAATCATACAGAAAACATTTCAAGATATAAGCTTAGACAATAACTTTATGAATAGGACTCCAATAGCTCAGGAAATAAAAGCAAGAATTGACAAATAGAGGCAGCCATGGTCACTCATGCCTTAATCCTACCTACATGGATGACAAGAATAGGAGATCACAACCCTCCCTTTGCAACCAGCCCAGGCAAAAAGGTAACAAGACCTTATCCCAACTAATGAAAAGCTGAGGATGATGGCACACACCTGTCATGCTAACTATGTGGGAAGCATAAAAAGGAGGAATACAGTCCAGACCACCCCAGGGAATGAAAGTGAGACCCTATTTAAAAATTAAAGCAAAAAGGGTTGGGGTGT
Organism: Castor canadensis; assembly: GCF_047511655.1. Lineage (NCBI taxonomy): Eukaryota > Metazoa > Chordata > Mammalia > Rodentia > Castoridae > Castor > Castor canadensis. Next base: position 71,278,495 of record NC_133397.1, on the reverse strand, counting down.
GACTCAATTGGTAGAGCACTTGCCTAGAAAGCACAGGCCCTGTTTCAAATTACAGTACCACAAAAAAATAAAATAAAATTGACAAATTATACTACCACAAAAAAATAAAATAAAATTGACAAATTGAATTGCATCAAATTTAAAACCTTCTTCACAGCAAAGGAAACAATTACCAGAATAAGATACAGCCTCCAGAACTATAGAATGGAGAAAATCTTTGCCATCTATTCATCTGAGAGAAGATTAGTATCCAGAGTATGTAAAGAACTAAAAATAATTTAACACTAAAGAACAAGGAATCCAATCAATAAATAAGCAAGTGAACTGAGCAGACACTTATCAACAGAAGTACAAATGGCCAATAATTATGTGAAAAAAATTTTAACGTCTGAAGCCATTAGAGAAATGCAAACCAAAAATATATTGAGATTCCATCTCATCCTGGTCAATAATTGTTATGAAAAATACAAAATAAGTAAATGCTGGAGAATATAATCAAAAGGTAGTTGTACATGGTGAGTGTGAATGTAAATCATTGTCACCACTATGGAAATCAGTGTGGTTCTTAAAAAAAAAACCTAAAAATAGGACTATTATCTGTTTCCTTTATACTACTTCTAGATATATAGCTGAAGTAATCAAAGTCAGTCTAGATGCCCATCAACAGTACAATAGATAAAGAAAATGTGGTCATTTGGAGAACTGCTCAGCCATAAAGAAGAATGAAATTATGTTATTTGCAGGAAAATGGATGGAACTGAACATAATCATGTTAAACAAAATAAATCAGATTCAGAAACACAAATATACCATATAAATGCAGAATATAAATTTAAAAAATGAAAATAGAAGAGACTATTGGGAAGATAAAAGGGAAAAATGGAAGGGACAAAAGAGGATAATGGGGTGACTGATCATATATATTATATATATATGTATATGAAAAAGTTATATTGAAACCCATTATTTTGTACAATAAATATATGAAAATAACACCTACTATCTCCAGAATGAAATGGCATGCAATGTTTATCTATTAGAATAATTAACACTTGTAAATGTTCACACTACTCAAAATGACTTACAGATTCAATGCAAAATCCATCAAAATATGATTGCCATTCTTTTCAAAGCTAACACAAATCAAATATTCATATGGAAGCACAAAAGAACCCAAATAGCTAAAGTGACATTTAATAGAAAAACCAAAGCTGGAAGCATAGCAATACCTGATACAAGGGCATACAGATTCGTAGAAACCAAAACATATGGTACTGGCATAAAAACAGATATATAAATCATTGAAACAGAATAGAGTTTCAATTGCACTGAGGCTCAATTGCATAGAGGATTGCACTCAGGCTCTTGAATTCTGCCACTTGATCCATGCCTCCTCCCTTTTTGCTTTAGTTGTTTTATTTATTTATTTTTATTTTATTATTTATTTATTTAATTTTTATTATTCATATGTGCACACAATGCTTGAGTCGTTTCTCCCCCCTGCGCCGCTCCCTTACCACCCATCCCACCCCTCCCTCTCCAACCTACCCCCTCAACACCTGGCACAAACTATTTTGCCCTTATCTCTAATTTTGTTGTACAGAGAGTATATACAATAATAGGAAGGAACAAGGGTTTTTGCTAGTTGAGATAAGGATAGCTATACAGGGCATTGACTCACATTAATTTCCTGTGCATGTGTGTTACCTTCTAGGTTAATTCTTCTTGATCTAACCTTTTCTCTAGTTCCTGGTCCCCTTTTCCTATTGGCCTCAGTTGCTTTTAAGGTATCTGCTTTAGTGTCTCTGCATTGAGGGCAACAAATGCTAGCTTGTTTTTTAGGTGTCTTACCTATCCTCACCCCTCCCTTGTGTGCTCTCGCCTTATCATGTGATCAAAGTCCAATCCCTTGGGTTTGCCCTTGATCTAATGTCTTCATATGAGGGATAACATATGATTTTTGGTCTTTTGTGCCAGGCTAACCTCACTCAGAATGATGTTCTCCAATTCCATCCATTTACCAGTGAATGAAAACATTTCATTCTTCTTCATGGCTGCATAAAATTCCATTCTGTATAGAAACCACACTTTCTTGATCCATTCGTCAGTAGTGGGGCATCTTGGGTGTTTCCATAACTTGGCTATTGTGAATAGTGCCGCAATAAACATGGGTGTGCAGGTGCCTCTGGAGTAACCTGTGTCACAGTCTTTTGGGTATATCCCCAAGAGTGGTATTGCTGGATAAAATGGTAGAGCAATCTTTAGCTTTTTAAGTAGCCTCCAAATTTTTTTCCAGAGTGGTTGTACTAGTTTGCATTCCCACCAACAGTGTAAGAGTTTCCTTTTCCCCCAGCATCCTTGCCAACACCTGTTGTTAGTAGTGTTGCTAATTATGGCTATTCTAACAGGGGTGACGTGGAATCTTAGTGTGGTTTTAATTTGCATTTCCTTTATTGCTAGAGATGGTGAGCATTTTTTCATGTGTTTTTTGGCCATTTGAATTTCTTCTTTTGAGAAAGTTCTGTTTAGTTCACTTGCCCTTTTCTTTATTGGTTCATTAGTTTTGGGAGAATTTAGTTTTTTAAGTTCCCTATATATTCTGGTTACAGTCCTTCGTCTGATGTGTAGCTAGCAAATATTTTCTCCCACTCTGTGGGGGTTCTCTTCAGTTTAGAGACCATTTCTTTTGATGAGCAGAAGCTTTTTAGCTTTATGAGGTCCCATTTATCTATGCTATCTCTTAGTTGCTGTGCTGCTGGGGTTCCATTCAGACAGTTCTTACCTATACCTACTAACTCCAGAGTATTTCCTACTCTTTCCTGTATCAACTTCAGAGTTTGTGGTCTGATATTAAGATCCTTGATCCATTTTGAGTCAATCTTGGTATAGGGTGATATACATGGATCTAGATTCAGTTTTTTGCAGACTGCTAACCAGTTTACCTAGCAGTTTTTGTTGAAGAGGCTGTCATTTCTCCATCATATATTTTTAGCACCTTTGTCAAAGACAAGTTGGTTATAGTTGTGTGGCTTCATATCTGGGTCATCTATTCTGTTCCACTGGTCTTCATGTCTGTTTCTGTGCCAGTACCATGCTGTTTTTATTGTTATTGCTTTGTAATATAGTTTGAAGTCAGGTGATACCTCCAGCATTGTTCTTTTGACTGAGTATTGTCTTGGCTATTTGTGGCCATATAAATTTCATGGTAGATTTTTCAATCTCTTTAATGAATGTCATTGGAATTTTGATGGGAATTGCATTAAACATGCAGATTACTTTGGGGAGTATAGACATTTTTACTATGTTCATTCTACCAATCCATGAGCATGGGAGATTTCTCCACTTTCTATATAGTCTTCCTCAATCTCTTTCTTCAGAAGTTTATAGTTTTCCCTGTGGAGGTTGTTCACATCTTTTGTTAGGTTTATACCTAGGTATTTGATTTTATTTGAGGCTGTTGTAAATGGAATTGTTTTCATATATTCTTTTTCAGCTTGTTCATTATCAGTGTATGGAAATGCTAATGATTTTTCTGTGTTGATTTTATATCCTGGTACCTTGCTGTAGCTATTGACGGTGTCTAGGAGCTTCCGAGTAGAGTTTTTTGAGTCTTTAAAGTATAGGATCATGTCATCTGCAAGTAGGGATATTTTGACAGTTTCTTTATCTATTTGTATTCCTTTTATTCCTTCTTCTTGCCTAATTGCAGGAATTCCAGTACTATGTTGAATAGGAGTGGAGATAGTGGGCATCCTTGTCTAGTTCCTGATTTTAGAGGGAATGGTTTCAGTTTTTCTCCATTAAGTATAATGCTGGCTGTAGGTTTATCATACACAGCTTTTATAATGTTGAGGTACTTTCCTTCTATTCCTAGTTTTCTTAGAGCTTTTATCATGAAATGGTGTTGGATCTTATCAAAGGCTTTTTCTGCATCTATTGAGATGAAGTGGTTTTTGTCTTTGATTCTGTTAATGTGGTTTATTACATTTATTGATTTTCATATGTTGAACCACCCCTGCATCCCTTGGATGAAGCCTACTTGGTCGTGGTGAATAATCTTTTTGATGTGTTGTTGAATTCGGTTTGCTATTATTTTATTGAGGATTTTTGCATCAATGTTCATTATGGACATTGGCCTATAGTTCTCCTTTTTGGAGGTGTCTTTGACTGGTTTTGGGATAAGTGTAATATCGGCTTCATAAAATGTGTTAGGCAGTTTTCCTTTGCTTTCTATTTTTGGAAGAGTTTCAGGAGGGTTGGTATCAGTTCCTCTTTAAAGGTCTGATAGAATTCAGCAGAGAATCCATCAGGTCCTGGACTTTTCTTTTTGGGGAGACTCTTGATTGCTGCTTCAATTTCATTTTGTGTTATAGGTCTATTCAGGTGATTAATTTCCTCTTGGTTCAGTTTTGGATTATCATATGTGTCTAGAAATCTGTCCATTTCTTTAAGATTTTCAAATTTATTTGAATACAGGTTCTCGAAGTAGTCTCTGATGATTTCCTGGACTTTCATGGTGTTTGTTGTTATCTCCCCTTTCGCATTCCTGATTCTACTAATTTGGGTTTTTTTTCTCTCCTCATTTTAGTCAGGTTTGCCAGGAGTCTGTTGATCTTGTTTATTTTTTCAAAGAACCAACTTTTTGTTTCATTAATTCTTTGTGTGGTTTTTTTGGTTTCTATTTCATTGATTTCAGCTCTTATTTTTATTATTTCTCTCCTATTTGTTTTGGGATTTTCTTGTTCTTGTTTTTCTAAGAGTTTGAGCTGTATCATTAGGTCATTGACTTGGGATCTTTCAGTCTTTTTAATATATGCACTCATGGCTATAGACTTTCCTCTGAGGACTACCTTTGCTGTGTCCCATAGGTTCCAGTAGGTTGTGTTTTCATTTTCATTGACTTCCAGGAACTTTTTAATTTTCTCTTTTATTTCATCAATGACCCATTGTTCATTAAGTAATGAGTTATTCAGTTTCCAGCTCTTTGCATGTTTTTTGTCTTTACTTTTGTTGTTGAATTCTAGTTTTATTGCATTGTGATCAGATAGTATGCATGGTATAATATCTATTTTCTGATATTTGCTGAGGCTTGCTTTATGCCCTAGGACATGATCTATTTTGGAGAAGGTTCCATGGGGTGCTGAGAAGGATGTGTATTGTGTAAACGTTGGATGAAATGTTCTGTAGACATCAAGTAGGTCCATTTGATCTATTGTATATTTTAGATCTTGAAATTCTTTATTGATTTTTTGTTTGGATGACCTATCTATTGATGATAACAGGGTGTTAAATATTCCCACAACCACTGTGTTGGTGTTAATATATGCTTTTAGGTCTTTCAGGGTATGTTTGATGAAATTGGGTGCATTGACATTGGGTGGATACAGGTTGATGATTATTATTTCCTTTTGGTCTATTTGCCCTTTTGTTAGTATGGAATGTCCTTCTTTATCTCATTTGATCAATGTAGGTTTGAAGTCTACTTTGTCAGAGATAAGTATTGCTACTCCTGCCTGTTTTTGGGGGCCATTGGCTTGGTAAATTTTCTTCCAGTCTTTCATCCTAAGCCTATGCTTATTTCTGTCAATGAGATGGGTCTCCTGTAAGCAACAAATTGTTGGATCTTCCTTTTTAATCCATTTCATCAAACAGTGCCTTTTGATGGGTGAATTAAATCCATTAACATTAAGTGTTAGTACTGATAGGTATGTGGTGATTCCTGTCATTTCAATGTCTTTGTTGTTTGAGGGTTTGATTGTGTGTACCTAAGTTGAGGTTACTCTCCACTTTCTAGCTTTTTCTTTTCCTGTAGTTTGCTGCTGCCTGCCCTTTCATGGTTATGTTAGTTTTCACTTTCTGTGTGCAGAATCCCTTGAGGAATCTTTTGTAGTGATGGCTTTGTGTTCACATATTGTTTTAGTCTGCTTATCATGGAAGACTCCATCTGTTTTGAATGATAGTTTTGCTGGGTAGAGTATCCTGGGATTGAAGTTGTTTTCATTCAGTGCCTGGAGGATCTCACCCAAGCTTGTCTTGCTTTTAATATTTCTGTTGAGAAGTCTGCTGTGATTTTGGGGTTTACCTTTGTATGTCATTTATTTTTTCTCTCTTATAGCTTCAAAATTCTTTCTCTAGTTTTTGAACTTGTTGTTTTAATGATGATATGTCATGGGGTAGTTCTATTTTGATCTGGACTGTTTGGTATTCTGGAGGCCCCTTGCATCTGTATGAGAATAGCTTTCTCTAGATTTGGGAAATTTTCTGTTATTATTTTGTTGAATATATTACGCATTCCCTTTGCTTGCACCTCTTCTCCTTCTTCAATGCCCATGATTCTCAGGTTTGGTCTTTTGATGGAGTAGGTGAGTTCTTGCATTTTCTTTTCACAGGTCTTGAGTTGTTTAACTAATAATTCTTAAGGTTTTCCTTTAATTACCATTTCATCTTCAAGTTCTTAGATTCTGTCTTCTGTTTGTTCCATTCTGCTGGATTGGCCTTCCATTTTATTTTGCAAGTCTGTTTTGTTCTTTTTTCTGAGGTTTTCCATATCCTGAGTCATTTCCTTTTTAATGTTGTCTATTTTTGTCCTGAGTTCATTTATCTCTTTATTAATCATGTTCTCTGTTTCACTTTGGTGTTTATTCAGTGCTTCTGTGGTTTCCTTTATTTCTTCTTGTGATTTTTCAAATTCTCGATTTTTGTTCTCTTGGAATTCCTTGAGTGTCTCCTGTACATTTTGGTTGACCGTATCCACTATCATCTCTATAAAATTCTCATTGAGTACCTGTAGCATTTCTTCTTTTAGATTATTCTTGTGGGCTTCATTGGGTTCTTTGGCATAGTTTATCTTCATTTTTTGGAGTCTGGGTCTGAGTATCTGTTTTCTTCATTTCCCTCTGGTTCCTGTACTAATTTTTTGCTGTGTGGAAACTGGTTTCCCTGTTTTTTCTGTCTTCCTGTCATTGCCCTTGGTGTTGTTATTGTCCCTGTACTGTGTGCAATTAAGTATTTTGTGGCTTGTAATAATAGCACTAATGATATTTAGAATGGAAGGGTGAGAGTAGATGGAAAGCAAAGAAGTTAAAGGAAAAGGGAAAAACTAATAAACAAGTAGAAAAAAACAAAACAAAGAAACAAACAAAAGTTTCAAATATTTAAACAGGGAGAGACAGTGTACTAATCAACCGTAAGCTGAAAAGGCATTAGAGAGACAGAGAGAGGACTGAAAATAAAAAATAAATAAATGAAAATAAATAAATAAATAAATAAATAAATAAAAATATGTATATAAAAAAAATCTCCAAGTTCAAATGCAATAAAGTTTCAGTCTTAATAATTTTGGTGTTCATCCCTCAGCCTCCATTTCTGGAGATGGTGCCTCAAATGTTGTTCTGTAGTTGTCTCATCAAAGGAGAAAAATAAAATAAAACAAAACCACACAAAACAAAAAAGACCCCACAACGTATCCCAAATTCTAATGCAATACAGTTTCAGTAAGTTTTTCAGCATGCAGGCATAAGTTCGGTTGTTGTCTCATCAAAGGTAGGGAGAGAGAAAAGAAAAAAAAAAAAAAGAGTCTGTAGACAGTTCTGTGAATGGCTTTCTGTGGCTGTGGCTTGCCTGCCTGCTGATGTCAGCCTGCTGTTGCTGGAGGCTTTATTTATGCAGATCTCAGGGGTGAGCTTAGCACTCACCTGGCCCCACAGGCTTTGTTTACTCAGAGTTCTCCAGTGCCTGAGCCACTGCTACAAGCTTTCCCCTTTCCAAGCACACTGGGGGAGGTGACACTGCACCCGCTTTCTCAGGCCAGCGTGTTTATTTACAGCTCATGTGGGAAGTGGGTCTTCCCCCCTTTGCTGTGGAGTTTTCCTCCCACCACCGCTTTTACAAGCTTTCCCGCTCCTGATTGCTGGGCATGTGCTGCTGCTCTTGCTAGCCGGCATGTTTGTTTGCAGCTCACATGGGAAGTGGGCGTTCCCCCCTCTCCTGTGGAGTTTTCCTCCCTCTGCTACTTTTACAAGCTTTCCTGCTCTTGGTTGTTTGGCATGCACCCCCACTTCTGCCCTCTCCTGCCCAGCTTGTTTATTTACAGTTCTGTGAGGGATTCCCTTCCCCCCACTTTGGCACTCAGGTGTCCCACCCTCTTTTCTATGTGTCTTTGTTGTTCTTATTGCTTATTACTCAGTTTCTCTTTTTTTCCCTGGGTGGGGGTGGTCTGTCCAGGGGGTTATGCTGATCTGGCCCAGGGTTGTCTGTGGGAGTATTTCATGCTGCTTAGCTCACCTTGTGGTCCGCATCTTCCCAAGCTGTCTGGGTGCCTGCATCTGGCAATGGCCCGGAGGCCCTCCTCGTTTCTCCATTTAACATGAAGTGGAGATGCTCTGCACAGGCTGGAGGTGTAGAGGTGTCAAAGTTTTGCCTCTTCTTGGTGGTTTTGCCTGTAGGGTGTATCTCCAGCATTTCTCCAAGATTTTATTTTAAGAAGCACGCTTTCTGCTTCCTCCTTCTAGCCGCCATCTTGGAATCCCTCACTTTAGTTGCTTTAAAATAGAATTTCATTTCAATTTTTTTTGTCCTACCCAGCCTCAGAACAAGATCCACCTATGTATATTTCCAGCACAGCTATAATTACAGGTGTGCCCAACCCTGACCACTCCCCCAAATTAAATCTTATATCTGTATTCTACTATATCTCAACAAAATCACTGAAAACATACATTGGAGAAAAGTCTTCAACAAATGGTGCTGAGAAAATGGTATATACATATGCAGAAGAGACAAATGTGACTCCATCTCAAACCTTGTGCAAATATCAACACAAAATGAATAAAAGATCTAAATGTATTTTCTGAGACTGCAAAACTACTAGAAATAAATCACGGGGAAACACTTCAAGATACCAGTATCAGTAATGGATTTTTTTCAAATATGACTCCAAAAGCACAGAAAACAAAAGCAAAATAGACAGATGGATTTCATCAAACTAAAAAGCAGAATAGCAAAGGAAACAATAACTAGAGTGAGAAAACAACCTACCAAAGAGGACAAAATATTTTCTAACTATTCATCTGACAAGGGATTAATATCTAGAACATTTAAAAAACTCAAAAAAGTTAACAACATAACAAATTAAGCCAATTAAAAAAATAGACAAGTGAGCTGAATGGACACATCTCAAAAGATGAAATAGGAAGGATTAACAATATAAATGTCAATCAAAACTACGATGAGATACTATCACACTCAAGTGTGAATGGTTAGTATAAAAAATCAGCAAATGTTGGTGAGGAGGTAGAGAAAAAAGGACTCAGTGTTGGACTCATTATAGACAAAATGAAAAACTAAAAGCAGGTCTACTGTGTGATTCAGGTGTTGCATTTCTGGACATTTATCTAAAAGAAATTAAATCAGCATACCAAAGAGAGATCTCCATGTCCATTTTTATTGCAGCATTACTTACAAGTACTAAGGTATGGAGTCAGCTTTCATGCCCATTAACACATGAGTAGAAAAAGAAGGGAGTATTTTTCAACCTTAAATAAGAATGAAGTCCTGTCTTTTGCAGCAAACTGGATGGAACTGGAGGATTTTATGTTAAATGAAATCATCTTGATATAGAAGTACAAGTTCCACATGTTTGATCTCATATGTGGAAGCTAAAATCAGTCACTTGGAATGTATAATAGTAACTACTAGGGGTGGAAAGAGTGTGGGTTGGGGAGAGTGGATAAAAAGGAGGTTGGATTTGATCAGTGCTAACTGTATGCATGTGTAGAAATATCACACTGAAACCATTAATATGTACAAATAAAATGTGTTCATCAAAAATAAATTAAAATGATTTTTCAAAATAGATCCATCCAATAACATATTGACAGTATAAATCTATAGTAATTATTTACTGTGGGTCCTAAACACATATAGAATTGGAGAGGAATAAAAACTTTAAATATTCTCTGAATTTTTTTGAAAGTGGATAAAGCCCAATTTATATTAGACTTGAAAAATAAAGTATGCATCTAGTAATATCTAGATTAATATAAGAAAAAAATGATATCATATAAATAATTAACTAATTGAGGGGAGAATGTAACAATTAATTAATAATTAATTTACCCAATGCAAGTTAGGAAAAGACAGACTTGCTAATATAGAACATCAGATACCAACAAAAAATAAGTATTAAGGCAGTAAACTTAAACCCAAATATATCATTAATTACATTAAAGGCAATGGGACTGGTTTAAATGATAAAGATGATCTGCTTACAACTGAATTTCCAAGAGACAGGAGACAAGGAGAGCAAGGAGAGTGAGAGAGAGAGGAGAGAGAGAGGACAGAGAGACAGACAGAGACAGAGAGAGCATTCCTAATATAAAGCCTTTAGCCATTAGAAATTAGATTAAGATGACATTATTTTTTAAAATGAAACAAATTTAATTCAACTAATATGTGGATATTTAATGGCTGTTGGTGTCACTATAACCCTTGTCAGAGAGTGAATTTTTGACAACACTGAATAAATGTCATACTGCTATTCTGTTCAGAGTTTGGAGGACAAGTCAATCCAACTGTGCATCACAGATCTATCACTTTCATTGTTCCTCAAATTCAAGCAAGTAGAGGTGTACCTTCCAGCATACTCCTATCCTCAGACTTCCTCATATCCCAATTCTCTGCTATTTCCCTTTTCTCTAGACCTCTATTCCACAACACAAAAATTCAATCTATTTTCAAACTGTTTTTATAGATTAATCCTTTACCATTTTGCTTTAACTGAAAATTAGCTTCCTATGCAGTCGTTTTAATAAAACACGGCTTATTTCTCCTGTACCTCTGCATTGGAGCATGAGTCAGCATCCCTCTAGTTCCAAAATACTAAAAATGTGAGTTTGAATGTGTGTGTGAATGTGTGTGTGTACACATCCTGAAAGTTAACACATTCAAATACAGGTACCACTAACTGCGACTGCTTGTCATTATAATCTATCAACCTATGTGATCTCTTCTATAGATTCCATAACACATGTGCCAGGTGTGGTGGCTCATGCCTTTAATCCTACTTAGTTTGGAAGCAGAGATCAGGAGGATCACATTTTAAGAGCAACCTTGACAAAAATTTCACAAGACCACACCTCAACCAATAGTTGGACATGGTGGCACACACTTGTTGACCCAGCTGAAATAGGAGATATAAATAGGAGGATTGTGTTCCAGGTTGACCTGGCAAAAATTTAAGAACCTACCCCTAAAATAACTAAAGCACAAAGGGTTGGGGGCATTCCTTAAATGGTACAACACCTGTAAGTACAAGGATCTGAGTTCAAACCCCAGTACCACCAAAAAAAGTGTATATACACACTTATCTTACTTCTATTTAAGAAAATATTATTTTATCAGTGTCTTTACAGAAAAAAAAAAACTGCCTAAACCTGAAAAATAGGTCTCTTCAAAGCCCATTCACTTTTTGATGCAATATGACAGACAGGCTTTTTCAGGTACCTTTATGCCACAGAAACTATGCTCAAAAAGTATCAAAAGATCACATTGTGGCTGCATTATACAAACAATTTTTATGGCATATTTCTAGCAATACTGGGCAATTGCAATAATTGCAATCTGGGTTCCTTGGGAAACAGATTGGGGTGTAAATTTAAATGTTGGAGTGTCTTTGGGATCAACACATGGAACAAGGGAAGGAGGATCAAGCAAGGGAAGAATTTGAGCTTTGATGTAGTGCATTGGAGGCCTTACCCTACCCTGTGGGGAGCACTGAATCTGAGATGACTGTCAGTGTTACCTTGAGTTAAGGAAAGCAGGCTAGACCTTGTCACCCACGGGAACCAGTCACTGCCTATAGATCTTAGGAAGGGAGTGAGCACTTGGTGAAACAATGTCATTCCTCTGGGGATGTCGCTGCAGAAGATTAAAAGCTCAATTCTGTCTGCCTATAGCAATTCCACCTGCTGTAAAAGTAAATTCTTCAGTTTCAAAGGGAACCAAGGTAGTAAGCCATGGAATATAAAACAGCAAAGTTTACCGATCTCAGTATTCTGAAATTTTACATTTTCTATAGTACACTTACAAGAGTCATCAACAAGACGTAAATGTTGAAAATTGATGTTGGATCATTTCTCTAAACTGCCTGAATTTTCTGCTTTTGTTACTCACCTTGCCTTATGAGATTTAGAGAGGATAATAATAAACAGAAAAAGCCCTTTTCACTAATTGTGTGTCTGACTGCACTCTGAAAGTATGTTCTGGACAAACTTCCTAATCATGAATTCCTAACTATTTTGCCCATTGTAATGGAAATATATCATGATAACTCAAAAACCTTAATCTCTGATTTAGCATATTTCCCTGAACCCAGGATTATGTATCCAGTTATTTGCTGTATCTCTCCACGATTGGTATTTTTACTTCAACCTTTCTAGAACTGAGCTAATCATCTATCATTGAAATCTTTTTATTTCTCTATATCTACTGTAAATTTAAAATTTAAATATTAGGCTAGTTCATTTGTAGAAGAAAGTAAACAAAATAAGATTGTTGAATAAATCATAATAAGCTAAATGATCCCACTCAATGGCACCTATGTCAAGAAAGAAAATATTTATGATATTTTCCAAACACTAGAAACTTTTTCATGCTTTCCTTCTTTTTCTTCCAAGAAGGTCATAAATGCATGATTTCAGGCTTTTCTTTAATTTTATTCATGCCACAAAATTAACCCTCATAAGCAAAAAATAAATTTACATACATAATCTCTTTATGGCTGATGATTTATCTCTACTTAGAGGCCATGAATCAATACTAACTTATGTTTTAATATTTCTTGCTTGAGTGGAAGAATACTAACCAATCCCGGAGGTGGGGGGGAACAAGTGTGGCATGTGCATGTTGATGTCAGGCCTAGAGTATTCTTGAAGAATTATGCTAAAAAAATTTCCTTACTTGTCTTTTTATGGATTCTCTTTTTAAAATAAATTTTATTCACATATATTAATTGTACAAAGAGTTTTCATTGTGATATTTATATACATGCAGTGTTGTATAATTTTGATCAAATTCACTCCCTCTGCTAATCTTTCTTATTCATCCTCTCCAATTCCCATTATTTTACAACTTTTTATGGCTTTCATTATGATATTTTTATACATACATATATGTACTTCTATCAATATTCACCTCCTATCACCCTACTCTTTCTCCCTCTCATCCAACTGCTTGCTCCAACAGTCCTTTTATATTCATGTCATGTTTTATTACTATCATTATCATTAATTTTAGGTTAAAATGTTCAACATGATGATCTCTGGGTCCATCCATTTTCCTACCATCAATCTAGATAGCTATCTCTAGAAATAGGACTTTTTAGTTCCATTACTTTTTCCTCATTTAAAGATTATTCCTCATCATTTAGATATTAACAGTAAAAGATATTGGTCATCATTCCTTCAGCAAACATACAACTCCAAGGCCACTACTACACAAAAGAACTAGATTAGATATCAGGTCTGCAAATACAAACAAGACTGTTCTTAGAAAGTCTTAGAATAGCAGCTAGAGAAAGTAGAGTATGTCTTCCTAAAAGTACTTTGATTGATCTAATTAAATAGAAGAGTTCACTGGACCTAGGCATGTGGTAGAAACATCAGGATTGCCTAGGGAGTATTAAACACTCACACTGGCTGACAAATCCGTTCTCAGTATATATTTGTTGAACTGAACTGATTGTTTTGGGTTTGTGCACTCCTTTTTTTACTGCAAAACAGAATAAAGAGAAAAAAATGTACACATTTACATTTTAATAAGGAAAATATGTTTTAATCAGTCATGTTTACACTGATGTATACATGACTGATTAAAATAGTTCAAGATACTTCTTATATGTGGAAGTAAAAATAAAATAATAGGAGAATTTCCCTATTAGGATGGAAATACTTGTCATTATAATTAATGTTAAATGATTACAAATGCCTGTCATCTGTAGTATTTTAGGCACTGGTGGAATTTTAATAATGTAGATGTTAATGTGCATTAGGCTGATAAGATTCTATCAGTAGTTTGTATAGGTGTTGAATTCATGCCCATTAATTTGAAATGTGAGTTTAGGAAAAGCAAATCTGACTAATTAGATAGATTGTTCAACTTGTAAGATTTATTATTTCATTTTGAATTGATTGCTTTTACCAAAAGGCATAGATTTACTTGATATAATTAAACAACCAGGCTATTTGATGTTGTTTGGTAACCCTAGCATATTTTCAAGGCATGGTGCAGTGGATGAATTGATCTACCAAACCCAATTACAACTGTTCATTGGGCTTATAAAAGAGTGCTAAGAAATTCCAATAAGCAATTTCAATCTGTTCTAATAAATGGAAACTAAATCTGAAAAGCTGTTGGATTTGAAACAAGAAAAGAAAGGAACAGTTTAGTTTGTTTTCAAGTTTGGCCTCAGGTATTTCTTACATTCATCCAGTGAAGATAGCAAAGCACGTATCAGTCTGCATAACAGACAAGACTGTGAATTTTTTCCCCACATTGTACAATAGTATTATTCAAATAGGTGCAGGATTTTCAGACATTGACCAATTGTTCTCCATGCTTTCAGTGAAAAATAAAGCAATACCACTTTCAAGTAGCAAACATAGTCCTGTAAATTAAAGAGAGACTTCTTAAATTTCTGTGATGTGGTTAGGGTCATTTAGCTTAAAGAATCCCCTAATGGTAATACAGACTTGAGTTATTTGTCTATATCATTATTGGAGGGAGGGAAGGTTGTCAGGGGTCCAAGAACAGGATGAATACTGAGATTAAAAGGTGGTGTTACACTATGTTATTTAACAGCATGTAGAGGTAAGAAGTGTGTATGTGTGTATGTGTGTGTGTACGTGCATATAAACAAAGAGATGAAATAGGAAATAGACCAAAAATGTTTGTAAACTATTTCCTTTTGTGGGGACAGAAGCATACTACTACTGGAACAGACATTTTATAATAGAAAAACTGGAATTTTCTATTTTTCACAAATAATTTTATAAGAATATTTTGCCTCAGTGAACAGTTTTATAGAAAGTGTTGTCCAGATGGTGATAAATGGGTTATTTGAATTGCAAACACTAAGACTGAATTTTCATTTATTATCTGGCTTTGATAAGAAGTAGTCCTTATGGCACCATCACACTGAGATACTATGTATTAATACAGGCAGAATCAGGATTTTTAAATAATGTGACTCACAAAGCTGGGAAGTAACTCTTTTCCCCATTTATCACCATGGACCAAAGTTACAGAATCTACATATATACTAGTCATAGATGTTAGAGTCCAAGAAATCACATAAATTGTAGAGAACTTTATGATTCAGAAGATAGCCAGAGATACTTGCCAAGAATGAGACTTAAAGAGTAATGACCAAAGAATTCTGTACAGCCAGGTGTAGTTGAACCTAGAGAAGAGCAGGTGTGTAGTTCATCTGGAAAGTACCTGGAAGCCTCTGCTGATTATTAAGATTGAACTCTTGGGTATTGTTTCCAGAATCTACAAAATGGCCAGCCCCTTAATGCTAAAATGTGCCCCTGGCTCACACATGAATGCTCCAGCAAACTCTTCCAAACATCTGATACCATCATGTTCTGGGGGAAAAAAAGCACCGAAGGAAAGACTAATACTTCTGAGGAGTGTTGAAGCTATTGCTCCAATCTTCTCCATCAATGTTTTAAAATGCCAATGCTGAAGAAGAGCATCAGTGCCAAATAAGTATTAAGAGTCTCAGTATTCTTTCTAACTCCAATTCCTCAGATCAGTAATAATGTAAACTAGTACTCATTCTACATCAAATGTGTCTATTGTGGAATCATTGAAAATGAGGATTCTTGAACAAAAATCATAATAACATAATGTAACGTAAATAACATGGTTAACATAAACATATTTCCCTGGTTTTCCTTTGATTTTTCTCTATCCAATCTTTATCAAAATTTGATAGAATCCTTTACTGGTATGTGTCACTGATAGAAGGTAGTTGCATATCAAAGTTCTGTAATTACACTCCTGGGTCTGATTGTTACTTTGTGATATTAGATGATAAATTCTCTGAGGTTTGGTTTTCTCTACAAAAAATGATAAAATAGTAACTATATAGTAGTGTCCTTATGTGGTTGAATACAAATATGTTCAAAGCTTTATGTTATCACTATCATCAATAATAGTTATTATTATTATTGTTTTGGAGGCACTGATATTTGAATTTAGGGGCTCATGATTGCTAGGCAGAAACTCTTTCACTTGAGTCATGTCCCTGGTCCTTCTTGCTTTAATTATTTCTTGAACAAGACCTCACCATTTTTGCCTAGGCCAGCATGGATCAGGATCCTCATATTTATGCCTCTCTCATTGTGGGAATGGTAGGCATATACCACCAAGCCCAACTTACTGGCTGAGATGGAGCATAACTAACTTTTTCTTGGCAGAGCCTAGAACTGAAATCCTCTTGATATTTTTCTTCAGAGTATCTGGGATTATAGGCACCACACACAAATTCCTGTTGTTATCATTATTGATATTATCATTATCATTTAACCTAATGACTTCAGAAACATTATCTGTAAAGTTAGTTTACAGTACTAACAGCAATGCCTTCACACAAATTATTGTATATCATACCAGAAAAGCAAAAAGTTAGACACAGAAAGTGGGTAGTTCTGGTATTTTTGAAAACTACATGTCTGGGCTATATACCAGCACCAAACAGAGATATTTTTATAATCCACATAAATTTAGATAATAAATTTAATAAAATATGGAACTTATCTGAAAGTCATGAAGACATTGCCCAGTTTTTAATATTCCCAAAATTTCTTGGAGTTGAAGTTTGAAGAGGCCCATTTCCTCAATGCAATTTTTATTAGCATGTTATAATAAATGTTCAGGGGGTACATTGTGACATTTATAAAAGTGATTGAAATATATCTTAGATTCACCCCCTCCATCTTTCTCCTTTACCTCCCTCCCACCCTTCTTAGAACTGACTCAGCAGGTCTCATTGTTCCATTTTCATACATGAGTATGTAATACTTCTACCTTATTTGCCCTTTTTTTCATCCTTTCCTTATGCCCTCTCCCTCCTACTAGTACCAACCCTCAGAAACAAACTGTTTTACCTTCCTGTCCTTCAGTTTTAAAAAAAGACATTTTTGTGTATGAGAGTTATACAGGGAGTTTCATTGTAATGTGTCCATATTATATATAATAAATATATATATATTACAAATATATATATTATGCCCTGAATTTGTTCATTATTCTCCTTTCTACATTAATCTCCTTCTTATGGTGATTTCAACAAGTTTGAATGTTCCATATTGATACTTGTATAAAGAGTACATCAACCACATTCACCTTCTTTACTTTATCTATATTCCCCCTTCATTAATGCCCTACCCTTAGCATGACCTGTTTTATATTCTTGCCCTTCACTGTTTAGGTGTCTGTTTGTTGTTCAGTGGGGTTTTGCCTTGGTATTTTACCTGTAAATGTATTTAGCTTAAGTCAACCTAACCCCTCTCCACTGTACTTTCTTGCCATTTTGAGAGAATAATTGTTGGAATAAATATTAACACATTTTTATCTTGTAGTATTGAAGCACCCATTGTCTACAATTTATACTCAAATAGCAATCTATGGTGTTTTCCACAGGTTGGTCAAGAATATCATAATGCATATGTATGCACCTGCTGGCATCACCAATGTATTTTTTTTTGTGCTACTTCTTCCAGTGACTCTACTGAGATAAACAACAGGTTTGAACTCCATTAAAAATTATAGGAGGATTTGCAATTATCATTAATTGCAAATATTAGCTCTCTGTTCCTCATTCCCTGGTCCATTCCTGACTATGTTAATATATACACTAAGCTCTATGAGTACTATCTTGTTTAATCCTCATATCTGCCCTATGAGGTTAGTACCATGTTTCTTTTCTAGAGATACTGAGTGATTTTTACCACAGCTCTTTAGTCTACTGCCAGTACTTTTAACAATGTGTTATTTCAGTCATTTCTTTAACACAGTGTCTGATAGAGACATATGTTTTTATATTGGTTGAATAAATAAATTAATGAAAGGAAGTAACAAACAGACAGGATCATTACAAACATTTACCAACCCATAGTGAATGTAAGATGGCTAGGGTCATGCATGGCTCAAGTAGTAGAACACCTGCCTAGCAAGTCCCAAGTCCTGCATTGAAACTCCAATACCACCAAAGTAGATGTAAGATGTATACTGTTCTAGTATATTAGACCCAGACAATTTTAGAAAGGTTCATTTTTTAAACAGATTATATAGATTATTGATGAAGAGAAAAGGGAAACTTTAAAATAGTTAAAATAGGGGTTACTTTTTTATTTAGTTGTTAGTGATAGTAAGTAGTATCTCTAAAAATTTTTTCCATGAATCAATATTTGCAATACTTATTCTAAACCAATGCATTTCAATACTTATTAGGCAATCCTCATTTTCATAAGAAATAAACAAAATCAGTGGCCTTTAATGTTTCTTGAATTTTAAAATTGTCAATAGAGTTGTGAAATTGTGAACTGGTATTTTTAATATTTTACACTACATAAGATTAACTCAAAATTGATCATAGGTTTAAGTAAAATTTAAGATTAAATACTTTTAGAAGTAAATGTGAGAGAAAAAAATTCTTTGTGTGTTTTATACACACAAAATCTAAAAAATCAAACTGATGAATTGGACTTCATTGAACTTTGAAACATTCTTTGAAATACATTCCTAAGAAGACCAAAATACAGGTTATAATTTAAGAACTCATATCCAGAATATATAAGTAATTCTCACAGTTCAACAATAGTAAGAAAATAAGGTAAATATTTCAGCAAACATGTCATCAAAGAAGATATTTAGATGGCAAATAAGCACATTAAAGTTATTCGACACCATTAATCATTTGAGAAATGCAAAACCATAATAAAATACACTGTATATCTACTAGAATATCTAAACTTAAAAAGACTGATTATTGCAAGTGTTAGTGTGGATGAAAGTCTGCTATGCTGTTTGGAGAAATGCAAAATGGTACAAATACTCTAGCAAGCACTTTTTAAGTGTCTTAAAATTTTAAATATATATGTATTATATTTCAACTTTCTATTCCTAGGTATTTGCCAAAGAGAAAATAAGCATATGATCCCACAAAAAATTATAAACATAGAGAAACATTGTTTGCAATATCCAGGTTCTAAAACAATCCAAATTTTTATGAACAGATAAAATGTGTCAACAAATTTTAGAATACCCATACAATGGAATGCCACTAAGCAATATAAAATGAATAGAAATAAATACTGCATGTTTTCTTCTATATACAGAAACTTAAAATGTTGATCTCAGGCTGGGGGTGTGGCTCAGTGATACAGTGTACCTTTCTGGGTTCTATATTCAGTACTTCAAAAAAAAAGTTGTCTGAAATTAAAGATAGTAGAACAGTGATTGCTAGAAGCTAGGAAAGGGAAGGAAGGGAAATACAGATGAAAGTTGAAAAATGGGTACCAATATATAGTTAGAAAGGAAGAGTAAGTTCTAGTGTTCTATAGCAAAGTAAGATGAATATAGTTTATAACATATATTTTATGAAGAACTACAATGTTTTTTTAAAAAGATGGAAATTCTGGACAGGTGTCAGTGGCTCATACCTATAATCTTAGCTGCATGGGAGGTTGAAATTCTGAGGATTGTGGTTTGAGGCCAGCTAGAGCAAATAATTCCCAAGACCTCCATTTCCAAAATAACCAAAGCAAAATGGACTGGAGGTGTGGCTCAGGTGGTAGAGCACCTGTGAAGCCCTGAGTTCAAGCCCGAGTGCCACTAAAAAAATTAGAAATATTAGTTACCCTGCTCTAATCATTACATATTGTACATGTATATTGAAATATCACAGTGTAGTCCATGAATGCATGTAATCATTATGTGTTAGTTAAAAGAAAAAAAACACTAAAAATTTAATAAATAAACTTCAGAATAATTATACTGACTGAAAGATGTCAGGCAAGATTTCATCTACAGAATATCTGGAAAGTGCACACTATTATGTACTGAGCAAAAGCACATCTCGGGTGGAGGCAGGGAAAAAAAAAGGAAAAGAAGACAAAAGGAAAATTTTGGAAGTGTAGACATGCTTATTAATTATGCTGATACTTGTGTATGAGGGCCTATATATATCAGAACTTATAAAACTGCACACTTTAATCATTAAAGCTGTTTTTAAAAGATAGTCAAGCTACAAAAATATAATTATATTCACTGAAACTCATGTTATTCCAAATAATAATTAATAATATAATGAGATAAAAACAAATAGGTCATGAAAAATAAGATGCTGCTCCAAGCTGGGCCTTTCTACTGTCCTGGACACTAAAATGCCTCTGCCCCTTGAGAATTTCATTCTAGATAACTAAACCTGCTTACAGCTATTTAGCATGCTGACTTCAAAGCACTGTCATCAACTATTTTGATTGTCTCGAAAAACAGCTCCTTCTATATATAAAGGTCTGTGTAGTCAAAAAGCTGTAAGAAGTTCCTATGTTTATGCACTACAAGAGGTTCAGCTTTGTGAATAATGCCATGTTTGGATAGGCCATTATTCTTTCCAAGGGCTTGCATCCACATTATCTTGTTTGATCTTCTTAAGTCTTCTCATTCAGTCTCCTGGTATCCTTACCACAGACTCACTGATTCTCCACATTGTGGAATATATTCCTCTGTCACACTTAATACCACCTACTCATAAACTCCTCATCTGGTGCATCTTCAACTCTACCTCCACCCAAATGAGTTCAGTTTGGTTATTTGTGTCACAGTCATAGAAAAATCACATTCAAAAACACTGCAAATCATCACAATTCTCATTTTACATATTACATTAAAGCCTGTAAGACTTGCAGTCTTACTGAGGAATCAAGAGGGATGGAGATTGCATGTTTATAAAATGGAACATCCTCTATCTGGCACTTGAAAACACTGTAATTATCCCATGTCTTCCTAATTATAGTATATTTTTTCCTGAAGTTGTTTTACCTTCATGGCATTTATATATTCATAATTTTCCTTAATGTATTCTTTTACCTTATGTTTTATTTTTATATTTTGGCACTCACAAATTTTATTAAATGAATTTAAAGGGAATGTGACATCTTCACTGAATATATTTTACCTTTAGTGACATGATTCTTGTTGATCAGTGTCCCTTGGGTGGGAGTTAGATGATCAATAAGAATGTGACCAGCTTTCGCATTGGTCTCACACATAAGTTAATGAACTGCATGAGAGCTATGATTGTATCTGTTTTGGTTTAGTAGCAGGGTACAGCACAAGGCCTGGTGCATTTGTGCATCAAAATATTTATTACTGAGAGATTGTAAGATGGATGAATGTTAGTACATTCATCCAATGTCAAACATATGGATTTTTATATGCAAAAATTCCTATTTAGTCCCCTTTTTCTCTGTCCATGTGACAACTGGATAATTTACTTAAGTATTACATACCTAGAACTATGCCTGTTATCATTCTTGATGAAGTTGTCCCATTTGGCTTCATCCCTATGCTCATGGAAAGTTACTCTATGGATTTCTCTCAAAGCAGAAGAACACCAAAATCTTCACACAATATTTTAAAGTGTGTTATTCCAGCATTTTTTGAAGTTAAACAAATACATTTGAGATTGGTCAGAGAGTCACACACATAGATAGTATGGAATTGTATGTGATACACACATTCCAAATGTTTTAAAAACTTCCTGAAACCTAAGATCAACTATTTTATATATACCCAACTAAGGATTTGCAAATGTATCTGAAGGAAGGTAAAAAATTAAAAAATGCTTTCAACTGTGAATTGGGTATTTTATTCAGAACTACACCAAATATGGATATCGGCATTAAACTGGAAATACAGGTGGGTGATGCTACATAGAATCTGAACTGGAGACTTGTACTCAGCAAAAGTGCTGTAAGAATAAACCTCACCCAAAACACTAGTAAAAGAATTGAGGGCTGAGGAAACTCATTCTATTGCATCTAAATATCTTTTGCCATGTTTTCTCTTTCTTCTTTTGTGGGTGGGGTACATTGTGGTATTTACAAAGTTTCTTACAATGTATCAAATATATCACATGTGAATTCAACTCCTTCATTGTTTTTCTTCCCTCCCTCCCCCAATTCCTGGAATAGTTTCAACAGGTACCATTTTTGCATTTTTATACATGCTTACACATTTTTTGAACATATTCACCCTCCTTCCCCTTTCCCACTTCGTCCTTCCCACTGGTGTCAACCTTCCCACCTGGGCAGCGCTACTTAAAAAAAATCTTTATACCATTTCAGAATTAGGGGAAATTGCAAGAATAATCTATTGCACTACATACACAAACACACATATACACACATATATATATTTCACTATATTTTCTTTGTCTTTCTCATCACCACCATCATCATCATTTTTTTGCTGAACCATTTAAGATTACTTTGCAGACATGATGTAAGATCCCACTTTATTGCTAAATAGTTGAGTGTGTCCCCTGAAATCTAGAAATTGTCTATATTAATCATAAAACAATTATCAAAATCAAGAAAGTACCATCAATACACCTGCAAAACACATTATAGTTTTATAATTTATCTTAATAATGTCTTTTATAATCATATCTCCTTAGTCGGCTTTAATCAACAAGTTCTTGAGTTCATCTTTGTATTTCACAACATTGACATCTTTAACAGAGAAGAATAGTTATTTTGTAGAATACTTCTTAATTTTGTCATGTCTGATATGTTCTTACAAATAGATAAAGTTGTGCACATTTATCTGGGTCCACAGAATGAGTTTGAATTCTTCTCACTGTTTCCTCTTAGGAGGTGTGTGCTGCTCACCATCATGATATATGATCATAATTATTAGCATGGTATAATTGGATAAAGTTGTGCATAACAGTTTTCTCCATTAAAAGTTATTATTTTTCTCTCTGAAATTAATATGTAACTTTTGATGTAACTCTTTGAGACTACATAACTATCTTGTTACTTCCTAATCTTTCTAGGTTCACTACCCATTGATTATTTCTTCCTTAGATTAATTATCACTATGCATATAAAATATTACTTTTATAATATCTCAGAATTGAGTGTGTGTACACAAGTGTGAGTGCATAATTCTTTTAAATTTTACCAAGAATGCTTTCCAGATTCACTCCATATTTCCCCTTTGATATGGGAAATATCAATGATATGATTCTTGAAAACTTTTAAAATTTGGGGTACAATGAAATTTTCTAAGTCTAAGCCCTAGTCTTGTAATTAGCCGTTTTTCTTTGAGGGGAACTGGTTCCATTTACTATAAAACCAAGATAAAGGCACTAAGTATGGTCATTGATACTTGGATTTCATTCCTCCAATGTGTTCTCAGTATAGAGATCTTGGCAATAACTGTATGTATATCCATACATGTGTGTATGCACACACATGTATACATCCTCAGACATTTTATCCACTTTTATGTTTAGGTTTTTCTATTTTTCTATGTATTAAAATATGAGTTTACATGAATATCTTTAATTCCATTCTAACAACAAAATTGTGCCTGAAAAACACAAGACAGTAAATGATAAAACTAACTCAAGTAACATAAGAATTTAAGATAATATTAAACCATCAAGTCAACATATTTAAATTGATAGACTGTCCATACACAAACAATAACAAGTTGGTGGACATAATGGTAGAGAAAACACCACTAAAAATAGCAACAGATATTTTTTGAAAACTAAAAATATAGAATAAATGTAACAAGTAATGTGCAAATCAACATAATGTAAACTTTAGAATTTATCACTTCCTTCTTTTAAATAAAAACTAATAGAGTTTTTAAGTTAGTAGTTTCATTGGCTATGTAAATTTTGTTAAATTCTAATTTTTTCCATTGTGATCTAAGAGCATTGTTCATAATATTTTACTTTGTATAGCTTTGTTTGCTTCATAGTGTAATAGACGACTAATGTGGCTATTCAATATACATATTATGGAAATGTGTATTCCCTGTAATTGGTATGTAAGGTTCAGTACGTAATCATATAAGTCTATTTGATCTACCTTTTACAAACAGTGAAGTCCAATCATTTTCTACTATTAATGTGCTATGTTTATATCTTCTTGCATCTCTGGTAAGCTTTACTTTATTAAGGTGGTTTCTGTATACTTTGGTGAACAGATATTTATATTAATTATTGCTTCATTGAGAAATGTAAATTTGAACAATAAATTGTTTCATTTTTGTAACAATAACTCATGATTCAAATTCTACTTTGTTTAATACCACTACCATTATCTGTGATTTCTTACTCTTTTTTACTGTGACTGTTGTTTCTTCATTCATCCCTTGATTTTAGCCTACAAAGGATGTGATATAAGTGTGTCTCTTAAAAATACCATATAATTTTTTTTGCAATTCATGTTGATAATATTTTTCTTGTTAATAGTTGAATCAAGTGGTTTCACATTTATTTATTTTTACTTATATTCTGCCTAATTTATTTTAGAATTATATATGTTACATGCGACCTCTTTATCTCTGGGTAATAATTTTGAAAGTGTTAGTTTGTTTTAGTTAATAAAGCAAACATCCAGAAATCAAAGTTATTATTTCTTAATGCTCATTTTGCTGTACCCTCAATGGTGGAATTGGTCTTCAGAAAGAAGGAACATTTCAAATACAAAGACTAGAATCATCTTTCTAGAACTAATATTGTCTTCATCCTTTTGTTCAGTGTCCCTTATATTTTTAATAAAAGTACAATAAAAGTCAATGGAAATGACTATCAGACTTATTCAGGTTCCTGGCCTCACCTTTCTTAGAACAGATCCAAAACAGGTGTAGTAACAACTCATAAATGTATTAAGTGCAGTATTAAAGTAATCTTATACCAAAATTTATAGATAGAATTTAATATGATTGAAAAGTCTCCAACAGCATAGACATTGAGTAATGGAATTTTATTAAAAGACAGGAAAGAAATGCAAATGATAATATTTAACTAATCACTTTCTCCCTATTATTTATGTCTGTCTTCTGCAATGTGGATTACCTGACATCATATCTTTTGTGGAGTACAGCCCATTTCATTTAATCAAGTTAACTACTGCAGCAGGAAAACCTCAAACAAACTCTACAGTCTTTAATAGACTGTAGAATCCCTCTCTCCTGCCCTCTCCTCTTCTCTCCTTTCCTCCCTTCTCATTCCTCTCCTCTCCTCCCTTTTCCTCTCCTCTCCTCTGCTTTCCTCTCCTCTCCTCTCCTCTCTTTCTCTCCCTCTGTCTCCCTCCCTCCCTCGTTCTCTCTCTACCCTTCTTCCCTCTCTGCCTTCTCTCTTTGCAACACGTATTACTAAAATTTCCAAGGTTCCCTTTACCACTGTTTCCAGATAATAAGCAGATTTACAGAGGCAAACATAATAAATCTATTTTCTCTTCTTTTTTTCAGAGGCTGTGATGAATTGAGTTATATTCCTTACATGGTGAATGTGCCAAACCTAATGTGATGCAGAAGCAATTCTGTCCAAATAAGGATCACAATATCTAGAATTGTGTAAGTATCAGGAGTGTCTTTTTTGTTCTCTTTACAAGCCACATTACCCAATTATCCAAATCTATTCTATTCATCTTTCTATCTGTCCATCTCTCATCTACTTCCAGGATCTTTCAATGGACCTCTATTGGCCTCTTGCTATGATTTATCACAATGGCACTTAAATTAAGAGAAAATTAGAATGTACTTAATACCACACCAAAAATTTCTATAATTATAATAGTAGTAGCCTTGACAATCACTGCACATAAACTGAGTTCATGAGATAAATATTTTTCCTTTAGATATTTCATAGAAATATTAACACCTTGGGAAACTCTTTTTGAGATCCTGCTTGTTCATCAATTCCTACCTGCTCTCCAGAGCAGAAATGATACCAGTCTCATGTGCACGCAGTCCCAATCCAGAGAATATTCATTCAACAATTAAGAGAAACCAAGACCTAATTTTGCCCATTGAGTTAGTATGCACCTCATGTAATACACCAAAGTTAGGATCTGCACTCTGTAATTTCCATTATTTTAATCTTCTACCAGGTATTTGACATTGTGTATTTCAAGGAAACCATAGGAAGGAGCATTCAGGACTGATCTCTCTTTTCTGACAAATCAGAACAATATTATAGATAACTGTCTTCTACTATGATGTCTGCACCCTCAAATTGTTAAACTGAGTGTGGTTTCAGGCAAGGGAAAATTGTGATTGACAAAACAAAGTGAATCTCGACAAAATGAAAATTTGAGTATTGCTTTGACAGTCTAAGTCTCAGAGATTGCCAGCAGTTCTATTCATCAGGTCTATTCCATTGGAAAATGTTAACTCCAATATTTAAAATGTATGACAAGAGAGAAAAAGTAGGGGGAAAGGGAGAGAGAGAGAGAGAGAGAGAGAGAGAGAGAGAGAGAGAGAGAGAGAGAGAGAGAGAGGGAGAGATGCTATTTGGTTAACTTCTGTATAACATGAGATTATGATATTATGTTCACATGTATTGCTTTGTCCAAACTACCCCATTATAGCTAACATCAACATATACAGTCAGCAGTAAGTCTAAAGATTAGATGAGTTTTCCTATTAATACAATTACTTTGCTCAATATAACAAAAGTGTGTCTTGGGAAAACAGAAATATTAATTTTTGCTGACTATGCTGCAAAATTCAGTACTTTATTTCTCAAGTTCTAGAAAAAAATATTTTGATTCTTACATCATATGCATATAAAATAGCAACAAAGCTGAGTTTAGATAGGGCAGTCTTATGTACAGATTATCTTTGTAGCATGGGATGACTTTTCTTCAAAATACAGATGAAAGAAGTGGATGGCTTATGCATATAATCTTAGCTTCTTGAAAGGCTGTGAACGTAGGATAGTGGTTTGAGGCCAGTCTGGGCAAAAAAGTTTGCACGTCACCGCTGCAATGGAAAAAATCTAGGTGTTAGGCTACATACCTTTCACTACAGCTAATACAGGAAGTGTAAAATAGGAGGATTGTGGTCCACGCTGGTTTGGGCAAAAAATGAGACCCTATCTCTTAAATAACCAGAACTAAATGGTCTGGAAGCATGCATGGATCAAGCAATAAAGTGCCTGCCTAGCAAGTGTGAAGCCCTTAGTCCCAACCCAACATCAAAAAAGAAGAAAACACACATGGAGCAGATCTATTAATTCTCCATTCTCTTCTCAATCTAATAATGTTCCTAAAATGAATGCACTAGACAGAGATCTATATTATTCATTTGGCAAAGTGTTCATTTATTAATTCTTTCATTCTCCAAACACTAAATTCATATATTCACAAAACACCACATGAAAGATATGAATACACTGATGAATGCCGTGTGGCACTTACGTTGGCTAACGGCCGCCAATTTCAAGGTCAGCAAATGACCTTATAGACAACCTTTTTTTGTTGTAGCCAATATACAGTATGTTATAGATATCACATGATTCTTTGAGTCTCTGTCATATTTATAATTCCCATTTATAAGAAACAAAAGCTGTTTTCCTAACTGGACAAGAAATAGGGTTTGCATTGAAAGAGACTATTCGTTTCCCAAAAGCATTAATGTGGCCTTTTTCTCAGGTACAATTTTTATACAACAATCACTACTCTGCCAGTCAGAAACTTTTTTGGAGGGAGTGCACAAGTGAGGGGCATACAGAACCAAGTATTTAACTGTATCAGGGAAACCAGAGGCAGAGGTCAACTGGAATCTGCCCTGGAGAAAGTCTGGGTTAAGAGTAATAAGTCCTGGTACTTCAATGACCATGGGTCCCCAAACCTGCATAACATCCAACCTGAGTCACATTCAATTTCATCAAGATGTTGGAAGCCATTGAGATTTTTGAGGGGGTAACTCACAGGTAGTCACAAATTTCCATTAACTAAAGTAATTAATAACCTTAAAATATTTTTGTTCTACTCTCTATAGTAATTAACTTTAAATTTTTTGTAATTAATTCAAGTAATTAGCTTGAATTTATTTTTGTTAAATTAAATACTATCACAATTACCTTTTGTCCTAGCCCATCAGGGACATTTGGAATTTTTATTCTGTCACTTAGCATATTTTTCTGTATTTTGATTAGTTCAGTGAATTTGTGGCCACCTAAATCATTTTCAATATGGACAGGAAAGCATAGACATTGACAGCTTGAGCCAGTTGTCTGAAAAAATTACTCAGATTGACAATGCTCTGTTAATTAGTATGTGCATAGTGCTTGGACTGCATTCTATTCTGACAGCCCTTCTAACCAGTCGCTATTGCAGAGTAGGCTGTTGCAAGGGACTACAACAACTGCCTCCCTGGAATTTAGTTCTGTCTGTTAAATACTTGTCATAAACAGTCTGTTAGTTTGTCAGAGAAGAAATTGAGATTGGTTAAAAATGACTTGTTCTTTGTGAAACTTCCTGAATTTAATGTCAACTATACCATTTCTAATGTGCAGCATTTACAGCACACAGATTCATAGGGCAGATGGGCACTTATTTTGGGACTCAGAGCTCTTGTCTTTTAGCACCTTTGAACCATATTAAGCAAATCGATGACTATTTTGTCCAGTTGTAAGACTTCACTCAAGTTCACAAGAGGTTCAAGTTTTTCCCCTGCATATTAGTAACTGTCTGTTATTTATAAGGTATTAGAGCAGGAAAGAAAGTGTACAATGTGTAATTTAGTGGTTTTCCATCCATAGATAGAGGTGTCCAGGGGAGCTGATTTCACTGAGTTTCAAATGCACCCATCTACACTTATATCAAGAGATCTCAGAATTCTTTTAGTAGTCAGGACTTCTATTGAGAATTTTTTAAGCCTTTAGTACAAAAATATTTCTAAAATCAATGAATCTGGTCTTCTACCATTTTCTTCCCACCTTATTTTTAATAAAAAGTTATCATTTCATCCATGGTGTCACTATACTTGTTTCTCAACCAGCTTGCTAGCATTTGGGGAAAGTGCTGGATACTACCTGAATTCTTGGCTTGTATTTACATTTTTTAGTAGGAAAAAGTGAATATAGTAGAAATAGTAATAAGAATGAAGAAGTAAAAGAGCCAAGAGAATGTAAAATACAGAAGTTCAGCTAACAGAAGATTATAAAAAAGATAAACAATGGATTTTTATTTGTATTACCCCATTGGTATAGTGTTTGAGGTGTTTTTAAGATTGTTGAGGAAGATAGAAAACTGAGAAGATAAATTCCAAGATCTTCTCTATTCCCAGCTACTTCCTTGTTGCCCTGTTTCTTCTTCTCCTAACCATCCATCTTATCTTTTAAAATTGCTACCATTGTTTTTTTACTTTTAAGGTACTGGCTATGAAGGGACTGTATCTGTTATGAACATAAAATCTCTTCACATTTGAAAGGACATGAAGTGATACTCATTAAAAGAAACAAAGTAAGATGCAGAACAGTTGTTTTATTGTACTCACAATATCTGTGGATGAGGAATTCAGAGAGAGAACATTATAGACATCTTGCTTCTCTGCCTCAATGATTGGGACCTCATCTGTGAAAACCTAATGGCTAACTTTATTAGACTCATCTAGAGATGGTTTTACTCATTTAGGTGGCAGTTGATGTTGGTTCTGAGCTTGGGTCTCAGCTGAGTTCTTGGTGAGAATCTCTTCATATGACCTTACCATGTATTCGTCCCATGGCCAGTTTAGTCTTCTTCATCACATAGTATTTGGTTTTCCAATGCAATCTTCCCCAAAACAAAAGGCAAAAGAATGAGGCACACTGTTAATGTAGTCTCAGAATTCATGTAGCCTCCTTTCTTCCATGTGGTACAGGTTGTCATAGTCAAAAATGTCCATTAAGAACATGAATAAACATCTTGGAAAAGTTAATCTGCTACCTTCCACTTCTAACAACAGCAATTTACATTTCTATCATATGGAAACTACATTCATCTCTCCATCAGAGCTATCAAGACTCAGACTTTATGGAATCAGCTTCAAGCTTTTGTATTTAGTTATCTAAATCAGGTTCAGGTGCAGATGAGGCTCATTATTCTGCTATTCGATACACAAAGACTGAATGAGATAAGTTATCTACTTCCTTCCCATCAAATATAGCAAACCACAGTAGAAAAGAATAGGGTAATTGCTCTACATGCTCTCATTAAAATGGCAGGTAAGAGAAGGCCACTCCTTATTCATGACAGTTCTGAAGCTCACTATTGACAGTGACTGGAGTAGAATTCAATTCTACTTCCAGGAGAAGGTTCCCCATGGCTACCTTCTCCATCCCCTGAATTTATACATTCACTCTAAGACAATCTTCATTTTCCATAAAAAGTAGTCTACATTTATAACTGAAGTTTTTTCAGCCTGATTCCTACCCATAGGAATTTGGAGCTTAAAGGTTTATTTTTATTTTGTACCATTTTCTCTTTAAGTCAATTTGGTATAATTTTCAGATTATACTTCATGTTTTTCTTATATAATAATTTATGATCTACCCCTTATAAAAGGCATACCAATCTCTTAAAGATAAGCCCTTTTTTGCCTGGGTTTTATGTGATATTTCCATGTTTTATAAGGTTATATAACCAACTTAATATCACTAATATTAATATGTTAAAATTACTTATTATCATTTCAAAGTATTTGTCTAAACAATGCATTGAGCTAACACCATAGCTAATTCTGATGCTATGAAACATACACTATTATATTTCACCCATTTTGGCCTGAGACCCTTTTTTTCTAAGAAAAATTTTCCAATCAAGAAAGCAAAGGACAAAATCAAGATGGTGGGTAGCCAACAGACCCTGGGACCCAGAGCTGCATGATTAAAAAGAATACTTCAGATTCATGGTAGCAACAATCAGGTAACCTGGACTTTTTGTTAACTAAATACTGCCAATATATAGGGTGCATATATGTTCAATGTCTGATCCTTAAATTAGCTTTTTTATAGCATATAACAGCCCCGGAATCCTGGGCACAAGAGACTGGCAACTGCTGGCCTGTCTGCTAGAAAGACTTTTTTCCTTTATTTTTATTTATTATTTTTGGCTTCTATTCTCCTTGGAAGACAAAAACACAACACAGAGAACCTTTGCAACCATCTGGGACATCCTGGACCTGTCATAATTCATGGACACAGAATCTCGGAATGCTGCCTGCCTACACCATCCTGGAGCTGATCCAGTTCTACCAAGAAAACTACAATCTCTCCAGGTGAGCACGATGCAGCATCTGCTCTGGAGGGAACCACATACTCCAGCGCAGCCAGTGGGCAGATTGCACCACTTCTGGAAAAAACTGGTGACCAAATAAACAAAGGGAAATTTTTACCTCTGCCTGGTGAGGAGTGGGGCATCACTGCTATAATCTGGGGAAAATAACAGCACATTTGACCACCATGGAGAAACTGGTAGTGAGCTGAAACTGACAGTCAAGGGAGAAGCGGTAGATGAAAAGCTCAATTCAAAGTCCAAGGCTTGCCCTGTGTGCAGTAGGGGCTGATGACTGCTCACATACCAGCTGTTCCTGGGACCACTTCAGAGAACCCACCTACATGAGGTGGCCCATTCCACCAAGAAGAGCCTGGGCTCAAATATACCATGAGTAAATCACCCTCAACGCCGTCTGATGGAGAGGGCAACATCCATTGCCACACAGCCCAGCATGCAAACATTGAGAAAGGACAAAGACACAAAGAAAGCCCATGTCAGAAATGTCAGGACCTGGACTAGAAATCAGAGGAAAGAGCCCAGAAAACTCATTGAACTGAAAAGAAATTCATTCCTTCCCATAATAAAAAAGAAATTTGGACCAAAAAAAATGTGTGTGTGTGTATGTGTTATATGTTATTTTTTAAATTTAAGTTTTATTTAATTTTAATTTAAGAAAACCTTGTTATCTATCTCCCTTTTCCATTCTACCCAAATTATCAATTTGTTTAGTTCCCCCTTGTTCCAGTTTCTTTTCTCTTCCCCCATTTTTTTTTTTTTGGTTTCTTTTTTCTTTTCTTTTTTCCTTTCTTCTCCTTACCTTCCTCTCCTCACCCCCCGCCCCACTCCTCCATCCTCCTCTATCCTCACAACTCACTGAATATTCTATTACACCATTTTAACATGTTACCCCATCCTTCATATTCCTCTGCAATCCTGGCAATATCACTGTCCCTCACAACAAGTGAAGAACTCCAGTACACACATTAGGGCCTATTTCCATGTAGCCCACACATATCATAACTCTTCTCCCTTTCACCCTATCCCCCTTTCTTGCCCCCTCTTCTAGAGCTATATTTTTAATTACCTAAGTGTCTATCTCTATGCTAACAACTGTTATCTCTCCAATACCCAATGTTTATAGAAAATATTGCCAAGGGTTTTTTTATATTATTTAAATAACTGGTTTGATACTAAATCTGTGAACTTATTATCTCTAAGTCATACCTCTAGGACAATGAACAGAAATATTACAGCAACCTAGCTAACAACTAAGCTAGTTAGAGCACAGAAATTTAATCAAGGAAAAAAATAACAGGTGACTAAAACACCCAACTACCTAATCAACAACAAACAAGCACAGCACAAAATAGAAACATAGGGAGATAAAGAAAGGAATATGACTCCTCAAAATTCTAAAACTAATACAACAGAGGATTTGATAGAAAGAGAAGGGACTGAATCCTCAGTTACTGTCCTCAGAAGAATGATGATAAGAATATTCAATAATCATAAAGAGGACATTCAAAAACAACTCAGTGAATTACAAGGCAAAACAGATAAAATATAGACAAGACAACTACACGAACTCAAAGAGGATTTCAACAAACTACAAACTGAAACTAAGGAGATTATAAAACAAGAGAAAAATGAAATAAAGAAGGCAGTACAAGATAGGTGAGAGAAATTTAGCAAAGATATGGAAAGTCTCAGAAAAAAGAATCAAACATAAATCCTGGAAATAAAAAGTTCCATAAGTCAAATAAAAAATGTACACTCCAGAAAACTGGAACAAGTGAAAGACAGAATTTCAGGGCTCAAAGACAAAATAGATATTAAAGAAAAAACAGAATTCTTAGATAACAAACTCAAGAGCTACAAAAGGAATATGCAAGAATTCTGTGATTCCATCAAAAGAGCGAATCTGTTAATCATAGGCACCAAAGAAGAAGAGATCCAGGCTAAAGTTATACATAATATATTCAACAGAACCAATTTGGGTTGTAATACAAATATGCATGGAAACAACACAAAGAATCTACTCATATAGCTATCCTTATCTCAAACTAGGAAAAACACCATGTTTTTCTTATATTTTATGTTTTTTCTTCAACAAAATGATAGAACAAGAGAGTGGAAAAGGTTCTGCCTAGAGAAGGGAGGGGAGGGGAGAAGTGGCCCAAATAATGTATACAAATGTAAGCAAATGAAAAAATGATAAAATAAAATTTAAAAAATAGAAAATTTTCCAAATTTCAAGGAAAAGATACCCATTTAGGTACAGGAAGCCTCCAGTACCACAAGCAGACATTGCCAAAATAGAACCTCTGCATGGCATACTGTAGTTAAAACACTTAGCACCAAGAACAAGGAAAGAATATTGAAGACTGTAAGAGAGAAAAATCAAATAATATATAATGGTAAACCCATCAAAATACCAGTAGATTTCTAAACATAAAACTTAAAAATAAGAAGGACATGGAGTGAGGTATTTTGAGAAATGAAACAAAACAATTTTAGTCCTAGGATAGTATACTCAGCAAGGCTATCATTCAAAATTGAAGGAGGAATAAAAATCTTCCATAATAAACAGAAACTAAAAAATACATGGCAACTAAACCACCACTAAGAAGATTCTGAAAGGAATCCTATATCAGAAGATAAAAAAAACATAGCCACGAAAAGATGTGATTATTAAGCCTCTAGAGAAGAGCAAATAAATAATCAGAGAATAGTATAGAAATAATTGCATACACACAAACCCTTAAACACCAAAACAAGTAAGTGACAGGAATCATCATATACTTCTCAATATTAACACTGAGAGTTGATGGCCTCAACTCCCCCATCAAAAGACACCAGTTGGCAAACTGTATTGAAAAGGAAGAATTGACAATCTGTCATTTTCAAGAACCACACTTTACAGACAGAAACAAACATTAACTTAGAGTGAAAGGGTGGAAGAAAGATTTAACAACATATTGGCCCCGAAAACAAGCAGGATAGCAATATTTACATGAGACAAAGTAGACTTCAAACTTAAATTAGTCAGAAGAGACAAAGAAGGTCACTTCATACTAATAAAAGAAATAATACATCAAGAAGAAATAACAATTGTTAACTTATATGCATCCAAAATCATTAAACATATACTTCTGGACTTAAAAGCACAGATAGACCTCAACATAGTGGGGTGGGAAACTTCAGTACTCCTCTATCACTAATAAGCCATCCAACCAAAAAATCAACAAAGAATCTACAGAATTGAAAGACACCATAGATCAAATGGGCCTGATAAATGTCTACAGAGTACTCCATCCTGCAATAATACAATATACATTCTTCTCAACAGCCCATGGAACTTTCTCCAAAATAGATAATATTTTAGGTTGCAAAGCAAATCCTAACAAGTATAAGAAAATTGAAATAAATACTTACATACTATCTGACTACAACATAATAAAACTTGAATTCAACAACAAAAGCAGCACTAGAAAATTCTCAAACACCTGGAGACTGAACAACACACTATTCCAGGATCACTAAGTTATCAAAGACATAAGAGTGGATATAAAAATGTTCTTGGAATTTAATGAAAATGAAAGCACAACCTATTAGAATCTATGGGACACAACAAATACAGCCCTAAGGGAAAATTTTATAGTAATGAATGCATATACTAAAAGCACAGAAAGATCTCAAATGAACAAACTAATGCTGCAACTCAAACTCCTAGAAAAACAAACAACCCAAATCCCAAACTAGCAGAAGGACAGAAATAATAAAAAAAAAAATAATAATAAGGGCCTAAATCAAAAACAAATCATGCAAAGAATCAACAATACAAAAAGTTGGTTCTTTGAAAAGATAAACAAGAGCCACAAACCTTGGTAAATCTGACTAAAATGAGGAAGGAAAAACCCAAATTTAAAAAATTAGACATGGAAAGGGGGAGACAACATCAAACACCAAGGAATCCTACTAAATTACCAGGGACTACTTTGAAAATCTATATTCAAATAAATTGTAAAATCTAGAATAAATAAACAAGTTTCTAGACACATACAACCATCCAAAATTGTACCAAGAGAATATTAATCACCTAAACAGATGTGTAACACATAATGAAATTGAAGCAGCAATAAAGAGTCTCCCAATAAAAGAAAGTCCAGGACCTGATGGATTCAATGCTGAATTCAACCAGACCTTCAAAGAAGAAATAATACATTCCTCAAATTTGTTCATGAAATAGAAAGGGAAGGAACATTGCCAACTTCATTCTAAAAAGCCAGTGAGTTCTAAAAACTCATCACAAAACAGGACAAGAACACAACAAAAGAAAGGAATTACTGGCTGATCTTTTTAATAAATATAGATGCAAAAATCCTCAACAGAATTTTGGTTAACAGAATTCAATAGCATATCAAAAAGATTATACACCATGATCCAGTTGGTTTCACCCCAGGGATGCAGGGATGGTTGAACATACCCAAATCGTTAAATGTAACACAGCATGTTGACAGAAGCAAAGACAAAACCACATAATCATCTCAATAGATGTGGAAAAAGCCATCTTCAAAATTCAACATCTTATCATGATAAAAGCTCTGATAAAACTAGGAATAAAAGGAATGTACCTCAACATAATATAGGCTTTATAATGACAAGCCTATAGCCAACATCATAACTGGGGAAAAATTGAAACCATTTCCTCTAAAGTCAGGAATGAGGCAAGTGTGTCCACTCCCTCCACTCTTATTCAACATAGTCTTGGAATTCCTAGCCAGAGCAAAAAGATAAGAAGAAGAAATAAAAGGAATACGAACTGGAAAGGGAGTAAACAAATTTTCCCTATCTGCAGATGACATGGTCTTGTACCTAAAAGACTTGAAAAACTCCAACAAAAAACTCCTAGACAATATATCCAGCTTCATCAAAGTAGCAGAATACAAAATCAATTTACAAAAACCCTTAGCCTTTCTATACACCAACAATGAACAGACTGACAAAGAATATAGGAAAATAATTTTATTATTTACAATAGCCTCAAAGAAATAAAATACCTAGAAATAAACTTAATAGTGGCTGTGAAAGACCTCTATAAGAAAAACTATAAACTGTTGTAAAAGGAAATCGAAGAAGACTACAAAACATGGAGAGAACTCCCATGCTTATAGATTGATAAAATCAATATTGTGAAATGGCTATACTATCAAAAGCAATCTGCATGTTCAATGTGATTCACATAAAAATTCCCATGACTTCATTGCAGAGATTGAAAAATCAACCCTAACTTATTTGGAAGCACAAAAGATAGAACATAATGAAGGCAATGCTGAGCAAAAGCAATGATGCTTGAGGTATCACAATACCTGACTTCAAACAACACTACAGAGCCATAGCAATAAAAACAGCATGGCACTAGCACAAAAACAGATACGAAGACCAGTAGAACAGAATAGAAGACCTACATATGAATCCACGCAGTTACATCCACCTGATTTTTCACAAAGACACCAAAAGCATACATAGCCAGGTTCAGAAGGCCAAAGGCTGCTTGTTTTCTCTCATATATGGAATGTACAACTAACACAAATACAGCAATATTATGAAACACAGGTCATGCTAAGGAAAGGTCCATATGAGAGAAGGAAGGTGAATATGGAAAAAAAAGATGAACATGATTGATTTACTCTCTATACAAGAATGAATATAGAATCTTTAAAGCTACTGAAATCACCATAAGAAAGATATGAAGGTAGAAAGGAGAAAAATAGAGGAGATGAACCAATTCCAGTTATAATATACACATACATGGAAATGTCATAAGGAAACTTCCTGTGTGGCTATGTTAAACTAACAAAAATGTCATTTTTTTTTCCTTTACAAAATTGAGAACATGAGGGCCAAGGTGTGGTAACAGTGTGAGTGGGGAAGAGGTGGAGAAAGAGTGTGTGAGGGTGAATATAGTGCAAATACTGTGTATACATGTATATAAATGGAATGATGATATATACCTGTTGAAACCATTCCAGGAATATGGGGAAAGGAGGATAAAGGGGACTGATGGAGTGGGTGAATTCAACTAAGATATATTTGACATATTATAAGAGCTTTTGTAAATGCCATAATGTATCTTCACCCAGCACAACAATAAAAAAATTAATTAAAAAAAGAAGAAAAACCAGAAATGAGATACAACTTTTTTTGAGCCTTAGGTGATCTTGGCTTAGATATTTAGCATGTTCTGTTCTCTTCTTTTATTATAAGCAATCAAAATAAGCCAAGTGGTACTTTTTGACTTAAAATCCTTTTTTGTTTGATTACCCTGTCTAAATGACATATTTTGCATTTTCCACAAAATTTCAAGAAAGACTGTTTCCAAACTTTCCATGTTTATATAGTAAAAATCTCTTTTCTTTCTCTCTGCAAAAACTCTTTTTCATTTTAACTCCTTTTGACATTCTTCTCAAAGAACATCAGGCTTTCCTTAACAACATCTACAAAGCTCTTCTAGTTTATCCGAAAGTCAATGCCACAATATCTTAGCTTTTTAAAAATTTTTTCACAGTAATTTTCTAACCAGAACCAAAATTTCTTGTTTTAACAAACAACTATAAAATTGTGCTTTAAAGTAACAAAAATAATTATTTTCCTCACACATCTTCACTTTGGCCAAGGCTCTATAGAAATAAACTTTTGCTATTCACCCAAGCCTAAGGATCCTTTTTCAAGATGGCTGTCTCACATGATGGGCAAATTAATGCCCAGGAAGTCTTAGGGCCAGGACACTGGTTCCTTTGTGTATGTGGGTCTTTATGTAGATTACTAGGGCTTTCTTAGGCATAATGACTGGACTCTAGGTGTGAATATTCCCAAAGAACAGAGTAAAAATGCACAACAGTCATATGTCCTAGTTTTAGAAGTCTCATAACACCACTGTCATCACTCAAAAGTAAAAGTGGAACTAACATTCACCAGAAACAGTATGGTGAGTATGTTTATAGGTATATCTATATCCATATGTTTTTTCAGCTTTTAAGATTTTTACCTGCCAGAATAGCATAAATTTGTTGAATAAAAATAAACACAAAATAAAACATATGAAGGTACAGAAACAAAAATCACTCACTTACTAGAGTCACAACATTCACTCTGCTATCACATCTGTGAATGATTTCATTAGGATTTAAGTTAATGATGCAATGTTAATGCCTTCACAATAACCTGTTATATGAATGCAATATATGAAAAATAATTTTAGTTTCTCAAGGAAATGGAAACTTGGTAGAAGGATTGCAAGCCAAATTTTCACTGCTATTAAAAGGCTTTTTTTTTAACCTGTGGATCTAGAAAGACTAGCCTAATTTCCCTCTGTAATTTAGGAATTGCATCTAAAAGTATACTGAAAAATATTTCAATAGGGTAGCCACTTGGCCTAAGGAGATTATTGAGAACCATAGTCTTCCTTGGGAGGTTCAACCATATTATTATGTTTGCAAGACTAATGTGATCTTAACAAATAACATTTTCTCTGAAAGAACAATAGCTGCTACTTACAAATAAAAATGGTATCAGGGATTTGCACCTCAGTAATTCCAGCACTTAGGTGGTTGAAGTACAAGGATCATGAGCTCAAGGCCAGCGTGGGCTACACAGCATAATCCTCTTAAAAATAAATAAATAAATAAATAAACAAATGAACAAAAACATGAAGAAGAAGAAGGAGAAGGAAAATGAAAAGGAGAAGGAGGAGAAGGGGGAGGTAGAGGAGGAGAAGGAGAAGGAGAAAAGAAGAGGAGCTGAACGTATAAGATCTTAGTATTTGAATTTCTCACCTAAAACCTATGAGAAAAAAAATCTTCAAGGATGAAAGCAGAAAAAATTAAACTACTAAGAGTTATAACAATTTGAGCAAATGAAATTGTCTTTAGAATAGTCAAAACTGAAGCTAGCAATATGTAAAGTAAAATTTTCTTTGATGCCTCAGTATCAGAGAGTGAGGCTTAGGTGAATCAGCAGAGATCTGAAGAGGTGGTGAAGGAGGTATTATCAGGTATCAAAACCAGTAAGAGGCAATTATAAAGTGTAAATAGTCTCTGAACACCAAAATTCAATATTGGGGCTCAGAAACAGCCAGATGAGAGTATGGTGAAGACTTATTTCAGGCATAACATAACTGAAAATAACAGACTACAGAGGTCCCTGGATATTCTCCTCTAAAACATCAATGAAGGGTTGGTGGAATGGCTTGAGTGGTACACTGCCTGCCTAGCAAGCTTGCGGCTGTGAGTTCAGACCCCAGTACCACCAAATGGAAAAAAGTACAAATATTATCAGTATAAGCTTTCAGAATTTGAGAAAATCGTTAAATGCTTACAGAATCCAAGAAGCATTTTCTGAAAGAAAATGCTGGACCCCTTTTTGAACTTTGTGGAGGTCTTACTTTTCCTTGTCTCAATAGCCCACATTTCAGCTTTGTGAAAGCATTGAAAACCAACAGCCTTCTTTCAGTATAAAAACAGGTATTCTCTCACCCACTGAAAGGAGCAGTATTTCAGGAGAATATGGGACTGGGGCACTTTCAAAATCTTTTACCCAGACAACTGTCATCATTTGATATAGACAACAGTCATTGTAAGTCTATATTCAGTTGGTTTTATTTGCAATTGTTCCTTTGAGAAGAGACTTTTTCACAGAGGCAATTGCCAAAAATTAACTGAAGACAAATGATGAATAAAATGATTGCCTCGCGTTGGATAGGTAAAAATTGGGACAAATGACACAATAATTAAAAAAGCAAAGGGAAAATCTGAGGAATGAGATTTCTTTGGAAAGCTCCAATAATTTCTAGGATCTAAAAGGCCCCAGGCACACCCAGGTCAGTGTGGATACCCAGGTATATGTGAATGCTCAGGAAATACTTAGGAACATCCAAAACTTTCACTTGTACAAAAAAATCAAAGCTCTAGAAAAGCAGGACATGATGGCAACCTTGTAGTTAATAAATGATTGAATGAGTATTGAAGGTTTGTTTGTAACTTTTTGGGTTTTTTCCCATCAGATTTAAAACATAATTGTACAATGCCATAAATCTAAATCTTAGCTGAATGCTACACATTGTATGAAGATATAATTTGTATGAAACAAGAGAAAAAAGAGAGAAGTAAAGAAATTATAGAACTGTTATATGATATTGAAACTAGATGGATATTAATTCAAACTAGGTTGCTATAAATTAAAAGGTTAATAGCTATCTTCAAGGCCACCTTTAAAATAACTTAGAGATATACTGCATAAGAAATTGCAAGAGAAGTACAGAAGACTCAAGAAATTGTCTAATACAAAAGAAAGTTGTAAGAATAAAAAACAATATATAGAAAAGAAATACCAAAATAGCAGGTGTAAGTCCAAACACAGTAGTAACTCCATTAAATTTAAATGAATTAAACTCTCCACTTAAAAGACAGAGATTATCCCAATAGACTGAAAAAAGATTCAACTACATCCCCTACAGAAGTAACACACTTTTTGTTGAAAAATGCAAATGGGTTAAAAGTAAAAGGATTCACCATGTGAATAATAATTGGAAGAGAATTTGACTAAAGGAATACCATGCAATAAATTTAAGCCTAACATTGTTGGTATCAACAGAAAATGATATTTAATAATCATAAACAGGTAAATCTATCTAGAAAGTGTAACAAGTATAAACACATACACTCTTAGCCTGCAAAAAAACTATGAAATAAAGCTAAAACATTACAAAAAGAAATTTATAACTGCAGAAAGAATTCTTATGTATAATATAAATGTCTATATTAATATGTAAGTAGAAAACAGAAGGGAGAGAATAATAAAGACTTCAGTAAATAAATGAAATTATTATTCCTATTTTCTAAAAGAAAAATGGAGAAAATCAGCAAAATAAAAAATGGATTTTTAAATCCATTAACAGTATTGACAAACCACTATAAAGACTGAAAAAGAAAAAGAGAAAAATCAAATTACCAGGAGTTCTGTTAGATTTCTAAGGGATCTCTTATTTGCAGAAATAAAAAGACTATAAGAGAACATTGTGAATAATATATACTGACAAATTAGATAACGTGTATAAAGTGGGAAAATCCTGAGAAAGATATAAACTGATAAAAGTTTTTTATTTGGGCTCTGGTGGCTCACTCCTGTAATCCTTATAAGGAATGAAAAGCCCATAGTTATCATCATATTAGTGTACAATCAAAAAGAGGTAAAAATGTTTGCTTACACCAATTCTACTCAACATTATATGGAAAATTAAAGCTAGGACAATTCAGTAACAATAATAATCTTAATGCATCCATATTGTAAAGGAAGAAGTAAAAATCCGTGTTTGCAGATTACATGATCATAGGTATAGAAAATCCTGAAAAATCCATAGAAATATAAGAGAATTTAGAAATGCTTCAGGATGCAAGATCATTACACAAATTTCACCTGTATTTCTGCAGTTGTACTACCAGTGGATAACTGGTTACAATTGGCAGTGAATAATTTGAAAATAAACTCAGTAAAATAACTTCATTTAGAATAGCATCATGAAGAATAAAATATTTAGGAAACTTTTAACAAAAGAAATACCAGACCCATTCTTCAACAACTATAAGACATTATTAAAAGTAATTAATGAGGACTTAAATAAATGAAAATCCATCCCATGCTCACATATTGGAAGCCTTAAGATTATAATGGCAATAAAACCCTAAAATCATCAACAGATTCACTATGAGAAAATTCTTGTTGAATTCAAGATGTTTTGTTTTGGAGAGATTTATAAGATAATCCTCTAATTCATGTGACAATGAACAGAGTCCAGAACAGGCTAAGAATACTAAAAACGAAAAGGAACTTGAAGGTCTCACACCTCTTGATTTCAACAAAACTATAAGAATAAACACTTTGTAGTGATGGGATAAAGATAAAGCTATAAGAGCCTAGGAATAAACCAAATACAATGCTAACAGATATTTGACAACAGTGCCAAGGCATATCTATAAGAAAAGAGTTATCTTTTCAATGAATAGCACTAAAAAAACAGGACATACATATGAAAAATGATAAAATTGAATGCCTATTTACACCATAAAAAATAACTCAAACAGGTTCTGCCTGGAAGCGAGGGAGGGTGGGAGAGAGAGGGGTTAGGGGGCAGGGAGGAGAAATAACCCAAGCAATGTGTGCACATGTGAATAAATGGATTTAAAAAATCAACTCAAAATTGATCAAAGATCTCAATGAAAGAACAAAACTATCAAAATCTTTGAAGAAAATAGAGATTCAGTCTTCCTGCCCCTGGTAGCATGCCATCTGTAGTTAGTGAAACCGTGGCTACCATGTGGCAAAACTGATTAAAGTGTTTTAAGTTTGCTGGGATTTTGAAGGCTTTGGAGATTGAAGGATTAATGGTACATCTTCATACCTCCAGCTATACCTCACTATTGCACACTACTATAAATCCCCACATAACATGGTGCTTATGAATTCATGTGGAATTTCCTAACATTTGTTTTTTGATCAATTGATGGGTATATTTCCCCTCATATGTGACAAATCACTATCTGGTCACTCTCAAAGCAGCTTTGTGTGGAATATTTCTAGTGTCAAGTTGTGGAAGTCACTCACTTTGGTTTAAAACATATTGCAGGATTTACTTGTTTGCCTATGGAAATTAGGGAAACTCTAGGGAGGTAAATGCACATGGAACACCAACTAAAAGAAGGGGATTTGAGAATTTTGAGGAGAATTTAAGATAATCAATGTAACATTCCACTATGTGTGAGGTTCCAGGAGTATGCATTTTAAAACATGACCCCAAACTCAAATAATTCATAATA
The DNA here is from genome assembly GCF_047511655.1 of Castor canadensis. Lineage (NCBI taxonomy): Eukaryota > Metazoa > Chordata > Mammalia > Rodentia > Castoridae > Castor > Castor canadensis. The sequence continues at coordinate 71,235,270 of NC_133397.1, read as the reverse complement.
CGGAAGTTGATCTTTGGAATGCATTAAGTATGTTTCAGTTGTTTGGACAGAACTGAAATCAAATTTTTCATTGACTTAAAATACATAGTTTTGTCTAACCATTAAAACCATTTGTGCATATCAACTCTATGGAGAAAACTTTTATTCTGCTCCAAACTAGAAAATGTATAGAATCTTCAAACTGTACTAAGAAGAAAATGTGGGAACTGTTGAGATAACTCATTTCTGGATTTCTGGATTTACTATATTCTTATGGTTATTACCATTAAAATGGATCATTAGGAGAAGTGTAGCATCTTTGGTTCTACAGATATCTGAGTATAATTGTGAAAACTTGCAATTGTACTATGTCAATGGGTTAATGAAGCTCTATTAAAAAGAGGAGTAGGGTTATATTTTTTTTATGATCTCTGCTAGAAGGACACCAATATTTTTTTTTTAATTCAACATCCTTAAATGACAAGGGGTAAAAGATTTTGCTTTTGCTTTTGTTTCCTTGATTTACAAAGTGTCAACTTTGGAGCAATGCTCAATTCATGGCAAGGACAGAAATAAATATTTTTTTCAACCCACAATTTTGGAGTAAATAAATACACATGTTAAAATGTGCAATTGTACCAGCTAGGTGCCTCTTTGTAACAATTTCTTAAATGATACTATATGAAACACACCAATTGTTTGGCTTGTGGAATTTTGACGTAAGATGACATAAAAAATTCAATAAGAAAAAAAAGAGAGCAAAACACATTTTGCAAGAAAATAATAATTTCACATTAAATAAATGATCACATTTGGAAAAAGTATGTTATAGAAACTTGAAATGGAGATGACAATCACAGTCTGACCAAAGACCACACATGACACTAGAAACAAAATAAGATGAAAAAGTAATGTCTAGCTCATCAACAGTGAACAAATATATAATTGAAAACAAAACGAAGAAACTTAAAACTCTAAGAAACAGATCAAAAATTCTTTCAAGGCTAAGAAATAACTACAAATAGTAAGAAATCTTAATTTATTATTCACTAAACCTCACAGTTTGAACTTATAATACTTTTTAAACACTTAAATATTCACAGGTCTCTTTTAAAGGTAAGTAAAGCACAGAGGAGGAACCATTTGCACCTTTAGAGATCATCAACAACGTGAGAATTACCATTATCAGACATGTGTGTTATTCAGAAATTGAAAACAAACTCTGACCAGAATACAAGCATAGATTCATAGGCAATAAGCTACAGTTGGTGACCTTTTTGTATTTTTGTATCTTTTCATGATTTAGCCTCATGATTGTCCTTATTTCTGGGACAGAGAAAGCCTTGGGTAAACATTGATAGGTAACAAATTTTCTCTCTAGAGCCTATGTATTAATTATATTGCTACTCCTACTTTCCTCCCAGGCATGTGATCTCTAAACTTAGATTTCATGAAGTCTTGTTCCAAGATTTCTATTAAAGAATAAAAGTTCTCAGAAACAAAACAATACTTGTTTAATATTAGACTTAAAGAAATCAGAACTCTCATATAATGCCTTATGGTCAGATTCCTAATTCTTTGTCAACAAGATTTGCTCAGTGATATTATCAAGACAATAAATTCCTGAAACCAATTACAGATAATGTGGTAGTGGTGGTAAGAATATGAAATAATATAATGTGGGACCTTTCTGATCACAGAGAGTATGTCTAGTTTTTCACTCTCTCTTTTCATCAAATGACTTGGCTTCAAACCATGAGGCTAGGCCCAGGATCCCCAAAATTGTAAACAAGCTTTTTTAGTTGACTAGATCTTGTATATTCAAAGCCTACCACCATGTATTTTAAATATAATGTGGAACTTTCTTAGATGACCAATTCACAATGATAATAATGATCACTATGTGTTTATTAACATACTAAGACCTACTTACAATAATAAAAAGGATTATTGGAGATATAATAATTCAACTGCTTGGGCAATTTTATTCATTATCTCTATTCACAAGATGTTTCAGTAAAACTCAGAGAGATTATGTATTTTGACTATAATCATACTGCTAAGATATGATAAAATTGAAGAATTGCTTTTGGGAGCAACATATGTTCAGATGACTATGAAAAATCAAGTTATGAAAACCCATTAAAAGAGTTATCAGATAAAATATAGTATGCCCAATTAAGTTTGAATTTCATAAAAAACTAATTTTAGTGTAAATATATCCCATACAACAGTTAGAAAAATACAAAATTGTATAGAAAATAAGCTAAAAACCATTCTTTGTTTATCTGAATTTCAAACTTGAAGTCCTGTATTTTAATTTACTAAATATGGCAGCTCTATATATGACCCAATCCAATTCCCATAAGCTTTGCTTGCAAATTAGTTGATGAACTCAATCAGAAAAATATTGACAACAAATAGGAGTATATTAAGAAACAACCTGTACTTGTTAAATTCTGGGCTGAAACAGAAGATGTATAGCAAGGTCCTTTGCTCCTAAAGACTTTCTCAAGATGTGTGACAAGGCCCTTTACTCTCAAAAAATTTCTAATCAAGTTAAGCAGAGAAAAATATTCTATAGAAAAATAAGAGTAATGATAGAAGAAAATGGGCCAGTTAGTACTAAGTGTAAAATAACAAGAAAGGATAATCAAAACAACATTGCCTTGTAAGAGAAGATGTAATCAGGTGAGTTAAGAGAATGAACAGTTGGACAGTAAGTCTGCCTGTGAAAGATATTGTTCTATGTTTCATCTTACTCCTCTGTGTCTGAGTGACAGGAAAGTATAATACATTTCAATACCTGTCATTGGATGTGTTCAACAGAAGCCCAAGCCCTCTCCAAAGCAGAGCAAGAAATAGAAGTGTAGTCATCAATAGAGGAATAATGAAAAGGACTAAGAGAAGGCAAGGATGTAAGGTAAGTAGACAGCTTTTAGAGAGTTCTCAGACTGAAGATCCCATATGGCAGCAGCAGTATCACCTAAGGGATTTGTTATAAATGCAAATTCTCTGACTTCACTCAAACATTCAGCTTGTATCTCTTGGAGAGAGGAGAGATAGAGTCCAATCAATCTCTGTTTTAATAATCCTCCAGTGATTCTGAGGCATAGTAACATTTAAGAAGCATTGAAATAGAGCTTGTAAAGATTCTTCCTCTTTTCTCTCAACCAAAACAGTCATAGTATAGTGAATGTGTGTACAGTAGAAAGGGTTAATCTCCAAAGTCAAGTGCATATAAAGAAATATAAAGAAAATATCTAAGTATCTAACTGGCTCAAGCCTTTGATTTCTCCTTGAAACCATTCAAAATCCTTGCTAAGTGGTAGAAGAATCATCAAGATTATGAGGTCAAAATTCCTGAGTGTGCTCTAATATTCAGATGCCTGTTCCTTCCTTGAGGCCTTAACTCCCACTTTCAAGTATTCAAAGTAATTGTTTTATTCTTACAAGTTACTTAGTTGACTTCCTATTATTACAATAGGAATGTATTTTTTTCTAGTAAAACTCAACTCACTTAACTAAAATATAACACAAAAGATCTTAGAAAGTTTCTTCGTGAATGTTATTAAGAGTTTCGAGTAGGACTTAAGAGTAAAATAGCTCATGTAAAGTTTTAAGGAAGGTAGTTGAAAATAATAGGATAATAAGTGATACTATTGAGTGATGGTTGTCAGATTCCCCTTGGAGGCATACATATGTATGTATACATATACATGTGTATGCACATTATATATACATATATATACATATATATATACATAACATATATATATATATATATATATATATATATATATATATACAATGTCAATTAATTTCACAAAAAACCTTTGGAATATTATTGTCTTCATTTTTATGTGGGAAATCCGAGCTCCACTTGGTTCCAAAGTTTGCTCAGGATCATAAAACTAGCAAGGAGGAGAGCCATATTTGCAAGGATGCAATCTTTCTGCAAAACCCAAGCTCTTAACCATAACCATGAACTACATGTCAAATTTGAGCAAGAGCTCATCATTAAGAGATAAACAACCCGATGCAATCATTTAACAGCTTTTGAAAAGAAATTTGTTTCTTAAGGAAATGGAATTAAAGGCAATAGACTATAAATTGAAATTCAAAAAGACTATAATTCTTTATCAAAACTAGAATAAAAGGTAAACAGGTTTTAAAGTAAAAAGAAAAAAGCAAAGAAAAAGTAATAATTGATGTAGAATAATCTAAATAATTACATTTTTAAGACATTGAAGCATTTTATACAAATTAATTATCAAAATATTATGATAATCTTTGAAAATGATTATAGATACATACTTATATTTATGTGTATATACACAGACATGTACATATATATGTATGTGTATATATTTATACCTATATTCTTTCTATCCTCAAATATATAAAATATCAATTAGGTCATTTTTGACCTCATAAATATTCATTTTGGTGCTGTAAATTCTTATAGGAGTTGGAAACTTTGAGGCATATTTGCTCAACAATAAGCAGTATCTGTCTTTACAGTAAGTTTTCCATATATATTAGGCATGAGGTTGAAGAAGGATATTAGGCTTATATCAAAGACTACAGTTATATAAGTTAATGACTCTAAATTTTATCTAGAATGTAATGAGATACAGAACTGTTGTAGTTTAATGTGTGTTGCAACACACAAGTGCATGGAAGCAATGCTAGGAATCTCTCTGTATAGCTATCTCTATCCCAAACTAGCAAAAATGCTATCTTTCTTATTAACTCTTATGTTTTCAACAAAATCAGAGAAGAGGGCAGAACAGGTTCTGCCTGGAAGTGGGGGAGGGGAGCCACAAAAAATGTATACACATGTAGGTAAATATAAAAAATATATAATAAAAGAAGAGAGAGACAGAAAAAAGAACTGTTGTGGTTTTTAATCAGGAGTTGTATGACCATGGCTGATTTTAGGCAAGAACAAGCTGTAAAAAATGTTGAGAATCGGAATAAATAAACACAGAAATGAATTGTGAGGCTACTGAAATTGTCCTGATGAGGAGCAACAGAGATTTAAGTTAAAGTGTTTTAAAGAGAGCTTAAAGAAAGAGTCAGAATCAAGGAGTATTCCAGTTTGTGAAACAATAATACAAGAGTTGGGGATGATTGTAAGATGTTAAGCCCTTAAGAGGGAAAAGAACAGTGGCACCACTGATAAGAAGCACTAAAATAAGCAGCTTTGCTGCCTACATTCATGGTAGTCACCACTGAGGCAAATGCTTTCACTTCTGAAAAATGATACATTGGAAGGTAGCTCCATGAATTCCCTTCCAGCTCTAAAATCAATGATATTTTTAAAAAATATATGTATATGTAATGTACTTGATCATTTTCACCTCTAATACCCTCTCCTTTCTCTCTCCCCCTGCTTGTTGACCTCCCTAGACAATCCCCTTTTTATATGCTTATGTCCCATTATTGTTTTTATTATCATTATTTTAAGTATACATTCTGCATTTGAGCAACAACATGGTATGCTATACAGTTTATAAAGATAGAATCTCAAGTCTTTGAGGGGAAAAAAAAAGTTATAGGAACTAGAATATGAGCTGAAGTTCAAGTTCCAGTAACAAAATTAGGCTTGATTATCAGAAGTTGACTACTCGTAAGTCAGACCAGCTATTCAGTTGGAGGCTACAATGTTGAAATCCTCAGAATCAAGTTGGAGAGGGGTTAAACACTTCAATAATAGCTTTGATTGAGGAGAAGCCAAACTTGCAGATAACAACCAAGAAACGACTATGCATAAAGAAAATAAACAACATATGCATAAACAATATATTAGTGAAGACCCAATATATCCTAAAACAAAATGCATTGGTAGATGCTCCATATTTGTTGGATAGTAAATTGATCTTGTTAAAAATTTCTTAATTCTCCATCTTCAGAAGCATTTCTTAATCCTGTGCCAGTCTAAATGGACCTTTTCTACAAGGTATTTACAATCATTGCCTCCAGCCAATATTAGCAAAGTAAATTAATACAATCTACATGATACTATTTTGTGGCCCACAAAATAGTATTAATCTATGAGGATTGCTATAGGTTTACTTTACTTTTAAAGAAAATTTTCTGTACAAAAAATGATAATACACCCCACAAAAATGCATGTATACATAACCTTTTTATCTTATAAAAGTTTATACCTATGAAGTTTGTAACCTAGAAAGAGAAGGATTAAACTCTGTGGTAAAAATGCTAGTCTTTTCAGTTCCAAACACATACTTTCAACTTTCACAGAAATTCAGATACTTGGTGCCATTCTGTAATACCTCATAATGCAATAGGACATCCTATGATTTTTTAGAGCTTAAAGAGATGATGATGATGATAGCATTGTTGAAATAAAACAAGCTACTATTTATTAAAGAAAAGAAATTATGTGGAGTGCATCTTATCTATTATTATATTCCACAATGATAAATTTGTAACTTATATTGCAGATTATTACTATATTTTACTGATGAGGAAACCAGCTCAAAGAACTGAATTTATTTCCTGAGTGTTCATGGCAATTAAATAGAAGCTGCTTTGCAAATTTAGGGCTGAGTCTATGATGTGGAACTTCTGTTCTAGGGAATCAGAAAGAAGGCATGGTCTCTTCTGTAAAGGAGTTAAAATTCTATTATGTATGCCTCTCCTCAGTTTATTTCCCACACAGATGCTTGAGGATTTATCCAAATATGTCCACAGCTCCAATGGTGACACATCTAGACATAATCGTAAAGGAAGAATTTGGCTCGAATATATGTTAATGAATGTAACTGGTAGCAATCAATTACAAACTCCCAGTTGGTTCTATTTGGTTCTGTCATTGATAGAACTTGTAAATCATCTGTGTAGATAATAAAGGCAAGAAAAACTTGTATCATTAAAGAAGTGAAAAAGTAATCTGTAGATTGACATAATAGCAGATGTTGAGTCAGCTATCCTCAGAAATAGTCACACCCAGTTTGCCATCATAATAGAAGAAAGGAAAGAACTCACACAGTTCTTAACAAAAGTCAATCACTTGTTAAGAATTTAAGTGCCCACTTTGATTACCCTCTGCAAGCTATTCTGACATCCTACTGCATTTAGGCAATCAGACATTTCCATTGTCATTTCACAGAGCAACCAGCAAAGTTTCATACTGATAGATGAATTTGGTTCAAAGTTATACAATTTCCTTAGTGCAGGACTGCTATGAATTGAGTTGTTTTCCACAATGTGGTGTTACTTGTTGATGGCTCTTTGGAGTGTAATCAAGCTTAAATGAAGTCATGAGGAAGTTGCTTTCATGATGGCATTAGTGACCTTATACAAAGGGATACCAGAGAAGTATAGTTGCTCCTACTATGTGCAGGAAGAATGAGACGTGGCCATCTGAAGGCCAGAAAGAGAATCCTTTCTAGGAATTGACCCACGTCTTCATCTTGGATTTCCTATATCCTAGAATTGTAGGAAAATACATTTTTCTTGTTTAAGCTATGCAGTCTATGAGGCTGGAGCTGCTTAAAACTAGAATCTTTTCCCCATTTTTACTGTCTGGCAGTGTGAAAACTAAGGGACCCAAACTGGGAGGGGCTCTGAAAGAAACATCTCTAATCTCCTTTTGTTTTGATATCATCTGTGCTTTAGATGTGTTTTTTCCATGTTCAAGATGTCGCCAATGCAATTGTATTAAATGGCTGGGTCTTTTAGAAGAGATCAGGGCATGAATGAGATTAAAGCCCCTGTGAAAGAAAGTTCCATGCAATGTTTGACAGGCTTCCTTTTTCGTCTTTCATAATGTAAGAATTCAGCATTTCTCCTTTCTAAAGGGTACAGCAACAAGAGCCACCTTGGGGCAGAGAACAATACTCACCAGATAACACAACATGCTCTCCTGTAGATATGGAATTTACCAGCCTCAAGACATGTGTGAAAATACATTTCTAATCTTTGCAAATTACCCAGTCTCAAGTATTTTGCTATAGCAGCACGTACATACTAAGATGCCATTTCCCTTTTCTTCTCCTTGGTCTCTTTCTCTCTCTGTGCACTTATCTGAACGATCCTCCTCCAATAACCTTTAATTTGGTGACCCAATTCTGAAAGTCCTCAAAATCTTTTCCAAATCCAGAAGAGACCTCTATTGTGGAGTTGAGTTTTGAGCCTGTAAGAAGGGATGTTGGTATACTTCCTGTAGTCTGTTGCTCCTTCTCTGTTTTGAGATGAGCCACAGCCAAATGTATCCCAAAAAGGAAGTTATTTCCAAAATTATTAAAGTGATAACTTCCATTGTCAGTTCTTCTTTTGCCCAAGACATCAGATGTTAGAGTCATTTTGAGAGAGAATACATCTGCATATGAAGGATGACTTGCACACACATTCATCATTATTAATTGATCATCCTATAGTTAATTTTTTTATATCAGAAAAAAAACAGAGCTAAATAAGAACTGGCAAGGCACCAGATTTTTCTAAATGTGGAGAAGTTGTAGGGTATACAGATCCAGGACTGATCATGGCTTTTTCTATTAAAAGGCATTGCCCTTTAGAGTGCCACATGGCCAGGAAACAGACAGTGCCATCAGTTATTGCTCAATCAGGCTTTTTCCAAACGGTGAAAAGTAATCTCCAAACTATCTGCAGTAGAAATGAACCAGCCAGATTTCTTAGTTCCAAAGCTGTAGGTGAATGCAGAGTTCTTTTGTTCTTTTGATACCAGGTTTTCTTGCTCTTTCACTCATTAGAGAAAGATTTTATTATTCTCTTGGCTTACAATCTCTGTCTCTCTCACTCTCTCTGTCTCCCTCTCTCTTATATGCACTGTAGACTTAATTTATAAGTTTATATCTTAGGTTTTCCAAGCTCACTCACCCTTGAGTACATTCTGTGCATCTGTATTCTCAATTTCAACAACACACCTAATATATATATATATATATATATATATTCCCTCTACCAACTTTTGTAAATTTTCAAATAATATATTTTCACTGTACCTTCATTTCCATTAGAATAAGCACAGTCATGCAAGCTTATTTTTATGTTCAGTTAAATATGTACCAATTGGCTACTTAATACATAAAACAGTGCTAGGAATTTTTGGAGAATAGGTGAAGAACCTATAGCAAAGCTCGTTATCTGACTAATTTTAAATGCCTCTAACATAGAATGACTTATAGAAAAGTATATTAAAGTATATTAAAGGATGTATCCTGAAAGAAAAGAGCTTCCTTGTTATCTTTGAAGATGAATAGAATTCTACATAAAGAAAACAGAACAAAAGTACAGCTCTTTTATAGGATTATGGCAGTACATGCCTGTAATCCCACCTAGTCAGGTGTACTGTGAGTTGGAGGGTAGCCTGAGCAAACTTAGCTAGACCCTGTCTCAAAAATAAAATATAAATGAAAAGTATGGGTTTGTGGCTCAAGTGGTAGAGGCCTTGGTTAGAATGTATGAGGTCCTGGGTTCAATCTTCAGAACCACACATAATAAAGTACAACTCTCCTTTCAGGTATGTCTTGTACTTTCTTTCATTTATCACATTTAAAAATGTATCTTCTGGTTATCTGGGCAATCTCTTCATTCCGATTGATTAGATTCCATGACCTGTATCTTGTTGTTCTCTTGTACTCACAATGTTATTTTCAAAGTTGTTTCACCAAATTATTTTTTAAAACTGGGGAGAAGTAATAGCACATTTTAGCTTTGTTGCAATTCCTCTGGCAGTTTTGGTTAGCTTTTTATTCACATCGCTGTTGCACATTTTATGTCTTCTTTTGATAAATGTCTATTCACATGTTTAGACATCTTTTTAATTGTTTTTAAATTTATTTTGCTCTTTTTGAATTCCTTCTACATTCTGGATATTAACCAGTTTTCAGGTGTTTAGTTTGCAAACATTTTCTTCCATACCATTGGTTCTCTTCCTCTGTTGATCATTTCCTTTACTGTGCAGAAGCTTTATCATTTGATGGAATTCAATCTGTCTATTTCTACTTTTGTTACCTTTGTTATTGTGGTTTATCTAAAAATTTCTCTCTTAGATCAATAAATGTGGTGTCTCCCCTATACTTACTTCTAGTAGTTTCATAGTTTCCAATTTTTTTTTCATTTTTCTTTTATTATTCATATGTGCATACAAGGCTTGGTTCATTTCTCCCCCCTGCCCCCACTTCCTCCCTTACCACCCACTCCACCCCCTCCCTTACCCCCCCCAATACCCAGCAGAAACTATTTTGCCCTTATTTCTAATTTTGTTGTAGAGAGAGTATAAGCAATAATAGGAAGGAACAAGGGTTTTTGCTGGTTGAGATAAGGATAGCTATACAGGGCATTGACTCACATTGATTTCCTGTGTGTGTGTGTTACCTTCTAGGTTAATTCTTTTTGATCTAACCTTTTCTCTAGTACCTGTTCCCCTTTTCCTATTGGCCTCAGTTGCTTTAAGGTATCTGCTTTAGTTTCTCTGAGTTAAGGGCAACAAATGCTAGCTAGTTTTTTAGGTGTCTTACCTATCCTCACCCCTTCCTTGTGTGCTCTCGCTTTTATCATGTGCTCATAGTCCAATCCCCTTGCTGTGTTTGCCCTTGATCTAATGTCCACATATGAGGGAGAACATACGCTTTTTGGTCTTTTGGGCCAGGCTAACCTCACTCAGAATGATGTTCTCCAATTCCATCCATTTACCAGCGAATGATAACATTTCGTTCTTCTTCATGGCTGCATAGAATTCCATTGTGTATAGATACCACATTTTCTTAATCCATTCGTCAGTGGTTGGGCATCTTGGCTGTTTCCATAACTTCGCTATTGTGAATAGTGCCACAATAAACATGGGTGTGCAGGTGCCTCTGGAGTAACCTGTGTCACAGTCTTTTGGGTATATCCCCAAGAGTGGTATCACTGGATCAAATGGTAGATCCATGTCTAGCTTTTTAAGTAGCCTCCAAATTTTTTTCCAGAGTGGTTGTACTAGTCTACATTCCCACCAACAGTGTAAGAGCGTTCCTTTTTCCCCGCATCCTCGCCAACACCTGTTGTTGGTGGTGTTGCTGATGATGGCTATTCTAACAGGGGTGAGGTGGAATCTTAGCGTGGTTTTAATTTGCATTTCCTTTATTGCTAGAGATGGTGAGCATTTTTTCATGTGTTTTCTGGCCATTTGAATTTCTTCTTTTGAGAAAGTTCTATTTAGTTCACTTGCCCATTTCTTTATTGGTTCATTAGTTTTGGGAGAATTTAGTTTTTTAAGTTCCCTATATATTCTGGTTATCAGTCCTTTGTCTGATGTATAGTTGGCAAATATTTTCTCCCACTCTGTGGGTGTTCTCTTCAGTTTAGAGACCATTTCTTTTGATGAACAGAAGCTTTTTAACTCTTTAACTCATTTTAAGTTGACTTTTCATTTATGATAAGAGATAAGGATTTAGTTTCATTCTTCTGCATGTGAAAGTCCAGTTTTTCTAGCACCATTTAACAAATACTGGACATATTGTAGAGAAAAGGAGAACCATACATTTTTGGTGGAACTGTAAATGAATACAGCTTTCATCAAAAACAATATGGAGGTTCTTGCAAAAATTACAATAGAACTACCATATGATCCAGCATTCCCACCTACTGAGTGTACGCACACACACACGCGCACACACACACACACGCGCGCGCACACACATATTTATATATTTTATATATATATATATGCCTCCAAAGGAAATAACTTCAGGTTTTTGAAAAGACATCTACAATCCCATATTTGTTATCTCAATAGTCAACATATGAAATCAACTTAATCAATAGATGAATGGATAAATAAATATGGTATATATATATATATATATATATATATAAAATGGAAAGATTTTCTCCCACAAAATGGATAAAATCTTATCATTTTCAACAATATGGATAACATCAAGTAAAATAAGCCAGGCAGAGAATGACAAATTCCATATAATCTCATGCATATGTGGAATCTAAAGTAGTTGATATGATAAAAGAAGATTAGAATAATGGTTACCAGAGGTTGGGGAGAGTATAGGGAGAAAAGGATGGGGAGAAGTTGGTCAACGGACAGTGTTATAATTAGATATAAGGAATAATTTCTGATTTAGTATTGCACAGTAATGATTATAGTTAATTAATTGTATATTTCAAAATAGCTGGAAGTAAAGATTCCCAACACAAAGAGATTATAAATGTTTGAAATGAATAATCTAATTACTTGGAGTGGCTCAAGTGCAAGAGTGCCTGCCTAGCAGTGTGAGGCCCTGAGTTCAAACTCCAGTATCACTAAAAAGGTACATAAACAATAATTTTCTAAAACATAATAATTCTAAAATAAAAAATGAACATCATTAGCCATCATTTTTAAATAAGCCACCTGGGTCTAGATATGTTAAATGGCAAAAGAAAATCATAGGCTTTTGTACTAAACCCAAATGTTTTAAAATTTTAAGACTAGTGGATCTCTAACATACCAAATTATTTTTCTTTTAGGAAATACATTGTCTTATTTTATGTCTGAGGTATACACTATAGAATTATGCCTATTTTATTTATTAGAAAATCAATAATACTCAGTTTTGAAGGTTCAATGAAAATGTAGGTACATGTGCATGTTTCTAAGTTGACATGTATATTTAAAAAGCTGTGTTAATATTTTAAAAAATTAGTGATGAATTTATCACATGTACAGAAGAAAACATCTTCAATGAATCTGAGAAAGAGAAGTGAATTTTTAAAATGCTATTGTTGCAATTTTTCACTGATGATCATTAATGCTTCTGTAGTATTCTTCTTTGGTGAAATTGTTTCATATTTTCATATGTATGTCCTAGAACTTATAAGCATAGTTCTTAAGAGAGGTTCTAAAATATACTTCATTCTTCTCACTCTCTCATCTTTACCTTTCTTCAACGAGGTGCTTAAAGCAATACTTATCTTCCTCTATAATTCCTTATAAAAGGTTGAATGTATATGTTTTTAAGTTAAAAAAGTTAAAACTATTTGAAGCAGAAAACAAATTCCAAGTACCTTGCAGGAAATGATGGATGAAAAAGTTGACAGATATTTAAAAAAAAATTTTCTTCCAATACACAACATCAGATTTGATTTCCTATATACCTCACTATTAATTTCCCCCTTACAAATATTTAAAGAGTGCATTTGGTTGTTTTGGCACAGGCAACTAGTCATTTAAAAATTACTTTTGTTTACTTTTTATAGAGTCTTACCCTAGAGCTAGGGGAGTTGCTCAAGTGATAGAGCACTTGCTTAGAGTCTTCCCCAAAGCATAGCAATATAAACTAAACTACTGTAGAAAAAAAACAATAGATGCTTTTTTAAACAAAAGTTGGCTTCAGAAGTAGATTTCAAAAGTCATTTTCTCCAAAAATGCACTTGGTTTGAGGTTTTTATTATGTGCAGTATTGGGATTTAAACCCAGGGCCTTGAGTTTGCTCAGCAGGTGTTCAGCCACTTGAACCACAAAACAAACCAGTTTTTGCTTTCATTATTTGTCAGGTAGCATCTTGCATTTTTATTTAAGCTGTGATCCTCCTACACATGGCCTTCTGTGTTCTTGGGCTCACAGACACACAACACCACAGCCCACTTGCTTGTTGAGATGTAATCTTTAACTATTTTTGGCGGTGGGTTGGCCTGGGCTGGCCTCACACAGAGCTCTTCCAAATCTCCACCCACTGAGATGCTAGGATTAAAGAAGTGAGCCATCACACCTAGCCAGTTTCAGGATTTTAATCAGGCCCACTTTTCTTTTCCAATGTGAACCCTTTATCTTAAACCCAGGAGGTTAAACTCAAAAATGTTTGTGAAGAGGACAGAAAAATGTCAGTTTCTGAGAGTGATGATTCAGATCCTAAAAGGAGCATGGTGTTTACCTTGTTTCCTCATTTTTTCATTCAGTTTTGGTATTTAGGATTTAAATTTTTGTTGGCTATGAAAAAAAAAAAACACCAGAATTAATATGTATCTAGTTTTTTCAGACCACTCGATATTCATATAGTAGATAATAAACACCAATAAATTTAAAATTTGTCAGACAGTATTTGAGTCTGCAAAAAATAATTATATAATTTGGATAAATTTTAAGGTCCCTTCCTTTATTTAACAAAATAGGGCTTTTAAAAATGTAGCTATATAACAAGCCATACAAATGGATAGACACACATACACTTGTACTTCCATTAAAAGGTTTCTTTAACAAAAAAATAGTTTTTAAGAACATTGATTAAAACACATAATATAAATAACATAATTTAATTTATGAACAAACATGTTTCCTGAAACTCAACTCATGTTGGTTCTGAAATGCACGTGTACTAATATCTTGTTCCATCACCAATAACTCTAGTTTCGGACACAGTACTTAACCTCTCTCAATTACATTTTGTTACCTCTAAATGAGAATAATTATATCTTGTGCATTCATCAGATGGCTAGCCCTGCTAATGCTTCAATTGGCTCTGTACTATGATTCCATGGTATCATCAGAATTAAGATTTTATACTGGCCATGGTAGTACATGCCTATAGTTCCAGATCCTTGAGGAGGTAGATGCAAGAGGACCAAGAGTTTGAAGCCAGCCTAAGTAAAATTGCCAAGACCCTATCTCAAAAATAATATGAAGCAAAAACAAAAGAGTAGGAGGGTAGCTCAAGTGGTTCAAGGCCCAGTACTGAAAAAAAGAAAAAAAAAGGATTTTGATCAACTACATACCCACTTTCAGATCTACTCGGGTTCCCACCTTTTATGTGTAAATTATCATTTTTCTTTTGTCATGATAATGTGAAAGAAATATTATTCTTCTGAATATCATTAGACAATACTCCTTGATTTCCTTAAAGAAGCTTGACAAGGGAAGCTGTAGGCCAAACCAGTCACCACAGTGCTTTCCAACCTCAACTCTGTTTTATTCTACATTCTACCTCCTTTTTCACCTAAAGACATTGACCTCCCTTCATGTATTTGCTACTGTGGAGGTCCTGTCAAATGGAAATAAACATTTATAAAGGGCTTTGATCTTCTGTAAGAAAAAGCTTTATAAAAGGTTATTTGATCAAAAAATGCTTTTCATGGTTTGCTCTCAGGCTTGTTGCAAGTCCACAGATGATTTCAGAATTCCAGAAGATATTGACAGAGATAGAAAATCTATGCTTCTTTTTAGATTTTTATCAGAGTCCCAGCACAGGAATTTGATAACTATTCAGAAAATAAAGATTTAAAAAATTTTTTTTTCCTATGTCCCCAAACTATCCATGTTAACTCCCTCCTTATGGTCAGTCCCAATATCTTGGAAGATGTAGGCTGGTACCTAGTTAGTGAGTTTAAGATGTTTTTTGCAGTAGTAGGGTTTGAACTTAGGGTGTCAGGCTTCTAGTCAGGTACTTTACCATTTGAGCCATGCCTCCAGCACAGTGAGTTTGAGAGACTTACTGGGGAAAAAAAGACTTTTATTCTTTTGCCATTGTACCACTCTGTCTCAAATATCCACTTATTCCTTCTCTAGCAAGCTAAAGAGCCAAATAGAGGCCCTTAAATGGATATTTTATTTTGATAAATTATTAAATAAAAATAGCAAATTGAAGATATTTTATTGCTAGCAATTTTGCAAGAAGTTTTGAAAAGAAAGTAAATTTCTGAAGAAAATGGTACACTGACCTCCTAATCTCGGTCTTTTTCCTAAAATCTTTAACTGAATCTTAATTAGCACTGTTAGGAAATAGGAGTTATCATATAAAGACAATAATTAATATGTTCAACTTATTTTTATTTCTCATCGCTTATTTGATTTATAGCTAGTCAGTGTTATGCTTAACATCCTTTTGCCACCATTCTTTCTCATCTTTGAGCTTGGCTTTTTTCCTTTAACCTCTATTCTGCTGGAGAACAAGTCACTTTTCTGCTAAAAACCTCCCCTTACACCAGTGCCTAGAGCACAGATTTCCAAATTGAGTGTGCCCCTCCCAGGAATATACTGGAAATTGTTGACATATGGGAAAAATATTAGAATTTCCATTCATGTTTCATCTTATCATTTTAGGATACATTTGTTTGTGTGAATGTTTTATGCTGTTTCTAATATTTTTGTGTAATTACATTGGGATACCATTCATAAACAAGTGTTTACATTAAAGTTCACTCTTGGACAACTATTTATCCATCATTCATGCTCTAGTCAAGTTTACTTTATTCAATAATTTGGGGTTCCTGAAATCTGTATTCATTTTTTTCTTCTAAATGGAAATACAAATCTTACACTACTCTTATGAATAAATATAAGTTCAAAATCCCAATAGTAAAAAAAAAAGTGCATTCTTAACATACATTAGTGATAAAGATGTACAATCAAATGTTTTGGAATCCACTTGCCAACCAGTGAGCTTATGAGGCCAATACAGTGGCCTCTACAGTCTCATCCCCTGTCAGGCCCATTCTTCTACACACTCAACTCAGCCCTAATTATAAGTATTACTTCTACACATTAAAATTTTGCTTACTTTTGTTCCTCTGCTCCTCTTCTCTCCTCTGCCAAGAACATTATCCCTAGTTCTTTTGCTATCTAACTTTTATGACTCCTTAAAGACTCAATTCAATTATCAGCCCCTCTAGAAACTTCCCATAGCCACATAAGGCCAGGTTCAGGGCAGCTCCTCTGTGCTTGCATAATACTAAAGATGTATTCCAGTCATTGTAATAGTAATTACCAATGCATCTGTCTCCTTAAGAATAGGGCTTTCATTTATTCACAGGTGTATTCATAGGTGATATTTCAAGCTACTTGCTCAAACGAATTTGTTGAAGTAATACAAAAAAAATCCAGTAGGCATTATGTAGCCTATCATTCATGAATATCATGCTGAGATATGTGAAAATCTTCTGGGTCAAGTGTTTCCCAAGATTAGGTTGAAGGCATCATTTAGATATATCAAATATTCATACTGTCATTTTATTGTACTTGCAACTAACACATCCATTTTCACAGTCATTGGGAAAATGTGCTCTGGCTGTCAGTATGGGGGTTGATTTATAGCACTGTGTTTCCTGGTTACATCTACTAATGCTTGGTATTTCTACACATTACACAACAATCCTTATATAAGGTTGCAGGCATAAGCAGCAGGGTCTAAGTAGGTTTACTTAAACCAAATGTCTTTTTATTCATATTTGCATACAATGTTTGGGTTATTTCTCCACCCTTCCCCCATACCTCCCTTCCCTCCCACCCCCTCCGTTCCCCCCCACCCCATCACTACCTGGCAGAAACTATTTTGCCCTTATCTCTAATTTTGTTGAAGAGAGGGTATAAGCAATAATAGGAAGGACCAAGGGTTTTTGCTAGTTGAGATAAGGATAGCTATACAGGGAGTTGACTCAGATTGATTTCCTGTGCATGTGTGTTACCTTCTAGGTTAATTCTTCTTGATCTAACCTTTTCTCTAGTTCCTGGTCCCCTTCTCCTATTGGCTTCAGTTGCTTTAAAGTATCTGCTTTAGTTTCTCTGAATTGAGGGCAACAAATGCTAACTGCAATTTAGACCACCTTGACAAAACCTAGCTTCAGTCATCATTGCTTTGCTATGTGCCCAGTTATTTTTTGGATAAAACCTTAATAAAGAAAGAAGGATCCAAGATGGTGGTTAGGGAAAGGAATCAGAAATCCTAAGTTCCATGATTCCAGAAACCACCCTGAGACATCAGAGCTACACTTGGAAGAGCATCAGTCTGAATCAAAGTCTATGACATCCTGGACTCCTAACCTGTGGAAAGCATCCCTATGATATGCCATTTCTCCCCACCAGCCAGTTTCAAAACTGCTTGTATGAATCTGCAGCAGACTCTCCTACCTACTCTCAAGGAACAAAATCCAGTCCAGCCCCTGGACAGACTGAACCACCCAATAAAACTGAAAAGCATAAACAGTGAAGTTGTAACCTAACACCAACAGTAGAGGTGGGGGTAGAATGTTGAACCTGCCCAGAGAACAGAGATGGGGCGAGAAGCCAAACTCTCAGTGCTGAACTGTCAGTGAATAAATGCAGGAAAAGCAACAAAGGCTGAGGGCGGGGCGGGGGGGGGGGTAGGGTGAAAAACCAACTTCCCAGAGGAGCCTCTAGTGCCCAGCAGAGGTCAGGAGAGGCACAAAGGCTGAGATTGGGAGAAGGGAGGGCAGGCGACAACAAGCCAACATCCCAAAGGAGCTGCTAGCACCAAGTAAAGGTTGGGGAAGGCACAAAAGCTGAGAGCAGGGGTGAGGCAACAAGCCAACCTCCCAAACTGGGGCAAGTTGTAGATCCTGGAGCTGGTCTCATTGGACAAAGGGCAGCATTCAAAACTGAATGGCTGCACCTTGCTGGGGTAGGAACTAATCAGAGTTGCAGCTGAAAGGCAATGCAGCTGCTGTTTGGTGAAAACAACAACAGCTCTGACCTCCCTACATGAACTGGTAGGCTTACCTCACTTACCAATTGCAACTTTCCCTATGGACAGAAGGAACCAAATACTATTCACAAGCCAGTACCTGGTGAGACCATATCAGAGCTCCATTTGTAGGCTAATGCTGGGATTGGATGCCTAAGGAATAACTCCATAACTTTTACCAAAATACTGAACTTTTTGTTGGAATTTTTTTCTGTGTTATTAACTTCATCATCACTATTTCTTATCTTTATTCTTACCTCTTTCACTTTCCCTCCTTTTCCTGTATTACTGTTCTCCCTCCCAACTACTCTTTCTGCCCCTTCTCATCCACTCTCTCCCTCTAACTTTACTTCCTCCTCTATCCTTCCCCAACCTGTCACCACACTAGCCCTCCCTCCTACACACTTACCACCCACTGACTAGTCTACAGTACTAACTGTACACAACACCTTCCCCTTGCAATCCCTGACACAAGCACCCTGCACTACAACAAAAGAAATACACTCAAACACTCAGAAAGGCCACAAAACTTAGCAAACCCCATATCACTTCCCCCCACCACTTTTCCCATTACCCCCTTTTTAGTGCCATGTTTACCAATGACACAAATTTCTATATCTAGGGTAATAACAATTTTCCCCCACAACTCCCTCTGTTTATATAGCTATCATAACCAAGGGATTTTCTATATAATATGTAAAAAACTGGTCTGCCATTGAACCTGTGAAATTGTTATTGTTAAATTACACCTCCAGGCGAGGGACAGAAAGAGCATATCAACCTAGCTAACAACAAAGACAGTCACAACACAAAAATTAAATCAAGGGAAATAAAACAGGCAAAACCACCAACTAGCCTATCAAGAACATAATTGCACAGCACTAAGAGAAGCAATGGGAAGAAGAAGGGATGGCAACCATACTCCTCAAAAACCAATTCTACAGAGGACTCAGTGGGAAATGAAGAAAATGGATACCCATTTCCTGACCCCAAGAAAACAATAATAAATGTCACTAAGGAGCTCAGTGATGTCCACAAAAAAAAACCTGAAGGAGGAAATTGTAGAAGAAATCACTGAAAAATTCATGGAGAAAATACTAGACATGGTTAACAAGAATGTACAAGATGCACTCAAGAAATTTCAAGACTCCAAAAATAAAAACACGAGAAGACACAGAAACAAATAATGCAGAGAGGACTTCAATAAACATGAAACATGAAAGGATACTACAAAAAAAAAGATATATGAAGTAAAGTTGACAAAATAAACCATAAAAGAAAAGTTGAACAAAGATATGGAAAACCTCAGAAAAAAGAATCAGAAGTCCTAGAAATACAATGTCCCTTTAGTCAAATAAAAAACAGTGGAAGGCCACTCCAATAGACTAGAACAAGTGGAAGACAGAATCTCAGAGATCAAAATAAGATAGAAATGAAGAAAAAAACAGGAGAAATCTTAGTCAAACAACCCAAGAGCTGTGAAAGGAATATGCAAGAACTCAGAGACTCCATCAAAAGACCAAACCTAAGAATCATGGGCATTGAAGAAGCAGAAGAGGTGCAAGACAAAGGGATATGCAATATACTCAATAAAATAATAATAGAAAATTTCCCAAATTTCAAGAAAGTTTTGCCCATTCAGGTACAGGAAACCTCCAGGACACCAGACTTGACCAAAATACAACCTTCTCACAGCATATTATTATTAAAGCAACAAGCACAGAGAACAGAGAAAGAATTCTGAAGGCTGTAAGAGACAACAAATAAAGGTAAACCCATCAAAATAATAGCAGATTTCTCAATGGAAACTTGAAAAGCAAGCAGGGCATGGAATGAGGTATTTCTGGCACTGAATGAAAATAATTTCAATACTAGCATACTCTACCTTGAAAAACTATCATTCACAACTGGAGGAGCAATGAAAATCTTCCACAGTAAACAGAAACTGAAACAATAGGTGACCACCAAGCCACCACTACAAAAGATCCCACAAGGAATTCTGCACACAAAAGATGAAAGCAAACAAAACCACAAGAGTACAGAAAGTATCAGACCACAGGAAAAGAAAAGACAAGTAATCAGAGAGTAGAATTGATTTGGCTGCACACAATCAAATTCTTAAAAAACAAAAACAAATGTCAGGAATCACCACATACCTATCAATATTAACAATGAATGTCAATGAACTCAAATCCCCCATCAAAGGACACCATTTGGCAAACTGGATTAAAAAGGAAGCTCTGACAATGTTGGATTGTTTACAAGAGATGCATATTATTGACAGAAATAAACACTAGCTTACGATGAAAGGCTGGAAGAAAATTTACCAAGCCAATGGCCCCCCAAAACAGGCAATAGTAACAATATTTATATCAGACAAAGTAGGCTTCAAACTTACATTGGTCAAATGAAACAAAGAATGGCACTTCATACTAATAAAAGAGGCAATACATTGAAAGGAAATAACAATTATCAACCTACATGCACCCAATGTCAGTGCACCCAATTTCATGAAACTTACACTGAAGGACTTAATAAGTACATATAGACTCCAACACAGTGGTAGTGGAAGACTTTAATACCCCTCTATCATCAATAGATAAGACATCCAAACAAAAAATCATCAAAGAAATCCTTGAACTAAATGACACCATAGATCAAATGGACCTAACTGATGTCTACAGAATATTTCACCCAACTTCTGCACAATGCTCATTCTTCTCAGCAGCCAATGGAACTGTCAGCAAAATATATCATATATTAGGGCACAAAGCAAGCCTCAACAAATATAAGAAAATAGAAATAACCCCTTGCAAACTATTGATTACAATGCAATAAAACTAGAACGTGAACAAAAACAACAGCAGAAAATATGCAAATAACTGAATAATACATTGCTCAAAGATCAGTAAATCATAGAAGAAATGAGAGGGAATCAAAATGTTCCTGGAAGTTAATGAAAATGAAAATACCACCTACCAGAACTTATGTGACACAGCAAACCTAAGAAGAAAGTTTATAGCCATAAATGCATATTTTAAAAAGATAGAAAGATCTCAAATAAGTGACTTAATGGTACATCTCAAACTCCTAGACAAACAAGAACAAGTAAAACCCAAAAAAAGCAGAAGGAGAGAAATAATAAAAATAAGGGTAGAAATTAATGAAATAGAGACCAAAAAGTAAATGAAACAAAAAGCTGGTTCTTTGAAAAAATAAACAAGATTGACAAGCCCCTGGCAAATCTAACTAAAATGAGGAGGGAAAAGACCCAAATTAGAAATGAAAAAGCAGCAATAACAACCAACCCAAGGAAATCCAGGAATCATCAGAGACTACTTTAAGAACCTATATTCCAATAAAATGGAAAATCTTGAAGAAATGATAAATTTCTAGATAATTATGATCATGCAAAACTGAACCAAGAGGATATTAAATACCTAAACAGAGCTACAGAATGTAATGAAATTGAAGCAGCAATAAAATTCCAGGACCTGACGGATTCTCTTCTGAATTTTACCAGACCTTTAAAGAAGAACTGTAACAACACTCCTTAAACTTTTCCATGAAAGGAAAGGGAAGGAACACTGCCTAATTCATTCTATGAAGCCAATATTATACTAATTCCAAAACCAGACAAGAACACATACAAAAAAGAGAACTACAGGCCAATCTTTAATGAACATCAATGCAAAAATCTTCAGAGAACACCCACAGAGTGGGAGAAAATATTTGCCAATTATACATCAGACAAAGGACTGATAACCAGAATATACAGGGAACTTAAAAAACTAAATTCTCCCAAAACTAATGAACCAATAAAGAAACGGGCATGTGAACTGAACAGAACTTTCTCAAAACAAGAAATTCAAATGGCCAGAAAACACATGAAAAAATGCTCACCATCTCTAGCAATAAAGGAAATGCAAATTAAAACCACACTAAGATTCCACCTCACCCCTGTTAGAATAGCCATCATCAGCAACACCACCAACAACAGGTGTTGGCGAGGATGCGGGGAAAAAGGAACCCTCTTACACTGTTGGTGGGAATGTAGACTAGTACAACCACTCTGGAAAAAAATTTGGAGGCTGCTTAAAAAGCTAGACATTGATCTACCATTTGATCCAGCAATACCACTCTTGGGGATATACCCAAAAGACTGTTACTCCAGAGGCACTTGCACATCCATGTTTATTGCGGCACTATTCACAATAGCCAAGTTATGGAAACAGCCAAGATGCCCCACCACTGACGAATGGATTAAGAAAATGTGGTATCTATACACAATGGAATTTTATGCAGCCATGAAGAAGAACGAAATGTTATCATTTGCTGGTAAATGGATGGAATTGGAGAACATCATTCTGAGTGAGGTTAGCCTGGCTCAAAAAACCAAAAATCGTATGTTCTCCCTCATATGTGGACATTAGATCAAGGGCAAACACAACAAGGGGATTGGACTATGAGCACATGATAAAAGCGAGAGCACACAAGGGAGGGGTGAGGATAGGTAAGACACCTAAAAAACTAGCTAGCATTTGTTGCCCTTAATGCAGAGAAACTAAAACAGATACCTTAAAGCAACTGAGGCCAATAGGAAAAGGGGAACAGGTACTAGAGAAAAGGTGAGATCAAAAAGAATTAACCTAGAAGGTAACACCCACGCACAGGAAATCAATGTGAGTCAATGCCCTGTATAGCTATCTTTATCTCAACCAGCAAAACCCCTTGTTCCTTCCTATTATTGCTTATACTCTCTCTACAACAAAATTAGAGATAAGGGCAAAATAGTTTCTGCTGGGTATTGAGGGGGGGAGCGGGAGGGGGTGGAGTGGGTGGTAAGGGAGGGAGTGGGGGCAGGGGGGAGAAATAAACCAAGCCTTGTATGCACATATGAATAATAAAAGAAAAATGAAAAAAAAAATAAATAAAATAAAATAATGGCAAACCAAACCCAACAACGTATCAGAAAAATCACTCACCATGACCCAGTTGGCTTCACCACTGGGATGCAGGGGTGGTTCAACATAGGCAAATCAATAAATATAATACAGCACATTCATAGAAGCAAATGCAAAACCATTTGATCATCTCAAGAGATCCAGAAAAACCCTTTGATAAGATTCAACACCACTTAATGATAAAAGCTCTAACTAAACTAGAAATAGAAGGAATGTACTTCAACATTATAAAGGCTATATATGACAAACCTATAGCCAACATCATACTTAATGGAAAAAAACTGAAACCAATTCCCCTAAAGTCCCTAAAGTTAGGAATGAGACAAGGATGCCCACTCTCCACACTCCTGGAATTCTTAGCCAGAGCAATAGGCAATAAGAAGAAATAAAAGGAACACGAATAGGTAAAGAAATAGTCAAACTATCCCTATTTCCAGATGACATGATCTTATACCTGAAAACTCCAAAACTCCTTGACACCATAAACAGCTTTAGCAATGTAGCAGGATACAAAATCAACTTACATGCATCACACACTAAGGGTAGAATATGCATGAGAGGAATAGGGAAAGGGAAGCAAACCTAAACCTTGGGTGTGTTTGATGACTGACTCTAGAAGGGTTAATAATCTTAAACTGGCAGAGGCCACTATTGGAAGGGGACTAGGAAGTAGTGAAGAGGTCTGGTAGAGATGAAACAATGGGGGTTGGAATACTTGTGTGCATGGAAGCAGCTCTAGGAATCTCTCTGTATTGCTGTCTTTATCTCAAACTATCAAAAATGCTATGTCTTTCTTATTATCGCTTATGTTTTCTCTTCAACAAAATCGGAGAACAAGAGGGTGGAACAGGTTCTTCCAGGAATAGAAAGGAGGTAGCCCAAACAATGTATACACATGTGAGTAAATGTAAAAACGATAAAGTTTTTAAAAATGTAAAACTAATAAAATTAAAATAAAATCTTAATGCATGTGCTTCTATATCCAGACACATTTTTTTTTATTTTTGAAGGCTTACAATTGTATATCTGAGTAAGTAATTTTTAAAGTTTATTTCAATGTACTTGGCAAACTAAATTGTGTCTATTTTGGCCTTTCAATCAAACACTAAGTAATGTTTTACTCTAAAGTTTGCTAATTAATATGAACAAAGTTAATCTACCCTTTGTCCCCTTTGTATGAAGTGTTGGAGAGATTTTGTGCTCTACCATAATAGTAGCCACTTTCTTCCAGGAGTAAGTCTACCCCCAGTCTTTATCATTTCATATGTTGTCCAATTTGACTTTACTTATAGCAATCCCTTCTACAAGGACTGAGTTTTTCCATCTTTACTACCACATACCTCAAATGTGTTGCCTTTCATTTTCTTCTCTTGAAAGACAAGGGATATTTATCTCCTTCTACACTGAACAACACCATTTATGTTCTCAATTTTAGTCATTTCTATTTCTCTCTCTTCTCCATGGCACCTGCTTTGTCTACCCACTGCACAGGCCACTATACACATACATCCCAAAAGCCCTCCTGCAGAGGCTTTTAGAAATCCATAGGTCTTTTTCTTAGAGTGAAATAGAGTTTATCCAGATGCCTTTCTTCCTGTCTAAATGAAACAAGAACATGCCACTTAAAAAGACAATTTAAGCTATTTTGTTTACATAAATACAGATTAGTTGAGTTATTACTGCCAAGTCAGCAGGAGTGAAACGCTGACTTGCTGATCCCAAATGGAAGCTTTTGCTGCCTGTTTATCAGTGGATTAGAAAAGAAATATGCCTTCCTATTATATCCTGCTTAATGTTCCTTCACATTCTAATTTGTCTGTTAAGCATACATTATTTCAAGAGAAATGGGTATGGGCAAGTGAACATTCTTAAACCTACAGAATAAAGTCTATTACAGAAATTTCAGTAACAAATAATCATTTTCAACCCTTATATACAAGTAACTTCTTGCTTTTGTGATATGTCATAGATTACTCCACACCTTTTGCCATATGACTTTACATTCTTGTTTACCTTGTAGGCCAAGAGTACTTCACCAAAATTTGATCTTGGGCTTGGTAATTTAAGTTGTGTTAGCCAATGTGAGTTAAGCAAATATAATACAAGCAGAAACATTAAAAGCACTTATTCATTGGACTTTCTTCCTTCACCTGTATCACCTTCATCAGAAACATGAACCCTAAGAAGCCCACTGCTCCATATTCTCCAATTCCATTTATTTAAGTGATTCTAATATTCCAATTTATTAAGTTCTTCTAATATTATCAAATTCATGAAAGTACTTGATATATACATAAGTTTTAATTTATTAAGGTCTCTGAAATTTTGATATACAACTCACAGGTTCTCTTTGTTTTCCAGCTCATGTGAACATTCAGTTTATAATTTTAAACTCCTTTCTGTATATAGAGTCCGAATACATGTAAATTAGGGGATTTTGAAAACATCGCTACACTAAAGAGAGAACTGCCATACAATCCAGTGATGCAACTCCTGGGCATCTACCCAAAGGAATGCAAATCGGGATATAATAGAGACACCTGTACGTTGATGTTCATTACAGCACTATTCATAATAGCCAAGATTTAGAAACAACCCAGGTGCCCTACAACTGATGAATGGATCAAGAAAATGTGGTACATATACAAAATCGAGTTTTAATCAGCCATAAGCTGTAATTGACATGTGATTTGAAGGTAAATGGATGCTATTGGAGGACATAATGTTAAGTGCAATAAGCCTGGCTCAGAAAGACAAAGGCCACATGCTTCCTTTCATATGTGGAAGATAAATGCAAAAGACAAACATATACACAAAAACAAGCATAATTATATACAAGCTCATATGTAGAACATGTTTGTAACAGGGGAACTACTCTATGGAACTTGGGGAAAGAGGGAAAGAAGAAGAGAATGATAGAGCATCAGTAATATCGTAAAACATAACATATGTGAAGGTAGAGGATATAAGGAAATGTATTGAAAGCTGTTGAATAATGAGGGGTGGGAAGTAACAGGTAAGGAAGAGCAATGGAAGGCATTGAATGTACCAAAGTAAAGTATACCCACAGTGGGAATACATTCAGAAACAACTTTAAACATCAACTTAAATATTAATAATGAAAGACAGGACTGTGAGATTGATACAGTGTGGGGGAGTGTACTAGTGGAAGAGGGAAGGTAAATGAAGGCAATTAAGGTGAGGGCATATGGTTGATGGACTTCATATACCTATATGAAATAGAATAAAGAAACTTCTTGAAATTGATTTAAGTGGGGCAGGAAGGAGGTTGAGGTGGACAGAGATGATGGAGGTGATGCAACTAATGTACAATATATGCCTAACCAAAATTGTCACTATGAGTCCATTCTGTACAACGAATATATCCTAATAAAAAAATTGGAGAAAAGAAAACATTGCTACAACTAAAATAGCTGGAAAATTTTTATCCCATGTTATTACAAATTTAAATGTAATTATTTTAGTGTCAGTGTCTCCATCTCCTTAACAGAGCAGGGTAAAAATCTAAGAATTTTAACAGCCTTATTTTCCATCCACTTTCTATGCTTTCTAGTGCCTTCTCTTCCCTCTCCTCTCTCTCTCTCTCTCTCTCTCTCACACACACACACACATGTGTGTGTGTGTGTATGTGTATAGTCAAGGTAATATATTCATGCATAACACTCATGTAGCAGTCACAGGCTTGTAGGTGTGTCTCTACATATACATTTATAGTTCTGCTTTTTTTCTTCACTACAGCACTCACTCCAAGACCTAACCCACTATCCTGACTTTTAGTACATCTCACTGTTTTTATTCATCAATGATAATGTCCCTATTTACCTCCTAAAGTGATAAACGATACCTATTCTGCACCTTCAGAATATTCTTCCTGTGTCTAAATAATGAAATCACTATTTTAGAAATTTTGTCATTTCCAAGAAAATGAATGGAACTAGAAAACATCATCTTAAGTGAAGTTAGCCAGGCTCAGAAGGCCAAAAGTCATATGTTCTCCCTCATTTGTGGATTGTAGACCTAAAACAAATGCAGTATTATTGGACATGGGTCACATGCTAATGGGAGAACACACATAGGAGGAATAGAGAAAGGTAGGAAACCCAAAACTAGAAAGTGTTTAATGTGCCCATTGTAGAGGAGTTAATATAGTAACCTTAAACTGACAGAGGTCACAATGGGAAGGTGACCAGGAAGTAGTAAAGAAGTCTGGTAGAGATGAACCAATTTGGGTTGTAATACACATGTGCATGGAAGCAATGCTAGGAATCTCTCTGTATAGTTATTCTTATCTCAAACTAGCAAAAACGCTATATCCGTCTTATTATTGCTATATCTTCTCTTCAACAAAATTGGAGAACAGGGCAGAACAGGTTCTGCCTGGAAGCGAGGAGGATGTGGGGAAGAGGGAGGGGATAAGGGGAGCAGGAGGGAGAGATGGTTCAAACAATGTATGCACATATGAATAAATGAATAAATAAAACAAAATAAAAGCAAATAAAAAATCACTATTTTATATTTCATCAATTTACTCATTTTATAATTTTATTATGTTGCTGTTCCTTTAGATCTTGTTTTGTCTGTCAATCTAGCTTCATCTGAGCTGCTAATTTATAAAATAAGCAAAACACTGACCATATTTCCTTTACTGTGCTCCCATTCCACCTCTGAATTCCTTTTATTTTTATTGCCAAGGTTGATAACGTTTACTTTCTACTCCATAATATAATCTTATATTCTATGCTTTGCCTATGTGTTGATTCTAAATATTGAAAATCAATAAAGTATTTGTTTTGTTATGACCACATACTATGATTTTCCATGCACACAATGAATATATTGTTATTGTAATGCTTTCTATATGTATCCATTGCTTTTTCTGGAGTTTTAAATTGCGTTTTGCATCATTTTTATTTAATGATGTGCTAATGTAAAGGATTGATTGATGAAAAAGACTCGAATTACAGTTCTTAGTAAAAGTAAATTTTATGTGGTAAAAAGGATATAAGTGAATACCAGGCATGACCAAAGGATTATTTTCCCATATGAATACAAAACTTTCATATTCATGCCTCAAATAATATCATTATTTTCTATATTTGGGTATGATTTGGTTTCCTAGTAACAGATATACCTTGATCAACATAGGCAAAAGAAGCCATTTCATTTCTGTATTCTTTACTACTATACCCCATTAATTATTTAGGTGTGCACCTGCAAATTTATAATCCTAGATATATTTGTGATACACACTCTAGTCAAACCAGGTATATCAACTAGAAAAGTTTTACGGTAAAGAACTTAGCATTTTTCTAACAGTAATGCCATTTACAATTGTCAAGCTCATTAGCAGGTTTACAAGGAAATGTCTTGATCATTCTATTCCACCTGGTATGCGAGAGAAAGAGCAACAGGACTACTGTTAACACTTTTATTTTCTCACAAAATCATTAAGATGTTTTAATTTATAAAAGAGTATCACATCTTTAGACTAGCCTAATTTCCTTCACTTCCTACTACCTTCCTCCCTGATAACTCTATTTAGGAGTCTTCTATCACTTTCTCAAAGAACTTACCAGGAAAGTCAATATTATGAGTTCTTATGCATTTGAAATATGTATCAAGTGTGACATTTGATTGAGATTCTGGCCTGGACCCAGAATTCTAAGTCCAAAATTATCTTTCCTCAAAATTTTGGAGGACATAATAAGGTATCCTCTAGCATATAATGCAGCTATTGAAGAAGATGGTGCATGTTTTATTCATATAACATTATGAGTCAGTAATAAGTTTATGAATGTGCAGAGCCAGGTATTTAGATGGAAGGGAAGAAACACTAGTTCATCACTCTACTCTTTATTGTCTCATTTGTACACTATCAGAAATGGCTGTCATTCCCTATTTGCTAGTTGTTTTACAAACAAATAATTTCCAGAGTCATGTCAACTGACTATAATTAATTAGACATTATTCTGGCTTCTCCAGTGCACAGAAGGTAAAACTTTGCAGAGAAAGTTCACTCTGGTAGATTAGGAAACAATTACATAATTTATTAATCACTTTGTATACAACAATGAGCTAAGCATTTTACACTACTGTCATATTAACCTTCACAATAATCCTGAAGTCAGTTTATGCTTGCCTATACATTCAAATCTAATTTTCAGAAAAGAAAACTGAGTTTAGGCTTGTTGTTCTCAACATAACATATGGTTGTGAAAGAATTAAAACCAGACTACCTCACCTAGAGTTCATACAACACGTTAAATTTCTTCCAATACATGGAAAATAATAACCAATTTAAGATCTCTCTTCCAGTCCTCAATCTTCTGTCAAGAGGAACAAATGCTTCTTCTAATAGTTGAAAGATTTACTTCCCAGTCTTTTCTTGTTCAGCCTAGAGAAACCATATCTGTGTTTTCTTATCTCTCTTAGGATAGCTGGTATGCTTCAGATGGGCAATAATTTATCTTTTATTAATTCTAGCCAAATTAAGATGCTCATTTATTCAAATCCACATTGTAATGTCAGTATCTTAATCAGAAACGAGCACTTCAGTGATTTTTCTTATAAATATCTCCCACCAAAGATTCTGATGATACGAGGCTGATAACATGAACAGAAATAATGCATGCACGCTTACTGAGCAAGAAATGGAGAAGTTATAAGTAACTATAACACAACTCACTAAGATCAAATTCCCTGGTGGGATCAGCACAATGGAAAACTAATTGCAGAGAAGAAACCAGGCATTGATGACCATACATCTAATGATGGAACTTCCAGAATTAGTGAGAAAGAGATAAATAGAACTGGAATGAATCAGTGAGGATGTTTTACTCTGGCCACTTATTTAATGCATATTTTGAATAAGAGTTGGCCTTTGTAAAGTAATGCAGCTGTTGCACTATGGAAGAAAAATCACTATAAGGCTGAAAAGATGTAAGTGCAGTTGCCTGCAGAGGGCCTCCAGCAGATCTGGCATGTTGAGCCAGAGGCAAGTGCATTTCCAGGTTTCAGTAGCAGGATTTGATTATGAATGGTGGCATTCCAGTTAGTATATTATGCAGACAAAGGTAATAGTACTTCCCATTGTTCCTCACTAACTACAAAATTAATATCTGGACCTTTGCATATGTATTTTATTATTGATTAAACATTTTAACTTTGTGGTAAAAGTGCCTATACTGTAGATCTTTACAAGAATGAAACAATAAAACGTTTGTCTCATGACTAACCTGGGAAAGTTGAGATAACAAAGCCATTGTTTTAAGAACTCAATGTGCATGATGTTAAATCCTGATGCTTATCATACAGTAAGTGTACAATAAATTTTAATTCCTTTGACTGTGACTTGACTTTAAATTCTCACTTTAAAATTTTTATTTTTTGTTCCTTTATCTAAATGATGCAACCACCGGGTATGAATGTTCAGCATTTACCCATGGAAGTCCTTTATAAATTGCTTTGTTATGGAACTGCTTCCTCAGTCTCCCAAATGGCAGAGTAGAAAGAAATAATCCATATTAATGAGGTGGCTTCTCTAATGCCAAAATATGATGATCATTTCAAGCCCATAAATTAATAATCATCTTCATGACAAAGTTTCCTCAGTGCAGGTAGATTTATTTACACATTAAAAAATTACTGCACAACATAGAGACTTAAAGCAATGCACTTTCACTTCCTACAGGTCAAGAATATGATTGCGGCCTAAGTAGGTCCTCAGCTTCAAGATCTGTTACAAAGCTGCAATAATGTTTCAATAGACAGGATCTACTTACTAATTCATAAATGTAGTTGTTGAACATTTCAGTTTCTCATGGAATGATGAACAGAAGGTCTTAGATGTTATATAGCACATTTAACATATATGCCTTGTTGGTTGTTGCCTGGAGGTTGACCTCAGCTGCTTGCTATGTTAGATGCTAGAAAACAGATGCTTGGCTCATAACCCTAGAAAGGGAATGTGCTAGCAAGACTGAGTCACAGTCTTCATAATCTAATGATGGAACTGATATCACATCATTTTTGTCATTTTATTCTTTAGAAGTCAAGCCAGGAAGTCCAGCTCTTAGTGAAGTGGAGAGACTTACACAGAACATAAAATACCAGGAGTTGGACATCATTAGATGATATCTTAAAGGCTCAAAAAATAATAGCTACTATTGTTTCTGTGAACAATAATTTGCTCATATAGTGTTTCCTTATGAAACACATACTCAAATATCTTACTTAATTTTAGCTTCTTCCACAATGTTAGATATGTAAAAAAGATATCATTATGTCTGTTTTTTCTAAGTGTGAAAAGTACTATTTATTATAAATTAATTTTGCATTTGGTTATTTGGTACTAAATTTGAAAGGAAGAGTTTCCAAGGAACTGGCAATAAAAGATAAGGGAAATGTGTTATATAACATCTTGGCTGCCATTTTATGTAAGTTTGAGCTTGTGGACAAATCACTCAGCTCACCTTATATCTGCTTTATCTAAAACTGGGTATCAAACCACTGTCTCGCAGTGGTATAAATAAGAACACTTGTTTGTCTTACAAATCAGAAGATGATTAGGCTCAAAAGGAAGTTCCTACCTTGAGTCTGTCAAGTATTGGCAGTTAGATATTTGAGATCAAGATATTCATTCCATGTTCTGGAGCTTGGACTAGTAGTAACGGCTGTAGGCTTGTTAAAATTTGAATATGGTTTGAGTGGTACCCAAAGCAGTCGTGTGTTAGGATTCAGGATTCAGTCCTCCAGGTGGCAGTGTTGGGAGGTAGTTAAGATTCAGTCTTCCATGTGGCAGTTTTGGGGAGACTAATTTAGTGCACTGAAGGTGCTGCCTGCAGAAAAAAATTAATTTGTTTTTAGTGGTACACTGTCTAGTTCTCCCAAGAGGGTTGTTACGTAACAGCAAGACTGGCCTTTCCTTGGTCTCTGGCTCCATGTCTCACCATGTAATCTTTTCCTGCCTCATGCATTGCAATCGTAACGCCATTTTCCATGATGATATGTAGCCAGAACCATTGCCATGCTGTGCAGGCTATCAGTCACCAAAACTGTGAACTAAATAAACTTCTTTTCTTTATTAAGTAACCAAATGGAGATACTACATTATAGCAAAGCAATACTGACCAGTGCAGGGCACAAACAGACAATAGCTGTCTTGTCTTTCCATGTGGGCATTACTTAATGGCTTGCTCAGAGTAGTCATGTTTCTTACATGGCTATTGGAAGCTTCCAAAGCGAATTTTCTCAGATGAATCATCAGGAACTAAATGAGTTTTTCTAAGATAGCATTTGAAGTCACATGCCATCACTTCCAATGGAACCTACTCATTGAAATAATTACAAATGCATGACCAAGTTTGAGGACAGACACAATGAGGAATATCAAATAGCTTTAAGTTGTGGTTGAAAACTACCAAATCATGTTCAATACAAAAACATCAGCGAATTCCATCTTTCTTTTCCTTTTCTGGGCTTTATACAATATTTCTCTCATTATCTGAATTTATTTATATATTTTTTTTAAAAACTCTTTTATCCATTTTCATACATTTCTAAAATGTTTCTCAGTATTTTTCTTGGCTCTAGCCCCAGAATTGTTTAGTTACATGAAATTCAGAGAGTTCAAAGCAGGAGAGACCATTAACTGAGGCCACCATACCTTTGAGTTTCCATGCTTCCCTTTCATCATTCTTCAGTTTATCTTTATCTCGTCTTGCTCATTCTCATTACTTCTTCTCATCTTAAAGAGTTGATGCTTCAAGGAACTGCTGAGACATCTTAACTGCACAGCATGTGTCAGTAAACAGGACTCAGATTTATTTTCAAGAGATTTTCAGAGCTAAGAGATGAGAGAGAAGAAAGGAAAAGCTATTTTATATGGAACTATAAACAGTATTATATTTACTATATCTTTGATTTCTGTAATTGCCAATGTACCCTAAATAAAAATACAAGAAATATATCATTAAGCAGTAATTTTTAATTTCATTACCAATCCTTTTTAAATGAAGATACAGGATTTTCTTCAGTTATTAAAACATCTGTACCATCCATTTTGGTCATAGAACATCTACCTCACCACAGAAAAGCAAATCACTGAAGATTGTAAAGATTCAAGAAACTGGAAAGACAAAGATGAGGAAAGGAAGAAAAGGATAAACAAACGCAGTCCATAGGAAGTATCATCAACAATACAGACTATTTAAACCTTAATCTCCTTCCTGATTTGCACCCACACCCTCATCCAGACTGAAAGCAATCTCTCTCGGTTTCCTAAAGCACTTCCTTTTGACTGCTGTAATTCAATGAACCTTATGTATTTATGCATATGTCTCATCTCTTTGACCATGTTTTAGTCACCTTTGGCTCTCCTTAGCTACTTAATAAATATCTGAATGAACAAAAAAAAAAGAAAAGAAGGGAAAGGAAGGGAAAGAAAAGAAAACAGAAAAGGAAAGGGAAGGACATAAAAGAAAAGAAAGAGGGAAAAGTCTTTGAACAGAACAGAAAGTCTATCACACACACAATTTCCTTCACTTGCAAACTCCTTTATCTCTGCCTCAAAATGTTCTTTGTTATCTCTCTGATCCGCCATTGAATAAAATACTCCTCCATTTATTGCAACTGATCTGCAAAGCATGACCCTGTCGATGCCCTTTGGCCAAAGATGACCAAGAACACACCTAAAGTTGAATAAATTGGGTATTTCATTTTCTGGAATGAGAAGACAGCCCCATGAAGAATCATAGGGCTGCTTATTAACAGAGATGTAGAAAAGATTTTTATATAGGACAAGATAAAATTAGTTGTTTTGAGGAAAGTGTTTGAAAGAGAGGTCTGCTCTTTCTTGGATTCTGTTATAAATGTGGTTAATTGCATGATTGCTTATATTCATAATTCTTATCTAGAAAGAAGGAGAAATAGGCTATGACTAAATTTTAAATGATAAATAAGTAGCAACTACTCATTAGTAAAGATGATGGGCTGTTTGGTCATTTTGTGACTTGGACAATGTTTATTTTTGTGTGTGTTTTCAGACATGATTACAAATTAGTCTGGTTTTGGCTTGATCTATCATGATTACAGTGTGGACTTATCTGGCGTTTGATAGTCTATGAAATTGTTTATTTCCACAGGTGAACACCAAAACATTGCTGACAGTACCAGGCAAGCTCCCAACTCTCAAGAGCTGTTTTTTCATCCACCAGAGTAGTAAGAAAACATTTCACATACCTCACTACCTTTCTTTAACCCTACCACATTCACTATTTTGATTATCTGTTTCTACTCATTTTTGTTTGATTTTTAAATAAAATTAAACTTTTAACTTAAAAAAGGAGACCCTTTTTCTTTTACACAACTCATACAAATTGTTTAATTTCCCTTATCTTTCATTTTCTTCATGTAAAATAAGAATGTAAGAATAACATGAGACTGAACTCAGTAGTGCAAACTTGTAATCCTAGCTACTTGGGAGGTAAAGATAGGGAAGATTTCAGTCTAGGGCAGTCACAGGCATAAAGTTAGATCCTTTCTCAAAAATAATCAATGCAAAAAGTGCTAGAGGCATGGCTCAAGTGATAGAGTGCTTGCCCAGCAAGTATGAGTTCAAACCCTAATACTGCTGGGGGGAAAAACAAAGAAACTAACATGAGCTTAATAGAATGTGTGTGTGTGTGTGTGTGTGTGTGTGTGTGTGTGTGTGTGTATAAAAGGATGGAAAGGAGGGAGGGAGAGTACTCATTTAACTAGAGCTTGATAAATTTCATTCTCATTCCTTCCTTACCTTTTCTTTTAATCTTTACAATTCTATGTATCAATTACCTAATCTTTATATTGGATTGATAATTGTTCTGCTACAAATTTTTCATCATTAAAAATATCATTTCCTTGATTTTTTTCTTTTTTATAATTAAAACATTTTTAAAAAAAATAAACACATATATAATCTTTTTTAATTTTAAAGTAAAGTGCACAAAACACACAAAGGTAATGAATAACAATGTAAATACATAACCTCCAATTTTTAAAAAAAACAAAGACAGCATAGGTAACTTTGAGTTTGATGATGGAATTTTCAAAGGCATAATTGATGGACAAATGTGTTAATAAGGTTAACTTCCATCTTCTGCTCTTTGGAAAATGCTGTCAGTAGAATGAAAAGTCAAGCTATAGATGAGGAGAAAACATCTGCAAAATACATATCTTCTTAAGGAATGTTATTCAAAATATATGAAGAACTCAGTAAGAAGAAGACAACCTAATTTAAAAATGAGCCAAAGACCTTAACAGAGATCTCATAAATTGATATACAGCTAAAGCAGAATCATATGGAAAGGTACTGTACATGATCTTGTCATCAAGGAAAATGTAAACTAAAATGAGATACCACAACACACTTATTTGAAGGGTTAAATCCATTTTGAAGTTTACAGCACCAGAGGCTAGAGAGGATGTAGAGCAACAAGAAGTCTTATTCATTGCTGGTGGGAGTGGAAAATGCAACAGTGACTCTGGAGACTGTTTGGAAGTCTTTTACAAAACTAAATAACCTCTTATCATTGAAGCCAGCTGTCTCATTCCTTGGTAATTATTAAAAGGAGTTGAAAACATGTTCACACAAACACCTGAACATGAATGTTTATAGTAACTTTATTCATAATTGTCAAAACTTGAGAGCAAACAAGATACCAAGGAGACAACAAAGATGACTAAGACTGCGATAAAGGAGAAGAAGCGGCAGGTAGTTGGACATGGCTTCACCTGCGTTGCATTCTAACCTTAATAATCATCTTCTCCCCAAACATATTAATAATCCTATTAATAAATCATAATTTATGGCAATTATTTGTTTAGCAACATTTATTTTTATTCAAAAAGCTTTTGATATATGACATAAAAGATTAGTGGGTTTTCAATGTCATAACTGTTCTTGGGAAAAGATTAGTGTTATGAAGTCTCTTTAGGTATGGATTTTTCTTTTCTTTTGTCATGCCAGCATTTGAACTCAGGGCCTCATGCTTGCTAGGCAGGTTCTGTACCATTTGAGCCACTCTCCCAGCCTAGGTATGGATGTTCAGGGGAAAGGAGGATAGACACAGAAATTGAGGAAGGACACTGGTAAGTGTATTATTCAAAGATGTGCCAGCCCAAGGCTAAACAATCAGAGTTGACTTTCATTGTCTCTAGCCATTTTGTCTGTTCTCAGAAGTTACTAGTGGTTTTAGATCCTTTATTCTGCCTGCTTACATGCTACCAGAAGATATCATCATCATTTCTTTAGTACAAATGTGTATACTAGAAGGTGAGAGAAAATTACCACTCTCTCTTTTTAAAGTATTTATATCTTGAGTATTTGCTCTTTTTGTTCTCCTACTGATAGGATTTTAGGAATTAGTCAATAAAGGAAGTAACATTTTTATACAAAGAAGTTTCCTTGGCAACTCTAATATCATAGGATACTTATGAAAACAGCGGTGTCTCTAACTGTTGATGAAAAAACCTGCAATTAAAGTGAGTAGACTTGACTTCCAAGCACAGGTTTAAATGCATGATCTTTAAGAGGTCATTTCATCATGGTTACCTAATCATTTGATCAGGATCTGCTAAGTCTCAACCTCAATTTTAGATGCCAGGGAAGTAGTGAGAAAAAGCACTTGTCCTGCCTTTAAGAAGCTCTTGGGAAGAGAAGAAAACTGCAGACAAAAGCACTGTATTATGTGGGAGACAGAGGAGTGCTGAGAAAATGCTATAAGAAAACCAAAAAAAAAAAAAAAAATTCCACTGAACCATAACTCAAAAACAGAAAATCTTCTTATGAGGGCCAATCCTGACAAACATGACGAAGCTAGCTAGGTCAAGAAGTGGAGGGAACTCTATACTGAAAATACAAGTAGTAGAAGGATGTTCAAAAAACTGCAAGTAGCAAGTAATGTGGAACTAGAGATGGAGACTAGTGATAGATAAAGAGAAAAACATTCGCCCTGGAAGCAATGAAGAGCTGTTGGAGAAGGAAAATAATCTACTAAATCAAGGAGTGGCAGTTGCCTGATTTTCAAATTAAAAAGTCTACTCCAGATCCAATGAGAAGAAAGGTCTGGACAAATCAGAACCAGAATTGAGGACAAAGAATAAAGGTAACACTGTTTTGGAATAACAAATTTGGAAAAATAATTGGAGTCAGGTGATTAATGTAATTTCAGACATGTTGATTTAATTTTTTTTGGTAAGAGGGTTACAAATATTTCCTATAGGAATGGATAAAAGAGCAAATGAATGAATAAAGCAACTATGTGTGACTCAAGATTTTGAATTTCAGATACTGAATAGAATGATGTCAGCATATAGGAAGTACATGAAGTCATGAGAATGATTATCATTTAGGAAATGGGAAGAGGATTATTGGACTTCTCTTACCAGATATAAATTTCATATGAAAGAATACTGAAAATTCCTGAACTAGGATCCTTGGTCCTGACCTAAAATAGGACTACATAGTCTCAGGTACTAACATCTGATACTAATGCCTAAGGTGCATTACTTGACAATATTGTCAAGTCTTCCTTACGATGAATTATCTAAAGTCCTTACAAGTGTGCTCAAAAGACATATATAAGGATGTCAATTTTGGTGACATTTTTAATTTCAAAATATTAAGAAAAATCTTTTATGGCTAGACTCATGACCAAAGATAATGAATTGCAATAATTTTAACAAAGGATATATTACTCAGTAAAATGAATACATTGTGTTTGCATGTATTGGCATAGAACAAAATCTCAGAAACAATAAAGATATGTCTTATAAATGACAACTATGTAAAATCTGAAAGCATGGAGACTTATGCAATATATTTTATATGAATATTTACATATGTAAAATGTCATAGAACACAAAAAAAATTAACTGCAAAATTGTGACAGGATTATTTTATACAAGATGTGTGAAGTTCTAATTGTACTATAAGATTTTAAATCTATTTTAAAAAATATTTATTTAGTATGTCAAAGTGTAAAAATTCCATATTGATAATTACAACATATTGTTTTGTAGTTTTTTGAACTTTATATATATATAAATACTATTATGCTCAATATATTATTCTCCAATATATTACTACATTCAATCACTACAATTCTTTTGAGATTTATCTTCATAGCTGCTGTCTTACTATTCTCTTCTTCCTTCTCTATGTTTAAAATATTTCTTAATAATATTTTTTAAAAAGCAAAGAGAGAAGATAAATAAAGAAATGCACAATAACCAGAAAGAATATGCATCTGGAAAAAGTATCTGTCTTGTTTCTGAATTAACTATAGTTTTTTCTAAGACAGACTCAGTGCTAATTTGTTTGTCTTTGTGAGCAGATTTTCAGGCTGACCTTAAAAGTATACTCCCACCTCATACTATGCTTCTAATCACCCTCTTTAAAGCTATGTGGGGTTCAGGTGCTATGTCAATATGTGAAGTGGAAATCATTTTACAGTTATCAGATTTTGTCCATTCATTACTTTCAGGAAACCTAGGAATATGGTCGCCATGTCAGTACTCCCTCACTTTCTCTGACATGTATTCCTTTTCAACATCTGATACTGTAATCTACTACTGTAGGTGTAGAGGTTGAAGAGCTGGGCTTCAGCTCTCCTACAGAGAGCAGTAGGAGATAGTAATAATGCTTTTGGATGGGAGAAATATAATCAGGAGACCATTGAGTTATTAATTGATACCACAGTAAGGATCCAAGAGCAGGAGTGCTACATTTAGTATAGGTAAGTAGTAGGAATATGCTTATGACAGAAGCAGATAGTTGTTTTCATTCAACTGCTAGCTCCTGTGTTCTGGTTGACTATTCCATATACTGTTCTATCATATGCCAAAAGATGTCTTTGAGTTTTCTTTCAGTTACCTATGACTCTTCTAGGTATTAATTAGCTTACATAGAGGTTATTAGTGGTACTGAGAGTTGTAAGAAAAAAACAGAATTTTAAGCCATAACACCTTTTAAGTATGTTGTCCCAGGGAAAAAAACCACAGTGAGTTGTTGTAGGTAATGCCAGTATAATGAAGCAGGTAGATCATATAGGTTGTTAGTAGTTGGTGTAAAAGATTGTTTAAAGTTTAAAAGTTGAGGCATTTTTAGAGTAATATCTAAATGACATGTCTTTTGTCTATATCTTTTTTGTTTGGGACATTAAATATTTTGATTATTTATATAAATATTGAAAATCCCATCTAAAATTATTATATAATACTTAAGAGTAATAAATTCATGACTTTGGGAGAATATCATCCAATGGATATAGAATTGTGGGACTCAGATGGAGGTGATTTTTGCCCTTAGGGAACATTGATACTTTGGAATTATTTACAAATGTTTTTGGTTTTCACAATTTGGAGTAGCTGATGTGCCACTGGCATTTTCTGAGTAGAGACTAGGGATGCTGTTAAACATTCACAGTGCACAACACAAACACCCAAACAAGTATCTAGGGCAAAAGGTTAGATCATGACATATAATTATCTGAAAATGATGTGTTAAGGTTGAGAAACCATGATGTAAAACACAATGTGGTTAGACCAAAATGGAGTTTGATACAAATATGTCATTTTAAGGTTTCCAACACCACAGCAATAATATCTTTATTATGAAAGGGTAATAGGTTAAAAAAATAGAGTCCATTGTTTTTTTGTGTATTTGGTTCCTAAATATTCTCTAATTCCATTTGTCCCTCTTTATTTTTTGTCATTCTCTAGCATATGATATCTTGGTTATGCCACATTAAAGCAACTCAAAGAGTCAGATGTGGTGGTGTACACCTGCCATCCCAGCTATTCTGGAGTCATGGGTAGAAGGATCATGAGTTTGAGGCCAGCCCGGGCAAAGATTCTGAAACCCTACCTCAAAAACCAAAGTCCAAACAACCAAGCTTGAGGTGTGGCTAAGTAGTAGAGTACTTGCTAAGTATGTCTGAGGCCCTGGGTTCAATTTCTTGGTATTTAAAAAAAAGAAAAGGAGAAGAAAAGAGAAAGAACTCAAAAAATTGGCACCTTGCATGAGGTACATTATGACATCAGTCTCTAGTGTTCCAAATGGGTAGCATGATTTCTTCATCTTCACTGGGCATCGAGGTCAACACTGATGGCCTTTAGGTCCTGTTCTTAAGGACTTAGCTTTTTACTGAAGTGAGATTTCTGAAAAATCTGATGTGGAGATGTAGGACACCTTCATGGTTCTGTTAAGATTTTTATCTTAGCAGACGAGAGCAGTGGGGATCAGGGTAGCTCCCTTGCAAGCTTTGAAGAAGTAAGCAAGCTGCTATGTTCTGAGAGAAGCACATTGTAGGGAACTATTAATAATTTCTAGGAGCTAAGATGGTCCCCCATCCAACAAGGCACAAGAAAAAAGGTACTTCAGTGCTATAACCACAACACAAGGAGTTGTTGAAAATCAAGTCATCTTGGAAAGATTTCTCCTCAGTTTAACCTCCTATTGAGAACACAGCCCAGAACACATCACAGAAGGTAATCACTGATGCCTGGACTCCATACCCACAGAAATCGTAATAGCAAATAGTTGTTGTTTTAAAATCTCTAAGTTTGTAGCAATTTATTAGGCAGCATAGGAAATTAAAGCAACATATATTAATGAGATTTGTGAAAACATTTTTCATATTCACATGTAACAGGTTAATTTCTACTCTTAAATGAATTAATGACTTTTAAACATGTTCTTGGTTTTAATATCAGATATAGCACATACCAATGAATATAACACAACAAAAAATGGAATTATTTAACCATAAAAAGAAGGAAATCCTGTCATTTATGACAACATGAATGAACCTGGAGGACACTATACTAAGTAAAATAAGGCAGCTCTTGCTTATATGTGCCATCTAAAATCATTAAATTTATAGAAAAAGCTTGTAAAGTAGTGGTTGCCAAGGCTTGGGGAGACAAAAAATGGAAAGATGTTGAGCAAAGGAACAGATTCTGGAGATCTAAGGTGTACACAGTGGTGATCAATTGATTATTTTGATTGTGGTCATCATAGCAGAATATTATGTGTATTTATCAAATTATAATTCTGTATCCCTTGAATATATTCAATAATTGTTTTTCAATTAAGCACTTAAAGGTACAATTTTTAAAACAGAATAGGGTGCTGATCAAGCACCCTATTCTGTTTTAGACTAAAAATGTTTAGACTAAAACTAAAAATGTTTAGTCTAAAAATGTTTTAGACTAAAAATGTTTAGTCTAAAAATGTTTTAGACTAAAAATGTTTAGAATTTCTATCCTACCTCTTCAGTTTCACAATATACAACTTAGCATTTCCTAACTTTCCTAAACACAGTTCAACCAGAAAGAAATGTCCCCAGCCAGGCATTGGTGACTCATGTTTGTAATCCTAGCTACTCAGGAGGCAGAGATCAGGGAGATCCAGGTTTGAAGCCAGCCTGGAAAAATAGTTTGCAAGACCCTATCTCAAAAATACCCAACATAAAACAGGGCTGCTGGAATGGTTAAAGTGGTAGAGTGCCTGCCTACCAAGCATGAGGCCCTGAGTTCAAACCCCAGTACATTCCCCCCACACAAAAAAAGAAAAGAAGTGTCCCCATTTTCCTTCCATACTGGCTTTGTCAAGTTTCTTAAAAATACTAGCCAATCACTAGCCCACCATAATTCTGCTCCTATATTGTCTCATGAAAGCCTGGTCATAATTCAAAGTCTGTTATCTCAGAAAACTGAGTAGGGTAGTAGTTAAGTGCAGAAAGACTGGAATGTGATACATACATATGACCCTGCATAGGTATATAATGTCTTAGGATTTCTTCTCAATATTATGTCAAAAAGGTGTAAGTCAGAGGCAAATTTTAACTTGTTATAGGCAGTAAGAATTGGACTCTCTCAATAATTAAACTAAAGTGAGTAAATCTATAATAATGATAACAACTAATAGCTTTTGAAAACTTGCTATGTCCTCAAAAAAGGGCTTTATATTTATTTTATTAGGTTTTCACAAAAATTCTCCTACAGTTACACTTATTCCACACTTGAGGATTCTGAGGTCTGGTGTTACAGCTCAAATAGTCGAGGACATGCCTATCAAGCAAGAGGCCCTGAGTTCAACTCTAACTCCAGTTTTGGCTGTACTATGTCTTAAGTAAGGTAGACTATACTTTATGTAGACTTCCATCATGGAGTTTACATTAATTTTTTTTAACTTTTGCTTTTTCTCTTCTTAAGCATTAAATCAGGAATTATTCTATTTTGAGATAGGATATACTTTGTGCCTATCACAAGTCCCTATTTATTTCCTTCCATAATGTCATTTAACATATACAGTGATCATTATATTTGTTTCTACTTCATTTTCTGTCTCCAGACCTCCAGGAACAGAAACTTTGCCTTCTCTCTTTCTCTTTTTTTGTAGCTATTAGTTTCTTAGTGTCTAGAATATTTCCTAACAAATATTGGGCATTCAGTAAATATTTGTGGAACTTTTAAACCTGGGTGATGCATAGGAAGTAAACAAATGATTGCTGCTGAATAAGTGTTACTCTTTTTAATTTATTCACCACAACTATGAACAACCCAGGTTTTCACTTTTTCCTGCATTGGGTCTCATCATGTAGGCACATATTTCTGTATTCTTTCCCCAAACTGAGAATGCTTTTCCTTT
The DNA here is from genome assembly GCF_047511655.1 of Castor canadensis. NCBI lineage: Eukaryota > Metazoa > Chordata > Mammalia > Rodentia > Castoridae > Castor > Castor canadensis. The sequence continues at coordinate 71,192,170 of NC_133397.1, read as the reverse complement.
GGACTAATCTGAATCATTCACATTCTTTGAGACCCAGATGAAAATGAACTGTATTTGAAGCTTTTCTTTAAGCATTTCAACTCACAATGATCAGATCCTTTACTAATCATCCTATTAAAAATAAAAATTTCTGAGTATTAACTCAATGTCTGACACTGTCTTATATCTGAGGAAGAAATATGGAATAAAAAAATAGACTTTTCCCCAATAGGCCACATATTGTGGGCTTAAAGACAGAAAGTAAGTGTTTAAAATCAATTTTAAAAATTGAGTTCATGATGAATGCTATGAAGAAAGAAATGCAGTTTGGCTGAGAGGAACGAACAACAGATGGAAGGTCAGATGGCATTAAATCCTGTGAATATCTGGAGTGAGAATGCAAGAAACAGCAAAGAAATGCTCTAAAACAGAAAAGATGAATATCACGTGTTTTCTTGATTTCATACTACTTAATTTCTCTCTGCATATGCATGCATTTTTGGTGGTACTGGGTATATACTCAGGGCTTTGCACTTGGTAGGCAGGTACTCTGCCACTTGAACCTCACCTCCAACCCTTCTTCCTCTGGTTGTTTTTGAGATAGAGTATTGCTTATTGCCTCACCAGCGTAGACCACGATACTCTTATTTTATGCTTCCCTTGGTAACTGGGACAACAAAGGTACACCACCATATCCAGATGGGGACTCATGCAATTTTTCTCAGGCTGGTCTGCTAACACAATCTTCCCAGTCCTCTTTTCTAGAGTAGTGAGGATTACAGAAATGAGCCACCTGCACCTGGCCTATTCTTTAATTATCTATTAGTTTTGCAATTACATCTTTGTTATAAGTTTTCTGAAGGTAGGTAGGTAAATATTTTTATGGCTCATACCATAGCACCCCAAAGACAGAATGTAAAACATAAATAAGTTTTCTATGTTTGCTTATTGATATTTGTTATTTTTAAGTAAGGTAATTCCTTTCCTTCTTAATTCACTACTTCTTTAAGAAAAATTATCAACAATGCATTCTATATGCCATTAAATAAATTAAAATATGAAGCATAATTTATCTCTGCACTCAACTTATAGCACCATTACAATTAAGCAAAAAAAGAAGTATAGTTTCTATCAATAAGAGGTTTTTTTCTTTTTATTTCAATGTGGGTGTCCTAATAGAATTCAATGTACTGACCAATCAAAAGATAATATACTTCAATGACTGATGATATTTTAATAAGCTACTATAGCACAATAAATGCTTTATTGATTAATATATTTATGATCTGGCAAGTATAGCTTGAATTTCCTTTTGATCATACTTTTCTGCTCTGCAGTGACACATTTTCCTTCTCCTTAAGAGCCTACTTTGCTGGTGGATAGTGACTGTGCTGTAATGGAGATTCTCAAGGTGTAGTTCATCAGTTAAGGATGCCTCTACCTGTACCTCTTCACATAATCATATATCAGCTCATTGCTAAAAGTGAAAAGATAGAAATTATCTCTCTTAGTCTCTAATCTATGCAGATTGCATCACAGAGATATCATCTTCCATCATGTGCTAGAGTACCTTTTATATTGTTTCACAGTAGGGTGACTACAGATTGTGACAATGTACTGTTTACTTTTTAAACTAGAAGAAAGAATTTTCAATGTCTTTACTGTAATGAAAGGATAAATTTTTAAGGTGATAGTTTACCTTGATTTGAACACTAAATAATGTGTACATGTGTTAAAACAACACATGATTCCTACATAAATATGTACAATTTTAACATACCAGTTAAAATGCATCCCATTATTGGGAAACTTTTATTGTATTCTTCTTTATGTTAAGCCATGTTACCTCCTCAGCATTCCAGGACAGTCTGGAGTCCATGGGAGTAGAACAGAACATGAATACATAGCTTTTCTCCCTCATAATTGTATCTGTAGCTGCCCATGTTACAGAATACAAAGTGTATGTTACCACACTGGGTCTTCACACATTGGTCAAGAATGAAAAACAGGTCATGCAAAGAAGAAGGCACTAATGGGAGGAGTGCCATAAAAGAAGGAAGCAAAGATGGTGAATATGATTGGTATAATCCTATACACGAATGAATATAGAATATTTAAAACTGTTGAAATCACCATAAGAAGGGGACTAAGGTAGAAAGGAGAAAAATGAAGGTGTTAAACCAATTTGGGATGTAATACATGGAAATGTCACAAGGAAACTCCCTGTATACATATCTTTTTTTTTTCCATTCCCTTGGTATTTATTATAAAAGCAGTAGTATATAATCAAAGGCAATTTTCCAAAAATTAGAGATGTAATAATACCAATAGCCTAAAAGTTGTTTTCATTATTCTTTATTACTACAAAAAGGCTCGTTCCTATGAAAGCTTATATAATTTAAGGCACAAAATTAATATACATAAAACATAGATTAAAAAGCAAAACATTGCAAGTCTGGATCCCCTATCTACCCAAGTCCACCAACAGCCCACCTTCCTCAGCAGATGTTTTTGGTTTTGTGTATATACGTGTCTAAACATTGTTACTTTGTTTCTTTTTAGACCTTTTGAAAATGGACTCAGCCTATGCATATTAATTGTAGAGTTCTCTCTCTCTCTCTTTATGTCCTTTATTCTTTTGCTTCTTTAAACAACATTATCATGAAATTTTTTGTGCTTCATTTCTGGTTCTGTGTCATATGGAATAGGAATGTTCAACCTTTTGAAATAAATTGTTCCTCTAAGCAGATAGACTAAATCTATATTATTAGAGTCCTTATTACTTCACCCTCCTGACAACTAATCAGATATGAAATCAAATAGCATTGCATTTATTGTAAGATCTCTTTACATATTCTGGATACTAATACTCTTTCATGTATACCTGTTTTAAAAATCATCCTCTGCTTTGTGGTTACATCCTTTCCCTCTCCAGATATTTGTTGAACAGAAATTGTTATTTAAATGTGCTAGAACTTTTCACTTTTTCTTTTAAGAATATGCTTTTTGTGCTGTCTAAGGAAATCGTTTGCATTTTGAAGTCATAAGAATCTCTTAAGTATTTTTTTTCTTTTATTATTCATATGTGCATACAAGGCTTGGGTCATTTCTCCCCCCTGCCCCCACTCCCTCCATTACCACCCACTCCGCGCCCTCTCTCTCCCCTTACCCCCTCAATACCCAGCAGAAACTATTTTGCCCTTATTTCTAATTTTGTTGTAGAGAGAGTATAAGCAATAATAGGAAGGAACGAGGGTTTTTCTTGGTTGAGATAAGGATAGCTATACAGGGCATTGACTCACATTGATTTCCTGTGTGTGTGTGTTACCTTCTAGGTTAATTCTTTTTGATCTAACCTTTTCTCTAGTTCTGGTCCCCTTTTCCTATTGGCCTCAGTTGCTTTTAAAGTATCTGCTTTAGTTTCTCTGCGTTAAGGGCAACAAATGCTAGCTAATTTTTTACATGTCTTACCTATCCTCATCCCTCCCTTGTGTGCACTCGCTTTTATCATGTGCTCAAAGTCCAATCCCATTGTTGTGTCTGCCCTTGATCTAATGTCCACATATGAGGGAGAACATACGATTTTTGGTATTTTGGGCCAGGCTAACCTCACTCAGAATGATGTTCTCCAATTCATCCATTTCATTCTTTTTCATGGCTGCATAAAATTCCATTGTGTATAGATGCCACATTTTCTTAATCCATTCGTCAGTAGTGGGGCATCTTGGCTGTTTCCATCACTTGGCTATTGTGAATAGTGCTGCAATAAACATGGGTGTGTAGGTGCCTCTGGAGTAACCTGTGTCACAGTCTTTTGGGTATATCCCCAAGAGTGATATTGCTGGATCAAATGGTAGATCAATGTCTAGCTTTTTAAGTAGCCTCCAAATTTTTTTCCAGAGTGGTTGTACTAGTCTACATTCCCACCAACAGTGTAAGAGGGTTCCTTTTTCCCCGCATCCTCGCCAACACCTGTTGTTGGTGGTGTTGCTAATGATGGCTATTCTAACAGGGATGAGGTGGAATCTTAGTGTGGTTTTAATTTGCATTTCCTTTATTGCTAGAGATGGTGAGCATTTTTTCATGTGTTTTTTGGTCATTCGAATTTCTTCTTTTGAGAAAGTTCTGTTTAGTTCACTTGCGCATTTCTTTATTGGTTCATTAGTTTTGGGAGAATTTAGTTTTTTAAGTTCCCTATACATTCTGGTTATCTGTCCTTTGACTGATGTATAGTTTGCAAATATTTTCTCCCACTCTGGGGCAGTCTCTTCAGTTTAGAGACCATTTCTTTTGATGAACAGAAGCTTTTTAGTTTTATGAGGTCCCATTTATCTATGCTGTCTCTTAGTTGCTGTGCTGCTGGGGTTTCATTGAGAAAGTTCTTACCTATACCTACTAACTCCAGAGTATTTCCTACTCTTTCTTGTATCAACTTAAGAGTTTGTGGTCTGATATTAAGATCCTTGATCCATTTTGAGTTAATCTTGGTATAGGGTGATATACATGGATCTAGTTTCAGTTTTTTGCAGACTGCTAACCAGTTTTCCCAGCAGTTTTTGTTGAAGAGGCTGGTATTTTTCCATCATACATTTTTAGCTCCTTTGTCAAAGACAAGTTGGTAATAGTTTTGTGGCTTCATATCTGGGTCCTCTATTCTGTCCCACTGGTCTTCATGTCTGTTTTTGTGCCAGTATCATGCTGTTTTTATTGTTATTACTTTGTAATATAGTTTGAAGTCAGGTATTGTGATATCTCCTGCATTGTTCTTTGGACTGAGTATTGCCTTGGCTATTCGTGGCCTCTCGTGTTTTCATATAAATTTAACGGTAGATTTTTCAATCTCTTTAATGAATGTCATTGGAATTTTGATGAAAACTGCATTAAACATGTAGATTACTTTTGGGAGTATCGACATTTTTACTATGTTGATTCTACCAATCCATGAGCATGGGAGATCTCTCCACTTTCTATAGTCTTCCTCAATCTCTTTCTTCAGAAGTGTATAGTTTTCCTTGTAGAGGTCTTTCACATCTTTTGTTAGGTTTACACCTACATATTTGATTTTTTTTGAGGCTATTGTAAATGGAATTGTTTTCATACATTCTTTTTCAGTTTGCTCATTGTTAGTGTACAGAAATGCTAATGATTTTTCTATGTTGATTTTATATCCTGCTACCTTGCTGTAGATATTAATGATGTCTAGAAGCTTCTGAGTAGAGTTTTTTGGGTCTTTAAGGTATAGGATCATGTCATCTGCAAATAGGGATATTTTGACAGTTTCTTTACCTATTTGTATTCCTTTTATTCCTTCTTCTTGCCTAATTGCTCTGGCTAGGAATTCCAGTACTATGTTGAATAGGAGTGGAGATAGTGGGCATCCTTGTCTGGTTCCTGATTTTAGAGGGAATGGTTTTAGTTTTTCCCCGTAAGTATAATGCTGGCTGTAGGTTTGTCATATATAGCTTTTATAATATTGAGGAACTTTCCTTCTATTCCTAGTTTTCTTAGAGCTTTTATCATGAAATGATGTTGGATCTTATCAAAGGCTTTTTCTGCATCTATTGAGATGATCAAGTGGTTTTTGTCTTTGTTTCTGTTAATGTGGTTTATTATGTTTATTGATTTTCGTATGTTGAACCACCCTGCATCTCTGGGATGAAGCCTACTTGGTCGTGGTGAATAATCTTTTTGATGTGTTGTTGAATTTGGTTTGCCATTATTTTGTTGAGGATTTTTGCATCAATGTTCATTAAGGAGATTGGCCTATAGTTCTCCTTTTTGGAGGTGTCTTTGCCTGGTTTTGGGATAAGTGTAATACTGGCTTAATAAAATGTGTCAGGCAGTTTTCCTTCCCTTTCTATTTTGTGGAACAATTTAAGGAGGGTTGGTATCGGTTCTTCTTTAAAGGTCTGATAGAAGTCAGCAGAGAATCCATCAAGTCCTGGACTTTTCTTTTTTGGGAGACTCTTGATTGCTGCTTCAATTTCATTTTGTGTTATAGGTCTGTTGAGGTAATTAATTTCCTCTTGGTTCAGTTATGGATGTTCACATGTATCTAGAAATCTGTCCATTTCTTTAAAATTTTCAAATTTATTTGAAGATAGGTTCTCAAAGTAGTCTCTGATGATTTCCTGGACTTCCATGGTGTTTGTTGTTATCTCCCCTTTTGCATTCCTGATTCTACTAATTTGGGTTTTTTCTCTCCTCATTTTAGTCAGGTTTGCCAGGGGTCTATCGATCTTGTTTATTTTTTCAAAGAACCAACTTTTTGTTTCATTAATTCTTTGTATGTTTTTTTTGGTTTCTATTTTGTTGATTTCAGCTCTTATTTTTATTATTTCTCTCCTTCTATTTGTTTTGGGATTTGCTTGTTCTTGTTTTTCTAGGAGTTTGAGATGTATCATTAGGTCATTGATTTGGGATCTTTCAGTCTTTTTAATATATGCACTCATAGCTATAAACTTTCCTCTCAGGACTGCCTTAGCTGTGTCCCAAAGGTTCTGGTAAGTTGTGTTTTCATTTTCATTGACTTCCAGGAACCTTTTAATTTCCTCTTTTACTTCATCGATGATCCATTCTTCATTAAGTAATGAGGTATTTAGTTTCCAGCTGTTTGCATGTTTTTTGTCTTTACTTTTGTTATTGAGTTCTACTTTTACTGCATTGTGATCAGATAGTATGCACGGTATAATTTCTATTTTCTTGTATTTGCTGAGACTTGCTTTGTGCCCTAGGATATGATCTATTTTGGAGAAGGTTCCATGGGCTGCTGAGAAGAATGTATATTGTGTAGAGGTTGGATGAAATGTTCTGTAGACAACTACTGGGTCCATTTGATCTGTTGCATATTTTAGATCTTGGATTTCTTTATTGATTTTTTGTTTGGATGACCTATCTATTGATGATAATGGGGTGTTAAAGTCTCCCACAACCACTGTGTTGGTTGTTTGAAGGTTTGATTGTATGTACCTAAGTTGAGGTTACTCTCTACTGTCTTGCTTTTTCTTTTCCTGTGATTTGGTGCTGCCTGTCTTTTCATGGTTAAGTTGGATTTCACTTTCTGTGTGCAGAATCCCTTGCAGAATCTTTTGTAGTGGTGGCTTTGTGGTCACATATTGTTTTAGTTTCTGCTTATCATGGAAGACTTTTATTGCTCCATCTATTTTGAATGATAGTTTTGCTGGGTAGAGTATCCTGGGGTTGAAGTTATTTTCATTCAGTGCCTGGAAGATCTCACCCCACGCTCTTCTTGCTTTTAATGTTTCTGTTGAGAAGTCTGCTGTGATTTTGATGGCTTTACCTTTGTATGTTACTTGTTTTTTCTCTCTTACAGCCTTCAATATACTTTCCTTAGTTTCTGAACTTGTTGTTTTAATGATGATATGTCATGGAGTAGTTCTATTTTGATCTGGTCTGTTTGGTGTCCTGGAGGCCTCTTGCATCTGTATGGGAATATCTTTCTCTAGATTTGGGAAATTTTCTGTTATTATTTTGTTGAATAGATTATGCATTCCCTTTGCTTGCACCTCTTCTCTCAAGTTTGGTCTTTTGATGGAGTCGGTGAGTTCTTGCATTTTCTTTTCATAGGTCTTGAGTTGTTTAATTAATAGTTCTTCAGTTTTTCCTTTAATTACCATTTCATCTTCAAGTTCTGAGATTCTGTCTTCTGTTTGTTCTATTCTGCTGGATTGGCCTTCCGTTTTGTTTTGCAGTTCTGTTTCGTTCTTTTTTCTGAGGTTTTCCATATTCTGGCTGTTTTCCTCTTTAATGTTATCTATTTTTGTCCTGAGTTCATTTATCCATTTATTCATCATGTTCTCTCTTTCACTTTGGTGTTTATACAGTGCTTCTATGGCTTCCTTTATGTCTTCTTTTGTTTTTTCAAATTCTCTATTTTTGTTGTCTTGGAATTTCTTGAGTGTCTCCTGTACATTTTGGTTGACCCTATCCAGTATCATCTCTATAAAATTCTCATTGAGTATTTGTAAAATGTCTTCTTTTAAATTATTCTTGTGGGCTTCATTGGGTCCTTTGGCATAGTTTATCTTCATTTTGTTGGAGTCTGGATCTGAGTTTCTATTTTCTTCATTCCCCTCTGGTTCCTGTACTAATTTTTTGCTGTGGGGAACTGGTTTCCCTGTTTTTTCTGTTTTCCCATCATTGTCTTTGTTGTTGTTACTGTCCCTGTACTGTGTGCAATTAAGTATTTTCTAGCTTGTAATAATAACAATGGTAATATTTAGAATGGAAGGGTGAGCTGAGATGGAAAGCAAGAAGTTAAAGAAAAGGGGAAAACAAATACACAGGCAAGAGGGAGAAAACAGAACAAAGTTTCAGACAAGAAAGTTTCAAAGTGTACTAATTGACAGTAAGCTGAACAGACATTAGAGGGACAGAGATAGGATTGAAAATCAAAAATTAAAAAAATAAAGATAAGAATAAAAATAAAAAATAAGTAAATGAAAGAAATATCTGTATATTAAAAATGAATTAAAATAAAATGGTAAATAGAAAATTAAAAAAAAAAAAACCAAAAAACCCTCCAAGTTCAAATGCAATGAAGTTTCTGTCTTAATAATTTGGGTGTCCGTCTCAGTCTCCAGTCCTGGACTGGAGATGGTGCCTCAGATGTTCTTCTGTAGTTGTCTCATCAAAGGGGATGCATAAAGTAGAACAAAACTAGACACACACACACACACACACACACACACACAAACAACCCCACCTAGTGTCCCAAGTTCAAATGCAATACAGTTTCAGTAAGTTTTTCTGCTTGCAGGTGTAATTCAGTTATTCTCTTATCAAGGGTAGGGAGAAAAAGAAAAAAAAAGAGTCTGGAGACAGTTCTGAGAATGGTATCTGCAGCTGTGGCTTGCCTGCCCGCTGCTGTCAGCCTGCTATTGCTGGAGGCATTGTTTATGCAGATCTCTGGGGTGAGCTTAGCACTCACCAGGTCATGCAGGCTTTGTTTGCTCAGAGTTCTCCTGTGAGGGAGCCTCTACTACAGGCTTTCCCCTTTCCAAGCACACTGGGAAAGGTGACACTGCACCCGTGTTGTCAGGCCTGCGTGTTTATTTACAGTTCATGTGGGAGGTGGGTCTTCCCCCCTCTCCTGTGAAGTTTTTCTCCCACTGCCACTTTCACAAGCTTTCCTGCTCCTGATTACTGGGCGGTGCTGCTGCTCCTGCCAGCTGCCATGTTTGTTTACAGTTCATGTGGGAAGTGGGTCTTCCCTCCTTTCCTGTGGAGTTTCCTCCCTCCGCCACTCTCACAAGCTTCCCTACTCCTGGTTGCCAGGCACACACCCCAGCTCCTGCCACAGGCTCTCCAGCCCACCCGGCTTGTTTATTTACAGTCCCGGGAAGGATTCCCTTCCCCCAATCTTCGGCACTCAGTGCACCCCACCCTCTTTCCTGCATGTCTTTATTCCTCTTATTGCTTATTACTCAGTTTCTCTTTTTTCCCTAGATGGAAGTCAGTCTGTCAAGGGGGCTATGCTGCTCTGGCCCAGGATTGTCTGTGGGAGTACCGTGGTACTGCAAAGCTCACCTGGTCCGTGTCTTCCCAAGCTGTCCGTGTGCCAGCGACTGGCGGCCCGGGGGCCCTCCTGGTTTCTCCGTTTAATGTGAAGTGGAGATTCTCTGCACTGGCTGGAGGTGTGGAGGGGTCAAAGTTATGCCTTTTCTCAGTGATTATGCCTGCAAAGTGTGTCTCTGGCATCTCTCCAAGATTTCACTATAGGAGGCTCGCTTTCTGCTTCCTCCCTCTAGCCGCCATCTTGGAATCTCTGTATACATATCTTAAACCAAAAACAAATGTCTTTTTTTAAGAACAAAGGACAGGAAGGTATAACAGGTCCTGTTGGAGGATTGGTACCTGTGGGAGGGAGGAGGATACAAGGAAAGGGGAAAGGAGTGTGAATATAGTGGAAATATTATTTATTTGCATATAAAAATAGAAAAATGAGACCTACTGAAGCTATTCTAATGGGGTGAGAAAAAGGAGAATGATGAAGGGGTGAACTTAACTAATATATATTGTAAGCACATTTGTAAATGTCACAATGTGCCCCCAGTGCAACAATAATATAATAAAAATTAAATTAAATTTAAAAACAAAATGTGTTAAACCCTTCCCCAAAATTATAATATAATTTGTTTCCTCAAATAAAAAGTCTCTTGTGCATAACAACTAGAGCAAGTGACACACTGTGACTTCAGCTTCCTCAATCTCATTTTTATATTTTGTCCTCTTTCTGGGGACCCCAGCACTTATCATTCAGATTTATGATACATGTTTACTCTTGAAACTGAGGGAAAATTTAAACAAAGATTCTAGTTTCAGTTGCTTTTAGTTCCTAGCTCTACAACCGAGATAATCTGGATGATCTTTGGTTATTAGTAGTTGATTGTGAAAATCAACAATTATGGAGGCCATATAGCTGAGCAATATTAGTGTCTCGCTAGGTTTACTGTAGATAACACTTCTAATATGTGGGTCAAGATAATCATGGCCTACGGTATTTTTTAAGATCTTCAAAACTTCTTTGGTTGAAATCACCAACCTTTCACTTGGGACTGCACAGTTATCTAATGGGTAACATTTGACCTAGATGGCTGAAAATTCCACCCTTAGACCCTGTTAATGTCTCCACTTTCTGAACATGCATCCTATGGTGAACTATGAAGGTGGATTATTCATGCACCAGACCACTGATTATTTCAACTCCACTTATCTTTCTCAATGTCTTAAGTCATTTTGCTTTTTACCCTAAAAAACTCTAAACTTCATCTTTGAAGAAGCATTTGAGACTTGCTCTCCTATCTTCACATGCTTGGCTGAATCATTAATAAACCCTTTGTCTTTTGTAAAACTCATCATTTCAGTGATTGGCAGCATGGTGTATAAAACAAGCCTGGCTCAATAACACTCCTCTCCTATCACTAATGAAACTTGCCTCTGTGAATGACATCATAGTATGACTAACAAGTCCTTAAAATACCCATCTGAGAAATTTGCATTTGACCTAGGAAAGAACTCCATATAAAACAAACAGGGAATCAATGCCAATAACACAACCTTTAGCTCTTTATTCAGAGCTAATCCTGCGTAATATTTTTCCACATTTAGATCATTAGCTAAAACTAGCTGAGAACATGTAGTGTCAACCAAGTCTCCCTTATCTGAGACCAAATCAGCAACATATTTAACTTAGTTTAGAGTATAGACTTTTCTACCCAATCTTTGTCTTTAAACACATTATCCTTGCAATAATTTAGCTCTTATTCGCAGAGCTATGTGGGTTATCCACACGACATTATAAAAATGGCTATGTATCACATGCTTGACATTCCAGGTATAATTTATTTGGCCTAATTCTTTCTACAATCTACTTGTTTCACTAGTTTCAACTAAGAAAAAATACTTATGGCAAACATTTCCTTGAGAACACTGTGCTGAACTTCTGGAAAGAAAGCCATCATTAGCATACCACATTATTTTCACCAATAAATAAACAAAAAGCCAGATAAAGACGTCAATGTGGAAATATGTTAAATAATGCCATGACAGCTTAAAATCATGACCAAGACAAAGCTTCACTTGGGTGGGAGACAATTAGGAGAAAAATAGTTGTAGTCTGACTTATAATGAAAGTATTAAGAGAAAACCCTTCTAAAGCTTGGGTCATTTATCTAATGGAACACCCAAGAGAGGGAGATAGATAACATTTAACACAATTGAATCTATGCATATTGAATTTTGTACTAAGGAAATAATGCCTAATATAAATGTTATCAACGGGCATTTGATAAAGAGTGCCATATTTATTGATGTTTGTCATATTGAAAACCACTGGATTCTCATTTTGTGATTTTAAGAAAGTATAGGAAAGGTTGTAATATAAGAACAGAAATAAAATATGGTAACCTTCATTATTTTGTGTAATAATTCAACCCTTTGATCTTATCCTCTGGTCATTTGCTTCTTCTGTGACATAGGTGACTTAACAGTTTTCAGTCATTAAAGGCATATGAGATAGCTTTATTTTTTATTAACGACAGAAAATATCCTTGGAGATAAGCAAACTTGAGCAATCTGATTACAACATATACCATTTGGAAGATCTGTGGTAAGACACAACTTTCTAGAGCTTAATATCATCTATGATAAGAAAAATTCCTTTCTCAAATGTTCACAAGTTTGCAACATTCGTAAAGTTCTCGAGGCATGTCAACAATACTCATAAATGTACTATGTATACAAAAGCTTAAAACATGGTTCCTGAACATACTTAAAAATTATATATATAACAAATTGTTTCACCAAACACCCTTCTAAAATTCTGAGATTTCATGATACACAGAAATGAGGACTCTCTATCAAAACAGATGTCACTAAAGATTTGTTTTTATAAGAATATTTTATCCTTTCTCATACCTGACAAATATTTTTGTTTGTATCTTCATTATTTTTGACTTATCCAAAATAAATTTATTATATAGAAAGCTATATGATTGAAAGCTAGTGGAATACCCAGAGAAACAGAAAATGTGGTCCTGGCCTCGAATTGGTGGCATCACTGCAGTGATGTTTAAAGTGATATACATGGAATGTAGAAAGCCCTGAGAGAAGCACTTTTTCACTAGGTTTGTGAAAAAGGAAGAGGTAGTGAGGAAAGGAAATAATTTGACACATGCCTTCCATTCTAAAAGTCTCCTGACTCAGGGAACAAATAAAATGGGTATATTTTGTGGCAGGGAAACATTTTTTTGTCTACTTGATATTAAATTATTTTCTGATACTTGATGTAAAGAAGTCCTAAATATTAGGCAACAAATCACTTTAAAAATATACCATTTTCTAATGACACTGAAGGCCAAGCATTTAGTCACTTATTGATCTAAAACAGTCACTTCCTAAGCCAATGAACAAGTTTTGTCCCCTCTGGTAAGCATTGGAAGAAAACTTACTGATTCCAGAACTTTATTCCAGAAAAGAGGCTTTTATAATTATATCTGTCGTACCTAATATTCAGCTAACTTACTTTGTTCCTCTGTGTTTTCTAGTTATTAGCCACTGGATTTTAAATAAAAAATAGCTTTGGTGACCTCAATAGATTTGTGTTGTCCAGGATCAGTTCTGATAAATAATATATGCTCAGAGTATCCATTATTAATTCTTACAATCAGCAATAAGCAATGAGAGCCTAGCCTTGTCTCTCCTGTACCCTCCACTGGAAGCAGTAAGCTCGGTCTACAATGTGCTTTTCACAACATCTGGTTTATATGGACATTCTGAGAGGCTGTGATTGGGAACCTCACCACAAAATGTTTTTGCATTGGAAGTTAGTGGAAGCCCCATCATTCTATTTTTTCCCTCCTAGATAGAGTTTTAAAGATGCATTGTGCTGCAGCTTGCTGGACAACATTCAGAGAAATAGAACATCCTCCGTAAAGCCACAAACCACACAGTCCAAAGCACAAACAAATCATACTGCACTAAAATCCCACTCTTCAATCAACACTGTATTCCAGCCTGTTATATCTCTACAACAGCTGCAGAGGGAATAATTCTTGCATGGAGGTGTAGAGTTTTCTTTTAAAGTAGATGTGTGTACAAGTGACTTGCAAAAAAAAGAGTAATAAAACTCTACAATCTTTTCCAATTTTCTCTCTCCATATTTAATGGTGCCTGGCATTTCTATGGATGACATTTAATATTTGAAAGGGCATAATTTCCTTCAGTGCACAGAGGATTTTCTGCCATGTTTCTGGCGGATATAGAGAAATTCATATCTTTATATGAGAGCTGAATCAAAATTTCTATGTGTGATGGATGTTTCTCTGTACTTACACCCTCCATATTGTACCTCAAATGTATCTACATAAATTCTTTATTTGGTATTCCTTTACAGGTCTGCAGTTACTCATATTAAGCCATAGAAATTAATAATGTTATAGCTGAAGGTAGTTAGAGGAAAGTCTAGTTTGAGGCTTTTCAAATTGTGTTCTTCTGAGGCCAGGCAGTTTGGAAAGCACATCAGTGCAGGGAAAGCTGAGTTAGGAAGGCTGTGAGGAGCCTACTCTGCTCAGTCAAAGCAGAATTGCCTAGAAATGTTTCATACATTAAACTGCTCAGTGAAATATTGCTGAAAAGGTTTTCCATTTATGTAAAACAAACAACAATAAAAGACTACTGACTGAGTTCAAACCATTTATTGCACAAGTTGGAAACTTTACAAAAGATCAGAAGGACCAAGGACCGGCAGAATGTGAGCCTTTGAACTCTTTCTGCGATACAAGTCCAAAGAAACAACACAGGAAGTAACAACAAACCCCACAGTGCTCATGAATTAGACAACTTATGCTAGAAAAAGTACCATAAGTAAGGAACATAAACCTCAACTTCATAATTGCATTACTATAAGTTTCTGCAGCACACAATGTACTTCTTGTCCAATGTAAAGATTATCCAATGTAAAGATAATATTTCAGTCTCCACTAGTTAATGACTAAGAATAAAGAGTCGATGCCACAAGTATATTTTGCTGACAAAGACTGGAGTCTTTTCTTAAAAACAATTTGAAGGAGCAATATTTTAAATAAGCTATTGTACCAAAAAATGAATACTTGTTACTCCTAGAAATGTGTAAAAAATTATTAGTTTCAAAGAAAACAATCAGAATCATTTTTACCCAACTTTTATGTGTAAGAATGGAGCATACAGTCACTCCTAAAACCAGTGTACTGTAACTGCTGTTCCTAAGAGGCCACAATGTCATGGCAAAGCATGACGAGAATGTAGCCTCTTTAAATACCTAATTTGAGAGAAATCACAAAAATTAAATTAAAACATCAAAACAAACACTGATGTGGCTTGTATTTTGGAGCAGTTGTTTAAAAATAAGATGCTAAAAAATCAGAATATAAGAAAATATTTCAATCAAAAACATTTCACAAGCTCACTGAATAAAATGAATTATTTACATGATTCCTAATGATTTAAGTACTGCTTTTTTAATTTTAGAAGAAAGCCTGAATGTTTTTACTAATGTATTAGGAAGACAATGGAATTATAGGAAGTCCTAATTGAAAAAAATTACTTTCATCAAGATGGTATGGATTATAAAGTTGTTTAGAACAGAGTACTTTATGATTTCTTATTATAACTTCCATAATTCATAACACAGTACACTGTGTATATGTATATGCAGATATACATGCACATACTGATAGAAGTATACATGTATATCTATATACATGCATATATATATATGCACATAGTGTATATTGAAGTGTGGAAAACAGAATATGTGGAGAAATAAATCTACTTCCTGTCTCCTTGTCACTGAGGAAATTTACCCCCCCAGGCCTTCATGATCATGTGAACAAATGAGATACATGTGGAAGATTAAATTGTCTCAATTACCTGAATTAACCAATCAATTAAACAGTATCTGCTGAAAGGTCATAAGATAGACAAAATTATAAAGTCCATAAAGTCACAGACAAAGCTGGCTGCCAGTGTCTCAGGTCTGTTAACTTAGTTACTTGGGAAGCTGAGATCAGAAGGATGGAGGTTTGAGAACAGCCTGGGCAAAAAGGTTTGGTAGACTTTACCTCAGTGGAAAAAATGCTGAGTATAGTGCTGTGTACCTGTCATTTTGGCAGCATCCAGAAGCATAAAACAGAGGGATCTTGGTCCAGGATACCTGGACAAAAACAAACCTTTTTTTCTTGTTTTTCCCTTTTTTTTATTACCACATTGCTGTTGTGCTGGGGGTACATTGTGACATTTACAAAAGTTCTTGCAATATATCATAGTTGAATTCTGAAATTTTGTTGTTTGAAGGTAAATGGATAGAACTGAAGACTATCATCTTAATTGAAGTTAGCCAGGGTCAGAAAGCCAAAGTCCCTATGTTTTCTCTAACATGTGGAAGATAAACTGAAAATAAATTATGTTATGAAAAATAAGTCATGCTAAGGGGAGGTCACTAAAGGGAGAGGGAGTATAAAAGAAGGAAATTAAAAAGATAAATATGGTTGATGTAATTTATATACAAGAATGAATATAGATTTTTAAACTTGTTGAAATCACCGTAAGATTGGGACTAAGGTAGAAAGGAGAAAAATATAGGAGAATGAACTGAGAGTTAAAATACATATATAAATGGAAATGTCACAATAAAACTCCCTGTATAGCTACAAACCAAATACCTGTTTCCCAAAACAGAAAACAGGATAATAAAACACATCCTGTCTGGGAGATGGTACCAGAGGGACAGGGGAGGATATAAGAAAAGGGTATAGGAAAGTGAATATGGTAGAAATATTATGTACTCATGTATGAGACCAAGACCCTATCTCCAAAATAACCAGAGCAAAAAAGAATGGAGGGGTGGCTCAAGCAGTAAAGTGTCTACCTAGCAAGTTCTATGCCCTGCATTCAAACCCTGACATTGCTAAAAATTAAAATAAAATAAATACATAAAAATAAAATCACACATCTAGTCCTTTCTGTCAAAGAATTTTGAATCTCTTTGAAGTTTTTGACAAATTGTGAAAAGTCCCATTACAGTGGTTCCCAATGCTTGCTACATATTGGAACAATGTGGGAATCTTTAAAAGATACTGGTTGCCAGTAGTTATCCCCAAACATTTTGATGTAATTATATGGGATGTAACTTTAACATCAAGGAAGCGACTTCAACATCTAAGAAACTGAAGAGCCTAGAAAAACTACAGATCTTACCACGAGTTCTTTAATATACTACAAGACATACTTTTCTAAATAATCCCAAACTCTATTATTACTAAGTCCCCATCAAATGTGAAATATGAAGACTTCCCCCATTTGGTGCCCCAAACTTGATTCAGGCATTTTTAGCTAGTAGCAATTCACAACATTCAATTGGATCATTCATTGTCCAGGAGCTATCCAGAAAAGCAACTTAAAGTAGACACTTCAACTGAGTATTGGAATACTCTTATAGCAATCTCTCAACCTTGCTGTACATTGGAAACATCTAAAAAGCTTCTAGGACATTCTAAAATTTGGTGTCCATACTTTGTTGAACATTAAAGTCTCCTGAAAACAGAACTTCACACACACACATTAGAATGAGGATGGGATCTTTAAGAAGATCTCCATAAGATTCCAATATTTAACGAAATTTGAAGGTCATTTTTTCTAATGCCAGCACCTTATATCCAAGACTTGAGGGAGGACATAAGAATCACTAGTTTTACTAGTTATCCAGAGATTTTTTTCATGTTCATCCTTATTAATTTGAACTCTGCTCAGTCTGTGCACAAAAGTATTCATTTTAACAAGTTTCAAATACTGTTTGAGTTCATTGCTCTAGAACAGTGGTTCTGAAGCCAGAAATAATTTTTTTGCCCTTAAGAGTCATTTGACAATATGTGGAGACATTTTGAAATGTTATAACTTGGAAGATCATTACGGGTATTTGATGGCTACAGCCCAGAGATATTACTGTCTTCTGTGATGTCAATGTGTACAATAGTACCCTACAAATTCACTTGACCCAAAATATCAAGTTCCTAGGTTAAGAAAACTTGTTCTGAAATGGTTTGGTGTTTCAAAGCTTAAAATGCAACATCACCTGGGTTGTTTATTAAGCAGATTTCTGGAACCCAACTTTTAGAATTTTGATCTTGTAGGTCCAGGATGGGGCAAAAGAATCTGCATTTCTTACAAGTTATGTTGATGTTGATAATGCTGGTCTTGGGAATTATCATTGAGATCCATCTATCTAGTGGTTGCCTCTGACATTTCATCTAATTCCTTTGATACTACTTCCCTAGAACCAAAGTTCATGAAGACATAGGTATGTCAGGATAGCAGTGGAACACCATGGAAATATGGACAATATGGAAATTCTCATGATCAGAGTACTGCTAAATCTCTGAAATTAAGTCTTTCAGGATATGACAATTCCTCCATCTTTTATATTAGCATCACTTTTTAACTATGGAACCAAAATTATAATTTTATACTTCGCTCACCTCAATATAACATGTAATTGCATTTACTTGTTCAGTAGTGATTCTTAGCATAACTCTGGTTAAGATTCTTTTCATTTTGTTTGTAAATTTTATTTTAGAACTATTTTTCAAATGTCAATTGCACTGAAATCTTAGGCTGGGGATGTAAGTTAGTGGTAAAAGTGATTGCCTAGCATGCTTGAGAGTCTAGTTTCCATTTTCAGCACCTCAAAAATATACCCAAATGCACAAAAGATAAAAAGTGAAACAGCTGCTATTGAAGCGAGGTGGTGATAAAAGTCCCTACCACCAACACCCAGAGCTCACCCGCTACATCCCTCAACAAAGTAATTACTAAGTTTCCTTTGCAAAAATCTAAAAGTTATGGATCACACACTGACTTCCACTCTACTACTTCTACTTTTGATTAAGATTGAGTAAGGACTCTTTTAATAATATAACGACCAAACCTCAAATTTTTGTCATACATTTGGAGGAGAATTATTGACTTAGTTCAATAACATTTTTACAAGCAAATCCTGTTTATAAAATAAGCACTTTTTAACAATATACTCAGCTAACAGAATAAACATAGGCCATCTTAGGACCACCTTTGAGACTGGCTCTTACTGATTTTTTTCTAACACCATTTCTTCTCCAGATCGTTAAAATCAAAAACAACAGTCATACACACAAAATATTAAAAACATTTCTGAATACAGATTTAAAGTGTTTTTGTCAAGTCCTCAGTCACTGCTCTTTCCATTAGAGCCATCAATATCAAGAGAGACAAAATTATAAATCTGTAACTAGGCAACAAGGACAAAGCTAATGAACATTAGGCCAGAGACCGCAGCCTTTATAAACAAAATCCAAATAACACCTTAGCTGAATATATTTTTCCAGTTTATTGCTGTTTTGACACAAATGGAACCAAGATATATTCCCCTAACTTTGTTTATTTTTCCCTTCCTCCCTCTAGTTTATGTCCTGCATTATTATTTTGCAAAGAGATACAGAGTGAATGTAAAAAAAAAGTCCATAAATTGGAACAAAACTATTTTACTGTAAATGCTTCTACTTATTTATATTGTCTTATTTAATATGTCTAATCAGCAGGTCTTTCAAAGTAATCCTTGGGGCTTCCTTTGTACTGGGCCATACCACCTATAATTAAAAGATATGATTAGTGAGATTAGCAGAGAAATATCTGAATAGAAGTGAATATCTGGACAGAAATCAAGCACAGATTTGTAGTCGTAAGGACATACACTTTGCTTTCTTTATCTCCTTTCAAGATGGAACAAAGTATGCTTAAAATCTAGTGAATGCATTATGTTTATATAAATGTACAATTTCATTTCAATTATACACATTCTCCTTCTTTTCTTATTTAGCTTTTAGTATTTCATGAAGAATGAAACTGCAAAAGGACCAGAATTCTTTAACACAATCCTAGGTAATCTTTTCTATAGAAATCGCTTAAGACTTTTTGATGCAATGATACAGATAGTAATTTAGTATCCAAAAATCTCTAAGTAAATAAATCAATGTAACTTCTGGGAATTTTGTTTGATAATTGCAAAGATAATCAGTTAAACTTACACCTTTTTTCATTTTATAAGAAACATCTTGAAATTTTTATTACAAGAATCCCACAGGGGCTGGTGGAATGGCTTAAGTGGTACAGTGCTTGCTTAACAAGTGAGAAGCCATGAGTTCAAACCCCAGTAATGCCCCCATCCCTCCAAAAAAAGGAAAAGTCCCACAGAAGTGTCTAAGCTATTGTCTATATGTGGTCCATTAACTTCCAGCACACCAGAAAAGGTCCCGTGGCTATACCCAATTGAAGCAATCAGAAAAACACTGGCACCAATTCTGTGGAGAATTCTTCAGGTAGAAGAGAATTCAGCCAGTATCCTAGGAACAAGTAAATTCTTGATAAAGAATAATGACATTGCATACATAATTGTGAATTGCCATTCATACTGTCCTGAATTAAAGAGGAAATGACACTAATTTCTTTTAATAAGGAAATGTGTGAAAAGTTATGAGAAAGACCTGACCCTTTAATAGACCACAAAAATTCTGTAGTATAATTAAGGCAAGAATCTTTATCTCTGTTTGCTACAAGAATGACTAAGTTCAAAAAGTGTAGAGAGAATGACTGATTGATGCACAATCTTAAATTAGAGAAAAGCCAGTCCACACTCAAATAATAATAAAGACCCAAGATATCTTGTGACCAAATAGAGATTGGCATCAAAAATTGTAAGGGAAGACTTTGGGCCATGCCAAGGTAATCTCAGTAAAATGAAAAATATACAGTTAGAAATTTTCTGCTAGATTTTAAAATACTAAAATAATTTTCTTTTCCTCCTTATACATTATGATAGCACAACCATCACAAACCCAGATAGCTGAGGCTCTTTGAAAATAGCAAGTCATACTTGTTCAATAAAAAAACAAGTACTGTAAGATGTACCTCTCTTATGATCCTTCAGGTGATAAGAAGATAGCAAAAAAATGGAAAAAAGTAGTTCTGGGAAGGGGGAACAGGGATAAAAGGATAAAGCAAATGATGAATGAAAAGATAAATACATAAGACAAAATGACTTTTCAACATTCAATTAATTGTTGTCTCTAATTAAAGAAGATTTTACTATGTGAAACAAAGCCATAATGATCTTTATAGTGTCTAGAAAGGTTAGAAGGATTTATTACATGATTCTCATGCCAGGTTCTTCAGCAAAGTTATTCTCTCGACATTTTATAAATTCTTTTAACCACTGATAAAGTGATTATGATGCATGTTTGAAATACAAAACTTAAATTTTATAGTAAAATGGCAGAACCAGTATGTCTCACAACCATGGAACACATGCTAATTGGAATGAAAGAAGTGCCAATTAGAGTGTAAATGATCAGAGTGACAACTTTCATCCACCCATCACATGTCATGGCATATACCCTTAATCAAATGTGTAAATTCCAGTGAGTACACCAAATGACTATAAGTCCCATATATACTATGGAAAAGGCATAGGACAATTTAGTATATATTCTCATTCTTCTCTTTTCTGTTTTGCATAGGAATCTAAGAGCATATACCAGAGCATTTGTGTGGTTGTGTGAGGTAAAGGATCATTTTCTCCTCTTTTTGGGAAGTTCTCCTAAAAGCTAATTGCCAAGTGCAAGAAGCATCAGGAAAAGACAGTAATATGCACAGTGGGAGATGCTTTAGAGACCTAATGGTTTGGCACAGCTGGGAGAAGGAAGGATAAGCAAAGTCAAGGCATTTAAGAAAATACACACTAAGCACTTGCTATGTTCCATATATTTTGTTGGAAATCAAGAGGAGGAATGTTAAATGCACCAAAATAACAAATATTCTGTAGTCAAGAATAATAACCTATTCCAACGCTATTCACAATATCCAAGTTATGGAAACAGCCAAGATGCCCCACTACTGATGAATGGATTAAGAAAATGTGGTATTTATACACAATGGAATTTTACTCAGCTATGAAGAAGAATGAAATCTTACCATTTGCTGGTAAATGGATGGAATTGGAGAACATCATCTTGAGCAAGGTTAGCCAGGTTCAAAAGACAAAAAGTCATATATTCTCCCTCATATGTGGACTTTAGATCTAGGGCAAAGGCAGTAATGCTGTTGGACTTGGGTCACATGACAAGGGGAGACCACATATGGGAAGAATGGGGATAGGTAGGAAACCCAAAAACTTGAAAGTGTTTGATGTTCCCACTGCAGAGGAACTAATACAGTAAACTTAAACTGACAGAGGTCAATATGGGAAGGTGACCAGGAAGTAGTGAAGAGATCAGGTAGAGATGAATCAATTCGGGGTGTAATACACTAGTGTATGGAAACAATGCTAGGAATCTCTCTGTATAGCTATCCTTATCTCAATTAGGAAAAGCGCTATGTCTTTCTTATTATTGCTTATGTCTTCTCTTCAATAAAATTGGAGAAAAGGGCAGAGCAGGTTCTGCCTGGAAGCAAGGGGGGTGGGGAGAGAGGGAGAGGGCGGGGAGTAGGGGGGAGAAATGACCCAAACAATGTATGCACATGTGAATATATGAATAAAGAAAAGAAAGAAAAATAACCTATTTTTAAATAACATGTATTATACATGTTAATAAAGGTCAATGTGAAATTTTAACACATGAATACAAGGAGCACTGATAAAATCAGACTAACAGTTCACATTCTTGTTATTTCTTTATGTTTGGAGCCTTCAAAAGTTCCTCCCACCTAGATCTTCATAAAATGTGTAATAGGTAATTGTAAACAATAGTCATCTCACTGATGTGGAACACTAAAACTTATTTCTTCTATTCATCTGTGTTCTAGTACCCATTAGCTAAGCTCCCTTTATCAATTTTCCCTTTTCTATCCTTCCCAAACTCTAGTAATCACTATTCTACATTCAGGTTGACTTTTTTTTAGAACACGTGATATTTGACTCTCTATGTCTGGATTAGTTCACTTAACATAATGTTCTCTAAGTTCCATCCATTTTGCTACAAATAACAGTATTTCATTCTTCTTTATAATGGAATAATTCTCCATTATGTGCATGTATACCACAATTTCTTCATCTATTTATCTGTTGATGGGTACCTAGGCCAATTCCATTTCTTAGCTATTGTGAATAGTGGTACAGAAAAACATAGATTGCAGGTATCTCTTTGGTATTCTGCTTTCATTTGCTTTGGATATATATATACTCAGAAGTGGGATAGCTCATCATATAGCAGATCTAATATAGGTTTTTAAGGAACCTACATACTATTCTCTATAGTGGCTATACTAATTTACATTTCAACCAACAGTGTGTAAGAGTTCCTTTCTCTCCATATCCTTGCCAGGATTTACTTTTCATATCTTTGATAATAGTCATTCACCCTGGGATGAAATGATATCTCATTGAGGTTTTGATTAGCATTTCTCTGATGGTTAATGAAATTAAGCATTTTTTTCACATTTGTTGATCATTTTAGCTCATCTTTTAAAAAGTGCTATTCACATTATTTACTCATTTCTAAAATTGGTTTATCTGCTTTTTGCTTGTTAGGGTTATTTTGGTTCCTTATCTACTTTGGATATTAATCTTTTATCAGATGAATAGTTGGCATATCTTTCTTCCATTCTATAATTGTCTCTTCACTCTCTTTGCTATTTTCTTTGCTGTAAAAAAGCTCCTTAATTTTATATAATTCCATTTGTATACTTTTGAATTTATTTCTTTTGTTTTTTTAGAGTCACATCCCAAAACAATTCCTATATCAATGTTTTGAAGTGTCTCTCCTATGATCTTTTCTAGCAATTTCTTAGTTGCAGATATTGCATTTAGGTCATTGGCTGATTTTTAGTTGATTTTTGTACTGGATGAGATCAAGGTGTCAAGTTTGAGTCTTTTACTTATTGATATCCAGTGTTCTCAGTACAATTTATTTAAGAGGTATCCTTTCTTTGATGTACACTTTTTGGTGCCTTGCCTTGTTCCATATCTTAAAGGAAAAGCTTTTTGCTTTTCCTCAGTTACTATGATGTTGGCTATGATTTTGCCATATATAGTCTATACTTTGAGGTAGAAAAATCTCTCCAGCTCTAATTTGTTCAGAGTTTTTTTAAACATGAAGAGATATTTACTTTTATAGAATAATTTTTCTGTATCCATTGAAATGATAATATGGTTTTGTCTTTCATTTTGTGAATGAGGTATACTATGTTTATTAATTTACATATGTTGAACCATCCTTGCATCCTGGGATAAATCTAACTAGATCATGGTGAATGATCTTTTTGATGTACTGTTGAATTTGATTTTCTAGTTTTGTTTTTGTTTTTGGAGTACTGGGTCTTATGCTTGCTAGTCAGGTGCTCTACCACTTGATTCAGGCTTTCAACCCTTTTTACTTTAGTTATTTTTCAAGTAGATTCTGGAGCTTTTGCCTGGGGCAAGCTGCAATCCTCCTACCTAAAGCCTCTGACATTGCTGAGATCAAAGTGAACTACCACACTCAGCTTATTGTTTGAGCAAGGTTCTTGGTAATACATTTTGTCTGAGCTGGTCTCAAAGTGTGATTCTCTGGATCTCTGGCTTCTGAATACCTGGGATTATGGTTGTGAGTCACTGAATCCACCTGATTTGCTAGTATATTATTGAGAATTTCTGTACCTGTGTTCATCAGATACCTTGGTCTATTGCTTTTGTTGTTGTTACTCTCTTCCTGCCATTGTATCCTTGTCTGATATTGGTATCATAAAGGATTTGGGTATAATTACCAGGATAATTCTGGCCTTGTAGAATGAGTTTAGAAGGGTTTCTTCCCCTTTGATTCTTAGCAATAGTTATAGAAGAATTTGCACTAATTCTTCTTTAAAATTTTCATAAAAGTCATCAGGAAAGTCATCTGGTCCTGGTATTTTCTTTGTTGAGAGACTTTTTATTACATATTGAGTCTCATTACTTTTTATTGGTCGGTTCAGGTTTTTAATGTTATCCTTGTTTGGTTTTGGTTGGTTATGCATACAGATATTTTTACATCTTTTTTAGGTTTTCAAATTTTAATATGTAGCTGTTGATAATCACCCCTAATGATCATTTGCTTTTCTGTATTCTTAGCTATATATCTCCTTTTTCATCTTTCATAGGCAATGAACAAGGTGCAGATATTTAAGATACTTTCATCTTATTTTATTTACTCTGATACAAAAAGGAAGTATGAAGGAAAGAAGAAAGAAAAAGTTTAAGTGATCTTTTATATGTACAAATCACTTTTATGATCTTTTACTTTTTTACTCATTATTTGTCTTAGCATGTTAATTGTATAAAGGGGTTTCATAGATATTTCCATGCAATCTTATACTGTACTTTCATCAAATTTACTCCCTATATGATTCTTTCATATCCCTTCCCCCCTTTAAATAATTTTGAACAGTTTCCATTATTCTATTTCCATATATGCATATAAAGTACTTTGACCATATTCACCTCACATTCACTGTACTTCTCACCCACTCCCATTGGTTCCCACCCTGTAAGTCACCATGTTTTATTCCTTGTATGACTCTTTACTCTTGTTTTTGACTTTTGTGATATATTCTAAGTCTTCTGGGGGGAGCTTGTATTGCAGGACTTACCCATCACTTTCTCTTCAGCTTCATTTGCATAATTGTTCCCCTTTGCTTTTTATATGTTACCCCATTACTCTCTTCATGACTCTAGAAGTACCATGCATGACCTTGTTTCAGAAGGAGATGTGTCGAACTCTGTAGCCTCTGTTTATATCATTCTCTTCCTTTTTGTTTGCTATCTCTTTCCTATCTTTCAGGCCTAGGGTGAGTTTAGCTGAACTTTTTGAAGTACTTAACAAAATTGGAATTTATTAATCACTCTGATGATTATTTCCCTACTGCTATTTTATTCTGGAATTAACCCTATCTAAAAGTAGTAATTTGTCTGCTTTGATAAAAATGCATCCCAAGTTCATAGCACAGGATTAATGATTATTAGTTCAGTTAATAGTGTGAATAATTTAATAAAGAAACACAGAAAACAGTGATGCAATTTAGTAGTTTTGGAAGGCCAACATGGTGTTTTTAATCACTGTGTCCTGGTTGTTCTCAACCACGACTCTAATATTAGAGACTGAGGCAATCAGTGAAGGAACAAGTGAGGTTCTGATGATAAATAAAATGGAAGACAGAAAAGGGATATCATTGGCATAAGAGATGTATTCACACAATTAAAATTACATAAGATTACAAATTGTGGTATAAGGAAAGGAATCTGTGTTCTAAGATGAAAATAAATGTGAGTTCTTAGAAAAGACTTCATTTATGCAGTAACATTTCAGTCCCACCCTCTGAAAAGAAAAGGAACCAATTATGCCAAGAAAAGCAAAGAGCATTATAGGCAGAGAAAGCAGTGATTACAAAAGGTGCAAAGGCAAGAAAGTGGTGAGTGTGCCAAAAACAACACTAGCGATGTTCTGGTGCCCTGAAACACAATGAGAAAAAGCTCAGTGGCAGGGAAAGAGGTTGAGAATTAGGCCTATGGGTGAGATCACCTGGGGCTTTGAAGGTGGGGGATAATTTGGATTTTAAAGACAATGGGAAGACACAGAAAAATTTTAAGCAGAGTTGGCATGATTCAATTTGCTTTACAAAGGTTGTTCTGTGTACTTTGTAGAGGGCTCACTTGAGGGAGATAATCCTGAGTACAGACTGTACCAAAGTGATTGAAAATTGTAAAGAGTAGCTGTAGT
The DNA here is from genome assembly GCF_047511655.1 of Castor canadensis. Lineage (NCBI taxonomy): Eukaryota > Metazoa > Chordata > Mammalia > Rodentia > Castoridae > Castor > Castor canadensis. The sequence goes on along the minus strand of NC_133397.1, from coordinate 71,165,879 downwards.
TTTCCTAAATTAATATCATGGTACCTTGAAGTCATGGGAACCTTTCAACCTATGTTTTAGTATAAATATTTATAATACTATTTTGCTACAACAAAATTACACTGTGAACTTCTCTCATTGTTTACCTTAAAATATGCTGGAAGCAATGGACTTTAATCTTCAACTTTCAGAAATGTTGTTGGTTTAATACAGGAAATGAAAAAAAAATGCCTTGGGCTGCCACCACAATGAGGAGAGCCCCATCTGTTGCTAACAAATCCAATGCCTTCTGCTATGTCACTTCCTACGTGTCCTTGAGGGATACAGAGCTAGAAATGTGTGAAGGGACCCTGCTTTCCTTTCTTTTGTCACCATAATAAAATATATGCTCCAAGGTGGGCTATAGTACAATGACCTTCCAGGCTGATAGGATGAATTCCTGTGAAATTCAATTTATAGTCTTCATTCTTGTGTGTTTTCTATAAATTTAGGTATGAGGGACTATTGATATTGACACAACACTGTGAGCTAAATAGCCTTACATGCATACTAAGATCCAGAGACATAGACTATAATAGTCACTCCAAAAGAAACCTTCCAAAAGACACATAGAAAAATATTCACATACACATTTCTTTGCCTAGAGTAGTGTATGTTATTAATAATTACATTGTCCCAAACACAGCCACTTATCTCTGAATAACAAATGGCTTTGTGTTTTTTTCAGGGAGTATGCAAGGAGAAAAGGATAGCAAAATATGAAGCAGAGTATCAAATTTTCACGGGTAGTTTCTATTGTATCTCCAATACTGTCACTCTGAGGTTTCAACTGTTTTACTTATTTGAGATTAAGGCAGGACTAGAGACTAAATGAAATCTGTTTCCTTGGTGATGCTTTTATTTAAAAAAGACAATTTGTCAATTGAAGGTGAATATCTGAGAAATACTAATTCACAAAGGTGAGAATGCACAGTTATTTAAAGATACATAAAAGAACTCAACATACTTAGTTAAGCTTACTACTTGAATAACTATATTTTGCAATGAGTAAGAGGACGAAGGGTCTATTGGCCCTAATGAGAAGGTCAGGAAAGTCATTGTGAAATGATTTGTTTAGTTAAAATAAAATATTTTAAAGTCAAATTGACAAATGTCTAAATAGTGTAAAATAGGTCCCAAACATGAAACAGGCTGGATAAGTAAAAGGACTGGAATTAGTAACTGCCTGATGTGATGATCTCATAGGAGTTTGCTTCTCCATTCATCAGGAATCAAATCTGTTTGTCTGAAGTACAAATTCCTTATGAGAGAAGCAAGACAGAAACAGGCTCACTGTATATGTGGTAGTGGAATCTCCAAACTGTCTGAAAATGTGGTTTGATTAGGGAAGAGGAGAACATACAGGATGATGAGCTCTTGGGATGGGAAGCTGAGGGAACCCAGAACTGGATAAATGAATCAAAGGATAAACTGAAGGACCAACCTCAATATGCTTATTCCTTGGATTTGGCTGGTAACTATTTTCAAATTAAAGAAGGCGTAGACATAGACTACACATTACTTTTTTCCAGAGAAATCTGAAAACCAAATATAGCACTTCTACGTGAATGTGACATGTCAGCTCAGCAGGCCAACCATGTATAAACCCTGCTAATTCCCAAGAAAAGCCTGTTTCCATGAGTGGCCCTTATATGACTCCTGGGAACTAATCTCTCAAAATGTCTTGTCTTATAAAAGTGTTTTTGAAACATTCTGAGCTACTTTATCCAGATGGCTTATACTGTCACTGAGATCTATTATGAATATTGCTTTCCTTCGGAGGGACTGGAATTTGAGTTCCACAAGTGAGTGCATAGGACTACCTGCCTGTATGACTGACTTCCAATAGAGGCAGGAACAATGAGGCTTAAAAGAGTGCCTTCTTTTGGCAACACTTCCCGTGTGCTGTCATCTATGTGAAACCTCCCGCCCCGGGAGGTGACACTTGGAAGCTTGCTTGCTTTTCCTCTAGACGTTACATGTGCTTTTTCCTTTTGTTGATGTGACCCAGAATCCCTTCACTGTAATGAAACACAGTGATAGGTGTAACTACTTCTCAGTCTTGTGAGTCACTGGTGAATCACTGGGCCTCAGAGTGGTCTTGGAGAACTCCAACACAAAACAATCTCCAGAAATCCACTGCGGACTCTGACTATCGATTTCCTCCTTGAGGAAGCCTCCAGTTTCTAAATTGCTCATGCAATGCAACGCCGAAAAAGTGGCAAGCACCCTGTTCTCATAAAAAGAGATATACATGTAGTCTTCTGCTATAACTGAGATGGCCTGTTTTAAACACACACACACCTAATTTCTTATCTGTCTAAGCCAAGCATGGAAGAAAGAGCACATGTTTCTACCAATGTCTGCTTTGATTGAATCTAAACTAAAACTTACTGGAATAGAAAAGAAAATTCTCTCAAAGAAGATGGTTCTGACTAGTGTCATCAAATCATCCTCCAGAAATTTAAGGGATAAATAAGAGAAAAGTAGTTCTTTCATTCTCTCTACTCTCTGACAGTACCTGTATTCTTCTATGACTACAGCTCAGATTGAGTCCACAAAGCACTGTAGATCTGAGTAGTTCATTTCCCACTTTCAGGCCTAGTGGTGAAAACAGTTTCCATTAAATTCTCTTTAACATGCTAGCTGAAGGGCCAGGTATGATAACTTTCACCTGCAATCCTAACTACTTGAGAGGCAGAGATTAGGATGATTGTAGTTAGAAGCCAGCCTAGGCAAAAAGTTAGCAAGACCCCACCTCAGCAACCAAGTGGAGTGTGGTGATGCATGTATGTAGTCCCAACGACAGGGGAGGCATAGACAGAAAGATCACGATCTATGCTGGCCCAGACAAAAACATAAGACCTTACCAGAAACATGGCTGGAGGCATGATTCAAGTGATACAACACCTGCATAACAAATGTGAGACCCTGAGTTCAATACCCAGTGCACCAAAAGTAAATAAATTAATAAATAAAATGCTAGCCAATATACTTACCAATCAGGGGATGGGTTCTGACATATATGCCACAATCTTACTGAACAAATTTATGAACAATATAGAAGGATAAATGAATGAATGATTGAATAACCACACTCCCTCATAAATTACTTTGACACATTAGGCTAAGCCAAAATGCTTTTAGCTTAATTTTATCCTTTTTTTGTTGCAGTTTAGCAGGCAATGACTTCACATTAGTCTGGAAGGAGGAATGAAGTAGACACATTGAGCATGAATGTCTACACAGCCTATGCAGGGCCTAATGCTTCCTCTGCCTTGGTGTCTGTGAGATTCCTACATAACCACCAGGTCTTATCTCAGTGGAAAAAAAGAATCAGTCATAGTCACAGTAAGAGCTAAATTTATACCTAAAAGTGTTTAAGCAAGGAGAACTTAATGAAAGGGATGCTGACAGAGATGTGGGAAGCCTCACCACTTTTAGACCTGCTGCCTGGCAAGAGCTTGGAGCCAGAATAGGATCACTCTAGAAGAATTTAAATCAGCTATTGGTAGTACCACAGTGCCAAGGCAAGAAAACAAGTGATAGAAATAAAAATTCTAAACTCTCTTTCTTCTGCATTCCAATATATTGCTAGCGCCTCCTATTTATCTAGCATACTTAAAGCCAGGTGATGAGGACGATGCCATCCAAACCTCACTTAAGTCCTACTGAGTAAGAATACTGACAACCAGAACAGTAATACAAATCTGTTGCAAATTCATGGTAGTAGGATGGCATCCTATGGGAGAAATTTGGTAAATAGTATATGATACCTTAGGTATCAGAGGCACTAGGTATTAATCAGATATGTTAGAGAGACACAACTCTGTCTAATTATGAACTCCTTAATGATACTGAAAGGAGTCAGTACTGGTCCCAGGTCTCAGAAAGTCACCCTCAGTTCTCCTTTTATTATTATGTGTTCTATACCTCATATGTTCCCTGATCTTGCAACCTCATTTTCTTTTTTTATCCTAGCATAAGCTTCTGTTTACCACATGCAAGCAATTCTTCCTGAAAAGTCCCTGTGCTTTAAGTTTTACCAGCCAACAGCCATTGGCTTAAAAATGATTAGAGTTTCCCCCAAGAGGAAATCTTTGATCACTGCAGCCAGATCCAGCTGTGAAAATGTGTGTTTTCCTGTCCTGTTCTAACATTTCCTCTTAATTAGGGCAAGAGAGACTGCCTTGGGAAGTTGATTCTTCACCTACACACATAATATCTGTGCTTAATTTCTGAGTTGCTATATTCTCTAAGAAGTCACTCTGGGACCCACTGGTAAGAACTTGTTTTTGAGATAATTGTGAGGGAAATATGAAGCATATCTCAATGAAAAACTCACTTTGATTCTATTCTCTCTCCTTCTCTCTCTCTCTCTCTTTCCCTTTCTCCTTCCCTCCCTCTCTCTCTTTCCCTCCCTCCCTCTCCTTTTTCTGCTTTCTCTCTCTCTTTTATAGTCCATCAGTACCAAATTTCAAGTTTCAAATAATATTACTCAATAAATTTCACAGCTGGAGAAGTATCCCACAGCCTAGTCCAGGGCAGTATGATGAGATACCTGTTGTCCCCATCTCCCAACAGGAAGGAGATTGCTCTCAAAATCACCCATCCTCAGGTCTAGTGCTTTGGTATGCAAAGGAAATTGAAGCAAGTTTACATTTTGTAATAAAATGTACACAGGATTAGTACAAGGTACTGAAAGCTATTCTAAGATATTCTATGATATAACGTATATTAGGGTTTGAGAGAAGAGAAAGTGAAGCTGTGTTCGAAGTTATAATTTAAGTACAAGAGAAGGGAATTTGAGATGAGAAACCAAATCCCTAAATACTGAGACAAAATATTTGCCAGCAAAATTCTAGAGAATTTAATGTGGAATGAGTTTATCTCAAAAGAGGAATGTTGATGGGATTTGTATAATTTGTATTATATTATTATGGAACCATAAGATAGTGTGGGGGAAAGGTAGCATTTCTAATACTCAAAATACATACCTCGAAGGACAAAACTCCAGTTCTTTGGTATCTGCATAAAAGTAAAGGTTTGGGTTGCAGATCGTTGCAGTCTGACCTGTCATATGTATTCGTCTGGTGTCAAACATAACCAACACTATCCCTAAGGGTCTCTTCCCAGTAAGCCCAGATTCAAAGTCCTAAGCATCTCTCTGACCATAACCCTCACCTCCCATCTTATTTTGTATTTGATCATAGCTATCTCATTTTATGATTGAATTAGACAAATCCATGAACAAAGTACAAATGAAGGGAGCTTCCACAATGTGTTATTTTGCCAGGAGACAGTCAGTCTTTTCTAATAATCTAGTGTCTTGAACCATGGAGATGTAGGAAGGGAGGTTAGGAATTGTTTTAGAATGTGAAGACCTCTTGCTAACTGTTGAGGAAACAGGGGGCTAAAAGCTCTGCAGTACAGGTAGACAAGAGCTGTGGTTTTAAAAGCAGTCAATGTCAATAAGAGTTCTACCTTCTTCCCACTGGCAGTACAAATAGATACTACCCTACCTCATATAAACTCAAAAAATAGAACTAAATACATCATCATTTCAATGAGAATTTCCTCTCAGGGAGGACTGTGCATCAGGAACTACTAACTCAAAACACCTGGAATTTTGCCTTATGATTTAATGCCAGGCCTATATTTATAGCTTAAAGTATGCAGGAAAAATCAGCTAGGAAGATTATATATTTCTACATTTATAGGTGACAATTAAAACAACATCAGGATGGTATTTTGATAGGATAAATGAAGTATTTGTCCTTATTTGTAGGTTTTCATAAAACCTTATAAAGCAGTTACTAAAAACTTGAGGTTTTCAATGATTTTTATTTAATTTTATTTTTAACAAATATATAAAAACATAAAAATGTTGCATATTAATGAGGTACAATGTGATGTTTCAATACATGTATATATTTTGCAATGGTCCTCTGCAATTACATGGAAACCAATCTAGGGGAACCCTGAATCAACTAGCACAGCCTTCTAAGGCCCTATGAGAATTCAGATAAAAGCCATTTAGATAGACAAGGTATCTAGAACTCAACACTTTGAGTCATCTTCCAAAATTCTGTCTTCTCAGTAGACAAGGGCTAAGTCTATAAAGGTAGTAAATATCTAAGAATTCCACCTTCTGCCTACCATAAATACAAACAGGTCTAAGCCTCCACACTCCTGCACAAGAATACAGCTAAATATGTCATTACTTACACAAGAATTTTCATTTTTAATTTTGTAAAGTGTTCATTAATATTTTGTAAAATTCATGAAAAAATCATATCACAAATTTTTCCTGGGACTCATTGAAGTTTTTGTATTCATGAATTACCAAAGATGTCAATAATGAAAGGAGATGATTTACTTAGAATTTCTTTTTGGGTTTTTTTTTTTTTTTTGACAATACTGGGGTGAAGGTCCTTGATCCACAACCCTATCTCTTTTTGGTTTTTAGGTTATTTTTCATATAAGGTATCTCTTTTTGCCCTGTGTGTACCTCAGAGTACAATCGTCTATCTAGCTTCAGAAAGGATTTTCATTTTAGGAGGGGATTCTTGATCAGAAACCATTAGCCCTAAAGACTAACCAACGTGATATGTTAAGTTAGATAAAACTTAAAGAATCCTTTTAGCATACTTCTCAGTTCATAAAGTAAGAGTTGTTACTATGTCCTCCTCGCCTAATTCTTATGCTTGACACTTGTCTGAGGAAAACAACCTATATTCCATTTTTTCTCTATTTTTGCACATCATTTATTTTGTTTGGGCCAGAAAGGCACATAGTAAGGATTGCTGGATCCTAAATTTAACAGTGTTTGAGTTCAAAAGATAGATTTGTCTTTCAACCTTCTTGTCTTTAAAGGCTAATGGGATGCACTGCTCTGTTGGAAGCCAGAGTTGGTAGATGACAAATCAAAACATTTTTTTCTAATTGCAACTGAAACTTTGCTTCTTTAGTAGAAGAAGGAAGTCAGCTTAGTTGACTGCTAAATTGGAGAAATTTGATTAGTTGTTAATTGGGAGGTAGGAAAGAAATTTTACTTTGTAAAAACTAGGGGATAAAAAGGACTTAGAAATTATTTAAATTAGGCAAGATGCAAGAGCCAGGTTAGGGATCACACTGTCCAAGATCTTTCATAATTACCAGTAGAATTTCCCTTCCAAAAAATATGTAGAAACAAGTGAGTTTTGTTTTCATATGAATCAGTATAAATGTATTTGTTAATTAAATGTAGAAAAGTTGGAGCTTTGAAATTAGGTACCCCCAAATATTAGTCAGGTTTTTGTCATTTATAAGTTGTGTGACTTTGTACATGTTTTTAAACTTTTATAAACATGTTTCTTCTAAAACTAGATAATCCTTATGTTGTTTCCATGCAGATATGTATTACAACTCCAATTGATTCATCTCTATCAGTCCACTTCACTCTTCCCTAGTCTACTTTCAATGATGGCCTTAGCCAGTTTAACATTTCTATATTCATTCCTGTACTGTGAGCACATCAACCACATAAAAGTTTTTGGTTTCCTTCCCTTGTCCTATTCCTCCCATGCATGGCATCCCCTTAGTGTGACACATATCCCATAATATTGCTCCATTTGTTTTAGTTCTATAATCCACATATAAGGGAGAACATGCAGCTTTTGGCCTTCTGAGCCTGACTAACTTCACTTAAGATGATGATCTTCAGTTCCATCCATTTACCTGCAAATGACGAAATTTCATTCTTCTTTGTGGCTGAGTAAAATTCCATTGCATTTAAATACCACATTTTCTTAATCTATTCATCAGTAGTGGGGCATCTTGGCTGTTTCCATAGCTATTATGAATAGTGCTGTAATCAACATGAGTGTGCAGGTGCCTTTGTAGTAATCTGACTCACACTCTTTCAGGTATATTGCTAGGAATAGTATTACTGAATCATATGGCAGATCGATTTTTAGTTTTTTAAGAAGCCTCCATATTGTTTTCTGGAGTGGTTGTACTACCTTGCATTCCTACCAGAGTATATGAGGGTTGCTTTTTTCCCACATCCTTGACACCATTTGTTGTTGGTGGTGTTCTTGATGGTAGCTGTTCTAACAGTAGTGAGGTGGAATCTTAATGTGGTTTTGATTTGCATTTTCTTTATGGCCAGGGATGGTGAGCATTTTTTCATGTGTTCTTTAGGCATTTGGACTTCTTTCTTTGAAAAAGTTCTCTGTTTAATTCAGTTGCCCATTTCTTCACTGGGTCGTTAATTTTAGGGGAGTTTAGTTTTTTGAGCTCACTGTGTATTCTGGTTATCCGTGCCTTGTCTGATGCATAGCTAGCAAAGATTTTCTCCCATTCTATAGATGGCCTCTTCAATTCAGAGACCATTTCTTTTGTTGTGCAGTTTTTTAATTTCATGTAGTCCCATTTGTTGATCCTTTCCTCAGTTGCTGAGCTGCTTTAGTTTTACTGAGGAAGTCCTCGCTAATGCCTATTGCTTCCAGTATATACTCTGCTCTTTCCTGAACTAGAATCAAGATTTCAAGTCTGATATTAAGATTTTTAATCAGCTTTGTGTTGGTAATTGTATAGGGTGACAAACATGGATCTAGTTTCAGTTTTCTATAGACAGATATACCATTTTCCCAGCAACATTTGTTGAAGAGGCTGTCTTTTCTCCATCATATGTTATTAGGAACTTTGTCAAAAATTAGGTGGGCATAGCTGTATGGATTCATATCCAGATCCTCTATTCTCTTCCACTGTTCTTCATATCTGTTTTTGTGCCAGTATCATGCCATTTTTATTGCTATGGTCTGCAATATGGTTTTAAACTAGGTATTGTGAAACTACCAGTGTAAGCTTGTCAGTCTTGATCCCACAAAAGATCCTGAAGCAACCCTGAGTCATAGTTCTAACCTCTCTTACGTGCTGTCTGAAAGCAGTGTTCCCCACATAGGTAGCCACTAGTAGATATAATCATCCATGCCTCTGCATGCAATCCACTGATCTTCATCCCACTATAGATCATGACATGACTGTAACTCAACTCCAGCCCCTTTCATCAATGGTCTGATAGCAGTCCTGCCAATCCAGTAACCAAAGTGAGACTCACCTATCCTTTCTGCCAGAGACAATCCTGCAAAGTTCAGTTAAAATTTTAGATATTGAAATAGTCTTGTGACTCACTTATGTTCTTCTCAGCCTCTACCCAGGTCTAGTATTGCTTATGACAGAACCTATTTTACTACCGATACCAGGAGAATTGACCCCACTGCAGACTTCACAGCCCTCACATGACCTGTCTCAAATCTCATTTGACTATGATCCTTACACCAAATAATCAGGCAAGAGTCCCAAAAGGAGAACGTCTTTACCTACTCAAAATTGTAGAGAGTAGAATAATTTTCTATTCCTTCAAGTGCACAGACAATAATAAAAGATGACATAGATAGTGAAAAACCAGGCACTAATAACAGCATCATAAAGCTCCAGTAACTGATCTTCAAGAAACAGAGGCTTATGAAAAAACTTTACTCTTTCACTATAGGAAAGGCTTTCTAACACATGGGTAAGTAGTTAGTGAGGTAAATATATGGTGAATAAAGAGCTGAGAGTGAAGAGAAATCTAGAGGATTGTCAGTAAGAAGCTCTGAACATAATGGTAGAATGGTGGAATAGGTGAAGCTGGAGGTGGAGTGGGTAAAAGGAAAAGAAAATTTTATCTTTAGTGCTTCAGATTCTTTTTTAGGACATTAAATAAGTTTCCCTTGAAAGAAGAGTTCGTGATCAATTACGTTTGGAGAACACCATTTCCCTTATTTCCCTCTTCATCTCAACCTGCTTAAACTTGTTTAGATCTAAAAGTTATTGAAACTGGTAATTTTACATTAAATTGAGAAATAACTATTATCATCCCAAAGAACTAGTGACCAACAAAACACACGTTCACAATTACTGCATCAGAAAGTTTATTTCTTGAATAATTAAAATGAAAATCCAGAAAGGAATTTCCTCAAATTTTTTTGTTAGTACTGGGGTTTTAACTCAGGGTTTATGATTGCTAGGCAAGTGCTCTATCACTTGAGCCTGCTTCCAGCCTTTTTTTATTTAGATTGTTTTTCAGATAGGGTGGTGATTTGGTCATTTATTGTGGGAGTTTTGTTGTTGTCTTTTTTAGTCTCACTATGTAGTCCAGGCTGGCTCTGAACTCTGTGTATATCCCAGATTGGCCTCAAATTTGTGACACTCATGCCTTTGCCTCCCAAGTGAGGGAAATTAAACTTGTTCAGAGTCACACCTGATAGGCACTCTTCTTAGCATTTTACAAATATTAATCCTGCCACTAGTTATAAGCATTGTGTAATATTGTTTGTCCCCATTTCTAGGTAAGAACATGGAAATTCAGCTTAATTACATGCCCAACTTCTAAGTCATCCTTCTCTACTGCTCTGCTAAGTGGCTTCTAAATAAACCAAAGCATTTCTTGTGTTACACATGCAGTGACGATGAGAACAAGAAGCACATATATGTCACAATGTATTTTCATGCTATAATTAAACTATTTAACCCTTCTGCTCACTTAGACTTAAGGCCCTAGTGCTAAGTATTCTGAATCATCCATTTATCTCCATATTTATTTCATCCCACTAGACCGCCAGATGATGCCATGTCAAGAATTCTCAAGAACCTTCCTAATTGTTCCAGTTTCACTCTTATCTCCCTATAATGCACTTTTCATGTGTTAATCTAAGTAACCTTTCCTAAAATCTAAATCTTATCTTGCCAATTTCCTACTTGGAAATGCCTTCAAGCACTATTTGCCTCTGCAGTTTCACATGATCTGATGCCTGTTCTAGATCACATCAAGAACTACTCTCTTCTTAATTCCCCAAGTGCCTGCCTATATCTTTATTCCTTTTCAAATAACCCAAGCTGTTTCTACAAAAGGCTTCACATTTACTCACATATCCTAAACTAAACAGCAGACACTTGAATTCTATTCTTAGTATTAACAATATTTGATAGTTTCTTTCTTTGGATGTTTATTATGTTTGTAGGTTCACTAAAAAATGTCTCCTGAGGACAATGAAGTTCTAGGGGAGGAGAAACTTGTCTGCTTGGATCAGTGCTGCATTCTCCTTCCTTCTAATCATCTAGAATACTACCCATCAATATCTGTTGAATAAGCAGATGAATTTAAAAACGAGTGCACAAAACCAATGTGTAATATGTAAACATTCTCTTCTCTAATCCCTATGAAGAAAATTATGCATATTCAGAGTTTGAAGGTTAATATTAAAACAGAATTTTATGTATACTGCAAATAATTGCAAACACTTTTGAATGGTGTATAATGGTCAACAAGAATTCTAATCCTATTCTCTATAGGTCTGTGGCAGTTATCTTGATTCTAATGCCAAAACAAAGTTGTAAGCATGAATATACATGTGTGTGCACACATATGTGTGAACTCACATTCTCACATGCACATGCAGAAAGAGAATTTTTTAGGAAGATGCAATAAAAATAACTTTCTTGATTTTGAAATGGTTTTAAAGATTGACAAAGGAATTCTAAAGAATCTATTACTAAAAGCTGCAAAACAATTTTACAAACACGCTCTTAAATCATGCCTTTAGTTTCACAATATGTATAGATCTAAATACATATTTCCTGACCCTAGATTAACACAATTGGTCTATGAGGACAAGAGATGGATCATCATGTAGTCCAGGCTGGCTGGACTACAAAATACATTCCTTTACACATTTTCAATGTGCTTGCTGATGACTGAGGGGTGTAATTAGCTCTTTCAACACGTAATTACTGTTGAATTCCCCCTCTATATCAAACAGCATACAAAATTCTAAGAAATTGAAAATGTGAGCCTTGTCCACACTGAACTCACAGTGTAATAAAGAAGGAAATCTTAACTTTTATGAGCAATAAGCCAACACTATAAAGCCAAGTATGGTTTTAATTTTCAGTAGTAAAAACACAGAGAGGACTGCACTGTTTTTAGGAAAAACTGTAATTAAAATAGCAAAAGAACTGGTGTGACTGACACAGAAAGAAAATATTTTTAACTCAGTCAGGTAAACAAGGTGGGAACTCTGAAATTAGAGAAAATGTATGCATGCATGCACATGAATCTATGCGGCATGTTAGTACAGCTATGCACATGTTAGACAATAGCAAGTAAGAAACAGGAAATTCGCACAATTGTCCATCTCCTCCTCTCTATTTCTCTAGTTAGCTTCTCTTTCTATTTGGATCTACATAGCATAGACCTCACCTGACAATAATAAGCTACCTTTGAGGAATAAGGAGATAGAAGGTTTAAATATGTATAAGTGGACTTTTAATAAAGCAAGAAAAAACAAGATATTTCTTCTCCCAACTTATAGTTGCAGCAGCTCACACCACACCAATCTTGGGAAGTGTTCCTTTTCATAAGCAAAAGATTACTATTAGTTTTTTCCCTCCTTTAATGTCGATTGCCATTCAATTCACAGAAGGGAAGAAATCATTCCTTATTCAGGAAATGGAAGCTACTTTTGTTCATTTCACATAATGGCCAATTTAAGTCAGAAATCTTCTCCATTTCCTACTTTGGTTACCTGTTTCACAAGCTCAGCACATTTCCAGATGCCTATTTTATGAAGCCAGCATGGATACTCAGAGAAATTGGCCATCACATATCTTATATCCTAGGACTGCCATGCTCATCAGAAAGACAATACTGGATTGATTCCAATTCAGGCAACTATTAGTAGTGTGACAGATCAGAAGACACTTGAGGATCACTTATCAACCTTGAATCCAAATTACTGCAATATCAATGCAAGGACACTATAGATAGTTACAATACATATATTTTATAAGATATAAGGAAGAAATCAGTTATATTAACTAGTAACAGTGAAAACAGAACGAACAGATCTTAACAAATATTTTTAATTTATACTCTATAAGTATGTATACCTGTTCCAACAATGAAACTATTCCTCAAAATTTTACTGGAACTACTTTTATAAACACTTACTTGGAGAAGTTTAGAAAAGAAGCAAGACAGATTACTTGGAGCCTTTCCAAACATTTTATTTAACCCCTAAATCTTAGTAAGAAGATTAGTCTATATAATAACTATTGGGTGTAGAATTTAAGACTGGTGATCAATTAAATCATGGTCCCAATAATTCTATTTTGTCTCCTACCACCAAAAAATTAAAAAGATTAAAAATAAGAAAGAAAACAGAAGTGATAGGAATAGATTTTAAAGACAATTTTTTTCTAAAGAGAAATTCCAGAAGAGATTTACATAATAAAATATTAATAGATTGATTATATGTTGCATGTATTTTAATGGAGAAATTAATCTTATGAATGTGCAAATTCTTCTTTATCTGAGGAAAATTAAGTCCCATGAATGGATATACATATTTTACTGGGATTCCTACATAGTATATTGCTCTGGTGAATCCATTGTTATTGTTTTATCTAAATTTCAATGAAGAGATTAAAAAGTATCACATTTTCATGGTCACATAATAATAGAAATATGTTATATTTCTAGTTAGAGACACTCCTTTGAAATCAGTTCAAATTACAGAAATTTAAAGACATTTGAAAGTAGCACTCAGCCATTTATTTTTAAAAACTGTGTACGTGAACTAGACTAAGAAAATTCCTAAATAATAGCTCTTTTCACTATGTTTGTTATTTTGCCCATCTTATGGACTTGAAAACTTAAAACTCATTGTGGAAGGAATAACTAATTTTCTACCTAAAAGCATTGTCTTCTTTTTTTCACTGATGAAGGAACTTGGTTTTGTTCCAGCATCTCTTAGCATTATACTCAGTAATGCATGTTCCACAGTGGATAAATCATAAGTAATCCCAGTCAGAAAATGATAAGAGTCTGCAAATGAATTCTGACACATAAAATAATGGTAGCTTGGAGTTTCTGGGCCTGATTTACATCATGGTGAAAGAGACAACACGAGGAGTAACCCTGCTTTCCAAATTATTTTTGGACATTGTGGTATGAGGATATGGAGTTAGAGATTCAACAACTGTAATGTGGTTATGAGAAGAGAACAAAAAGAATAATAATGAGACTCTCTTAAGCCCCTCAACATACCTGAGTTGGTGAGTTACCTAAATCTGAAAATCTCCACTTCCAGAAATCTCTTCACTCAAAGTTATAAATTCCTATTTTAAATGATTTTAGACAAGTATTCTACTACTTGCTGAAAAATGTATACACCTTGTAAATGCCAGATAAAATCATTAACTTTAATCAATTGTTTGATAGATTAACTATATACTATGATATGCATATGAAACAACAGTGGAATGGCCCTAGCCCACAAGAGGCTTCTATTTAAGGGATTACAACTGAGGTTCATGTTAATGCATTCACCTGTATTAGCCCTTACTAAAACAATGAAGCTGTTTCCAAATACTGACAATGCATGAAATACTTTGCTGTTGCTACTGGGAATACAAAAATTAATAATTAATACTCTTAGATCATTGAGTCTCAGGAGAACTTAATAATTTCTCTGAGTTTTCAAAAAGGAAAATATTTAGCTATTTATTTGTTCTTCAACTTCATCCCAAAAGCTGTTGCAATAGCACATAAAACTACACTTAAATATAGCAAGTGAAACACTGATAGCAGAATCATGAGACAAAGAAAAACCATTTTGTGGGAGAGTTCACTATTATTTTATTATTAAATAAAAATAATAATAACACTGTGTGATACATTTTTCCTTTGGTATCTGGAAGGGATTGGAACTAAGATCCCCCCCATAAATACCAAACATTGCAGATACTCAAGTTTCTTTTATAAAAAGAGTAGTAATTACATTTAAATTCCACGTATCATCCTATATACTTAAGTTATCTCTAGATTATCTAAATACTCAGTATAATGTAAAAGCTGTGTAAACAATAGTTATACTATGTTGTCTAAGTCACAATGATAGGAAAAGTATCTGTACATATTCAATGAATGTACAATTTTAAGAAAATATTTTCTATCACTAGTTGTTGAAATCCCAGTGTACAGAATCCATGAATATGGGGGGTTTACAATATTTGGAATACAGATAGGCAAGTAAAATAAAAGAAATACTACTCATAAAATAGTAATACATGGTATATACATACATATATATGAGATCTATTTGATATGTATCATTTATACATGTGTGTACATAAATATGTGTCTCATATGTACATATATAATATATGCATGAAAGGTCAAACGATAACACAATCAATCAAAGAAAAAACCCACTTGTGCACCTGATCCCCAATTTCTCATTAGATCCTAATTATATGAGATAAATACAGTTGTATAAAACATGTTAAGTCCCCAAAGGTGAATATCCCATCTTATTTTATTTATTTATAAAATAACTAAGGAGGTATAGCAAACCCTGAATTAGCTATGTAATGATGGGAGATTCCTGACTACAAGAAAAGTACAAGTAGGATTGCAGCTTAGGTAGTTGAGTTCACATATAATTTATCTAGCTGAGTTAACATATAAACAGAGAGAAGTGGGACAGGGATGAGATATCATAAAGTGGGGGGTGGGGCATTGTCATTCCTCAGAAATGGAATAAAGATACAAGAACTGGATTTTGAAGATAAGACCATCACTGAGGAAAAATCATGATTGCTCAGGATGTACAGAGTTCAGAGCTGTACTGCAGATGATTGATTCATTTTTTCCTATAACATCACCCAACTTTCACTAAACACATGCTGCCTTTCAACAAATATAAAAATTTTCTCTTTATCACTTTAATAAAGCACATTAAATTTCACCTTGCTTTTTGGGCATCATTTGTTTTACAGGAGGAATATTTCCACAAATTAACAGCAGTAAAACAGATTACATAATGATTTAAACACAACTGACAATAGCACTGAGAGCTCTTCTACATCAACTGAGCTGCATAATGCATGCAAAGGATTTAAATTTTTTAAAGTTATTTTGTTTTTTATGTATCTTTTTTGACAATACTTGTGCAGAATCATGCAATAAACCAGTGAATAAGGCAGGTTTATTGTCTGTCTATGGTGGCAGACTTCCAAGTATACACTGTGACTGGGAGTCCCAAGCCATTCTGTTCTGTGAATTTTCAAATCCTCCCCTGCAATCCCAGCTGGCCACCCCCTAAGACCACCACTTTTAACTTAAGTTAGAGGTGCAACTCTGCTCTGAAGTTGTTCCCATAACAACCTGGATAAGAGGGACTAACTAGGATAAAATGCAGAGAATGTCAACACTTCTATACAGAGAAAAAGAAAACCATTTTTTCTTTTTTCTGTTTGTCCAATTTGGTTCTGTTTGTTTATTTTCTTTATTCTTCTTTTTATTTTTTTAATTTGGTTTCTAATTGCTGGATTCTTTTTTTGTCTTTATTTCTTATTTTGTTCATATGGCCAACCAAGGAAAATATTTCCAGCAAAGCTGTCATTCAATTGTACCAAAGAAAAAAGAACCTTCCAGGATAAGGTGAAGTTAAAACAGTTCATGTCAACCAACCAAGCCTACATTACAAAAGATAATCAAGAAAATAATTTACCCAAAAAAAAAAAAGAAAACCAATCATAATACCACTGATCATGAAAGAATAAAACTCACAAGGAATTGATGAACGCATGAGAGTTAGGAAAGTATCAAATACGATAACTCAGTAAACCAGTAAAATCTGAAGATGAACATGCTAAAAGTAAATAATAAATTGTGAAATTTATTCTGGAAAAAATGGCAATAGAAACACAGGAATCAACAAATTCCTCTCAATAATAACTCTAAATGTAGATGTATTTAACTTTCTAATAAAAAAACACAGACTGTCTAACTGGATCAAAAAGCAAGATACACCAGTCTCTTCTGCAAGAAACATATGTCACAACCAAAGACTCACATAAATTAAAAGTGAAAAGTTTGCAAAAGACATATCAGATATGCAGAAATTGAAAGCAAGCAGCAGCAGCTATTTTCATATTAGACAAAGCACATTTTAGGCAAAAATCAGTCAGAAGAAACTAAAGAGGTCACTACTTACTAATAAAGAGAACAATTCAATAAGAAGGTATATGCAGCAAATATTGGTACCCTCAATTTCCTAAAACATCTGTTCTAGAGCATAAAGGAAGAGATAGGTTCAGGTACAATAATACTGAGAGAAAGCAACAGCCCGTGCTCTTCAACAAACAGAATACCCAAACAACAATTAGCAAGGAAATCCTAGAACTAAACAATTCCATGGAGAAAGTGGAATTAACAGACATTTATATGGTACTTAATCCTACAAAAACAGGTTACACATTTTTCTCAGCCCCACATGAAACTTTCTGTAAAATAGATCACATCTTGAATCAAAAAGCAGATCTCAACAACTACAAAAGATTTAAAAAGTTCCCCTGTATCCTAGTAGACCATAATAAAATAAAATTAGAAATCAATGGCAAGCAAAGCTATAGAATTGTTAAAATTCATGGAACTCGAACAATATACTTTTGAGCAATCAATGAGTCACTGAGAAAATTGGGAAAGAAATTAAGAAATCCCTAGATTCAAATGAAAATGGGAGCACAACCTTCCATAACCTGTAGTATACAACAAAGATACTCTATTAAGAGGGAAGTTTCTAGCCATAAGCCCCACATCAGAAAATTAGAGAGATCTCAAATAAACAATCAGATCATATACCTCAAGTTCTTAGAAAAGCAAGACTAAGCTAATCTCAAAAATAGTACAAGGAAAGAAATAACAAAACTCCGTGCAGAAATTAATGAATCGTTTAGGGGTGGAAACTAGATGGAGATGGAGTGTAAATGAAGAGTATAAACAAGTGTGAATATAGCTGATGTACTTTCTATATATGTATGAATATCAAAGATTGAAACCTGTTGAAGTCACTTTAAGGAGGATAATGAAATAGGAGGTAGAATAATGGAGAAGATGAGCCAAATCAGGTTTAATATATGTTTATATTACAATGTCACAACAAAACCGCCTGTATAATGATTATATACTAATAAAAGTATTTTAAAAAAACTAAAAATAGATCTACCATAAGATCCAGTGATACCACTTCTTGGCATATACCTGAAGGAATGTAAGCCAGTGTACAATAGAGTCATTTGTACATCCATATTTATTGCAGCACTATTTATAATAGCAAAGCTTTGGAAACAGCCCAAATGCCCTACAACTGATAAATGGATTAAGAAAATATGGTAAATATACACAATGGAGTATTATTCAACCATAAAGAATGAAATTATGTTGTTTGCAGGTAAATGAATGGAACTGGAGGTCATTATGTTAAGCAAAGAAAACCAGGTTCAGAAGGACCAAGGCTGCATGTTTTTCCTTATATGTGAAAGCTAGACCTATAAGATTAGTGTACACATAAATACATACAGGATCTTATACAGAGAGAGAGAGAGAGAGAGAGAACATGATTGTATTAGTGAGTGTCTGAGGCAACTATGGGGAGATGGAAGAGGAAAAGAGAATGATAGTGAATACTATTGAAATGCAATGCATCTCTGTAGAAAAATAGCATATAGTACACTATTGACTAATAACAGAGCAGGGAGATAGAGAAAGAAAAAGTAAAAGCAGAGGTTAATCTAATTAAACAGAGATATACATACATATCCAAAAATACCAAGGCAAAAACCCTTTGAACAATCAATATACACTTAAGAAAATGGTGGACAACAAAGTAAAATAGGTCCTGTCTGGGTTTGGGTCTCAGTTGGAACCAGAAGGTTAAACAGAGAGGGTGAATAGAATATAATGGATGTATTTTGTATTCATGTGTGAAAATAAAACAATGAAACTTGTTGAAATTGTCCTAGATGATTGAAAATGATGGAGGGGGTGATTCTAAAATGCATTGTAAGCACACATGTAAATGCAACAATATATCCCTTCAGTACTACTATTATATGCAAAAAATAAAAAGACAGTTTAGTGAAAGTGAGTCAAGGAAAAATAAATAATCTGAACAGAATTATAAAAACACACAGGCTATGTAAGTAGGAATAAAAATAAATTGAAATACAGTCCCCCACAATAAAAGCCCATGAACAGTTGACTTGTGAATCACTTGTGAATTCCACCAAACATTTAAAGAAAAATCAACACCTATATTTTATAAAGTCACTCAAAACTAAAAAGGAAGGAAATAATTTTCACCTGTGAGACCACTTTTATCCTAACACCATAAACAAAGATGTCACAAGAAAATAATACTACAGAGTAATTGCCTTTATGAATATAGATGCTGAAAGCTTGAAGAAAATTCTAGTTAACTGAATATAGCAACATCAAAGGACTTATATTCCAAAACAAGATGAGACTGATCTCTGTAATGCAAGTACTAAAATGAGTTACTATAATGTACTATATTAATAATATTTAAACTACATAGGCAGCTTTAAATATATACATATATATATACACACACACACAAAATGTGTTTGACAAAATCTCATACTTTCACACACAAAAAAAAATCTCAGCAAACTGGGAACAAAAGGAAACGTTTTCAGTATGATGAAGGATATCTATGAAAAACTTAAAACCACTCTATGGAGTGAGAGCAAACAATAAACGCTTTACTCTTACCACATTTATTATATATTATAACGGGAGATTATGGCCACTGAAATTGGGTAAGAAAAAGAAATTTAAAATTTTATTTTGGAAAGCAAAACTACTACTATTCAGAGATGATATGATCTATACAGATAATTCTAAGGAATCCTTAAAAAAGTATTAGAGCTAGTAAGTGATTTCAGCAAGGTTTTAGGATACAACATCAAGATTAAAATCAACTATATTCCTATAACTAGTAATAGAAATGCAAAAATTATATGCATCATACAATTCAATTTAAATAACAAAGAAAATACTTAGGAATGATTTTGAAAATGAACATGGATGACATATTCTGAAAACTTCAAAATTTCATTGAATGAAACTAAAGATGTTATTAAGTAGAAAACATCCTATGTTCATATGTCAGAATTCCATATGTAAGCCCTTAAAAATCCTATCACTTTTTCAAAAACTAACTGATCCTGAAAGGCTTATGGCAATGCAAAGGACCAAGAATGTTCTGAATAATCTTGAAAATGAAAAACAAACGTGGAGGGTGGGAGGGGGTGTTGAGAAGGGTGAACTTACTCAAAGTACACATCTATGGAATTATCACAATGAAAACTCCTTGTGCCATTAATGTATGCTAATAAAAAAGATCTAAATTAAAAAAAGAGTAAACAGAAAAAATTCATTAGAAAAAAGTCAAAATATAGTACAAGCTACAGTATTAAGGAAAAAGGAACTGGAATAAAGGTGGACATATGTCCATCTTTAGTTTGGGACTAAACTTTTATATTTTGTGTTCAATTTTTTAACAAGGGTGCAAGACAATATAATGTAGAAAGAATACTTACCTTCTATTTCCCCTTCTTGAACAAAGGACACCAGACTGATCAATAGATTCCACACTGCCTTTTGGATTCTTAAGAAGTTCTAGTCACTTAACTAAAGAGACCATCTACAGAATATGAGAAAATAAGTGTTTTACGTATTTTTGGGTTTTTAATTTTTTTATTAAAGGATTTAGCCATATGGTATGTTTTAAAAGGGATAGTATATTTTGTAAGATAGGTTCTAACTTCATATTTTTTCCTGTGTTATCAATTATCTCAAGTATTTTACTGACTATTACATTTCATTCTCAGATATTTATCATGGCTATAATAGCATATATAAATATATTTTAATTAATTTACTGTAAATTGACACATTACAGTTCTACACATTCATGAAATACTGAGAATATTATTTATTAATACAAAGCAGAATAATTAAGTCAATCTAATTTCCATTCCATTGTCTGAAATATTTATAATTTTGTGGTTAAAAACATTTGAAATTTACTTGATACAATTTTGAAATGTACAACACACCATTACTAACTATATTCAACATGCTGAGCAATAGATCTTCCTTTAAAATGTATTCCTAATTTTTGACAAAGGAGCCAGAAATATATATTGAGGAAATGATGGCGTCTTCAACAAATTATACTGAAAAATCTCGATATCCATATGTAGAAGACTGAAACTAGATCCCTATCTCTCACCCCACACCAATATCAATTAAAGTGGACCAAAACTCTTAGTAAGAAAACTGTGACACCTCTACAGAAAGAACAGGGAAAACTCTGAACCCCATAGGCATAGGCAACAATTTCCTGAATAGTACAGTCATTCAACAAATGAGATAAAGGATTGTCAAAAGCTTCTGTACAGCAAAGAAAACAGTCATGAGACTGAAGAGACAGCCTAAAGAATGGGAAAAAGTATTCACCAATTATATATTAGACAAGGGATTAATAACCAGAATACACAGGCAGCTCAAAACACTAAACGCCAAGAAACCTAAAGACAATTCTCAAAAGAAGAAGAACAAATGGCCAATAAATAGAAATGCTCAACATCCCTGGCCATAAAAGAAATGCAAATCAAAACTACATTGAGATTTAACCTCACCTCACTCTGGTCAGAATGGCTATCATCAAGAACACAAACAACAGTAAATGTTGGTGAGGATGTAGGGGAAAAAAGAGCCCTTATATTGTTAGTGGGAATTTAAATTTATTACAACCTCTATGAAAGTAGTTTAGACATTACTTTAAAAACTGAAAATAAGTACCATATGATCCAGCAATAGCACTCCTCAGTGTATAGCCCCCCCAAAATTAAGTCAGGACACAATAGACACTTGAATACCCATGTTTATAACTGTTTTATTCACAATAGCCAAACTATGGAAACAACCCAGATGTCCTACAACTGATAAATGGATTTGAAAAATGTGACATTATTTAGCCATAAAGGAGGATGAAATTATGTTGATTGACAGTAAATGGATGGAACTAGAGATATCATATTAAATGAGGCAAGCCAGGATCAGAAGGACAAAAGACACATGTATATATACTTCTATATCTATATCTATATCTATCTATATATACATATGTGTGTGTGTGTGTATATACACACATATATATGTATATATGTGTATATGAGAGAGACAGAGCAAGGAGAGAACATGTTTGTAAAAAGGTACTGATTTAGAAGACTAGAGGAAAATGAGAGAAAAAGAGAATGATGGAACGTGAATAATAGCTAAATACATTGCATCTATGTATGAAAATGTCATAATGAAATGCACTCACAGCTGTTAAGAAATGTAGGGGTGGGTAATGGGAAAGAGAGAGTTAGAGAAAGGGTTAGCCTGAGTAAGATAAAATATATTCATGTGTGAAATATTATGGTGAAATGCCTTTGGACAATGAATATACACTTAAAAATGATGAAAGACAGAAATGTACAACAGGTCTTGCTCCAGAATGGGTACTAATGGGGGAGGCAGTGAATGGAGCAGGGAAAGGAAATAGGCATGGTTAAAGTACTCTATATACTAGTACTCCATATTCTTGTATGAAAATAGAACAATGAAATCAGCTTTGAAATTGTTTTTCTTAAAAAGAAGGATGGAGGGGATGAATTTAACCAAGGTACATTGTAAACATATATTGAAATATCACAATCAACCACCCTGTAAAACTAACACATGGTAATAAAAAATGTAGAAAAAAGTTCTGCACAATGTGATGATTGCCCTTTAAAAAATATTCCTTTTATGTAACTAAGGCTTAATACCCTTAAGTACCCCAGCATCTGGTAACCACCTTCTCCTATGCAACTGGTTGCTTTAGATTCCCCACATAAGTGATATTTGTCTTTATATGCCTGGCTTATTTCACTGTTTCAATCCATGGTGTTACAAGTGACAGAACTCCTTTCTTTTCTAAGGCAGAATAGTGTTCCATCATGTATGTATATCACATTTTCTTTATCTTTTGAGAAACACTGAGGTTGATTCAATAGCTTGTCTATGTGAATAGTGCTGTAATGAACATATTATTTAGGCATCTCTTCAATATACTGATTTTGTGTTAATATCCATCAGTGGAATTGCTGGATCATATGGTAATTCTACTTTCAGTTTTTTGAGGACACTCCCTGATGTATTCCATAATGTTTATACAAATTTACATTCCCACCAACAGCATATAAGAGTTTTCTTTTCTCCAGAAACATTTTATACACACTACAATTTCTTTTAAAAATTATTTCTAGTCAGTAATTGTGTTGTATAACTGCAAGCCCAGCACTAGGGGAGGTACAGGAGTAGAATTGCAAATTCAAAGTCAGCCTGGGACCAGGCTAACGTTGATTATGTAATGATACCCTGTCTCAAAAAAAAAATAATAATAACAAATATTTTTCACTTATATGAGTATGGTTTTTCCAATATATGCCATTTTACATTATTCTAGTTTTAATATATTTGATGTATTTAATGCATGTCTGGAATAGGCTACTTTAAAAGATATTCTGTAACAATGTCATTGTCTTTCTAATTTGTTGAAAACCTTAAGTGTTTATTGAACACAGACAATTTATATGATGCTGTAGTAAGAGTACATATATTAATTACATGCCTACTGTGAGACATGTATTTTCTTACTATCTGCTCAGGAATGCTGTTCTTATAATATAGGATAACATCCCATCTCTGTGATAAGGTCTCCTGATGGATCTCCCCGTTTCCACTTTTCTTTCCAAATCTCAACTTGCCTGTTTATACTTATCAAGTGCTTCCACAGAAATCTATCAAAATTTCAAATCATATTCCCATTTTCTCTGCTTTTTATTGATTTTAAAATATATACAGAATAAATTCTAAGTTCTTTGGCATAAATTACATAACTCTGACTATATCTTAGCTTCTTGCCTATAGCTCCCACATTGTTTTAGTACTTTAGAAAGATATAATTCATTCCATTGAGTTTTTACTAATGTTACTTTTCTGTCCCTATTCATCCTTTAAGTGTTATTCAAACTTTGTTTCCTCACATAAACCACACCCTATTTGCCCACCTGAACTTCTCTCTGAAGGGTTTATGGATTCCAGAATTTTGGCAAGGTAATGTTGATCTTTTAAAAATCTTAAATTTAAGGTGATTTTCAAGACTATTAAACATTTTTGAAAATAGGCTACTGTCTAATTCTTTTCTGTACTATTTGAAAGTGAAAATAAATAAGATACAATCTAGGAAACCTAACAGTATACTCGAGAATATAAATTCAGTATCTAGATATTGTATTGTTAATGTTCAAAACCAATGCAACAGAGGAATAAGTACTTTCTTTTATTATTCATTTAGCATTCAAGAGAACTTTGTTTAAGTATTCTAAATTTATGTTAAATTTCTAAATGTGTTTGTTTTAGCTCAGTCTTTTTCCTTTAGGCCATGTGTGCTATCCTTACCTGCAACCATGATCCCTACAGTTATCACTAATAACAGTGATATGTAAGCTTACACCATGTCTCATTTAGGTAGGGGTTAATTATCTCAACCAGAAGGTTCATGGTGTAGTTTACGTTAGAAGCAATAAAGCAAATCATCTTAAGTTTCTTTCTAAAATGTTTGTTCATTCACTTCAAGTTAAATATCGGTTGTAAACCTGAAGTATTCTTTTATGTCCTTGAGTTGGAGACAAGTGGTCCTGACAGTGTTATCACAATGTTATGTTACTCAGTACATTCTCCTTTGGGTTGTTTTTATCAGGTTCTTTAACCCCACTGGTATGCCAGTGAATGTGGAATATAGGGAACGTTAGGTTGCTACTCTGTGTGCTATAGTCATATATTCAAGGATTAATGACTAGGAATAGAAATATGGTTGGCTTTTACTTTTCTTGAAGGAAATACTAGTCTCTCAGGTTTGACATATCTTAATAGTAAGCTTATTCAGTATGTTTTTTAAAAAGCCTTAGTAACTACAGACCAGTTTAAAAATATCCAATTAGATTTCTGCTACCAAGAAAACAGATGGGCGGGTAATACCTACATTTTGCTATGAAAGATTAAGAACCTAATGCTTTCAAAAGGATACTGACTATAGGACAAAATATGGATTAAGAAACTATGGATGTATTTGGTCAATACTCAGCTCTTCTTCCTCAGTGCCCTAAAATTTCTTTTTAAATAATCTAGAAGACCTTAGCAGATTCTTATTGCCTCTACGATTGTAACAAATAATTCTCCATCCATCAATATTTTGTGAATTCCTGTATGCCATCACATTCAATAAGTCCTTATACCTTAGAAATCCAGCCTCAATAACACTGCTCATGTACTCTCCGAGTTCAGTTATTTAAACTTATTGGCCTTATTTGTCAAGAGCACAATCATTGACAATCACTCATCGTTATGTTGGAATTCCTGCTCCACAATTAATCCCTAGCTGTGTGATTTTAAAAAGGTACTTCACTTACACTTTCTGTCCAGAATCTCCCAACAGTTTAAATCACAGTCCATCCCTATCATTACCAGAAACTTGATATGACTATTTATTTAACATTTTAGGACTAGGTTATATAAATGCTGTATATTTACTGATGTAAATCAGATAAAACTGTGAAAGTCTACAAATCATTTTAGAAATGTTTTTTATTTCAACATTTCTGAGGAAGACAACCTTAAGAAATAATAGCCTGTAAAATAATTGCCTGTAAAATATAGTTGGGAAATCATATGTGAGATTATGACAAACTAATAATATCAGGCATGAAATTGTAGTTTTATATAAGAAATATACTGATATTATCAAAATATTGAAACATTAAAATGAATAACAAAATTGCACTGGAGCAAGTCAAATGTCAATTCTAAGTTTGAGAAAAACTCCTTAGTATATAAGACTAAATTGTTATATTTATTCTAATAAATAACAAGTAAGAGTGTTTATTTTATTTTTGCTTCCATTCCTTTTCCCTCATTGATTTAAAACCAAGTTTTCTAATTTTATCCCTGTTCAAATACCATTGTGATTTTCATGGACTTCTGAAAAAGTCCTCATTTTGTGGTTTTTGAACTCTTAATTTCTGAAGCTCATGTTTGCCTTTATAGATTTCATGTTCAACCATATTTGTGAAAGCTTACATTTTATCCAGAATAGTCAGAGTGGTTAGAGAAAGGGACTTCAGTGGTTTCTGCTTTGAAAAGAAATTCTAGATGCTACATTAAATCAAAAGTTGAGATGTATATTTCCATTACACACATTTTATAGGTGATAAAACTAAGGGTCTGGGAGAATCATTGGCTTTTTGGAGCAAGCAATGAATTACTAGGAATTAAATTTGAATTATTCTTCAGGTCTAATGATATATAGTCTGAAAGGAGTTTTTGCATATTAATGTGTTCATATTTTAAAAGGGCATACAAACAGGTAGAAAAATAATCAATGATATTTATAACCAGAAGTTATAATATAAAAATAATTATAGCATTAATGTTTATGTTCCAAAATGAGCGGTGGTCACAAAATTGCTACATTAAACATAAATGCTTCTTTTTGTTATTTATAGCATAAAATAACATCAAGGAAAATACAGATTTTCAGATTGGAGTATAGCAATCATGTTTTCCTTGTTTTATTTATTTATGAACATTTTCCGAAGAGAGATTGAAAAAACAAAATGATGAATTCAATAGAAAAACAGAACACTTAAATCTACATTTTGCTTTTGTTTTCATCAAATAAAATGACCACTGTACTAAAAAAGTTATATAAACTCTAACGCAAGAGGCCATTTGCCATTTTTCCAAGATTATGTTCAAGATTGGTCAGAAATTTTAAGTGACCATTCAACTGTCTGAAATCATGTCCAGTTTCTCAACAGGCACACTTGATGCTTCAAAGGAAGAACTAGCAAGATCCCTCAAAGGTCACTGGTATTATTAAATGGTTATTGAGAACAAGAGAAAAATACTTATAAAAATGGTAAATATAACATTGATTTTTCACAATGGGTACTAAAACCAGAGTAAATAAACTATGGTCTGGATCACTTAATTAATGAATGGTCCTGGAAAAGAGTCCAAATTTAAGACACACTAGGCATAATTTTGGTGGACTTGAATACATAATTTCACATTAACTTCATTCATTTTCTTAGAAAATAAAGATTGGTAGACATAAGAAAAACTAAGTAGACATAGGTGTCAGCTAGGTATTGATAATATGTCTTCTGAGATACTTGTGCTACACAGAAAGTAAAGGTGAGGTACAACAGTAGTCAGAAGTCAACTGAGTGATTTTACAGAAATAAAATGATGTCATAGTCAGTTACCTGGGTAATTTCTAGTGATATCTGGAAAATTTTATAAAGAGCTTCTCTTAATCTTATTTCAATGCTGGTAACAATATTTATTAAAGTAACAGATGACATAAAGCAAATGTAGTGTCTAAACTGATATATGACTTGTATATTGATGTATATTTGAGATGATACTAGAATCAAAACCATGTAATAAAACAATATCATCCAGGTAAATAAATGAGATTGCATAAAAAGCAATTTACTTATAAAAATAGAGATAGAATAGGTACAACTCAGCCAGTAATTCTTTTTTAATACAGTCATAGGTGAATGGAAAATATTACCTTTGTAAAAGAATAAAGCAATGTGTATGAGTAAAAGTATAAGATATTCAAGTTCCCATTTGCAAAGGATATATGTGTTTTGTTTGTGATACACATATTTCAAAATAATCTAAGAAGGACAATAGCCTGTGCTGGTGGCTCTTACCTATAATTCTAACTACTTCAGTGACTGATATCAGAAGGATCCTGGTTCTTGGCCAGCCATAGGGGTAAAAAAGCTTGCAAGACCCCAACTCGATGAAAAAAAGTTTGGCACAGTGGTACACATTCTCATTCCAGGGATGATGGGAAGTCTAAAATAGGAGGATCTCAGTCCATGTCAGACTTGTAAAAAGTAAGACCCAATCTCCAAAACAGCCAAAGCAAAAAGTCAGGACAGGTGATAGAGCTATTGCCTAGAAAGACACAAACATACCCCAAAAAAGAAAAAAAAAAAAACACATACCTGAACAGGGTTGTGATAAACAGCCACAAAATAAGAAGATACCAGAAAAGGAAAAAAATAGAGCGTACAATTTCAAGAAATTTAAGGGACTGAAGGAAGAGTAACAAGCCTATGAGTAAGAGGAATACATTTCAAATGAATTAGAGACCAAATAATAAACAATAATATTCTTCTTACACTTTAGCATAATGAGATAAAATAGATTCAAATGTAAAAAACTATAACAATTTGAGGAAGACCATCACATAATTGCATAATAATGTCTGTTAATTAAAGTGAACTTAAAATGAGACAAATCGGAAAATAAAGTTATGTCATGTGTCTTTATAAAAGGATTATTATGTAGACTGTTATGTATAAGTAGGAGTTGATTTCATTTATGATTTGTAGCAAAAAAAAGAAGGATTAAAGGGATACCTATTAGTTATTCAGTAGCTGTTATATTTCAGGTACTATGAAGTGTTTCATGTATTTCTTTTTTTGTATTTATTCTTCACATTCAGTTCATTTTTCTAATTAAGAAACAGAAAGAAAATTTCAAAATGATAAAGATTACATTACATTCTTGAGCGTCAATAATATGTAAATACCAGAGTTGACCTTTGAGTTCAAGTTTGTATTAGATCCCTTTGGGAAATAAGAGCTAGAACTAGATGCATATCACTCCTTGATAAGCCAAAGATGCAAATCCCTCCCCATCTCAAGATATAAACAGGGTATTTAGGATATAGGATTGATCACAGAAGTTGATAAACATTCATTTTTCCCCCATAGCTTGGCACCTATGTTAGTCTTCTTGTCATCTCTATAATAAAATTCTTGAGGCAGGCTACTTTTTTAAGGAAAGAGGTTTTACTTAGCTCAAAATTTTGGAGGCTAAAATCCAGACAGTATGTTGCAGGCTCTTGCAAGGGGTTCCTTTGGCTGTGTCACTTCATGGCAAATGGAAATGGCAGGAAAGCACGTAAGAAGAAAAGATCACTTTACCAAAACTGATAGCAAAAGACAGATGCAAGGGGCAGATCCAGAATTTTATAACAACTAGCTCTCCTGAGAACTTATCTAGGAGACCCAGTATTCACTTCTAAGACCAGTATATCCAATAACACAAAAACCTTGTTCTAGGCCTCAAGTCTTAAACTTTCCATTAGCTCCCTCCTTACTACGCTGGGATGAAGCTCCCAACACAGGAACCTTTAGGGGACGAATAACATCCAAATCATAGCAGCACCTAGACCTTATAGGAAAGTTTCTCAGCCATATGATTGAAATTGAATTTAGGGACAAAGGAAAGTGACATTGTTTCTTCCAAAGAAAAAAATCAAGTTCAATGATTTACATAGTATTGCTTCATTATCAGTTTGATACAAGTTATCAGTTCTTATACAAAGGTATCACAACTGTATCATTTCTAAAGCTTCAAGTAATTAGATACAGAATTATTACAACCTACGACACAATCCTTTAAGCTGGCATGTTAGGGACCAGGCTGTGCCAGGTGAAGAGAATCCAGCCAGGATTATTAGAATAGTAAATAATCTGTAAAGTCTCTGAAAAGGATCTTGATCTGCCTCATGTAAAATATCTCAGCTCCTTTTCAGTGGTTTTCCTGGAAACCATTTCCAACTATACAAATGAACCAAGATTTACCATAGGACATATAGATCTGCCAAACTGAGTTTGGCTACTGGAATGATTACGCATGAAATTCATTATGCATGGAAAACTTTGTACAATCTTCATCAAAAGCATAGTGAGAAGTTGAGAAGAGGATTCAGTTACGCAGGAAGATCATATGGGACAGTTCCAACAATGCTGCAGCATCTTCCTCTATAGCAATAGCCTCCACAGAGTTATCATTTGGTAATCACCTAGGAACAGTTACAATACCTCCCCACAGCTTTGAACTATCAATCAAAATGGAAAGGAAGACACTGAGTGATAGCTCACACCCAATAATAAGGTGCCAACCACTCCCTACCATGCAAACAGCATTTGTAAAATGTTGCAGTTTTGAAGCCTTAGAAAAGTATCTAGATGTAGATGATAAAGTGGAGGAAGTAATGAAGAGGAAACCGGTGTGATAAAAGAGGAAATCAAAATATTTCTGACCAATTAGAGGATTTCCAAAGCAATCATTGCATGGGTAATCGGTGTCAGTCAGCGATAGATCTCTCATTGGCTGTTGCAGCAAGGTTCAGACTTGAGGGAACAGAAGAAAAGAGCATATTACCAATGGTAACAACTGAAGAAAACAAATTCTGGGACTACATTAAGTATGAGACAAGCCCCTATCCCAATAGAGTACCCTTAATGGAGACATATGCTCCTCTATGTCTTTGCCACATCTGGGACCTTTCTACTCTGATGAATGAGTGAATTTAACTGCACAAAGGAATGCCTAGGTGTCATGGGAAGATACTTCAATAAGAATGAATACCCAAGTGAATCAAACAGAGAATAATTGTAAATGTTTACAATGAAGCTATACAGAAGCCAAACAAAAAGTGTCCAATCCAGAACAAGTTACCTCCTTGAAAGTTTATAGTTGATTTGCTAATAGATGGAAGGAGATCAAGAGGAGAGACAATATGAGGGGGTAATTCTGGAGTGCCATGAGATACACCAGCATTCAGGAGGCCATTCCAGCAGCAATAAGGTAGATGGGACAGACTACTCCAAGGAACTCTTACATACAGAGTTCCCCTGAAGTGTTGACAGGTGAGAAAATTATCCCTTGCTTGTAACACCATCTTCAGTGTCTGACATGCATCCTGCAAAGCCATTTTTCTTCACAGCTTTATTGTGTAACATGCAGAGCTTCCATAGAAGAAAGCTTTCATGCCAACTCTAAATAAAGATACCAACACTACCTTCACTCAGCTGCTTCCTGCATAAGATCATAACAGCTTTCAGGCAAGGACACTTTTGTTCTGATATACATTGTTGTTATTGTTATCTGTAAGATGTTGATGCCTTTAATTTTAAGTTTTGTCTAGTTTTCTATGTTCAATAGAGAAACACCATGGGTTCCAATAATCTATTTATAAAAGTAGCAATTTAGAATTTATTAGCTCCCCAGTATGGCCTTCAATGTTTAATACTATATTTATTGCAAACAGAATGACCCAAATTTTTAGTTCTGTATCAGTCCCTCTGGGTTTGATCTCAACCAGCAGTCTTTTTGAAAGAATGAATACAATTACCAGTGAAAACAAACAAAAGACCAAAATATCAGTCACAAACTTTCCACTTTACATGCATGATACTTATATAAACTTTATAAACTAAGTTTACTGTGCTTATAGGTTAAATTATTATGTATATAAAGAAACAGGATAAAATCATAAATGAAACAATTATTTACACAATAACTTTTAGATTAGTTTTCAACATATCTTAGATTACCAACTTATAATGTTTTAACTTAGTTTTGGACTTCATCATGGTGTGAAAGCAGTACACATTCAACAGAAACCATACTTCGAATTTTGAATTTTGAGCTTTTGGGCTAGTGGAATGTAGCTCCATGCTCTCTTCTGATGTGGGCAGTGGAGCTGCAGTTTTCTAGTCAGCCACATGATCCATGGTGTAAACAGCTAATATTCTACAATGTACTGCACTGCTGAGCTATGATGTTCAGTGTGCTAGTTGTATTAAATCTACTTTTACTCAAAATATTTTCAATAATGGGTTTATCAGGGCATAACCCCACTATAAGTAAAGGAGATCTGTAATTGCTACTTAATACATTTCAGACTAGTTTTTGAGCTTATTTGAAATACATTTTCAATCATTTCCTAAATTGCTTTTGTGATCCTGGCACCTTTTTTCATCCAAATTCTGTGCTTTTTATGAAAACACAATGACCTCCAATTGTTTTACTTCTTTAAGGTGTACAGCACATTTTAAAATTTTTTATTGTGCTGGTGGGGATACATTGTGGTACTTACAAAAGTTCTTACAAGATATCAAATATATCATACTTGAATTCACCCACTCCAAACACTGTCCTTTATCCCCCTTCCCACCATTCCTGGAATAGCTTTAGCAGGTATCACTTTTCCATTTACATACATGTGTACACAGTATTTGCACTCTATTCACCATCCCACCCCATTTTCCACCTTCTCCCCTCTTCCATTGGTACCAACCTCTGAGGCAGGGCCTGTTCCACCCAACTGTTATCTGATTTTATAAAAGAAAAAGAAAACAATGACATCTTTGTTTGTTTAATATAGCTACACAGGGAGTTTCTTTGTGACATTTCCATGTGTATATGTATTATAACCTGAATTGGTTCACCTTCTCTATATTTCTTCTTTTTATCTCAGTCTCTTTCTTATTGTTGTTTCAACAGGTTTTAAAATTCTATATTTGTACTTGTATAAAGAGTATATCAAACATATTAACCTTCTTAACTTTCTTCTTTTATCCTCCCACTCTGGTATGTGACCTTCCCTTAGTGTGACCTGTTTTTCATAATATTATTGTATTTGGATTAGGTCTATACTCCTCATATGAGAGAAAACATGCAGCTTTGGGCATTCCTAATCTGGCTAACTTCACTTAAAGACAATGTTCTCCAGTTCCATCCATTTACCTACAAAGAACAAAATTCCATTGTGTATAAATACCACACTTTCTTAATCCATTCATCAGTAGTGGGGCATCTTGGCTGTTTCCATAGCTTAGCTATTGTGAATAATGGTACAGCACATTATTGACATTGAATTCTTCTTAGTTCAATGCTGAATCAATATTTTAAGTATTGTGATTTTGCCACTACAAAGGTATCAATGATGGATTGAGTAGATTGCTTTGGAGTCAATATAATAATTTCTTTAGAATTACAACATTAATTGCTCCATGAATTCTATGTTAAGGAGAAAAAAAATCTATCAAATAAAATATATTAAATATCAATAGAGTTTTGGTATCAACTGAACATAATGAACATTCAAACTTACTTAATCTAAAACTCAAAGGTAATTACCTAAGATTACATGTGGATAATGTTGTTGTTAAAAACAAAGGTTTTTTTCCTCTAAGGTGACATTTAATTAGTTGACCCAGAAACTAATATATAGGAATATATATTTGAGTGGTTTATAAATAATATGTGGAAGCATATATAGAAAGTGGTATGATGCTGAAATCATAACATATAATTACCTAGTATCATAATACAATGTTTTATTATAGAAATTAGAAATTCAGACCTTTTTCAGAAGATGCTTGAACAAGTACTTCTTAAACTATCTTATCCCTCCTCTCTTGTACCTCTCTATTGCCTCCAAGATGATTTAAGAGATCACATTTATATATTTATAATAAATATATAGGGCAGATAATATAATTCCTGCTTTTCATGGCTTATAAAACAAAAAAAAATCAACAACTATATAAGATGAATTCTAGAATCCAGAAACAAAAATAAAACTGTTCTTTACCTGGAATACACTATCACCGAAAATTAGGTTGACTCATGGAAATAGCAAGATGATACTCAGAATTCTATATCTGATTAATCAACTTTTATGTTGAAAGGAAACAGAAGTTTCCAAGAAAGGAATATAATCTACTTTTAATGGAGCACATATACTCACACATAAATATTAGATTTTAATTTTAAAAAATAAAAAAAGCACAAGTAAAGGAAAAGAAAGAGAGTAAAGAGGAGAATGAGAACAAACATCTGTTAAGTCATGCCAGCTATATAGCAGAATAAAAGAAACAAAGTTAATTGAAGAGGTAAGTTAGAGTTTTACAACACCCAGGTAAGCCTACAAATAATTTTAGGGTAGCCATAGAGGAAAATTGAAATTAATCATTAGATGAAATAGTGGAGGCCTTACTGCTACATGAAAGAAAGGGCAACCAAGGAATTTGAAATGTGATGAAGTCATGGCTGCTACACTGCCAATTTGTGTATTTCTCACATAATTATCTGTTGATCATGGTGAATTGAATATAATTTGAGATCATGAAGAAAGGAAGGACTATTTCTTGTATATAATGTAAAGATGAGATCAAGTTAATATAAATCTAGATTCTGTTGTTCCATATAAAAATTTTCAGGGAATGAGTGAAGGAAGCACTTATAATTGTGGTGAGAAGTTAAACTCATTCATTCCTGAGAATAAAAAAGAGGAATTGATGGAATTGAACTCATAAAGATAAGAGCAGAACTTTTGAAACCTGAGTAACTTGTGTTTCAGCTAAGTTAGAGAATCATGTTGTGTCATGATTGACAAAACAACTGACAGTTTATTGCACTGATTTAGAGAAACAACAAATATGCATTGTAAATTAAGAGTTTCAGTATTCATTCCACTTGGATATAGTGCATGAATACATTTTGTTTGGGTAAAAGAAACAGATAAACCAGTTAGAAGCCTGCTCCAATAAGACATATGGTCAGTCTCTGAACATAATATAAGAAATAGTAGGTAGGAATAATTTTAAGAAAAACAGCAGAAATAGCATCATGAGTGATTACCTATGAAAGAAATTAAGCAGAGGAACTAGATTAGTTCCAAAGTGAATTAAGTCCTGGTAATGTCACTCTGGTATAGAAAACGCAGGGGTGGCCATTAATTGAGATGCAAATACAATGAGATTGCATTTCAAAAGAAGTGTGTGGACCACCTAAGTGCAAATGTTTGATTTTTTAAGAAATGGATATTGAAATTTTTATTAAGAATTTAAAACTTTAAAACATTTCAATGACTTCCCATTAATTAAATTCTAAGCTCCTTTCACTTTCTACAAATCATGCTTTATAGTAACTAGAACTTTAGAATCTTATAAATCTGTAAATAAAGAAAACCTGAGTAACTGGACTGGATAATTCCAAGAAACAGAAATGTTATTACTCAAATATTATAATTTAATTTGTTTTACATCCAGGAAGTCAAGAATCTACTGAGAGGTAGATTCTCAGAACAGCACATAGGAGGTCTCTGTCTCTAATAATAAGAGCTAAAATGTACCATAATGTAAAGTAAAAATCACAAAAAACAACAGAATGAGCTTATTTGACAAAAATACACAAAAGTAACAGAAAAAAATCCATGTTTTATCCAAGCAGAATTGTTTATCAAAGATAACCAACAGAAGCTTAAAATAGAAAGCCTTATATTATGTCAAGCATTACCATAGTGCAATAGAAAGTTTATAACTAGATTCACTGAATGAAAAAATATAAGGAAACAAAATAAGAAAATACCATTTGCCTTGGAACATATAGTTGAAGTTAGGGATAAACAGTGTACCAGATTTAAACCACACCCTTTTTCTTTTTTTTTTTTTTTAGAAGAAAACAATGTAACTTTTTAAAATTATTTTTATTCATTTATTCATATGTGCATACATTATTTGGGCCATTTCTCCCCCCTATCCACTGCCCCCTCCCTTAACCCCCCAACCCCCTTGCTTACAGGCAGACTCTGTTCTGCCCTTATCTCTAATTTTGTTGAACAGAAAGTATAAGCAATAATAGGAAAGACAAAGCGTTTTTGCTAGTTGAGATAAGGATAGCTGTACAGAGAGATTCCTGGCATTGCTTCCATGTACAAATGTGTTACATCCCAAGTTGATTCATCTCTAACTGACCTTTTCACTAGGTCCTGATCCCCTTCTCATATTGACCTCTGTCACTTTAAGGTTTCTGTATTAGCTCCTCTGCAGTGAGGACATCAAATACTATCATGTTTTGGATTTCTTACCTATCTCCATAACTCCTGTGTATGCTCTCCCCCTTACCATGTGACCCAAGTCCAACCACATTAACTGTATTTGCCTCTGATCTAAAGTCTGCATATGAAAGAGAACATACGATTTTTGGTCTTCTGAGCCTGGCTAACCTCATTCAGAATGATGTTCTCCAGTTCCATCCATTTACTTGTGAATGATTAGATTTCATTCTTCTTCATGGCTGAGTAACATACCATTGTGTGTATAAATACCATATTTTCTTAATCCATTCATCAGTAGTGAGGAATCTTGGCTGTTTCCATAACTTGGCTATTGTGAACAGCACTGCAATAAACATGGGTGTGCAAGTGCCTCTGGAGTAACCTGAGTCTCATTCTTTTGGGTATATTCCCAGGAGTGGGATTATTGAATCATTTCCAGAGTGGTTTCACTACTTTGCATTCTCACCAGCAGTATACGAGGGTTCCTTTTTCCCCACGTCCTCACCGGTTGTTAGTGGTGTTTTGATGATAGCTATTCTAACAGGGGTGAGGTGGAATCTTAGTGTGGTTTTGATGTGCATTTCTTTATGGCTAGAGATGGTAAGGATTTTTTCATGGTTCTTTTTTTTTACCATTTGAATTTCTTTTTTTTTGAGAAAGTTCTGTTTAGTTCAGTTGCCCATTTCTTTATTGGTTCATTGATTTTGGGAGAGTTTAACTTTTTGTGTTCCCTGTATATTCTGGTTATCAGTCCTTTGTCAGATGTATAGCAGGAAAATATTTTCTCCCACTCTGTGGGTAGTCTTTTCAGTTTAGAGACCATTTTTTTTTGTTGTGCAGAAGCTTTTTAGTTTTATGTAGTCCCATTTGTCTATATTTTCTCTTAGTTGCTGAGCTACTAAGGTTCTATTGAGGAAGTCCTTGCCTATACCTATTACTTCCAGAGTGTTTCCTGTTCTTTCTTGTACCAACTTTAGAGTTTCAGGTCTGATATTAAGGTCCTTGATCCATTTTGAGTTGATACTAGTACAGGGTAATAAACATGCATCTAGTTTTAGTTTTTGCAGACAGATAAACATTTTTCCCAACAACATTTGTTGAAGAGGCTATCTTTTCTACATCATATATTTTTAGTGTCTTTTTCAAAAATAAGGTGGGCAAAGTTGTATGGATTCATATCCAGGTCCTCTATTCTGTTTCACTGCTCTTCCTGTCTGTTTTTGTGCCAGTACCATGCTGTTTTTATTGCTATTGCATTGCAATATAGTTTAAAGTTGGGTATTGTAATACCTCCAGCATTGCTCTTTTTACTGAGTATTACCTTGGCTATTCACAGTGTCTTGTGCTTCCAAAAGAATTTTAGGGTAGGTTTTTTAATCTCTGATGAATGTCATCGCAATTTTGATGGGAATTGCATTGAGCATGTAGATCGCTTTTGGTAGTAGAGCCATTTTTACTATGTTGATTCTACCAATCCATGAGCATGGGAGATCTCGCCACCTTCTGTAGTCTTGCTCAATCTCTTTCTTCAGGAGTTTGTAGTTCTCCTTGTACAGGTCATTCACATCTTTTGTTAAATTTACTCCTAGGTACTTGATTTTTTTTGAGGCTATTGTAAATGGAATTGTTTCCAGATATTCTTTCTCAATTTGTTCATTACTGGTGTATAGAAAAGCTAATGATTTCTGTAAGTTGATTTTGTATCCTGCCACCTTGCTGTAGCTGTTTATGGTGTCTAGGAGTTTTTGGGTAGAGTTTTTTGGGTCTTGAAGGTATAGGACCATATCATCTGCAAATAGGGATATTTTGGCAGTTTCTTTACCTATTTGTATTCCTTTTATTTCTTCTTGCTTAATTGCTCTGGCTAGGAATTCCAGTACTATGTTGAATAGGAGTGGGGATAGTGGGCACCCTTGTCTCATTCCTGATTTCAGTGGAAATGGTTTCAGTTTTTCACCATTAAGTATGATGTTGGCTGTAGGTTTGTCATATATAGCCTTTATAATGTTGAGGTAATTTCCTTCCATTCCTAGTTTTCTTAGAGCTTTTATCATGAAATGGTGTTGGATCTTATTGAAGGATTTTTCTGCATCTATTGAGATGATGAAGTGGTTTTTGTCTTTGCTTCTATTAATGTGCTGTATTACATTTATAGATTTACATATGTTGAATCATCCCTGCATACCTGTGATGAAGCTGACTTGGTTATGGTGAATGATATTCTGATGCATTGTTGGATTTGGTTTGCCATTATTTTATTGAGGATTTTTGCATCAGTGTTCATTCAGGAGATTGGCCTACAGTTCTCCTTTCTGGAGGTGGTCTTTGTCTGGTTTGGGGATGGGTATAATACTGGCCTCATAAAATGAGTTAGGCGGTTTTCCTTCCCTTTCTATTTTTTGGAACAGTTTAAGGAGGGTTGGTATTAGTTCTTCTTTAAAAGTATGAAAGAATTCAGCAGAGAATCCATCAGGTCCTGGACTTTTCTTTTTTGAGAGACTCTATTGCTGCTTCAATTTCATTTTGTGTTATGGATCTATTCAAGTGATTAATGTCCCCTTGGTTCAATTTTGGATGCTCATAAGTATCTAGAAATCTGTCCATTTCTTCAAGATTTTTAAATTTATTAGAGTATAGGCTCTTAAAGTAATCTCTGATGATTTCCTGAATTTCCATGGTGTTTGTTGTAATCTCCCCTTTTGCACTTCTGATTTTACTGATTTGGGTTTTTTCTCTCCTCATTTTCATCAGGTTTGCCAGGGGTCTGTCAATCTTGTTTATTTTTCCAAAGAATCAACTTTTTGTTTCATTGATTCTTTGTATTTTTTTTTTTGTTTCTATTTTATTGCTTTCAGCTTTTATTTTTATTATTTCTCTCCCTCTGTTTGTTTTGGGATTTGCTTGTAATTATTTTTCCAGGAGTTTGATATATAGCATTAAGTTATTGATTTGAGATCTTTCTGTCCTTTTATATATCCACTCATGGCTATAAACTTTCCTCTCAGGACTGCCTTTTCTGTGTCCCATAGGTTCCAGTAGGTCATGTTTTTTAATTTCCTCTTTTTTTCATCAATGACCCACTGATCATTGAGCAATGTGTTGTTCAGCTTCCAACTGTTCACATATTTTTTACTATGGTTTTTGTTGTTAAGTTCTAGTTTTAATGTATTGTGATCAGATAGAATGCATGGTATTGTTTCTTTTTTCTTATATTTGCTGAGGCTTTCTTTGTGCCTGAAGATATGATCAATTTTGGGGAAGGATTCATGGGCTGCTGAGAAGAATGTATATTGTGCAGAAGTTGGATGAAACATTCTGTAGACATAAGCTAGGTCCATTTGATCTATGGTATGATTTAGATATAGGATTTCTTTATTGATTTTTTGTTAGAATGACCTATCTTTTAGTGAAGGGGGGATATTAAAGTCTCCCACTATCACTGCGTTGGAGTTTATATATATGTTTTTAGGTCCTTCAGAGTATGTTTGATGAAATTGGGTGCACATAGGTTGGTAATTATTATTTCCTTTTGGTGTACTTCCCCTTTTATTAGTATGGAATGTCCTTCTTTATCTCATTTGATCAATATAGGTTTGAAGTCTACTTTGTCTGAGATAAGTATTGCTTCTCATGCCTATTTTGGGGGGTCATTGGCTTGGTAAATCTTCTTCAGCCTTTCACCCTGAGCCAATGCTTGTTTCTGTCAATGAGTGAACAAGACGAGCACTTACAGAGAAACCAAAAAAAGAAAAAAAAATTCCAGGTCCAGGAACAATGAAGTTTCAGTCTTAGTAGTTCTGGTGTTACTCCTGCAGCATCCAGTCCTGGTGTTGATATTTAAGCAGGAGCTCTGTTGTAGTCTCGCCAGGTGGTTGGGTCAGGACCCAGCTTTGTGAACTACTATCTGCCTTATTTCAGGCAGTAGCTCATCTGCAACCTACTGTCAGCCATCGACTTTTGCAGTCTTTGTTTACTGAAAGTTTCTACGGAGAGCTGCCCCTCCCCTCTTCTCTCGTGGAGGGGCTTGCCTGCTAGCTGCTTTTGCAGGCTGTGGAGATACTTCATGCTGCTTATTTGCTCACCTGTTGGTCTGCATCTCCCAAGCAGGATTGGAGCTGGCATGTGGTGGTGAAGGAGCCCTCCTGGTTTTTCAGTGTAAAGTGGCATGGAGAAGCTTTGTGCAGTCTGGGGGTTCAGGGTGTTGGAGTTTTGCTTATTCTTGGTGGATTTTTTCAGCCAAGTGTGGATCAAGCATCTCAGCAACATTATTTTTTTCTTTTTTTTTATTGTTTTATTATTCATATGTGCATACAACACTTGGGTCATTTCTGCCCCCTACTCCCACACCCTCCCTTACCACCCACTCCACCCCCTCCCTCTCCCCCTCTTCTCCTCAATACCCGGCAGAAACTATTTTACCCTTATCTCTAATTTTGTTGAAGAGAGAGTATAAGCCATAATAAGAAGGAACAAATGTTTTTGCTGGTTGAGATAAGGATAGTTATACAGGGAGTTGACTCACATTAATTTCCTGTGCATGTGTGTTACCTTCTAGGTTAATTCTTTTTGATCTCACCTTTTCTCTAGTTCCTGGTTCCCTTTTCCTATTGGGCTCATTTGCTTTTAAGGTATCTGCTTTAGTTTCTCTGCATTAAGGGCAACAAATGTTAGCTAATTTTTTAGGTGTCTTACCTATCCTCATATCTCCCTTGTGTGCTCTCACTTTTATCATGTGCTCAAAGTCCAATCCCCTTCTTGTGTTTGCCCTTGATCTAATGTCCGCATATGAGAGAGAACATACAATTTTTGGTCTTTTGGGGAAGACTAATCTCACTCAGAATGATGTTCTCCAATTCCATCTATTTACCAGCAAATGATAACATTTCGTTCTTCTTCATGGCTGCATAAAATTCCATTGTATATAGATACCACATTTTCTTAATCCATTCGTCAGTGGTGGGGCATCTTGGCTGTTTCCATAACTTGGCTATTGTGAATAGTGCCACAATAAACATGGGTGTGCAGGTGACTCTGGAGTAACCTGTGTCACAGTCTTTTGGGTATATCCCCAAGAGTGGTATTGCTGGATCAAATGGTAGATCAATGTCTAGCTTTTTAAGTAGCCTCCAAATTTATTTCCAGAGTGGTTGTACTAGTTTACATTCCCACCAAGAGTGTAAGAGAGTTCCTTTTTCCCTGCATCCTTGCCAACACCTGTTGTTGGTGGTGTTGCTAATAATGGCTATTCTAACAGGGGTGACATGAAATCTTAGTGTGGTTTTAATTTGTATTTCCTTTATTGCTAGAGATGGTGAGCATTTTTTCATGTGTTTTTTGGCCATTTGAATTTCTTCTTTTGAGATAGTTCTGTTTAGTTCACTTGCCTATTTCTTTGGTGGTTCATTAGTTTTGGGAGAATTTAGTTTTTTAAGTTCCCTGTATATTCTGGTTATCAGTACTTTGTATGATGTGTAGCTGGCAAATATTTTCTACCACTTTGTGGGTGTTCTCTTCAGTTTAGAGACCATTTCTTTTGATGAACAAAAGCTTTTTAGTTTTATGAGGTCCCATTTATCTATGCAATCTCTTAGTTGCTGTGCTGCTGGGGTTTCGTTGAGAAAATTCTTATCTATACCTAATAACTCCAGAGTACTTCCTACTCTTTCCTGTATCAACTTTAGAGTTTGTAGTCTGATATTAAGATCCTTGATCCATTTTGAGTTAATATTGGTATAGGGTGATATATATGGATCTAGTTTCAGTTTTTTGCAGACTGCTAACCAGTTTTCCCAGCAGTTTTTGTTGAAGAGGGTGCTATTTCTCCATCATATATTTTTAAAACCTTTGTCAAAGACAAGTGAGTTATAGTTGTGTGGCTTCATATCTGGGTCCTCTGTTCTGTTCCACTGGTCTTCATGTTTATTTTTGTGTTTTTATTGTTATTGCCTTGTAATATACTTTGAAGTCAGGTATCGTGATACCTCCAGCATTGTTCTTTTGACTGAGTATTGCCTTGGCTATTCATGGCCTCTTGTTTTTCCATATAATTTTAATGGTAAATTTTTCAATCTCTTTAATGAATGTCATTGAAATTTTGATGGGAATTGCATTAAACATGTAGGTTACTTTTGAGAATATAGACATTTTTACTATGTTGATTCTACCAATCCATGAGCATGGGAGATCTCTCCACTTTCTATAGTCTTCCTCAATCTCTTTCTTCAAAAGTTTATAGTTTTCCTTGTAGAAGTCATTTACACCTTTTGTTAGGTTTATACCTAGATATTTGATGTTTTTTGAGGCTATTGTAAATGGAATTGTTTTCACACATTCTTTTTCAGTTTGCTCATTATTAGTGTATAGAAATGCTAATGATTTTCCTATGTTGATTTTATATCCTACTACCTTGCTGTAGCTATTGATGATGTCTAGGAGCTTCTGAGTAGAGTTTTTTGGGTCTTTAAGGTAGAGGATCATGTCACCTGCAAATAGGGATATTTTGACAGTTTCTTTATCTATTTGTATTCCTTTTACTTCTTCTTGAATAATTGCTCTGGCTAGGAATTCCAGTACTATGTTGAATAGGAGTGGAGATAGTGGGCATCCTTGTCTGGTTCCTGATTTTAGAGAGAATGGTTTCAGTTTTTCTCCATTAAGTATAATGTTGGCTATAAATTTGTCATATATAGCTTTTATAATGTTGAGGTACTTTCCTTCTATTCCTAGTTTCCTTAGAGCTTTTATCATGAAATGTGTTGGATCTTATCAAAGGCTTTTTCTATTTTCTTGATCATCTATTGAGATGATCAAGTGGTTTTTGTGTTTGCTTCTGTTAATGTGATTAATTATGTTTATTGATTTTCATATGTTGAACCACCCCTGCATTCCTGGGATGAAGCCTACTTGGTCATGGTGAATTATCTTTTTGATGTGTTGTTGAATTCGGTTTGCCTTTATTTTGTTGAGGATTCTTGCATCAGTGTTCATTAAGAAGATTGGCCTATAGTTCTCCTTTTTGGAGGTGTCTTTGCCTGGTTTTGGGATAAGTGTAATACTGGCTTAATAAAATGTGTTTGGCAGTTTTCCTTCCCATTCTATTTCGTGGAACAGTTTAAGGAGGGTTGGTATCAGTTCCTCTCTAAAGGTCTGATAGAATTCAGCAGAGAATCCATCAGGTCCTAGACTTTTCTTTTTTGGGAGACTGTTCATTGCTGCTTCAATTTCATTTTGTGTTATAGGTCTGTTGAGGTGATTAATTTCCTCTTGGTTCAGTTTTGGATGATCATATGTATCTAGAAATCTGTCCATTTCTTTAAAATTTTCAGATTTATTTGAATATAGGTTCTCAAAGTAGTCTCTGATGATTTCC
The DNA here is from genome assembly GCF_047511655.1 of Castor canadensis. Lineage (NCBI taxonomy): Eukaryota > Metazoa > Chordata > Mammalia > Rodentia > Castoridae > Castor > Castor canadensis. The sequence continues at coordinate 71,122,715 of NC_133397.1, read as the reverse complement.
TGGACTTCCATGGTGTTTGTTGTTATCTCCCCTTTTGCATTCCTGATTCTACTAATTTGGGTTTTTTCTCTCCTCATTTTAGTCAGGTTTGCCCGGGGTCTATTGATCTTGTTTATATTTTCAAAGAACCAACTTTTTGTTTCATTAATTCTTTGTATGGTTTTTTCTATTTTGTTGATTTCAGCTCTTATTTTTATAATTTCTCTCCTTCTCTTTGTTTTGGGGTTTGCTTATTCTTGTTTTTCTAGGTGTTTGAGATGTATCATTAGGTCACTGATTTGGGATCTTTCAGTCTTTTTAATATATGCACTCATGGCTATAAACTTTCCTCTCAGGACTGCCTTTGTTGTGTCCCATAGGTTCTGGTAGGTTGTGTTTTCATTTTCATTGACTTCCAGGAACTTTTTAATTTCCTCTTTTATTTCATCAATGATCCATTGTTCATTAAGTAATGAGTTATTTGGTTTCCAGCTGTTTGCATGTTTTTTGCCTTTACTTTTGTGTTGAGTTCTAGTTTTATTGCATTGTGATCAGATAGTATGCATGGTATAAGTTCTATTTTCTTATATTTGCTGAGGCTTTTAGCAAGATTTTTGATTTACGGATCTCACCCTGTCTGCAACCTCCCTCTAGTCACCGTCTTGGATCTCTTGTCAGTGTTTTCAAGTGGGAGAAACACTCATTTTAGCAAAAACAGGCCTGTACTGCTGAACTGCAGAGACACATGTCCACCCTTTTTCATTTAGTTAATTTGCCTCTTATGAGAGTATTGTTAGTTGGTAACAATAAATCATCTTTGAAATATTTTCTTTCAAAAGCAGATTTTATATTTTAGGGGAAGGATTTAACCTTAGATACTTCTTTCCTAGTATATCTTTATTTTCTGAGAGATCAGATGAAATGATATAAAGTGTGTCTACTGAATTTAGTTAAGTATGCATTGAAATTATGATTTAACCTCTAACTGATCATATGATTTAAACAAAAATTTTAACATATTTAGATTGGGGGGGGTGTCCCAATTTGTGACATGACAATATTAGCACATACTTTGTAGGTTTGTGATAAAGATAGAATGACAGAATTGTCTCAACAGTCTGACAAGGGAACCCACATGTACTAATAATGTCTCCTGATTTTTGTACTGTGAGTTACATTTGTTATAATTTGTGAAGAAAAAAGACTATTTTTGAATCTCAGTAGTACATCTTTCTCTTCTCAATTCAGACCTAGCACTTCTGTGTTCACTTTTCCTTAGGGAAGAATTTTAGTCTTGCATATCTTAGAAGGATTGATTTTCAGCATCTTTATGCTCTCTGTCAGGGAGGTAGGCATAATGCACTTGACTATAAACATTAGCACTTTACCATGAAGTGAAATTTAATTTTAACTTCTCTATGTTTTTGTATTAGTAAGTGTTGACCAGGTAATAGTGGTTTGTAACAGGCAGAAACTCAGGCTGATGGAAAGACTATTACTCAGTGTTGGTGGTTGTCATAGCAGAAGGAGAAAAGGAACTCAGGAAAATATTTCAAAGGAAATTACTTGTTCTCTCTCAAAAGGTACCCATGTAACTTATATTTATGATTCTTATTCTCACTTAGCCACTAAAAGACCAGAAGGTACAATCTTGCCATATGTCCAGTGGTGGAGAGTCAGAAATATTTAGCAGATAACACAAATAACTACCACAGTCATGACTTACCCTGTGCACACATCATCAGTGCTGAGAATAAATACCAAAAATCCTAAGTTTAGAAAAGTATCCCTTTCTTTTTCTGTCAATCAACAGTACATTTAACTCAAGTTTCCAACTTGCCTAATAGCAAAACATAAAAACAGACAACAATAACAAAAATTCAAATGCAGGCAATCTCAACCTATTTTAGATTTTCATGTTAAATCTTAGTCATTACAGATTAAAACTGAGCCTAATTGGCATCTTCCCTCTAACAGAAAGATGATTATCTATGTGTGGGGTGGGATCAAGGAAGCGCATATTGCTTGACACTTTCTTTTTGGCTCCTTCGTCTAATTGTTTATCAATCATCTGCAAGGTGGTTCTCTTTTTTATGCCACAAAATGGTAGAGTAGCAGGGAGGCAATATCTGTCTCTTATACTATCTTTTTTTTATTTTTTATTATTCATATGTGCATACAAGGCTTGGGTCCTTTTCCCCCCTGCCCCCACCCCCTCCCTTACCACCCACTCCAACCCCTCCTTCTCCCTCCTAACCCCTCAATACCCAGCAGAAACTATTTTGCCCTTATTTCTAATTTTGTTGTAGAGAGAGTATAAGCAATAATAGGAAGGAACAAGGGTTTTTGCTGGTTGAGATAAGGATAGTTATACAGGGAGTTGACTCACATTAATTTCCTGTGCATGTGTGTTACCTTCTAGGTTAATTCTCTTTGATCTCACCTTTTCTCTAGTTCCTGGTCCACTTCTACTATTGGCCTCAGTTGCTTTTAAGGTATCTGCTTTAGTTTCTCTGCGTTGAGGGCAACAAGTGCTAGCTAATTTTTTAGATGTCTTACCTATCCTCATACCTCCCTTGTGTGCTCTCACTTTCATCTTGTGATCAAAGTTCAATCCCCTTGTTGTATTTGCCCTTGATCTAATGTCTGCATGTGAGGGAGAACATATGATTTTTGGTCTTTTGGGCCAGGCTAACCTCACTCAGAATGATGTTCTCCAATTCCATCTATTTACCAGCACATGTTAACATTTCTCTATTCTTCATGGCTACATAAAATTCCATTGTGTATAGATACCACATTTTCTTGATCCATTCATCAGTAGTGGAGCATCTTGGCTGTTTCCATAACTGGCTATAGTGAATAGTGCTGCAATAAACATGGGTGTGCAGGTGCCTCTGGAGTAAACTGTGTCACAGTCTTTTGGGTATATCCCCAAGAGTGGTATTGCTGGATCAAATGTTAGATCAATGTCTAGGTTTTTAAGTAGCTTCCAAATTTTTTTCCAGAGTGGTTGTACTAGTTTAGATTCCCACCAAGAGTGTAAGAGGGTTCCTTTTTCCCCGCATCCTTGCCAACACCTGTTGGTGGTGGTGTTGCTAATGATGGCTATTCTAACAGGGGTGAGGTGGAATCTTTGTGTAGTTTTAATTTGCATTTCTTTTATTGCTAGAGATGGTGAGCATTTTTTCATGTGTTTTTTGGCCATTTGAATTTCTTCTTTTGAGATAGTTCTGTTTAGTTCACTTGCCCATTTCTTTGGTGGTTCATTAGTTTTGGGAGAATTTAGTTTTTTAAGTTCCTTCTATATTCTGGTTATCAGTCCTTTGTATGATGTGGAGCTGGCAAATATTGTCTCCAACTTTGTGGGTGTTCTCTTCAGTTTAGAAATGATTTCTTTTGATAAACAGAAGCTTTTCAGTTTTATGAGGTCCCACTTATCTATGCTATCTCTTGGTTGCTGTGCTGCTGGGGTTTCGTTGAGAAAATTCTTACCTATACCTAATAACTCCAGAGTAGTTCCTACTCTTTCCTGTATCAACTTTAGAGTTTGTAGTCTGATACTAAGATCCTTGATCCTTTTTGAGTTAATACTGTTATAGCGTGATATACATGGATCTAGTTTCAGTTTTTTGCAGACTGCTAACCAGTTTTCCCAGCAGTTTTTGTTGAAGAGGCTGCTATTTCTCCATCATATATTTTTAGCGCCTTTGTCAAAGACAAGTTGGCTATAGTTGTGTGGCTTCGTATCTGGGTCCTCTATTCTGTTCCACTGGTCTTCATGTTTATTTTTGTGTCAGTACCATGGTGTTTTTATTGTTATTACTTTGTAATATACTTTGAAGTCAGGTATCATGATACCTCCACATTATTCTTTTGACTGAGACATGCCTTGGCTATTCATGGCCTCTTGTGTTTCCATATAAATTTAATGGTAGATTTTTCAATCACTTTAATGAATGTCATTGGAATTTTGATAGGAATTGCATTAAACATGTAGACTACTTTTGGGACTATAGACATTTTTACTATGTTGATTCTACCAATCCATGAGCATGGGAAATCTCTCCACTTTCTATAGTCTTCTTCAATCTCTTTCTTCAGAAGTTTTTAGTTTTCCTAGTAGAGGTCATTTACATCTTTTGTTAGGTTTACACCTAGGTATTTGATTGTTTTGAGGCTACTGTAAATGGAATTGTTTTCACATATTCTTTCTCAGTTTGTTCATTATTAGTGTATAGAAATGTTAATGATTTTCCTATGTTGATTTTATATCCTGCTACCTTGCTGTAGCTATTGATGATGTCTAGGAGCTTCTGAGTAGAGTTTTTTGGGTCTTTAAGGTATAGGATCATGTCATCTGCAAATAGGGATATTTTGACAGTTTCCTTACCAATTTGTATTCCTTTTATTCCTTCTTCTTGAATAATTGCTCTGGCTAGGAATTCCAGTACTACGTTGAATAGGAGTGAAGATATTGGGCATCCTTGTCTACTTCCTGATTTTAGAGGGAATGGTTTCAGTTTTTCTCCATTAAGTATAATGCTGGCTGTAGGTTTGTCATATATAGCTTTTATAATGTTCAGGTATTTTCCCTCTATTCCTAGTTTTCTTAGAGCTTTTGTCATGAAATGGTGTTGGATCTTATCAAAGGCTTTTTCTGCATCTATTTAGATGATCAAGTGATTTTTCTCTTTGCTTCTGTTTATGTGGTTTATTATGTTTATTGATTTTCATATGTTGAACCACCCCTGCATTCCTGGGATGAAGCCTACTTGGTTGTGGTGAATAATCTTTTTGATGCGTTGTTGAATTTGGTTTGCCATTATTTTGTTGAGGATTTTTGCATCAGTGTTCATTAAGAAGATTGGCCTATAGTTCCCCTTTTTGAGGTGTCTTTGCCTGGTTTTGGGATAAGTGTAATACTGGCTTCATAAAATGTGTTTGGCAGTTTTCCTCCTTTCTATTTCATGGAACAGTTTAAGGAGTGTTGGTGTCATTTCTTCTTTAAACATCTGATAGAATTCAGCAGAGAATCCATCAGGTCCTGGACTTTTCTTTTGGGGGAGTTTCTTGATTGCTGCTTCAATTTCATTTTGTGTTATAGATCTATTGAGGTGATTAATTTCCTCTTGGTTCAGTTTTGGATGAATATTTGTATCTAGAAATCTGTCCAATTTTTAACATTTTTGAAATTGATTTGAAGATAGGTTCTCAAAGTAGTCTCTGATGATTTCCTGGACTTCCATGGTGTTTGTTGTTATCTCCCCTTTTGCATTCCTGATTCTACTAATTTGGGTTTTTTCTCTCCTCATTTTAGTTAGGTTTGCCAGGGGTCTATCGGTCTTGTTTATTTTTTCAAAGAACCAACTTTTTGTTTTATTAATTCTTTGTATGGTTTTTTGGTTTCAATTTCTTTGATTTCAGCTCTTATTTTTATAATTTCTCTTCTTCTCTTTGTTTGGGATTTGCTTGTTCTTGTTTTTCTAGGAGTTTGAGATGTATCATTAGGTCACTGATTTGGGTCTTTCAGTCTTTTTAATATATGCACTCATGGCTATAAACTTTCCTCTCAGGACTGCCTTAGCTGTGTCCCATAGGTTCTGGTGGGTTGTGTTTTCATTCTCATTGACTTCCAGGAACCTTTTAATTTCCTCTTTTACTTCATCGATGATCCATTCTTCATTAAGTAATGAGTTATTTAGTTTCCAGCTGTTTGCCTGTTTTGTGTCTTTACTTTTGTTTTTGAGTTCTAGTTTTATTGCATTGTGATCAGATAGTATGCATGGTATAATTTCTATTTTCTTATATTTGCTGATGTTTGCTTTGTGCCCTAAGATATGATCTATTTTGGGTTCAGTTCCATGGGCTGCTGAGAAGATTGTATATTGTGTAGAAGTTGGATGAAATGTTCTGTAGATATCAAGTAGGTCCATTTGATCTATTGTATATTTTAGATCTAGGATTTCTTTATTGATTTTTTGGTTTGGATAACCTATCTATTGATGATAATGGGTGGTAAAGTCTCCCACAACCACTGTGTTTGAGTTAATATATGCTTTCAGGTCTTTCATGGTATGTTTGATGTAATTGAGTGCATTGACATTTTGTGCATATAGGTTTATAATAGTTATTTCCTTTTGGTCTAATTCCCCTTTTATTAGTATGTAATGTCCTTCTTTATCTCATTTGCTCAATGGAGGTTTGAAGCCTACTTTGTCAGAGATAAGTATTGCTACTCCTGCCAGTTTTCAGGGGCTATTGTTTTGGTAATCTTCTTCCAGCCTTTCATCTAAGCATATGCTTATTTCTGTTGGCAAGATGGGTCTCCTGTAAGCAATAAATTGTTGGATCTTCCTTTTTAATCCGTTTCATCAAATGGTGCCTTTTAATTGGTGAATTAAGTCTGTTAACATTAAATGTTAATACTGATAGGTATGTGGTGATTCCTGTCATTTAGTTGTCTTGGTTGTTTGAAGGTTTGATTGTGTGTACCTAAGTTGAAGTCACTCTCTACTTTCTTGCTTTTTCTTTTCCTGTAGTTTGGTGCTGCCTGTCCTTTCATGGTTATGTTGGGTTTCACTTTCTGTGTGTAGAATCCCTTGAAGAATCTTTTGTAATGGTGGCTTTGTGTTCACATATTGTTTTATTTTCTGCTTATGGTGGAAGACTTTTATTTCTCCATCTATTTTGAATGATAGTTTTGCTGGGTAGAGTATCCTGAGGTTGAAGTTATTTTCATTCAGTACCTGGAGATCTCACCCCAAGCTCTTCTTGCTTTTAATGTTTCTGTTGAGAAGTCTGCTGTGATTTTGATGGGTTTACTTTTGTATGTTACTTGTTTTTTCTCTCTTACAGCCTTCAATATTCTTTCCTTAGTTTCTGAACTTGTTGTTTTAATGATGATATGCCGTGGGGTAGTTCTATTTTGATCTTGTCTGTTTGGTGTTCTGGAGGCCTCTTGCCTCTGTGTGGGAATAGCTTTCTCTAAATTTGGGAAATCTTCTGTTATTATTTTGTTAAATATATTATGCATTCCCTTTGCTTGCACCTCTTCTCCTTCTTTGATGCCTATGATTTTCAGGTTTGGTCTTTTGATGAAGTCAGTGAGTTCTTGCATTTTCTTTTCACAGGTCTTGAGTTGTTTAACTAACAGTTCTTCAGTTTTTCCTTTAATTACCATTTCATCTTTGAGTTCTGAGATTCTGTCTTCTGTTTGTTCTATTCTGCTGGATTGGCCTTCCATTTTGTTTTGCAATTCTATTTCATTCTTTTTTCTGAGGTTTTCCATATCCTGGGTCATTTCCTCTTTAATGTTGTCTATTTTTGTCTTGAGTTCATTTATCTCTTTATTCATCATGTTCTCTGTTTCACTTTGGTGTTTATACAGTGCTTCTGTGGTTTCCTTTATTTCTTCTTGTGATTTTTCAAATTCTCTATTTTTGTTGTCTTGGATTTTTTGAGTGTCTCCTGTACATTTTGGTTGACCATATCCAATATTATCTCCATAAAATTTTCATTGAGTACCTGTAGTATTTCTTCTTTTAGATTTTTCTTGTGGTCTTCATTGGGTTCTTTGGCATAGTTTATCTTCATTTTGTTGGAGTCTGGATCTGAGTATCTGTTTTCTTCATTTCCCTCTGGTTCCTGTACTAATTTTTTGCTGTGGAGAAACTGGTTTCCCTGTTTTTTTGTGTCTTCCATCATTACCCTTGGTGTTGTTATTGTCCCTATACCATGTGCAATTAAGTATTTTCTGGATTGTAATAATAGCACTGGTGATATTTAGAATGGAAGGGTGAGAGGGGATGGTAAGCAAAGAATTTAAAGGAAAAGGGAAAAACAAATAAACAAGTAGAAAAAAACTAAACAAAGAAACAAAGAAAGTTTCAAAGATATAAACAGGGAGAGACAGTGTACTAATCAACCATAAGCTGAAAAGGCATTAGTTAGAGAGAGAGAAGATTGAAAATAAAAAATAAAAAGAATAAAAATAAAAAATAAGTAAATGAAAAAAATATATATATATAAATAAAATAATTAAAAAATAAAAAGAAAAAAATCTCCAAGTTCAAATGCAGTAAAGTTTCAGTCTTAATAATTTTGGTGTTCGTCCCTCAGCCTCCAATCCTGGAGATGATGCCTCAGATGTTGTTCTGTTGTTGTCTCATCAAAGGTAAAAAATAAAATAGAACAAAACCACACAAAGCAAAACAAAAAAACCCCACAAAGTCCCAAGTTCAAATGCAATACAGTTTCAGTAAGTTTTTCAGCATGCAGGTGTAGTTCAGTTGTTTTCTCTTCAAAGATAGGGAGAGAGAAAAAAGAGTCTGGAGACAGGTCTGTGAATGGCTATCAGTGTCTGCTGGCTGCATCTTGCCTGCTCGCTGCTGTCAGCCTGTTGTAGCTGGAGGCATTATTTATGCAGATCTCTGGGGTGAGCTTAGCACTCACCTGGCCCCCAGGCTTTGTTTACTCAGAGTTCCCCTGTGCTTGAGCCACTTCTACAACCTTTCCCCTTTCCAAGCACACTGGGGGAGATGACACCGCACCCACTTTCTCAGGCCTGCATGTTTATTTAGAGTTCACATGAGGAGTGGGTCTTCACCCCTCTCCTGTGGAGTTTTCCTCCCACTGCTGCTTTTAAAAGCTTTCCCACTCCTGATTGCTGGGCATGTGCTGCTGCTCCTGCCAGCCAGGGTGTTTGTTTACAGCTCATGTGGGAAGTGGGTCTTCCTCCCTCTCCTGTAGAGTTTTCCTCCCTCCACCACTCTCACAAGCTTTTCCACTCCTGGTTGCTGTGCACACACCGCTGTGCCCACCCTCTCTGGCCAAGCCCAGCTTTTTTATTTACAGTTCTGTGAGGGATTCCCCTCCACCCCTCTTTAGTGCCCAAGGCACCCCACCCTCTTTGCTACATGTCTTTATTGTTGTTATTGCTTATTACTCTGTTTCTCATTTTTCCCTGGGTGGGGATCGGTCTGTCCAGGGGGCTATGCTGATCTGGCCCAGGGTTGTCTGTGGGAGTACTGTGTACCACTTAGCTCACCTTGTGGTCCATGTCTTCCCAAGCCTTCTGGGTGTGGGCATCTGGCAGCGGCCCAGGGGCCCTCCTGGTTTCTCCATTCAACATGAAGTGGAGATGCTCTGCACAGGCTGAAGGTGTGGAGGGGTCAAAGTTTTGCCTCTTCTCAGTGGCCTTCCCTGCAAGGTGTGTCTCCAGCGTCTCTCCAAGATTTCACTTTAGGAGGCATGCTTTCTGCTTCCTCCTCTAGCTGCCGTCTTGGAATCCTCTCTTATACTATTATTGATGGAAGAAAATAAAATAGATTTACATTATGGGCCAAAGAGCAAAATTGAATTGAGGAGATAAAAAAGTGATGAATGAAAAGAATGCAGAGTACAAAATGATCAATTATCAATAAAGAGTACTAGACAATTTGATGAAAAAGTAACTAATCAGTCTTTTAAACTAGGGGGATTTTAGTAAAGATAAGGAAAAACCCAGAACTACCTTCAGCCAATAACAAGTTATTGTAAAATCTCCATGTATGTTAACTTTATTTTTTTTATTCCTTTATTCACATGTACATACATTGTTTGGGTCATTTCTCCCCCCGCCACCCACCCCCACCCTATCCCCCCTTCCACCCTCAGGTATATTAACTTTAAACTTAAATACAAGCAATATTTTATTCTTAACCAATGTTGACCTCTTATGCTAAACATTTCATCTGTAGTGTTTTCCTTAACTCTCAGAATAATTTTATGAGGTTGAAAGAATTTTTGTACTCATTTTAAATTGTGTAAAGTTCACACAATTTGAGAAGAGGGGGGAATGGGTTCTTCCCAGAAGCAGGAGGTGGGGGGGGGAGGACAATGTATACATATGCAAGTAAATATAAAAATGATAAAATAAAGGAGTAAAGAAAAAAAAAGATGTGTGATTTTTAAAATGACTTAGCAACTGAGATGAAAAATATGAAAGAAAAGAATTGTTTGGATCTTTCATACCCCTGGAAGATATACTTGGAAAGCAGATATCTAAGGTTAAGTTCTTCCCCTAAAGTATGAAACAATTTTGAAAGAAAATATTTCAAAGATGATTTATCATTACTTCTAGTAAACTAACTTACTGGAAGAGGGTGTGGTTTAAAATCTGGTACACTGTTTATCACTGACTTCAACTGTAAGACCCAAGGAAAACTGAATAATAACTACAGGAAAAGGGTGTGGTTTAAAATCTAGTACACTGTTTATCACTGACTTCAACTATAAGACCCAAGGAAAACTGAACAATAACTGCACTATTCTTTATTTGCTATGTTCAAATTATTTGGTGGTAATTTGAAAATATTATCAAATCACATATATTCAAGTATTAGTAAATTATTAGTTAAAGCAGTTATAAGGCCCTGTTTTAGAGTTTTGACTCCATTTTCAAATACCTGTATGAAAAATAATTTTGTGTATGTTTTCTCATAAAATAGAAATAAAAATAATTTCCTTGATAAACTTGAAATGGTTGAATATCAAATTAATTTATTTAACAAATTTTAAAGTATTTGTAAAACTTTTTTTTAATTTTGTAAGGGGCTTGCCATTCCACATGGAGTGATCTTTAAAAAGACAGAGATTAACCTAAAAATGCAATGTCCATAAAATGCATACAACCTTTCATAAGCTTATTGTCAAGTGTGGGGCATCTAAATAAGAAGTATTTAAAAATTCATCTAGTAATGTAGGACTGCAAAATTAAAAATATGAAGGCCACAAAAAAGAGTAATTCACAAAGAAATTCTACTTGAAATAAGTAAGCATAGAGACAAAACAAATCTCAACTTCTTTGACTCTTCTGCCCTCAATTTCCATTGTTAGGTGTTCAATACTCCACAGTATTGACAGCTTTCATAAAAAAACCACTAAATATTCCATTTTCATTAATGAATGAGTACCCCACCAAGTTTTTCTCCCTTTTCTGTTTTTTTAAATTATGAAATATAAGTTTTAATAATTGCATGAGCACATATTTGAAACCACTGCTATTTGTTATGGTCTCATTTATATGTTTTAGATTATTTTAATCCAGCACTTAAATGCAAGTTTCTAGCTGAAACCACTGTATGTTATTTATGTTGTACTAAATATTTGGTATTATATTTTAATTTTTTATTTATTCATGTGTGTGTAACTGTTTGGGCCATTTCTCCCCAGTGCCCCACCCCCTCCCCACCTCTCCCTCCCTCTCCCTGTCCCCCTCTGTCCCAGGCAGAACCTGATCTGCCCTCTTCTCCAATTTTGTTGAAGGGAAGACATAAGCAATTATAAGAAAGACATAGCGTTTTTGCTAGTTTGACATGAGGATAGCTATACAGACAGATTCCTAACAATGCTTCCATGCACACGTGTATTACAACCTGAGTTGATTCATTTCTACCAAACCTTTTCACTACTTCCTGGTCACCTTTCCATATTGACCTCTGTCATTTTAAGGTTACTAAGTTAATTCCTCTACAGTGGACACATCAAACACTTTCAAGTTTTGGGTTTCCTACCTTTCCTTAGTCTTCATGTATGTGTTCTCCCTTCAGTGTGTGACCCATGTCCAATAATGTTACTGCATTTGTTTTAGGTCTAAAGTCCATATATGTTGGAGAACATACAATTTTTGGCCTCCTGAACCTGGATAACTTTTCTTATTATGATGTTCTCCAGTTCCATCCATTTGCTTGTGAATGACAAGATTTCATTCTTCTTCATGGCTGAGTAAAATTCCATTGTGTATAAATACCACATTTTCTTAATTCATTCATCAGTAGTGGGGCGTCTTGGCTGTTTCCATAACTTGGCTACTGTGAATACTGCTGCAATAAAAACAGGTATGCAAGTGCCTATGGAGTAATCTGAGTCACATTCCTTTGGATATATCCCTAGAAGTAGGATTACTGGATCATATGGCAGACCTATGTTTAATTTTTTAAGAAGCCTCCATATTGTTTTCCAGGTTGTACTAGCTTCCATTCCCACAAGCAGTGTATCAGGGTTACTTTTTCCCCACATTCTCATCAACATTTGTTGTTGGTGGTGTTTTTGGTGATGGCTATTCTAACAGGGGTGAGGTGGAATCTTAGTGTGGTTTTGATTAGCATTTCTTTTATGGCCAGAGATGGTGAGCATTTTTTTCATGTGTTTTTTTGGCCATTTGGATTTCTTCTTTTAAAAAAGTTCTGTTTAGTTCAGTTGACTATTTCTTTAGTGGTTCATTGATTTGGGGGGGCTGTTTTTTGAGCTCCTTGCATATTCTGATTATCAGTCCTTTGATGTACAGCTAGCAAATATTTTCTCCCACTCTGTGGTTGGTCACTTCAGTTTACAGACCATTTCTTTTGTTGTGCAGAAGCTTGTTAATTTCATGTAGTCCCATTTGTCCATCCTTTCTTTTAATTGCTGACCTGCTGGGGTTCTATTGAGGAAGTTCTTACCTGTACCTATTGCTTCCAGAATATTCCCTGCTTTGTTCTGTACTAGCTTCAGTTTTGGGTCTGATATTAAGGTTCTTGATCCATTTTGAGTTGATACTAGTACAAGGTGATAAACATGGATATAGTTTCAGTTTTCTGCGGGCAAATAACCACTTTTTCCAGCAACATTCGTTGAAGAGGCTATTTTCCTTTGTATGTTTTTGGCCCCTTTGTCAAAAATAAGGTGGGCATAGCCATGTGGATTCATATCCAGGTCCTCTATTCTGTTCCATTGGTCCTCATATCTGTTTTTGTGCCAGTACCATGCTGTTTTTATTGTTATTGCTCTGTAATATAGTTTGAAGTTGGGTATTGTGATACCTCCAGCATTGCTTTTTTTACTGAGTATCGCATTGGCTATTCACAGTCTTTTGTGTCCCTTTTCTGAACTGAAACAATCACAATAAGTCAATGATGATAGGGATTCTTTAATTTAAAAAAAATCTAGAAGGTATTAAAGGAGACAAAGAATTATATTTAAAAATATTTTTTAAATTATGCATTATGAGTAGCAAACCTATCTTTCCAAATTTAGATACATTTTCTCTTCTCTTAACTTTTTTTCCTAAGTGAATGCAACAAAACACAATTGCAATGCCAGAAAATGACAGAATTATCAAGAGATAAGGAAACACAAAGTGAAAATTTTTGTAATGTTAATTAGTATGACTACCCATTCAAATAAAGTCAATAAAAATTCAGGTGAGCTTCCCAAATCTGTACAGGATGTGAGAATAATCAATGTTCACAGTACATTTATTAAGAGGATTCAACCTTAAGGTTTCTGACAGGAAGAGACTGATTAAATCTATACATATTTCATCACAAATAAGTGCTGAGATAGTAATAATGGGTCACTGAATCATCAGTTACATTTAAAATACCTATTGTTGAAAGATCTTGAAGCACTCCAATAAAAGTTCAAATAGCTTTTAAAATTATTTTTTCATTCATCAGTAAGTAGATTTTGAGTATATAAAATCTGTCCTAAATAGTGCTGTTGGTAGCAATTGTCTTATTTCCTTTTCACTAATTTCTCAGATTTATAATTTCACCTTTATCCCCAAGTCATATATGGGCTCCTAATCTGTTCTATTTCAAAAGTCAAAGTCAAAGAGCAGTGTGGTTATCAGTAACCACAAATGTGAATGTAATTGTAGTTTGCTCCACCAATTGTAAATCCACACAGTGAGTAATTCTAAAACATCTACAGTGGCCTAGCTAATGTTTCCATATAATCTGTTCTTATCCACTCTATCATATAAATACTCTAGACAAAGTGACTGTGTTTAGCCTGCATCTCATTGTGTCTGACTCACATTTCTCAATCAGGTTGAGACCCATGGATATTCCCTGACATCCTTCTAAGCTGTAGCTAATATAATGGACTAAACCCTACTTCCTGTAAACCACACATTCTTCTCTTACTTATTCCTCACAGTCATGCTTAGATACTACCTAATCCATCCCAGTTTTCTTACCCTAGGATAAAGAAGCTTTTCCTTTCTACTCTTTGGCTTCACAGAAGTAAAATATCCTAAATCACATGCTTATAGAAATCTAGAAAGTCATCCATCATTATCCTCACACTGAAGATAATAATCTCACACTCAGTCACTGAGCTCTTGGATGAGTTTGAAGGCTGCCATGATTCATTATCAGGATGGTCACACTGAAAAGCTCATGTTATTCTTCTCTTCCATGAGGGTTTGACAACAGTGAAGTAACAGACAGGTGAAGTGGAGTGATATTATGGAGTGTGACTATGGCTCTGAAGACCTCACAGAAAATTTTTTGCTTTATCTCATGTGCCCTAATGCATACTTGTTTTTCCTGAGTTGGAGATATCCAAGTCAAAGAAGTATTTTAGTGACTATATCTTGGAATTCTCAAAAAAATCTGGCTTTCATTTATGTCTCATGTAATTTTAAATAATGCTATATCTTTTACTCTCAAGAGATTCCATATTAGAGAAAAAAAAGTCACACTTATATTTTATGAAGTTGATGAAGTAGGCTAGTTTAAATTAATGGGATGTGAATCTGTTATCTATAATGTCCTTGAAATAGCCTTTGGCCAAAAAAGTAATATATCATCCAATATACTTTATCTATTAGTTCATGGCTAAGCAAACATGTTTTTGTTTCATGTCAACCTCAATAATCCTACTTCCAGCTAGCAGAGAGGACAATTCTTACTCTATATTGATAGAAATAGAATAACTTAGATCTACCTTGTTTTGAGGTTGATGTTCTGTATTTAATGCATTTTCTCAGTGTCACTAACTTTCCTGTAATGTCATTTATCTATTCATAATTGAAATTTGGTGTTTAGTTTTGCCTTTTGTGTCTTTTCACTTTCTGCCTTATCTTATTCTACAAATAAAACCAAGAATGAAAAGAAAAAAATGAGGAAAGAAAAGAGGATAGATCTGTGCATGAGTCCTCCTGAAGTTTTACATATACATAGCCACCTAAATCTTCTAATGTTCACTAGAAAAAGCAGTGATGTGTATTTAGGTATGCAACCCTTACATTGGATTCAGATTTCAATCTTAATAATGTAGAAATATTTTACCAACACAAAAGGCTGTGAAAGGTACAGTGCATATGCCACCTCCCTTCTAAATGTAAAGTTGGAGGGAATATATTCTCATTCAACACAAAATATCATCTAATGAGAGACATCAGTATCTTCTTAAATGAATGAGATTAAAACAAACTCTTAGAGGTATGGGAACCTCAAAGAACTCTATCTGAATGCTGTTCTTCAGGAGCAGATAAACCTGTCAGGATGGTGCAGGTATGTCTTTGACCAGATACAGGCTGGACTAGTGACAGAATATCTATTGGCACATGGACAGTGTTAAATGGAAAGATAGAGACTTCATTTCCTTTGGTGAGGTGGTCTCATCTAATGTAGAGAAAGACATGGTACAGAGAAACCTTTGATTGAGGTCTATGCTCCTGACTCAATCACTTTGTTTCCAAGATTATAATACTAAAAGACAATTAGGGATACTATGAGAAAGTGATAAGAAAACAAACTCTTATGTATTCTTTTTTAATGGTGAATACATTATGCATAATACAAGCTTATGAAAAATACTTAATAATACAAAAGATATGACATTCACGATGCTAAGAAAATGCAAATTATTAACATGATTTACTTATAAAACAAAAGATACTTTAGAAGGAATACTTCGTGGTTTTCATAAAATGCTTATATATCCTCTGAAGCTAAAAATATGTTTTAATAAGAAAAGAAAAAACTGGAAAACCAAAAAAAATTAATAAATGTCACTGAAGACATTGGACATTTAGTAATGAAGTGAAATAGGAAGAAATCATTTGATCCTGGAATTGCTCTAGCATATTACCTGAAAAAAGTTTCCAAGAGAACAGGAGAAATACAAGCAGATGCCACAAATGAAGGCTCTGGGTTGAGGATATAGAGCTGGTGTCGGGAAAAAGTGAAAGAAGCTAGAAAATGCAGTACAGAATAGCACAAAAAGAGAGGTGCCCAGAGAAGTAATTCCATATCAGCAAAGTCCTCAAGAGAATTCAGTGAAGTACTGATGAGTTCATAAATGTGAGAAAAATATCCAAGGATTTGGAAAGAACTATATAAGAAGATAAGAGGGTAAATTTCCAGAATTCACATAATTGCCAAGAACAGTACCTATTATCACTATCCGGACTCAAACTGTCTTATTTCTGGAGACATTATGTAGAATGGAAAGGTGTTACCTTACCAGGAGGAAAAAGAAAAATTAAATTTAAAATTAAACCTCAAAAACTGCAGTTCTGGTCCTGTTTAGAAAGCTTCAATGTTAAGTCCTAAAAGGATCAAATGCTTTCTACATAAATAACCTATGTCATCAAAAGAGAGAGATCCTGTTACTTTGCTGAAGCTGTTTATGGTGTCTAGGAGGTCTGGGTGGAGTTTTTTGGGTCTTTTAGGTATAAGATCATGTCTTCTGCAAATAGGAATAGTTTGACTTCTTTCTAATCTATTTGTATTCTTTTATTTCTTTTTCTTGTTTTATTGCTCTGTCTAGGAAGTGCAAGACTATGTTGAATAAGAGTGGAGAGAGTGGAAACCCTTGTGTCATTCTTGACTTTAGGGGACATGGTTTCAGTTTTTCTCCATTAAGTAACATATTGGCTATAGGTCTATTATATATAGCCTTTATTATATTAAGGTACATTCTTTCTGTTCCTAGTTTCATCACAGCTTTTATCATGAAAGGGTGTTGAGTTTTATTGAAGGCTTTTTCTGCATCTACTGAGATGATCAAGTGGTTTTTGTCTTTGCTTCTGTTAATGTGGTGTATTAAATTTAATGATTTATTTTGAACCATCCATGTGTCTTTGGGATTAGGCCAACTTGGTCATGGTGTATGATCTTTTTTTATATGCTGTTGAATTCAGTTTGCCATTGTTTTATTGAAGATTTTTGCATCTACATTTATGAAAGAGATTGGCCTGTAACTCTTTTTTCATTGTATCCTTCTCTGGTTTTGGGAGAAGTGTAATACTGTCTTCATAGACTGAGTTTGGCAATGTTCCTTCCATTTCTTTTTCATGGAAAAGTTTAAGAAGCATTGGTATTAATTCTTCTTTACAGGTCTGATAGAATTCAGCACAGACTCCATCAAGTTCTGGACTTTTTTGAGGGGGAAACTCTTCATTGCTGCTTCAATTTCATTGCATGTTATAGATCTGTTTATGTGGTTAATATGTTCTTAGTTCAATTTTGAATGGTTGTATGCATCTAGAAATTTGTTCATATCTTCTAGATTTTCCAATTTATTTAAATATAGATTTTCAAAGTAGTCCCTAAGGATTCCCTGGATCTCCTTGGTGTTTATTGTCATCTCCTCCCCTTTTTTTTCCTTCTGATGTTATTAGTTTGTGACTTTACCCTCTTCATTTTGGTCAGATTTACCAGAGGTTTGTCACTCTTGATTACTTTTTCAAGGAACAAGCTTATTGTTTCTTTGATTCTTTGTACATTTTTTGTCCCTATTTCATTGATTTCAGGCCTTTTTTTTATATCTCTTCTTCTGCTTGCATTGGGTTCAGCTTGTTCTTGTTTTTCTAGGAATTTAAGATGTATCATTAGGTCATTTATTTGAGATGTATCATTAGGTCATTTATTTGAGATGTTTCTGTGTTTTTATATATCAAATGACGAATGAAACTTTTATCTTATGACTGCCTTTGCTCTGTCCCATAGTTTCTGGTAGGTTGTGTCTTCATTTTCATTAAATTCTAAGAACATTTTCCACTTCCACTCTTATTTCTTCTCTGACCTACTGATCATTGAGCAATGTGTTTTACAGCCTCCAATTGTTGGTGTATTTTCTGCTGCTTCTTTTGTAGTTGAGTTCTAATTTTATTGCATTGTAGTCACACAGTATGCAGAGGGCTATTTCAATTTTCTCATATTTGTTGAGACTTGCTTTTTGCTCTAATATGGCTTATTTTGGAGACAGTTCCATGAACTACTGAGAAGAATGTATATTGTGCTTTGCAGGATGAAATACTCTGCAGACACCTGTCAGGTCCATTAGATCTATGGTGTCATTCAGATCTACAATTTTTTTAAGAAACAAATGCTTCTTAGTATAAAAGAATAGACAGATCCACCTACAGTAGTAGTGAGAGCTCTGAACTCCCCATGCTTTTCAATACACAGAATGTCTGGACAGAAAAATGAATAAAGTTATTTTAGAACTAAACAATACTATGGACAAAATAGACAGATCATTTAAACACTACATGCCATTCTATGACAAGAGAATATACAATTTTCTCAACAGATCATTTCCCAAAAAGGGTCACATCCTAGGTCATAAAGCAAATCTCAAAAAACACAAAAATAATCTAATCCCTTGTGTCCTCATAAGCCATAATAAAATAAAATTAGAAATCAATGGAAAGAAAAACCACAAAACAATTCAAACTCATGGAGATGGAACAACATATTTTTGGCTATTCAATGGATCTTTGAAGATATTAGTTAAGAAATTAAGAAATTCCTAGATTCAAATAGAAATGAGTATACAACTTGCAGATATTGTGCACACATGAAGGCAGACTTAAGACAGAAGTTCATAAGCATGAATGTCCACATCAGAAAACTAGAGAAATCTCAACTAAACAATCTGATAATTCAGCTTAAACTCTTAAAACAACAAGAATAAGACAATTCCAAAAGTAGTAGAAAGAAAGAGATTATAAAATCAGGGCAGAAGGCATTGGATTGGAGACCAAAAGAATCATGCAACAAATCAATGAAACAAAAAGTTGGTTATTTTGAAAAATAAACAAGATTGACAAAACTTTAGCCAAATTAAACAAAAGAAGAAAGGAGAAGGAGGGTGATCTACTTGATCAGTAAATGCAGAAAAAGCCTTCGATAAGATTCAACACCATTTCATGATAAAAGCTCCAAGGAAACTAGGAATATAAGGAATGTACCTCAACATTATAAAGGTTATATATGATAGACCTATAGCCAACATCATGCTTAACAGGGAAAAACTGAAACCATTTTCCCTAAAGTCAGGAATGAGATAAGGGTGTCCAGTCTCCCCATTCCTATTCAACATTGTCCTGGAATTCCTAGCAAGAGCAAAAAGGCAAGAAGAAGAAATAAACGGAATACAAATAGGTAGATAAGTAGTCAAACTATTCCTATTAGCAGATGACATGATCTTATACCCTAAAGACCCAAAAAACTCCATCAAAATCTCCTAGACACCTAAACAGCTTCAGCAAATTACAGGATACAAAATCAACTTACAAAAATCAGTAACCTTTCTGTACATCAACAATGAGCAGATTGAGAAAAAATACAGGAAAATAATACCATTTACAATAGCCTCAAAAAAAATCAAATACCTAAGAATAAACTTAACAAAAGATGTAAATGAGCTCTACAAGGAAAACTACAAATTACTTAAGAAAGAGATCAAAGAAGACTACAGAGGTAGAAAGATCTCCCATGCTCATGGACTGGCAAAAACAACATAGTAAAAATGGCTATACTACCAAACCCAATCTACATGTTCATTGCAATTTCCATCAAAATCCCAATGACATTCATCACAGAGATTGAAAAATCTACCCGAAGGGTCATTTGGAAACACAAAAGACTGAGAATAGCCAAGGCAATACTGAGAAAAAACAACAATGCTGGAGGTATCACAATACCCATCTTCAAACTATATTACAGAACTATAGCAATAAAAAAACAGCATGGTACTGGCACAAAAACAGATATGAAGACCAGTAGAACAGAATAGAGGATCTGGATATGAATCCACCTAATTTTTGAGAAATGTGCCAAAAACCTATGATGGAGAAAAGACAGCCTCCTCAACAAATGTTGCTGGGAAAACTGGCTATCTGCCCACAGAAAACTGAAAGTAGATCCATGCTTGACACCCTATACTAGTATCAACTCAAAGTGGATTAAGAACCTTAATATCAGACTCGAAACCTTGAAGTTAGTACAGGAAAGAACAGGGAATGCACTGGAAGCAATATGTATAGACAAAGACTTCCTCAGTAGAACTCAAGTGTCTCAGCAACTAAGAGAAAGGATTGACAAATGGCACTACATGAAATTGTAAAGAATCCACACAACAAAAGAAATGGTCTCTAAATTGAAGAGACCACTCTCAGAAAGGTAGAAAATCTTTGCTAGTTATATATCAGACAATGGACTGATAACCAAATTATACAGGGAGCTCAAAAAACTAAAATCCCCAAAATTAATGATCCAATAAAGAAATGGGCAACTGAACTAAACAGAACTATTTCAAAGGAAGAAGTCCAAATGGCCCAAAAAAATGTGAAAAATTATTCACCATCCCTGGCCATAAAGGAAATGCAAATCAAAACAAACCACACTAAGATTCCACCTCACCCCTGTTAGAATTGCTGTCATCAAGAATACCACCTCACCCCTGTTAGAATTGCTGTCATCAAGAATACCACCAACAACAAATGCTGGCAAGGATGTAGGGAAAAAGAAATCTCCACACTACTGGTGGAAAAACAAGCTAGTACAACTACTTTGGAAAACAATATGGAAGCTTCTTAAAACTAATCTATATTATATATCATAATCTGCCATATGATTTAGTAATACCACTCCTAGGGATATACCTGAAGGAATGTGATTCAGGTTACTACAAAGGCACTTGGATACCCACATTTATTGAAGCACCATTCACAATAACCAAGCTATGCAAACAGAAAAGATGCCCCACTGATGAATGGATTAAGAGAATGTGGTGTTTATACATAGTGGAATTTTATTCAGTCACAAAGAAGAATGAAATTTTTTTCATTAGCAAGTACATGGGTAGAACTGGAGAACATCATCTTAAGTGAAGTTAGTCAGGCTTAGAAAGCCAAAAATCACATGTTCTCCCTCATATGCAGATTATGGACCTAAAACAAATGCAGTAATATTATTGGACATGGATCACACACTAAGGGGAGACTACATACAGGCGGGATAGAGAAAGTGAAGGAAACCAAAAACTTGTATGTAGTTGATATGCTCACTGTATAGGAGCGAATACAGCAATCTTAAACTGGCAGAGACCACTATGGGAAGGGGCTAAGAAGTAGTGAAGAGGTCTGATAGAGATGAACTAGTTTGGATAATGTTCATATGCATGGAAACAACACAAGAAATCTCTCTGTAGAGCTATCTTTATCTCAAACTAGCAAAAATGCTATGTTTTTCTTTTTGTCTTATCTGGTTTTCTTCAACAAACTTGGAGAACAAGAGGGCAGAACAGAATTCTGCCCAGACACAAGGGAAGGGGCAATAATGTATACAATGTAAGTAAATGTAAAAACAATGATATAAAATTTTACAAAAGAAAGGAGAAGACTCGAATTACTAAAATTAGAAATGAAAAGGAGGGTTATTTCAACAAAACACAATGACATGTTGATCTTCAGAAGAGAGTATTTTAAAAACATATGCTCTATCAATATCAAGAAGAAACAGATAAATTTATTGAGATATGACTCACCAAAATTGAACTAAGAGAGTATTAACAACACAAATAGTTCCATAACAAGTAATAAGACTGAAACAGTTACAAAGAACCTCCCAATCCCAGATAGATTCACTGCTGAATTCTACTGGACATCTAAGGAAGAGCTAACACCAACGCACCTCAAAATATTCCATAAAATACAAAAGGAAGCAACACTATCATACTCATTATATAAAGGCAGTATTTCCTTAATACCAAAGCCAGGTAAAGATGAATCAAAAAAATAATATTTATAGGCCAATATCCCTGATGAACAGAGATACAAAATTCTCAAAGAAATACTTGCTAACAGAACAAAAAAAAGTTAAAAAGAACATCCACTATGATCAAGTACATTTCATCCCAGTGATCCAAAGATAGTACAACATGTGCAAATCAATAAACATACTAACACAGAATCAAGAACAAAAACCACATCATCCTCTCAATAGATACAGAAAAGCCCTTTGACAAAATTCAACATCCTTTCATAATAAAAGGTTTGAAGAAACTAGGAATATAAGAAACATTCTCCAACATTAGAAAGGCTATATATGACAAACTTACAGCCAAAATCATATTAAATGAGAAAAACATCAAACCTCTATAATCAAGAATGAGGCATTGGTGTTCCCTCTTTTCACTTTTATTCAATATACTTCTGGAAATCCTAGTCAGACTAATACAGGAGAAAGAATAGGGAAGGAAAAAGTCAAATTTTCCCCATTGCTGATGATAGGATCTTTTACATGAAAGATCCTAAAAATTTCACCCCAGAGCATTTAGAGCTCATAAACACATTTAGCAAAGTATCAGGATATAAAATTAATAAACAAAGAAAGATAGCATTTCTTGTCAGGTTGACACTTCTTTCTAATGTCTCTTAAGCATCCAGCATCTCATTTCTCTTCTTAATGCTGAAAAAGGAGCTGGTTTAATTCTGGAACTTGATTATGTTATCCTGATTTTTTTTTTTTTTGCAGTGCTGGCAATGATATACAAACAATGAACAGTCTGAGAAAGAAATGAAGAAAACAATACCATTCAAAATATCATCAAAAAATTAAAAGATCTTGGAATAAATTAAACAAAGAAAGAGAAAGACCTATACAACATAATCTGTAAATCTCTGAAAAGAACTCAATAAAGACATTAGGAGTTGGAGTGACATCTCATGTTCATGTATTTGTTGAATCAATGTAGTGAAAATAATTATATTTCCAAAATAAATCTATACTTTCAATTCAGTACCCATCAGAATTCTAATGACATTTTTCACAGAGACAGAAAAACAAATCCTAAAGTTCATGTGAAAACATAAAACATTGTGGATAGCTAAGGCAATTTTGAGTAAAATGAGCAACCCTGGAGATATCATAATTCCTGATTTCAAACTATACTACAGAGCTATAATAATAAAAACAGATGGTATGGGCACAAAAACAGACATGAAGACCAATGAAATCAAACGAAAAAACACAGACACAGACCCACATAACTACAGCCATTTGATTTTTCACAGATGAGACCATGCTATGTGTTGGAGAAAACATAGGCTCTTCAACAAATGTTGCTGGCAAAACTGAATAGTCATCTGCAAAAGACTGAAACTCGATCACAGTCTGTCACCTTGTACTAGTATCAATTCAAAGTAGATCAAGGATCTTAATGTATGATCTGAAATTGTGAAACTACTACATGAAAGAATGGGGAATACCCTGGATCATACAGGCCCAGTAATAACTTTTTGAATAGAAGTCCAATAGCTCAGCATTTAATTGAAAGTCACAAATGGTGCTGCATCAAACTAAAATGTTTCTGCATAGGAAAGAAAACAGGCCAAAGAGACAATATACATAGTGGGAGAAATCTTTGTCAACTATATACCTGACAAGGAATTAATAACCAGGATATACTGGGTGCTCAAAAAACTAACCCCACAAGATATTAACAACCTATTAAATAAATGGGCAAATGAAATGAACGGACAATTCTCAAATGACAAAATACAATGACTAATAAATACATGAGGAAATACTCAACATTTTTGGCCATAAAGCAAATATAAATCACAATGACATTGAGATTTTCCCTCCCTCTATCCAGAATGTCTATCATCAAGAACACAGATAACAACAAATTCTGGCAAAGATGCTTGGAAAAAAGAGCCCTTATATACTGTTGTTATGAATGTAAATTAGTGCAACTGATATAGAAAGCAGTATGGAAATTCTTCAAAAGTCTAAAACTAGACCTACTATAAGATTCAGTGATACCACTCCTGAGCATATACTAGAACAAGCCAGGATATGGTAGTGCCACTGGCACACCGTGCATATTTAAGCACTATTCACAATAGCTAGTCTTTGGAAATAGCCCAGATGCCCTACAACTGATGAATACATTAACAAAATGTGTCATATATGCACAATGAAGTATTATTCAGCCATAAAGAAGAAAGAAGTTATGTTATTTGCAGGTGAATGGATAGAACTGAAGATCATCAGGTTAAGCAAGCTATGTCAGTCTCAGATGGACAAAGCCTGCATGTTTTCCCACATATGTGAAAGCTAGACCTATAAGATAAAAATACATAAATACATGCATGATCTTATATGCATATACATACATACATATGTATGTATATATATATGAAGAGACAGAGAGCATGATTCTTTTAGACTACTAGGAGGCAGGAGGGAAGAAATGAGAATGATAGTGAATAATATTAAAATGCAATACATCTGAATAAAGGTAATAACATAATACACTCTAAACTATTTATTAATATGGAAACAAAATGACAGAAAGAGTAGGTGATGGATAGGGTTAATCTGGGCTAAATCACGATATATATTTTATACAGTGAAACTCTCTTGAATAATGAATATACACTTAAAATGTTAATGACAGGAAGGCAAAACAGGTCTTGTCTGGTTGTGGGAGAGGGGTGGGTAAATAGAGAGGATGAAGGTGGTCTAAAGTGGTGGATGTACTTTGTATACAGGCCTGAAAATAGAATAATGAAACTTGTTGAAATTATTCTAAGAAGAGGGGAGGGAGGATGAGGGACAACAATGAATAGAGAGGAAGAGAATTAAGATATATCATAAGCACCTATGTAAATATCACAATGCATCACCCTTAGAACTATTATATGCAGATAAAAATAATTTAAAAAATTAAATCTGGCAAGAGCAAAGTTAAAAGGGAAAAAAATTAACTTTGTTAAGGAACAAAAATCAAACTAGTTTTGATTTCTCCATATGTTGAAATACAAGAAGATAATAGATATAATCTTGAGCAAGGGGAAATTTTATGACCCACAGAATACTAAATTCAGTCCATAAAAACAGAGTGAGGCTTGGTGTGACAGCAGCTGTACATGACTAAGGAGTATTTAGGCTCCATCTAAACTGGAAAGTGGAGAGGGTTTTTTTAAAATTTATTTTGATAAGAATGTAACTATAGTCCAATGGTACCTTATCCTACATAATATGTCTGAAGAAGTATTACCAAAATTCAAATCTAATCCTATTCCAAGGCGTTCAGACATACATTGCCTTTGCAAACCTTCAGCAATTCACAATGACAGAGAACTACTTGCAGACCTGGCTCTGGAATGCTTTTGACATCACACCTACTTGTTACATGCGTTACATTTTAGCCACATCGGTCCATTTACATTTCCCCAGTCAAACCATTTTCTCTACTTGCTTGTAATTGCTCCTCCTGCCTTTTCCCAATTGAACATCATCCATACATTTTCCCATTTTAAGATTCAGTTTAATAGTCTCTTTGTGATGAAAATATTTACCAAAAGTGCTAGCCCTAGGTAAATATTGTTCTTCTGTGTCCTTTTCTATGTTACAATTTTTTTAAAAAATTACCTTTCTTATGGCACCACTTACACTGTTTTGTGATCATTGATTTTTTTTTGGACTTAATAGAGATGTCTTGTTCATTTCTATTTTCCTATAACATATACTCAACATGGAGTGTATATGTATATGCATCTGTGTATATATCATTTTTAGTAAGTCCTTGTTGAATGAATCAATAATACTAAGACTTGTACCTCCTTCTATACATTATTTCAGTGTTTTATTATTCTGAACAAGACATTTATTTTGATACTATCCTATTTCCTGTCATTCTTCGCTGACATAGAGAAATTGGGCTGGAGGCGTGGCTCAAGTGGTAGAACATCTGTCTAGCAAGTACAAAGCTCTGAATTCTGAATTCAATCTCCAATTCCACACACAAAAAAGAAACACTTGAGATAGAGAAGTTAGTTGTTGTCATTTTCTTATTTGCACACAAACCTGCTCTAGATTATTATTACTGTCCATTCAAAGGATCAAACTCCATGGGAATAGGCAAAAGTAAGTAGGACCTGGAAACTGAACATTCTTGAACTGGAACAAGGATGGGAAACTTTTACATTATAACCAACAGAAGGAAGAATCCCATTTGAACAACCAGGTCACTCAGTAGGGAACAGAAATGCATCACACCATGGTAGTAGTACTTAAGCAAGTCTGGATCAGTGGTTCTCAACAGGAGGAATTTTGTGTACCAGTGGACATGTAGTAATATCTAGAGACATTTTGATTATCTCAATTACATCAGATTAGTAGAACAATACATACCTCTGTTATATGGTGGGTAGAGGCCTGGGATGCTGCTAAATATCTTACCATTCTCAGGATAGCTCCTTAAAATGGAAAAGAATTATCCAGCATTAAATGTCAACAGTTTTGAGGTTGAGACACACACTCTCCTACATTAAAAGCTGCCACTCTAGATCTGCCCTATCAAAGCTTAATATTAGAAAAAAGATCAAACCAATTAACAAGAAACTTAGAATTCCAGAACAAAGGTGCCAAAAACACTCTTAAATAAAATACAAAATTTACAATTCAAATAATATAAGATTAATATTATCCAGCATTTAACAAAAATTCAAGTGAAAAATACAATTTATTACCACAAGAAATATCAGGTGGAAGAAACAAATCAGAAGTGAAAGGGATGATGGGATGACTTTAATAAGATCTTTAAACTGCTATTATAAATGTGGCTAACAATTAAAGGAAAAGATGAAATAATTACAAGAGTCATCAAGGAACTAAAAGAAACCAAACAGAACTTTGAATTTAAAAAAATTACTAGAGTTTATTAATAGCAATTAATCACTACAGAAGGAATTATCAGTGATCTTGAAGACATAGCTAGAACATAAAGAGAAAGAAATCTATAAATTGCAAAATAGATACAGATTTAAAATTGAATAAATTTCCCTCATGGTTTACTTTCATGCTCATTTCTTCTCTATTATCTTTTCTCTTGCATGGACAATATTTTTGTCTGTGGCACCAAGCTACAATAAATAAAATAAAATTGAATAAATTAAACCTCAGTGATTTCAGACAAACAACTGCAAGAAGTTTAATTGGAGTACAAGAAGGAAAAACACCGAAAAACATACTGAAAGAACTTCTAGCCAACAACTACAACAACTACAAAATTTGTTCAAAACTATAAGCCCATAGATTTAAGAAAACTACACATCAACAATAGTATAATCAATCCTTTCAGATGAACATGTAGCATACACTAAGACATCATATTCTGAATTTTTAAAAACAATTCTCAATAAATTGAAAAGAACAAATCGTATGTAATATTTCAGAATTAAATTAGATATCAATAATTTATAATGTAGAATATATATAATTTATATATGTAGAAATTTTTTAATGCACTCTAAGTAGCCATGAGTCAAAAAGAAAAATGCAAGGAATCAGAAAATATATTGAGATATTTTGAGTTGAGTGAAAATTAAAACAAAACAAAACAAATTAAATTCATTGTCTTTGGTTCTTGTTTTAGTATGTTGAGCTCTGGAAAGTTTAGCTTCCATACAGAAAATTAGAAGAATAATATAGATAAGCTGCATATTCCATACTTTTCTTGACCCCACAAGGAGCTAAGGCCACAGGGCAAATAACTAATCTAAAAATTCCAGAAAAGAATTTTCTTGCATGGAGGAAGGAGTCAGATATTAGCATTGGCTTAATTAAAGTAGCTACAAATACACATCAGGAAGTAGAGTAAGCTAGAAGAGTTCAGTTAGGAATAGTAAGCAAATTGGTTGAGACCAAGTATGCACTGGTGGGAATGCTACACTTCCCAAGAGTCAAAGAAATTGGATGTGTCTACCCTTTGCATAAGTAGTTATTTCCTGGGCTGCTGTAACAAAGTACTACACACTGCTTAAAACAACAAAAAAATTATTCAGTCTCTTCTGGTTGTAGAGGCTAAAAGTACTACATCAGTGTGTCATTTGTGCTATACTCATTCTCTGAAGTCTTTAGAGGATGATCCTCCCTTGTCCCTCTCTGTCTCTGGTAATCCAAGAAATATAAAATACACATATACATATACAATACAGTGACCATAGTTACCATGCACATATGGAATCGAAAGAAGTTAAATTCATAGAAGTAGAGAAGGTTACCAGAGACTGGAAGGGGGTGGAAAGGGAAAGGGGAAACTTCAGTCTCTCTTCTTACAAACTCATCAATCATATTGGATTAAGGACCTTGCTCCAGTATGACCTCATCTTCAACTCATCTGCAATCACCCTGTTTCCATATAAGGTCACATTCTGAGGTACTTAGCATAAGGGTTTTGGCATTTTGGGGGGGTTACATCATTTGATCCCCCTCAGGGAGCACAAAGAAAAGTATGAGAAAAGTCTTATGACCTAGAGAATTAGAATATCAGTCCACAAGGAGAGGGAAGAAATTCACCCAGATCCTTCTCTTTTGTCTTCCTTATGTTAAAAAAAAAATGGCTATAAAGTGTGTAAAAGGAAAGCAAGAAACACTGTTCCCCATGCTACGAAGATTATAAAACAGAAAACCCTTCTCCAGCCAGCTACATATAATTCTACAATAGGGACCCATTCTTTTTGTTAAGATATTCTTATCCTTAATGAAATGTAGATATGTGTGTGCGTGTGTGTGTGTGTGTGTGTGTGTGTGTGTGTCATTCGCAATTTAGAACAAATTTGCTTTCTTGCATCAGCCAGGATTGGGTAGAAAAAAGAGACAGAATTTTCTTATGCTGAAGCTCCAACATTATATTTTAGCAGAGAACAAAACTCCATCTTTCACACTGGAGTGTTTTGGTCATCAGTCAATTTTTATTTTAAGTAAAAGTGTATTGACACCAAAGTCTGCAGTGTCATCTGTAGGGGAATGTCAGGATTTGGGATGGTCTTGTTCACTCATTGAAAGAGCCATTGCTGTGATCCATCAAACAGTAGCTCACTCTATACATATTTAAAACCTATGCTTCATGAGAAATGGTGGTGTTGGAGGATCATTCTCACTGTGGCAAGTCAAGATATTAATGTCTCCTGCTACCTTTCCCAGAATCATCTTCAGAATACACCATAAATCAAACAAACAAAAAAAGAATTAGTGCCGAACCAAAAGTTTAAATCAGAGGGGTCAAGGATTGTAAGCAGAGAGAATTTTCTTTTCCACTTTCTGAAATTCCATTAATTAGCTAGTACACTGATATTCTAAATTCCAAAGTATGAAATCAGTAGTATTAGTTAAGTTACTAACATAAATACTATTCTTAAAATGTGTACTCTTAATATTACAACATTAATATTTATAACAGTTTGGAAAGATGTGTTTTCATTGAGACAAGTTTCAATAATATAAGTTAAAAAGAGATCTTAATTTTGCTAAAATCTATTGATCATCAAACAGGACAGATTGACCCCCATACTTTCCTATGATCTCATCTCCCTGTAACTAACATCTGAGGTTATGAGAGAGGCAAGTGGCAAGGTGCATATACTCTAATCATGATTCAGAATCTAATTTCTCATGTTTTATTTTTTAAGTAAAATGTGCTCTAACAGCCATTTATAGAAGAGAGTTATCATGGCAAATGTGGAGACTCATTCTGCCTTAGCCCTTGACCATTCTGAGAATAAGAAATGTGCTATTGACCTTATTTCTTCCCATGGGCCAGGGTTCTTAGCTAAAATCTGTTAAGCACTTTTCATGTGTTGGGAATTCTGATAAGTGCTTTACTTAATTTTATTTGATGATCAGGATTACCTTTGGGGTAGTACTGTTATTATTTTCATTTCATGCAGCTCAAAGTCAAAATATTTTATTAAGTCACCACAGCTTTCTAAACTCTCCCTCACCTCTTGACTTCTTTGAAATATTCCAAAATCATCATCAATACCCAAATCATTAAAAAATCATCCCACCTACTCAAATATCCCAAGAGATATTGTGCAGGGTTTAGGCTAATTCTCCTAACTGATGAGAAAACTAGCTAAAAGAACTATTTTGATTTTTCCAAAGAAACAAACAAGCAATTTTGAGAATGAACTCTTAAAATATTATATACAATGAGAATAAAATTTCAGTGCCTTTTAAAAACAAAAAAAAGCTCATTTATTTGTTCTTGCTTTTAATCATCTAAGTGTATCTGGAACTCCACATCTTCTTTAGAGTATGTGCATGCTGGCCTAACACCTATCTTATGGCAAAAGGAAAAGACAGAATGGGAGTCCACAGAATATCTTTTAAATCTCAGTTGAAAAGTGATACACTTTAAATTTGACATCAAAGTCTGACATTAAGAGGATGGGGATACATAGTCCTTGAGTAAGTCGGTACCATAAGAAGAGAAATAGTACATATTTAGAAATGTTGGTTGACATATCATCTATTAAAACATTTAAATCTTATTTTAATAGACTAAGATCAAGAATTGTAACTTACTTGTGAAGATTTAAGAAGAATATTGTTTTCTTTTTAAAAGTAAAGACTAAATGATATAATATTACATTCACATTTAATAAACATAAAAATGAAAAATTACTTTTATTTATTCTAAAAATTGAAGAGGAATAAAGTATTACTGTATGTAGTTCTATTAGATATTTAGATATTACTCAAGACTTGGTCTTATTCTTACAGCCTAGGTTAGCTTTGGAAATAGAAGTTTGTGATCAGTAAGCTATAAATTAGTGTACAGATTATCATTAAAATCTAGTAAGTAGATGAAATTACTCAGGGAGAGAAATCAGAATGAAAAGTGAAGTGACTATGGATGGGACACAAAAACACCAAAATTAAAAAAAAAAAAAAAACCTGAGGTACAGAACCCAGTAAAATAGACTGCGTAAGAAAATAATAATTATAAAAAACAGACATACAGGATCAAAAACCTAGGTGGTGAGTATAATCAAATGACATTACATGCATTTAAAGAAATGTCAGGATGAAACCCCTCACTATACACAATTTAATGTATGCCAATAAAAAAGAGATGCTGTTCTACAAAAACAAAGTAGCAAAAGTTTTCATTTGCAGAAGAGAAAATCCAAAAGCATTGGCTCACCCATCACCTCCCTTTGTATAATTCCATCTAACCTGTTTTCATCCTTCTCACACTGACTTCTCTTTCACAATGCTGTGGGTTTGGGCTGCCAGCAGAAAAAAAGTAAGGCATGAAGAATAGAACCTTCATCAAGTGAGAGCAAAGCAGGTGCACATCCATAAGATGTGAATTAATGATAAATAAATAAATAAAACTACACAAAGCTCAGAAGCCCTGCTTGTAGAATATTAGTGTTTTAGCTTAGGTCCCCTTTGCCTGAAAAAATGCCAAGCTTCTTGAAAAAGAACGGTTTGAACCATACTCTGAGTTGATCATCCTTATGAAAGTGCATCTAGTAAAAATGCCTAGTGGCATAAAGTTAAAAAAAAAATAACTTCATGAGCTGAATAGAATTTGAATCCAATTCTTTTCTTTGAACATATTGGATATGGTATTGATAAGACTATCATCCTTTCACTGATCAAGCCATACACATGGCCCTTGTCTTTGATTTTTCCCTTTCCTTCATGGCCGCACACAATCTATCACTAAACTTGGTTAAGTTTCACCTTCCCAATATTTCTTGAATCTAACAGTTTACCTTCATTTTCTTGTCATCCCACTTGCAAATTATTATCATCTGTTGCACAGATGACTGCTGATTTCTTTGCTTCCATTTTTTCAACTTTCAGGTATACGCTGGAATAAATGAAATCTCTAAAAAAAATAAATCAGCATAACTTCCCTAATCAAAGGTCCTCAATGGCTTACACGTTCTCTTAAATTTAAATCAAACACTTTTATTATGGACCAAAAATGTTCACAATGATGCCATTTCACCTGCTCCCCATCTGTCCCGTTTCTCCAAGCCAGCATCACTTACTTCTGTTGTGTTTCCTCAAAGCATCAATTTCTTTTCCTGCTTCCCAATAATTGAACTTGTTGTTCCTTCTTCCTGGTGTGTTTTTTTCTTTTCTTTTTTTTTCTTTGCATGATGAATTCATTTTTTTCATTTAGGTCTTAGTTCAAATGCCACCTCCTAATAGAAGCACTGAACTTAATTCTTACTTTTTGTGATCTCATCATCCTGCTAGTTTTCTTCATAGGAATGTCAGACATTAACAATCTAGTGTATTTTTAAAATTACTAGATTACTTAGCATCAGTATACTCTTCCCTAGTCAGAAGAACCAGTGGTCTTATCTGACCAGCTTGTGTTATCTTCAAAACCTTGCAAGTAGGAATTTCATGTTAATGGGAACTGGGAGGCAGAAAAGTAAGAAGACAAATCCTAGCAAAGTCACAATTTTGCTGAGGTTTGAAATGTGGTTATGTTTTCCTATGTGTGCTGAGCCACTGCAGGGGGAAGTGAGAGAGAAATAGTGAAAATTCATATGATGGATCCTTCAGAAAAGAGCCTCCAGATGCCCTTGGAAACACCAGATGGCTCTTAAGTTTCCATTTG
Organism: Castor canadensis; assembly: GCF_047511655.1. Classification (NCBI taxonomy): domain Eukaryota; kingdom Metazoa; phylum Chordata; class Mammalia; order Rodentia; family Castoridae; genus Castor; species Castor canadensis. The sequence goes on along the minus strand of NC_133397.1, from coordinate 71,090,246 downwards.
TTCCTGGTAAACTCTTAAGATATCACCCCATTCCCAATTCTGAGTGAAGGGGAAACATCAGAGAGAATATAAATAAAGTGTTTTAGCGTAGCATCACTCCAGTAGCCTGTCTCCCAGCATTGTTTTCACATGCAGCAGAAGCCTTGACATTTTGCAAATACATCAGAGACTTGCTTTAGGATGTATACAGAGTTAGAAGTGTACATAAAACTAGACCTCTACATACCATGATATTTATCTGACTACTACCCTTCTCCTTCCTTACCTATTATAAATTCATTCTGAACCCTTCCTTACAAGTTTTGAGAAACTTAACCACCTCTTATTCAATATTAATAACAATTACTTTTCCTCACTGTCTACAATGTGTGGCTGTGAGCACATTCTATGTATTACCTTCATATAATCCGCATGACAGCTCTGAGCCTAAAATGTATTATCTCCACTTTCCATGTGAGAAAACTGACATTGACCTTTCAGAGATTATAGAACTTGCTTAAGGTCACATAGAACTGGAATATGAACTGTGCTTTTTCTTAACTGCTTAATACATTTTCTCTCACTGCAACATGAGTAAAGCAGTAATTCAGCCAAGTGGAGAGCAGGACATCTGAAAGCAAATCTAGCATCTCTTTGCAGGTCTTCCTGAACCAAGTTGAGCTCCTCTCTTTCTTTGAAAGAATAGTATAAATATCAAGGGCAAAAGAAAGAAATATACCTTCTTATCTCTTGTCATAGGCAGCAAAAATTGAGATCAGTATCTCTCCATGTTCAACTGTATGGCAGAAGCTGGCCATGTGGTCCTAGTAGTCTTTGTTGGTGTGCTAAAATCATATGGCTTTCCACAGCACCTTAATGGAGGATTTACTTAAGATCTAAACCCCAAAGTGCGATGGTTATGTATGTCTATGAAGGGACCTAAATGGAGCAATAATTATGTAAATCTTAAATAAAATTTACTATGTATCTAGATATGGTAGTTCACACCTTACTCCCAGCACTTGGGAAACGGAGACAAGAGCTCGAGGCCAGCCTGGGCTACAGGAGTGACTTTGTAACTTACAGGGCATAATGGAAAGTGAAAATGAGGGACTAACCTTTCTCAAAAATTAAAAACAACTTTATCACAACAGCAAAACATTAAACAAATGCAGAACCTTACTAAGCATGTGGACTTTTGCAACCATAAAATTGCTCCTCCTTATAGACAAGAGATGAGAACAATTGTCAAGTTGACAAAAGATTTCCTTGACAACATGAAATTTTTGTCTCCAAGTTTCTACTGTCCATCTGGCCCATCATCCTTTCTATGGTGCTGCACAGGTGAATGACCTCAATCAGCAGTATGTCTGCCATTCTCTGTCACAAAGTTCCCTGTCTTTGCATTCTCTTAACATTTATCAATAACATAGTATGTAATTTGTCTTCAGTAAATACCAGAGAGAAGTGAAAATGATATAACCTCTGCATTGAAGGGAATCATAAACCAAAGAGAGGAAAAAAGTAAGTCAAATTTACTATTTACCTGAGTGTGGTGGCACATACCTGAAATCCTAGGGCAGGAGGATTGTGAGTTTGAGGCCAGCTTGGGCTAAATAATAATAATAATAATAATAATAATAATAATAATAATTTACTATTTAGTAGCTTAGTGCTATCATGAATGAGAGGAACAAAAGTTACCACATGAGGGAGAGAGAGAAAGAGAGAGAGAGACGGAGAGATTCTGTCCATAGTAGTTGAAAAGGAGACACCAATCTACCAGTTCCTGAACTCAGAATTGTTCATGTCAGGAAATCTAAACAAAAATACATCATCTTCTTACTACCCAATTGTTCACACCTCTGCAAATTTTTGATGAATTTGAAATAAATACAGTGATTTTTCAAAGGATTTAGAATGAGAGTGGGGAATTATCAGAAATCCACAGGGAACAGAGACCTCATTATTAATCACTCATACTCCAGCCCACCACCAGTGCTCTGCAGCCCTTTCTGCTGGGACTAACTCCTTCAGGAAAAAGTCAAGACACTGCCACAAGGAGACATTTCTGCTGATGGGGGGGAAATGCTACTTTCCTTCAGGTGTATGGTAGCACCAAAAAAGTGGAAAATTAATTATTACAGACATTTACTTATTAATAATAATTCTAAGTTTTAGTTAGAGTTGTCTCAATCTCCATAACTGAATAGTGGGTGAGGAAGTAAAAGGAGGGGGGTTGGATGATCCATGCTTCAGATAAGCATTTCTCCTACTATTTAAAATAAAATTCAGCAACTGGGGACTGGTGACTCATGCCTGTAAACTCTAAGCTATTTGGGATGTTCAGTTTGGGAAGACTGTGGTTTGAGGCCAGCCTGGACAAATATTTCATGAGATCCCCATCTCCAAAATAGCAAGAGTGAAGTGAACTGGAGTTGTGGCTCAAGTGTCAGAATGCCCTCTTTGCAAGCACAAAGCCCTAAGTTCAAACCATAGACCCACCAAAATAAATAAGTAAGTAATAAATATAAAGTACAATCATGCATTGTTTAATAAACAGCAGGGATATGTTCTAAAAAATATGACATCAGACAATTCTGTCACAATGCAAATATCATAGAATAAATTTACACAAGGAAAGACTACTGTGATGTCACTAAGCAATATATTCTTATGAGACCACCATTATAGATGAAATCTATAGTTTACCAAAACATTGTTACGTGGTACATGACTACAAAGAACATCTTTAGTTACTTATACTCATTCCTTTCCCAAAGACTTAATAGTAACTGAAACAAATGTGGACACAGGGTATTTCTATGGAATTCACACTGTGGAATGTTTTGTTGTTGCTGCTGCTTTTATTTTTATTTGTTCTGGGTTTATTTTTGTTTTTGTTTTTGCTTTGCTTTGTTTTGTTTTGTTTTTTGTAGCTGACTCCTAACAATGTACTTCTTGATGATGGAACTTTCAAAAGCTTCATGATTAAAAGAGAATGGTATTATGGAACAGGTGCATTTTGATGACCATGATAACCACATATGGTACCACATATCATAGTAGAGTCCAAAAGCAGCACATGCTGTGTGTACTTCTATACATGAAACATAGATAAGCCTGGAAATGAGTCTCCCCATAATTGTTAGTAAGGCATGCAGGCTGGCCAACACTTTGATGTCTAAGCAGGGAATCATGTACAACCATTGGGCTTTTGACCTACAGACTAATGGGAAATTTGTCTTATCCGAGGCTGATCAATTTTTGTTCATTTACTACATCCTTGTGTAATAGAGTTTTAAGATGATGCCTTGATCTAATTTTGTAAACTGACAAGAAGTAGGTTAATTTCCCTTGTTGAGCATCTAATTAACTCCACATCACCAACTGCTTCCCTTATCAGGTTCCTACACCACAGGCTATATATCTGTTCTAATCAGATATATTTTCTGGTTAGGTACCAGAAAAACAGGGACAGCCTCTTTGTCCCAGAGCCTGCTGAAATTATTCAAATCAGCCAATCCTAAATGGGCTTACCCTGACTCAGGCATTCCTTCCTATGTAAGTCACATAATGCACTTCTGCACAGCTCCTCCCTCTTCCTTTTTTTTTCTTTTTTTAAATTTTATTTTATTCATATGTGCATACAATGTTTGGGTCGTTTCTTCTTCCCTCTTCCTTTGACCCATGACCTACTCTGCTACTTTTCCTGAATAAACTTGTGTGACTGTATTCTCCCTAGGGAACTGTGAGTAATAAAATTGTAAAACCCTTTCCAGTTTCTCTCTCTCGATTTTCTCTGGTCTCACTGTATCTTTCCCAAAGTAATATAGTTAAAGCATAGCAATAGAAAACCAAAGCACTTCATTGCATCATTCAAATTACACTATTACTCTTAGATGTGCCAGCCCTCATTGTATGTTTAAATCTATCCTGGGTGAGGTCATAGGAATGGGTCACAGGCCTGATGGCCTTTTTCTTGCACTAATTCTTCTTGGCACGTCTACAATTTAGTGCTATTATGACATACTTCTTTCTTGGCTAGACAGAAATTAAGAACCCAGACTTCAAAAGAAAAGTTTAATCTGTTTCAACAGGACTTTGCACAACTTATTTACTGTGTCTCAACATGTTCTCTCTTCCATGAAATTGAGGTTTTTTGCTCATTTCCCATTCTCTTCTTCTTTTAATACTTACATTAAGCAATAGTTGGTTACTGGTGTCACATGGTCTCAGAGGCTTTGGATGTTTTTCTTCATTTGTCTCTGTACTCCTCAGATTTTTATCAGTACTGCTCTGTCTTCACATTGAGTGATTTTTTATTGTCTTCCAGCTCAAATCTATCACTGAGTCTCCCTAGAAAATTTTCTATGTCAGCTATATTTTTTCAACTTCAGAAACTATATTTGTTTCTTCTTTATATTGTTTTTTATTGATATTCTCTATTTGATGAGACATAGTGGTAGTTTCTTTTAATTCTTTGAACATTATTTCCTTCAGTTATTTTCACATATTTTAATAGCTGATTGAAAGTGTATTTTTTATTGTTGTGCTGGATGGGGGTACATTGTGGAATTTACAGAAGTTTTTGCAAAGTATCAAATATATCACACTTAAAATTTAGGCTCCTTCAGGCATACCTTCTGCTGACTCATTTTCCTGTGTGTTTGTCATGTGTTTCTATTTTTAAATGTCTATAACTTTTTTAACTTCGTACATTAGATAAGTATTATAATTCCTCTTATGTAAGATTCTTCACTTTCATTGTTGTTAACAGTTTTTCTATATTGCTATCATTTACTTAAAGACTTTTCCTGGAGTAGTGATCAGATTCTGTGTCTTCTGCAATGTGTGGCCACAGAGTTATCTTCTTTTTTTTCTCTTTTAAGTTATTATTTTTACTTTTAGGTTAGCTTTCCAAAGGTTATTCCTGGATCGATATAATTATCCATCAGTAAGTAATTAATTAGTCAGAAGATTTTCTTAAGTGACTTGCCTGTATAACTTCTACTCAATAAACAGATAATCATTCAGTAGGTACACCTTTAAACTTGAAGTAGACAGCTTATATAGTAGTCTTAGATTTCAGTTCCTGTTTGTTCAGAGCCTTCAAGTCAGCTGAGGTGCACAGTCAGTGCTTTCTTCTTTCTCATACACATACTCTGCATGTACACACTGTTGTACCTTCACTCAGATTTTCAGATCCTCAAGGACATACCAGATCTTCTCAAAATTTACTGTGAATACTTCATTTTTCAGAATTTCCTTTCCAATTCTAATAAGAATACTGTTTGCCCCAACTGAAATCACAGCCTAAGGCCCCTGAGATACCGCCATTGGTTTGCTCTTGTTTTGGAATTGTCCTCACAGTAGACTGTTCCTCTCCTGCTCAGTTAACTGTAGTCAAATCAAATAGTCACTATATTCTTGAGAACAGAAATTTCCCAGGAAGCTACCAATTCAGACAAAATATTGATTCTTTCCTAGAATGGACAGATCTCCAAGTGTTTGGTATCTATGTTGTCCACAATGCTGCCAGCTTTTGGCCATAGTGACACTGAAATGGGAGGGAAATGGAAAGAGCTCTAAGTTAAAACAGCACAGACCCTGCTGTCCTACCTAGTTCCAGAAGTTTCCATAATACACTTTCTTCCTAGTTTAATGCGTGACTTTGTCTGCTTGCCAGACATCTGAATAGTTCATTTTAACCATTTTGCCTGTACTTTCACTGTTTTACAGGATATGAAAGCTCACCTAATCTTCACTCTACCATTCCACATTAAACAAAATATAAAAGTGTGACTTGAAGTTATTCTATATGCTTGCTATTTTTTATGTATTCTACAATTAATGACAGAAGTGTGTTAAATTCCTCATTGTGATTATAGATAAGCCACTTTGTTCTAGTTCTGCCAGTTTTTGCTTTATATGTTTTGTGGCTGTCATACTCACACAGGTACAGGTTAAATCATCCTGGTGAATTCCTATCAGTGTAGAGAATTCTATTTCTCCTTATTTGTTTTTTACTTTAAAGTCTTCTTCATCTCTTATTACTATAGTTATGTTTGCTTTAATTTTACTGTAACTACTAAAGCATATATTTTACTATTCCTTCAAATTTCTGCATGGACCTTCCGTTTTTATATTTGTTCTGATAACATGTTATTTGAATTTAAAAGCTATTCTGAAAATCTTTTAAATGAAACACTTCCTTTACATCTACTGTAGTTCTCCTATAATAATAATTCAGATTTATCTCTATCACTTAAATTTTATGCTACTTGCACAGATATTTTTATCTCTCCTCCCATATCTTAATCTGATATTTTTTCTTTCCATTAGTTTTGAGGATATGTAATTTATTTCTATCATTTTATTATTTTAGATTTCTGATATGCACATTTAACTTAGAGCCTCAAGTTAGTCTTCATTTTCTTGCTTCGAAATATTGCAAGTTTTGTAGATATCTTCATGTCTAAGTACTAAAAGTACAATGCTATTGTATTCATTTTTGTTGTTTTGAATTTGCATTGAGTTTTTTGATCAAGCATTGTTATTTTTGCCTGATACAGTCAAAATTTGTTCAGGTTTATCCATATACTCCCTGGTTTGTTAATATTAATTTCTGCTTCTCCAATCATTCACCTGAAATTTCTTTCATTCCGTTTGAACTATATCTTTAATATTTCCACAAATAAGAGTTGTTCAGTAGAAAATGTTTTGTCTGCAAAAATCTTAATTTTGCTCTTGTAGCTAAAAACTCTTTTTTGTCAAATGTATAATTCTTGATTGACAAGATTATTTTCGTACATAATAACGACATCATTCTTGGTTTCCTGATTCCTCTAATTTTTGTTAGGAAGATATCTCCCAGTCTAACTTTCTCCCTTTTTAAGTTAACTTCCTTTTCTCCCTGGTCATTTTAAAGCTCTTTTTCTTTGTTGGGCTGATTAATTATAAAGCGCCTGAAAGGTGTTGTTATTACTTGTCTTACGTGGGTCTTTCGCCTTACTGAATCCATGAGGTCAATGCCTTTTATAAGTGCTTTGAAAATTCTTGCCAGGAAATGAACTGTGCTCCATATTCCACACTCCTAAATTCATATGTTGAAATTCCAACTCCAAGTATAAAATTGGTATATGGAGATGTGGACTTTGAGAGACAATTAGGTTTAGATGAGGCCATGAGGTTAAGGCCATTATAATGGGATCAGTGTCCTTATAAAGAAGAGACACCAGAGCTTTCCCTCCTCTCCTGGACTTGCCTCACCTTGCCTTGCTTTGCTCCTCCTCCTCCCCCCACCCCCTGCGCCCCTCCTCTTCTCTCCTATGTAAAGAACCAGAGAGAAGGTAGCTGTCCGAAATTCAGAGAGATTTCTCACCAGACACCAAATATGCAAGCACCTTTGTTAACAGTGCTGCTGCAGTCTGATCAGAAGATTTCCAAATTCTTTGTCCCACCAGGAAGAATCCATGCAGGACACATGGGTGTAAAGCCAGCTTATTAAAAGTTAGGAAAGGGGAATACAAAAGGAAACATGGTGGGGTGCAGGTGCAGTCTGCTGGCAAAGAAAGCATGCTTTTCTTTCTCAGGTACTTTTAAAATTTAGGCTAATCTATGGTAAGGGAGGAACCAGATGATTCCCATCCAATAATCAATGAGTGGGGAAGGGCATAGGCAGTTTCTGGCCAGGTGATAGTGATGTTGGACATCTCTGGGCAACCTACACATGAGTACCAAACTTTCCCTACTTCTAGCTTGCCTCACTTTGATTTGTATATCCAGCAACAAAACTGTAAGAAATAAATTTCTGATGTTTAAGCCATCCATTCTATAGTATTTGGTCTTGGAAGCCTAAGCAGACTAAGACAATGCTCATTCATTATTTCTTCATTTCATTGTCTCAATTTTCTCTTTTTAAACTTTTCTTTTATACTTTGTATCTCTGCCTCACCATGCTGCTTTCTTTTTCTTTTGTCCAAATTTCTTACAAATATTTAATTATTTAGGCATTAATCTAGTCTACTCAGTTTTAAATCTTAGTTTCTGTTTATTTAATTTTTTAGCTTCTTGATCTTTTTCTAATCAGTTGTCCCTCTGTATCTTTAGGGTTCCAGGACCCCTGTGGATACCAAAATTTGAGGATGCACAAGTCCCTTATGTAAATGGGTGTATTATTTACAAATAAATTAGACACATCTTCTCATATCCTTTAAATCACCTCTAAATTACTGATAATCCCTCATAAAATGTAAATGCTTCATTCATAGCTGTTATACTGTACTGTTTATCAAATAATGACAGGAAAATGCCTGTATGTGTTCAGTATACTGTTAGAGCTAAAAATATTTTTTGCTGTGTAGTTGGTTGAATCTACAGATGTGAAACTCATGAGTATAGAGGATCCACATTTAAATATAGTTAACAAATCATGTTATTTTTCAACTTGACAATTATAATACCTACTGATTTGAATATTTGATTTTGCTTATCTATCTTCTCTGCTGGTTCTGTATGTGATCATTTTTTCTCTTGTGCTTTATTGTGATTTTCTTTTTGTTTGGTGTGGTGCAATAGATCAAACTCTGGATATGTCCGCACTAATCTATGGCTACTGAGCTACATCCTCAGCCCATCAGACAGTTTTTTATTTTATATTCTGTCTAAAATAAAAGTAGTTTTCTTTCTTGTAGACCTCTTATCTAAAATGCCTATTCTATTACAACATTGTGTATTTGCATATGTATTTATGTGGTATACATCTATTTGAACCTAGTCCCTTTCCCCCTCTTTATGGCACCCAACCATATCTGTGTTTTGAATACCACATTCCCAGCTTAAGTTCCTCTACACTTAAAGGGATCAAATCATGTTCAAGGCGCTTTTATTCTGCCATGAAATTTAACCCTAAGTACAATGGGATTATAATTAATATCAAATAAAACTGCTCATTCACTTACTATAGTGCTAGTGCTTTCTTTAAATCTAAATTTGTGGCCTCTAAATTTAAAAATTCAAACAAAAGAGTCCTATGTATCTGTGGCATTTACCAATGTGATTTCCTGACCTCATGTTCAGTCCTCTGCAGAAGTTAGCAGACCACTGTTGCTGGATCTTGTCCTCAGCAGGAGATCTGCTTTTCTGTCTTTGATGATTAAAGCTTTTCTATGTAGTTTGCATATATGGAATCTCATGCCATGCAACATTTGTCCTGTTTGACATGAAATAAATGTTTAAAAATAGGAGTATGAATTATTTTTCTTCAATTACAGGAAATCATTAGGAAGTATTTATTCAAATATTTTTTCCTTATTGTTTAATTACTAGTGATCTTGGGACATGCATTATACTAATATTGACATTTTAACATCCTTTTTGTTCCTTTCTGCTAACTGCAGGGTAAGTTTTTAAAGCTGAACTCACAGCTTTCTAATCAGTTTTCTGAATATGTTCGTTTTGATGGCTGATCCATCCAGTCAATGAGCAGTCTTGACCTCCTGCCTCCATTGCCCATGATTAGCTTTTCTTTTTCTAGTCTCCTGTCAAGTGACTAGAGTTCATGACAGTTTAAGTGCTCTGGTCACTCTAATGGAATATTACTAACTCCAAATTGCACAGTGCTATACTAACAGCCTCTGTCAATGCTTTTACCTTAAAATCTTTTCTGTTGAAATGTTTTCCAAATAAATGAAGAGACCTTGGAGGAGGGTGGTTAAAGTCATTGCTTATTTGTTGTAGTTTTGCTTTTGGTTAGCTTAGAACAGGATCTTCAGTAACAGTTCTAGCAATCCTAAACTCAGCTTTGTGATATTTTACTCTGTCTCTAGAATTGACTTTTTAAAAAATTTCTTTTATTCATATGTGCATACAATGTTTGGGTCATTTCTTCCCCCTTTGCCCCCCACCCCCTCGCTCACCCCCCTACTCCCTCGCTACCAGGCAGAAACTATTTTGCCTTTATCTCTAATTTTGTTGAAGAGAGAGTATAAGCAATAATAGGAAGGACCAAGGGTTTTTGCTAGTTGAGATAAGGATAGCTATACAGGGAGTTGACTTGCATTGCTTTCCTGTACATATGTGTTACTTTCTAAATTAATTCTTCTCGAACTAACCTTTTCTCTAGTTCCTGGTCCCCTTCTCCTATTGGCCTCTGTTGCTTTAAAGTTTCTGCATTATTTCCTTTGCATTGAGGACAGCAAATGTTATCTTTTTTTTTTTTTTGGTTTCTTGACTATCCTCATACCTCCCTTGTGTGCTCTCGCCTCATCATGTGATCAAAGTCCAATCCCCTTGTTGTGTTTGCCCAGAATTGACTTAATTCTATAAGATTTAAGGTTTTGGCTAATGCCACTTCAAATATGGTTTATTCTTTTGTTTTTTCTTTGGCAGCACTGAGGTTTAAATTTAGGGCCTCACACTTGCTATTCCAGCGCTCTTACCACTTGAGTCACTCCGCTAGTACTTTTTTGTGATGAGTTTTTTAGAGACTGGGTCTCAAGAACTATTTTCCCACTGCTGGTTTCGAGTCATGATCCTCCTGATCTCTGCCTTCTGAGTAGCTATGATTACACGTGTGAGCCACCAGCACCTGGTGGGTTTATTCTTCTTGAAACAATGTATCATAAAATCCACTTGGTCAATTCAAAGACACCATCTATACAGCCTAAAAAAGAAAAACAACATATTCAACCTAAACTTTATCAATGTATATGTTTTCTTGCTATTTTGATGCATTTTTAATCATGTAACACAACTCCATCAGCTTATTTTTGATGTGTCAGAAAGGTTTTACTTTTAAAATATTTTTTTTTCATTTCTGGGCCCAGAATATGGCCTTTATAGGTGAAAGTCCCATATACACCTGAAAAAGAAAATGTTTATTTTTAGTTGTCAGGTGGAATGTTCCATAAAATATCACCCATGTAAGGACAATCGACAGCATTTTTCAGGTCTCTTATCCTCATTTATTTTCTGTCTTTAATAGGCCTAGGGCAACTTCAATGATCTGTGTCATAATGAATGAATTGTACTAGATTTTTGACATTAGAAGAATTGTTCTAGTTCATCTAAGCTGTTAAATTTATGTCTGAAAAAAATTACTTACAGAATTTCCCTATTAGCAAGGTCTATAGTACTATCTCCTATATAATTTTTGATAGTAATTTTTTCTGTCTTCTCTTTTTTTCTTCATCAGCCATGTTGAATGCTTGTCAGTTGTACTCTTATTTTAAGAGAAACAGCTCGTTGTTTCATTGACCTTCTCTACATGATCTGTATTTAATTTCATTTATTTCTGCATTGATTTTTATAGTTTTCTTTCTTTTTTTTTCCCCCTAAGTTTTAAGGTGGCAGTTTAAATTGCCACTTGAACTTTTTGAGTGTGTATATTTAATGTTATGTATTTTTCTCAGTACTGCTTAGGCTGTATATCACAGGTTGTGATACAGATGTTGCATATTCATTTTCATTCAGTTCCATGTATTTTTTGATACATCTTTAGACTTCTTTGGAGTCATTATTATTTAAATAAGTTTTAATTTTGTTTTGTTTTGTCTGTTTCCAGTTTTTGAGTATTTGTAAAATTCTTATTTATATTGATTTCTATTTAATTCAATTGTAACTAGGAACATACACTGTTTACAGTGTTTGAGAACTTTGTATTTATTTTATTCAGGTTTGTTTTTCTGTTTGAATTGTTATTGTTCAGGTTTATTTTATGGTTCAGGATATTATCTATCCTGATATGTTTTCTGTCATACTTCAAAACAATGTGTTATTCTCTAGAGTGATTTTTTATTTAATACACTTAGGTTTTCTTTTGTTCTGTCTGTTTTTTATTTCACTGATTTTCTTTTATGCCTACCTGTCAGTTACTTGACTACTTTTAAAATTCCATTTTGATTATTTTGATTTCAAACATCTTTTTTATCATCTCTTTTCTTCTTCCTTCTTTGATTTACCAAGGTTCTTTTTTTTATTATTTCCTTTTGTTTGGAGATTGTACTTTATTCTTTTAGAATAAGCTTAACTTTTCTTCACATAAGAATTTCTTGATTTTCTTTTCATGCTTTAAGAACTTGTTCTCTAGATATAGAATTCAGGGTTGTCAGTACTTTTTTTTCAGTACCTGAGAAATATTGTACAATTTCCTTCTGGCTTCCATGGCTTCTGATGACATATCTGCTAATATTTGAATGTTTTTCCATTATAGAATGGATCACTTCTCTCTTCTGCTTTCAAGAATTATTTTAGCTTGTCAATAGTATTAAAAAGTTTGACTATTATATGTGAAGATTATTAGTGAAGATTATTTTCTGTTCAATCTGGTTTGAGGTTCACTCACTTCAAATCAATAGATTTTTGTATCTCTTTCAAAATTAAGAAAGTCTTCTTTGAATAATTTTCAGTCTCAAACTCTCTTCATCTTTGATTATTTTAATAGGAAAGCTATATTTGAATGTTTATTTTATCCTTCAGTTTCCTGACACTCTATCTTTTTTTTTCTAGCTATTTTGTAAATTTTGCAGATTTGTTAATTTCTGTTTTTCTATTTTCTTTTTCTGTTCATTGATGTTTTCTTCTACTTTTCCAGTCTGTTGTGACCATCTCCTGAGCTTTTTATTTAAGTTACTGTATTCTTTAGTTTTAACATTTGCATTTGGTTTTTCTTTATACTTTATATGTATTTTAGTGAATTTTTTTTTGCTAATATTATTTGTTTAAAATTTTATTTCAAGCATGCCTATAAATGATTATTGAAGTATTTCTATCATGGTGGCTTTCATAGTTTCATGATATAATTCTAATATTTCTGTAATCTCAGATTGTAATCTTTCATCAGTGTGAAATCTTGCTGGCTCTAAGCATTAGTCATTTTCAACTAAATAATGGCCATTTTGTATTATATTTTAAAACAATTAAGTTTATATCTTGTTTGAGCTGACTTTTTCTGATACCACTCTGACAACTGAAGAGGGTTGCCATATCTGTTATGATGGAAGAGACAAAAAGTCCAGAACTTCCCCTGGACACCATGAATATCTGAGAAGGGAAGGTTTGCTCATTATTGCTGAGTGGCAGTGCAATGGCTCTACTATGTTTGGGTTGGCTTCAGTACTGCCAGGAAATGACAAAGATCCTGACTCCAATCTAGTGTCAGAGAATTTTAGTGGACAATTTTTCCAGTTTGTTTATTTTTCACTGTACAAATGTCAGTATATCACCTTCTCTTGGGAATAAAACCTTCTGACAAGAAGTGTGTTATAATCTTATCTTTATTCCTCTTTATATAACATGACTTTTATGTCTAACTACATTCAAGATTTTTTCTGTATTTTTGTTTTATAAGGAATTTTATTAGCTGCACACCAGTGGCTCATGCCTGTAATCATACCTACTCAGGAGACAGAGATCAGGAAGATTGAGGTTTGAAGCCAGCTGGGCAAATAGTTCCGTGAGAGCTATCTCAAAAACACCCTTCACAACAAAAAAAGGGGGGAGGGGCTGGTGGAGTGGCTCAAGGTGAAGGCCCTGAGTTCAAGCCCCAGTACCACAAAAAAAGAGAAAAAGAAATTCTTTTATTAGGATATATTTTGTGTGTAGAGAGGGATATCTTATTTATTCTTTTCTGAAGTCTGGATATACTGTTCAGTGTCTTTCGTTAATTAAGAAAATGATCTTCCCTTGTCTATCCAAACATCTTTCACTTTTTCTCTGTTTGCATTTTTCTTCTGCAATAACAAGTACACATATGTAAGACCAAATGAAATGGTTCTACCTATCTTTATTTTCGTCACCCATTTATCTCCCTGTGATCTAATTTAGGAGATAACTCTTGACCCAGAATGTGATTAACTCATTCTCTTCTCAGTTGTTAAGTCTATTTATAAATTTATTGAAATTTCTTTCGCCTGTTATTGTTTCCATTTCCACCTTTTCAATTTAGTTCTTTGTTATAATTTCCATATAGCTTCTAAAATTCCCCCTCTGTTCATTCATTGCACACCTTTTCCATTAGAACTTTCAACCTGCCCTTTATATTTTTGTTTGATTGTTCCCATGCTGTGTCATATTTTAATCAGATTCTGTTAATGATTGTCTTTTGATATTTTTAGTTTTCCTATTTATTTGCATGATTTTTCATTAATTTTTACTTAAAAACATACTTTTCATAGGGAATTAGATATTGGGTTATTCTTTTTTTTCTTAGAAATGGGTTTGCCTGAGTCCGTCGGTGGCCTGTGGTGATGTAGAAAAAGCACTGCACTAAAGTTGGCGCAGCTTCAGCGGCGGGCAATCCTAGCTGGTGGTAGGCATGGTGCATTGCGGTTGCACGTTGTTTCGAAAGTATGGAAATTTCATTGATAACCTGAGACTCTTCACCAAGGGAGGAAGTGGTGGAATGGGTTATCCTCGCTTAGGTGGAGAAGGTGGAAAAGGTGGTGACGTCTGGGTTGTAGCCCATAAAAAAATGACATTAAAACAACTCAAAGACAAATATCCTCAGAAACGGTTTGTGGCTGGAAGAGGGACAAACTGTAGGGTTAGTGCATTGAAAGGCTCTAAAGGAAAAGACTGTGAAATCCCTGCACCTGTATGTATTTCCATAACTGATGAAACTGGCAAAATTATAGGAGAACTCAATAAAGAGGAAGACAGAATTTTGGTAGCTGAAGGTGGCCTTGATGGTAAATTACTTATAAATTTCTTACCTTTGAAAGGCCAGAAAGGAGTAATTCACCGTGATCTAAAACTTATAGCAGATATAGGCCTAGTAGGATTCCCAAATGCTGGAAAATCCTCTTTGCTAAGTCAGGTTTCTCATACAAAACCTATGATTGCAGATTATGCATTTACAACATTAAAGCCTGAACTTGGAAAGATTATTTATAATGATTTTAAACAGATATCAGTAGCTGATCTTCCGGGTTTGATAGAAGGAGCTTATATGAACAAAGGAATGGGCAATTCCTCAAGCACATAGAGAGAACTAGACAACTACTTTTTGTTGTTGATATTTCTGGATTTCAACTTTCTTCCAGAACTCAATACAGAACTGCCTTTGAAACCATAATACTGCTTACAAAAGAGTTAGAGTTGTACAAAGAGGAACTTCACACAAAACCTGCACTCTTGGCAGTTAATAAAATGGACTTGCCAAATGCCCAAGATAAATTTCATGAACTGATGAACCAACTCCAGAATCCTAAAGATTTTTTGCATTTATTTGAAAAAAACATGATTCCAGAAAAGATTGTGGAGTTCCAACATATCATCCCCATCTCTGCACTTACAGGAGAAGGAACTGAAGAACTAAAAGACTGTATAAGAGCATCACTGGATGAACAGGCCAACCAGGAAAATGATGCATATCATAAGAAACAGCTGCTTGATTTAAGGATTTCCAATACAATATCTTATAGTAGGCTGCCATCAGAGCATACTGTCGCTAGTTCAGAAATGATATAATTTAAATCTAGTAAAAAATACTATTAATGGAATACTGTTCATTCCTAAAAAGAAGGAAATCATGTTATTTTCAGCAATATGGTTGAGCCTGTAATATATTATGTTCAGAGTAATAAGCTAGGCACAGAAAGATAAATACCACATTAACTAAATTATATGCGGTTTAAAAAAATTTGAACTCAGAAGCAGAATAGAATGGCTGTTATCAGGGGTTGGGGAGATGAGAGGTATTGTTTACCCAAGATACAAAGTTTCAGTTATCATGAATAAGTTCTGAGGCTCTGTTGTAGAGCATGGTGGCTATAGTTAAAATAATATCAGATTTTGAAAGTTGGTAATAAAGTAGGTTTAAGGGTTCCTACCACACACAAAAAAAAATCTAAGGAAATGCATGCTGTTTAGCTTGATGAGCCATTCCACAGTGTATACATACTTTAAAACATGTTGTACATGATAATTATGTACAATATATATATGTTAGGTAAAAATGGTATTGAAATTACATTAATTTGAAAGCTTTCTACACTTTTTATTATTTAGTGCCATCATTCAGGAATGATAGTTTTTAAAGTTATTATTTTATAACAAAGAATATAAACAGCAAAAATGTAACTGTGAGTTAAAGTTTGTAAAAAATATTTTTATGGTCAATCCACTTGTTATAACATTCTCTGATATTCCTTTACTTATAGTGTTCCCACTGAGATCATTTTTTAAAAATTATATAGGAGGGCTCCCTTGATAATTAGAATGAGCAACTAGGACTTGCTAGCTTGTTTGTTTTGGGTCTGTCATACACCTGGTTGCACAAAATAACAATTCTCTTTTGTGGAAAATCTTAAAACTAAATTTGAACCTATGGTCATTGAAAATAGAGATCACTGATAATACTTAACAGAAAAGCAGATCAGTGTCTGTGATTTGAGCATTTTGGAAAAAGCTAAGTATGATGAGTATTTTATTTCCCTGCTTCGATACTGGTTTATATATCTCATTTTCTTATGTCCCACTCTTTTCATTTTCCTCTTTCATATTTTATTAAAGAGAGAATAAATAGGAAGTGCCAGCTTTAAACAATATCAGTCATTAATATATTTGGAAGAAATTAAATTTCTAAATTTCTCCCTGAGTTTTTAAAAAATAATTACAAATAGGATTTTTTCTCTTTAAATGAATTTTATTATAGAATGTACATCTTCATTGTGAAAAAAAAGATTCAAACAGTGCAAAAGCATGTAATGAAAAACAGTTCCTTCTTCTTACATGAGGCCCCTTAATCCTTCCCAGAGAAAGCCATTTTTAATAGTTTATGGAGTTTTTTTTCCATTGTTCTGATAGTGGTATTTCTTTCTTTTTTTTTTCTGGTTTTTTGTTTGTTTGTTTTTATTCATTTATTCACATGTGCATGCACTGTTTGGGTCATTTCTCCATCCTGCCCCCTCCCCCACCCTTCCCCCGCCTCAATTTAGTTTTTGTTCTTGCAGAAGTTTTTTATACCTATATATTTTTTGCACAAATGGGTTAATCTATAAATTTCCAACTTTATTTTATAAAATAGTAGCAAGCTAATAACCCCTAAAAATGTTCTTCGAAGCTACTTTTTATTCAAAATTATTTTGGAATTTAAAAACTATGGCTATTCCTCCCTCTGTAAATTATTAAATAAAAAATGTTGTTTTGGAAAAAAAAAAAAAAGAAATGGGTTTGCCTCTTCTTTTTTCTAGCTCTGCGTCTGGAAGATTGGATAAATCTAGTTAAGATGGTAATAAATATATTTTATCATTATTTTACTCAAATTCTTAGAAAATTATATTCTGTTTAGGGTAGGAATTAGATTTTTATATAATGCTCTCCATTTAAACATCTTTTTTAAAATTTTATTTTCAAATTATCGTACATTAATAATACAGGGGATTTCATTGTGATAATTCCATACATGTATACAGTGTACCTTGAACAAGTTCATCTCTCTCATTATATTTCCATTCGCCTCCCCACTCCCCTCTTTTCCAAAGTTTTTGGTGGGTTTCATTATGCTGTCTTCATAAACGTGTCTGTGTGTGTGCATGTATGTGTGAGTATGTAATATACTTTGATCCTCTTCACCTTCAGTATAAGTCTTTTTGTCTCCCCACAAACCACAAAGACAGTGGTTCTTTATATTCCTACTCTTTCCCAGGTAATGCTTTGGCTTGTGCTTGCTTCTTCCCCGATAGTTGATGGTTTGGAGGACAGCAGGAAAGCAAAGAAATGAATCATCTCTTTTATTTGGTTCAGCCTCAGTCTTAGGTAGATCGTGTATTCCTGAGCCTCAAAGGCTCAATGATCATGTTGAGGGGAAGAAGATGTTTATTGATCTGGCTGAAAGACATTTCTCTCTCTTTTCTCAGAAAAGAGGGATTTTTCTGCTTCCTTTCTTTGCTTTTGATAAGTATTCATGTGTAACTTGAGTGTGACAGGGTTTACTGCCTTTCCCCTTGTTGCTTAATACTCATCTTCCATGAGGGTGTAGAGAAATATCCAAACAATGTTTCCTGCCTTCCCCACAGTATCCATTTACCTGAGCTTCCACCATGACAGAAAGTCTCTGATCTCTTACTCTGCCCCAATAATTTTTATGAGTATGTAGTGGTGTTGTGGAAAAGAAACTATGAGTTGAGTGAGTTTCTCATATTTGCAGTTTTCAAGGTTTCTATATCTTCACATTAGTTCATAATCTGCTCTATAATTTCTTCTTAATGGCTTGTATGATAACTCTTATCATCTTTAGAAAAGTAAATATTCATATTCACTCTCTCCTTGGGAGAGTGTTTTCTTATACCTTGGTTTAATTGGTTTCTCTGTAAGCTCAGTTCTCTGACATGTTTGAGAAAGTAGTGATTTTTTAGATTGCCCATCTTTTTGTTGTTGTAAGGGTGAAAGTGATAATCTTTCCAGCTTTCTCTATCCTAAGACAAATCTGAAAGTTGCAGTGACATTTTAAAGTAAATTTTGCAATGGCATTTGTTGCTGTAAAATATAAAGATATGCTCTAGCCAAAATTTAGAATTACAAGTAACTGAATATGAGGATAAAAATAATTTAGCTTTCAGTTTCTGGTATATTATATAAAACTTAATGAATGTGAAATAGTATGCATTAGTTGACTCCAGAATAACCACATTGAACTCTCTGAAGCAATGAATGTTCCATATATCAAAGATCTAATGCAGAGTAGTACATTCTACATGGTATCAAAACTCCTCCATGTCTTTGGGAAGAACAGGGAAAGAGACATCAACGAGGTGTTGGCAGTCTCTAAGTGCAAGCTAAATTCCTGCAATTAAATGAAAAAAATGTTTAAGTTATATACAGAGGTAAAAGATAAAACTTGCCAGAAGCATTTATCTGTAGCTCTTCTTTATGAAATTCTTCCTTAAATTTCAAAGGCTCTTTTACCCATACATGCAACTAGAGAAGCCATCTTCAGTTCACTCATATATCCCCAAGTTCCCTAGATTTATTATATCATAAGTACTGTTTGTATTCTTGTAAAAGAGATATAATGTGATTATATTCTTAAATATTTCTATGAATAAGTGTTTTTAAAGAGAATAAAATGAGTTACATTTCCACTAAAACACTGGTTAATTGCATATTTGAAAAAATAGTGAGATTTTATATAGAGAGACATATTTATACTTATTTTTTTTTCAAAATCAGCCCACACACATCCTTTGATAATTCATGCTGCACAGAGTTAGCTGGATCTTAGTATAAGAAAGAAAGGAAGGAACAGAGGAAGATTGCAGTAGCCTTGACTTTTATTTTGCTTTAACTTTGATAGAAGTAGCTATTTTTATCATACTGATTTATTTATGAGACACAAGAAAGAAGCCTGCAGTGGAACATTCTTCTGAACTGGATAGGAACATGAAGGAAAACCAAAAGGAATGCTTTGGTTAAAATAAGAAAAATAAGAACAACCCAACTAGTATCCTGATTGTGAGTCAGAGCTTCTGTGACTGATGTTGTTTGAAAGGCTTTCCTTTCTTGATTAGCTTTCGTTTTCACCTGTTCTATACTGCTTGGTCCCTTCTGAGTTGACCCTGAGAATAAAGGTGTTTTTGTGAAATTTTCAATTCTATTCCCTGCCATGTGGAGTTCAAAGTTTGTCTGAACCCCATGGAGCTTTCGTGATTCACATGCAATTCCTGGGCCTTTGAAATTTACTGAGTAAGAAAGAAACAAAGTTTGTGACCAGTATTAGATGGAAATCCTAAAACAATTGTGAGATCTTGTAAAGTCCATTGTATACAGAATATAGTACAGATGTAAGGTAAAGAACCCCATCTGGCATCTTTGACCCCTGTACTCTGCTTTGTCCAAAATACAAATGTTCTGAAGAAAACTCTATCTCTTATTTCTATGCCTTTTCTGACTGCTTCTTTAAATGACTATGCATTCTGAATTAGAATGGATTATTATCTTAACTAGTAAAGCAGCTCAGTGAATTTGAAGCTATGCAAATGACATTGTCTTAATGGGTTCTGGAGAGAGGCAAATTCTCTACCTAGTATATTAAAGAGGACATAGAAGATTTTGACTGATACCTTAATGATTAAGATTACTAGAAGTAATCTAGAGACGGCCTAAGGAGAAAATAGGGAGAGATGCCTGAGGTGCTTTCAAGAAGAGAGAGCATTTTCTCATGTATTGTTGTACAGTTACCCCAGCTCCATGAGCCGGAAACATCCAAACCTTATTTACTATACAAATCATGTGTTCTAATAGTTGATTTTAGAGATGAATAAATGAAGGAATGGCAAACCATGTTAATGGAGGAATCAGGCACAACAGTGAGTGGCACTAAACACAGACTACAGGATTCTGCTGTGTCCGTCCTTTCTTATCTTAGATAAGACAAAAAGGATACTACAGAGTACTGGTTTATAGCTGATGCTCATTCACTGAACCACGCAGATTTCATAACACTTAAGGCCAATGAGAAAACAAAAAGTCATTAATTGTTGGACCCTAGGAGTTATGGTAAATACAAATATCTCCTAAAAGGGATAATACATTTAGTATTAAATGAATGAAACAAGAATTTTACTATGCATATAAGGCAGCATGAGTTTGAAGAGTTCATACCTTACTGATTTTTACCTGGGGTAGACTTTACAATTCCTCATCCCCCCAAAAAAAGTGTGCATTGTGTTCATTTCTAGAACAAAGGGAGATTGCAATGTTCCATTTCATGATATAAATCTGTTTTTAATGAATTGATTTAATCAACAAAATGAAAGACATGTCCAGGTAGAGGTATACTCTTTCCTTCTCTCCATGAGACAAAAAGCTAATATTTATTTATGGAGGAGCAATGCTGATTGTTCATGTGGAGTACTAGTAACCAGGAAATTACCTGTACCCTCAGTATACTTTGTATAAGCAAGAAATTAATCTTTGTTGTCTGAAGCCAGTAAATTTTTGTTACCACAGCAATATGCTAACACTATTGTATGCACTTGTATTGAGGTTGTTTTTAAAATATATCTTAAATTAGTTGAAGAATTTAACCTTCCTTAGGCTTTAAAGGACTTTTTTTGAGAATTTTGCAGTACTTATTGAAGAATTTTATTATTTGCAAAAAGTAGCATGTATATGAGTTTAATACTCTATGAAAACATCAAGCTATTAACATCATCTAAGGCAAAGATCACTTCTTAAATCAATGGTATCTCAATACAAGTGTGTTATCATTATTTTGAGGTATGTTTCAAGTGATCTATTATTGTTGCTATCTGTTATTAATTGCTAAATAAATGAATGAACACTTTCCAAATAAAAGTAGTTTCAAGTTTTTCATACAAAGGAAACTTTACTTCTTGCTAATGATATGAGAATGGGGTAAAAAGTAAAAAAATAGTGTTAGTTCAAAGTGAACCTGATTAGACCTAATAGACTACTTTGCACATTTGACCGTGACCTCATAATGGAAAAAAAAAATGTTGAAATATCCTATTATTACAGAATGCCATAGGTGGAAGAGAACTTGCACAATTCGGTTACCAATTACATGCTGCTTTCTCAGCTATGTTTTTGTGGTCAATTTAAAGATATTAGATTGGCAAAATTAAAATTTCTGTTACACAAGTATCAAGACTATATTCTCTACTTCACACACATATTTTAATTTTTTCCCATGTAAATAATATGCATAAATTTTAAGTTTAGAATATAACTATACATTTTGGGGAAAATTGTTTTTATAAGTAGCAACAAAAACTCCCAGTAGGTCAACCCTGTTATTTAATTGAAAAGGATTTGCTAAAACAAAGAGTAAAATTTTAACTTGAACTAAAACTTACTTTTCCCAAAAAACTGCTTATTATTCTTTCATCCAAAAAATTAATTCAATTATAGACAGCAAATTCATTTTGCCATTTGTTCATATTTTTTCTTTTCTCTTTTACTTTCCATGGCTATATTAAAAGTAGGCTATACAGCCACTTTACAGCAGTGGTTTCAAGTAAAAGAAAGCTTAATTGTTCCTTTTTTTTAACCTATAGACATAAAATTTTTTTAAAAAAACATTCAAAAGCAATTCAATATAATACTAACAACATACATACACCTGTAATGAAAATTGATTCTCCAACCTCCCAGGGTGGCCACCTGTGTTGTTAATTATGCTGTATCAAAATCATTTTATCTGAAAAAAAAGAGAATAATAGTTATGTTGATTGTTTATAGTGAGGACAAATTGACTATTCACATCGACTGTCCAGCCGGATGCAATGGCACAGTACACAAATCCTTTCTTTTGAAACTTATTCAAGCTATCAACTATTCTATACATTAAGCCAGCTAGTAAAAAGTAGAATAGCATAATATTCAAGAAAACTGGGTATTAGACCAACCTTCCTTCAAATATGGTTTAAATATGTGTTTGCTATTGAACCTTGTCAAACTATTTCACTTTACTGTTCCTTAAATGTTTTTTACCTATAAAATAGGTATATTTTATTCTATCTATTAATAAAATGTCCTCTTCATGCATTGCTAAATTAATGTAAACATTTAGAAACTTTCAAAAGTACCTGATATGTGTTCATTGCTTAACAAATGTTCTGTTGTTTTTGTTATTTGTTATTGCTACTGTACAAGTTACTTTATAGAGATCTCCAGCAAATATGGATGAGTCAGGTTTACTTTACCAATTAACAATGTTAAAATCTTTTTAAAGAAAATGCCTATTATTTCTTATGCAGGAAGACAGCTTTAATGTACATTGGTACTTTGAAAATACCTCACTGATAAGTTAGCACCTTTTAAATCTATAATCTTCAGTATTTCCTAGGGTTCAGTAAGTGCTACCCCAAAGTACTGAATTTGAGAAAACAGCATATGCAAAAGATTACTCTCACCTGGCATTTGCAAAAAGAGCAAATGCAAGATTACTCTCTCCTGCCCTCATCATTCTTTCCTGAACCAGATCATAACACTTAGGAAGGTGATTCTCTGATCCTTCTCTGACATTCTTCCCTAAAGCAGGTCATAAAATCCTCAAATGAGAGGTACCCTACTGTCTTAGTCCATCTGAACTTTTATCAGCTTGGCCTTAATTTTCTATATATCTATTCTGATGGTGACTATGTAGATAATCTGTAAGAAATTCCACATTATCCTAGTCTTTTTGTTATCTGAGTCTTCACCAGGTAATAATCCCCCTTGCCAATGCTCCATTCACATCAATACTGACCTTTTCTAGCCTGTTCTCTTAAACTCTTGCAACCTCTGCCCATTACCCAGTTCCAAATCTACTTCTTTATTATCAGGTATCATTATATCAAAACCCTATTCCTCAGAAGAAGTTCTCTGTCATAGTTCACTATGAGTTGCTGCAACAAACTGAACTGAGTACATTATAAAGAAAAGAAGTCTATCTTGACTCATGCTTTTGGAGGCAAGGAAACTCAAGACTATGACAGCCACATCTGCTCAGCTTCTGGTGGGGCTTTGTGCTTGTGCTTTATCACACATGATAGAAAAACAGAAAAGGAAACCAGCATGTTTAAGTAGGAGGCATGCATGTGAGAGAGAATTGATAAGGGAGGCTATCTACTTTGTCAATCAACTCTCATGAAACCTAATCCAGTTTCACAAAAAATCCACTCCTATGAGATGTTTATTAATCTCTTCCAGGGTGGTACTCTCATGAGCTAATCAATTTCTTCTAGCCCCCGCCTCTTTCAGGAGCCATCACCTCTGAACACCTTTACATGATGCACCATCTTCCAGCATATAACCTTTTGTAAAACAAACAATATCCAAACCACAGCTCCTCCTTATGCCTTACAAAAGAACCATCCTTATCTCTGACAATACAGGAACACAGAGAAAAGTCTGAACAACCAAGCCTTGCTAAGTTCTTCCCAAAGTTTACCTTATTGCCATTAAATTATACATTTTTATGCAGTCATACACCACCACAACTATCCACTTCGTCATCAAAATAAACATTAAAACAATATGCGGTTTTGCCCATTATTTTGGGTCTTCATTTTCTTATGAAGGCTTATATGTCATGTACAACTTACATTACATATATTTATGATTTTCTCTTTTTGACTTGGCTATCATAAGGGCCTAAGTTATAAATCTAGAAGGGGTAAGAAAAATATGCTTATATATTATCACCCTAATTCTAAGCTATGGTTGATATAGATGATGAGATAGATAGATAGGTGATAGATAGGTAGATATTATATATACATATATGCACATACAATAAAATACTTTCTTTAAAAGATATTTTGTGATTCCAGCTTTTCATAAATTCAAACTTTGTATTTATCCAAATGTGCTTAACCTTATTTGACACTTCTCTGCAATATTTCATTGGAAAAGGAAACCCCAATTATTGGAGCTATGTTGTAACTAAACTTGCAAATATACCCAGGAAATAAAGATCAGCAATTGTGCTATACTTGCAGGTTAAATGATTTGAGATTTCAATCCAGTAAAATGCTCCTTGAAGCACGATTGTGTTGCCAATGTTCTCTTGTGTGATGAAAAATGAGTATAGCAGCCAACTCTGGTCTGAAAACTAAATTAGAAATGAACTTTGAAAAAAAGACTCTCTTACTTCCACTTCTAGATAAAAATCATATTTTAAAAATGAATTAAAGACTAAAAACCAAACACAGATATGGACCTTGTATCCATTAATGCAAGAACTATTGAAGGTATTAATTCATATAAATTTAAAGGGTAATGTTACCATTTTTAGCCTAATGGCCAATTTTACTCTGGGTTTCCTAAAAATTACATTGGAAGCCTTGAGAGCATCCAGTCATGATGCCCTTTCAAAAGATCACTAATAACCAACACCATCCTCCATACCTTCTTTTGCTAAAGTCATGTAAACATTTTTCATCATAAATCTTAAGTGTTTGGCTTGGAATTTTATTAACAAATAATGGAAACATAGTCCTCATTAAAAGTTTTATCTGTTTTCAAGTATTGACTTTTTGTTGGAATTAGTAAAAGAAGGAAGGGAAGAAGTAAATACAGAAAACATTCTAGCTTTTCAGCTTTTCATAAATTCATACAGCTAAAGTGACTTTTCAAGCAGGAGAAGTTTAAGGGTTAGTGAAACACAACTTATTCATTTAACCTTTGATATCTAGAATGCATATCTCATTTTTAAAAAAAAGTCACTAGTAAGAATGGGTTCATCTCTGATGCCAGATGAAATGAAGGCCTCTCACTTGTTACACTGTTGTTCTGAATAAATTAACACTTCCTAAAATGAGAGGTAGGGGAAATCCAAAAAACTATTCTTCACAGTAGCAGAGAAATGCAAGTTGATAGAAAGTTCACAAGTAAATTCTTATATATCATCCTGATGATATTAGGTCACAGAACAAAGATCAGGTTGTTCACTGTCAAATTTATTGTGCTGCAGATATGGATGCTGAGACCATGGAGGAATCAGCAGAAGCAGAATTTTAGAAGAAATATTAATGGCTAATAAATATTGGGAAAACACCATGACCACACACAATACTTAGTACTTGATTTGTAAGGTAGAGAAAAATTTAGGCTTTAATGGAAAACTATGCATTGAGTATAACACACCTTTTGGTGTCACCTGATTCTGATTTTGTAGGAGGTATTTTATAGCTCTCTAAATTATGGGTACCTAAGAATAGGTAGTCCTGTCTACTACACACTTGCACATTTTTTATAGTATTGGCTCAGTCAATTTACAAATAATTGAAAGAGTTAACTGATCTGCCACCTGTATATTTATTTCCTAATTCTACATGAACATATAGAAACATATCTTTTCTTTTGGTTTTCCTATGAACTGGTTACATCTTACTCATTCCCTCATCCAAATAATGAGTTAAATGATGTCTCTAACAATGCTACAGTTTTTTTTTTTTAATCTGCGCAGGAGTAACTCTTATATTTATTTTTAAATTAGCGTGAGAGGAAAGAAAACACATGCATTTTTTTCTAGTCCCATCACATTGTAAGTAAGTAAACTGAGTCCCAAAGTCATGAAATGACTTCTGAAGTCATCAAAGGCAGTTATTGACAGAATGAAAACCCGACCTCGTTTTTTGCCCATGCTAATACTCTGTATCACTTAAAGCCACCTGAATTAACTTTCCAAAGAATGGAAGTCTAGAGGCCATAGAATAGATGGATAATAGAATTTCAAGCAACTGTACACAATGGTCTGTTCAGAGCATGTTATTTTGAGAGAGAAAGGAGCCTTCCTGGCCATCGTTTTATCTCTGAAGTAAATATTTCAGGGTGATACCTAATTCGTTTATATATAAATTTAGTTCTTCGTGTAGAGAAAATGGCAAGACCTGAGAATTAACTGACAGTCTGGGAATCACTGGAAGCTAATAATTATTCTGGCTTGTCCTCCTGATTCCAAAGTGCAAACATGCTTTAAACAGATTGCCAGTTCCCCCAGGGAAGAGAGAAGGAAATGGCTGGATTAAAGTCAGAAAGCAGAGAGCCAAAAAAATCTAGTATTCATTACCAACCCCATCAATGAATATTTATCAAGCTCCCACAGAGAACCCAGTATCAAGGCTCAGGAATTCTGAGAAGTAAATACAATTTAGAGCTGTAAAAGTTCTATCCAAGGCTGGCACATGGCAGGGGGGAAGAACCCTAGATGCCAAAGGAAGTAGTGAGAATAGACAGGAAAATGCAGACTTCTTCCACAACTTTCAGAAATAAATAAATCCTGTCCCAAAGTAAAAAAAAAGTTCTCATTTTTGTTTAATTATTTTAAAATAAAGATTTAGCCCATTTTTAACATCAATCTTCAATTTCACTGCAATTACTTCAGTATCTTCTGGATACTCTCACGAGCCTTAAAACTTTCAGGCTCAGTGATATTTTGACTCTCAGTGTAAAGACTAGTAAAATCATTGCATGAATAGATAATCTTATAAAAGACTCTTTTATGCAAGATCTTTCCCCTCCAAGAAAATGACATTTCATTATATGATAGTCATACTTTTTTTTTCAATGTGTTTGTTTTTTATTTATTTTTTTTCCTGATTTTTATTTATTTATTTATTTATTTTTGGTTATTGTTTTCTTATTCATATGTGCATACAAGGCTTGGGTCATTTCTCCCCCCTGCCCCCACCCCCTCCCTTACCACCCACTCCACCCCCTCCCTCTCCCCCCCACCCCCTCAGAAACTGATAGTCATACTTAAGCAAGATAATGTAACCTAGTAAAAGAGTGGTATGGTGAGATGTATGTGCGAATTGTGTCTTTGCATTAATTTGATAAGATCATTGTATAACTTTTGTGCAGGTAGCTATGAAAGTCTATCAGTTCTTGATAAGAGTCTGCAATTTTTTCATAATATAGCAAACCCTATGTTCCCTTCTCCAGAGGTGCCTAGTGTAATAAGTAAATTTAGGGCATTCTTAAACCTGGACAACTAGTGTCCCTCTTTCACCCAGACAAGATGAATGTAGTGCTAAGACTCCCAAGCTTCTAAAATGGTGATCTTTGTCCCTTGTCTATGACCATGCCTACTGCTTATCATCAACCTCAGCTGAATCCTGCTGGGATGGGACAGTTGTTATTCTCCTACTTCTAGAGCCCAGAGGTTACAGTGAAGTTCACCTTGATATTCATACTTAGCAAATTTACGCTCTGAGTGGAAAGAAACATTCAGTTTAAAGAGAAATAACTTACTCCTCATGTCACATTTTCAACTGGAGAATGAGAATTAAAACATCACCCACCAGTTGAATTTCCATGTAAATGCTGCCCTAGGATGAAATATGCATACTTAGTGGATCTCATTTTCAAACTCAGAAATGAGTGAGTGAAAACATACTGTGATTGTATGGGTCACACTTTCTTTGCATTCTTTATTCCATTTTTTATATTCTTTCTTTAAGCCAGGCTTTCCCAACTTTGGACTATTGACAAACTACACTAGATAATTATTCATTATAGGAGACTGTCCTTTTTAATATAGGATATTTAGCAGCATTTCCAATTTCTAATCACAGGAAGCCAATTGTATCCTCCAAGTTGTGACAATCAACAATACCCCTATAGATTGTCAAGATTTCCCCTGACAGGGTAGGAGTAAATTCTACCCTAGTCAAGGATGGCTAATATAAATCTAGATATATTTCTTTCAAACCTTGCCATAACCAGTTGTGAGACGATAACTAGGTCACTTTACTCTTCACATTTTAATAGCTGTGGAATTTTCTACAGATCATCCTCTTTGTTCTTTAAACCCTTTTCTTTGTGCAGACCATAAGCTTTCTAGTGGGCCCAGTGAGGATTTCCTTTAAACTTTCTACAGTGTATATTCTCTACAGACTCTCCCTACATTCTCGCCAGGGTTAAATTTTAAATTTGCTTTTCCATCAACACTCTTCTGCCTTCTTTCAAATTTCAGTTATATTTATTCTATATACTCAATCTGAATTTTGGATAATAAATGAATGAAATTATGAAATGTTGAATTAATAATAGATTATTGAATTAAGGTAGAAAAGAACAAATCAACAATTTTAATAGTTTGAGTTACCTCCATTGGCCAAAATGGTCCTTGCTGTCTAAAAGCATTTTTTCCTCACGCTGCTTCTGCTTCTTATATCTAGAGATTGACTCAGTGAAAAGATTTTAAATTATCACCTCATTTTTCTACAGTGTTTTCTCCAGATATCAAGGCAATTGTATTAATGACTGCCAGATGTCACCTTACATTCAATCTTAATTATACATATCATCTGTACTTCCCTAAGCCACTGTAACCTGAATGTATTATAAAGAAATTGAATTAAATAATAACAGAAGTAAAAAAATAAGCACCTTTTTAAGACCTTAATAGTGTGAACACTGGGAAGATTATTTTAAAGTACCATTTTCTCTGATTCACCCATTTATATTCTTGGTCTGGCATTATACATTCTGATTTCACACTCCCCAAGATTAAATCTTTCCCTGCAAAGACTTCAGAAATTTTTCTGAAAGATTATATAGAAGAGTACATAGAAGAACAATTATGAAGAGTATATAGAAGAATACTTAGCTCCACTGGAGCTTCTTAGCTTTGTAAGTAAGCATCATTTCTGGTCATATAAAACTGTCCCATGCAACTCTATGGACTTTTATGTAAATTTATCTTCAGCTGATATATCATTCAGACCAGAAGAGATATCACATATATTCAATGAATACACAGTTTAGTAAATAAAACTTTCACGAGCATCAATCAAATATAGGCTTCAAATATATGATTCAAATTTGTTTTTCTCCTGTCATACCATTATCATTTCAAGCTCTAATAAGTTTCAGAGGTGAGTGGTCAGATCCCACTCTGGTAGTTTTTGTGACCCATGAAAAATTAAGAGACTTGGTGACCAGGGAACAAGTAACTAAAGCTTCTCAATTATATCAAAAGCCATAACTAACAGAATGGGCTTTGACCCTAGGAGCAGAAATTTCAGCTAATTTACACTGAGTAATAGCACCAAGGAAAGCAATATCAATACTTGGTGTACATATGCACAATGTTCAGACAGAGCCTCTTGCACAACCAGGCCCTTCACCACATGTGTTATACTATAAGGTCAATGGGGAAATTTTTGTTTGAGAAGATTAATGAAACACTGCCAGTCACTTCATCCTCCCCTATTGAAGAATTAATGGTGACTGTCTCAACTGGATGTTGCTATGTAGAGAATATAGTTATAATTGTTATTCTTAGAGCTATGTTAATGATTACAAGAATGAAAACATGGAATTACTGAAACATAATTTGTGGGTGATCTAATGTAATTTTTCATAGTCCAGAGCATCTATCCAGTAACAGTCTCTGTTTTCTTTTTAAGTTAGACCAAATCTCATAGCTACTTAGTTAAAAAAAATTAATAAAGGTCATAGTGGGAATTTTGACATCATTTGGTTAAAGCCTATTAATCATTCAAAATCTTTCCTGGTTTTATTTATGAATCAAAGGACAATCAAGACACCGTATCAATAGATAACATTGACTCAACCAATTGGTTCTTGCCTTGCTATTCCATAAGTAAGAATTTAACCTTTTTACTGAATTTACACTGTTTCTTCTGGTTAGAATTTCCTTCTCCTAAAATTTGCTTTGCTTTCTCTATAATGGATTTCCAGTCATGTTCAAATATAATTTTGTCACTGATACCTTCTCTGTCTTCTGCATATGAAATAACCATGACCTTATCCATGGCATTCTTTACCTTCTTATTCTGTTTTATTCTTCTCTCAGAAACAGGATACATTATATTGCTTTTTATCTTCTGTCTTCCCACAAGAATGGGGGCATTGTGGTCTCCATTTTATCAGTGCCTCCTAGAAAACTGACTAGCACAGAATAAGTATTTTAGTAGATATCTGTTGAAGAAATCAATGACCTCAATTGTTATCTAGCCAAATTCTAGTTGTTTCTCTCAAGGAATTAATCAGAACTATAAAAGAAAACTTAGTAGCTCAAATTCTTTATGTTGTATTCTATGATTCCTTGTCATGTCCTTTAGCCTCAAAATTAAAAGCGAAAATCTAGCTGATACACCTTGTTTGAAATACAAAATATTTTTCTTCAATTAGATAAAACATTTAAGAAAATCAAGAAATTTCATTTGAAAAATAAAGACTTCAGAATTATTCAAAACAAATGAATCCCACAGTCACATTCCTTTGGAAGACTTGTCCATTTAGATAAAGTATAGGCATGCTCTGGAGATTACCTGACAATCTGGTGACTTCCTATTGTTTCTTATATATAACCACTTCTAATTATGTTATCTCCCCAGCTGATGAAAGCATTTAAACTTGCCATTTCTGTTTTAAGTATTTCTGAGTGCTTTTTCTACATACTTTAAGAACTTAATGTCTACCCATGCAAAAGTTAAGCCATCACAACTGGAGCAATTAATGGTCAGCAACACCCCTTTAATATACAATTCTCACCAAAAAAAAAAAAATAGCTGAGAAAAGGTGGAAATATCTGGACTAGGATGTGCATAGGTCTTATTTGGTGGTGTTAAGTGAAATGGAGTCAGGCATGGTTTATCACTTCTGTAACTCATTTATACCATCTCTTTCTTCCCTAATTTAGCCTCTCTTTAAAGTTCACCTGAACTCCAAACTCTTGATAGAGTTAGTTGATTCTCTGGAAATGATAACATAGAGACTTTAGCTAACATTATTCCATGATTTAGCCATACACGTGAAAAGAGTAGGTAATATAGGTTAAAATGACAAAAGGTGGTAAGGGAAATCACAAACTCATTTGATCAACTTAAACTCTGAACCTCGGATACCACCTCTAAAATATTTACTGTTGAGAGCTCAATAATACTATTCCAGATAGCTTGCATATTAACTCATTTCATTTTTGCAACAAGCCAATAAGAGGTTAGCTAACTGGCTCAAGATCCACAGGTAGGATATGAGAACCAGGATTTAAACACAGATAATCTGGTTCTAGAGACTTTGGTCTAAACTACCATATACCAGAGCATCTCCTCCATAAAATTCTAGTAATAGTATGCAACCCACAGATTTGAAGCAAAACTAAGTAATTAATATATGTGAAGCTTTTAGCATAGCTCCTGATAAATGTGTTCAATTTCTAGATAATTATTATTACATAGAAAAGCAGTCTGTTATTTTCTCCTTTTGTATTTTCTTCCTTTTTTTTTTCAACATAGCCTCTTCTATTCCATTCACAATATCTAAAAGACAATGCTCCTGTTAAAATCCAAGATTGCTTCTTTGTCATTTCTGAGCCAATCATTGAACCTGAATTCCTCTTTGAATGGTTCTACTTCATATACCTGAGTTTCTTTCTAACATCTCACACAATAACCTGTCCAGTTCCCCAGAAACACCCACATCTTTGGATAGATCTTGCCAGGACCTTTCCAAATTCTGAAATCCTGTTCCTGGTACTTTGTGTTCCACATGGTAAATGGAATATTGTAAATGGTACAAGCCCTGTTCTGTGATAAAATGTGCGAACACAGGAAGCTATTAACGAAGCTAATACAAAAACTCAGGGGTCTTACCTCCAAGCTATATGATTCAGTAGTTAAAACAGTTGAAAAAAACAACTCTAATTTTTCCATGAAACATTTATTTATAGCAAAGGAGTATAATAGAGTAGTAGTTCTCCTTCAACAAAACATGGGAACAGTAACATAGATACATTTTCTAAAAGGAGATTGAATTAATCTATCATCTTTCAATTACGCCATTATATTTTTTGTACTGGGTTTTTCATACACAAAACTTTAGAGAAAATGAAACTTTTTAAGTGGCTAAGAAATCTCCAAGAGAAACCAGTGAAATGTTTTCATCCATTGCTCACCTGTCTGTGAAGTCAGTAGGTGGCTTCTCAGTTCTGTTGGCTTCAGGTCAGCTTATGGAGGGGATTTGTCACAAGAAGCTACTTGGCATATGCTTCTTCATCTTCTCAAACCAAGCCAGTTTCCAGATGATTGTCCATGTAATTTAGAGGAACTCCAAAAATAGGAACATAGCCTTCATACTGATGGGACAGAATTGTTAAACAGCAAAATCCCAGACTATTTCAAGAAGGTATGTTTTATCTACCAACAATGCACCAGGGAAGGTAGAGCTATTGTAAGATTAGAAATAAAAAGAAATGAGGAAAGACATAGTGAGACGTTGGAAGAGGATTAGGGCAAGGAGGAATGCTAAAAAAGCCCGATGGCTAAAGCCTTTATTCAAACCTTGCCATGTGACAACAGCTTGCAGATGAGCATTTGGGGAAATAAGACTGCTAAACATTGCATAGAATAGAGTGAGGAAGTTCAATCACATTTCTGTTTTGTTCCAAGAATTGTAACTGCTCAAATTCTCAGATGATAAGAGGAATCTGGGACGACTATAGAGACAGAAAAACTGGGCCAATCTTTAGAAGCATTTGAAGAGATTATTGGGATTAAGTAAGCAGGATGGTAAGAAGTAGTTGGAACCTAAGAATTTTCAAGTTCACAGTGGAAAACTTACAGTCTTTAAGGTTCATTCACAATTCATAAAGAATATCTCAATTTTTAATAGTTTGGGGATAGTTTTGAGTTCAGAGATGAGCTTTTTTTTCAGTTCTTTTCTCTTTTTTTCTAAGAAAGTATGAAGATATGAGAATTTAAGGATAGCAGGATTAGTATTTCCTTGAAATGTTTATGAAGAATATGAGTTGAAGAAGTTATGTGGTTTTAAAATAGTTAATTGCTTGTGAAGAGAACGATTACCTATGACAGCCTATACTTGTCATTTCTTTCATCTCCTCCAGGGTCAGACTTGCATTGTTCTTGATTAAACCTATTCCTTGTCTGTTATCTTCAAAAGGGTTTCTTATGATAAATATATTTCACATTTAATTCTGCTTTGCTATATGCTTCTTGGAGATCCCCAAATGACTCATTAACCCACTTATAAAAATACTAAAAACATATTAAGGAAATTTGTTCAACTACTAAACACATATCTACTTTAAACTTAAAATCTTCCTGAGGGCATGGTACCACGACATTAATGCAAATAAAACAATCAAATCAACCATATTGGTTCATAGAGGTAAGGAAATTTTCCTCTGTTTTTTTTTTTTTTTTTTAAGGAAATACTCTGTCACTCATCTCCAAACTAGGCTTAGCTAGTACATTCCTAAATGTGAAATAAGTCAATTTGGAACAAGTCAATGAGAATTGACTATTCTTCTTTTTTTCTTCCCACCTACTAGTTAAACCCAGGTACAAGAGTATTATTGCCGTGTTATTGTTGTACAAGTAAAATAGTGATAAGGACATCTTCACCAGAATCTTCTTCATTAATTTCATATTTGGAAAGTCAGTTTCTTCTGTTTTTCTCAGTGGTTAAAATTTATGTTCTAAACTTTACTAAAATATGGTGCCAGAAAATCTAGGCAGGAAGAATACTTTGTTTGCTACATAAAATTAAAAGTATGTTCAACCCCAAACTCTGAAACAACAAATGATAAAACCTAATAGAAATCATTATATTTGTTGATGCTTGTGAACAGTGTCAGACACTGTCAAACAAACTTGAAGAGTAAATTAGCAAACATACTAGCTTCATTAGTTGTGGTAACAAATAATATAGTAAATTAAGGGATATTAGATGTTTATCTAGCAATTTGGAGAAAATAAAAGCTTTTTTAAAAGAATTTTTATTCAGACTTTAGATGGAATCTTAGAATTGAGGGAAAACATAAGTGCATACTAGAAACATATCCCAATAACAGACCATCCCAGGTAGCCTATGTCATGTTTCATGTGATTCCAGTTATCCTTTGACCCATTAATTATTATTGCTATTCTTTGTTTTTTCTTTGATGGGTCTGAGGTTTGAACTCAGTGCTTCATGCTTGCAAAGCAGGTGCTGCACCACTTGAGCCACACCTCCATTCCAGTTTTTTAGAGATGGGTCTCGTGAAATGTTTGCCTGGGCTGGTCTTGAGCTGTGATTCTCCCTATCTCAGTCTTCCAAGTAGCTAGGATTATAGCTGTGAGTAACTGGTACCCAGTTATTACTGCTATCCTTAATCCTTTATCCTTTAATCCCTTCGAGTTTATTTTCAATTTTGTTACTAAATTCTTCAACCCATTATACTTTATTGAGCACCAAAGAGATCTGAAGCTTTCTGAGTATCAACAACAACAGCAAAATGAATAAGATGTAGTTTCTGTCTTCTAATATCAATATGATTTTAAACATATCATACAGTATACTTCCATTGTGGCAAAACAAGTAATTCTGCAATTAAAAATAAAAGGAGCCAGGCATGGTGGTACACACTAAAATCCCATCTACTCAAGAGGTAGAGATAGGAGGATCACAGTTTGAGGCCAAGATAGGAGAATCCTGGCTTCAGGTCAGCCCAGGAAAAAATTAGCAAGACCCTGTATCAAAAACAAGCCAGGCATGGTGGTGCATGTTTATGGTCACAGTTACTTGGGAAAGAGAAGTAGAAGGATGGTGGTTCATGGCCAACCTGGGCAAAGTTAGAACAAAACCCTATCTGAAAACAAACTAAAAGGAGAGGGATTAATGAAATGCTCAAGTGGTAGAGTACTTGCATAGCAAGTACAAGGCTCTGAGATCAATCCTTAGTAGTCCTCCAAAAAAAGAATAAAAGGAAATATGTGATTGTCTATGTATCCTAAGTGACAATATAACTTATCATGCAGATCAGTATACTTTTGAGGGCAACAGAGTGAACCATTAATTATTGTTCTGGAACAAAGAATACAAACTGAGACAAAAGAATCTAGGATATTTAATAACCCATTCATAATTAAATTCTCTGGAATGCATTTTTCCCTAAAATATCACATGTCCTGCTCAGTACTCCTACAGATTATAAGGCTGGAAGACATCCCTCAAAGTCATGAAAAGAGTAAACATAGGTGTTAGTGTACAAAGAGTTCAACTTACCTACACTTTTAATGCTACTGTCATAGAGCACCCAAAATTTGTAACTGATGCTATGAGGAAAAATAAAAAAGGAAAGCACATGAGTGAATAGTTATTTTGGATCTATATTCAATTGTGAGACACCAAAAAAATAAGTAAATAGTCTACCAGCATTTAAATTTAGTGATTATTTTCTTTCTCAAAGAACAGAGGTAATAATAAACCTCTGGCAAATCTAAACTCTGTCTTAGTTGAGTTATCCAGTGTGATCAACTTCTCCCCAGAGAACAAAATGGACTGTTAGCCAGCATGGATAACAGTCATATTTAATGACAATTTCACCTGTCACCAAAATGACTCTCTCCTGAAATCCACCAGTCTATGCCACATTCCTTCATATGTCTATCACTTTCTATTTTTCTTCATATGTTCCTCCCTAATTCAAATATAAGCTCACTTAGATCAGTCCTATGACTCAGGATACATACAAATTCTTTTCTCTATAAATAAAATTTTTATTCATCATGTGGGAAGTTAATCCTTTCAGTTGCTGTAAGTAAGAAGACCAAGTTTATAATTGACTATTTTGTCTTATAGTTAAAGAAGCTTCAGAATACTGGTTTGATTCAACAATTAGAGATTTGGTCTGGGTTGCACCAAATTATTTCCATGACCAAGTACCCATAAAATCAGTTTTTACATTCAAATAAGCAAGGAAGATTTGTTTCACATGCTGAAGAGTTACTTTATTTCCCTCATTCTATAACTTCATTACAGTTGAATTTATAAGATAAATATTAGAATATTGGTTCCTTAACATGATCAAGACACAAACACACGCACAGGGAGAGACAGACAGACATAGTGCATATGCTCTGTTATGCCTGGAGTTATACTGCTCGGCTCTTTGCTCTTATTCAGCCATAAGAAGTTAGCTGAAAGGTTTCTAGCTGTGAGTGTCTTTGGGATCTGCCTCAACTTTTGGGTTATGGCCATGAATTTATGAAGCAGCTCCCTGAAAATCAGTCGGATGGTGAGGGATTATATTCTGGATCTTTCTGCCTGCACTGGGATTTCTCTAATGAGCAATGTCCTTTCTGTAGGCCCCCATTTAAGCTGGCAGGACTTTGTCAGATCAATGTCACAATCAGCATCACTCTTGCCCAATCCTACTTTCTCCCTTCTGTTATTTTTCACAGGCATTACTCTCCAGTAAACCTCTTGCACTCCAAATCCCATCTCAACATAAGTTTTCTAACAGCCCTTCCCTCAAACACACAAACTATCTGAGAAAAAGTCTCAATGCCTTATGCCTGGTGCTATCAGTTCTTACTTAATAAATTATTTCAATGTTTGTCGTGTAGTCTTCTTCAACAAACATGCTCTCTGAATATGTATTAGCATTCTCTAAGCTTCTGGGTGGCCATTTCTCCACAGAAAATTCTACTATTGCCATAGATCATAGTAAATAGCTATAACCATAGCTAATAGCTAGTTAAAGAAACCACACAGAAAAATGAAAATTGATGTGCATTACTAGGTATCCATGGGCGTTATATTTTAAAGTTGATCTGTGGACCTCACATCATAAACTCATTCGCTAAAACAAAATTTCTACTTTTGTGTGATTTGCAACACAGAAGAGTTGAATGTTCCTCACTTGGTGACATTACTTTCAGAATCTAAATTGCTTGATGTAAGTATCTATTAAATGTGTAACTTATTGCTCAAAAATTTTTAGTGACTCCCTATTGTATACATGCAGACAAAACTTTCTTGTCAACCATGGTTTATCATATAGAGATTGGTAGCCAATGTTCCTGGCATGTCAGATTTCTCATTAGACTATTTTCATGCTCTGAGTTCTCTGATTCCAATTTTCGCTTATACGGATATCTCTTTATGGACTACGGTTCATATAATCTCTTCCCCACTTCTAACTATAAAACTTCCATTAGTTTTTTATGATCAAATACAATCATCTTTCCTCCTATAGTTTTCCTAGAATGTACACATCAATATGGTTTTCTCACAATTTATTCTGTCTTTGTGTATTAAAAAATAAAAAATAGAAGGTATTTCACTCCAGTATTCATCTCCATGAATGGGTTATATTGTATTTTTCTTCATTCTTTATTATTTTCCCATTCCCCAGAAGCAGTTCAAGAACACAGTATTGCAGTACTGTCGCTTCTTTGCATCACAAACAGATAAATAACATACTTTCTTCTTCTATAGGTTCATTTCTTTGATAGTATTTTCCTAGCAGTTTAGCTATGAGATGATTTTTCTTAAAGGAAAGTTAAGGAGAAGTAGGAAAGAATTGTACATTAAAAACCTCATGGAAAAATCATGTTACTATACAGAAAGGCATTATCATACATAAATACACACTTGCTTCACTGAGTTTTATTTTACCTAGAAAGAATTTGTGTTATTCAAGGAAAGACTCCAGAATATCTAATATAACAAGAGAAGTTCCCAAAAGATGTTTAGATATGCTAATATCCCCTAAACCTATAACAAATTCATGTATAAGACTGCTTAAAATTAGTTATATTACATTGAATATTCCACATCAAGAGAAAACTTTGTACAATCAATATTTGGAGCTTAATGTGAGTGAGTTTATCATATCATCTCTTAAGTACAGATTTTAGTAAGTAATTAAAGGAAGAAAAAAATGAGGGAAATGGATAGTAGAGAAATAGGCAAGCAGAGAAAAGGAAGGAAGGGGGGTAGAAAGACTGAAAAGAAGTGAAATAAAGTAAAGGAATAAAGGAAAAATTCTGGTTGTGAAATAACCAAAGAGAATGATTGCAAATGTTGATTACTAATAGGCTAATATTTTTCTCTAAAGTTAATCTGAGTATTTCTTACTTGTTAAATCTAAAAGAATTATAAAATTCATCAAGAAAATTCCAAAATGTACCTCCAGTACAACAATAATTTTATTTTTTTTCCTTTTTCTTTTATTATTCATATGTGCATACAAGGCTTGGTTCATTTCTTCCCCCTGCCCCCACCCCCTCCTTTACTACCCACTCTGCCCCCTCCCTCTCCCCCCCCAATACCCAGCAGAAACTATTTTGCCCTTATTTCTAATTTTGTTGTAGAGAGAGTATAAGCAATAATAGGAAGGAACAAGGGTTTTTGCTGGTTGAGATAAGGATAGCTATACAGGGCATTGACTCACATTGATTTCCTGTGCGTGGGTGTTACCTTCTAGGTTAATTCTTTTTGATCTAACCTTTTCTCTAGTTCCTGGTCCCCTTTTCCTATTGGCCTCAGTTGCTTTTAAGGTATCTGCTTTAGTTTCTCTGTGTTAAGGGCAACAAATGCTAGGTAGGTTTTTAGGTGTCTTACCTATCCTCACCCCTCCCTTGTGTGCTAAAGCTTTTATCATGTGCTCATAGTCCAATCCCATTGTTGTGTTTGCCCTTGATCTAATGTCCACATATGAGGGAGAACATATGATTTTTGGTCTTTTGGGCCAGGCTAACCTCACTCAGAATGATGTTAAATAAAGAAAAAAAAGAAGATAATTCCACTTCGGCTAACCTCACTCAGAATGATGTTAAATAAAGAAAAAAAAGAAGATAATTCCACTTCTGGCAATGGACCATCAAGAAAAATCCCTATGCCAATAACGAACTGAACAGCTTAAGAAACAACAGAATTTGAAGTCATTAGAGAAGTAGCAGGAATGCATACATCAAGATCTAGAAGAATAGAGAAGTCAAGTGAGGTGATCCTGAAGTTTAGGATCCTTTTGTCCCAAGCAATTGATAATTATAGAAGAAAAATTGGTGACTGAGAAATTACGATACTACATTAATTTTCATTAATCTCAGAGCTAGTGCAACTAAATTTCAGTTAATGAGAGGCTCTGTTAAACACCTTAATGTTTCTCTTAAACAGAATTACCAACCTCTGGGAAAAGGGTGAAACAGACTATACAGCCCTGACAACAATTAATCCATCATTGTATAAATCTTAGTTCTTGAGAGTTAGAGATGATCTGCCCTAGACTAACTGCCTATTGAAAGCAAAACTTATTCTTAGTGAAGGATAAACTCATATAACTTTTACTGATAATTTTCAAATAAATATCTAACAGTTGACCAAAACTAACAAGAATTTCGTAAAGAAAATATGGCTGCGATGGATAATTAATATGGTAGAGACCATATTAAGCATGAATGAGGTTCTCAGTTTAATTCCCAGCATAAATTGGTATGTAGATAAACTG
The DNA here is from genome assembly GCF_047511655.1 of Castor canadensis. NCBI lineage: Eukaryota > Metazoa > Chordata > Mammalia > Rodentia > Castoridae > Castor > Castor canadensis. The sequence continues at coordinate 71,050,546 of NC_133397.1, read as the reverse complement.
ATTAATTAAATAATTAAAAGAAAAGGAAACAAATAATCAAACTACAAAAGAAACAATGTAACATGGAAGACTAACAGCTTGGAACATTGTTAAAAATTCAAACTCATATCTACCATAAAACCTACTTTTTTCGGCTTTTTGTTCATTGATTTCTACTCTCTGCTATTTTCATTCTTCTGCATTTGTGTTTTACTTTGATTTTTTTAAATCTTTTTCTTCTTTTTTGGGGAAAGAAGGAAGCAGTCTATAACAATTAATTCCTCTAGTGTTTTTATTGAAAAAACCATTATTTTCCTCTGTTAATTGCTTTTTAAGCTTTGTCTTTAAGGAAAAAGGCAACATCCATATTGGGGCAATATTTATGTTATGTACTCTGTTCATTTGTCCTCTGTGTTTCTATCACTACCATATGACACAATCTTGATTACTGTAGCTATATAATATGGCTTAAAATCAGGCATATCTATACCTTAATTTACCATGTTTGTTTCCCATACTTCAGAAACCATTCTCTTTCATTACTTGACATCTAGTTCTGTAAAATTCACTTTTTTAAAATAAGGAATCTTTTATTTCATACAATACAGTAAATCTCATCCCAACTGTTATACCTTGGAATAAAATAAATTTCCTTTCAGCTTTATTAATATAACAATATACAAGATTGGTGAAATGACAATCCTTTTTAATGAATAGTATTGCATTAATTAATATTTACCTATACCTCAAACTATATAAATAAAATAAATCTAGATTACATCCAAATTTAAAACTCAAAGGGGAAAACAATTAGGTTTCTAAAAATTGCACCAGAAAAATATTTATAACCTTATAAAAAGTAAAACACTTTTCAATGTTACACATTAATCACTAAACATAAAATAAAATATTGATATTTTGAACTACTGTAAAGTTGGGAATTTTTGTATCAAAACATCAAAAAAAAGAAAGTGGAAGAAGAGAGCTGGGGATGTGGCTCCAATGGTAGAACTCCCACCTAAATATGTAGCCCGGAATTCAATCTCCCATACAGTCAAAAAGGAAAAAAGCAAGTGGAAAAAATATTTTCCTAATCTATAATTGATGTGTATCTAGAATACCTGTTGATCAATAAGAAAGTGACAAATAGCCTAAGAATTTAAAATGTCCAATATCACTTATTAGAAAAAGGAAAATCAATATATTGACCAGAATAACAGAAACATTGGCAATATCACCTTTGGTGAGAATGTGGAACAACTGGAACTTATATATGCTTCTCATGTAAACGACTTGAAAAACTTTTTTTGGATACCTGGCACCATACACAATCTTGACCATACACATAGCCAGGTAATCCAGCAATCATATGAGAAATGTGTGCATATATGTGCAAAAATAGTGTACATCTATTGATTAGTTTCCATAATGGCCAAATATGGAACAAAATAATGATAATTAATAGATAAATGCATAAATAAATTAAATTTATGCATGAAGTGTGTGTTAGATGGGAATGGAAATACATTCACACATTCTGCCTGCAAAAATATGGGTAAGCATCACAAAAAACTTTGACTAAAATAAGGCATAAGTTAAGGGATGTGATTAGTAATAGTTAATGTATATGAAGATTAAAAATAGGCAAATCTAATTAACAGTGGTAAGTCTGGAAAAGGGCTACATTGGAAAGAATGCAGGGTTTTGATGGAGAGAATACAGAAGGTTCTCTAAGACTTTCTACTTTTTATCTTGTATAAAAACACACCAATGTGCTGAATTTGAGATAATTCATTCAGCTATGTAGTTAAGACTTGAGTTTTAGTAAACTTTCTGCATACAGTATACAATTATTATTAATAATCTATGATTTAAAAGATTTAGACAAAACGTGGACACAGAAAAAGAAGCTAGGGAATCCATACCCATGTAGAATTTTCTAACACAATTTAGAGGAGCAGCTGGTATAACCCCTGTTTGACTTCTATTTGTTTGATTAAATAAACCTGAATCAACTACCTGTGAATGACATACTTTTGGAAGACACAAAATGGAATGGACAAGGTCATTGCACTCTAGGAACTTAGTTTAATCAAATAAGAAAAGCTATATAAAAGACTGTGTACAATAAAGGAAAAGCAAAATATTAGCTTCTTTTTTCTTTCAGAAAAAAAGAAATACGATTGCAGTTGAATTGACCAGGGAAACAGATGTAAAGTAGATAGGAGGTAGGTGGATAAAAAGCCATAATTTAATTCTTCAGGGCAGGAATTAAGTTGACTTCAGATCAGAGATGAAGGTGAACAACATATCAAGAATTTTGTGTTGGAAATCATTCAAATGAAAAATAGATTATTTGATCACAAGCACTACACAAACATTGAAAAGATTTATTTTGAATGTAGTGGCTGGGCTTTATAGATTTATTACAACTGGACTTTTAATGTGAACTGATTTGGTATAGGATTTGATAAGGAGTAATAGTTTGACAGAGAATGTAGAGCAGGAATTCAGGAAAATAAATCTAAACTTCACAAACAATAACCAGGAATCAAAAACTAAAAATGCTTTCAGAGTTTGGAAATAGCAAAAATGTACATATCTAGTTAAGGCATAGGCACAAGGTAAAAATATACCTAAGTTTAATCAATCTAGGACTATTAATTGAATGACAGCTGTACTTAGCAAGATACTTAAGTACTTAGCAAGGTGTGATCTGTGATACAAATATGTCCTCATCAATTCTACTCAACCATCTCCAGAATGGTTTTTAAAAAAATGCTATGATGTGAAATAGAGGGAACTACTCAATAACTTAAATCAAGACCAGAAAAGAGACATATGTAATGTGGAGACAAGAGCAATTCAAGGCAGTATTGACCAAGCCCAACAGAGAAGTAGGAGTAAGTGGTGCTAGGGGAATTCAAGGAAGCATCAATGTAATGGACTAGAGGGCTGGAGTGGTCAGTAGAGATCTCATTGATGAAAAGATATGTGCTATTACTTTATTTCTTTAAAGGGAGATTTACATGGAAAAGACATTCAGGTAAGGGAATGAGAAAGTGCCAAGAATAAGCAAAGGTAGTGCAGAAAGAAAACTGCCTGGACAAATGAAAAGTACAAGTCAGGTGACTGTGGGAACAAAAAACAGCCCAGGATCCTCTCTCTTCCTATTTCTTAAGCTATCCCAGTACTAAAATCTAAGGGCCACTACCTTCTTGTCCCTTCAGTGTATGCTACCTGAATTGTTCCCTAACTGCTCAATGAGTTTAAACTGGTCATTGCACCACAATGTTGACAATTTCAGAACAGGCAGATATAGTTACTTATACTTCAAGGCAACATGTTTTATTTGTTAAAAGTTCAAGCCCTGGAATTGGACAAATCTCTGTTAAAATCTTGAATCTATTTCTTGCTAGATAAATTATCTTGGGCAAACTGCTTAATCCTTCCAAACCTCAGTAATTTTTGTTAACCAACTGTAAAAATGAGTTGAGATGGTTTCATCTTTCTCCTAAATGTTGATAGAATAATATTAATACAATTCATTTCATATTTCTTATTTGGGAGTTAAATGAAATGACTGGTACAAATTTTCTATGAATATAGAGCATTAAATAAATATTATTGCCATATTTCACAAATACTTTTGTGCCTTTAGGATCAGTAAAATCTTATTTTAGTTTGTATTATATCCAAAAATAGCAAAACCAATCAAAATGATTGTGCTTACTCAGTCATGGAGAAATTGTTTCGTTAATTATGGTTTAATCATTTAACACAGTAACATTATTATTACATTATAATTATAATGAAATTATATTATTGTTATACTACAATTACGCAGCCATTAAAAATCACATATCCATAGGCTATATAATCACATAGGGAAGAGATCAAATTCTGGAATTAAGACAAAAAGTGAAGAACAGTATTCTTTAACCTGTGATACTAATGATTTTATAGTCTAGAAAGTAAAAATATATTCACAGAGATTCCATCCAAGTGATAACTCTGTTGGTAATATTTCTATTCTTACTTAATATTATTTTTATTTTCCCAAATATCTATTAAGCTAATTGAATTTGCATTACTTTCAACCAAAAAAAATCCAGTAATATTATTTTAGAAGACTACAACTTTCAGTAGCATAGAGGTAGAAAAAGGAATTAGAAATCCAATCTTTTGATGTTTCTTCTGACTACTATTGTAAACTCATGCATTGCTTTCACTCTACATTCATAGGTAGCCAACTAGTCTAGCACATATATTAAAGTACACCTGTAGGTGCTATTGTATTGAAAAAACAACAAAATATATTTACTTATTCAAACAACACAATATACCTGGGAAGTATGCAGAGGACCCAAAAAAAATCTATCAAAATGGCAAGATTAGCAGCTGTGTAACCTTACTTTTTTGATTTATCCTTTCAACAAATTAATTAAAATTCATGCTGACGTTTGTTTCCATTGAAGATCTCATGTTCTTTGTTAATTTTTTCATAGTAGCTGGTGACAAAGAGCTTTTCATTTGCCTGTCTAGCTTAGATGACAAAGGAAAGTTGCATTCTGTAGAATTTCCAGGTGTGTATGAAAAAACGTTAAAATAGGCCACCTATAGGTGATCATTAGGGAAATTTAGAATACAACAATCTGTAAGATAAATGGATTAAGAATATACTGATTCAAGATAAGATTTTGTTGTCATTTTTGTTCAAATACACTTGCATTATGTTTGAGCATCATATGTATAAACGGTTCTGCATTTGTTAAGGATTTTTTACAGGACAGAGAAATTATGTGTGGTTCTTTCTTTACATACATAAATCAGCAACTAACATTTAGCAAAACATGTAAGCACTATATATTCTAATTGGGCACTTTTGAATTAGCAGTCATGTTTCTGTTTCATTCATTAATTATTTTTCATTATATAATAAAGCATTTGTTTATGACAATATTTGCTTGTTTTGTAACCATGTTTCATATGTTTACAAAATAATATAGCATATTACTCATGAATATTTCCCTAAAATCATAGAATTTTACTGTTACAAAGTCTTTCCCAGTTAAGTCTCCCTCATTTTCTTCACTGATAGTAATGCTTATGAGTGACACATTAAAAAAAAAATTCCCTAATTAAATTAGTGGTGGAAATACTGAGCTACAACTGGTTAAATTGATTTTGTTTTAGTGTACCCTTTCTCAGAAATTTAATTAACTTCCACCTCAAATATCTAAAAGGAAGTTACAGTAAGCAACTTTTCTCAGATAAGTTTAACCACTTGACTACAAATCTCTTAATTTGCAATTTACTTAAGTTTATTGATATCATAATGTGAAGCCATTTGAACTTCAACGAATGTAAAAAACTATGATCTCATGCCCCATTGAGGTCAAATATATCCAGTCATCTATATACGTCTTGGTCATTTTTTTTTTTGCTACATAAATAAATTTTACCTTTTCCAGAATTAAACATAAATGGAATCGTACAGTACATGCTCTTTATAGTACCTGGCTTTATTCACTAACTATAGTGTTTTCAAGATTTATCCATATTCAGCTTTCTTAGTATTATATTTTTATTACTGATTGATGATTCCTTATATTAAAATACCACAATTTCTATTCTATTCACCTACTGATAGCTGTATATTTTTTATATACCCACCAGCAATGTTTGAAAGTTTGAGTTGCTCTAGTCCTACTTTTAGTCATTTTAGCATTTGTGTGTAATGGTACCTCACAGCATGTTTAATCAGTTAGATCAGGTTCGATAGCTTAGTATTAAATGTGTTTTATGTATTCTGTATACTCTGAATGTGAGATTCTTTATTATGTGTAAATTATATTTTTTTCTTTCCTATTCAATGGTTTGTTTTTATATTTTTAAAGGTTTCTTCAAAGAGCAAAACTTTAAAATTTAAAGTCCAAGTTATTCTTTCATAATTCATTATTTATGTGTTCTATCTTAGGTCAAAAATCTTGCTTTGTAATTATGTTTTCTTTTAAGCTATTTATGCTTTCAGCTGTTGAATTTAGGTCTACGATAAAATCTAAGTTAATTTTTTTATATTTTGTGGTTAACAGTATATTTTATTCAGAAGAATATTCAGTTGCTCTAACATTACATGTGGAAGACTTTTATTATTTTTCATTGAATGACTTCTGAACTTTTGTCAATTAATCCATTGACCATATAATCCTGAGTGTACTTCTGAACTTCATTCTGATTCCCTGATTTATATTCTAATGTAAATATCATCTTGTTTTTATAAATCTACTATTATAGTAAATTTTGAAAGCAGGGAATTGCAAATCTACTGATGTTATTCATTTTCAAAAGTGTTTTGGCTATTTTTAAGTCTTTTTAGTTTTATAATCAATTTACAATAAGTCAAATTTCTACAAAAAAAAGTCTTGAGAATTTTTTTGGGGATTGCATAAATATATAGAAAGAATTGTCATTTTAATGAAGTACCTTATGATCCATGATCATGACAAATTTCTCCATTTATATAATTCATTTAATTTCTTGTTTATTTTTAAGTTTCAATGCCTAAGTTCTAAATATGATATTTAAAATTTTTCATTTCTTGTTGCTGTTATATAGAAATACAATTTCTTTTTTCATATTGAGCTTGTAAATCATTAAATTTGCTTTAATAACTAATAATTTGGTAGTTTTTATAGCTTTCTTATGATTTTCAATGTACAGGATCAGATCAAATGTGAACAAATGTATTCTCCTATTTTTCCTCCTGTTGGCCTGATTTGATTTATGTTTTTTCCTATTTCTCAAGGCCTAGAACTCCAGTACAATGTCAAATAGAAATAGAGACCGGACATATCCTTGCTTTGATTGTGATCTCAGGAAAAAATATTCAGTCAGTTGACATTAGGTAGCTGCTCAGTTTTCACATATGTTCAGTATTAGGATGAAGAACTTTGGTTCAATATCTTAATTTCTCGGGAGAATATCTGGTGCTGTTTTTAATCATAATAAGGGTTGACCTTATCAAATACACTTTTGCCATCTAATGAGGTAATCATATCATGTGTATAGTTTATTATGTTAATATAAATATTGATTTATATTTTAATGATAAGTACCTTGATTCCAAATCTCTATTTGTTGCATTATATTTTTTACAAATTGCTGGATTCAGTTTGTCAATATTTTTTAAGAATTTTTGTATCTGTGTCTAGGAAGGAGATTGCCCTCTTGATAATCTCTTGAAATATCTGTGTTCAGTTTTAGTATTATGGTATTACTGACCTCAAAAACTAAGATGGGAAGTGCTTCTATTCTCTTTATTTTTGATAGGTTACATAGCCTTCATATTTTTCCTTCATTAAATATTTGAGAAAACTGATTACTGAAGTCATGTAGGCCAGGACATTATAGGAAAACTTGTTTTATTTTGCTTGTGGTTGTTTTTAAATGTTTTTCTCTTATAGCTCACATATGGTGGAATAGTAAAGATCTTTAATTTAAACTGTAAAATTTTGACAATTTTATAAAATCTTTATCTGAAGCTGTGATCAAATATAAAAATGTCACCATTGCCCCAACATTCTTTATCCCCCTTCCCAGACCCCCTTCCCTTTACCCTTATCTCTGCCAAACACTAACCTGATTTTTCTCACCATATTAGCTTATGTTTCTTTTAGATGAAATTATACAGCATATTTGCTTTAGTAGTTTTTTGTCAGTGTAATGATTTTGAGATTTATCCATAACATCAACTTGATCCTTTTTATTTAAGCAAAGTATTCCATTATAAGCAACACATTTTTTTATTCACCTATTGATGGACATTTTGGTTATTTTCATTTTACAGCTAATGTGAATGAGGTTCAGTGTAGACAAATGTCTTCATTTCTCTGAAACAAATGCTTAAGGAGTTGACTCATTCTGTATATATATGTACATGTTTAAATTTGTGGGACTCTACAAATATTTGCAAAAATACTACTGCAATTTTATATTCTTCTTACTGTGTATGAACATTCCATTTACTTCAAATGATATAAAATTGCTAACTTAAGTTGTTTGTAGCACTTCTGATGAATGTGTAATGTACAGTTACACATAGTTTTAACTTGTATTTTTTTGATGACCAATGATGTTAAGCATATTTTCACATGATCATTGGTCTTCTTTTTGAAGTGTGTATTCAAATATTCTTCCCATCAAAAATTTGTCTTCTGTTTATTGAGTTCTGTTTCTTACATACCCAGAATTTAAATCTTTTCTCAGATATAGGTATTATAATTTTTCCCACTGAGCAGCAAGGATTTATGTTTTTTATTTTCATTCACTCTTTTTTTATCTCTCTTCTTCACATTTGATTTTTTTCTATTTTCAAATTTATCAGTTCTGTCCTTGTAATGTCCTTTTTGTTCCTAAAGCCACTCGATGAATTTTTATTTCAAATATATTTACTTTTCAGCTGTAATTTTTTTAGGTTTTCTCTTTCTATTCTAAAATTTCTTATAATTTCATTCATTACTTATAGTTTCATTTACCATAGAGTTTCATTCATTACCTCAAAAAAACATACTTATAATACTCACCTTAGAAAAAATTTCCAAGAAATTTTTAGATATCATGTTAGGTTGATATCTGTCTTTGAAATTGGGTAATATTTTCTCTATGTAACATGTATTTGGCACTTTTGTTCTTTACCATGTCATGTGGTTATGCTGTATGCACTCTGGGCTCTGTTGTATTACTCAAAAAGTGCAATGTTTGTTTTAACAGATAGTTGATGAGACAGAATTTTTAAAATTCTTATTCCACTGGTATATGACAACTGAAATCTCAGTTTTGTTCTTGAACTCTTTCCTGGGGACTTTATTTTGCCCTAGGCAACCATGATTCATAGACAAACTACAAATTTGGAATGGGTTTATATAAAGATATAGGAGCAAACCTTCTCTTTCTCTCTCCTTGCCAATATCTGTAACACACAGTCTTCCAGCCAGGTTCTTTGAGTCAGAAAGATGTATGGCATTCGCTGGCAGCCTGAAACAGAAGCTTTGGGATTCTAGTTATCTTCAGGTCAAGTTGCAGGAAAGAGAAAACTTGTTCCACATTTCTCACTTACTCCAGGTTTTGGCTCTTCCACTAAAATTGCCTGCTTTTTTACACTTTCCATATTCCACATTCCTCTTTCCAGAGGCATTTCCACAGTTAATAAAAAGTTTGGGAGGTTATCAGATTTTTTATAATAACTAAAGATCCATTGTATGTCACTACTATTAAAAATAGGAGGGGACGATTTCCCAATTACTGGAGAACTTGGCATTCTGTAGCCGTTGTATTTGCATTTGTTACAGACATCATATGTGTGAACTTCACAGGATGTATCTCATGCATACATCTTATTGCAGCTGATAAGTCCTAAATCGACTAAAGAAAAAAAAAAAGCCATCTATTTTAATTCTGTTAACCTGTCACAGGATTCAACTACATTAGAGAATGAGCACCAGGTTCTTAATCTAGGAAATACATGCTGGTACTGTGTATCTGATGCTGAGTAAAAAGAGTTCTGGTTTAAAACCATGTAAAATTGGACACTGATTGATAATAACATCCAGATTCTTCAATAGGAATAATAATGACTGCTAACCTTCCAGTCACTATGTGTGAAACATATGAGGCCTATTGAGAACTTTTTTTTTCTTTTATTATTCATATGTGCATACAAGGCTTGGGTCATTTCTCCCCCCTGCCCCCACCCCCTTATTGAGAACTTCTGATGTTATTTATTCAGATTCAAATGCACACATTTTTGCAGCATTCAGTTCAGTGGGGTCTCAGCTACATCCATAAAGTTACTGAGCACAGAGAAATGTGAGTGAAGAATCTTTGAATCTGCAATAATCACATTAGGAGCTTTGATTTCTCTACCTCCAAGAGAGTGGCCAATCCGAGAAAGAGTTCATAAATAATTTTAGGTAATGGCAATACTTTCATTTCTATGCTTCCACTATATAAATTAACTGAGATTTATAAACTACTTGAAAGATATAAAACACAGGACCAACATATAGAATGTGTAAAGAATTTCTATTTTAAAATGTCAAAGATAGACATTGAATAAGAAATTTAGAAATTTTACAATGACAAAATATAAGTGACAAATTATTCTTGATTGTTACAAAAAGAAATACAAGTTAAAATAGAGAATAATATCAATTGCCCTCATTAGTTCAACAAAAGTTAATTAAAGAGATATTATATATTATCGAAAATATTGGTTAATGGTTAGGCTCCATCAGTGTGACTGATAAAATATTTTATTGTGGCTTCTTTAAGGGAAGTCTGGCATTATAAAGCTAAGTTAAAAATTAAATTCTGTGTTCCCTGGATGCTTTGTCCAGAGAGAAATTTCCTGGTGCATATGAAGTGACAACAGAGACATTTCTAAATGAGGACTGATTACCATCTTGTTTAATTAGAAAAGAAAAATATGACCTAAAAATCAAATTTAAAACATGTAGACCTTCACTTATTTAGTGCTTTCTAGATATGAAGTATATCCAGTAATTGTATTTCTGGCACACCACTGGAATACTGTTACCTTGCCTTCTTTCCTAACTCTAACTCTTTCTGCCAGCTTGGCTTTGCTTATGCTGCTTAGTATCTCTGTACTGCAATGTCCTCATCTACAGAAAATGGAATAATCATACTAACTCACTCAGGCAAGTATTGTGATGATTAAATAAGACACAAAGTGCATGACACACATAATGAATACTTGATTATGTAGTGAGAATTATTATTATTAATATACTACAGTAATGTTTTATTCTGTGCCTAAAGACATACGTGTAAAGATGCCTCTTGAATTATTGCCAATTATCTAAGGGATCATCAATAATTCTGTAGTTGAAAATGTCACCATACTTCTATGGACTATTTCATAAAAAATAATACTACATTTTTGAAAAATGAATTGATATGTAGTCATTGACTTGAGAAGAATATCAAAAAAAATTTTTTTTGTGGGACTGGAGTTTTACCTCAGGGTTTTAGCACTTGCTAAGCAGGTTCTCTAACTCTTGAGCCATACCTCCACTTCATTTTACTATGGTTATTAAGGAGGTGGGGGGAGGTCTGACAAACTGTTTGCCCAGGCTGGCCTCTGACCTCAGTCCTCCTGATTTCAATCTCCCAAGTACCTAGAATTATAGACATGAGCCACCAGTGCCCAGCTCAAAAAACAATTCTTAAGTAAAGACAAGTCACAAAATAAACATTTAGTAAGAGGCGGGCATTAGGTGAAAAAATATGTAATGCACAAAAAATGTCAGGAAGGATATGGCCCAAATTATAAACATTGGTTCACTATTGATAAAGCAGAAAGAGTAAGAAGTTATAAAAGAGCAGTTTATATCATGTGATGCTTACTTCTGTACAGTGAGAATCTGTTCATGTCATTTGTGCACTTAAGAAACAAAATTATTCCTGAACACTCCTGCTGCTCTTTCTTGGCTGTCTTGTACGCAATTGCTTTTCCTTGGGTCATGAATCTCATCCCCTAAGATGTTGCTCTTTCTTGTTTGATACTTGTGATTACAGACACTTTCCCAATCTCACTTCTTGCCCAATACAACCTCAAAACATTACCTTGGGTAGTAAGCTCATGAAATAACTTATTCTAGGATGACCATCTATTTGTAGCTTGCCATGAGCATATCTGGTATCAACACTAAAAGTTTGATCACCCTCTTCGAACTTGCATCTCCAGCTGGTTCATATCAAGGATGATAGTAACAATACTTTTGCAGAAAGACATTTTTTACAAATTAAATGTAGTTTCCTCTTTGCAAATAATCTTTTTATTCTTCTCTCACTATTTTAAATAATATATATCATGGCATACTCTGTATTATAGCACAGGAAAACTTGTATGTTTTATTTCCCTCTAAGATTTCATGAATAAATCAAACACGTGAAAAGAAGGTGTCCTGGAAATTATGTTTATAAAATGCATGTTAACTCTGTGCTTGTGTGTATGCAATGGGGTTAGAATGACCTCATAGAAAGAAAGATAAATATCCAATTCTACCTAATTTCCTCACTTATAAAATACTTGGACATGAATTTGTCCCCCACCCAAACCAACAATCTACAATTGTGTTGCCTGGCTGCTTCTTCAAATGGCAAGATGCCAGGTGCAAATGAGGAAACCAGATAGTATAATTATTTCAATGAATAATTTTTGCCAATATGAAATTTGTCATTCTTTTAAATTTTTCAGTAACATTCATTCTTTCATAAATTCTCAATTACTGTTTACCGTTTTCCTGGAATCTGCTGGATATGAAAGATAAAACAATGAATATGTTTAAAATGGTTCCTGGCCTTAAAAATAACTAAAGTTTGTGAGGGGCGGAGCAAGATGGCTGCTGAGTAATATATGCCAGCCATGTCTCCTCATAGACACATCAGTTTGAACAGTTAATCTTATACAAACCACCTCCAGAAAAGCTAAGGAAATCAGGGCTGGCAGCATACTAGGTTTGTTTTATATCATCTTCATCACAAACATGCCTACAGTCCTGGTGTGGAAAGACCCTAGCGTCAAGTCATCAGCAGCAACTGCAGCTGTGAGGGTGATCAGGTTCTGCCTCTGGATTTTCTGACCCATGCACATTTGAAATGCATGACTGCAATGCAGAAATCCCCATGAGTCAAAAGAGAGAGTCCCTATCACCATCACAGCTCCAGGAATGCCAGGTGTATCTTAGGAAAACCTAAGTGTCATGGGCTGGAGGAGAGTCAATGAACTCACAGCCCAGCAGTGTGTCTTATATTGTTCACTGGTATTATCCCTCTTATCTTCTTTCCACTGCTACTCATATTAACTGATGGCCTATTAATTCATGAAGTATATTGTTCCTAAAAATACCGAAGCTGAGATGGTGGCTGTTCTTAGGTATTACTATATTTTCATAGTTGATGTGTCTGTCACCTGTAAGTGCTTTTGCTGCTAGGCTTCTCCTAGCAGAGGACCAGATCCTTAAAAATAGTGCATGAATGTTTAAATTCTGCATCACACCCCCAGTACAGTGGCAAGAAAACACAAAATTCAGCCACTACCCAGTCTTGCTAATCATTGTGAATACTTAACTGAAGGAACACTGCAGATTAAAATCTCCAACCAAAGACATGTCCTCAGAAGTTTAAATCCCAATCTTGAAACTGCATCACATACCTTATTTTACTCATAAGACTTACTTTGGCCAAGACATAAGCAATTGAACAGCAAAATTTCTTTTTTTTCTTTTATTTATATGTGCATACAATGTTTGGGTCATTTTTCCCCTTTTCCCTCTTCCCATTCCCTTACCCTCCCCATCCCCTCCCTCTCACTCCCTACCCCCTTGCTACCAGGCAGAAACTATTTTGCCCTTATCTCTAACTTTGTTGAAGAGAGAGTATAAGCAATAATAGGAAGGAACAAGGGTGTTCGCTGGTTGAGATAAGGATAGCTATACAGGGAGTTGACTTGCATTGCTTTCCTGTGCATGTGTGTTACCTTCTAAATTAATTCTTCTCGAACTAATCTTTTCTCTAGTTCCTGATTCCCTTCTCCTATTGGCCTCTGTCACTTTAAAGTATCTGCTTTAGTTTCTCTGTGCATTGAGGGCAACAAATGCTATCTAGTTTTTTGGGTGTCTTACCTATCCTCATACCTCCCAAGTATGCTCTCGCTTTATTATGTGATCGAAGTCCAACCCCCTTGTTGTGTTTGCCCTTGATCTAATGTCCACAAATGAGGGAGAACATACAATTTTTGGTCTTTTGGGTGAGGCTAACCTCACTCAGAATTATGTTCTCCAGTTCCATCCATTTACCTGCGAATGATAACATTTCATTCTTCTTCGTGGCTGCATAAAATTCCATTGTGTATAAATACCACATTTTCTTAATCCATTCATCAGTAGTGGGGCATCTTGGCTATTTCCATAACTTGGCTATTGTGAATAGTGCTGCAATAAACATGGGTGTGCAGGTGCCTCTGGAGTAACCTGTGTCACATTCTTTTGGGTATATCCCCAAGACTGGTATTACTGGATCAAATGGTAGATCGATGTCTAGATTTTTAAGTAGCCTCCAAATTTTTTTCCAGAGTGGTTGTACTAGTCTACATTCCCACCAACAGTGTAAGAGGGTTCCTTTTTCCCCGCATCCTCACCAACACCTGTTGTTAGTGGTGTTGTTAATTATGGCCATTCTAACGGGTGAGGTGGACTCTTAGTGTGGTTTTAATTTGCATTTCCTTTATTGCTAGAGATGGTGAGCATTTTTTCACTTGTTTTTTGGCCATTTGAATTTCTTCTTTTGAGAAAGTTCTGTTAATTCACTTGCCCATTTCTTTATTGATTCATTAATTTTGGGAGAATTTAGTTTTTTGAGTTCCCTATATATTCTGGTTATCAGTCCTTTGTCTGATGTGTAGCTGGCAAATATTTTCCCCTACTCTGTGGGTGGTCTCTTCAGTTTAGAGATCATTTCTTTTGTTGAGCAGAAGCTTTTTAGTTTTATGAAGTCCCATTTATCTATGCTATCTCTTAGTTGCTGAGCTGCTGGGGTTCCATTGAGAAAGTCTTTGCCTATACCTATTAGTTCCAAAGTATTTCCTACTCTTTCCTGTACCAACTTCAGAGTTTGGGGTCTGATATTAAGATCCCTGATCCATTTTTAGTTAATATTGTTATAGGGTAATAAACATGGATCTAGTTTCAGTTTTTTGCAGACTGCTAACCAGTTTTCCCAGCAGTTTTTGTTGAAGAGTTTGTCTTTTCTCCATTGTATATTTTTAGCGCCTTTGTCAAAGATAAGTTGGTTATAGTTGTGTGGCTTCATATCCGGATCCTCTATTCTATTCCATTGGTCTTCATGTTGCTAAATGTCTTTTTTTTTTTTCAGCTACTTGTTTATTATTCAGATTTCTTTTTTCCTTTTTTTTCCCTGGGTGGGGGTCAGTCTGTCCAGGGGGCTATGCTGATTTACCATGTGCTGCTTAGCTCACCTGGTGATCTGCATGTTCCCAAGCAGTCTGGGAGCTGGCATCTAGTGGCATGGGAGCCTTCCTGGTTTCTCCATTTATCGTGGAGTAGGGATGCTGTGCGTGGGCTAGGGGTGTGGAGGAGTTGGAGTTTTGCCTCTTCTTGGTGGATTTTCCTGCCAGGCGTATCTCCAGCGTCTCTCCAAGATTTTACTTTAGGAAGCATGCTTTCTGCTTCCTCCCTCTAGTTGCCATCTTGGATTCCTCTCCAACAGCAAAATTTCTGTTCATAACTAAAACCTGCTTGATAAATTCCTAGGACAAGTTTATCTTCAGTGTTATGTATTCTGTGAGCACTGAGCTCCTCTCCTGATCTATACAGACCTCACTTTTCAGTGTTCTCCAGTCCTTGCATTTAATCTCATTTGTGATAGACCAATGGGAATTTTTTTAATCCTTAACAAGCTATGAGTTTTAATTTCTCAGGACCCTACTTTATAAATTAATCTTAGCATCTAATCCATTTATTCTTATTCAGAAGTGCCCAAACATGCTGTACCTGGGGTTTTTTTGAAAATATACATTCCTGGTACTTATACCTAGTAGTTTGTCATAAGCATGTCAGACCTTTCGGTATCTTTTAAGCATACTACAGAGCATACTACTGCCTTCTTTGCATGTATGGTTGTCTACAGTAAGAAACTTGTAAGATGCATATTCTACACACAGAAATATTGGGTTCATAAAGCTTTAACATTTCTACTCAAAATGCTAATAAGTTTTCTCTACCCATGAGATAAATTATAGTCTTTCTTTATGTACTCCTAACCTAGGCAATTACAGTTACTTTCCTAGTAGTCATGACATTTCCCTTTCTCCTGTATTTTAAGGATTCAACATGAACAGAAATGTTCCCCTACTTAGATTCAGACACATCTGGACATTGGAGAAAACTGAATATAATGGCCAATTGGTTTACCATGGGAAATGAACAGATCACTCTTTCTGTGTGGCACATCTGGGGGAACTTGAACTATTGTAATAATAGAAAGTATTCAGGACCATATATAGGATTGTGTAGAGGGACTTAAAAGAAAGTGAAGGACAGACTCTGAAAGGACTGAGAATCTGGGGCAGCAAAATTTTTAGGCATTGCATTGAAACCAATGTATTATTTAGACAGTAGAATAACACACTGCCCCAAATACCTAGAATGCATATAAGGTAAAATACAATACTTTTCATAACAAAAGGAGCATTGCAGATATGATCTAGAATTATCCAGGTGGGTCCATTCTAGTCACATGAATCCTTAAAAGTAGAGGAACTGTCCCTGCTTTAGTGAGAGAGAGAGATTTTTGCAGAAGAAGAGTCAGAGAAATACAACATTGATGGCTTTGAAAATGTAGGACGGAATGCAGGCAGCTTCTGGGAGCTACAAACTGAGTCTACTCTAGAGTCTTCAAACAGAAATATAACTCTACCAATACCTTTATTTTAGTTCAATGAGATTTATTTCAGATTTTTAACTTCCAGAACTATAAGATAATAGATTATATTATTCAACTTAGTTTGTAGTAGTATATAATGACAATTGTGTCATGACAGTATATAATGATAGAAAATTAATACAAGGTCTTTAACCAAGAATAATGGATATGGTACCTTATGTCAAAAATTAGTTTTGTCTAGAATTAAGCTAAAGGAAATATTAGATTTCTGTTCTTGAAGGAAACCTCCCTGGAATCTTTTCTAAACTGTTTCAAAGATGTTTTGAGTGCTTTGAATTTAACCTGACTATTGAGCTTCTCATGCCTGACAACTCTGACCATAAAACAATATAATATGCCCAAATTCCTAAATTGTACACAGTACCCCAGGCAGAACAGCTCCAGATTTCTTCCTCATTTATCTTAAAGATGAAGTGATAGACAAGCAGAAATGTTTAAGCTGAAGAGGGTACATGAGTGCAGGAAGCTCCATTGGTGAAGAGCCATACTGGGGATACCACTAATCTTTACTACCTAACTACTACTGTATGTCTTGCTTGATACATCCCTTCATTATTGATGATGTCATCATGTGCACAGGGATGACACTTGGATTTACCTTAAATACATGACTCTGTCTCAGTTTGAAATTAAGAAAGATACCTATATTTCCAAGATAGTTTTTGTACCTAATGGGATTTGTTTTTACTGGCTATATCCAGGACCCAAATGACATAACTAAAGCCAATACTGCATGGATCCTACTGATAATAATTTTACCATAAAGGCACATTGGTCAAAGGCCAAGTAAGTAGGTTGAAAACAAAATTTAGTATACTCTGCATGGGCTGCTACTTTTATAAGAGCTTATTTACAAGATTTGCCATTGTTATAATCAAGGATCTTTGCTCTTAACTGATAAGACTAGCTAGCTCACAATATACACTATTTCTATAACCAAGGTATTTTATAATAACACCTGCTCTCCTTCTGGGAACCTGACATTTGTTATGTACTAGGCTTAAGTGTCTAAATGGGTACTGATTCTCTAATAAGTTTACCTTAGCAGAAATATTGCATATATATTATTGTATACTTTTAACTGCTGGAAAATGGAGCATGGTCTATCACTGGAAGGAGAAAAAATCTGAACTCTGTTTTTCCTGGCACCACTTTTTACCTTGTTGATACTGTAATAAACCTTAGCTGTGAGTAAGCTATAGGATGAGTCACATAAGTCCTCCTAGCAAATCACAGAACCAGAGGGTGATATCCAAGACTACCACAACCAACATGCATTTGTATGTAAATGCACAGCCAAAACTGAATTAAATATAAATATAATATAAACTATGTATTTACTACTATGTATGTAGCTGTATATAGTTTACTATGTCAACAATAAAATTATATATATCTATATATAAAATACAATACATAAATATATATATGAGAAATGTGTACATACATATGTATGGAGTTAACATATTAGTTTATATAAACAGATAGAGACATATGTAGACACATAAAACTATAAAGTACCACTGTTCTGCTATGTTAACTATATATAAAACCATTTTGGTGTTGACTATATATACTTGTTTTTCTGGTCAGAGCTATTCAGCATCTAGTATTAACTGCTGGCTTAGTTTTCTAAATGACCTCTTACTAATGCAATGTAGACAAGTTCAATTTTTCAATAAGTTTTATATTTGGTGAAATGAATAACTTGACAAATTATTTAAGTATATAGGTACAATTCACTGTACTGCATAGTCTAGGAAGATGAAAAAAATCTCAATAACTGAGTAGATGAAATGAAGAAATATATATATATATATATCCATGTGTAAATATAGCACCTCTAAATCTCTCATCAATTAAATTCTACATAACAATATCAATGAGAAAGAAGGAGGTTTGAACAGTACAGATAAATTCACCATCCTTGTATTCAGTAAGTGTTTCCCTCAGAGTATACAGGAGAGACAACATGAACCAACCCTTCCTAAAATGCTCTCTGTTACCAAGGGTCTGCTACAGTGTAATCATCTTACACTGTTAAGTATTATTTTATGATATTCATATAAAGCGTGACGTAGACATCAGCCATATCTTCAACTGATACTCAAAGCATCTCTTCCAGGGTTAACATATCTCTGTGATGGTCTTCTTGGATGATTAATTTAGAAACTTACTCTCAAGTAAGATGTTTCAAATGTGTACATGTGTGAGCAAGCATATCTCAAAAGTTCCCTGAATTCTGAGAACATTCTACTTGTTACAAGACTCTAGTATATAAAATATTTAAGTAACAAGACAAGTGATAAATGTTCAATAATGGAAAGGTGGTCAGTTTACCATAAGTTCACAAGATAAGGAAAGTTGATTGTACTGTATTGATCAGAAAAGGCAGGAAACTAGTATAGAAGCTTATGTCAGTATAATAAACCACTTATATATTAAATGAATTCATTTGCTTACTTATAATTTACACGAAATGTTTATGAGGCTACCATATGTCATGTGTTTTCTAGTTTCTTTGTAAGTAGCAAATAAAAAACCATTAGGAACATATTATTATTATCCTTTATTGTACTTCATTTCCATAGCATGTGAAAGAAGGTTAAACTCTATAAGACTTACCTCTATCTGCTTCTGTCAATTCGGAAGTGAGAATATTCTCAGGTGAAAGCAGAGTAGCCTATACTATTTTCCCTATAACCAGCAATTTATAAATTCTGAATGATACTTATGCCCCCAAAGAGTCACAGCAACCTCTATAGCTGTCAGATTAGTTCACTCTCAAAAATCTTCTAACATTAACAATTTTTTCCTTTAGTGTAAAATTTTGATCCTTTTACTAATATAATGAAAATCATCTTAATGTCATAACATTTTCACACTTTAAAGGGAAAAATCTGATAGGTAGTTTTGAAATTGATGACACAAACAAAGTTCAAAACTACTTGGATATAAATATAATCTGACTTTGCTAAAGGAGGAAAAGAAAGGAAAGAATAAATTTGGGGTCTCTAAAATACCTTTTCTTTTGCTGTACATTGGCCAAGAGTTTCCTAGTTTAAAAACAAATGCAATTGACTAGACTTTTCAATTGATGTGATTTTAAAAACCCTAAAAGATAGCCTGCAATAAAATAATAAATGTCAAGAATATGATGGATTCATGAAGAATCCTGTATCTAAATGATCTCAAATTCCATTTGTCTGAAATGATTCACAGTCAGGATTACCAGACTGTAACAGGTGGCTACTTTTAAGTACAGATGCTAAATGTCATACCTGCAGATGGTTCATCAGTAGAACATGTAAAAAACATCTTAATTATATATTATGAAGCCTTTTCATAAAAAATTTAAAAAATAGGCATTCATTATGCTTGTTTGAGTTATATCACTGAGTACAGATGCTGTTATGAGTTAGCTTGCGCTTTAATCAAAACAAGTATCAGTAGATCAATTTAATGATATAAAAGTTCTGACTTCAGGTTGGAAACTTTCTGGCAATGCAAGTTTCTTGCAGTTTCCTGATTTATGCATCAAAGCAGAGGGTTCTCCTCCACCAGAATCTCACATCAATATGTGCCCAGTAAAGAGACACTCAGCTAGTTATCCTTAAATAGAAGCTTCGCAGCTTGAGTTGGAATGTTCCTGGAGGCATATCACACCTGAAGCCTAAAGCTGGAAACACTTCATTCCTCACATGGACTTTAGAATCACTGGGACTATGTTATAAAATGACAGAAGTGATTAATGCGCACATATTCTTTATTGTTAAATAACATGTTGTTTTTTCCATTAATGACAAATTTCTAGATATGTATGACTGCAATGACTTTGCTATTGCCAAATAGCAAATCTGCTTTCAAAGATGGAAGTTTAATTCAGTTTAGGTTATTTTTTTTAAAAAGTGTCTTAGACTCTGAGTATGATTCCTTTAAAGGCAGCTCTCCAAAGAGTCACTTCCATCACATCCTCCTGGAGTATGTATGGCCTCAGGTGATATCAACTGAGTATTTGTTACATTACTATTCTCATTACCTGAAATGCTCACAGCCCACTTCATCTTCATGATGAATGGATGTTCAACATGTACCTACAGTGCAGTGTTAAATTCTCTTCATTCATTGCCTTAGCTGAAAAAATGAAGCAATAATGAATGCTGTGATTTTTTGTTATGTCTTTGAACATATTTTATAAAACTAAAATTACCCTATAAATGCAAGGAACACTGTGATTGTTTGAACACGAAATCAAATCTGATAGACCTTCCAGATAACCTGATAGACCTTTTCTAAGCAAGCTGTCTTGCAAACAGAATCAACCCTGCAGTAATTCAGTGAATATTTCGGAATTTCTTTGAAGGAAGTTCTCTTCTTTCTTCTTCTCCACCTCTTTTTAATTAAAATGAAAAAACTTTTTAATTATGATGTTCAAATTATATAACATAATGAAATTAAAAATAAAACAGTACCGGAGCTAAAGATGGAAAGCAGAAGTACTCCCAGCAGTACCACTGTAAACTCTTTCCTGTATGTTCCTCTTGTAATTTTCTCTGCAAAAACAAGCACTTATATTTACATATCTATGAACATATATTTACACATTTTTCTCTTACATATATAGTAGCATGTCTTACCAAGAGAAATGCCTGCCAGAATGTAAATTTGATATTTTTAAAATTCTTATTTGGCAAAGAAGTATCAGCTATTTCACTATATTGTCATAAACAGATAATCACCTTATAATCCCAAGCAGTAGGGAGAGGCAGCGTGAACTATCTGATTATCCAAGAGGTAGTGGGTAACAAGATTTATACTTTGAAAAGCTACCTGCCACCTTAGTAATCATGGAACAAGATTGAGTTTGTCTATATGTGACAAACTCTGGAGCCTGTACCAGTACACTTTCCTAGGGCCCAGCTTATAACAGGGGACTTATAAATTTAAAAGAAATAAACTAGACAATACTAACTACAACATGAGGATATTGTACTTATCACAGTTGAAGAAGAGAGAACTCCTGAGACTTCAGGGGTTGTCCTGACAAGTATATGAATAGTTGCTGTAGACAAGCTTTTCCAGTGGAACCATGCTTGTTCAGCCTTAAAGTGTAATGAAGTGAATGAATTCATGTTTTCACTCCATCTGAAGAGCACATACTCAAGTGAACCTTTAAGTCAAATTAGCTCAAGTATTTTTAGGATGTCAAACTGAGGAGGAATAAAAGCAGCAAAAGCCTTTCAGAGAGAAATTTTGGACAGCATACTAATAGGATATGGGAAGGGTTGTATAATTAATTAATATAAATAAAATAACACTAATGTTTCTGTTCTGATTTTTTATGTTCAAAAAAATTGGAAAATGTATTTCAGATGAAATTTCTATACTCAGGGACCAATGAGAGTGCCAAATGGAGAGCTAGGTCATACAAATTAGTTACCTATGGACAAAGGTAAAGAACAGTGGTTTAAAAATGAGTCTTAAACCAGTATGCATGAGAGGGGATCCTCTGAAGAAAAACAGCACCTTCTTACTTTGGAAACACTGTCTATTCCATTCCAGAGTAAATAACAAGAAGTTGCTTTTTTTGTTTTGCCTTTTGACTTATTAATTATCTTTACAAATGACATATATTTTAGCTGTTTTTGTAACAAATTTAATATTATAAACATAGAAAATTGCGACTTCCACTTCTCACTTCAACTATCTGGGATTTTCTCACATTACCACCTGTATGCTTATACTTTGCTTTCCTTAATGGCTGCATGATACATTTTACAAAAGTATCATGAATTATTGAAAATTCCTAATTAACTGTCATTGTTTTCAGCTCTTTGTGAATATAAACAATGCTGCAATGGCTATGTATTTACATTAGTGTAACCCACAGATTAATTTCTCAACAGACAAATCCTTGGCCAAAGAGATGATGCATTTTCAATTTGATAACTACATCAAATGGCACTCCCACTGTCTGAAACTCCCAGAAATGATGAGAGTCAGGATTTCTTTGTAAGAATAGTAACAATTTGCAGATGTGGTCTCAAAGTTCTTGCAGTGTTGTTTAAATTAAAAACTACTCATCTCAAAACACCTCCATTCCCACCCCTCCAGAGGGAGCACTGATCCAAGTCAACTCTTTCTGGATTGTGGAGAAATTAAGTGGCAATTTTTATCCTTACATCCCTATTTCTAAGAGATAAACTTAGCCCAGCAGTACTTTTTTTTCCTTTATAAAAACAGCTGCTGATTTTCTTTTAAGCACCTCATGCTCACAGTTTTACAGGAACAAATGTCAAGGAGATGTGTGGTATACCTGCTGATTCACAGCTCCATTTGAGAAAAATCACCTCAAAGCAGCTGAAGATGCTGGCTCAATTTCACTTGCACTGTACTCTCTTCTCCCCCTCTTCTTCCTAACACATCCACACACAGATGCTGTTCACACTTTCTCATTTATGACACCTCCAGTTAGGCCTGCCAATTCATTACTTATCACACAAGCATGAAATACTGATATCACCTTTGGAGGTAATATGTTTCCTGGAGCTATATAATCAGGAGAAGACAATTTCTGAATACTTGTACAGACAAAATTTTTGTTCCTTAGATCTAATGTGGCCAAAGTAACCTCTCTTCTATCAAAATACCTCCAAGTTCAGCTGCTTCAGGCATAACCATTGTCCATGTCACAGGCTTTCTTTTCCACCTGAAATCTTTCCTTTTCACTGATGATAATCAAAAAAATAGACATCACTTGGGTCAAAGAACATTTAAAAGAAATTTGAGAAATGGCTACTTGGCTTGCTGATTAAAGGTGAGCCTGGAAAGCTCACACTCCTATCTTTGACACACTTTTTGCCATCGTTTTAATAACATTGAATTTATCACATTGCTACACCAGCGCTCTGAAGTTTGATAAATTCTTACTAGGTGTAGGATCTTGTTACAATACAAGATCTTGGGGAGGTACTTATTATTAGTCAGACAAAACTTGGGTCATTAGGCATAGTCAATGAGACAGCCAAGTTTCTTCCTCATGTGAGATTTATTCTATAGAGACAAAAACATAAGACCAATGAATAGCAAGTGTAGTTTTACACAGAGAGAAAAACCTAAGAAAATAGAATGGTGTTATAATTCATTCTTGGTAGAGACTTAGTAGAGTGACTGGTAGACATCTTTGAAAAGGTACCATTTGGACAGACTTGGGGAAAAGAAAACAAGGCAGATAAAATCGCTCTAAGTTGGAAATGGAGCTTGGTATATTAAAATTTAAACAAAAAACTTTTTAATGGCCAGTTCAATTGGAGCACAATGAGCAAGTGACATATAAATAGCATTATGTAAGGTCAGAGAGACTGGCCAGCTCACAAAGAACATGGTAAGGAAGATGGGTATTAATTACCATGAGTATAGACTGTAATAGTATTTGTTCAAACTAGAGCACTAAGGTGAAAATCTGCATCATTTCTTGCCTTGGAACACTTTCAGGCCATATTTCTCATGATTATTGTAAAAGTTTTTGTCTTTTGAGGTTTATCTCACCTATTTATGCTGGGTATAAATTCTTATTTGAATGAAGTTTTTGTACCAATGTGATAACAAAAATTTGATCCATTTAAAATGTCTTTATAGTCCTTGGCTACACTATAAGTACAATATGCCACAAATCTAAGAAAAGTCTACAATTTTGGCAATATTTTTGAACATATTTTCTCTGAAGTGTGGGCAAAGGGCAAATTGACAAAACTAACTCTCAGACCTGGGATTGTAGCTCAGTGGCAAAACAATTGCCTAGCATGTTCAAGGCCCTGGGTTTAATCCCCAGAAACAGAAACAGAGAGAGAGAAGGAAAGAGGGAGAGAAACAGAGAGACAGAGATACCTAGAGAGAAAGAGGCTAAGACAGAGAGAGAGAGAGAGAGAGTGAGAGAGAGAGAGAGAAGGGAGGGAGAGAGGGAGAAAGGAAGGGAGGAAAAAAGGAAGGAAGGAAGGAAGGAAGGAAGGAAGGAAGGAAGGAAGGAAGGAAGGAAGGAAGGAAGGAAGGAAGGAAGGAAGGAAGGAAGGAAGGAAAAGAAGAAAATCTCTCTACTCTGTGTTGAAACATACAGTTAGGGAGAAAGCAGAGGAAAGGCTGACTGGGAAGGTATTGTGAATGCTATCTTTTGTGGAAAAGTTCTCCCACAATGTCAGTTATCATTATAATGTCAATAAATTACTTATGATCTTCTGAGGCACACTTTTTGTGGTCTTCTATTATTTCAGGACCATGGATGGCCAGTTATTTACCACCTTCAACTGGGTACATGTCACATCCACCTTCTCACTACTTATATCATCAGCAGCATTAATGACACAGTACTGGGGGTAAAGCATTATCTTTTTGTGTGTAAAAGGATGCAGCCAGAAGCCTCCTAATAATGATGAGTAAAACTACAAAAGAATAGATACACCAATGGACTACCTGATGTTTTTCACATACTCTTTACAGAAGATACACATACTGTAGCAAGTGTGAATGTGCTGTTCCATATACATGCCACCAGACTGTATTCACTAACAATTGCAGTAGAGTTTCTGGCAGCATTCCACTTTATATCCATGGGTCTTCTTTCTTCTTTGCCTAAGGGCTATTTCAGTCACATAGGAACTTTCTCAAAAACAATTAAACACAATAATCAACTAGAAGTCAAAAGTCAACCAATGAGAGAAGCACACCCGTATGTAAGTACCCCAGCCCCTCTGTAATCTTGTAGGAAGATTCTGAGACAAGTTCTGTGTGATTTCTCCAGGAGTTCTGAAAAAACTGAGTCCCAGTTATCCTCAGCTGTAACCCATTCATTAGCACTATCTTTGCTGACTTTTTTTGCCCATGTCTCATTTTGCCTATATCCTCTAGTATAATTCTTAGGATTTCTTCACAAATAAATAATTTATACCCACGCCTTTGCTTTTGGGGAAAGTCCACAATAAGACACATATTTTATACCACTTAAGGTTCATAGTCACACTGTAGGGTGGTATCAATGTGCCTGAAAACCCCATTTTACATATGGATACAATTCCACTCTATCACAATGGCTACCATCTGTTCTGGGAATAAGGGTACTTCAAGCAAACAGTGAGATCAATATGCTGGAATCTGTGTAGGAAATTTGTTTGCCACTTTTTAGAAGACCAATTATATCAAGGAATAAAATACACTTATAAATACATATAGTTTCTTGTATATATGTCATTATTGAAACTATTCTTCTCAGAATTTTGTCTCTACTTTCTTCATTTAGATAAATCACTCAAATCCTGGAAAAAGAAATAGATCAAATAATACTTTCATTATGAAATATTCTGTACTGCTATGCAAAAATTCATAATTTTTCTCCTCTTTAACCTTGAAGCTCTTCATTTATGTCTAAATTACATTTTAGAACATGTGTATCTTTGTTTTCTACTTGGTAGGATCTTGAGGTAAGAAAGCATAATGTTGTATTTAACTTTCAAATTTAATATGGAATTATGCTATCAAATTCACCAAAAGTTTCATTGATATTCGTTCAGAATTGCTCCAAGCGTATTAATTGCTATGAATATGTTAATTTGGTGCACATTTCAATATTAAGGCTTTCAGTGAATATCAGGGTATAATTTTCAAGTCTTTTCTTAAATGAATTATGGGAGATATCTATCTTTAAAAAGCCATATTGATTTCTTACTAAATTCATGCCCAGGTGCTTAATATTTGTTGTGTTTTCATAATATCATCTTATATCATCTTTGAGTTCTGACACCAATTTTCTAGACCATGTGGATTTCCTACAATTCAGTTTGATTCTGACACAATCTCAAGTTTGTGCCAGATCCCATAAATTGAAGGGCAAGTTCTCCAACAAGACTCCATTTGCTTCAGGTGCCAGCTACAAGTGGGATCCCCAGGCTACATGCATGTCTGCTCAGCTGACTCGTAATTGGGGACTTTCCACAACTTCCATAGCTTTCAAATTTCATGAGAACAACTCTCAAAGAGTAAGAAAGCACCCTGACAGCAGGAGCTTCTGTCCCCATGGAGTCAAGATTCACCATCCTCCTAGTGCATTAATATGTTCATCAATCAGGAAGTGCCTTGGTTTGTCCAGTGATTTTTATTAAGGATTCATTATGTAGGCATGATTGATTATATCAAGCATATTCCCTAATTGACATAATAAAAATACTCCAATCACTCAAGAAATTCCAAGAATATGAACCTATTAGGAACTGAGGAAATGGACATATATAAAAATCAACCAACTAATTCCATATTCTGATTATTTCTAACACTTTCAATTTGCTTTTTTGGGGGTTTTCAAAATGTACTGTCACATACACAAATAATTATGTCTGCATCTCTGCCCTTTCTGTATTATTTCATTTACTTTTCTGATGTCCTTGTCTATTGTTATCCATTTCAGCTTCTCATACATAAAGAACTAAGAATAAGAAGATTAATAACATACATATTTTATTATTTTTCATACATCTGGCTGAGCAATAGTTTTTGTCTGGGCTGGCCCAACTGGGCTGATGGTAGGGTGGCCCCACTCTAATGTTTAATTTTGGGCTACATATTAACTGAAGTGGCTAGACATTACTTGGCCATGAGTCTTTCCTCAGCTACCCTAAAATCATTCAGCAGGTGAGGGCAAGCCTCACTGCATTAGCTCTTTCTGTGCCATATTTGCTAAAGAACTATTTTCCAAAGAAAAGTACAAAGGGTAGAGAAATATATTCCACACTCCACCTCATATTAAAGAGAGCTATCACATCAGATTGAAAAGACACATGCATATGGGGATGAGATAGATTTGTGGCCATTTTTATTTATCATCATTTAAAGGTAATGTTTAAGGAGAATAGTGAGTAGGATGAATTCAAGTATGATATATTTGATATATTGTAAGAGCTTTCATAACCACCACAATGTACCCACACTCAGAACAATAAAAAGATGTCGATACTCCCCAAAGTAATCTACATGTTTAATGCAATTCCCATCAAAATTCCAATGACATTCATTAAAGAGATTGAAAAAACTACTGTTAAATTTATATGGAAACACAAGAGGCCACGAATAGCCAAGGCAATACTCAGTCAAAAGAACAATGCAGGAGGTATCACAATACCTGACTTCAAACTATATTACAAAGCAATAACAATAAAAACAGCATGGTACTGGCACAAAAACAGACATGAAGAACAGTGGAACAGAATAGAGGACCCAGATATGAAGCCACACAACTATGAGCAACTTATCTTTGACAAAGGAGCTAAAAATATACAATGGAGAAATAGCAGCCTCTTCAACAAAAACTGCTGGGAAAACTGGTTAACAGTCTGCAAAAAACTGAAACTAGATCCATGTATATCACCCTATACCAAGATTAACTCAAAATGGATCAAGGATCTTAATATCAGACCCCAAACTCTTATGTTGATACAAGAAAGAGTAGGAAATACTCTGGAGTTAGTAGGTATAGGTAAGAACTTTCTCAATGAAACCCCAGCAGCACAGCAACTAAGAGATAGCATAGATAAATGGGACCTCATAAAACTAAAAAGCTTCTGTTCATCAAAAGAAATGGTCTCTAAATTTAAGAGAACACCCACAGAGTGGGAGAAAATATTTGCCAATTATACATCAGACAAAGGACTGATAACCAGAATATACAGGGAACTTAAAAAACTAAATTCTCCCAAAACTAATGAACCAATAAAGAAATGGGCATGTGAACTAAACAGAACTTTCTCAAAAGAAGAAATTCAAATGGCCAGAAAACACATGAAAAAATGCTCACCATCTCTAGCAATAAAGGAAATGCAAATTAAAACCACACTAAGATTCCACCTCACCCCTGTTAGAATAGCCATCATCAGCAACACCACCAACAACAGGTGTTGGCGAGGATGTGGGGAAAAAGGAACCCTCTTACACTGTTGCTGGGAATGTAGACTAGTACAACCACTCTGGAAAAAAATTTGGAGGCTACTTAAAAAGCTGGACATTGATCTACCATTTGATCCAGCAATACCACTCTTGGGGATATACCCAAAAGACTGTTTACTCCAGAGGCACCTGCACATCCATGTTTATTGCGTCACTATTCACAATAGCCAAGTTATGGAAACAGCCAAGATGCCCCAGCACTGACGAATGGATTAAGAAAATGTGGTATCTATACACAATGGAATTTTATGCAGCCATGAAGAAGAACGAAATGTTATCATTCGCTGGTAAATGGATGGAATTGGAGAACATCATTCTGAGTGAGGTTAGCCTGGCCCAAAAGACCAAAAATCGTATGTTCTCCCTCATATGTGGACATTAGATCAAGGGCAAACACAACAAGGGGATTGGACTATGAGCACATGATAAAAGCAAGAGCACACAAGGGAGGGGTGAGGATAGGTAAGACACCTAAAAAACTAGCTAGCATTTGTTGCCCTTAATGCAGAGAAACTAAAGCAGATACCTTAAAGCAACTGAGGCCAATAGGAAAAGGGGACCAGGAAGTAGAGAAAAGGTTAGATCAAAAAGAATTAACCTAGAAGGTAACACCCACGCACAGGAAATCAATGTGAGTCAATGCCCTGTATAGCTATCCTTATCTCAACCAGCAAAACCCCTTGTTCCTTCCTATTATTGCTTATACTCTCTCTACAACAAAATTAGAGATAAGGGCAAAATAGTTTCTGCTGGGTATTGAGGGGGGGGAGCGGGAGGAGGTGGAGTGGGTGGTAAGGGAGGGGGTGGGGGCAGGGGGAAGAAATGAACCAAGCCTTGTATGCACATATAAACAATAAAAGAAAAAAAAAACAATGAAAAGTAAAAAAAAAAAGTAAACATCATTTTCTTCACTTTTTACTTAAATAAAAATTAAGTTTTACTATTAAGTATTATATTGGCTACAGGAAAAAGTACTTTGTTTTAAAATATCTTTTTTTTTTTTTTTTTTTTTTGCAGTACTGGAGTTTGAACTCAGGGTCTCATTCTTGCTAGGCAGCTATGCTACTACTTGAGCCACTCCACCAACCCTGTTTTGTGATAGGTATTTTTGAGATAATGTCTCAGAACTACTTGCCTGGGACTGGCTTTGAACCACTATCTTCCTGATCTCTGCCTCCTGAGTAGCTAGGAACATAGGCATGAGCCACTAGCACCTCGCTGTTTTAAAATATCTTATCTCTTATAAAATATTTTTTATTTTATCAATTATATATCTTATACAATTATATTCTTCTCTTCCATGACTATTTTTTTAATTTATCTTAATCTTACTCCTCCTCTATTGAATATGCATATTTGCTTGGTTCCTTCCTGGCCTTTTTCAATATATGCTTTTTCAAAGAGTTCTCATTTGTATCAGCACTTTAAATATCTTGTCTACAAGCTAATTTCAAAATATTCATTCCTATCTCAGATATACTCTAGTTTTCTAAGCTACTTGATACATTTTGCTCATTGGATAATGCTGTAACAATTAAAATGTGAACATATCTTAAAAAATATTTTCATTTACTTCACCCACTCTGGTTATGAGTCATTACTTCCAGATGCTGACATTTAAATTGTATTCATATTATTCCTTTTTTTCGCTGATGAGGCATTTTCTTCCCTTGCATGTAATTTTGCCCAGAAACTAATGACCAAAGACCTACATTAGGCCATTTTATTATTGTTGCTGTTTTTTGTTATTATTTTTTGGTTTTGTTTTTTCAGTATTGGTAATTTAGCTCAGAGCTTCACAGCAAGTATTCTACCACTTGATCCACATTCCTAGTTCTTTTGCTTTTTTTTTTTTTCAGTGACCAAATAGTATTTCTTTTTCTTTTTTTTTTATTGTTTTATTATTCATATGTGCATACAAGGCTTGGGTCATTTCTCCCCCCTGCCCCCACCCCCCTCCCTTACCACCCACTCCACCCCCCACCTCTCCCCCCACCCCCTCAATACCCAGCAGAAACTATTTTGCCCTTATCTCTAATTTTGTTGAAGAGAGAGTATAAGCAATAATAGTAAGGACCAAGGGTTTTTGCTGGTTGAGATAAGAATAGCCAAACAGGGAGTTGACTCACATTAATTTCCTGTGCGTGTGTGTTACCTTCTAGGTTAATTCTTTTTGATCTAACCTTTTCTGTAGTTCCTGGTCCCCTTTTCCTATTGGCCTCAGTTGCTTTTAAGGTATCTGCTTTAGTTTCTCTGCATTAAGGGCAACAAATGCTAGCTAATTTTTTAAGTGTCTATAAATGCTCACCATCTCTAGCAATAAAGGAAACGCAAATTAAAACCACACTAAGATTCCACCTCACCCCTGTTAAAATAGCCATCATTAGCAACACCATGAACAACAGGTATTGGCAAGGATGCAGGGAAAAAGGAACCCTCTTACACTGTTGGTGGGAATGTAAACTGGTACAACCACTCTGGAAAAAAATTTGGAGGCTACTTAAAAAGCTAAACATTGATCTACCATTTGATCCAGCAATACCAGTCTTGGGGATATACCCAAAAGACTGTGACACAGGTTACTCCAGAGGCACCTGCACACCCATGTTTATTGCGGCACTATTCACAATAGCCAGGTTATGGAAACAGCCAACATGCCCCACCACTGATGAATGGATTAAGAAAATGTGGTATCGTTCTTCTTCATGGCTGCATAAAATTCCATTGTGTATAGATACCACATTTTCTTAATCCATTCATCAGTGGTGGGGCATGTTGGCTGAATGTGGTATCGTTCTTCTTCATGGCTGCATAAAATTCCATTGTGTATAGATACCACATTTTCTTAATCCATTCATCAGTGGTGGGGCATCTTGGCTGTTTCCATAACTTGGCTATTGTGAATAGTGCCGCAATAAACATGGGTGTGCAGGTGCCTCTGGAGTAACACATTCGCTGGTAAATGGATGGAATTGGAGAACATCATTTTGAGTGAGGTTAGCCTGGCCCAAAAGACCAAAAATCGTATGTTCTCCCTCATATGTGGACATTAGATCAAGGGCAAACACAACAAGGGGATTGGACTATGAGCACATGATAAAAGCGAGAGCACACAAGGGAGGGGTGAGGATAGGTAAGACACCTAAAAAACTAGCTAGCATTTGTTGCCCTTAACGCAGAGAAACTAAAGCAGATACCTTAAAGCAACTGAGGCCAATAGGAAAAGGGGAACAGATACTAGAGAAAAGGTTAGATCAAAAAGAATTAACCTAGAAGGTAACACCCACGCACAGGAAATCAATGTGAGTCAATGCCCTATATAGCTATCCTTATATCAACCAGCAAAAACCCTTGTTCCTTCCTACTATTGCTTATACTCTCTCTACAACAAAATTAGAAATAAGGGCAAAATAGTTTCTGCTGGGTATTGAGAGGGGGGAGAGGGACGGGGCGGAGTGGGTGGTAAGGGAGGGGGTGGGGGCAGGGGGAAGAAATGAACCAAGCCTTGTATGCACATATGAATAATAAAAGAAAAATGAAAAAATAAATAAATAAATAAAAAGAAAATGTGGTATCTATACACAATGGAATTCTATGCAGCCATGAAGAAGAACGAAATGTTATCATTCGCCGGTAAATGGATGGAATTGGAGAACATCATTCTGAGTGAGGTTAGCCTGGCCCAAAAGACCAAAAATCGTATGTTCTCCCTCATATGTGGACATTAGATCAAGGGCAAACACAACAAGGGGTTCTTTTGCTTTTAGTTTGTTTTTCAGATAGGGTCTCATGTTAACTTTGCCCACACTGGCCTTAAACCACAATCCTCCTACCTCCACCTCCCGAGTAGCCAGAACCATGAGCATGTACTACTATACTACTATTAGGTCATCTCTGAACTAGATTTCCAATGCAGCTAAATCATTAACAAGAGTGCCTAAGATGGGCAATATATGGGCTCTTGAAATCGATATCCACAGAAATGCTATGTCCAAAATCTCACCAATATTTTCATATTTCAGTTTCAAAGATAACATGAGATAGTCACCAAAGGATAAAAAAAAAGTAGGTGAAGTGCAGGGAAATTTTATTTCTATAGTGAACATAGGCAAGCAATAGCCCATGATGAATGGCGCTTGTGTGCACCTGAGGTAGGTTCATAATTAAAGGTGAAGATCTAGGGTATCAGAGAGTTGCTCTCATTCCACTAATTTAAAGGAAATTAAAAATTAAAAAATACACAATAAAGTGGTGGTTTCTAAATGGTATTGGATAACAGATCAGGAGAAAATAAATTTTGACCCCAAAATCCTTGCCTCAAGACAGGAACTGAATCTGAAAAAATGTATGACATTGTTGGAATAATTTCTTGTTCCTCATAACTTCAGGGCTGATACTCTTAGAAACTAAGGTCACAGAGTCATTCTGAGTGATAATGAATTACAACTCCAGCTGAATGAACAACTCTGTCAGATCTCTTATATGAAAGATGAGATGCTGTTTTTTTTTTAAGTTATAACTCTTAATTGTAATCAGGATGGCTTAAATGACCCATACTTTTGGCTGAAATGCTTTCAGACAGATCTGCCTTGCTTGAGAATCATGGCATTCCTTTCATTACCACTCACTTGGAAACAAAAATTTGCATTCAAAATTATCTGCATAGTAAAACAGAAAACTCAAAGTTGTATCCAAAATAAAATGTAGTAATCTACTACTTTCTATTTTTAAAAATCATTGAAGATTGACTCAGGGGAAGTTTATTCAAAGAAGTAAGGATATAATTTTAATTAGGCTTAATGTATTAGCACATGTACACTTACAGGAGATTCTTCATTAAGAATGTCATGGAAACACTTGACTTCTATTTAATGGTTTGCTAGATTGGGCAAGGAAGCCTCAATTTATGATTAACCTCTATATACATGACTTGTAGGGTCAGAGGAAAATTGCCATAATATAAGCAAACTATTTGGGAAAGCAGCATATGCTTCCTACCTTCCCATTATTTCCTCCACCATGTTATCTGAAAGTTTGCAGAGGATTCTTCTTTTCATTATCATCAGGAATAAATTGATGTGGAAAATACTAATATGTTTTATAAACAAAGTTTATAGCTGTTTTCTGTTGGCCAGAATATTAGTAAATAAATCTGCAGGTGAAACTGGGCACCTCTTCTTAGTGGAAATGAGAGACATTTAAGATTATTAATTGATGGTGAAACCAATTAATCCCTAGAAGGGAAATGGATCTTATTTGTATTATATGCATAGCTGATGATAGGGCTTAACTACATAGTGTTTAAATATACATTTGATAACATTAACATGTTTGAGGAAACAAAATGATCCATAGAAATATCTAGTGCTAGTTAATATATCATAGAATAATAATGAAAAGTACAAAAATTCTGCAAAAGTTCTACTTAATATACTCATCAAATGCTACTTTGCCTATAACACTCACCTAGTTTCAAGACCTGAGTGAATTCACAGACAATGAGCCTTGAATAAAGTTAGGGTATGTCCTTTACTATCAATAACCTTAATTGACATAATCACCTTTGTGCATCACTGTTGGTTAAAAAGGTATTTTCTCGCTCCTATGTAATTTGGTTCAGTTGATCATTGGATGAATTAACCATCCATAGGCTCTTCCAAAGGATCTGAATGGGAAGTAAAGAGCTATTCCATTGCAGAATTATCAGGTGGGAAAATCATCATTTGCCCTAGAAGCACAGAATCCTAGGGCTTTAGAGGAAAAGAAATTATACCAGAGATTTTAGTACAAATTAGTATAGGCATATGCAAGAGATGAGGATTAAACTGCACATGCTGTCTGGAAAAACTGTCAATCAACATTTATTGCGGCTTCTAGAAACTAAAACACGAGCAAAGAGAAATGTCAATAAATTGGCTTTACTACAAGAAAGCAACATTACTGTCAGTTATTCATAAGAAGTATTTACTATTAGTCTGATATTGCCATATGCACAACTATTATGTGTAATATGAGTTTGTGCCAGATTAACTTTGAAATTCTTATTTAACTGTAATTCTAGTATCTACTTATTTTTTGTTGCTAGGATGCCATGATCACCTAATCACATGGTTAAAAAATTGACTGTAACATTTAATAAATGTTTGCTGTAAGAAATATGCCTTTTTTCCCTTTAGTACAGAAATCAGACAGTTTTCATTCTTTATATGCTATGTAGATTCTTAAACTAAAATCTCTGGAGGAGATGAGAGAGAAGGGACGTTTCATATCTCATCTGTCCAGTACAGGCTAAGTGAAGGTAGACCTGTGATAGGGTCTCAAAGAACATGGTTGATTGGTGGGAGTTAGCTGAGGCCAAGATAGGTTGAGGAGGAACTCATATCAAAAAAAAAGAAAGAAAAAGATCAAAGCTAAGAATCTAAACCCCTTGTAAAACCCAAGGGGAAAATGTAGGTGAGATTAGACAAAAAAGGAAAGTGAGGTTCATTATTCAAACATTTTGAATGTCTGCAATGTTCTTGGTGTCTGAGTATATCTATACTGACTAGTTTATAGCCTAGTAGAGGAAGCACACACATAAATAGATTATAAAAAAAAAACAAAGAAAATTTTTATCATAGAAAATGACATAATGTTCTAGGTACAAAATAGGCATTTGGAATGGAGGTTGCACAAAGTTTTCTGAAAAAATAAAGCTTAGGTTGAGGTTTTACGGATATATAGCTATTATATGATAACTGATATATGTGTAAACTTAAGGACACTTCAAGAAGAAGAGTAAAATATCCATAAGGACAAAGTCAAGACACAGCACAAAGAATGCTGGAAATTATACACAGGTAATGCTGCTAAACTTTGAATTGCAGAGGTGAATATAGCAAGATGGTAGACAGAGAATGTGGACAAAAAGAGAGGGTGATGGCTCTTACGCTTTGTTGAGGAGTTTAGATAATACTAGGAAAGGAGTAAGTATAGATAACTTCTTGGAGTTTTGTTAGCAAATAAGTCATTTCCTTTTATATTGTATTTTCCTCAAATAAGCATCCTATCACTATTTCCCTATTCTTTAGTCATTATTTTCCACTGAACATTAATGGAATTTTCTAACTAAAGACTTTGAGGGAAAATTATCTCTCTTCAAGTTTATCCCTTGAGTATGCCAATCCTCTTAGAAGATGCCACTCCCTTGTTGAACCATTAGCTTAGAGGGAAAACCTTGGATAACACTGGAGAGACCTGTTTGTTCAGCTGTGCAGATGACTGGACATAGCTGTCTGTCTAATTTAGAGGAGAGTGTTGGCTTGTCCTTTTATCCTGGATATGAAGCCACACTCCATTGTCTGCCTTTTTATAATTAAGCTAACACTTCTAACATTTTATTCTCTAATTAATTTGCTCAGACAAGGTAAGACAATACATTTTCTTTTAGATGTATTACTGGTAGTTATGGTGAAGAGGAGTTTTAGAATTAGAAAGTCTGTCAAAAATAATTAATGGCTTCTACAAGAGGTTAGGAGGACCAAAAACGTGGACAGTGTGTATGAAAAGGAAAGGTAAAGTTGAAAAATTCTGAGAAGAGAAAATGAGGCCCAATTCATAAGATGTAGAGCAATATAAAGCTAGTACATATTTAGTATCTGGTATATATGGAACTTCTATCACCAAAGACAACAACAAGAAATTAATGAGGCTTGCTGCAATGGTTCAAGCCTGTAATTTCACCTACTCAAGAGGCAGAGCTCAAGAGGATGGCTAATCAAAACCAGCTCAGCAAAATTTCTTGAGTCCTCATTTCAATCAATGACTGGACATGATGGCATATGGCTATCATTCCCAGATTGTGAAGAAACAGAAATAGGAAGATCACGGTCCAGGCCAGCCTTGGCATAAAGCAAGACCCTATCTCCCAATAGCCAAAACAAAAAAGATTGGTGCCATGGCTCAAGTGGCAGCTTGTCTAGCAAGTGTGAGGCCGGCAGTTCAACCCCCAGCTCAAAAAAAGAAAAGTTTAATGAAAGAAGGAGGTGGTGTAAGCATTTGTCTTAGTCCATTTCATGTTGCTATAAAAGAATATCACAGACAAGGTAATTTATAAAACAGAGAAATTTATTTTTCACAGTTTATGGAGGTTAGGAAGTCCAATATAGGGATGCAACCTTTGGTGAAGGACTTCTCTCTGTGTCATTCCAGGGTTAAAGAGCAAAGAGAAGACTCAGAGACTAAGAAATCAAACTTGCAACCTCTTACAACCATTGCCTTTTCTAATAGTGATAATCCATTTATAAATGTGGAGCCCCCATGAAAATCACTTCTCATTAGGCTGCACCTCTCAACAATGTTTCATAGGGGCTTAAGTTTCCAACACATTGCCTTTGGAGGACACACCAGGGAAATGCAGATAAACCCCAAATAATATCATATTTCTTCCTCAGTTGTTTTCCTCAGGTATTTTACCACAGGGATGAGAAACTAACAAATACCCATCAATGTAAGTCATGTCAAATATATATCAGCATAAGAGTGAATGTTTGATAGTGTTAAACAAACAAAAACTGAAGAAAAAATACAGCTAGACAACATCTGCATGAAGTTAAAAGCCAGGCCAAGCTAAACAACACATTGTTGAGATCCACACCTGGATGGTAAAGCTATAAATGAAAAGCAGGGAATTAGTAAAATCCGAAGAATGAACAACTGATGGTAGTGTGGTGGGAGTACTGGATGAGGTTGTGACTGCCGGGAGGCGTTTTGGGATACAATTGGTGGGCTGTATTGTTATTAATTAGGTGATGGGACACAGATATTCATTTTAGCCTCTTTCTTTCCTTTTTTTTTTTTTTTTTGCTATGTTGTGCTGGGAATTATTTGAACCTCAGGGCCTCGTGCATGCTAATTAAGTGTTGTACCACTGAGCAGCATCCCCAGCCCTGGTGGATTTTTTAAAAATTTTACTTATATACTTCACAGGTGTTTTGTAATATACTTCATGTTTTAGGAAAATTTCAAATAAAAATAAATAAGATGTTAGAAGGAAAGTGCTTTTCAACATTCTTGAAATTATTAGAAGACATGTTCTAAGAAAAATCACAGTAATAGAACGTCAGCATTTTGCAGTCTGACAGATTATTTCTCACTACAAAATAGAAATTAATGCAACATTATTTCACTTGCAAGATAAATCAGGAAGACACTCTATGGAGGCCTGAAACAAAGCTGGAAGTGAAATCTGGAGTGTTAAGCATCATTAAAGCTGGAATTACTATGCTATTAACAACAGTGCAGATTTAGAATGGTTGCTGCAGGAGACAGGAAAGGAGTCCTCCAGCCACTACAAGGACAGGTGGTGAAACTGACCTGCAAACTAGAACACTCAAAAGCACTAACCATAAGTCTGAATGAAAGGGACAAAACAAAAACATTGACAAAAGTAACTTGTCTCTGTTTTTGGCTCAGGGTTGGACAATAATGTTAAGGAATTTTACTCTAAAGAGAACAAAGACTGTCTCAAGAAAACTCAGTAAGTAGGAAAGAAAATACTGTTGTAGTACATTACGTATCCTTCCCCAGACTCAGATAATTTATCGATGGATGTTAGCAATGCTCAAGTAATACATGTATTCTCAATCTTATACCAGTTGTTGCAGAATGAAAGAGAAATGCTATAAAAACTGTTTATCAATTTGTAGACAATTTATTGTCAGAATTTCAACAATTTCTTTACATTTTCAAACTCTCAGAAACCACAAAACAATTAAAACCTCTAACATGTAAAATGGCATGTACCAAAAACTAAAACTTAAAGAACAATGGAAATTTCATAAGAAAACTCACTGTGTAGTTATCTTTATCTCAAATAAGCTAAAATCTCAAGTTTTTTGATTTTATCTTCCCTTTTTTTTGTCTACAAAATCAGAGAACAAAACGGCAAAACTAGTCCTGCCGTGGAGGGCAGAGCTAGCACAAGTGGGGGTGGGGAAGTGATGAGGAAAGGGGGTAGGAGGGTGAATATGGTACAAAAAATGTGTACACATGTATGTAAATGCAAAAATGATACCAGCTGAAACTACTCCAGGAATCAGAGTGGAGGGTATTTCATACATTGTGAGAACCCATGTAAAAGCTACAATGTACTCCCACCCAGAACAACAATAAAGGGAAAAAAAAAAAAGAACAATGGTACATTTTGCTGCATATCAGAAACAAGGCTTGGGATCTTTGTTCTCACAATAAGATTCTGTATTTCCTGCACATTATAATAACTCAAGGAAAATATGAAGTATGAGTTTTAGGAGGTTAAAGACAAAAATCATCATTATTTTCAGGCAATATAATCATCTACATAGAAAATCCAGTAGAATCTGCATCAAGCTAGGGAAGTGCAGTATTCTAGAATCTAAAACAAGTGTTTCAAGAACAGAATGATCAACAGAGTTTAGTGCTAGAGTAGATCAAAAGATATGAAGTATGAACAAGGAACATTTGATTTGGCATTCTGCACATGATTAGTACCTTGGATAAGATCAATTTCTATGGAGTGATAGAAAAATAGATCAAAACAGGCATGAAAATAAGCTCTATTGTAACGTGGTACAGTAAGCCTGCCTAATTTCTGCCTTATTTGTGGATTTATGACATGCGGTCTGGTGGGGGGGGGTTGTTGTTGTTTTCATTTTTTTTTTGCTGGCAGTACTGGGGTTTGAACTCAGGGTCTCACACTTGTTAGGCAGCTTTTCTACCACTTCAGTCATACCTCTAGCCCCAATTGTATATGGTTTTAATCAAGCACAGTCAAAAAATAATAATAGTAATTTTTTAAAATTCAAAAACAGAAAAAACCCTCATATGCACACTACACAGTTCAGTTGATCCCAAGAAACTGTTGGTCCTATGCTGTCATCAGTTGTATTTAAATCATTTTGTGATTAACTAAGTGTTCCCATGTCTGTAATTTTGTGAACATGTGCTCCTTAAAAAGCCAATGGTACCCCAAAAGCAAGGTAAAACTGAACATGCTTAATTGAAATGATAAAGTGAAAATTTTATATTTGTTGAAAGGCAATATGCCTTTGTGGAAGTTGGGCATAATTGTGGGAAAAATGAATCACGTGTCTGTAATACAATATTGCACCTTAGGCATTTTGAGCATTGATGGATTTTCTTCAATGGTGGTCTTCTTGGAACCACATACCAAGTGTCTATTGTATGACAGTTTTTCATCACTCCAATGAAATATATATTACTTGCTACTTATGAAGAAAAGAGTTTATTTAGCTAACAGTTCTGGAGGTTCAAGCCCCAAATGGCATATTCAGGCTTTGTGACAAGGACTGTCCCCTGGCTATATCATTGCATGGTGCTAATAACCATGGCAGGAGCATACGTAGGAGCAAATAAGTGATTACATCAAGAACCAGGAACAGAAACAGATGTGGGGCACAGGCTGGGGATAGGCTTGCTCGTTCTATAACAATCTCTTCAGAAAACTACCAAAGGCACAACAAGAACTATCTTTTGCCTCAAATGACCTAAGGATCACCCAGTAAGCGCCACCTCTTAAAGGTTCTCCCACCTCCCAATAGTGCCACACTGGGAACCAAACCATTAACACATGGACTGCATTAGTCTACTTTTCATAATTGTGACAAATACCTGAAAAAAATAACTTAAAAGAGGAAAGATTTATTTTGGCTCGTGGATTCAGAGGTTTCAATCTATAGTCAGCTGGCACCATTGTTTCTGGGCCTGTGTGAGGCAGCACATCATAGCAAAAGGGCAGAGTGGAGCACAGTTGCTCACCTCATGGGAGCCAGGAAGGAGGAAAGGAGAGAGGCCTCAGGGAGGGAAGAGTGCAGAGATAAAATATACCCTGCTAGGGCACCCTCACCAATAACTCTTTCCTCCAACTCATGATCTAATTATCTGTCAATGGTACCATCAGCTAGAGACAAACCTTCAACACATGAGCCTTTGGGGGGAATATTTCATGCCCAAATCATAACATGGACCTTCAGGTGAACATAAACTTTATGCAAAACATAGCAAGGGGAATAGAGAACAGTGGAAGCAGCTTCAGGGAACATGGATTAAAAAAAAAATGGGAGCTAAATGATGATGGAAATTGCCGTAGGTGGGGAGGGATTTGAAAAAGAGACACAAAAGAGAAGAAAGGATATAAATGAAGTCTTTAAATAAGAAAGAAAGGGAGGCATTCACTTAATAGGGGTGAATGTGGACATTATGGGATCAAATATATACCTGTTAAGTTTGGGGAAGGAGGAGAGGTAATAGGGTTGAGGATAAGTATAATTGGGAATTCAAGTACCTGAACTGTTTAATTTCTCACCTTAAAAAAATTAGAAGTAAATAAAATGGGGTTGTGAGTACATATGTGGTGATATTTTGGATTGTAGAAAAAAGGAATAGGTAGAAGGAAAGGAAATTGCCTAGATCATTTCTCAGAAGCTCATCTCCCCCTCCATCCAGTAAAATCATGTCAACCTCTAAGACTGAGATGTGGAAGAGTCAGACAGGAAACTTTGTAAATAGTGATAAAAGTTCAGGAATTATGCATTTTTACTGACGTAGATCTGCTTGCTTTCATACTTCAGAACTTTTTGGATGAATGGAGCAGAGAAGTAACTAGAGTGTTGATGCAGACTTAGAATTTTACCAATAAATTCCTCAGTACATCAAGGTATTGAGAGCAATAAGGAGAGCATAGTTCATAAATTAACTAGGTGTTTCTTTGTACTAAATAACTGAACAGTGCTGATTAGTTTACTTTATATTACAGCATTCCTTAGTGAAATACCAACAAAGATATAAGAATGCAAAAATGGTAGGGGATTTAAGTTCTACTTTGTATTTATGCTCATAATACAGTTTTTACTTTTCCTAATTTTTCATTATTAAGGAAACGTGCTTAGTGTGAAGTACATGTAAGGATTCCTCCTAATATCTCTGAAAATTATCTTTGTATTTCTTCTTTTTACCTCTTGCTCCAGTTTCCTTCTTGCAATGAATTGCATTTGTGTCTCTTGTATATGGCAGTTGTAAATAAATAGCACTCTTTGGAACTGTGTACTGTGGTGGCCTTAATGGTTATTGTTCTTCTTCTAGGTGCTTTGTCCATTACAGACTTTATCCTGAATTCCTCATTCTTTCTAGGTATCAATAACACAAGGCTAAGTGCATGAATACGATGTTCCCCAAGGTTAGCTTTAATGGAGAAAGATTACAGTGAAATAACCATTTAAAATTGATTAATATGTAAAATTAATCCAAAAATCCGCCTGTGATTTCCTTCAGTGAGAAACTATCATCAGCTCTTCCCAGAGCTACTTATGTAGGCAAGGAGAGAATAAGGAATATCAGTCATTAATTGCTTTGACACAGAGCAACACCCAAACCAGACTTTTGGCATCATAGTTTCAATTACGCACAGCAATGTAACATGACATATTTTCTGAAAATTGACCAAAATCTTACAAAGAAATCCCTCCTCTTACTTTTTGGTGAAAGAAGAGGAGACAGCATTAAAACTCATCCCTCCAACATCCAAAACAACCCATATATGATTTTTCTCCTTTAAATATATATGAATTTATGTATGTGCAGATATGTAACAATACTTTGAAGGCGATTAATTCACTGATACTATTTCTCAATAATTTGGGGCTTCATTGAATTTGTGTAGTTTAATTATATATTATGACACTTTTCTATGTCAGATTTATATCAACCTGTTGTGATTACTGTATAATATTCATTAATGTAGCATGAAATTACTTTTAATTTTGGTAGTTAAGGGTTTTTTCCTAAAACGTTTCTACT
Organism: Castor canadensis; assembly: GCF_047511655.1. Classification (NCBI taxonomy): domain Eukaryota; kingdom Metazoa; phylum Chordata; class Mammalia; order Rodentia; family Castoridae; genus Castor; species Castor canadensis. The sequence continues at coordinate 71,008,207 of NC_133397.1, read as the reverse complement.
ACAAACATAACAGCAAATAAGCTCCTTAAAAGTGCATCTGTGAAGATTCATGGAATACTTCCATGAAACAGGTCTATAAAAGGCATTTGATGACTCAAATGATATATGAATTTAAAGCTTGCACAGTTACTATCAAATATTTACTTCCATTGTCTATCCCATCATCTACTGAAAATAATGTTCTTACAAAGGGCATGTGAAAGCATATTTCCCAGTGCACTGAGTAACACTGAAAATGAGGGATTTCTTATTCCTGTCAATCTTGTAGCATTATTCTTTTTATAACAATCTCTTATATTGTGAGGAAGCACCTCATTTTATAGCTTTACTAAAGACTTACATTTCTATTAATTTTCTCTTTGTAAGTTTACTAATGTGAACATTAAACTGTTCATCATTTTTGCCTTACTGACTTATAGAAGATCATATGTATTATAAATCTTAATCCTTTATCTGATACACATAACAAACAACCTTTTTCCTATCAGTTCCTGCCTAAAGCATCATTTGCATATTAAAGTTGAAATGTTAATACTACCAATTTGTCCTTTCTTGGTGTCTGGGTCTTTATTCTTATTTACAAAGATATTTATACTATAATATTTATAATAAAATTACAGTAATTTTCTCATATTTTAACACATTAAGTTCTAGCCCAATTAATTCAACAATTATAAACTAATAATCTTGAATGCTATTTTTTTAATTAAAAAGAGTAGTAATTATAAATAGCTTTCATATAATCATACTTGTCTGTTTTAATCTGACCTTCACTATTCAATAATTATGTGTCTTTGGGCATACTATGAAACCTATATAAATTTCAGTTTATTTAACATAAGTAGTAGCCATAATTAACACAGAGATTTGTATTGAGAATTAAACAAATAATGCATGCATTGCACCTAGTCATATAATTTGACCCATCCATGTTAATTTTACTCTGTCCTGATACACTGCGTTTTAATATTTTCATCTAAATAAATATTTGACATCAACAAAGTAAAAATAAATACTCTTATGCTTAGATGCTTAAGACCCCTGGAATTTTTATTATATTTGTCATTCAAATTATGTGCTTAAAATTATGAATTTTATTTTTAAGCACATGCTTCAATACATCAATTTGAATAAATCATACTCATTATGCAATTCCTATATTTAAATGAGTCTGCTTCTGGTTGCTCTATCCTGCAACACTGATGTATTTGACATTTCTTGCATCTAATGTACTTTTAATATTTCAAAGTTACTATTCTTTCATACTTCCAATGAAAAAGATATGATAGCTAGGATTAACTTAAATATACACAAAACTTAAAGTCAAAGAAATCTGATAATTTACCAAGTTCACAGATTTGATTAATTAGATCCAGAACTATATTTCAGATTCCCTTCCTATTAAGCTAGAAATCTACTTATTATACTAGTGTTAACCAAATTTTGAAGCTTTACAATAGTGTTTCTCAAACCAAACCTGCATCCAAATTACCTAGAAGGCTTGTATAACCCAAGATGCTGGATCTAAGTGCAAATTTGGTAGACTCTCCTTTGCTTAGAAATTCCAGGTGATAGTGATCTGGCTCACCTGGGTATACTGGGTTCACTGGTACACTATGCATACCAGCACAGTAGAAGATTTACCCTAGAGAATGCCATGAGTGAATAAGGGACCAGGTGGATGGGCTCATTGTTTACCCTCCCCCAGCTTTGACTAAGAAGCTGTACTCCGTTACTCACTGGACTTCCACAGGGCTAGTTAATGGAAAGTATATGATGATAGAAAATAAAAATTTCAAAAATTGTCTATGGCACATTATTTCCTGTCTTCGAAAAGCATAGAGAACAAGATTGCACTGAATGAAATTCTTCTCTGAGAGATGTCAGACTTCAGGGACTACTGCTACCAATAGTGCAATAGTGCTAAACAGTCAGCTCTCTCTCTCTCTCTTTCTCTCTCTCTCTCCCACATTCTTTTCAATTTGGATGAAGACTTTCTTATGTAAAATTACATACCATTCTATTGTTAGATGTGATCAAAATTTGGAAGTTTCAAAATGATATAACCTATAACAGTCATCTCTATCTCTCTCTCTCTCTCCCCCACATTCTTTTCAATTTGGATGAAGACTTTCCTATGTAAAATAACACAGCATTCTACTGTTAGATGTGATCAGAATTTGGAAGTTTCAAGATGATATAACCTATAGCCAAGTCAGTGCAGTTTGGGAGGGAATTCATTCTTGGACGTCCACGCACAAGCATTTGACATAGTAGGATATCACATGTGTGAACCACCACTGTGCTTTTTCCATCTGGCTGTGTGTGTATGTACATGATGTGTATGTAATAGTTAAATGTGTGCAAAAGGCCTTTTGGACAACTATACTAAATTAATTTACACATCAAGTCTTTCTTGGCTGCAGTACTTCCCTTTTAGAATCAGTGACTTTGGTCTTAATAGACTCCCCAATCACTTTAAGATACATTAAAAAATAATCAGGCAGAAATAGGCTGTAAAATATCTTTTAGAAAACAGTAAGTAAAATGTTTCCAACTCTGTCTTGAATTTCTCAAGCTCATTCTAGCCTGTTATTTCCAAGCACAACCCCTTGCAATCAGATAACTTCTTGGTGTGACTGAAATATAGAAGAAATTGCTAAGAGCCACAAAATAACTTGAATTCACCTGCCTAGTCTTCCTGAATTTCATAACACATACTATCTTCTTAATATTTTATACCGTCCTTAAGTCCCAACTATTTTCCACATAGATAAAAAGTAGGTTGAACAAAACAGGATATAGTTCTCTGTATCTGCCTTATTCAGTGGTTATCCCAGCAAGCAGTTAGCATCCTCAGGCATAAAGAGAAAATTCTCCCGAGAAAGGGAATAGCTTGACATTAGTAAGAATAATGCGAAGCACAAAGTTGTCTTAGGAGTTGTCTAGGAATTCAAATGGAAAGTCCTGTTTGCTAACTAAGAGTTAGCATCTTGTAAACTATGAAACTAAGTTTTTCCTCTCTGATATGGGAATGTTCTCATTCCCTTCTCTCAAACAACAATATAAGAAACTATTTACAGGCAGAGAAATCAAGATGGCAGATTAGCTGACAGACCCTGGGACCTTGACCTACACAATTTCAAAACAATTACTCCAGATTTTTGTGGTTGCAAGGATCAGGTAATATTGCTTTTTCTTCTAACCAGGATACCACCATCACAGAGGTGGCACATAATGTTCATTGACTGACCCTTAGACTAACTTTTTAAAGCACGTAACAGTGTTCTGGTGCAGGGTCAGGCAACTGCTGCTGGCCCACCTGTCAGTTCACAGGCTGGGAACAGCTGGGATCAGTGTCAGATAGCCCCCGCAAATCTGCTGCTTTTTTTGTTTCTTTTCTTTTCTCTCTCTTAATTCCCTCCTGCCAGGGTTGGTAAAGCTAAAACAATGCAGAGAATGGCAGAGACACTGCAAGCATCTGGGAGTACCTGGACACACCACAATAGCTGCAGACACTGAACCTCTGACTGCTGCCCACCTGCGCAGATCTCTCTCCACCTTAGTGTGTCTGTGACCTTGCCAACAATAATGCAATGAACAGAACTGCAGGAAGAAAGCTGCTGAAAGCATCTGGGAAGACTGACTGCCAAACACAAGCAGATACAAAATCTCTGTCTGTCGCCTGCCTGGGCTGCACTGTAGCATTTTCAACCAAGTGAATCTCTTAACCTGCCAGGTGGGCACAATACACTGTTTGGGTGGGATCCACAGCTAGCACAGCTGGGGAACTGATTGCACCACCTCAGTACAAAACTGGTGGCCAAATACATGGAGTGAAAGTTTCCCCTTTGCCTGAGGGGGAAGCGCAGAATGCAGAGCTGAAAAAGCCCATGTGGAGGTGGGGCAACTCAGCAGCAGCTGAGGGGAAAGCCAGGCATTGCATTGCCTTGGAGAAACCAGGAATAAGCTGAAACTATCAGTCTTACCAAGAGAAAAGCTCATTTCTAACTCATGGACTTGCTCTGTAAGTGGAAGGGGCTGGCAACTGCTCATTTACCAACTCCTCACAGGACCACTTCTGAGACCCTGCCTGCTCCAGAGGCTCCACTGAACTAAGGAAGCCCAGGCTCAAACACCCAGAGCTGAGCCCATCCCCAAAAGCTATCCAATAGGGAAGGGTGACACTCATTGCCATGTAACCCATAAATACATATTTTTTTATGTTATTCTACTTTTATTTCATTTTATTTTATTTCTTTTTTTGCATCTATTTTTTAAGTTTTTCATTTTAACTTTTATTTTCTTCCATCTTACTGTTACTTAACTCCCTTCTCCATTCTGTCCTAACACTAACTTGCTCAGCCCTCTATTGCCCCAATTTCCCATCTATAACCCAATTTTTTCATTCTCATCTCCTTCATCTTCTTCCCCTTCCTTTTCCTCTCCTCACCTTCCTCTCCCCCTGCACCCTTTGCCCCCACTACCTTGACCTTCTCAAAATGCACCATCCACTGAATAGTCTATTATACCAACTTTAAACATTACCCCATCCTTCCTCAGCAACCCTGAAAATAGCACCCTCTTCCTCAATAACTGAACTATACCTCAACATACACTATGGACATAGAACCCTAGAACCCCCATGTCTTACACCCCTCCCCCTGCCCCATCCCCACTTACTGCCCCTTCCTCTAGCACCAGATCTTTCAATACCTAAGTATCCACCTCCATCCAAACAACCATTATCCCTCCAAGCTCTATGGCTTATAGATAACATCACCAAGGGGATCACTACGTATTTTGTAAATAACTATTCTGGCATTGAATCAGTGAATTTGTTATTGCTAACTTATACCACCTAGTCAGGAAACAGAAATAGCACATCAACTTAGCTAACAACTAAGCCAGACATAGCACAGTAATTGAAGTAAGGGGAAGATAATAGATGATTAAAATCTATAATTAGTCATTCAACAACATAAGAGCACAGCACATCATAGAAGCACAGGGAGAAGAAGGAGGCCAGGGAAATCCTACCCTCCAAATACCAACAATTCAATAGAGGATTTAATGGGAAATGAAAATAAATACCCTCTTCCTGATCCTAACAGAACAATGGTAAATACCATCAATGAGCTCAATGATGCCAAAAAAAAGGTCACTTAAAGACAAAATTATGGACAAGATCACTGAGAAATTCACAGAGAAACTATAAGTCACAGTTAACCAGATGTACAACATGCATTCAAGAAATATCAAGACATGACAGATAAGAATCTTGAGAAGACACAGAAAGAAATAAATGAACTCAGAGAGGACCTCAACAAACTCCAAAGTGTAACAAAGGAGATGATTCAAAAAAAGAAGAGATATAAGAAATAAAGAAGACAACACAAGATATGAAAGAGGAATTTAACAAAGATATGGAAAACCTCAGAAAAAAGGAATTAAAAGGAAACTCTGGAAATAAAAATTTCCTTAAATCAAATAAGAAATGCAGGGAAAAGCCACTCTGGGAGACCACAACAAGTGGAACACAGAATCTCAGGACATGAAAACACACTAGATATAAAAGAATAAACAGAAGAACTCAGACAAAAGACTCAAAAGCTGTTAAAGGAATACACAAGAACCCAGCAACTCCATCAAAGGAACAAACCAGAGAATCATGGACATGGAAGAAGAGGTGCAAGCCAAAGGGACACATAATATATTCAACAAAATAAAAGCAGAAAATTTCCCAAATCTCAAGAAGGAGTTGTCCATTCAGTTATAAGAAGCATCCAGGACACAAAACAGGCTTGACTGAAATAGAACCTCTCCATGACATATTATTGTTAAAATAACTAGCACAGAGAACAGAGAAAGAATGTTGAAGACAAAACAAATACCATATAAAGGTAAACCCATAAAAACAACAGCAGACTTCTCAACTGAAACCTTAAAAGCAAGAATGGCATGGAGTGAGGTATTTTGAGAACTAAAAGAAAGCAATTTTAGTCCTAGGAGACTGTATCCAGCAAAACTATCATTAAAAATTGATGGAGGAATAAAAGATCTTCTATGATAAACAGAAACTAAAACAATTTATGACCACCAAGCCACCACTATAGAAAATTCTGAAAAGAATCTTACACAGAAGATGAAAGCAAACATAACCAAGAAATAATGGGAAGTATTAAATTTCATGGGAAGAAAAGACAAGCACTCAGAGAGTAGCACTGAATAGGCTGCACACAATCAAATCCTTAAACAACAAAATGGCAGGAATAACCACATACATCTCAACACTAACACTAAATGTTAATGAACTTATTGCCCTCATCAAAAGACACCATTTGGCAAACTGGATCAAAAAGGAAGACCCAACAATCTGTTATTTACAAGAGACCCAATATATTGACAAAAACAAACACTGGCTTAGGGTGAAAGGCTAGAAGACAATTTACCAAGCTAATGGCCCTGCAAAACAGACAGGAGTAGCCATACATATATCAGATAATGTGGACTTCAACTTAAATTACTCAAAAGAGATAAAGAAGGTCATTTCATACTAATAAAAGGAGAAATACATCAAGAGGAAATAACAATTATCAACTTAAATGCACCCAAGGTCAGAGCATCCAGCTTCATTAAATATACACTAAAGGACTTAAAAACAGATAAACCCCAAACAGTGGGAGTGGGAGACTTTCATACCCCTATATCAACCATAGATAGGTCATCCAGACAAACATCAACAAGGAAGTCTTAGAACTAAATGACACCATAGATCTAATGGAACTGACAGATATATAAGGAGTATTCCATCCTGCAAAAGCACAATATATATTCTTCGCAGCAGCCCATAGAACTTTCTCTAAAACAGATCATATCTTATCAAGTCTCAACAAATATAAGAAAATTGAAATAACCCCCTGAATACTATCTGATCACAATGCAATAAAACTAGAACTCAACAACAAAGGCAGCCACAGAAAATACTCCAAACAATTGGAGGCTGAACAACACATTGCTCAATGATCAGTGGGTCATAGAAGAAATAAGGGAGGAAATCAAAAACTTCCTTGAATTTAATGAAAATGAAAACACAAACCATCAGAAATTATGGAATACAGCAAAGGCATTCCTAAGAGAAAATTTAATAGCCATGAGTGCATATATTAAAAACACAGAAAGAGCTCAAACAAATGACCTAATGCTACATCTCAAAGTCTTAGAAAAACATGAACAAGCTAAAGCTAAAACAAGTAGAAGGAGAAAAATAATAAAATTAAGGGTTAAAATCAATGATATAGAGACCAAAGAAGGATACAAAGAATAAACAACAGAAAAGCAGGTTCTTCAAGGAAATAAATAAATAAGATTGACAAACCCCTGGCAAATCTGACTAAAATGAGGAGGGAAAAGACCTGAATTAATTGAATGAAAAATGAAAAAGGGAAAAAAATAACAAACACCAAGGAAATCCAGGGAATCATCAAGAACTGTTTGGAGAACCTATATTCCAAAACATCGGAAAATCTAGAAGAAATGGACAAATTTCTAGATATATATGACCATCCAAAACTGAAGAGGATATTAATCACCTAAACAGATCTATAACACAAAATGAAATTGAAGCAGAAATAGTCTCCCAAAAAAAAAAGTCCAGGACCAGACAGATTCTCTCCTAAATTCTACCAAACCTTTAAATAAGAACTAATACTAACACTCCTCAAAATTTTCCACCAAATAGAAAGGGATAGAACACTGCCTCACTCATTCTAAGAAGCCAGTTTTATATTTATTCCAAAATAGGGAAAGGAAACATCCAAAAAAGAGAACCACAGGCCAATATCCTTAGTTGTATTGATGAAAAAATCCTCAGTAAAATAATGGCAAACTGAATCTAACAACATATTAGAAAGATCATTCACCATGACCAAGTCGCCTTCATACCAGGGATGCAGGGAGGGTTCAACATATGCAAATCATTAAATTTAATATGGCATATTAACAGCAGCAAAGACAAAAGCCACCTGATCATCTCAATAGATGAAGAAAAAGTCTTCATTTAAATTCAACACCATTTCATTATAAAAGCTCTAAGAAAACTATGAATAGAGGGAATGTGCCTCAACATAATAAAGGTTATATATGACAAACTTATGGCCAACATCATACTTAAAGTGGAAAAACTGAAGCCATGTCCTCTAAAGTCAAGAATGAGACAAGGGTACCCACTCTCCCTATTCCTATTCAACATAGTATTGGAATTCCTAGCCAGGGTAATAAGGGAAGAAGAAGAAATAAAAGAAATACAAATAAGTGAAGAAGAAATCAAACTATTCCTATTAACAGATGACATGAGGTTATACCTAAGATCCAAAAAACTCCACCAAACAACCCCTACACCATAAACAGCGTCAGCAAAGTAGCAGGATACAAAAATCAGTAGCCTTTCTATACACCAACAATGAACAGATTGAAAACAGAAACTAGGCAAATAAGTCCATTTACAAAAACCTCAAAAAAAAATCAAATATATGGGAATAAACTTAACAAATGATGTAAATGACCTGTACAGGGAAAATTACAAACCATTGAAGAAAGAAATTGAAGAAGATTACAGAAGATAGAAAGTTCTGCCATACTCATGGATTGGAAGAATCAACATAGTAAAAATGGCAATACTACCAAAGCAATCTACATGTTCAATGAATTTCCATCAAAATTCCAATGACATTCATCACAGATATTGAAAACTGTACCCGAAAGCTTCTGTGCAACAAATGAAATGGTCTCTAAATTGAGGAGTTTGGGGAGTGGATTATGAGAAGCCTATGAGAACTTGACATAAGCACAGCTGTGCCCAATAATTGGTAGGCTGAGTTTGGCATGGTGCCACCCACAGAAGAATACAAAATGCAGCACAGCTGCTTTTCCTAAGTTGTTTACATTCAGAGAGGTAGGAAGGCTGGTTTCTTTTGTTACAATGTCATGCCCCTCCTCAAGAACTGTTGCTCCACCTCCTTGTTACCACTGGATATAAAAGACTCACTGAAGGAGGATGCAAGGTTTTTTGATGGAGGTTTTTTGATGGGGGATGGATTGAATCATGGGCTGCTGGCAAGCATGATGCTGCTGCTGGACTGCTGAGTTATATTAGAGATCTGAGGAAACATGGGACACTGCAAGTCTGATGGGACAGTGCAAGTCTGAGCACTGAGACTTTAAGAAAGCTAAAGAGAGAACATGGGACAGTGCAAGTCTGAGGGCAAAGACTCTAAGAGAGATTATGCTAAAGAAAACATGGGACAGAGTGAGGATAAGGAAAGAGACTTTAAAGAATAGAAAACAAGCAAGGTTTTAAAGAACTGTAAAGGAGTAAGTCCCTAAAGGATAGAGAAGAAAAGAGAAGTAAAAGAAAAGCTATTAAGGAAAGGAACAACGAGGCTGTTGTCTGTCTCCATCCAAGCACCCAACTCACCTGACCCCAACTTTATTCATGTTTGTCTTTTATCGTTTGTCCTTTCTGAATTTTCCGTTGCCCACAGTAAGGTTCAGTAGTAATGGAGCATGAGAGAGCTTGCTCCAGGTGGCGCCCAACCAGGGACCTAACCGCAGGGACTTAACTACAGGGACTTAACTACAGGGGAACACAAAGCCTATGAAAAGGAGACACTATCCAGGAAGCACGCACATAATAGAGAAATGAAAAATAAGCAAGGAATAGAAAAAGGAACAAAGTGAGAGAGAGAGTGAATTGAATACAGTTAGGCATAAAAATTTGCAAAACTACAAATAGGCTTTACAAAAGCTATGTTAAAGAAGTTAGGCAAAGGAAAAAAAATAAAAATAGAGAAATACAGTAGAAGAAATGAGAAATAAGGTAGAAGAAATAGAGAAATATGGTAGAAGAAACAGAGAAATACAGTAGAAGCAGAATTATACACTAGAATATGGTAGAAGAATTATATGGTAGAATATGGTAGAAGAAGAAATATAGGATAATAGAGAGATGTTACACTAAACTAGGAAATAGAAGTAAGAAGTAAAAGACTTTCCTCTTTGGTAGCCAAGTCTGGGACGTCATACTCACCCCTTACAACCAGTTGTGCAGGAGTATGAGAGGCAGTAACAAAATGCTGTGGGCAGTGGAGCCGCTGAACCATCAGCCCCAATTTAAAAGTAAAGTTCAATCCAGAGATGATTCTGATTCAGTGTCAGATGAGGAGGACCAGAAGGATGCTCTGGCCCATCAAGTATGGGGAACCATGCATTTGGTGTTACCTCCACAGGGCAAGAGACTTCCTACTCTTGATAAGAGTCTCCTACAGGCTACTGTGCAGGTGGCTCATAGTCAAAAAGGTTTTACTTTGTGCTTGAGAGACTAAACCCTAATAGCACTGGCATAAAACAGAGGGCTTCAATGTACATAAATCCAGCACAACTATAAAAATAAATGAATAAATAAATCACTTAAAATGCAAAAGAAAAAATAAACTATTTGCAAAGAAATATGAAAAAATGAACATAGGATTTGGAGTGATCATTCTTTAAGCTAGGGAAGCCTAGGAGGTGACTCAATAAGTGAATATTACATGGTTAAATAAATATAGATTTGTATAAATTTTGAGCTTTGTTTTGAGTAATAAATAAATACATTTTTAAGTTCATAGTAAGAATGTGTCATGATTGAAGGATTACAACTGATTTAATTTTCTAATCTGAGGTAATCATACATGGAAAAAAATCAGTGAATGACCTATGAACAGACTGAATAGAATGCTATTCTTAGCAAATGGGAAAAAGGGATGTTACCAAATATGAGACTTTTTGTGTGATAACATAGTCTATCCAGAAGAATAGAATTGTGAGTAATGTACATTCTGCTGCTGTTAATGAAAGTGTTCTATATATCTCTGAGCTCTAGTTGGTTTACAACATTTCTGTATTAAGATGCTGTGTAGATTTCATAGATTTATACTATTAAGAAAAGTGGAGCATTGAAGTCTCCACCTTTTATTTTAGGTTCATCTATTGTCTTTGATGTTGACAATATTTGATCATAAGTTTGAATCAATGTTTATTAGTCAGTTGTTTTAAATTCCTGATTCATTAACTCTAACATGACTGTCTTACTTGAAAGTAGTTCTAACTTTTGTCATGGTTCCAAACTGCTTTTTGTTGGTGGTGCTGTTATTGTTATTGAGTACTCTTTTTAATTTTTTCTTGAAAGCTAGACACGATGTACTGAGTAAAAAGAACTGTGATAAATAGTGCAATCTTCATTAAGAACAGGATGCTCTGATATATATCAAGATGATTTCTTTTCATCAGAAATAGAAGTTTTGCTTTTTCCAATTTCATTGTGGGGTCCTAACAGATATCCTGGTATAAGATGCACAAAAGTCTATGTAAAAGCTTCCATTTTTGTCATGCATAATCTTTATAGTTTCTTTTCCTGTCTTATGTTCAGCTAGGGGTTTCACACACATGTACACACACACACACACACACACACCACACACTAAGGAGAGAGAGAAAGAGAGAGAGATAGAAAGGAAATGAGAGAATAACCTCACAGTTCATTACACTCTGACATGTGCTGACACCAGCTCAGTTAGGCACAACTCTCCCTTAACATTAACGTTCCTTCCTGCTTGCACTGAGTGAGGATCAGGATCACTAAATATGCACTCTTAGGGTCTTTTCCTGACTTTTCAAAGCCTGTGTCTTACCCTGGGCATATTTGTATGTATCTTTCTAAATTCTGCAATACAGATGAGCTCTTTGCATGCTTAATTACTCAAAAGCATTATCACAAGTGCTCCACTCTACTGTTTGCCTCAATTGTCATTTTTTTCCCTAAGTGGATATGGATTGGGTGTTTACTTTACAATGTTGAGAGGAATGCCTTTTACTATTCTGCCAGGGATTATTTCCAGAATTTGCTAAAAAAAGGAAGCACGCTGTCTTAGATCTTTAGGAATTCCCTTAACAGATAAGAACAGACAAACACAATTCATTATGAATAAGATCTGCTTTGCTGGCTCAATAATGGGAGAACAGATTTCCTACTAGGAATATGGGGGCTTTGAGCTGGAGAGAGAAGGGTGGGACAAGGACTAGTAAAAAATAATCACAAAATTTCTTACCATTTTTAAATTGCCTTTTTCTTGAATCACTTGGTGACTACACACCTTTCCCTGCTTTCCTGTGATCTGATAGAACTTATTAGGATGGATTTTGCTTGATTTTTTTTTTAAAGCACTTGGTTACCTATGCTACTGTTTTAGCTGATCTCTGTATTATCCCACATAAACTGTTGTACTTCATATTAGTCTCTTCTTATGTTTCCCTGAGTTTTGAGAGATTTGCTTAAGCTAGCAAGATAATATTTGTTTTGTCTTTTTATTTAGCTTTCAGTCTTTTATATAATACCAACACTGTGTTTTTAATTCAATAATTATGAGTTTCATCTTCATTCAACTTTTCCACATTTAGGTTTGCTAGAAGTGATGATAAGTGGAATACACACAAGACCACAAAATTATTTTGTTAAGTAAATTATTTTTGTTAAGTAATTATTTTGTTAAGACTTATTTTGTTAAGTCTTCTGTTTTAAAAACTGATTCTTGTTATTAAGTAAAGTAGATTTTTTTATACCAAACCAATCCGCATCACATTTCCTTAAAATTTTCAAGATACTGATGTTATATTTTACAGTGTCATTTTTTTTTCTTTTCAGTTTTAACATCTGGTTGTTTTTCCTAAGTTTTTGAGGTTATCTTATTAGAAAAATGAAAAATTTTGCACAACAGTCTACCATGAAAAACCATATTGTAAAGGGGATCCAAGATGGCAGATGGCATAGGGAATCAGAATTCCTGAGGTTTGAACTCCAGTAACCACCATGAGGTGTGGGAGCTACATGTAGTAATTCTGAATGATTCTAGCCAAAATAATAACTGCCATCATATTAGGCACAAGTAAAATTCAAGGACTGAACCTTAAAACAGCTTTTCATTGCACCTGAAAGCCAGGAAAATCACAGTGCAACACAGTCAGCAGGGTGTGTCTGCCCTGAGAAAAGAGCCCCCTGCCAATTTCTCTTTTTTTTTTTTTTCCTTAATAAGCAGAAGACAGAGCATCAATCAGAATCAAACAACCTGTGGAAAGTCTCCCTGTGCCCCACCACACTGGGAAAGTGGTATGCCATTTCTCCCTGTCAGTCAGTTCCAAAGCTGCTTGTGTAAACCTGCAATACTAACATGTGAGCAACAAAACCACTCACAAATTCCTTACCTACTCCTTGAGAACATAATCCAGCACAGTTGCTGGGCAGATTGAGTCTCCCTGAAAACAAAACTGAAAGCATAAACAGTGAATTATAATCTAACACCTATAGTAGGGGTGGGGTAGAACACTGAACCTACCCTGGAGAACTGAGGTGAGGCAAGGAGACAAATTCTCAAACTCTTGGTGAAGAACAGCAGGAAAAGTAACAAAGGTGGAGATTGGGGGTGGGGCAAAAAATCAACCTTCCAAAGCAGGGCCGGAGGTGGATCCCTGAGCTGGTCTGGTGGGACTGAGGGTGGCACTCAAAACTGAATTGCCCCACCTTGTTGGGGGAGGTGCCAATGAGACAGAGTCACAGCTGTAGGGCAATGCAGCTGCTGCTTGGTTTAAACAACAGTTCTGAACACCTTGTACAAACTGTCAATGAGTTACCTCAGGCCCCAATTATTCCTTTCCCTGTGGACAGAGGGAGCAAACTACTACTCAGAAGCTAGTCACCTGGTGAGACCACATCAGAGCTCTTGTAATGGATGGCCCAGTGGACCAAGAAAAGCCAAAGAAAACCACTCCAGCCATCTCCACCCCAAGCTGTCCCACAAGAGGGGCAGCACTCATACCCACAATCCCAGAATGCCAATACCAGGATTGGACACCAAAGGAATAACTCCAGAACTTTTACCAAGCAGACTAAACTTTTTATGTTCTGTACCTGGTGTTTTTTCTTTTTGTATTGTTAAATTTACCATCCCTATTTCCTTACCCCTATTCTTACCCCCTTTACTCCCCCCCTTCTCTTGTGCTACAATCCATTGTTGTCCCTCCCAACTACTCTTTCTGCCCCTTTTCATCCACTCTGTTCCTGTCTTCACCTCTACCTCCTATCTTTCCCAAACCTGATACCACACTACCCCCTCCACACTCACCACCCACTGACTAGCCTACTGTACTGACTGTACACACCCCCCAGCAGCCTGCAATCCCTGACACAGTCACCCTTCATTACAACAGGGAAAATAGACCCTAACACACATAAGGGCCAGAAAACCCAGCAGCCCCCATACCTCTTCACCTGCCCATCCCCCCACCCACTCTTTCACTCCACTTTAGTGCCAACTTTATCAATTACCCAAGTTTTTATCTCTAGCCTAATAACTATTACCCCCCCCCAACTCCCACTGTTTGTACATATTATCACCAAGGGGTTTTATATATAATATGTAAACAACTGTTTTGGCATTGAAGCTGTGAATTTGCTATTGCTAATTTACAACTCCAGGCCTGGGACAGAAAGAGTACATCAACCTAGCTAACAAACCAGTCAGTCACAACCCAGAAATTAAGGGAAAGAAAACAGACAATTAAAACCACCAACTACCCAATCAAGACTATAGTTGCACAGTGCCAAGTGGACTGATGGAGAGAATAAGGGACAGAGAATACACTCCTCAAAAAAAAAAAAAAATTCAATAGAGGAATTGGTGGGAAATGACAAAAATGGATACCCAGTTCCTAACCCCAACAAAGCAATGATAAATGTCACTAAGAAGCCCAGTGATGCCCACAAAAAAAATTCTCAGAGAGAAAAACTTGGAAGAAATCTCTGAGAAATTCATGGAAAAGATACTAAACATGTTTAACCAGAAAGCACAAGATGCTTCAAGAAATTTCAAGACACCAAAAATAAAGAACATGAGAAGACACAAAAACAAATAAATGAACTCAGAGAGGACTCCAAAAGCACCAAAGTGAAACAAAGGACACTAGAAAAAAAGAGATGTATGAATTAAAGAAGACAACACAAAATATAAAATAGGAGTTGAACAAAGATATGGAAAACCTCAGAAAGAAGAATCAAACAGAAATCATGGAAATAAAAAGTCCCTTTAGTCAAATGAAAAACACAGTGGAAGGCCACTCCAGCAGATCAGAACAAGTGGAAAACAGCATTTCAGAGCTTAAAGATAAAATAGAAATTAAAGAAAAAACAAAGGAACCCCTAGTCAAACAATTCAAGAGTTGTGAAAGAAATATGCAGGAACTCAGCAATTCCATTAAAAAACCAAACCTGAGAATCATGGCATTGAAGAATCAGAAGAGGTGCAAACCAAAGGGATATGTAATATATTCAATGAAATAAAAACAAAAATTTCCAAATCTCAAGTTTTGCCCATTCAGGTACAGGAAGCCTCCAAACAGACTTGAACAAAATAGAACCCTCCACAGCATATTATCATTAAAACAACAAGCACAGAGAACAGAGAAAGAATATTTAAGGCTGGAAGAGAGAAAAAAACAAATAACATACAAAGATAAGCCCATCAAAATAACACAGATTTCTCAACAGTAATGTTAAAAGCAAAGTTGGCATGGAGTGAGGTATACTGGGCACTGAATGAAAATAATTTCAGCCCTAAGGTACTCTACCAAGCAAAACTTTCATTCAAAATCAATAGAGGAATCAAAAAGAAACTAAAATGATATATGACTATGAAGCCACCACTATAGAAAATTCTACAAGGAATTCTGCACACAGAAGATGAAAGCAAACAAAACCACAAGAAGATAGGAAATATTAAACTGCAGAAAAAAAGACAAGTAATCAAAGAGCTGCACAAAAGCAAATCCTTAAACAATAAAAACAACTGAGTGGTAGGAATCACCACATACCTATCAAAATTAACATTTGTCAATGGACTCAACTCCCCCATCAAAGCACATCAATTGGCAAACTGGATTAAAAAGAAAAATTCAACAATCTGTTGTTTATAAGAGACCCAATTTATTGACAAAAATGAACAGAATTGACAGAGTGAAAGGCTGGAAGAAGATTTACCAAGCTAATTGCCCCCCAAAAGAGGCAGGAGTAGCAAAACTTAAAGTGGACAAAGTAGACTTCAAACTTACATTGGTCAAATGAGACAAAGAACACTTCCTACTAAAAACAGTGGCAATATATCAAAAGAAAATAATAATTATCAATGTATATGCACCCTGTCAATGCACACAATTTCATCAGACATACACTAAAGGATTTAAAAGCACATATTGAGTCCAAAACAATGATACTGGGAGACTTTAATATCCCTCTATCACCAATAGATAGGTCATCCATGCAAAAAATCAGCAAAGAAATCCAAGACGTAAATGACACCATAGAACAACTGGACTTAACTGATATCTACAGAATATTTCATCCAGCAACAGCATGATACACATTCTGCTCAGCAGTCCATGGAACTTTCTGCAAAATAGATCAAATCTTAGGGCACAAAGCAAGCCTAAACAAATAAAAAATAGAAATAACCCCCTGCATTCTTTCTGATCACAATGCAATAGAACTAGAAATCAACAACAAAAGCAACAGCAGAAAATACACAAATAATTGGAGACTGAATAACACATGGCTGAATAAGCAGTGAGTCACAGTAGAAATAAGAGAGGAAATGAAAAGTTTCCTGGAATTGGGGATATAGCAAAGACAGTCCGAAGAGGAAAGTTTATAGCCATGACTGCATATAGTAAAAGGACAGAAAGATCTCAAATAAATGACCTAATGCTACATCTCAAACTCCTAGAAAAACAAGAAAAAGCAGAACCCAAACCAAACAGAAGGAGAGAAATAATAAGATCTGAAATTAATGAATTAGAGATTAAAAACAAACCATACAAAGAAGCAATGAAACAAAAAGATGGTTCTTTTTTTTTTTCAGTAAAGTTTGCTTTTTTTTCACTGAGCTAGAGTATTTTTCAAATTTTAAAAATTTTATATTTCAAATAAGGTACTGTATTTTACTAAATAAATCCCAGATTATGAAATATACTAAAAGTTTGTATAATCCTTAAAGTCACATTTGGAGTAGTTTTCAGCACTTGAACTTTGATGCTATACAAGCAAACTTTTCATATCTTAGAAATGTGTGGCCCGTGATCCATAATTCTTATATATTTCTACCTCACTCTTGCTAGAATTGCTACCATCAAGAACACCACCAACAACAAATGTTGGCCAGGATGTGGGGAAGAAAGAACCCTCATAAACTGCTGGTGGGAATGTAAGCTAGTACAACCACTGTGGAAAACAATATGGAGGCTCCTTAAAAAACTAAACATAGATCTGCCATATGATCCAGCCATACCACTCCTAGGGATATACCTGAAGGATGCAACTCAGGTTATTACAAAGGCACCTGCACACCCATGTTTATTGCAGCATTATTCACAATAGCCCCAGTTCTGACAAGTGGATTATGAAAATGTGGCATTTATATACAATGGAATTTTATTCAGCCATAAAGAAGAATGAAATTTTCTCATTTTCAAGTAAATGGATGGAACTGAAGAACATCATCTTAAGTGAAGTTAGTCAGGCTCAGAAGGCCAAAAATCACACTCTCTTCATAGGTGGATTATAGACCTAAAACAAATACAGAAATATTATTGGACATGAGTCACACACTAAGGGGAGACCACACATGGGAAGTGAATACAGTAGTCTTAAACTGGCAGAGGCCGCTATGGGAAGGGGACTAGAAAGTAGTGAAGAGGTCTGGTAGAGATGAACCAATATTAGTTGCAATACACATATGGATGATAACAAAACTAGGAATTTCTCTGTATACCTATCTTTTTCTCAAACTAGCAAAAATGCTGTATGTCTTAGTATCTCTTATGTTTTCTCTTCAACAAAGTCAGAGAACAAGAGAGCAGAAGAGGTTCTGCCCAGAAGTTAGGGGTGGGGGAAGGTGGCCCAAGTAATGTATACATATGTAAGTAAATGTAAAAATAATAAAATAAATTTTAAAAGTGTTATAATGAATGTTTGTGTTTCATTAGCTATTTTAATGCTACATATTGTATCTCTTGATTTTTCTGATTTCAGTGCAGAAATTAGCTTTTTTTCTTATAGTACTAGATATAGCCAATTATTAGAATTTGATTATATCCTTTTAATCAAGTAATTAAAAATAAGAGGAAAAACGACAGAAAGAGAGAGTGAGAAAGAGATAAGAGAACACATGTACCTCTATTTGCTTATGTCAACAGCAGCAAAAATTATTGAATTCTGAAGCATGAGGAGTTATGCAAAAGTGAAGAGAAGTAGAAACTCTCAAAGTCACTATAACTGTTTGGACAAATGTGGGAAGAGGTATGGGAGATCCTGCATATTCAAAAGGAGGAAGACACAGCCTACTAGAACAGGTTTGGAACTAGTCAAAGGTTATTTTTTCCATTGCAGTGTTCCAAATAGAAAACATTACAGACTCCTCTTTCTAAAAAGAATCAATTATAATGAAATAATAATTTAAAAAGAACTACATAGATAAGAATTTGGCATGTCTTTTCTCTAAGTTGTTTAAATGTTTTATAGTGTTTGGAGATAGGAAATTCCTTATGAAACCTATTATTCCTGCACTAGTCAAAAATGTGCATGTGCACACACACATACACACATCCCTTTTTGAAATATGTATCTTACATTTTACCCTTTCTGCATGCTCAGAATTAATGGGAGATTTGAATGTTTCTGTCAGAAAGTTAAGGGAATTAATGTAAAATCCTGGGACTATGATGACAATGTTGTAATTGTCCCTGGTGACTTAGATTTGAGTCAAAAGGACGAAAGATCAACTAAAATTCCAATTAAAACAAAGTGCATTAAAGTTCTGTACAAAAGCTGAGTTCATTAAATGCCAGCATTAAATATGTATTTCTTTTCATTACTGAATAAACACAGCAATTTTAGGCATGAAATAGGTTTAACTCATTCCAAACCTGAAATCCAAAAACATGGGTATTTCTAAACTTGTTCAGCTGTTGAAACAAACAAATCCTCTTAATAAAGTTCTTATTTCATTTCTCAAAAACATGATTTAAATAGAGTTTAGTGTAGTGAGTCCCAAACTTCACAGCATATTAGTATCACCTGGGAATTTATAAAACCTGATACCCAGTTGGCACCATACACCAACTAAACAGAATATCCATAGATGGGGTCAAGACATCAGAACAATTTTAAAGATGCTTAGGTAAATCAGTACACAGCAACTTTTGAGCACCAGGGTTGTCAAATATTATTAGTTAAATAGGAATCAATTATACTCAGGTGATCAATGGAATGAATTACATCAGAATCAACAATAAGCCTGTAGGAAAGGTAAATGCAATTGGTCCTATTACCACCTAGTAAAGGAGAATCTCTTAACCTTTGTTTTTTCAAGCTGTCAAAGGGATGCTTATGCACATTAAATTTGGGAACCTCTGTTTTAGAGGATACAAAACGTCAGTATAGACAAATGGCTGCTATTCTATCCACTGTTCTATGTTGCTTATAGCTGTTTCAGGTTGTCTACTATGGTGCTAAGATTAGGACCTGTTCTATGCGCTCCTTGGAGGCAGTATATTTTTCTAGAAGAGGGTATTTAAGAGGAAGAGAAGGGAACAAGGGACAGATCATTCATAGGAAAGAAAAACGTGCTTAGATTCTCATTTCAAATTATCTTTTGTGTCATATACTAATTGTATGAACTTGGGTACATGACTTCACCACTCTTCTTCCAAATGCTATAGTGAGAGTCAAATGAAGTAACATATGGAAGGATTTTTAAAACATAAATTTTCTAAATAGATCTGCCATTTTATCATTATTATGTTATTGTGTCTTAAAGAAAATCTACATCGTAAGTACATACTAAAAACAGAAAGCATTATCACATTAAGGTATCTTATGACCTTAACTCAGTGATATAGAGAGCTATAAACATAACACTCCCCTGGACAAACTGGAAAAATCAGTGACTTTCCATGAAACCAATAAAAAACAGATTGCAAAGCAATTAACAAATCCTAAATCTGGGGAAAAGACTGCCTGCCAGGAGAGAAAAAACATGAGATATCATCATATGCCTACAGTCAATAGTAGAATCCAACTTAGAAACAATTAGCTAGCCTGAGAATGTGACACTAGCTAAGAGGAAATAAATCATCTGAATAGTCCTATAACCATTAGAAAAATTGAAATTGTGACTTTACATTTAACCACAAAAAAAAAAAAAAAAAAACCTGGGATCAGAGTTTTTCTCTGCAAAATTCTACCAAATGGTTAAAAATTAGAACTAATTCTAAAAAAATCTTTTTCAGAAAATATCAGAGAAAACATGTTTCCTCAACTACTTATTCATAAATTTCACAGTGACTTTATTTATAACAGCCCCAAACTGTAAACAATTTAGATGTGCTTAGGATATAAATGGTTAGGAAAACTGTGAGACATCCATACTACAGAATACTACTCAGAAACAAAAATGAATGGTCTCTTAATAAACACAACTTGGATGAATCTTAGAGTAATTATGTCAAGCCCAAAGAGGTCAATTCCTAAAATTACATACTACATGATTTCATTTACCTAAGATTCTTGAAATTACAAAATTATACAAATGGAGGACATATTAGTAGTTGGCAAGGGTTATGGATGGAGAAGGGGAGTAAGAAAAAAGTTTTTCTATTAAAGAGCAGCATGAGGTACCTTTGTGTTAAGAGAAACATTCTGTATCTTATCAACATCCTGGATGTCAATATCCCAATATTGTACTAAGTTTTTCACAATCTTTTTACTGAGTGATATAGGATCACTCTGTATTATTTCCTAAAATTGCATGTGAATATATACCTACCTCAAAAAAGTTTTAAAAATCACTGCAAAGTTAAGAAAGACTGTTCTAAACTCTGCACACTTAGAAATGAGACAGAGAATTAAAATTTATATCAATAAGAGGTCCTGAAAATCACTGAAAGATCAAAAATTCTATATAGAAATATAAAGAATTATGATCCAATTAACTTGTTAAAAGATGCTTACCCTATCTAGTAATCAAGAATGCACATTTTTGAAATGAGATCTACTTTAAAGATTTATATCTTGTGGGACACTAAGGAAGAAAAGAAATGGACAACTGTATTTATTGCTAATAATAGTATAAATCAAAACAACTTTAGAATGACAATTGGGTAGTATCTATTCAAATTTTAAGAATACAATATACATACAAATGACCCAAAAATTCTGTGCCTATAGTCTAAACAACAGTACCAAATCATCTCTCTAAAGCCAATATTATTGATCGTGGTACATCAGACACTGTAGTAAGTGATAAGAAAAGAAAGCTAAAAGACAGTCTCTGACCTTCAACTTATACATGTGACTAAGTATTCAAAATTACACCAGATTGAGCTAACTGAAGGAAAAGAAGTTTTGTTTATATATGTGTGAGAATGTAGAATGGATATTGTTTGGTATTATTTAGTTGTGCGGTCAGAGATAGTGAAGATAAGACAGAGGGAAGGGGGGAGTTATATTCTCCTCTGCCAATCTCAAGCCTGCCTCTGAATCTAAACTATCTGTCCTATCAAAGAATGGAAGATCAGAAAGGTAATTTCTTAAAGCAGGTAAAATTCTGAGGATTTTTACAGTCCAAATAACGCCAATAAGGAAAACAGAACTTCAAAATGTGGCAAAATTAGATTTGTATAAATCAACATAAGTTTTAAGCAGCAGAAACCTTTAGGCAGCGATCATGAGATACAGTGTGGGACAGTGCTGGCACCTTTGGAGCAGGTCTCAGTCATGAAGAACAACATGGAGCCAGAGACCCACTTTTGTTTTGATACCCAGCCTTAGATGAGAAACAAACGCCCTACCCAGCGTCCTGAGATTCCCAGCAATAGTGCTTTCCCAGAAGAAAAAGACAAAAACAGACAAAAGCTAATGTTAGAAAATCAGGACAGGAATCATGGGGACACAGATGTCAAAGGTTAGTTTCCAGTACTCTAAAAACAAACTAATAAAAACAATTGTTTATAAGAACATTAACTCTCAATTCCACTTTGGACAGTTTAACTAAAATCTCTGGATTTAGTTTCAATGCTTGTTTTAGAAAGGTATTGCAAGAAGCAGTCTCTAAGGTTCTGAAGCACTTACAGAGTTTCATTACTGGTTTTCATTTTGGCAGAGGATGAAAATTAGAATTTTGGTTTTGAATGTGTAATATTTCCACAGGGTTAAAAATTTTAATTTATTAAATGGCATAATAAAGGGAATGATCCCTCATTTTGATATATGATTGTTGACTTCTTTTGAGTGTCTCCTTCTTCCATTCTGGTTCCAAGTTTAGATAGGCTGGTAAAGAAAACCAACTCTCTCCTTTGATGTCCAATGTAAATTCACACCTCACAAAATTCCAGCCTAGGAAAATTCCAAGCCCAATCCTCTGTCTCCAGCTTGAATCCCCTATGTAAGTACTCAACCTGCTCATAACTTTGACGTGTGAAGTATTATCAGTCTCCACATACACACCAAAATCTGAGTGTGTATATGAGAGCTATCTTCTTTCTGTGGAATACCCCCAAACAATGGCTCTATGAGCAGGATGTCCAGGTGATGACCACTACCATCAGGTTTTCTCTTTCTTTGGCATGATAACTGGCTCTGTTGCCAGTTCTGAGTTCTGACTTTCAATTCCCTGGCTAGCCTGCCCTTTCAGTTGTGTTGCTGCCTTCAGGTAAAGTGTGCCTTTAGCTATGTTATATTGTGTTGCATTAGCCAAGTCCCACTCAGTCTCTGTTATACAGTAATCTGGAATTGAGGTATTTCTTATAGTAGCTCTGGGTTTTGTGTGTCAACCTCAACCTAGACATATTGTAAGTGTCAGTTTCAGTGTAGGCAATGCCATACCCTAGGCTAAGATGTGTGATTCTTACCCTGTGATCCTTGTTGTATCTAAGCCAAACATTGATGCCTACTCTTTAGAGCATTCAGGTAAAATACTGATATCATACAAAATATGTGGGTCCTTTTATATGAATAAAGTGCTGTTGTTCTGTGACATGATGGGGTTCACACTCTTAAAAGCAGATGGCTCACTAGGACCTTACAAATACCCTTATAACTAATGCTGCTGCTTATTCCTTTATCCTCAGAATAGGCCCAGATCTGATGGTTATAGGTGAAAATAGATATGGTATGTCTGTGGCACAACAAAGGGTGTTATTCCACCATTGTGATGAAAAAGATCCCTAACCTTGGTGATTCTGATTAGAGAGATTGGGGGAAAAATACTTATAAATATGAACTGAATAGAAAAAGTTTATCTAGTAATCACAGAAGAGAGTGAGAGAGGAAGAAACCTAGTACAGCGGGAGGAAACACTGAATAGTATTAGTCATAAATAAATGAATATCTTTGGAAAAAATATAATTCCACATAAATTCAGATATATAGAAAAATTTAGTTCTCATTAAAGGAGACACCACAAATCAGTAGTAAAATGAAAGATTCATGGTATTGTGTTGGGACTATAATTTGGTTATTGGGGAGGGTCACAGTCTCTATCTTGAGGGAAGCCCAGCATATGACCCGCATCTACTACACTAAAAAAATATTTTATAGGATTGAAAGAGGAATTTCTTCCATCAGTAATCCATGAAAACTGTGTTGATCGCATTCTGGATATCCAGAAGTGCATATTCCAGAATAGAAAACAGAGAAAAAGGTAGTTATATCTCAGTTTTACTATCACAATTAATACCTTAACTAAATTGCCCAGGATCATAGACTCCATTGCCCTAAAAATTCCCTCTAACTCCATAACATAAATTAAAATTAAATTAAGTCTTTGGCATTTATAAGTTGGCTTAACAAAATGGGCCCTGTTAAATAGTAAAATGTCTCAATGTAAATTAACTAGAACCTTAAAAGACTGAAATATATATTACAATAGAACTGTTTAGTGACGGGTGAAGAGCCTCACTGCTTCCAAATATTTAGCAGCCCAGTTTGGCCTACTCTGAGCCTGGAAAGAATGAATGGTGCTGCATCACGAGGTACTGTAGCATCAATGTCATGGTCCCACCTGACATATTAAAAACATTGACTCCATCCAATTATCAACTGGTGAATATCTTTCTGTCACAGATTTTGCTGCAATGTTCTTTTCAATGCCAACTCCAGTATCCCTTCAATCATAATTTTCAGTTTTACAGTAGTACAGCCCATCTTTACCCCTGAGCCACATCAACAGTCATACCATGCATACCATCTTTGTTGGCAATACCTTAACTATATCCAATTTTCTCCATTGAGAAAACTGACTATAGCTATCACACTGCCTTTAGCTTCCTTTGAGGACATTCAATCAACATACTATTTTGAATATATAAACACAAAATAACTTATTTACAAAAAAGGTGGACAAGTCATTAGTTAAATCTGAAAAGATATTTAGTAAACCAAAGGCTATGTAACTTCTGATATTGTTAGAAAACAGATATTGGCCCTCTCAAAAATACACAATGTTTAAAAAAAAAAAGCCTAACATTTTTTAGGCTCTTTTGATCCTTAGTAAAATTTATAAATTTTATTTAAGGCTATGATGTTAATTGCAAAGCAGACTCTTTTGGATGAGGCTTCCTCCAACAAAGGGCTCTAGAATTAGTCCAGATTGCAGTATACCAGGCACCTCAATAGTGCCCCTACAAAAATTCCTTCACTTTAGCTGCTTAGGAACAATTTCTCATGCCTACTAAAGGCTTTGGACCATCAACGGTAGCCACACGTTTCCCGTGGATTCCTAAAGGAAGAAATTACCCTATTCCTCCTGTAATAGAGGCTCTTAGAGTGGTGACTGCTGGCCACATGCTGTGCTTTCCCTGCCTCATAGGTCCTATGAGACTCCTGGAGTCCCTGAGACTATAATCTCCCCAATAGACCCAACTCAGTATCATTTCACTACTGATTTGTAGTATCTCCTTTAACAGGCACTAGATTTCTATGTATATCTGCATTTATGTTGGTTTCTATTTTTCCCATTGATATGTATCTATGCATGGCTAGCATCACTCAGCATTTACAGCTAACTTTATTGCAGGCATATTACATAACACTTGGTAGGGCTGCTGCCTTTCTTAGTTTTAATTCCCAACTGATGCTATGGCCTTGAAAATTCCCAGACCAAACATATTTCTCTTATACCTGGAACTGCTTTTCTGCCACCTATGTGATTAGCTGTGCAATGAATCTTTAGAGTAGGTTCTACCCGTTGACTTGGGTTTCTAAACATCACTTCGTGTTACAGTTGTTTAAAACCTTTGCAAAATATCCATGTTCACGTCTTATCCCTGGTCTAATGTCAATTATATCACAAAGTATGGAAATAGAAGCCAGGTATCAGGATTTATTTTTAAGTTCTCAGGTGATTAAAATGTGTTACAAAGTTTGGGATCCATTCTCTTAGATTGATTCAACCAGCATAGAACCCAGATGATTTTTCACCACTTAATCATGAGGTAAATACCATGATTACTGATCTAGAAGCCCTGTAGTCAAGTCCCTTGATCTTGTGAATCAAATTCTCCATGACAACTATTTTCTTTCTCTTCTCTTCCTTCCTTCCCTCCTTCCTTTCTTTCTTTCACTTTTTATCTGTCTCCTTATTTCCTATTTTCAATTCACTGACAAGATTGAAAGTCCTGTCTTGATACATGCTTAACAGTGACCACTTACCTTCTTAAATGCTCATTTGAGCCATGTTATTATTATTCCCATGAGACCAATTAAACTGTTCATCCATGAATGTTTCCACTAACAGTCATTCAGCTATGGGTATATCTAATCTTAAATTACTACTGTTCTTAATCCTACATGACACACACCCCTCAACCTTAACCCATTTCTGCAGGATTTTATTGGAGCAATACTGTGACTTAGACTGTGTAAAGCTATCATGTTACATCACATATAAATAAAATTCAAAAAAATTGTGTACCGTGTATCTGAAAGGCAGAAACAATACTTTAAAAATCTAAAAAGGCTTGTCAGAAACAAATTCTTTGGAGGTTTCTATATTTCTTAAGACTCTTAATGGGATTTAAAACATTTATATTTTGCAATAAAGTTTCAGACTTTTATTTTAATTGCATTTTATCATACTCCAGTCTTGGCTGAGCTTCAAAGTTTACCAATTTGTGTTTGGTGTCCTAATTATTAGCACACTTTGATGACACTCTACAGAATGGAGCCAACCCTCCACTTTGGTCAGCTTCCTTTGCAAGGTTAATATTTCAGACATAACTGAATGAAAAAAATTTTAATTGAAGCCAAGTAATCTCAGAAGCTGTTTATTTTTTATTTGTTTGTTTTTAATCAGAACAAGGATATAAAATCCCATTTGTTCAAAGTTGGTCTTAATTGCACTTCTTCAAATTTATTTTTCCCGATTTTATCTTCCTACAGTTAAGTAGTTTTGTGATAATACACAGTGGTATTGTTGACTTTTATCTGTTGCCTACAGTTTAATTTTATACATGACTTTCACATTAAGGAATCTGAATTTTGTCTTGAGGGTGTTTATTATTCTCACTGCTCTTTTCACTGACTTCTTTGTTAAAATCTTTAAGAAATAAAATATAAGGTATAGAGAAAGTTTCATTGGAAGTTCTTAAAATCTGTAGACGAAACAGGCCCTAGCTTATTCATTCAGTCCTTTTTTGAATATAATACCTTTTTTTTGATACTGTAATATTTTCGGACAATACAGTCGTGAACAGGACAGTAAAAATCTACCCTTTGAATATTTTATACTGTAGTTAGGGAGAGTGACAATTAACGAACAAAACATATTTATGAGATCTGAATGTGATAGGTTCTTTAATGAAAATGGAAATGAGGTGATGAAATAAAAAGTGAATGATAAGGTAAGGTTTCAGGAAACAGTAACTTTAAGCAAATGCAACCTTAAAGAGAGAGAAGGATGCTTGGAAGAGAAAAAAGAAATCTCTGCTTTAGTACAATAGTGTTTTCAGTATTTTTGTTTAGGGTTTTTAAGGTGCAATAGTCTTCTTGGATGTAATAGGGGGACAATGCTTGAAAATATTTTTTAATATCAATATATAGTTTTTGGTAGGTGATACTTTTTAATCAATAAAATAGCACAGATTTCTAAAAAGTATAGAATAAACTGATATGATATATGGACCCCCTCTCAGAACCTCCAAAATTTTCTTCTCACCACATCTCCTCTGGGAATAGAAGAGAGATCAGCTGTTTATGAATAAAAGTTGGGGAGAACAAGGATGGACACCAGCATGGCCAACACATCAAAGTCACTCAGTGCTGGTAGAGAGCCACTGGTGAGAGTGGGTATCCATATGGGGTTCCTAGAGCTTAGTTGGAAGGTGGAACTTCAGAACAGTTCCATTTCTGGAACTGTTCTGGATAATCATGGGCAAGAATTCAGCCCAGCAACTAGAGTATGTAACTCACAACTGGAGAGGTAGGGCAGGATATAGCATTAAACAACCCTGTGTGATCTAATCTGTTTGGATTTCAGTGAGAAAACAACACAATATCTCTTTCCTCCACACCAAAGTAAACTGCACAACAGTAACCCTGAAGAAAAAACTAAGCATCTCTATCCAGTGTCTCCTCCAGATAGAAGAAATAGTAACTGGACTTTGTTTGTTTTGTCTTATTCTGCCTGAATTTGTTTTTATTGTGTTATTCTTCACTATTCTTATAACTTCATCCTATATATTTTCTTCTCTTTCCCACCTTGCATCATCTCTCTTTTTTCCTTTCCCACTTATTTTTATTAATTACTAATAATTTTATATTTAATAAATTTAGACTCCAAGTTTAGCCTATAACTATCTTTGTTCCTTTCTTTTCTAACATTCCTGAGAGTGTAGCATGTGTCTCCAAATGTTTTTTACATTTAATATTTGGATTGTTTTAAATTTCTGCTTTAATTACCATAGTCTGCTTTCTTTTTTCTGTGTCATAGAGGGAATAGACACCTATAGAAGGTTTCTCAATAAGGAGACATCCAATTTAAAAAAAAAAAAAAAAGCTCAAAGCTTCTATCCTAACAATGCACAAATCACAATGTAGAAATATAAGAGGTGTCTAAACTGTTTTTGCTGAAAAGCACTGATTCCTTAACAAAAAACAGGAGAAAATCACTGCATCTCTGTCTCCATTTTTTACCTGTTGTCTTTTGCTCTGAGCCATTCTCTCCTGTAGCCACCCTGGAATCAAGAAAGTGAAAGAACGATCAATAACATCTTTATGACAAGGAACTGAAAACTACACCTGATGAACAGAGGAGCCTTGAAGAATAGACCACCCCTCCAATTGAAGACAATTATCTATAATGATGAGGCTGTATCCAGGAGCAGGAGTAATCATTTCCTGGGAACAAGATTACCTCCCTTAAGTGATGATAATGATAACAACTTATCCAGAACCTTTGAATAAGTTTCTGAGATAATGGTCAACTATCCCTGCTTCACAACTGGAACACATCTGTGACTGGGTCTGTTTAACTATTCATACTTGTATCCCCTGTACCTAATTCTTTCTCTATTTAAAGTTAAGCTCATGAGATTCCAAGATGGCGGCTAGAGGGAGGGAGCAGAAAGCGAGCCTCCTATAGTGAAATCTTGGAGAGACACCGAAGACACACTTTGCAGGCATAATCACCGAGAAAAGGCATAACTTTGACCCCTCCACACCTCCAGCTGGCACAGAGAATCTCCACTTCACGTTAAATGGAGAAACCAGGAGGGCCCCCAGGCCGCCAGTCGCCAGCGCCCAGACAGCTTGGGAAGACGTGGACCAGGTGAGATTTGCTGTACCGCGGTACTCCCACAGACAAGCCTGGGCCAGAGCAGCATAGCCCCCTGAACAGACTGACCTCCACCCGGGGAAAAAAAAGAGAAACTGAGTAATAAGCAATAAGAACAAATAAGACACACAAGAAAGAGGGTGGGGCGCACTGAGCGCCGAAGATTGGGGGAAGGGAATCCTTCCCGGGACTGTAAATAAACAAGCCAGGCAGGCCAGAAAGCCTCTGGTGGGAGTGGGGGCACGCGCCCAGCAACCAGGAGCGGGACAGCTTGTGAGAGTGGTGGAGGGAGGAAAACTCCACAGGAGAGGAGGGAAGACCCACTTCCCACATGAGCTGTAAACAAACATGGCGGCTGGCAGGAGCAGCAGCACCACCCAGTAATCAGGAGCAGGAAAGCTTGTGAAAGCGGAGGTGGGAGGAGAACAGCACAGGAGAGGGGGGAGGACCCACCTCCCACATGAACTGTAAATAAACATGCAGGCCTGACAATGCGGGTGCAGTGTCACCTTTCCCAGTGCTTGGGAAGGGGAAAGCTTGTAGCAGAGGCTCATGCACAGGAGAAATCTGAGCAAACAAAGCCTGCAGGGCCAGGTGAGTGCTAAGCTCACCCCAGAGATCTGCATAAATAACGCCTTCAGCAACAGCAGGCTGACAGCAGCAGGCAGGCAAGCCACAGTTGCAGATACATTCTCAGAACTGTCTCCAGACTCTTTATTTTTTTCTTTGTCTCCCTACCTTTGATGAGAGAACAACCGAATTACAACTGCAAGCTGAAAAACTTACTGAAATTGTATTGCATTTGAACTTGGGACACTTGGTGGGGTTTTTTTTTGTGCATGTGTGTGTAGTTTTGTATTACTTTATGCGTCCCCTTTGATGAGACAAATACAGAACAACATCTGAGACACCATCTCCAGGACTGGAGACTGAGACTTCACTGCATTTGAACTTGGAGGTTTTTTGGTTTTTTGGTTTTTTTAAATTTTCTATTTTTTCATTTTATTTTAATACATTTTTATAAATAGATTTTTCTTTCATTTACTTATTTTTTATTTTTATTCTTACCTTTTTTTTAATTTTTGATTTTCAATCCTCTTTCTGTCTCTCTAATGTCTGTTCAGCTTACTGTCGATGAGTACACTAAACCTCCTTGTTTATACCTTTGAAATCTTCTTGTCTGATACCTTGTTCTGTTTTCTCCCTCCAGTCTGTGTATTTGTTTTTCCCATTTCTTTAACTTTTTGCTTTCCATCTCAACTCACCCTTCCATTCTAAATATTACCATTGTTATTATTACAAGCTAGAAAATACTTAATTGCACACAGTACAGGGACAGGAACAACACCAAAGATAATGATGGGAAGACAGAAAAAACAGGGACACCAATTTCCCCATAGCAAAAAATTAGTACAAGAACCAGAGGGGAATAAAGAAAACAGATACTCAGATCCAGACTCCAACAAAATGAAGATAAACTATGCCAAAGGACCCAATGAAGCACACAAGAATAATTTAAAAGAAGACATACTACAGGTACTAAATGAGAATTTTATAGAGATGATACTGG
This sequence comes from Castor canadensis, assembly GCF_047511655.1. Classification (NCBI taxonomy): domain Eukaryota; kingdom Metazoa; phylum Chordata; class Mammalia; order Rodentia; family Castoridae; genus Castor; species Castor canadensis. The sequence continues at coordinate 70,977,670 of NC_133397.1, read as the reverse complement.
ATAGGGTCAACAAAAATGTACAGGAGACACTCAAGAAATTCCAAGACAATGAAACTAGAGAATTTGAAAAAACAAAAGAAGAAATAAAGGAAACCATAGAAGCACTGTATAAACACCAAAGTGAAAGAGAGAACACAATGAATAAACAGATAAATGAACTCAGGACAAAAATAGACAACATTAAAGAGGAAAACAGCCAGGATATGGAAAACCTCAGAAAAAAGAACTAAACAGAACTGCAAAACAAAACAGAAGGCCAATCCAGCAGAATACAACAAACAGAAGACAGAATCTCAGAACTTGAAGATGAAATGGTAATTAAAGGAAAAACCAAAGAGCTATTAATTAAACAACTCAAGACCTGTGAAAAGAAAGAAAATGCAAGAACTCACAGACTCCATCAAAAGACCAAACGACAATCATGGGCATCGAAGAAGGAGAAGAGGTGCAAGCGAAGGGTATGCGTAATCTATTTAACAAAATAATAATGGAAAATTTCCCAAATCTAGAGAAAGATATTCCGATACAGATGCAAGAGGCCTCCAGGACACCAAACAGAACAGATCAAAATAGAACTACCCCACGACATATCATCATTAAAACAACAAGTTCAGAAACTAAGGAAAGAATATTGAAGGCTGTAAGAGAGAAAAAACAAGTAACATACAAAGGTAACCCATCAAAATCACCGCAGACTTCTCAACAGAAACATTAAAAGCAAGAAGAGCGTGGGGTGAGATCTGGGAAATGAATGAAAATAACTTCAACCCCATGATACTCTACCCAGAAAAACTATCACTCAAAATAGATGGAGCAATAAAAGTCTTCCATGATAAGCAGAAACAAAAACAATATGTGACCACAAAGCCACGACAACAAAGGATTCTTCAAGGGATTCTGCACAGAGAAAGTGAAACCCAACTTAACCATGAAAAGATAGGCAGCACCAAACCACAGGAAAAGAAGAAGCAAGACAGTAGAGAGTAACCTTAACTTAGATACACACAATCAAACCTTCAAACAACTCAGACAACTAAATGACAGGAATTACCACATACCTATCAGTACTAACGCTTAATGTTAATGGACTTAATTCACCCATCAAAAGGCACTGGTTGATGAACTGGATTAAAAAGGAAGATCCAACAATTTGTTGCTTACAGGAGACCCATCTCACTGACAGAAATAAGCATAGGCTAAGGATGAAAGGCTGGAAAAAGATTTACCAAGCCAATGGCCCCCGAAAACAGGCAGGAGTAGCAATATTTATCTCTGACAAAGTAGACTTCAAACCTACATTGATCAAATGAGATAAAGAAGGACATTCCATACTAATAAAAGGGGAAATAGACCAAAAGGAAATAATACTCATCAACCTGTATGCACCCAATGTCAACACACCCAATTTCATGAAACATACCCTGAAAGACCTAAAAGCATATATAAATGCCAACACAGTGGTTGTGGAAGACTTTACCACCCCATTATCATCAATAGATAGGTCATCCAAACAAAAAATCCATAAAGAAATCCAAGATCTAAAATATGTAATAGATCAAATGGACCTAGTTGATGCCTACAGAACATTTCATCCAACTTCTACACAATATACATTTTTCTCAGCAGTCCCATGGAACCTTCTCCAAAATAGATCATATCCTAGGGCACAAAGCAAGTCTCAGCAAATATAAGAAAATAGAAATGAACCCATGCATACTATCTGATCACAATGCAGTAAAAGTAGAACTCAACAACAAAAGTAAAGACAAAAAACATGCAAACACCTGGAGACTAAATAACTCATTACTTAATGAAGAATGGATCATTGATGAAATAAAAGAGGAAATTAAAAAGTTCCTGGAAGTCAATAAAAATGAAAACACAACCTACCGGAACCTATGGGACACAGCAAAGGCAGTCCTGAGAGGAAAGTTTATAGTCATGAGTGCATATATTAATAAGACTGAAAGATCCCAAATCAATGACCTAATGATACATCTCAAACTCCTAGAAAAACAAGAACAAGCAAGTCCCAAAACAAACAGAAGGAGAGAAATAATAAAAATAAGAGCTGAAATCAACGAAATAGAAACCAAAAAAACCACACAAAGAACTAATGAAACAAAAAGTTGGTTCTTTGAAAAAATAAACAAGATCAATACACCCCTGGCAAACCTGACTAAAATGAGGAGAGAAAAAACCCAAATTAGTAGAATCAGGAATGCAAAAGGGGAGGTAACAACAAACACCCTGGAAGTCCAGGAAATCATCAGAGACTACTTTGAGAACCTATATTCAAATAAATCTGAAAATCTTAAAGAAATGGACAGATTTCTAGATACATATGACCATCCAAAACTGAACCAAGAGGAAAATAATCACCTCAATAGACCTATAACACAAAATGAAATTGAAGCAGCAATCGAGTCTCCCAAAAAAGAAAAGTCCAGGACCTGATGGATTCTCTGCTGAATTCTATCAGACCTTTAAAGAAGAAATGATACCAACCCTCTTTAAACTGTTCCACAAAATAGAAAGGGAAGGAAAACTGCCAAACACATTTTATGAAGCCAGTATTACACTTATCCCAAAACCAGGCAAAGACACCTCCAAAAAGGAGAACTATAGGCCAATCTCCTTAATGAACATTGATGCAAAACTCTCAACAAAATAATGGCAAACCGAATTCAACAACACATCAAAAAGATTATTCACCATGACCAAGTAGGCTTCATCCCAGGGATGCAGGGGTGGTTCAACATATGAAAATCAATAAATGTAATAAATCACATTAACAGAAACAATGACAAAAACCACTTGATCATCTCAATAGATGCAGAAAAACACTTTGATAAGATTCAACACCATTTCATGATAAAAGCTCTAAGAAAACTAAGAATAGAAGGAAAGTACCTCAACATTATAAAAGCTATATATGACAAACCTACAGCCAGCATTATACTTAACAGAGAAAAACTGAAACCATTCCCTCTAAAATCAGGAACCAGACAAGGATGCCCACTATCTCCACTCCTATTCAACATAGTATTGGAATTCCTAGCCAGAGCAATTAGGCAAGAAAAAGGAATAAAAGGAATACAAATAGGTAAAGAAACTGTCAAAATATCCCTATTTGCAGATGACATGATCCTATACCTTAAAGACCCAAAAAACTCTACTCAGAAGCTTCTAGACATCATCAATAGCTATAGCAAGGTAGCAGGATATAAAATCAACATAGAAAAATCATTAGCATTTCTATACACTAACAATGAGCAAACTGAAAAGGAATGTATGAAAATAATTTCATTTACAATAGCCTCAAAAAAATCAAATACCTAGGTGTAAACCTAACAAAAGATGTGAAAGACCTCTACAAGGAACACTATACACTTCTGAAGAAAGAGATTGAGGAAGACTATAGAAAGTGGAGAGACCTCCCATGCTCATGGATTGGTAGAATCAACAGAGTAAAAATCTTTATATTCCCAAAAGTAATCTACATTTTTAATGCAATTCCCATCAAAATTCCAATGACATTCATTAAAGAGATCGAAAAATCTACCGTGAAATTTATATGGAAACACAGGAAGCCACGAATAGCCAAGGCAATACTCAGTCAAAAGAACAATGCAGGAGGTATCACAATACCTGACTTCAAACTATATTACAAAGCAGTAGCAATAAAAACAGCATGGTATTGGCACAGAAACAGACATGCAGACCAGTGGAACAGAATAGAGGACCCAGATATGAAGCCACAAAACTATAACCAACGTGTCTTTGACAAAGGAGCTAAAAGTATACAATGGATAAATAGCAGCCTCTTCAACAAAAACTGCTGGGAAAACTGATTAGCAGTCTGCAAAAAACTGAAACTAGATCCATGTATATCACCCTATACCAAGATTAACTCAAAATGGATCAAGGATCTTAATATCAGACTCTAAAGTTGATACAGGAAAGATTAGGAAATACTCTGGAATTAGTAAATATAGGTAAGAACTTTCTCAACGAAACCCCAGCAGCACAGCAACTAAGAGATAGTATAGATAAATGGGACCTCATAAAGCTAAAAAGCTTCTGTTCATCAAAAAAATGGTCTCTAAACTGAAGAGAACACCCACAGAGAGGGAGAAAATGTTTGCCAACTATACATCAGACAGAGGACTGATAACCAGAATACAGAGGGAACTTAAAAAACTAAATTCTCCCAAAACTAATGAACCAATAAAGAAATGGGCAAGTGAACTAAACAGAACTTACTCAAAAGAAGAAATTCAAATGGGCAAAAAACACATGAAAAAATGCTCACCATCTCTAGCAATAAAGGAAATGCAAATTAAAACCACACTAAGAGTCCACCTCACCCCTGTTAGAATAGCCATCATCAGCAACACCACCAACAATAGGTGTTGGTGAGGATGCGGGGAAAAAGGAACCCTCTTACACTGTTGGTGGGAATGTAGACTAGTACAACCACTCTGGAAAAAAATTTGGAGGCTACTTAAAAAGCTAGACATTGATCTACCATTTGATCCAGCAATATCACTCTTGGGGATATACCTAAAAGACTGTGACACAGGTTACTCCAGAGGCACCTGCACACCCATGTTTATTGCGGCACTATTCACAATAGCCAAGTTATGGAAACAGCCAAGATTCCCCACCACTGATGAGTGGATTAAGAAAATGTGGTATCTATACACAATGGAATTTTATGCAGCCATGAAGAAGAACAAAATGTTATCATTCACTGGTAAATGGATGGAATTGGAGAACATCATTCTGAGTGAGGTTAGCCTGGCCCAAAAGACCAAAAAGCGTATGTTCTCCCTCATATGTGGACATTAGATCAAGGGCAAACACAACAATGGGATTGGACTTTGAGCACATGATAAAAGCGAGAGCACACAAGAGGGGTGAGGATAGATAAGACACCTAAAAAACTAGCTAGCATTTGTTGCCCTTAACGCAGAGAAACTAAAGCAGATACCTTAAAAGCAACTGAGGCCAATAGGAAAAGGGAACCAGAAACTAGAGAAAAGGTTAGATCAAAAAGAATTAACCTAGAAGGTAACAAACATGCACAGGAAATCAATGTGAGTCAATGCCCTGTATAGCTATCCTTATCTCAACCAGCAAAAACCCTTGTTCCTTCCTATTATTGCTTATACTCTCTCTACAACAAAATTAGAAATAAAGGCAAAATAGTTTCTGCTGGGTATTGAGGGGGTGTGGGGGGAGAGGGAGAGGGTGGAGTGGGTGGTAAGGGAGGGGGTGGGGGTAGGGGGGAGAAATGACCGAAGCCTTGTATGCACATATGAATAATAAAAGAAAAAAAAAGACTAGCTTCAAAGCAAAAATAAATAAATAAATAAATAAAGTTAAGCTCATGTCTGTACTTCGAAGATGGCTGAAGTTGGACTAAGATGGCTGAAGTTGGGCTAAGATGACTGAAGACTGGCTAAAGTGCTTTTTTTTGCCTCTTACCAGGGCATGTCTGAGGTCAGTAATAAATCTCCTTGCTCTGCCTTTCACTGTGTCCCTTTATTTGTTGTATAGTAGCGAATGGCTAGACCTGACATATGAAAGTCCAGGAATTTGGGCATTGGATTCAAAACTCTGGTTTCAAAAACACAAGAAATATGGAAAAGCAAGGCAATAAAACTTCTAAAAGTTCACAATTCCTCTACAACTGAATCCAAAGATAGTGAAATAGTTGAAATGCTAGAAAAATAATTTAAAAGTATACTTTTAAAATTGATCAATGACCTCAAAAAAATTCATGTAAACATAAATGAAATAAGGAACTCAATTCAAGACCTAGATGAGAATTTGAGATTCTGAAAAACACCAACAGCAACAACAAGAAAAATCAGAAATTTTGGAAATAAAAAACTCAGTAAATAAGATAAAAATCCAGTGGAAATCATAACTAATAAACTGGAGAAGGTGAAGGAAAATGCGTGTGTTTAAAAAAAAATGAATAGATAAATGGAATTTAAAAGGCTCATTGAATTCCAGTGAATATTCTGGTGAAAAATTTAATTTTAGCAAATTTAGGGTCTGTGTCTAGGCAGGTTTTTGGATATTATACCAACACACTATTTGCAGTCATCAGTAAGTTAGAAAAATAGTTTATCTCATTTCAATTTCCCATCATCACATAGTGAGTAGAAATCAGTCTGTGATTCTGAAGATTGAAAAAAATTAAAAGGCAGAAAAAAGAGTGCTAAGTTATGTGGAGAGAAAATATGTTTCCAGCATCAATTCATGGGAGGAAACATCCAGCATGCACTCAATAAGTCAGTGTATTCCTGAGACATAACCCAAGAAATCTATAGGAGAAAATAATAACGACCGTCTAACTTTTTTATAGGATTTGAATGATTGGTTCCCAAAGGGTCTTATCAATTTTAAAACATCATAAGTTTTTAATTATCTTACATGTTATGGAGGAAAAGTTTCAACAGGGGAATGAAAGAAAGATATTCCTCGAAAACATTCAGGGAGTAAGCAGGTAACAGTAGAGCTGAATCTGGAAATAAGATTCCGAACTCTGAAACCACACACATAATGAGGTGAAGTTGACTATATGGTAAGACATGGATGCCAGCGGAACTTTTATTTGATCATAATGGCCAACCTCAGAGTGTAGGAGAGCTCCCATTTTATTCCATTACTTAAGATTCCCAGAAAGTATAGAGCCCAAAGACCAATACTTGCTTTATTGAGGAGCATGTTCCATGCTGATTCATCTTCAGAAGTAATGGGTTATGTTGTGTGCCCAGCCATGACATCTTTTCCTAATGTAATGTAATAAGCAATGATACATCCAGCCTCATTAAGTGATCACCTTAATTATGACAATGGATAACTATGATCATTAAATTAATGACATTTGTCACCATCAGCCACAAGGGTAATGAATGAGTTACAAATCAAATGTACATCAGCTGCATGGTGCCTGATGATTCAGAATGAGTAGTGACATCTGAGAATTAAGAATAGAAACCAAAAGCTTGAAAAGCAAAACATAAGGTAGTATTTTGATCTCTATAATATTAATGGAATGAGGCAACTCAGTTTCCAAGGTGAATTCAGTAAGGAAATATTTATAAACCATCCCACACTGATAGATTCAACCAATCTTTTGTTATTTCCTATCAGCAATTTAGATTAAGAAAAAAAATCAGAGTGTGACAATGGACCACATGAACTTTGAAGTTTATTCTTCATAACCTGCCACTTCCTACAGGCTTTTTAGATGTCTTTATTAAACTGATATTTGTGCAAGCAAGTCATATACAGCACTCATTCCTTCTAGCCTAACACCTAGCCTTTCAGGCTGCCTTATTGTCTGATATCAAAACCAAACTCCTATGTTCTAAATCTCCTTTCAATAGGGCCTTCACTAATTGCTTTGAAGAATTAATTTGAGTAATAGTTACATTCAACATCTTTCTATATTTGGGCAGAATTGAATGGGAATAGAAAAAATACTGCAGTAGAGCCAGTAACTCTAGAGTTCTGAGCTGAACCAAGATTCAATTCAATAGCAACAGATGTAAAGTTCTAAGTTCAGTTAACAGACATAAAAAATAGAAATGATAATCCCCTTCTAGAGTCCTTTTGTCTTGGCCCACTAAGAAGTTCAGAATAAGCTATGTGGTCATTTCTCCCATTATCATTATGAACTTTTCTCTGTGGAAACTTTTGTTTTGTATCATTTTAAATTTTGCATTCTAATGCCAAGTACAATTTTTTATTTTTCTTGATTTTATAATTATACATATTTTATTACAATTATACTGCTATTTACAAATGCATAGAATAAAATTGAATATTAATACCAAAGACAAATGAAATAACTTAGACTATCTGTCATACCTATATAAATCAGAGTTAAGAATTGACAAGTTGATGTTAATTCACATGAGGCTAAATTTTAAAAACATGTAAAATGAGAATCAAAGAGTAGAAATTCTATGCTAGATCAGAAATGAAACTTTCACTGAATTTTATTATAGACTATATTCATAGGCTGTAATGATCCACCCATATTTGGAATATTATGCTTGAATCTGAAAGCCACACAATAAGAAGACGTTAAATTATTGGTCACAAAATATTGTAATCAGAGCAGCAACATGAAGCAAAGAGTATGCTTTCAGGTGTTGTTTGCACGACCCACTGAAACATTACAGAGGGCCCCATTTAATAAACAGGATTCAGAAGACATCAGGAAAAGCCATTGGATCATTCATCTGTAAGACACATTTACCTAATGTGTATCCATCTAATGTCACTTCACATTTTCAGCCCTCTTGCTCTTTTTTTCAGATATGATGACTGAGTTAAATACTTTTTTCTAAATATTTCACAATTTTTAAACATGAGCAAAACATATATGCAGTAATCAGCAAACATATGAACACCCAGATTGAAATGCTCATGCTTAAGTGAGAGTACTTTCTCCAAGTGGAAAAAAAAACTGACAAACTTTGAAGAAAGCCCCAGGAAAAAAACCTCTAGAGGTTGAAGTTGTGAGAGTAGAAGATTTGTTTATTTGGTTGGGGTTTTAATTTTGTCTTAAATGAAGAAAAGGGTTATAGCAGGTGTGTAGATGAACTAACTGTTTTCTAATTTCCCCAGAATTTAACTTCATAGTGTGATACACAGATTATTATATTATTTCCCTATGTAGTAACCTGCTCCCTTTTTTCCTTGTTATTCTAAAAATCAAAACTTAAAGTTTACAGTCTGATTGTCAAAGTCCTTCCAATATATGACTTATACTCCACTGTTCATTCTCACCCAATATAAAATGGATAAAAGATTCATCTAACTCCCTAGATTGCATAATAATTAATAAAAAATTTAAAGAAAAGGTATAGTAATTGAAAAGCAGGAATCTTAATCACCACCTTCATCACAATCATTGTCTTCAGGATCAGATATTCCATCATTATCTGGTATTTCTTGATCTCTTTTATTAGAGTTGGCACAATTCTAGCAACTGAAGAGAGAATGTTGATCCAAGTAAAAGAATCATAATATTAATAATGAATTTTACCGTAAAAATTACCTTTAATATCTTGTGATTCTTGACTTTTCAGAGAAAATATGCGTCACCAGAAAGCCATCATACTGATCCTTGAAAAAAAAAAGAAAACTAGTCAACTTTATTCAGTGTTATCAGGTCAATATCAGTGAAATCTCCCACACCTTCTCTCCATGATGTTTAGCAATCCTAAGAGTATCACTGGAGAGTGATTAGAAGCTCAAGTTCTGGAACATAATGACTTCAGTTTACAACAGATGACCAGTGTGATCTGTGGCATTTTTCATACTGTATGGGTCAGTTTTCCATATGGTAATAAGGAGATTGGGATAATGTGTTTACCATCTAGGAATACAGTACAGTGGTTAAAAACTTACCTAGTATGCAAAGGACACTGGGTTCAATACCTAGAACCACATACAAAGCAAATTTTTAAGACTAAAACATTGTGTCTATCTTGAGGTGAGGATTAATGTAGTAAAATATTTAAAACATGGTCTAGCATGTAACTCTAAGATGTTTTGATAATGATGGTGAGGTAAGAGCTTGTCTTTAAGTGTTACTTGCAAGACTTTCAATCATAAATACTAATCCAGTTACATTTACTGAATGAGATTACTGAGACAAAATAAAGGTTTTAGATATTTGAGACAACATTAAGCCAGAGCCAAAAAATAAAAAAAATTACTTTTCAATGAGTCTTTTGGTGACTCATGCCTGTAGTCCTAGCTACTCAGGAGGCAGAAATCAGGAGGATCGCAGTTTGAAGCCAGCCCAGGCAAATAGTTCTGAGAGACATTATCTCAAAAAACCCTTCACAAAAATAGGGGTGGTGGAGTGGCTTAATGTGAAAGCCCTAAGTTCAAGCCCCAGTACCACAAAAATAAATAAACAAAAATAAATTTATTAAGACGTTTTCTACCTTTTCTTCCAATGAACAAAAAGTCAACTAATGATATTATTGCTAGTTATAAATAAATCTCAAATTTAGAGACTTAGAATAACTTATATTGGCTATTTTATACTTTCAGTGGGTCAGGGATTCAAATATAGTTTAAATGATTTGTCCATCTCAAGATCTTTTTCAAAGCTGCACTCAAGTGTCAAAAAGGACCACAGACATCCTAAGGTTCGACTAGAACAGAATTTGCTCCCAAGTTAACTCAGGAGTTGGTTAACAAGATTCAGTTTCTCACAGGCGTTTTCAGACTGAGTGGATTAGATTTTCATTGTCAGCTGGAGGCCAGGGACCTCTTTACTGGTCCCCTCATAAAGGGCAGCTGGTCTATATCAGAGCAACTGAGAAAGCACATCGAAAACAGGCTGTTGTAAGCCCTGCTCAGATGTGACATTCCTTCAGTTTTGTCAAATCCCATTCATTAGAAGCAAGTCATTAAGCCCAGATCATGCTCAGAGTTGAGGCTTGCACAATGGTATAAATAGTAGGGTAGGGACATTAGGAACCACATTAGAGACTGACAGCAGAACCTCTAATATTTGATTCATGTGTTACCTACCAGAAGATACTTGATGTTCTCTGAATGCAAATATAACCTGGTCCCATTGGTCATGAAGTGCTCAGACAGCAATCCTTCAATTGCACTGTGAGTAGGTATTTTGGGTTGTATAATTTTGTTTTTATCTTTTGAGCACTATAAGAAAAAGAGATATTTTGAGTTTGGATGAAAACTCAAAAGAGCTTTTTTTAATACTTTCACTAAAAATCAGAGGATAATGTGATCTTTTTCTACCATTATATTATTCATTATAGACAGGGACAAAGACACAAAGACAGAGAAATTGACAAGTCAGAGTTATAACCAAGGGGCCCACCACAGAGTCCAACCACAGTGTGAGAGAAGACCTTTCCTGAATCATACACAGCTACAGCCAGCAAGCAAAAGAACTTAGTGAAATGGGATTGCATCAAACTGAAAAGCTCTCCGCAGCAAAGGAAACAGTCACTAGACTGAAGAGACTCCCTGCAGAATAAAAGACAATCTTAACTATTCATCTGACAACAGATTATTAACCAGAATTTATAGGGAACTCAAAAACCTAAACTCACAAAGAATCAACAAACAAATGAAGAAATGGGCAAATGAACTGAAGAATTTTCAAAGTAAAAATAACTAATAAATACACAAAATGTTCAACATTCCTGACAATACAGAAAATGCAAATCAAAACTACATTAAGATTCCTTCTCATTCCTGTCAGAGTAGCTATCAACAAGAACAGTCACTGGTGAAGGTGTGTGGTGGGGGTGCCAGTGGGATGGAACCCTTATACGCTGTTGATGGTAATACAAGTTAGTACAACCATTATGGAAAGCAGTATGGAGGTTCCTCAAAAAACTAAAAATACAACTACTGTATGACCAAAAAATACCACTCTGAAGGAATGTAAGTCAGGATACAAAAGAGATACATGCATACTCACGTTTACTGCAGAACTATTTACAATAGCCGAGCTATAGAAACAGCCCAAATGCCCTACAACTGATGAATAGATTAAGAAAAGTTGGACTATCTTCATAATGGAGTATTATTCAGCAATAAGGAAGAATGAAATTATGTCATTTGCAGGTAAGTTGATAGAACTTGATATCATCATTTTAATTGAAGTAAACCAGGTCCAGAAAAACAAATGTTACATATTTTCTCTCATATGTGGAAGACAGATCTAAAAGATAAACATATACACAAATATAAACATGATAGATAGATCATAGACAGAAACATGATACATGATAGATAGATCATATAACATGTTATAATAGTGGGATGGTTTGAAGGGCCTGGGAAAGAAGAAGAGGAGAAGAAAAAAAATGATAGAGAATGAACAATTGAAATACATAACATCTGTATAAGAATATAACATAATGAAACACACTGAAAGCTGTTGAATAATGACAGGAGGAAAAGGTAAGGGAGAGATATAGAGAGGGTTAATCTGATTAAAGTATAATATATTCAAGGGTGAAATACACTTTGAACAATGAATACACATTTAAAAATAAAGGGCAGGAATATAAAGTAGGTTCTGTTGGGGGAGGGTGATAGGAAGAGGGGGAGGGTAAATACAGAGTGTGAATATGGTCAATGCACGTTATATACATTTATGAAAATAGACCAATGAAACCTGTTGAATTAATTTCAAGTAGAGGGAAAGAGAATGAGGGAGAAGATGGTGGCAGTGAACCTAACCAAAGTACATTACAAGAATATATGGACATGTTAAAATGAGCCCCACTGTACAACTAATAAATGCTTATAAAAATATTAACAAAAAGAATTTAGTGAAAGGCTGCTCTCTCTCAAGTCTGAGCATCACTCAGATGTGCATCAGACAAGACACAATAGGAAAGGATCCAAGATGGCAGATAGGATAAGGTATCAGAATTCCTGAGCTCCGTGATTTCAGAAACCACTTTAGATGTAGGAGCTACATTTGGGTAATTCTGATTCTTTCTAGCCAACTTAATAACCACCAACACAAAGGGTGCACATAAAATCCAAGCACTGACCCTTAAAACACCTTTTAATTGCACATAACAGCCAAGGAAATCCTGGGATAGCACAGCCATCAGGGCATGTCTGATCTGGGAAAAAGCCCTCTGGTCTTTTTTTTTTTTTTTCATTTATTCATATGTGCATACATTGTTTGGGCCATTTCTCCACCGTACTTCCTGCCGCATCCCTCTTCCCCCCACCCCCCATCACTTCCAGGCAGAATCTGTTCTGCCCTTATCTCTAATTTTGTTGAAGAGAAAGTATAAGCAATAATAAGAAAGACAAAGTTTTTTTGCTAATTGAGATAAGGATATCTATACAGGGAGATTCCTAGCATTGCTTCCATGTACAAATGTGTTACACCCCAAGTTGATTCATCTCTAACTGACCTTTTCACTAGTTCCTGATCCACTTCTCATATTGACCTCTGTCACTTTAAGGTTTCTGTATTACTTCCTCTGCAATGGGGACATCAAATACTATCGTGTTTTGGGTTTCTAACCTATCCCCATACCTCCCGTGTGTGCTCTCCCCTTATCATGTGACTAAAGTCCAACCACATTGCTTTATTTGCCCTAGATCTAAAGTCCACATATGAGGGAGGACATACGATTTTTGGTCCTCTGAGCCTGGCTGACCTCGCTCAGAATGATGTTCTCCAGTTCCATCCATTTACTTGTGAATGATAAGATTTCATTCTTCTTCATGGCTGAGTAAAATTCCATTGTGTATAAATACCACATTTTCTTAACCCATTTGTCAGTAGTAGGGCAGGTTGGCTGTTTCCATAACTTGGCTATTGTGAATGGCACTGCAATAAACATGGGTATACAAGTACCTCTGGAGTAACCTGTGTCACATTCCTTTGGATATATCCAAAGAGTGGGATTGCTGGATCATATGGCATATCTATGTTTAGATTTTTAAGAAGTGTCTAAATTTTTTTCCAGAGTGTTGCACTAGTTTGCATTCCCACCAGCAGTGTATGAGGGTTCCTTTTTCCTGACATCCTCACCAACACCTGTTATTAATGGTGTTTTTAATGATGGCTATTCTAACAGTGACGAGGTGGAGTCTTAGTGTGGTTTTGATTTGCATTTCCTTTATGGCTAGAGATGGTGAGAATTTTTTCATGCGTTTCTTGGCCATTTGAATTTCTTCTTTTGAGAAAATTCTGTTTAGTTCAGTTACACATTTCTTTATTGGTTCATTGATTTTGGGAGAATTTAGCTTTTTTGAGTTCCCTGTATATTCTTGTTATCAGTCCTTTGTCTGATGTATAGCTGGAAATATATTCTCCCACTCTGTGGGTGGTCTTTTCAGCATAGAGATCATTGCTTTTGTTGTGCAGAAACTTTTTAGTTTTAGGATGTCCCATGTGTCCATTCTTTCTCTTAGTTGCTGAGCTGCTGCTGTTCTATTGAGGAAGTCTTTGCTTATACCTATTATTTGTGGAGTGTTTCCTTCTCTTTCTTGTACCAACTTCAGAGTTTCAGGTCTGATATTAAAGTCCTTGATCCATTTTGAATTGATACTAATACAGGGTAATAAACATGGATCTAGTTTCAGTTCTTTGCAGATGGATAACCACTTTTCCCTGCAAAATTTGTTGAAGAGGCTGTCTTTTCTCCATCATATATTTTTAGCAACTTTGTCAAAAATAAGGTGGGCATAGCTGTGTGGATTCATATCTGGGTCCTCTATTCTGTTCCACTGGTCTTCAGGTCTGTTTTTGTGCCAGTACCATGCTGTTTTTATTGCTATGGCTTTGTAATATAGTTTGAAGTCAGGTATTGTGATACCTCCAGCATTGCTCTTTTTGCTAAGCTTTGCCTTGGCTATTCGTGGTCTCTTATTTTTCAAAATGAATTTTAGAGTAAATTTTTCAGTTTCTGTGATGAATATCATTGGGATTTTCATGAGAATTGCGTTAAACATGTAGATTGCTTTTGGTGGTTTAGCCATTTTTACTATGCTGATTCTACCATCCATGAACACAGGAGATCACTCCACTTTCTGTAGTCTTCCTCCATCTCCTTCTTCAGGGGTTTATAATTCTCCTTATAGAAGTCATTCACATCTTTTGTTAAGTTTACTCCTAGGTATTTTTTTTTTGAGGCTATTGTGAATGGAATTGCTTCCATATATTCCTTCTCAGTTTGTTCATTGTTGGTGTATAGAAAGCTAAAGATTTTTGTAGGTTGATTTTGTATCCTGCCACCTTGCTGTCACTGTTTATGCTGTTTAGTAGTTTTGGGGTAGAGTTTTTTGGGTCTTTAAGGTATAGGATCATATCATCTGCAAATAGGGATATTTGTTTTGCTTGTACCTCTTCTTCTTCCATATTCATGATGCTCAAGTTTGGTTTTCTGATGGACTTGGTGAGATCTTGCATATTCTTTTTACAGATTTTGAGTTGTTTGAGTAATAGTTCTTCAGTTTTTCCTTTATTTTCAATTTCATTTTCAAGTTCTGAGATTCTGTCTTCTCCTTGTTCTAATCTGCTGGAGTGGCCTTCCATTGTGTTTTGTATTTCTGTTTCATTCTTTTTTCTGAGGTTTTCCATATCATGGGTCACTTCCTCTTTAATATTGTCAATTTTTGTCCTTAATTCATTTATCTTTCTATTTATGGTGTTCTCTGTTTCACTTTGGAATTTATTTAGGGCTCCTATGAGTTCATTTATTTGTTTTTGCATCTTCTCATATTTATTTTTATTGTCTTGGAATTTCTTGAGTGCCTCCTGTACATTTGTTGACCTTGTCTAGGTATATCTTCATTAAATTCTCAGTGATTTCTTCTTTCAGGGTGTTCTTGTGGGCTTCATTGGGTTTCTGGGGATAATCTATCTCTGTTTTGTTGGGGTCTGGAACTGGGTATCCATTCTCTTCAATTCCCACTGAATCCTGTACTAATTTATTTTTGGGGGGAGAATGGTTTCCATCCCTTTTTCATCTTCCCAACATTCCACTTGGTGCTGTTTCTGTCCCTGTTCTATGTGTAATTTAGTATTTGCTGACTTACAATAGTAATGAAACCAAGAAAGAAAGAGAAAGAAAAGAAAGAAAAATAAAAAGAAATCCAAAGAAATCAACAGGGAGAGATGGTGTACTAACCAACAGTGAACAAGACAAACACTTAGAAAGAAAGAGAAAAAAGAAAAAGAAATTTCAGGTTCAGGAACAATAAGGTTTCAGTCTTAGTAGTTCTAGTGTTACTCTTTCAGAGTCCAGTCCTGGTTTGGTATTTAAACAGTAGCTCTGTTTAGTCTCACCAGGTGGTTGGGTCAGGGGACAGCTTTGTGAACTGCTACCTGCCCTATTTCAGGCAACGGCTAATCTGCCACCTACTGTCAGCTGGCTAATTTTGCAGTCTCTGTTTACTGAAAGTTCATGTGGAGAGCAGCTCCTTGCATCTCCCCCCTTCTCCAGTGCACTCAAAGCACCAAGATCTCTCTGCTGTGTGTCATTTTCAGTTCCTTGTTTATTATTCAGTTTTTTTGTGTGTGTGTGGGGGCAGGATCAGTCTATCCAGGGGGCTATTCTGGTTTATCCCAGGGGTGGCTGTGGGAGTACCATGTGCCACTTACTTGCTCACATGTTAGTCTATGTCTCCCAAGCAGGTTTGGAGCCCATGTCTGGCAGTGTGGGAGCCCTCCTGGTTTCTCAGTGTAATGTGGTATACATAAGCTTTGTGCAGGCTGGTCATTTGGGGTGTCAGAGTTTTGCTTATTCTTGGTGGTTTTTTTCTGCCAATGGTGGCTCCATCATCTCAGCAAGATTTTGATTTATGGAGCTCACACTGTCTGCTTCCTCCCTCTAGTCGTTATCTTGGATCCTCCCCCTCTGGTCATTTCTCCCTTTTCTATTTTTTTTCTTTTTTTTTTTCAAAAAGCAGAAGATAGAGCATCAAACAGAACTGAACCCTGAACCCTGAGACATACTAGACTACTAACCTGCAGAAAGCCTACCTGCACCACACCAGGTTGAACCCAGTCCTAGTAAATGTCTGCCTTGAAAAAAGCCACTTGCCATATCTCCCCATTGGCTGTTTTCAAAGCTTCCTGTGTGAATCTGCAGATTCAACAGGTAAGCACCAAGCAATACAAATGATCCCCCCACCCTCCTGGAAACATAATCCAGCACATCTCATGGGAATATTGAACACCCCTCTGAACAAGACTGAAAAACATAGACAGTGAATTATTATATATCACTGATGGTTGAGGTGGTGTGGAAGGTTGAACCAACCCTGGAGAATGTGGGTGGGGTAAGTACAGGGGCCAAGTAAGTAGCCAAACACTCAGCAAGTGGATGTGGGGTGAAGAACAAAGCATAAGAGTAGAGAGACAAGCCAACCTCCCAGGGCAGGGGAGTGGCAGATTGCTGAGCTAGTCCAGTGGGACTGAGGGTGATGCACAAAACTGAATTTCCCCACCTTGCTTGGGGAGGAGCTGACCAGCAGAGTTGCTGCTGTATGGCAATGCAGCTGCTGACTGGTGAAAACAATAACAGACTGGACCATCTACCTGGTGAAGTAGGTTTGCCAGATCATGCAGGGTGGTCAAAGCTATTGATTCACCCAGCTGATAGCTGTGTTATCCTTCAGCTGCAACTGTTTGGTCAACTCCTACCCCAGCAAGGTGGGGCAGTTCAGTTTTGGGTGCTACTCTCTGGTTCAGGAGATCAGTTTTGTGGTCCACTACCTTTCCTGCTTTGGGGAGTGGCTTATCACCTGCTAGCTCTCAGTCTACACTGCCTTTACTGTGTTTGTTTACTGATAGTTCATCGCTGAGATTAGCTCCTTCCCCTTCCCCCTTTCTCAGGTGCAATTTTAGCATTCCACCTATCCTCTCTGCTGTCCATGTTTGATTACAGTTCACTGTTTGTTATTCAGTTTTTGGGGGGAGATCAGTCTGCCCAGGGGCTGTGCTGGTTTAAGTTCCTTGGTGGTGGATTGGGAAGTTCTGTGTGGTGCGTTGTACTTACCTGTTCTGTCGATTGACATTCAGGAAGGTTTGGAGCTGGTGGCAGCAGTGGTGGCAGCAGCAGTGGCAAGAAATAGTGCCAAATTTTCTCAGTGTAAGTGGCATGGGATGCCTTCCATTGGCTAAAGGGGCTCAGGACATCAAAAGATTGATTCTGGCTGATGCTTTATTTTTGCTTGATGGAGGAAGGAAGAGAAGGAAAGAAAAAAGAAGAAGAAAAAAAATTGCCTCAGGGGAGGAAGTTTTTCCAGGGCTGGACCCGCCTTGCTTGCTGTGCAGCAGGTCACAGGTGTTAGATGCAATTAAAGGCTGACTTGAGGGTCAGTCTTTGAATTTTTTTCTGTACCTAGTTTGATGGCAGTTGTTATTTTGGCTAAAAGCAGTCAGAATTCCCAAGTGCTGCTCCAACATCTCAGGGCATTTTTTGGAGTCACAGAACTTATGCTTTCTGCTTCTGTACATCAGTTGCCATCTTGGATCCTATCTCTTTGTCTCCTTTTCTTGTGTTACAATCCATTGTTCTCCCTCCAACTACTCTTTCTTCCATTTTTCATCCACTCTCTCCCCCTGACTTCACCTCCCCCTTTTTTCCTCCCTCCTACTTGTCACCACATTATATCTACCTCCTCTCTCCACATTTACCACATGCTGATTAGCCTACTGTGCCAACTGTACACACTCCCCAGGCTTCTGAAATCCCTGACACAAACACCTTCCACTACAACAGCTGAACTACATATACCCTAACACACATGGCTCCAAGACTCTGTAGTCCCTACAACTGTTCCCCACTTTCCCCATACCCACTTTACAGCCCCCTCTTAGATCCACCTTTTCAAATTACCCATGTTTCTATATCTATCTAAACAAGCCCCCCTCCCCAACTCTCATATTTATAGAATATAAAATATTATATTTATATTATAATAATAATATAAATAATAATAACTATTATTATAAATAATAGTAATTATTATTATTATTATTATATCTATATAATATGCATACAACTGGTCTGGCATTAAAGCTGTGAATTTGTAATTGCTAATTTACACAGAAAAAGCACATCAATGAAGTTAAAAACTAAGCTAGTCAAAACATATTAGTTAAATCAAGGGAAAGAAAACAGGCAATTAAAACCACCAACTAACCATTCAAGAACTTAGGTCTGGCATCAATTTGAAGCATGGGGAGAAGAAAAAGGAAAGGAAACCCCACTCCTCAAAAGAACAACAATTCAATATAGGATTAATTGGAAGAAGTGAAGAAAATGAATACACAGTTCCTGACCCCACCAGAACAATGATAAATATCACCAATGAGCTCAGTGACATCCACAAAAAAAAAATCTCTCAAAGAGGAAATCATGGACGAGATCATTGGGAAACTCCCAGAAAAACTATAAGACATGATTAAGCAGAATGTACAGTATGAACTCAAGAACTGTCAAGATACCACAAATAAAAAACTTTGAAGACACAGAAACAATTAAATGAAATCAGAGAGGACTTCAACAAGCACCAAAAAGAAACAAAGGAGAATATAAAAAAAGAGATACATGAAATAAAGAAGACAGCACAACATATGAAAGAAGAGTTGAACAAAGATATGGAATACCTCAAGAAAAAAGTCAGTTGGAAATCCTGGAAATAAAAAGTCCTTTAAAAAAAATTAAAAAATAGGTTTTTTTGAAACCATGTTTTAAAAACTGTTTTTTTAAACTAGTTTTTTTTAAAACTAGCTTTTAAAAACATAGTTTTTTTAAAAACTATTTTTTAATAAAAAAATAGGTCACTGCAGCAGACTAGAACAAGTGGAAGACAAAATCTCAGGGCTTGAAGATAAAAATAGATATTAAAGAAAAAAATAGAAGAATTTTAGTCAAAAAATTCAAGAGCTGTGAAAGAAATATGCAAGAAATCAGTGACTGCATCAAAAGACCAAACCTGCAAATCATGAGCATTTAAAGAGAAAAAGTGCATGCCAGAAGTGTACATAATATATTCTACAAAATAATAGCAGAAAAATTTCCAAATATTGAGACAGAATTGCCCACTCAGGTACAGAAGGCTTCCAAGACACCAAACAGCCTTGATCAAAAGAGAAACACTCCACAGCATATTATTATTAAAACAACTAGCACAGAGAACAGAGAAAGAATATTGAAGGTTGTAGAGAGAACAAATAACATAGAAAGGTAAACCCATCAAAATAATAGCATATTTCTCAACAGAACCCATAAAACCAAGAAGTGGATGGAGTGAGGTATTTTGAGCACTGAAAGAAAACAATTTCAACCCTCCAATACTCTATCCAGCAAAACATTCATTCAAAATGGTTGGAGGAATAAAAGACTTTCATTATAAACAGAAACTAAAACAATATATGAAGACCAAGCCACCACTACAGAAGATTCTGCAAGAAATTCTACACAAAAAAAGAAGAAAACAAACAAAACCAGTAGAGGACAGAAAGTATTAAACAGGAGAAAAGAAGACAAGTAATCAGAGAGTAACATAAAATCAACTGCACGTACTGAAATCCTTAAACAACAAAACCAATTAAATAGCAAGAATCACCACATACCTATCAATATTAACACTGAATGTTAATGGGGCTCAATTCCCCCATCAAAAGACACTGTTTGGCAAACTGGATTAAAAAGGAAGATCTGACAATCTGTTGTTTATAAGAAACCAATCTTATTGACAGAAACAAACACTGGCCTAGGGTGAAAGGCTGGAAGAAGACTTACCAAGCCAATGGCACCAAAAAAAAGGCAGGAATTGCAATACTATATCACACAAAGTGGACTTCAAACTTACATTATTCAAAAGAGACAAAGTAACATCCTACAAATAAAAGGAGAACTCATAAGAGGAAATATCAATTATCAACTTATGTGTACCCTATGTAAGGGCACACAACTTATTTAAACATATACTGAAGGACTTAAAATTATACATAGACCCTAACACAGTGGAAGTGGGAGACTTTAATATCCTATCACCAACAGATAGGTCATTCAGACAAAACAAACAACAAAGGAATCCTAGAACTAAATGTTACCATCAATCAAATGGACCTCACAGATCCATTCTACAAAATATTCCACACGGCATCAGCACAATTTACATGCTTCTTGGCAGCCCCTGGAAGTTTATCTAAAATAGACCATAACTTAGGGCACAAAACAAGACTCAACAAATATAAGAAATGGAAATAAACCCTTGCATACTATTTGATCACAATGCAATGAAATTACAACTCAACAACAAAAGCAGCAGCAGAAAATATGCAAACAATTGAAGGTTGAATAGTACATTACTTAGGGATCAGTGGATCATAGAAGAACTATGGGAGGAAATCAAAAATTCTTGGAATTAAATGAAAATGAAAATACAACTTATTACAACCTATGTGACACAGCAAAGGAAGTCCTAAGAGAAATATTTATAGCCATGAGTGCATATATTAAAAAACACAGAAAGATCTCAAACAAATTACTTAATCCTGCATCTCAAACTCCTAGAAAAACAAGAACAAGCTAAACCACAAACAAGCAGAAGGAGAGAAATAATAAAATTAAGGGCTAAAATAAATGAAATAGAGACCAAAACAGCCATGCAAAATATCAACAAAACAAAAACTGGCTCTTTGAAAACATAAACGAGATTGACAAGTCCTTGGAAAATCTGACTAAAATGAGAAGGAAAAAAGATCCAAATGAATAAGATCAGAAATAAAAAAGAGGAGATAACAATAAACACCAAGGAAATCCAGGGAATCATCAGAGACTACTTTGAAAACCTATATTCAAATAAATTGGAAAATCTAGAAGAAATGAACATATTTCTAGAAATATATGACCATCCAATACTGAACCAAGAAGATATTAATCACCTAAACAGATCTATAACCCACAATGAAATTGAAGCAGCAATAGTCTCCCAAAAAACTCCAGGACCTGACAGATTCTCAGCTGAATTCTACCAGACTGTTAAGGAATCATGAATACCAGCACTCCCTAAACTTCTCCACAAAACAGAAAGGAAAAGAACACTGCCTAACTCATTTAGGAAACCAGTAGTACACTCATATCAAAACCAGACAAGGGCACATCCAAAAAGGAGAGCTACAGGCCAGTTTCATTAATAAACATTGATGCAAAAATCATCAATAAAATGATGGCAAACTGAATACAACAACACATACAAAAAATCATATACCATGACAAAGTTGGCTTCATGCCAGGGATTCAGGGATTATTCAACATACACAAATCATTAAATGTAATACAGCCTATTAACAGAAGCAAACACAAAAGCCACTTCATCATCTCAATAGATGCGGAAAAACCTTTCAATGAGATTCAAAGCCATTTCATGATAAAAGCGCTGATGAAACTAGGAATAGAAGGAATGTACCTCATTATTATAAAGGCTATATGACAAACCTATAACTGATATCATACTTAATGGGAGAAAATGAAACCATTTCCCCTAAATTCAGGAATGAGACAAGGGTACCCACTCTCCCCACCCTTATTCAACATAGTCCTGGAATTCCTAGCCAGAACAATAAAGCAAGAAGAAGGATTGAAAGTAGTCAAACTATTCCTATTTGTAGATGACATGATCTTATACCTTAATGACCCAAAAAACTCCACCAAAAACACTAGACACCATAAACGGGTTCAGCAAAGTAGCAGGATACAAAATCAACTTAAAAAAATCAGTAGTGTTTCTAATACACCAAACCATGAGCAGATGAATATAGTAAAACAATTCCATTTACAATAGCCTCAAGAAAAAAAATCAAATACATAGAATGTGAATGACCTCAACAAGGAGAACTACAAACCATTGAAGAAAGGAATCAAAGATGACTACAGAAGATGGAAAGATCTCCCATGCTCATGGATTGGTAGAATCAACATAGTAAAAATAGCTAGAGTACCAAAAACAGTCTACAGCCAGGCTCCATTGGCTCACGCCTGTAATCCTAGCTATTTAGGAGGCAGAGATCAGGAGGATTGCAGTTCGAAGCCAGCCAGCAAATAGTTCCATAAAACGGTAACTCAAAAAACCATTCCCAAAATAAAAAGGGAGGTGGGGGCTGATAGAGTGGCTCAAGGTGAAGGCCCTGAGTTCAAGCACCAGTACCACAAAAAAATAAAGCAATCTACATGTTCAGCATATTCCCCATGAAAATCCCAATGACATTCATCACAGAGATTGAAAAATCAACCTTAAAGTTCATTTGGAAACACAAAAGACTGTGAATAGCCAAGGCAATACTCAGCAAAAAGAGCAACACTGAATGTATCAAAACACCTGACTTCAAACCTATAGAGCCATAGCAATAACAACAGCATAGTACTGGCAAAAAAAAAAGAAAATAAAAAGAAAAAAAGAAGAAAGAAAAAGATATGAAGACCAGTGGAACAGAACAAAGGACCCAGATATGAATACATGCTGTCATGCCCACCTAATTTTTGACAAAGATACCAAAAACATATGATGGAGAAAAGACAGCCTCTTCAACAAATGTTGCAGGGAAAAGTGGTTATCTGCCTGCAGAAAACTGAAACTATATCCATGTCTATCACCCTGTACTAGTATTAACTCAAAGTGGATTAAGGATCTTAATATCAGACCCAAAACTCTTAAGTTAGTACAGGAAAGAGCAAGGAATACTTTGGAAGCAATAGGTATAGGGAAGGACTTCCTTAGTAGAACTCAAGCTGCTCAGCAACTAAGAGAAAGGATTGACAAATGGAACTTTATGAAATGTAAAAGCTTCTGCACAACAAAAGAAATGGTCACTAAATTGAAAAGGTCACCCACAGAATGGGAGAAAATCCTTGCTAGCTATACATCAGACAAGGGACTGATAACCAAAATATACAAGAGCTCAAAAAATTAAACTCCCAAAAAATCAATGACCCGATAAAGAAATGCACAACATGACTATATCATGTTTCCTTTTTCAAAGGAAGCAGTCCAAATGATCAAAAAAACACATGAAAAAATGCTCACCATCTCTTGCCATAAAGGAAATGCAAATCAAAACAACACTAAGATTCCATTTCACCACCAACAATGTTGGCCAGGATGTAGGGGAAAAGGAATCCTTATACACTGCCAGTGAGAATGTAAGCTAGTACAACCACTATGGAAAACAATATGGAGGCTTTTCAAAGATACTAAAAATAGGTCTGCCATATGATCCAGCAACACCACTCCTAAGGATATACCCAAAGAAATGTGAGTCAGGTTACTACAAAGGCACCCATGCACAGATGTTTATTGAAGCACTATTCACAATAGCAAAGCTATGGAAACATCAAAAATGTCCCACTACTGATGAATGAGTTAAGAAAATGTAGTATTTATATGCAATGGAATTTTACTCAACCTCAAAGTAGAATGAAATTTTGTCATTCACAAGTAAATGGATGGAATTGGAGAACAGCATCTTAAGTGAAGTCAGTCAGGCTCACAAAGTCAAGAATCACATGTTCTCCTTCATATGCAGACTACAGACCTAGAACAAATGCATCAATATTATTGGACACTAAAAGGATACCATGCATGGGAGGAATAGGGAAGGGAAGGAAACCAAAAACTTAAATGTGGTTGATGTGCTCAGAGAACAGGAGGCCAGAACAGGTTCTGCCCAGAGGGGAGGGAAGGGGAGACATAAGGGGGAGTGGGGAGGTGGAATAAGGGGTAGGAGAATAAATATGGTACAAATAATGTATATACATGTAAGTAAATGCAAAAATGATACCTGTTGGAATTGTTCCTGGAATGAGGGGCAGGGGATGAAAGAGAGCAGTAGAGGAGGTGAATTCAAGTATGATATACTTGATACATTTTAACAACCTTTGTAAATACTCCAGTGTACCTCCACCCAGCACAATAATAATAAAAAAAAGAAGAAAAAGACAAGATAGTAACAATGACTAGAACACATGGAACATTGTTTGTGATAAACACTGTTCAAACATTACAATTTTAACTCTAATATTGTAACAGCTCTATGAGGCAGATTTCGTTTTTCTTTTTAAGTCTCTCTTTTTTTGGCAGATGAGGAGGCTGCTGTGTAAGTACATAAAGTAGTTTATCCAAGGTCATATGGCTTTTTAACCATGAATTTGGTTTTTAAGCTGAAACATAGAGATCCAAAGTCTGTGTCCCTAATTAACTGATGAAGATGCTGTACTTAAAATATCGTGATACCAGGAACCATCCCATCTATGTGCACAGAATAAGAACATTGTTGTACAGTATTGCAGTAGGTTAATGATATTAAGTAAGAAAGAATATTCCAAGCAAATGAACACTATTCAAGCTGGTTTGTTTGTTACATTAGATAGTCATGATCAATTTAATAATATTGTTTACATTCTGAGGTAATTCTTTCATTATCACAATAAAGTACTGATGAATGAAATTCTCTCTGGTGTTATAACAAATGACCAGACAAATTTTGACTATATCATGTTGTAGTAGGCAAAAATCTATGATCAGTAATTCATATATAGTAATGTATTTCTCTCTCTCTCTCTCTCTCTCTGTCACACACACACACACACACACACACACACACACACACACACACACACACATAAATTCTTGCCATCTGATAGGGAAGTAGCAAAGGGAGAATATTTGAAGAGTCAAATTTACCCCTATAAGGAGCACTGGATTTCAACTATATTCTATCAATATGGGATGACCATCTAGTATATTCCAGAAAAGTGTTCACTTAACATCCCTGCTCAGACTCAGAGTTATCTTCATTAGCATAAGCTTTATAGCTCTGATGCTATAGAAGTCCACTGGGTCTGAAAAGAGATGGGGGGGTGAAAAACAAAGTGTATGTCCACACAAGGTAGAACCTAGGCCAGGTGATTTTAAGAAAGAATATATCTGCAGAGAGATTGGTGAGTTGATAGTATTTATATTATATTTGATGAGTAACCATAGAAAGTACAGGGATGGTTTTTGGTTGGGGTGAAGAGAAGAGATTAAATAAGTTAACGCACCAAGTTTCTTCCTCTGTTTCCCTTTTCTCTTCCTACAAAAAATTACTTGTTCCATGGGGATTTTTAATTAAATAGGAAGTGAATACATTAACCTTCTTTGTATATAATTCATCCATCTGAGAAACCTTGTCATGTTCTTTAATTACAAGACTGGGCTCTGAGGAAAGCTACCATGATAAACCAGCAAAACCTGAACAAAAACTGGTCCAGGTGAGAGCACAAATGGATTAATACATCTGAAGGAGAATCATTCATAAGTGCAATTTTGAATAGGAGAAATGTTCTAGAAATGTGAGATTTGACTAAAAATCTCAAAAACAATTATATTAAATGACCTACAATCCACATTTTAAAGATAATACATGTATAAGGCATTATTGCTTGCACAGTAGATTTTCATGTATTATCTCATCTGATGCTTACAACAACCTATGAGATAAAGAAGAGAAGACAAAGGTTCAGAAGGCCAAAAATTGCATGTTCTCCCTCATATGTAGATTACAGACCTAAAACAAATGCAGTGTTATTATTGGACATGGGTCACATTCTAAGGGGAGAATGCTCATAAGAGGAATTGGGAAAGGGAAGGAAACCTAAAACTTGAATGTGGTTGATGTGTTCACTATAGAGGAATGAATGCAGTAATCTTAAACTGGCAGAGGCCACTACAGGAAAGGGACTAGGAAGTAGTGAAGAGGTATGGTGGAGATGAACCAATCTGGGTTGCAATACACATGTGCATGGAAACAATGTTAGGAATCTCTCTGTATAGCTATCTTTATCTCAAACTAACAAAAATGCTACGTCTTTCTTTTTATCTCTTATCTGTTATATTTTCTCTTCAACAAAATCGGAAAACAAGTGTATGGAACAGGTTCTGACTGGAAGTGGGGAGTGGGGGTGGGGGCAGTGGCCTAAACAATGTATACACATGTGAGTAAATGTAAAAATGATAAAATAAAATTTAAATTTTTTTAAAAAGAAGAGAAGACAAATAGAAGCCTGAAGAAAACAAAATCAGTGCTCATTGAGCACTTCTTATATGTTAGGCATTTTATTAGTTGCAAGTATTTTTAATATTTCATTATATAAATGTTATAATCCAGAAAAGCTAAATGATTTATCAATTGTGCAGTCTCTGATTGTGGCATTCTCCAACATTATGATCAGTAGAGTTCATTGAGATTTGTGATTTTCCTTGACATTGCAGGGCATTCAGGATCTCTGGTTCCACAAATTAAACAGTATTAGTACTATCTAATTAGTGTGACAAACAGAAGTGCCTCCACACATTTCCCCATCCACCCATTTGGGTCAGTGTAAAGAGGTGTATGTATACCACTTCTGTCTGAGAACTGGAACTACAACCTGCATTTCCTGACACCAAGATCCCTTTACTTATACCTGCCAGGAGCCTTCCTTACTTCATGTGTTGTATGGACAAAATTGCCTGTTTTTTCATACTAAAGGAGTTGAGTTGTTAGTCCACAGCCAGACGGTAAAGGGATTGACTGAATAGGAAATAAGTAAGAAAGGAAAGAAAGGTGTGGACAGCTGGAGATGCATAAAGTCTTTAAATCTGATTCTGAAAAGTAGGGCAGGACTCAATCATAATGTCAGTTTGGATCTAAGGTATCAAAGAGAATTGGAAAAGCAAGAATTTATTGAGGAAATGTCTATTAAAGCAGACCCAAAAGAACAAAGATAGGCAGGGGAAACCTTCAGACCAGAACTCAGGGTTACTCCCTCTGGTAGGAAAGGGCAATGACAATTTGATAAGAATTACGTCAGACCACAGAGTAGTTCTGACAAAGTCTCAGCCAGGCAAGCACTTGGCCCAGAACAAACCTGCCTTGCAGAGGAGCCTCTAATCAGTGAAGTGACTGCTCAAACGCTTGAGCCATTGGCTTGACCAGCTAGAGCAGCACAACCTAGGCATGGATGCTAAGGCAGCTCCCAGACATTCAGCACCAAGATTTTCAGCAAACCCATGACTGAAAACAGCTGCTTTAAAATATGTTTTTACAGTGACCTTCATAACTTTGCATCTTTGCAGATGTTTGTGTCATTTCATTTTACTCCCACTTCCGCCCTACAATGTCACTACCTACACCCACATTCAAAAACTACACACTTGATTTTTAATTCTTCATAAGTAGAATATGCATCTGTCTATCTTCAGAAAAACTCCATAGGTTCATCTCCTGAATTATCCTCACAGTCTATATCCCAACCCCATCAAACAGACTTCCAACAAATGCTCATTTCCCCAAACATAGGAAGTAAAATTTTATGTATTTCACATTAGTGGCTAGAAAATATCTTCACATTTTGATGGTTTCCAGAAGAAACATAAGGCCTGTTTTTGGTTAAAGAAAGACAGGAGACCAAGGATACAATTAAATTCATTCCTCTTCAGACCTGTGTTTTCACAAGAAGTAAATATAAAATGTTTTTTAAATTAGTGACATTAGTCAAAAGGACTTAAAACACTCAATTCAGAATTCTTTAAGTGATGAGCTCAATAATTTTATGCTTTGTGTTTTTTCCTTTTTAATTGTTATTCTCTGTTGCTCTTCTCTAGTGAAATCTTAGCCTCCCCTGGCTCTTACACAAAACAATAAATGGGCTTACTATTCTTGGGTAAAGATTTCAAGAAGAACACATTTAGTGACCACTTTGGAAGACTCCAAGTAAATGACAAACCTTAGGGAAAGAATAGTAAATTCCCTGTACACCATTTGCTATAGATTCTCCTTCGTGCTCATCAAGTCTAGGAAATTCTAAAATTAATGGAAATTAGAGTTTAAAACATAGTTTTAAGTCATTTACATGGTTTTCATGAGGCCCAGCACACACATTTCAAATTGCTCTTGAAAAGCAATATTCAATACTGCAAAAATATAGTCATGCATTGCTTGCTGAATGTAGCTCCCTAAGTTAGCTGGAGGAGCATAATCACTCAAATCAGGAAAAGCAGACCAGACATGCAAAAAACTTGCTGGGAAAAAAAATACACCAATGAGCCCTGGAAGACAGAACACTACTAAATGGTTTTGTCTGATCCAATTTTGATGGTTATTTAGCAATCTCCTACTCACAACATCAAAGTTCCCAGGGAATATCCTAAATTGAAGGATATTGTAATAAAAAGATATAAGCCTCCAACTCTTATTTTTATGAAACATTAATAAAAATCAAATTAGAAGAACCTTGAAAGGCTACTGGCAAAAAGTTTGAGGATTACAACAATGTGAATCTTTTTTTCTTTTTTATTACAGTAATAATATAAAAACCACTTTTCAAAAAAGAAGTTGTGAAAAAGACCCCAAAAGTTATTTCTACATTCCAATACATCTAGAAAAACTGATTCTAATCTTTATTTTTCACATTGCAAAGAATACACAGATATGAAAGGGAGCCACCACGATTAAAACCTGCACAGCTTTCTCAAACCACAGTAGAAATTCTGACTCCAAGTGCCCTTTTCATTATTATTAATGAAATGTGACTTCATTTTCCCACACACTTGAAATTGTGTTCGCAGAGAGTTCAAACATGTAAATGCAGCCAGTTCAAAGAATCCCTCCATTCTCTGTTTCCAAAGGCCGTATGAGGACAGCAGCTTGTGCCAAGTGAGCACATGGGAAGAAGGAAAGGGGGATATTGCATTATTAACTTTTTAACTTCTTAATCTCTTTTAGACTTATGCTAGTTACCATCCTATGCTCTTATGAGCACAGTTGAAACTGGTTCTAGGTCATATGGATACCAACTATCATTTCAGTACACGATATGCCATTTCAGATTGATACTCTTTTAGGACCATTGCCATGGTTCTCACACGTCCCTTTGTGCGCAACTATTTTATTATCTACACACACTCACCATGCTGTTCCTAGGGGTGCGGTGGAAAGACACTGGGTTGGGTGTTGAAAGACCTGAATAGTAAGTCTAGTCTAAATTTTACCTTAATTTATGTATTCTCTTAACCAAAAGACATATAAAATAAACAGGCAAATGCTTCATTACCATATTTATATGGTTAAGTGACACCATAAAATCTGTTTGCACAGTTTATACTGTATCTCCTTGTTTCCTTGCCTGACTTTTCAATGTGAAGGAAGTTTGGGGTGATGGGCAGGTGGGGTTAAAGATACAGGGTAGAGAGTATGGGAGAAAGAGTTAGGCATCAGAATGATAGGGGATGACTTGTACCCCTTATAAGCCTGCAACACCATACATAACTGGCTCCTGACTCCTCCTCTTTCATCCCACTCTTTCCCCTGCTTTGTAGACAAAGCATCCTCTGTTTTTTTTCTGTTCATTCCAACCATGGTGCTTTTACCTTTGCTGGAAAGTGGTTCCTGGAACATTCTTTGCCTAATTATTCATGTATCTGGTTGTACCCTCCTTGTTCAGGTCTAAGCTTTTATCTTACCTTCTGAGCAAGACTATCTGATCTACTTATCTAAAATAACACCCACACACAAACATTCTCTCTGTGGTCTATAATCTCTTTTACTTCCTCCATAATAATTGAAGTTCACTCATTTTGAGTATTTGCTTCTTTGTTGGTTTCTTGCCTCTGCCTAATTACAGTAGAATAGAAGAGTCATTTGAGTGGGGATCTTATCTTCCATTCACTGCTGCATTCCCAAAACCTAGAATAGTAAAAGTGATAACTCTCTTATCATTTAACTCTGCATATTGCCTTCTATTCAGTAGCTTGAAATCATAAATAAAAAATGAATTATTAAAGCATTAAACATGACCATTTTCCTGGTTGCCTTAAGATCAATTTGACTTATAATGAGCATACATAAAGCTTAATAATGAAGGACTTAAATAAGATTTCCAGAAAAACAAAATCAGAGAACAAGCACAATGTTTAATAAGAGAGTTCATCAACAATTGAGTCTTTTTTCTTCCAGAATGAATGAAAAGGTCAATAGAAATTTTCATTCCCTTGTTTTATTTTCATAGGCCAATGAAAAATCTATTTTTAAAATTATTTTCCCAAGTATGAATTTCTTCATGTGTCTTTGAGCTATCCCTCCTGTTTCTGTACAGGCCTCAGCTTATTATCTCCATTAAAGTGGATGTACTAATGAGGGTTGCATTCTTAATGTCATTTTAAAAATATTTTGGAATTAAGGGCTTTAATTCCTTCTTGCCATATGAATGATTTATTCATTTGTGTCTACTCATCACTGTCCTTAAAAATCAGTATTTGACACCTTATGTGGCATAGCCCAGGGCTCGTGAAAAAATATACTTTTATTTTCATTTTTGAAACTGAGAATATGCTCAGGTTATGTCACTGTTTCTGAGATTTCTGACTGTGTAGTAGATACTTCCTGGATGTATTGAATATATACACCCATTGTTTCCATCAAAGGGAGAAATGCCATGCTAGATATTTCTATTCCTGCAGAATTTCAAAGTGGCTCTTCATTCACAGGTAGGCATATCTTATAACACATGATAATGGTCCTTATCCCATAGTATATTATTGAGAAAATTGACGGGAGAAGTGAATGAAAGAATTTATTATAGAAGTACTTTAAGGGGCTGAGATGTTGCTCAATTATAGAGCGCTTGCCTAGTACGCACAAGGTGCTAGGTTTGATCCCAACACTAAAAAAGAAAAGACAACAACAAAAAAAGTACTTTAAGGGTTGTCAGTCTTTTAAAGATGAAT
Source organism: Castor canadensis (assembly GCF_047511655.1). Lineage (NCBI taxonomy): Eukaryota > Metazoa > Chordata > Mammalia > Rodentia > Castoridae > Castor > Castor canadensis. Next base: position 70,946,341 of record NC_133397.1, on the reverse strand, counting down.
TTAAGGGCTCCAAACAATGTGTCCACATGGTCATATTTTTGGTAAAATTTTCATAATAGTTTAACTACTGTCCTTCCACTCTGATTTCACTCCTCATTCTACTTACTCTCTTATAGAATGACATGACATCTTTGGAGTATTGCTAAGGGAAAATTAAATCAGGAATATTACTGCAACATGGAAAAGCATTTTGAAACATTTTAACAAAACATTGAAGAGATTATAAATATTTCAAAGACATTTTTAGCACGTATTTGATCTGCTTGCCCATATCCCCTAGACTCTAATGCCTAGAAGTGGCACCCAATGGCAAGCATTTGTACCTTCTCTTGGGACCTTTTCTTAGTAACTAGAGAATATCAACCCCTTACTCAAAAATAATGTAAATTCAGGCATGGTGATACATGCTTATAATCCCAGCACTCAGGAGACTAAGGCAGGAGGATCACATGTTCCAGGCCAGCTGGAGATATGTAGGGAGTCCCTGTCTCAAAAAATAAAAACAAAGAAAATAAAATAATTTCTAAAATGATTGAAGGTATTTGTAGAACCACCCCTCAGTTCCCAAACCCCTCATAAGTCAGGTTAGATACTTCTGAGGCCCCTGTTTACATTAGCTCCCCACAGTCCAAAATTATATTAAGCCTTGTAATCTACATTGGTTAGGAGTTTGATAATATTCTCTTTCATTGTCCATATGTTTCCTCATCTCACATCACCACTCCACAATGATACCTCTAGGAATCACTTCCAAAATGAAACTACTTACACTCAAATTCTTATTTCTGTCAGGTCTGTTTCTGGGGGAACCCAAACTCAGGTGTTACTTTCTATTGTCATCTTTATGTGAATTTTTTTTGAAAAGCAAAAACAATTTGGGCTCCAGCAGTTCACACTTGGAATCCTAACAACTTTGGAGGCTGAGATCAGGAGGTTCTCTGTCTCAGGACAGCCCAGGCAAAAAGTTTGCAAGACTCTTTCTCAACCAAAAGCTGGTCAGGGTGGTGTACTAATCATCCCAGCAATGATGGGAAACATAAAATAGGACGATTATGGCCCAGGCCAGCCTGAGCAAAAAGCATGACCCTATCTCAAAAATAACCAGATAAAAAGGGCTGGAGACATGGTTCAAGTGGTAGAGCACTTGCCTAGTAAGCATGAAGAACTGAGTTCAAACACCAGTACCACCAAAAAAGAAAAAAATCAAAAACATTTCAAGTAAAAAAAACCATAATAGAATATGAAACATAAATTGCAAGGACACCAGCAAAATCAACAGAAATTATTCTGACATAGTGAAATGAATTTTAACAAAAATAGCTTTCAGATAATAGCAAGATCAGTATTTCTTTAAGAAGTATTATATTTTGACTACAAATAATAATAGGCATTGGACTTAAAGTAATTTAATTAGTGAAGAGAATTTAATTATAAGAACACATTAGAAAACTATAAAATTTCTGTTGGTCTGACACAGAACACAAACACAACAAAGGACTAAAAGTATACTACAAGGAAGACTTGGGTGACACACATGTTAATGAGTCTTATTAATTCAGATAGTCCTTAAGATAAATGACTCTGAAAGAAAATTTGAAATGTCCAGAGTTTATGCAGGCTTGATGAAGGAAGCAATCTACTGTGAGCCCCGTATGTTCTTACTGTATGCACAGAGAATGCAGGGCCTTGACAACCCTTCATTTGGACCTTTCTCAGGGTTGTGTTTTCAGTGAGGAAGCTAGAGAGATGAGGTAATGTCTCCTCTTAGACAAATGGCAAGTGTTCTTACATTTACTATAGAAGTGGTGAATCCTTCAAGCTCACAGTCCCTGTCCTGAAGTATGTGCACACATCCACGATAAAACCTTTTTGTGACCCCCCCTGGAGGGTACGGTGAACCTGCCCAAAGCTAAACAAATCTAAATTAATCTCTAGCTGCTGTTTTTTTGAGGGTTTTTTTTTTGCTGTGAGTAACAAAGTTCTTTGTCCTTTGTCCCTGACCCATTAATTTCATGTCTTCTGCCAGGATTTGTGAAACAACAACATGGTAACTTGTTAGTTTATGAAAAAAAAAAAAAAGAAGAAAGGGCAAAATCTCAGAGCTCCATAGTTCTTGGCACTTTCATATCAAATGAACTGTTGTCAAATGTGTTAAAAATTGATGGTATAGTCTTAAGGAGCTGTAATACAAAAATAAACTTCTATAACCTATCAATATGTAAAATCAAATTTAAATCAGCCATAATTGTGGAAGGACTAACTGTTCTCTTTTCCCTGTAGAACATGATTTGGCAAACTTGTTAATATACTTGAAAATGATCAAAAAAGGCTGAGGCAAAAAAAATGAAATATGTGTTTTAAACATGTCTAAATATGTTTATTATTAAAGCATGTATTATAAATATCAACCTACTGACAAAATTTGAGGTTAATTTTCTAGATTTTGTGAAAATTTCAGCAATTATTAACATTTATAATTTAACTATTTATTGCAATTACTTTTCCATTCCAAATAAATATCACCTCTTAATTTTTGTTTAAAAAATTGGTTTACCTCCAGCAATTGTAGAATCTTCAAATCTCATGCCTACATTCATCCTTAGTCTCAATCTTTAGACTTTCCTACTTAGTGGTTACTCTTCATGACTCCAGCACTTTTACTTTCATATCCAACATGAGAATTGTTTATAGTTAAATGATCATTGATAATATTCTAATTACTCTTTCCTCCACTGCCACCACAAGGGCATTTGCAGGCTTAAAGAATAAATATATCAAGGTACATTTCAGGAGAGGCGGCTGTTATGAGACATAAGTACTTATTCAACACAGACATGCAAAAAGCTGAAGGAGTCTGACATTAGAATGATAGACTAGAAAGTGAATCATTAAGAAAACCAAAGTGTCTAGAATAGAGGTCAACAAAATATAGCCAAGGTTTTGTATAGTCTTTAAGCTAAAAATGAATTTTATTGAAGAAGAGGAGGGGATGTATGTATATATATAGACAGATAGATAGATAGATATTTATATATATATATTTAATAAGGCCTGAATTGTTTACTATCTAACCAGAAAGTTTCACCAACCTCTGTCCTAGAATAACCACACAATGGACCTTCGGCACCTCAAATATATTTTGATATGTTTTGGTAAATGATATATTTTGAGTTCAGTAGACATGAAGTAAATTACTTAAGGACAACACAAGCTGAGCTTTAGACACTAGTCACATCAATATGCCACCCATATCTCATTGATAGTTAATCATTAGTTATTCACCCCACTCTGTCTTTAAACATTGACCATTGAAATTTGTTAAAGTGAACTGAAACACAGAAAAATTAATGCATTTTATAAAGTACTTACATGTGACTAAATCTATGATCATTCTTAATTCAGAAAAGAATTGAAAGCTTTAGCCAAATAACTCATGTAAAGTGAACATGTTAAATGATATTGCAATAAAGAGAATATGAATTATTTTCCCTTTTATCTAGTGAAAATATTATTTTGCTACCAGCAAATTTGTTTTAGGCAGAAATAGGATATGGGAGGAAAGTAGGACAGGAAGGAAGGAAGAAAGAAGAAAGGAAGAAACAAAAAAGAAACTTTGTTGGATGCAATTTTGTATAGGGTACATTTTTAAATGTACTCTGTGCTGAATAGCTCTACAAGAAGAAAGCAATAGTGTAGAAAAGAACCTTAAGTTGAGAGAAGACCAATTTGAATATAGGAATAGCTTGTCATATTTTCAGCAATGCTCATTCAGTTGCACACAAATTCCTTCAAGACCTGAGGACTCACCATATTGCATTGAGGATAATAAAACTCATTGATATTATTGTTTTAAAAGTCTGCTTTATGTAAGTGAGAATCTTCTGGAATCTTTGTCTAGAAGTATGAGGGATAAACATGTTCTATTGTTTTAATTCCCAAGTTTGAGGATTTCCCAGAGCACAGTGTCCAGGCCCTCTCAATCATCCATGCATTGCTAATGGTCCTTTTATATGGCTACCCCAAAAGCTGAACACTGAACTTCAATTCTTCTGTCCGCTCTATGGAAAACAGTCAAGTATTCATAAAATCAGGTTTAATGGTGCTTGTAAAATAGAGGGAAACAAGGAAAACCTCATCTCAGACAAAAAGACTGCGAAAAAGCAGAAACAAAGTACAGAAGAGTAGAAAAATGTAAAAAAAAAACAGGTAAGTTCACTTAGTGACATCGACATTTACAAGATAGGACAAAGTGACTCAATACTTCCCATATTGTTATGATTATAAAAACATAGAGTGACTTACTGACACTTGAAGGAAAACCTACTCAGAATAATGACCAAAGTAGAAATGAGGAAATACCAATTTGAGTAGTCTGTATAAACAAATCCTTATCTTGTTTTTATACCAAAGGTCAGCAAACTTTCTGTGTAAAGGGTCAGACAGCCAACATGTTGCACTGCGCATGCTGTAAGGTCTCTGTCACAGCTATCCATTTCAGCTACCGCAGCACAAATGCAGCCACATACCATACAGAAACAAAAGGTTGAATCCACAGTCTAATAAAAGTTATCATGGTCACTGAAATTTTAATTTCATGAACTTTCATGTCCACAAATTACTGTTTTTCTTTTGATTTTTAACTATATAAGAATGCAAAAACTGTTCTTAATTTATAGGACATAATTTGTGGATGCCTGCACTAAACCATGAAAAAGAGCGAGATAAACTTGATTAATACAGTCCCAGCAGAGTAGACTGAAAAATTAGTGATGCAGGGAGGAGCTCCGAGTGTTGTGAAGAGAGGAAACAAAAAGAAACAAAATACATGTGTGTGTACTTAACACTGCCTGCTGGAGGACTTCTATGTTTCTGTGCACATCTATAAATCATCCTACTTTTAGGGATAAATCAGTTTCATCAGAAGGTTCATGTTGCCTCAACTCTACCTGTGGAACTCACTGCCCAACCTAGAGGTATGGCAAGCAACATTGTTTTGTAGATAGTATGGTTAATAATAGGTGTGTGTTTTAGTAGCTGAAATAACATATCTCAACTGTACCTACTGCTGCCAAAGCAGTTTCAGTCTGTCTAGAAGTACAGTATAGAAAGTGGCTTCTCTAGATTGTATACATCAAGGGTATTACTGATACACCAAGAAAAAGTACAACATGGAAGAAAGCATGACATGGAATCTAGTTGGACATTTGAGTTCTACTAACTATTAGTTGTATGAGTTAGTACAAAGTAAGTAAACTGCCTATCTTCCATTTCCCAATCCAAAAGATGGAAATACAGTCATATCTTCTGGATTAGTATATATATAAATTATATAGCATATCAACTCAAGTAGCCCTTAAATGGTGAATAAATGTTAGAAATATAGCCCTTTTCCACTAATGAAAATTTTTCTGTTTGCTTCAGATCTGCTCTTCGTTGATGCTTTTTTGTAACTTTTTCCCATCAGTCAACTCTAGTCCTTACATTGTTCCAAGTATTACAATGACAGATGAAAAGCAGTGTCAGTCCTGGATCTTAAGAAACTCATTGCTTGCAGCTGGAGTCTGGAAAGGATGGAAATGAAGGACAGGCAGATGTGTATAACATAACTTACCATCAGTGCGGCAATGGTAGAATAAATAAATGCACTTGGGAACATAGAAAGGCTAGGGGTTGATGCAGACACAGGAGGAAACAGGAAAGGAGGAAATAAAGGAACCCAAAATCTCCTAAGGTCCTATTATGTGCCATGCATTCTAACGAGATTTTTACATTTTAGCTTACCTACATTGCAGATGACGCCAGCAAACTATCTTGAATTATTTTGAAGAATATGAAGCTTAAGTTGAGCTTTGAGAGACTGCTTGGAATAGTCTAGGTGAGCAACAGAAGTGGACAAGCCTTCAGATAACTCCAGAGCAGACCAGAGAACTAGAGATCTTCATCTGGGATGTACGGGTATGGGTGTGTGTGTGGGGGGGGGGGAGAATTGGAGATACTTTTAAAGGAAATGCAATATTTAAAACATACAAAAACTATTTCAAAATAATAAAAAAATAGCTATGATTCTACCACTTAATTTATAAAATGAAACTCTGCCAACACAGTTAAATCCCTCTAGGTTGCACAGCGGATCTCAAGCCAGCTCTTCACTTTTCACAAGCTCTTAGAAAAAATCCAAATGGCTACAATGGTAGGTGGCAGATCAATAGAACAGACTCAAGATTTCTCACATTAATTTCAGCTCTAGCTTTATAGATATGTTTTCAAGTTCTGCAGCTATAAGAAGCTTTAAGTGTATTCTTTTAGCCCAATATTGTGGAAAGCCTCTTTTTAAAGGTGAAGAAAATCACCTTCTCTAGAGGTTATTAAAGATAATAGAAAAATCCTTGTTCCCTGGGATGGTTTATGTGTGGAGCTGCCTGCAGACAGGGCTTTGGTCTGAATGATCCTTCTATTCATTTCTTCTTATTTTAATCTTATTACTAAATCCCTAAGAGTTAATGCCCATCTATTTGCAATGAGATCAGGTAAACCAAAGTGTCTGATAAAAATTGAAGTGCCTGGTCTTATCATTTTTATTAAAAGAGAGAAAAATATATTAAATAAAATTTCATTTGTTACAGTGAGAAAACCTGTACAGTGGAATCATGTCTACATAAGAAAAGAGGGATAAAAAAAATTGAAGTCATTAAATCATTCAGGTACTTTTCAAATACTTTTTCCACTTTCAATTATCTAGTTATTTCAAATCAAAATATGCTTGGCCATATTCAGCTGACTGATTTGTTTGGATGAGACTAGATGTATTGTTTTAAATTTAATTGCAAGACAAGTGCACCTTACTTTGGTCTTAAGCCAAAGGTTATGCACAATCAAATGGTAGAACTGACGCATCCTCAGCACTTCACTTTGCAATCAGCACACTGCTGGCCATGCTATAATGAAAGATGAAGTGCTTATTGTGACTTAATTTCCTTCAATCAGGGGTTTACACTTTACAGTCTCACTTTCCCTAGGCCAGAGTGTAGGAATTCACAAGGGAGGAACTGTCTCTCAGTAGGAGGCACCTGTGAACTCTGTTTTAAGGTGCTAATTAGAAATGAAATTTGGTCTTCTAGTGAACCAAACACTCAACTTCTACAAAACCAGAGCAGTGAAGGAATGCTCACCCAAGGCATGATGACAAAGGTCCTCAATACACCAATATGATCCGTAGCTTCTCAAAGGTATGTGTTTTTTTCAGGTCCTACAAGTTCACAAAAAAATCACTATTAGGGATGGCTGATATGCTCTCCACTGCCTTTGATCAAATCATTTGTGTATACTGGGATTTAGAAAATACATTGGTTTTTGAGCCAAAACAAGCAGGAGTCAAGTCTCTGTTCTGAGCAGTTGGAGTGACCTTGGATAGTTTATTGAATCATACTCATCCATTGTTCCTTATCTGCAAAATGAATTGAAATACCTTTCTCATAAGCTTATGGTAATCATAGTAGATAAGATTTGAGCCACACATACCTTTTGGTAAAATTTTGGCAAGTCAACTAGTTCTCTGTGTTCAGTTTCTCACCCCTACTCCTGCAGTACTGGGGTTTAAACTCAGGGTCTTTTGTTTGCTAGACAAGTGTATTGAGTCACTCCTCCAGACCTTGTTTGCTTTAGTTGTTTTTTGGATAGGGTCTTATGGTTTTTGCCCACACTAGCCTCAGACATAAATCCTCCTACCTAAGCCTCCCACATAGCTGGATTACATGAACCCCCATGCCCAACTTGTTCCTTAAAAATAGAGTCTCCCTGACATTTTTGCCCAGGCTGGCCTTGAACTGAGATCTATCTTCACTTCCAATGTCACCTGGATGATAGATGTGAATCTCCACACACCCGGCTTTGTGCTGAGTCTGTTCATCTGAAAAATGGAGAAAATACTAGTGCCTAGCACACAAGGATGTAAAGAGAATCAAATGAGTGTGTGTGTTGTGGTTGTATGTGTAGTAGAGGCTCAATACAACTCAGTTCTATTTAGTGGGAATATTATTGTTGACACTTCACAAAGAAATTGCAGTAAATCTTTCTTATCTTTGGGCCCCACATTCATGGAGTCGAGAAACTACAGATCCAAAATGTTCATTTAAAAAATGTGTCTGTACTGAATATGTGCAGGCTTTTATCCTTATTATTTGGTATTATAAGTAATCTGTAGATGATTTAAAGTATATGGGATGCTTGTGGATTGGTAGAATCAACATTATAAAAATGGCCATGCTACCAAAAGTAATCTACACGTTTGACACATTCCCTATCAAAAACCCAGTGACATTCTGCACAGAAATAGAAAAATCAATCCTGAAATACATATGGAAACACAAAAGACCTCAAATAGCCAAACAAATTCTGAGCGAGATGTTTAATGCTGGAGGCATCACAATACCCAACTTCAAGCTATGCTATAGAGCCTTGTATAAAGGTTTGGTAAAAAATTAGCTGTGAATCCATCAGGTCCTAGGCTTTTCTTTGTAGGGCGGCTTTTCATTACTGCTTTAATTTCATTGCTTATAATAGGTCTATTTAGGTGGTTAAAATCTTCTTGGTTCCATTTTCATTGGTTATATGCATCTAGAAATTTATCCATTTCATCTAGATTTTTCCAGTCTGATTAAATTTACATTTTCAAAGTACTCTCTAATGATCCTCTGGATTTCATTAGTAGTTTTGGTTCTGTCCTCTTTTTCATCTCTGATTTTATTAATTTGGGTCTTTTCCCTCCTTTGTTTTGTCATGTTGTCTAAAGTCTTGTCTATCTTGTTAATCTTTTCAAAGAACCAACTTTTTGTTTCATTGATTATTTATACAATGTTTTTAGTTTTGATTTCATTAATCTCATCCTTGATCTTTGTTATTTCTCTCTGCCTGCTGGTTTTGGGTGTGGTTTGTTCTTGTTTTTCTAGGAGCTGTACATACAAACAATGAACAGATCAAGAAAGAAATCAGGAAAACAATTCCATTTACAACAGCCTCAAAATCAGTAAAGTACCTTGGAATAAATTTAATGAATGAAACTAAAGACCTTTTTAATGAAAATTATAAACCACTGAAGAGAGAAATAGAAGACATCACAAGATGGAAAGACCTCCAGCGGATTGGTAGAATTAACATTGTGAAAATAGCTATACTACCAAAAGCATTCTACATGTTCAACACAATTACTACCAAAATTCCAGTGACATTCTGCACAAAAATAGAAAAATCAATCTGGAAATACATATGGAAACACAAAAGATCAAATATCCAAAGCAATTCTGAGCAAAAACTCCAATGCTGCAGGCATCACAATACCTGACTTCAAACTATACTACAGAGCCATAACAATAAAAACAGCATGGTATTGGCACAAAAACAGACAGCAAGACCAATGGATCAGAATAGAAGACTCAGACATAAACCCATGCATTTATGCCAACTGATCTTTGACAAAGGAGCCCAAAACACATGATGCAGAAAAGACAGCCTCTTCAATATCCACATGTAGAAGACTGAAAGTAGATCCCTGACTTTCACCCTGTAACAAAATTAACTGAAAATGATCAAAGACCTTAATATAAAGCCTGAAACTTTAAAACAACTCCAAGAAGCAGTAGGAAATACACTGGAACAAATATGTATAGGGAACAGCTTCTTAAATAGAATTCAAAAGGCTCAGCATTTAAGAGAAAGAATGAACAAATAGGACTTCATCAAACTAAAGAGCTTCTGCACAGCAAAAGACACAGTCACCAGACTCAAAAAACAGCCCACAGAATGGGAGAAAATCTTTTCCAGCTACTCATCTGTTAAGGGTCTAACATCCACAATCTACAGGGAACTCAAAACACTCAACTCCCAAAGAATCAGCACTGCAATGAAGAAACGGTCATATGAATTAAACAGGGAATTCTCAAAGGAAGAGGTACAAATAACCAGTAAATACAAAAAGAAGTGTTCAACTTCCCTGGCTATAAAAGTTATGTGAATCAAAACAACACTTAGATTTCATCTCACTCCAGTAACAATGGCCATATTCAAGGGCAATAACAGCAACAAATACTGACAAGAATGTGGCAAAACAGAAACCCTTATCCACTGTTAGGGGGGATGCAAATTAGTATAACCACTATGGAAAGCAGTATGGAAATGCCTCAAAAAGCTAAAGACAGAACTGCCATATGATCCAGTGATACTGATTCTGGGCATCTACCCACAGGAACATAAGTCAGGATACAATAGAGACACCTGTACACTGATGTTCATCACAACACTATTCACAATAAATAGCTAAGCTATGGAAAAAATCCAGGTGCCCTACAATTGAAAAATGGATCAAGAAATTTGGCATATATACACAATGGAGTATTATTTGGCCATAAGGAATAACATGTGGATTGAAGGTAAATGGATGCATTTGGAGGACATCATGTTAAGTGAAGTAAGCCAAGCTCAGAAAGACAAAGGCTGCATGTTTTCTCTCATATGTAGAAGATAGATCCAAAAGATAAACATATACAAATAATCAAGCATAATCATATAAAAACTGAAGTATAGAACAAGATTATAATAGTGGAACTACTCTATGGAACTCGGAGAAAGGGAAAGGAAAAGAAAATGATACAGCATCAGTAATATTGTGAAACATGACATCTGTGAAGGTAGAGGATATAAGGATATGTATTGTAAGCTGTTGAAAAATGAGGGGTGCGAGGTAAAGGGGTAAGGGAGAGTAATGGAAGGGGTTGAACAGACAAAAGTAAAGTATACCCAGAGCAGGGATACATTAATAAACCCCTTTGTTCATCAAATTAAATATTAATAATGAAAGACAGGACTGTAAAATAAGTACAGTGGGGGTATATTAGGAGAGGAGTGGGTGAATGAAGGAGATTAAGATGAGGGTATGTGGTTGATGGATTTAACATACCTATATGAAATAGAACAAAGATACCTTTTGCAATTGCTTTAATTGGGACAAGAAGGGGACTGAGAGCGTGAGATGATGGGGTGATGTAACTAATGTACATTATAAGCTTAATTGGAATTGTCATTATGAATCCCCCTTGTAAAATGAACATATCCTAATAAAAATATATAAGATACAAAAATAAATAAAGCAAATGGGAGAATGGTATAGGTTATAGTAAATGCTGCAGCATTTTATATTAAGGACTTCAGCATTTGTGGACTTTGGTATCCATAGGAGGTCTTAGAACCAATCCCTCATAGACTGAGGAACAACTGTATTTTATTATTAATCATCTTGATCTAAGAAGAAGAAGATTGAGAATGTACTTCTAGGTCAGTCACCAAGTAACTTTTTTACCTGCAGTGATTAGTAATTTTCACTTTATAGGGAGGTAGAAATGCATACTGATCTGAGATCCCCATTGTCTGCAGGGACCTGGTCTGAGCACCAGTGGGATGGCTTGGCTTGAAATGATTTTCCAATACTGCCCTCAAGAAGCTGAGTTGAGAAAATAAGAAACAAGATAAACAATTTAGAGAATGAAACAGAATTGAAAACAGAAAAACTGAACAGAGACTTGATAAAATGTTTTGTCTCTTATTTCTTATGAGAGACAATGACTTTTAAGAGGCTTTTTCAATTAAAATACAAACAAAATATATTATTAATGATAATTTTCAATTCAGTCCAGAAACCTCTATGTAAGCATGAAATACTGATAGTCTAATACCTCTCTACATGACTTTAGCCATACTTAACCACCATAAAAAAAAAAAAAATTAAACACTTTGCTAAGGAAAATATACTAGGAATGTTAAACTGAAATTCCTAATAACTACAAACATTATGGAGTGGCTAAAACATGTTGGCATTTCATTGGGAAGTAGGATAAACAAGAACTTCTCAGAGTAGAGTGAGCAAGTTATAAACTGCAGGAATCCAGGGACCTATTCATTTCCTATCTGCATAAGAATAAGAGGAAGCTTCTTTTCATTTGCATAAAGAATGACACCTCTAAGGTCAATCACTCCCCAGGTGCTCAGAACTAGAGGAAAAAAAGAGAAGAATGGTCCCTTGGAGAGCACAGGACTTCAATGCATAAGAACAAGTCATTCACAAGTAAAATTCTCCCCAAACATGGGAACTCAAGTGAGCGAAATAAATAGCTGTGCCCTCCTCTGTAAAAGGAGGGTTTTGAACTAAATGATTTCTAATTTTCCTTTCAGCTCTCCTGTTTAGTTCTTCTTGCAGGCATTATAAGTATAAAATTGTTGGTACAATACAGATCCTGTATGCTGTGTGTTGGAAACAGAGAGCTATCCTACTATTATGCCAAAAGTTTTCATGGGCATGAAGGGTAGTGAATTAAGTCTTTCAGAGGTCAGTCTGTCAGAGCAAAAGTACAGTCATCTTAAAACCAGGCAGCCATCTCAAGGCTCACCCACTGGCCCAACCTACTCTGTTTCTGATGTCACCTTACTTTGCCTTCTGTTTCCCTGCAGTAATACTCATTTCTCTTAAGTGACACAGCCAACCATAGGCTTCCATTAAGCGATGCAGCCAGCTATCTTGAGCTGAAAGAGTCAACCACCTCCCTAACAAACCCACATTAATCTGAGCTCACACACACCTGCCCCCAAGACAACCATCCCGAAAACAACCTGTACAGTCCTAGAAAATCCTAAGCCTGAAAGAAGCAGCACTAGCTCTCTCTCTTTCTGACCAGTGTCCTCCTCAGGTTTATCCTGAAATAAACCTGCCTCTGCTGCTGAGCTAAGCCTTTCATTTTTGCCTTCTTTCCCAGACACCTTTTTCACGACAAGTACCATTTGTCTATGTAGAGAGAAAGCAGACAGAAAATCATGAGAGCACAACCACAGCTATCAGAGTTTGGGAGTATATTAAAGGAAAATTAAAACTGAAGAAGAAAATCCAAGGCATTTAGCAGGAAAAGAGCAATGGAGGCATTTGGAAAGGAAGAGAGCTCTGTTTATGGGATGGCTGCTGATACTAACAACATAGAGTAGAATAAAAGGGTCAGTAATGTGAGAACATCAAATAGAGAGGTAATTCAGATAATTTTTCTCCCTCACTTTTTGATATATTTGGCACTCGAGGCAGAACAGATAGATGAGACAGAGAAACCACATGTATTATTCTTAATTAATATTAAAAGTGCCAGACTCAGACATTAGAACCAGGAAGTAAAAACAGATAGCCCCCTCCCATCACCTCTTAGATGTTAAGTTACAAGAACAGGGAGACTTGAAGGGGCTTTCTGTACCTGCCTTCCTCTTTGAGATGTTAAGAAGCTACAAACTCTTCTACTAATGGATAGAGACAAAAATCTGGCAAAGGAAAGTGCTAAAACTTACTTGTTTTCAGTAGCCCTAGATCACATTTTCATGTTTTAGAATAATAAATGGCACTCATCTTAGCCACCCTAGAATCATTGTCTAATGATTAAGAGTTGCTAGATGACATTGTTACATGCCAGTGTCGAGGGTCCTTGCCTTCACAGGCCAGAGAACTAGCTCATGAGGCAGCTGAATGATGAGCCAAAGCTGGTATAAAAAAGTAGGATTTATTAGAGAAAAAGGAAAGGCTACAGCTAGAGAAGCACAGTGGAGCTGTCCTTCCCTGTCTCACAGCTGTCTTGAAATATGATTGGACATAAAGGGTATGATCTAATGCTAATATACCAAAGGGGAGACCCCAGCAAAAACTTCTGTTCAGATTATTCTTTTCTTCTCTGTATAGCATTTCTTCCTTCCAGGAACAAGACTGGATTCTTTCTGGGATAGGGGTCTTTGACCTACAATTAAACATGGCAAAAGAAAGAATTTCTTTATGGCCAACTCTTACATAAAAAATGTAGAGCAGTATTTCTAGGCTTTATGGCAGGCTTGAAGAAAAAAGGGGTCTTGGCTTCTATTACTAGTCTTACCATTATTATTTATGCTTTTGCAGATTGAACTCAGGGCATGTACTTTCTAGGCAGGTGCTCTAGAACTTGAACCATACCCCTAGCCCTTTTTGTGTTGGTTGTTTTTGAGATAGGGTCTCACTTTATCCTGGGATCTGCCTGGGCCACAATCCTCTTGTTTGTGATTTCCCATGTAGATAAGATGACAAGTGCATACCACCACACCAATCCATTGGTTGAGAAAGGGTCTTGCTAACTTTTGACACAGACTGGCCTTGAATTCCATTCTCCTAACCTCAGCCTTCCAAGTAGCTAGGATTACAGGCTTGAATCACAATGCTTAGCCTTTATTACCAGTCTTAAAGAAGAGAATTTGTCTGGCTTTGCTATGGGAAAAATGATGGGTAAGAGAGAGAAAAGCAAGACAAAGTCAGAGAGAAATTCTGCTCTTGAGACCCAACAAAAGACATATTTTAGATCTGGAATATTAAAATTAATATACAAATGAAGGCACATTGAATTTTTCCACAAAAGAGAGGAAAAGAATTGACAGAATATATGTGTTTGTAGACAAGAACTGTTTTGGAGCCAGGAAGCACATGGCTCAAGTAGTAGAGTACCTCCCTAAGAATTGTGAGGACTGAGTTCAAACCCAGGACTGCAAAAAAAGTTTTACACAAGCTCAAAGACTGTGACTAATTAGAGTCAGTTAGCTTGCGAAGATGCAATCTAAACAACAAATAGTTTCTTTGAAGAATATTTTTTTCTTTATGCAGGTGTGCCTATTTTTAATCTAAGGCTGTTTATAATACTGGAATTTCCTCTGAAATCCTTATTCAAGTCTCCATTCATTGACTGAGCTCTCCAGTGTGGAATTTATAACATCAAGACCAGAATGGCTAACAGTTTGCAATTACCCACTAAATTCTCTGTTTCTTGTATAAATAAATGTCAATGCATTTCAGGGAACTGTGTTGACAGTAAAACAGTGTGAAGAGAAGTGTGGTGGATGATAGATGCCATAAGAAATGGAAGAAAGGGAGAGAGGCAGGAAATGAAGGGAAGGGAGCCTATGATGAATTTGTGAGAAAGTAATGTCTAATCTGGAATGGGAAGACTCAGTATCCA
Organism: Castor canadensis; assembly: GCF_047511655.1. Classification (NCBI taxonomy): domain Eukaryota; kingdom Metazoa; phylum Chordata; class Mammalia; order Rodentia; family Castoridae; genus Castor; species Castor canadensis. The sequence continues at coordinate 70,931,297 of NC_133397.1, read as the reverse complement.
AGTGGGAAATCATAAAAGCAAGCAAGAGCTAGGGAGAAAAAGCAAGATTTTCAAAGTTTCAGAACAAGTAAGAGTATGGACCGATGTTATAGAATATAGACATAGCTGAGGCATAGAAAGAAACAGCAAAGAAAAAAGGCTAAACACATTTTTTAAAAAGGAAGCTGTATTCACAGCACAATATTTTCTATTATACTTGAATCAGTATTATCTCTAGTATATGTATTGATATTAAGAACTATTTTCCTAGAGAAACAAGTTACGGAAGAAGTGAAGGAATCACTAGCATTGAGCACCAAAGTGATCCAAAATAAATAATGCATGTTTACAATTCAATGAAACCATTGAACAACTCAGGAGCAAAAGAAAATCAGTTCAATTACTTAATAGAATTTGGCCTTTTATTTTTGGTAATAAGATGAAACTATTAACTATTTGCCTAGAAATTAGGTAAAGAGAAAATCATTTCTGGATTTATATTGCCCAGTTTTAATATATTTCTAAAATCAAAACTGTTAGAATTAGTTTTTTAAAAAGAAGAAAGCCAAAGCCCCAAGGGAAAGTAATTAGCCAAAAATCATACATCAGTATAGTAAGCAGTGACTAGACTTCTAGTCTCGTAAATCTCTCTACTACCTAGGGAAACACTGTGTTAAAGAAGTTTAATCTATATATGAGCATTCTCATGGTCTTTAATATGTTCATGTGATTATGTACTTCTAAGTCAAAAATGCTATGAAGTATTTACTAAGTGCTTTTGAAACCAGAGTTTTGGACCCAAGGCCCAAACTCCTGAGATCCATAAGCCACCCACCCCTAAACACCAAATAAAGAAGTACGGTGAAAGCAGAGAAAGGAGGTTTATTACATAGCTCAGGACATCCTGTGGGAAGAAGAAGAGTGAGCAGTCAGCTCATCTTCTGCCATCTTTGGGGTACAGATATGGGCTATAGGTTTAAGTAAACAAAAGAACTGGGAGCAGGGGACAAAGGTATGCATAGTTAAATGGTCCAGTCGCAGGTGTGACCTGGATGGTCTCATGACTGGTGGGGCCTGCAATCTCGGTCAGGCAGATGGTCTGGTCCAGTTTTGAAAAGTTATCACCTGGAAGGAGTAATCTGGTTCCTGTTTGAGAGGATTATTGGGATAGTTGTCCTCACTGGGAGGGTGGTAGCTCTAGATGGCTTCAGTTTATTGTCATAAAGATGTTATCAATTTTGTCCTTTTGGGAATCCAAGATGATTATAAAGTGACTGCAAAGAGAATGGCTTACAGCAAAGACAGATACAAAATGGAGACAAAGATGCCAAGCTTTTCCTGTTTTTAGTTAATTTGTGGGCTCAAGTAAGGAGTCAGTGCTTTTCAGCAAAAGCACCTGGAACACCTCTTACACTTTGACTATTAAACAGAGAGAAAATGTTGCTTCATGCTCTGCTGCCTTGTTTATGCAGTGATATTTGTCCTTAATTTCTCTCTTCATGGGCATTAATAGGGTTGTCTTCTGCAAAAAAATGATCATAATAAAAAGTTGGTAGTAGTACAGTACATTAGTATTCTAAGGTGTATAAAAAATAAAAACTGCATAAAAATAGCACTGCTGACTCCCACCATCAGGACTTTTGTCTTGCATTACATCCAAAATAAGAACAAAAAGAACCCTGAAATTTGAGCCATGAATGAAAAAGATAAGGATTTTTCATAGTAGAAATAAAGAAGAGATCAGCCCCAAAAGAACATCTGACGTTTGCTCCTCATCAATCTGAAAAATTAACACATGCCTAAAACCCACACCTCTTCCATTCCAATTGGTTTTTGTCCTTTAAAAAGAAGAATATTGATCACAACTAAAATTATTACGGATTTAGGACAGCCCAGGCATAATTTAGAGCACTTTTCATTCATTTAAGCATTTGCTCCATAGAACAGCTCTGAGTTATTACAACATTGTCATTTACATAATGAGGAACTTAAGGTGGAAGTCAATTGCCAACTGTGGATCAGTGGTTTAAAGACTGGGAGCCCTGACCTTACATTTAACATTTTTTTTTTTTGTGGTACTGCCATTTTGAACTCAGAGCTTCACACTTGCATGGCAGATGCACTACTACTTGAGCCACTTGGCTGATTCTTTTATGTGTTGGGTAATTTCAAGATAGGGTGTCATGGAACTATTTGTGCAGGCTGGCTTCAAACCTCAATCCTCCTGATTTCTGCCTCCAAAGTATCTAGGATTACAGGGGTGAGCCACTGGCACTTGTCACATTTAACTTTCCTGTTCCTAGCTAAGCCATTGTCAAACAACATTGAAGAGCCTATAAAACCCTTGAAAAGCAAGCTAAACCTCATTCAAACTACTGTTGAGTATATTAGTAATCGTGAAAGATTGGAAGTCAAAGCCTTAAAGCGATGAAGTGAGAGGCCAGAATCAACCCTCAGAAATTCATACATGGCATGAGGGACATTCTTATGGGCAGGACTGGATGAGCTGGAAATATGAAAGATAGGAGAGAAGGGGTCAGAGATCCCTTTTGCTCCTTTGAAAAATAGTTCTACAAGAATCACTGCCCTCTTTAACACAAATAAGCAAACAAAAACAAGACAAAAAACTTTCAACTGTACTTATTTTTTGTTAATGGAGAGGTCTAGGTACTGTCCTCTTCCCTAGGCCAGCAGGAAATGAGAATACAGCATTTCTGCTTTCCACACTTCATCACAATGCTGAGGCTGGCAGCAGAAGTGCCCGGTACTGTCAGTTCTGATAACAATCACCACAACTAGAGGACAGGAGCTGAGACCCCCGACACTGGCCAGGCCTGAGGCAGCAGCTGCTTTACATCACCACCATGCCTATGTGGTTCAGAAGCCATGCTGGGGAGTGAGAGGCAGCCGTGCTTCTCTGGTTCATTTCCGATCCTGTGTTGTCCAAAGTGAACCCCTGTCCCTTTCCATTTATCATGCCAGTCTTGATAAAGCTGCAGGTTGTTTTTTTCCTGCTTTAACCGATTTCAGAAATGCTGACCTTGTTAAGGCAAGTCCGTTTTGTATCTTTTCTTTGACATTTAATTTTTTTATTCCAATTGACAGAGTAAAATGTTAGGTAGAGATTTAATAGATACTCAAATTAATCACTCCTAAAATAATTTCTTGCTAATTGGGCAATTATTTTATATTGATGGAGAGAAAGGATAAATACACTTCAATTAGGGTAGGGGGGGAAATCGAGTCAATTAATACTTGACTTCCATATGCATTTATAAAATACCCAGGGCTATGTATACATTCCCTACCCATTTATACCTATAATGTTAAGGATGCACAACTGGGTCTAGCATGGAGAATTAATGTCCTTGGAATGAGTATGTCTTCAAGGGGAAGAATGAGCAAACTCTTGCTTCGTTTCATACATATCTTTTCCTTAGAGTCAAACTTACTTTTCCTTTGCTTTTGATTTCCGGGAGTTTTTGAAACAAACTTTTTACTCTCATTGAATGTACTAGTGTTCTATCGCTGCTATAACAATCACTACAAGTTCTGTGTCCTAGAAGTGGCCTACATGCTTTTGCCTCTGGCTCTTTATCGCTAAACCAGGTCGCTAACACCTCAGCTTCCTTTGTCAATTCTCCTCTCTGACTCTAACTTCCTACCTTCAACTTAGAAAGACATTGTGATTACACTGAACTCAGCTGGATAATCCAGAATAATCTCCCTTTCTCAAAATTTTTAATTACATTTGCAAAGCCCTTTTTGCCATGTAAGCTGACATATTCACAAATTCTGAACAGACACAGAAATTAGGGGTTTAGGACACAGACAACTTTGAGAGATCATTATTTTGCTTACCATGTTGACTTTCCTTCAATTTTCACCTGGAAATCACTCAGTTTATACATTGTAAGAATATACTGTCTCATTATCTCTTCCTGTTGTTCACTTCTATGTCACAGGAAACTATACTCCCATGCACCTTTTCCATTCTAGCTTCTGAATGGGTTTAACTGTGAAATGGGAGAGAATGGTTGAAGATTGGAGGGTTAGAGGAAATGTTGAAGCAAGTCATTTCTCATCTTCTCTCTGTTCCTTGGGTATGTTCTGCCATGGACTGCATTTCATCTACCTCCAGCCCTTCTGCAGCCTCAGGTAGCATCAGCAGCCCTGGGTGTTAATCAACTAGATAATTCTGTTGACTCTCTTGCTCTAAGATTGGTAGCAATGTTTTCTTGTTTTTTTATTGATTTTGTTTTGTTTCGGTTTATTTCTTTTGTTTTAGTGGTACTGAGGTTTGAACCCAGGGCTTCATGCTTGCTAAGCAGTCATTCTACAGTTGAGCTGTGCTTTTACTTTTTTTGCCTTGGTTACTTTTGAGTTTTGGTCTCACTTTTTGCCCAGGCAGGCCTTGACCATGATCCTCCCATTTTAAGCTTCCCACTTTTGCTATGATGACATCCACATGCACCACTATGCCCGGAATTTTTCTATTGAGATGGGGTCTTACAAACTGTTTTTGTTTTATTCTGGGGTTGGCCTAGAACTGGTCTCAGCCTCCCAAATAGCTAGGACTATAGGTGCCCAACCTGATAGCAACTTCCTGATATGTTAATGATCCTTGAGGTCTTTTTCCATCCCCAGTATGGTATTTTAATTCCTTCACTGTCTTGTAGTCACCTTAAGTTAATGTCTCTCTGTCTAAAAGTCCTAGAGTGGTTTCTGTTTTACTAGCCAAACTCTGATTTACATGCTAACTAGGGCAGATTCCAAATCAGTAGATTTGCTCAGGAATTAATCATCTGTGAGGATGAGGTTCCAGAGACTCTGCTCTCCTTCACACCTACAGAGCTGGGAAGAATCATCCACTCATGCATAGAAGCAGCACCTGCCAAGGCTTGGACTTCATTGTATTTATACTTGGTTTTTCCTTACATGTTTCTGCAAGGATGCTTGTAAACAACTCACAAAGTGAACATGTTGTATTTTGATCTTTTATGCCATATTCTCTGGATTCTGCAAGGTGGCTCTGAAATAACAAAGCTTGTTTGACTATGCTTAAATGGCATCACTTAATCTAATGGCCATATGGAAGTCTCTGTTTTCCTTCCTCATACCTCTAAGATCTAAATGGGTCCGCATACTTATTCAGTATTGGTTCAACTATAAAGAATACAGGGACCATTTTGAAGAAAAAGAAGAGATCCACAAAAATTCTACAGCATCCTTTTAGCCACAGTCAACGCCAAAATACCCACTGCAGCAATGACAATGCAACATCCTCAACATGCAGAGAGAAGCACGAGACTTTTCTAAGCATGACTTTCTGGCCCAATTTCATTCTCTTCTTGAATTCAAGTTGCTACTGTGTCCTGGGGATGTAGCTCAGTGTTAGAGAGTTTGCCTGGCATGTATGATACTTTTCTTTAATCCCAAGCAATGAAAATAAATAAATAAACTAATTAAATAAATAAATAAATAAAATAAAACTGCTACTATGAAGATTTGTAATCCAATATGTTGGAGAATTAGATTTGAATTAGTTCCTAAATAGAGGGAATCTTGCTTTACCCTGTTAGATAAATGGGGCACATGCTATGATTAGAGATAGGTGGTTTTCCATATCTTCTATGTTACCAGCATAATTAAAGACCATGGAGTTTGGTGTAGTGACCCACGTCTGTAGTACCAGCATTCTAAACACCCAGAATTTCAGATGCTTAACACTAGCCTCAACAGCATAGTGAGACCTGTTTTAAAAAAAGAAGAAAAAAATCACAGTATAACCAAATCCTTGTCCTCTAAAATACTGCCTGAAATTTTATAACCTCAACCAAGAAGAAGTAAACTTTCCTAAAATTGTCATTTGCCATATACAACTTTAGTGTATACTTAGATACACTAAGTATATATCACATCAAATTAATAAAGCCTTCACAGAATGTAATGAATACATTGTAGGAAGCTATTTTAGAGGTAAAGACTCACACCATTCATTGAGTCTTAGAAAATAAGGGGGAAGGGACAGGAGAGGAAGAGAGGGGCAAAAAGATATTTGTAAACAAACTAGATCATGTGCATAGAATTCATACAATTGTTTGTCATCTCCCGTCCCCCATATCAGAATATGAGCAATAATTATAGTAGCTTTTTTTTCCTCTAAAAGGTCACATTTTATACTAATACTTATTAATACTGAGAAAACACTTAAATTGTTTTAGGAAATATTCAAGAAACCAGGGGCCAAGCACAATGGATCATGCCTGTAATCCCAGCTACTCAAAAGGCAGAGATCAGGAGGATTATGGTTAAAGGCCAAACCAGATAAAAAGTTAACAAGACTCCATGTCAACAAAACAAGTGGGGCATGGTGATACATGTCTGTCATCTCAGTCTATCATCTTAGGAGGATCATGGTCTAGAGACCACTTGTGCCAAAAACAAAATCCTATCTATAAAAAGAAACCCAAACATATATGGCTGGAGGTGTGAGAAATGTGAGGCACTAGCTGAACCTCAGTAATGCAAAAAAAGAGAAAAAAAAGGTAAAAATCCAAAATAAAAATACCGACTCTATTAAAGCACTTTATATACTAATATTAGTGATAGTAATGATCATAAGGCTTCTCTTTCAACACTTCCATTTTATAGATGAGGACACAGGACCCAGCAATGTGCTATGAATGACCCCAGGCTTTGTTAAAGTAAATTAAAACAGAGAGAAGAATCCCTAAGCCAACAAAGCCAATTGGACCTTATAAGCGATCTTAACCTGACCTGATTAGCAAACATAAATGAAACTTAACTTGAGCTGTTTCTTGTAAATGCCCATATTAAAGAAAAATGAAATATAAGACTAACCAATTAGAAGACAGCAATTAGCTTATCCAGCAGGACAAACCAAATAGTGCAACCACATAACGATAAAAAAAAAAATATTCATTCTCTAAAAGTCTTCCCTTTGCATTTCCTTGGCAAAGGCCCCAACAACTTCTGGTTTGGAATTGTCCAATTTATCTGTCACAGTTTGCTCAAAGAAATTCTGAAATTTCAAATTTTGTGATGGTTCTCTTTACCTTTTAACATTGCCTACAGCACATTTCATAACATGAGATCTGAAGCACAACACTGCAATCCAACTGTCTTCTTTCACTGTATCAAGGCTCACAGTGTAAGTTCATATGCAACTCTCAATTTAGAGAGAAGAAAACTTGACAAGTTTTGTTGCAGGCATTCCAGATAAAATAGACAAGTTGGGTACATTTGAAAAGCACAAAACAAAACCAAGCTACATGTAAATTTGTAACAGATTAACTTCATTCTTCCTCGTCACAGTAATGAATCACTAACACAATGCCACACTTGGGCAATTACCCACAAGCTTCATGGTATTGAACGGAATTGTGTTAAGGAAACTCGAGCTGAGAATATTACCTTTGCTGATTGATTTAAAGTAGAGCAGTACAACTGGAGCGGACGGGAACAAGTGATTGGCTCCAGTGCTGCCTTCATGTCTCAGAACACTCAGCTGCTCCCAGCCAGTGTGTTCTAAACCTGAAGCAAGCATGTGGGAACACAAGATATGCTGATTTCATATTCAAGGAGAAAAAGCTGGAGGGGGACTCTGTGTCTAGAGCATAGCAGGCACTTACAAATTACTTGCTAATTTAAATTGCAAAATAGTTTATAACTTTATGAAATCTTATTAGAATTTTTCTTTAGAAATCATTTTACTTCACTAGTCTGTATATTTTTAACATTTTTACCAATTGTGCTAAATAAGTTTTAGCCATCAAAAATGTTAAAATATAGGGGAAAATGACTTATAAATCTCTTATCCATAGGTAAAAACTTAATTTTGTTATTCCATAGTTTTGATCTCTTTTGATAACAAACTTTTCATTTTACACCATTGGAAGTATGTATCATATTTGAAGTTCTCATGAAAGGAGTGTCAAAAGACACATGGTCGGAGTACAATGGCTCACATTTGTAATCCAAGCCTCTCAGAGATAGAAATCAGGAGGGTCACAGTTCAAGTACAGCCTGGGCAAAAAAAGAAAAAAATGTTAGTGAGACCTCATCAAACAAAACTGGGATTAGTGGTACAAATTTGTAATCCCAGTTATGTGGTAGGCATAAGTAGGAGGATCATGGTCTAAGGATACCTGAGCAAAATGTGAGACCTTATCTGAAAAATAGCCTAAAGCAAAAAGGTCTGGAGGTGTGGCTTAAGTTCTACAGTGCACAAGGCCCAGCTTTCAATCAATTTATACATTGATTAGAAAGAGGATGGATAGTCATGCATCACTTAATGGCAGCAATGTGTTCTGAGAAACTCATCATGGGGCAATTTCATCACGGTTTGAAGATCATGGTATGCTTGCACACAACAAGGAGGTATAGCCTACTAAATATTTAGGCTTCATTGCATAAGTACAGTATATACGTGTATATACTATGCACTTGTATATATAATATATATAATAGCCTATTGTTCCTAGGGCCATGATGAACAAAACAACACACGATTATATTAAACACAAAGAGAAAAAAGATGAGTTCAAGTGAGAGTAAAAATGACATGTATGAGGCAGCTGCTGGCAGAAGGGGGCATACTGTTCTACAGTGTATGTTAGGGGGCGTACACTCAGAAACGATGAAAAGCATAGTGTAGTATATCCATAAATAACTTAATAGTTTAATCTCATGTATTATGTACTGCACATAATTGTATGTGCTGTACTTTTATATGACTAGCAGCACAGTGGGTTTCTCTGCACCAGCATCACTATTATCACATGAGTAATACATTGTAATAAATCATAATGGTTACAATGTCACTAGGCCATGGGATTGCATGAGATGCAACCACAATCATAAATGTGGTTTGTTGTTGAACAAAATGTTATTACAGGGTACACAGCTTTTACACACACTGCCTTCAACTTAGGACTTTTCTACTTTTACGATATGTTAAGAGGAATATTCATTCACTAGAAAGAGTACTGGGCATCTGGAATTCAGATTTTTTCTCAGGCTGACAACAGGCTGTTGTGATGCTGGGCCACAGCTCCCAGTCAGATGCAAGACCATGAAGTAAAAAGAAGTACTTCATAGCATAATGTGCTCCTAAACTTTGCTTCTCAAGTAGGTCAAGTGTACTAAATTCACTTTTGATTTCTCATATTTTCAACTTACAATGTGTATATAAACATGCAATCCCATGGTAAGTCAAGGAGTAGCAATGTATGTAGAACTTTTTTCCCCAAGTAAATATACCATAAACAAGAGCCCTCCCTACTTATGTACATTCTGACAAACAGAAGAACGCATTGTTGTTGTACTTTCTCCTATATACATGAATTTTTCAGAATTGGCCTTTTTTCATGTCTTTCTATGATGAAAAATAACATTAGTTTAATAGCTGGATATTAAGATTTTAAAAATGTAAACAACATTTGAGTTAAAAAAAAACTCAAGAGGACCCAAGCAATTATGATAAAAACAATAAATCTTACTGTAAAAATAATAATTTTAGCACAAATATTTGTGTTATCCTTTCTATAGAACAAGCCTTTAACTAACTTGTATGATTTGGCAAAAGACTTATGCAGAGGTAAAAAACTGTTTATATCTCAATGAATTGTTATATAGGAGGTCATAAAGTTTAATTACAGATATATTCCTGAATTAAAAGTATTCAACCTTTCAAGTACATCATCTTAAAGTTGTTCTAAAAATTTGTGTAATCACAACAAAAATACTATAACAATTTATGTGCCTAAAAATGATCCTGAAGTTCTTATGAAAATAAACAAACATATCTCCGACAGTTGACATATTAAAATATAATTCAAAACTGGAATGATGAAGACAACACAAGCAAACAAACCAACCAATTCAACTAGGAAATCTTAGATAATAACCTCAAATATATTGGGTTTTGACGAAGATAATATGGATAATTTATTATATAATATTGAAATATTCTGATAGCCATCTAAGAAATGCATTATTTCCTCACATCTAAGCCCCAAAAAAGTTCCAAATAAATCTTAGGATTTAATGAATGAAACCAGCAACAGTTCATAAATAATAAAAAAGAAAACAAGGAATATACATATAGAGCACATAGCAGATAAGGAATAAATGATTGATGGTCAATCTCTTAATAAAAAATAATAATCATATTTTTTTAAACTGATACTATTGGCAAAGTTCAAAATGCTTTTTAATATTCATGATGAAACTATAGAGAAAAAGATTTAGAAATTAAAGATGAGAATGTTGAAATGTTAATTGATCCAACATAATGAAGAATAATTCAGCAATATGTCAATATTGAAAATGAACATATCCTTTGATATAAAATTCCTTGCCTTGTGCTATATGGTACAGATAGTGCATGTTTATAACAAATAACATCTGAATCAGATTATTCATCATAACCTTGCTTTTAATTCCAAAAGATTAGACATATGTTAGAGGTTGGGCTCTGTGATATTTTTATAGTGTGAATAAGTTTTATAAATCTGTTTTGCCAAAAACTAAATCAAATACATTATTTATTATGAAGAATTAGAGAATGAGTAATTTACTTTAATATTTTAAACTATTACTGAGTGTGGAATTTTTACCTCATATTTTCTTATATCATGTGATAATTAAGATACTCAGAACTCCTTCCTGTTTCTTCAACTGGTTTTTGCTCTACAGACTACTGTCTTGCATGAAGAGTTATTAGTACTCATCCTCAAGATCTAAAGAAAGTTTGCTTCTATCTAAACATCTCTTCAGGAAAGTTAAATACCTTTGGTCATTGGGTATACTTTATTGTACTATTATACAATGAATTATATTGGACATTAGTCTTACAGAATGCTCTGCAAAAAGAAGGTCCCAGAGGAAGCAAAATTTAAGATTTATAGGTTGCATAAACTATTGATTAATGGAACAGGTTTCTGCATTAAAAGTTCTGAAAAATTCTTCACAAAAAAACACTAAGGTTATCATATTTAATTTGGTCTTTTCTAAAGTTATCTGACTGTGGAACTTATTTTATACCTATCTGTGCAACCTCTGAGAAACTTGGTCAGTCACCGGATTTGTTTTCAGAGGAAATAATAAATGAGATGACGAATGGGTAGGTATGGAAGCCATGGGAATTAGAGCATAGAGAATGGAAAAAATGAAGCATGTGGGACAATATCGAAGAGTTGGTACACTTGGGCTGGGACTGCCTGGAGAAAGGAGAGCTTAGAGCATGAAAGGGACATCAGAGAATCCTGGGATATTCAGAGAGGAAAGGACAATAAATTTCTCACATCATATTTGATCTAGCTAGATCAGTGGTTGCAAAACTGAGGGAAACAGCCACCACCCATAAATGGCAGGCAAAATTCTTTAGAATAGTCAGAGCATACCTGAACTGCTCTGTGAGAGAATCCTCTAACTCGCCAATACCACCGTGAAGTTGTAAGCAAATGCTGAGTTTGAGCCCAACACTGGGCTTGATTGGCCATGGTTCTGGTCCTTGCTGCAGCATGACTGTCCTTTTATCCTCGGACTAAGGATCATAGAATCACAGATTGTCTGATCTAGAAAGGGTAATGAAGATCATCAGAATAAATTCTGCATTTTTGTAAAAGTAAGAAAACAAAAAATCAAAATAAAGAAATGTTTGTCTAAGGGCACTCAATGAGTTCAAGATTGGTGCCACAACTGGTTAAAAATGAAATTTTGAGCTGGGTGCCAATGCCTCACGCTTGTAATCCTAGTTACTCAGGAGGCAGAGATCAGGAGGACCACAGTTGAAAGCCAGCCTGGGCAAATAGTTCAAGAGACCCTATCTCAAAAAAAAAAAAAAAAAAACACAGAAAAAGGGTGGGTGGAGTAGCTCAAGGTATAGGCCCTGAGTTTAAGCCCCAGTAACACAAAAAGACAAAAAAAAAAAAAAACCAAAATTTTGAAATCAGAAACCTATGGGTTTAGATAGAGGGATTGCTTATTTTTAGCCAAGTAAGCTCAGGCAAATTATATACAGCGTTAGGGATTTTTCCTCAAAATTTTTCCAAAATCAATGAATGAAATAAAATGGGTAGAATGACTAGCCATTGTTGGCAGCTAGCAAATGGCAGATGGTGAAATGGTAATTATGATGGCAACATCAAGGAAGAGAGGAAGCATGAAAATTGCAGATTCAAGTTGAAAAGCCACAAGGTTCTCTATTTTGTCTCCTTGTTTCATTTGTTTGAATCACTATTTGTATTAGAATTCTCCAGAGAAACAGAGTCCATATGATTTTGTGTATAGATATAAATAAACTCTTGCTATATAAAGACATTAGTTATAAGAAATTGGCTGTCATGATTATAGAGGCTGACAAGTTCTGAGATCTGCAGAAAGAATTCATAGAGTAGAATGTTAAAATAGAGTCTATATTGAAACAAAACATCAGATTTCATAAAAACTGCAGTCTCTGGAGACTCAGAGTCAATGATACAGTCCCAGTCCAAGCCCAAAGTCCTCAGAATGAAGAGACTCAAAAGCTGGGAGGTTTAAAACCCAAGGAAAACAATGTTTCAGTCTGAATTGCAGGCAGGTAAAAGCTGATATTCCACTTTAAAGGAGACAGGAGAATAATTCTCTTCTACTTTGGGAAAGGACAGGCTTTTTGTTCTCCTCAGAACTTTCACCTGATTGGCTGAGGCCCACCCACATTAGGAGAGGCAAAGGCTTTTATTAAACCTGCCAACTTAAATGTTAATTTCATCTACCCAAACCCTCACAGAAATATCCATGACATTGTTTGATCCAATGTCTGGGCACCTTGTAGCCTACTCAAGTTTATACAAAAAATAACTATCAAATCACATTTCAATTTATAAGTGAAAAATAGTAATAATTTCATGTGTTTCATATAGAATCATGAACACTTATTTATACTTCATACTTATTTATTCTTTTATCCACCCATCGATCCATCCACCCATCCATCCATTCATAGATCAGTCAATAAAATCTACCGTTAATTTGAATTTTAACCCTTGCTTATGCCCATTGAGTCAGTGTTTCAGAAGCAAACAGAAAAATGCGAAACAGGCTTTTCAAGGTTTTGATAATAATTCGAGGTAAAAAAAACGGAGGAATAACTTGGGAGCATTTTCTGAGTTTGCCATAAGGTATAGAAAATAATCACTGAGATTGATGAAATCCAAAAAGGGCATTTCATCTTTACTCCTCTTTCTAAGGCAGTTGTACCAAAAGCCAAGAAAATTCAAGGTAACACTTTGTGTAAAAACAAATCTACTCTGCAGAATGCCTTTGAAATGAACCTTGACTTCCATATCACAGTCATTTTCACTGTGCTAATCTAACATATTTTCCCTAGGTATTTCCCCTGGAACATTTGTACCATGGCTCATAGTTAATAAATGCAACTTTAGTGTTGCAGGATTTACTCTGAATTATGCAAATTCTAATTTTTTGTACATATGGATGACTACTTCTCAAGTTCACCTTGTATTTCTGTGAATAGCATTTTATGTTTGAAAAATGAACAAGAGTATGCAAAGCTGATGTTAATAATATTAAAAAAAACCTATGCCTTAATTACAATTAAATTATTTCTATATCCTGATATATGTCTGCGTCGGGTTCTGATCAGGTGAACTGTGAGATAGCTCTGGAATTGAACGCTGTGAGTCAATTATGTTAAGAGATGACCTTTATAATCTCTCACCTGGAAGTCTGAAAACACATCCTGCTTTGACAGCTGGCTCCTGGTGAGGCTCTACGAACAAGGGGAGGCTCAAAGCTGGAAGCCCAAGGGAATCGCTCCTTATTTACTTTTTTGCTTTTTGTCTCAGTCAGTAGCATCCAACAAAGCTTCCTCATCCCAACAGCAACAGTTCCTTCCCCTAGCAGAAGATTAATTCAGTTTGCAGGTTTTCCAACTCTTGCAGAACCAGTTTCACTGTGCTCACTTGAGACACCAGCACCAGGAAGCCAGTATCTCCACCTTAGAGGTCTGGGTCCCTGCCTAAAGGATGCTCCGTCCTACATCTGCTTTTTCCTTGATCCCTTAATGTCCTCTGGTCACTTTTCCTGTTACCTAATTGGCAACAATCTCTTAGTTAACAATTCTTTGTATTTAAAGTCTTCTCAGTTAAAATAACATGGTTTTGGTCTTCTAAATGCATCCTAACTAAATCTCTAATCATCTGATAGAACTAACCTGGTATTAGGACTCAGAATGTTTAATCTTAATTTTCAGGTAGGAAAAGTCAGAAACCTACCCTGTATATGTTAGCAAGAAGACACCCACAGAGAAGTATACAGTTAATTAAGGAGAGGAGAATGAAGATAGTTTGGTTAAAGTTTTTACACCTTCATTGAGGTGAGTCCAACCAGGACTAGACTAGTGTCAGTACTTCCAGTGCTAAAGCTTCCCTGATTGAATGTTTGGCACATGATTGGCACAGGTGAATAGTGCTATTTTCCCTTTGAGACAGACCAATCCAAACCGTGAACTAAGCCAACTTTATCTTCAATGCATTCTTATTCCTTCTTGCCTTACTCAACTTTCTACACACACATAGTTGTTCAATCCACTCATATTTTTCTACTCTTACCTCCTGTCTTCACTGCTTGCAACTGGCTGACAGATTAAAGTACACAGGAGAGATTCATTCACAAGCCAGAAGGACCTGTTAATTGTATAAATATCATACTACCCTTTCTGAAAGAAGGAAGGCCTTTAATGGAAGAAATATATTCAAGTATATGTCCACAATTGCATTTGACATATATATGTAATAGGTACATGATCAAGTGGTGTAGGGTAGGAAATTCAGGTAGAAGTTTGAAGAACATGACTTCTAGCCTTTTAAAATCACATCTTGAAGGAATGAAATTCTTCTATCAAGTTAATTGTCCTTAGCTACTATTTCTACTTAAAGAGTCTTTATTCATCTAATATTTTATATTCTTTGTCAGTGCTTTAGGTACCGAAACAGGCTCTAAAAGCAGCAAATACTTAACAAATATTCTACATAATGATAAAGAGCTTGCCTACGTAATAGTTGTGCTGTCTTCTCATCATGTAAAATCTAGCACTTCACACTGTAGCATCTCATCCAACTAAAGTCTACCTTGAGTTTTCCCAAACTACCAAAGAAACCACTGAATAGAGACTTCTTAACAACCAGCTTGCAAACATGGCATCTCCTGCCCTGGGTTTCATCCATCTCACTAACATTGAATCAACCTATTTTGAGGAAAAGAGAAGTTGATGGATTCCTATCTGAATACAGAATAAGAGAAGCTGGGCATGAACCAAGAAAGATGAAAGTCTGTCCTGAGGACTGTCAGTGGAGGTCAAAAAGCTAATAACTTCAGATCAGATACATTTTTTTCTCCTGTTGAAGTACATTGTTCTATTCTCAGAAAAAGAAAGTAGAAAGCCAGGTGCTCTTGTTTTTCTAGAGAATTATCTCAAAGTATAGGAATTCACATTATGTGAAGTATAGTCACAGAATAGAGTAAACAAGGAGAAAAAAGGGACCGAGCTACACAATGGGTGGAATAACTGAGTTGGTAACAAGTAACAGAATAAAATGAAAGAAAATTTATGAGAAAAAAGAATATGACTACAATCTATGGGATGCAGTTGGTGTCAGAATCTGGAATATCTGATCAAACTTAAAGGTGTAGGGAAGTCCATTGTCCAAACAGGCCAGCCAAAGTAGTTCTACCTGTGTAGGACCTTAGCAAGGTCCAGAACGTGACAGTAAAAGATTTCAGGTCAAACATTTCAAAAATCAGGCCTACAAAAAAAAAAATAGGTAAGAGATTAAGAATAGCTAAAAATCACTCATCTGAAAACCTCACAAGCATAATACAAACTCTAATAAAATAGTCAAGTGTTGCACAATAAGTCTCAATTGATGATCACAATAAACATATAAGATGGACAATACATTGTACCCATTTCATAAAGAAACTATGGTTCACTTGAGTAATTTTCCCCAAATTAAACTTTTATTTACTGGAGAAGAAGCCAAGAAGTGGCAAACCGAGATGCTTTCCTGAATAACCACATGATTTTGAGGTTGAATATTGGGTGGATGTAAATTATCTACCTAAAGACTACATTTTCTTCCACTTCAATCTGAATATGAGCACCATATTATCTACAAAAAAGTCACACTCAGTAAAAATAAAACATAGAATAATTTTAGTGAAACAGATTGAGAATACCAAAAGGGACTTCTAAGTTGTTTTAATGTTATTATGCATTTAATTTGGCATCATCTTTCTAAATATTCCTGGACAGAAGTGTTTCAGTTATTGCTTTTTCTCCATCGGTGATAATGAGATAATTCCTCAATGATCACCAAAGGCCCACCATTAAGAACTATTTATATAATATGCTTCCATGGCCTGTTGGCGAATTTTCTTCCAGAAAGCTGTATCACATGCTGTTACAGATATTATTTTAAGAAATATTATCCTCACAGTTATATTTAAGTTTTTCTTCCTGAAATATACAATCATTTCCCTCCCTCCTAACAGGTGGAAATTTTTCATTAATAAATCTATTCTGAGTATCACACCAGAAATAACTGTTTTTGGCTTGCATCATAATGAGTGATACCTCCCTATGTTTACACTCTTCAATATGCTGAGGTAAGGTTCTCTCCCCCTTTAAAAAAAAAAAAAAAACTTTTCCACTTGTAATAATTTGCTTAAATTTATTTATTTTATACAAATTAAACATGTCTCACTAATCACTTTGATCTATTTTATTTTCATTCCCACCATTGAGGCCAATGCCTAACTTAGAGGGGA
The DNA here is from genome assembly GCF_047511655.1 of Castor canadensis. Taxonomy (NCBI): domain Eukaryota; kingdom Metazoa; phylum Chordata; class Mammalia; order Rodentia; family Castoridae; genus Castor; species Castor canadensis. The sequence goes on along the minus strand of NC_133397.1, from coordinate 70,914,461 downwards.
GACAGATCAAGTCAGTAGCCACCACCCTGCCTTCTCTCTGGCTTTCCGTCATTTCCTTTCATAGGTTTCTGGAAGTATTCCTGAACCTGATCCTGGCAGTGTCGATGAAAGATGATTTGCAAATTTAGAGAATGCCATATTTGAGTTGTTCATGAGCTATGATGTTTATGTATCAGAAAGGACTTATATTGGACAAAGATAGGTACTTATAGGAGAGTTTTAAAAGATGGTACTTAGAAAAATGTGTACAAGATTAAAAATGGCAACAGTAACCACAATGCAGTGCAGAAAAGCTACTTAGAGTTGCCAACTGTGGGTCTGAAGAGCAGGAAGAATTTGCAGTTCTTGACACATGGAACTAAAACATGGAAGTACCGCAATGGGTATCCTAACTGGAACTGTGACCTGTGGTAGAAACACACCTAACTCACTGTAACCTGTCAAAGGAGCTGAGGGAATCAACCTCCAGTCTCCTGTCATTGGACCACCATAACATGTAATGAAAGCAAAGTAAATTGTTAATGAAGATTTTGTTGTCAAACTCCAGGGCAAACAGAGCAGGTTTGAAAAGCAGAGTGATCTAGAAAACCACATGGAAGACACAGAGGCACAGCAATAGAAGTGCAATGATGGATCTATCTAATATACAAAGAAATCCAAGACAAGGAGTCAGAGAGAAATAGCATCTGGAGGGCATTCTGCATCAGCTGATGGCATTCTTATTTAATTACACTCTTAAGGCAGCTGTGATCCTATTATAATCTTAGTATGGGTCACAATTGGCTATGGCATAATTTGAACCACAGTCTATCTGGTGTTGAAAGTCATCCTGCCTTACAAATCAAAGGGACAAAGCCAGTTTCAGAGAGAGCTACTTGCTGGCAGTTAAGACCAAAATGAATATTGAGAGAGCAGCCTGATTCTTGGGAGACACTGACCCAGAACAGAAAGCAAAAGTAGATGAGACACCAGAATCTATATTGGTATTATCCTTCAATAAGAAAGCAACTAAGAACACTAAAATGAAACTTTTTACTCACAGAAAGCTCTCACTCCCCAGAGTATAGCATCTAAACTAGTATTCACAAGACAGCATTATGACAGTAGGATGTCCTCCTGCTCTTTCAAACACTCATATCTAATTAGCATTTTTTTTGGTGGTAGTACTAGGGTTTGAACTCAGGGCTTCATTCTTGCCAGGCAAGGTCTCCACCATTTGAGCCATCACCGCAGCCCTTTTTTGCTTTAGTTATTTTTCAAGTAGGGTCTTGCTATTTTGCCCAAGGCTGGACTTAAACCATGACCTTCCTACTATGCCTCCCACACTCAGGATTGTAGGCATAGGCCACCACACCCATTAAGATGGGATCTCATGAATTTTTGCCCTGGCTGGCCTTGAACCACAATCCTCCAGATCTTTAACTACCATGTAGCTGGGATTATATGTGTGTGCCAACATGCCTGGCCTTCCAACAATTTTTTTCCATGTCTGATGTAAAGGATAAATTGAAATTTACTATGCTAAAGTGTTCTGTGTTTTAGAAGGTAAAATCTTTACTTTCTACTGACAATGTGCTAAAGTCTAATGATTTTAGCTGAGGAATCAATCAAAATCTGCATTTATGCTGCTAGTTACATGAAAGTGTGTTAGAAGCATAGCTATAAAAAATAAGGAGCATAGCTGCTTGCTATGAAGGTTTCCTAGACACTTCAGCATTAGAATTGCAAATGTAGCATTCCCAAAGTGGTGGAAGTGCTCCAGCTTTTGAGTCTGATTTAAAGGCCTCTGGTTTTAAAGTTAACTACTTGATGACACTACGAGAACAGGAATTTCAAGGTAGAATCTCACTTCTAGCTTTCCGCTGTTATTAGGTATTAAGAAAATTATTTCACCTCTCTAGAGCCCACTTTTCTTGTTTGTAAAATGAATCACTTGAGTTCTCATGACCCTAGTTAAGAGTTTCTTGATTATATCTAGGCAGCCAAAGTCAAGGCTAAGTACAAATAAAAGGTTGCAATTTCTTGTAAGTATTCCATATAGCACCTATACCATAGTTTTTTTAAACCAAGATTTTTCTAATAATCATATCAAACTTTAAAGATTAAATTTAAATTCTACCACCTCCATGGTGCATATTTTCTTTAGAGCTTTTCTACATGCATATATAATTTTTTAAATGTATAACTCACATGCAGTAGCAGTTACCCTTTTTTAATACACAATAAGTTTTGGCAAGTGTATGTTGTCATACAGCAACTACCACAATTAAGTTCTGTCACACACAAAAATTCCTTAGTTTTCCTCTTCAGTCAACATTGGCCTCCATCTTAGCCCTGGAAACCACTCATATATTTTCTGTATGTTTACATAGATTTCACAGTAGGCAGCCATTTGAGTCTGTCTTTTCTTATTTGGCACAATGCATTTGAGATTCAGCTATATTACAACATGCAGTCATAATTCACTATTAGTTTTTCTTTAATTTCCCTTAAATATTTGGGTTTTTATCTTTGGTTTTCATCCATTTGAATATTATGTGTTCAAAGTGAGATTTTGTTTTGGGGAAGATTTTTTGCAGGTGGGCAGGCTATTGTGTTTGTTGCCCTCAGATTTTCTTAGATCTGTGGTGTATTATCTTCCTTTAGTTTTGAAAAATATGCAGCTATTATCTCCTCACACATTTATCTTGTCCCTTTTCCCCCTCACCTTTTGTGGGACTGCAATTATCTGTTCCTGCCCCCATTGCATTTTCTCTTTGACTTTCAGTTTTGCAAAATTTCCACTGACATAGATTCAAGTTCATTGATTCCTTCTTTAGCCCTATCAGATCTACTAGGTCATCACAAAAAGTATTTTTCATGTATGATATTCTAAGGTTTTTTTATTTCTAGCAATTATATTTTATTTATAGCTTCCATCTTACTGCTAAATTTCTCATGCATCCCTATATATTATCAACTTTTTTCCATTAGAGCTCTTAAGATTATTAACCTTAGTTATTGTAAAGGCCCTCTCTGATATTCTAACGTCTGAATCCTATCTGAATCTGATTGCTTTTTCTGACGACAATATAGTCACATCCATGCCCACTAAAGAATAGTTCCCCCCACACACCTTTTTCCATTAATGGAACAATTCTCCAAAGATCAAAATTCAAGTCGCTTATTCTGGCCCATTTGAGTTTATGAACAATGACATTGCCCTATGATCAAATTCAGAAGTACAATGTTAATCAGAAGCACTAGTCCTTCCTCTGATGAAAGCAAGTCAGGAAAGATGATGTTTGGTTGTTGTTTATGGATAGCTTCAGTTGACATTGATTGAAATTGCAGATAACAAGAGAAAGTATCTGAAATAAAGTACCTTAAAAGAGCTTTTGTGCTTGGCTACCATAGTTTGTGAAGTCATGGAAGTTAACGTGACCATCCTAGGAATAACATATGCAATAACACTCATGGAATCGGAAGGATTCCTTCTCTTCCCATCTTCCTAATCCCATCTTGTGCTTTAGCAGTAAGACAATTTAGGTTAGTCTTCTCAGATCCCTTCTATTAGAGTGATTGTTTCCAATGTCTGCTCCTCTTTGTCACACATGACTGATGACACTTATATGACTTGGACCACTGCCATGTACATGACCAAGGTTATCTACACATCCAGGATTCAGTTCTCTCTGTTAATGAAAGTCAGGGACTGAACTGGATTGTATAGATATAACTAAAACCTCTCATTTCCATAAAATATGATAAATTCTACAAAGAAGATCTAAAAATAAAATGACTGCAGGAGAGAGGGAGATTACTTGCCCAATAAAAGTAAAAATAACAAATCTAGATATATGTTAAATTCTAAGCATATGCTGAAACTTAAGCATTTGAAGTTATATTTCTGTGTTCCCTGACCTTGGAAAATGTGAATTAATAAAACTATTAAACTTGTGAATACAATGGTATTTATTTATAATATTCATACTTACAGATCAATAGTTTGAATACTGAAGTCCACATTCTCAATGAATGAGTTGTTTATGGTTTTTTTTTCTTTTTCTTTTTTTTCTCCCCCTCTACCTTCTATTTTCTTTTGCAGGATGTATTAGGTGCAAGGAAAGCCTTAGTAAAATTGTCATTTTTTTTTTTTGTCCTGCTGCACTTCCTATTTCCTGCCATGTCTGATAAATAGCTGGGTTAGGAAGATGGCATCAGTTAAAAATGAAGGCATATTTGAGAAAAGTGGTACTGTGGGATTAAAATGATGGTGCTAACTATTAATACAGAGCAAATTATTCTAAATGTCATATGCTTTCAAGACTGTCTTCTCATTATCAGAATTGAATTGATTGTAAATAATTATGTTTTTGTTACATTGGACCTGGGCAATAATATTTTGGACACCATCAGAAAAGGACATAAATCCACTCATAAGGATTAATTAAAATGTTCAATTGTATAATGTAAACCAATAATCTATTTTGTAAAGTAATCTATTTTAATGGGGTGAGAGAAGCAGTCTCAAAGTGTTAAAGTATGTCATACAAATCAACATTCTGTTTGCCTTTTATATTATACACAGCATTTATCCATAAGTTATTATCTTTTACCTTACAACAATGCCTGGGATAAATGATGTCATTTTGAGGTCCTTCTATCCCTGTCCATCATATGAATGTTTAGATCAGTAGGCAGAGAGAACTTTTAATGTCCCTCAGCCTGAGCCATTTAGAGATTACAATCAGAACATCATATTTTCTGAATGCATAGCTAAGAACTAGCTTTCTTTTGGCTTTAGCCAAGTATGTATAGTTTCCTTGGATAACTCCAGGACTATCAAGTTGTTCACTAGGTTACAGTCTTTCTCTAATTCCCATGGGAAAAAAAAATCATACCCTCTAATGAGCAGGGTTATAATGAGATCCTTGGCTGAGTCCAGAATGCCATACTGTACTCCTGACCCTGATTTTATCTGTATCTAATTTGCTCTTCTAGATACACAGATCCTACTCTACACACAAAGCCTCCTCTCTCTCCCTCCTCAAGTTTTAAATAGGGTGATATTTACAGTGCTGACCATGGGATTCAGGGAATTTTCTCACATTTGCAGTCAATCAAAGAGATACAGGTATTTTAGCCAGATCTACTCACTGCAAGTCCAGTTGAGGTCTTTGTAAAATTCTGGCATTAATTTATAGTACTAAAGCACTTAGTGGACATAAATATGTAGAGCCATCACTCCTTATCTGCTGTAATTGAGCCCCAAATTCCTCAGGATACTAAAATTCATGGTTGCTCAACTTCCTTATATAAATGTTGTACTGTTAACATACAACATATGCATAGCTTCCTGTGTACTTTAAATAAACTCTAGATTATTCATAATCTAAAATGGTATTTACTTATTTTGCATTGATTAGAGAATAATGTCAAGAAAAGAGTCTGTATATGCTCAACACAAATGTAAGTTTTTGCATATTTTTGGTATGCAGTTGGCTGAATCTATAAGTGTGGATCCTTCGATGTGGACAATCGAATGAGTGTGTGTGTGTGTGTGTATGTGTGTGTGTGTGTGTGTGTGTGTGTTGTCCATTTGCACTCATGCATCTTGTATTGCTACATTGGCATTATGTTATTGCAATTTTTGTAAGAATTCTTTGGGCGATGACTATTTTTATCCTCATTTCCCAGAAGAGGTAATGATGGCCTGACATTAAATAGTAAGTTCCACGACTGACAAATAAAGTGCTAGTATTCAAAAATTGTGTCTTCTAATACTCTATATTTAAAGAAACGGAGTTTCATGAATTTCAAATATGGTACTTTTTAAACATGATGACCAAAACTTTTTCATACTTTTCTCTTTCTACCTGAATTATTCTGTATCTTTTAAAGGAAGTTGTTGTTTTTGAATAAATGTGACATTTGATTAACATCTTCAAAAGTGACCTAAGTTTGACTTTTGCTCACAAATACAGGACTTCAGTTACTGAACTGAGTGAGCTTACAAACTCCTACAAATAATTTAACATATTAGAATAAATTAGGAAGAAAAAGTAAAGGAGTTTATGAACAAAATTAGATTTCACAATGTACCTACATCATATATGAACTACAATCATCAATGTTCCAGAACTGTAGCTGAAACTCACAAGGTGGAATCTCATGAAGGAGTTTTTCATACTGAAAATTCTGTCTTTCTCTTCATGTCAGCAGCTTGCAATGATCTGTGGAAATGGTCCCCTGTCACATGACCTAGAAACCCCCACAAAATCAGGCAAAACAGAGATTTGAATCTTTGGTTCACCTTAAAAACACTGGTAAAAGTGATAAGGCTACCAGAGGTATGCATATGCAAAAAGCCACCAGTTTCTGAAAGATGGTGCTCCACTGTCACAATGGTGCAGTTCGTAGTGTCATGCTCCAAACAGTAAGATTGGACACAGGATTGGTGGTCCAAAAAGGAGTGCTTAATTTTGCTGCATACTTAAAACTGCAAAGTAAGTCTGAACTGATGGAGTTAGATGTAGATTCTCTGGTCACTGAACACAAAGCACCCAAGATGCACCCTGATTCTTACAGAGCTCACTATGGTCAGCCCATACGTGAGTTCCTGTTCCACAGTGAGTGATCCTCTCTGAAAAGGAACAAAGTATTCCTAAAACAGAAGAGGAGGTTGCACAGAAGACCAAGACATCCCAGAAGAAACCGAAGAGACAATAACTTATAGCATGGGAATAAACTTGCTTAAAATAAATACAAATAAAAGTAAACAAGGAAATGTTTTTGAGGACACTGAATAATTAAAAACTATATTAACCAATTTAAGGACTATGTATAAGCCTTATGAAATATCACAGATTCTAAATTAGAGATATCTAAATTTTGTGTCTATTAATCAAATCTTCATATTTTATTTACTGAGTCCTGAAACATTGATATCATATAGTCAATTGCAAGGAGTTTCTCAATAGAGTCTTATGAAAGCAAAAATATAAAAATGACAAGTTATTTCTTCTTTTATCTTTTTTCATGGAAATGAGAATAATTCAGTTACATCTATACCATCCAGCTCAACCCTTGGGTTTTTTAATGAGAAAGGGAGAACTCAACTCTGGAATGGTAGATAATTTGGGGTGTGTACATGACAGTGGCTAAATTACATGAGTATCAGTACTTGTGTGACAAAGAGGAAAAAAGTGTAAAAACCATTGCTCTACTAGAAGGAATCTGAAAAGATTATCCTATATTTCAGCCTTCCCACTACAGCTTTGGAGACTAGGCAGTTTGGGAAGAAAAGGAACTCTTGTTATTCCATGTCTTCTAAAATGTACGATGCTTTGCCCTACTTCAGATGGACATGTCAGTCCATGACTTAAAAAGCAGAAAAGCAGTTATCTCTTTAAAAACTCACTTTTCAAGTCGTTTTATTCTTTAGGTCTGATTTAAATCAGTGCTAACTCAAGCTATCCATAAACAACAACCAAACATGTATCTTTTCTGGCATTGCCTTTAATTATAGGAATAGAAGGGCCTGTCCTTGATTAAAGTTGCGTTGCTGGGTTCGAGCACAGGGTGATTATAGTGTTCATTAATAGACTCAATTGTGTTTGAATGTTTTCCTTTGATCCTCTTTTTCCCCCAAAAGATGAACATTTAGAGAAAGGAAAGTTTTCCTTCAGAGGAAAAAGAAACAAAGCAATCTTAGAAAGGTAGAAAATTTTCCTACTGACAAAAAAATTATAAAATTTTCATGTACATGTTAATAAAAGCTTTGGAAGAATACATGAAGAATACACAATTTTAAGCAAATATTCTCTGACAGTCTATTATTTATCTGTACTAGAATCTACCAAGTCTTCCAAATGAAGTCACCTTCATTTCTCACACAATTTATATAGAATCACTTTGAAATGAATTCTAACAAGCAACAAAAATTTTTGGTTACATCATAATTTTGTAAAAATGAATTTTTTTAGACATTACATTTCCAGTATCTTAGAGTAAAAATTAAAACTCTACTATTGCAGACACTTCCATCATGAATATTTAAGCAAAAAGAAGGGTTCAGAGAAAATCAGGAATGTGACATACACAAACCACTGTTGCCTTTTTGTTTTGTTTTGTTTTTCTTTTTCCACTGCCCAGATCATTTTAATATACAACCAGCGTTACATGTCACTTATTTGAAGGGAGAAATGTGAATGGGAGAATGGCAAATAGTAAATGAGACCTGTTCTAGAAACTGGTTCAGAAAAATTCAGATGCCCTCTGCTCCCATCCCATCCCAGAAGATCCTTAAGACTTTGTTTTACATGCCTGTGTACCTGCATTTTGTACCAACCACATGAAAAATGAAAATTCCTACAAATTTTAGTTGCATCTTCATCCCAATGCCACTGTCACCTTAGACTCACAAAATTTCTTGAGTTTATGACTTAGTTGTTTTATACAGTGTTTTGAGCTCAGGTGGTTGGTGACTAGGCAACCTAGAGGGGAGAAATCTGGAGAGAAAGAATTTAAATGATAATTGCAACCTGGTACAGGGTACACATTGCAAAGAGTTCATTCTTCCCTGTCTGTTCACATGGCTAAGCAATATTATCTATAGTCCTCTAACTATTACATAGGTTAGACTCAAAGAAAGTACTTGCATTGTGGAAGATATCAGCATATGTATGGCATTATTAACCAGACATCATTACCATAAATTAACGCTTGAGAATTTTCAGTCTCTTCCCATGTGTAGAATAAAAACATAGTGACTAAAAGTGAAGCACTGGGAAGCAAGCCTTTTTTTTTTTTTTTTTGACAGTACTGGGTCTTGAACTCAGCCCTCATGCTTGCTAGGCAGGCACTGTACTCCTTGGGCCATCCCACCAGCCCCAAAGCAAACCTATTCTAGTGCAAATTGAAGAAGCTGCCATTTAGACTCTTAGTGGGGTGTTGAAACTTTATTTTAACTGCAATTGCTGTAATGATTTCAGTTGGTGGAAGGTGAGCTGCTAGTCAGCCACCACTTCTAACTGTGAATATCATCAATCACTTTCATATACTTGTAAATTATTTCCTTCTCTATATCCCTATTTTATTGTATTCATATGGCTACTGTCATATCTGTCCAACTCTATTACTTAAACAGTATGTGCACATAGAAGTTATGAGCAAATATAGTACAAATATTAGTTTTATTGATGATTGTATTTTTCATCTGCCGAAGTCATAAAAATGGTTGGAAACGAACTCTGAGCGGACTCAAGGACCTTACAGATGATTGATATAGGTAGGAAACATGGGATATGATAAGGCAGGTAAAGGGAAATGAGAAAGATAACACTTGAGTATTGTGAGACCATAAAGGAGAACAATATTCAGAGTCAAAGAAGACTTCCTAGAGATGGGAGTATTGAGCTATCACATAAATGAATAGATAAATCTAATCACATTACTAATTTGGTGAGGAAATAAAGGAAGTCATTCTAGGAAGAAAGGAAACCACAATGATGTATGTATAAAAAAAATACTTTAATGTTAGATTATATTGAAAAGTCTACTTATAAGAAATGAGGTCATGCATTCTCCAGTAGGGGATACATGATGGAATTTGTTTTAGGACTTATTAAAAGAGCCTATATTTTATTTTTTATTAATGAACAATCACAGAGAAAAATTTAAAGGAGAGAAATAGGTGTATTTCAATAGCTACTATGCCATCATTGTGTGTGAAGGATGAATTTGAAGTGAATGATCCTGGAGACCAGAAAACTAACTGTTCTTAATAGCAGTTTTAATAACCCATGTGAGAAATTATACGGACCTAGATTTAGGTGATAAAAAAAAGTGAAGAGATAGGTGGGGTAGTACTTGGTTCTCCATTTTGGCCTTACATTAGAACATGTAAGGAGCTTTGAAATAGTCTCATATTCAGTCCCCTCTTGATACTTAAATAAACATTTAAACTGAAGAACTGGTACTTTTTAATGTTGTCTAGGTTATTCCAAAGTCCAATGAAGGTTGTGAACTCTCAAACTACAGACATTTTTAGGAGATAAAATCACCAAATTTTGGTTACTGGTTGATATGGGCATGGAGAGAGAGAGAAAGAGAGAGAAAGAAACAGAAGTAGGAGATACAAAACTCATGTTTATAGGTTAGAAGATTGGATCCCTACCAGTACTAGATGAAGAATACAGGAAAAGAAAGATGACCTAGAAGGACTTTAGTGAGATCAGTGTCCTTACAGGTATTTGAAGTGACTGCAAATCATCCGGGTGATATCCAGCTATCAGCTGATATGAATCAGAACAGAGGAAAGCAGTCTGGGCTATAAGATTCAGATGAACATTAAGGGACATCTATGAGCAGGGGCAGTTTATTACACATAATGGGAAGAGCCAGAACCTATTGAAATTTGCGTGGTTAAAACAAAATTGTGCTGGAGGTGTTATTCAAATGGTAGAACACTTGCCTAGGAAGCACAGGATCTTGAGTTCAATCCCCAGTACTACCAAAAAATAAACAAACAAAAAAACTGTAATTGAGTATCAGAAAAATCTTAATTGTTAAATTCTTACTGAGCAAAGCACAGAACATTCACATAAGGTTGTGGCAAGCATACAGATGAAGGATTACCACAATCACAGAGGTACAGGTGTGTAGTGATTTGTTAGGAGCTGGCTGTGGATTTGTGGTAATCTGAGTGCATCTATTTGTTGCTGGTTGGCTGGCCTACAGAAGCTTGTTGGTGAAGCAGCTTTCTGGTGGTAACTTGTTACTAAGGCTACTGAGCAATTAGTATCTCTAAAGAACCAACTACTGGTTCCTTATTGGCACTTATCCCTGAATATTTGTTTCCTATTATATTAATTTAAAAATTTATTTTATTGTCTATCTTTTGTATTCTCTTTGGATTTTGATGTTCTATTTTGTTTCCTGTTGTCTAAAGTTGGTGCTTTAGATCTCTTTTTAGTCTTACTTCTTTACAGTACTTAAAGCTAAAATTGTTCAATTATCATTTCATATAGTAATTCTTTCATTAAGTCAGATTTATTGAGTTCCAATTCATAAACAGTATTCACTCTTTATAGCTATATAACAGCAAATTTTTGAAAAATAAATTCAGTTATATGTCTCCACCAAAATTACGGTATAGGGTATTTCCATGAACATCTCTTTGATTTCCTAATATACTTTATGTATTCTTTTCTTGAGAAGTTCCATTAAATACATTGAATAAATAGTATCTTCTGTGTCAAAATATTCTTTGCTCTTATTTTCCCCCAGACCTTTCACTCATATTTCTTTATTTCCTTCTGAGTTGTGATTTTTTTTTTTTTTTTAACTCTGAGCTCATGCTTTTGCAAATTATCTGTGGAAATTCCTGGATGCTTCTATTGGAATTACGTTCCTTCTGAGAGAGTAATTTTGTTTGCTTCTGTTACCTGAGGCCACTATCAGCCTGGGATCACATTCAATAATTACCTTCTTAAATTTTTTAAAAACTTTCTTAGTACATGTGTTGAGACCATAAACCTATACAAAGAAGACACCAGTCTCGTCCCCTACTCTAAGGTCAAGTCAAGAAAGCTTGTTTTCTTATATTCCATTTATTAGTCATTTACCTTGCAATGAGCTTTTGCTCACTGTTAGAACTCCATCCCAGCTTACATAAAAAGTACAAACAGGAGGATCATGATCCATGTTGGCCCAAGCATAAATTAAAATCCTATCTAAAAAAGTTGGACTACTAGAGGGATTCAAATGGTAGAGTGCCTGCTAGCAAAAGTAAGGCCTTGAGTTCAACCCTGACAAACACACACACAATATATATATGGGAGCTGCAAAAGGACATAGAAAATAAATCCAGGCTGCAGTAAAGAGACCAACTAGACTAATGGAGGTGATATGGTGATAGTCTTTCTGGTATGTTGATATGGACTATGAGACTCTGAACTCAATTCCTGGTGAAACCATTTACTTATACATGGATAAGAGACTGCTTAATGTGTGGTTGGGAACATCCTTGAAGAACTAGCTATGCTGCTTAATCTTTATCCTTGAGTAATAATAAGCGTAAGTTAATAAGAAAACAAATGAAAGAGACCAAATGTAGGAAGATCAACTGAGAGAGAAGAGAGATACATTGAAACATCCTGTGCTGAACTAAATGTCATGTAAGTGATTCTCATGCAATTTGTTATTCTAGAATATGTATGTACTTCCTAATAATTGACTAATCATATTAGGCTATTTGTTACAGCTGCAGTTTAAGTCCTGTTTCTTGTCTAATCCAAGGAAAACTTAAAAAAAATTAATGTCAAAAAAATTGTCTTGACTGTAGGATATCCTTATGTATGTGTTAAATGAGATAGGTTTCAGCTGTGAGGAGAGTCATGAATATCATATATTCGCACAAGTAATGTACACAATGTTATTTATTGTTATAAACCTTGTAACTGGCAAAAAGTATGTATGATTCTTCTGACTTATATAAATAAGTCACAGATTTAATGTTCATTATCTTTATAATATGTGATTTTCTTTTCATTGCATGTTTTATTTAAATACCAAAACAAAGATGTGTATTTCCAGTCTGTTTTTTTGTTTGTTTGTTTGTTTTGCAGTAATGGGGCTTGAACTTCACCTTGAGCCACTCCACCTGCCCTTTTTGTAAAAAAGGGTCTCACGAACTATTTTGTTCCGGCTGGCTTTGAACTGAGATTCTCCTGATCTATGACTCCTGAGTAGTTAGGATTACAGGTGTAAGCCACTACTGGCTCCGGGCCAGGTTTTTTTTGTTTTGTTTTGTTTTGTTTTGTTTTAATGTTTCCAGTGATGGATACCCTTCCTTTATCAACAAAGAAGAGAAGTTGGTGGAGGGGGAGGATGCTGGGATTACTAATAGTTTATTATACCTTGTCAGGCTATTTGCATATAATTATTAAAGTTAACATTTCTAGAAACATTACTAAGTAAGGACAGCTGTACTCTCCATTTGAAAGCTAGCTCAAAGAGTTTTAAATAACTTGCTCAAAATTGCACTGTAGAATAGAGAATGGTTTGGGCCAATGTCAGATTCTTCAGACTCCTCTACCCCAATTAATCATGACACTTTAAAGTAATTGAAACACTTTATACACTTTATAGTAATTGAAACTTTGACTCAGGAAGGCAATAATAATATTGTCTAAGGTGGTGGGGCCATGGTTCAAATGGTAGAGTGGCTGCCTAGGAATAACATTTATGAGTATGAACTATTTTCTGTGAAGGCTGAAAGCAGGAAATCATCTGTGTGTGTGTGTGTGTGTGTGTGTGTGTGTGTGCGTGTGAAATAGATATGTTCAAGTAATGCAAGAAATATTGATATTATACATGATATCATATATAATATATTAGTATTATGCATTACATCATATATACATATATAGTATTTATATATGTCATAAATATTTGGAGAAAGCTGCAGAAGCAGGTAAGCCACGCACAGGTCTTCTCCTTATCTGCTCCAAGGAAGACTTTCATGTAACAGAATTTGAACAAACTAAAGTTGCTATGTCTCCCCTGTCTACTAACATTAGGCTATACCCTTTTGTCCTTCAGTCAGAATCTTCATGATTACCATAAAAATACAGTTTTCCCTGAGTCTGCATTTTCATTTCTGAAGGCTTCTGTGTCATGTAAAACTCTCTCTCTCTCTTTTTTTTTTAATCAGTATTGGAGATTGAACTCAGGGTTTTGTGCTTGCTAAGCAGGCACTCTACTACTTGAATCATGTCTTCAGCCCTATGTAAAACTCTTTTTAAATAAATTGGTTGTGCTTTTCTTTTCTATTTATTTGTTCTGTGCTATATAGGTACCAACCATGGACTTGGCAATAAGTGAGGAAAAGATATTACTTACTCTCTATACACACATACATGTAACATACATATAATTTACTATACTCATACATATGTATATACCCATATATATTGTTTGAGGAAATAAGAAGTATTTTAGGTATCTTCTTTATAGAATTAAACAAAATATTTTGTCAATATTGAGACACTAGGTAAAGATGACATGGGAGAAGTAGGCCCCTGATGCAGACAAAGTAGAAAATAAAAGCTGGCTGTATAGGGCAGAGGTTCTAACAGGTGGGAAGGACAGTCCAGTCCTCTGGCTTTTATATTCTCTAAGTCACAGACACATGTTAAGGTTAAGTGAGTATAAATACTAAGGCACCTCAAAATGGGAACAGCTCCACCAAAACCTGCAAATTTTCAGAGACTTGTCCCTACTGACCACCACTCTGCCAGCAAAACCCAGAAAACACACAATCTATTTTACTGCTTATAGGAGAATCCTTATGTCACTACCAGCAAACATCCATCTTGAGCTTTATTTCTTTTCCTCTCAATAAAACAAAGGTTATCAACACATACTCAATGAGACTATCTTGGGAGGACTTCTGAGAAGAGAATTTGAACAAGGAAATTTGCACAGATGAGTGGTGAGTCTCCACCACCTTCCTTTCATTCAAGTACAACTTCCAGGTATTTATATAGATATTGAGAGACTGCATCATGTTCTATTTTGTAAAAAAATTGATGCTAAAATTAGTTGGAAAACAGCTGTGCTAGTAGATGGTGAGTGGAAACAGATTAATCAGATACAGTAAACACTATTGATTTCAGTGCCTTAAAATTTAAAGGAATTATAGAAATGATTTTCAAATTGCCAAGACAGTCTGAACCGCACCCTGGAGACAGCAATATATGTTGCCTAAAATAAGTTGGCTGATTCTGGGGCAGACAGTTGGTATTCCTTGATTTAGCTCTTAAGCTTCCTTTTTGTTCTATTTCCTGGCTCCTTTCCTGGCTGGTAGTTACCTCACTAGCTACCTTGTTTCTCTAGACTTCAGATATGGCTCTTTCCCTTGGCTCCATGCTCCCACAAAAAAGAACTTGGTAAGTATCCACACATTCTTTTGAGATAGTTAAAATAAGTCCTCAATTTTTAGATAGTACATATAATATCAAAAGGTAGAAGAAGATAAAAGTGAAAATCAAGTCTCCCTCTCAACTTCATCTCCCAGCAACGGAGTTTCCTTCTCCAGGACCCACAGCTAATGAGATTCTCCTGACTGTGCAGTGCCATGGTCTGCATCTGTACACAAGTGTGCATGTTAGTTTTCCTCTTTTAACAAATACTAAAGAACTCTTCTGGACTGTGCTTTTGTCACTTAATACATATTCTGACAAATATTCTATGAAAACATATTGATGATCTCCTTCATTCTTTTTTTAAAGCACGGCTTGTCTGTTATAAAAATGTAACATGACTCATTTAACCAGTGCTATTATGTAGGACTGTCTTTTAAATATTGTGCTATTATAAAAAATGCAAAAATGAGTACATGTACATATTTATGCAAGCACACACATAGAATAAATCCCCTAAAGTGGAATTAGTGCTTCTACTTCAAATTTCCATATATATTGCCAAATTATTTTCATAAATGTAGAACCATTTTATAGTAACAGAAAAATATACAAGTGTTTTTTCCATATTAATGCAATGTGTTTGCAAAACATTTTCATTTTACTCTAATTGGTAAACATTATCCTGTGTTTGACTCACATTAATCTTATATGAAGGAGTTTGAGTTGAGCATCTTTGCACATGCTCACAAGCCACTTTACATTTTACATTCCTCTGAGCTGTCTTCTGCCCCTTTTAACATAGGTTGCTATCATTTGTTCTCATTGATTTATAGGAAAGTTTTGTCTATTAAGGAAATTAACCAATATCCTATTACATGAATTGGAAATTTTTATTTCATTTTGGACTTTTTTGTTTTTATTAGCATGGATTTGTCATATAAAGGCATTTCATTGTGATGTTTCCATATATGCACACAACGTACCCTGTACACTGATTAAACCCATCTCCTCCATCACTCCCCCCTCATTGTCCTCCCCTTCTTCTTGAAACAAATTCAGTGGGTTTTATTGTTCTATTGATATATATACATAAAATATTTTGGCCATATTCGCCTCCCACCCCTTCCTTTTGCCTTCTCCTCTCTTGCTTTTACCTACCCCCTTGCAGTACCTGTTTTATATTCCTATCATTCATTTTTAAGGACTAGATTCTACATATGATTCTCTCTCTCATATGTTAAATAAGCGTGCAATATTTGTCGGTCTTTATTTCTCTTAACACGATGACTGCTAGTTTCACACATTTTTCTGTAAGTGATATAATCTAATTCTAAATTAAAATTAATGTTCAAAAAATACTCCATTTTGTACATATACCACATTTTCTTTATCTACTCTTTGGTTTATGGGTACCTAAACTGATTCCATGTGTTGGCTATTGTAAATAGTATTGCAATAAACATGGTTGTACAGGTATCCAGACTGTACGTTGGCTTACATTCCTTTGGTAACTGATTTCCATGGTGGCTGCATTAGTTTACATTCCTACAAACACTGAATAAAAGTTCCTTTTTCCCCCCACATCCTTCCCAACATTGATATTTGTTTTCTTGATGATAGCCTTTCTGATTGGGGACAGATGGAATCTCAGTGATGTTTTGATTTGCATTTCTTTCATGGCTAAGTATGCTGAACATTTCTTCGTATTTCTTACCCATTTGAATTTCTTTTTTTGATTACTCTCTGTTTAACATATTTACCTATTTATTAATTGGATTATTTTTTATGTTGATGCTTAATTTTGAGAGTTCTTTATATGTTCTGTATATTAATCCTTTATTGATGAATAACTGACAAAGATTTTCTCCCATTCTGTAAGTTTTATTTTGATTATGGTAATTGTTTCCTTTGTTCTGCAAAAATTTTTTAATTTGATGTAATCATGTTGATTTTGTATCCTGGTACTATGCTGAAAGTGTTTATTAGGGCTTTAAGTTTTTTGGATGAGTCTTTTAGGTCTTTTAAGTATAAAATCATATCATGCACAAGTAGGGATAATTTGCCATCTTCCTTTCTTGTTTGTATCCCTTTTATTTCTTTCCTTTGCCATATTGCTCTGGTTAAGAATTCTAGCCACACTTTGAATAAGAGAGGGAAAATTGACAGCCTTGTCTCATTTCTGACTTTAGGGGAGATAGTGCTGTGTTGTAATTTAGGATTATGTAGTCAAATTCATGATTTTTCTTTTATGACCCCTATTTTACTCAATAATTAAAAAGGACTTTACCATTCTGACATAAAACCAAAATCTCACAATTTTTCTAAACCTAAGTTTTAGTTTTAATATTTAAGTCTTTAATAAACCTGACATTTTTGTGCAAATTGTGAAGAAAAGATATTTTTAGTTTGTTGACCAATGTCCCAATCAAATTTATTAATCTTCTATTTTTCTCTTACTTCAAATGCAAACTTTATCTTATATAAAATTTATGCACATATTATCATCTATTTCTGGACTTTTGGGACTATTTTACTGATTATTAATGTGCTTTTTCATCACTGTTTTAATAGAATACATTGTTTAATATCTAATAGGACTATCCCCCTTAATATCTAAATAGGACTAACCCCCATTATACTTCTTTTTGAAAAATTTCCTGGCCCTAAATATATTTTCCACTCTTTAAAATTTAAAGCTTAACATCATCTTGTCTAATTGCTGTTGGTATTTGTATTAAGATCACATTAATTTTACTGGTTGATTTAAGGGCAACTGACATCTTTATGGTATTGAATATTTCTAATCAGTAGCATGACGTATTTTTCCATTTTCAAGTCCTTATAAGTCCTTCAGCAACATTTGAATTTTTCTTCTTTATCTACAGCTTGCTCACTTAATAAATAGGTTCTAGGGTAATATGCTAATTTTATTTTTTAACTGCTCTGGTAAACTGGATCTTTTCTCCCATTTGATAATGGGTCTGCATATTTCTATCTCTCATATGATTGTTTCATAATTTCCCTTAAGTACAAGCAAATAGAAACAGTATAATGCATGCTGGATATGGGTGTGAACGTGTGTGTGTGCATCCACATGCATGTATGTTGGTATGAGTAATCCTTGTCATAAAGGTGATTAATTAGCATTTAAGTACATTTATCAGAAATAGACACACAAAGATATAGTTTGATCACATCAAATATTGTTATTGAAAGTACACAATAAGATTTATTGAATAGTAAAAGCAATGAGAGAAACTGAGATAATTTTTTTTTAGGTAACCCCACTGCCTTAGGGCAAATGAAGTAAAAGAATCCCAAGAAAGATAAACATAGTTTCCCAAAGTTTTGTGGCAGCACCTAAGATATAGTCATATTGACTTTGCATTCTTCCATTATTTTGGAATTCTCTGTGACAGACCCACCTGACTTGACCTTCTCCAGAATGCCATCATTTCCACCACAGGATGAGGCTTTGCTGCTACATATTGCTCAGACATATCTTGCTTTGAGATACCAGAGTTAGTTGTGTGACCATTTTTGAAAGCTTGATAATAACTGTCTGTACCTTGTCAGAATTTCATCAAAGACCTAATTTCATTATTAAATACCATGTGGTAACTGGAGGCTGGTGATGACTTGTAAAAATCCATTTAGGCCACCTAAGGAAGGCTTAATCAGAGCTGACCTGAGCAGAACGTCCTGCAATTACCCTGGGACATTAAGGTTAGTCTCATAAGGAGCTGCTATTTGGCCATGTCTCACCTCCCTGTCTAGTTCATAGAAACTATCTATGGGATACTTTCCACCTCCTCCCAAGTTCTGATGGGATATGGTGATTTGGAGCTTGATCTCCCCCTTAGCATCCAGCTGTCTATGCTGAAACTGGTTAACTACAGTATGAAATTAGCTCCTCCACAGCAGGTATCATTGTCGTCTGCTCCACTGGCTTTCGCATTGTCACTGGTTCTGGTGTTGGGACAAGGGATATAGTGATACATCATTTTACTGTTCTTTATTTTATGAATATGTAAGTAATAAAATGTCTAAGTCTATAAAGGGCTCATTATTTCTTCAACATCCAAATCTTCCAGACTTGCTGGACGGGTTTCAGGATATCTAGCCCCTTCCATATACTTCTACTGATTGGAGGCTACTGTCATTTCCTGAAATAATCTAACAGATGCCGAATAGATGAAATGACCCTAGGTCATCTTATTGGTATAAGTGAAGGTTATCGATTTTCATAGTTTTTAAAACCTCATCATCTAATTGAGCACTTGAAATGTTTAATTTCAAGTTCAATTTTCAATTGTTCAACTTGAAATGTTCAACATTTTCAATGTTCAATTTTCTCTTGGGTTTCTAGTCTATGGTGATTTTAGATGATGCTAGACTCCTGTTGAATACTACCTTTATCTGGTTTTGACTGAATTTTACCTAAATATAGTCAGTTCTCATTGTTTGTGATAGTTATGTTCTATAAAGTTGCAGTGAGCACTGATAATTAATACTGACCTTTTGTTCTGAAGAAGAAATATATAAGCGTTCCATAATATCTTATGTTGATAATACATAGTAATAATTATATAATTATATATGAGTCAATAGATTATAATCTAAAATCCTCAAAACTATTCATCCTGATAGATTCTACTTTCTTATATTTTTCAAAAGAGGAAATGAAGTTAACAATGCTGAGTGACTTGCCTAAGACTGCCCCATCACAGGTGCTGCTGTGAAAATTCAACCCAAGCTTCATGCCCCACACTGACTGCCCTACCATCTCTGTCTTCAAGCCATCACTGTATGAGAGCTCATACAGCAGGAACATGATGTCTTGTTCTACCTCAGCTAGGAAAGGACTGGATTTGTGAGAAGTTTTTCAACACTTTGCACAAATCCTTGAAGAACAGCTAACATGCCACGAATAGTCACCCTGAAATGTATGGGGAAGCATTCCAAATCCCCCACTGGACACCTGAAAGTGAGGATGGTACTAAACCCTAAACAGGCTAAATAGTTCTTATCTGAAATGCTTGGAACCTGAAAGACTTCAAATTTTGAAATTATTCAGATTTTGGAACACTTGCATAGACATCAGGGTTAAGCATCCCTAATCCAAAAATCCAAAATCCAAAATGCTCTGAAATTTGAAACCTTTTCTATAGCACTGAAAACAACTCAATCTGTATACACTGTTTTTCTTACACATACCAAACCTGTAATTCCATTCAACTTACATAGTAAAAAAATAAATAACTAATGATAAAATAGAATGATTATAACAATATACTATAATAAAATTTAAGTGAATGTGATTTATCTTTTTCTCTTTCTTGGAATATCTTACTGTTTTGATTGCCTAAAGGCAACTGAAATTTTTAAGTCAAACCATGGATAAGACAGAACTACAGTATCCATTTTGGGGGTTCCAAATGAATTTGAGTGTGTAGGCAAATTCCTAAGTAAGTATATATTTCTGATTCAAAAACTCATTTTTCTTTACACTTTGGGGCAGGATTAAGGGTTAAGGACTACCAGAAGGACAAACCCAATTCTAGATTTAGTCAGATAAACATTTGTCCTTCTAAATATTTCGCTTCACAGCTGAGTGAGATGGTACAAGCCTGTAGTTCCAGCACTTGGAAAGCAGAGGCAGGAGAACTATAAATTCCAGGCCATCCTGTGCTACACAGCAAAACCCTATCTTAAGAAAACAAAACCAAACAGGCCATATGTGGGGGTGCACACCTGTAATTCCAGCTTCTTTGGAGGAGGAGATAGAAGGGTTGTGACTGAAGGCCATCTGAGGAAAGACTATACAAAAAAAAAAAAAAGAAAGACAAAAATGATGATGCTTCCCTGTAATTCAAAATACTTTGGAGGTGGCGGTAGGGAGATCATGGTCCAGGGCTGTTTCCAGGTGCAAAGCATGAAAATAAACAAAAGCAAAAAGGGCTATGAGAGTGGCTTAAGTGATAGAACACTTGCCTAGGAAGTGGGTGTCCCTGAGTTCAAACCCCAATATCACCACCATCAAAAAAAAAAAGTTTAGCTCCAGGATATTGGAAGCTGATTACTGAATAGACAAGCTAAAATTCTAGAACCAAATCAAAGTGTTGCAATAACTCAGTAGTGTATTTAAAAGAATTAATAAGGGAAAACAGAAAGTATTCCACATGATAAAGAGCAGACAATATGCAGTAATGTGACTCACACTAGGAAAATATTTAAAGGATTATGGCAATAAAAATAATGCTAAAATTCAAGGAGAGAAAAATAAAAGTGATAAATATGCATATAGTACATAAAACTGAAATTAATAAACTCAAAAGAGAAAATTGGGTATAGTATTTGAGATGAACAAAAGTTGTCCAATGGCCAATTATAACTATTAATTACTTTAAAATTTTCTAGTGTCACTTAGACTTCCCCATCACTGAGTTTTCTATTCAGAATAGCCCATGAGGTATGGGATACATAGAAGATATTAGAAGATATTTTTAATGGTGTCAACTGTACCTCCTAAGAACAATATTTCCTTAGCAAACAGTTCACCTGACTAACTCAGTGTTTTAGAAACTAGAGTCTTAGATTAATGGTATATAGTTAGTATCAGTAGATTTTAATGAAAGTGAGGCTATAATAATCTTTAGATAACAAATAACTATAGAGTTGAAAGTTTAGTTAGTTCAGAATGCAACATGAGTTCCCTTTGACAATACTATGACAAATTCAAGAAATTTCCTTTGTTTTTCCACCACTGTAATCCCTAAAAATAGATTTTAGTAAGTGGCAACCATACTTGTCTTAGTTCCTAAACTCCTAAACTATTAAACGTTGGCAGTTATTCTTAATTCAGTGCTTAAGAGAAACTCTGGATCATTGCAATGTAAGATTTTTAAATAATAAGATGACCAGCACTATGCTTTAAGGTATAATAACAGGAATAGGCAGTAAGACTATCAAATTGAATGCCAGATCTTGTACAATAATCTTACAGGGTCAGAGGAAAGTGTTTTCTGGAAAAGAGCAGTGAAGTTTCAAGATGGATCGTAAAGGATTCAGCTTTAGTGTAATAAAAACATATTGCTAACAGCCAAATCTGCAGGTACAGGTAAATTTAGTCTTCCTTTAAAATCTTCCCATGATTCTTTCTTCTTCATAATCACCTTCCCAGAGTCTGACTTTATAGCCATAAAAGGCTGCTATTTGGTTCAAAAAAATAAAAACATAAACTACTCTGATTTCAGAAGACACTACATCAGTATTAGGGGGAGACCTTTTGTATCTAAATGAATAAATCTAAGTAACACTCCTTTCCAAAAGGAACTCAGATCAGATAAATTAGATGGGATTTATGTAATAGTAGAAAATGACAAGAAAGGAAAGGTAACGGAAATTTAAAGTAACTATATTCTGTTAAATGTCTGAAAATCAACACTGATGCTTCTCTGGTTCAAAGGGCCAAGAAGAATCAGAAGATAAGTTAGAGCAGCTGTTAGACTTCCTGGAACATACTGCTCTCAAAAGAACTGCTCTCATCATGTATAAAGATGATGTTCAGATCATCTACATAGGACTGTAATTTATCACTTAAATTTCTAGTTTCAGTTTGAGGTAACTGAAATTAAATTCCACCAAACTTGGGTCTACCAAGTGGGAAAAGGGCTGAGAGGAAAAATAATCTTACTTAAGCAATTTTTTTATTTGAATAGTGCTTCTTCTGTGTTCCACATTAAGGCCTTTTTCGCTTTGACTTGAAATAACTTCTTTGACAGAATATACTGCTTGGTTAAGTAAGTAACCTGAAATGTGCATTAGAATTGTGACCTATCTTGTGAATTTGCCAATCCCTAGAGTGGAACCAAATAGCCTTTGAGGTAAAGGGCAGCAAAGGCAGAAGCTCCACTTCAGGTGCTGTTAACGCCTCCTCTAATCAGTTCTAAATTGTGTACTAGACTGCTGGTGGAAGGAGTGGTGTCTGCTCAGGTGAAGAGAGAGATACTGACCCATCCTTAAAGATTGACAGCAAGGGGAGCAAAACCACACCTTAGCACCCACTGAAGTTCGTGGATCTTGCATGGTCTTTATGAGAATTACTTATATTCTTGTGCCCCATGGTTAAGGTATTGGACATAGTGATTGTCCCAACTAGCTCCATTTGGAAAGGCAGGGCAAGAAAAGACAGTAATGTATTATTTATGTTTTAATAGTTACAGTATAAACTATCCATTTGTACTTAGTCCTTGAAAGAGACTTGAAGAAGTGTCTTTCCATCTAATGATATAGTCTGGCATTTTCTTAGATTTGTGTCTTTGGTTCAATAGAAAAAGTCCATAGTGGTATGTGACCTCTTGATGCAACAGATTCTGGGTTTCTCTGGAGCCCCTTTGCCAAATGCAAGAGTTACAGGCTTGCCACTAGCAAGAGGGAAGCAAATGGGTATGCATTTTCCTACAAGAGTTCAGTTGTGATGAGTATGCCAGTGCAGTAATTGAACTCCAGGAGGCTAATGTTTCCTGAAGACCAACAACTACTTCTGGCAATAATGGCATTACTTGAGGTGGATGGTACAATGCCTGCCTTCTGGTATTCCTGGGTGTGAGGTGTTTGAGTATGTAACAGTCAGTCAGTAGCAGGTAGGATGGTTAGATAAGAAATAAGGGATTGTTGGTTAAATTGAAGATTTCATTTGCTAATGAAAAACCTTAACATGTAATCTCTTGGACCTTGAGTCACATATTTTCCTAAAGTGTGCATTTTTCCCACAAAATTTTGGTGGGAGTTAAGTTACTGAGAAATGAAGTGAGACAAATATGAAGGGGTTTATTTAATTGCATACTGAACTGGGAATCTGAAGACCTGCAGAAGATTTAAATTCCAAGTCTTAGTATAATTTTTTAAAAGATTGTGAAATTATCAAAATGCTCATGAATCAAGTATAATTGTCCTGTATGATGGGGTGGATGAGGCTGTCCATTGCACCAATTCTTTCTTTGGATTCTCAGGCATGGTATGGCAGTGCAAGAACATTTACAAATTCAATAAAATATTAGTAGATAGATTAAAAAAAAAGTTACCTAGGCTACCAGGGAAGCAAAATAAAATATAAAGACTGATAAAACAATACGTACAATAACTATATCTATTGCCATGGTAAAAAGCAGTTCAATATCTAAAACCAAAGATTTCCAAATCCATGAAATTCTCTTATCCTCAGTTAAATGACCAACAAATCAGTTGTGTTGATAAAAGTCAGACAAATCAAATGGGGAAACTAAGTTGAAGTTTGAAATAAATGCATATATCCCTTACACAAACAAATGAAAGTATTTTGTAGGAAATGAAATAGATAACAAAGTTGTCCCCTCTCACTTTCTTTAGTGCCTTTCTCCAGAAAATGATAAAAGTTTACTACATTCAGGCAAACTGGAATTTGTCTATAACTGTGATAATTTGGTTCTATTAAAAAGGTATCTAAAAATAGATAAATCTGAGAAGAAAGCTTGGTAGGTTCTTAAGTAAATTCCAAGTTTCAGAAAAAGGATCTGAAATATGGAAATAGGCAATGGAGAATATCAGGTGTTCTTTTGGCACAGTGGTATTTGTGCATGGTTAATTGCCCATTCCTTAAATGCATTATTTTTAAATTCTGTATGTTTGTGCTTAATGTACAGGTTTTTGATTTGTTTTGGAGATACTGAGCCTTGAACTCTTGCTCACACTTGCTAGGCAGATGCTTTACCTCATGAACCACACATCCCATTGTAGCTGGGATGACAAGAGAGCTTGCACTCACAGCTTTCTCTGTTGGGATATATTCTAGCAAACTTTTTTTTTCGGGCTGCCCTGGAACGGTGAACCTCCAGGTCTCTGCCTCTCAGGTAGCTAGGATTATAGGCATGAGACATCAGTATCAAGTAACATAGGTTTTAATTATTAAAGCTGTAAATAATTTTTTGCCTGGTGGAAAATAAATTATCAATGTTGCCATTTATTATCCTCTAGAACTTTAAACCATTTTGTACCAAATCCAGCTGTCTTTTTCTAACATTCTTTTATTAAATTACCTATGAATGACAAATTCTTCAAATTCTCATATTAACTGGCTTCTGCATCTTACTGATTATTTCTTTAATTTCATTTGTTCATTTTATATTGGCAGGAGAGTCCTCACTTTATGTTTTTGAAAATTATACATTACCAAGATTCTTATAGATATTTAGGAATTTGGTAGAAGTGTCTTACCCATGAACCAGGTCTTTAGTTTGAAAGTCATAACTAAAAAATAATTAAACTTATGAAGGATGATTCATACTAACCCATCTTGAAAAAGCTGATGAATGAGACAGTGACAGATATATCTATTGGCAACAGGATGTGTGTTGTACTACTGTGCAACATACTTGGATTGGCTAATTAGACCCTTGTCTGTGATTATTAACAAGCCTAGAAAGCCATATTAGTCATCAAAACACCTGATAGGGTGAGGAAAAAAATGAATAAACAAAGGAAGGGAAGGCATGAATGGTACTGATTAGATTACCATTTTCTTCAGTGGCATTCAGCCTAACTACACCTCTGGTCACATTACTTGTACTTAGGTAGGTTCCACATTTCCTAGCCACAAGGATACTTTCTAATTGACTTTTCATTTTGAGTTTATGCTTAGTTATTTGACTTCTAGGGAGCAGTTTTAGCATTTGTTTTGAGATTGTATCTTTGTAGCAACTAACATGTGACTTGTCAGTTGGGCTGACAGGGAACCCAGCATGCTGATGGCTTAACTTTGTAAAGTGGTACTATTTAGTGAATCAAACGTTGTTACAATTGTGTGTCGCCTTCAGCAAACTCAATTATTTTCTAGGCTTCTAAGTTAAGGGACATAACTGATAATTTATTTGTCTAGTACAAGCCTACATACTTCCAATTCCTGACTGGGAGAACATACACCTGTTTCCTCAAAGATCAAATGTGACCAAAGTACATCATATGCACACATTAAAATAGAACAATGAAACCCATTAAAATTGTTTAAAAAGGAAAAAGGGGGATAAGAAAAAGTAACAGAGGGTATGAACATAATCAAAGTACATTATGTACAGTATGAAAATATCACAATGAAACCTCTTTGTACAATTAATGTATGCTAATAGAAAACAGAAAACAGCAAAAATGTTTTCTTATAGTGAACTTTAGTGATGAATACTAGGTTTTTGTGATCTATGAAGTGCTACATTAAGAATCAATGTTGCCACTCCAAGTGATAAATGTGGCCCTTGAATTTTTTTTTTAAATTCACTTTAAAATGTATTTCAATGTGATACTCCTTAGATTAAGAACCTTCCAGGCTGCATCTGTCCCTGTTGGCTAATACAAATCAGCTTCTTGTTGTGTTGTGGGTTACAGTTAACGTGAGCATGTCTTCCAGAGCAGGTGCAAAAAAAAACAAACGGAAGCTAACTAAAAATATAGAAAAATGTCAGGAGCAGTGAAGCTGAATTTCGGGACATGGCTGAATATTGAATGGAACAGTTTCTAAGTTTCTTCTTTAAGTAGTCAAACTTATTCTAATCTTATCTCGTGTGTGTGTGTGTGTGTGTGTGTGTGTGTGTGTGTGTTCTTTAGAATCACATTTCTCTTTCCCTTTCTTGCTTGTTTTGTTTCAACTGGTCTAAGTGATTTTTGTTGTTTTTGTTGTTGAAGCTAACATAGAGTATTAGTAACCAATCTTCCCTCATTTTTGAACTGTTGGGGGACCTTGAAATCTCTTTAGTCAGAAACTGTCATGTTAGACTCTACCAATACTCAGGTGAAAAATGGCAACATTAAGTCTGGCGTGATATTAAAAAGTATTTTCAACATATGCTAATAATTCATAAACTACTTATTATAAATTAGTTTTTTTAAATTTATATGAGCATATGGAGGGAAAGAAACTTGAGTATTCTTATTATACAGTTAGGAATTTAGGGATTTAGTTTTCTTTCTTACTTTTTCTTTTTTTTTTTTTTCTTAGTCACAAGTTCTCTATACTAGCTAACATAATTGATTTATGATCCCCAGTTCTAACTTTAAGGAATTAGTTAAGACTGGTGTTAGAAGTAAAGGGTTAACTCTTCAGGGTCCCAGAAGTCCCAAACATAGACCCCCATGCTGCCTAAGTAACCTCTGACATAAGGAAAGGTGCAGCTGCCTGAGACCACAAGGACACTTCCCTTTATCGCTCCTTGGCTGCCTATAAAAGTTCCTCACCCCTAGTCCTCAATAGGGCTTGTATCTCAGCCTGTCAAGAGAGCAGGACACCACCACTGCAGAAAAAAAGCACGGTCTGGTCTGTAGAGGTCGCGGTCTCTTTTTCTTTTCTATCTCCTCTTTTTCTAACAGGAAGTAGCTCTTAAAAGAATTTAGTGTCGCAGAATTTAAAGATGAAAGAGAATTTTAATTATGTGTTACTTGATCACCCTTGTACACAGTATAGTAAAAGCACATATTGATTAAGCAGCGTGAATTGTCCAAGAAACACACAGGGACAGGAAAAGTAAGTGGTAGCCTTCTTAGTTAGATTATCCTGGGGTGTAAAGGGTCAAATAAAATAAAATGAAACAATGCAAAGGAAGATATTTGCTTCAGACAAGCCTCTCACCATATCCCAAATCTTTGCTTAACTTCTCATTCAGTATAGAATCCACCCTCAGTCAGGTGTTTTCTTTTGTTCCCCTCATATCTATTAGCAGCTTTTGACTTAAATCTATTTTTGTTCAATGACAGAGGGAAACAGTATATTCTAATCAGCATGACTGTTAAAACTCACTCCAATCATGTCTCAACTAACCTAAATGATTGAGCCATGAGGATAGAAAACATAGAGTTGATTATTCCAGGTTTCATGTTCATAACTACAAATGGAAGGAAGGAGAAAGAAATGGATACTAAGCAGTTAACAAAGATAGGACATCATAATATCTGGTCATACAGCTACTTTTTTAGTGTAAATAGATCCAGGCACTCTTATTTGTCTTTACATATAAAAGGCTCTCTTCTAAATTTCAAGGACTTTTTTTGTCTATTTAGCTAGATTTTACATTCTTCATTGCACGTTATTTTGCCATTTTGGTTTCCTGGTCATGATGTGTCTGTCCATTTGGCAAGACTGTGAGTTCCTCAGCATGATACACATTGTGAACTTAGTAAATACACTGCATGGAGCTGGGAACACAAGAAATATGTAGTAAATAGATTGCGAATTGGTATAAATTACTATCTAGAAGATTATTTCCCTGAATCAGGAGGCAATATATCTTTTTCAGCTTATTCTTCTTGTACCAAGCAGAGATATCCAAGATCTACAATGATTTAGAACCTGTTCTAACTGTCTAGCTTTGAATTTATCATTTGCTTTTGTGTTTTGTTTTTTTTTAAGAAAAAAGAAATCATATTTGGAGCACATTCATTGTTCTGCATGCATAATTAGAATTTTAAGGGACAGTCATTTTCATGAGGAGTTTGTCAATTCAATTAAAATATTAATTTGTATGATTCTGTGTGTGTAGGCCTAGTACTCATTTAATTTGCAGGTAGAATACCAGATTCACTTAATGATGCTGAAGCTATAAGGGTAATAACATTAAGAATTATAGAAGTTCAGAAAAGAGAAATGAGTTTGCTTTAGAAAACAGTAAGTTCCTAAATCTTCATCTTTGAATTTTTTTTCTTTCCTTCCCCTTCCTGCCCCACCCCCCCACATCTGTTAGTGATTGTGGGAATATACTTAACAAAAATGAAGCAAATTACATTTCATATGTTACCAGTCACACCCAGCCACCCCATAAGATCATTGTATAGATCTTTGATAGAAATATCTTTAAACATCTGGATGAAATGCAGAAAATTCATCTGAAAATAACTGTGTCTCCCCAGTCTGCATTTTCAGGTCCTTGCTCGCTGAACCCTCTTGCCCAACCATAGTGGTCTTTCAGTGCTTGGAACACATTTCAGAGATATTACATGTGCTGTGATCTCTTCTTGGAATGCCCTTTTCTTTTCACATGGCTAACTTCAACTCAGACTGCATTTTGTGAAGACAAATATCATTTGCTCCAATGTTTTTCCTGATCCATTAATCTAAGTTAGTTATTGTGTTATAGCTTTCTGTAGTTTTCCTTCATAGCTCTTGCCATGACTTTAATTCAGTGTCTATCTGTATATTTACTTGGTTGGTATCTGCCTTTTATACTACCATGATACACAAAACAGTATCTGTTTTGTTCATAACTATACTCCCACAACATAAAACAGTTCTTAGATGTAGCAACCACCTAATAATTATTTGAGTTTGAAAAATGCAGCCTTCAGACTCCTGTGGAGTAATAACAATTGCAAATTAGAGTCCACTGTCATAGAGTTTCCAAAGGCAAGTGATATTAATCTCTTCTGTTCCTAAACCCATTAAGAAATGGAATCTGTTTTCACTCCTCTCGAATTATGGATAGCCTTTTAACTTGTCTTGGCCCGTAAAATATGGTGAAAGTGATGTGCCAGTTGAGGCCTAGCCTTTAATAGGTCTGACATCTTCCTCTTCCTCCTGCAGAAGCTAACAACATACTGAAAAGAAGACTAGGAAAGACTACTGAATGTTTAGGCAGAGAGAGACAGAGACCACATTGAGGAGTGCTGAGATTCCAAACAT
This sequence comes from Castor canadensis, assembly GCF_047511655.1. NCBI lineage: Eukaryota > Metazoa > Chordata > Mammalia > Rodentia > Castoridae > Castor > Castor canadensis. The sequence continues at coordinate 70,884,854 of NC_133397.1, read as the reverse complement.
GTTAGGGCAACTTCCAGCCTAATGTAACAGTCAATAGCAAGTGGGGCAGAAGAACCTTCCTGCTGAACTCTGCTTAGATTCCATGCAGCAGAATTATAAATAATAATAAATTGTTGTTGTTTAAGTTTGGGTGTTTTGTTATATAGGGATAAAAAACAGAAACTATGACCCACCAGAAAGCTTAAAGACCTCTATTAAAGAAGAGAAAAATGAATTTCAGGGAAATTAAAGCAACATTCCCAAAGTCACATAATTAAAGGTAGAATCTTAGAAGTGTTGAAAAATTTTTTTTAATTCTTAGTCTAGAATTTTGGCAATATTCCATGCACTTCATGGCCAAATATATGTTCCGAGTTCCTAAACAACTGCCATATTGGAAATATTTATTTTGTTTTCTAAAATACAGACCATTACAATAAGGCAATTGAAGTCATTTGTGAAACAGAGGAATCAAAACACTGGGAATCAGAAAACCTTAGTTGGGGACTCAGCTACTGCCCTCAGCTCTGAGCAGTTACTTCACCTATAAAACAGGCATGACAGAAGTCATCCTCAAGGCCTGTGATGAACTTTAAGTAAGATCAGGTACCAATGTAATCTGTAAAGAGCAATAGATTTTTTACTAAATAATCATCCTGAAATTTGAGAATCTAATTTAGAATATTTTGAATTAATTATTTAAAGGTTTTTCCACTTAAAATTATTAACTTTAGGGTATGATATTTATAAGAAGAAACTATCTTATTTTAGCCAGGCAGCAAAGCATCTCAGAGGTTAATTAGGTAAAAATAATCAATGATATATTTTCATTAATCATTGGCCTCTTGTAACTTAGTTTGACTCCTCAGACACTTCCACTTGATTGTCTATGATTCCTTTAAAAATACCACACAAATTGGAAGGCAATGATAATAAGTTTTCCTGATAACAAAACCAGAGAATTAAAAAACAATTGTAGCTGACCTTGACACTTTGCAGACTTGTGGGCTGAAAAATAATGGCAGCAGCTGTGATGGACTAACTAGTCTTTCAAGATATGTATCTCTGTAGATTTTATACACTACAACCATATATCATTTCTGAAACCAAACTAATCCTACTACTCTTACTCCTGTCAGCTTAATGAGTAGTTCATCTTCCTCCATAACAATAAGGGAGAGAAATCTTCTAGATGGGCAAAAAACAATTTAAACTCAGTGACACCTAAGAGAAGAAAAACAAATTGATTCTAAGTCATCTAGACTGCAGCCTAGAGATGAGGATGGAGTCGAAATTAACACTTCAAGCCAGCATTTATTTTATAAATGTAGGTGTCAAAGAATGATTACAGAGGGGAGTAAAATCCTCCAAGACACAGGATCAAACCCAAACCTAAATTTAATGTATTATATTTTTCTATGAATTAAGATATATTGAATACAGGTTATTTGAGTATCTGAAATAGTGTTAATTTTTTTCTTTTTTAAAAAAATTCTTCATCTAGGACTTTTTGTCAATATCCAGCACACTTCATCACCCAATAAAATCTTAGGTATCCATGTAAACCACTGGACTAGAGCATCTTGAAGTTCCATTAGAAGTCTGAAAGGACATGAGTTATATTCATTGTGTCTACAGCCCATGATCCTATACAGAAAACTAAAAATCTTTAAAAACCTAGATAAAGGGTAAAGTCAGAGGGGAAAAAAAATCTTTCTGGAAGAAAGGCAATACTTCAGAACTTTAATGGATTTTTGAAATTCAGTATTTACTGGTAGATTGTCTTACTGACTTTTCACAATATGGTTTACATTATAAGGCTCTCCCAGCAAGTTGTGAACCCAAGATCTAAGTCCATCTACCTGCCTCTGCTATAGTCCTACCTTGCCCTAAGGCAGTTGGATAGAATTGTGCCTTTTAAGGTATGGAGGAGAGTAGTTAAAAAACATTTGACTTCTAAACACAAATCTTATCTTAATTTAAAATTCCCTTACTTCCTACTGTCCTTGCTAAACCTTCAAAGGACCAGAATTACTGCTACTGCAATGGATGCTGCATTTGCTGACTAGAAATCTTATCAGAGTAATAATTTGAGAAGGAGATAACTTCCACTTTCCTCTCAAAACAACAGGAGAGGAAAGAGAGAGTGCTGCCCAAAACAGTTCAATTGTTGTCTTCTTAAAAAATTATTATATTATTGTTATACTGGGGGTACATTGTGACATTTACAAAAATTCTTACAATATATCATACTTAAATTCATCCCCTCCATCATTCTCTTTTATCCTCCTGCCCACATTCCTGGAATAGTTTTGAAAAGTCTCATTTTTCTGTTTTCAAACATGAGTACATAATATTTCCACCATATTCAACCTCCTACATCTTTTCCTTTTTTCTTCCATCCTTACATTGGTACCAACCCATAGATAGGACTTGTTTTACCTTCCCTTTCTCCATTTTTGAAAAAAGACATCATTGTTTGCTTCAGATAGCTACACAAGGAATTTCATTGTGACATTTCCATGTATAAATGCATTATAACCAGAATTGGTTTATCTCCTCTATTTTTCTCCTTTCTACCTTCGTCCTCTTCTTGTGGTGATTTCAACAGGTTTAGAAATCATATTGTACAGTAAGTACATCAAGGGCTGGCAGAATTGTTCAAGTGGTATAGCACCTGCTTAGTAAGCATGAGGCTCTAAGTTCAAACCCCAGTAAAAAGAAAGAAAGTACATCACCCATATTCATTCACCTTCTTAACATCCTTCTTTTACTTTCCTTCTCCCATTAGTGACCTCCCATTAATGTGACCTGTTTTTCATAATATTGCTTGTATTAGTATTGGGCCTATCTTCCACATATGAGAGAAAACATGTGACCTTTGGCTTTCTGAACCTGACTAACTTCACTTAAGATGACGTTCTCCAGATCCATCATGATGTTTGTTGTTCTCATTCACACAGCACTGTGGGGTGGGGGGTGAGGGAGTTAATTGTGGTTGCTGCTCTCCTTCTCATCCCCTTCCATTCCCTGTCTGTAGCCACTTCTACCCCTTGAATAACAGCACTTTTTAAGTTCTCTTATTTTCTTGAGTTAAAAGAACTCATAGTAAAACATTATAGAGTTAATGTCTCCATGACTCAGATATTCATCCCTGACAAAGTACCTGACAGAAACAATTTAAGGAAGGAAGGATTTATTTTGCTCACTGAGAGATTTTATTCCACTGTGGTGGGGAGGATGTGGTAGAGGAGAGCAGCACACAGAGCAGCACACACCATGGTGGCCAAGAAGCAGAGAAAGACAGAATGCCTGCACTAGCTGGCTTTCCTATTTCTCAGCTTTCATTCCATGTGGGTCCACAGCCTATGGGAAGGTGTCATCCATATTCAGTGTGACGCTCTCACAAATATACCCAAACACGTGCTTTTCTAATCTCCTAGGCACTTCTCAAAACAATCAGGTTGACAAGATTAACTACGAAAGCATTATAGTCACATTCCACAAGTAATTTCTAATTTTAAAACAATCTAGCAATGTGAAATGTTTAACCCCAAAGAGGATCCCAACTGGCAAATTTTTGGTCTCAGAAGCTGACATATGGCAAACTCAGAAGTTTTCCATACCATGGGTGTAACATATTTTTCCTTATATGCTATACAAGGAAAGTCTTCCATGGGTTAATATAAGGTAATATATGCAGCATAAAATATAAACTTTTTATCTTATACAAAAGAATTTCAGTCTCATACACAGAAAATTTCTGTAGGAAAAGTGTGCATAGAACATACTTCTAAACCCTTTTCTGAAAAATTGCTTGAAGTGAAAAGTAAATAGGAAAAAATAAGCCTTCCTGAGTTGCCAAACTAGATGTCAGTGAACTACATGTTACAAAATAGGAATATTCACCAACTGTTGAGCAGATGGGACAAAACAAAGAAGTCACCAGGGACTGGTTAATTCCTTTCCCTAAAAACCTAGCATTCAGTTGAGGAAATTACAGTGGAAGAGGACAGATCTCAAGTCAAGGACAAGACATGAGAGGAGTGAGATCAGTTTCTTTCCTTTTCATTCTTCATCAGAGACAGCATCACTAGAGTTACAACAATTAGGACTAGAGAGGCTGGGCACAGTGGCTTGAGATTGTAATCCTAGGTACTTGGGAGGTGGAGATAAAAGGATTGCAGTTTGAGAATAGCCAGGGTAAAAAGTTCGTGAGACCTCTATCAACCAATAGATGACCACGGTGGCTGGCACCTATCATGTCAGCTATCTGAGGAAACACAAACAGGAGAATTGTGGTCCAGGCTGGCTAGGACATAAAGCAAGAACCTATCTCAAAAATACCAAACACAAAAAGGGCTAGCAGAGTGGTTGAAGTGGAAGAGCATGAGGCACTGAGTTCAAACCTAGTACTGCCCACAAAAGAGGGATTGGGCCTACATTGTGCAATTAAAACCTTGAAGTGAAACTTGAATTGACTTCTCAGTAAAATGAATGCATAAATTGTGGCCCCAAACAAGCTACTTTTAAAAATAAAAGGGACTTTTTTATAATTAAATATTGAAAATGAGCACGGGTAAAACAGGAATACTTTGATCAAAACTGTTCAGTCGCTTCTTCTTTTAAGTAAAGTAATACTTATGGTAAATAATAATTATGATTTCCTTCACCCTGGAGAATACTTGCGAAGTCTGAAGGAGAATTTCCAAATCAGGAGGAACCAGAGTTTAGGACAAATGTTCAACATTTGGAAAAACCATAATGGATCTCTTGCTGCAAATTCCAATCAATTTAAGTACTGATGAATTACTGCATGCCGTGCAAACATATCGCTGAGAAGATGAAAGGAATGGTGCTGAGTCCAGCCAAACCTCACTAATGTGGCCAATATATTCTGTTGCAAGAAAATTCTAAATCTCAATGAATTTATATGTAATCCCAAGAAAGCAGCTTTTTTCCAATTCTACTTCAAGTTGACAAAATTGTAGGAAGATTAGAATTATCAACACTGTGTACTTTGAGTATAAGACAAACTAACAGAATTCCAGAGGTGGAAAACTTGCTTTCAGTAGTTTTTAGTAAATACAGGGACAAATAAATGTGGAAAGGCGAGGTTATTTATTTAGGAATGCTGATGACAGGTATGTATTATCACAAATTCCTATGTATCAGGTATCCAGCATGGCCTGCTGTGTCTTTGATACAGGATCTAACAATGCCATGGCAAGATATTGTTGGTCAGGCTGTGTTGTAATCTGGAGGCTCAATTACAGAAGAATCTTCCTCCACTTTCATGCAAACAGTTGGTAGAAGTTATTTCCCATAGCCTTTTGAAGACCCCAGCTTCTTATCTGCTATAAATTGAAAGCCATTATTAGATAATCAAGGTCACCTACAATTTCTTGCCATGTGATACTCTTTCTATACAGGTATTTGCCTCTTGAAGGCTATCAGAATAGTCTTTCTGTAGTAGGCTAAGAAGGAGTTTTAGAAATGGAGTCTCATCTACTTATGTATAATTTACATAAATGACACCCAGTCACTTGGCAAATAATCAAGGAGGTGACATTCCATCACCTTTGCCACATTCAATTGTTCAAAAGAAAGTCACAGTTTCTACCCTAACTTAAGAGCAGGGCAATTTACAAGGGTGTATGTCCTACATCATTAAACCAACCCTGCCATTATGTACAGAAACTTCTTGCGGAATGTGCTGGTGCTGTTCTATTTGAGGAAACTTTTAGCAGTAATTGAAAGCCAAACATAAAGAATGAGTCAACTTTCTATGACAAAAGAATATCAAAACAATGGAAATTTAAGAAAAGATTCTATGAAATAAAAAGAGGATTTAAAAGAAGTTGCCAAGAGACATGGGAATTGCTAATGTTTGAGAAAGACTTATTTCATATACCAAAGTACATTTTAAACAATAAGCTATTTGAAATATTAAAGATAGTAAACTTAAATACAGTTAATATAAAGCAAGGGAAATTAGGAGATAAGAGAACACACAAAAACCTTGAATAAAAATGAGCTACTCACAGAAAAAATTTAAAACAGAAAATTCTATGGAAAATGTTTAAGTAATGCTATGTATGGATAATAAAAAAAAATCAACATTTTAGAAAATATAATAATTGACGTGGAAGGCAAGCTTGTGTGTAGCAGTTGAAAGGAAATAAAAATATGCCCATTTTCATTGTTTGCACATAATCATATGATAATTTCATCTTTAATGTTGATAAATCAAACATATGGATTTAAATGTGTTTATAAATACTTGGATCTAACATAACTAAAATGAAAGTTCACTTATAAGATCATTTTACTCTGAAAAACATTCCTATTTACATAAAAAAACCTCAAGAAAATAAAATAACAGAAACTATAACTGAAGTAAGAGTAATAAACCTCCTATGACGATGTTTGATGTGATTGACTTTTCCTTTTTTAAAAAAGAAAGTGCTCTACATTGAGGTTTAAAGTATATACAGTGATAGAATCACAACCACAACTTGGATATAGAAAACTTGATTAGTTTAATAAGGTTGGCCCATTTCAAGGCTAGGAAAGTTAGATGCCGCTTTTTGGCAGCAGAAATGTAAAAACATTGCAGCTATGTCTAAGAACTGCTTTCCTATGCTCCTATTGTTTTCTCTTCCAGAATTAGATCTTTGAGAGGAGAAATTAGAGTCCTTATAATTTGGCCATTGATAATGGCAGACATCCACCTTCCAGGAAACAAACATCTTTCATGGGTGCATTTGTTCTATTTCTGGACATTTGTTCTAAATCCACATTGCTTAGCTCCCTGAAGAAGTATTGCAATTTTTGGCTAAAACCTTGCAGTTTTCTTCTCCAAGTCCTGAATATATTAGTGCCACCACCCACATCCTTTTACTATAAATCTCTATCCATAAAGTCAAGTCACATGAAGGGTGGGCATGATTGTGCTCTGTAGCAGTTACTTTTACAGTGGTAATACATTCTTCTTTACCTGGCAAATGGTAGAAGTGATGGTTGCTTAACAATATCTGCTTTTTCCTTGTCTTACCATTGCAGGTAGATAGAGCTTGGTTTGGGGTTTTTTTTCTTTTTTTTTTTTTTTTTTCAGTATGCTCTGTGTGAGAGGTGGGTACTGGTTTCTTTGTGTGGGTATGCCCATAGGACTCCAGGGACACATGTAAATTTTTTCCAAATCTCTTTAACTGCACTTCACAGTCTCATGTGCATTCTTAGGGTGGCAGACAGAGAGTGAAGCCAAGTATAACTATACTTGTACAAACTCATTTCAAACATGCTCCTTTAAAATTTCTAGTCTTTTATAAATTTGAAGGCAGATGATGGCTATGGAGTATACAGAAACAGTTCTGATATATAAGTGCCACATGAATATGCACATTATCTTTAAAATATGTATAATTTCTCAGCTATTATCCTAAATTTTGGCTTTAGCCAAGACTGAGTAGAGGGAAGTTCCTTTGCTTTTATCATACTGTTGTAAAATAATGATGTTATAAACACAGTGTACAAAATCTCATCTTACACATACCACAGCTTTTAGAAGTAGGTATTATTATGCTGATTTTATTAAATAGGATAAACCAGAAAACATATCCTGAGACGGAGACTTGCCAGCTAGAGATTTACAGGGGAGTGCTTCTAGGAACAGCGCCCATAAGTGAGGGTAGCAGGAATGGTACTGCAACAAGTTGAACTTTGAGGCAATTTCAGCAGAAGTGTCAACTGGGTCTGGTGATGTAGATCAGTGGTAGAGCATTTGCCTAGCCTGCTTGAGGCCCTGGTTCAAGAAAACAAAAATTTCAATTGACCCCAGAGGGAGTGTCTAAGTGGAGATTGCACTTCTGATTTGTACTGAACTATGGGAAAAGAGCAAAAACTTTGCACCAGCTTTCTGACACCTCATTGGACTTGGACATTCTCTATAAGGGTAATACTTGTTAAAAGACTCAACTGTGAATCATCAGCAAATGGGAACTGGATACCTCAGTCCTGAAAACATGGTTTATACACTGTGCCACATAGTATTACATTTACTTAGGTAAAAATTAAGGTGTAGATAGGAACAAAGCAAAAATGTTCAGCCTAAAAGTGAAAAAATATATTGTGTCCATTAAAGAAAACTGAAAGGTAAATGAAGATCTCCTAGGGCAAAAAGCACAATGGCCAGATGGGTTTATAGAGGAAAATTAAAGGTTGCAAAATATAAAGTAATGATAGTACCAAATGCTGGTAAGAATGTAGAAAGAAACATTAGATCTTTGAAATATTCTTGGTAGAGATGAAAAATGGCACAGCCACTCTGGAAAGCACTATGGAAATTTCCTACAAATTAAACATACACTTACCATATAAGTCACCAGTCACATTCCTGGGCAGAAAAAATATATGAAAACTGTTATTCACATGAAAGCCAGTAAACCCTGTAGGATGTTTGTAAAGGTTTGTATATGAAATCATCAAATATTGGACATAATCCAAGTGCCCTAACTGGATATAAGTCACTGTGGCAAATTGTTTAGTGGAATGCTACACCACAATATAAAAGATAAGGTACTGATATAGTACTTCTCAGTACTTAAGCTGAGTTCAAGAACATTTTGGTGAGAAAAAAGACAATCTTAAATACCGTATGATTCCATTTACATTTATCTTTTTTATTAGCATATTTTAATTATATAAAATAGTGTGTTTCATTGACATTTTCATACATGTGTATAATATTCTTTGATCATATTTACAGCCCCATTGCCTTTTATTGTCCCTGCTTTCCTGTTGGTCCCCTTCCTCTTCCCAGTCTCCTTTCTACTTTCATATCTTTTTTTCAAATTTAGATTCCACATATGAAAGAAAAAAAGCAATATTTATCTGAGTGACCAATTTTTCTTAACATGATGATCTTCAGTTCCATCCAATGATATAATTTTGTTGTGATTTATGGCTGAATAAAACTGCATTGTGTATATATGGCACACTTGCTTCCATCCATTCATCTATTGATGAGCACTTACGCTGATTCCTTATCTCAGTTATCATGAATAGTGCTGCAAGAAGCATGGGTATGCAGGTATCTCTATTGTATGCTGACTTAAATTTCATCAGGGATATACCCAGAACTAGTATGACTAGATCATATGGAAATTCTATTTTTATTTTCTTTGAGGAATTTCTATACTGATGTCCATAGTGGCTGGAATAACTTACATTTCCAATAATCACTAGTTTTTAAGTATTCCTTTTCCCTTGTATTCTCATGAACATTTGTTCATCTTTTGGAGATAACCAACATTTACCTTCTGGTGATAACATTTCTGACTGAGTGGATGGAATCTCAATGTAGTTTTGAATTGCATTTCTCTGTGTTGAACAGTTTTTCATGTATTTATTGGTCATTTGTATGTACTTCTTTTAAGAACTGTCTGTCCAATTCATTTGAACATTTATTGATTTTATTATTCTTTCAGTGTTTAAATTTTTGAGTTCTTAATATATTCTGGATATTAAATTCCTTATCAGATAAATAATTGGCAAAATTTTCTCTCATTCTATAGGTTGTTGCTTCACTGTGGTAATTGTTTCCTTTGCTATGCAGGAGCCTTAAAATTTGATGCAATCCCATTTGTCAATGTTTCCTGATCTATTGGAGTTCTAATCAGAAAATCAATGCCTATGACGGTATCTTCATATGTTTTTCCTATGCTTTCCTCTAGTAGTTTGGAAATTTCAGGTCTCAGATTTACTCTTGATCCATTTTGAACTGATTTTTACAAGGTGAGAGATATGGATCTAGTTTCAGTCTTCTATATGTGGATATGTTCCCTATACCATTTGCTAAAGAGACTGTCTTTTTTTCCAACATATGCTTTTAGCACCTTTGCTGAGAACCAGGTATAGCTGTAAGGACTCATTTCTGGTCCTCTATCTATTCCATTGATCTACATGTCTGTTTTTATACCAGTAGAAGCCTGCTTTTATTACTATGATTCTGTTGCATAATTTGAAATCAGATATTATGGTATGTGCAGAATTGCTCTTTTTTCTCAGGATCACTTTTGCTTTTGGAGTGTTTTGTACTTCCAGATGAATTTTTGGATTCTTTTTTCTAGTTCTGCAAATAAGGTCACTGGAATTTTGATGTGGATTGCATTGAATATATAGTTTCCTTCTGATAGTATAGCCATTTTCACAATATTAATTCTGATCTATGAACATGAGAGGTCTTATACATTCTTGTCTTATTTCTGATTTTAGAGAAAATAGCTTCATTTTTTTCCTCATTCAGTTGATTATATATTTGTTGAACATAGGCTTTGCTATGTTGAGATATGATCTTTCTGTACCTAGTTTCTTCAGGGCCTTTAACATGGAGAGGTGCTGAATTTTGTCAAATGATTTTTTTCTTATCTATTGAGATGATTGTTTGAATTTTGTTCTTTATTTACTTATGTGCTTGTATTGCATTTGTTGGTTTATGAATGTTGAGCCATCCTTGCATTCCTGAAATGAAACCATCTTGATCATGGGTATATGACCTTTTTAATGTGTTCTTGAATTTGGTTTGCAAGTATATTATTGAGGATTTTTGCATCTATATATGTTAATCAGGACAAGTAGTGTATAGGATATGTGTGTGTGTGTGTGTGTGTGTGTCCTTATTCAGTTTTGGTATCAATGTAATACTGGCTTTGCAGAATAAATTTGGAAGTGTTCCTTCCCTTTCTGTCTTATGGGATAATTTGAGAAACTTTAGTGATAGTTCTTTAAAAATCTGATAGAATGAAATAGTGACTCCATTGTTGGGAGCCATGAGCCACAATCTAACAAGGTTGTTGAGGCTTAGCAGGATCCTGACAAGGTCAGAGACTGCAGGTGCACCTTGTCTCTCACTGAGGTTTTGAGGAAACATGGAGTGTCTCCCTTTGTCTGGAAAAAAGAAATATTAACCTGAAGGTATTTGTTTATGAAAGGTCAGAAACGGCACAAGCCCGTTGCAACCAGGCCTGAGTTTTATGTTTGTGAAACCAAGCAAAGCTAGATGAAAACAGGGAGGTTTGAGTGTCCTCATTGAAAGTAGGAAGGTCTAAGTTTCACTTGTGTAACCTAGGAGATTAGACCAAGAAGACTGTTTTTCAGGTAGAGGACACTGTTTCCCAGGAATAGAAGTTCTTCTTGCATTGTATAACTTCCTACTTTGTACTGCTTAAAAAACCTGATGCAAAAATAAAAATTGTCCAGTTAGGTCATCAGCCTTCTGGTCTTGTGTCTCGTCATTCCCTTCCTGAGTGAGTGAGTCCTTTTGTGTGTCTCAGGTCTTCAGTCCTTCCTTAGGTCCATTCGGGTCAGGGACCCTCAAGATCCCTGCAAGTGGCACCACGAACAGGACCCGAACAGAGGCTTAAGGTAAGGAAGGCTCTGGTGGTACGTGCACATATGTAAATTGAGGTTCTGGAGCCATATGTGTAAAAGAGAAAAAATGAAATGGGCCAATAAGAAAGAAAAGAGTGGACTCTCTTTACAGAAATTTTGTGTTCAATGTTGCATGGTCAAAGATGTAAAGTGTCTAAAGGTCAGCTTGAATATTTTTTGTCTTATGTCCAAGAGTGTATTTGAAATTAATATAATTATTTTGTGCTTTATTGTATAATTTTTGTGTATGTCTATGTGTATATCATATGATATGTTAACAGTCTTATTAAAAGCAGAGACTGACTCAAAACACTATTCCCCAAAATTGACTCTTATTTCAGCTATCAATCCATCCAAAATGAGTCCTAGAATAACAGAATGGGACACTTCTTACTCTACTCCTTAAAGTTTTAAAAAATAACTTATCAATGTACTTGTGGCCATTTAGTTAATTTTTATACATGTTCTTGAGTTCTTTTATCTATGAGTGCTTAAATTGACATTTATGGCATCCCTAATTTAAAACCTTTTACATATGCCTATGTTTAAACATCTTTAGGATGATTCTTATTATAAAATTAATGTCAAGAAATACAAGGGTTTTGTTCTTTTCTCTCCTCCTTTACTTCTCTCCCCCACCTCTTCTGCTGCTACTTTTAAGAAAAATCAGTTTTTTAAAGATTATATCAATCAGGTCTAACTAAATTATAGACATTATTTCATGGACAGTGACCTTAGTCTGCTTCATTTCATCATAAGTAATTTACATTGAATTCCTTTATAATAAGATCTGCTAACAAATGGTGTCTCTATAGGTTACTTATTGTATTAAAACAGTTTAAAATTGCCTTTCTATATAATAAAAATAAGGCTAATAAAAATAATTTTATTTAAATTTAAAATTCTTATAAAAGTTATTTTAAAATACAAGTTACAAAGTGATAAAGTTAAAATTGACTATAATCTAAGCATTGCCTAAAAGATATTTTTGGGGTCATATCAAACTAAAATCTAATTCTCCATATCCATAAAATAACAAGGTTACCTTAATATTGCTCTGCTCTGAGTAACAGCTACAGAAAACTGTTACCAAAAAAAGAGATTTTATCAAAAAAATTACTTGTGTTTTCTGTTGATCTTGTCAAGCTTTAAGTATTACTAAATTAGAGTTCATTTACATATTTGCTCATACAAAGGTCCCTTAAATAGCTACCTTATAACTATGCTCTGTGTCTATACTTTATCTAAATATGATACAAACATTTACAATGTTAAAAATGTCAATTTATGTAAAATGATGAGCCAAAGCTCTCTTTTATACAAAAGTGTTACATTTAACCTGCATTCTGACAGTCAGCCCCTGTTTGCCTTTAAAGATTCCACAAACCCTTCACAACAACTAATTTGAACACTTTTACCACAGGAGTTTAGAGACAGCCCTCATCTTTGTGGACAAGCCCTAACCAGAGACTTATTAAATTGGCAGTACCCAGAAGCCACATTTTTTCAATATGTTGATAACTTATTTCTGTGCAGAGCCACAGAGCCCCTCATCTGCAGGATAACTGAGTCCCTTTTAAACTTTTTGGCCTCCTGGAAATACAGTCTCTAAGAAAAAAAGCTCAATTATGCTTCCCACAAGTCACCTACATAGGTGTGGTCTTAAAGGGACAAGCTCACTCCCTGAGTCATGAATAAATCCATCCAATCCTCCTCACAGTGAAACTTTGTCTCCTGAGGAGAAAAAATTAGAGAAACGGGCAGCCCAATATCATCATCATTTTCCTAAATTGCTAAAAGTACTTGTCTTTGTCTATTTCAAAATCTGCCATCTCTGCTGCTTTTTCTAAACTTTTTCCAAGTTATTCCCGTTGCCAACAGTGTTTCAAACAGTAATTTTTCACCTTTACAAAAGGCTCTAAGAGAGGCTAAACAGGTTGAAAAAGACATAAAAGAGTTTCATGTTTTTCCGGTGAGAGTACAAAATGATCCAAGGATTCATGAGGCCCTTCCTTTTAAGATGCTTAAGGAATTAAAAATGGCTATGGCTCAGTACCGGACCACCATCCCTTTTTACCTTGGGGATTATAGACACTCTTGTTAATGAACCCTTGCACCTGCAGATTGGAAGACAATAGGTAAAGCATGCCTCTCTGGAGGTGACTACTTATGGAAATCAGAGTTTCAAGATCGGTGTTTGGATCAGGCAGATAAAAACCATGGCATACAGCTGCCTTTTACTGCTGACCAGTTGGCGGGAGGGTCAATGGGGAAGTGTACAGCTACAGTTAAATTTCCCTGGAGAATATTATGCACAGGTTAATGCCTTGGCTGAGCAGGCTTGAGGAAGACTCCCCTCTTCAGGTTTAAAAACAGAGGAGCTTAGAAAAATCAAGCAGGGGCCAGATGAACCTCATCAGGACTTTGTATCCTGGATGTTACAAGTCGTGGGTAAACTGGTCATTAACAGAGAGACAAAAATGGTTTTAGTAAAACAGTTGGCTTTTAAAAAATGTCACACGCTCTATGGTACTGGACAAAGTCAATCTCCTTACCAGAGCACTTCATGGCTCCAATGGGAGGACTCAGAAAAACAGCAGACAATTTCAACCATCTATCTTGTCCCATCTGTCTGTTAATTTGTGGGGACAGGATATGCTAAAGGATATGGCAGTACTTGTCCTCAGCCCCAATGAACAAGTCACTCAAATGATGCTGCCCCAGGGTTGATCCTAGCGCAGGTGTGAGAGCTCAACATCAAAGGATAACACAGCCTATAGAGCCCATCCAAAAAACTGATCGCCATGGTCTGGGGTTTCAAATTTTTTCATAGGGGCCCTGATGACTCCTCCACCACAGACTGCTGATGCCATTACTTGGTTATCTGATGAGCCTGTCTGAGTGGATCAGTGGCCCCTTACAAAGGAAAAAGTAGAAGCTGCTCATCAATTAGTAGGAACAATTACAGGAGAGACATAAAAAACCCACAAATAGTCCCTGGAATACTCCAATTTTTGTAATAAAAAATAAATCTGAAAAGTGGAGGCTGCTATAGGATCTAAGGGCCATTAATAAAATAACACAAGTATGGGTCCTTTGCAGCCCAGCCTGATTTCCCCTAATGCCATTCCTTTACATTATCACTTAATGGTTATAGATTTAAAAGACTGTTTTTTTTTACCATTCCTCTCCATCCTGATGATTGCCAGAGATTTGCCTTTAGTTTGCCTACTATAAATTTTAAGGAACCTATACAGAGATTTCGATGGAGGGTTTGGCCCCAAGGAATGGCTAACAGCCCTACTCTATGTCAAAAATTTGTTTCCCAAGCCATATCTCCAATTTGATCTCAATTTCCTGATGCCTATATAATTCATTACATGGATGATATTTTACTTGCCCATCCAAAGGAGCATCAATTGAATCTTATCTTTAATGCCTTACAGCTATCCTTAACTACCTCAGGACTACGCCTTGCTCCAGAAAAGGTCCAAAAAAAAAGACCCTTACTCTTACTTGGGACATCTTATTAAACATTCTAGGATAAAACCTTTGCACCCACAAATTAGGACAGATAATTTATGGACCTTGAATGACTTTCAAAATTTATTAGGTGATATCAGTTGGATTCAACCCACTTTGCGGCTAACAACAGGGGATTTAAAACCTTTATTTGACATCCTCAAAGGAGACTCTGATCCCTCTGCCCCTAGAATGCTCACAGCAGCCATAAAGAAAATGTTACAGATGATCTCAGAGGCATTTCGCCTCACCCAGGTCACATGGGTGGACCCTGTTAAGCATCTGTACTTGCTTCTGCTGGCCACAGACCACACTCCTACCACATTACGGTGGCAGGAACACAGATCTCTGGAATGGCAACATTTGCCAGTGTCTGGTTTCCATGTACTTATGCCATATCATATCCTGGTATCTGCCTTAATCATTAAAGGATGCACTCAAGCATGACAATTATTTGGTATAGAACCAGATGTTATAGTGGTCCCATTTGCTAAATCACAGTTATCTTGGTTATATCAATCTTCTGAGGACTGGCAAATAGCCTTGACAGAATTTACCAGACAAATTTCTTCATTACTCTGCTGATAAATTGGTTCATTTCTTCAAGAATAGCTCTCTTATATTTCTTCAAATTATGCACAAAACACCAATTCCCAATGCATCATTGGTATTTACTGATGGGTCTGCAAAAGGAGTGGCTGCTGTAGTTACTGATGGCCAAACACATATAAAAAACAGTGTCCCTGAAGTTTACACAGCGAGTTGAACTACATGCTATCCTTCTTGTCTTTTCTTTACTGACCAATCAAGCTTTCAATCTATACACAAATAGTTCTTACCTTTATCAGGTTCTACATACATTTGAGACAGCATTGATTTAACACAAAGCTGATAAAAATTTGTTTCACTTATTTTTACAATTACAGGGCCTAATTCACTGGCAATCTGCCCTCTGCTTTGTAGGACACCTCCGGGCTCATACCAACCTTCCCGGACCATTAGATCAAGGCAATGCTATCATGGATGCAGCCACTCAACAACTTTTCTTTTTACAACAGGCCCAGGAATCCCATGCTTTTCATCATCAGAATGCTGATGCCCTAAGAAAACAGTTTCATATTTCCAGGGAACAGACCCGCCAAATTATCTGTATGTGCACTTCCTGCCCACAACACTTCTCTGTTCCTACTTTTGGCATCAACCCTTGAGGTCTTTTACCTGGTCATTTATGGCAGATGAATGCTATACATATTTCCAAGTTTGGTAGATTTTGGTTTATACATGTTACTATTGATACCTTTTCTCATTTCATTTCAGCCACTGCTCATACTGGGAAAGCAATAAAAAATGTCATTGCCCACTGCTTACATACATTCTCTGTTCTTACAACATTCTCTGTTATAGAAATTCCATGATGTATCAAGACAGATAATGCTCTGGTCTATACCTCTAAAGCCTTCTTTCAGTTTTGTTTGGGCTTTGGCATTAGCCTTAAAACAGGGATCCCTTATAACACTCAGGGTCAAGAAATTGTTGAATGAGCAGACCAAACCTTAAAGGCTCAATTGTCAAGACAAAAAGGGGGAATAGAATATACTGCCCCTGCTAATAGGCTTAACCATGCTCTTTTTGTTCAAAATTTTTTAAATGTTGATAAGCAGAGAAAGTCTGCTGCAGAACAGTTTTGGGGCCCCTCAGAGCAGCAGCATCCCTTGGTGATGTGGAAGGATCCATTGACTGGACAGTGGATGAATTCTGATCCTGTTTTAATGTGGGGAAGAGGTTTTCTTTGTATTTTTCCCAGGGACACTGACTCTCCTCATTGGATTCCAGAAAGGCTGGTGTGCCAGTGACAGCATGAACTCTGACAAGAAGCCCAGTGGGGTGGGCAAAATTGAGCGGGGAGTCAAGGAGATGAGGATAGATTGGGACTCTCCTGAACAGCCAATGAAAAAGATGTTATGCATCAAGACATTTGGCGCCTTGCTGTTGCCATGGGCCCAGTCAAAGTATTATCAACTTGTAACTGTAAGGTACTGCTGAATTAAGACCACATCACGTGTGGCAAGGAAAGATTTATTAGAAATCCAGACTGTGGACTGCCCCCACCCCAAGATCAGGGAGCAGCAATTTGGGTGAATTGGGTAGTGGGCTTTATAGGAGAGGCCAAGCCATGGGGGAGGGAGAGAGTCTCTGGTCTCTGATTATCTGTGATCACCAGATAGAACAGGTCGACATGCCTGGCTAGTTGAGTAACTGGAAGTTCCTGAGTTGTTTTGCAAGCTGAGAAACAATCAGGCAGGGAGAAACAAGCAGTCATAAATCAGGGGGTCTGGTTTTAAGGTGTAGCCTTGGGTCCTTCCACCCACCCCAAGAATGCCAGGAACCTAACATTCCAGCCTTTTGTTGGTATAATGGGTGCCGATTGATCTAGCTACTTCATGCTGAGTGGGGGCATTGTTAAGGGGGTTCAGCTGGAATTTGGGAATTTGTGAGGTCCCCAGGAGCAAAGGCTGATGGCTTGTTCCAGGCTTCATTTGCAGACAAGGCCAGTTGTTGGGAGAAGGTTGTAGTAGCATCTGGTGGGAAGTCTGTCTGCTGAGTTCCCTGAATGATCCTGGAGGCATCTAGGGTTAAAGAGCATTTTCCTGGTTTAAGGGTTTGTATTTCCATAGCATCATTTAGGTCCACTGCCCCCACTGGTGTTTTAAATCCACCTGTGGCAGAAAACCATCTGTCCCTGTGTCCAATCAGATGGCTTGAGTACAGTGAAATTTACAGGGTTACATGTGGCTTGGCTGAAGTTAGGGGTAGTAGTGCCCTTTTGAAGGTTGGCTAAGTGTGTAGCCCTGTGCCATGTGGCCCATGCAACAGAGCTCCAATAAGGGCAAAAATGATAACCCTCATTATTACACAGACAGAAGTTGTCTCCCCAGTACATATATTTTTCATTTGATATATAAGTCCTTTCCCATCCCAGGCCTCCATAGCCACAGCCTGTACCTCCACATAGTTTGTCTATAGCCACACATGCATTAAACAATAATGACACAGGTTTTTCTGGATCGAACACCTGGGTTCAAGTAACAATGTTCCCAGCAAGGTGGCCACTCCTGAGTTCTAACCATTGATCCACAGGGCGATAAGTGGGGTTGATGCAGGTAAATTGATTATCATGGGAGCACACTTGATAGATGGTGTGATTGTGAGTGCATGACAGAGCCTGCAAAGGAATAGTAAGTGTGGAACAGTAAAGTCTTAGTAACAATATATCCTGCCTGCACAATGCACATGCATAGGTCACAGGAGGAGGATTTCTGGGCTTCAAAGCAAAAGCAGATTGAGAGCCAGGTGAGGAATAAGAGCTTATGCAGGAGTGGAAGAGGGAGAGAGTTTGCAGGGGAGGCATAGCCGCTTGGGGCCCAGCGGTACACAGGAGTACTCATCCTTTCTTGTAGTGGAAGAGTCTGAAGTTGGTAGGCAATGTTTTATCCTTGAGAGGTGCTGTCACTGGGGGATCACGTTGTGCTTGACAGCAGTGGGCATTGTGAGGATGACCAGATGAGGGCCAGTCCACTGAGGTCCCAGTATAGAGGGTCAAAGATCCTTTAGGAGAGCAAGATCCCCTGGTTTAATTGAAATTGTTACAGGGCTCTCTGAAGGGTGGGGCAGGATCTGGTCTGCTTGTTCTCTGAGAAGTTCCTGGAGGAGGTTAAGATAAGGTAGGTAGTCAGCCAGAGAAGCAGAGTCTGTTAGAGGCAAGTTTTTCAAGAGAAATGGATGGCCATACATTATTTAAAAGGGGCTTAAGAAGGAAGGGCTTTAGGGAGCCTGTTCCTTTAAGACTACACTTAGGTAGGTGACCTGTGGGAGGCATAATTGAGCCTTCTCTTTAGAGACTTTTTACCACCAGAGGCCAGAAAATTTTAAAAAGGACTCAGTCGCCCTGCAGATGAGGGGTACTGTGGCTCTGCATTGAAGAAGGGTAGCCTTTGGATAGTGCCAATCTAGTAAGTCTTTGGTTAGGGTTTGTCCACAAAGATGAGGGCTGTCTTTAAATTCTTCTGACAAAACTGACCAGGTTGCTATGAAGCATTTGTGGGACCTTTAAAGGCAAATAGAGGCTGACTGTCAGAATGCAGGTTAAACATAGCACTTTTGGATAAAAGAGAGCTTTAGCTCATTATTTTATATAAACTGGCACTTTTTGTATCATATTTAGGTAAAGAATAGACACAGAACACAGTTACAAGATGGTCATTTAAGACACATGAGCAAATATGTAAATGAACTCTGATTTAGTAGTACTTAAAGCTTGACAAGATCAACAGAAAACACAAGTCCTATAACAGTTTTTTTTTTTTTTGTAGATGTTACTCAGAGCAGAATAATATTAAGATAGCCTTATTATTTTATGGACATAGAGAATTAGATTTTAGTTTGACATGACCTTAAAAGTCTTTCAGGCAACTCTTAGATTATAGTCAACTTTAACTTTATCACACACTGAAGCTTTTATTGTACATTTTTAAAACTTACTCAGACCTTCGTACAACATATTAAACCCTTTGATGGTTTGTCCTTATCCTTCCTATTTGAAACAATCTTTAGGACAAACCCATCTTTACAAAATCCTTTCTCATCTAAAAAACCATTCCTTTTTCCTTCAACTTCTCAAAAATACATTCAATACCTATCTATATCCTTTTCCAGTTGTTTACTTTGTAACTTGTGTTTTAAAATTAACTTTTATAAGAACTTTAATTTTAAATAAAACTGTCTTTCCTTTTTGGCTGGTGGATGAGACTGTCCACCCCCACCATGGAGATCTGTGAAGGATAAAGCTTACCTGAGAAGTCAAGTATCACCAAGTAGGTGTTTGAGGACTACCTGCTCCTTGGATGGTTACCCTGGGCTCCTTTGAGGTGATCTTGAAGGGGGACAAGGTCCCAGGGCTGCATCAGTCTTCTGCTGCCAGGCCCAAGAGGTCTGTGAGGCCTTCACTCTGTTGAGAGTGGGAATGGGAGACTGACCTACCCTGCACAGACAAAGAGGGGCAATCATCCTTTCAGTGTCCATTCTGGCCACATCATGGACAGGGTCCTGGCAGCAGGCGAGGTAAAGGGCAGTGTTTTGCCCAGTGTCTTGTCTGGTTGCACTTGAAGCAGGCCCTGGAAGTGTGCGTTTTTGTCCAGCACATCTCGAAGTTGGACGAGGTGGCCTCAGGGCAGCCGTCAAGAGCTGGGCCTTTCACTGGTTTTAATCCTCATCTCAGTTATTAAATACTTTAAATGCCATTTTCACAAGATCTCCCTGGGGGGTTTGAGGGCCACCCTCTGCCTGTTTAAGTTTTCTTCGAAAATCAGGGAAGGATTGGGAAATAAAATGATAGTTGAGAATAATTGGGTTAGGTATTTAAATTCTTTAATATAGGAGACTGAGTCATTAGAGAAGGAGCCAAGCCTCTTTTTAATTTGGGAGAGATCAGTCATGGAAAAAGGCACATGGACTCTGATAATGTCTTCAGCTCCTGCCACCTCCTGGAGTGGTATAGGTGGCCTGACCATGCTTGGGAGGAGGTATGGGAGTGGGTATGGGACACAGGTGGGGAGGAGAAGGGTGAGGGTGTAGCAGGGGCTGAGGGCAAGGCTGGCAGTGCTGGTTCCTGAGGAGCTGATGGCTCAGGGTCAATAGTGACTACTGTAGAAGGAGAATAGGGTGATGGCTGTTTGGGAGAGCCAGCAGGGGTGGAAGAAGTGGGGTCTGAGTCATTGGAGGATGAGGTGGAAGAAGAGATTGATGTAGAGAACTGGCAAGAGGAGTTGGGAGGTAGGCAGACAGAGCCTGTGAGGTCACAAGTATGAGAGTTCAGTGGGAGGCAGAGACACAGACTTTGAGAGGGGTTTGTTGTTGGCAAGGAGGATTTGAACAGCGTTACAAGATTGGAGCAGGGAGGGTTGAGAGCAGAAACAAAGGAAAGCTTGGACAAATGGAATTTTGGATCACTTGTCATTGTGATGGCAGAAATTGTCAAGACCTAGAAGTGCATGAAAATCTAAAGTACCATTTTCAGGCCATTGTGAATGATTGTCTACCTTGTACTGAGGCCAAACAGTGTTGCAGTAATAAATCAGCCACCTAGGTTATATATTGTCTTGGAGACCAAGTGGGAGGGTATGGAGAAGGCATCCCAGTGGATGTATCTAATGTAGAGTAGGAGGTCTCCATAATGTGGAAGGAGAGAGAGAGAGACAAACAGAGAGAGAGAGAGAGGCAGAGAGAGAGAGAGGAAGAGAGAGAGAGAAAGAGAGAGAGAGAGAGAACAAGGCAGATGCCTTGGTGAGTTTACTCTTCAGGCCAATATAGATCTAGGTCAAGATCTACCTCCCTTACGTGACTCAGGCAAGAAGAGCAGAATCGTCCAGTTGCCATTTGGTCATAGTAAGCTGGAGGGGCTGTCGAGCTCTCACCTTGGGTGGAGAAAAGGAAAACAGAGAGGGAGAGCAAGAGAGAGAGAGGAGAGTGTGAGTGTCACCTGAATGGGTTCCCAAGGGTGGGCATCCCCAGCCTGGGTTGCCATCCAATGGAAAATGTCCCAACCAGTTAGCCGGGCATCCCCATACTAAGCTGGGTGGGCACCCCAGTGGGCGGAGAGAGGCATTCCTGGCATAGCACTATGACTTCTGGACCAGGCAGAGCTGGTAGCCCCAGCAGGAGGGTGGCACTGAGTCTGAGGAGTAGGTCTGGTGGAGAGCATTGGAAAAGAAAGGCTAATGATGGATGGGAAAGCCGGCATGGCAGTAAGGTCTGAAATCCAGAGTCCGGAGGCACGTGGGGTCAATTCAGCAGTCTGGGCTCAGGAAAGCCAAGGGAGCAGCCCTGGGCTGGAGCATCCTGATAACCTTTCCCGGGTTTTGGCACCAGATGTAAAGTACTGCCGAATTAAGACCATGCCACGTGTGGCAAGGAAAGATTTATTAGAAATCCAGACTGCAGGCTGCTGCCCCCTCCCTCCCCCAGATCAGGGAACAGAGACTTGGGTGAATTGGGTAGTCAGCTTTATAGGAGGGGCCAAGCCATGGTGGAGGGAGAGAGTCTCTGGTCTCTGATTATCTGCGATTACCAGATAGAACAGGTTGACATGCCTGGCTAGTTGAGTAACTGGAAGTTCCTGAGTTGTTTTGCAAGCTGAGAAACAATCAGGCAGGGAGAAACAAATGATCATAAATCAGGGGGTCTGGTTTTAAGGTGTAGCCTCGGGTCCTTCCACCCACCCCAAGAATGCCAGGGGCCTCACAGTAACCATGAATAAGTTCACCATAACATTACTGTTTATATCTCCCCACCTTATCTTCTGTTGATTGGATATAGTAATATTACAAAACACAGTACTGGAAGGGAATTTTACTATGACATTCGCTGTGAGCATTACATTCTAACAAACTGTATTAATAGTTCTCAACCCTTAGGTCAAAGAAAGATACTGATAGTAAAACAACCTGCTTTTGTGATGTTGCCAGTACATGTAAGTGACACTTAGTATGAGAAACTTGGGGAAAAAATGCCATTATTCTTTTGTTCATTTTATTCTGCTTATTTCCAATCCTCTGAAGATTTGGAATGTTCCAAATCTTCCAGCTCAGAGTGGAGCTCCACCATGTTCACTTAAAATACAAGAAAGAGGGAGATGTTGGGAGCCATGAGCTGCAATCTGACAAGATCATTGTGGCTTAGAATGATCCTGACAAGATCAGAGATTGCTGGTGCACCATGTCTCTCACTGAGGTTTTGAGGAAACATGGAGTGGCTCCCTTTGTCTGGAGAAAAGAAATATTAACCTGAAGGTATTTGTTTATGAAAGGTCAGAAACAGTGCACAAGCCTGTTGCAACCAGGCCTGAGTTTTATGTTTGTGAAACCAAGTGAAGGTAGATGAAAATAGGGAGATTTGGGTGTCCTCATTGAAAGTAGGAAGGTCTGAGTTTCACTTGTGTAACCTAGGAGATTGGAGCAAGAACATTGTTTTTCAGGTAGAGGACATTGTTTCCCAGGAATAGAAGTTCTTCTTGCATTGTATAAATTTCTACTTTGTACTGCTTAAAAAGCCTGATGCAAAAATAAAAATTGCCAGTTAGGTCACCAGCCTTCTTGTCATGTGTCTCGTCATTCCCTTCCTGAGTGAGTGAGCCCCTTTGTGTGTCTCAGGTCTTCAGTCCTTCCTTAGGTCCATTCGGGTCAGGGACCCTTGAGATCCTGGCACTCCATTTACTCTCAGACTTTTCTTTGTTGGAAGATTACTTACTGCTACCCCAATCACACTACTTGGTACAGATCTGTTTAGGTTTTTCATATACTTTTGGCTCAGTTTTTTTTTTTTCTTTTTTTTTTTTTTTTGTATGGGGAGAGCAGCCCTGGAGTTTTAATTCAGGGCTTTTGTTTGCTAGTCAGGTGCTCTTTCACTTGAGCCATGCCTCTAGATCTTTTTGAGAGAGTCTTGCACTATTTGCCCAGAGCTGGCCTCCAATCATGATCCTACTACCTATGGCTTCCTATGTAGCATGAATTATAGCTGTGAGCCATCATGTCCAACTTGTTCATTGAGATGGGTGGGTCTTCTAATTTTCTGGTTATGTCTATTTGAGGTTCTAAATGCCTTATATACTTAGATGTCCATTTATTTCCCTAGATTTCATAAATCTTCTGCTATCATTTTATTGAATAGGTTTTATAAGCCTTTGGAAAGTATCTCAGTTACTTCTTCTATATTACATATTCATAAATTTGGTCTCATAATCACGTTCCAGAGATTTTGGATATTGTATTCATGATTGCTTTTTTTTTTTTTATTGCTATCTGAATGTACTAATTCCCCAACTTTGTCTTCAATTACTACTATTCTTTCTTCTACTTGGTCTGGTCATTTATTGTTGCTTTCCTTTGAGGCTTTTTTTTTTCCATTTTTCTTTTATTATTCATATGTGCATACAAGGCTTGGTTCATTTCTCCCCCCTGTCCCCACCCCCTCCCTTACAACCCACTCCACCCCCTCCCCCTCCCCCCCCAATACCCAGCAGAAACTATTTTGCCCTTATTTCTAATTTTGTTGTAGAGAGAGTATAAGCAATAATAGGAAGGAACAAGGGTTTTTGCTGGTTGAGATAAGGATAGCTATACAGGGCATTGACTCACATTGATTTCCTGTGCGTGGGTGTTACCTTCTAGGTTAATTCTTTTTGATCTAACCTTTTCTCTAGTACCTGTTCCCCTTTTCCTATTGGCCTCAGTTGCTTTAAGGTATTTGCTTTAGTTTCTCTGCGTTAAGGGCAACAAATGCTAGCTAGTTTTTTAGGTGTCTTACCTATCCTCACCCCTACCTTGAGTGCTCTCGCTATTTTTCATGTGCTCATAGTCCAATCCCCTTGTTGTGTTTGCCCTTGATCTAATGTCCACATATGAGGGAGAACATACGATTTTTGGTCTTTTGGGCCAGGCTCACCTCACTCAGAATGATGTTCTCCAATTCCATCCATTTACCAGCGAATGATAACATTTCGTTCTTCTTCATGGCTGCATAAAATTCCATTGTGTATAGATACCACATTTTCTTAATCCATTCGTCAGTGCTGGGGCATCTTGGCTGTTTCCATAACTTGGCTATTGTGAATAGTGCCGCAATAAACATGGATGTGCAGGTGCCTCTGGAGTAACAGTCTTTTGGGTATATCCCCAAGAGTGGTATTGAAGGATCAAATGGTAGATCGATGTCCAGCTTTTTAAGTAGCCTCCAAATTTTTTTCCAGAGTGGTTGTACTAGTCTACATTCCCACCAACAATGTAAGAGGGTTCCTTTTTCCCCTCATCCTCACCAACACCTGTTGTTGGTGGTGTTGCTGATGATGGCTATTCTAACAGGGGTGAGGTGGAATCTTAGCGTGGTTTTAATTTGCATTTCCTTTATTGCTAGAGATGGTGAGCATTTTTTCATGTGTTTTCTGGCCATTTGAATTTCTTCTTTTGAGAAAGTTCTGTTTAGTTCACTTGCGCATTTCTTTATTGGTTCATTAGTTTTGGGAGAATTTAGTTTTTTAAGTTCCCTCTATATTCTGGTTATTAGTCCTTTGTCTGATGTATAGTTGGCAAATATTTTCTCCCACTCTGTGGGTGTTCTCTTCAGTTTAGAGACCATTTCTTTTGATGAACAGAAGCTTTTTAGTTTTATGAGGTCCCATTTATCTATGCTATCTCTTAGTTCCTGTGCTGCTGGGGTTTCGTTGAGAAAGTTCTTACCTATACCTACTAACTCCAGAGTATTTCCTACTCTTTCTTGTATCAACTTAAGAGTTTGGGGTCTGATATTAAGATCCTTGATCCATTTTGAGTTAATCTTGGTATAGGGTGATATACATGGATCTAGTTTCAGTTTTTTGCAGACTGCTAACCAGTTTTCCCAGCAGTTTTTGTTGAAGAGGCTGCTATTTCTCCATCGTATATTTTTAGCTCCTTTGTCAAAGATAAGTTGGTCATAGTTGTGTGGCTTCATATCTGGGTCCTCTATTCTGTCCCACTGGTCTTCATGTCTGTTTTTGTGCCAGTACCATGCTGTTTTTATTGTTATTGCTTTGTAATATAGTTTGAAGTCAGGTATTGTGATACCTCCTGCATTGTTCTTTTGACTGAGTATTGCCTTGGCTATTCGTGGTCTCTTGTGTTTCCATATAAATTTCATGGTAGATTTTTCAATCTCTTTAATGAATGTCATTGGAATTTTGATGGGAATTGCATTAAACATGTAGATTACTTTTGGGAGTATTGACATTTTTACTATGTTGATTCTACCAATCCATGAGCATGGGAGATCTCTCCACTTTCCATAGTCTTCCTCAATCTCTTTCTTCAGAAGTGTATAGTGTTCCTTGTAGAGGTCTTTTACATCTTTTGTTAGGTTTACACCTAGGTATTTGATTTTGTTTGAGGCTATTGTAAATGGAATTGTTTTCATACATTCTTTTTCCGTTTGCTCATTGTTAGTGTATAGAAATGCTAATGATTTTTCTATGTTGATTTTATATCCTGCTACCTTGCTATAGCTATTGATGATGTGTAGAAGCTTCTGAGTAGAGTTTTTTGGGTCTTTAAGGTATAGGATCATGTTGTCTGCAAATAGGGATATTTTGACAGTTTCTTTACCTATTTGTATTCCTTTTATTCCTTCTTCTTGCCTAATTGCTCTGGCTAGGAACTCCAGTACTATGTTGAATAGGAGTGGAGATAGTGGGCATCCTTGTCTGGTTCCTGATTTTAGAGGGAATGGTTTCAGTTTTTCTCCGTTAAGTATAATGCTGGCTGTGGTTTGTCATATATAGCTTTTATAATGTTGAGGAACTTTCCTTCTATTCCTAGTTTTCTTAGAGCTTTTATCATGAAATGATGTTGGATCTTATCAAAGGCTTTTTCTGCATCTATTGAGATGATCAAGTGGTTTTTGTCTTTGCTTCTGTTAATGTGGTTTATTACCTTTATTGATTTTCGTATGTTGAACCACCCCTGCATCCCTGGGAAGAAGCCTACTTGGTCGTGGTGAATAATCTTTTTGATGTGTTGCTGAATTCGGTTTGCCATTATTTTGTTGAGGATTTTTGCATCAATGTTCATTAAGGAGATTGGCCTATAGTTCTCCTATTTGGAGGTGTCTTTGCCTGGTTTTGGGATAAGTGTAATACTGGCTTCATAAGATGTGTTAGGCAGTTTTCCTTCCCTTTCTATTTTGTGGAACAGTTTAAGGAGGGTAGGTATCAGTTCTTTAAAGGTCTGATAGAATTCAGCAGAGAATACAGCAGGTCCTGGACTTTTCTTTTTGGGGAGACTCTTGATTGCTGCTTCAATTTCATTTTGTGTTATAGATCTATTCAGGTGATTAATTTCCTCTTGGTTCAGTTTTGGATGATCATATGTATCTAGAAATCTGTCCATTTCTTTTAGATTTTCAAATTTATTTGAATATAGGTTCTCAAAGTAGTCTCTGATGATTTCCTGGACTTCCATGGTGTTTGTTGCTATCTCCCCTTTTGCATTCCTAATTCTACTAATTTGGGTTTTTTCTCTCCTCATTTTAGTCAGATTTGCCAGGGGTCTATCGATCTTGTTTATTTTTTCAAAGAACCAACTTTTTGTTTCATTAATTCTTTGTATGGTTTTTTTGGTTTCTATTTTGTTGATTTCAGCTCTTATTTTTATTATTTCTCTCGTATTTGTTTTGGGATTTGCTTGTTCTTGTTTTTCTAGGAGTTTGAGATGTATCATTAGGTCATTGATTTGGGATCTTTCAATCTTTTTAATATATGCACTCATGGCTATAAACTTTCCTCTCAAGAATGCCTTAGCTGTGTCCCATAGGTTCCGGTAGGTTGTGTTTTCATTTTCATTGACTTCTAGGAACTTTTTAATTTCCTCTTTTATTTCATCGATGATCCATTCTTTATTAAGTAATGAGTTATTTAGTTTCCAGATGTTTGCATGTTTTTTGTCTTTACTTTTGTTGTTGAGTTCTACTTTTACTGCATTGTGGTCAGATATTATGCATGGTTTAATTTCTATTTTCTTATATTTGCTGAGACTTGCTTTGTGCCCTAGGATATGATCTATTTTGGAGAAGGTTCAATGGGCTGCTGAGAAGAATGTATATTGTATAGAGGTTGGATGAAATGTTCTGTAGACATCTACTAGGTCCACTTGATCTATTGCATATTTTAGATCTTGGATTTCTTTATTGAGTTTTTGTTTGGATGACCTATGTGTTGATGATAATGGGGTGTTAAAGTCTCCCACACCACTGTGTTGGCGTTTATATATGCTTTTAGGTCTTTCAGGGTATGTTTGATGAAATTGGGCGTGTTGACATTGGGTGCATACAGATTGATGATTATTATTTCCTTTTGGTCTATTTCCCCTTTTATTAGTATGGAATGTCCTTCTTTATCTCATTTGATCAATGTAGGTTTGAAGTCTACTTTGTCAGAGATAAGTATTGCTACTCCTTCCTGTTTTTGGGGGCCATTGGCTTGGTAAATCTTCTTCCAGCCTTTCATCCTAAGCATATGCTTATTTCTGTCGGTGAGATGAGTCTCCTGTAAGCAGCAAATTGTTGGATCTTCTTTTTTAATCCATTTTGTCAAACGGTGTCTTTTGATGGGTGAATTAAGTCCATTAACATTAAGCGTTAGTACTGATAGGTATGTGGTGATTCCTGCCATTTAGTTGTCTTAGTTGTTTGAAGGTTTGATTGTGTGTACCTAACTTGATGTTACTTTCTTCTGTCTTGCTTTTTCTTATCCTGTGGTTTGGTGCTGCCTGCCTTTTCATGGTTAAGTTGGGTGTCACTTTCTGTGTGCAGGATCCCTTGCAGAATCTTTTGTAATGGTGGCTTTGTGGTCACATATTGTTTTAGTTTCTGCTTATCATGGAAGACTTTTATTGCTCCATCTATTTTGAATGATAGCTTTGCTGAGTAGAGTATCCTGGGGTTGAAGTTATTTTCATTCAGTGCCCGGAAGATCTCACCCCACCCTCTTCTTGCTTTTAATGTTTCTGTTGAGAAGTCTGCTGTGATTTTGATGGGTTTACCTTTGTATGTTACTTGTTTTTTCTCTCTTACAGCCTTCAACATTCTTTCCTTAGTTTCTGAACTTGTTGTTTTAATGATGATATGTCGTGGAGTAGTTCTATTTTGATCTGGTCTGTTTGGTGTCCTGGAGGCCTCTTGCATCTGTATGGGAATATCTTTCTCTAGATTTGGGAAATTTTCCGTTATTATTTTGTTGAATATGTTACGCATTCCTTTCGCTTGCACCTCTTCTCCTTCTTCGATGCCCATGATTCTCAAGTTTGGTCTTTTGATGGAGTCAGTGAGTTCTTGCATTTTCTTTTCACAGGTCTTGAATTGTTTAATTAATAGTTCTTCGGTTTTTCCTTTAATTACCATTTCATCTTCAAGTTCTGAGATTCTGTCTTCTGTTTGTTCTATTCTTCTGGATTGGCCTTCCGTTTTGTTTTGCAGTTCTGTTTCATTCTTTTTTCTGAGGTTTTCCATATCCTGGCAGCTTTCTTCTTTAATGTTGTCTATTTTTGTCCTGAGTTCATTTATCCATTTATTCATTGTGTTCTCTCTTTCACTTTGGTGTTTATACAGTGCTTCTATGGTTTCCTTTATTTCTTCTTTTGCTTTTTCAAATTCTCTATTTTTATTGTCTTGGAATTTCTTGAGTGTCTCCTGTACATTTTGGTTGACCCTATCCAGTATCATCTCTATAAAATTCTCATTGAGTACTTGTAGTATGTCTTCTTTTAAATTATTCTTGTGGGCTTCATTGGGTTCTTTGGCATAGTTTATCTTCATTTTGTTGGAGTCTGGATCTGAGTTTCTGTTCTCTTCATTCCCCTCTGGTTCCTGTACTAATTTTTTGCTGTGGGGAAACTGGTTTCCCTGTTTTTTCTGTCTTCCCGTCATTGTTGTTGGTGTTGTTACTGTCCCTGTACTGTGTGCAATTAAGTATTTTCTAGCTTGTAATAATAACAGTGGTAATATTTAGAATGGAAGAGTGAGCTGAGATGGAAAGCAAGAAGTTAAAGAAAAGGGGAAAACAAATATACAGACAAGAGGGAGAAAGCAGAACAAGGTATCAGACAAGAGAGTTTCAAAGGTATAAACAGGGAGTGTTAGTGTACTAATCGACAGTAAGCTGAACAGACATTAGAGAGACAGAGAGAGGATTGAAAATCAAAGATAAAAAATAAAAAATAAGCAAATGAAAGAAATATCTATATATAAAATTGAATTAAAATAAAATGGAAATTAGAAAATTTAAAAAAAAACAAAAACAAAAAACTTCCAAGTTTATATGCAATGCAATTTCAGTCTTAATAATTTGGGTGTCCGTCTCAATCTCCAGTCCTGGAGTTGGTGCTTCAGATGTTGTTCTGTAGTTGTCTCTTCAAAGGGGATGCATAAAGTAGAACAAAACTGCACACTCACACTCACACACACACACACACACACACACACACACAAAAGCCCCACCAAATGTCCCAAGTTCAAATGCAATAACAGTTTCAGTAAGTTTTTCGGCTTGCAGGTGTAATTCGGTTGTTCTCTCATCAAAGGTAGGGAGAAAAAGAAAAAAAAGCATCTGGAGGCAGTTCTGAGAGTGGTATCTGCAACTCTGGCTTGCCTGCCTGCTGCTCTCAGCCTGTAGCTGGCGGCGTTATTTATGCAGATCTCTGGGGTGAGCTAGCACTCACCTGGTCCCACAGGCTTTGTTTGCTCAGAGTTCTCCTGTGCGGGAGCCTCTGCTACAGGCTTTCCCCTTTCCAAGGACTGGGAAAGGTGACACTGCCCCCACATTGTCAGGCCTGTGTGTTTATTTACAGTTCATGTGGGAGGTGGGTCTTCCCCCCTCTCCTCTGAAGTTTTCCTCCCACTGCCACTTTCACAAGCTTTCCTGCTCCTGCTTACTGGGTGGTGCTGCTGCTCCTGCCAGCCGCCATGTTTATTTACAGTTCACGTGGGAAGTGGGTCTTCCCCCCTCTCCTGTTGAGTTTTTCTCCCTCCTCCACTCTCACAAGCGTCCCCGCTCCTGGTTGCTGGGTGCGCGCCCCACTCCCGCCAGAGCCTCTCTGGCCCACCTGGCCTGTTTATTTACAGTCCTGGGAAGGGTTCCCTTCCCCCAATCTTCAGCGCTCAGAGTGCCCCACCCTCTTTCCAGCATGTCTTAACTGTTCTTATTGCTTATTACTCAGTTTCTCTTTTTTTCCCGGGTGGAGGTCAGTCTGTCCAGGGGGCTATGCTGCTCTGGCCCAGGCTTGTCTGTGGGAGTACCGCAGTACCGCAAAGCTCACCTGGTCTGCGTCTTCCTAAGCCGTATGGGCCCCGGCCACTTGCAGCCCCGGGGGCCCTCCTCGTTTCTCCCTTTAACGTGAAGTGGAGGCTTTGAGCCTTTTTTTTTTTTTTGAAGATTGTAAAGAGTGACTTATTATCAAAGCATAAGTATACTTTGAAGCATGAGGCAAGCAATTTAGACAAAGTCAGTCCTCTAAATAGGAACAGTGCACATCAACAGTTGAAGAGGGTGGTTGGATAAGGACACAAGCACTTCCATTGAATTTGTATTTGATTTATTTATCTTTTCATTTCTAAATTTTCCATTTTGTTTTTTTAAATGAATTTCTGTATCTTTGCTGAAATTTTTTGTCCATGTTATAGAATTTCTCATTCTTGCTGTTAAATTTCTCATCCAGTTCTTGAATTGATTCTTTGCTTCATTCAATTGTTTATTGGAATCCTTTTTGAGGTCACTGGTCAGTTTTAAAACTACACTTTTGAATTCTTTATATAGAATTTTGACCACTTCTATATCATTGGATCCAGTAATTGAAGAGATGCAAACTTTTGGAGGAGTCATGTTGCCTTGCTTTTCCATATTTCATGAGTTTCTAAGTTGTGACTTGTACATCTCTTTGGATGGATATCTCTTCTGGTTTTAAATGAGGGTCTTCTTACTGACCCCAAGTGTGTCAGTAGAGGAACCAAACAGAGCACTGGCCTCCACTGGAGGGTGGATCTGAGGGAACCAGTGCTTTCAGAACCCACAGAGCAGTAAACCATCTTGGAGGAAGGAAGAAGCTGGGGAAATTGAGTGATTCAACAGACCTGGACTCAGAGCTCCCAGTGTCAACCAGCAGCAAATCACATACAACAGGGAGTTAACACCAGAAGTGGAGAAATGTGCTAGCCAAAGGAATGGGAGCTCTCTGTTTCTTCAGTAATATTCAGGCAGTGAGACTCACTTATACCAGAGAGGTCAGGGTCACCAGTTGTGACCTCAGCTCAAACTCCCTGCTGCTTAAATTTCTCAGTAGGTCCATGTTGCACCCTCCCTTGTCTCCACAATTTCCTGTCATCACCATCTTCTATCTAGACACTGTGATAGGGTGTTCCATGTTCCTTGACTTGTGATTTTTTTTCTTGTTTATACATCAACAAAGTAGATCAATCTCAAACAATAGGTCCCTTCTTAAGATGGTATCTTAATAGAGCACTTTGAGGAATGGGGAATGACAAATATGGATTTCTTCTCCAATGCTGGCCTGCCACACAGGAAGAGTCACTGACACACTATATCTATCCTGCACATCATTGGATTTAATGTTTGCAACAACTTTGGGCTCATCCTTTAGCAAAGACTGATAGTCTGTGGTCACCAGTGCTGCCTGCCTTACCAGTGATTGTGACTTTGGGCTCCCTTTCTCTCCCAGAGTTAGAGTTGGAGCTGTGGTCTGTTTCCTACCTTTCTCTGAGCAATCTTTCTATATCTCTGTGTTTTGCAGCTGTCTTGTCACCTCTTTCATGAAAGAGGTTCTCTTACACTGATGTTCTTCCTCTCTTTCTCTTTTTGGACTATAATTTGTCCTTTGTCACTCTAACTCTCCTTTATTCATGGAGTCACATGAAGAAATGTAATCCACCATCTTATAGTGAATCTAAATAACATTCTTGGAATGAAAAACATATGCAATCAAACAGAGTAGTAATTTTCAAGGGGAAACAAGTACATGCAATTATTAAGGGTTAATACAAGTAAGATCTTTGTGATAATGAAACAGTTTTGTATCTTGATTATGGTAGTGATTTCATACACACATGTGATAAAATCTCTTAGAATTATATACATGCACAATACACACACCATTGAACAGATGCTAAAAGGGCACAGGATAAATTCAGCAATCATTTCTAATAAAATATAAAGAAAATACCTAATGATAATACTATGAAATGAAAACAAAAATGGCAAGCAGACCATTTTAATTAAAATTATTTCTTTTGCACAGAGTTTAATAGCAATGGACAATAAGTAATTTCTGTTAAAATTGTTTTTATTATATTTTGGTATATACTAGTAAATTAATTTCACAGATAAAATGATAGATTAGTAGTTAAAAATAAAAAATGAAAAATTGAAAAGTAACAGTAATAATAATGAAAGCAATTTAATTGCTGACCCACCATGTTCATCACCCAAATATTTAAGTGAGCCCCAACTGAAACATAGAATATGCAAATGTATTTCTGTAGTACTTTAAAGGCTGTCAATTTGGCTTTATGAAAACAATGTCACCCATCATATTAATACAGTTCATTTCAATTTTAATAGGCTGGTAGTTTTGTTTTGAATCTTATCATTTGGTCTCACTTTATGGTCATGGTCTGGCACATTTAAAACTCTTATGGAATTATATATTTAAATAAAGATATCACAAATAATTTTATTCAACACTACCACCCACTAGGATTTGCTAAAAGTTCCTTTCTCTATCCACGTTTGATGAATATTGTTATAGTTCGGGTATATACTCCTGGGAATGCTCAATCATACAACCAAAAAGGGTTGAAACATTCTCGTCGGAATATGGTATAATAAATTATTGTAGATCCAATTTTGTATCATAAAACTATAACAAATATTTAAATGCTAATTTGGTAAGCATGCCAGAAACACACCACAAAATAATTTTATATCAAATAATTACAGCCAAGAAATAAAATTTGTGGCCAATGTATTTGCAAAAGAAAGGAGACACATAATCAGCATAATATATTGTAGGAGAGTGAAACTCCATGATTATAAAAGCTTCAAAAGAAGCAGTGTACTGAATGATATTTTTTGTAATGGTGCCATGAAAATATAAGCTTCTATAAATTGAGTCCCTTTTGCTTTTTTGTGCAATTAATAACACTAGGAAAAATTAAATTATACAGTTCTTATTTCTTATACATGGATGGATATATATAATCTTTAATTTAGCAGTTTTATAAGCTTAGCCTTGAAGGGCATGAGGGAATCAAGTCCATACAGGTGGTAAGATACAGAAATGAAAATATCTATCCATTTTCATTTAAATTACATTTCCAAGTCATAAAAAAGTTATGTTTGGTCATTGAGGTAAAGCTTGAGTACTAAAACAATTGCTAAGCTTAAAATCACTACTTATAATCTTTAATATACCATAGATAATGAGGAAGTTTTAAAATATGGATCACAGAAAATTTTATCTTGATTGAGAGGATAAATTTAGTTTCCCAAAACCACAGATCAAAACATGTTATATGAATTAACAACAGAATTCTGAACTGCTATTTTAAGAGGGAAATTGACAATGTAAAAAAATATCAAATAAAAACAAATAGATACAGCTGTACTAGATTACTAGTTCTCCATAAAAAATTACCACAAACGTCATGTCCTAAACCAACAGAAATGCATTCTTTCTCATTTCCAGAGACCCAAAATCTGAAATCAAGGTATTGGCAGGGTTACTTTCTTCTGAGGGCTCACAAGGAGCAGTCATTTTGTGCCTTTCTTTTACTTTCTGGTCATTGTCAGAAACACTTGGCATTCCTTGACTTGTGAATCCTTCACTTCTTTACCTTTTGGCTAAGATCAAGTGACTTATGGACCCATGACTTCAAATTCTGAGTCCTTTTTCATGTGGGCTTCTTGTCCTTGTATCTTTCTAAAATCTCCATGCTCTTTAAGGACACCAAACAACGGTTTTGAGGCTTGACTTAAATACAGGATGAGCTTAGCTTGAAGTCCTTAAATTAATTATATCTCTTGGAACATACTTCCAAGATCACATTCACATCCACATCTGCAAAGTTTGTGTTTGGTCTTATCTTAACATAATTCAATATCTTGAAACATTTATTAAGAATCCTGACACGAAATCATGTCATGGAATGAAACTTAAAGAAATTTAGAGCACCAATCTAAAGAAAAAACTTCTAGACCAAGAGCACGCATTGATGTTTGAAACACATTTGCTCCTCTAATTAGCTGACCTTGCATGATAAGATGACTTGCCAAAATATTTCTAGTGTTGCTGCAGGTTTCAGATTTTATAATACAATCTAAGCCAGTTTCAGAGATATAGAACTTTTGCTGACTCCACAGTCAGTAGAATTTTCAGATAATGTAGGCAAAACTTTTGGGGCCTCAATTTTCTATTTCCTCAGTTCCTGGAGAGATATCATAAAGATTTTTACTTTATTCCTTTGTGCGTACAATACAATTTGTTTGATGCTTTATAGCTAATGATTCCTTCTCAAGACCCAAAAGAAGCTTCAAAATTAGCATGCAAATAATACAAAATAACAAAATTAATTTTCAAGCTAATACACTTTATCAGATACCTCCTCTGGTGGAAACACTGTTAAAAGTATTTGTTGCAGCCTTAAATCTGCCATGGTCTAACAAAAGTTAAATCATTCATAAGCCTATCAAGATGGCTATCACCTGTTTTAAATTTTTCTTCTCTGTCCTCATGTCTACAAATTTATACACATAGATCTTTATCTTTCAGAAAACTGTATCTCTTATTCAAACACTTCAGTTTTGTTCTATGCTCTGCCAGCAACCCTAAAAGTACAATACTCCTAATCTAAGTCACTCATTATGAGATAAATGCTCAAGACAGTCCAGGGTTCAGCATGAATTGCTGATTTGTCTAGAAAGAAACTCTTAATTCAGACACTCCTTTCACACATACATCACCAAACAAGGGTGAACATTAACTTTCAAAACTAGTATAATAAAAACATATTGATAAATTTAAATAAAGATGTAGAAGAAAAAAATTAAAAGAATTAGAATGCTCTGAGCCAAAAAAAATGGAATGAGCATGTTTCTTTGTCCTCATCAAAAGAAGACCTTTAGTAGGGCCAGTTATTGCACAGAGAAATGCAGGGGTAGCATTATCACAGATGCTATGCTGATGAGAAGAAAAGATTGTCAATAACTAAGGCATGTAATATTGGGACATAATATGGCCCAATATTAGTTCATCTATAATTTTCCCATGTAAAAATCCTTGAGGAGAGTTTTTTAACCACCTTGAATAAAAAAAAACTGTTAGAAACATGGATGAAAATAATCTGATATAAAATATTTATTTAGTTACACATAATTATTAAAAATTACATATTACATATTAATTTAAAATAGCTTTCAATCATAGTTCATGAAAAATTTCTAATTTTTCACATACATCTTCAACAGTAGTATAGTTATCACTGGGGTCAATTTGAGTAGTTGATACACAGTTCCAGAATGGAATATAGTCTTGTTTTCTAAGTTGTGTGACACACAGAAATTTACAAAAATTTTTCATTTAATATGTTCTCAGTAAGAATTACCTGTTTGCTTAATTATATATAGTGTTTGCTTTTTATGCTATTAATTTTGTAGACACATCTTCTTAATTTTCATACTTATCATGAATTCATTGCTAAATACCATGGTCTTTAAAATTTTACCAAACACAAACTTAACAGTGATAGCTAACATATGAAATTATGAGCTCGTATCCTAAAGAATAAGTAGTAAATTTGTGTTCACTTTCTGTGTCTCATTTCTTAGATTGATTTTGTGGTTCTGGGAGTTGAACTCAGGGATTTAACACATTGCACAAGTGTCCTATCCTTGAGCCACATCCCCAACCCTCTGTGCCTATTTTTAATCAGTTCACTGAACAGAACCCTGGTGATAAATTAGCCATTTTTGATGGGTTTTTTTGTTTATTTGTTTTTTACTAAATAACATCTGTTGTTTCAAATTGAGCAATTAAAATGGCCATATATATGAAAGAATTCATGAGAACTTCTATCTGAGATAATTTTTATCATTCAGCTTCTGCTGAATACAGCAGTAGCAATATTAAAATCTCAATGTCTTACCACACTTTTTTCTTCCATCTTTCCTTCCTTCCTTCCTTCCTTTCTTTTCTTTTCTTTCTTCCCAGAACTTAATTCTTATTCATATCATATGCCAGTTTCATGCTGCTTGTCTCTGTATCTTCATTATTCTGAGATCTAGATGGGAAGAGTAGGTCCTGCAGTTGACATGCCTCCCTACGGAGAAATTGTTCAATGGCACTTACAGATGCTGTTCAGTTCTTACACACTCACATCTATTCACATTACATTGATGAAATCAAGTCAAAGAGCGATGCTCAACATCATTGGGATGAGAAGTACTCTTTGTCCCACAGACGAATACCAGGACACTTGGTAGAGATGTATGATCCTCTGACAGAAAGGGATGTAGAAAACTGGAGACAAGAAAAAGATCTTGTGCAAATTTTTCTGAGTAAAAAATTTAAGGAGCAACTTCGTATTATATTTGTACAGTTATGTAGTGTAATACTTAATGTCTGCTTCCAGCTTCACAAAGATGAAGTAGTGACATAGGAACTTGTTAGGGATTAAATTCTTAATCAGAATATTATCTTCATCCCTAACCTGACTAGAGGTAGAGAAATGTTGTGTTGAGGTAGCAGTTTACTTAATTCTTTCAAATATAAATGCAAAGAACACTATACCACCACTGTTTGTATGGCTATAAACTTATTTTTCTTCTCCCACACTTGCAATTCTCAAATGAATCCTTTGCTTACTGATGTTAGAAATTAATTACTTTTATTATCTTTGGGGAGTTCAGTTGCAATGTTGCCATAGTAATTGACTGCAAAATCTGCTCTTGAGACAAGCTTTTACTATTATGATTAATTCTATCTGATCTCATAACATTTATTATTTAACCATAACAATAACACAAAATAATATAATTGCTTAGGTGCTGGTCATCGATCTTTTATGGGCCTTTAAATGAGAAATCATAAAAGGCATAGAATTTAAGTGGTGTTCCACAGTTCTCTGTTCCTATTACTACAACTCTCAAGATTTAGCTCAAGTGCAGCATAGTGAATAAAAATATCAGCTTTGTTTCATATAGTCTGGAATGGAATCACTAATCAGCTGATATTGCGACATTCCTTTAACTCTCTGTGTCTATGTCTCATCATAGAAAAGTAATTCATTTCTATTTTATTTATTTGTTCTGAGTGTTAAAAGACAGACTATTCTGTGATAGTCTGGTCTATCACAGAATAAATATCCAACAATTAACAGTGATTCCTATTATAGCAATTATGACTACAGTCATTGTAATTGTTGTGAGGATTAGATTAGTTAATATGTATATTGAAATTACTCATAACGTCACTTTTACATACAACAAATAACATTAAAATGTTACCTAGAACCTATTATTATGTATAATTACCATCAAAATGTATATTCTATTCTTCTTTCCTATAATTTTCTATCTTATGGATTACTAATGATAACTAGGAAAAGAGATATAACCAATACTAAAAGGCATGATATTCGTATACAGAATGATTGTTTTCTTAAACCAGACTCACCATTCGAACTTTGAATTTTTCAGTAATTCTTAATCTGCTATTATGAAATTCACATTACATACGTATTTATTTTAGGTGAAATCCGAACTTGCTAATTTTTAAAGCATTCATTTGCTCATATTTAAAAAACATGTACCATTTATTTCACAGGTGTTTTTATATGGTTCAAAGGACATTATATGCTAAAATAAACTTACATATCTTAATTAATTACTACTTGGAAAATAGCAAAAACATATATTCACAAATGTTATTCAACTTGAAAATAATAAGCAGCAAAAATTCACTTATGGTGAATATATATTCCTTCCTCCAAAATTTTTGCCACTCCAGTGTCAGCATATGCATTTAAGGAATATTTTAGCTCTTGCTACTTTTCAGAGTAACCTAAGGCATAAACTTATAGCATAGGTAGTACTTAACAATGTTTCCTCAATCCTTTCCTTAATGTTTAATCTTCAAGAATTTTTGTGAAATAGGGTTCTCTATTTACATATGTTTGAGAAATTGTATACTATATAACATTTTTGAGATTCAAAATAATATAATCATCCCTTGTGCGTTAGACTTTTCATTGTTATGATAAAATATCTGCCATAAGCATTTTAATGGAGGAAGAATTTATTTTGTCTCATTGTTTCATAGATTTCAGCCCATGATTTTTGGCTCCATTGATTCTGGGTCCCTGGTAAGACAGAACATCATGATAGTGGTAACATGGCAGAGACTACTCATCTCACAGCAGACAGGAAGGAAAAGACCAGTGATCAGCTGTAACCTACCATGGAACAGTACCACCAGCTAGGGACCATGCATTCAACATGTGAGCCTGTGGGGACATTTCACATTCAAACCATAACACCTTGGTATTTGCAGAGGATTAGTTTTAGACTCCTTCATAGATACCAAACTCCATAGACACTCCAGTTCCTTGTATAAAATGGGAGAGTATTTGCATATACTTTAATAATCTCCAGATTACTTATAACAACCCATATGATGTAAATGATATGTAAGCAGCTATCACAGTCTATTGTTCCAGGAGTAATGATGAGGCAAAAAGTCTGCCCATGTTCAATACAGATACAATTTAAAAAAATATTCTCAAGTCATGGTTGGTTGACTCGGAGAATATGGAACCTGAGAATATGAAGGGTAGTCTCTATATTAAAGTTCTGAGAAATCTTGCCAAACATATATTACATATAGGAAAACTCATTTGATAAACTTCATTATGACTGTAAAGAAATTTTACTGATAACCATTATTAACCTTCAGGAGTTCTGAAAAACAAAACTGAATATATGTCTATCTTCCAAATCATTACTTGAAGTCACTAGTATAAAGTGAAGGACATATGAGGCTTGGAAACACAAGGAGACAAAAATGTCACTCCTTGCCCAGGAGAAATGGCACAAGAGAAATTCCTGTTTAAAGGTATAAAATTATGCACAAAGTATCTGAAAATATGCTAAAGAGTCCAGGGTATATTAGCTTGTAATTAAAAGACATCACCTTGGCCAAAATAATTGGACATCTGGGAAAATGAGTACTTGTTTCCTAACTCCTTTTTAAAATTGCATTTCTGAATTGCATGAAGAGATTTCTGTTCTGGCTATAGTGCAAAAACATGTAGTAGACCAATTACCCAGTCAAAGCCAGATTAAATTTAAAATGAAATCTGTTCAAAGAGTTTCTGAGGCAGGCAGTACTTCAAGGACTAAACTGAGAGACATAGAAGTACCATCAAAGTGTGCTTAATTTTCTAGGTGTTGCTCTTCTTTTTAGTACCTTTGCCCTTTCTTGGTATGAGTCAAGAGTCAGAAAACAGGCAGAAAGCAGTTCTTGAGATCCAGATAAACCATTAAAGCTTTAAGAAAACTCATAGGAATGAGGAGTGGACGTTAGAATTTGAGGTTACAGAAGCAGGTAGAACTAAAGAATCAAGACACCAGAGTTTTGGGGGGGTTGTGGTGAGAGAGAAGAAAAACTGACACTGTGCACTAGTTTTTTCCTCAAGGCAATTGTTTGTAGATTTGGGCCTAGCAAGAGGAAATGTAGCCAAGAAGAAAATGAACGAATATCAGAGCAAGATTCTTATTGTCTCTTAAGTCCTAGAGAGGTGATGATGATGATGATGATAATGATGGTAATAAATGATGAAATTCAGAGTCCAAAAGGTAAAGGGACCCTGAGTAGTAATACAGGATCTTTATTTATATATCAGGATTGTCCCTGGGAAATGTTACTGAACCAGTATTAAAATAATTCTTATAAATACTGCAAAGCATCGCTTCTCGGCCTTTTGGCTAAGATCAAGTGTAAATACTGCAAAGCTGCCTCAAGTCCCTAACTAGTTGATCTGTTCCTCTGCTGCCTTCTAGAGAATGGAATGAATCCTCTGGAAAAAATAAAATAACATCATCTAGAGGCACTATAATATTTCACATATTTTTTATTTTAATTGAATTCAACATTCAATTAAAGTTCATTACAAAAACACCCCACAGGACCAGGAGGGAAAAATAGAACAAGACAAATAAAAAGAAAAATGAAGCAGAACTATAGATGACCCAGGTATAAGAACTATTAGACACAGAGTTTATGGTAACATTTATTAATATGTTTGAAGAAATAGATGACTAAAATGGAGATTTTCATCTTAGAATTAGAATCTATAAAAAAAATGGAATGGAATTGAAAAACAGAATAATTTGTGTAGAATTGAAAAAACAAATTTTTTAAACAAATTCCTTAAATTAAGAACTCAAAGGATATGTTTAATAAGAGACTAGAAACAGCTGAAGATAGGATTAGTAAGCAGGAGATAAAATAGTTGAAAAATATTCCACTAAAACACTGAAAGCAAAACAGAATAGAGTCTCAACAAGTAAAGATTTATTGAGAGGCGAAATCTAAGTTCCTGGGTCTTTGAAAACACTGATTTAAATGAAACTTGAGGGTTTCTTTAAATGAAACTTGAGGGTATTTAATCCCAGAGTTAATTCTATCAAGTATTTCCTGTACTTCAGTAAAAAATTGAACATAAAAAAGAAATCTCTCTCCTCAAATCATTGTAAATTGCCTGGGATCACCTGTTATAATAGAAAGCTAAGATAAACATGTTTAGACAAAGATCAGATTACAAATGGTATTAAACAAGTTGTATTATTACTCTTTAACATGGAAAAGAATTAGTGGGAAGTGAGGATAACTCACTTTTGTATTATATTTTAATGTTCTTTGTTAAATATCAGGAATGATGATTGTAACGCTGACATTTCACTTTTTCAAAAACATCTTCTACTTAAGTGAACCTAACTCCTGTGCCTGCAACACCTACTAAAAGCCAGTAGAAATTATTCTCAATTATAACTTCCTTTCTGTAGTGGAAATAGCATAAACTCAATAATATAACTTTCATATAGTTCTCCAAATAAGTTTTTCCTCTCCTTCCCTATCTATCTTGTAATAGGGTAAATTGGTTTAACATAGATGAAATTGCATGACTAAATGATATGTCTTCTTATAGTTCTGAGAGTCCTGGTAAACTGTGGTTTGAAATAGTCCAGAAATCATACTAGTTCTTTCCAATCAAAATTCATTCACTAAGTTAGACTGTAGAGTGCAATTCAAGAGGAGTGGAGGAGAAACATACCAAGATACTCAGTATGGTGTTCCCAGCAAGAAACATGACATTTATTAATTACCTAATCCCCAAGTATAGATAAGTGATGCTCTTCTTTCCCTTATAGAGACTTTGAATGTAAGATTAATTAACATTAAGGCAAAAGGATCTAAGGAATAAGATATTTGAGTCAAAGAAGTAATAGTCCATAGTGGAGTGTTTCAGTTCATTGACTGAAACAGTAACTATGTATATTATCTTTTACTTTGTGCCTTGAGATTGACATTCTGTTCTGGAAGCTTCATTTGGCCTAGCAACTGGGAAATAGGGTAAGGTAACTGGACAAGGAACTAGAGTAGAGCCTGGAGCCAAAAACTCCAAAATAGCAATGAACAGTGACAGCCCCAAAAGGTAATTGGGCATTTACTCACCCAGTGAACTGAAAAGAACAAAAATTGCTTTTCTTATGTGATGGAGCCAGGGCAGTAGAAAATGTGATTAAATGGCTCACAATCAAAGGAATGCAATTGGCCAGTTCAACAGAAATTGTTGCAATTAAAAAGAAATATGTGCTTCTTTTTTAGGACTCATGACCGAAGATCAAAAAAAAAGTATTCAAGATATATACATTCTATTTCTGTTCCTGTAATATAAGTTCAAGACAAAATTCCATTAGGGTTGTTCAAGAAATTCATAAAAGTACATTCACTCAGTTATAGAAAAGCTCTTGGATAAATTAGTTATCTATATTGAGATTTTGCTTGGGGAAAGTATCAAGTCTTTTCTTTACACATTTTTCCCCAAAATTTCAGATATTTTATAGGCTCTGGAGTCAGAGACGAGAAGCTCTTAGTCTTATCCAGCTGCTGTTGAACCAAACCTCTACATCCTAGTGTTTTCTGCTGCAGAGCAGAGTCCCACAGACTCTCTTGGCTGCTGTTTATATGCATGGACCTTCCAGAATGCCTGATCTGGGAGCAAAACTAAGTTAAAGAAAAATTTTAGTCCTGCCTTATGTAAAAATTCTACCTCAGCACATAATAACTCAAACTAGTCCTCCTTAATCATCTGAAATGACAACTGTTCCTCTATTGAGGTGGGATACAAAGATCCTCCTAAGGTTTGAGTCAAGCTTACTTTAACACAAACTCTTAGGGTTGTGTCATTGTGCATGTGCATTTGCTGCTTCTGTCTATTGTTCCTTTTTTTAGTGTTACAGATAGTTTGAAGATGTATTTTGTGTATTTTCAGATCTGTTTTATTGGAAAAATTAGGTAACTAGGTCAGTACAAAATAGGGAAGCTGTGAATGAAGCTTGAGATCTTGGCATTATATAACCAGCATCCCTAGGGGAAAAGCGAAGCTTGCTCCAGTAATTTTGGAGTCAGTTTAAAGTACACAGGTTATGGAAGGCATTCCAAGTGTCCACTATTGACAGATCATTCTTAGTACCTTTGAGGCAAGGCAGAGTCTGAAAGGAATCTATACTGTCAAATGGAGGGCCATGAACATTCTCAAGAAATCTGTCTCAGGCCTGGGGATTTCAATTTCAAAATACTCTTTTCCAACCACAGACAAAAAGAGTACTTTTGTGTTAAGCAATTATTCTTCTCATCTTTGCACTGCAGACTGGCACCCTAACAACTAGACACAGTGGGAGCACAAATAAACATATATTAATAGATGAAGAGGTTCAGAGAGACAGTAAAGCAGTCAGGAAAAACAGGTGCAGAAGTTAAATCTAGTATGTGTCATTCCTTCTCTTATAGGTTCATAGGAAAACACACCCACACCCCCACAGAATATATCCCACTTTTCTTGTGATTACAATAGAATTGGTGAGAGGTGGCTTGTGAAAGGGAGAAGGGATGTGTGTTTTGGGGGGGAGGAATGTTCATAAGGAACCCTGATTAACATATTACTTCACAACAGCTTTGCTTAAAAACTAATTAGAAGCCCTGGGGCACTAGGTGCTAGAGGGAGTCTGCAAGAGGATTAGGCAAGGGGGAAGGTGATTCCTAACAACACCATTGTCTAATTTTATTTATTTTGAAATTATAAATTATATTTAAGGAGTTTGTAGACTACTATATTTACTGAATGAAGGTGTGAAGGATGGTATTCAAAGAGAGATTTTTTTTTAATTTGCCAAGTATTACTTTAGACAGTTTTCCTAGTAATATTATTGAGGATGGGATCAAAGGTGTAAAATCTACTTATAGAAAGTAATTAATTAGCTCAGTTATAGGTTTAGAGAGATCATTTATAGGTGAGATAGAGGGATGTTTTTGTAGCAGTGGGATGGAAACAAGATCCAAACACAAGTTGGTACCAGAATTTGTAGAGAACTTTGAATGAAAGCATAGGAATTTGGGCAAAATCTTCTGCAGGTGAAAAGCAGCTCTGAGTTAAGACTGGGAACTTGGAAATGGCTAAAAGAATGATGGACATTCAGCTGTGTTACTGGACAGTCTTAGTGATGGGCAGAATTCTAGCTCAAACTAACTTCAGGCAAATAATATGTTAGCTTACATAACTGGAAAATACAGGGATCTCAAATCTGAATCATCTCTTAAAAAGACAGCCCAGCATATTGGTTAAAGCAAGAACTATGAAGTCAGACTAGATCCAGTACAGGTACCTATTTACTGTATAACTTGGAGAAGCTGTTTAAATTTCAGTTTCCATTTCTCTAAAATAGAGATAACTTCTATATGCAATTTTTAAAAGAATTAAGGTTGCTATTCAAAGCACTCAAAGCAGGGCACAGCACATTTGCTATGCACACCACAGTACTCTTGGCTCTCACCTCTCAATTCTGCTTTCTTCTATTCCTCTTCATTGCAACTGGTTCTTCTCAGTAAGGAGTCAGGACCTTGTCCTTATAGCAACCCAGTAGAAAGGCAGGTTATTTCTCTCAGTACAGATGACGTCTGAATTATGACGGTTCCACTTACAATTTTTTGGCTTTACAATGATGTGAAAGCTAGGCAATCAGTAGAATTTTGTTCTTTTCCCTGGGCTAGTGATATGGA
This sequence comes from Castor canadensis, assembly GCF_047511655.1. Classification (NCBI taxonomy): domain Eukaryota; kingdom Metazoa; phylum Chordata; class Mammalia; order Rodentia; family Castoridae; genus Castor; species Castor canadensis. The sequence continues at coordinate 70,839,945 of NC_133397.1, read as the reverse complement.
GCAAGATTGTCTTTTATGATGCTAGGTAGCAGCAGCAATCCACAGCTCCCATCAGCCACAGGAAAACCAACCACATGAATCCAAGCCACAGGAAAATCAACCAATACTCTCAGTGTGCTGAGTTGCTGGCTATAATATATGACAGGTTAAGAATATTAAAGGCATTTTTAACTAATGACTTACTGATAGGTTTATTGGGACATAACCTGATAATAAGTTGAGAAGCATCTGTTAAAAGATGTCCTCATTGGACTGATGTCTAAGTCACCTTCAAATACCTTATGGGAAGAGACAGACAGATCCAAAAAGATGGACATGTTCTTTGACTTGCTAAGTCTAGACCACTGTACACCCTAGAACTAGGAGTTAGACCCAATTCCACACAAACTGTGGAGGAAGAGTATATAGTGGATTCTTTCTCTAAGGAAAATTGAGGTGCCATTTCCAGAGGAAGAGGAAATTGATTCTATGTAGATCAAAAACATCAGTAATTGCCCTTACCCTTGAGAAGGAAGACCTGACATGATTTCATGCTGGTTGGAAACACTGGGTGAAAAGCAAAAAAAAGACTTAATAATTTCCCAATAAAACCTCAGGTCCTCTTTTATTAGCACCAAAGTTGTGAAAAGTGTCAAGCTAGAAATGTTTCTTCTTTGTGATGTTACCATACTTTTCATTAAATTTAATAATTTCTACCATTTATTAAGGACCACCTGGTACAGGCATTGTGTTTTACTTACACTTTCTCTAATCTAACATAAATTTTTCCATCTTTATTGGAAAGCCAAATACTCAATCATTCCACAAGTTGACAGTCAGAATTTAAACTCATGTCTGTTTGAATCTCAAGGTCATAGGTTTTCTACCCCATTGCAAAGCTTCCCTTCATGTGTCCCCTCTTTGCTCTTGATCAATGATCTCAGACATCAGCAAGCAGGTCAAAGGACAGATTTGAGGCTAAATATTTCCACAGTACTTTGAAGTTATTTCATCCAGATAGCCCTCTCCTTCAAACAGGCACTAAATGTTACTTCCTATTACCAAGAGAAGGCCATTTGTGCTATTGGTAAATCAGGAAAAGTCTCTTTGGAAACCTTCCAACAGCTGTCTTTGTTGAAATCTCCAACAACTAACACCTGGGGCCATTTGTAGCCAACGCTGTACAGAGACTCTCTTCTTTACACTGACCAGTGCATCTCCTTGGTGCTCCTTCCATTTTCCCAGTCTCACCTACATCACAGTAGCCTCATTTCCTAGCCCCACCCTCTCCCCTTCCTTGCCTTTCTCCATGTTTAGGTCTTCCAGGGTCCACCTTGTGGAAGAAACTTTCTCTGACCTTTTCTTTCTTTTAAAATCATGTGATTTGGTTGAACTACATAACCCAGTCTTTGATTCTAAACTCTATTTTCTCTTTTCTAAACATGTATGTAATTCTTTATGAAATTAATAACTAATAATCTACAGAATTATGCATGCAATGCCAAACATTTACGTATAATACTGGACCAAGATTCTGTTTTCTTGCATTTTTATTTAATGGCCCAAAGCATCTAGCCCAAGGAAGAGCACATGAAAGACAGTGTATGAAAGCTTGTTGATTTTTCTAATGTGTAAAATGCTAGTTTTGTCCCTTTTTGTTTCTCAGACTGTGACTAAGCTGGCTGGGGCTGTAACGCCATCTTTTCATTTCCTCTCTCTGCTTTGCTGTAGCTTTCCACTAGCATAAAATCAATTAAGGCTCAGTACTGAGTCTTATCTAAAATATTCTGGTGTCATAAAGCAAGGACCTCTTTTATTGCCCTGTCATTTTTTCTATAGAGAACAAACTAAACCTACTATTAGAAAGAAAATGCAATCTACTCCAAGTTTTCCCACTATATAAAAAAAATCATAAATCCTTACTTTTCAGAGTTACAGTACACCAGCAGTAGCTCTAAATTTATGGCTCTGAACAGAAGTACAATTCTCATTCCCATTGCCTCCTTGTCTTCTCTGTTACCCTGCTTAATTCACTGTTTTTCAATAGCAATTAAAACAATACTTGCATCTCAGTCAGTTGCAACTGAAAATCATTAAGTGCTGGCAGTTGCTGGGGGATGGTATGAGGGAGGGAGTTATACTTGGTGTTGAAGGCTAAAAAGCAGGTGGGAAGTGAACCTGCACTGCAAAAGAAGCCAGAATAAGGAATTTAGTATAGAAGTGCGGAGAAGGAGCAGACTTGACCCATTGACACCACATATGCCGTCTCTCTTCAGTGAAGCTGAAACAATAATTGATTTTTTGAAGCCATCCATCTACATCTGCACCAAATATTCTAAAGTCTGCCTAAGATTCATTGATTTAAGCACCTGGGGAAAGGAGAAAGAGGCAGAATGGGAGAAAGATGCCAAGTGACCACAGCATGTTCTAACACTGATGTGCTAAATAATCTAAGAAAGTCATTTGGGACTTGGTTACACAGAGAGAAAGCTACAGCCTTGGTGTAAGTGTTCTGGAATAGAAGAAAAGAAGCCTGGGTGCTAGTCCTGCCTCTGTTCCAGTTTAGCAATGAAAAAAAAGAAAAGATAAATCCCTTGACCTTTCTCACTCTCAGTTTCTTATCAGTAAAACTAGGAGATGTTGCAGGAGTTGGAAACTCAGATATTTTCAGGACTAGAAAGGCATTTCAGGAAATTCAATGTGACTCGAGAATGCAAGAAGATCATGGAACTACAACTAGAATAGGCAAACCTGGTATAAAAAGCATTTAGCTTTCAAACTCAGGTTTCAGAGTCAAATAGTATCTATCATTAAGCCTCCAAGTTGTGCTTCTAATCTAGGAAATGTCTAAATCCTTTATTGGTCAGGCACTCTTTGAACATGAATCCCTGGAGAGCAGGATTTCATCAGCTGACCAACTTGCCAGTTAGCCCCACTATCTAATAAAGTGTCTGGGACTAAGAGGTTGCAAACTATAGCCATTCTCTTTTAACCACCAAGTGAAGTCCCTGCTTAGTTATTTTTAGGCTGCTCCCTCATTTGACATTTCTTGCTTTCATCTGTTTAACCACTTTCTTTACCATCCATCAGCTGGTCCTCTGCTATTCCTTTTTGAGCTGTGAGAAGCACAGTTGTTTGTAGTTTTATTGGAAATGTCTAAGACAACATCGGAAGCAACAATCCTTCCATGAGAAAAGACAGAACTGCAAAGAAGCCAGAATTTATCCAGCAGCCCTGCCAGAAGGAGTGTCTTTAGCCCTGCTGCAGGTTCACTGCACCCTTTTTTAAGAAGCAACCTCTTTTCTGTCTCACCTCCTCTCTCTGTGCTTTAATGTTTGAATTCTTAGTTCAATAATCCATTCAACTCAACCGATGTTTCTCTGCCTGCTTTCCCTGCAGACCTGACCCAAACTCTGAGCCTTTTCCAAGTTATTTCAAGACAGCTCTCTATATCAGCTCCCTGGAGGAGCTGCAGAGCAGAGTGTGAGCTTTCTTAAAATCGGGCCAGATTCACGTCCTAAACAGCTCCAGGGAAACTTCCCTTATTTGTACACCAACATCACAAAATGCATACTTACTCCCTCACAAGCTTCAACCACTTGCAAGACAACTGCAATATTCTTTTTCAGTGAAACTTCAAAGGTCTTCCATGGAATTCATCCCAGGGAACCATGTAAAGGCCAATCACAGGAAATATATAGAGGACTCTCACACTCGTTGTAGGCAAAAAACACATAGTAGGTACTTTGGAGATGAGTGTCATGAATATCTTTCATGAGAGAAAATGTACAATATACTTGAAATTGAAGTCTTCAAAGGGATTTTTTTTTAAGTACTTTCATTCCTTTAAGGCTCAGAGCATTAACCAAAGTTGGATAAAGATCTCTGGGAGGCAGAAATAAAGTTCTAAAACTTTAGCTGATTATCCCTCTACCTAGTAAGCTCCCGACATCATTCTGCTCATAAATAATTGAGGTGTTTTGTGCAATTCCATTGTATTTAGCATGCTGCAAAGAACTCAGGGAACCTGGGAACAGAAAAGCCTATTTATTTCCTTAAATTGAATGAAGAACAATATTGTTCTAATTCATGCAGCTGAAACAAATTATCATAAATGGGTGGCTTAAACAGCAGAAATTAATTTCTCAGTGTTCTAAGGGCCAGGTCAAAGATCAAGGTGCCATGAGACTCAGTGTCTGGTGAAAGCTTGCTTCTTGGTTTGCATGTGGTCATCTTCTCCTGTATCCTCACATGAATGAAAGCAAGCTCTCCTGGCTATTCTTATAAACTTGCTATTACCACAATGGGGTCACCACCCTTAGACCTCATCTGAATTTGCCTCCAATTCCTCATCTCCTAATACCCCTAATACCATCATACTATGGTTGGGACTTTAACATATGAATGTGAAAAGCTGTTTTTGTTCATAGCACATGGGAACCATCTTACCAAAAGAGAGATGGCTCTGAAGATTGGTGTATAGCTATGTGTTGTTTAATAACAAGGATAAGTTCCAAGAAGTATGCTGTTTGCAATTTCATCATTGTATAAACAACATAAAGGCTTTACCATCTACACAGACATAGATGGTAAAGCTCAATCATTCAACATGCCTCTTAATATAACAGAGAGACATGGCAAATATGAGATTGTGAGGCTGTTGTGGCTGTAATAGAGCACACTTTAACTGTAAACCTTTATTGTAAGTAGAGGAAGAACACTCTAGAAGAATGTGTATACATGTATGTAAATGCAAAAATGATACCTGTTAAAACTATTCCAGGAGTTGGGGGGAGAGTGATGAAGGAGAATGGTGGAGGGGGTGAATTCATATATGATACATTTGATACATTGTAAGAACTTGTGTAAATGCCACAATGTACCCCCACCCAACCTAATGATAAAGAAAGCAAAAGTAAAAATAATAAAAAAGAATGATAAAAAGTATAGTATAGTAAGTATGCAAATCACTGAGTCATTTATTATCACTATCATGCACTATACTATACATAATTGTAATATATATATTCTAATTTTATAAGACTGGTAGCATAATAGGTTAGTTTACCCAGTACCTCCATAAACATACGAGTGATATGTTGAAATAAAGCATAACAGCTACCACATCACTAAATGAAAGATACATTTTAACCTTATGGGAATACTGTCATATAAATAGGCTAATGTGGATGGAGCCTTGTTATCATGCATGACTATAGTAGGAATCTTTTGAAGGAGAGCAGAGAGAAAGTTAGCTGGACATTGAAGTATGGATAGGATCTCAATGGAGGCAGGTGGTGATTCTATCTGGGTAGAAAGAAGGGATTTTGTTTTGCAAGTAAAGAAAGTCTGCTTCTAGGGAAATGTGTATGTTGAGACCAAACAGAAGTACAGTTAATTTCTAGCAGATAGGAAGAATATATCTAAGCTAACTTCAAAGGCCACATAAAAGAGTTGAGATGCAATGCGGCAAAGGCAAATTTGTAGTTCTCATAGACGAATGAAATGTGTTGAAGAAAGTAGCAACAGGCAGAAGAATAATTATTGGGAAAGGGCCCACCTTTGGTACTAGAAACATGGCAAATTACACCGACATTTAACCCCTTCCCCTGCCTTATCACCTCACTTTTTTAAATTGAAGACAAGAAGCTAGGTGTGGTGATTTACACCTTTAATCCAAGCTATTTGAGAGGTAGGGATAGGACTATCATTAATTTAAAGTCAGCCTTAAAAAGTTAGTGAGACCATATATCAAAAAAAGAGAGAATGCAAGCAGAAGAGCTGGAGGCATGTCCCTAGTAGCAGACCATTTGCCTAGCATATATGGGCCCTGGGTTCAATATATATATGTATATTTATATATATATAAAATATATATATTTATTATATATAAAAATATATATATGTACATATTTATATATGTACATATATATATTTTTGGCAGTACTGGAGATATATATATATGTATATATATATATGTATATATATATATATATACATGGCTATGGAACTTGGGAACCTCTGATATAATGTCTTCAGCTTTTTCAGGGTCCCACTGGGAATGAGGACTGGGTAGGATCATTCTTCAATATCTGAAGTTTTCTTTATCAAAAACCAACAGCTGACTGACTCAGTGAAAATAATGGCTTAGCAGTTCCTAATTATCAACTAGAATTTATCTTTTTACACAGAAACTTGCATATATTGTAAAATGTATTAAACCTTTAAACAGACACCTTTTGATAGCCAGCAGTAAAAGAAGGAAAAAAAGCTAAAATAGTTGTCAAATGTTTCACATAAGATCTGAAAGAACTGAAAGAAACAAAGGTCAAAATGTTTACATTGCAATGGGCATGAAAACCAAAGAATATGGAAAGTGCCTCAGATCTAGAGCACAAACTCTCAGGAATTCTTTTGAGAAGGCATAGTACCCAAATCTAACATAATAACCAAAGACAATGTGTGAACCTAAATCATCTTGAGTTAAAGTTCAAAGGAAGGAAGAGGGGGAAGGAGAGAGGGAGGGATGAAGAAAGGAGAGAAGGGAGAAAAGGGGGAAGTGGAGAGAAACAAATGGCTAACAAGAGAATACGCTCCTTAGAGGGCAGCAACTACATTTCATGAACGTGCCTTGCCCTTAGAAGCATTTAAGTCTCCCATTTTAAGTATCAAGTTAATTAATTATATCACTCAAAGATTGATTGAATATCTAATTAATTAGTTAATTACTTGACCTAACCATCCATTCAAACAAAATAATCATGGTGACAGTCTTGTCTAGACGCTGCCTACTTTTGTCAAGGTCAATGTCTGGAAGTCATACCAAAGCAAATTCCCAGTGCACAGTGTTCACAGAGTTCACAGTGACTCTGAAGAAAAGAGAAGTATTTGGACTTTGCTCAACTGACGCCCTTTTGCTCAATCAACTTTGGGTTCAATTCCGGCTGAAGTTTCCAAAGTCAGGTGGCACTTACAACTCTAAAGACAGAAATTTCTGCTGATCGAATCCAAAACCAACTGGAGTATACCCGTGTCCCCACCCATGCACATATCCACTGTGACACGACAAAAATATCAAAGTATCTTTTCAAGCCAGAGCATGTGGAAATAAATGCTTACAGATTATGTATGGATTTTACAATCCACTGTAACTCAGGTCTATTGTTCCCTGGCCTTTCAAATTAGAGCCACCTGTGGATCTAGGAAGCCCTTTATTAACTTCATTAATGAAATGGAAAAGCTGCCTTTAGATCATATATAATAAGGCCAGAAAAATGCCTCTATTGCTTTAGAGCATAGGTTGGCAAAATGCAGCTGGGGGAACAAAACTTCTTAGAACAGCAGCCATACCACTTATTGTATTTATGGCTGCTTGGGAACTTTAACAGCAGAGTGAGTAGTCGTAAACTAAACTATATGACCTAGAAAGACTAAAAAGTTTACTATCCAGTTAAATAAGTTTGCAAACACTTTCCTTAGACTATTGTAGTAGCAATAATCACTCATGAGTAATAAGTACTTAAAACAGGGTTGGTGTGTCTGACTCAGGAACCAAAGTTTTAATTGAACTGGGATATACTTAAAGCATACAATATAACTTAGTGTGATAGAGTTCTTCAGAGAATAATCTTCTGGAGAACTCTATGTTGCTTGGGGAGGTCAGTTTCTTTGTTCTACTGAGACCTTTCAACTGATTGGATAAGGCCCACCCATATTGTAGCTGGCAGTCTACTTTATCCTAAGTTGACTGACTTAAATGTTTATCCTTATCCAGAAATACCCACAAAATTGATTGATAAAATTAACCACCACATTCACTATTTTTAAAACAGACACAAAAACTGAGATGAAGGCACAAAAACAGACATGAAGACCAGTGGAACAGAATAGAGGACCCAGATATGAACCCACACAACTATACCCACCTCATTTTTGACAAAGGTCAAAAATATACGATGGAGAAAAGACAGACTCTTCAACAAATGTTGCTGGGAAAAGTGGTTACCTGTCTGCAAGAAACTGAAACTAGATGTATGTCTATCACCCTGTACTAGTATCAACTCAAAATGGATCAAGGACCTAAATATCAGACCTGAAACTCTGAAGTTACTATAGGAAGGAGCAGGAAACACTCTGGAACTAATAGGTATAGGAAAAGCCTTCCTCAATAGAACCCCAGCAGCCCAGCAACTAAGAGAAAGGATGGACAAATGGGACTTCATAAAATTAAAAAGCTTCTGCACAACAAAAGAAATGGTCTCTAAACTGAAGAGACCACCCACAGAGTGGGAGAAAATATTTGCCAGCTATACATCAGACAAGGGACTGATAACCAAAGTGTACAGGGAACTTAAGAAACTAAACTCTCCTAAAATCAAGGAACCAATTAACAAATGGGCAACTGAACTAAATAGAACTTTTTCAAAAGAAGAAATTCAAGTGGCCAAAAAACACATGAAAAAATGATCACCATCTCTGGCCATAATTAAAACCACACTAAGATTCTACCTCACCCCTGTTAGAATAGCCATCATTAGCAACACCACCAACAACAGGTGTTGGCAAGGATGTCAGGAAAAAGGAACCCTAATCCACTGCTGGTGGGAGTGCAAGCTGGTGCAACCCCTCTGGAAAAACATTCGGATACTTCTTAAAAATCTAAACATAGATATGCCATATGATCCAGCAATCCCACTCCTGGGGATATACCCAAGAGAATGCAATACAGATTACTTCAGATGCATCTGCACACCCATGTTTATTGCAACACTATTCACAGCAGCCAAGGTATGGAAACAACAACCAAGATGCCCCACTATTGATGAATGGATCAAGAAAATGTGGTACTTGTACACAATGAAATTTTAGTCAGCCATGAAGAAGAATGAAATCTTATCATTTTCTGGTAAATGGATGGAACTGGAGAACATCATTCTGAACAAGGTCAGCCAGGCTCAGAAGACCAAAAATCGTATGTTCATATGTGGACTTTAGATCTAGGGCAAATGCAGCAATGTGGTTGGACTTGGATCACATGACAAGGGAAGAGCACATACCGGAGATATAGGAATAGGTAGAAAACCCAAAACATGAAAGCGTTTGATGTCCCCACTCCAGAGGAACTAACACAGAAACCTTAAAACAACAGAGGTTATCATGAGCAGGGGATCAGGAACCAATGATCTGTTAGAGCTGAATCAACATGGGTCGTAACACATGGGTAACATGAAAGCAATAGTAGGAATCTCTCTGTATAGCTATCCTTAACTCAACTAGCAAAACGCTTTGTATTCCTTATTATGCTTATATCATTTATTCAACAAAATTAGTGATAAGGGCAGAACAGGATCTGCCTGGAACTGAGGGGGTGGAATGTAGGGGAGGGGGGGCAGGGTGGAGAAATGACCCAAACAATGTATGCACATGTGAATAAATGAAAAAAAAATTTTTTTAAGACATACAATTGCAAACACCTGTTTTTGAAAAATAATATAAAATATAAATATCTCCTCAATTGTTATGCCAGTTGCATGTTCAAATTTTATTTTGGGCATATAGGTTATGTGAAATATATTGGCAATATTACTTTCATCTATTTTTCCTAACTTTCTTTGTGATATGGCTACTAGCAAATTTAAAATTACCTATGTGCCTCACTTTATTTTTCTATGGAACAGCATGTTCTAGTCATTCTTCTCACCCTATAAAAAACCTTGTTTCTCCTCAATGATTATTTCATAAAGTTCTCACCTAGTCAGTTTAAATGAACTCTATTTCTATAAGCTTGTAGAGAGCTGGCATAATTTTCTCAAAGTATATGACATATACTTATCTGTAATTTTATTGTACTTATTCCTGCTCAAATCAAGTAAACAAAAGTTCTCTGAGAACACTCATCCTAGAAACAACCTTTTAAGTCATCTAATTGAAATTATATAGTCATTATATTACATATACAATTATATATAATGTTAAATTACATATAAATAGCATTAATATATATACTAAATATATATGTTAAATATATGTATATATGAAATATATATACAAATATATACATATCTATATTTGTGGGTGTTTATATAGACACATACATATGTATATATACATACTAAGTGCAGTATACTTTACCAAGATCAATATTTGAATTTACTCTTATTTTTTCTAAAGCGTACTTTCTTCCGTAATTTCATTCACTATATTCTTTAGACTTACAGTTTACATTTTAAATCAACTATATTAAGGTCTTTCAGTCTTCTATATATAGTAAAATTAATCCATTTTAAGTGAAGAGTTTACTATTCACTGGCACTGAACTCTCCTATGTACCACACCCCCCATAATATATAAATGCTGCCATCTGGACATGGTGTTGCAACCTGTTATCGCAACACTAGGGAAACTGAGGCAGGAGGATGGTGAGTTGGTGGCCAACCTAAGCTACACAGAAAGACCCTGTCTTACAAAAATCAAAATAATTATAACCCCTTCCCCCCAAAAAGATAAATGTGTTAGGCAGAAGTTTGAAAAGCACCCCCTTTCTCTCCCCAAGGTTTCCAGGTCAAACACTTCTGCAAAGAACCTTTGCAGGTGGAATTAAGGTTAGTAACCAGCTGAGAAGCATCTCTGGGATGCTCAGGTGAGCCCAATTCAATCCCATGAGCCCTTAAAAGCAGAAATAGTCAGCGCCCCAAGGAATTAACCTGCTGTGGTTGTCTTAGAGAGTTAGCGAATATTCTTCCCTTAGAGGAAGGAGGCCTTGAGGCAAGGAATGCTTCTACAAACTAACGGGGATGCTTTGCTACCAGCCAACAAGGAAATGGAACCTTACGTCTGTAATTGCACAAGACTGAACTCTGAAAATCTGAATGAGGGTGAAAGTGGACTCATACCCAGAGTTATCAGGAAAGGAACAAACCCCTGCTGTCACCTCAGTCTCACCTTTGTGAAATTTGTAGCAGAGAACGAGAGAGCCATGCCTTGCCCAGACTTCTTGCCTGCATGTAGATTTTGAGAAATCAAATGAATGTTGCTTTATGCTGCTAAATTTGTGATTGTTTCTGCAATTGTAGGAAAATAATATATTTTAGAATGTACTTCTCTTACCTCATTGTGGTTGTTCCATCTCACCTTAGCTTTAGACAATCCCTGCTGTTTTCATTATAGATTAATTTTAGTTTTTCTATTTTGTGTGTGGTACTGGAATTTGAACTCAGGGCCTCAAGCTTGCTAGGCAGGTTCTATACCACTCAAGCCAGACCCTCCACCCTAATTTTACTTTTAATAGAATTTCAAACCTGGTGTGGTAGTATACTCTATAATCTCAGCACTTGAAAGGGCAAAAGCAGGAGGATCCAGAGTTTGACACCAGCCTGGCTACTTAGTGAGAGAGACCCTGCTCCCCAACCCCCCAAAACACTAGAAGAACAATAAAAAAACAAGGGTCAGGGATATAGCTCAGTGATAAAGCATGAACAAGGCCCCGTGTTTCATCCTCAGCACACCAAAAAAAGAAAATAAGCATTCTACATCAATGAAATTATATAGTATTTATACTTTAATGGGCTTTTTATTTTTTCAGGCAGGGTCTTGCAATGTAGCTTGACATTGGCCTTGAACATGAAATCCTTCTGCCTCAGCCTCCTGAGTACTGGGTTATAGGCACACATGACCTCACCTAGTTTAATGTTCTTGATTGCTCAGTAAACTTATTTTGAAACTCTCTCACTTACCACATTTATCAGTAGCTCATTTTTTTTATTGTGGAGTAGTATAGTATTGCATGATTATATCACAATTTGCATACCTATTCACCCGTTAAGGAACATCTGGTATATCTTTAGGTTTTGATTATTTCAAATAAAGCTACAATGAGCATTCACATTCAAGTCTGTTTGCGGGTATCACCCTGTCTCTCAGCACCTAGCATTGATGGAAGTGCTGTGTCATACAGCTAACTTTTAAGTAGGTGCCAACCTCATTTTTACAATGTTTGTACCACTTTATACTCCCATCCACAGTACAGTCACATTTGCTCTGTGCCCTTCTAATACCTCCATAGCTGATCTTATTTTTAGTTCTAACTGTAGAGTAGAAAAGAGAAAAAATGACTTTGTGTTTTTGTGATTAATGGTGCTGAGTAGCTTTTCTTATGCCCAGGGTTCTGTCATATGTTCTTTTGTTAAATGTTCAAATCTCTTTTTCCATCATAGTTTTTCTCCTTGTTGTATGAGTTCCTAATAAAGTCAAAACAATTTTTATTGTCAGTTACATCTATTGCAACTCTTTCTCTTCTAGTTGCTGTTCTAGTTTTCTAAATGATACTCTAGATGAGCAGATTAAAAGAAAAAATGTACAATTTAAAATTCATGTTTTTTTATTGTTAGTGCCATTTGTGTTTTAAGACATGCTTGTCAATGCTAAGATTGCAAAGATTTTCAGCTATACATAGATCGTATAACTTTGGTTCTTACATTCAGCACTATGGTTTATTTCAAGATAATTTTGTAATTAGGGTGAGATAAATGTAAAGGTGTTTTGCCTTCTGTGAGCACCAGTCTATATATAACCCTTTTGTTAAAAAGACTACCTTTTTCCCACTTGAGTACCTTGACAAACTTGTTACAAGCTAATTGATCATTTAAATTTGATTCTTTGCTGGCTTCTCTGTTTCATTGATCTCTAGGTCTTTCCCCACAGCGCACTTTTTTGATTACTGTAGGATTATCCTGCATTTCAGAACTAGATATTAAGTCCTAATTTTCTTGCCTTTGCCAACATTATTTTGCATATTTTAGATTCTTTGTGCTCATGTTATACCTCTTCAATCACATTCCAATTTCTATAAAAATCTCTCGGGTTTTGCTGTGGATTGTTCTGAATCTATAGATTAATCTAGAAAGATTTGATATTTTCACAATTTGGAATGTTCATGAATATATTATGCTGTTTATTTAGATCTTTAATTTTAGTTTTCTTTTGTAAATCTTTTGTACGGGTATTATTGCTAATATGTTGTTTAACTTATCCATAAGTATTTATATATATTTGTTTGTTTGTTTGTTTGGCGTACTGGGGTTTGAACTCAGTGCTTACACTTTGAGCTACTCCACCAGCCCTTTTTTTGTGATGGATTTTTTTGAGATGGGGATCTCACAAACTGTTTGCCCAGGCTGGCTTTGAACTGTGATCGTCCTGATCTCTGCCTCTTAAGTAACTAGGATTACAGGCATGAGCCACTGGTTCCCAGCAGTATTTATATTTTTGACTGTTTAATTTTGTTTTCTAGATGTTCATCGCATATAAAAATTTAATTTGTTTCTGCTTATTAGCCTTCTAACTTTTTAAATTTATTCATATCTAGTACCCTTTGGAGATTGCTTAAAGTTTTGTGTCACCTGCAAGTGGTATATTTTACCTATTAAAATTAAAAATGTATGACTTTAATTTCTTATGACACCATCTAGGACAATTAGTGTGATGTTTAGTGAATTGACAGACAAATTCTTGTGTTTTCCACAATTTTATATTATTTTTACTTATATTATTTTGGCTTTTGGAGATAGGGTCTCACTGTATAATATATTCAAGGCTAGCCTCAAACTCAGTATGTAGCCTAAGTGGCTTCAAACACATAGTCCTCCTGCCTCAACCTCTGAAGGGCTGGGATTACAGTCATGTGCCATCACTACTGGTTTTCATTTTCCCCAATTTAAAGAACAGCATTTAGTTTTTCACCACCAACTATACAACAGCTTATGCTTTAGATTAGCAATAGCAATAAAAACAGCATGGTACTGGCACAAAAACAGACATGAAGACGAGTGGAACAGAATAGAGGACCTGGATATGAAGCCACACAACTATAACCAACTTGTCTTTGACAAAGGCGCTAAAAATATATTATGGAGAAAAGACAGCCTCTTCAACAAAAACTGCTGGGAAAACTGGTCAGCAGTCTGCAAACAAATGAAACTAGATACATGTTTATCACCCTATACCAATATTAACTCAAAATGGATCAAGGACCTTAATATCAGACCCCAAACTCTGAAGTTGGTACAGGAAAGAGTAGGAAATACTTTGGAACTAATAGGTATAGGCAAGGACTTTCTCAATGGAACCCCAGCAGCTCGGCAACTAAGAGATAGCATAGATAAATGGGACTTCATAAAACTAAAAAGCATCTGCTCAACAAAAGAAATGGTCTCTAAACTGAAGAGACCACCCACAGAGTAGGAGAAAATATTTGCCAGCTACACATCAGACAAAGGACTGATAAACCAGAATGTATAGGGAACTCAAAAAACTAAACTCTACCAAAATTAATGAACCAATAAAGGGGCAAGTGAACTAGACAGAACTTTCTCAAAAGAAGAAATTCAAATGGCCAAAAAACACATGAAAATATGCTCACTATCTCTAGCAATAAAGGAAATACAAATTAAAACCACACTAAGATTCTACCTCACCCCTGTTAGAATAGCCATTATTAGCAACACCACTAACAACAGGTGTTGGCGAGGATGTGGGGAAAAAGGAACCCTTTTACACTGCTGGTAGGAATGCAAACTAGTACAACCACTTTGGAAAAAAATTTGGTGGCTTCTTAAAAATCTAAACATAGATCTGCCATATGATCCAGCAATACCACTCTTGGGGATATACCCAAAAGAATGTGACATAGGTTACTCCAGAGGCACTTGCACACCCATGTTTATTGCAGCACTATTCACAGTAGCCAAGTTATTGAAACAGCCAAGATGCCCCACTACTGATGAATGGATTAAGAAAATGTGGTATTTATACACAATGGAATTTTATGCAGCCATGAAGAAAAATGAAAACTTACCATTTGCAAATAAATGGAAGGAACTGGAGAACATCATTCTGAGTGAGGTTAGCCTGGCCCAAAAGACCAAAAATCATATGTTCTCCCTCATATGTGGTCATTAGATCAAGGGTAAACACAACAAGGGGATTGGACTTTGATCACATGATAAAGCAAGAACACACAAGGGAGGTATGAGGATAGGTAAGACACCCAAAAAACTAGATAGCATTTTTTGCCCTCAATGCAGAGAAACTAATGTAGATACTTTAAAGCAACAGAGGCCATTAGGAGAAGGGGACCAGGAACTAGACAAAAGATTAGTTTGAGAAGAATTAATTTAGAAGGTAACACACATATACAATTGTGAAAGCAATGTGAGTCAACTTCCTGTATAGCTATCCTTATCTCAACTAGCAAAAACCGTTGGTCCTTCCTATTATTGCTTATACTCTCTATTCAACAAAATTAGAGATAAGGGCAAAATAGTTTCTGCCTGGTAGCGAGGGGGTGGGGGGGAGAGGGAGGGGGTGGGGGGTAAGGGAGGGAGCAAGGGGAAGAGGGGAGAAATGACCCAAACATTGTATGCACATATGAATAAAAGAAAAAAAAATAAATAAATACTTTAGATTACTGTAAAGAGCCTTCACAGATTGAGGAATTTCTCCGCTACTCCTACTTGGGAGGCAAGATTTGTCAAAAGCTAATATTTTTTGAAATGCCTATTAAATAATTGTGAGTTTATGATGTATTCATTGTACATTTTTCTGTTTCAATTTTTTTTCTTAAAGATTTTTTTTGCATCCAGGTTGGAGTGGGATATTAGTTTGCAGGGTATATGTGTGTGTATATATATATATATATATGTGTGTGTGTATATATATATATATATCACATATATATAATATATATATATATATTATAATGATAGAATCCTAAAAACCAATTAAAGAATATTTCTCAAGCCAGCATGATGATACAAGACTCTAACCTTAACACTGGAAAAACTGAGGCAGGAGGCTGGAGAGTTCAAGGCCAGTCTGGCTACCTAGAGAAACCCTCTTTTGTTTTGTTTGTTTGTTTGTTTTAATTCTTTTTTCCTTAAACAATTCGAGTTGGATTGGCAACATTTCATCTTTGACTGTTTAATAAAAATCATCAATGAAGCTTTATATCTATAGTGTTCTTTATGGGAAATTTGGGTTGGTTTGTTGGCTTAGTTACATAATTCAAATACTTTAGATATACTTTAGATAATATAGCAGTTACCTGATTTTTTAAAACATTTTTATGTCCACATCAATAAATTGTGTTCATGTTAGCAAACATGTCAAATTAGTAGCATAAAATGGTTTATAATGCCATACTGTTAAAATAGTTACTGGATGTATAATGGTTCTCCAGTTTTATTGCTGACATTAACAATTTGTGCTTTTCTTTAGTTCTTGATTGGTTGGTTTTTAATTAATTTTATCTACTATGTTCATATTTTAAAAGAACAAACTTTTGATTCTCTTTATTTAGAGCAAGTTTTCTCTCACTCCTGTTACTACTGAACCTAACTGTGACTAACTGGGGGTGATGGGAAATGCAGAAAGGATGTATAGACAGACAGACAGACAGTTGGGGCCAGATGTGTTGGACACTCAGATGGAGGTGCACAACAGCCTCATTGCTTCTTTTCTCTTATTCTTGAAGGCTTTGCTTCTAAAGTCTTTAGAACCTTGCTTCATTATTCTTTAAAACCTCTTTCCTTAGACTTGCTCTGTCCCGTATTTTCCCTTAGCTTTTCTTTGCATAATCTCTCTTAATGTCTTTGTCTAAAAACTGCATTAGCATAACTCTTAAAGTCTCCATCCTTAGACTTGCACTGTTCCATGTTTGCTTTAGCTTTTCTTTAGCTTAGCTTTTCTAAAGCCTATGTTAAAGTTCTCTGTGCAGACTTTCACTGTCCCATGTTTTCTCTTTAGCTATCTTAAACTCTGGGCTCTCAGACTTGCCCTTCAGCAATTCTTTTCCCTTCAGCAATTCTCCCTTCAGCAATCTTCCCTCCAGCAATTTCCCTTCAGCTAAGAAAAAAACCCCATCAAAAAGCCTAACAAAGTCCTTCAAGAAGTCTTTTATATCCAGTGGTAAACATGGTGGTGGAGCAACAATTCTCCCATAAGGGTGTGACATTGTAATAACAGGAACCTGCTTTCCTGTTTCTAAACAACTTAAGAACAGCAGCTCAGCTGCATCTTGCTTTCTCACTCTCTTCTGGGCTGGGGCTATGCCAAATCTCAGCCTACAGATTATTTGACATAAACATCTTAGGAAAAGCAGCTGCTCTGCATTTTACTCCCGCCTTATTCTGTGGCTGGGGCTGTGACAACTGTGCTTATGACCTCATAGGCTTCTCTTATTCCGCTTTCCACATTTATTCATCCCGCTATTTGTGTGTGTGTTTAACTTCATTTATTTCTTAGCTTATGTTCCTTTTACCTGCTTATGTTCAGTTTAATATTCTCATCATTTTCTACTTTAAGATGTAAATTTGGATCAGTGATTTTAAATCTTTCTTTTGAATGTAAGAATTTAAAAAATAAATTTCCTATGTACTGCTTAGGTTGCTTTGTACAAAATTTTACATCTAGAATACTAGAAGCACTGACACTTGGTAGAAAAAATTTATTTCACTCATAATCTTTTTCTGGCCTGTAAGTCGTTATTTTCAATCTCTTTTTAGTCAGGCCAGGCAGGTGTTCTAACATGTGAGCCAGTCTACCAGCCCTGTAACTTAATTTTAAGTGTGTTCTTTTATTTCCAAATACTTGGTGATGTTTTTTCCCCAAATAACTTCTGTTATTCAATTCTAATTTAATTTTCTTGTGAACAGAACACTGTTTGCATTTCTATAAACTTTCATTCTTATGACCCAGAATACAGTCCAATTTGTTGTCTCTTTCACATGCACTTAAAGAAAGCAAATATTCAGCACTTGTTTGGTAGGATGATCTATAAATATTAGTTTATCCATTTCTTCAGTTCTATCAGTTCTTCGTTTCATGTACTTGGGAGATCTGGAATTATGGGCATATATATATTTTGTTTTTGTTGTTGTTTTAGGTTTGAACTTGGGGCTTTGCATTTGCTAGGCAGGTGCTCTATTATTTGAGCCACACCTCCAGCCTTTTTTGCTCTGTTTTAGACATAGGATCATGCTTTTTTCCCCTGGGGAGGCCTGGCTCATGTTTCTTGTGTAGCTAGGATGACAAGTGCTAAACCACCAACCCAATTATTGGTTGAGAAAAAGTCTTGTGAACTTTTGTCCTGGCTAAAATCTGCTTTTTCTCAAGCATATTAATAACCACAACAGCTTTTTTTTTCTTTTGCTAAGGTTTTCATGACAATGGATTTAATGTATCTTGCTTTTCTTGTCCCATTTGACAGTTTTGTCCTTTTACTGGGAATACTTAATTTTAAAGTACTCATTAATGTGATTTTTTTCTTAAGCCTACTATAATTTGTATTTTATATTTGCATTCTATCAGTCTCATGCTTTTTACTTTCTTTCATATTTTCTCTTGCCTGTTTTTAATTAATTTATCATTTTAATATTATATTCCTCATACAAGCATATTTGCTATATCCTTTTAAATATGGTTAGTGGTTTCTCTGGATTTATGAGATCAACTTAGCTCATTAGTTTACTTCTTAATATTAATGCTACTTCCTACATAGTCTAACTTATTAAGTATATTTTTATTTTTTCTCATACTATCTGATAGTTGTAACATGTTTGTCTATATCATAAACTACTCAAGGCATTTTTTTAACTTTATAGCTTTTTAATGTTAAGAAATGATTCATTTTCAGTGTCTTACTGTTATGGCCTGTCTCCAGAATTTTATTGAAGAAATACATTGTTGTTTATTTAATGGCCTGCTATGTTTCCCTGTTTTTCAATGATAAGGGGCAAAAAGCTTTTTATATTCACCCATTTACCACTTCTAGTACTTTTTTCCTCCTTCTTGAGGATCTGAGTTTTCACTCACTAATGTCTTGCAATGTGAGAAAATTTTTCTTTAAACATTCTTGTCAGGACTGTTGGTGACAAGTTCTCTGTTTTGGTGTATTCAGCAGTAAAGACTCAATGGGGTCTCCATAGACTTCCAGAGCTTTCTCTCTCTCTCTCTCTCTCTCTCTCTCTCTCTCTCTCTCTCTCTCTCTCTCTCTCTCTCTAAAGTACAGCTACATCAATTTACAAACCTGAATCTTTTTCTCCTCAGTTCAAGATCACTGTACCCTGACACAGTCTCCCTCTTCTATGCCAAAATTCAGGAAGCCTTCATGCACAAAGCCAGAGCTTGTCTTTGTTTCCCTTGTGTCACAGTTCATAGTTCTGAGCCACCTGCTGTTCAATGTTTGCTTCAATTATTTCACTATGTTTTCCACTCATTTTCAATAGTTGGACAAGTTCTATCACAACTGCTACATCATATATAGAAGTGGAAATTATTTTCATAATTTATTCACAAATACCAACTTTTCTCAGATGTTTTATACTAATGTTTGAGAATTATTTTACACCTTGTTTGTAGAACAGTAATGTGAATAACATTTTTAGAAACTCAGAAGATTTTATTGACTATTGTATTTCTGACTTAAAGCACCTGTGGAGTCTTGGATTGATATAATGAGATTAAGTGAAAAAGAGGGGAATGAATGAAGTCAGAAATTTCAGTGACTATTGTACATCTAACTATAGGTTTCATATTCCTTACACAGTAGTTAATGAATTCTGTGCTTATTGATTTGCTTTACCAGTAAGACTTTCACAAGGGGCATAACAAATACAATAGTCAAGAAAACAATATATCATTGTGTCATTTCTTTATGCAAAGACACTCTGATGCATAACTTGGGATAAACAAGGCATGTGAAAATAGAAATTTGTCTTGTGAAATATTTTACATCTAGTTTTTCTAGCACATGCTGAGGTTCTATATTCTTATACAAACTTTAACTCTATGATTTTTTAATAGGTTTGCATGTTATATTTTTATTTAAAACAGCCATCATGAAATTTCTGTTTGCAAATAATAGCTGTACAGGGGAAAATACATGTGATGTTTACATATATGCTTACAATGTATTAGATTCACCCTCTCATGGTTCTCTCATCCTTCCTCCCCCTCTTCTCAGAACAATTTCAACAAGTTTTATTCTATTTTCATACATGAAAACAAAATGCATTTATCATATTCATCCTCCTTCACCCTTTCCCAGCCTCCTTCTACTGGTACCTATATCTGAAGAGGACCTGTTTTATCTTCCTGTCCATTTTTAAGTCCATATTGATAGATCAAAGGGGTTTTACCTTGGTATTTCAGACATGTGTATATCATACTTTAATCAGATTAACCCCCTCATTACTTGCTATTTCTCTATCATTCTGATCCCTATTACTCAATAGCTTACAGTGCATTGCCTTATATTATATTATCTTTTGCTTTCTCTTTCCTTCTCCCACCTCCCTATAGTCCCCAGAGACAGACCCACTAATACAATTATGTTCTTTCTCACACACATGTATTATGTATGTGTATATAATATATATATATATTATATACACATATGTATACTTATGTATACATTTATCTTATAGGTCTAACCTCAACATATGAACATAATGAGGGAAAACATGCAACCTTTTAGCCTGGCTTCATTTAACTTGATATTTTCCAGTTTGATCCATTTACCTGCAGACAACACAATTTCATTCTTTATGGTTGAATAATACTCCATTATGTATGTGTGTGTGTGTGTGTGTGTGTATGTGTGTGTGTTTGTGTGTATATATATATATATATATGTATACATATATATATATATATATACACACATTTTCTTGAGCCATGCATCAATAGTGGGGCATCTGGGCTATTTCCAAAGTTGGGCTATTGTGAATAGTGCTGCATTAAACATAGGTGTGAAAGTGTTGTATCCTGGAGCACATTCCTTCAGGGATAAGACTTAGACTCAGAGTGGTATTGCTGTAGCATATGATAGTTCAGCTTTTAATTTTTTGAGGAACCTACATACTGCTTTCCATAGCAGTTGCACTAATTTACCTTCCCATCAGTAGTGTATAAGTGTTTGTTTCCCTGCACTCCTCAGCAGCACTTGTTGATTGTGTTATTGATGATAACCACTCTTACTGGAGTGAGGTAAAATCTCAATGTCATTTTGACTTGCATTTTCTTTATGGCTAAAGATATTGAGTATTTTTTCATGTACTTATTAGCCATTTGTACTTCTTTTGAGAATTGTCTGTTCAGTTCAATTTGCCCATTTATTTAGTGAGTTTTTGATTCTTTGAAAGGTTAGTTTTTTTAGCTCCCCCTCCCAAAGATTTTCTCCCATTCTGCAGACTACATTTTTAGACTAATGACTATTTCCTTTGCTGTGAAGCTTTTTAGTTTCATGCAGTCCCATTTGTCAGTCCTTTCTCATAATTGCTGAGCTATTGGGGCTCTATTCATAAAGTTATTACCTATGCCTATGTAATCCAGGTTATTCCCTGTTTTTTCCTGGAGTATTTTCAGTTTCAGATCTTAAATTAAGATCTTTGATCTGTTTTGAATTGATACTAGTATAAGTAAGGCGAGAGTGGAATCTAGTTTCATTCATCTACAGGTAGATATTCAGTTTTCCCAGCACCATTTGTTGAAAAGGCTGTCTTTTCTCCAGCACATATTCTGGCTCCTTTATCAAAACCACATAGCTGTAGCTGCATGGATTTGTTACAGTGTGTCTGGATCTTCTATTCCATTGGTCTTGATGTCTGTTTTGGGGCCAGTACCATATTTTTTATTACTTTGGCTCTGTATTACAGTTTGAAGTCAGGTATTGTGATACATCCAGTGTTGCTCTTTCTGCGCAGGATAGCTTTGACTATGTGATCTCTTATGTTCTACCATATGAACTTTAGAATTGACTTTTTAAAAAAATCTCAGTAAAGAATGTCAATTTTGGTGGGTCATATGTGTCAAGAAATTTATCTATTTCTTGTTTTTACATTTTCTGCAGTATGTTTTTAAAATTTTACCATATAATCTGAATTTCATTGGTGCATCTTGTAATATCTCTCTTTTTACCTTTGATGAAGGGGTCTTCTTTTAATTTGGCTACAGTTTTGTCAATCTTGATTAGTTTTTTCAAAGAACCAACTTTTGGTTTCATTGATTCATTGATTTCTGCCTTTATTTTTATAATCTCTTTCCATCTATTACTTTTGGATTAGCTTGTTCTTATTTTTCTCAGTTTGGGGTGCATCATCAGATTATCTGAGATCTCTCTATTTTTCTGATGTGGGTACTCATGGTTATAAATTCCCTTATAAGCCTGCCTTTGATCTGTTCTACTGATTCTGAGAAGTTGTGCCTCCATTTTCTTCTGAACCTAGAAATTTCTTAATTTCTCTTCTAACTTCTTCAATGACCCATTGATCATTCAAAAGTGTTCAACCTCCTTGAGTTTGAATGCATTTTGTGGGTTTTCTTGATATTTTCTAATTTTATTCCATTTTTTTTATATTTGTTGAGATTTGCTTTATGTCCCAGGTGGTAATCAGTTTTGTTGAAAGTTCTGTGGGCTGCTGAGAAAAATCTGCATTTTGCTGAGTAAGATGGAATATTCTATAAATGTCTGTTAAGTCTATTTTGGGCAACATGTTGTTTAGTTCTAGGATATCATTGTTAAATTTATGTGTGGATATTCTCTCTATTAATGAGAGTGGAATGTTGATCTCCTTCTATTATATCTGGACTTACCTGTTCCTTTAAGCTCAGGAATGTTAATTTGAGATTAGGGATACTGATGTTCGGTTAATATATATTTACAACTTTTATATCTTCTTGCAGGAATGTGCCCCTTTTTAATATGTAGTGACCTTCTTTCTTTTCTTTTTTTTTTTTAATTGTATAAAATCAGCTTTGTCTGATATGAAGATAGCTATTCCTGTTTGCTTTCAGTTTCTGATGCCTGATACAGCTTTTTCCAGTCTTTCACTTTTAGTTTGTGTGTGTCTTTGGTTGAGAGATATGTTTCTTATAGACAATAGATTATTGGATCTTGTTCTTTGGTTTTATCGGATAATTTGTGTCTTTTGATTGGAGAATTAAGTCTGTTTATATTTAAGGTTATGACTGGTTCCTGTGTTTATTTCACTTCCCCATCCCCCCAGATTGAGTCTCCTGTTAATCTTTAAATTTGACTTTGTTCATCTTCGGGTTTCATTGGTTTATGGATTTGATCATGCTTGCTATTTTCCTAGCTCTCTTGGGTTTGTCAGTTCCTCTTTTGAGTTTTATTGTTTCCTGACTTCTCATGTTTGTGATCATTTTTTTGTACTCTTTCATGTGGATTAGTCCCTTGATAATCTTTTGTAATGCAGGCTTGGTAGATATGAACTACTTTAGTTTATTCTTGTCTTGAAAGGTCCTTATTTCTCTATTGAAATTGAAGGACACCTTTGCGGGATACAGTTTTCTTGGTTGGCAGTTATTCTCAGAGCTTGAATTACATTGTTCCATATGTTCCTGACTTTTAGGGTTTTTACTGAAAGATCTGAGGTGATTCTTATGTGTTAATCTTTGTATGTAAGCTGTCATTTTTCTCTTGTAGCTTTCAGTATCTTTCCTTAAGTTTTGGCATTTTAATTATGTCATGGTATGGAATTGTTCTTTTCTGCTCATGTCTATTTGGAGTTTGAAATGCCTCCTGTACATGGGTGTCTATATCTTTAAAATTTTGGGGAAATTTTCTGCTGATTTCATTTAATAGGTTTCCTATGCCTTTAGTTTCTATTTCAGCTCCTTCTACCCTATGAATTCTTAGGTTTGGTCTTTTGTGTCCCAGTGTTCTCATATATTGTATTCATGTATATATATATATTTTTTCCTTGTGACTGTGTGTAATAACTCCTTGATCTTATTCTCCATCTGATATTCTTTCTTGTCTGCTGATAATATTGTCCACTGTAGCTTTTATTTGATTTATTGAGGTTTCATTTCTAACATTTTTTTTTCCATTGGTTATAATTTCCACATCTTTGCTGAATTTCTCTTCCATGTTACTGTCTTTCTTGTCTAGGTCTTAGATTGATTTCCTGACTTCATCTGTCTGTTTATTTGAATACTTTGAGGTCACTGATTATTTTTAACAGTAGGCTCCTAAATTCTCAGACATTTCAGGCAACTCATTAACCTTGGATTCAGATGCTGAGTTGTTGTAGGAATTTGGAGGTCAGACATTGCCTTGGTTTTTTATATTTAAAATTCTACTCTATGATTTATGCATCTATTGGTCTAGGTTTCCTTTTACTTTCCCATGTAAGTAGAAAACCTACTGTAGTAACAAAGTTAACAATTCAGCAATAAATCAAGTGTTTGAATGAGTAAGGAACAAAAGGAACCCTTATCTATCTCCCTACTGAGGTTGTATAGGAGCAAACCTCTGTTTTCTAGGGGGCTGGCCTGGGAGCTTAATACTGGATGAAAGGTTTAAGGACTGGAAATTGAGTGTTATGTGGGGGAAATTAAATGTTATGGGGGGGAATTGAATGTTATGGGGGGTTGAGGAGAATTAGGGCTGATGGAAATAAAGGGGAGGTAGATGAAGGAGACAATAGTATGAGAGAGTTCTACATGTTTATAACAGCAAGGTGTTGGAAGAGTAGAAGCTTTTTCCTTTAGATCCTGTGAATGAGAGTATGGATTATAAACAAGAGAGTACATACAGGGATGCCAAAGGGAGAAACGGCATGCAGAAACACAAAAGTGTGACAAAGTATCTATCTATCTATCTATCTATGTATATGGCAAATCAAAAAGACAACAGACTGAATCAAGAAACTACTGTGGCTCCTGCCTAATTCTAGCCCCAGTTCCCTCTTGGGGAAAAGGAAGCTGAAGCTTCCTTGAAGTAAGCCAGGCAGCTACTGAGACAGAGTGTCAGACCTAGCTTTGATACAAAAAACTACACTTCCTGAAAACCCTAATACTAGTGCAAGGATATGCCAAGAGAGTAATTTCCCCTGTACAACAGGACAGGTGCATCCTTCATTCCCCATACCTCAGACCACTGAAAAATCAAGCTAGAGCAGCTGCTTGACTGCAAACAAAGACAGTGAATGTGCCAACTGAGCAACTTCAGATGATTTAAAAGGTTTCAGCCTAGGGAGTTCAGGTCTCAGAACCAGTGTCTGTATGGGAGAGTGTCACCAGAGGGAGACTTACAGAGGGCAAGGCTTTGACTGGGGCAATCTGAAAAACAGCAAAAGGCCCAGTGGCCAGTAGCATCCCTCTTTCAAGCCTGCTCAGATCTCTCCACATTTCAATAAGTATCACTCTCCGTTCTACAGAAGCAGACCCTAAAACAACTCAGAAGACAAAGCTCTTTAAGAGAATTGGTCTGGAAAGTGTCAATTATGCTGTCTTAGCTGCCCTGCCCTGAGCCCCCTGCTACACCCTAAGGTATAGGCACAACTCTGCCCTTCTGAAGCTGTTCCCATAACAACCAGGTCAAGAACTAACTTGGACAAATATTAGGGATTTCAATGACAATTCTTTCCAAGAACAATAAGAGTTTTTGTTTGCTGTTTTTTGACTGTTTTGTTTTCTTCATTTGTCTTTTCCCTTTCAACCTATTTTTCTTTGGCTATTTGTCTCCTTTTTCTTTTTTCTTAAATTAAAATTTGGTTTCTAATTGTTATGTTCTTTTTACTTTTCTCACTATTCCCCAAACCATTCTCAAAAAAAAAAAATGGAATTCACGATGGGATATTTTAAATATACATATAACTTGCAAACCTGTTCAGAAATCATACAATTGTTACTCTTTATACAAGAGTAACCTCAGCAAGTGCTAGAAAAACAAGCTGTAAAACACTTCACATGATTCTGTTTTTGTGCATGACTGCAAGTTGTACATCTGAGGGTATTTGCAAAACTAACTGCTTAAGTATAAATTAGGTGAGAATAAAGATATCGGAACCTGTGTAAGAGTAGTTCCAGGACAGATTTTATAGCAAACTAAGTGTGGGTTAACTATGGATGTGTCATCTAAAAAATCAAATGAAATTCATGATTGATTCCATTGAGATAAAATACCTACAATAAGAAAAATTATACTCCTGTTCTACACTTTGCCAAATAAATGTATTTCATTGTTTGTGCCTTCTTTTTAATGGGGAAGTTTTTTTCAAGTGAAAAGAGGACGGTAAACAATCTAGAAATCATGTCCTGTGATCTGGAATAGATCAGGTCAAGAGGATTTACTAGGCTAGGTAATAATTTTCTAGTACTTTGAAGAGAGCTTTGTTGCATATCATTTAACCTTCATTCACAGCCATCTGAGTATATGAGGAAAGGTCTGGAATAAGGCCCTCTGATGACAATTCTCTGCCAGTATTCCTGCTTTTCTAAGCAGAAATACTGGCCCCTCCTTGCATATTTCATTCAGCCAAACAAAAATTATATGACTAACTAGACCCAGTTCTCTTACACAATATATGAATAGCTTATTTTTACCCAAGGTTTTCCCTTTGAGGAGTGTCTTAGACTGCCTTATTATTCTACCCTAAATACTGTTACGTGCCAGTGTTATAGAGAAGAGCAATATTAAGATAACCTCGTTATTTTATAGACATAGAATTTGATTTTAGTTTGACATGGCCCTAAAAATCTTTTAGGCAACTCTTAGATTACAGTCAACTTTAACTTCATCACACACTGTAGCTTTTATTATACACTTTTAAGATTTATTCAGACCTTTATATAAGATTTTGAACCCTTTTTTATAAAATCCTTTCTCATCAGAAAATTCTTTTTTCCATTAACTTCTCAAAAAAATATACTAAATACCTATCTATATCCTTTCCACCTGTTTACTTTGTAACTTGTATTCTAAAATTAACCTTCATAAGAATTTTATTATAGGCACTGGAACAACAAATTAGTAGCCCTTGGTTTTTAAAGAATTTATGATAGGCATAAGGCCTTGTCATCCCTCAGCTTTAGAGGATATTGTTTTTGGGTGTGGAAACTGTGAGGGATCTTTGAGTTTTATTTGAATAGGGAGAGCCTTCCTGGCTCACCCTACAATCGTCCCATCAGTCCACACTGTGGGATCTCTTTGTTCCTAAAGGAGGGGGCAGCAGAGATAGTTGCCCAGGGGGAGGAGAATTTGAGCTTTTAATTGAGATAGCAAATCCCATCCCAGTAGGGACACTGAAGTTTCAGGTACTATGAGGAAAGAGTGACAGAAGGGGAGGTCTCCCCAAGAGCAGGCCAGAGGCCCAGTAAACTAGCGCTCTAGGGGCTGGCCAGATATGCCCCAAACAATAACCTTGTCATTGGACCAGGGTCCAAAAGAGAAATGTAAAACAGAGAAATGAGCTCCACTGTCTAGCAGGAAAATGACCTTTTGCCTTTCTGCCATTATGGCTCCTCAAAATGGATGCCAAGAAGTGGAGCATGGACAGGAGGCTGGGACCCATCAATCCATAGGAGGTGGCACCTCACTTTCCATCTGAAGACACGGGCACTTAGACCTCCGGTGGTTACCTTTGCAGAGAGGGCAGGGTCTGTCTGGGGGTGGGGCTGTCTCCTGGGCTGTCCCTCTTGAGCATTCTCTGTGGAAGTGCCCCTCCTGTGCACCATGGTAGCAAGTTCCGGATGCAGGCCCCAGTCAGGTGAGAGCAGCAATGAGACCATGGTGTCTCTTATCTCTCTGTTAGTAATGTCCTGGTTATAGTATACAGACATGGCTAGTTGTATTAGTTGATCCAGTGACTTTTCTCCTTCAGCCACAGACTGAGTTTTCTACGAATATCTGTAGCTGACTGTTAGAAATTTATCTTTGAGGAGAACCTCTCTCACCTGTGACTCTGGGTCCCCTGTGGTATGCTTTTTGATAGCATCCTTAAGATGCTGCAGAAAGGTAAGGGGGTTTTCTTCAGGGCCTTGCTGTACTACAGTCACCTGGAAATGGTTTAGAGGTTTGACTTTGGTCCTTTTTTAGCCCTTCCACTATCATATGGATTAAGTGGCATCAATGCCATTTATCCTCCTCACCATTTTTTTTTTATTTAGCTATGCTGGGGAATTGAACCCAGAGCCTTGCACATGCTGGACAGACACTCTCCCACTGAGTGATGTCCTTAGCCCCAAATATCTTTTTTGTGTTTGACTGTACTGAGACTTGAACTCAGGGCTTTATGCCTGTAAAATGGCACTCTACTTCTTGAGCCACACCGCCAGCCCCCTTTACCATTCTGATTTTCAGTGTGGATCTGTCAAGGGGACTGCCTGTGCCCCTGTAGGTAGGCACATTCATTCCCACATATCCAGGTGCCATGGGAATTGGGGCTCATTGTAAATGGTAATCATGTCCAACTTGAGTGACCAGTGCCAGAACCCATTGCTTTTCTAATGAGGAAAGAGTCTGGTCAAATAGAAGCATAATATCCTTTCATGCCAATTTAAAGATTTGAATCACAGAGATAAAGGTTTGAATGTATTGATCTGGTGCATCAGTATAGCTGTCCAGATGGGTTTTTTAATTTCCCTTAGACCTGATAGCTAGAAGGGGACATTGAGTTATCCTCTTCCTACCATTACCTATTGAAGGGGGAAGCACCCATTAGGAAGTTCTGAATATAAGGGTGGCTTAGAAAGTAGGGCAGAGAGTAGAGCAGTAGAGATGGGGCTTTGTCATTGACAAGGGGCTTTTTTGGTCCTCCTTCCCATGTTTATCCTGTGGCTTACAAAGAATGGCCAGTGTTTGAGTGTCTAGATAGCAATTATGGAGCCAATCTGGGTGGTCTCAGAGATGAAAGAAAATTTGTATAGGGGACCTCAGTTTACTTTTTCTCCCTTTTACAGAAAAGGTCTAACTGGAGTATGATATTGCAATTTAAGGAACCCTGTGCAGGCCACTTCTCTTGGTCACCCAAAGTATGCTGAGGCCAGGCCGAAGTACAAAGCTTCCAACATTTCCTTTTAACATTTTAATAGAGAGATCAGAAGACTGGAAGGGAGCAGGTTCCATCTAGAAATACAACAACAAACTGGGCTAGTTCCCTTCTTGTCAGCGTCCTGACTGGGAATGACCTTACTAATGAGTTCAGGCATCCCTGTCTCGTGACTTTCCCCCTGCCATTCTTGGTCAGGACCAGGGAAAGTGGACTGGTTGGGTTAGAAGACCTGACCAACACAGTGAGAAGAGAAAAGAAAACTGCTAGGATCCTGCCTTTTATCTAACAGCAGGCAGCCTCTTTAATAAAGGCTACCTTTTTAACAAAGGATACATCATCTGTAAAGTTAGAGAAGGGCATTCACAGGGCATCCTGGAGCAATAACAGTACCATAAGAGACGACTAGTGCTAATATTTGGAGGGAAAATTTATGCTGAGGCCAAAAGTATAGGAAATTTTAAATGAGAAGTTTAAGGACCACAGTAACGTCCATTTTGCTATTTCTGGGACTATAACCTTGAGATAACAATTAGCTTATGAGGGCTGGTTTGGTCAGGTCCAAGGCATAAGGTGGGGCTGGGAACCAGATTTGAGCAAAGCGCTTCCTATGCCTGGGATGAGCGATCCCATCCTGTGGCCTGTCACCCCTCCCCTATTCCCATGTACTCACACCTGCATGCATTTATTTTTCCTCTCATCCATTTTGGGGAAGTGGCTGTGGGCTGCAGCCATCGCCATGTGCGGCTGGCAGGCTAAGATGTGCTGGGTCCTCTCTATGGATTCTCTTAGCTATGGCAGGCGTTCCTGCTGTGCCTAGGGGCCAGCATCCCTGGGCACAAGCATGCCAGTTTGTTTTCCCTCCTCCCCTTGTGGAGGTGGAGTTAGGGTGTGAGTGTGGTGGCCGCAGTTTTTTTGTAAGTGGTTTTGCATTGCAGGTGCCTAGTAGCTTTGGACCAAGAGGGCTGGTAATCTAGTTGGAATAACTTAAGTCATAATGTACCAGGATACAAGTTTTTCAAGGGAAGCCAGGATCCCATTAAGCCCAGGAGGGGGAAGACAGACATAAAGGACAAGGTGGGACCAGGGAGGGAGCAGAACAGGTGTGTTTTCCAAACTCACTGAAGGAAGCACAGCTACTGAAACAAAAGTAAGGCCATTCATCCTGAATTGCTTGGGAAAGAGGAAGGAGAGGCTGAGGGTTGGGGGAAAAGACAGTTTCCAGGCTCAATGCATGAGGGATTATTGGTCATCACTGCTGTCCAGGTCGATCCTGCCTGAGGGCAGTACTGGAGCACTGGAAGCAAGGGGTGACCTCCATTCTTGGGCCACGGAAACCATGAAGGAAGCATGAGAGATCTGATTGTTTACCAGGGACATGGCTGGATGGGTCTGAGACTTATCCGCCTTTGGAGCCTCAGGGGAGATCAGGAAGTTGTGTCTCCAGCCTTTGGGTGACACCAGGGAGTGCCCCAGCCAGAACACCTTTTTTGCCTTGAAGACAAACTTTCCTTTCCACTGGCTGTTTTCGGATCTCCTGTTAAGCAGGTCAGATCTTGAATGAGAGAGAGTTAGAGTTTAAGGAGAGGGAAAAGAAAAAGCCTCAGTGCACTGAAGTCAGGCTCCACCCACGTAGCATTGGCAGTGCAGTATAAATCCCCACCTGGTGTCTGAGTTCCCACCTGGTGTCTGAGTTCCCACAGGTTGCCTGCCTTATAGCTGTAATGGGCTTGGAGCTTTTCCTCAGTTTCCCAAGGGAGAAACCCTCCTTAACCAGAGAGAGAGAGGGTCGGCCTGAGAGTTCCACCATACCTAGTCCATGATGGGGGGTTGCTCCTGGAAAACAGATTTCATCAGAGTGCTGGACACTCATGATCACATTCCTAGGCACCCTTTCCCAGTTTGGCACAACCTACACTGACCTTGGTTCAGAAGAGATTGGGTTCCTTCGTGTGTCGCCAAAATGTTACATGACAGTGTCGAGGGTCCTTGCCTTCACAGTCCAGAGAACTGGTTCATGAAGCAGCTGAATGATGAGCCAAAGCTGGTATATAAAGTGGGATTTATTAGTGAGAAAGGAAAGGCTACAACTAAGGTACTGCAGCAGAGCCCAGAAGCCAGTGGCTCGCTGCTCAGGTGAAGGCTGGGGTTTTTGTGGACTTTCTAACTCTGGGTTAAGTGGGTTTTTCTCATTGGCCATGGATTCATGGGCTTTCTCAGGTAAACTGGTTTGGTTTGCACCTTTACTGGAGGAGAGAAACAATCTTGAGAACATTTTGCTCATCAGCCCTGTGGCAGATCCGTATCTCTACTTTAGGATGCAGGAATGCAGGCCTCTAACTCCTCAGGATGCAGGGATGATATTGCTGTCCATGGGGGATGGGATACTCACTCATCTGCCTTAGTTCTCCAGACCCAACAATACTATATAAACATAGTCCATCCATTAGATACAGTTAAGTACTACCTTTGAGAGAGTTTGCAAAACAAAATTTCTCCCTCATTATATATTGGGTATATTTTATTGTCCCTTATAAATTAGGGCCATATTTTGGTGTTAGTCTTTTACTCAGTTACTTTTTTTTTTTGCAGTACTTGGGCTTGAACTCAGGGCCTTCACCTTGAATCACAGTCCTTTTTTGTGAAGGATTTTTTTTTTGAGATAGGGTCTCATGGAACTATTTGCCTGGGCTGGCTTTAAACCACAATTTTCCTGATCTTGCCTCCTAAGTAGCTAGAATTATAGGCATGAGCCACTAGTGCCTGCCAATTAAATACTTTTTATGAGGAAGAGTTGGAAAAATTATAAGTTTTTAGTTTGAAATTTTTATGCAGTCAGGAAATGCATTGTAAGTTTCTTCAAATACTATGCTGGTTCTTTGGAACAATTAGAATAGAATTTTTGCATATAACCTCAAATTAGAGCTAAGACCAATGTGTATAAAATTCAAGAGATAAAGTTTGGTGGGAATTCAAACTCCAATGGTAAAAGATAAAATTTTAAAGAAGTTTTAAAATTTCAAGTATTTCTAACCTAGCCATTATTCAGAATCCCCTCTACCTCAGAAAGCTGTTTCCAATAATACATTGAAGATATTTTAATAGGCGTCACATGTTGGTTGCTCAATACAATATTTAGTTTCTGTCAAAAAATCCAAAACTCGTGATTGTTCTAGGTTAGATATAGAAGGGGAAACATTAATCTGCTCTATGGCTTCATTTAAATGTCTCAGGAAAGGTATTCAAGTTTACTCACCTTATATTCAGGTTTTAACCTACCATTTTCTGGCTTGTCTCTCTACCACTCCAGTTGGTAACATTACCTGGATACAACTAGTATGATAAATAAGGGAATATAATGGAAATCTCTTTATAAGCATATTTAACTATTTAGATGAAATTTACCACTATCTGGAAAAACAAACCATCACACTCACCCAATATGGAATAGATCATTACATGGCTTTAATCAGTACTAAGGAAATTAAATGAGTAATTTTGAAACTCTATCTTCCAAATTTCCAGACCCAGTTGAAATTACTGGATGCATGTGCCATATTTTTAGAAAAACCTTAACACCAATGCTAAATAATCTCTTCCAGAAAATACATCCCTGTTCATCTTATAAGTCAACCATTATATCAAATCAGAAAGATAGCACCAAAAAAAAACAACTAATGAAAAATTTCATTCATTTAAATAAAGACAAAACTTCTTAACAATAAACAGGCAAATAGAATTCAGCAATATATAATAATTTTAAACCACGACCAGGCAGTGTTTGTTTCAGAGTGTCAAGCTAGCAGAAAATTCAAAATTCCACTATGCAAATTGCCACATTAATAAGCTTTGAAAGAAATATCCATGAGCCTATCAACTGAAAAGAAAGCATTTGAATAACAAAAGCACTCAGAGAAGCAGAAAAGTAGAAATACAGAGGAAGTCAACTTGATAAAGAGTCACTACAAAATAGCTACAGGCAACATCATTCTTAATGATGAAAGTCTGAATGCTTTCCCTGAGAGTATGAAAGGTAAGGTTGTCTTCTCTTATTACTAGTCACATAATGCTGTGAGTTTTAGTTAGTGTGGTAAGCAAGAAAAGAAAAGTCATCCAGACCAGAGAGGAAGAAATAAAACTGTCTCTATTTGCAGATAGGATACATTGTATACAAAATCCCAAACAATCTACCAGAATATTTTGAGGGTTCAGCAAAGTTACAAAATAAAAGACAAAATCAACTTCTGCATACTTGGAATAAACAAATGGACAATGAAATTCAAAATGCTTTATAAAAACTCAAAGTCAAATTCTTTGGCATAAAGTGAATAAAAGTTATGTAAGACTTCCATAGAAAACTGTACAATGTTGGTGAGAGGCATCAAAAATGTAAATAAATACACACTACATTCATGGATTGTTATATCAACACGAAAAGTATCAGTTCTCCCAAAACTTATATATTGGTTTGACACAATTCTACAAAATCCCAGCTGTGTGTGTGAATGTATGTATGTATGCCGCAAATTAAACCTAGGGACTTCCATGTGCTAAGCAAGCATGTACTCCAACGCTGAATTAGCTATCACTTTTATAAAATACAAATTATTCTAAAATGTATATGGAAAGAAATAGAACTAACATAGCTAAAACAATTGTGAAAAAAGAATTAAATGGAAGGAGTCTTTACTCCTATTTCCTACATGGGGAACAGGAGATGCTCCTCTTACCCACCCCCACTTCTCCCTACTGTGTTATGTTATACTAACATTCTTGCTAAAACTCTTTTTAAAAGAATTAAATGGGAAAAAAAAGTCTATCCAATTTAAGATTACAACTATAATAATCAACATGTGGTATTAGCAGAGACAGACATATGTGGCAATGGAACAAAATCTAGAGCTCAGACCCACACAAATGATGTCTCACAAGGACCAAGGCAATTCAATGGGCACAGATAGCCTTTTTCAACAAATGATACTACAGCAATTGGATAGCTATACACCTCCCCCAAAATATAATCTGACATAAATCCATAAAAACAAATTGTGAATGCAAGTATAAAAGTCAAAGCTATAAAATTTCTGGAAAAAAAGAATAAGAATTCTTTAAGTTACAGGTTTAGATGAAGATTCATCTAGCACCGTAAAAAATGTTCCATTAAAGGAAAAGTTGTTAAAATGAACTTCATTAAAATTTTGTATAAAACTTTTACTGTAATATCTGTCAATAAATTGAAATGAAAATCAACAGAGTAGGAGAAAATATTTACAAACCACATAAGTACAAAGAAGAGAAATAAAATTCAAATCTCAATAGTAAAAAACAATCTGATTAGAGACTTAAAAAAAGACCATGAAAATATATTTGGATTTACAAATGCCAAATAAGTACATGGAAATAGTTTCATTAGTCACTAGGAATATATGAATTAAAACCACAATAAAATATCACTACTTGTCTATCAGAATGGCTAAAAAGTAGCAACCAATATCAGGCATGGTGGTACATGCTGTAATCCCATAAAAGGATAGGAGGTTAGTAGTTCCAAGGCCAGAACAGGTAAAGTGGGACCCTGTCTCATAAAATAAGGCAAGCATGGGGGTATACATCTGTAATCCCAGCTATGTGGGAGCTGTAGGTAGGAGGATAGTGCTCCAAGTCCAGCCCAGTCAAAAATTGCAAGACTCTCTCTGAAAAATAAAGCACAAAGGGCTTCAGGACGTAGCTCATGTGGTAGAGTGCTTGCCTAGCAACAAAGTGTTTTGGTGGTCTCTTTAAAAATTAAATAAATAACTTCCATGGGACCCAGCAATTATACTCCAGAGAAATGAAAACCTGTATTTACATAAAAACTTGTAGACAAATGTTTATAGGAGTTTTAATTTCTAGTAGGAGGTGAAAAAAATAACACTAGGAAAAAAAATCTCTCAACAAGTTAATGGTAAAATGAACTATAATATCCATACTATGGAATACTAGTGAATAAAAAGAAACAAGCTTTTGATACAACAACCTCAATGAATCTTTAGAGATTATGTTGTATGAAACAAGTCAACACCAAAAGGTTGTGTTGTATGGATCTGTTTATACATCACACTCATGACAAATGTAGCAACAGACTATGCTGGTGATTACCTGGGGTTAAACAGGGGTGGAAGGTGGAAGGCAGACTAGTTTGACTTCAAAAAGTGTGTGTATGGAGGGCTGGGGACACAACATGAGGGAATTATGAGGAAAAGTTAAAAAAAAAAAAGGAATTGTGGAAATGTTTGTTCTTGAGTCTACCAATGCCAATATCTTTGGTGTGATAGTTTGCAAGATTGTATCAATTACATGGTAAAAAGGGACATGAAGTCTTTTCATATTATCTCATACAACCATGTGTGAATCTGCAATTATCTCTAAATAAACATAATTTAAAAAACAAGAAAGTGTATTGAGAAGCAGAATCCAGATTGCAGTGGGTTATAAAATAGAGCGTAGAGAAATGTCTATGGAAAAATACTGCATTGTCCCTTAAGGCAAATCTGATGTATGCTGGCTAAATTTATAGACTTTTCTTTCTCTGCACATTTCTCAAACGCAGTTTTTCACCCTAATGCAGGGCTCAGTTCTGTGCTTTTCTCTTGACACTTTCCCTGGATGAGCTCACACCTTTTCACAGTTTTAACTGCCTACATGCTAATGATTCCTAAATTGGCACTGTCAGTCCCTTCCCTCAAACTTCATCGTCGTACAGTCCACTGCAGAACATACACATTCATGCAGATGATCTGCAGACAACCTATTCAGAGCACAATTCCTTCCTTTCTCTCCCTTGCAGTCTCTGTTTCAATTAGTGTCACCACCATCCAGCTGTTCAGCCTAATTAGTAACCTGGGAATTATTCTTGACTCCAATATAACTTTCAGACCCCTTGCCACTCAAGCACCAACTTTAGATGCTTTATTTTTGCATCTGCTTTTGCCTTGCTCAGGTGTTCATATTACTCTCCTATATCCTGCTGCTATATTTTTCTAACTGGTTTCCTTTCCTTGGGATTTTCCCAGCTTAAATTCATCTTCAGCATATCTTCCAGTGTTTTCTAAATTGCAAATCACCCCCCACTATCTATAGAATAGCTCTTAAAATCCATGTTACAGTAGTACAGTCTTTTATGATCTGGTCCCTTCTACATCTCAGCCTCACATAGGTCTTTTTTGCCTAACATTTTATATCCTATTAATGTTAATTTGTAGGTAATTGTTCCACATCCTACATCATGATTTTACTTGTAATGGCCCTCTGGTAGAAAGGTTCTGTGTCATTCCCTATCCAACTTTTCTACAGAGACCTCTCCCCAATCCTGTTCTTCTGTTTGTTATATTTATATAATACATTTATTTATATGTATAACTCTAACGAAGTATCATTTCCTTTTAACTCTGAAGGATTACAGAGTTGCTCCCCCACCTTCCCACAACAACTTGTGTATATCTTTTCCAGGTCTCCTGTTAGATACTATTTATGTACTTGGTCTCCCCACTAGACTGGAAGATAGTGATGGGGAGGAAGCATGTCCAGTATAATGATGAAAAGTGCACAAGGAACCACTGGAAACCTATCCTTGCTTCCATTTTACAAAGATCACTTTTTATCAGCTCTCAGAGTGAAAAATGAAGAAAATGTGAACTTCTTGTTAATTCATACATTCTACCAATACATACTGCCACTCAGTGTGCCAG
Source organism: Castor canadensis (assembly GCF_047511655.1). Lineage (NCBI taxonomy): Eukaryota > Metazoa > Chordata > Mammalia > Rodentia > Castoridae > Castor > Castor canadensis. The sequence goes on along the minus strand of NC_133397.1, from coordinate 70,803,389 downwards.
AGGCTAGGAATGTGCTGAGGAGCAATCATGCTTCATAACTTCAACCTTGTTGTTAAGTATGATGAACTCTATAAAATGTAAGCAATGGAAAAAATATAATTTGAGAACAGTTTTACAAGATGAATACAATGTTCGGGGAGAAAAAAAGCAATATGACAAGAAGCCAAAGACAGGCTAACTGGTTACCATGAGAAAGATCCTGACACAGAAACAAAAATAAGTATTTGGGATTAGTGTGGTGGAAGGAACTGAAAGAGTTGAGTTCTGAAAAAAAAGTATATAAGGTGAATAATAAGATTAAAATATGTATGCTGACATACTTGGTTTGATTTTGTGGATGGAATAAAAATGGGCATTGATGATGTTAATTCTGAAGAGTGAGCAGAGGACTGGCCACTGTGTCTTCCAACAGGGAGATGACCCTACACGTTTTCAATCTTGATTCTCGATACCGTTTTAAAAAAAAAGTTGACCATTTCATCCCAGCACTGAGATTCCAGCAGGTTATAAAGCTTTTTCTTTGGAATAAGAAGATGAGGAACCTCCTTTTTCTTAGGCAGAGTTACTGTTGAGTCCCATTTTTAAGAGTAAGGTCAATTGCAGTACAAGGGTAGAAAGAAGGGGAGGGTTGGGAATTGTGTCAAAGGCACCTGGGTGTCTTCAAGACAGGTTTTCATTCTCTGCAGTTCTTTTTTTTTTGTTGTAATTTGCAATTCTTACAGTGACGCCTGTCTCACCCCAAACCCAGTTAAACTCTAGTCCTTCTTATAGGACTTGGCACATTCTTTTCTTGTATTACTATCCTTGGAGCAGCAATTCTCTCCCAGAATGTCCTGTAGGGACTGCAAAGTTTGTACTTTCTGAATTTTATATCTATTGTAATGGAATGAAAAACAATGAGGAAATAAAGACCCATTTAATGAACCAGTATCCTTCACTTTGCTATCATGTCTAGAAATTTTGAGAACTCTACAAGTGACAGAATTAATTTTCAATCCTATTTTTAAAAACCATTCATTCATTTTTATTCAGCAAATACGTTTTAAGCTGCTACTATGTAGCAGACATTATTGAGTGTTTGGTTCCTGCCTCTTTAGGGCTGTCAAGTTTCATGGCCCTGACCATCTGATTTACAAACTCCTTCTCAATCACAAGTCATTCATTCTCAGAAAGACATTCAAAGTAGCCTACTATGACCTAAGCAAGTACATGTCTGGGATTTTTTCTTTCTTTTTCTCTCTCTCTCTCCTCCCTCCCTCTTCTCCCCACTTTCTCTCCCTCTCAACTAAAAGCTCTATGTGTGAGTGAATTTGAGTAGTTGTTCCTTATCTGTTGCATCCAATAGATAAGATAATTCAAGCTAAGACATGGCATTTGGCTATACCGTGTCTTCCCATGGACTGTCTAAGTAGGGTTGGTTATCTCACTGCTATTATTCTAGTATCTGATAAGCTTCACAGTAAAGTAGAATGTTATGCTCAAAAGGGCATAGTTCTTCCCCACCTCTTCCTTACTAGTCTATCACATTCCCCCCTTGGTTTTCTGCCTTCTACTTCAGTTCCTCCTTAAAGAAGGATCACTTTCCTGAGCTCTGGAACATTTGTCTGGGGCCCTAATATCCTTCCAAGCTCTGATAATATCATTCCTATGAGAGTTATTTACCTTTGTCTCATATTCTATCATTCATTTACTAGGGTTCTCCTTTCAGTGGGCAATTACCCTGAAATACCACTCTTCCACTCAATACCTGCTCCCACCCACCTGATTTCAGATATTCCTACCAACTATGGCCCTGCTGCTCTGCCCAGGTATCAGTCCTGCATTTTGCCAAGCCCCAGAATACCTCCTGTAACAATTATCATGCACAGATGTTTCAAGTTTGGATTAAGAATGCCATCTTGTTTGGGATAGTTCTTTCTATAAGGAGGTAAATATATTAGTCAGGGTTATCCAGGCAGAATCAATACAATATATACAGATATATGAGAGAGGACTTCTTAGAGGAATTAGCTTGTGAGATTATAAAGGCTGAGCAGATCCACGAAATTACCTGCCAGGTAGAGACCATTAGATACTGGTAGCTTGAGTGAGTCCAAGTTCAAAGACTTCAGAACTAGAAAAACAGATGGTGTAAATCTTAGTCTAAGAACGAGGGGAGCCAATGCTATAACTCTAAGAGTCCAAAAGCTGAGAAAGTAGAGTCACTATGTTCAAGGTGAGAAGCCTTAGAAAGGACAACTTCCTTTCCTCCATTTTTGTTCAAAGGCCCCAATTGAATGGATGGTATTTGATCACTTGAAGATGGATCCTACCTCTTTAGTCCACTGAGACATCTATACTAATCTCCTCTGGAAATACTCTCATAGCCATTCAAAAACAATGCTTTCTTTAGGTATTCCTTAATCCAGTCAAATCAATACCTAAAATTAACTATCACAGCAAGCAAATTCAAAATTAAGCAAATAGTATCATGAATTGAAATAATTTACAGATATTTTTAATGTCAGAGAAAAAAAATGATCTGATTAAATCTTCCCCTAAGAAATCATTATTCTATTGAGTTCATCCAAATAGCAGGGTGTGATTTTAATTATTATAATGGAACATAATTGTCACTAAACTGAGGAGTTAATTATTCTGAAAATAATTGTATCAGTCTTCAACAAATAAAATGTAAAAATGTATTTTTGTGGCTCTGAGTTTTGAATAATACCAACACGGTCAATATATTTACTCATGTGAAATTTAAGCAATAGTCACTTGTGAGTCACCCAATTTTCTCCCAAGAGTTGGGTTTGCAATTTTAAACTTGCAAATTAGAGGGAAGCTTCATTATTTCTGTAATGGGAAACACAGAATCTATGGAAGTGCTTCAGAATTGGCATTTATCATCTATCTTAAATGCCACCATCCAGTTGGCACATTGTTATGGGTCTCATTGAGACTGTCTAGTTGTTTGTCTTTTCTATTTCATAACTCTTCATCCTTGGGATGATTTCCAAACATTCTAGTAGTGACCCAAAAGACATGAAATTAACAGACAATCAATTATCCTCTAGGCTAAAATTGTATTCCTGGAGAACAGTGAAGGCTTTCAGGGTTAACATTGAATTATGGCTCTCAAGTCCTAATCCAAGAAAAGTCTTAGACAAAATGGTTAAGTACAAATAGTTGGTGGCTTAACTCCACTTCCTTTGCAAGACTTAATTCAATTAACTTAAACATATTTCCATGCCATATTTCTAGGTTTCTTTGCATTAGAGTATCTGAACTCACTTGTTCCCCAGACACACGACCCCTCCAGCAGTCTGTATTTTGGAGTCTTGGGCCCTTTAGCTTCAATGCTAATGGTTTAATGACAGTACTGCTATTTCATGGAAACCAATCCTCTGAGTACAGAAATATATTAGAATGATTTCCTATTATTTTAGATTTAAATTTATTCTTTAAGTTCTGCCAGTTAAGTATCATAAAGTCAAAATAAGAGGGAAGGAGCCACATAGTTTGATACTAGTTCCTGTAAACGTGTCAGAGGGACAGATGAACAGAGCGGAGTTTAAGCTTAGAGTAAGAGAATCAGTCAAACATTAAGTGAATATAAACTTTTTCATTAGGTTTCACCAAAATCAGTATTTGTTACTTTGGAAAAAAAGGTCAGAGACCTACTTTAAAACTTTTGCTTTAAAGAATAATAATGCAAGAAGGAAGAAGGGGCTTGGTATCACCACATACCACTTCCTTAACACATCAAAACTAGACTTTCTTTTATTCCTGATTGTATTCTGAGATTTACCCAGAGGTTAGAATGAAGCAAGAATCTCATGACACTCAGGTAGTAAAAACTGAGAAAATGTAAACTTCAGTATGGCAGGGGCAAGAGGCCAGAGAGAGGCGGGGGCAGGGAGAGGAAGTGCAAGAAGAGGTTTGTCATGGAAACTCAGAAATTAGCATTTTAAGAAAAGAAGAGGTCACTTATATCAAATGTTCAGAATTAAGGGAACACAGAAGAGAAAAACTCTCATTGAATTTAACAACCTGATGTTACTGGTGACTTTAACAAGAGGTGATTTAGTGGAAAGATGAAGACAGAAACCAGATTAGGAGGGCACAAAGGTAAGTGGCATGAAATGGAGATACATAATATCTGAGGTCAAGGGGAGATAAAAAAAAATATTGGGAAGAGGTGGAGATTCAAGGTTTACTTATTTTGGGTTTTGTATTAATTGGGAGGGACTTAGGAATGTTTAAAATTGATTCATCTTAGAGGAAGTGATTGAATAAGAGAAAGAGAAGGGTTTAAGCAATAGGGCATGGTCAGAATTCATGGGACCAAACACCCTATGAAGTCTGACCCTATATTAGAGCAGGGGAAGATCTCAAGTCTGTCGTTAACTCTTAAAAAGAGCCTCAAAGGTCAGTATTTCCATTTTCTCAGTTGAAACCAGCCTCTCTCTTCATGAAATACCTGCAGCATATTTGAGGTTTATTCCTGGGAGCCTTTTCCAATTTAAGATGAGGATTACATTATTTTTACAGTGATAAGAAGCCTGAAACTCCACCTGCTGCCAGATAGGAAGGCAAACTTAAGGTAACCCTGTGAGTATGCACCATACTCCCTCTGGGGTGTCCTTAACCACTGGTGACAGTTCTGGTTATGTTGCTAACATATCCTAATCCTGGGAGCAGGAGTCGAGGTTAATTACTAGTGGAGAATGGAAAAAAGATGATCAGGATTCATTTTAAGCATTCCTTGCAAGATTCATTTGAATTAAAAAAAAAAAAGGCTATAAAGTAGAAATGGAAATATTTTTGTTCCATTTGTGGTCCATGCCTCACCTTTGGCACAATCAGAGGCCCTATATCTTTCAGTCCTGAGAAAGTAGAAATTCCACAAGAATAAGGAAAGCTGAATGAAAAAATACTTGCCAGTGTTCTAGAACAAAGTCCAGAAGCTAAGCCACAGACCAAACCCACACACTCCTTATTTTCACAAAGTTTTATTAGAAAACAGCCATGTCCATTTGTTTATGAATTCTCTATGGTTGTGTTTATCCTATAATGGCAGAGTTGAAGAGTTTGACAGAAACCTTATGGCTCTCATAGAATAATATATTTATACAGCCCTTTTCAGAAGAATCTAGAAGACCTCTGACCTTGAGTAAAAGAATAGCTGTGTAATGCCCCAGGCTAGTGATAGGAAGGAGGCAAGAGTTCCCATTCATTCATGAGAAGTAGCTTTCCATGGTGAGAATCCACAGACCCTACCAGTGGTATTCTTTGGCATACCACTGTTTGTCTTGAGGAAGATATGGTTTTAGAGATAGTCAGAAGGTGTTAAAAAAAAATGAACCTTAAAGCAATAAACAGAACAGAATAAAATGTGGATGTTATTTAGACTATTTGGAATCCTTAGAAGCAGAACCAATTAGAGAAAAACATTGTCAAGATATCATTCATTTTGGTCCAAAGGAAGACTGAAAACTTTTAATGAGTTTTTCCTTTGAGTTAAAATATTATTTACATAACAGAAATTATAATTTGGGGACCTCTACTCTATGGTAGATGATGAAGACTTTTTTGTATATACTTTACTATTGAACAACCAGCAACACACTAACTTCTTAAAAATATAAACTCTTTCCCCTGGCTTCATAGGTAGCCTCTGAGGAGGCCCCACCCACATCTCTACACTTGTTTTTTTAAACCACCAACTCTATTTGTGCTCATTTTCTCAAGATCCAAATAAAAAAAAATCTGTTTTCCAGCATGTTGGTTTACCTACTCTGGGCATTTGTCTCTCTTTTTACCTCCATATAGACATGTTATATTTAAAAGCAATGTAATTCTCTATGAAAATCTTTCTGACCTCCTTCTTCTTACACCTCATCATGAAATCTCACGTGCACTTATTGCTTGTTTAGTAACATTCTTTTCTATAATCTATATTCTTTGTCAATTTTTAAATTTTTAATATGTAGGTATGAACCTCTTTTAAAATTAAACTCAAATTTTGAGGTAAGAGCTAATTCACATATAAGTATAAGACATAATACATAGAAATATTGTATTTTTATTACAATTGGGATTGTAACAGTGATACAATGCACCAATTCTTTACTCATTTTTAAGTGCTGTTTCGATGTTGTATTAATATATAAAGACACCCATGTAACTCATTCTTTTTAACTGGTTCATGATATTCCATGGTATAAATGTTGCTTTGTTAAGCCATTCTTCTACTGATGGCTTTCAGATTGTTTCAGATCCTGTGTCATCAATACCTATTAACATATTTACTTGTGAATTTTGGCCCCTTTCTGCCCTCTAAGGTCATTATTTCCATACTATTAAGAAAATTTTCATTACCTTTCCAATATCTTACACTAGCCAAGTCTTACATAACAGGTTTTTCACTGGCTTATATCAAAGATATGAATTTAAATTCTGGCTTCTGTAAATTCAGCCATGTGATACTGAATAAGCTGAACTGTTGTAAGCCTCAGTAATCATCTGTAGTATAATGATGAACATATTTTTTTCAAAGTGTTGTTATAAGCACTCTTAAATAAAAATAGCACCCATCTGTTTCATTACCACATAGCAACATGCACAAAGAATGGTATTTGGTAAATAGGGATCAATAAATACTTAAATAAAGGTCAAGATAATATGCAATGATGTTTATCAAGTTTATAACTGGCACATAGAACTCAACAGATATGCAAATCCTGGTACTATTCATCTGTCGATGGACTTTTACCATTGTGTAAGGTGAGATTTTGTGATTTAACCTCTCTTTCATTGTGATGAGGATACTAACAGCTTCCTCACAGAACTGCATAAGACACATGGAAGGTGAAAGTGATAATGGGGCTCACAAGAAAGATGCTATCTAGGTCATACATGAGTTCTGCAAATAAGAGAGATGTCCTCTCTATAAATAAAAAGATGATGTGGATCACAATGTCTAGTGTCACTTCACTCCACAAAACTCATGATTTGTGGAATTCTCACATCAAGAAGAATAATTAGCAACTTATTTTAAATGAATGTAGTGTGTTCCTTACTTCTGAATCTTGGATTTAGAAGTTTTATAATTTTCTTATTGGCCTTGGTACAGAAGTAAAATCCCAACCAGCCCTCTGAAGCACAAAATGCAACAAAACCAGACTTCTTGGACTTTGTCCAAGGGAAATTATTAGTAAAGTCTAAGAAAATATTTTTTTTGGCCCTCTTATTACTCTTTAATCCTGAAATGCCTCACTGACATTGTAAGGTGTAAATGGCTCCCCAGAGGCTTAGCATTCATTGTTGGCTAAAAAACAGAAAACATTGGTTGTAGTTGTGATAACATTAAGGGCTCTTTAGAGGTTCCTGAGACATAATAGAAAAGGTGACATAACGTGAAAAGTCTGAGCTTTGGCAAAAGACCAGATTATATTTGAATACTGACCTTTTAGTCATTAGTTGTATGATTTTGAAAAACTGCTTAACTCTGAACTGCCTTCTTTTCATCTGTGGGATAAGGATAAACAACAAGCAAATTTCCAGGTTTACTCTTAAAATTACATGGAATGAAATTGTTTATAATACTTACTACTTTATATTTTAAGATTTCTCTCATTTGGGTCAAGTGGCTCCAACTATGAAGAGGATCACAAAGAAGAGAACAATGAAATCTCAAGAAGCATCATGGAGTGTGTCAAGTGGTATGTGAATTAGTGTACTAACTGCTATAGCAGATCTATTCCCACAAGTGTTATTGGTTCACCATAATAATTTTTTGCTAGTAAGCCTATGGACATGGGTTACTCTCACATGATGAGTTAAAGGTTTATTTGTTTCCATGTTATAATCCACTATCTTTCAGGACACCTGAGTCTTTCATTTCTAATCAATGGGCAGGTAAATAGGGGTATCTCAAAGGTTTTATAAGCCAGCTCTGAGAAGGACACATAACTTCTACCACATCTCAATGGCCTTCGCCATATGGTTACAGAGAGTCTGGGAAATACAATTTATCTCTCCACACTGGTAGAAAGGGAATGCATGTGGCAAACTGTTAGAAACTTATGCCACAAATGGTAGATATCAGATTAGCAGAGGAATCTGTTTTATGGAAGAAGAGTGAAGGCACCAAGTATTTAAATTAGTAAACTTAGGGGAAAAAAAGTGTCCTAGTTATTGGGACCTTAAGAAAAAGTTAGTCTTCATGGAGAGAAACAAAATGGTGACAGATTGTATGCAGAACTTAAAATGATGTGTACCATTTTAACGACAAAGGTGATGGTAACCAAGAACCCAGAAGTCTGATCAAGGAGAACTTAAGTTCCTATTCCATGCTTCAATGTATAATGTTAACTTTCTAATAAAAATCCATAATTCAAGGCTAGCCTGGGCTTGTATAGCAAGATCCTTCTTCAAAATACCACCAACAACAAAAAATCCATATGTGCAAGTAAAAATCCATAACTTGCAAGTCCTAATATTATCTAGTTAGATCTACCTGGAGTAATTCTGAATAAAAGGATAAGAGTTAAGGAGAAATTTATTCCACAAACAAAAAAAAATCATGTCATAACAAGGAAGATCAAATCTCGAGGTTTAAAGGTTAAATGAGTATCAGAGATTGACTCATACTCCTGTGATATAATATATAGCTACATATCCACTGTAGCCAGCTTCTGGCTGAGAACATTTGCTTTTGTACTTAATACTGAAGGTGGTGTTGAATTGGCTCTGATATTCATTTCTTGCTTACGTCAGTGGTTATTTTATGCTAATGTGTAAGAAAGTCTCACTATATTAGGAAGCACTTGGGTTTGATCCAACTGTCTCTGGCTTCCAAAGAAAGCGTGGAGGGAGATTTCAATTCAGCAGATACTCTCACCTCCCTCAGTGTTTGAATTCTTTTGTCATAATGCCCTGAACCAACCATCTCACTTTCTACATCCTTTTATTCTCCATTCCCTCTCCCCACCCTCTTTCAATTTTTAATATCAAGAAAGTTTGCATCTCTGCCAAGCCAATAAAAAAAATCAATGAGAAATTCAAGTAAGAAGGAGCCAAATATAGAAGGATTCTTGGCGAGAGAAGACTTTATAGCCCACAAATAATCTAGGTCAGTAAATGGCAGCCTGTGGGCCAAATCTAGCCTGATATTTGTGTGTGTGTGTGTGTGTGTGTTTTGTTGTTTTTCCAGTACTGGAGCTTGAACTCAGGGCCTATACCTTGAGCTACTCCACCAGCTCTTTTTGTGTTAGGTGTTTTCAAGATAGGGTCCCATGAACTATTTGCCCAGGGTGGCTTTGTATTTGCCCAGGGTGGCTTTGAACCACAATCCTCCTGATCTCTGCCTCCTGAGTAGCTAGGATTACAGGTGTGAGCCACCAGCACCTGGCCCTGCTGTGTGTTTTGTACAGCTATGAACATGGACTTGGAGCAAGCTCTGAAGTTTGCCTTTTAAATTGCTTTTCACCAGCTTCTCAGTGCATTTATGTGTTGTCCATGACTGGTTTCCAACTGTAATGGCAAAGTCAAATAGAGGTTGTAGAGACCTTATAAGGGGCCTCAAAATGTAAAATATTTGTTATCTAGCTTTATGTAAAATATTTTGCTGATACATTATCTAGACTCTTATAGATAGAATTGAATGTTATTCTGTTTATAAAGAAATAGAGGTTTTGTGACAGAGGCAAATTTAAGCAAATCATGAACAATAAGCAGTAATGAGATATTAAAAAACTACATATACACATGAAATAAATGAAGAGAAACATGCATTGTTTGGGAAGAAGGATCTTCTTTTTTACTTTAAACAATTCTTCCTTATAGTTATAGCAAGTATAAGAATGTAGGAAGTAACAGCATTGTTAGTTTACCAAATAAAGCTAAATAGCTTTAAAAAGTGTCACGATTCCCCATGTCTGTGTCTATCTCTAGATACTTTCTTCTGTTATCAATTTGTCTTAGGCAATATTGGCAGTTTTAAAATGAAAATTCCTAAAGCAACTTGGATATATCCCTACTCAATTAATGAATAGAGGACATTCTTTATTCTTCTTCAGGTCACTAAACTGGAACTTATCTTGAGAATTAAATGTACTTTAATTAAAGCTTAAATGTAAAAAGAGCATTTGCCACTTTTCATATTTTCCTGTGGCCAGGCTTCAATGATAATGAGGCTAAGGTCACAGGCTTCATTCCATTTAGGCCTCTTAGCTTTAGTCTATTCCAACTTAACAAACATCTTGAAGCTTCTACAGTGTGTCAGACACTGTGCAAGTCATTAAGACTACTGAATAAGGCACAGTGATTTTCATCAAGGATCCTAGATCTTAGTGAAAAAGATTGTATAGATGTGGTACATAGATGACTAGAGCTGGCAGCAACATTTTAAGAAATACAGATAAATTGCTACCAACATTACAAAAAGAAGGTCTAGGGAGAATTATGAGAATTTTTTGAAAGAGTCTATATTTCAGCATGCCTCAAAGATGCATACTAATTTTTTAGGTAGAAAAATCAAAGCAGGGATTCCTACAGGTAGAGAGTAGGATATAAACACAGAGCTGAAAAAAATGTCATGTATTTAGTGAACACCAACGAGTTCAATTGGCTCATCTACACTGAGTGATGTGATTCAGTTTATGGAGGGTCTGTAAAGTCAAACTGAAAAATGTGGTTTTCATTTGCAAAACTAGTAACACTGGGTTTTAGCCAGTGAATATGGAGAGTGGCTAAGAAGAACAGTTCAGAATTTGTATTGACTCAGTTGAAGTTTGAACAAACAGGAAGATGAGAGAAAATGTGTATTGTAGCAGGTCAAGGGGAGATGTATATGAACCCTAACTACTAAGATGCTAGTGGTGAAAATGAAAGAGATCAATTTGAGCATTAGCACAGTGGCCAAATCTAGATGACTTTCATAGTAATATAGAAAAAAAGGAGAACAATTTTGTTTTCAAACCTAAAATGCTCATTTTAAAAAAAAAGATGTTTTATTAAATGAAAAATTCAGAAGTCAAAAGAAAAATTAATTTATTGAGATGTATGGGTAATTGTGGGAACTCTATACCCAGCATACTTAGTTAAGGTGTAGGTAAAATCTCCAATACAGCAATCTGACAAGACTGGGTTTGGAGAGAGATGTCGGATGAACCAACAATCCTGAACATTTTCTACATAGAATCTATTTACATGAAAATTGTTATGGGCAGCAGCATTTCAGAAGATGGATACATAGATAGAGACACACAATGAGGGTTAAAATAGAATCTGTGGTTATGGCTGTGCTTGAGAAAAGTGAAGTCATCTATGAGTGATACATGAATTATGTGGATTATAAGGTAGTTCTGTGTCCAGCTGGAAGGGCACATTCTAGGCTGTCTTATCACAAATGAACATTAGAGGCCTGGAAATCTGTATAAAAGTTTCTTTAATAAAATATGTAGGCAAGAAAACATAATAACTAATAGCAAAATGAGGACATAAATAGGCTTAGGAAAATGTGGGAATAGTACCCTAAAAACTAGCCCAAAATAAAGGGTAAGGGATTTTAGAGACCTCAAACAACATCTTAAGCATTCTTGGTTTCATTAGAAGAGAGTATGTTGGGGGGTGGGGTGGGGGGAAAGGGAGGAATGGCCCAAGCAGTGTATGCACATTTGAATAAATGAATAAAAAAATTTAAAAAAAAGAAGAGTATGTTTGAGTCAAACTGTCTTATGCACTCAAAATCAGTTGTACTTGTCTGGAAGAAGACAATACTAACTAAATGAGTGGGTGGCATGAAGACTTTGAAAAAGAGATCAAATAGCTTGAACCTGTGGATGCCTGTCCAGCTGGTTCTGAATGAGAGGATTTACAGAGGAACTGTGATGCACATTTTCCCTTCTTTATATGGATTATCTAATTTAGATGCCTCAGTTCATCCTAGTCTTGTGATTTCTATCATAGTGAGTATAGGGCCAACTCTTCCTGTTGGATTCCATGCTTGCTTTACAATGTATTCATAAAGTAGCTATTCATTCTTCACAGAGCTTGTAGTACAGAAAGTAAATGTGCCAAAGAGGAGGTATTCTAGCCCATTTGCCAGAACATATTAGTAAATTAGCACTCTGATTTATATAGACTATTAATTTCTAGATATATTGACAAATTTGAGTGTCTGAACCTGCCTTCATAAGATTCAGACATGAAAACTAGTATACTTCCTTTCTGTTTTCCATAAATTTGCTTTGATTTCATCTTACCTCTGAGGTGTGCCTGAGTGTTTATAACTAGGGTTAATACTCGCATCCTACTGCTGCTGGGTTAAAAGCTGTGTTTTGATTATTTACTTCTGTTTAGCAAATTGTTCCTGAACTTAAATGGCTTAAAAACAATTTTGTATTACCTCTCACAACTCTGCACTGGAGCTGGGTTTAGCTGGACTGTTTTACTCCACATGGCAGTTGATAGGGTTGGCTAAGATTGCTTCTTCATTCACATGTCTAGGTAGAACACTTAGGGATAGGATGAACCTCCCTCTCTTCTTCCTTCAGACTCTCCACAAGTCTTGGTGGTGCTAGCTCTCACAATGCATTGGGTCTCAGCAGAGCTGAACACCTTACATGGAGGTTAGCTAACAGGAGAGAAAGAAGACAGTGGAAGCTGGCAGTTGTATTAAAAGCTGGTAGAAAACTGGCACTTCTCTTCTGCTACATCTTATTTGTGGAAGCAAGTCCAAGGATTCAAGGGAAAGAAATAGATTACAGCACTTGGTGAGGTATGATATGAACCGTATATGGTAGAGAAGATATCAGTGGCAGTCATCTTATTTCTGTAGGACAAAAGGCACATAATAGACACTCAGTGGCTGTTGAATGAATGATGACTGTGAATAAATTAATAAGTTGATTACAACATGACAGTTGTACTTAGAAATAGGTCTAAGACTGGTTAAGTGGCTCAAATGGTAGAACACCTGTCTAGCAAGCATGAAAGCACCGAGTTCAAACCCCACTGCTGACAAAAAAAAAAAGAAAAAAGGTCTTATATCCTATATCCTTTCTTTTAATTTATGGTTCTCTCAAAGAACCTTATTTTTGTATTAAATGGAATGGAAAATCTAATTTTTGGACAACTATTTGCTTTGGCTATTCATAAGAAATTTAAGAGGTGCTTTCAGAATAATGGAAAATATTAATAATAGGTAATACAAATAGGATTTTCTATAGTCTAAGCAATCTTGTAGCTATTTTACATTTGATAATTATAAAATCCTACTTTATAAATGAGAAAACTGACATAGAACAGTTAAATATCCTGCTAGTTCACATTGCTAGTAAACTGCAGAGCCTAGTTCCAAATCCAGATCTTAACACAATTCTATACCATCTCTCTTACCAAAAGGAAGTCATAGATTTTATGTTGAAATAAATTTTCTTATTCTGTATCTTCTTTGTCCCCAGTAAAATTGAATCTTAATTATTATAAAACAGTGAAAATAATACTGCAAATATATCAATGTTTGCATACTAATTAGACTTCTCTATATAACTTAGAATTTTTGGCTTGAGGAATAGGATAGAACTCTATCAGCTGATTAACATGTGCCACTCCTTAGCCCTTCTACTTTGGACAGTTAGGAGGAAGACTACAGCATTTTAATGAGAAATAGTTGCAATTTAGGTGTTAAGATGCATGTACACTAAGATTTATATTAATACTTTCTTTTAGGATTTCTGATGGTTATTGTTTCAAACAACACAGAAATCTAAAAAGAATAATACCCAGAAACCCCCTGGGAATGTTTTAATTTTTTTCTCAACTCTGAACTCAGATCATAATTATGCAAATAGTTCTTCTTGTAATGTAATTGTTTTTGAATGTCTTTGTGTGTGTTTTATGTGTCTATTATTGTATATCTATGATGATTCACTTATTGGTTAAATCAGGTAGCTATGACAATAGTCTTACTGAAAACAGACTGACACAAAATGCTTGCATAGCACTGACTCTTGCCTCAGCTATTAAGCCTCCTAAAAATGACTTCTAAAAGAAAAGCATAAGAAAGATATAGCCTTTTTGCTAGCCTGAGATAAAGATAGCTATACACTGAGATTCCTAGCATTGCTTCCATACACTTGTGTATTACAACCAGAATTGGCTCATCTCTACCAGACCTTTTTATCACCTACTGGTCACCTTTTCATAGTAGCCTCTGTCAGTTTAAGATTACTATGTTCACTCCTATAAGGTGGGTACATCAAATACTTTCAAGTTTTAGGTTTCCTTCCCTTTCCCTATTTCTCCTGGGCATGTTCTCCCCTTCGTGTGTGACCCATGTCCAATAATATTACTGCATTTGTTTTAGGTTTATAATCTGCATATGAGGGAGAACAGGTGATTTTTGGCCTTCTGAGCCTTACTAACTTTGCTTAAGATGATGTTTTCCAGTTCCATACATTTACTTTTGAATGACAAAAGTTCATTCTCCTTTGTGGCTGAATAAAACTCCATTGTGTATAAATACCACATTTTCATAATCCATTCATCAGTAGTGATGCCATCTTGGCTGTTTCCATAGCTTGGCTATTGTGAATAGTGCCCCAATAAACATGGGTATGCAGGTACCTTTAGAATAACCTGAGTCACATTCCTTTGGGTATATCCCTAGGAGTGATATTGCTGGATCATATGGCAGATCTGTGTTTAGTTTTGTAAGAAGCCTCCTGTTTTCAAAAGTGGTTATACCAGCTTGCATTCCTACCAGCAGGGTATGAGAGTTCCTTTTTCCCCACAGTCTCGCCAACATTTGCTGTTGGTGGTGTTTTTGATGATAGCTAATCTAACAGGGGTGAGGTGGAATCTTACTATGGCTTTAATTTGCATTCCTTTATGGCCAGGGATAGAGAGTATTTTTTCATGTGTGTTTTAGCCATTTGGATTTCTTCCTTTGAAAAAAGTTCTGTTTAGTTCAGTTGCCCACTTCTTTATTGGTTCATTGATTTGCAGGGAGTTTAGTTTTTTGAGTTCCCTATATATTCTGGTTATCAGTCCTTTGTCTGATATATAGCCAGTGAATATTTTCTCCCACTCTGTGGGTGCTCTCTTCAGTTTTCTTTTCAACAAAACTGGAGAAGAGGGCAGAGCAGGTTCTTCCTGGAAGTGAGGAGGCTTGGGAGAGGGAGAGGAAGATGGAGAGAAGAGGGGAGAGATGGCCCAAACAATGTATACACACATGAATAAATGTATAAATGATTGAAAAAAGAAAAAAGAAATTAATAACAAAAGACAAGACTATAAAATTGGTACAGTGTATAAGGGTACTCATGGGAGGAAGGAGAATGAATGAAGATTAAGGTGAGGGAATATGGTTAATGGACTTCATATACTTATATGAAATAGAACAATGAAATGTCTTGTTTGAAGCAGGGCAGGAAGGGGAATGAGGGGGAGAGATGGTGGAGGTGATTAAACCAATGTACAATACAAGCTTATTTGGAATTTTCACAATAAATACCCATGTACAAAAATATATCCTAATAAAAAATTTAAAATTAGAAGAAAAATAAGAGCATGGCTCACATTTCAATCTGCTCCTGTAATTTTGAGAAATAACTGACCAATGTACTTGTGGCCACTAAATTAACTTTTGCATATTCTTAAGGTCTTAAAACTATGAGTGCTTAAATTGACATTTATGGCATGCCTAATTTAAAACTTTTTGCATATGTGTGTATTACATGTAGGTATCATTAAGATGATTCTTACTGTAATATTAACATAAAAATTGTTGCTTCTGTTCTCTCTCTCCTGCATTCCTTGTGTTGCCACTTTAAAAAAAACAGTTTTTCAAAGTTCCTATTTTAACCAGGTCTAACTAAATTCAGACATCCAAGAATTATCTTCTTCCTTAATTGCTGGAATGTTGGGAAACACTGAAACAATGCAAATGCTGGAATTTCTGGAATGTAGAGACAACACCATGCAATCTGCCCAACCTCAAAGAACTTCTCACTAATATCCAGCACCATCCCCCATCCTCCTTCCCAACCATCTCTCTCCAACCTTCTTTTCCTGCCACAGGAGGTTTAAAATCTCCAGCCTGTAAGAAAGGCATGCTCTTGTCCCTCTCAGAGTATTACTCTGATGGCCGAGGATCCCTCTCAGGTCTCCTCTCCCTAATAAAGGCCTGCTGCTTATGGAGGTCACAGATTCTTTTTCAGTATGTCTCTCTTATCAGCTTCCTCACTTTCCCTTCATTTGGTGCTGAAACCCTGGAGAGAGTTTCGAGTGGGGGACGCCTTTCTTGGGTTACAGTTATTCCGTGGCAACCCTCATATGGTCAATGGTGCAGCTCCATGGGGTCTCTGGCCTAGGCTTGATACAGACGCACTCCAGCCAAAAGGTGGCTAAGTTCCTGCCCAGTACCCACCTCTATCCCCCTAATCACCCAACCTCTCTCAATATGATGCACACATGACATGCACAGGAATTTCAGGTGCTCAGGGTTATTGAGCCTGCTCTGAGAATGGAAGCACAGGCAACTCCAACAGCAGAGGTTGGAAAGATTTTATTTGTAAAGAAGAGAAGAGAAAGACTGCATAGTGGGGAATGCAGGGGGACCAGGAAACCGGGTCCCATGGGTCAGCATGGGGATTGGGTTTTATAGCCTTTTTCTTTGTGTATTGCCTGAGGGCAGAGATGCTTTTCAGATGAAGAATGGTGTTTCCTGGGGAGAAGCAGTGTCTCCTTGACCTCCCGTAGGTCAAGTCCCGCCTCCCAATTATCTCCCTAACTGCTATTAGGAATAAGGATGACAAAGTCTATTCAGAAACTGCTTCCTGCTGACAGGGGTTGATGAAGGGGCCTGCAGCTTCAGGGCTGACCATGAGAGGGGTTGTTGAAAGGACCATGATAATAGGTTGTTTTCATCAGGGGCATTTGCAGTTTGATGGATTCTAGGCAAGAAGAAACAAACTTGACAAGTAAGTTTAAAATTCAAGGCCCAAACACAAGCAAGAGAATAATGGCAATTATAGGCCCCAGAAAGGGTAGGAACCAAGTCCTGGAGGGGAGCCAGGATTTTATTTGGTCCCATACCTGAGTAGAAACCTGAGTTTCAAGAGATTGCTCCCAGAGCCACTTAGCCTGTTGAAGAATGTAATCTGCACATTCCTCTACAATGCTTGAAGTATTTACATGTATGCAACAGGAAGTATTGGCGATAGCACATATTCCTCCTTGTTTAGCCAAAAGAAAATCTAGGGCCAGGTGGTGGTCCATTACCACACAGGCAAGGGATGACAAAGATCTTTGCATGTCCTTAATGGCAAGGCCTATCTGGTCTGCAGTGTCCTCTACTATTTTGTTTAGGTTTTTGCAGCTACATGATTGGCAATCACCCCATAGCTGATTTCATCTAGGGCTGTAACTAATGCTGTTATCCCTAAAACTATTAAAGTAACCTCTCTTTTATCTCTATGGGAAGCTGTTCCTGTTTGTTAGCATTTCTCTTTCCTTCCAAATGGCTGCATGAGCATGCAGGATCAGGAAGGCATAATTAGAATCTGTATAGATGTTGACTCTCTGTTGTTTTGACAGTCTTAGAGCTTCTGTTAGGACCACTAATTCTGCCAATTGAGCACTTGTATTAGGAGGAAGAGGACCTGATTTAAGGATGCCAAATTCTGTTACAACTACAAATCCTGCATGTCTGACACCATTCTTGACAAAGGAACTGCCATCAGTGTATTATTCTAGATCAGTCAGGTCGGGCAGTATAACTTTCCATAAGTATCTCCTCACATGAGTGTTCAGGATTTTCCTCTGCCTCTGGTAGAAAGATTGCAGGATTTAGGCTCTGAAAGGCCTTAGAGTTATTCCTGTCCCTCCCAGATGCTGGGCCTGGTATTTAAGTAGATGGCTGTCAGATAGCCAAAGTTCTCCTTTTGAGTTTAAAATTCCCCCTAGGTCGTGTGGGGTACATACTGTTAGGGGGCAGTTTAGGATAAGTTTTTGAGCTTCAGGCACTGGAAGCCACTACTCTGAGGCATCCTGGCCATTCCTTGGCTACCTGAGCTAACTCTTTGCTTAAGTAGCCTACTGGCTGGTGAGTGATACCCCAGAGTTGAGTCACCACTTCCAAGGCCAGTCCTCCCTTTTCATAGACATATAATTGAAACTTGTCCTGTACTGGGAGACCCAGGGCTGGAGCTGTTGTAAGGGCCTTTTTTTAACTGGTGGAATGCATTTTCTGACTTGTCATCCCATTTAATAAAGGGCTGGGTATCCTTATGTGCTTCCTTAAGGATTTGATATAAGTGGCTGGCTAGGTCTGCACATCCCAGGATCCAAATTTTACAGTATCCTGTGACCTGCCCCCCCTCCCCCAAAAGGCCCTCAATTGCTTTAGAGTTTTAGGTAGAGGAAACATCAGGATTGGAAGGATTCTATCTTCTCCAAGAACCCTCTTTTCTTTATCCAGGACCAGATCTAAATATGTAACCCTAGACTAACACAATTGGGCTTTTTCTTTAGAGATTTTATACCCTCTATCTGCTAAGAAGTTTAGTAAGGATTCAGTGGCTCGTGAAATGACAGGCTCAGTTGGTCCACAGAGTAAGAGGTCATCTACATATTGTAGCAGAGTAGCTTGTGGATATTGCCACTCTGTCAAATCTTGGGTTAGAGTCAGCCAAAAGACGTGGGGGCTGTCTCTGAATCCCTGGGGAGACAGTGAGGTGACATGTCCAGACTTTCTTGTGGGGTCTTCAGAGGCAAAGATAGTATCACTTTTAGTGTGTAAGGGATGCAAAAGAAGGCGTCCTTTAAGTCCAGGACCGAGTAGTAAATAGTACCCAGAGGTATTTGGGCTAAAAGCATATAGGGATTTGGAACTACAGGGTGGAGATGCACTATTGCTTCATTGATCAGGTGGACACCCTGGACTAGCCTCCACTTGTTCAGTCCCTTCCTGACACCAAGAATAGGAGTATTATATGGGCTGGAGCATTCTATTAGTTGTCCCTGTCTCTTTAAGTCTTTGATTATGGGAATTAGCCGCTCCTTAACTTCTGGCTTTAAAGGATATTGTTTTTGATGGGGAAACCAGGAGGGGTCTTTGAGATGAATTAGGACTGGGACCGCTGTTCATGCCTGTCCCATGGTATGTCCATCTGTCCACACCATGGGGGTCTACTTGTTCCTCTATTAGGGGTAAGCAAAAGTACTCTCCTGGGGGTGAAAGGAGCTGTACCCCCAATTTAGATAGAAGGTCTAGCCCTAGCAGAGGATTAAGGGTTTCTGGGGCAATGAAAAAGAAGTGACAGAAATGGAAATCTCCCCAGGAGCAGGCTAAAGGCTGAATGAAATAACATTCTAGGGGCTGGCCTGATATGCCCCAAACAGTAATTTTCTTGGAGGCCCTGCATCTGGGAGATAAAGGAATAGCTGAGATGCTGGCTCCAGTATTGATAAGGAGGCTGATCTTGTGTTTTTTAATAGTGAGTATAACCCTGAGCTCCCCCTGCTTTTATGGTGAGCACAGGAGCCTGAATAGGAGGCCCTAGGACCCATCACTGGGTGGGAGGCTGTGGCCTCAATTCTCCAGGGAACTGGGGACAGTGTGCCTTCCAATGTTTTCCCCAATAAATGGGGCATGGTCCCAGAGCTAGCTTTCTCCAGTGGCACTCCCTTCTAAAATGGCCTGCCTGTCCACATTGAAAGCATGTCCTTGGGTTTGGACTTTGCCCCGGGGAAGCTTCTCTGAGCGCTGCAATCAGATCCTCCTGCCATTTATCCTTTCTCTTTTCCTTTTCCAGGTCCTTTTTTTCTTTTTCTAAGTCCCTATTATAGCATACAGACATGGCTACATGGACCAATAGGTCTAGATCTTTGATTCCTTCAGCCACCAGTTTCTGAAGTTTTTTATGGATATCTGATGTTGACTATGTTAGAAATTTATCTTTTAGGATGATTTCCTCTTCCTGTGACTCTGGTACAATGTTGGTATACTGTTGTAAAGCATCCTTAAGTCTCTGTAGGAAAATTACTGGGGCTTCTAAGGGTCCTTGATGCATAGCCTTAAATTGGGAGTAATTAAGAGGTTTTACCTTGGCTCCCCTTAGACCCTCAAGATTGCAGTGGATGAAATGGTCACAGCTCCATTCATCCTTGTCATTTTCAGGGTCCCACTTAGGGTCATAACTAGGTACTGCCTGATCGCCTCCTGTTGAAATTGGGAATTGAGGTTCCCTTTTAGGTATCCAGTGTCTTTGTCTTTCTTCTTCCTCCCCCTCCTCCTCCTGTGAGGGCTCAGTCTGAGACAGGCCTGGAGGGCCATATTTATCTAAGTGATAGTTGTCTCCAGCTTTGACTGCCTGATCTAGTACCTGCTGTTTCTCCAGAGCAGTAAGGGTCTGAGATAGCAATAGCATTACATCTTTCCAGCTCAGTTCAAAGTTTTGGCTGACTTCTCTAAATATCTGGATGTACTGACCTGGGTTTTCTGTATAATTTCCTAAATCCTTTTTTATTTCTCTAAGTTCACTCACTCTAAAAGGAACATGAGCCCTATCTCCTCCAGGAATTAACTGGAGGAGGTAGAGTCTTGTGGGACAATGTCTGGTGTGTAAGGTAGCTGGGTAAGGGGAAGAGGGGGAGCTGATAGAGCATCAGATTGGTTATTTGGTTCAAGGGAGTTTGGGGCCTCTTTGCAAAGGGTTACCATGGTCTGGGTATCTAGCCTCCATTTGTTCACCCCTTCTGGGTGGTCTCTTAGGAAAAAGAACAGTTGAACATATGGAACTTCGGTCCACTTTCCCTCTTTTTTACAGAGCATATCTAATTGAAGAATGGTATTATAATTAATGCTCCCTCCTTCTGGTCATCTTTCCTCATCTTGCAGAGGATATTGTGGCCATCCAGGTAAGGACAACAGAGACAGAAATGAACAGGGAGAAAGGGAAAGAAAAGTCCTGCTCAAGTCACATTGTCAGTTCTTTCAGCATCCTGAATGACTCACATGGTCCCTGGAATACAAACATAAAATTAATTGGACATCTAAATGACATGTGGCCAATGATTGGAAGTATTTTTCTGTCCTAACCTCCTGGTCTCCCACCTAAAAACTAAGCCTCTAAATCTGCTTAAACACTCTACAGTTTTCTTCTTTAAGTCTTGCCTTTGAGATGGGTGGTTTTCCCATTCCAGACATGTCAAGACCACAAGGGGGATAAGGTCGTATCCAGGCCACTGCAAGTGGCAACACTGGGCTGGCCTATTTGTTCTCCTGGCCAAGCCACCAAGCAGTTGGGATGACGGACCCATAACGTCATCCTCCGGTGATCACAGAGTGGAAAAATCAATGACAATTTTAATTCTCTATCTAAATGCCCCATGTATTTAAAATTAAAATCTCAGTTTTCTAAGTTATGGCATTAGCTAAAATAACAAAAAGGCAGCCTTGCCAAATTCTGCTACAGATTCAATAAGGCATTTGGATTGTTTTCATTAGGCCCCTTACCTAAACTTTAACTCATGAGGGGCCTAATTCGTTCTACCTTTTCCATGCCTACTATCACCAGTTTCAATGGAGATATAATCCTTTTTACCTTGCACTCCACCCTTCTCGCAGCCTATTATACAAATTATAATGTGAAACAAAATTTTTAATGTAAAATAAGAGGATGAACTTTGTACATCCCTTTGTGCATCCTGCATCCTTTATCCTGACAAGGATATGGGATGTCAACTCTATACTAAGACTAGGCTCTTTATGTTTACTTTAAAGATTTGGCTTATAATGAAGTTAGTGTATCCCAAGATAAACTATTATAAAAATTATTTAATATTCCCTGTAGAGGTAAATCTAAAGCCTTCAATACCTAAGAATGCACTAGAAATTAATGTACTTATTTTGTGTTCTATTGTGTAAATTTTGTGTATGGCTACTGTATGACTAACTTACTGGAGACAAAAATATTATTGGAGACTGAGACTGACTCAAAACACTTTCCTAGAATTGATTCTTGCCTCAGCTGTTAAGGGACATATCTAAATGAGTCCTAAAAGAATGGGACATACCTCAATCTGCTCCTAAAAATTTTAAAAAGTAACTGATCATTGTACTTGTGGCCACTTAGTTAATTTTTACATGTTCTTGAGCTCTTGAATCTATGTGTGCTTAAATTGACATTTATGGCATGCTTAATTTAAACCTTTTTTACATATGTGTGTGTGTTTAAAGAGCTTTTGGATGATTATTATTATAAAGTTAATGTAAAAAAAAAATGAAGGCTTCTGTTTTCTTCTCTCCTCTACCTTTTCTGCTGCTACTTCTAAGGAAAATCAGTTTTTCAAAGGTATGTCAATCAGGTCTAACTAAATTATAGGAATATTTTATGGGCAGTAACCTTTATCTGTTTCATTTTGTCATAAGTGTAATTTACATTTAGTTCTTTTGTAATTAGATCTATTAACAAATGGTGCCTTTATAAGTCACTTATTGTATAAAAAATGGTTTAAAATTGCCTTTCTATATTGCTCTAGATAGTAAAAATACAAGGCTAATTAGAAAAACAATTTTATTTAAATTTAAAATTCTTTTAAAAGTTATTTTAAAATACAAGTTACAAAATCAACAAGTAGAAAGGATATAGATAGGTATTGAGTGTATTTTTGTGGAAAAGTTAAAGAAAAAGGGAGCGCTTTTGAATGAAAAAAAAAGGGTTTGTCCTAAAGATTGTTCCAAATATGGAGAGGAGAAGGACAAACCATCAGAGGGTTCAGAATGTTATATGAAGTTTCTGAGTAACTCTTAAAAGTGTATAATAAAAGCTTCAGTGTGTGATAAAGTTAAAGTTGACTATAATCTAAGAGTTGCCAAAAAGATTTTCTAGGGTCAAACTAAAATCTAATTCTCTATGTCCATAAAATAACAAGGTTATCTTAATATTGTTCTGCTCTAAGTAACATCTGCAAAAAACTGTTATTTGGAAAGATTTTATCAAAGTAATTATTTGTGTCTTCTGTTGATCTTATCAAGTTTTAAGTATTACTAAATCAGAGTTCATTTACGTATTTGCTTATGGAAAGGTCTCTTAAATGATCACCTTATAACTGTGTTCTATGTCTAGATTTTATTTAAATATGGTACAAACATTTGCAAAGTTAAAAGTGTTAGTTTATGTAAAATGATGAGCTAAAGGTCTCTTTTATCCAAAAGTGTTATATTTAACTGACTAGCTAAATTGTTTATCCAAAAGCATTACATCTAAACTTTTGACAGATAAAATGGTTATTAAACTTGCCAGGTGTGCTGTTTGTAATCAGTTACAGTCAGAAAAAACCTTGCCATTTGGGCAATCCTGCTACTTAAAACCTGGCCTATATTAGTTTTAATCAAATAAGTTTTACTGTATGTATATGAGATGTACTTGTATATTAGAAAATAAAGCCTTTTGGGATCACAGGCATTGGACCCCCTAACTAGCTAGACTTTTGCAAGCTTGTGTCTGTAATGCTTTTAACCTGCGGAACCTGAGTGACTGAAGCCAGAAGAGATGAGGGGGCTACTGAGTCTGGCTCAATAGCCACTTTAATGCAGTCTACATTGTTTTTTATAACTCCTTTTACACAGAAAGCATTTGGTCAGAAAAGCATGCCAAGTATTATGTGTCAAGTTTACATTAGCACAGGGAAGCACAGTTAAAATTAACTCTTTGTTATGTCTCTTTTAAAATGGGAACAGAGAAGCAGGAGAAGCACAAGGTCAGCATAACTTTCTTATTTACATCTGAAGGACATGAAGCCATCTGGGAACCTGGAATATTGTTTTCTGGATGTCTGGCTTTCCCACAAGGCCAGATACCAACTCACACAGGCACAGTCTGGTCTGAGACTTTTGCCCCAGTTCCTTGGAGCTTTCTCATAAGGCCAAGTACCAACTTATACATGAACAGGCACAGTCTGGTCCTGAGGCTTTTGCCCCAGTTCCTTGGAGCTTTTTCACAAGGCCAGATGCTGACTCACACAGGCAAGTTCCCACTGCTGGCTCTGACAATTCCCCCTTTATTATTTTTTAAACATAGCAATCCCAATGTGACCATGGCTTCAGAAGTTTTGTAAGATTTTTATTGTCATTGGAGACAGGAGTATCCTACACAAAAAATGACAAGACAAACAATAAAAGTAATGCTGGCTCTTAATAGATTATGCATATTGCTTTGAAGCCAGGACCTAGGATCCATACCTTGTAAAGCATCTGCAATACCTTTTGCCAAGCCTTCATAAGAAATGCCAGGCAATTTACTTTTGAATGTGTTAAAAATGTCCCTTTTTAATTATTTCACATCTAAGGTGATATTACCTCTAAGATCTTGTAAATGGTATTTTATTTGTTCCCAAATATATTGGGAAGCATTATATTTTGCTGGAGTAACACAATACATAGTAACATTCCAATCACAAGAAAGCATTAGTTGATGTTATATGTTAACTATCTGATCCATGAAACAGCTTGTTGTAGGTCTCCTATTTTACTTCCTATTTCTTCAATGATTTTAGATTGGGTAATCCATAGCATGTATGATTGATTTTGTCATTGTGCAACAAACTCATGTGTTTGAATGGAAGTCTGTAACGCTACTTCTGCCATGGCAGCCATACTAGCAATGGCAATCAGACCAACCATTGTGTCAATAATTTAGACACTACTTTAGTCATTAAACCTCTAAGGGAGAGTGTTGCTGTTCTCTTGTTAAGATTATATCTTTTCTTGCCCTTAGTATAAACAATGCTTGAGAGGACCAATTAATAGACAAAGAATTGTTAACACAGGTGTATAGTCTATAATCAAAGCAATCACTTTTTTAGAGTAAAATTAAAACTAGAAGTTCCAAGAGCTAAGACATATGGTAAATAGACATATGCTTGCACATAAAAGGATGCATTATAATCAAAGACATAGTCAGTCCAAGAATATTTGCTTTCAGAAAAGTTTCCTTTCCAATAGATCATCGGTGCAGAGGCAGCAACCAATTTCCAGATCTCAGGTTGTTCTGGATAAGTAATATTTTATATTAGCAACCAGGGCCTTGGGGATGACATTCCCCCATCATGCCATGCCATTTGTCCTTTCATATGATGTTCTCTATGTAATGGACTATTTTGTCAATTTTGTTAATATAATCACAGACCATCCTATTCCAATCTTCAGGACAATTGTGTACAAAGTGTCCATGAGGGCCCCAATCAATAAAAGAGAAATTATGAGTGACTACTTTCCAGTGCTGGCAAGGCAATTGCTCCAATGAGGAGGGGAATATTTTCGATATTTATAGGATATAGTCTTGTATATTCGGAGATTGGGTTTTCCCATGTTAGTATTATTAATTTCTGTAAAATTTAAAGACAATTTCTCAAATAGTCCAATTCCTGAATGGCTTTCCTGTGTGGGTGCAGTATGTTAAACCATATTTGAATGTTTATAGGAAGACAAGGAGCTGGATGACCAATGCACAAAGGCAGAATTTCATATCCTAAAGGTATATTCATAGCAGTCCCTTCCTCCAAAGGGTGATTTGATCTAGTATTTTTCCAAGGAGGAGGGAGGTGGGCAGAATCATTAGTAAAAACAATAGGTCCCCTTTCAGACCATTCCTCTAATCTTTATAGAGGAGGATGGGGTATAAAGTCCCAATATACATGTCCACTTACCACTGATGTACAGGTAAGGATAGTAACCATGGCCAAAAAAAGATTCTCTGGAGTAATGGGGTTTCCAGTGGATCATAAGACATTTTCACCTTTTGCTGATAATGTTTTCATTTGTCCCCAAGTAAGGATGGAACTTTTTACATAATATGGAGCAGAACATTTCTTCTTAAAAGTAAGGGTAGATGTTTTGTGTGTGGTCTGTTCCATTTGTTCATCTTCAGGAGGCTCCCTCTGAGGGGCAGTCATCACTTTGTTGGACATGTTCATTGGTTTTTCTGGGCCTGACGCTCCAAAGAGGAACCCATAATGTTTCAGGGTGTCCACGAACATCTGTAGAAACACAAGCATAACACTTTCCCTTTTTAAGAGCCCAGGCAACCAAGAGTTAAAAGATTTATACAAAATCGGGATTTGTATGTCTGGCAAAGAGGGAGGTTCACCAAAATGTTTATCTGCTGTAGTCAAAATATCACCTTGAGGTAAATTTTAAAAATTTAGAGTGAAAAGTGTTAATGCTAAGGTATCTCAGGGGGTTCCCCCTTTTTTATTTTTTAACAATTGTGTTTTTAAAGTTCTATGTGTCCTTTTAACAATAACTTATCCTTGTGGATTATAAGGGAGGCCAGTGACATGAGCAATGTTCCATTCTTTACAAATTGTTTAAATTGATGACCTATATAAGCAGGTCCATTGTCTGTTTTAAGTTTAGAAGGCACTCCCATAATTGTAAAACATTGTAAAAGAGAGGCAATGACAGCACGAACACTTTCATTACATTGAGGAACAGCCCACATGAATTTAGAATAAGTATCAATAACAACATGTAAATATGGTTGCTATGGAAAAAAGGTTATGTAAGTCACATCCATTTGTCATAATTCATTAGTACATAGACCTTGAGGATTAGTACCAGATGAGTGAGATCTACAATGTAAAGGAGCACATACAGGACAAGAATTAACTATATCATAAGCAGTATTAAGAGGAATTTTATAATGCACATGTAATCTGTTGGCATTAGTATGTAAATGTTGATTTATTTTTTTTTAGAGGATGAAAACATCGTACATGTAAATCTATCTGCAATATCATTTCCCCACACTAGAGGGCCAGGAAAATTATAATGAGCCCTAATATGAGTAACATGTATGGGATAAGTGTGAGTTTGTATTAGATGTTGTAATGTGGATAATAATGTTTTCATAACTTTATGAGTAGTAAAAATAAGAGCAGTTTCAATAGCAGGAAACAGTCCTACTACATAAGCTTAATCTGAGACAATATTTAGTGGTTTATCTGTAATTTTTTGTAATAAATAAATCAGAACAGTTAATTCTACCTATTGTGCAGAAGAATAATTAGTTTGAATAGTTTCATGTAAATCAGGTCCATATATGCCTCCTTTATCAGATGATGATCCATCTATATAATAAACTGAAGCATGAGATACAGGATTTAATTTTACCTAGTATTAACAATAAGTGGAGTTCATTTTTTAAAATCCCACAACTTACCTGCTGGGTAATGATTACCTATATATCCATAATAATTGCTTACACTATTACTTAAATTATCACTAAGGAGTAACAGATTTTTAAACTGTTTGTTAGTAAAGGGTAAAATGATGAGTTGTGGATCAAATGCCAGAATCTGTAGGCATCTTGTTCTTCCCTGTATAATTAAAGAGGATATTAGATCAACATATGAAGTTAACACTTTAGTTTCTTTTTGTTTTAAATATAACTATTCTAAAGGAGAGTTCTCTTGGGCTAAAATTCCTGTAGGAAAATGTGGAGAAGGAAATATTAACAAGGAAATAGGTTTTAAAGGATCAAATCTTGTTAGAAAGGCAGTGTGTAACCATGACTCAAAAAATTGTGATTCATTTTCAGCAGCGGGTGTTAAAGTCTGAGGACTGTCCAGGGCAGTATCACATTTTAAGATAGAAAACAAATTAGTAAGTTTATAATTTGGTATACCTGAAGAAGGACAAAGCCAATTAATGTCTCTTAGTAACTTTTGAAAGTCATTTAGAGTTGTTAATGAGTCTCTTCATATGGCAGATTTTTGAGGACGAATGGTGAGTTGCTCAACTGCATGACCTAAATATTGAAAAGGAGTACTAGTTTGTATTTTTTCAGGCATTATTACCAATCCTCCTACTTGTAAAGCTTTTTGTGTGGTTTTAAAAATTTTTTGTAATTGTTTAGAACATGCATGAGAAATTAAAATGTCATCCATATTGTGGATAATATATGGTTAAGGAAATGTTACTCTAATAGGTTGTAATATTTTTCCTACAAAATACTGACACATAGTGGGGAAATTGGTCATACCCAGGGCAACACTGTCCATTGATATCTTTGTAAAGGTTCTTGCTGATTTAAGGTAGGAATGGAAAACGCAAACCTTTCCCTATTTTTGGGATGTATAAATGTAGTATAAAAGCAATCTTGTAAATCTAAAACAATTGAAGGCCATTCTTTAAGAATACATGCTGGAGTAGGCAATCCAGGTTGTAATGCTCCCATAGTTACCACAGATACATTTACATTTCTTAAATCTATAAGAAGTCACCATTTTCCAGATTTTTTTCTTAATAACAAACACTGGGGAATTCCAAGGAGAAAAGGAAGGTTCTATATGTTTGTGCTCTAATTGTTTTTGAACTAATTGTTTTAAAGCCTGTAATTTTTTCATTATTCAGGGGCCACAATATGCAAGTCATAGGGAACCTACCCAGTATCATTGCTCCATCCTGCCAAATATTCTCTACAAAAATGAGAAGCAGGACCATAAGGTACACAAGCCTTTTTAAAGTCTTTTATAAAATTCCAATTTATAAAATATCCAATCCATCATAAGTGTTATTGCTATTCATATTAAACATAACAGGAAACAGCAGTTGCAATTTATGCAGCCATGAGAGGATAGGAATGTGAACTGCTAATGAAGGGTCATTCTTTCTTCCCAAGCCCTTTTCAGGGCGAATATGTAAGTAATGGATTTCCTCTTCAATGTTTCCTATTTCAAGATGTTCATTACATCCTCCTCCTCTGGGGGAGGAGGAAAAAAATCAGCAGTCTCTCTTGGAGAAGCCATTGCAATTGCTGGCACCGCAAGCAGCGGCGGTTTTCTTTCAGTTTCCTCCAGCACAGTAAAGCCATGACTAAAGAACCTTTTACTTTCCTTAGTGATTTTTCCATATCACCTGTATGTAATTTATACTCATGAAGGGATGCAACAGTTTCTTTTTCTAAATTTCCTTCCCTTCTCTCTCTCCCAAGTATAAGAATTAAAGATTTAACCAGAGTTCATGTTATCCAAAAATGAACAGGTATCTTTTCTCCCTGTTTGTATGTCTTTTCAACATTTTTATGTGCCCACTCCCAAACTTCTTCATCTACAGTACCTTCCTCAGAAAACCAAGGATTATACTCACAAATAACTTCTAAGCAGTCCTTTAACTGCTGTTTGGAAACTCAAGCTCCTCCTCATAATAAAAAATGATGCATGAGTGAAAGAAAAGGCTGGACTCTGCACTGATTTTGCCCCATCTTGTCTCACTTACCTCCATCTGTGAGGGTCTTCACATCACTTTCAAAATTTTCCCCCAGGTCCCTGTTTGGGCGCCAAATGTAATGCCATTTACTGGTGGAACCTGGGTGTCCAAAGCCAGAACAGATGAGGGGACTACTGAGTCCTACTCAATAGCCACTTTAATGAAGTCTACATTGTTTTTTATAAACTATTTTTACACAGAGAACATTTAGTCAGAAAAAGCATGCCAAGTATTATGTGTCAAGTTACTTTAGCACAGGGAAGCACAGTTAAAATTAACTCTTTGTTATGTTTCCTTTAAAATGGGAACAGAGAAGCAGGAGAAGCACACGGTCAGCATAACTTTCTTATTTACATCTGGGAACCTTGAATATTGTTTTTCTGGATGTCTGGCTTTCTCACAAGGCCAGATACCAACTCACACAGGCACAGTCTGGTCTGAGACTTTTGCCCCAGTTCTTTGGAGCTTTCTCACAAGGCCAGATGCCAACTCACACAGGCACAGTTTGGTCTGAGAATTTTGCCCCAGTTCCTTGGAGCTTTTTCACAAGGCCAGATGCCAACTCACACAGGCAAGGTCCCACTGCTGGCTCCAACAGTGTCCATGTGTTCCTAATTGTAACAAGGAGCATTTAGTGCTGCTGTTTTAATACTATCAGTCATAATTATTTTCCATAAAATGCAGTGTACAATGGAAATAACTAAATGTTCTGACAATTCCCAAACTACTTTTCAGTATTTTAACCATGGCTATTCTAAGTCTTTTCTTTCTCAGTCTGGGTCTTTCTTTGGATCATTTGTAATCAAACCCCCAAAGTAACTCTACCCAGTACCTATTTTTCAATTGAGTTGGCCATCTAGATATTTGCTTTTGTTGACTTTTTTTCAAAACCTTTAACTGTTTTCTGTTGATATTCTGCAGCATTTTTAAGTTGCCAGGGTATCATCTATAGTCAAAACACAACTAAAAATGGATGCCAGGTAAGCCCACTTCTTTTTAACCTCATTTGTTGCTTATAATTTGGTCAAATGGGTCTTAATTGGTACTGATGCACACCTGACCTGCCTGAAGTTTCCCTTCCAATGCCAAGAACATCCAGGAAAAGCTATTCCTGCACAGAGGGATTCTTATTAACCAGAATGGTTAATTGACAAAATCTTCAGAGGAGACTCTTCAGAGACAGTTTGGAGACAAGAGGGGAAACTGTTACAATCCAAATGGACTCACCTGTGCCAGACCTCACAAAAGTTGCTAAATCTGAGAGGTTTTAAAGAAGTGAACTTACACAGGGCTACTGGACAAGCCCTTGCAGGCACCTCTGACAGAAGACAAACTCAAATTTTTAGCCAAGGCCTTCCATTTAAGTAAAAAATCATTGTTTTTGTTGGCTCCAAACTTATCTTTTTGGTAGTACATGCTCATGGATTTATTGTCCTTTAGGTGGTCTATTTAACTGGGAGCATTCTGACTTTTACTCCCTCTTGATAAAAGTGTCTCTAATTTTAGACTTAAACTGCTTTTACAGAACACCCTCCAGATACCAAGTCTGGAATCTCTCCCAAAACAAAGACTGAGGTAATGACCAACCAGGCCACACCTGGGATTGCAACTGTTTACTATACATACCTTTGTCCCCTGCCCCCAGTTCTTTTGTCAACTTAAGTCTATAGCCAAGGTCTGTACCCTAGATTCCCTTGGTTTTCTTTCTCATGCTGATAACCATTGGCTTATGTGTATTTAACTGCATGTGTCACTTTTTCTCCTGAAGGCTACATCCCTTTATATGGGATGCCACTCAAAACCATGTCCAAAGAACGCTGTTCTTATGTCAATGCTGCTTTTATGTCATCCAGTCCAGGATCATTCATGATGCCACTAAAAGACTTCAGGAACTAGTTGCCAATCTCCAACCATAAACAACAGACAACTGAGAACAGTGGTCTTTCTGGGCTAAGTGGATGCCATGTGTCTTCCCTCTACTGAGACCCCTTGTTTTTCCCATTTTGACCTTATCTTCAAAACAAGAGGGGATTAGATCTCCTCACAGATAATATCCTCATAACCTACTAATATTCTTTCCTCCTTGTACCCATGGCTCATCCCGCTGGCAGTCCCTCTCACCCTTGTTTATCTGGCTGTAATATTCCTATCATGCCTCATTAATATCCTCCAAAAATTTTTACAGGAACGTATTACTGCCATTTCTCGGACTACCTCAGGAGCTGTTCAAAGCCATCATGCTTTTACAAACTCTCCAGGCTCAACAACCCCCACATCACCCCTAGCAAACAGGAAGTAGCCAGAAGACAGACAGTGCCCCCATACCATATATATATATATATATCTCAAAAAACCTGGAATGCTGGAATATTAGGAAATACTGAAACAATGCAAATGCTGGAATTGCTGGAATGTTGAGACAAAACCATGTATACCTGCCCAACCCCAATGACCTTCCCCCTAATGTCCACCACCTCCCCCCATCCTCCTTCCTAACCATCTTACCTAATTCCCATCTCCCTCCAACCTCCCTTTTCCTGCCACAGGATGTTTAAAACCCCCAGCCTGTAAGAAAGGCATGCTCTTGTCCTTCTCTCAGTGTTACTCTGATGGCCTAGGGTCCTTCTCAGGTCTCCTCTCCCTAATAAAGGCCTGCTGCTTATGGAGATCACAGATTCTTTCTCAGTATGTCTCTCTTATCAGCTTCTTCACTTTCCCTTCATTAATACTGAAGAAAAGGACCATATGAACAGTAGCCTTGATCCATTGAAAGTATAATTTGTAAGTTGGATCTATTAACAAATGTATTCTTATAAATTGCTGTTGCATAGAGAAACAGATTAATACTGCTTTTATTCATGAGTATATATTAAAAGTTATGGCTAATATAGTACTTTATTTTATTGGGAAAAGATATAATTTTGTCTAAGTTCAAATTTTTCTAAAAATCATTTCAAAGTATCAATTAAAATGATCTTAAAGTTTACCAAAAGTTTTTATATGTAATTAAGTCAACTATAATTTATAAAGTTGCCTAAAATTTTTTCTAAGGTCAAAATTTAGTGTACTGAGTAAAGCTAGAGCTTAATTCTCTATGTCTATAATAACAAGGTTATCTTAATATTTTTCTACTCTTAGTAACATTTACAAATACTGGCTTAAAAAAATTTTGTCAAAATTATTATTTGTGCTCTCTGTTGCTCTTGTCAGGCTTGTGACTTCTTAAAAAAGTAAACCTTAACTAAATCAGAGTTCAGTTAAGTATCTGTTCATGTAAAAGTCTCTCAAATGACCACCTCATAACTGTGTTCTGTGTCTAGATTTTATCTAAATATTGCACAAACATTTACAAAAGTAAAAAAATGTGTGAGTTTAGTACATGTTAAATGACCCAGTAATGCTCTCTTTTATTCAAAATGCATTACATCTAAACCTGGTCAATAAAACTTTTGATATTTCTGTTATTTGTAATCAGTAATATACAGGGAAAGAAACCTTGCCATTTGGGTAATCCTGCCACTTAGAAATGTAGTCCACAACTGTTTGTCTTAACTAAATAAGTATTGCTGTATATATGAGATGCATTTATACATTTAAAAATGAGGCTACTTAGGATCAGAGGCACTGTCTCCCTAACTTATAAGAGTTATAAAATTTTGACATTTATCTGTGCTGTACATCTATTACCTTACCTAGTCAAAAATTCTAAGTTTTACTACAAGAAAAAAAGAGCTAATTAATATGTTTATCTAACATCCATGTAACTGTGATGCTAATTGTTGTTAGCTCCTTTTTAATGTATTCATACTCCCCAAATGTATAATCCTTCAAAAATGCAAAGCTTTAAAAAAAATGTTTCCAAGCAGATGTATTGTGTGCATATGCTCCTATTGTAACAAGGAGCACTTAATGTTGCTGTTGTAATGCTGTCAGTCATAGTTATTTCCCTAAAATGTTGTCTACTGTAGAAATAAATAGATGTTCTAATAATTGCTAAACTTCTTTTAAGTATTTTGACCATGCCTACTCTAAGTCTTGTCATTAGCAGTCTGGGTCCTTCTGTAGACCATTTGCAATCAAATCCATAAAAATGACTCTAAATAGTTCTTATTTGTCAGTTTTTTAAATATATGCTTTTATTCTTTTTTGTTTTTTGTGTCTTTCTTGCAAAACTTTTAACTGTTCTCTGTTGACATTCTACAGCATTTTTAAGATATCAGGACATCATCTATAGGACAAAAAAATTAAAAATGTGTGCCAGCCTAAGGTCCACTAATTCTAAACCTCTCATTTGCTTATAATTTGACCAAATTGGTCTCACTGGCACTGACTCCCATATGACATGTCTTTTGCTTCCTCTCCAGCATAAGACCCCATCAAAAAATCTTGGAAAAGCTGGTATTCCTTCTGCTAAGGTTCATTAATCAGAATTGGAAAAATCTTCAGGGGAGATTGTTCAGAGACAAACAGTTTGGAGACAAGGGAAGAAAGCTGTCACAATCCAGGAGTCACCTATGGTAGACCTTACAAAAGTTGCTAAAGCTAAGAGGTTTTCTTAAAAGTGTCCTTTTGCATGGCTATGAGACATTCAGGCCCTTACAGGCTCCTCTGACAAAAGGCAAACTCACAGTTTTGGTCAAAGCCTTCTATTTAAGTAGAGACAAAAATGACTCCTTTATAATGGCATTTCTAGTTTTGGACTTATACAAATACTTTTGACTTAACTGTCAGCTAACACAGCTGTTCTAATTTCTCTGGCCAAGAAACTCTTAATTCTCCCAAGATTGAGGAATTTTCAAACATAAGGAGGGATTGTTAGAGGTGTTCAAACTGCTTTTGCTGAGAAACACTGACTCGTTACTTGGGTCCACAAATTAACTAAAAACAGGAGAAGCTTGGTATCCTTGCCTCCATTTTGTATCTGTCTTTACTCTAAGCCATTCTCTTTACCATCACTTTGTATTCCAGAAAGGACAGAGCTAATAACATCTTTATGACAAGGGACTAAAACTTCCTATAAGAAACAGTGGAATATGCAGGCCAGACCACCTCTCTAAATGAGAAGAGTTACTTATAATGATGAGGCTGCATCCTGGAGCAGGAGTAATCAACTCATGGGAACCAGATTGCTCCCCTTAAGTGATGACAGTGATAGTGGGCTATTTAACTATGCATACCTTTGTCCTCTGCCCCCAGTTCTTTTGTCTACTTAAACCTATAGCTCATATCTGTACCCCAAGGATGGCTAAAGATGAACTGAGTGCTTACTGTGTTGCTTCCCAGAGCATGTCTCAGCCATGTAATAAATCTCCTTTCTCTGCCTTCACCACGCCTCTTTATTTGGCATTTGAGGCCAGGTGGCCAGACCAGGCATACGGAATCTCAGGAATTTGGGCCTTGACTCCAAAACTCACCAAAGCTGAGACAGGAGCTCCAGAGGTGTTCCAGAGAAGATATTGCTGTCTGGAGTGGTGGTCTGTCCTGCACATTCCACCATTCCATATGGGAAGTTTTGGTCCCTTGTCATAAAGATGTTATCAGTTCTGTCCTTTCTGGAATCCAGTGTGGTTATAAATTGACTGTAAGAGAATGGCTTAGAGCAAAGACAGATATAAAATGGCGGCAAGGATGCCAAGCTTCTCCTGTTTTTAGTTAATTTGTGAAACCAGGAAGGAGTCAGTGCTTTTCAACAAAAGCAAAGAAAATAGAATTCACTTAAATATCTATTTCTATGCCTGATATATAGTATGAGTACTTTATAATGGTCATTTCCTTAATTTAATTTCAAATTACTCATTACATTACTTGCTATGAAAGTGTTTTGAGATATTTTATATTAGATTTTGAAAAGTTGCATAGCTGATTACCATGATAGTAATACCATATTTTATATAGGTTTTGAAATTCAAAATTTATGGTTCCTGAAATTTTTGTACAATACATTTAAAAAGCAATAATTGGTATCTTTATTTTCAGAAGAAGAATATGGAGGCTTCCAAGATTTTGTTATTTGCCCAGAATTCAAATGCTTTTCCAGGGCCCAATAGCATTGAGGGTAGATATGGCTGTTTGGAATAGTTTGAAAGGGAAATTTTTTATGATGAATATGTTATTGAGAAATTTTACCACATAAGTGGGTTTTGAATTCTAACTCAACTTGAGGCAAAATAGATAGACAAGGAGGCAGAGAAATTATATTTTAATCATTATTTAAAGGGCTAGGCTATGACCTGGGAACAAGAAGAGCCAGAGCAGCTGGCTCCCCTCTCATCTCCGTTTAGATGCTAAGTTATAAAAACAGGGAGACAAAGAGGACCTACAAGCTTCTGCTTTCCTCTTTGAGATGTTAACAAGCTGTAAGAATCCTTGGATGAGTGGAAAATAATCATGTCTAGCAAAGGAAGTTCTAAAGCATCCTAATGTCTTTGTGATTTGGGTGGGATGTGGGTATGATATGGGAGGTTGACCACTCCCTGTCAGCCATCTCAGCCACTTGGACCCATTATCTCTGACCACATGTATTGCCCCAGCTCTCCACTATAAAACTAAGAGTTGGGGACTACCATTTTGAGTCTTTGCTCCAATTTCCTGCCTGAATACTTCTCTCTCTTTCTCTCACCCCACCCCCATCTTTATCCCATTATACTAAAATAAATTCTTGCTAAAACTTTCACCTTGTGAGAGTCCTTATTGTGAGACACCTTGAAACACTTTTCATGTTTGTTGATCTCAAGGACCTGTGATTTTGCTTGGAAACCAGGAAGCTGTCTGAGCCCCCTCATGAGTTCTCCTGTGACAAACTCTGTTGTGGCTGAAGAATAAAGCCTGAAGACAAGAAGTTGTAGATAAACTTGCAAAGACAGTTGGAATGATATTATGGTAACACTCTAGATTTTAGACTTCCTTCCAGAGAAAACTGGTAAAACATTCCTTTTCCCTTTTTCTTGTTTCTAACCTGAATTTCTGCTTTGAAACCCATCAAATATTTGCATAT
Source organism: Castor canadensis (assembly GCF_047511655.1). Classification (NCBI taxonomy): domain Eukaryota; kingdom Metazoa; phylum Chordata; class Mammalia; order Rodentia; family Castoridae; genus Castor; species Castor canadensis. Next base: position 70,767,126 of record NC_133397.1, on the reverse strand, counting down.
AGAATGCCAGTGTCCAATAAAAGTGAGGTATAATGTTGCGGGAGGTTGCTAGCTGAGCAACGGGACACTGAGGCAATTTAGCAGGAAGCAACATTTTATTGTGCCAGCACAGACTCAGTAGACTTGTGTCCAAAGGCTGAGCCCAAAGAACAAAGGGGTGTTACCTTATATACCCTTGCAAGCAGGTTACAGAAGCAAAAATCAAGGTCTAATCCATATAAGGTTATATTTAATTTTATAGGCTACTTTACCTTAGTGCTACTTGACTTTTTCCCCTCCCCAGTGCTACATGACCTTCCTCATGTTTAGATTCCTCTGGTTGTATCTCTCTGCTGTGCCATCCCTACCTCCCTGCTACTTTCTCAGAACTCAGGCCTAGTCTATTTTCCTCTGATCCTTCTCCCTGCTACAATATCACCTTAGTTTTGTGATTTTGTAAGAGACGCTCAAGTTGCTTTTGCTGAAAAGCACTGACTCCTTATTTGAGCCCACAAATTAACTAAAAACAGGAAAAGCTTGGCATCCATTATGTACCTGTCTTTGCTGTAAGCCATTCTCTTTACAGTCACTTTACAAGCACCTTGGAGTCCAAAAAGGACAAAAACTGTTATATTTATGGCAATGAACTGGAGACACCTGGAGCTGCCACCCTCCCAGTGAGGACAATTATCCCAAAACTCCTCTTAAATAGGAACTGGATTACTCCCTCCAAGTGATAACTTTCCAAGACTGGACCAGAACACCTGCCTTGACCAAGATTGTGGGCTCCATGAGTCATGAACCCAACAGATCACCTGCCTGACCAAGACTGCTCCACCAGTCACAACTACACCTGTGACTGGGACTGTTAACTATGCATATCTTTGTCCCTTGCTCCTAGTTCTTTTGTCTATTTAAACCTATAGCTCATGTTTGTATGCTGCAGACAGCTGAGTGCTTACTGTGTGTTAGGAAAAATGCCGCTCACAAAGAAAGCTCACGAGAAAGTCTCACATCCATAGAGCAAAGTTTAATGGCAGGCCCAAACTGTCAGGCTGGCTAGGGGAAAGATGGCACAGCAGCAAATCTGGGCCAGGTATGGCTTTTATAGAAGGGGGAGGTTAAGGAAGTTAGTGCATGTGTAGTAGTCTCTGGTAGGGGTGGGGCTGTCTTAGAGAGCCAGAATTTGTTTAAGGGCGGGGCTGTCCTTGGAAGTTTCTCAAGTGAAATCTGAGGATAAGATGGCTGCTGGTTTATAAATGGCAACATTATTGTTCTATCATTCCCCCATTCTTTCTTTAACAATGATGAGGGTAGGGGCTGAGGGTCAAGAATTGGGGTGAAGCATCAGTCTCTTTAGCTGCTTCCTGCTGGCAAGAATTGGGGTGAAGCATCAGTCTCTTTAGCTGCTTCCTGCTGGCAGGGGGTGTTGTATGGGGTAGGATCCTCAGTCTCCTGTGTCCTGGTGAGGGCGCTCATAGCAGTCCTCTGGGTGGTTTTGGAGAGGTTGATATCCCTGGAGATACAACTGGTTAAACTTTTGATTAGCAATAGCAGACGTGTAGCATGATACAAGGGAGGAAGCTTAAGAATAGGAGAGCAAGAAACATATTCATTAGAATGGGCATTGGCCAGGAGAACCAGTGAAATGTTGTTCCCTAGACAATTTCAAGGGCCCTCCAATTGCCTTCTCCATTTTTTTTAACTGTTCCCAATGGTGCCACCATTGGGGGATCCCATTGAGCTTGACGGCAGTGGATGTCATGAGAATGACCAGATGAGAGCTGGTCCACTGAAGTCTCAATGGAGAGGTTAGAAGATCCTTTTAGGAGAACAAGATCCCCTGGTTTAACAGAAATTGTTATAGGGTGGGGCAGGATCTGGTCTGCATGCTTTCTGAGAAGTTCCCTGAGAAGGTTAAGGTAAGGCAGGTAGTCAGCCAGAGGAGCAGAGTCTGTTGGAGGCAAGTTTTCTAAGAGAAATGGGTGGCCATACATTATTTAAGACCCACATAGGAATATTAGGAGGAGCATAAAAAGGTGTCTGCTAAGGGACTGCATACCTAGGGATCTAAATTCTGCAAAATCCTGTAACTCCTGAGAAAGCTGTAAGCTGTCTTATGGTATGGGGGGGAGGAAAACGGAAGATTGGGTTGATGCATTCATGACTCAGGGAGTCTGTCTCTTTAAGGCCACACCTAAGTAGGTGACCTGTGGGAGGCAGGGGCTGTCAGGATTTAGGTTAAATGTAACACCTTTGGATAAAAGAGAGTTTTAGCTCATTTTGTATATAACTTTGTAAATGTTTGTACCAGATTTAGATAAAGTATAGAAACAACACTGTTACAAGGTGGTCATTTAAGACACATAAGTAAATACGTAAATGAATTCTGATTTAGTAGTACTTAAAGCTTGACAAGATCAGCAAAAACACAAATAATTTCTTTGATAAAATCTTTCTCTGTAACAGTTTTTTGTAGATGTTACTCAGAGCAGAACAAGATAAGATAATCTTGTTATTTTGTAGACATAGAGAATTTGATTTTACTTTGACATGACCCTAAAAATCTTTTAGGCAACTCTTAAATTATACTCAACTTTAACTTTATTACACATTGAAGCTTTTTATTATACACTTTTAAAACTTACTTAGACCTTTATATAACATGCTAAACCCTTTGATGGCTTGTCTTTATCCCTCCTATTTGAACCAATCTTTAGGACAAACCCTTTTTTACAAAATCTTTTCTTAACCAAAAACATTCCTTTTTCCTTTAACTTTTCAAAAATACATTCACTACCTATCTATATCCTTTCAAGTTGTTTACTTTGTAACTTGTATTTTAAAATTAACTTTTGTAAAAATTTTAAATTTATTATATGGGCTGGAGCAACTAATTACTAGCCCCTGTTTTTTAAGTAATTTATGATAAGCATAAGGCCTTATCATTCCTCAGAGGGGCTTGAGGGGATATTGTTTAGGGTGTGGAAATTGTGAGGGATTTTTGAGTTTTATTTGAATAGGGAGGGCCATCCAGGATTGCCCTTCACTCATGTCATCAGTCCACATTGTGGAATCTATTTGTTTCTGAAGGAGGAGGCAGCAGAAATAGCTGCCTGGGGGGAGGAAAATTTGAGGTTTTAGTTGAGATAGAAAATCCTGTTCCAGCAGGGACATTGGAGTTTCAGGAACTATGAGGAAAGAGTGACAGAAGAGGAGGTCTCCCAAAGAGCAGGCCAGAGGCCGGGTAAAATAGTGCTCTAGGGGCTTGCCAGATATGCTCCAAATGATAACTTTTGTTATTGGACTGGGGACCTGGAGAGAAAGATAAAACAGAGAAATGATCACCACTGTCTAGCCGGAAAATGATCTTTTGGGTTTTTTTGCCATAATGGCTACCATGAGGCTCCTCAACATGGATGCCAAGAAGTGGAGTGTGGACAGGGGGCCCGGACCCATCAATCCATAGGAGGTGGCACCTCGCCTTCCATCTGGAGATGGGGGCACTTAGACCTCCAGTGGTTACCTTTGCAGAGAGGGCAGGGTCCTGGTTAGGGGTGGGGCTGTCTCCCAGGCTGTCCCCCTTAAGCTTTCTCTGCAGAAGTGACCCTCCTGTCCACCATGGTAGTAAGTTCAGGATGTAGGCCCCAGTCGGGTGGGGACAGCAATGAGATCATGTCTCCTATCTTTCTCTCTGTTAGTAATGTCCCGATTATAGTATACAGACATGGCTAGTTGTATTAGTTAGTCCAGTGACTTTTCTCCTTCAGCCACAGACTGAGTTCTCTATGAATATCTGGGGCTGTTAGAAATTTATCTTTGGGAAGAACCTCTCTCACATGTGACTTTGGGTCCACCATGGTATGCTTTCTGATAGTGTCCTTAAGATGCTGCAGAAAGGTAAGGGGATTTTCTTTAAGGTGTTGCTATAAAGCAAAATTGTTATTTTACATTGACACCTGACACTCTGGAGAGCAGGTCTCTGAACTGGGCCTCAGTTTCCTCATTTGAAGAATGAGGGATCTGGTCTAGGTTAAACTACTTTCTTTCACTATGAGATGGCTGAAGTGACATTAATGCCATTTTTTTTTTTTTTGGATTTAGCAATGCTGGGGAATTGAACCCAGGGCTTTGCATATGCTGGACAGACATTCTACCGTTGAGCTACTTCCTCAGCCCCAAATATTTTTTTTCTTTCCTTTGGCTGTACTGGGCTTGAACTCAGGACTTTATGCTGTAAAGCAGCACACTACTGCTTGAGCCACATCATCAGCCTCTTTTACTGTGGATCTGTCAAGGGGACTGTCTGTGCCCCTGTAGGTGGGCATATTTATTTCCTCATTTCCAGGTGCTACTAGTATTGAGGCTCAATGTAAATGGTAAAATGGTATTCATTTCCAACCTGAGTGGCCTGGGCCAGGACCCATTGGTTTTCTAATGAGGAAAGAGTCTGGTCTAGTAGAAGCATAATATCCTATCATGTCAATTGAAAGGTTTGGATCACAGAGATAAAAGCTTGAATGTATTTGTGTGGGCATTAGTATGTCTATTTAGATGTTTTTAAATTTCCCTTAGATCTGATAACTGGAAGGGGACATAAGATTTGCCCTCTTCATACCATTACCTATTGAAGGGGGAAGCACCCACTAGGAGGTTCTGGATATTAGGTAGCTTAGAAGGTAGAAATTTGTATAGGGGACCTCAGTTTATTTCTTTCCTTTATATACAAAAGGTCTAATTGGAGTATGGTATTGTAATTTAAGGAACCCTGTGAAGGCCACTTCTCTTGGTCACCCAAGGAATACTGAGGCCAGGCCTCAGTACAAAGCTTCCAACATCTACAAGCCAGAAGACTGGAAGGTGCAGATCCCATCTAGAAAGATGGGATCCTGTCTTTTAGTTAACTACAGGCAGCCTCTTTAATAAAGGCTACCTTTTTAAGAAAGGAATAAATCACCTGTAAAGTTAGAGAAGGGCATTCAGAGGACATCCCAGGCCAATAACAGTACCATACTGCCCATTTTGTTATTTTGGGGACTACAACCTTGAGCTAACAATTGGCTTACAAAGGCTGGGTCTGGTGCTCTGAGGTGTGAGGTGGGGCTAGGAGCAGGGCATGTGCAAGGCACCAATGCCCTCCACACACACCCAAGACAAGTGAGCCTAACTGTCTAGGCCTGATCCTGAGGCCTGTCACCCCTCCCCCCTTCCTGTGTATCTGCATGTGCTATTCTAGGGGAAGTGGCGGCAGGCCACAGCCATCACCACATGTGGCTGGCGGCCCAGGATGTGCTGGGTCCTCTTTATGGATTTTCTTAGCTATGGCAGGCATTTTTGCTGTGTCCAGGAGCCAGCATTCCTGTACATGAGTGCTCCTGTTTGCTTTCCCTCCTCCCCTTGTGAGAATGGAGTTAGGGCATGAGCATGGCAGCCACAGTTTTTTGTAAGTGCTTTTTGTAAAGTAGCTGATTTAAAGTTACTTTAGATTGAGAAGCTGGGCAAACTAGTTGGAATAACTTAAGTCATAAGGTACCATGTTACAAGTTTTTCCTGGGAGGCAGGGTCCCAGTAAGCCCAGGGAGGGGAAGGCAGACAGAGACAAAGGACATGTGGTGAGGCCATGGAGGAAGTAGAAAAGGTGTCCTGACATCTTAGGTAAGAGGAAGGCAGAGCCTGGAGGCATGACACACGCCTGAGGGATTAGCCATCACCTGTGTCTCTAGGTTGCTCCCATTGACTGGTACTGGAACACTTTCAGCAAAACAAAACCTCCACTCTCCAGTTGCTGTCTCAGGAAAAAGGGACATTAGACAGGAGGGGGGGAAAGAGAAGCAGTTGTCAGATGCCATAATCAAATAGGACTCACCCAATGTAGCATGAGGCACCTGAATAAATCTCAGGCTTGGTCTCAGCCCACAGGGAAGGAGCATGAGCTCCCCAGAGCCAGAATCACCATGAGGCCAGAGTTGGTAAGGAGTGGCTGGTTTAACACCATGATAGGAAAGTCCCTCAGGAAGATAGGAAGAGACAGGCATGGTAAGCAGCACAAGAAGTCTGTTTACATGGGAGGAGGAGGTTCGGGAAAGGAATTGGTTGACTTAGAAACTGGTTTAGAGACTAATAGAATCTGCACAGGGGAACACAAAGTATAGAGGGAGGGTTTGGTGCAGAGTTAGGGAAAGGATTGGACATAGGAAAGTTCCTTCCATTTACCAGCACACTCACAAAAATTGTAAAAGTCTCTTAAAATATTGGGATTGAAAGTGCCATTAGGTGGCCATTTGGAGGCATTGTCTAATGGGTATTAGGGCCAGGCCTAATTACAGAGAAAAATAGCTTAAGATCAGGCATTAGGTGGAGGGGCCCAAGGTTGTCCAGGATACATCCCAATGGGGAGTCTGAAGGAATTTGGGATGGTCCAACTCCCATGGTGAGGCCTGACCTGAGGAGAGATATGGCAGGCATCCCTGAAATATCAGGTCCTCAGGAGAGAGAGAAAAATGTGGAACACCTAGAGGGAATGTCTTCACCATGGGGGGTCCACAGTCCCTAGTGGGGAACCCAGTTCCCAGGGACAAGAGCGAGCCAAGACCTAGCGCTAGGATTTTGAGGAAACGAGAGAGATCACAGCTTTGAGTGCAAGGAAGACTCACAGAGAGAGAGGACCTTGAGGGAAGATTGGCCAATGGTGGATGGTAGTTGGAGACATGCTGGGGTGGAGGAACTTCCCTGTGAGCTAGTGAGAGAGTGGCATTTTCTAGGATTGGGGGTTCTGGCAAAGCAGCTCAGATCCCAGAGGACGGGAATGGTAGTTGAGAGAGAGAGGGAGAGAGAGAGAGAGAGATAGAGAAAGAGGGATGGGGTGGGGGAGGCCAGGAGAGCAAGAGCAAGGTCAGTGCTGGGAGTGCACCCCAATCCGAGTCACGGCACCAAATGTTAGGAAAAACACCGCTCACAAAGAAAGCTCACGAGAAAAGTCTCACGTCCATAGAGCAAAGTTTAATGGCAGGTCCAAACTGCCAGGCTGGGCTGGCCGGGGGAAAGATAGCACAGCAGCAAATCTGGGCCTGGTGTGGCTTTTATAGAAGAGGGAGGCTAAGGAATTTAGCACATGTGTAGTAGTCTCTGGTAGGGGTGGGCTATCTTAAAGAGCGGGAATTTGCTTAAGGGCAGGGCTGTCCTTGGAAGTTTCTCAAGTGAGGTCTGAGGATAAAATGGCCACTGATTTATAAATGGTGACATTATGGTTCTATCACTGTGCCTCTTCCCATGGCATGCCTGTAACAGTGTAATAAACATCCTTTCTCTGCTTTCACCATTGCCTCTTTATTTGGCATTTAGGGGTGAGTGGCTGGACCTGGCATATGAAATTTCAGGAGTTTGGCCTTGGGTCCAAAACTCTGGTTTCAATTTAATTATGTTTCAAAGAATTTACAATCATTTTGCATATTTTATCATATTTATCAAGTGTTCTAGGCCTTTTAACTCCTGATTTCTTTTTTCTATTCCTGCCCTTAGCTTTATATTGAAATCCAAAACTTTCCCTCTAAGGTTGTCCTTGGACAGATGTGCTCAGGTACAAACTACTAAGCCATTAGACCATATTTTGTTGGCCTCAATGTATATGGGAGCTACACCTAACTCTGTTTCCACTAATCCAAATGCCTTTTGGGTCATCAGAAACTGGCAAACCAAAGGATTTTGCTGAACTGAAAAAATTCTGCTTTCTATAGAGGTGAACACAAATATCTCATGAAAATTCCTTTTTTAATAAGGGCAGAGATTTCTTTCACTTACAAATCTACCTGATTTCTGCTAAAAAACTAGTGTCTTCATACACATTCTAGTGTCAGCCTCTTCTACATTAGGACTTTCCCCAGACCTTAGTTTTAACTCATTCAGATGCAAATCCAAAGCCCCTTGTATGTGAGAACTCATTTGCAAGGAGCTTTGTGACCCAGAGGTGTCAAGGTGAGGGAAGAATTGAATATTAAAACTGCTTCAAAACTCAGTTCTTTCTGTCCACCAACCAGTCCTTTGAATCCAGTGATAATCTACTGAAGTAAACTCAGGACTTGCAGCCTCATTATCTAGTCAGGTAAACTTTTCACCTGGGTATCATCTATTCTAGGGCCTAACATGCCTTTATTGAATGAGATATTTTGCTTTGGGCAAACAAAAATACCTGAAAGATTTAAATAGAACATTAAATTAGTTTCACCTGCTTTCCTCAGTGCCAATGGAGTCTTGGAGAAAACAGAGTGAAACGACAGATCTATTTCTGCCTTTTGCAAAATGCATCTGTGTGTACAAACCATTTTGATTATTCCCCTGATGAATTAACCCTCTGGGTTACTAAGCTTCTTCCTACAGCTAAACAGGAGTAGTTCTTGCCTTTTGTTGTCCTCAAATCAACTCTTTTCATTAACAGGAAAAGTTATTTTAATAAACATTTCTTGGGCAAAGAATATCAGGAAATGAGTTCCTACCATGTAACTATCATTCTGCAAAGCTTGGAGATGGATGAAAAATCTACTTTCTGAGCAGAAAGAAATCTTATTAGAAAGAACATGATAGAGAAATATGTTTATACATATGTGACACCACCTTAAACCCACAGCCAAAGGGTCATGAAAGAAGATCATCTGACTTGATCTGGGAAATCCATCTGGAATGTCAGTGATAGCAAATGAGACAAGGGCTCCTGATTGAGGGAAGACTCAGAGGCATGAAAGAACCTGGTACTTTTAGGAATTCCCCTGCTGTGGACCAGATATTAGTAATTGAGGGAGGCAGTAAGGAATGAAGCTACAAATGAAACTGGAGTTTGGACCCAAGGCCCAAACTTGTGGGATTCCATATGCCAGGTCTGGTCACTTGCCCTGGTATATCAAATAAAAAGGTGTGGTAAAGGCAAAGAAAGGAGGTTTATTTTACAGCTCAGGACATGCTATGAGAAGAGGCATAGTAAGCACTCAGCCCATATTCAGACATCTTCCACAGTACAGACATGGACTAAAAGTTTAAATAGACAAAGAACTTGGGGCAAGGGACAAAGGTATACATAGTTAAACAGTTCTAGTCACAGGTGTAGTCTGATTGGTCATTATCTCATTCCTTGTTTTGGGACAGCTTCCCAGAGTTGTAATCAGAGGTTCATCCTGAGGAGGGTTTACTGTTGGGGATAGTTTCAGTCCTTTATCATGAAGAGGTTATCATTTCTGTCTTTCTTGGAATTTAAGGTGATGGCAAGGTGACTGCAAAGAGAATGGTTCAGAGCAAAGACAGATACAAAATGAAGGACAAATGCCATGCTCTTCTCCTGCTTTTCGTTAATTCATGGGCCTGAGTAAGGAGTCCATGTTTTTCAGCATAAGCAGTTTGAGCACCTCTTATGAAAATATGGATCCCAGTCTGATTCATTTGGGCAGTAAGAGGTGAGGAGTGCAGGGGTATAGGTGCAGATCCAAGACTTGAACATCAGAAAAAACTCTGAAACTTTGTCAGTTGGTGATAAAGCATATAAAAACATCATCTCATTTGTTGCCCTTTTCTCAAACAGCATACAATTAGAAGACAAATTATTGGCCTTAAAGTATATCAGAGCATGCACATATTTTTTGCTGACCCACCACCTTTAATTTGAAATACCAAAAAACTTAAAAATTATAGTAGTTGCTATTTTCAGTGCTTTTCTTTTCAGAAAGTAGTTCCATAGTGAGATAGAGTGACATTAAGTGTCCTTTATGGAAGTGTTAACAGGGCCTCATGCAGTCTGTGATCACAACACTTACAAATTCCTTGTGTCCCACTGGGAAGAATCCATGGTAGGAAAGGTGGGTGTAAGGGGATTTTATTAAAATTAGGAAAGGGGAATACAAAAGGGACCATGGTGGGGCCCAAGTGGAATCCAGAGGCAACAAGCATGCTTCTCTTCTCCATGTGCTTCTCCCTATGATAACCTATGGGAAGGGAAGAGCCAGGTGATTCCCATCCAATAATAAATGAGTAGGAAGGGGAATAGGTGGTTCCCAGGCCAGGTGAGGGCTGTCCCTGAGTTAGATCATAGTCAATTTGAAATGTTGTATTAAGTTTCTATGAATTCAAAACTTTCCCTAATTTTAGACTGCCTCAGAAGAGCTACTTTTAGCCAGGCATTTTATGTTCTTCCCATTTGAATATTAACAATTACTCTGTAAATTGAATATCCAAATTTTCAGGTGAGAAATTTGAGGAAATATTTAGAAATTTTAAGAACTTTGCTGCAAGACACAATGTTAATATCTGATGAAGCTACAATTTAAACAACAGTGCTTATAACACCAAACATCATCAATTTCAGCAGACTGCTTAAGAAAAGCAGTGATGCTGAAGAGTTCAGACATTCAGGTTGCTAAGATATAAGCCAGCAAAAATGTTTAAAGATTTTATTTTAATTATTATTACATAATGATCACTTAGTTTTATTTAACTTTAATTGACATAATTTGTACATATTTTGAGGCATAGTGTGATGCTTCCATACATGTATATATTGTATACTGATTAAACAAGGGTATTTAATATATCTGTCATCTCAAATATGTATCATTTCTTTGTGATAAGAAGATTCAAAACCCTATCTTCTGGTTATTTTGAAATATACTATATATTATTGTTATCCATAGTCAACCTACTGTACAATAGGACATCAGAATTTGTTCCTTCTATCTAGCTATAAGATTATACCAGTTTACCTCAATCTTTCTCCATCTTCCTCCCCACATCTTTCCCAACCTGTGGTAACCAGTATTCTATTCTGTACCTCTATGAGATTAGCTTTTTTAGATTCCATGAATAAATGAGATGTGATATTTGTCTTTCTGTGCCTAGCTTATTTCACTTAACATAATATCTCCCAGATTCATCCATGTTGACAAAAGTATTAACAGTATTTTATTCCTTTTTGTAGCTGAGTGATAGTTCATTTGATAGATACTAAAATATAGATAGTTAGAGATCATATTTTCTTTCTGCATTAATCTGTTAATAGACTCTTAGGTTAATTCTGTATTTTGACTATTGTGAAATATGCTATAATAACAGGGAGATGCAAATGTCTCTTTGACATGTTTTTTTGCCTGTAGTAGGGTTTGGATTCAGAGCCTCAGGGTTACTAAGAAGGTGCTCTACCACTTGAGCCACTCTGCCAGCCCTTTTATGTGTTGGATATTTTTGAGTCAGAGTCTTGCAAGCCACAATGTTCCTGAACTCTACCTCTTATCTCCCCTCCACTCCCAGTAGCTAGGATTACAAGTATGAGCCACTGGTCCCTAGTATGATTTAATTTCCTTTGGATAAATAATATAAAGTACTAGGATTGCTGGATGACAAGATAATGATAATTCTATTTTAATTTCTTGATTAAATTCAATACTGTCTTCTAAAAAAGATATACTAATTTACTTTCCCATGAATAGTATAGAAGTGTGTTCATTTCTCCATATCCTCTCCATCACTTGTTACCTTTTGTCTTTTTGATAACTATTCTAACCAGAGTGAGGTTTTGATGAGAATTTTTGATTGATGATATTGAGTATTTTTGCATATACATGCTGGCCATTCATATGTATTCTTTTGAGAAATGTCTATTCATTCCTTTGGCCATTTTTCATTGAATTATTTGGCTTGTTTTTACTTTGTGGGGCTTTTTTTTCTTTTTTGCTATTGAATTATTTGAATAGATGTTACCTATAACTTTATGATATATAACAGAGTTGAAAAAAGAATATATTTGTGAATTTTCAGGAATATTTTATTGGCTAAATATGTCAAACAATTCCTTGTTTGACTCTTTCTTGACATCATGAAAACCTGTCCTCCAATAACGTTGGTTATGCCCCCATCTCATGGTACCCTTCAACCTTCCATACTGTTCTGTATGATCTTCTGTTAAAGATTCTTCCTTCTATTGCTCATTAAAAGCCAATGTTCCCCCAAATAATCTTCTCCCTCTTTTATCAGTCTGCATATTCTCTTTCTGGGAGATTATACTTTCACAAATTCATTTACTCTTGCAGTAATCTGTACAGTGCTCTATCCCCATTACATGTACAAACATATCCATATCCTAATATCCCAAGCCTATTAATATATAATCTTAAATAGAAAAAAGGGACTAATTGAAAAATTTTACAATAGGGAGATTATTTTGTATTTTTTTGGTGGATCCACTATAATCACAAGGGCCTTATGGAAGTCAAGGTCAGGGAGACCAAAATATAAAGACAAAATCAGAGTACAGAAAGGAGTAGATACAGTGCTGCTGGCATTGAAGGCAGAAAGCCAGCCCTTTAGAAGCCAAAAAAGGCAAGGAAAATGGATTCTCCTATAGAGCCTGAAGAAGAAATTTGGGCTTGCTAACAGCTTAAATTTGTTCCATTGAAACTCATTGCAAATTTCTGATCTCCAGAACTATAAGATTATAATTACATGGTGTTTTAAGGCATAAGTTTGTTTTGTTGGTGTAATTTGTTACAGCAACAATAGGAGATTAATATTACACTTATATATTAAGAATTTTCAGTCTTTACTCAGGTCTGCATACATGTGAATTCCAGAATTACAAATAAAACTGCTTGCTGATGATCTCATTCTGAACATACCAAAAATATTTATAGAAATGAAACCCAACCATCACTTCCACCCACCCAATGAATTAGCAAAAACCCTGTGGAATCATTGGCCTCTCCAATTTTACCAAAACTCACAGCCAACCTTTGTATCATATCAAAAGGTCTTCATCTAGCTCAAGACAAGAAAATGACAAATTAGGCCAAAACTTGGCATCTCAGGTTTAGAATGGCATTCATTCAAAGCTTGTCTTGCCAGTTATCAACCAAAGTCATTAAAATGTCTCAAAAAGACACAGAAAAGTCTTTACCTATCAGGCATATAATTTATTTTTCTTTTCCATAGTGATAAAGTAATAATTTTGAGGGTTTTTTTATATTATTGTGCTTGGTGGGGATACATGTGGAATTTACAAAAGTTCTCACAATGTATAAAATATATCATACTTGAATTCCTTATTGGTGAACTTTGAAATATAAGCTGACTTCAATGGTAAATTTTAAAAAAAAGAACATTTGTACCAAAATTAAAGGAAAATAAAGTGTGGCAAATGTATTTTTCTTTCTTTGTGTGTGTGTGTGTGTGTTTTATTTTGATTTGCTTTTGTGGTACTGAGGGTCAAACTCAGAGCCTTGAACTCTAGGTAGAATCTCTATTATATGAGCCATGCCCCAGCAATTTTTGTGTGGTTACTTTTTAAAATAGTTTTATTGTATTTTGAGTTAGTATACATTAATAATATGAAGGTTTTCATTGTAGGAATTATATATAAGTATAGTGTTCATTGAAGTTGTTCACCCCCTGCATTATATTCCCATTACATACAGTGTTTGGTGAGTTTCATTGTGCTGTCTTTGAACACATGCTTGCAGTGTATTTCAATCCTCTTTTCTCCTTGGTATCCTTTCCCCCTCCCATGGATTCACCCTCAGATGTCCCCCTTTCATATCATGTCCAATTATTATTAGTATCGTCATTATCATTGGAGGTCTACATTCTACAAAAGAGTGAGAACATGTGATATTTGAATCATTGAGCTTAGATTTTCTCATTCAACATGATGATATCCATCCATGCTCTTGCAAATGACATAATTTCATTTTTCTTTATGACTGAGTAATGTATATAATATATTATATAATATGCACATAATATAATAATATTTTATATATATATATCATATTTATCTATTCATCAGATGTTGGGCACCTTGGCTGATTGCACAGTTTATCTATTGTGAACAGAGCTACAATAAACATGGTCATGCAGATATTTTTAGCTTGCACCTTTTTGCCTCCTTCAATGCTTATGATTCATAGATTGGCTCTTTTAATGGAGCTGCAGTGTTTTTACATATTCAGCCCATATTTCTTCATCCTTTTTATATTCTTCTGATTTATTTCTATTGCATCTACTTTTATTTTTCAGATCCTGCTTTTCTGTTTTCCACTTAATTCAGTCTGCTGGGGAGGTTTTCAACTGAAATTTTTATTTGACTTGAGGAGTTTTTCATTTCCAGAGCTTCAGTTTGATGTTTTCAAGCTTTTGATATCTTTATTGAATTCCCCTTTCATGTCCTGAAATGTCTTGATTATTTCATTTAGCTTTTTATTTGTATCCTTCTTGAATTCATTCAGCTGTTTGTTTTTATCCTCTTTGAGTTCATTTATTTGTTTTGTACTATTCTCTTTGAATTCCTTTATCTGTTTATTCATATTCTTTTTGAGTTTGTTAAGACGTTTATGCATGTCTTCATTCATCTTATTGTCATTGTTTTGAGCTGAGAAATTGAGATTTTATCCCACTCACCATCCATCAAATCCTTTATTGTGTGATTATTGATCTTTGGAGGTAGCACATTTCTTTGACTTTTCATATTTCTTGTGCTTCTATTTTGAGATTTGCTCATCTAAGTTTAATTAGTTGGTTGGGTATTCTAGTCACCTAAAGTCTTTCCCTTGAATTATTCTCTTATGTTTTGGTAGGACTGGTTATTGGCAGGGTTGATGTGCCATTTCTGACCACTGATCTCTGGTATAAGCAAAATCAAATCACCAATTCAATGTCTTGGTAATTTTGAGATTGGGTCTTCATTTATGCTCAGGCCACCTGGACCATGATTCTCCTATTTGTGCTTCCCTGCATAGTTGGAATAACAGTTGTGTGCCATGGTGCCCAGCCATTGATTAACATTGGGTCTTCTGAATTTTTTGCATGGATTGGCTTTAAAACACAATCTTCTTCATCTCTGCCTTCAAAGTGGCTCAGATTATAGGCTGAAGAAATGTAATTTTCCTAACACATTTATACATGTTAACTAAAGGTATTCAGGTTCTAGAAAAGCCACACAAATATACACATGACTCTTCATGTCATACCTAGGAAATCATATTCAGTCCTTGATAAAATATTTTTGAGTGATATTAAATGAAAGAAAGGACTCATCCAGAAAATGACCAGAAAGAATAAAAAATAAATGATATAATTTTTATGAGCAACTATTGAAAAAATAAAAATAGGTAGCTTAATATATTAAAGTACCCCTGTGTTGTAAATTCAAATGCTTAAATTAAAACCAATACCTGAAGATGCATGTTGATTCATTAGACATAAGAATTACCAATGATAATTTATTGTTTTTTTTATTGTTGTGCTAGGTGGGGATACATTGTGATATTTACAAAAGTTTTTACAATACATCAAATATATCATACATACTTGATTTCACCACCTCTGTCATTGTCCTTTATCTTCCCCCCTCCCTACCATTCCTGGAATAGTTTCAACAGGTATCATTTTTCCAATTACATACCTGTGTACTCAGTATCACCCATATGGAATGACTAATTTCAAAAAACATAAAATTTGGCATTTTTATTAGCAATTAAGAATAAGCTGAGTAATAATTTAGTTCCTAAGCTTTAGAGGGGAATACCATGCAGAAGGAATGATTGGGCTGTGGAATAATAATAAAAAGGAAAACAATTTTGATTTGTATTTTTACTTTGCAATTGCTTTGTTGAAGAAAATAAAACACTGAAGGAAAAGCTAAAATACAGTAAATAAAAAGAAGCTAAGAAAATATAAGATGGAATAAATCTGAAAAATTATCACTAAACAATAAATAATTCATGATACAGATTATTAGAATAAAATCCAAATTTCTTTCTGAATTCAGTCCAACTTGACATTAATTTCAGTCTCTTAAAATTGTATTTATATATGTCAAAACTGTCTGCCTTTGTACTAAAATAATAGAACTTGCCTGCAACATATCCAAATGATAAGCAAAAATAGGTTAAAGAGGGCAAATAATAGCTGGGGATATGACTTAGTGGCAGAGTGCTTGTTTAGCATATGTAAAGCTTTGGGCTCAATCCTCAAAACTGCAAAAACGAAGTAAATAATGAATCTTAAAGAAGGAATTAAATAAGGGGATAGAAAAATATTTCATAAACAGCCATGTAAATACAACCCAAAACATGATATCCAATGCCTATAACCAGCTTACTGGGTGACTCATAGCAATTTTGTTAAAATTAAGATAATCAGGTATAGGTTCTTGGTCAGTTATAGGTCTAAATAGTTCAGCAAAGACTGATATTGAGAGAATAGTCAGTAGATAGTTGAGGGTGAAGCTGTAGTTTATCAAATAGACAGTGGGCCTGGAACCCTCTGAGATCATAGGCCTACAACAAGGAGAATGTTCACTAATGGGACAATCCAAAGGATCCAAACTTCTGTTAAGTTTGGGATACTTGTTTCTCTACCACTGGATTTCTCAGAACTTTTAGTGAGCAGATAGACATTAAAAGTCCCTAAAAAAGAGGGGATTATAAAATACAATGTTTCCCAATATTACTTGATCATGTATTCCATTCAAGGTGTGTAGTGGGGAGGGGGGTAAGCTGATGAGCACATGTGTGTGAGCATGTATTTATTTATAACAAATATTCCAAGGGCTACTGCTCACTGAATACTTATCTAGATAAATGCAGGGATGAGTCAGAAACCTCAGCAAACTATCATTAGAAATACACTGACACTATTCTGAGATGAGACCAGAGAAAGAAATCAAGTCATAGAAGGCACCAGAAAATAATCTCCCTGAAGAAACTCTCCAAAAGCAAAGAGTATAATGTAGTTTTCATTCAACAGTAACTGTCCATTTATAAATACAAACACTGAATAGCTAATGGAATAGTCTAGTTTATTCAAATCAATAAATATTTAAATGGGCAAACATACCAGTTATCTTAGTGGCATTAGTTTCTTCTTCATCTTGGAATAATTGTATTTCAGTTTACTTCTCACTCAATCAAATGTGTGTCCCATGTGACCCCCGTCTTTGGTGAGCATTTTGGTAAAACTGGTAACTGCTGTGTGGTCAGGACTTTTTCTCATAAATAAAATATTTGCATTCTCTTTTGGGTCTTTAGAAAGTAATGTTTTATCCTCCTGGAGTTGGCTCAGAGCTCAGCCCTCCCACTGGCTTGGAAATATGAAGTTAACATTGGACCCAGCACATAGTAAACTTTCATAAGTATTTGCCAACATTTCTACTCTTCTTGCTGGCTGCATTAACTTAGAATGTCTTTGAACCTCTGTTCCTTCATCAATAAAAGGAAAGTAATAACAATGAACCCCTTACTGAGTTGCTATGATGATTAAATACGATGTGCAAGAGCCCCTGGTGTGGTGTCTGCCATAGAAGTCGCTCTCTATGTGCAGAAACTTCACTTAGCTTCAGCTGCTGTTGACTAGTCTTGGTTGGGATCAGCCTATGAACCACAATCTACTTGTGAGGGAATGCTGAAAAAATGAGAATAGGCTTGAGAATTCAACTCACATTAAGTTCTAATATTCTTATAATTACTCTGAACAGGTTGTAATGGTCAGGATCTTTATCAATAAAGGGAGAGTAATAGAACTAATTGCTTAAGGTTTTTGTAAATATTAAATTTGGCTTTGTGTGTATGTATGGGTCTTTATACCCACATACATAAATGCAGATCTATAAATTGCTTTAAAATGGGAGTTATTATTATTGCTATGATTCCTTGGGAATCACTATATCTGGGTTTCTCTCTGTCATGCATGCCCAGGACTTATTGCAATGGTACTAACGACTAGAATTTCAACTCATGTGAACCAATTTCTAAAAAGACACAAGTGGGACAGAATATTCTTTCTTGTCTAATCAACTCCGAATCATCTCTCATCTGTGATAGGAGCAATGTTTTCTGTTTTTTCTTTTGCCACCCAAGAACTGACATGGTTCTGAGCACATTTCAGAAATTTAGAGGAAGTGACAGTAGCTGATAGGGAATGCTCCCACATCCTTGGATGCAGGCTGCTCTTTTGTTCTGTGAGACCATGACAAGTCATTCTTTCATCTTAGCAGTTGCAGTAAATGGGCTGAGACCACTCATTTTTCCTGCTTTTCCTTTCCTGAAGAGCCCCTCTAGGTCTGGTTGCTCCTTTCTTCATGCCACATTTTAAAGAGTAGAAAAATGAGAGATGGAAACATAAGAGGGGCAACAAAGGAGAGCCTTCCATGCAGACAAAGGGAACACTGTCCATATTGCAGTAAAGAAGGTCCCTAAAGTTCCATCAGTGGCATATGCTCCCGAGTCCTCCTCTGGAGTAGGTATGAGGGCAGAAGGAATAAGTATTTCCCATATAAGACACTTGTGGTAAGGTAAATGAACATTGTACATATAATAAAATTGGCATTACAGAGTTCTTGGGTGTCCACTTGCTTGGAAGTATCTTCTTTACCCTCGTTGCATTTACCTAAAATTCTATCCTTACAGAATAAGTCTTTTGGTTTAAAACAGGGAGCATACAAGTTCCCAAGCAGTGTGCAAATGGGGGAAGACAGTATAGTATAATTATGATTCACTAATGTTCTAAACAGATCAGCGATTAACTTCTCTTTGAGGTTACTGATATGGAACACTGATTTAGAAATTATAGAAATGAGGAAGAGGAGAGTATGGCAAGAGGATCATGACCGGAAGGTCTTGAATGATAGAGGAAAGTATTATGAGGAAAGATGCCAAGGATTAAACAGTCACACTTAGAAAAGCTGGTCCTGGAGAGGAGGGTTTGAGTAGGATTTGTAATCTTTAGGGAATTGGGCAGGAAAAGAAATCATGGAAAAATACTCAAGAAGATGAACTGGAGTCCTTTGTGTACTATGGAACTTTTATTCCTAGTATTTCTCAGAACTGTGACCTTCCCACAACCCTGTAATTTAAAACAGCTTCAACTATAGTACTATGTTAATATGGCTCCCTTGCAAGACTGAGCCCTAAACTAAACTCCAGAAAGAGTAGTAAGGGAAATTCACATCAGGTGTACACATAGAGTTTTCTCTGGTAAGAAGCCAGGTAGCAGTTGACACCTGTGATAGCAAAGAGGAAGACATTCCAGACATTCTATAATCTTCCCTCCTTACTTCACTTCATACCACTAGGAAAGGCCACGGATGAAATGGCATATCCATCATTACCCATAAGAAGTGGTTTACCCTAAAGAGCTTATATAAGCTCCCGAGGCTTCAATATTTTTTTCCCAAAATGGCAGTAGATGAAAAAAAAATTCTATTCCTTTAAATTCCCCAATAGTTCCAACTAATGGGAGAGTTGTAAAAAATCAGTCTTTAGGTATAATGCTGTTGGTGGCCCTGTTCTCTTTCTTGAGAGGACAAGTTATTGTGGAAGATTTTTGGATTAGTGGTTAGACCACTAATAATGGTGTATGACCATTTCTTACCTCTCTAAACATTGACCTCTCATCTGTCAAACAAAAATCTCTAAAATAACTTTTAGTTTCATTGTTTTTATAATTAACTTAGGACTATTCCTTGTTCTCAAAATTCTCCCACATAAAACTATACCCACTATTCTCAGAGCACAGATAAACTTGTCCCAGACCTCCACCTCAGCTCCTTACTTCTTTTTCTACTTCTATTCTAGATACATTTATATACTTGTACCTGTATCTCTATCGATGTTTCTCCATATTAATTTATTTACATCTCAGTATAACTTCTGTGCAATTCTATTTTCATATTCACAACAGAATTAGTCATTTACTTACAGGGTATGTTCAACCAAATATCTTTTTTTTTCTCTGTTCTCAACCGTTGGTCCCTTTCTTAAAGACAGGACAATCTCTGCCCAAGGCTTAAACTGACCATTGTCTTTTTAGTGGAGCAACCTGAAAATCAATTGTCTCACAAGGTGATAGTTATTAAAGGGTTAGGAGTTCTCTTTCGATCTTGGACGTTGGTATCTTGCTACCTGTCACTTCAAAGGAACTATTAGCTAAGCACTTTCTCAGTAACTGCAGGAAGGGCTATAGAATTTCATGGGAAAGGAAACAATTTACCTGATGATAAATCAATATCCTTCTCAAAAGAGTTTCTTATAAATTCAACAAAGCAAAGGTGACTTTTTTGATCTATCTATTTTCCTTTAAAATTGTCTTCATTTACCCTGGCCTAACTTTAAAAATGAATAGCGGTATGTGAGTACATGCAAATGTGTGCATGATGTGTGTAGGAGTAGGTGTGACTATGTGCATACGCACCCGACTTCTGAATGCTGTGTGTGCTGTGTGAGTGCTTCTGAATCTGTGGGTACATTTCGTGGCTCAGGAATATACCGTAAATATTCTGCTATTTCATTATTCTCTGCACTGCCAGTGTCATTTTTCAAATATTCTTACCAGCCAACCGTCACCCATGTAAACATGCAAAGCAAATCAAGGGATTCTTGGCAAAGAGGAAGGTATGTAAGAGGGAAGTGTTAGTTTGTACTTTTTTTTTTGAGTCAGGTTGTCACTGTTTAGTCCAGGCTTGTCCCAAACTTATGATTCTTCTGCCTCATTGCACCATGTGCCACCACCCCTCGCAGATTGTACAGTTTTATGGCAAAACAGAGTGAGGTCAGACCATGAAAGTTCACAGACATCTTTGTCTGTATCCCTAGGATGGGCTAACTTAAATTTGAGAACATTATATGATAATAACAACCTGCCTCAGGTCCCATTTTTAGAATAAAGAAGGAAAAAATAACCTACATAAAATCCCCTATTCTTCATCCAAGTACTTTAATCAAACTCTTCTCTTGAAGACATTCACATTCCAATCAGTACCCTTTTCTATGCCCATTCTATCTACCTGACTTTTTTTTATTGTTTTATTATTCATATGTACATACAAGAGTTGGATCGTTTCTCCCCCTGCTCCCACCCCCTCCCTTAATACCCATTCCGCCCTCTCCCTCTCCCCCCTCCCCCCTAATATTTTGCCCTTATTTCTAATTTTGTTGTAGAGAGAGTATAAGCCATAATAGGAAGGAACGAGGGTTTTTGCTGGTTGAGATAAGGATAGCTATACAGGGCATTGACTCACATTGATTTCCTGTGCGTGTGTGTTACCTTCTAGGTTAATTCTTTTTGATCTAACCTTTTCTCTAGTTCCTGGTCCCCTTTTCCTATTGGCCTTAGTTGCTTTTAAGGTATCTGCTTTAGTTTCTCTGCGTTAAGGGCAACAAATGCTAGCTAATTTTTTACATGTCTTACCTATCCTCACCCCTTTCTTGTGTGCTCTCGCTTTTATCATGTGCTCATAGTCCAATCCCATTGTTGTGTTTGCCCTTGATCTAATGTCCACATATGAGGGAGAACATATGATTTTTGGTCTTTTGGGCCAGGCTAACCTCACTCAGAATGATGTTCTCCAATTCCATCCATTTACCAGCGAATGATAACATTTCGTTCTTCTTCATGGCTGCATAAAATTCCTTTGTGTATAGATACCACATTTTCTTAATCCGTTTGTCAGTGGTGGGGCATCTTGGCTGTTTCTATAACCTGGCTATTGTGAATAGTGCCACAATAAACATGGGTGTGCAGTTGCCTCTGGAGTAACCTGTGTCACAGTCTTTTGGGAATATCCCCAAGCGTGGTATTGCTGGATCAAATGGTAGATCAATGTTTAGCTTTTTAAGCAGCCTCCAAATTTTTTTCCAGAGAGGTTGTTCTAGTTTACATTCCCACCAACAGTGTAAGAAGGTTCCTTTTTCGCCTCATCCTCACCAACACCTGTTGCTTGTGGTGTTGCTAATGATGGCTATTCTAACATGGGTGAGGTGGAATCTTAGTGTGGTTTTAATTTGCATTTCCTTTATTGCTAGAGATGGTGAGCATTTTTTCATGTGTTTTTTGGCCATTTGAATTTCTTCTTTTGAGAAAGTTCTGTTTAGTTCACTTCCCCATTTCTTTATTGGTTCATTAGTTTTGGGAGAATTTAGTTTTTTAAGTTCCCTCTATATTCTGGTTATCAGTCCTTTGTCTGATGTATAGCTGGTAAATATTTTCTCCCACTCTGTGGGTGTTCTTTTCAGTTTAGAGACCATTTCTTTTGATGAACAGAAGCTTTTTAGTTTTATGAAGTCCCATTTATCTATGCTATCTCTTAGTTGCTGTGCTGCTGGGGTTTCATTGAGAAAGTTCTTACCTATACCTACTAACTCCAGAATATTTCCTACTCTTTCCTGTATCAACTTTAGAGTTTGTGGTCTGATATTAAGATCCTTGATCCATTTTGAGTTAATACTGGTATAGGGTGATATACATGGATGTAGATTCAGTTTTTTGCAGACTGCTAGCCAGTTTTCCCAGCAGTTTTTGTTAAAGAGGCTGCTTTTTCTCCATTGTATATTTTTAGCGCCTTTGTCAAAGACAAGTTGGTTATAATTGTGTGGCTTCATATCTGGGTCCTCTATTCTGTTCCACTGATCTTCATGTCTATTTTTTGTGCCAGTACCATGCTTTGTAATATAGTTTGAAGTCAGGTATGTTGATACCTCCAACATTGTTCTTTTGACTGAGTATTGCGTTGGCTATTAGTGGCCTCTTGTGTTTCCATATAAATTTAACATCTATCTGACTTTTTAATAGCTCCTCTTCTGTCAACTTCCCTCTAATCCAAACAAATAGTAACCTACTGCTCTAAAATAGCACCAAGTTCCTACAAAACAATGTTCTAATTCCACCTGAAATTCAGAGGTTTCTGCAATCCAGCCCCAAGACCACTCACCGGCTTTATCCTTCAATATATCAGGTGTCCTAGTTCTGGCTGCCCCATCTCAGAACAAGGACATCGTAATACTCAATAAGAGAAAATGGAAGCAACCATCATGTTCTTTCTAGGACTAAGAGTTTTCTTGGGACACGGAACTCTTAGAACTAAAACCAGGAAAGTCTTGAGCAAACTGAAGAATGAAATGGGCTTATGATATCCATCAAAATGTTTTGCTGTTATTTCTAAGACACAACAATTGGATGCTTATACAATGCCCCTGTTCAACCAACCCTTTGTCACTTTTATTAGCTGATTGTACTCAAAATTGCTATTTTTTTCTGAGTTTCTTGCATGTTTCTCAACTTCTGATGACTTGGCTAATAGAAAGTGTTATCTCTCTGTCTGGATTAACTGCAAGGCTTCTCTATAGATAACAGCAGAGCTTACAAACCCTAGCCTTCATGTGGAGACCTCTGTTTTGCTATCAAATTGCCTGTATAGAAGAGATGAAAGCCCTGTGCTCTAATACCCACACAGAGAATCAAATGGCCTCCATAAACACAGGAGTTCAGCTTTCATTATTGAGAAGGTCTGTATATTTATAAAAAGAATAGTTAACATTTTAGTTTGAAAAGATTCACATTTGGCATTTATCCACAATGTGAAGTCTTCACCATGAACAATGAATAAAATATTTGTCCTATATTTGAATGAATATACAGCTATTTCAGTAACTATTCTAAAAGAAAACAAAAATGTTTATTCCAACCACTTGCTTTCTTTATGTATAGAAAATGATAGAAACATTTAAATTTAGTCCTCTTCAAAAGCCTATTTCTAGTTACTTCACTGCAAACACGTGCTATATATTAAAATATATTTCTATTTATGTATACATGTTTTGGCATACTCTTTCTACTTATAGTGGGACATAAAAGAGATTTTATAAGTGTCAGCATATATAAATGTCACATATGTGTTCCCTCCTCATTTTTCTTTTTTGTGGTCCTGGGGTTTGAACTCAGGGCTTCATGCTTACTAGGTAGGTGCTCTACCACTCAAGCCACTTTGCCAGCCTTTTTTTGTCTTGGGTATTTTCAAATAGAGCCTCACAAACTATTTGTCTGGGCTGTCTTCAAAATGCAATCCTCCCTATCTCTGCCTCCTGAGTAGCTAGGATTACATGTGTAAGCCACTAGTGCCCAGTCATTTTTCTTAATCTTTTCCCTTTCCCCATTTATTTTTGCCACTTTTCCAACTAAATATTACAGCAAACACAAAACATAGGAAAAGGCAGTATGAATGAAATAAATTAATTCTGCATTCTAAGAGTTAAAAAATGGATATTTGAAACTAGTGGATAAGAATTATTTGAAGTAGCCATACATTTTGAGTTTGAAGAAGACTAATACTCAATGGACTAAGGTTTAGTAATAAAATTGTTTTGAGAAGAGCAGAACAGGAGCCAGTTCACCCATGCGCTGGGGAAAAATGACACATGAAGCAAAAAAAGCCACATGAGAATGGAAGTACATACTGGGAGATCCTGTGAAGGAGACTTATTACAACCAGAGCCACAGTCAGAGAAGATATTAGAGGCACCCCGGTATGAGCAGACAAGAAGAAGAGGGCATATTAAATAGAACACAAGGTAGTTGAAAAGTTTTAGGGAAGTCTTTCTCATACCTACATAGCTCAGTAGTAGAAAAATAGAAATGACCATCAGAAGTAGGTACAAAGGGCTTGAAGTATCAGTATGTTCTTTACAGTCTTGGGTGTGTTCAACAGAACAGCCAAGAATTTTACCTGAATCTAAAAGGGAACAACAAAGTAGGCCTTGTGATCCAGATCAAGAAAACATATATACCATCTTCATAGACTTTGTTAATTAAAAACAAGGATAAGTTTAACCTTTGGGAGGATGTGTCAATAACTTACATGTACCCTCAACTCTCATGTGTAGAAATAGGACTCTAAGGTTCTAAATTTTTAATTTTTAAAATTAACTTTGATATTACAACATGAATGACATTATTTACATATATTATAGAGGAAGCAGCTCAAACACACAGAATTTATGTAATTTCCAGTGGCCAAAGACTTAGAAAATTGTAGAAATCAAATATAGCAATCAGATGCAAATTTACATTCTTGGGTTCTAAGCCTGTAGGGTTTTCTCTGAAATACACTCTCTTTCCCCAAATTTTCTTTTCTTTTTTTTTTTTAAACAGGGTCTTCTTCCATAGCCTATGCTGGCTTCAAACTCATGATGCTTTTTCTTCCACCTCTGAAGTGCTGGGATTAGAGGTAAGCACAACTACACCAGCATTTTTTCTTTTCTGTTCCATATATCTCCAGCTCTGTTTTCTTCAAATCCCAGTAAGAGCTGATCCTTGTATCCATAGCAGGTTGTAAGATGGTTTGTTGGTCGGAGGAAGTGTTGTAGGGTATATAATAGAGAACAGAGCATCAGTCAGATAAGTCCACAAGGGGACCAATGCACAAAGTATGCAGGGAAAATAAATCCATATTCGTGCATAATAGTCAGTAACTTTTCAGTGAGAATAAATCACTCTCTTCTCTGTGGGGGAAAAAGGATCTCACATAATTGACCAGCCATGAGCTGGCAGTTAGTGCCCTGAAGTTTGAGACTCTATTGTGATGTAACATTAATTTCTATTGCTGGCAGCTGAAGTGCTATAGAGTGACATTTCCCTATTCAGCCTAGTGTGAAATCCATGTTTTTCAGCTATGCTTAGCTTTCCTCACTGTGAACAGAGACACCTTTGTTCATGAGTCCATTGTGCAAATATATAGTGACAAGGAATAAAGGCTGAATAATAACAATGAAGACAATTATATTGTTTATATGATTGCTGACAGCCATTGATAACCATGGGAAGCATCTACTTGGATCATGAATTCTCTCACATTCTAGACAATTTTAAGAAATACATCTGTAAATTTTTTTTTCACTACTGGGATTTGAACTCAGGACCTACACGTTGAGCCACTCTACCAACCCTTTTTTTTTTTGTGATGGGTTTTTTCAAGATAGGGTTTTGCAGAACTATTTACCTGGCTGGCTTTGAACCAAGATCTTTTGATCTCTGCCTGAGTAGCTAGCATTACAGGTGTGAGCCACTGGCGCCTGGCATGTGATATATCATACCAAAACCTCTTTGTCAACAATCTCCCAATATTTTCTTTAATTCTAAGTTTCTGACCATCTTTCTGAACCATTGGCCATTCCTGCCCATATTTACACATATCCATTTCATCCACAGTCTCTTTTTTGAGAAAATGCAATAAACATATTTAGTTTATAAACTTTCTACACAATAGAATTATTAAAATCTCTAATGTTGTTCAGGGTTATCCCTGAGTGAAATCAGAGAGAAACAACCCACGTTAGGCTGATATCAACATACTAGATTATATCACTTATAAACAAAGCTCATTTCCCCCTCAATCATTGATAATAGAGCTACTGTTTATGAGGGGATGGTTTGACTAGAAGAAGTGACACTTAGAGCCACAAGAATAGACATATTGGCAGTGTCCATCACTTGATCATGTAAAATTTTTAGGCCCAATCCCATTGATAGTTTCTTGCTGAGCACACTCAACTTTGTGGCATCCCAGCTCAGACAGAATAAATATAACTTTCCAAGCCATCCCACTGTATCAGTCAGATATCAACTGGAGAAGCAGAACTTGTAGGGTATGTGTATATATATGTACCCTACAGGTACATCCATGTGTATATATAAGTAGATTTACATTGCTCAATTTTATGGTAAATGTGTCTCTTCATTATTATCTTCTTGAAACATTACTGAGCCATTGCACTTGATAAGTCCATGCCATCTTTTAAACCTGTATATGGTTTTCTATTTCTTCTTCTACAAAACCAAGGAATTTCTGACATTTCAGTTTGACTTAACATCAGCCATTCTTATGTCTAGTTTTCAATAAACCTAACCCCAAGCATTTGCCAACATTAATTTGCAAGCAGTTTCTCCTTTTGGACTTGAATTTCTTTCTAGCCTTTTAGGTCAAAGAGGAATATGTCTATGGTGATATAGATGATAGGATGAGATATGGAGAGAATAGGTATTCTCTAGAAAAACAATTGATTACAAGATCTTCAAATGCAACAGGAAAAGCCTCATCAACCCATGGAGAGGAGTGGGGAGAATAGCTGCTTTACTCTAAAGTAAAGTTTAGGGTAACATTATATCCAAATAAATTCATTATAAGTTGCAAATATTTTGGGTCAAAATGAATTTAGTACACCTAATCTATCAAACATCAAGCTTACCAATATAGCACACTAGAATATTGTTGTACACCTTTGTGATCACATGACTGACTGGGAGCTGTTGCTCTCTGCTGCTGCCCAGGATCACAATAGAGTATCATGCTGCATATCACTAGCCCAGGAATAGATCAAAATTTGAGGTACAGGTTATAATGAATGCTTGTTGCTTTCATGGCACTCTTAGTTGAAAAATGTTAAGGCTCAACATTGTTAAGTCAGGTACCATTTATATAAGATTCTTTAGAGGACAGTCACAGAAACTCTGGTTCTTTGGCAAAGATTTGACCCAGAATTATAACATTTGACTACGTCATTTTCTTGCTTTATACTCTCCAGTTTAATAGGATGCAACAGCCAAACTTACTGCCATTCTATCCTCCACAACTTTCAACATGACCTTTGCCTTTAGTAGGTATATCTTCTCCAGTACTTAGCAAATCTTTCACCACAAAATGTTGCAGACTAATAGTATTCTAAATTCTATTGCTTACTAGACAACACTACTTCTAAACCCAACTCCCACTTCTGAAATGTTCTTGCCTGCAACCATTCTTGTAAATATCCATTGTACCTTCCAAATTTCTTAGTTGAGGATGCCATAGTCTACTGTAGTTATATCAGGGAGAAAGATTATATTACAAAATCTTCACAGAATTTTTAGTGAACTGCATGCTAAATGATAAAGTCAAGAGAAAACCTTTTCAGCAAAATAAAACACTTAGTTTAAGGACTGGATCAAGTAGTAGAGCACCTGCCTAGCAAGCACAAAATCCTGAGTTCAGACCTGAGTCCTGAACAAACAAACAAACAAACACACTAGCAAACAAAAATCCTCACCACCTCACTTATGTTCTATGCTGTCGTTATGCCTTCAGTTGTCTCAAAAATGTCAGTCATTATGCTTGTGGCTGCCCCCTTCCAATTGTCATTATTCCCTTTTCTAAGTTCTAGATGGCTCATTTGCTTGGTAGATTTTAGTAGTTACCATACAGAAGCTATATTAAAAATGTTTAGCTTTCCAACCTCTGAAATCTAGAAAAATACACTAAATGAGACTCAGAGTTGATATTGAGTGGGATAATTTGCACAATATAAACAAACTAGTTTGCATTTCAAGGGGGTTTTGCAGGCAGAAATCTGCAAATTGCAACTATATTAATATTAAATATTGTATAGGTGTATAGTTGAGTGGAACATGTCTATGAAGGCCTTCAAATACCCTAGATACTTGGTTAAATTTCATTTATTACTGTCCTATGTGCTACTTATATTAGTATCCAATTGTTTTACATATATGTGTATACATATATACATATATATATAATTTTCCTCCTCTTCCATTAATGCAAACTACTCTTTAAGTACTATAAGAACTGTGAAATTGACTTCTCTTATTCCTTACAACAAGATTGAAGGTACATTCAGCAACTTGGTAAAAGGAGTGGAGCTATGAATTCAGAAATTTAAGTGTAAATCCTGACTCATCCATGTTATTTGACTTATCATCTCAATAAGTGCCTTGTTAGTCAGTTTTTTGATACCATAACGAAATACTTAAGATAATCAACTTAGTAAGAAGAAAGCTGTATTTTGGCTCATGATTTCAGAGGTTTCTGTCCGTGACTAATTGCCCCCATTGCTTTGGGTCTGTAGTGGCACAGTACATCTTAGCAGGAGCATGTGTTGGAGGATGTTCTTTCACCTCATGGTCAGGACTAGAAAGAGAAAAAGACCAGTGTCTTACAATCCCCTTAGAGGGCACACCCGCAATGACCCAAAACCTCTTGCTAGGTAAAGGTTTTCACCACCTTCCAAGCATGTGAAGCTGAAGACCAAGCTTTTGACACATGGTCCTTTGGGAGACATATGATCCAAACTACAGCAAATCACCACCTCTCTGATTTTAAATTTTGTTCCCTTAAAAGTAGGGACTTTTAAATAAGACAATATTTTAAAAGCAATTGGGACAGTTATAGGAAATGCAAATATTATGTGGTTAAGTTCTCTGCCAGAGTGCATATTACAAAAGTATAAGGTTTTTTTTGTCTATTTTGTGATTTGTTATTTCCTTTTCCTCTTCTTATGCTACAGAAATACCATATTTTATGTTATCACGTTGTTTGGAATTATTATAAGGTATACTGTCTTAAATGGTAGGTTTTGTTTGAATAGACCCTAAACTACTCAATTGTTCTTAAGAAAGGATGGAACAAGACCTTTTGATTTATACAAATTTAAAGAAAATATATCTGTGGGAGAACTGTCACTAGAAGGAAAAGCACATGATTCTTCTTGATGTGAGATGAGAAGATAAAGGCACAGGAACTAGTCCAGTACTTACTTAAATAGCTGTTTATTAAGAACTGTAGACAGGCACCAGTGGCTCACACCTGTAATCCTAGCTACCCAGGCAGAGATCAAGAGGATCTTGGTTCAGCCAGCCCAGGGAAATATTTCCATAAGACCCTATCTCAAAAAAAGACCCAGCACAAAAAAGGGCTGATAGAGTGAGTGTCTCAAGGTGTAGGCCCTGAGTTCAAACACCAGTACCACAAAAAACAAAAAACAAACGAACAAAAAAACCCTGTGATCCTGGGAACTATAGATAGAAGGCATTGGCTCTGGAGGACAAGGGATCCTTCACCTATAAAAACTACTGTTGCTCAGTTGAAACAGTCACACAGAGCAAACGCCCGACACATCCATCAGACTGTAAATTCCCAGTCACCAATAGTGGCATGTTATAGCAGTGAAAATCAGTGTCAGCCTGAACTTAGTGGTGTTGAAACACCTTTAGAATGAAAAATCCAGATTCTGAGATAATTAAGCAGAAAAGGAAAGGACAATGAAATTCCTGATATTGAACAGATATCAGATTGAGCAATTTATTTTAAAAAAATAAGAGATATAGCTGTATAGGATGCCCTGAAATCTGTGGGGCAATTCATATCCCTTAGATTAAGATTATCTTTCCTTCTATTTCAGATGTTTTCTAATAAATATCTTAGCTTCAAGTTTGTCATCAAAAAATGAGGGTTCATATAAACTTTAATACTTCTCTAATCTTTGATGCTTTCTCCAGCAACCAAATCCCCCCCAACCCCCCCTCGCCCTACTCTCTTTTGAAGGGGCTGGGGAATAAACTCGCTTATATTGCAAAAAGCTATGTATTTTGCAATTGTTCTGTTAGCGCCTTCCTAACTCAAGCCTGTGGTTATTTTTCTGTGTATTACAGGTATTTGAAACATTTTAGAAATATCAGCAAAATAAAAACACCATAGACTTTCAAGGCTGACTGTATTTTACCTCATATTGTGCTCAGCACATAGCACTTTTGGGTAATTGATGGGGTTGTCTGGTTTTTAAAAAAGCTGTTGGCGGTTTTCAGAGTCTATATAGGAAACTGTGAGAACCTTTAAACTAAAAGAGATCCTAAGACCTTTAGGAACTTTATATACAAATTTAGGACACTGTCTCGTTAGACTCAATGGACTGTTCAGTGGATTTGCGTCTATAGATGAGTCATTTGTAAATGTCTACTTATTCACTGATCTCTTCCCCATGTCTGAACTCATAGTGTTTATTGCTTGCACTGTTCATTGGTAAAAAAGCATTCTCAGTGCCTTGAGACATTCTATTATAAAGCCTTGATTGCAATTCTGTGAAAAATGCAAATACCTGAATCAGAAAACTAACTTTGGGAGAGGAAAATACAATATAATGCCCACTGCGACAATCTACCATAATGGACGTGTCACAAGGTGATACCAAAATTCTGCAGTAGTCAAACTACCGAATAATAGTGCAATTATTACTACCCCTATTATGATGTCCACTTATGTCTATTCTTTTCGTCCTTTCACTTATGTGGCTCATCTTCAGGCTAGC
Source organism: Castor canadensis (assembly GCF_047511655.1). NCBI lineage: Eukaryota > Metazoa > Chordata > Mammalia > Rodentia > Castoridae > Castor > Castor canadensis. Next base: position 70,736,224 of record NC_133397.1, on the reverse strand, counting down.
AATAACTCTACCTATTACTGCTACTATTTATTACTAAAGCATTTTTGTTTTTATTTCATGGTTTCACAGTGATCCTGAACCAAGACCATATAGTGACTTTTGTTATTCAACTTAGCAATTAGATCTGGTAACGGTAGACTTATCCTTTGAATTCTGAATTCAAAACCAGAGTTGTGACTCCCATTTTTTTTCCCATATGTGGCAATTCAGGGAAGATGGGGCGAGATGTGAGAATTTGCCAAACGTAAGGAGTGTGAAAAGCCCACTACACAGATGCTTCTTTTATTCCAAATAATATTTCAAGGACAGGATGTAACCTCAATTCAATATATAAAAATGATCGTATCTCTCCATCTTAAATATTTTCTTTCCATTCTGGCTCCTCTTCAATTTACAACACTTTTCCTTTCACAACTTTATCTTTAGTTTATCTTTAGTGAGTGGCCTTTATTTTGCTGTTTCAACTCTGTATGACCCATGGACTCCTAAAATCTCTGCCCTACTATTTCTGCCCAAGTCTCAGTAAGACATAGGTACCAAGTTTGGACAGTTGATAGAAATTTTATTTACAAAGAGGATGTTTACAAGAAGTGGTATATTAATCTGGAGTTAGTATTACAGAAGTCATGAGGAGCTACCACTAGGCCCAAGTTGATGAAAGGAAAGAGCCCTTAATGGAACCTGGAAGGAGAGTCACAGAGAAGCCACCACAGAAGAATGGTGATTTCAGGGTTGGACAGGAGGTGTGGCTCAAGTGGTAGAGTGCCTGCTTCACAAGCATGAAGCCCTGAGTTCAAATCCCAGTCCCACCAAAAAAAAAAAAATTATTAAAGAATGGTGATTTCAGGACCATGCCAGTCCAAAGTGGCCATACTGTGGGGAATTTGGGAAACAATTATCCTAACTTCCTTCGACTTTTTTTAAAGTTAATGTTCACTTTTGGACAAATGCAGTAGAACTCAATCAAGGGAGAACATGATGATAAACACATCAGCTTTTTAGGCAAAAGACAAGTAAAGAATGGGCATGGAAAGTGAATGTGGGGTGGGGAGACACCAGATAATATTCACCCTCGATATTCCATTAAATTTGTACCTGAAATTCAATTCCTGTCTTGCTTTGCTCTTGCAATGGCTTACTTTCAGTTGCCTTACCTATTTGGCTATTTTTATCTGATATTCCACACTAACACCGGTCTCAGTCTACTGAAGTACATGACATGTCCTTGTTGAGATATGCTCCTTTCTCTCATAGAGAACTCTCTTAGTCCAGCCCCTGAGAAGTTTCTACCCTCAGCTTTTTCTCTCTTCTCATATATCCTGTGTTCACGTAGGCTATTTCAACTTCTTAAGGCATCTTCATTTCATTAAGGTGAGAATGAATGTATTGAATTACTGTTGCCACCTTTCTCCCTAATATACTATTTTATTATTCCAGACCTATCTCTAATATGTTGTGATCTGTCATTTTCCCTTCCTGACTTACCAGAAAGAATGTATCCTTCCCTCTGCTGTGTTCCAGGAAGTAGTTCCATAGCTCTTTGCTCAGAATTTCTATTTTGGAACTGAACATATAAACTATAATTATTCCTTCCTGTGAAATAGTGTGTAAATCAGGAACAGAGCTTCACATATCTTTGTATCATCAGAATGTATCAGAGTACTTGACACTTGTAAAGTCTCCCAATATATTTGCTGAATGAATGAGAGGCAACTGGCCTCTCATGCAACCCTTGCCTCATACCTGAAGAACTTACCTCTTGTATATTAATATACATCTTTCTATGTGGTAAGACAGAGCCCTGGAAGAGCTACAGTTCCCAGCCAGGCAGCTGTCTTGTGGGTGCAGATAACACATAAGATGCTGGTTGAGATGGAGGAAAGTTTTCACCTACATTGAGAACAATATCCTCATGTGTCAACCTTGTGAACTGAATATGGAAATTCTCCTTCAGGTAAAAGCTGCCTAAGTAACTGGCAGAAACTTTCTTCATCTAAGGCTTGTGGCTATTTAAACAATGCCCTTCATGTGCCCATTCTACAGATCCCCTTATCTCTCCCCAACAGATGAATAGACTTCTCCATGTTGGACTTTATAGCAGCCTACATTTCTGGACTCTGTTAATGTATTCCTCAACCCTGTTAGGTTCTTGCCTTCATTCTCTTTTCATTCCCTTTCTTTTACCCAAACTTACAAACATAATTCTCCTCTTTTTCTTTCACAATAAATATGGAAGGTCCAGCGTCCAAATAACAATCAGTGGAAAACTAATTCCCTTTTCCTCTACTTCTGAATAGATGACAAGAGGGAAAATAAATACTTATGTTCTTTCTAAGGCAGTAAACATAAGGAAATAAAATAAGGGAATTTTTCATATTAAACCAGGTCAAAAGCTCATATTTAGTCCTGACAATTTTACTTAAGGTTAGTAATGAATGTCAAACCTCCTTTGAATACCCATAACTGAAGCTACCTTTATGTAGACATGCTCAGGACTCATAATGCAAAGTCAAGACTCCTTACCAGTAATCAGATTCAGTCTTACCTGTACAGAGTCCTCATTTAAGTTTTTAAAGCTTTCAAAAGTCCCCAAATTATATGCAAATACTTCTGACATTCACAATCCTCTTAATGAAAACTCTATAAAATATGGGACCATGAAAAGTAATCCACTGGGCATAAGGTTGTGGAAAGGAGAGTAGATAAAGTTGGGTTAAAGAGTTTCAGAAACTCTTTAACAACTTCACTGTTTTGCTAAAAAGTGAAGCTGAGCATTGATTTGTTTTTTTGTTGTTGTAAATGTATTTTCCTTTTCTTCTTTGTCCCTTTTCTGCACATCTTCTACTCACTGAAAATGTAAACCCAACAACTTTTATTTATGTTGCTCCAAGCATTGGATAATTATTTGTGGCATTTTTGTTCATGAGGGAATTACAATACTTGAGGCAGTGGTACAAGTTCCAGTTAGTAAATAAGAGTGGAGAAAGTTTCTCATTATTTCAAAGTAACTGGTGTTTTCTCCTTCTCAGTCTCACACTAATTTGAACATGTATCAATTAGGAAGTTTCCATAGGGATAGCAGTGAAGGTCTCAATTGAACAGAATGAGTGTCCTAATTCTTTACGTTTTTATAGGCCAGCTGTAGAGTGCCAGGATCTCTGGATATGCTATAGAAAACAACCATTGAGAAAGTTTCTTGACAGGTTGGCAAACTAAAATTCTTCTTTTTGTGTTAGGCCAGGACAAAAGAAATCACATGATCCAAATCAGGTCTCATTTCTCTTTTTCTCCAAAGAAGTAAGTACAAGTGGTGGTCTTCCATGACTGAATTCAAACAACCCTGAACAAAAATATTTTTTAAAAATAGCATCTGTACTGACCATGTTCAGACATTTTTCTTGTAATTATTCCCTAAACAATACAGTTTAGCAAGTAATTATATAATATTTATATTATAAATATAAATTATTAGAAATTATAAGTAGCAGGGCATGGTGATATACATCTGTAATCCCAGTTACTCAGGAGGCAAAGGAAGGAGGATCATGGTCAAAGGCCATACTAGGAAAAAAGTGTGAGACCCTATCGAAAAACAAAAAGGACTTGTTTTGGCAACTGATAAGGCATTAGTGTTTTGTTTTTTTCAACACTAAAAGCCAAAGGACTTGGGACGTGGCTCAAGTAGTACCATATTTGCCTAGCAAGTGTGAGACCTGAGTTCAATACCCAAAACCACCACCAAAAAAATGCATAAGTAATGTAGAAATAATTTAAAGGAAACAAAAGTATGTATGTGAGGGTGCTATGCAAATAATATGACATTTTATATAAGGGACTTGAGCATGCATGGTAACAAAGAGGTGTTTTAACAAATCCCCTATACATACTGAGTGACAGATGGAGCTACCAAACTTTTTTTTTTTCTAGAATACACTGGACAGAGAAAAACATAGAATATTTGTAGGGGCTATCAAGAAAATGGTCAAACATCCATGTGTCGGAAATATTACCCATTTTGTTTCTAACTATACCTATAAAATGCTGGGGAAAATATTTTAACTGTTGTATTATGTCCACTTGCTAAAATTTTGCAAATCTTCAGAGGAGAGTGCTAAATTTAGATATAACCTAGTTCTACTATGTTTAGAATGAAATCTACTTAAAATTCAGTGTTCTAACTTATATTGTATGATGTCATCAATGTGGTCAATAAATGATAAGAAACCCAGAGCTTGCCTTAAAGCATAGAGATAATTTTACTGTCTGAGAATTTAATAAGGGGGAAATGGCAAAAGCCAGACACAAATAATAATTATTAGATTATGAGAAACACCCTAAATATTTCACATATTCATTTGTCAAATGGCAATATATTGTTTTTAACAATATATTGTTATTTAATATATTTAATTTATTTATTTTACAATTTCTTTCCTTTAATTTTAGATCTGGCTTATACTTGCATGTCTAGTTCTTTGGAATTCAGTGCTAGGTTGTTCATTTGAGATCTTTCTGATTTTTTTTTTCTTTTCGGCAGTACTGGGCCTCACTCTTGCCAGGTGCTCCACCACTTAAGCCACTCCTCCAGCCCCTCAGATTTTTTAATGTAAGCATTGACTGCTGTACACTTTCCTCTTTAGATTGCTTTTGCTGTATCCCATTGGTTTTGATATGTTGTGTTTCCATTTTTATTTGTTTCAAGAAATTTTTAAAAATTTTTATCTTGGTTTCTCCCTTGATCTACTTATTGTTCAAATGTAAGTGAATTTCCATGTGTTTGTATAGTTTCCAAAATTTTTCTTGTTATTGATTTTTAGTTTTATTGCATTATGATCAGAAAAGATGCTTAATATGATTTCTGAATTTAAGTTTATTGAGACTTAAAATAGGAGAAGAGCAGAACAGGCTCTGCCTGGAAGCCAGGGTGGGGTGGGGGGGGAGAATTGGGGGGTTTGGTGGATGGGAGGTGGCACAAAAATGTATAATGTAAGTAAATGTAAAAATGATAAAAGCAGAAAAAAATTTGTTGAGACTTGTTTTGTGCCCTATCATATGATCTCTTCTGTAGAATATTCTTTTGTGCTGGTGAGAAGAAAGTATATTCTAGCTATTGGATGGAATCTTCTGTAGATATTTGTTAGATCCATTTGGTATACAGTACAATTTAACTCTGCTGATCCATTTGTTGATTTTCTTTCTGGATGATCTGCCCAATGCTGAAAGTGAAATATTAAAGTTCTCAATTATTTGAGTCTATCACTTCTTTTAAATCTATTAATAATTGCTTTATATATTTGTGTGCTTCAATATTGGGTACAAATATGTTTAGAATAGCTATTTCCTCTTTGCTGAATTGACTTCTTTGTCATGTAATGCCTTTCCTTTCTTTGTTAGCTGTGCTTGATTTATATCATCTGATAGAATTATGGGTACTTCTGCTTCCTTTTGGATTCTATTTGCATAGAGTATCTTACTCTGTTCCTTCACTTTCAGTCAATGAGTGTTGTTAGAGGTAAAGTGAGTCTCTGTAAGCAAGTTAGGGTTGGCTCCCTTTCTTTTTAATCTATTCAGTCACTATGTCTTTTAATTAGAGAATTTAATGTAGATTATCGCATTACAGTATCAATAGTGCACTGGTGCTAACATCTCAATAGACTATGTATTAGAAAATGAAAGGAAACCCTACATGAGAAAATAATGGTTTTGCAAAGCCCTAAAATGAGAACATCTCCATTATCTTATGAGCTCAGGCTATTGAAGCTGAAGTCATTTGACAATCTTTGTATCATGCCCTGGGTATATATTTATTACAATTTTCATTATAATTTTGCCTTTCATGTAGATACTTTCTTAGGGAATGATAGCACTGATCAGTGATCTTAAATATTCTAAGCTTTTTGGCAGTTTTATTTCATAGTCTCAACTAATGGCTTGGATTTCAAACTAATTCTGTACACTTTTTTATTTTGGTTGACCTGAGAAACTCTACAGAGTAATAAACACTTCTGGATGTACTTAAATTTTAGAAAAGCTGAGCTTATTCCTTTCAGGATCAAACCTACACTGTAGTCCCCTAATCATAGCAATGTACTTCATATCAATATCATGTCTTTCAAACATATGGTTGGGTCTTGTTTTATTTTACCTAATTCTAAGACAATTCTCGAGAATCTGCATATTAATTTGCTGTAAGGAGCAGAGGAGATGGTGGAAGCACAAAACTGGAAAATGTGGCTGACGGTGTGCAAAATAACAGGCATCAATGTTGAAGTCAGAGTAAGGGAGGAGAAACTGTCTATAAAGGAGTTTATAGTAGGCCTGAAACCTTTTAACCCCTCCCATCTCTTTCTCCACAGTGTTGCTACCAATGTTATTTATTAAACCACAATCTTAGGCTTCTGAAAACTGCTCTGTGCTTGAAATGAATTTTTAAAAGATGTAATATAACTCTCATCTACATTTTCTTAATTTCATGTTCTGCTTTGTTTAAAAAAATCTCTGATTACATTATTCATTATAATGTTTTTTATATGCTTAGTATTTGTGTTATAGAAGAAATACATAACATTTAGGAACACTAAGAAAAATTATCCATAATTCTGTCACTCTGAAACGACTATTTTGATTTTCCTTTACGTTAATGAAGTCTTTGTCCAAATGTATACCTAGTTTTATACTTGTAATTCTAGTACACAATTTTGTTCACTGCTTTTTCTTGATACTATTTCCTAAACATATTTTTGTACTATTTTACACATCTTTCATTGGTACTTTAATGCCTGCACAAAGTAACATTGATTTAATGTACTATAATTTGTCATTTTAGAGTTTGGAATTTTTGATAGCTTAAAGTGTCTTTTTTCCTTATTGTAAATAACAGGCAGAAATGGATATTTTGTTCATTGCTAACTTTTTAAAAAACATTTCTACATCTGCCATTATCTTTTTAAATATAACATTGCAAGGGAAGAGGACCTTGGTTGAACATATACACATATATACCACATGTACATATATATATATATATACACTTACTACACAAGGACCTCTGTTGATTAAACAAGCTTTCATAGTGCTAGAATTTGCATTAGGTATCCTCATCTTTATTCAATAAACTGGGATTTAATAATGTTAGCTAGTACTATCCAGTATAAGTAACCTCATGTAAGAATAAGCAAATTTAAACAGTCACACTAGCCATTTAATATACACTAGAAAAATCAATGGATTAGAAGCAAAAATTGATTAACCTTATCCTTACACTTTTTATATTGGACACTCTTACCTACTAATTCTGGGTTACAGCTAATTATATTATTATTTTAAAGGCTGCAACTTGGAAATATTAATGAACATTATTTGTATTTAAGGATATAGTTATTATATTATAATTCATTCTCTCTCTCTTTTTTGCTCTCTCTCTCTCTTTTTTGCTCTCTCTCTCACTCACCAGATGCAAGTACCTTAGTCAATAGCCAGTTTCTTTTCAGTTAATGCCTCCAAATATAACAACATTGAACCATGCTGAATTCATTTAATGTGTTTGAATTGAATTATTTACTTGTATATAAATATTTTAAAGTTATTATCAGTACCAAATGTGATCGATCTCATAGTGGCCACATCTTCCTATACCTAGGGAACTGAGTTGTACATGCTGGGGAGAGTATCATATATTTTAGCGCAAGGCATCAAAGAGGTACATTCTTTCTAGGAACTTATGTTTCACTTTTAGACACGTCAAAGAAAACCACAAAATATAAGATAATACAGAAGTAATTAAGGGAATCACAGAATCAAGCCCTTTCAGAGTCTTTAAAGGTAATTTATTTTATTTTATTTTTATTTTTTGTTCATTTATTCACATGTGCATACACTGTTTGGGTCATTTCTCCACCCTGCCCCCCTCCCCAACCCTTCTCCCCCTCCGCCCCTCAGTTCCAGGCAGGTCCTGTTCTGTCCTTATCACTGATTTTGTTGAAGAAAAGACACAAGCATAATAAGGAAGACAAAGCATTTTTGCTAATTGAGTTAAGGATAGCTATACAGAGAGATTCCTACTATTGCTTTCGTGTACACATGTGTTACAACCCATGTTGATTCAACTCTAACTGATCTTTACCTTGGTTCTTGATCCCCTGCTCATGATAACCTGTTACTTTAAGGTTTCTGTATTAGTTCCTCTGGAGTGGGGACACCAAATGCTTTCATGTTTTGGGCTTTCTACCTATTCCTATATCTCCCGTATGTGCTCTCCCCTTGTCTTGTGATCCAAGTCCAACCACATTGCTGCATTTGCACTAGATCTAAAGTCCACATATGAGGGAGAACATACAATTTTTGGTCTTTTGAGCCTGGCTGACCTCGCTCAGAGTCTTTAAGGTAATTTAAAAAAATAATAAGCTGGTTAGTATGTGATAATATAAAGTCACTGGGATTCATCATGAACTACACAACATATTCCATGCATAAATCATTTGTACCTATAATTTTTTTTTTTGGTAGCACTGGGATTTGAACTCAGGGCCTCATATTTGCTAGGCGGGCACTTTACTAGTTGAGCCAGTTTGCCAACCCTATATATACAATGCCTTCATGTCGAAGCCAATCAAAATTATCAAATTTAGATAGACACTGGTGGTTCACACCTGTCACACCATGTTACCTGGGAGACTGAATTAGGAGGTCCAGGGTTCCAGGCCAGCCCAGGCAAAGAGTTTGTGAGACTCCATCTCAATGGAAAAAAAAAAAAAACAACTCATGAGGTGCTATGTGTCTGTCATTCCATGCTATAGGGGAAAGCATGAACTAGAATAATCATGGTCCAGGCCAGCCTGGGCAAAACGTAATACCCTATTTCTAACAAAAGTAAAAGAAGCTGAAGGCATGGCTCAAGCAGTAGAATGCCTACCTAGCAAGTAGGAAGTCTTTAGTTCAACCCCAATACCACCACCAAAAAAAAAAAGTATCAAACAAATGTGAGGGCCAAATGTACTCACCAACTATGGACATGCAATCCTTGAAAGACATATTAAGGCATATGATAAGGACTGCTAGGTTCATAGAAGGTAAAATGTGAATTAAAGAGTCAAGCAATGTGTCTCAAGACAAGCAAGATTTGGATTCTACTGGAGGCTAGGTTCCCCTAAAATCCTATTATATAATAGAAGATATCCGTAGGATTAACGTGTGAGGAAATAAGGTACAGGAAGTAGGCTCAGACAGAGGTAGAATCTGAGTTCTAACAACCTCCACCAAACTCTAGAATGCTCTGGAGCCAGAATGGTCCATTAGAATTCTCTCATGTTGGTGTCAGGAAGCTGTAACATATAGTTCCATGTCAGTCAACCATTTGATGTAGGCTATTCTGGGATGTTGGCATGGTCTGGGTTAATAATCTTTGAATGGGCTGCTAGCTGAAATTATAGCGAAACTATCACTTGCTGGGGTAGGTACCAGTGTCTTTATTCCTGAAAGGGATTTGGACAGTGTATCACAGCAACTACCATAAACCTATTGGAAAAGCTGAAATCACCCTAAACTGCTCACTTGGCCAACTGTAATCCACTGTTATGTTAGGATTCCTCCAGAGAACCAAAAAGATATTTGTGTGTACTTATTTGGTGTGTGTGTGTATGTGTGTGTGTGTGTGTGTGTGTGTCTATGTAAAGAGATGCAAGGAATTGGCTCACATGATTATGGACATTGAGAAGTGCTAAGATCTGCAGTAGCAAGCTGCATACCAGGAAAACCAGTGTGCAGTTCCATATAGTCAAAAAGCCTGAGAATCAGGAGATTAATGCTGTGTAAGTTAATTCTGTGAAAGAAGGGATGCTTCCATCCAAATCCAAAGTCTGGGAAAATTTGAATTCCCTCTTATTTGCTCTTTTTATTTTACTCAAATCTTCAGTTGATAAGGGAGGCCATATACATTAACATTTAAAATGTTAATCTCATCCAGTAAACAATGGCTACACACACACACACACACACACACACACACACACACACTCACACACACAGTAATGTTTAGTCAAATGCTTACTCTCCTTATGCCTCAGTTAAGTTGCCACATAAAATTACTCATCACAACTATTTAACTTCCCATGAACTAACCACTAGTGAGGCAGATAAATGTTGATTTTCCAAGTTCTGTTTGTAGACACAGACTTGGTTTTACTTAAGACCATGAATTTTTCAATACCATTGATGGACTAAAGAGATAGCTTTTAAAATAATTTTGTCCAAGAAACTCTGGAACCAACCAGAGATTTTGGAGGTAGTCAATTTTCTATGATAACATTTTGGGGAGAATTATGTCTTAGTCCATTCAGGCTATTATAATAAACTTTTTTAACTAAATAATTTATTTCTCATAGTTTTGGGGTCTGGGAGACCCAAGATCAAAGTGCTAACAAATTTGATGCCTGGTGATGAATTGCTTTCAAGTTCATAGACAATACCTATTGAGTGTATCCTCACTTATTAGAAGGGTAAACAAGTTCTCTCCAATCTAATTGACCTAGACTAGTCTTTTAATAGTGGCTTTTATAAAGGCACCAATTCTGTTCAGGAGGGTTCCACTCTCATAACTTAATCACCTCTCAAAATCTCCACCTCTTAATTTCATTATCTTGGGGATTGTAATTTCAATCTATAAATTTTAAGGGGACACAAATTTTCAGACCATAGCAAAGGAGTTAGAAAGTAACGTCAAAATTAATTAATACAAACACTGTAACCATGTCATCCTATGCTAATGCCATCTTTTAGGGCTTGAACTCTGAATTATACTAGCTTGTGTTGATCACAAATGCCATATTGATGACCTTCTTACACTTTGAAAGAAGTCACAGTTAAAAGTTCATGGATTGGGGGGGGGGGAGAAATGACCCAAACATTGTATGCACATTGAATAAATGAATAATAAAATAAAAATAAATAAAACTTTTAAAAAATAAAAAAAAAGGTCATGCATCTCTGGACTGTTGTAAATGAAGTCAGAGGTTTACTTCCTATTTATAGCATCTGACAATCTATGCTCAGTCTCATTCTGACTTATTTAGCATCAGGCTGATTCCCTAAGTATAAACCAAGATTAATATAAAATACTATAAAATACTTAGGCTAATGGCTTTTTCCATATATTTCATACATTTATCACTTTGCCATATTTGGATGATATTTTTCTCTCATTCTCTTTTACTTGAAATAATGTTCAATCCCTAGTAGTAAGCATATTTTGATAAGCATATAATATATGTTTTCATAATCAACCTGTATTAATAACCCATTCCTACACATTGTCTCATACTGGCTGTCCATTCCCCCTTCTATTTTCACTTCAACATTGTGAGAAACATGTCTAATATGCTTCATTATAGGACACCTAGAATGGTAGAAAGAAAAAAAAAACCACCAAGCTAAATATGCTTTCATTGCAGACAATTTGCATGTCTGTAATTTCAAACCCTACAAAGGTTTTAGAAATAAGGTAACTTGTGTATACAAAAGCAGATAACTTCTCTGAGGGCCCTCAGTTGATTGGTAGCATAAATTTAGAACACTGTAATAACAAAACTTACATACATTTAAACTAATATACAACTTCATTATCTCTTGACCTTGTATTCACTAATTTACCTACTTGCTAAAATTTGTCTACTAAATCAATATTTGAAAACTTTTATGATCTTTCACAAAAGAGTGGTGAAAAATTTCTGTGGCCAATGTAGAATTTCCAGCTGATGTCCAAAAGGCAACAAGTGCTCCGTCTTCTTGCTTCATTTCTTATACCATAAACAAGTCTGTTCAGAGTGTCATGATTTATACATTTTTGTAATTTCTATCAGTAATTTTGCTTTTTGTATGGTACTCAGCTATGGGATAAAGTGATGTTTAATGATACTAAACACAAAAAGACTTTGATGTGCTTTACAGAGAAAGTACATGCCTTAGGAAGTCTTCATTCAGGCATAAGTCTTAGGATTGGAAATTTTAATGAATAAACAATATAAAGTAAGATGTCTAAACAGAAACACCCATTAAACAAAGCTATGTATTGATTGGCTAAAGAAAGTATACACAGAAATTCTCAGATATCTTACACTGTATGTACCATAGGAACAGTGGTTTAATATTCACTAATTCAAGGTTAATTGCAACTTTATAGAAAATGACTTCCATGAACAATGAGAACCTATGGAATCATTTAGTATGCTTCCAAACAATACCTTCTATTTATAGGTCCTCTGGAAGGGATAAAAGAAATTATAGTCACAACAGTATTAGGATTAGGGATTGAGTCAGAAAGGTACCTCAGTATGACTTCAGCTGCTGAGGACTCTGTGCCATTGGTTGAGTTGGTATAGAGGCATCCCAGTCATGATTTCAACGATAATCTTAATCAACCCCAACAAGTAATCTGATTAAAGCTGAGTGATTTTCTGTAGAGTTGAATCATCTCATGCATTATTTGGGAATACTTCTTAAAGTTTTTAATAATTTTTGGTTGAGAATATGCCAATACTATCATCACTCAACAAAATTTTACTCAGCACATTGTGAGAATGCTATTGGGAAGTGTGGAAGAATCACAGGACTCAAATCTCAAGACCTACTTTCCAAGGAGTGGATGATCTTTGAGAGATGAGACTTCCATCAGCACCATGATGAGGGGGGATGGGCTCTGATGGACAGGAAGACATGAGTACAGAATGCTTGCTGAGCCAACAAAGATCATGTGAAGTAAGTGGGAATAAAGTCCAATTTGGAGGGATAGATATCATTTAAGAAGGGGCACAAAATAGAAAGGACATATGACCCAAATGAGAAGAGGGAAGCCAATATCAAGATGCTGTTCTTCAGCACAGAAATAACAGCAAGTAGCTAAGCTGAGGTTAATGGTTATTGCTGGTGACCTGGACTAGGAGAGCACTCCATTTACCAAGCAGTACCCATCCTTCTCAAGGCTTACCATTGTTTTCTGGGCCAATAAGTCAACTGGTTAAAATAAGTAAAAAATTATGAATTTGGGTTTTCTTTGGTTAATTCTAGAACCATTCAGACAAAAATCATTGTTTTACATACCCTGAGTTAGTCCCCTCCAAATTTTAATCCTAGGGAAGTCGATTAACATTTTCAAGTGACTGTTTATCATTTCTGAGTGAACCTTATTCTTCCCTTATTCTGTTACTCTGATATCTCTTCATACTGAAGAACTCTAAAAATTCAGAACTGGCTCATTAATGGTTACTTCTTTGTTTATATATTTTCCTACATGGGTACCAGGTGGCAGGAACTGAGATCTATTTAACTTATCAAGGTATGTAGTTACTGAAACATGTCACAGATTATATCCGCCTGAGACTCCTTCCTTTTACACAACCCTCCCCAACTATACACCTGGCAGGCACTGTGGTAGATATAGTCATCTCATTGTTCTCTTATGTGTTCAGCTGTATTTGTTTCCTCCCCTTCCTGTCCTTTAGAATTACCCCTTTCCAAGCATCTCTACCCTTTGCCTCTTGGAATTGACTTTAGCCACTGAAATAAACACTGAGAGTAATGTCATTCCCCATTGAAGGGTCTGCTCTGTTGTAGCTCAGGATAGACGTTTCTACCAGTTGCTGAATCCCTTACCTATTTCTAAGCACAGGACCAAATCCAACATTTTAGGGGAATTGTTGAAGCATTACTTTTGTGTTAGATTTCTGTGTGGAAATTCTAATTATTCTTTATTCCATCTATAGGACTTTGATCAGGTTGCAGATATGAAAAAAAACCCTTAGCTATTTCAAAGATTTGCTTAAAAAACTACACAGATAATGCATTCAAGACATTCAGCATATGTTACACATGTGAATGCTTAATAAGTGAAAATGATTTTATAAATAGCTGCATTGTTATTATTCTGGACATTTTTAAGAGGTGGGACAAGTAAGGCAGAGGTATAGATGTTTATTATCTAGGAGCTTTGTATGTAGGAGTCCTGGCTTCACCACAGGCCAAGATGCTTGCTACTAACCCCAACAGAGAACGTAGGATTGAATGTTCTGAAATGTTAAAAGCAATGAAGGTAGAAAGCAAGAGTTATTCTCATCATTACCAGTATCTCTTTTCTGATCTACTGCCTAGCATTTCTTTTTCAGCTTCCTTCACCCCATCTATGCTGGAGCAGTAATAAGTGAGATTTGAAAGCACAAATGTGAAGGAGCAAAGCTCCCAGTATGGTGGAATTTAATAATGCAGCAAGTCCTTTTTGAATAAGAAATAACTCTTAAAAGATTTCTTTTCATGTAATTCCAGACTCAGTTCAGCAAGCTCCTCTTACAATCTCTTGAATTTATGCCTCACTTCTCCTTACAGTCTCCCTAGACTTGTGCTATTTGGGCTCTCACTGCATGGCTGAGAGAATAAGTCCTCTACCTGCTCACAGAAAGTGTAAATGACAAATAGATAACCTGAAGAGCAGAGACAACAAATATAATAATGGTAATAATAATCACTCTAACTTTACTAAATACATTGGGTCAGAAATTATGCTAACTATAAATATTATCCTCATTTAATTGTACATCACTGGGAAGAAGATACTTTTGTCTCCATTATACAGAAGGGAAACTGAGGCTTATTGTGGTTTAACAACTTGATTATTACCTTAGAGTTGATAAATAGTGAATCAACATTCAATCAGTTACAGTTAAAGGCATCTTCATTCTTTCACTTTCATGCAAGCAGAAAGAGTCTTTTATATAGGTCTCTGGGGGCTGGGATGTAGCTCGGTGGTATAGCGCTTGCCTAGCACGTGCAAGGCCCTTCGTTCGATCCCAGCACCAAAAAAGAAAGGACAAAAAAAAAAAAGACCTCTCCCCCTAAATAGGTCTCTGGGACTATAAAAATCTTATTTTTATTATGGTTTCAGTCATACTTCCAATTCCTTAGGAAAGTAACTATACCAAGCATCTGTTAAACAGGAGTACCCATGAGCAAATGAGTCAGATTCTATCCAGATGCCACATTATATTATGGTAAGGGTAGGGAATTTAGAGACCACATAGTCTATGGCTTTATGGAGAAAGGAAGCCTGTCACAAAGTGTGCCCAAAGAGTAAAAAAATCTTACTTTTCTCCTTCATGTTTACACAGGAAAAATCTGAAGTTAAACATTAACCATAGGTTGTTTTAAGAGCTAAGCATTCATTTCATTTTGTTTTCTTTTTTCTCTTATTGGTGTATATTAATTGTACAAAAGGGTTTCATTTTGATATTCTCATGCACTAAGCATTCATCTCTCCATGCCTCTATATCATCACTGGCATACATTGGTCAAAATATATTATTTCATTTTTTACTAAATTAATAAAGGATGAGCAAGATTTGTTCTTCAGGTCATCTCCAAAAGAGGCTTAAAAGGCTCTGGATGTTTTTAAAAGGTGGACCAAGTGGCAGGTCAAAAAGGACCATAGTTTAAAGGGCAACTTCCAAATGTGAAAAGCAGCAGGACCACATAAGTTCCAAAGTTTCTCATAATTAACATAGTTGGCCCTTCTACCAAAGTCTTAGTCTAGAAATTAGATGACTCTGAGACAGACTTCATTTCCAGGGAAACTGGCTGGAATTTTGCCTGAATCTGCATCCTCTTGTCTTGTATTTGTATTTGAGTTGATCCTACTTTTCCTTAGCCCATATAATCAGTTTCTTTTTCTGTCAAAATAAGAGAAAACATAATACAGTAGATCCCTCCTTTGTACCAAATCCTTTTTGTACATTATCCCAAAGTCTTACAGTGCTCCTTCATTAACCCTGTTTTTCAGATAGAGAAACTAAGGAATAAAAAAATTTTAATGTTTTCAGTAACATTGCCAATGACTTTCAACCATACATAAATGCAGAGTAGATATAGATTCCTGGAATATTTTTATTCTGGAATTTTTTAAAGTGTAGTAATGCTTCTAAAATATATTTTATATACATACATATACATATATTTTATATACATATATATACATATGCATATATAGGTCCCTTGAACATGTCTTTAAGTGTGAAAGGAGAAAGGAGTGAAGTATATATATTTTGCAAACAACAAGCACACATAACAATACTGATTCAGAGAAGAGATGAGATTCCCTTACATTCTGCCATGACACCTGTAATTGAATAGATTGGGAAGGAGGGTTGAGGGTTGTTATTGCTAGTAATAGTAGTATTCCTGGTACTACTAGTAATAAAAAAACTACTAGTAGTTTTTTAGAGCATATTCTCAATGATAGTAATAATGTAGTCCTAAGAGATTTAGTAATGAATTTGGGATAGACCCTTTTAAGATTCAAACACAGACCAAATATCCAAACCTTACATAGTAAGTGTGTGGATTACATGGCTACAATAAGTTTTCCACATCTGTCTGCACTGTCTGCTCAGATTAGTTCTCCATATCTGTCTCTACTGGCCCACCTCAAAATCCTTATACCATTTAGCTTGAGAAAAGTACTCATTCTCTCATCAGGATGAG
Source organism: Castor canadensis (assembly GCF_047511655.1). Lineage (NCBI taxonomy): Eukaryota > Metazoa > Chordata > Mammalia > Rodentia > Castoridae > Castor > Castor canadensis. The sequence continues at coordinate 70,719,709 of NC_133397.1, read as the reverse complement.
AGAATAAAGCTGGACACATTAGAAAGTATGCAAATTGATTCCATCCTTCACTGAGAAGTTCTTAACCCCAAGCAAAGAATGGTAAAAATGTGTGGCCTAGACTCTTAACCCTAAAACAAAACTACCTTGTAGATTTTAACTAAGTCACAAGAGGAACCTGGTAGAAAAAAGCAGACTAGATTGCAGCAGCTCACCCCCAAAACAAAATGAATTCCATAAAGTCCAATAGTTTATACTTATACTCTTTGGTTCATTTGTTTAAATCTCATAATTTCTCTTACTTGTTCATGTTGTCCCATACTTAAATGACTTCATAAAGTGTATACTAATGCAGAATGCATCTTGACCAAACCACCTTCACCATACCTGCCAGTGAGGTAAGATCCCTTTAATTTGTGTGCTTGAAGATGACATCTGAAAGCATTCCATGTATCTCTTCAACCTCAGAATCCACAGCTTTATTGAATGCTTACTGTACTAGCATTTCTCACAAGTGTTGTCTAATTTAATTTTGTGACAATACTTTGAGGTAACTATTGCTATTCCCAGTTTTGAAAGGAGAAATAAACGTGAAGGCAAAGTCACTTGCCCTAATCTCACAGTGCTCACAATACAGAGATAGGTAGTAAACTCAAAACATGAAAGAGCTTGATGTCCCCACTCCAGAGCAACTAATACAGAAACCTTAAAGCAACAGAGGTCAACACGAGAAGGGGATCAGGAACCAGTGTAAAGATCAGTTAGGGATGAGTCAACTTGGGTTGTAACACATTCGTACATGGAAGCAATGCTAGGAATCTCTCTGTATAGCTATCCTTAACTAGCAAAAATGCTTTGTCTTTCTTATTATGCTTATGTCTTCTCTTCAACAAAATTAGAGATAAGGGCAGAACAGGTTCTGCCTGGAAGCGAGGGGGAAAGGAGGGAGAGGGTGAGGGCAGGGGATTGGGGGCGGTAATGACCCAAACAATGTATGCACATGTGAATAAATGAATAAAAAATAAAATAAAAACAAGAAAAGAAACCAGTGAATAAAAAGATCAAAGAGAAGTTTACAAGTATGAATTTGTCATAAACTGAGTATTCTGATTTATGAGTACCTAAGCTTCATTTGGTGGGGGGAGCAAATGAATGTTGAGAATTGCAGCCCAAAACAGGGCAATAAGTTTGGTAGGTTGGGGTAATGAAAGATTGTAAAAAAGGAAGAAGTTTAGCAAAATTATTTCCTTAACTTTGTAATTTACATATAGTCCTGGGGAAGCTATCCCCAAATCATTTTTGTTCCCTCCCTTGATTTTCACTCATTCAATAAATATTTATTGAGTACCTATTGAGTACCTATCTACTTCCAGATACCATCTTAGAAATATTCCTTTTTTTAATGAAGATTTTAGTTCACTAGTAAAAACAGGTGCCAAACAAATACTTGTGATATTTAATTACAATAACAGCATATTGCTATATAGAAATAGAAGATAGCACAAATCCTAAGTAACTACTCATTTATTGCACCATTAGAGAAACTCACAGTGAGTGCTGATGTTCTGCTTGTATTTTCTAAATTTTTCCCATAAAACTTCTCTGTAGAAAACAGGATATTTCGTTTTTAGGAAGAAAACAAGAAGCACCTAAAATTCTACTACCCCATTGTAAGCATCGTTAGGATTTTTTATATTTCGTTCAGCTATTTCCCAATGGATATACATGTTATATGACTGTGTACAATGTGTATATTCAAGTCTGCGTACCAAACGCGAGAGCCAACCCTTGCCACGCGTGTTTACTTGACCACGTCCTGGATAAATGTTGGCAATGCATTTAGTCACCACCACTGCTGAAGGACTATGGCTGATTTATCTTCAGTCTCTACTGATATTAGTTTGAATCAGCCAGAAAGAGTAAGACATAAATTACAAAGGATCATGCTGGACCAAATTTGGAGATTTTAACAACAGAAAATTCTCCATCTCACCTAAGAAGAAGTTCAAAGCATTGATTTAGGGCAGTATTTCTCAAGCTTTTAATATGCGTAAAAATATCTGGAAATATTTTTTAAAGGGAGAATATGACTCATTTGTTCTGGGTTTGGGATTATGAGTTTGCTTTTCCAACAAGCTCCCAGGTACTGTGAATATTGATGGTTCATAGTTTGAGAAGCAAGGGTTTAGGGGATAAGAAAAATCTTCTCTAATTTGTTTTGCCTAGCAGCTCTCTTATGAACAAGCACCACAGTCTCAAGAGAAATTGTTTCTCGTGCTAGGATCCTTTCAAACTTCTAGGAGATTTCATTGTCCTCATGTTACCTAGCCAGCCACTCCATCACAGGCAGTCTACATCCTGGTCAAATTCTATTTGGAGAGAAAGCTTTCATAAAAATTTTATGAACAATGCCTTGCTTAGCCTTTGTCCAATTTTCTTTTGCAATTGCATTAACACAAAGTCCCATATCCCATAAATATAATATCTAAACAAGCAGAATAGAGAAACTCTAGTGTGTGTTTGAATTTGGATTTTTGTGGTCTCTGGACATCACTTATTATTGTGCTGTCTCTCTATTTTACACATCAGATTTTTGCTGGCTAAGTGCTAAACACAAGAAAAATGAATGCTATCCAGTCGACCAGAGCAAGAAAATCCACTACACTAAGAGAAAAAAATTATCTTTGACTCTCCATAGGAGATTGGGCAGAGACAACATCAAAAGATGTTTTGTCTTTCAAATTACAATATTCAACATAATTCAGTCCCTTTCTGACTAAGATTCTGTGGTTTGCTAGAACTCACTCTTACTCTCTCAGAATAGTTGATCATGTACTGCTTTTCTCAATCATACATCCAATGATGTCATATAGTAACTTGAAATCAGTCATGACAGGAGTACTTGCACCAGAGGAATGGGAAAGCACTATGTGTCAAATTGTTGGTTTTGTTTTTCAAGGCAATTGATCATTAAGAATTTCCTAGCACACCACTTCCAATCATCACTTCTTTTCATGGATGAGCAGAATTTATTTAAGTTCTCTGTCTCATCACTACATTAGTCTAGCCAGGTCTAATGATGTTGGCCATATAAGGTTTATTTTACAAGATTAAACAGCAGATAATAATGCACAATTTACAATTGCAAACATAGTCCAAGGCAAAAACATACCCACCTAGATGAACATCTCACTGTATAATTTCATTGAAATTTTTTTCTGTAATATTTTCTTCCCAGAGATATCAGAATTTGCTGTTTCTATTTCTTGAATATTTCCTAATATAGTAAAACCATGAGATATTTTCATGCTTGATAGTGGTACAGAGATGGGAGTGTGAATAATTATGGTATTTTATGCTTCAGAATTCAAGGCTACTACAATATGAGATAAGATTTTTTAAATGTTATTTTAGAAAATCAATGTATTGACTTACATCTCCTTCTATTTAATTATTTGAGAGCCATTAAGGGTATGATGAACCATTACTTATTAGTTTAAAAGAAAGGAGAAAAGAATCACATAGAAAACCATAAATATAAGAACCTATGATACATAGAAAGGTTTTTATACTTTTAATTTCAAGAAGTTGGCCAATACATAATTCTATACTCACACACACACACACACACACACATATATTTTAAGGTAGAATATTCGATGGTATTTATGGCTGATGTAGCCATGAAATTTTTTTCAGATGTCAAGATAATTGCTAGATGCAATCATCTACCTACATGATTTCAATTAAGGCTGACTTTCTCACTTGGTTTGGTCAAGGCAAAGGAGGCTCAATGAAATAGTGTTTTATTTTTTCAGTGTAGCTATTCTAAGTTCAGGCAATGCTGCTGCTTCCTTTTTTTCCCTGTGTGAAGAAAAAGGAAACAAATACCTGTTGACTGATATGGAGGCAGGAATTGACTACAAAAGGAAACAGACAAGTTCAGAGACCCATATTATTGTAAGGAACCAATAAAAAGGCTGCCAATGATGAGGTATTGCTGTTAGCAGGATCACTGAGCTGAGCAAGCAGGATCTCTTAGCTGCACAAGCATAACTTCAAAGAATGCTTTAAGGGCCAAATTAAATAAAAACCCAGTGAAAGATTAGTAGTGTCTGGATCAAAATAAACATAGCGTATTCTCTGCCAAGGGTTTGCTTTTACTTTTGATATGCTGGGTGTTTAGAAGTAGAGTCTTTATGGTTGTTAAGGCAGCTCACATCTGGAATGCCCTATCTTTAAGATTTGTTTTATTTAAAGGAAGTATCATTTAAAATGACACTACAGTGACAAAGCTTGATAATTGCAATATTTGGTATGGCTTCTAGATACCAACCCAGCCTTGATTGTGGCAATTGTAGTGATTATATGTTGGAGGCATTTTCCTGTGTTAGAACAAATTTTATTAGCATGTAGAATACCTAGGAAGATTAAAAACGTGTAGAGGATAAATAGTCAAAGAGAAGGAGGACAGACTTTAATTCTTGATCAAATTTGAAGAAGTAGTGAGCTTTTCTTCTTTCTCAATGTAAACAACAAAAAGAAAAGTAATTTCCTAATACTGTTGATAATGCAAAAAATCTTCCTTTTTCAGAGAAGAAAGGGAAGTGGAAAGGAAAGGAAAATCAATACTCTAATTTGTCTTCTCACTGGTTTTCTTCCTTCTGTTAAAGGATCTCTTCAATGTCCTCTTTCCCTCATTCTCCACACCCTAATACTGAGTTCTGTTCCTTCTACTTTAGCAAGATTATCATCAGAGGAGCAGTTTCAATCACATCCTAATTAAACTGTAAGCAAGATAACCTCTTATAATGTGAACTACTTGTAAAATAAAACAGGATGGTGGTCCCAGATACCTGACTCTTAAATACTAGAAAATGGAATTGGCTATTTCATCTCATTTATTTTATAGACAGAGGTGAATTTGTTGATATTGATTAATGGGTTTCTTTGATATTCCATACTGTGTTAATTGACACACTATGTAAAGTTATTGATGTAAAAATATACTTCAGCCCACCAACTTAAAAAGAGGAAAGGTTAGCCATCACAGTGGCTCATGCTTTAATCCTAGATACCTGGGAGGTGGAAATTGGGAAGATCATGATTTGAGAGCAGCCTAGGCAAAAAGCTTATGAGATCTCATCTCAACAAATAAAAAACTGGGCATGGTGGTATGCACCTGTCATTCCAGTTACATGGGAAGCGTAAATAAGAGGTTCATGGTGCAGGCCAGCCTAAACCTAAACTCAAGACCCTATTTGAAAAATAACTAAAGCAAAAGAGGATGGGGACATTAGTCAAATGGCAGATCATCTGCCTAAGGAGAGCACAAGGCCCTGAATTCAAATCCAGTACCACAAAAAAAATAAAAAAGGGAAAGGTCATACTTTGGAGGTTTCAATCTATGAGCAGTTGGCCCACAGCCTGTGGCAAGGACTTAGCATATCATGGCAGGAAACTGTTGGAGGAGGTCATTTACCTCTTGGCTAGAGTAAAAGAGAGAGAGAAAGAGACTAGACTGCCACACTCTCCTTTGAGGGCATGCCTCCAATTAGGCTCCACTTCTTACGGGTTCCCAACCACCTTTCAATAGAGCTATGCTGGAGACTAAGCCTTTAACACATAGGACTTTGAGGGATATTCCAGGACTAAAATATAGCATATGTAAAGTAGTGGCAACACAAGTCCTTAAATTGTCATCTTTGTAGTTTGGAATAAAATATGTTTCAAAGGTAAGGCATCAGGAGACTAAGTACTAATGAACTTGACCATTGTGGTAGCAGTGATTACAATAAGAACCATGTGAATGCCTGACTATTTATTGCTGCACTGAAGAGATTAGAGTAAAATTAAAAAAAAAAAAATGACAGGCCCACGACCCTAAACTTTTTAGATCGAGACACAGAATTAAATATATTCTATTATGTTCCCAATATAATAAATTTTCTTTTATAAATATAGGATTAATATAGTTGAAAATTAAGAACCAAGTTTGAGTCTACAATGTAAGTTGAACTGATCTTTGCCAAGCTTCCCACATTTAGGGCATTGAATGACAAAGAATAGAATCTGACACTGGGGGTAGAGACAGTTGTGCTTAGATGAATGTGATCACCTTGAATTTCCAAGTCCCCTTGAATTTCTCCTTCTAGAAGAATCCTTCCTTTTTTTTTTTGTCTGAGGTTTTCTTCCTGCTTAAAGACCTGTAATTACCTTACCTAAGGAAATTATCTCTGGAAATAATACTGAATTTCTTCAAAACAATTCACTATTGTCTCTAAAATGAATACTAGAGAGAACACAACATGTTCCAGTTAGAAAAAGGGCAAAGTCTAACCCACAAGAATTTTTATGTATGTAGAATTGCAAGGTTTTGCCAAGTTACATGATGAAAAATGTGTGCTCTATGCATATAAATTAATCCTAAGATCAATATGGCAAAGAAGACAGAGATAATGTTGGATTGGAGCAATAATGTAGATAAGTATATGTGTGTTTATTGTAGATTGTGGGTTCAACCTTGAAGAGTTGGAGATAGTTCTAGTTAAAAGATGTCTATAATCAATGTTGATTTATAGTCAATAAAATTTATATACCTAGACTTCCCTGGTCAAAGGAGGAAATCCCCAAATTTATAGAGACAGAAATACTGGAGTTCATTTTTCTTTGAACAATTTTTTCCAGTCACTCTCCCCTTATTTGATATGTACTGTTATTTGTCAAAGGAATATTCATTTTGCTAAGACATCTAAAAGTACGTGAATGCGAGAACACCGGCATCCTGAAAAGTTCTGTGGTCACTTTCAACTGTAGGATCGAGTGATGGCAAAAGATGATGTTATTAATGTGGTCTTCCTGATTTCAGTGCAGATAATGGAATCCAGACTGACACACACTTAGGATGACTTCTTACTTGTCAGATACAAAGAATGTACAATTACTATAAGACACAGTAGGGCCTAACTAGTCATTGTCTTTAAAGATGCTTTAAGTTGGATAATTTATAATGTCACTAGGAATAAAAAAGTTTGGCAACCTACTGAAATATTACTTGATCTATGAAATCTAATAAGTAAAAACAAGGCTTGAATATCTGTAATTCATTGTAACGTAATCATTCAAACTTGCATTCACCTCAGTGAAGATGAACATAGGGCCATTGAAGAAGGGATCCTGCCATATATATACTGCAAATCTCTCTCCAAAACCTCTCACAAGGGACCTGCATCATAAACAGGATATCTAAACACTGGTCACAGAGAAATTGCCAATATTTCAGGAATTACTAGATGTTATGTCTTGATTGACACCAATCTTGGGGTTCTAAAATGGCACTATTCTCTGCTGGTCATATGGATACTGATGATGATTTGATGGAAAATGGAGGCAGGCCTAAAACTATTTCTCAATGGGTACAGTGTTCTGCAGCCTACCTTGTGATGTTTATTTCCCTCCAATTTTTTTAATGTATGTTTAAAATAAGCATACCTTGAAACTGACTGAATTCCTTCATAAGCTTACTGACCTTTGAGAGAGTAAAAAAATACCAGTTAAGGACCCTAAAAACTTCAAGAACAGTAAATCAGGGGCAAAAGTACAATTCTGTGAAAGTTACAACCATTATGATCACCACTAAATACCTGAAAGATACACAATTGGTGATTCCTATCATACCTTCCAGCTTATTTTTTTGGCCCATGTAGAATGTGAATAGCTCTTAGGGTGATTTTGAACTATAAATTAGATAATGACTTCAATTTTACAGGGGTGGAAATCAAGTCTTACAAAAGGAAAGTTTCCAGAGTTAGTGAATAAGTTAGTAAGGACTGCAACCTACATCTGTCTAAATGAGAGAACATATCTCTATCAATATGTCTAAAGTCCACTATGGATGCCAAGGAATCTATAAAACGAATAAATTCTAATCTTTAAGACATGGTAAAACCAGAATGACAGAGTTCTCTTTCTTTCTTTCTTTTGTCCCTTCTTTCCCTCTTTCTCTCCATATATGTCTGCCTCCATTCTTCTACAACTCACTTCTTGTTGTGTTTTCCTACCTACCACCACTACCTGATGAATTACACTCTTCTTATTTTGAATAATATTTATTTCTAATTTAAATATTTATGTCTTTGTGACCTATTTCTAATTGCTATTTAACTCCCTTTATTTATTTGTTTTTCATGTGTATGACTTAGGCTCTGAACGCAGTATATGTCTTTCAATATTGAGAATCTGGAGTTCATGTACAAATGGAAAGGAGACAGGACTCAGACACAAATGAACTAGATTTGAATCATGGCTTGAAGTTATTGGCTAAGTTGTTTAGTATCTAAGACTAGATTTCACCTTCTGTAGCATGGAGTTATTAGCAGCTCCTCTCAGAACTATGGTGGGTGGAGATGCACAAGGCAATGTCAGCAAAAGTTTGCTTGATATTTGAGAACATTTGTAAAACAGTATCAGTCTCAAGTGTCAAATGTGTTTGGTAATTGTCAATTACTATCTGGCTTTTTCTTCTACTCTATGTATCTCTTCAGTAATCTATGGGAGTATGCCCTTTCTCAAAAGCAGTCATGTTGAAGTGTAGAATCATAAAGCTCAAAGAGGTGCAGAGCCTTATCTAAAGCCAGAGAAACAAGATTCCAGATAATCTACTCCTCTCACCGCCTTAAGAGTGAAACTTCAAGGGAGAGTCACTCCGAGTAAGGGAACTTAGTGTTGTGAGGGATCTGGAGGAGTCTATGAAGAGCAAACATTCTCCCAAGCTACACCAGAGTGGCTATGCCACAAGAGAAGGGAGCAAGTGCAGTGTATGCAGCTCTTCTTGAGTTGTCTGAAAAAATCACATACCGGCCCTCCTACCTCCCACATCCAAACTTCTCTTACACTAGAGTCTCTCAGGACTTTGCTAGAAGCCTGCATCACTACTGGATCTTGCCCAGATATTTCACATTAGCACACTATAATTTAATTTTCTTCTCATTTTCCTATCATCACATGATTACAAGCTTCTTTAGAAGAGTTGTGAATTCTTCATTTACCTGGAGTAGTACTTGGTACAAATGGCAGCATTCAATATTTTGAAGGAGTTAGGTATACTAAGTTTACAAATCACAGCTCAAGTTATTTTGCTTTTATTGGTTATTCCATATTCCTGAAGGCAGAAGAGGAAAAGCTTTCAAACTAAAAAAGTATAATCACTAATTGTGTATAATTAAAAATCAGGAGAATTTGTGGGAAATTGACGAAGCAGGGGTTGGCAAACTATGACCTGTACACCAAATCTGACCTGCCAACTCTTTTTGTAAATAACATTTTGCTATACTTATTTGTTTATTGTCTATGTTTGCTCTCACACAACAATGACTGAATCAAATAATTGCAATTTGGCAATCTATTCATATAACCAACAAAGCTGAAAGTATTTACTACCTGGCAGTTTGCCAACTACTGTTTGTGATGATGCAAACCACTTTTTCATATATTTATATCAGGTAAAGTATCAGAATCTAAGCATTGCCTTTTGAGGTAACCATAGAATGCAGTGGATTGCAAAATTGTTTTTGGAACACATGAAATTCTAAAAATTAGTTAAGAAAGAATGAAAGTTTCTAGGTACTGTTAATGACTTGAGAGAGACAATATATTCTGGTTTGAATAATTGATTCAGGCTAAAAGGATAATAACATCCTGTTCTATATAATTTGCATGTTTTGAGAGTAGATGTTAATATGGTGATAGACAATTTCTTTCCCCTTTACTCCCCTGTACATTCATGTATTCTCTCAATTCTTCTTGGCATTTCACAATGCTGCAAACAGCCTTTTATCCTCTCTATTCAATATGTGAACATGAAAGTAAGACAGGATTTGGACCTATTTTCATTGCAGTGTTTTACCCTTAGTTCATTCATGGAATAAAGCAAACTCTTCTTTGAATATTCCAAATATACAATCAATACTGGATTTATTTTATACTAAGTGTTCTCCAATACCAAAGAAGCCATTTCCCTACAATCTACATATGAGCATGCACCTTGGTGTCCTTTTCCTTAATTACTCCCAAATAATTCATTTTTCACGATTATTGTCTTGGCCATTGCAATCCATCTTCTGGCATGTCTAGGACTATTGCTACTGTGAAAGAGTAGGCATGGTCTCCCCACTTTCTTGCTAAGACTCCTACCATAGTCATTTGGAAAAGATGCTTATAAAAATGCCAAAAATATTATATATTTCCTATATGATCATAAAGGTGCAAAGAAAATTTTGTGCTTATTGTCAATTCACATTAGTGGGTACCATTAGAGGGGAAAGGAGTAGACATGGACCAAATCAGGGGTGCAAGGGAGGGGAATTGAGTTTTATCTACAATGATCTGGGTGTTTGTTTTAAATAGAGAATTTTTATGTGGCTTGTGTAACTGAGTTATCTAAAACTCCAAAAACTCTAACTGTAACAGTGGTAAGTGCTTAATCAGGTACATAGGAAGTTAGATATTACCTTCCTCATGACACCAAATCCCAAACTTCTGGATGTCCTTCACCTACCTCTTCATGACAGATCAAGTTGTGTATGCCAGGGATAGGTTAGTATTTTCTAGAACTGTCTTCATTTCCAAATTTTGTCACATGATCCCATGCTTCTAAACTCAATTTAAGTGTGAATACTCTCCTATAATATACTCATTCACTAAAGAGTCGTAGTTAATTATTCTGAGTAGCCTTCATTTCCTAAACCTCTAAATTTATGAGATTCACTCAGGTCAGTGCTTCTTTAAAGTGCATCCTTCCATAAGTACCAATATAATTAAATTCACTCATTACCTCAGTGAAGAACAATTTTTGAAACAGTTTTAAGCTTTCAAGTGTTATACATTTTACCAATCTAATTTTATAGTTATGAATTCAAATTACAGATGGAAGGAAAATACTTTCATGAGAGGATATAAAATCTTAAGCATCTGGTATGCTAATAGCATCAACAACACTGGCATTTTATTTTTAATTGTGGAAAATTTAAACAAAATTTACTCTCTTAATTCACTAAAATTAAAAAGGGTTGGGGGTATGGCTCAAGTGTTAGACTGGTTATATATGTAAAACCATATTTATCTATATCTGTCTATTGTCTATCTATCCATCTTGGGTTATTGTTAACTGCAATCACCCCACTGTGCTGTGGAACACTGAAACATATTTCCTTCCGCTAGCTCTGTTTTGGTACCTATAATCCTATTTGCCTCTATCTTGTCTTCCCTCAACCTTTCCCAACCTCCACTAATCACTGTTCTATATTCAGATTGACTTCTTTTTTAAGTTTTTCAGTTTTTACAGAACATGGTGCATCTGTCTTTCTGTGTCTGGTTTATTTTATCTAATATAATATCTTCCAGTTCTAGTCATTTTACTGTAATTGGTAGTATTTCATTCTTCTTTATGGCTGAACAGTACTCCATTATGTGCATATTCCATATTTTCAGTGTCCATTCATCCATTGATGAATATTTCCATGATCACCAAGGCTAATTCCAGGTCTTGACAATTTTGAATAGCACACAATAAACATGGCAGTACAGATATCTCTTTGGCAGACTGATTTCATTTTCTTCATACATATACCCAGAAGTAGGATCACTTGATCATGTGTTAAATCTGTTTTTAGTTTTATGAAGAGCCTGTATACTATTTTCAATGGCAACACAAATTTATATTCACAACAGTATATAAGGGTGCTCTTTGCTCTACATCTTCACCAGCATTTATTATATTTTGTCTTTCTGATAATAGTCATCTAACTGTGTTAAGATGATATCTCATTATGGCTTTGATTTGCAACTCTCTGATGGCTAATGACATTGAACACATTTTCATATATTTGTTGGCCTTTGCTTTTGGTGTCATATCCAAGAAATCATTGCCAAATTGATGTAGTGGAAATTTTGTCTATTCACTCCTAAAGGTTTAGGTCTTATATTTAGGTCTTTGATTCATCGTAAATTAATTTTTGTATATGGTGTTCAGTAAGAGAATATTCATTATTTTGCATAAGAATATCCTGTTTTTCTAAGACCATTTGTTGAAAAGGCTGTCCTTTCCTTCAGTGAATGATCATGGGACCTTTGTGAAAAATAATTTGACTAGGGCTAGGAGCATGACTCAAGTGATAGAGTGCCTACCTAGCAAGTGTGAGACCAATAGTTCAACCAGAGTACTTCAAAACCAAACAACAGAAAGAAAGAAAAGAAAAATAACTTAAGTATATGTATAAGGGTTTGTTTTTGGGCTTTCTATGCTATGTCATTGGTCTACATGTCATCTTCATGTCTATTACACTGTTTTGATTACTATAGATTTACAGAAAGTTTTGAAATTAGGAAATATGTGGCCTTAAACTTTGTTCTTTTTCAAGATACATTGGCTATTTGGGGTCCCTTGGACTTCCACATAAATTTTAGGATAGATTTTTTATTTTGGTTTTAGAAAAACACTATTGGGATTTAGAAAGTGGTTGTCTTAAACCTATAGATGACCTTTGGTAATACAAATAGCTTAAAAGTATCAATTCTCCTAATCTATGTACAGAGATATCTTTTCCTTTACTTGTGTTTATTTCAATAACATTTTGTAAATTTCAGTTTACAAGTCTTTTACCTCATTGATTCAGTTTATTCCTAGTATTTTATTATTTTCATGTTATCATAAGTAAATTGTTTTCTTAATTTCTGATTTAGATTGTTCACTGTTAGTGTCAAGACAACTGATTTTTTGATTTAGCTCTGTATCTTGCAACTTTGCTGAATTTATAAGTTTTAACAGATTATTTATATTTTAGGGCTTCCTGTATAATAGATTGTGCCATCTGCAGACAGGGTTAATTTTACTTCTTTCCCATTTACAATGCTTGTTATTTATTTACTAATTGCTTTGTCTAGGAATACTAGTATGTTGAACAAGAATGGCAAGAGTGGGAACCCTGGTTTTATTCTCTATCTTGATCTTCAATTATTGAATATGATTTTAGCTATGGGATTTTTATATATGGTATTTCTTACTTTGAGCCAATTTTCTTCTATTCCTAGTGGGTTTGAGTGTTTTTCATCATAAAAGAGTTAATTTTAATTGTCAATGTGGTATGTTGCATAGATTGATTTTTGTATCTTGAACCATCCTTGCATTTCAAGAATGAATCTAACTTGGTCATGGTATATAATCCTTTGTCTTAGTCCATTTTCCTGTTGCTAATATACAGTAGCAAAAACTTGGTAAGTTATAAATAAATAAAATAGGTTTATTTGCACTTATGGTTCTGGTCCAAGGTTAAAGGTCCTCATAGGGTGATGGCATCTTGGTGGCAGAGTCCTAAGGTGGTGGAGAGGTCACATGGCAAAAGAAAGGGAGTACACAAGAGACAGCCAAACTGACATAGCAGAGCCCCTCTCAAAATAATCAATTAGTCCATTGGTCAACTAACTTATTAGTTGCATGAATGTATTACCATAGCCATGAAGGCAAATCACTAATCACCTTTTAAAGGTCCATCTCTTAATATCTCATAACTGGTATTAAATATCAACATGAGTTTCAGAGGAGACCAACCATATTCAAAACATAGCATCTTTTTAATATGCTGTTGGATTCTGTTTCCTAGTATTTTCAAATCAATATTCATCAGGGATATTGGTCTGTAGTTTTCTTGTCATGTGTCTATCTGGCTTTAATAGCATGATAATGAAAGTCTCATAGAATGATTGGAATCTTCAATTTATTTGAAGATTTTGAGGAGGATTGGCATTAATTTTCTGAAAGGATTTATAGAACTCTTCCTTTGTAGCCTTCTGGTCATGGGCTTTTCTTTGGAAGTTTTTGATTACTAATTCAAACACCTTACTGGTTATAGGTCTGTTCACATCATAATTCAGTATTGCTTGTGGATTTTTGAAAACAGTTCATTTCTTCTAGGTTCTTCAATTTGTTGGCATATAGTTGTTCATAGTACTCCCTTATACATCTTTTTATTTCTATAAAGTCCATAAAAATATCCCCTTATTTTTGATTTTGGTTATTTGAATTATCTCTTTTTTTTCTTAATTTACCTAAAAACATGTAAATTTTGTTGATATTTTCTTTTTTTTGGTGGGGGGAATGCAGAATATTCTTGATATTTTCAAAGAACCAACTGTTGTTGGTTTTCCTGTTTGTTTTCTGTTTTGGTTATCTCAGATCTAATCTACATTGTATACTTTTGAATTGTCATAGTTCTCCAGAAAAATGTAGTAAGAGATTAGTAGACAAATACAAATATAGATATGCAGAGATATATTGTGAGGAATTGGCTTATATGATTATGGAAGCTTACATGATGTACTATCTACAGAGTGGAGACACAGGACAGCCAGTGGCATCATTTTAGTACAATGTGAAGTTTGAGAGCCAGTGGTCAATGGTATGAATCCTAGTTTAAGTTTAAAGGCCATAGAATCAGGAGCACCAAGTACAAGTTCAGGAAAAAATGCATGTTGTAGCTCAAGAATAGCTAGTGAATTTGCCTTTTCTATGTTTTTTTTTTCCTATTTGCACCCTCAATGAATTGGGTGACACCCATTCATCACCCTTCTTTAGCCAGTATATCAATATATGCTAAATCTCTTCTGTAAATACCCTCACAGACACACTCAGAAATAATATTTTATCATTCACCATCACACTTTCCTTCCCTTAAATTTATTATATTTCTGTCTCTTTGAGTGTAAACTGAGGTTGATGATTTGTGGCATATTTTCTTTTTTAACTTAATCATGTACAACTATAAATTTCTCTGTTAGCACTATTTCCACAGGATACCATAGGTTTTTCTATTTTTTGTTTTTATCCCGATATTTTTTAGTTTCCCTTGTGATTTTATTTCCTTGAGCCATTGGTTATTTAAAAGTGTATTGTTTAACCTCTACATGTTTGTGGATTTTCCAGTGTTCTTTCTCCTATTGAATTCATTTCATTTTATTTTGATCAAAAATGATCTTTTGTGTAATTTAAAACATTTTTAAATTTCTTGAGACTTTTTGCCACAAAAAAAATAACCTGGTGACTATTCTATGCACACTTGAGAAAAAATATGTGCTCTGTTGATGGATGGGCTTTGTATATATGTTAAGTCCAATTGATGTATAGTATTGTTCAAGTCCTCTGTTTCTTTATTGATCTTTGATCTGGTTATTGAAGGTTTGTATTGGATTCTCCTATTACTATTAAGCTATTTTCCTTTTTAATTCTGTCAAGTTTGGATTCATACATATTGGGGTTATGACATTTGGTATATATATAATTATCATTTCTTCTTGGTGCATTGATCTTTTGCCATTGTATAACATCTTTTTATTCCTCTAACAGTTTTGACTTAAAGTCTTTTTTAGTCTCATATTGGAATACCCCACCCCTGTTCTCTTTTGGTTACTATTTTTCAAGGCATGTCTTTCTAGCCTTTTATTTTCAATATAATGCAATTATGTAGGTCTAAATGAGTATCATATATATACCATATACTTGGGCATTTGAAAAAAAATATTTACTTTGGCTAGTTTTACAGATTGGATTTGCAAGAAAGGGAAGACATTCACCAATCAGCCTGGTGTGAATCCTTGGGGTCTTTTCAGGCCATTTCTAAGCATGTGTGTTCCCTGTTCTTTTCTCAAGTCCCTTTTATATACAACTATATTTAAACTACCTATATGCCCTAAGAGCCTTGCCCCTAGTTCTTCTGAGAGCCTTAGATGTTCTATTACATTCCTCTACCTATAATCTCTTGCTTCTACTTGCCCACAGTTCTGAAATTTTCCATTGTTTATGCATGGCATGTTGCCTGCCACAGCTTTCAGTTGCTCCAACCTGGTATTCAAACTATAGCACCATCCCTATCACATTCCTGAGTTAGGTGAGGCACAAACTATTCCCCCTGGCAGCCACCAGAAAGGGCAGAATATTGCAAACAAGTTCCACTCTTTTCCTTTTTTTGTAAATGGGAAACGAACCATTGAGGGTCTTCCTGACCTTACCACACCAGGAGAAGGATGGAGCACTGTCAACAAAAATGTCCCAAAATTTTCCAAAAGTGTCCCAAAACATTGAGTGAAGTTTTTCTCTTGGTTTGGCATTTTCTTGGTTGCTGAAAATTCTTTTCTTTTTTTTTTTAACACAAAATGCAAACTTTTAAAAAAAATTCTTGTGCTGTTATGGGGGTATATTGTGGCATTGACAAAAGTTCTTATAATATATCAAATATATCATACTTGATTTCACCCCCTCCACCATTATTCTTTATCCCACCCTCCCCCAATTACTGGAATAGTTTCAATAGTTTAACTGTTTCTAAAGTTCCCATTAAGCTATGGGATGTATTAAGTTGTGTTTCCATTGGGGAACAAATCCTCAGAGCTTCCTAGTCCACTCCTTTATGTCATTCCTCTGCTCAAGTATTTATCAACAGCTTTCTGTTGTTAATTTACTCCCTCATTACCTTTAAAAGGTGCCACAATATTCACATAAAGAGTAAGCACTGTTCTCTTTGAACTGATTAATATATGACAACACATCACAAGAATGAAATGATTTATTATTCATTTGCAAAAAATTTTTGCAGATATCAGCAAATTTTGGGTTTATAACTGGTCAAATCAAATCACAGTATTTTTGAATGATTATTTTGCTTAAGAATTCTGCTGTATGCATTTTTATATAGATCTTTGTACTACAAGTGTATAAATAATTCCCTACTGATGGTCAAAAATTAATGACCAATCTGGTGGAGTGGCTGAAACAGTAGAGGACTTGCCTAGCAAGCACAAAGCCTTGAATTCAAATCCCCAAACCACCTTTCCCCACCCCCCCAAAAAAATCAGTGACCACGGTGATGCTACTTGCATAGTTTATTTCTCCATGGGCTAAACTATGACCAGTTAGTTATAGGTTTGACTTCTAAAAATAAAGTTGATTTTAGACTCTTCAAGGCTTAATGGAGAAAAGCTATAGCTCTTCTGTAGATAATCTTTGCTTCCTTGAATACTCTGAATCCTTAGATGCACATAAAGATTTTGCCTTTTGGATCCTAGAAGAGGAGAAGAAATTAAAATTAATTTCCTATAATCAGAAGCATCTATCTAAAAATACTACTTGTTTAGGGAATAGTCTGTTATTGTGAGAGGGGAGAAATTTGTTACCTAGTCTGACTCTCCTTAAACATACCATTCTAGCTTGCTTAATATATTGCTTTTTTAGTCTTCATTTTTCTGACTCTCTAATCTTCCTGAAGTGAGCAGTCATTGAAAATCCTTACATTTTTATCAGAGATGCTCCTTCTAACTAAGATCACCCCTTTCGGTTCTCACTTCCCTATCCATTATTGGTTTCATCTTATGAGGACACTACTCCTTTGTCTGTATCACCTTCCCATTTAAAAGTGCCACATAAAATATTGGACAATGGTCACAACTGCTTCATGACCACCATAGTTTAGCCTTATTCCTGTTTCTACATTTACTGTCACTGGTCCCCTTTATGAATCCCATGTTCTCTGTGACCACACTGCTTTCAGATCTTGCAGTATGCATCCTTTATCCCTCTTATCAAATTCATTCATTTATGTTTTTCATTTAGTGAAAATATATTTACTATTTAGTCATTTTCAAATCCTACATTTACTGTTAATCTTTTCCCAAATACTTCATCCCCAATGGGTTCCAACTTTTATAGTCCCACACAGTAGACTTTTCTCTACCTTGTTAATTGGACATTTTGAGTATAGTTTCTTGGCATATGTAATTCTTTTTCTTAACTGTGTCTTCCCAACTAAGCTGTACATTTCCCAAGGACAGGAAACGCTCTGTCTTATTGCTATAGTGCTCTCAGCAAAGTGTCTTTACTTAATGATGTTTTTGCATAATTATTATTCTCTTTATTCACAAGAGCAATTGGTGGTAAGGATAGTGATTGTTCGCTTAATAAGGCCTGAAATCAGTCAGGCATGGAGGCACATGAGTGTAATCCCAGCTGAGACACGATGATCAAGAATTCACAGCTACACTGAGCTACATAGTGAGACCCTGCAGGAGAAGAAGGGGTAATTGAAGAACTGAAATCAAGGACTAAGCAATTCTGGCACTGATTTCCAGAAATATGCAAAATCAAGGATTTCCCTAAAACATATACATAAACATTATTCATAAACATGTATCAAAACATTTGCATTTTCTACATGCTTCTCTGATACCTGCTGGCTATATTTCAGGATTTGTTGGGAAGCTTTGAATTTTAAGAGTTTTGTTTAGTCTGAAGAATACTTACTTCCTTTGACCAATAAAATAATAATGTATGAACTCAGAGAGTTAATTGTACTAATTGTGCTTCCTTTGGTGACTTTTTCCACAGAATCTTCATTACTAGGTTGATATTGTTTTTCTTTTCTGACTTTAACCCTTTACTATCTCTACTTCCTTGGATCCTGTGGAAAGATAAGTAAGAGCTTTCCCTAGTTTTCTGAAGAGACTGTTGAGGAGGAGAAAAATAAAATGGGTAGTTTTTTTAGGGAAAAGCTTCCCTAAAGTATTTTTGCTGCTGCTTCCAAGAAATTCAGATTTCTCAGAGTTGAGAACATGCTGTTAAAAATGTGCTGTCATTGTCCAGGTCAGTGGGCAAAAGTTGTATATTGGTTGCTACTATGCCCTCTCCTGTGGTAACAGGGCAGGTCTCACATAAGTTTATTATGTAGTGTGTTCAGCCTAGGAGCTGGCTCAAATAACACCTTCCTTAAATTTGTGAAAGAAAGAATGTCACTGGTGCTTCTCTGAATGTGTATGCACATTAAAGAAGCAGTTAGTTATCTGTGATGTAATGATTAGTATTGAAAAAGCAGTCAACATTTCTCATGAAAAGATGACTTTTCCATTAACAGCACATACACAGGCTTGATGGTGGTTTCAGTGGTGGCAAACAGTGATTTGAGCAGAGCATTTCCAGGGAAAAATTTGGACTAAGCTTTCTCCTTCCTCTACTGCCCAATCCTTCTCTTTAGGACTTTGTACCTAGGCTAACATGACAAAATCATGTGGCTTAGAAACACACACACATTTTACTAGGAGTTTTCTGGTAATAAACAATAATGTGATAGCTTGGAAGACTCATTCTAATAGGTGGAATTTGAGTCACTCAGCTGAATAATTGGGTGTTTTTTCCTACTCCTCAGTCCATAGCTCAAAAACTATATCTGCTTCCTTCCTGGGTAACAAGACAGAAGCCCTGTTTTCCAATTTAAAGAAAAAAAATGAATGAAATATTTTGAAATTAATGCTCTTTTCTTTAAAATATTTTGTGGATTGTCTTTCTGTCTGAGACAACATTAAGTTTTTTAAGTTTAGCCCAGGGCCAGAAAAGTTTCAATAAGAATTTATTTTACATTCAATTTGAAAGCAAATGAAAACAAATGGCAAAACAAACCACAAAAGAAATTTCTGGACTCTAAAGATGACTGAGAGAGTTATTTGGATATCATTTATTTTATCTCTAATTTGTAAAACCAAAACAAAAATAATTTTCAATCAATTTTTAAGATGCTCTGATCTTTAAGTATGCATTTTAAAAAAAGAAAACAATCATCAGATGTCAAGATTAAATGTGTTTATTTTGGGTTAGTGGATACAATGGTATATTAGATACCAGTACTCCAAGCTACACCTAGGTGCTTGCCTCTAAACCTTTCACACATTGTCAGTTTCCATTCCTCTAACATTCCACCACTGGGCCTTCTATTTCTAGAAAAATCATAGTCAAATTAAAAAAAGAGAAAGAAAGAAAGATTGATCACCATATTGTGCTTCCAGTGCCCCCAGAAGAATTGAGTTATCTCAAATAAATGTTTATTATTTCCAGTAAGGGGAAAAATGATAACATGAATACTAGTAATGGCACTACTGGAAGAGAAGGAACAGAATGCAGATTAAAAGCATTTTAGGCTGGACTAGTTAGTTTCTCTTCACATCATAATCATGGATATGACATCAAAGTTAAATTGTTCAATTTGTGGGCCACACACTTAAGCGTATTGGCTAGTACAATTTTGCACTGAAACAGAAGCAATACAAGTTTTATGTTCTACCATTACACTTCCAGGTTTTCACTTATGAATATACCTGCCAACCTAATGATTCTTGCATGCATTAGAGTTTGCTTTTGTAGAGTTAATTTTACTTATTTTCCCCCCATCCCTCCCATCCCATAATGCAATGCGAACTCTTTGCCCAACGTTAAGAGAATGTTGCAAAGGACAGCTCTGTGCCACCTCAGGACAGGAAGTCCCTGTCCCCTCCCCAGAGACAGATCAGTAGTATTGATCGCATCTCATCTTACATGCAAACAGACACTGCTCTCTTAAATTCCCCATGCCAGAGGCATAAAAGTCGGCAGGTATGCATACAAAAATGGAATTAAAATGTGAAAGTAAGAAAAAAAAAACCAACAGAAAGAAAGTTTTCTTGTCAAAGCCTATCGTCCTAGAAGGAATCCATTGCTTTGAATTCACTTAAAGCCTGCACAGGAGAAATGTGTTTCTTTTGAGAACCTCGTCGAACTCGCGTTTGGAATTCTTCAGGCTTTTCTCTCTTCACAAGGGGCTTCTTTTCTGGAGCTTTCATTTTCCAAGACACTACTGGTGAGTTGACAGCTGCTGTCCCATACACCTTCTGGTATTTGGTTGAGGCCACATAGGATGCTTTCACCGTAAGGACAACAGCATTCATCAGGTTTTTAGCTGCTTGGATAAGTGATGTGGCACTGTCCAGCTAGAGTGGGAGAAAAATAAGATATACCTTGGGTCAATCAAAGCCCCAAATTCACAAGACAGTGGTGCAATTTCATAATTAAGTGTTTTGCTTCTGAAATAAACAGCATTGCCAAAAATAAGCAAATTATCACAAGATAAGGTGAATAGGCTATAAATCAGTCACCTGTCTTCTCTTATCCCTGAACACAAAGTAAACAAGAAAAGGTTTCTCTATGGTATAGACATCTCTAAAATCCCAATACTGCTACAGACAAGGCCCTTTTTTTTAGAATGTAAGAATTCCACAGTAACAAATTTTCCATATTAGTAACAATTACTTAACTATTTGAAAAGCATTTGTCAGGCACTGAAGAATAAAAAGTTATAAAAGGCTGCGTTTCCATTTTATGTCCATACTTCTGGGAGTATTTTTTTGTTTCTGTATCTTGAGTTTAGGATTCGGATTGGTGAAGATAAAAGAAGCTAAGGATAGGAAGAACCCATGGGTGCTCTGGTTTTTGTTAATTGAGCTTGGAGTATCCATTTAATTATTCATAGGTCATGAATATGCCTCCTATAAAAATGTCAATAATTGTACCAGGATCTTATAAGTTAGCATTAGTAAGACCTTACCCCATCCATGTGTTAAAGAAATATTTAGTATGTACTATGTTCCAAATACTATTCTAAGAATTTGTCAAGTATTCCCCATTTTACTTTTTGTTTTGTTTTGGCAGTACTAGCATTTGAACTCAGGATTTAAGTGCTTGCTAGGCAGGCAGTCTACCACTTGAGCCATGCCTTCACCCATCCCCATTTAACTCTTACAACAATTCTATGAAGTTGGTATTGTCATCATTTCCACTTTATAATGACAGAGGTGGCCCAGTAACTTGCACACATTTACATAGCGTAAGTTGTAAAGTCCCTAAAGGCTGGATTATTGTCCATACTGCTGGCCTGTTAGGCAGGATAATTTTTTAAAATCCTGTGACAAGTCAGGTATATGCTTGTAATTCTAGCACTGGGTATGATCAGGAGTTCCAGGTCAGCCTGGACTACAAGAGGGAATCTGACACAAAATAACACAACAAAACAAAAAAAAAATGCTTTGACAAGTTACAACTTGTGGATTTGCTTAGAAGCCCATCATCCTACCAGGAACTTTTATCTCCTTTCTGCTCTTAACTAGTTAAACAGTGTGGTACTTAATATATACTAGGCCATTCAATACCTGTTTCAATGTTCTAAACCAAAAAACACTGGAAAAGCTCAAAACTACCAGACTCCCTTTCTACCAGGATTCTACATATAGCAAAGAATAAACAGCTGGGCTGCAATTCTCTCTGCAGCCTCAGGGATGTTTGAGCATAGTTTGATCATTCATCAAACATCTTTTAATACCAAATACAGAAGGCATTCATTACAGTTAAATGAAAGAACCAAGGATGGTCCTAGGTATATCATTTCTAGTTGTTAAGATTGCTTATTGTATCACAAATAAGTCATGGGCTATGTCTATATTAAGAAATGAGGCACAGAACCTCTTGAGGGCTAGGTGATCAGCTAGGAGTTTAAGCTGAGAGACTCTAAACATTCTCCAATATGACTGGAATTCACTTGAGTTTCTTATCACATATTGTGACCAAGATGTGTTCCAAGCAGTGATGAGTACTATCAGAAGTTGGTTCTAATGCCTCTGACTGCTATTTTCTCCAATATCCTTCATTAAAGCTAAAAAAGATGTTACACTGGCAATCAAATGAGTTCATAGAGTTTGATCATTGGGAAAACGATGTAAGATGATTCATACATATGAATTCTTTGCAATACCGAAGAATTGATGCTTTACTAATTAGAAAAAATTAAAGATCAGCATCACGTTGACCCTACAATAATACAGAGAAGCAAAGATATTTGTGGATTAGTCATATTCAGTGGAAATATAATTGACTGCTTTGCAAATTAATTCAACCAAATGTTTAGTGTAATCCACTTCACTTTACCACTTCTATTTTATTTAACAAGGTAGACATATCCCAAAACATCTATTTAATCCAAAGTGGTTGGTTTATACAGTATAAGTTTCTAAAGCTAGCTTCACAGAGTAAGTTCTAGATTATTTATGTTAATAGGAGAGAAGTCAAGGACGAATTAGTTTGGTGATTCTCCAATCTACATTCCTTAAGTTAGCAGCATTAGCATCATCTGGGAAATGTTACAAAAGCAATTTTTCAGGCCCAATTCAAAGCTTACTGGATCAAACACTTATAATCTTTGTTGTAAGTACCATCCAAGAAATTCTGATGCTTGCCAAAGTTTGATAATCACATTAATGAAACCCAAAGACTATGGGCTTATTTTATCCAATGATTTCAAGATTTCTACCAGATGCTAGTTTGATAAGATCATAATCAGTTATCTTACTGATAACCTATAATACTTTCATATAGATGTATAGATAATGAAAGACAGAGATAAGATAGCAAAAATGTTCAAATAATTATGAGCACATCAGTCATGACATCTGTAGAAGCTAAGAAACCTCCTTGTGTCCCCCACTTTGACCAATTGATAGTTCCCTATGTCTGTCAGGTTTCAAAAATGATTAATATTCATGGTTAGTTAATTCTAGTCTGTGCAATGGTAAAAAGAGGGTAAAATTATATGCCAGAGTAATGTGATTTGTGTTGGGGTAACAGAATTTGTAGAAATCAATTAAGATAAATCTATTATATCATTAAATTTTTCCCACAGGTGAGTTTTGGAAGAATTGAGTGGATCTGGACAGAAGGATACAAATAATTTGGAGATTTTTACCACAGATTCCATTTTCAGATAGATGATGTCTAATTCTGCAGCAAAAATATGAGAGCCTGTCTCTTCTTCGGAACCCATTTGCTCTCCCACACTGATGCAAGGATCCTGTGAATAACCCTAATACATTGGTTGAGAGTGAGATGGCTCTGAAATACAAATCCAGTGGTTTCATTCAAGCCACCTGCTAAGCAGATCCTCAATTTGTGACAAGTTAAAGTGAGGGACCCAACCAACTAATACAAAATGTGACTATAAAAAATGTGAATTCCCAAAGGATAAATTTCACCCTTTGCCCTAGACACACTTTTGGGATTTAGGTAAATTATCAGCATGATGTGAAATATTTTCAGTTAAAAAATGTTTTTCCGACTTGTTCAAAATGGAACTAACACTTGGCTCCAAATTGGCAAATTCTTAACTAAAATAAAGGATATTAGAAAGAGCAAAGTTACAAGGCAAGGTTTTTTTCATACAAGGCTCAGAACATCTATTCAGCACAATTGCATTCTATTTTGTGATTTTTAGTGTAACTATGGTATTTTCAAACAAGATGTATAAATTAATATGTGTAAGTGGAGTTGTAAAACTAATAGCCATAGTTGAGTACTTACAATATGCCTGGCCTTGTCTTAGTTCTTTTAAACAAATTATGCAATTTTCAAAAATTCTTGAGGTAGGAATTACCATTGCCCTCATTTTGATGGTGAGGAAACTGAAGCTTTGAGAGATAGTGTACAGTAAGGATTAGAACCAATACCATCTCTCTGAGGCCCACCATCTGGACAGCACTGCACAGCATTGCTCTTTGAAGCATTGTTTAATCCCTGGGGTCCTGATTTTTCAATCACTACCTATCATTCAAAATGTACCTGTTTCTGTCCTCTAAACTTGGTAACATTTTGTTGTCATAACTCAGTTTGGTGAGTACGTCCATCTCACCTAGTGCACAATTTTCAATCTCATTATTCAGAGCCTAAATCTTCTCTACCTAGACCTTTTGACCTTGAGTATGTTCCCTTCCAGCACTCTGTGTTCTAAGCTTTTATGTGGGCTTCTTTTGCTAGCTTTTAAATGATCTCAAAAGAGAAACACATTTCAGCCATTCCTTAAGCCAGGCCACATTACACAGGCAACTTTTTCTGCTGAAAAGTCCAGTCAGTCATTCTCTGCTTAAAGTTCTTCCTGTTCCTACTGGAGATCCCATTAAGTTCCTGTATTTTCAGCTAATTTCAAAAACAATAGCTTACATTTAGGAAATGAGATCATGTGCTAATCTTGGGACCAGCTTCCCAAGTCATTTTTCTCATAATCACCTCTGAGACTCGTAACACTATGCCAACTGAGTCTTAGAGGACTCATAACTTGCCTATTATCACATTTAAATAAAAGATGAATCTACTATTTAAACTCGGATGCCTAACTTTAGAACCCATGCTCTAACCAATTGCTCCACACTGCTACCCATGCATTGCCATCACTCAGACCAAAATGTGACAAGCTGTGTGAGACTAACTTACCTCTTCCATCATTGTCTGCTGTCCCTAACCATAGGAATTAGAATTCTCCTAATTCTGTCACTATTCTTTTAAAATATCAAAGTACTATTTTAAAAAGGCAACAGATGTTTCCTCACATCTTGTTCTATTACAGTCCATGCAAAGCAAATAAGGGCGAGAGAGCTCTTTCTCTAAGGCATTTTCTGGCTTGCTTTCTTTTTCTACCTCTGTTTCCACTCTTTTCTTCTTAACCTCACTCAACATGTAATACAAAGTCAGATTTCTCTTTCTGCATCCTGTCCTCATTTTGTCTTGAATAGAGGGAAGGACTCTAAAGAAGGCTTTCCTGAGTTGTGATTTTTATATTTGATACATGTGCTATCTAATTCCCTACAATTTCATAGCTGAAGAACACCACAAAATGTACTTGAAATGACTCTCCTTGAGCTTAAAACTCATCTGGATATGCCTAAAACCCCATGCCACTTAGTTGCATGCTAATTTTGTAAAATCTAGAATTACATTGAACAGGAGCTTAGTTTCAACAAAAATAATGTCATCGTACAATTAAATTACACTCATTTGAAAGTGCAACTATGTTCATTTAACCTTCTTCTGCCAGTCTCTTCTTACCTACACATTTATCCATCCAAGGATTTCTTTAAGCATCTATTTAATATCTATTCATGTCAACCACTGCCCTCAAGTGCTGGATTCACAAATATAAATCGATGTAGGTGCTAAACTATAAGAGTTCAAGGTAAAATGAGGGAAAAAACCCCCCATAAACTAATAGGATTTTTAATAGGAGGTAAGGTGTTCAGGGAATAAAAGAGAAGATTTACTGTGAGTCAGGAAAGGATGAGAAAATAAGATTCAGATTGGGGATGATATACTTAAACTTTCCTCAATGGGTAGAATAAAGAGAGTACTGGTAACAGAGTAGTTAAGAGTAATAGAAAGGTGCCATTCTCAAATTCCTAGCTAGTACAATTGGGTTCATGTTGATGATCTTAAGCCACATTGTGGAAATAAGAAGAAAGTTGAGATGCTACAATGCTGAATTTAACTTCAGTTGTACTGAGTCTATGGTGTCTGTGTTACATTTAAATAGAGTTATCAAAGGGAACATTGTAATTATGGGAGTGGATCTTGCAGAGATATAAGAAACCCTACATTTTGCTTATATTGATCTTCCTAGTTGTTTCATAAATGATGTTTTGCACACTATAGGTACCTAATATATATCTGTTTTTTCCTGACATTTTTATAGAAAGATAATAGAATTCTGAATGAAATATTAAATCTATTTTATTTCCCTGGGTCAAAAAGTCCAATAAGTTTACTAAAAAATTCTCAGCATGATTTTCAAGAGAAAAATAAATATCTTTTCAATAATCTAAGGCTGATATCATCAAGAAATATCTAATTTGAATAGAAAATAGCTTTGATTGTCAAGGGAATAGTTAATAGAAATTAATAACCCATCACCCTCCATAATAATCGTGAACTTCCTAAGGTAAACCAGCAATAAAACGAATGCAGTTTAGACTTAACAACTTGATTAAAAAAATAAAACAAAGTAACTTAGTAATATCAAAAGGTGCATAAATGTAAAAGAGGTGGAGAATACATTGAATTAACTGTGTATAGCATAGTAAATGTTTTAGAATGTTAATTTGTAAGGGCCAGGCATATAATTATAGAAGAAAATTAAGATTTCACTGTGCATTCTGCCTCCGTTCATTTACAATAGGTATGCAGAGATGGATCCATTTTTCAGGCTGTATATCTATTTCCAAAAATGTTCATTATCTATAACCAAAAATTAATTAAACATAAATGGCAGTTCATGGACATCAAAAGTACAAAGCAATCTGTTACTGTATTAAAATTATGCAAATGTCATGGGACTACTGGCTAAATGAAATAGAATAAAATAAACCAAATCCATTTGGAAGGTACTTTTGCAGTATAAATACTAAGGAGTATGCTTTGCTACTTCAAAAATCTCGGCAATGCCTGGGAGAAGGAATCATTCCCATCTGGTATGAGGTTATTTTATTTTCATCATCTCAGTGTGAATAGAACTGAGTATGAAAATGCTAAAATAGTTCCACAAAGATGGGTAAATTTCATTTTAGCCACTTGTAAGAACTTTAAATGGGACTAATATTTTAATATATAAGAAAAAGAAATATTTTAATGAGGCCATACCTCATAACTCAGTAGATGGAAGAATTGACAATAAATTAAAACCAAAATACCTTGAGAAAACTGGAATAGTTCTACTGGAGCTGGTCATTTATTTCCATTTAAACTATTATCTCCCCCAAAGAAGTCACAAATTGCTTGCAATGGAAAAAAGAAAGATTTTGCTACAAGTTGGCTTTATTGTTAATGAATTGAAGGATAGAAACCTACAGCAGTGGAGCCTATTATCCGCCAAGAAGAACATTTCATTTTTAAAAAAATCCATGAAGTTTTGAAGAGGTATTTGATCTCCTTAGAAACTGATACATTTGAAATACCTTGAAATATCTGCCTATTTTTTCCAAAGTGTATATCAGTAACACTTAAAAAAAATAACTTTAGGAAAGTCCAGAGAAATAAATAACTCAAGCAAAGAAAGACATGGTGAAAAAGTACAGCCTAATTGTATCTTTTCCCACTTAAGCCATCTCAGGATATTTGTTTGCAGGAAAACAGACATTTCTTTTATGGCAAGCCCTCATTGCAGTGCTCTGGTCCACTCACTCTTCCTCCTCAAGCATCAGCAATGAAGTAAGTTAGCAAAGCTGGATTCCTTCCTCCTTAGACAGTGACAGCGAGGAACACAGGGCAGTAATTTACCACTTATAGTGTACATGGCAGGCATTATTAGTCAATCATGATATTTTGCTCTCTCAGAATCTACTAAGTGACATGGGAAAGGAAACATTTACCTCCCTCCCCCAAGAGTTCACACTGTGACAGAGTTGTCAAAAATGAGATATAGTTTACCGTACAGATACATTGTCCATTGTACTTCTATTTCTACATTTGTATTAGCTTGTTTAGTACCTTTCATTTTTATCACTACCTATCTGACTACTGACAACATCTGATCAAAATGATGCTTCACTGTTTTGTTCCCACATCAATTTTTAGAAATATTGTACACTTCTTTGTATTGACACCATATTATGAGTTGTCAATTAATGAAATCATTAAGGATATAAGTACTAACAGAAGTGCAAAACATTTTAAGGGATCATTTTAAGTCAAGTGATAAAAATTAGCTGCATAAGTGTAGTATCTGAGGTGAAAGTGAGCATCACAAGTATATCGTACTTTTTGTTTAAAACTGTATTAAACAAGTAATATTAAAACATGTATTGAACCATGGCAAATGTTAGCAAAGATACTGAGCCCCAGGGTTATTCTTCTTATTTGAATACTGGGTCATGGAAAGCAAGTATTTCAAAGCTTTAAATAGAAGATCAATCATGATACAAAGGAGGACAAGAAGAAGTCTGTTATTTTTTCTGCAGGGCTTCTCTGAGTTATGTCAGAGAGGCAGCTGGTGCTTTACCAATGCTGAAGGCCAGTTATTAGAAAATCTGTATGTAATGATAGCTAAGATTAAATTGGCAAAGACCTTAGCAAAAAGGCACTGCACTCTCAAACAGTCTAAGAAAAAATCTCCAGAGCCTTGCTAAGAAATTTACCAGTGGGTTCTCAGGTAGCTTTCTCAACTGGACATATTTGTGTCTTCGGTTTTAATTCATTTAGATGGGTAGTAGCACTTCATAGTTGGCCAATTCACTGATTAACTGTCTTCATTTGCATTTTTTCAATTATAGGTAAGTAAACCTTAGGGACTACCACGAAGGTTTAATTACAGTCAACAAATTTCCTAAATATGGCTTTGAGCCATTTTTCCCACCATTAAAGGAAGAACAGTTTTTGCTAAACCCAAAACAAGGCATTCTTGCTAAACTTGGAATCTCAAAGAAATTAAGAATCTTGAGAGGTGCTGGCCCTTGGAAAATTATGAACAGGAATAGCCACCTCCTTTCTCTGTTCTTATCTCCTTCCTTTAGTCCTTCCTTTTTCCCACACTTCAGGATCTTCTGGTCCAGAGATCATCTCTAAATTGTTTGCTTCCATATTAAAAAATATATATACTGTTAGGAAAGAACTCCATCAAGGGAACAAATGCCAATGAATTTTCAGACACTCACCATAATTGAGAAATATTCCTGAGCAGAGAGACACCCTTTATGTCACATAAGTACATCATACATTAATTATTGGCCATGATATCACTGAGTGTGTAGATCAGCATGGGTTTACTTCGCAACATTTAAGTCTTACAGCAACTCTTCAAAGCACTCAGACTCCTTTTTGCCTTCCCTACAGAAAAGCATTACTACTTTTGATCCTTCTGTTTCCACATTCTCTCTCCAGAAATAGTAATACCATAATCAGGAGCCCTTTGTTCAAGAACCCAGAGTTTTTACAAAATGAACCCCTCACTATCAGAAGAGCCTAACTTTGTATAACCCTAGGATCTGCTGATAAATGCTGAAGTGTACTTAATTAAATGGCTGCCACCATGCAGAGACTAGCCACTGAGTGAAGAGTAGACTATAAGAATTGAGGGCTCCCATTTGAGTGCTGGTTAGCAGAAGACTGCAAAGTGAGAAGAATCTGAAGGTCTTTGATTATTCCTCTTGTTTCACTTCTTCCCACATTTAACCACAAGAAACTGTATCATAAGGTCCCTTCTTCATTCATGTGCTCACCTCTTCTGAACCTTTCTTCCAAGTCCTGCACATTCTTCTCTCCTCTGGAAATACTTTCATGTTTTACCTCTTGCCCTCCTTGTTGCTCCTTCCCTTTCCACCTTTTCTTCTTTTACAGTGACAAGCCTTGGCTAAGACTCAAACACTGCTTGAGTTCAAGTCCTGATTATACTGTACTTATCACTGACTATGTGTTCTTAAGCAAGCTGTTAAACTAGCTGGACCTCCAAGTGAAAAAAAATGAAATTAGTCCTTCCTAAGATTACTAAATGCTAAATGATATAAAGTCCTTTGAACTGAGTGAGTGCCTGGCAGATGGTAAGCCCTCAAACAAACCCTGGCTTTTATTACTTCATCCCAGCTCCCTCAAATCACCATTTGAATCCAAAAAAGGGTATTTTAAAACTTACGTTTTTCTTTTTATACCTCCTCCTCCTTACTTTTTTCCCAAGGTCTCCTCCATCTAACATTTTGAGATCTCATTAATTCTCCTCTTACTGAAGCTACTTCTACCTTGACCTTCTCTTAATTCCTGAATATTATATTTTTAATGGATTAGGGATAAAGGAATAGAAAAACATTAAAAGATCTCTATCCTCTCTAGAACTGTTGCATCCTTCAGCAAAGAAAAAAAAAAAAAAGACTCAGAATTTAGTACAAGGGCCAGGTACTGGTGGCTTAAGATGTAACCCTAGCTACTTGAGGGGCTGAGATCAAACCTCAAACCATGAGTTTGAGGCCAGCCTGGACAAAACCAGCGCAGCTCGGCACTGGTGGCACAGGCCCAAGCTAATCAGGAGGCAAAGATCAGGAGGATGGCGGTTCAAAGCCAGAATAGGCAAATAGTTCATGAGATCCTATCTTGAAAATACCCAACACAGAAAAAAGGGCTGGCAGTGTGGCACAAGCAGTAGAGTGCCTGTTTTGTAAGCATGAAGCCCTGAGTTCCAACCCCATCTCACCAAGAAAAAAAAAAAAAAAGATTCAGTACAAGAAAATATGTGGTAGAATGTGATACTAAAAATAAGAATATTTAGAACTTGATATTGATTAGGGGAAGGCTGATATTAGAAAGTCAAGACAGCTCTTACCCAGAGATGGAGAAAAGACTATTTACTCTGGGAGGACAATGTTTAAAGACCTAATTTGGGAAATATCAAAAATAGTTAATGTGAAATATTTTTATACAACCACTTAAAGGGCCTAAAATTCAAGCTATACATTTTGGTTTAGATATTATTTCTAGATATTTCTTATTACAAAGACCGGTGTTACTTGGAAAGGGAAATTCATTCAGTTCTCAGTTTATATTGTTTTCAGGCCCCAGTTGAGATCCCTAGCTACCTGAAAAATCCATTAGTCACTGAAGACGAACCTCTGAAACCCATGAAAACAAACCACTTTGGTTCTCTAGCCTGTTTTCCTAAATGCACTTGATACAAAGGAGTTATAAATGGATAATTTTTCATCTTCAAACCACTGGATCTAGAACTTGCCATCTCAAGGTAGGCCAACCTTATCATTCAAATATATTAATAGATTTCAATATTCTTTAAGCGTACGGAATATCTCATCTCAGAACATAATCATACCAATCTTCCGGCCTTTTTCCCTACTGTGCATACATTTATTAATCAATTAAGGTAAGTTAAAAATCCAAGATCATTAAAGGTCAAAACCTAAGGAAGGATGTTGCCTTGGCTAAAGCCTATAAAAGTCAAGAAATAGTAAGATATAGGACTGGCACCAAAATTGGACAAAGAATACTTGACAAAGGTCTAAGCCCCTTTCAGAACCATTGAAGCAAGGATGATTATTGTGTGTGACTCTTTCTACCACTTCTTCACTGGTACCCTTATCACAATCAATCATAGTCCTTTTTCCTACTGGTCCTAGACAAGACCTCAGAATTCCTTTTAATAAACAGTTTAAACACTAGCAATGAAGAGGGTCAGAAATCAAGATGCAACCCATTTACTGTGCCCTCTGAGCCTTCTAGTTATACACATAGGATTGCACAGAAGCCTCTAGTTTGATTCATGTCACCTGCATAAACTATGCTTTATTTAAAAATATAGTTTTATTTCAGGAATGGGAGAGGCAGGTAAAGGAGAATGATGGAGGGAGTGAATTCAATTATGATATAGTATAAGAACTTGTGTAAATGTCACAATGTAGTCCCAGTACAACAATAATAAAATAAATAAATAGTTTTCCATAGTTTTTACCTACAGTCAATATAAATAAAAAATTCCAGAAATAATTCTTAAGTATTAAATTGCATACTCCTCTGTGTGGTGTGATGAGATCTTCCACCATCTTCCCATATTTTCCCATTAGTCACTTAGCAACTGGGGGTTATAAGTTTAGTATTTAGGGTTCCATACTTTCCATGATTTTAGGCATCTACTGGGCCTAGTAACATATCTTCTGTCTTAAGGGGGAATGCTGTAGTATATTAACATTAATTTTTCTCCAATATCATAATTTTATCTCTACATAATTCATGAGCAATGATCTTTCACATAAAATACTGAAAACTGAAGTGAAATGTTAAACACATATGTAGTTATATAAATTAATTCATTGCATTAACTCAAAATGTTCACTCTTTGTTCGTGATAGAAATGAGAATTAAGACAAGAAGAAATGGTACCATTATTCAAGTGCTCATAAGAGATCTTCAGTATAATGCATGGTTTAAAATCCAGTAATTTTAATTAGTTTTAAATATGAGTAGTTGATCCTTAGCTTTTATAATTGAACACATTTTTCTGTCTACTTTAAAACATTTTTGAGTAGACACAGAATAACTCCCTCTGAATCGTTTTCTTTCTGGTCACTGCTTTTTCCCTTGTGAGCTGTAATCCCACTTACCAATGTTAGCACATATTGAAATAATTTCCATGTGACCACTGTATACCCCAGGTATGCATTTCCTACCTTTACTTCAGAACACATCTCAATGAGTTGTAACCATTAATCTTTGTAAATTTCTGTACAGATTCTATTTCAGGTGCTTGAAATAGTTATCTTCACAAAGATCTTTTGGCATTTAGAGAATGAGCTAATCTTTTGCAGACCTTTTCTTATTGACTTTTCCCAATCTTCCAGAGTCAGCAAGAGCTCTATGATTCATTCCACCCCAGCCCAAAATTGGCTCCTTTCACAGTCTTCTCCCTTTCAGTGGGAGGGCAACCTCTTCTCACCTTCTGCCTTCTTATCAACCTCAACAACTCATCAGATGTGCTTGCTGAACTGTTAAAATAATCCCCCCCACCCCTAACTACTCTCCTTGCTTCCAACTCTAAACCCCTTTCCTCTGTCTTCTGGGGAGGGCATGTGCAAAGCAAGTGCTCTACCACAGAGCTGCATTCCCACTCCCTTATTCTACTGTTTAACAAAAGCTAGAACTGAGGGATTTTATTAAATTAGTTCAAATAATGTCACTTCTCTTATCACTACCCTCCAATGGTTTCCTACCTCAGTCTGAATTTAAAGCAGATTTAAATAACAGCATATTGTTGAAAACTGCCCTACTCATACTTTTCAAATGACAGGATCATTCCTGCCCTCATGCTGCATTTTTCTATCCTCTTATCACCATCCATACACTTTTTTCTTGTGTACTGTTACCCACACACTTGTTATATTCCAAACACCTGACATAAATGCCTAGAATAGGATCCTCCATGCTTGTTGAATGTTGTTTAATCAAATGAAAAGTCTTGTCTAGCCAAGATGTGGAAGTGATTATCTATAATCCCAGCTATTTGGAAGGTGAAGGCAGGAAGATCATGAGTTTGAGGCCTGCCTGGGCAAAGTTAGGATCCCATACCTCAGAAACAAAATGTAAATAAAAGGGCCTGGGGATTGACTCAAGAGGTACAGTGCTTTCCTAACATGTCCAAGGCCATTGGTTCAATTCCTAGCACAGCCAAAAAAAAAGGTAATCTAAAGACACAAAGCTATGACACAATGGGTATTTCAGTACTTTTTTTTTTCTTTCTACCTGTTGATTCTTCCTTGGAAGTAAACCCAAAACCATAAAAATGTCAGGAGAGCAAAATTGAGGGACATAATAAAGTAAACTGCAAAATATATCTTATGATTTCTCTCTCTACCTGAGTGGTAGAGTTTCAAGGCCAACCTTTGCTCAGAAAAATGACAGAATTTAATTCTTTGTTTTTAGTTATTGCTTTTTTTAATGAAATATACCAAATGCCATCTGAATGTGGGAATAAGAGGAGGAGAGAGAAAGGGAATATAATGGAGGGTGTGAACTTCTTCAAGATATACTGTAATCATGTATGGAATTATCACAATGAAATTTCCCTCATTATTAATGTATGATACATTAAAAAAATATCAATTTTAGTTTACAAAACATTTAGTTTAAAAATAAAGAACCTTAACCCTATTAAAAGTACTAAGCATCTACAAGGCACTGAACTATTTGCTATGCCTACTGCTGGTCCCCAAACAAGTGATCTCTAATCCTCAAAAGATGTATACAGTGGATGCGATCATCCCATCTTTATAGATGAGGAAACTGAAATAGATAAAATTTAATGTTTGGGGAAACTCAGGTTCATGATATTCATATCTGGTAAAACTGACTTTCAGTCCATTGTAACACAACATGCAGTTTTCCTTAAGCAGACAAATCCCCCATAGGATTTTCCTGTTCTAGCCTCTTCATTCTGGGCTGTTGGTGGCATTGACCTAGAGGTAAGCATGGTCTATGATATGTGCTAACTGCTCACAAGCAGTTATGAGGGTGATTTATAACACAAAGGAAACAAATTCATACAAACTTATAAGCATAATTCACATGAGATCTAAACTAACAGTGGTAAGGACATCATTGCCTACATTCTAATTTTCTTTCCAGCAACTACAAACAAAAAAGAAGCCTCTAATTATTCAAGGAAAACTTGACAGAAAAGAAGATCTAATTCTCCTGACTCCAAGACACCACACATACTACTTTCTATTTATCCAAAAATTATGAAAAAAAATTATTCTACATTTCTACAACATAGCCTTTTAATTTGCCATCCAGTGGACACCATGATGTGATGTGAGGCTGACAAGTGTGTAGGAACTATGGATATTTTTACCATTACACCATCTGATACATGCTGTTTCATGTATTTCTTGTCCAACTACTAGTATATAGAGCAAAGACAAATCAGTAATAAAATTGCCCAAAACACAAAACTATACATTAGAGAAACTGGCTAAGTCTTGCCTATGTGATTTGCTGCCTATAAAAGTTTTGAACACTTTAGTAACCTGAGTTTTCATTTCTTCAATTGCAAAATGAAGTTAATCATAATATATCTCACAAATTATTCTGAGGTCCACATGAATAAGTAAACTTAAAAACACTTTTAAAAGTATGTGACTGTAAATTATTATGTAATTTCTGAGTACATTAGGGGATCACCTTAAATTCATCTTAATTTATTGGAATACTTAGGTGCTCCAGAAACCCCCCACACACACCAGATGCGAGTAGTTAAAAAGATGACTGGAGCAACAGATACACTATGAGCCCCAGCAAGACAAAGTTAAAGTACTTCCCAAAGGAGACTTGTCATCTTCACTGCCCTGACAGTGAGCATAATTCTGAATGCAGTATCAGTGGGGTAGTAGTTACAATCTCAAATTTTTCATTTATAGAGAATACTCAGAATACATAGTTTTTAGAGAAAGCACACAGGAACCATGCTTTGAGGAACCTTTAAATTGGCTATGGAGTACAACCCAAAAACAGAATAATTCAACAAAAAGATGAAGAGAGACCAAATTCATAATATAAGTTTGCCAGATCATCCATGAATCACTATTTCATGCTTCCATCTCAATTCTGATGCATTTTTTATTAGAATCAAATAACTGCTACTTATTTGCTGCTTTGTCTTCAAAAGCTTTGTGTACATTTGATCTCTCCATAGCTATACTTTTGTCTCTTCTTGCATGGTATGTTCTCTATAAAGGCTAGCCACAGGTAAGCCATATTGGGATCGGTCTTTGGTCAGTTCAGTGATAGATTTTTAGCTCAGGCTGCCCTTTCAATTGGTGTATAAAATAAAACTTCTGCCTAATAAAAGTTTGGTATCTATCATTTGGGGGTTAATATACTTTAGATATTTTCTAATTTCATGTATACTGAATTTCTCATTCAATTAGATCTGTCCTACATATTGCCATGCATGACTCTATCTCCATCATTCTACAGATAGGGAACTGAGACTTAGAGGAAAGAAACTTGCTAGCTAATAGATAATTACCATACATGCAAGTGCATAACCTCTGTCCTTTAAAATAATGTATTTAGCAATACATCACAGCTCCAAATGCTTTTAAGGAACAAATAAAGTGCATTAAGGTGGCTCTCCTTAGAAGCCAGAATGCTTCCCCATAAGGTGCCTGTCAGGGCTTGGCCTAGTTTGGAACCTTCTATTCTCTCTCCTGGAGTGAATGTACTTTAGGGGCAATGCAGCAAAAGCACTGAGGGTTCTCTTCAATCTAAAACTGGAAATATTATTTCTCTGGTTCAACAAAGAACCTTTATGGATGAACAACATATTGTCTGTTCCCTTGCAAAAGAGGCTGAACTATATAAGAAACTTTCAAAAAAATCAGATTAAAGGGAACAGAATCCTTAAAAGACTGGAAATGCATAACAGTATTGCCAAAAATCATAGAAAAAAATATTAGTGGTTCCTTTGAAAGAAAGACTCAAACATACGAAATTGGAAAACTTCTTTAGGGGGGGAAAGTACTTCTTTAATTCCAAGAAGATGACAACTTTTAACCAGGGAACAAAGACAAGCATTAAAGGGTTGGAGATAGGATACGGTATCTTGTCCCTACTAGTAGTTATATCTAATATTAAGATGAAAGTTTCTTCAAGGCACAATCCCTATCCTGGAGCTCCTATGAATCTAGTTTTTGACAAAGTTAAACCACCTTTCTATTTATTACAAGATGTAAAGGTTGCCTCATTATTTCTTTACTTGATACACTAAAAATGCCAACGCAAATTCTTCAAATATACCATAGGCACATATTTGAGTGATTTCTGTTATATCTGGGGCTGCCACCTGTTACAGTACTCCAATTTTAGCTCTTAAAAAATGAATGTTAAACAATGAAACATTGACTTTCTACCTATGATTTCCTTAGTTTCAAGACTCATCTGGCAATAATTTCCACATTACTGGTATTACTCTAAATATTTTCTCAAAAATTATATAAATAATTTGAATTCCAAGAAGACCATTAGTCTAATGTGTTAGATATTATAAAAATATAATATTTTAAGGAAGAAGACAGTCTATCACTTTCATTTTTCCCTTCATTTTAAAATGTAGTATTTGTTCTCTTAACATATAAGAAATTAAACATATAAAGTACAACAATTCAGTTGTTTCATAGCACTTTAAAAATTAAAAAAATCATGCATATTAGATATATTTAGGATTAGCATTTTCGAATGCTGTGAAAACAATTCAATTGTTTTTATCGCAATACTCTTGCTGTAAAATATAAGAAATTTACATAATTTTACCTTGTCTTAAACTTTTTTTTCCTAAACATTCTCAATGAAACCCTTAATTGCTTTGAGAGTAGAAATGTATGAATCTCTAAGACAGGTGATCTGGAGAACCAGCAAGGTGGGGTGGTGGATGAAAACTTTTAACAAGTATAAGCAGGGAATGGCCAAAGAACAACTGTGATGGGTTCTCAGGAATTTTGCTCTTAGGAAGTGCACCTTCACATCATGACACTAGGGACAGGAATGAGGGTTTGAATGTGAATCTGGAAGTATTGCATTTTCCATCTTTTACCCTTTTAAAGGAAAGGAATAAGCTCCATTTCACAGGGTATCCATATACTAGGTAAAAAGTCAAGATTGCAACCAACCCTATGGTTATCCTCTAGGGGCAATTTTCTGATCTCAGGGAACATTTGATTATCACTGCTGGAGAAGACAGGTTACAATGGACATAGAGTGGGAAGAATAGAGATGTTAGTAAATATACTACAATGGCTAACCACAACAAGCTGCCACACCAAAGAACTATCCAGATTAGTAGAGACTGAATTATCTAGCAAAACAAACCAAAGTTTTAATAGAAAAGAGGCCTTTCTATCTTGGGAAGCTATCACCATAGGCCCTATTTCTCTCCTCTTTCCTCTTCGTAGGCAGTGTTTTTCGAATAGTGTCCATAAATTATCTGTATCAGGAATGAAACTTGGCAATAGAATTCTGATTCCTAGTTTTTCTTCAAACTTTAGTTTCAGAACTGTAGAAATGAAGTCTGGGGAATTTTTATTTTTTAATCACCATATAATTCTTCTCTAGACTGAAATGTAAGAACCACTACTTCACTTCTTTATTGAAGTCATTCTCTTCACTATTTTCAGCCATCATCTAAGTGATTGCTCTAGAACTCATAATGACAAAAGGTAACAATTTCTTTGAGGGCAGAGATCTTGGCTGTATTGTTCACTGTTATATGTTCAGCAGCTAGATTGGGTGGGGTAGATATGATGAAAGAGAACAAGGTGGGACCTACATCATCAAAAAAAAAAACTATAAAGTCTTTTGGAAGCAACAAAATAATAAATACTACTAAGCATTTGTTTAGTGCACCTACATTGTAGTGACCATGCTAAATATGGGGCACACATGAACACATTTCAATCCTAATAACAACCTGGTGAAGTAAAACTTCATTCTCATTTTATAGCTGAGAAAAATGGGGCTCAGATCCAATAAGTTCCCTGATAGCCAGTTCCTGCAAGTATGAATTCAATTTTTGCTCCACTTAATGAAAGGCATACACTTGTAAGAACCACCACCTCAAGGCTAACTCATCACAAATATACATATTTTTTAAAGACTCCTCATAAGATGAGGGTCATTGCACTACTCAGAGAATTCATCGCCGGCTTCCATCTGCCAGTACAATTCTGCCAAAGAAGGCATCTAGGATAAAGCCTTTTTCCTTACATTAAAGTTACCATCCTCTTAGCTAGACTGTAGGTAGCAAATTACTTCTCTTAATTCTCTCAAAAAATGTAGGGCCTATTAGACTATTTACATAACACCTAAATTTGAATTTCAAAAAATTACACAGACTAGGCTTGTCAATACATCCTAGCTACTATAAGATAGCTTTGATTCTCTCCTGAATCCTTGCGAATTTCTAATCTAATCTTATGGGAATGATATAATCGTTGTTTTAAGAATCCTGTCTTCATTGCCCACCCAATATTCTTGATTTCTTTCCCCTTATTAGTGTCATTTCAAGTTTAATCAGAGCAGCAATGTGCCTATCTTAATCCCCATTCTTTCTACAGTGAAGTGTAGTTATAGTGATATAAGCAGAACTTGTTGGGGGTGGTGGTGGGGGGATATTCTCGGAAACTTCCTTAAAGGTTGCAAACACAGAAAATAAGCGTGATATTTTGACCTCTCACTTCTTCCTGTATGGAAAATGGAAAGATGGAGCATTAAAAGATGTCTTGGACCAAAAGATGAACTTTAGAAGGAGCCACATACTAATTGTAGTAGTAGACCCCATAAAGTTAGTGTGTAGCTCTTCAATGACACATTGCATGGTCCCTGAACTACAAATAAACATATTCCATGTGAAAAATATAAACATATCTCATGTTTTATCACAAACAGTTGATTCCAAATCTAATTAAAACATATGAAAGGCTATATACACATTATTACTGTTAATAGGCATTAATAATTTAGGATACTTAATTAAAATCAATATTTCATATTTCAATGAAATTGTTTAACAATTTAACATATGATGATATTCTGATAGGAAGGCAGATGAAACCATGTTCCTTTTAAATTCTTTTTGAAATAAACTACTAATTTGATTAATTCAGCTCTTTTTAGAACAATTCTATGTTTCCATGCCATAATCTTAAAAACAAAAAAAGAAAATCTATCTAATAAATCAGAAAATTGAACAAAGTAAATTATAAAGGAATTCAGTTAGGAAAAAACTGTTAATTATTTGATTTTTGGCTCCAAATATTAGGTAAACATTGTACTTTGAAGTCTAGCATTTAAAATAAAGTCCAGTGCTTTTATGTAGAAATAAAGAATGAATGGATGCTAGACCTCAGAATCATCAATTGGGATTTTTCCATGTGAAAAAATACTAAGATAGAAGAAGGTATAGTTTTTAAAAACCCTAACATTAAATACATGTTATGTGCTCATTGTACAAGAAATCAGGAACAGGGGAAATGAACATTCAAACACATTTATCTAAGATAGCTTATAAATAATTATATTAAAGCCACAAAAGGAATGCCACAGAAAACACACTGTGTTGTGGGACAAAATCAAGGGAGCCTTCCTAAAGCACTATAATGTATCACCCAGGGACTGTGAACTTCCATATACTGAAATTCTCAGAACCTGATTTTCCT
The DNA here is from genome assembly GCF_047511655.1 of Castor canadensis. Taxonomy (NCBI): domain Eukaryota; kingdom Metazoa; phylum Chordata; class Mammalia; order Rodentia; family Castoridae; genus Castor; species Castor canadensis. Next base: position 70,679,332 of record NC_133397.1, on the reverse strand, counting down.
AAATTTCTAATTGGGACAATAGTGTCTCCTCCTCAGGATGATGGCAAAAATAAAACTCATAGTGAGTTTAAAATGCTTAGCATAATGCTTGTGCTAAGATATATTGTGCCTTCATTATACCTTAGCTAGTATAATAATAATTGATATTTGCTGGATGCAATTGTCCCTTTAAGTAGATATTACTATTCTAACTTATATATAAAAAGCAAAAGCCCAGAGAGAATATCAGGGTTTCCCAGTACTATCCATTGAAAAGAAACAGATTTGGTTTCCAAATTTACATTTAATAACAATATCCTGCTTATTATTTTAACTTTTCAGAGAACATTGTCTTTAGCTTATTTTTCCAATCTCTAACAATCAAAACCATATGGTTTTTACTATTCTCTATCTCAGCTTTTATTCAGGTAAAAATGCTAGGTCTTGAGGTAAATAATTTTGCCTGATGCATCTTAGAACCCACTCACAGTTGTATTTGCTTTTGCTAGTATAAGAGAACAATGACAGAGGTATATTTATTTGATAAGAAGTATTAGTTAGAGGGGATGGAACTCAAGATTTAAGCATTTAACTAGCATGCACAAAGCCCTGAGTTTGATCCTTATCACAGGAAAACAAAAGAAAACTACCAGAATTTATGCCAAAACCTATTTGCTCAATTAATGGCAAGCACTGGCATCTTAGTTGTCAGCTATTTCTAGAATATGATAGTAATTCCATATCTGCCAAGCAAAGACACTGAAACTGAAAACAACAACAACAACAAAAACAGGGTTCTTTATCATCTCCTGACTTCCAAAAACATTCTCAAAAAAATTATGGAACATTCTGGCAATCTGGCACCTCTGAATGAGGTGTGTGCAAAGCAACAAGGGGGTTAAAACCAGACCCAATCCTTGTTGCCTGAACTGAGGCACACCTTCATACAGACCAAGCATCTTTCTCATGTCTTTGTAAAATATCTCACAAGGGTCTCCTATTTCTGCATCTTTGAGCACTTCTCTAGCTTTCTACATATCTGTAATAGCTACTGTCCATGAAAGAAAAATAGAGAAGAAATGTAGCAATTCTAAATGATTGTAGACTCAAACATAGCTATGCAATTAACATCTTTCAACATGGACCATTTAGGTCATACATAATATTGGCATGAGCACATGATTTTTTCCAGTCTTTATGAGAATGTTAATATATATTTTTTTTCAATGATGTTCACATAATTCAAAGAAAGTAGTCAAATAGCTCTACCAAAGGAAACCATCCAGAAACAATATTTTTCTGGACTGCTTCCTCTCACTCATCTTGGCACAACTTGATGAAGAGTTACTTAGCTTGGATCCTCTTTAACTCTTTGTATTGGAACATGACAAAAGAAAGTTGAGAGTCTGAAATATTTACAGCCTTATACCCTTTCTTTAAGGAAATTTAATAGCATAATTTAGTAATTCTTTATACTTAACAGAAGTTTAAAACAATTTTATTGAGGATATTCTTATATTAACTTTAACTCCTGTCTCTTCTTAAATCTTTTACTCCTAATGTTTTAATTTTTTTTCCCTGAAACTTCTTCCAAGAACGGAGATGAGTCAGTTTTGTTGCCGTGCAGAGATTCTGAAACTTAAGTGTGAAAATGAATCACCAGGTATGTGTTGGGGGGGTGGGTAGTTAATTACAGATTCCAAGAATCTACTTCCTATAATCCTGACTCAAGAGATCTGTAGTTAGCTCCGAATTCTGCATTTTAATAGACTCCTCCCACCCTTTGTTGGGTTTGGCATGCAGATAATCCAGACCACTATGAAAAACACTAAGTTAACATTACCTGGATCAAAAAGCTACCATTTTAATTTCATCTTTTGCCTATCTCCATCTTTCCACCCCTCTCTGACATTTTCAGGCCCATTCAGCCTAAAATACATATATACCTCAATACCAGGAGTTCTTTTTCTCTTCTGGATATTCCTTTCATTCCTCTACCTAGAAAACTCTTATTCAATGCAGATACTTCACCTATGAAGATTTTTCAATGCAGATACTTCACCTATGAAGATTTTTCATATGAAGCTGTCTCTGAATCTTTCCCCTTTTCCATATAAATGCTCAAATCACCTTGTACACACTTCTCTGAGTAATCACTCGGAGAAGTGATTCTGGTTCATGTATCTGTCATCTGTAATTTCTTTTATGCATTCATAGTCCCCAAGACAATGGACATCATATGTTACACATTTATTTTTTTCATTTTTCTTTTATTATTCATATGTGCATACAAGGCTTGGTTCATTTCTCTCCCCTGCCCCCACCCCCTCCCTTACCACCCACTCCACCCCCTCCCGCTCCCCCCCCAATACCCAGCAGAAACTGTTTTGCCCTTATCTCTAATTTTGTTGTAGAGAGAGTATGCACATTTAATGTTGAGCTACAGACCTGATTATTTCTAAAATGATCTGCAGGAACATGTCGGGTTCAAGAAGGAAAATAATTGCCATCCATGAGGACAAACAATTGTAATACCTCTACCTTCCTTTAATAATCTACAATGAGTATTCTACAAAATTTTAAGTCTTATTTGAACTTCTTTTGAAAAATTAGATATAAGAGAGCACATTTATTTTGCTTAGCAAAACTACCTTCAATCATATGATTGTTCCTTTGTAGGAACAATAGTTTTATTTTCCTATATAGACTAGCTTAGCCTACAAAAGTAATTGCTTTAAATAATAAATTCTAAAACTAAAACTTTAAATAACATCAAGAAATTAAGATCCATTTTCCTGGGTGATTTAAACCACATCCTTATGAAGTCCTCAGAATCTGGGAAAGGGCCTTGGTGATAGAGCAGCTCTATTCATTGGAAATCCAATCTGTGATAAACATCAAGGTAATAACATGGAAGGAATTTGGATGATATGAAATACAAAAGACAGCTCCCTCAAAATGATGCAAAGTACACACTATAAATCATCTCTGAATCTACAACAACAGAATGACTTTCAGACTTAAGAGCTCTTATTTCTCAATGTGGGTAAGTCATACGTAAATCAGTAACTTCTTCCCAACAGTATCAGTGAAGAGACTTGCATAATCATAGTTTTACTTAGTGTTTAGACCTTATCAACAGTGACATTTTGAGGACAGAGAGCCTGGCATGATTCTCACTTAACACACAGAGAAGGTTCTGTTTGCTGTGGAAAACCATCCTTGTTACATGGTTATTAGCTTATGGACATTTCCATTACCATCTAATATTTCTAAACCTGTCAATATCTCCAAAATGATAATTCCATTCTACTTTCATCAAAAAACCAGATATCTTCAGAGCTAGTCTCTTTTTGCCTCATCCTTCCCTTTTATTTCTTTTCCATCGTTGGTTCTGAATATGGTCATGTGACCTGTGCAACTGAGAAAATGGCTGCCTGATTTTATCTTAATACAACTGCAATTCACTCACTTGTATCTTCCTAAACTCTTTTAAACAAGTATATCTTATGTTGTAAAGTCAGCATATGATTAAGAAGAAAAGGGTTCAGAAAATGTATGAAGCTAAACAGCTATTTTGATTTTGATATATGGCACTTTTAAAAACAAGATATCCTTCAGATACTTTAAAAATTCTGTGGTCTGTAAGACCTGAAATGCTTCCCTGATATCTTTAATGCAATAACACAAATCTAAAGCACCCTTCAGAGTCTGTTACAGGCCTCAACTTCTCACAAAGCTATCCCTCTTATGCTTTGATCATATAACTTTGTTGTTCTTATATAGAAAGTTTAGTCTCTGAAAGTGATTTCTGGAAATTAAGACATTTCATTGGGTGTTCTGAACCAAGTCTTTAGCCCACTGGATCACAGTGTTATTTCATAGTTATTTGAGCACTTACTGTTTTCACATGGCATGTATCTAGACTCCCAAAGAGGTTGCATATTCCCAGTGACAAGAGCCAGGCAGAATATACTTCTTTTATCCCCCATAGCACAATATCTATCAATTCCCTACCAATCAACATTCAAATACCACATGGACATTTCTGCAATACTGCATAAGTAACTTTGAATTTTGGAGCCCTTGATGAGAACAACCTTATCTTTAGCTAGTAGAAACCTAGAAGTATGGAGGGCAAAACAAAATCAGTCTTCTAGGACAACAATTCATGGATTCTATCTTCAGATGTCAAGTCATACATAACTGTCAAGTGGGTTATATTTAGCAAGTTAATGAAATGATATTATTCACTTAAAAGAACATGGACTACTCACATCAGCTAGAGAGTAGTTTTTAAAACTTAGTTCAGACTGAAGTGATATTTTTCTGGATTGAATATATGTCCAATATAAAAGCTATATGTCACCAACTGTTTGATCCTTTTCCATATTCAATTTCTTTAAACATATATCATAAAACTATAGGATTTTAAAATAGGGATATATTAGGATATACCTTAAGAACATCTGCCATCACTTTTTTTTTTTTTCAGTACTGGGGCTTAAACTCAGGGCCTACATCTTGAGCCACTCCACAAGCCCTTTTTATGTAAGGTACTTTTGAGATAGGGTCTCACAAACTATTTACCCAGGCTGGCTTTGAACCATGATCTTGATCTCTGCCACCTGAGTAGCTAGGATTACAGGCATGAGCCATTGGCATCCGGCTGCCATCATTTTACTGATGAGAAAAACTGAGGCCCAGAAGATCTGAATAGTTTACTTTGAGTTACATAACTAGTCATGACAGAGAGAGGATTGGCATACCAATGCTCAGACCCCAAAATTAATGCAATTTCTGTTATACTTTACAGTCTCCTTTAGAGTATAATATATGAATATATTTTTAAATTATAATCTTAATACATATAAGATAAAAAAACACTGAACACCACTATAAATGAAACATGCACATGAAGGTAAACAAGTGCATGCACAATGCATTCCATGATAGACCCTCTGAATTTGCACAAGTGCACAACACAACCATTCTTAACTCACAAAGTTCAAAGATGATTGTGTCCCAAGAGTTAGTAAAATATGAGCTTTTCTTACCTGGCAGCTGTCTGAGGGGTTGATAAAAGACATTAAAAACTTGAGCTATGATTAGACATCAGATCTTTCTAGCACTGAAGGTTTGCTTCTACCTGGGTTTCAGGGGCATAATACTTTTAATGAAAAATAGATCAGAGACTTGAGAGGGATAACCCAACATATAAGACATTCTAGCTGCCCACATTGCAATATTAAATTGAATGTTAGTAATTGTCACCCAAATCTTCCTACTAGTGTATATGGCCCTATTTCCCCTAATCAGGCATAAAATCTTTACAATTATAATCAATTGTTTAGGTTAGGAAGCTTAGGTGGGAAAATACTTTCAGAACTGCTTCACACTGTCCCCAGCCTCAGGATATCCACTTTAGTGCTTTTTTGTATATAATTTGTATATAATTTGGGGTATAAGGAAGACAGATCTACTCAAAACAGTTCTCCAACACCAATGTTGATACATGGCTATTTAGGGGTGTATACTTTGAAAAACCTGAATGACATACTCTTAATTTATTTCATAATACCTGTGATCCATACCAAAATGTGTTCATCTCACCCCAAAAAAGAGCCAAATGGCCTCATATTCTAATGGCCAAATCCTTTTGAAAACATAAACCCTGTTACTTCTTCAACATTGCTCAAAAATTCTATGAACTTCCTTTGCCCTTTTATACAAAGGCATATATCTTGATAGTTTTAATAGATACCCAGGAGAGAACAAGAAAGGAAGCAGAGAAAAATGCTCACTACAGATTATCTTTCTTTCTAAATAGCAAGGCATATAAAAGAATTAATCAGTAATAGAAACCCAAATGGGAACAAAGAACAGCAGCTTTTCACACCTCTTAACTACCAAGAGACTCTACAAAACAGCATCGGTGTTATGACATACAACAACAACAAAATGTAGCAGATTTGGTTGTGGCACCTTGAAATGACAGTCCCCTTAAACTTGCAGGTACCATGACTTTTTTTTTTTTCAAATGTAGGTAAATCACAAAATGGACATTTTTGTTATTGCAATTAGCAAGCTTTCATTTGTTTACACCAAAACCAAGTTTACCGATAATCCTAATGTATCACTTTCCTCACATTTTACCCCTACAATTTTAGAAGAACTGAATGATTCTCTGGGAAAATCTCAATAGAGGATATTTTATGATCATAAAATCTTCCAAAGAAGAGTACACCCCCTGACTAACTTTCCTAAGAGAAGTTCACAAAGACTATAGAATGGATTCATTCCACATATGCAATGACTTTCAGTCCCAATGGAAAGAAAGACTGAGAAAGGAATGAAAATACCATTTTCACTTCTCAAGTTTAGATCTAAATTGAAGAGTGTATCAGTGCTGTGGAATTCCTCACCCTTATAATGAACAAGTAAATAGGTCCTTTGCCCAAAGTTGATTAACAGTAAATAAAGAGGACTTGATTGGGCATATCTTCACTTCCCTGAAACCCCACCCCCAATTTTTCAGAATTAATGATTACAGTGTGAGACATTAGATTAGAAAGTGAAGTTACTCACCATGGAGGAATCACTGCTTCCACTCCCGATCGGAGCTCCCTCAGCACAGGTTGGGAGGTGGGTAGAAAGTTGACTAGCCCTGCCCCCATCTATGACATCACAATCTACCTCATAAAAGGTAGTGAAAGTGCTCTGAACTCCTGTCTGATTTCCGAGAGATACAGAAAAGAGAGAATGAGAGAGAGAGCAAGAGAAAAAAAAACCCCGTACTCTATTTGGGAAGGGATTAGGGATAGTGGAAGAGGGAATGGGTAACTAACTGGGAGAAAGAGGCAAATGAAGGAATTAGGTGCTGAAAGAGATATGTGTGGGCCTTCTTGACATTAAGCAGCCCAGTCATTTGGATTCCTCTATGGGTCTTGAACAGATAAATTGACCATCTAGGAGGAGGATGAAGATGCACCCTGCCTTGTCAGGCACCATAAGGGACAATTATAATGGGACTCAAAGGGGATGAATACCCTATTTAAAGCAGTGAACATCGCCAAGAGAGAAAGCAAGGGCTGCAGCTCTTAAAGCCTGGAATAATATGGGGGAAATCCCAGATGCCTTTCTTGGAGGTTCCATCGCCCTGCTGTGTGACCCTTGTCAAGCTCTCGGCCTCTGCACATCCAACTAGTACACAGTACTAAAGGGATACTTACCTCTTTTATTGGTATACATTCATTCTTGATAGAACTGCAATTCTTTTTACTGTTCCTTTTTGTACCCAATGGTGAAAAGATAAGCCAAAAACCAAGGCCTATTTCTACTTTTAGAATGCATTCTTAAGAGATCTTCTCAAAGTAAATTCTTACTAACAATGTCTATAAGCTTTTTTTCTGTAGGTACCAATTATACTACATATCTAAATGGGATAGTTAAAGCCCATCTGAAAAACTGTAGCAAAATACAAATGGCAAGATTTCTATAGCATTTTCACTCTCAGAGGTCAAGTTTATGCAATCCAGCAATACTAACTACCTCACCAAATTTTTTTCACATAAGTAATTCTGCTATTGTTCTATTGTCTATGAATGTTCTGTTTAATGTCTGAGTCCAGTTCATTAAGCTAAATCAGACATGATGTGAAAAGATATTGAAACATCCCAAATGGAGATTTATAAGTTAAAAATTATGAAACACTAAATTGCAAAGTAGCTAACGTGGCAAATGTAATGGGTGATATTGAAGAGCAAGCAGGTCCTGAAACCACAAAGAAGGCAGAGCTTCATCTGCTTAGTGCAATATAGGAAAAGTAAACCATCTCTTTCCACAGAAAATATTTGAGCAAAAGTAAGATTTAAAATAATAGCTTGCAATTTGTGGCACCACTAATGGGTAAAACCCAAAGCCTATTTCCATAAGCAGATAAACAAAATTCCAAATTTGGGAAAATTTTATGTTTAAACCAGCATATTTCTATATCTAGTTCTATTGTTCTTAGCTTACTAAATGAATAAATGTATTGCAATATTCACAATTTAAAATTAAGAAAAATTATCAGTCTAGGTAGTAGTTTGAAACACAGAAGCTACTAAATTCAATCTGATTATTGATTTAGCAATCAATAATCTTCTACTTCAAAGTAAATGTTAAAGACATCTAAAGAGTATTTTTTTAAAGAATTAATGACAAAACAAAAGGATATAATATCAAACTTGTAAAAAGGAAAAAAGGCTGTTTTTCCTGTTTGTAATGTTTCTGTACTTATTAAAGAAAGCAATGATAGTCTACATATTTTCCTTACTGTATTTCTGTTTTCTTTTAAAAGTTTTAATAATTTTTGTACTAATATTTTCTATAATTTTTAAGTCTAAATTCAAATTCTGCATATAACAGCATTAATTTATGGGATTTTGCTATTAATGGCCCTATGAGCATTGACTAGTTGGCTTATCCTTGCTTTTTAAAAAAATTATAAAAGTCCCATTGGTTTTAGAAAACAGGCATCTCCTTATTCTTCCATTGTATGAAATATGTTAACCATTTATCATTATTTCTGTTTCAAAAATGATTATTTAGAAATTTGAGTTTATCTCAGATGTCATAAAAAATTAAAGGTCATTAAGGTTAGTAAAGCAATTGTCCATTCTTCCAACAAATATCTTAAGATTTCTGATTACTTAATAAAGAAGTTAAACTTCTCCCAACATTAAAACACAAGAACAAAATATGGAACAAACTGAACTTAGGTCACAGTCCGTTAGTATTCCTCATTAATTACTTATTGTCTATTTGGGAATGAAATATGATTTCAGGAACCCAATGCAAAACCAGGCTGCATCAAAAGGATGCCAAGTAATAAACTGTGCTGACCTTTTAGGTGAATGTAGTGTGAGTGAATGCAATAATGCCTTTAGTGATAGTATTAGTTAAAATAAGATAACTTGCTTTGACACAGGATGCAATGTCAGGTTCAATTTCCAAGTCTTCTTAGGATATAACCTCTTGACATTGTTTATAAAAACTAAGTCTTACTATAACAAAGGATTTGCTGCAAACTTACTCTAATAACACATAAACAGATGAGTAGCCCTTCAAGAGAAGATATGAAGTAATTGTAAGATTTTAATAGTCAAGGGTCATCATAACTACAACCACACTTGTAATGTTTTTCTGAATAGAGATGTAGGAAATGATTTTAAATGTTTTTTTGGGAATAACAAAACCAACTTAATTTAGTACAAATGATTAAGAAGAGACAAGTGGAATAACCTCTTCATTCCAAAAGAATAATCTGTAGATTCACTTACAAATTCATCATGGAAAACAAGATTAGGAAGTTGTCATGCAACTTGACCACAATGTTACTACTGAAGAGAAGCACCTCAATAAGAGAGGCTCCAATAAATGTTGATAGCAGCTGATTTGAATTGGGAGTTCCTATATAAAGAGATCATGCTTTGATTTTGTTTATGGTAGTGTCTCAAGTATAGAAATTAGGGTTGAAAAGAGTCTGTGATTTTTAGAAGATGATAATGACTGGATCCTCTCCAGGACATTGTCTCTCAGTTGCAAAATAGACTTGCCAAGGAAAATGGATGAAAGAGGTCAAGAGACACGTCATACAGATTTGACAGAACTTCTAGCCAGAGTTCCAGTCAAGTTCATTATCAGCAAGGCATCTGCACAGATGAAGGCATTCAAAGAAAAGTAATAAAACAAGATATAGCATTGACATTGAAAGGAAAGATTAAAAGTCTGAATTAAGAAAGCTTGCCTTTAGAAAATAAGATTAGGATGAAGTATTTGGAACATATTTATTGCCTAGAAGGAAAATGACTGTTCAAGATAGAGTAAGTTGATATGTTTTGAAGCAGTAAAAGAAATCTGAACTGAGAAAACTCCATGATGCCCATCCAGGAGTCTTTCCTATTTATAAGATACATGGGCCATAATGTAGCACATATTTCTCTTCTAAGGGCTGTGATCAAAGCCATATTTTAGAAACCATTTAAATTTGGCTGGAGAAAGCACTTGACAAAATAATCTGTAAGGACAGAATGTACACGACAGTAAGTTAAACATACTTCTATTTCTAGACTGTAGTAAACCAAGAAAACAGTGAATGCACAGAGATAGCCATCAACAGATACCCTGATATTCTAGCAGAAAATCCTAAACATTTCAGTAAGCTGAGAAACTAATGGGAAAAAATTAACAGAGTACATTGTCTAATAAAACACAATGGACAGAAAAATTTACCCTTTTAATGGAAATTACTTGATATCAGAGATAAAGAAACTTTGAATGCATTCACTCAATCAATATTTGCCAGTGTGCTTTTACATAGTAGGAATGCAATGTAAATGCTGAATTCAATGAGTCAGAAAATATCCCAATGTGAACAAGGAATAAATGCAACTCTTGGGAGCCCCGATTGTTTATTTGCCATTGGAAATTAGGGTTACTTTCATGCATGTTCAATATGAAAACTGTGTCATCTGAAGACTCATTTATTTCACCAGTAGCAGTAATATTAATAATCATGATCCAAGAAGACTTCACTCCAAAATGAGAAGTCTCTGTAGTACAGCTTTCAACTATAAATCATGACAACTTGTGGTGTTCTGAGAAAAATATTGTCAAAAAATTCTGAAATCTCATTCTGAAAAAAAAAAAATCTTACCTCTTTTGCCGTGGGATCTCTTTATTTCCTTTATTCTTGACCATTTTAGATAATGAAGGGATATAAAAAATCAAAACCAAAACTTCAGATAATCTTTAGTATATGATTTAAATCTTCATTCTTTCTGTTTTACCTATTTAATTTTAATTTATATCAACTTATTCACGTTTTAACTTTTTTTCTTCAACAGCCTATAGTCCAGGAATTCTTGGGACAAATCCAAGTACAAATAAGAAAAAAATTGCAATATATTTGTCTAATTATAAGTAATCTCTTTTTTTGACTACAGCAAATGAATCCTAGCATATACAGGAAACTCAGAAAGCAAGGGCTAAACTCCAAATAGAGGAGATCACTCAATACTTTGGCCACTCAAAATATTTGGTTACGTATGATTGGGTTTGCTCTTACATATTCAAAACTGTTCAAAATTTGGCAAGGAGGGTCCCCTACAACACTTCTCTAAGTTTTATTTTAAATATTTTAAGGAATTAAAAAAATTTTATTTTAAGTATTTAAAATAATAAACACCTTAGAATAAAATCAGATAATTATCATACATGGACAAGTTCTAAGATTAGAATATTACCACATATGGGCATTTTATAAGCCAGTACTCCTTTTTTAGGGTTGTCTTGGTTTCACAGATATTCAAAGAAATATGCAACTATCTACCCTCTTCCAGATACCTCCCATGTATAGGTTCCAAGATTTCATAAAGTATTGCTGTAATTTGGCTGCTAAATCTTTCTCAGAATATCCACTGAAATCTAAGGCATTAATTAATAGCAGATTAAGGTGTTGTTTGCCTCCTTTTAATTAGAGGCTCTCAAACTTAAAAAACTTCTAAGATGCAAAGGAACAAAAGTTCATTGTTTGAGTGACAAGTGTTGACACTGATATTTCTGGGGAGAGACACTCCACTTAAAGTCACCTATCCTTTCTACTTTTTCAAGTAATAATGTCCTCACAATCTAAAACTGAAATGACTCTTCAGCCTAAAGTTCAGATGCTGTAATCATATCAATACACTGAGTAGATACAAGTTAGGTCAATCACATACCCAGTGAAAGTAAAGAGAGTTATTTGCTTCTTTCATGTCTCAGCTTTGCCACATAGAGTCTGATTTCTTCTTTTTAAATGACAGCATTAGAACAATATCCTTTTCTATACATAGAATAACTCAGCAGGACAACTCATTTCATCAGTGAATAGCTGGATTTTTTTTAATGAGCAAAATTGATCACGTTGGTAAGTGAAGGATCACCATTATAGAGAATGTATCTGAAGAGCCACTTCTTACAGTGGATCAGAGTGCCATCCTCCTCAGTACAGGACTGCTTATATTCACAGACACAACATATACAGGTGCAGGCAATAGATGCCAAGCTTCTTATGATCTCAACATCCAAGGAGATTTTTACTTTTCTTATTAAAATTCCTGTTAATTTCTCACTTCTTCTAAAAATAATAGTTTTGAATTGGTTAAATGTCACTTTTGTAGCATTGGAAATTAATTTTCACTGAAACACTACTTAATGATTTCCCTTGGAGGGCTTGTGTAAAAATCAATGATCACATGCACTGATATGATTACAACTATGGCAAACTTAATGAAGGAATCAGAATTTAAGTGTTTATAGTTTTACTATGATAACACCATGGAAGCGGAGGCTCTTGGGAGAAAGGTTAAATCATGCAAAAACCCATCTTACTAAGAAAATCTGGGCAAAAACACAACTGCTACCATTATGTAAAGGATAAATATCTGTTTTCCTTTTCTTAGTTTCACAGACTATCTCTACTATCCTTCTATCCAGACTTACAGTATGATATTTGTTTTATTTTACTATGTCTAGATCTGGACACTCCAATTCTTCCTAGATAAGCAAACATCCTTTAAGCCTGAGTACTTAATGACCCACCCTCTGGAAGATTGGAATAAAATTCTTTTGAACTGCTGTGAATTTCTTAAACACATAGCCTTTTATTTAAATGAAACACAGAAATGTATTCCAAACCTAAATTGAACTAGCACCAATTCAGATTTTCTCCATTACTGTTATACTTTGATCAGTGGTAATACTCAAGAATTGACTATAGACAGAATCAGAAGATACTTTAAAAACACCAAAAAGGGGGTATTTAAAGTACAGGTCTGCACAATTAGAGATAACGCTTGTTTTAATGACTACTTAATCCCATTACAAAATATTGACATTTTATTGTATTCAGAGAATAAAAATTGTTCAGATAAAAGTGTAATTCTCACCTCAACAGTACATAAATATATATTACAGTGTACAGATATATCCCAAATTTTCTTTTCCCTAAATTGCATTAGCTCAGATAAATCACACAGACCAATCATTCAACATATAGGGGGAGTAAGAGAGGAAATGTCAAATGAAGTATGTTTATTATATGAACATGGGTACATATGTATGTTTGACTATATGCCAGTATCAGGAGTGACTTGAAATGGTTACCTTCTAATATTTTTAGAAATATTTTTTCATCAAAAAAGATTTCATTTATCACCAGGAGCATTCATGTTGATTTTAATAAAGTCCAATTTTTAACTGATAAAAAACATGGGCCAAAAAAATGACCGGTAATTGATCCCTTATTTTCCAGCTTTCTCTTTACCAATTCAGATTTTACCACTGTCAAAAATTATACTTGCTCACCCTGTCAAACTTCTCTCTTAATCTGAATTGAGAAGACTCAAATTTGGTAAGGGGAGATTTAAATGACAAAGGACAAAATTGCATATTAAGGTAAGTTAATTCCTCAGGAACATCAGAGCTCCATTCACTCAGCCTGAGGATTTACCCAACTATCTTCATCTTCAAATTCTGTTCAGATATTTTGTTCACATGAAGAAAAACAAATGTAATAAGTTCTATTAAAATTCATACTTTTTTCATGTTCAGTCAGCTAGAAGTTAAAATAAGTTTCACCATCTCAACTTGAACACTAAATTCCTATCCAGAAAAAATTATTGCTCTTGGGTTCTGGCTTCATTATTATAATGGCACTCCTGATGTATCTGAACTTTTAAAAAAGTTTTAGGGAACTTCTGCCAGTTTTATTGGAATGTTTGAAGCTTGGTAAATTGCATAATTATAAAACCCTACATAAGTGTTTCCTATCTCAGAACAATACAAAAAGTATAAATCTTTGAGTAGAAAAATTAAAGATTGCTCATGGAATGACTTATTTCTCCAGATCCATGTGTATATCTCCATTTTTAACTTTAGAAGTACTCATTAAATCCTCTGAATCCTAGTGAGTAAAAATTAATCAGAAATAAGAGTATTAAATATGCAGGTAATTACATCATAGTATTAGAACTCATTTATATTCAAAATAGTATTTATATTTTTAAAAAGCATGGCTCAACTTTTTTCCTATGTCACATGTGATGAACATTTACCTAATTTTTAATATAATATGGTTAAGTTTCATTTTTCTTTGTCTTCCCTTTCACTTCTCCCTTCATGCCTCCTTCTTTTTATAAATGGGCTTAAGACTTTAAACAAATACTAAATTAAGCAAACACATAAAGCTAGTTTATAGACCAATTGGCTATTTAATCTTCTGAAACTCATTTCTTTTATTTTCACTCTAACATTTCTATTATTCCATTATTTAAAAACTTTTGCCAACTTGTCACCTTTATAAATAAATTGAATTAATTGGCTTACAAAGCATCATCTATAAAAATGACACCTCTGGGCTGTTGAGAATGTTCTAAACTAACAGTTTATAAAATCAGTTTTCAGCCAGAAGAGTAGTGGTGCTTTACAGAGAGCAGTGTGTGAATGAGCATACACAGACACACATCCTGGACTGCTTTATTCCTCTAATTTCCCATCATGACTCATGACAGCTTTTGCACCCCATGATCTATTGAGCTTCCATCTCCACTGGCCAAGCTACACACAATACAACAGGCTTTTCCATTTTCTATACAGAAAATCACATAAAACATAAATTAGCTGACATGGTGCATAAGCGTGCACTTTGTTTAACATACGTCTGACATGCCAGTAGATGACTAGAATAACATGGTTCTGTGCTTTCAAACTCAAATAATTTTTCTTGACAAATGGAAATACATCTGACTCTTGGTTATTTTAATTGAGAGGTTGACTTCTAACAAATATCACTTTCCTGGTGACTTTTCATATATTTCAGAGAAGAAACCAAAATTTTTAATCCTAAGCATATAAACACATGTAGAAAAAGTAAGGAAGATTCAAGTATCTCTTTTTCTTGATTACATATGAGTCTACAATGGCTTCTCCTCAAAAATATAGCAACTTTCTCACAATGTACATTATAATAAATGGGGTCCAAAGCATGGGTGCAATTTTCTTGGCAAAATCATTGAAAATTTGTAAGTACGGGGGTCTCACATTTTTGACTTTCAGAATTTTGAAAATAATCATTTGTGGCTATTTTGCACAATAAGTGTATTGATTTTTTTCTACATTGGCCAACAGTGAAGGAGGATGAAGAGTCTGATGGAAGCAGAAGTGGAAAAGACAGCAAGCTACAGATGCAGGTGTGGCACCACACAGCAGTCAAGCTTGGAAAAAAATCATGAGAAGACCAAGAGCAGGCCCAAAACTGAGCAAAATGACAGCAAGCTTCCATAAAGCATTTGACTCAGAATTATTATAAAGTTGTATAACATTCCTCTAAAAGAAGCCTTCTTCCATGCAAGCACTTATGAACTTTGCCAATAAGACTCAAAGAAGGAAACAGGCTTCTGGATGGTGTTCTCAGTCTTGAACACCTCCGCAAATGCCAACAGTGCATAAAAGCCAGTGATGGTTTGGACTACATCTAAATGAGGAAAAGACAATGGAAATGAAGCTCTGGAGGCAGTGATGGACAATGAATACTGAGAGGGTGATGGAGAGCAGCTCTACCAGTAAAATATCACACAGATGAGGTCATGGAGTCTCAGATCCACAAGGATGCTTTGTACATCCATGTAAATAATAAGATTTGGAAAGTAAAAAACGAAAGCACACAAGGCAAGCTGAACAAAAAGCACTCAGTTCGACAGGTGCTGTATACAGATGGACATGAAAGCTGAGTGGTATGGGAAACTATACCATCAAGGCTGAAGATAAGAAAGGAAGCAAGGGAGATGCAATGTTTTGATCTCTTCCTGGTGAGAGAATATTGGTAATTACTATCTTGCAGAAAGGATACATTGCAAGACAGATTGCTCTTGGTTGTGGAAGAATGTTGAAGCAGGATCATTTTGGAAATGCAAAGAGGTGACTGTGCTTGGGAAGAGGCACAAAATAGCCAATTTATTGAGTATTAAGGTAGGACTTCATGGAACGGGTTTTCCAGATGGTATTTCTAGGCAAGCCAGATCAGTTCTTTTCCCAGCTATGTTTTCTGTAAGTCAAACAATATAGCAATAGAAATATTTGGGTTCAAAAACAACTTTATGACTTTTCTACTTATTTTTACCAAATGGTCAAATTGCTGAATTTCCAAAAATGGTTTCAGAAAGAATTGAGCTTTGTGACTCATCTGATTTCCATATTCACCATGTTGATAATGTTATGTTCTTATCATCTCCACACTTAAAATGGCATCATAACAACTGACTGGGAAAAGAACTAAAGGTGGCAGAGCCACACTTCTGATCTTGCAAATCATTTACAATAATGGCACCCTGTTTTGAGAGAAAAGGGATGAAGGAGAAGAAGCCGAGGTAAAGAACCTCAACACATACATTTGGAAATCTTGCCAAGAAATCATGATTCTTCTAAATATCCATTGAACTAGTTATTTCTATACATTTGATGGAAATGGTTTATTTTTATGAGAAGGGAAATATTAGAGTGAGTTAGCAAAGCTCATATAATTGTTAGTGTCTTACAACTATGTGAGGTTTTAGCAACAGCACATCAACCTGTATTAAAATCAAACATCATCTGGCTTTGAAGGGTTACTGATAACCTAGTATGCATTGGAACCTGATGAATGGACTTCTATTGTTTTTGTCATCTCTAACATGTGAACACAATCCACATATAGAGAGGCTGGCTCCTGAACAGAGAATAAAAATTACCAGGACTAACAAAGGAAAGTAGACTCACAATGCATAAATATACAAAAGCCCCAAATAATTATAATAGTCACAGCTTGGCAATGAGTTTCCAGACTATGAAATTAGTTTTCTTGTGAAGAATGGAGATTTTACAAGGTTAGTATAAACACAGGGTAATTGGAAAATCAAATTGCTCTTTGTGAGCTATTGTAAGGTCTGGAATAATCGTGATAACATTTATTTAAGAAAAAACTCCCTATGAAGCATTGTACTTTGGTGTTTTTATCAGTATTGTTGCCAAGTAAGCTTGCCTTGGAAGTGTAACAGTAGGTAGTTTAAATTGTGAAACCCAAGTCACAGCTTACCCCTGACACAATGAGCTCTCCTCCCAGATTCTGCACTTCTGCCTTCACCTTGCTGCAGATATTAAGCTGATGGCAATACAAGGCAATTCGCTGAAGGTAGGCTAATAAATCCTGCTTACATGCTGAATCAGGACACTATAAAACAAAAAAGTGATCTCAATTAGTAAGTGCTCTTCAGTTTCTAACACTTGCTTTATAAAAGCTGCAGGATGAAAAGGTTTTAGTGTCATATACTTTAATTATATTCATTTCATTCAACTTTTTCATGATGCATTTGAGAAAGGCCACTGTTAGTAGTCTGGACTAGCTAGCTCTACTTTAAGATTTTATGAAGAGAATATTGAAGAATATGTAGAATGTCTTACCAGGGATGTCTGTACATGTTTATGAATATTTTTATGAGTTACCTCTAAACTCTTAAGAAAACTGAATATTCTACAGATTTTTTCCCCTGGCTTTCTTCAACCTCCACTACATGAAAAGTTATTTTAATACAGAGGGGTAAAGCAATGGATGATAGGAGTACACTGCTCTGGGTGGCAATCTCTCTGACAAAGTACAGGGGAGAGTTTCAATCCAATTACTTGGACAGAATCTCAGTTTCCTTTCATTTTCTAATGAATGTCACATTTGCTAAAAGAAGTCAATCACGCTTCTTAGATAGTTGAATTTATCAAAAATTTTAGCAATATAATCTTTCTTTACATAAAAGACTTTGAAATGATTCATGACCACTGTAAGAAAAATGGATTTGACAGAATAAATTTGAAGCCAGTTGAAATAAATTTGTAAGAGCAACAGCAGGGGCCTTCAATGGTTGCTGCAGAGTCAACTCTGACTGGGAGTTTAAATTGTCATTGTAAATAAAGTGGGTAGATATCCATCAAGTACACACAGGGCTTAGTTGAACATTTCTACAGATATTTTCAGTGACTCCCAGAAACATTTCTGAGGCTTCAATGCCAATGGCTATGAGTAATTGAAATATATTTCTATTGCTATCAAATGTTCAGCTTGAACTGTTTCCAACTATTTAATTGTTCTGGCTCAATTTGGCATTTGGAAAGGACATATAATCACCAGAACTCTGATGACACACTGTAATAAATAAGTATCTACAGCCAAATTGAAGTGCCTTATTTAGAATAAGAGTATGGAATAGGGGGTGTAGCGCAGTGACAGAGTGCTTCCCTACAATGTAAAGCCCTTCAGCACAGCAAAAGAAACAAAAAATGCAGGCTAAGTATATGGGAGACAAAAGTATGGATCTGGTAGTTGGACATACCATTTATTGAATGAACAATAGGAATTTTTTTTATATATAACACCATTGTGGTAATTTTTTCACTAATATCAAGAAAGAATCCAAGAGAGACAGTTTTTAGCTTCCTACAAGTACTTAATACTGTAATATTTATCCTATTCCAGAGAGCTATATACTAGAAGGAATTAGCTTCAAAATGATATCTCCCCAGAGGACTGACAAGGTTTTTGATACAAATACCTTTCAGCAAATTAAATTGAGTATTCTATCTCAATGGAAGAGTAATTAAAAATGCAACAGTTAATAAAAAGTTTATATTGCATGCATATCTCAAATCTTCATGAAAACATCTTTAGGTAAAATAAAGGCAACCAATATACTCTTTGGTAGTGCTCATTCTACTCTATTATTTAAGCTGAAGCAGTTAAAACACACATTTTAAAAAGGTCATTATAGACCAAAAAAATAAATCCTGTACCATGGAAATAGATGCAACATCTAAGAAAGAAATGCTCTGTTTAGAGGAAACATGACCAGTAATTGCAAGGTATTTTATAGCTAATGACAATAAGAATACTATAGTGAGTTAGGTTTAAATTTCATCTTATTCTCAAAATAAATCTAGAATCCTAGGATTGGTGTGTATCTCTGTGTGTGTGTGTCTATGGGTATCGTGTTTGCCAAACATTAAAACTGTTTTGGGCTATACTTCATGTTACATTGCTAACAATAAAAATCCAAAAATGTAAAAATCAGAGGCATACAACTACAACTTTTGAACTTCCAGAGCTTAAACATTCCGAGGAAACACTTTCAGTCAATGAGATTCAATATAATAGTGGAAAGGCCATTCAGATTCCACTCAGTTTTCATTTGCAGCAAGAAATACTTCCTATGAAGTCTTTTTGAGTCACTCTTCAGTCTGGCCACACCACATATCTCAACTTCCCTTAACACTTGCAAATAATACTGTGGGGTTTTTTCTGGTGATTTTTTTGTTTGTTTGAATATTTTCAAGTAGGTCCATGTCTCCCTCCTCTTTCACAGGAATTTTGTAGACAGCACTCGATACTGTCCCCAAAATCAGTAATGGCAATGGGTTAGTTTTCAACTACAACAAATTATGGGGATATCTCAAATTATGGAAATACTTTACCTAATTAACAGGTTTTCAAACATTCACACACAAAAAAAAATAAAATGCAAATCTGTTGGTTCTTATTCTAAACTACTACTAGTTTAATGACATGGGAAAGAGGTTAGTCCTTACAAGGTAAATAAATTAGGTATTGGGTTTAAATCATGCATGGGATGTTGAAGATAGAAAGTGTTTGGAGCAGTTTAAGAAATGAGGGAGGAAAACTATAATAGGCAACATAACTCAAAAATCAGGAGAGTAGGGGCATCTACAGAGAAGGAAACATTTCTATCTTAATATCTCTAGAAAGTATCACTGTATCATAGTCTAGTAAGCAAGTTCACATTCATTTTAGTGTTTCCATGTAAATAAAAATGTGTATATTTTTCATTTCAGAAACTTGTATTTTAAAATAAATTCATTCTATGTGAAATGATTCAAACTGTACGCTATTCTGAATTATTGCTTAAAGTGCTAATCATCAGGTAGCTGGTAAATTTTATATTGTAACAAGACATTTATAAGAGGATTTTAGAGTTCTCATTCAAGTCAAATGAAAAATATTGAAATAAACTCAAATATTCCAGGTGAGATTGAGAACTCCTTTAATGTGTACCCTAGTTTGCCATGAAGAACCGGAGATATTTTGAGAATTTCATTTACATCTGATGTTTTTGAGTCTGGGTTAAAATCCAGATGAAATTTAGGAGCTCTCGATAGCAGAGCATAAATTATTATGAATTATAAAGTCTACTATAGTAAGGTCAATACTAAATAACAAAAGGTAAATGTAAGCTCTCTTATTATCACAGTTAAAGCCATGAGTACACAAATTACATTTTCTGTCTTTTCATATCACATGCTCCTGTGTCTCCTCCTCCTCCTTTACACTGTAATCATGGAAGTGTCCGTGTCTTCACTTCTTACACAAACCATCAAATCCATGATCCATTACACTGCAAAACCTCTTTTAATGCAGTTCCCTGCCCAAAAGAACTTGTTATTCTTTTTGTCATTCATTTCATGCACTTAGTTAAGTATGCAACTTAAACTTTTCTGGGGGCAAAAGAAAAAAATAAAGTACTAAATAAAAAGTAACTTTAAAATCTTATGTACTATGAAAACAAAAACAAATAGAAAGATTGTAGTTAGGGAATCTCATAAACTGGTATGTAAGCAAAGCCCCCAAAAGTGAAAAAAGTTCTTTCTCTGCTTTTGCCCCCATCAAGCACATCATTGATTTTCTGTATGGGAAAAACTGGGATAGTCTATGACTCTTCATGGACTACATCTCCTAAGTAGCAGGTAGTCATCACTCTCAGGTAGTCTTCTTC
Organism: Castor canadensis; assembly: GCF_047511655.1. Lineage (NCBI taxonomy): Eukaryota > Metazoa > Chordata > Mammalia > Rodentia > Castoridae > Castor > Castor canadensis. The sequence continues at coordinate 70,658,465 of NC_133397.1, read as the reverse complement.
TCAGGTAGTCTTCTTTCTGAAACAATTTTGGTCATAAGCCTTAGGAGTCTCTCTTGAGGTCATTCCACCTTTGCCATCAGATCAGTCTTAGTAGAGGCAGAGACCACTCTGTAAAACACTAGTGATTGCCTGCAACTCAATTTTTTATGATGCAGGTTGGTACTGGAATTTGAACTCATCACTTTTTATTTTATTATTTTTTTTGCTTTCAGTATTTTAGTTTTTTTTTTCTTTTTTTCAGATAGGCTTATATGTTTTTGCCCAGGGCCAGCCTTGAACAGTGATCCTGCTACCTACATCCTTCCATGTAGCTGAGAACTTAGGTATATCCCTCCATTCCCAGCTTATTGGTTGAGATGCTGTCTCACTAAATTTTTGTCAGGGCTGGTCTCAAACTGTGATCTTTCTGATATCTACTTCCTGAGTAGCTGGGATTGCAGGTGTGAGCCACCACTTCTGGCCTGCAATTCATCCTTCAGAAGAATTTTATTATATGCAAAAAACTGATTCCAGAACCCAAGTGCTAATTAACGATTCCTCTCACCAAGTGCCTACTCTTCCTCTTATATTACCTGATCAGCCACAGCGCGGGCTAATTTGTCCATTCGAGAACCTGCTTCAGCAATCTTCTTAGCAGCATTAATGACATCAGATGTATTTTTCAGTGGGCCTTTGCCTCTGAAATAACATAGGCAACATAATTAGAAATCCACTTCATGACATGAAACAGACACACGCCTGCCATATCCTTTGTCTGAGATTCTAGTTTTGTATGTGATTTGGTGCTATTCAGGTTAGTGGAATTCTCAATGTTTTCTGGATTCACTTCATTTCCCGGGTTAATCACTTTATTTATATCATCATATGCATGTTCACATTCTATCCTTTCATTAGTTTCTCCATTTTTATACAGTGATCAATTTAAAAAGATGATCATTGCAAGAGCAATGAAAATTTGGTACATAAATGCTTACCATGTACCCGATGCCGTTACACACACTCTCATTTGGTCTTTATGACTACTGTAGCAAGTAGGTGTCATCACTTCCATTTTACAGAAGAATAAGATAGGGTGAAAATTATCAATTAATTTATCCACACTTATACAGTGATAAATCCTAAACTATAAGCAGGCTCTAACAAAATAAATGCACATGCATCATCTTTCACTTACTGCCCAGCATCCTCATATTACAGAATTTCTAAGTTCAGTGTGGCACTTAGAGAAGTAATAGTCTCTTCACATAACTGAGAACTGCTTGACTAGAATTTCAGAAGTTTTAGAATGCCAGATTTCATGTATTTTTTGCTTCTGTTACTGACTTATGAAGGAACACACAAAACACTGTGATGTGCATGTCTTTGTGCTCCCAAACCAGCACCTCAGTATTTTCACATAAGGTTTTCAGTTAGGTAGACTGTTTAATGTTAAATATTGATGATAAAGAAAAGGGAAATTATGCTACATCATAAACCTTTAAACAGAATGTAACAAACATTGTACATTGTACATTGTAACAAACAATGTACAGTTTTCTATTTTCTAGAAAGGTAAATAAAGACTAGATTAAATATGTTTATCCTATTTTTCAGAATTGTTACTTTTCCTGGTCTCTTTCCTTATGTGCATCTAAAAATCAGTTCATTTTTTTAAGGTTCCAGGACTGCATTCCTATTGTTAGAAATGGGTGAGATGTGGAGGAAAAACTCCTTAGAAGAGACTTATTTAGACTACATAGGGCTATACAAAGTGGGAAATGATCACTATTGTTACATAATAACATTTTACAAAATGGAAGGCTTAAAGTATAAATCAAGAGCATTTTATTGTGTTTCTCTTCTAATTCTCCTTCTGGGATTTTGCTACATTTGGAGCTAAAAGTAAGATCTATTAGGTTCATATTAATGTTTAGATACACATACAGGGACATGCTAAACTTAAGATATTTCCTTTTGCTGTAGTGCCATTAACTCTTCCACAAAGTACATGATTTTAAGTTGCATTGAGATTTTAAAATATGAACAGAGATTTCAGATGTAAATTTTATGTAATATGGATGAGTTAAGGATTTTGTGACAATCTGGCTCCTACTCCCTGACAATTTTTTTTATTATTATCTCTAAGTAAGCTTTCTTTTTGTATTCTCTTTTTGTTTTTTAAGGAAAGCTTGGATACAGAATCTGTCAGTGCTTAATAATGTTCTCATGACTATGTATTTCTCTGTAACTTTTAGACCTTAGAAAATCTCTTGTGCAGTTTTACTGTAGTATAATAATGTTACTTTTGCCTTCATCTTAATCTTTAAAGGCTGCACTTTGCTTGAATTTTTCATTGCTAAGGAAATATGTGTTTATTTCAAGAATTACAAAGGATGTTAAGATAATGCTTTCTCATGAACTTTATATGATAACTGTCAATAACGGATTGGGTCTCAGAAAATAGGCTAAGTTGGTAAAGAATGTCTATGTAAACCATGGATTTACTTGAAGTTCAGGCCCAGATTTTTTACCCAGAATGAAAAGAAGCAAGTCTTTTTTTATTCCACTGAAGACGACAGTTCCAGGATTTGCTGGCATATTATTACGAAAAGCAAATGCTTGCAACTTCAAAGTTCACACTGGGACTCAATTCAAATTCTGGGGAGTGGAAAGCTGGGTTTGTGAGGGTGAGTAAGAGTAGTTCACAAAATCAACCAAATTAAAGTATTAAATCAGATACATTCTAGTTAAGGACTGAAACCCAAAGAGGAAGACTACATGATATACTTGAATCATACTTCTATACAGAAGAAACAGAATGGAACCAATGCATCCTGAATCACAATTTAGTATGTGTTTTGCTAAATATATTTTTCTCATCTGAGAACAGCTAAAGTAATGTGCTCAGAAAAAATAAAAACAAACAGTCCTAACTCCATAATTAGTACAAAAAAATAACAAAAGCATTAATTATCTGGGATAAGAATTTACAAAGAAGCTAGGCATTGGTAGCTCATGCCAGCTACTCTACAGGCTGAGATGAGGAGGATTGCAGTTCTAGGCCAGCTCTGGCAAGCAACTTTCATGAGACCTCATCTCAAGGTAAAAATTTTGGGGGTAATGGTATGTGGCTGTCATCCCAGCTAAGGCAAGAAGTGTAAAATAGGATGATGGCCTGTCTGGGCAAAAAGTGAGACATTTGGTCCAAAATAACCAGAGCAAAAAGGGCTGGAGGAATGGCACAAGTGGTAGAGTGCCTGCCTAACAAGCATGCACCCTTCAGTTCAAACCCTAGTACCACAAATTAAAAAAAAAAAAAAAAAGAAAAATTTATAAAGAAGAAATAGGAAGAAACAAATAAAATTACAGGAAGAGATTGAATAAAAACTTAAAACAGTGGAAATAGTAAATCCTAAACTGGCCTAAAAAGTAAAAAGACAAAACTGACCTGGAAAATATTATAGATTGTTATCAAGAAAAAAATAGAATATTCAAAACTAAAAAAGTTATGAGTGAAATAACTTTAGAAAACAGAAAATTCAAAGGATCATAAAGTGCCTTTGCTCAAACATACATAAATAAATTTAAAAACCTGAATGAAAAAACTTTCTAGGAAGGTAGAATTTACCAAGGCTGACCAGAAAGGTTTTAAAGATTATAAGAATCTGTGAAAGAAGAAAATAAAGCTATCAGCGATCATCCAAAATAAATACATGAAACTGTTAATACATATGTTTTCTTAGGGGAATTAGCCAAACCTGTTAAGAGAAGGTAATCCTAATATAGAAAGGAGTATAGAAATATAGAATAGAATATAGAAAGGAAGGAAAACAAAGAATTTGATATTGTAAGAAACAGTTAAGACAAACCTATTTAAGGATGCTGACTTTGGTAATAAATGAAGGAAGGAAAGAAGGGAGGAAGTAAGGGGGGAGGAAGGAGAAAAGGAAAGGAAGAAAAGAAAAAGAAACCAAGGAAAAGGCACTTGAGTGTAGAATAGACATAAGTAGAGATGTCCTGTGCATGCTTCATGCAGCCACACCCAATGCTAACCTCATGAACAACAATAATACAATATCACGAACAGGAAATTAACATTGGTAAAGTTCATACAGATGATTTGTATTTCACCAGTTTGTCATGCATTCTTTTTAACTTTTATACAACTTTATCCCATATGATGCTTCACGTAACTACTCCCAACTGAAACACAGAACTACACTATCGCCAGAAGTTTTCTTCATATTCCTCAGACACCTCACCCCAACCACCTGGTAATTGCTAATCTTTTCTCCATTTCTATAATTTCATTATTTCAAGAATGCAATCTAAATGTAATCGTGGTCTATGCTACCATTTGAGGCAAGTGTTTTCAGTCAGTGTGACATCCTTACAGTTTATCCAAGCTGTTGGTCATGTTTTTTTGCAGAGTAATAAATAGCTGATGGTATACATGCACCAGTTTGTTTAACAATTTATTCAATAAAGACATTTGGGTATTTCCAGCTTTAGGCTATTACAAATAAACTTGGTATAAATTCATGTGCAGGTTTTTGCATGAATATATTTTCAGTCCTCTGGACAAATGTCCAAGAGTGAAATTCTTAGGTCTTACAGCAAATACATTTTTAGTTTCAAATGAAACTGTTAAATAATTTTCCAATTTTATCATCTTCATTGAAATTTTAAAACTATCAGTAATACTCATATTCAATGGGGGAAAGACCAAAATATTTTCCTCTAAAATCAGGATCTGCTTTTCTACTCAACATAGTTCTAGAGGTTCCAGCTAGAGCAATTATGCAAGAAAAAATAATGAAAGATATCCAAATTGGAAAGGAAAAATGTAAAATTATCTGTTTGCAAATAATATGATCTTATGTGTAGGAACCGTAAGTATTCTACAAAAAGATCTATTAGAACTAGTAAGTGAATTCACAAAAGTTGCAGTTTATAAAATTCAATTGTTTCTAGATACTAACAATAAATAATCTTAAAAGGGATTTGAGAAAAAAACTCAGTCTGGGGGTATATCTCAGTGTTAAGAGTACTTGCCTAGCATGTGCAAGGACCTGGGTTGAAGCAGAGAGACAGAGACAGAGAGAGAAACTCTACTTATAATAGCATCAAAAAGAATAAAATAGAAATAAACTTAATCAAGGAAGCAAAAGACTAAAAGGCTTGTATGCTAAAAGTTATAAAATACTGCTGAAAGGAATGACACAAATAAATGAAAAGTCATCCTATGTACATAAATTGGAAGATTTAATATTATGAAGGTGTCAATACAGACATCTTAATAATTTCTGTATTGTTCAGATGCACTGAAGCCACTATTAAAACTCCAATGGCATATTTTTTGCCAAAATAGGAAAATCTACCCTAAAATTCACAAGGAACTTCAAGGCAACCCAAGTAGCCAAAACAATCTTGAAAAGGAACAAAGTTGGAGGCTTCATATTTTCTGATTTTAAAAATTAACCACAAAACTATAATAATCAAAACAGTATAGCACTGGAATAAAGAGAGAAATAGAGACAAACAGAATAGAATAGAATAGAGTTCAAAAATAGCCTGCACATATAAGGCCAAATGATTTTTCCACAGGGGTGAACAGAGTGGCACAAGAAGTAAGAGTGCTTAACAAGCATAAAACCCCGAGTTCAAACCCCAGTGCTACCAAAAATAGTATTTCTTTCCCCACAAGGTGCTAAGACCACTCAATGAAGAAAACATTATTTTCAATAAATCATGCTTTGAAAAGTGGATACCAACATGCAAAAAATGAAGCAAGTATCTTATATTACACTGGAAACAAAAATTAACTCAATAAGGATTAAAGACCTAAACATAAGAGCTAACCTATTAAAAAAAAATAGGAGAAAAGTTGATGACATTAGATATGTCAATGATTTGTTGGCTATAACACCAAAAGCACACACAACAAACAAAAAACTAGACAAGTTGGACTTCAAAATTAAAATCTTTTGTGCATCAAAGGACATGATCAATACATGGTAAAAAGTAAACCTGCAAAATGACAGATAATATTTGAAAATCATATCTGGTAAGGAATTCATATCCAGAATATAAGGGGCTTCCACAACTCAACAAAAAACTAAATTTAAAAAAATGGGTGAAGGAGTTGAATAGATGTTTCTCTAAAGAAAATATACAATGGTGAAGAAGCACAGTGAAATATGTTCAGAATCACTATTCATTAGGGAAAAGAAAATCAAAACGACAATGAGCTACTACTTCATACCCACTAGGATGGCTCCTATTGAAAAATACAATAGGACACTAACAAGTATTGGCAATAATAAGGAAAAATTAGGCCAAAAAAGTCAAAAGACTCACAAGTTTTGGTCTTCATGTTGCTGGAAGGCAATGTTGACAAGCACACCTGCCTATTGGCATTAGCTCCCAGTCTCAAAATGAGGGTTCACACCCCTTGTGTTTCTCTACTCAGCTATTCTACTTTGGAAGGGTTTTTGTCTTTTTGGTTTTGGATTTTTAAACTGGGGCTTGAACTCAAGACCTCACAATTGCTATTTAAGCACTCTACCACTTGAGCCATGCCTCCAGCCCTTTTGGCTTCAATAATTTTCCAGACAGTGTCTTGTGCTTTTTTTTCCCAGGCTGGCCTTAGCCTGCAATCCTTCTACCATTGTCTGCTCCACAAGTATCTGGGATTACAAGAGTTAGCCACCATTCCTGGCTTTCTTTAGGAATTTTAAAATGTGTTTTAGGGAATATTATATCACTAATGATATGAGCCATCCTATTGTCCCATTGGAAAATGTTTTTAGTTTTCCTGGAAATGCAGTTAAACCATAGAATTCTCTCTTCTACATAGATTATTGTAACCTCTCTCATTTGATCATAGCTGATTCCTATACAAAGGTCAATACAATAAATTCCTATGATAGAGTCTTTCCCAATAATTGAACACTCCAAAAACCAAAAAAAAAAAAAAAAATTCAGGCAAACTATCCCTATAGTATTACTACCTCCCATTTGCCAACAAATTCACATTTATTTTATGAAAAGCTAATATTCTTAATGTGAAAAATCAACATGTCATATGTTAAGGTCCTTAATCCACTTTGAGTGATACTTGTACAGGGTGAAAGACATGGATCTAGTTTCAGTTTTCTCCAGGAACATATCTAGTTTTCCCAGAAACATTTGTTGAAGAGGCTATCTTTTCTCCATTGTATGTTTTTGGCAACTTCATCAAAAATTAGGTGGGCCAGAGTGGGAGAAAATCTTTGCTAGCTATACATTAGACAAAGGACTGATAACCAGAATATACAGAGAGCTCAAAAAACTAAACCTCCCAAAAATCAATGAACCAATAAAGAAGTGGGCAATGAAACTAAACAGAGGTTTTTCTAAGGAAAAAAATCCAAATTGCCGAAAAACACATGAAAAATGCTCACCATCCCTGGCCATAAAGGAAATGCAAATCAAAACCATACTAAGATTCCACCTCATCCCTTTTAGAATGGCTATCACCAAGAATACCACCAACAACAAATGCTGGTGAGGATGCAGGGAAAAAGGAACCCTCACACACTACTGGTGGGAAATTAAGCTAGTACAATCACTTTGGAAAACATTATGGAGGCTCCTTAAAAAACTAAACATTGATCTGCCGTATGATCCAGCAATCCCACTACTAGGGATATATCCAAAGGAATATGACTCAAGTTATTACAAAATCACCTGCACACCCATGTTTATTGCAGCACAATTTACAATAGCCAAGCTATGAAAACAGCCAAGATGCTGCACAACTGAAAAATGCATCAAGAAAATGTGGTATTTATACACAATGGAATTTTACTCAGTCACAAAGAAGAATGAAATTTTGTCATTTGCAAGTAAATGGATGGAACTGGAGAACATCATCTTAAGCAAAGTTAGCCAGGCTCGGAAGACCAAAAATCACATGTTCTCCCTTATATGCAGATTTTAGACCCAAAAAAAATGCAGTAACATTATTGGATATGGGTCACACACTAAGGGGAGAACATGCACGGGAGAAATAGGGAAAGGAAAGGAAACCTAAAACTTGAGTGTGTTTGATGTGCTCCCTATTGAGGAGTGAATAAAGTAATATAAAATTGGCAAAGGCCACTATGGAAAGGGGACCAGGAAGTAGTGAAGAGGTCTGGTAGAAATGAACTAATGTGGTTTGCAATACACAAGTGCATCAAAGCAACACTAGGAATCTCTCTGTATAGCTATCTTTATCCAAAACTAGCAAAAATGATATGTCTTTCTTATTATCTCTTATGTTTTCTCTTTAACAAAATCAGAGGAGAAAAGGGCAGAGCAGGTTGTGCCTGGAAGAGGGAAGTTAAGGGTGTGGGAAAGGGGGGGTGGGGGAAGGGGACACAAACAATGTATACACATGTAAGTAAATGTAAAATGATAAAAATAAAAGGAGAAAAAAGTAAGTGGGTATAGCTGTGTAGATTCATATCAGGTCCTCTATTCCATTCCATTGATCTTCATATCTGTTTCTGTGTTAGTACCATGCTGTTTTAATTACTATGGCTCTGTAGTATAGTTTGAAGTTGGGTATTGTGATACCTCCAGTGTTGTTCTTTTTGCTCAGTATTGCCTTGGCTACTCGCAGTCTTTTGTGCTTCCAAATGAACTTTAGGATTGATTTCTCAATCTCTGTAATGAATGTCATTGGGATTTTAATGGGAATTGCATTGAACATGTAGATGGCTTGTAGTAGTACAGCCATTTTTTCTACCCTGATTCTGCCAGTCCATGAGCCTGGGAGATCTTTTCACCTTCTGTAGTCTTCTTTGATTTCTTTCCTCAGTGGTTTATAGTTTTCCTTGTAGAAGTCATTTACATCCTTTGTTAAGTTTATTCCTGGGTATTTGATTTTTTTTTTTGAGGCTATTATAAATGAAATTGTTTTTCTATATTTCTTTCTCGATCTGTTCGTTGTTGTTATATAGAAAGGCTTCTGATTATTGAAAGTTGATTTTGTATCCTGCTACCTTGCTGAAGCTGTTTATGGTGTCTAGGAATTTTTTGGTGGGGTTTTTCAGATCTTTTAGGTCATGTTGTCTGCAAATAGGGATAGTTTGACTTCTTCCTTACTTACTTGAATTCCTTTTATTTCTTCTTCCTATCTTATTGCTCTGGCTAGGAATTCCAAGATTGTATTGAATAGGAATGGATCAAGTAGACACCCTTGTCTTATTCTTGTCTTTAGAGGAAAAGGTTTTAGTTTTTACCCATTAAGTATGATGTTGGCTACAGGCTTGTTATATGTAGCCTTTATTATGTTGAGGTGCATTCCTTCTATTCCAGAGCTCTTATCATGGAAGGATGTTGAATTTTATCGAAGGTTTTTTCTGCATCTATAGCTAGTGTTGGAAAGAGCGGGGAACACACTGGAAGCAACATGCATAGGCACTGACTTCTTTCTTCAGTAGAAATCAGATGGCTCAGCAACTAAGAGAAAGGATTTAAAAATGGGACTACAGAAATTTAAAAGTTTCTGCATGATAAAATAAATGGTTTCTACATTGAAGAGTGTGCCCACAGAATAGGAGAAAATCTTTGACAGCTATACATCAGACAAGGGACTGATAACCAAAATATACAGGGAGCTCAAAAAACCAAACTCCCCCAAAATGACCTAATGAAAAAATGGGCAAGTGAACTTAACAGAACCTTTTCAATGGAATAAGTCCAAATGGCTAAAAATCACATTAAAAAAATGCTTACCATCCCTAGCCATAAAGGAAACGCAAAACCATGTTAAGATTCCACCCCACTCCTGTTGGAATAGCTACCATGAAGAACACAAACAACAACAAATGGTGAGGATGCGAGGGAAAAAGGAACCCTCATACACTGCTGGTGGGAATGTAAATTAGTACAACCACTATGAAAAACAGCGTGAAAGCTCCTCAAAAAACTAAAAATATAACTGCCATATGATCCAGCAATACTACTCCTAGGGATATAGCCAAAGGAATGTGAGTCAGGTTACAACAAAGGCACCCGCACACCCACGTTTACTGCAGCACTGTTCACAATAACTAAGCTATGAAAATAGCCACAATGCCCCACTACTGACAAATAGATTAAGAAAAATGGTATTTATATAGAATGGAATTTTACTCAGCCACAAAGAAGAAAGATATTTTGTCATTTGTAGGTAAATGGATGGAACTAGAGAACATCATTTTACATGTAATTAGCCAGGCTCAGAAGGCCAAAATTTGCATATTCTCCATCTTGTGGAATATAGACCTAATACAAATACAGCAATATTATGAAACACTGGTCACACTAAAGGGAGGTCACATATAAGAGGAGTAGGGGAAAAGAAGGAAAGTAAGAAAATGAACATGGTTGATATACTATACACAAGAATGAATACAGAATTCTTAAACTAGCAGAAACCACCATAAGAAAGGGACTACATAAAATGAAGAAAAATAGAGGAGATGAGCCAAGTGGGTTATAATACATGCATACATGGAAATGTCACAAGGAAACTTACTGTATAGCTAGCTACCTTTATCTCAAACAAGCAAAAAATGCCATTTTTTTTCTTTTTGCTTCTACAAAATCAGGAACAGGAGAACAGGAGAGTGGAACAGTTCCTGCCTGGTGAGGGGGAGGAGTTGGAGCCCGTGGGGGGAAGTGGCAAGGAAAGGGGGTAGGAGGGTGAAAATGGTTCAAAAAATGTATATACGTGTATGCAAATGCAAAAATGATAATTGTTGAAACTATTCCAGGAATGGGGGTTAGATTAAGGAGAGCAGTGGAGGGGGTAAATTCAAGTATGATACATTTAATACATAGTAAGAACTTTTGTAAATGCTCAATGTACCTCCATCCAACACAACAATAAAAAAAAATCAATGTGTCACTCAGTACTTAGAATTTAGATTCTGAATTAGTCCAAGTTTAAATTATTTATTTTCTATAGCCTTCTCATTATGTCTAACTTGTTATTGTCACATGTAACTCTCCAATATGGAGATGCAAATAGGGAATTTGCAAATGTATTGTACCACATAAAGCTCTCTTCAGAATCAGTGCTCTATAAAATTTGCTTTAGGAAATTTCCCATGTCAGCTGACATCATGTGAGGATGAACAGTAAAACAGTTGAATGCACCCAGGGAATTCTGAGAAATCAGGTCAGACTTCAGAACCATGAGTTGAACTGTTTAGCTCATGGCAATGAGTCAAATTTTAAATATGTACAAAACTGAGACAGGCACATAAGGATCTAAAAAAGTAGGCATTGAAGAGCAAACCCAAGGATTTTTGTTCTGTGAAAAATAAGCAATCGAAAGTTTCAGTGCACAGAAAGCTGGGGAGTTGTCCTTTAATGGTCAGAGGTCAGATGGTGACCACTTAATGGAAGCATGGGCTGATAAGGGGAGGAACTGGAACTGAGAGACCAGATGAGAGTTACCTGGGCTGAGGTACTGAGCACCCAAACTAAAGCAGGAAAGCAAAGGGCAATTACATGATGGTTTTAGTCTAGTGCTCAATATTTTATTGTTTATTTTACCCTAAAAGTTTATTTTCCTTAGGTTCCATTTTTCCTTTCAAGATTAAAACTTAAGACTGATTTTAAGACAGCTTTTACTCCTTGCTAAAGAAATAAACTGAGCTGTTGCTATCTGCACTCTTCTTGGAATTTGGATACAACACATGCAATTTCTTTCTCAAAAATGACATGGAAAGCATAAATTCACCCTGTGCAGGACAGTGCTTCTGCCATTGCCATGAGATGAAAGTCAAGAACTGAGCAAGAAAAAGAGGTAAGGCATAATCGGTTTTATCCTCCATGAAGAAGTTATTACATGAGTAATGAGACAGAATCTCTCCTATTTTAATAATAATGGAGTATATATCATTGAAATTACTGAATCAAATTAATGAATTAGCCAGTGATTAGACTAAAACAACAAGATAATGAATGCAAGAGTGTTTTATGCACTTTAAACATATGAATTAAGAAAAGTAGCCAACCTTCAATTTCTAATCAGCTTTAAACTATAGAAAATAGTAAATGGGAATATTTAGAAATGTGAAGCTGAAATTATTCCTCCTTGAAGTGGAAAATGCAAGGGCAATAATAATAATGTGCAGGCCGAGTAGAGTGAACTTAGGTGACAGACCACAAAGAAAGGCACTAGTCAGCTGCCTCTTTGCCAAGGGCTAGGCTCTGCAGGTGGAGGCAGCAGCAATCCTCAGCTTCCTGTGTTGCATTTCCAAGTCACAGCCTCCTCTGGTTCTCTATTCATTAGTTACCATACTCCTCCCTTTGCCCTCACAAAGGGGAACAAAAATACTCCCCACATAGTGGGGAAAATGATAACCAGTAGCATTCTAGACATTCCATTATTCAAATGGGCATAAAATGATTATGTGAAATCCCTAGGAAACTGAACCAGCCTTCTTTTCACTTTTAGAAGTATCTTTGACTAATAAAAAGTCTGTTTTATTTGACATCACATAACAAAAGCCCTCAAGTAGATTTCTCTTTCCTGACTATATATAAACTGGAGTTATAAATGAACTGGAGAATTACAAAATGTTCTCCTGATCTAAACTAGCAACATGGTTACATTCATTATTCACTTTAAACTAATGAGATTATTTGTTCCAGTGATGCTATTAATGGATTGCATAATATCCATCAGATAAAAAAACTAATAAAATGTTGAAAGCAAGCAAATTAAGTCATCATCGTCCTTGGGAAGCAATGACTGAGGCTATCATGACAATATGATTTGTAGGAAATTTAGACTTAAAGAATGGCTCAGACATTTGTTCCTAATATTACATTTTGTGAAATATATTGGTAAAGTTGACAAAGATGAAGAAATGTACAAATTTGAACTTCAAATGACTATGATGATATTTAAAAGTCTCAAAGGTCACCCTCATAACACTGAAGTCATTTCACTGAAGTAAAAAACAATTTAAAAAGATTTGGAAAAAGAGTCAAGCAATGTTATTAGTACATATTGGCCAGAGGCAAAGGGTAAGGGGGATAATGCAGAGATGTTCCATATTTTACTATAACTTAGAACTAATTCTGTCCTTTTCTTATTAGAAGTATTCAACAACCATTAAAAACTTTGCCACCCATAGGTTACATGTCAACATTGCCATATTTCTTGGTTTAATAAAAAATACCATGTTGAATCATTAAAATATCTTTATGTATCTGTATTTTAACAAATACAATCAAATCATAGTTTATACTTGTTTGATGGCCTAATTTATACTTGCATTACCTCTTTGGAGTAAAACTTCCCTGGAGTTGATAAGAAAAGTATCATTTCATCATTTTGGAAATAAAGTCAATAAGAGACTTGCCCAAAATCACCTGATACTCTGACTCAAAATTTAGGGACCTTTTCAGTGAGCTTTCCTGTCCCTTGGTTTGTTCTTTGTGTGGTGAGAAGGACACAGAGTTATCACCTGCATTAAAGAAGAGACCAAAAAGCAATGGCAGAAACAGCAATGACCTCTGGTGAAGAAAAGCATCCTGATAAAATTCTGACTGGTCTCGTGATTTACCAAAAGCTCTGATCAGAGTTAAATGGAATAACAATCATATGATTTTATAATTTCCCTGTCAAAATTCTGGAATCTCATTTTGCTATACCTGATCATTGGATGAAAGGGTAAAATATGAGCTGAAATGAATGCTAGATCATGAGCTAGTATGACAACTTGTTATAATGTGTACATACACATGCATACACACACATTTCCCAAAAGGATAATAAATCATCCACTTTCTCTTCAGAATATTTAAACACATTCCAAAATAGCACAGATCAAAGATGAGTCACCAATCCACCAGGGTTTGATTTTATGATTGCTTTAGGATAGATAATTAAAACAATAACAATTAAAAAAATGAGTCTGCTCTCCTTGACCAAACAGACCTGTCTGCCAGGAATTAAGTACAATTCATCACTTTGACTCATACATGTAAATTTACAATACCACCACTTTGCTTTGATGTGCTATTTCAGTTTTTAGCTGGCTTTCACACGCTAATACACACTGCTACAGGTCTGGGTTTCATGAGCAGATCTTGACCTCCCGGTCTCACCTTGTGAAGTCTGTCATTTCCATCATGATCATGCACATCTGCTTAGCCAGAACAATGATATCATTGCCGCTGTCATCCCACTTGGCCACTTCGGCATCCAGCTTGCTTTTCTCTTGGTGGAATATCTCCACCTGCTCAGCTATTTTTGCCTTCTCTTCCTGTGGTAATTGTGCCATAATGGCCTGTGTGGGTTACAGAAAAAAAGTGTTACTAATGGTGGTAGGGAAGTACAGAGCATATGTTGATTTTGTATCCTGTGGATGGCAGAGTCAGACCCTGACACAGTTTATGGGATGCTCTGCCATTCTGGAAAGTATGTCTTCTCCATTGCAGGGAAGCCAAGAGCACAGGCTGGTCATGTTCCCCAATTCTCTGTCCCTATTCACGTACATAAAAGATACAGAGAGATCCAAAAGCACATGCACACTGACAATAACAGAAACTTCTGTCTCTTTGATGACATATGTTTGTTCAAAAGAATCTATTCTTGACAATTTTTATATTTGGTCTCAGGAAACTTTTACCAGATGAAAGAATGCACCCCTTTCAACACTGAAATCTGTTCAGAGAAGAGAAAAAAGAAAAAAGGCCTTCTGTTGCTGGGAAGGAGAGGAATTTTAAAGAATATCTGAGTATCCAAGTGGGGTGGGGAGGCTTTTTATGAATGTAAATGAAGGACTCCACAGGTCCATACCAAACAAAAATCCCCTCCTTGGGGCATTTTAGGGATGGCAGGCCTAATTTCTGCCCTCCTGCGCTTCCCCAGTGGAGATTCTGGATGATCATGGTTTCCTGGACTGCCTTCAAGTACTTACACAGAGGTGTTGTGATGGGAAAAAGAACAGGTTGGGTATCCCTTATACAAAATGTTTGAGTACAGAAGTGTTTCAAATTTGGGAGTTTGGGTGGTAGGAGTAGCAGCATAGATTTTCTTGGTTGAGTATCCCTAATCCAAAATTTGAAAATTTTTAATCATCATATCAGTGTTCAAAATATTTGAAATTTCAGAGCACTTCAGATTTTGGATTTTCAGATTAAGGATGTGCAAAGTGTATAGAAGTAGAAAGCAAAGATTGATTTCCAATAGTTGCTGGGTACGGGAATATAGAAAAGAAAGAAGTACCATCTCTCTTACCATTATTCACAGACTTCATTTGCAAATTTGCAAACTCTTTAAAATATATTTGTAAACCTAAAATCAATACTTGAAGTACTTTTGCAGTCATTTGCAAATGATGGGAAAAGCAGCAAAAAATTTGAGTCACCCAACATGCATATTCCCAGATGAGGATGAACAAGGCAATTCTTTGCCTTCCTTTTTCAGCTCAGACTGTAAATAAGTATCCTTTTTGTGGTCTATTTAGTGCCACATTTTTCATATATTTGTGCTTTTTCTTGGTGATTTTGCTGTTTTAAATGGTATCCAAGTGTAGTGCTGAAGTGCTTCCTAGCATCTATAAGAACAAGAAGGTTGTGATAAGCCTTCTTGAGAAAATATGAATACATTAGTGCTATTGGTTTAGCATTCTATATTAGTGAACCAAAAACAAAATGTTTACACAGAAACACCCATTAAACATAGTTATATATGGACTGGATAAAGAAAATAGTGAGTTGTATCTTTCAGGAACCTTACTCTGTATTTTTCTTAGGAAGAATGATTAAGTATTTGCTCACTAACAGATATACAGCATAACTACGAGAAAAATGAGAAATGACCACATTTGTGAAACACCATAGCAGGTTCGAAGTGAAATGTTCTGATATCACCTCATTACATCATCCTCCTAGAACCATGTGCAACCTGGTTCACAGACAGGAGCCTCTAGATAGTGCATCTGCACTTTCTCTGGTTCTGGGATACATGTAGTTTTCAAAAGAGAGCATGATTTGGGGATCTATGCTCTTGCAATAAAAAGTTATTCAAGGAAACTGCTGTCTAAGTTGTGACTATCTACCCCATGCAAGTGAATTGTGTGGAGTGAAGACAATTAAAGTCTAACAGAAGTAGACAGAAACTGAGCAATAAATGGTCTCTACAAGGTTCTATCCCTTACTGGGGATAAGACTTAAGGACTGTGTGAATCCTATCCTTAATTTCTTTAGATATAACATAGCAAAAATAAACAATTACATCAAAATATGATAGTGGTTAGCAAGTAAAATAATGTATGTTTTGTTCACAAAAAATGAAAATAAGATTGCATGGCATTATTTTATCATCATTTCTGCCATTAGTTTTTCTTTCTACCTATTCTTAGTATATTACTTGGTTACCAACAAAGGAAGGGATGGTCCCAGAGTCTACATGATTATCTATAAATATAAGATAGGCATGATTCCTTGTACACATATATGTATGCAAGTACTATAAAGTTTATATGTGTCAAATAACTTAACAATTCTAACACTATTTTAATAATGATGATATCTAGACCCAGACTAATTAAATTCCTAATATCACACAGTTTCTAAGCTGTAGGACTAGAATTCAAGCCCAGCTGAACTAAAACCTGTCTTAACCACTGTTCACAACAATATTAGCCTATAGGACCATGCACTACATAGGACCCTCTGCATAAATGTCCCCAACCCAGTAAGACAAAGATCCTTAAAATCACAAGCACTTCCCACCAAGAGATGCATCCTTATATTGATGCTTCAAGTGTTCAGAGGAAAGTGCATCTTTGCTTGATTCACATAAATGTGTTCTTGAACTAGCAGCTGCTCAAATGCTGCATTGTCTTACTAACAAACTGCTGTGTCTATTAACTTCTATGCATGCATGACTATGTGTGACTTCATAGAGTATGAGTTTATGTGAGTACAAATTATAACCTGTACTTAAAAAGCCAGACTGGAACAAATACTATAGCTAAAATATTTAAAATTCTATATTCAAAAAAATATTTAAAAGTACTTTTCTAAACTTTTATTACGAAGGTGCATAATATATAAGTGTTTAACATAAATTCATATTGGCAGTACTGTCTTAATAACAAGGTAGATATTCCACTTATTTTCAATAGGCTTAGAGTTACAAAAATTAAATATGCACATTTTTCTCATACCATCCCTGCATGATATTTGAATGCTCACTTACACTTATATGGCCTCCTTATTTGAGTTAATCATATTTTATTTAGATAGCACTGGGCCTAAGGCACAAACAGTAAGCTAAGCATATTCTCTATTGAAAAAAAAAAAAAGTTGTAAGACTAGTAGCTCTCTACCCAGACTTACAGAGTGTAAATGTATTCAGTGCTGATGTGGAAAACAGT
Source organism: Castor canadensis (assembly GCF_047511655.1). NCBI lineage: Eukaryota > Metazoa > Chordata > Mammalia > Rodentia > Castoridae > Castor > Castor canadensis. The sequence goes on along the minus strand of NC_133397.1, from coordinate 70,641,060 downwards.
GTATTTTTCATTGTTCCAATAAGGTTAATTTGTACAGTGAAGGGTGTACCCTTCTCTGTCATTGGTGGTACTTGAGTTTCCATTGTATAATTCAGCACTTGAATATTAACTGCCTTGCTTTGGTTCCTCATTAATTTCTATTAATAATCTACTCCTGCCTTCTTGATGTGCTTCCTTAAGGCAGAGGCCTTCACATCCTCCTCAGAGCATTAACTCAATAAATACCTTTTGATTGACTACTTAAGCATTTTTCCACTCACTGCATCAACATAATTCAAGAGAAGTTGCCAGAACTGACAAGCATATTCTAAGGGCACAATTCTGGAGAAAAACTGTCCCTTCGAAGCAGATTTGCAAAGGAAGATGCTATTTTGACTCTAGGGGTACTCGACCCACATAATGCACTTAATGAGGTATGACTTGGGTGCAAGTGTCATTACATTTGCTTTAGTTTATATAGCTATCAATGAGCTGAATATTTCCCTAAATATTTTTTAAATGCTCTTGGCTTTTAAAAATTCATAATTGACCTTTTCTGAAACTGGAATTTGAAAAAAGGTTATCTATAAACAGTAGATCACAAACTGCAAAATTTGCAAGTTAATCAAATTAAAATTCAACACATGAGTTTTAATTAGGTCTTATCAATGTAACTCAGCAGTTTGAAATGTTAACACATTAAGCCATTCTAGCTAGAGAAAAATAGTGGCTGGCCACATTAAAATCAAATTCAATGCAATTTTTCATTCCTTCAAACAAAGGGTACATAAGGAAAATTATTTTCTCATGGTCAAAGGGAAAGGAGACAAATCAGCTTTTCTGTTTGTGTGAAGTGATCATCCAGGGCAGTCTGAGAGCTTCTTCAGCGACTAAGCATCTTAGCCAAGCACACTTCTCTAGATTGTGGACCTCAGATGGCTTATCAGGGTTCCAAACATTAGGCATCAGAAATTTGAAACCATAAGGATTCCTACCCTTCACTCCAGATTCCTAGTCTTCTCTCTGAACTCCCAATCATTTGGAGGGATTAATGTAATAACCATCACCTATTTAAAATAAAAGTGCAAATCGCTGATATAAGCCCACAACCATTCAAATAGATAAGAATCTCTTCTTCAAACTAAGTCTCCTAAGAGTGTATAATTATTTTTCTTATGTACACTTTTGAAGTGTATGGGCTCCCAAACTGACAAGGGTTCCTTTCTCAAGCATAGAGCAAGACTTTTAACTTTAAGGTGCTAAGTAAACGAATGTTTATAATTAATCATAAAAAAGGCTAAAACTTAATGTGCCCATTTCTACTTACTTGATGTTAAAACAGGATAATAAATGTAAGTAGTTAAAGAGTCCATCCTTTGACTTTTATCAGTCTCGGGCTGTGAAGTGAATTGGAAAACTGAGGTAACTGTGCAATTAATTCAAGTAAAAATTCCCATGGTTGCTTGAGTTATCAACATTTTTAAGGTTAACTTATTTGGCCAGCCTTCTCGTGAATTACTGTCTCAAACTGTAAGTATCATCATTGTCATTTTAATCAACAACTTAATAATCATTGCCTAGCTATATGATGAGTCCTGTAATACATTTTATAATGCAGTTCTCCTAACATCGTTAGGCGGCATGGAAAGGTTAAGAAAGTTGCCCCAGTGCCACAGAACTTTACCAAGCCCATACTTAAAATATCAGCTCTATATGACTCCAAGTACATGTTGTCACTAAGACAAAGTTCTCGAAAGTTGTCATTGACCAATTTTAACCATGTCATCCTGTAAAGAAATAGTTTGTAAGATCCCAGGTCCAGGATCACAAGGCAAGATAACAACCATGTGTTGTCATGTTGTCACCATCTGTATCCACTCCCTCTCCCATTCCTTCTCCCAATTTCCCTCACAATGTTTAGATAAGCAGCAGACAGGGATATATACAGGAAATAAATACCCTAATTTACTAAAGTACTAAAAACATGTCTCCTGCTTATCTCCTCTTAGATTAATTTACCATTTTCAGAGAGGAAAAATTTGTCTGATTGCAAACATAAAATAAAGCCATTAATGGGGAGGATTGTCTGCTGAAAAGCACTAATGCCTCTGTCAAAGACAAAGTTTACTTCCTTCACAACTTCGATGAGTTTATAACACTTTGCTGGTCAAAGTTCATCCATCTATCATCTTGGTCATTCAGCGTACTCTCTATTTCCAACTTAGCCATAATTCTGTCTCTGGTTTGTCATCATGTAATTACAGGCTAAAGGAAGATAACTCAAAAAATAAAGTGGTTTGCTGAAAGTTAATCATAGAGAAAACATGATGTATCTCAGAGACAAATTAGCAAGTGCTGGTTTACTATAGAACTTTTTCCTTTTACTGTGTTGGACCATGCTCAGAGTTCATGCTGAAAAACCTTACAAAAAAGACAGTAGTGTGAGGAAATGATAGGTGATAAAGAAGAACCATCTTAAATTTGTTTCTAGCCATCATCTCTGATTTGATGTCAAATGTAAAAAGGATGTGTGAAACAAAAGTACATTAGGATTCTATCCTTCCTTGTAAAAAGTGAACTAATCATGCCATCTTGATAAGATGGTGATTATAAAGCAAGGTAATGATTGTCTAACATGTGGTGGTCTTTCAGAAAACTAGTCAGTAGAACTAGGCTGTATCTATACTGAGTTGCAGTCAGTCAGTGAGATTAACTTTGAATTGAGTAATGTTTCAACGAATTACTCAAATTTACCTTTTGTCATTGACATAAAAATGCTAGTTTTACTTAATTTTGAAGATGAATTGACTTGATTAATTAGTTTGGTGTTATGCCAACACGCTTTCAAAGTATTCTTGCTTAATGACCTTCCCAATATTCAACATTTTAGGAAAGATTAAATTGTCTGTGAGGAATTTTCAAGGAAGATGGCTCTGTGCCCTTTCATGCAGATTATATTCACCATCATGTGACAAGAAGGAATTTCTCTTCCAACGGCTGATAATTATCAAAGCTATCCTTTATTGAGCACTTACTATATGGTAAACATTGGGCCTGTAATTTTGAAAATATTAAGTAGTCCTGATAAGTAAACCTATTAATCATAGTTTATAGATGGTATATTTGAAATTCAGTAAATTCAAGCAACACATACCTCTGAGCATAATTCTACTTCTAGATTTTACCCAGGGCCTTGCACAAACTAGACAAGTAGTCTTAGTAAGATGTAAGCTACATCCCCAGATTCTGGTTTTGAGGCAGGGTCTGGCTATGGACTTCAGGCTATCCTTGAACTCAAGATCTTCCTTTCTCTGCCTCTGGAGAACTGGAATTACTGGCTTATGCCAGCATGCCTGGCACCATTATGTCTTTGATGTTCTGACTTTTATCTTCACATTTCTCCTATCAATGTCCATTTATATCATCAGGATCATTTGACTTTTAGGGTTAGAATATCCAGGCATAAAGTATAAAAGAAAGTGGGTTGTAAATATGAAATCTTTCTTGACAACAATTTTGAGTCTTCTTTATTTTAACCTGATTAATTGCTTCCTACTTTTTCTTTTTTCACAATTCATAAGACATTGTGAGCTTTATGGGATTTTCCAATTTCTATCCACCCTAATCTATCCCTACCACCTCTTTCTCAATCTCATCTTTGTATTCATTATCTTTTCTTAGGTAAAACTTAGCAGAAAATTCTAATATCTAATTTTCCATTATATTGTACTTTGATTGTTTTTAATCTATAGAAATTAAGATCATAAGTAAAGGGAAATGCCAGATTCTTATGCAATCCCTAGAGAGTTTATTGCTCACTATTTGCTTTCATTACTTATATCTACCCTGCAGGAAATATAGCTAATCTTATGTTGATGGATAATGACATGGAGTATTAAAATGTTTGACAGAGCTGGTACTTGCTGCTGCTTCTTGCTCCACACCATAAACTGGCATATTTCTTGTATATCTTAATTTCTTTTTCTATCACATGACAGAAGGTCTAGCTTGGGCAACAGAGGTAGATCACAGAGTAAGGGGAGGGGAGTTGCCTCTCTTCCAATGGCCTTGAGCCAATGTGGTCTTGAATACTACAGAACCTAAGTCAGAGTATGAAACAATAGTCTAGCCACTGACAAACTAGTATGCTGATTCCCATTCTCCTTTTCCTCTTGTATTACCAACAAGCTTGGAGGCTTTATTCAGGACATTGGTTACTCCACTATGCAAAATTTGAGCATGACACTTTCCACTGCCTATTTAACTATGTAATCATGATCCTCATTCCCAATAAAATCCATTGTACATATTAGAGTTTGCTTTGGTACTGCTGCTATGTCTCAAATAGCAGAAAGAGGAGAGTTATAATGGATCAAGACCAGTGGTGGATATTCCTGCTGTGTAGAATGCGAATTGCTGTAGACAGCCCCGATAACAGCACAGATTTCTGAGTCATGAATCTCTGGGGTCCCAATCCTTGAAATTCAGAAATGTCTTCCAACCATTTAGGTGATCTTAGCCCCTGTGCAGTAAATCAAAGTTCTGAATGTCCTCTCACCCGTGCACTCTGCCCGGCAATGAGCTGGTCATCCTCCGTCTGAACACTTGTCCGGCTACGCACGTCATAATCTTCCTGTTCAAAGTCAGAATCATCCTCTAGTTCTTCTGGGGTCTAAATGTAAAGCAGAAAAGAAAAACATTTAAATTTATTTTTTAAATTTTAAATTGGAGGCATTTGCGCCCATCCTCACACTGCATTGCAAAGACTAAATAGCCCCAATGAGATAGCTTCTAGCATCTTACATTTAGTACAGCTATGTGGATGGATGTTGGTTGTAAGAATCATGAAAATTTGCTACCCTAATTTACCTGTTTTAAGAAAATACATTTTATTTATTAGTTCCTCCAGCAGGTGTAGCAAGTCTAAGTTGTGGCTTCTAATTTGGAGAAACATTACATTAGTGTATCATTTCTACCCATTCAAGTCTATTACAAGATAAAAAAAAATCAACAAAATGTATATCTATACTTTGTCTACACTGTCCTTTTTGCTCTGTCTCAACAGGCAGCAGACCGATCACCTCCAGGTCAATGACTAGACCTAATGAATTATCTGGCTTGGTTCTTAAGTAATTAGGTAATTAAGTAATTAGTCTATACAGTATAGAATCTACAGTCAACACTTCCTAAGTATGAACCACTGTGTGACCATGAGCAGGCTGTTTGATCTTTTGCTCCCCTCTCTATAAATTGGCCATGATAACCATAGCAACTTCACAATGGTGAAAATTAAGTAATGTATTCTGAACAAAGTATCTAGCAATACAAGGCATCTTTAAAATGTTTGCCATTATTATAACTTAGGATTTTGAAATAATTTCTTTGAACAAACATTTTTAAAGTGAAGCTGCTAATTACTACATACTCATTAAAGACTAAATAACTCTTTCACCCATAATATCAATTTTGTTTAGGACAGCATGGTAAAATAAGGATCATTCCCAGTTTAGCAGTGAGAAAATGAAGGTTCAAAGAAGTTAGGCATCCTGCCCCATGTCCCTGAATTAGTTTTTAAAGGGACTAGAATTTAGGCCTAAACACCCCAAATGCAAAGCTTTCTATTTTTGTGTAGTTTGTTCTTGCACATTACAAATTAGGCAGTTCCCACGTGAACTGTAAATAAACACACAGGCCTGACAACGCGGGGCAGTGTCACCTTTCCCAGTGCTTGGAAAGGGGAAAGCCTGTAGCAGAGGCCCCCGCACAGGAGAACTCTGAGCAAACAAAGCCTGTGGGACCAGGTGAGTGCTAAGCTCACCCCAGAGATCTGCATAAATAACGCCACCAGCTACAGGCTGAGAGCAGCAGGCAGGCGAGCCACAGTTGCAGATACCACTCTCAGAACTGCCTCCAGACGCTTTTTTTTCTTTTTCTCCCTACCTTTGATGAGAGAACAACCGAATTACACTTGCAAGCCAAAAAACTTACTGAAACTGTATTGCATTTGAATTGGGGACACTTGGTGGGGCTTTTTTTTTTTCTTCTGTGTGTGTGTGAGTGTAGTTTTGTTCTAGAGTGTGTCTACCTTATGCATCCCCTTTGATGAGACAACCACAGAACAACATCTGAGGCACCAACTCCAGGACTGGAGATTGAGACGGACATCCAAATTATTAAGACTGAAATTGCATTGCATATAAACTTGCAAGTTTTTTGGTTTTTTTTTTTTTAATTTTCTATTTTCCATTTTATTTTAATTCATTTTTATATATAGATATTACTTTCATATACTTATTTTTTATTTTTTTTATCTTTGATTTTCAATCCTCTCTCTGTCTCTCTATTGTCTGTTCAGCTTACTGTCGATTAGTACACTAACACTCCCTGTTTATACCTTTGAAACTCTCTTGTCTGATACCTTGTTCTGCTTTCTCCCTCTTGTCTGTATATTTGTTTTCCCCTTTTCTTTAACTTCTTGCTTTCCATCTCAGCTCACTCTTCCATTCTCAATATTACCATTGTTATTATTACAAGCTAGAAAATACTTAATTACACACAGTACAGGGACAGTAACAACACCAAGGACAATGACAGGAAGACAGAAAAAACAAGGAAACCAGTTTCCCCACAGCAAAAAATTAGTACAGGAACCAGAGGGGAATGAAGAGAACAGAAACTCAGATCCAGACTCCAACAAAATGAAGATAAACTATGCCAAAGGACCCAATGAAGCCCACAAGAATAATTTAAAAGAAGATATACTACAAGTACTCAATGAGAATTTTATAGAGATGATATTGGATAGGGTCAACCAAAATGTACAGGAGACACTCAAGAAATTCCAAAACAATAAAAATAGAGAATTGAAAAAGCAAAAGAAGAAATAAAGGAAACCATAGAAGCACTGTATAAACACCAAAGTGAAAGAGAGAACACAATGAATAAATGGATAAATGAACTCAGGACAAAAATAGACAACAATAAAGAAGAAAACAGCCAGGATATGGAAAACCTCAGAAAAAAGAACGAAACAGAACTGCAAAACAAAACGGAAGGCCAATCCAGCAGAATAGAACAAACAGAAGACAGAATCTCAGAACTTGAAGATGAAATGGTAATTAAAGGAAAAACTGAAGAACTACTAATTAAACAACTCAAGACCTGTGAAAAGAAAATGCAAGAACTCACCAACTCCATCAAAAGACCAAACTTGAGAATCATGGGCATCGAAGAAGGAGAAGAGGTGCAAGCGAAGGGAATGCGTAATATATTCAACAAAATAATAACGGAAAATTTCCCAAATCTAGAGAAAGATATTCCCATACAAATGCAAGAGGCCTCCAGGACACCAAACAGACCAGATCAAAATAGAACTACTCCATGACATATCATCATTAAAACAACAAGTTCAGAAACTAAGGAAAGAATATTGAAGGCTGTAAGAGAGAAAAAACAAGTAACATACAAAGGTAAACACATCAAAATAACAGCAGACTTCAAAACAGAAACATTAAAAGCAAGAAGAGCGTGGGGTGAGATCTTCTGGGCACTGAATGAAAATAACTTCAACCCCAGGATACTCTACCCAGCAAAGCTATCATTCAAAATAGATGGAGCAATAAAAGTCTTCCATGATAAGCAGAAACTAAAACAATATGTGACCACAAAGCCACCATTACAAAAGATTCTGCAAGGGATCCTGCACACAGAAAGTGACACCCAACTTAACCATGAAAAGGCAGGCAGCACCAAACCACAGGATAAGAAAAAGCAAGACAGTAGAGAGTAACATCAAGTTAGGTACACACAATCAAACCTTCAAACAACTAAGATAACTAAATGGCAGGAATCACCACATACCTATCAGTACTAACACTTAATGTTAATGGACTTAATTCACCCATCAAAAGACACCGTTTGACAAAATGGATTAAAAAAGAAGATCCAACAATTTGCTGCTTACAAGAGACTCATCTCACCGATAGAAATAAGCATATGCTTAGGATGAAAGGCTTGAAGAAGATTTACCAAGCCAATGGCCCCCGAAAACAAGCAGGAGTAGCAATACTTATCTCTGACAAAGTAGACTTCAAACCTACATTGATCAAACGAGATAAAGAAGGACATTCCATACTAATAAAAGGGGAAATAGACCAAAAGGAAATAATAATCATCAATCTGTACGCACCCAATGTCAACGCACCCAATTTCATCAAACATACCCTGAAAGACCTAAAAGCATATATAAACGCCAACACAGTGGTTGTGGGAGACTTTAACACTCCATTATCATCAATAGATAGGTCATCCAAACAAAAACTCAATAAAGAAATCCAAGATCTAAAACATGCAATAGATCAAGTGGACCTAGTAGATGTCTACAGAACATTTCATCCAACCTCTACACAATATACATTCTTCTCAGCAGCCCATGGAACCTTCTCCAAAATAGATCATATCCTAGGGCACAAAGCAAGCCTCAGCAAATATAAGAAAATAGAAATAATACCATGCATACTATCTGACCACAATGCAGTAAAAGTAGAACTCAACAACAAAAGTAAAGACAAAAAACATGCAAACAGCTGGAAACTAAATAACTCATTACTTAATGAAGAATGGATCACTGATGCAATAAAAGAGGAAATTAAAAAGTTCCTGGAAGTCAATGAAAATGAAAACACAACCTACCGGAACCTATGGGACACAGCTAAGGCAGTCTTGAGAGGAAAGTTTATAGCCATGAGTGCATATATTAAAAAGATTGAAAGATCCCAAATCAATGACCTAATGATACATCTCAAACTCCTAGAAAAACAAGAACAAGCAAATCCCAAAACAAATAGGAGAGAAATAATAAAAATAAGAGCTGAAATCAACAAAATAGAAACCAAAAAAACCATACAAAGAATTAATGAAACAAAAAGTTGGTTCTTTGAAAAAATAAACAAGATCGATAGACCCCTGGCAAACCTGACTAAAATGAGGAGAGAAAAAACCCAAATTAGTAGAATTAGGAATGCAAAAGGGGAGATAACAACAAACACCATGGAAGTCCAGGAAATCATCAGAGACTACTTTGAGAACCTATATTCAAATAAATTTGAAAATCTAAAAGAAATGGACAGATTTCTAGATACATATGATCATCCAAAACTGAACCAAGAGGAAATGAATCATCTGAATAGACCTATAACACAAAATGAAATTGAAGCAGCAATCAAGAGTCTCCCCAAAAAGAAAAGTCCAGGACCTGATGGATTCTCTGCTGAATTCATTCAGACCTTTAAAGAAGAACTGATACCAACCCTCCTTAAACTGTTCCATGAAATAGAAAGGGAAGGAAAACTGCCAAACACATTTTATGAAGCCAGTATTACACTTATCCCAAAACCAGGCAAAGACACCTCCAAAAAGGAGAACTATAGGCCAATCTCCTTAATGAACATTGATGCAAAAATCCTCAACAAAATAATGGCAAATCGAATTCAGCAACACATCAAAAAGATTATTCACCACGACCAGGTAGGCTTCATCCCAGGGATGCAGGGGTGGTTCAACATACGAAAATCAATAAACGTAATAAACCACATTAACAGAAGCAAAGAAAAAAACCACTTGATCATCTCAATAGATGCAGAAAAAGCCTTTGATAAGATCCAACATCATTTCATGATAAAAGCTCTAAGAAAACTAGGAATAGAAGGAAAGTTCCTCAACATTATAAAAGCTATATATGACAAACCTACAGCCAGCATTATACTTAACGGAGAAAAATTAAAACCATTCCCTCTAAAATCAGGAACCAGACAAGGATGCCCACTATCTCCACTCCTATTCAACATAGTACTGGAATTCCTAGCCAGAGCAATTAGGCAAGAAGAAGGAATAAAAGAATACAAATAGGTAAAGAAACTGTCAAAATATCCCTATTTGCAGATGACATGATCCTATACCTTAAAGACCCTAAAAACTCTACTCAGAAGCTTCTAGACATCATCAATAGCTATAGCAAGGTAGCAGGATATAAAATCAACATAGAAAAATCATTAGCATTTCTATACACTAACAATGAGCAAACGGAAAAAGAATGTATGAAAACAATTCCATTTACAATAGCCTCAAACAAAACCAAATACCTAGGTGTAAACCTAACAAAAGATGTGAAAGACCTCTACAAGGAAAACTATATACTTCTGAAGAAAGAGATTGAGGAAGACTATAGAAAGTGGAGAGATCTCCCATGCTCATGGATTGGTAGAATCAACATAGTAAAAATGTCGATACTCCCCAAAGTAATCTACATGTTTAATGCAATTCCCATCAAAATTCCAATGACATTCATTAAAGAGATTGAAAAATCTACTGTGAAATTTATATGGAAACACAAGAGGCCACGAATAGCCAAGGCAATACTCAGTCAAAAGAACTATGCAGGAGGTATCACAATACCTGACTTCAAACTATATTACAAAGCAATAACAATAAAAACAGCATGGTACTGGCACAAAAACAGACATGAAGAACAGTGGAACAGAATAGACCCAGATATGAAGCCACACAACTATGAGCAACTTATCTTTGACAAAGGAGCTAAAAATATACGATGGAGAAATAGCAGCCTCTTCAACAAAAACTGCTGGGAAAACTGGTTAGCAGTCTGCAAAAATCCATGTATATCACCCTATACCAGTATTAACCCAAAATGGATCAAGGATCTTAATATCAGACCCCAAACTCTTAAGTTGATACAAGAAAGAGTAGGAAATACTCTGGAGTTAGTAGGTATAGGTAAGAACTTTCTCAATGAAACCCCAGCAGCACAGCAACTAAGAGATAGCATAGATAAATGGGACCTCATAAAACTAAAAAGCTTCTGTACATCAAAAGAAATGGTCTCTAAACTGAAGAGAACACCCACAGAGTGGGAGAAAATATTTGCCAATTATACATCAGACAAAGGACTGATAACCAGAATATACAGGGAACTTAAAAAACTAAATTCTCCCAAAACTAATGAACCAATAAAGAAATGGGCATGTGAACTAAACAGAACTTTCTCAAAAGAAGAAATTCAAATGGCCAGAAAACACATGAAAAAATGCTCACCATCTCTAGCAATAAAGGAAATGCAAATTAAAACCACGCTAAGATTCCACCTCACCCCTATTAGAATAGCCATCATCAGCAACACCACCAACAACAGGTGTTGGTGAGGATGCGGGGAAAAAGGAACCCTCTTACACTGTTGGTGGGAATGTAGACAACTACAACCACTCTGGAAAAAAATTTGGAGGCTACTTAAAAAGCTGGACATCGATCTACCATTTGATCCAGCAATACCACTCTTGGGGATATACGCAAAAGACTGTTACTCCAGAGGCACCTGCACATCCATGTTTATTGCGGCACTATTCACAATAGCCAAGTTATGGAAACAGCCAAGATGCCCCAGCACTGACGAATGGATTAAGAAAATGTGGTATCTATACACAATGGAATTTTATGCAGCCATGAAGAAGAACGAAATGTTATCATTCGCTGGTAAATGGATGGAATTGGAGAACATCATTCTGAGTGAGGTTAGCCTGGCCCAAAAGACCAAAAATCGTATGTTCTCCCTCATATGTGGACATTAGATCAAGGGCAAACACAACAAGGGGATTGGACTTTGAGCACATGATAAAAGCGAGAGCACACAAGGGAGGGGTGAGGATAGGTAAGACACCTAAAAAACTAGCTAGCATTTGTTGCCCTTAATGCAGAGAAACTAAAGCAGATACCTTAAAGCAACTGAGGCCAATAGGAAAAGGGGACCAGGAACTAGAGAAAAGGTTAGATCAAAAAGAATTAACCTAGAAGGTAACACCCATGCACAGGAAATCAATGTGAGTCAATGCCCTGTATAGCTATCCTTATCTCAACCAGCAAAACCCCTTGTTCCTTCCTATTATTGCTTATACTCTCTCTACAACAAAATTAGAGATAAGGGCAAAATAGTTTCTGCTGGGTATTGAGGGGGGTGAGCGGGAGGGGGTGGAGTGGGTGGTAAGGGAGGGGGTGGGGGTAGGGGGGAGAAATGAACCAAGCCTTGTATGCACATATGAATAATAAAAGAAAAATGAAAAAAAAAATTAGGTAATAATTAGAGCATAAAAGAGCATAAAAGGAGTAGAGCTAGATTAAGATCCTTTCCAATCTATTAAGTTTGTGGGGAAATATAAGAATAATCTATAAGCCAAAAAATCTGTCTCATCTTTAATAGCAATAATACTCAATATCAGGCATTAATTTCTTACCACAAGTCTTCACTGTTTTCACTAAGTGCTTTCTGCACACTAATAGTGCCAGGAGGTTTCTTAACACTCCTATGATGTGCACACTACTTTCTCCATTTTACAGATAGGGAAACTGAAGCATGCAAAGCTTCAAACTTGCATGAAGTATTCCAAGTCAGACAATTTGAAGCAGGTCATCTAAACTATCACACTCTGTTCACTTCGAGACAATACTCTCAGGAGGTGAGGAAGGTGGTGCCCAAGAAGAGAGGGCATCAATGTAAGCCCTCTACTAATTGTCCTTTTCAAACTGCCTCTTGGCATGTAAAATAATCTCTCCTTTTTCTTTCAAAAACAAAAACAAACATAGGCAGTACTGATGGCATAGTTTCCATGCCCATTCCTCATTCAAAAGAGCACATTTTTATTCCTCTGATGTCTTTGGGACCTTAGTGTAATTAATCAGGTGTATTTATTGATGAAGCCTTGAGACTGGTCAGACAGGCATAAAATGGGGTTCTTTATGCCAATGTCACATGATGCCTAGTAATTTTCCACATTTTGGCCTATCACCCTTGTTTTCCTTTTCTCCCATCATCAATCTTATTAATATCCACTCACTCATCTACAAAATGTTCAATTTTCTTTCATTGCAACATTAAAAGTATAGAAGGAGAAAGAGGTTTTCTTTTCATAGTCCATTAATTAAAGCAGGGCTGGGATAGACAGAACCTGATTCAAGTAAATGGTTGCATTTTTGAGGGGATAGATACAATAGTCTCTGATCATTCCTCAGTCTTCTGGAATGTACTGCAAAACAATTACAGCAACTTGGTAAATTCTGCTGACAGATGAGATGACAAGATTACAAGCACTTTTCATCATTAGTTCTTGAAAGGGAGTGAAAAAAATAGAATGGAAAAACCTCACTCAACAGAAAAAAAAAAATGTAACAGGGCCTATACTACTGTGTCCAGACATTTCAGTGATCTGTGCATTTAGTAGATGAGTCAACAACAAACCCAACCTGGCAACATAAGGCTAATAATGATGAGCTTTTATTCAAGTTGACTGTAGCTCAAGAACCAAAATAAAGAAAAAATTTAAGTTAAAAAAATATAATAATCTGGATGTGGACCCAGGAGAACTGAGTGATTTGGTCCTAACTCACTCAGTGACTTTGGCAAGTCACTTAGTTTTGCTATTTTTGTGTGTCTTCCTCATAAAATAGAGGTTATAATTGCTATTTTCCCCTCAATTCCTCACAGGACTCCTAAACATAGATATATATGAAAATTCTTTTTAAATTATAAAAATGAAAGAACTATTTAAATGATAGTAATAATTAGTATGCTTAATAAACACAACACCTAATAATAACAAAGAATAACAATAATAATAGCAGTCATCATTTACCACTCACCATGAGAACAACATTCAGCTAAAAGGATTTAATCCTTACAACAATTTAATGAAGTAAATTTAATCTCTATTTTTAAGATGTTATTAAGCAAATTTAAGTGTCACACTTAGTAAGTGGCAGAACTGCAGAAAAAGTTGAGGGTAGTAGAACTTATGCTCTTAGCTATCACAAATACTACCACACAAATGGACACATTCAAAATATTTCACGTGTGTTAAACATGCAGCAAATCCATCCAAGCCATTCATATGAATAGTTCTATACATGTATAGTGAATCTAATTGCATGTAAATTTATCTCCTGCTCATGTTCTTAGTTTTTAAATTAATCATTTTTAAAAATATGAGTGTTATTTTTCAGTTGGTCAAGGACCCCCATAAATTAAAGAAGAAGTGGAAAATTTGAGATGATTCTGCAACAGGGCCCAGGCAGATCAGATTTATGCTATTAGACAGTGTTAAAAAGTAAAGAAATCAGCACTCCTGTGATTCACTGGAATGAGGCTAGAGACTGAGAGTCAAGCCTCAGTTTTGCCCTTCCAGGAAGGCCTTTTTACAACACATGAAATCTAGATTGGGTCTATATCTGTTCCCTGGTTCTACCTCTACCTAATAGTTAAGATGTAGAAATGGATCTTGTCTATAAAATGGCTGGAAGCATTTAGCCTCCAAAATCATAGTCCTCTAAGTCTATGAGGTTAACTTGTACCTATCACAAAGGTCCAAAAAGGTCATTTGGCTTGCCAGGTATTTACCAGATGTCAGCTGCAGAACAGGATCAATCTACCTGCCTCTGGTGCTCAATCCCTACAACAGCCTTTATACAGAACCAAAATGAGAAAATGTCAAAGGATTCAGAATCATTTCACCTGGACATATAAGTAAAATGTATTAAGGACCATTTAAAGAAAATGTTCACGTGTATGAGAGTTTCATCGGAAAAAAGAAAAATACAGATCGGCAGGATATTTGGGGTAACATACAAGGACAAATTTTACAACGGAGCTCTATACCATTGGAATTTGCTATTCCAATAAAATAAAATAAATAAAATTAGAGATCTACAGCCAATAAATAAAATAAGTAAAAAATTGTCCCTAATTGGGTCAGATTAGCTGATTATTCTGGAGCAATCTCCTTGATTCAATGCTTATCCTGTACATTCTATTTTTACAAGTGCAGCCAGACTTTGCTCTAACAGCTGGGCATGGCACAAGGTGTGGCATTGGCTGTATTAGTTTCTTCTCTATATATTGCTGAAGAAATATAAATTCCACAAGGATAGGGAATTTTCTGTACTTTCTTTGCATCTATATGTAGGGCAGCTCTAAAAGTATGGGGCATGTAGTTAAAAACCAACAAATATTCAAAAAATGAATGACCAAGATTGAAATAATCATTTTTATGTTCAGCTGAATTATTTCTTTTTAATTGAGTTACGTAAACAAAGCTAGGAATTGTAAAATGCTCTGCTGATTTGCTGAATAGTGACAATTTATACTAAGTAAAATTTTGTCATATAAGTAGCTGTCTACCCTTTGTTGGCTAGTTATGATAAATACTTTGACACCAATCTCTTGCAATTTTGATAATATTGTTGACCTACATAACAAATTCTGTTTCATTAGTTGATAATATAAACTTTATCCTAGGAGGATGAGGAAAAGAAATATTTCTTGTGGGTCTACAAGTGCTAGCTCTACCTTATTAACTATGGTAATATTTGTCTACACCTGCCAATAAGAAAACTGAAGTACAGAGAAGGTATTGGCATGTTAATGACTGAAAATTAGTTAAACTAACAAATTCTAAACTTTACTGCTTTATAATATCCTCACAGTCTCAGTAAGTTTTTCATAGTACTTCAAGTCTAAACAAACAAATACTTAATAGTTCTGTTGGTCAATCAGTTTAGTTCAATCAACATCTATTTTTGTGACCTAACAACTAACACTACACTATATCTCAAGCCTTGGAATCTAAATGGACCCCACTAATTCACTGATTCTTTAGATTGATTATCACAGTGATCCTCATATACCTAGTTTCACAAACATTTATACTAAAAGAATATGTGCCAAACTAATGCTGAAACCAATACCTACCTTCAACTAACATCTCATGTACAAGCTAAGAGATGTCTGCATGTCACTGTCAAAATTCTAAAATATCTTGCAGTGTTCCTGGGCATATTGGTACACAGTTTGGGAGGTCTGAAGCTGAACTACACACCTTTATCTGAACCTATCTCAGGCCCTATTATTTCCTTGTTCTGTCTTTGAAAGCATCATACCTAACCAAATTAAAGGGTACCAATTATAAACAGTGTAGAGATTCATTATAGACTTCTGGGTCATTATTAAGAGGAGCAACTACTGTTTTGTTGAATACAGTTCTCTTGACAGCATGCTATTACTATCGTCTATACTACCCCCTTACCTTAATTTCCTATACTAAGTGTTTAACTACTTGTATCTTAAATTCATAGTTGGTTCTCATTATTTTCAGATCTCCTATTTGTTATTTGTGAATTCTCCTTTTCATTAAAACTTATTTGCAATCCTCCAAAAGCAACACTTATGGTGCTTTTGTAGTCATTCCGAAATACAGGAACGTATTAAAAAATGAGTTACCCAAGTACAAATTCCCAGCTAAGGTCAAAAGCACAATGTCTGCCTTCTTATTTAAGCACTCATACTCTAAGCCAGTGTCATTTTTTGTGGTGTATTTGGCGCCACAAGTTTTCATGTGCTTTTAATTGCTGAGTTCTCTGCTTAAAATGGGCCCAGAACTAGAGCTGAATTATTCCCAAGTGCAAGTAGGCTATGATATACCTTAGAAAGAAAACACCTGTGTTGGATAAGTATGAGTTAGTACTGGTGGCTGTGAGTTTTATGCTAGTGCATCAATGATACATACTTAAGTAAGGTGTCTTTGAACAAAAACACATATGAGGCAAGGTTATATATTGATCTGTTGATAAAAATGTGACCCAAGGCTCACAGGAGCCTAACTCTGTATTTCCTTCAGGAACAATAATTCAGAATTAGTTCAGAATCATTCACTAATTTGGTGCTCACAGTGAATTTATACAACACGATTACTGTAGATGGGGAGAATTGATATATGTTGGTCTGCCAGATTTGTCTATTCATTTTCCCACCATCTTGTGAGGATAATCAGAAAATTCCTACATAGCTGACATTCACAGAGGACAAATTTCATCAAGAAGCAAACAAAAAATAGGCTTATGAGGTAGAGGAAAGAATAGGCCTGCTCTGAGAGAGAAGTATGGTCCCAAAAGGAGAGGAACCCAGGGAAGGCAAGTTTTGTCTGCATCAGAGGGTTGCCTGGAGCTGGTCCGGGGGTCTCAGATACCAACACCACCATTAGATATGTATTGATTGACAAGGTGGCGTGATGGAGGATTTGACCTTTCAAGGTCCTTTCTGCAGCAATCTTTTTTTTTTTTTTAAGATTTCTTTCTTTTTCAAAGTATAACTAACACTGGGAAAGTCACAGTCAGGTTTGCTTAGAAAGAAACAGCTCCTGCTTGTTTTACTGTCTTTCTTCCCTAGTTTTGTACAATGGAATTTTTAAAGTACTGTAGAGTTAATAATTATAGTCACAGAGGAAACCAAGAGATTGTTTAAGTACTAAGTAAAGTCATTTGGGTGCCGAATGGTTGAGGGTTTTAAAAGTAACAATTTGTACATACCGTATATTTCTCTCTTCCTCAATTTTAAGTGGTATGAAATACATCTGATCAAATCACTTGAAATGTCGAAATGGAGAATGACACTTCATGTGACAACAATATGGCATTTTATCTAAAATTGTGTTTTTTTACAGCTCATGAATGAATAAATGAATGATGACTATAAACTTCCTCGGCCTCTTAGATAAATGGTTGTCACAAAATATGAAGGCTAACAAAGCAGAAAAACAGCAAAAGAGGGAATATTTCTTGAGGATTATGTAGGATATAGTGCCAAATGCTTTAAAAACATAACTCTTGTCTCTCATGGTCTATTAGCTTATTTCACAAGTTAGCATGTAATGGGGAAAATGACCTAATTTGTTAGAGGCTTAAAAGGCTGACTATCCTTTTTTCCTCCTCTAATTCATTTTTCTCTGTCATTTTCCTATTTTCTGAGACATCTCTCTCATTCTCTCTCTCTCTGTCTCGTTTTTTTCTCTCTCTCACTTTCTCATTTTTCCTCTCTCATTTTCTCTCTCTTTTACACACACACACACACACACACTCACACAATTAGGTTGTGTGCCAAAGAACAGTAATAATAAGAAAAGGAAAAAAGACACCCATTCATTTCCAAAATTTCAGTCTAAAGAAAGTAATAGACATAAAAGGAAATAGTGTACTAAATACTATCATAAGCAGAAAGTTATGGTTGTTAAAAGATAGTCATTACAGTTGAAGGGTAAATGTGGAGAAAGAACATCTGAACCAGGCCTTGAAGGATGGTCAGAGCTCCACAGGTATAAAATGGGCAAGTTAGAACAGCACATTTTTAAGTATAATTAATATGCCTGATACAATTTATCAAATTCTGCAATATTTTGGAATTGACTATGGAATTATTGTGAAAGAAAGACTTTAATTTGATATGAAAACAGTCAAGTTGACTTAAAGTTGAGACTGGAAGATGGTGTTTGGCCTCCCAAGTGAAGAGGTGGTGGATGGTTCAGGAGAATATGGATATTAATAAAGGGCACAAAATTGCCCCTTTGTGGTGATGCTCCAGGCTGTGGGAATCACTTCAGAAACAGTAAACTGTGCTCTGGATACCACAGACAAAGAGAACAATGCCTCAGTTTAATGGTTTCAAGAACAAGAGCATTTGAAGAAGAATCAACACCACATATGAAATCCTCAAAGGACTTGGGATGAATTGTCCAGAGAGAATAATACTTTATAGATACTTTTGAAATATGTGAAGACTACATGCAATGAGCTGGATAGATGTACTTATGTCATGGTTTGTTTGTTTTTTAGGACAGGGATCTTGGATTAGATGCTCAATGATTACTATGACAGAAAATGTCTTAAGTGCACTCAGCAGATACCAGGTGGCTTCATTGATCAAACTCCAAGACAACTGTGGAGGGTGAGGGTGAGGATACAGTCTAGGGCTGTAATATACTTCATCCAGTACCTTAGCCACCAACTCTCTAAAGCTATTGAGTGCTTCAAATGTAGCTACTGCAGAATGTTAAAATGATAATATCATGGATATAATTGGTTAAATATATTATTATAAAAATTAATCTCATTTACTTTTTGGCATACGGTGTACACTAATTTTTTAATTCAAATGTGACTCCAATTATATTTCTATTTGACATCATGTTCTTGGAGTCAACACTGCAGAAAACTCTCTCTGCTTTAATCATACTAGATACAAATGTATCTGTGATATCAATTGTGATTCTGCATATATAGTTTATTTGGTCAATAAAATTGTTTAAATACTACTCTGCTTAAATGTTGGTAAGGTAAGGAGAAAATACATTAATATAATGAAATAGAATTCAACAGTTAAGTGGAATGAGGTAAGCCATGTATAGTGATAAATTAAGGTATGTTTTAGGTGAACAAAACAAGTTGCAAAATAAGTTTCATTATTAACTACAATATATATCTTGCAGCTCTGTGTCTATACATAATTATTTAGACAATGGTTTGGAAAACACATACCTACCTGAAGTTGGGAACATAGTGAAGTGGGTGATGGGGGAAGGTCTGATATGAAGCTACCTAGCTTTATTTATAATGCCTGAATTATTTTTTACAATGAAAATGTAATCATTTATAGTAATAATAATAATAATACATTAACTCTGCTAAGTGGAATAATCTTCACATCTTTCCAGTCCATGATTCTCTAATGATCTGCTGAGAAGAAAGGGTCAGCAAAAGGCACAAAGGGACAGTAGGCAGGTTACCCCTAAATCAGTATGAAACAGGAAATAATGCATGAAGAAACAGGCAGGACATCACACTTAAGGTTCTTCAGTACTAATCTGGGCTTGTTGAGATCACTCATCCCTTTATGAGTAAAAAGTCCACTTAGTTTGACTAAGGAACCAAACATCTTACCAGATTACACTGAATAATTAAAAAATGAAGATGAGAGCTAACTCTTTGGGGTTCCTACTAGAAGCTCTGTTCAGCTCTGAGCTACAGAGGCCTCACATACCCTGATCATCAGCACAGCCTTTCTGATGTCCCGAACACCGTCATACACCAGGCGAGAGGCATCAATGAACTCATTCTCTTCAAATGGTTGAGGGACGTTGGCACTCAAAGCTTCAATGGCAACTTCGACTTGTTCAGCAAAGCGTGGCATCACTAGGTTAATTAAACACAGGGAAAAGCAGTGGATTAGGGAGCCTTTCTCTCACCATCCTGCCTTCTCGCCCTTAGGCAAAGTGGTAGTTGAATTTAAGGTGGGTCCCATTTATTTGGCTTTGTGCCACTTACCTTAACAGGGGGAGCAAACTGTTACTCCATGCATAGTGATGGCTTACAAAAATGAAATCTTATTAAACCCATCCAAAGTTATGTGTTGTAGCATATAAGTATAGAGTACATGTTATGTAAACCTGAGTTGACTTCCACTTCTGCTAGTTACCAACTATAAAACCTTGGCCAACTTTTTTCAACCATTCTAAATCTACCTCTTTGTCAATACAATATAATAAGATCCTATCCCTGGACTCAATAGAATAATGCATGCAAAAGTATTGAATGGAGAGCTGGAGGCTTGGCTCAAGCAGTACAGTACCTGCCAGCAAGCACAATAGTTCAAACCCCAGTAACACCAAATAAAAGTGTTGGATGGAATCTGGCCTTTAGAAAGTATCAATGGATATTTAACTAATATCAGAAATTATAGTCATTGCTGGTAAACAGCAAATCTTTGCCCATATGGCTTCCAGATAAAGAGTGAATGAAATGATTCAATCCATTGCACTTTTGTCAGGAATGTAGGAATTGAGATTTGAAAGGATGCTGGATAGAGGGGGACTATGGAAGGACTGTGTAAGAGGAAAGAGGACAAACACAGGATACTGCATCTGAATGACCTATAGAAAGAGAAGATAAATTGTTCCACTTTGCCAGGATCACCTTGATGTGAAAGAAGACACATATATAAGATGCTAAAATGCTGACGCCTATTTCTTCTCACAGGAACATCAGGCATACCCTGGAGGATAGTGGAAAATAAACTTAGTGGAATGTCTGGAGTATTTCCACTAACCACTTATAAATGCTACTTTTTTCACTGTTTTTTGAAAATTGTAATTCAGTTTTCTCAGCTGTTATTTTATAACAATCAATTCATATGGCAAAGGAAAGCTAAAAATATAACTCATTTTATTTACAAGGACAATAAAATAGAAACATCATTCATCTACTTCCATTTCTTAACTTTCATGCTTAATTCACCTTTACATTCATTTTCATCCTCTGAGGATAGTTTAACATACATTTTAATCCCTGGTGTGAGAAACTCTGCTAAATTACTTTACTCTCTAGGGTCAAAGTATTCAAGATAAAACATTCCTAGAAAAGTGTACTTCTACCAGGAAAAGTCAAATACCCTTTTAAAAAAAGAGGGGGTCAGATGCTGGTGCCTCACGCTTGTAATCCTAGCTACTCAGGAGGCAGAGATCTGGATGATTATGGTTCAAAGTCAATCTGAGCTAATAGTTCACAAGACCCTACCTTGAAAATACTCAATGAAAAAAGGACTAATTGAGTGATTCAAGAAGTAGAGCTCCTACCTACCAAGCATTAGGCCCTGAGTTCAAACCAAAGTACCACAAAAAAGAGGTGGAGGGTTAGAGGGAAATGAAGTAATCATTTTTAATAAACTCTATAAAAACCAAAGCATGCATGGGGTGATTTTTCTTCTGTAGCTGAATTATGACTTTTTTTCTCTGTACTATTTGAATTTTTCATTTGGGCTTTTGAACTAAACGTATAAAAAGAATTTGGGGAATATTGCTATAAGTAAGAATTAAATAAAATTGAGGTGATTTATGTGCTAATTATCCTGATTTCTCATTTCTTAATGGATATATATATATCAAAACAGAACACTGTACCCCTTAAATGTGTACAATTATCACAGTAATTTAAAATCAAATAAAAAATTTGAAAAACTATTTCTAAACCAATAAAAAATTTGAAAAACTATTTCTAAACCAATGCATTAAACTCAGGCTATTTCAGTTATCCTTCATATTGAAAATACATTTTACATGACTAAACAATACAGATACTGAAATTGACCCCTTGAGCATAATATTTTTGTATGTATTTAGCATTTGGAAATGAATGCTTTTCATAAATAAAATTACAACTTCCCTTTTGTTCTTAAACAGATAGTTCTGAGTTACACTGATTCCATTTTATTTAAGTGCTAAGTCACCATAATCATGACCATCAATAATTTTACAGATTTTTATGTGATTCTATCTGATACCACTTAGATGCATAAAATCATTTGCCACTATTGTGTAACTGGCAAAGGATTAGTACTCTTACATGTTCATGGATAAATATTCCCCCTAAATCAATAAGGGAAAAGAAAACAAAAACTTGACAATGGATTAGCATACTCCATTCACAGAAAAGAAACTCATATCCCTGATAAATACAGCAAGATGTTTGACTTTACTAATCATAAAAATAACAAGGTCAATATTGAGATATCACTTCATACTTGTTGGGTGGGCAAACAAATGAAAGTATAATCTTATTTGTCATGTGGACAAAGGGGAACCCTTTTACTAAAGATGGAAGTACAAATAGGTACACATCATTTTAGTCAGCACAATGACAAAATCTATTAAAATGAAGCTTTCCTGTCCTAAACAATAGGATGGGGCAGTACCTAGGGTTTGGTCATGTATCTGAAGAGATGCTGAATAAACAGGTTAAACAACCATACACTGGAGTCACAAGAATATCTTTGTGTCTCTGTGGTTACAGTTGGTTTTTGTTAGGTTATAAATTATAAGAGTTAAGAAGAAGAAACTTGAGAATGAAACAAAACTTGAGAATGAAAATAACTCTTCTCACACAGTTCCATCAAGCAAGCTACCCAGAATCATCTAACTCAGGGGAAACCATTGTGTGATGCTCACTCCAGATCCATGGGCACTGTATGTGATGAAATGGACCAAGGCATGTGAATCTGGAGACAGCCAATATATTAAACTGAGTAACTCCTGAGATCAAAGCTTGAATGGGAAAAGCAAACTGAAAAAAAAGATGATCATTTGTGAGCAATTTAAAAATACACAAAAGAATACTATGCATAATTTACTTGTACATCATTTTATATGCATTTACATGCATTTTATATGTTATTAAATGTTCTGAAAGGACATATACCACCTTAAATATAATATTTAACTTGGAAAGGGGGAGGAGATTAGTTTCTGCTCTTTTTATGTCTTTGAATCTTTTGTAAATTCAGATATTTAAAAAAGAATAAACAAATTTTTCTCAAAGCTGTACATTTCCTTGTAGAGCAGGGCTCTAAAAAAATAAAGTTATCTCACATGTCACACAACATAATAGAAACAAATTAATCAATAGCATTAAGTGGGGAAGTCCCTCAGAAATTGTGACCATGAACAAATACTTATATTCTACCTTTATAAATGTCAACTAGAAGTTGAGTTAGATATTGCTGACCACCCAGACCCTGACCCTATGAACACATTTCTATCAATGTAAAGACCTTTGTTGAATCTAAAGGAGTAAGGAAGTTATGTCACCTTTTGTCTGTGTGAAGATACCCTAAAGAAGAAATGGGAGGAAGAAAATGCTGTGAGTGACAAGCTATCTTGTTTCAGCCACCTTTAGGCTTAATTCTGTGCCCAAGGGAGAGAGAAAAAGCTAAGATCTAAAGAGAATGTTTTAATGAGGGATGCTCCCAGGCCTGGAGTTGAAGAAGGACATTCTATTTGAACCAGCATGGAATATAACATCTTGCTAGTGAGATTTGGATGGTAGTGCCCTGGCTTGAACAACAGTGTTATTGACCTGTCACTGCCACAGGAGGCAGAAATGAATTAAATTTATGAAGATATTGGAATATAAACATCATCAATCTTTCAAGATACAAATGATGGGGTTGAGGGTAAGAATATCTTTCTTCATGCATCCAAGTATTTCAGTATTATTCTTTTAGGGTTTGTTAACTGCTGTTTAACCAGCACAGCTTTGTTCTCCACATTGTTGCTCTTTCCTAGTTTATTTTTACCCTGCTTTGTTTTCAAGAGTGATAAATCACAAAAAAAAGTTTACATAACAGGACTGGGACACAGTCCAAGTGCTTGTCTATCATGTGTAAGACAGTGGGTTCAACCCCCAGTACTGCCAAAAAAGGAAAAACTTACAGACCAATGATCAATCTTGGCAGAATGTAAGGTATCAGTTTAACTATGAATTCTTCTGATATCTTGATAGTGTCTGAAAAATTAAGTGCCCCAAAAGTAATATTGAGATAAAAAAGTTTTAGACTACTTCAAATATGATCCTGTGCTCTTGCTTCTCACTAATTAGGATAGAACACGGCATTACCTTTGTGATTCACATTATATATTAACAGATTTTCTGATATAGGATTATATAAATAGAAGCTTCTTTCTACTTTCTGAATTACATCCAAAAATATAGGCACCACTTTACCATGATTATCAGAAATGCCGAATTGCTCTCAAAAGCTTATGTCCTGAAAGGGTGATCAAAGTTGGAAATAAATTTTAAGTTCTAGCTATACTTTTGTATGCATACTGCATACTAGACCACAAAGTGATGACATTCCAGGAGTAATGAAATCAGAGTTAAGTACGCATATAAAAATCAAGGTCACATCATTCTGTGTTGATTGAGATCCTAAACCATAGGTGAGGAAGTTCTGGAACAAATCCTCCTAAGAGACTTCAGAGGTGAAGTTTCAGAGCACAGAGTTAAATGAAGTAGAAGTTGTGCTAAAGTGCAAATAGGACTGCTTACAACCATAAAAGACTCCACGGTTAACCAGAGGAAGTAGAGATGAACAATCTGCCAACCTCAATGCCTCTCACTCATTGTCAAAAGAGTCTACATTCCAGCTTTAAACATGTCAATGATTCCTTATAATGCAAGGGACCTATAAAATTCCCTTAAACTACAAGCATAAACATCTATAGTTACTCTCTCTTCATTTCTCTGTCTCACCACCTATTTCTACATATACTCTGTTTCAAATAGACTGAATTTATGTCTGCCTACAGATATGACATGGAGACAAAATGTGACATATTAATATACCCATGAGGAATTTATTCTTTCATACTGAAATATATTTTGTTCTCTTTGGCCAGGCCTCCTCAATCTTTAATCTCCAGTTTAGAATTAAATGCTGTTGTTAAGCCTTCCTTAATTACTACACACAGCAAAGCGTACAGTTTTCTACAATTTTTATAGTATCAAAGTCATGAATACACTGTTATAGAAATAAGAATGCTGTATTAGGACTGTTCATTGGTATTTTTATATGTCAACACTTTTGCATATGGGTCAGTTTTAAGCAGAACCCATGCTTTCCTTTGATCTTAAACCCTTGTCAGGCTTCTGGTACAATATGTACAGTTGGAAGAGAAGAATGGGATGGAGGAAAGAACTCATTTGTGATGGAGTATTTCTGCAACAAAATGACTACTATCACAATCTACTTTCTCTTTTTCTGCCCATCATTCCATATTAGTTCAATAATCCTATTGAAGAGTTTCATTGGTCATGAACCAAGTTATTAGTGGGCATTCTAGGTGTGGTCTGGAGACCTTCAGAAACTTCAGCTTAAACTCCTTCAGGACTAAGTTTCTTTGGTAGAAGCTTCAGCACTGATCAAAGAGAAAGATTCATCATTCTGTCCTTGACTAGATCTCCAAGGCTGAATAAGCATATATGTATGCACAGGGGTCACCCAGTTGCGGTACAGTCAACCCACATACTGGGAGTGTGATCCTAACAAAAATTTCCTTATAGAATATAGATAAAATAGAATAAGGCCCTGTTCTAGAAACAGAGTCAGTCTAACAAGTGTTAGAATGAAACGGAGAAATAAGATTTAAAATATTTGAATAAACCTAAAAACCGAATAACATCAGGACTGGGATGGAATTGTGGGTCATTCTAGTGCAGGCATTACTACAGTATACTCCTTTTTAACAGTTGGAATTAGGTATAGTATTAGCATTATCACTATCAGAGTAGACAAGGCTATAAAGTATTAATTTGAGGGAACACTGTGGTAGAATTCCAGTATTCACTAAACAAGAAAAGAGTTGTTAGATATTGTTTCTACATCTAAAGCATCCTTTCCCTGAAAAAGCTTCTATCAGACACTGCCAAGAGATAATTCTAGAAGCTCACAATTAGGTGTTAGGAGAGAGCCAACGCCATGATAAAGAACAGTAGGATGTAAACCACTGGGAACCTAAATTTGCCCAAGGAAAGTCTGGTGGCATTTACAATTCACTACGTATACTTGGATGGCTGTGTACTTCAGCACATCCAAGAAGCAGAATCAGTTGTTAAGAGCCTGCTTAAATCTAAAATTCCAAGTCACAGTTGATGTAGAAGTAGAAACTAACCCAAACTGAATCTGTGACACATTTCTACCTTTAGCTCCACTCAAAAACAATGGAGGACAAGCCACAGAAGATAACCATAATTTGGTGTTAGTTTAGTAATTTTAGCAGAGAACTACATGATTATAAGTTACAAGAGGTCCTTCAAGGGTACCCCTGTCTCTCCACCTCATTCCCACAAAGATATTGTTCTGAGTTCAGCTTCTTTTTAGGGCTTTTAGGTGGGAGTTTCACTTATTGGGCAAGAAGTAATCAAGTGGATCTGAAAGTATGCCTCGTGAATACTATGTACTTCATTTCTATATCTAATACAGACTAGTTCCCTGTACTAAGGGTAATTGTACCTTGCCTACAAGGTAACAGGGTGGCTGGACTCTTGTTGAAGAACTAGGAGACTTGAATGTTAAGAGTCATTGTACTATCCAGACCTTTCCCTTCTGACCCCAATTTCTCACACACACTCTAATCCTGCTGACACCTTTCATCGTGGCTGGCTACATAGCTTCTCCTAGGATTTGGAGAGTAATGTTTAACCTCTACATCTTTGTCAAATGGAATTTTTCCTAATGATTAGATGTTTTATTCCTTCTGACATATACATTATGGTTATTGAACAACATACTAGCTTTATCTTTCTTCTCTGTATAATTCCCCAACTCTCTCTGTCCTCTTTAATTCCAACTCATTTTCCCAAACATGTGAGGTAATTTCATCCTTTCCCTTTCCACCCCCCATCATTTAGCTCTGCTATTCTTTTGTCCCCTCCTGGACACATAATACATGACTCCATCTTGACTCAATGGATCATTAGTGTGCTGGAAAACATTACACAAGGAAATAAGGACATTGTGCCAGAAACTGAATATGTCCTTATGTAGTTCATGTTGTCAGATTTGTCCACACATCCTAATGTTATATCTCAATTATGCTACTCATTACCATCATTGTGTCTCCCATGCTTATGCATTTGCAGATTTGGATAAGGCAGGCTCTGGAAGGCACCCATGCTCCTTCTCTCCTTATATCAATACCTTTATGTTACCTCCTCATGTTGAATATGGATAAAACTAGTGACTCTCTTCTAACCAAAAGAACATGGTAGAAGAGATAGGATGACACTTAGGAGATAAAGTTATAAAAAGAGGCAGGTTTCTGTCTTGCTTTTATCTTTTTTGCTCTTTCAGGTGCTTATTCTGATTAAAGCTGGTTGCCATGTGGTACACAATGCTATGGAAAAGTCTACAACAGCAATAAACTGTGAGAGGACTAGTCATCAGCCATAAAGAAATGGAGACCCTAAATCTGACAAACAAGCAAGTAAGACTGGAAGTAGATCTTTTACCAGTTGATCCTTGAAATGACTACAGCTCTAGTCCAACATCTTGACTGTAGCCTTGCAAAGAGATCTGGCGGCAGTGGACCCAGCTAAGCCATTCCAATATTCTGGCCCACAGAAGCTATGAAGTAATAAATGCAGCAGCGTGGTTTATTACAAAGAAATAGGTAGCTAATATAGCATTCTGTACCAAAAGGAAAACTGTCAGTAAATACAGCTAGCAGGACCTATTAAAATTTCTTAATATTTGCAGCAACCGTGATTTCTGATGCATTTATATTTACAAGCAGTTGTATAATTGGATTTTTTGGGAGGGTATTGGGATTTGAACTCATGGTCTCATTATTGTTAGGCTGGGGCTCTACCACTTGAGACAAGCCTCTCCAGCCTTTTTTGCTTCAGGTTATTTTTCAGGTAGGGTCTTACATTTTTTGCTCCAGGCCAGCCTTGAACTATGATCATCCTATCTATGCCTCCTATGTAGCTGGGATCACAAATGTAGACCACCATTCCAAATTTACTGATTGAGTTGGGGTCTTGGTAGTGTTTTTGCCTGGGCTGGCTTTGAATAGCTTTTGCCTGGGTACTCTGCTTTCTGAGTACCAAGGATAACAAGAGTGAGTCTCTGTGCTCAGCCTTTATAATTGAATCTTGATATTTGATTTCACACAAGTTATTTAACAAATGTCAGCCATAGTTTACTCAGTGTACAACAGGAATAATGACAGTTGCCCTCCAGAGCTTATGTAAACTTTAGAAATATTAAAAATTATTACTCAGCCAGGCATAATGGCACATACCTGTAATCCCAGCTACCTCAGGAGGCAAGGTGGGAGGATCACCTTAGCTCAGATGTTCAAGACCAACTTGGGCAACATAGCCAGATCTATCTCAAAAAAATAAAAACAAAACAAAAAAGAAATATATGTGTGTACATATGTGCACATATATATATATACATATATACACATACATGTATATTATCCCATTTGATAGATCTAGGTAGCATACTAGGAATTAAGAATAATGTGGCAAAGAAGGGAAATATGGGCTGGGGGTACAAGTCAGTGGTAGAGTGTTTGCCTAGTGTGTACAAGGTCCTGATTCAATCTCCAGCACCAAAAAAAAAAATTGGTTCTGTATTTGAGGCACTTACATGAAAAACTGAGATGCACATAAGATGGTTATCATGGTGCCTTGCACATAAAAGATTCATTGCAAGTGGCTCTTGTGGTTGTCTTCAAACTATGATATTTTGTGTCTACTTATCCATACACCTTTTACTTTGCTTACAACAGGCAAATGCACCTAACATCCTTTCTATAGGACTTGGAGACACAACCATACTGATTTTGATTTACCAATAAAAAAATTAAAGCTTTATGGAAGATAATGAAGTAAACTAAAAATAACATACCAGTTACTGATGAATCTCAAAGTTGGGAAGGTGGTATAACTTATCTTGAAAACTGAGCTTTCTTAGTTTTTTTGTGCCCTTCTCTCTCCTCTGCAGGATCACACTGCCCTTGTGACAATATTGTATTTTTAATAAGGAATTTCCTATGAAATCTACCCTCAGAACAAGATTTGATGAACTCATTCTTTCTTAATTTTCCTTTTTATCTTGATTGCCAAGAAGGCCATTGGTAAACATTATGTTCCATTGTGACCTCACAAGATACATGAGGAAAAGAAACTTTAAAAATTAAAACTTTACCAACAAGGCAGTATCTTGCAAAAACAAAAAAAAAAGTTCAAACCACTTTGCCCGGCTCAAATAAAATACTCTTTCTAATAAGTCTCTCAGCTTAATCTAATCTCCTTTTGGAACTATTTCCCTTCAATTTCAAATGTAAGCCACTTTAATTATTTAGTTTATATTAGCTGATTGAATTTAAATTTTGAATAAAGTACTTTCAAATGCTTTTGAAATGTGTGGTAGAAGCAATGTAAAAATAAAACTTAAGTACTTGCTTTAAATTTAAATCCTCTTCTGTCCACACTGATGACATATTAGCTCTTTCCTATGTCCTCTCTTGATGAAGCTTCATGAGTTCGGAAGATGTTGAATGTTGGAATCCAGAAACAAGTGTAAAAGTAGCCAAGCTTAGTCTGCTCCTTATTCCCTCATGACAACTTATCAGCTATATCTACCTCTTCAGATAACTACCATCGCCATCCTGGTCAGTCATGCTTCTTCCATCCTGGATGCAATCCTTGGGCTCTCTTTTGTCCATGTCAGTCATCTGTTCTCTGCTGGGAGTTCATAAAGGCTACTATTTTCATAAATCAATTTTGGGAAATTATAAAGTACATTTCAAACATCAAAATCAACTTCAAATTCCAGAAGGCCATACATAACCCGTGAGCTGAATTGTTTGATAAAAGATGAAAAAGGACTGTCTCAAAGAAGGAAGAAAAAAAACCACAGCAATCTAAATTCCATTCACAATAGCTACCCTAAGATAGTCAGGGAGCATCCATCTGCTCTTGTCTAGACACAAATTCCTTTTCCTTTCCCCAGGGAAAGAAACTGCTTGCTTGGAAGGCTTTCTTATAGTTTAAAATAAGCATTTCAAAAATAATCACAAATGGTTTATAACTTAAGAGGAAAGGATGGCACATTCAATTCTGAAATTTGAGTGAATAAAGAATTGAATATGATGCCTTATTTAGTTTACAGTGTTCATCAAAATCTAGCTTGATAAATACAGTTTAATTTGGCATCTGTGAGGTTTAAATACTTAGATTGCATTAAGACATAGTAAAACACTTGCTAAGAATTTCTTACACATGATTTAAAAGATTCTGATTTTGATATTAAGTATATAATTTTTAAAGTGAGAAATCCCTCAAAATAAAGAACTGTGTCATTATGTTTTTCATTTATATTAACAAACATTCTTTGAGCTTTGACTCTTACCAACTTAGAAGAGATAAAGAGGTAGTCTTAGATCTCAAGGAGTTAAAATTTAATTAAAATCAATGCATACACAGGTAGAAAGGTGGGCAGAGGAGAGCTAGAGTACTGGAAAACAAATATATGCGTTAAAACAGGTAGTAAATAAACAAAAGAGCAAATATAGAGCTTGAAACATAGGGCAGTATATGGCAGAAGCCAAATGAATAAATGAGAGTAATGGAGGAAAGGAGGAGTGGAACTGGCCACTGCAGTTGGAGAGAGGACTTTGCTGACAAAAAGTCAGCTAATTTTAGAGAACAGGTGAAACAGGGGAAAACAAACTAGGTGGGGCTTCATTTTAGGGTAACTTTGACATGGGAAACAGAACTTCTCTAGTTAATATGTCCATGGGTTATTCCAGATCCTCCAGCTACTGAAAGCCTTCCATCTTTCTTTATCAAAACTCTTTCCACACTACTCTCGTGATTTTACGAGGTATGCTTCCAAACAAGTGACTGTCAACATAATCCTCCCTTCTTTGATTCAGGCAACTCTCACTGCAGTCCTATCTTCCCCTTTATAGAGAATCTGAGTGATGGAATTGTACTTCTGCCTCAGTTTGTGCAATTAAAACACCCAGGCCACTTATTCCAGTAGACCCTGTTAGACAAATCTGAAGGACCCTTGGCTCCTCTACTGCTCCTACCAAGATGCCTGGTAACTGATGCTGGTACACTTGAATTGACAAAGTACCACCATATCTTTTGCATTCCTAGGATTTAGAATCCACATGTGATTCATACAGATTTGGAGATTCATGTCCTTCTTTTTGTTTTCTGTTGACAAATGGACACCAAATAGGTGCCTTGTTCTGCTATGTTGCCCAAAATTATGGTAGATAAATGTGTAATTGTGACTTCCTATGTCCACCCTACTCCCTTTATTTTCATGTTAGGCGTTTGGGGACTAGTTTTATTTTCTGGGGTGGTTCTTCAGCTTCCATTCTGAGTAAGCTGGACATGTCTAAACTATAGCTGAACACATCATTTAAAAACAACCCAGTGTAGAAGAAATATTTTCATGCTTCTGCATGGGATCTTTAAGCAAAAATTACTGATGAGCTGGCTCAAAGAGTGATTCAATAACAGTTCTAAGATAGTTAATTAACTTGGAGATTTATCTCCCCTCTCACCCAGAGACACGTACTCACTCTTAAAAGAGGGATAAATCCAGGAGCCATACACTTACATGTCAAAGGTATACAACTAAGCGTTATAACAATGATGGACCTTTACAGAAAGGGTTTTTTTTTTTTTAACACTTAGGGATAAAGATTTCTCCTGCCCTTAGGGAGAAATGGTGTAGCTGAGCAACAATTGCTATATAGACTTCTAGATTCATAATTTTGTGGTTCCTCTCCTATTGTACATACCTCCTCTGCATGTGAATTCATCACACTGCCCTGGGGGCTGGAGAGGTGGCAAATGGAATGTGAGGAGATGCTGTTATAAGCAGTAATAATAAGTCTGTGCTCTGAGCCAGAAACTTTACATTAGTTTTCAAGATAAAGTAAATAAATACAGATATTTTAAAATTTACCAGGCAAATCTCTACAATATATAGAATGTGTATATATCAGTCATATAGAATCTATTGGACTGAGGCATAGCTCAAGCAGTAGAAAGCCAGTCTAGCAAGCACGAGTTCAAACCCCAGTTCTTCTTAAAGAGAATAAGAAAGAACTGAGAGACAAATTATACATTGCCTATTTAAAGACTATTGAGTGACAGAAATTCCTTTCTCATTCCTTCTATATTTCTGACTGCCCAACATCATGAATACTAAAGCTACCAACTGATATTTCCTCCACATCACCATTATTTTCACCTTTCACAGGGAAATAAAATACTTGAAACAAATAGTAAGGGTTATATTAAAATATATTAGGATGTCTAGGCTGAGCAATCTCTGCTGTTAAAACTTCTGTTGAAATTCATTACTTTCGTAATCCAATTTCAATATCAGTCATGAACAAGTGACTTAGACACTAATAGTATTTTCTATCTATAATACCTAATAATTTTGTCTTCCTGATCAGCTGTCCCTATCACCTTTTTCTGATAATGATATTTTTCCCTCCCCCATCCCATCTAACAATAAGCATAATGCAGGTCATCCAAATCTGTCCAGTCATAAAAGTCTATTCCACTAAATGAGTTCAAATCTAGGAAGCATATCTTGATAGTTGAAAGTGGGAGAAAAAAGAAATCTCTATCTGGGAATCTTGATCTGCACAACTAAGGCTGCTGGTAGACATATTCTCAACAGTAAAATGTATAATATCCTAATGGTTTGTATTCATTTCATCAGTGCACATATTCATTGAATACTATGTGATAATTGCATCATAGGCTGTGGGTACATATAGAAATACCTGCTTCTTGGAACTCAGTCTGATTATAAAAACAGCCTTTACAATGAAGAGGACATACTAAATCTCAAAGGCTGAGAGAGTTCTCTGTTGTCTCCAACTGAGACTTGAGTTAGTTATTAAAGAATAAGTTCAATAAATAGATATTGAGGAGGAGGAGAAAGAAATGGAGAACATTGCAGGGAGCATAGTGGGAGCAGTATAGAGTGTTTTGCTGGAAGAATAATGAGGCACTCATCCAGATGGGGCAGAAGGTATATACAGAGGATGCATGAGCGGTGATTGTGTTGAGTACTATCACCAGTAAGCTGGGAAAAATGCTGTACATATTCCAAGCTTAATAATCTTGACCATCCTTGAATGACAAAGCATCAAGAAAAACAGGTGTAAAAACTCACTCCCAGATGCATTAACTAATTTGTTTAAGATTAGCTTATTCTTTTCCTGGATTCATTCTTCTATATCTAACTGACGCAAATGTACCTTCAGTACCATTTCCATTTTGGGTGATAGCTATTTGATGATCCTCTACATTTTCCATATAAAGTATACAGAAATAATGTCAAAAATATCCTTGCTTCTGAAATTTTAGGTTACAGAGAATGGAAATAAAAATTATACCATTACTTGACCCACATGCTCACCATAATAATGGAATTTTAACTTCTTTAACCAGAGTGATCAATAACTTAGAACTCTCATTCAAAAATACTTTCTTTTGGTGGCCAAAAAAATAGATCAATGGAGACCCTGGGTTCAATCCTGAGCAGACAAAAATAAATAAATAAATAAAAGTAAAAATGATTTCTTTTAAATTTTCTTCTTTTCTTGGTCTAATGTCCCTTCTGAAGAAGAAATGTCTGGCAGACTCTCAAAGCTCTCTCAATCCTCCATTCACATTGCCACGAATTTGCATTGACTAAATTTACAAAAGTGACATTTCAATATAATTCTCTAAGTGAAGAATGAGCTATTCTACATCTATTTAAATATTACATCATTGAGTGAACTTTCTCCCTCCTCAGCGTCATGCAGCAACCTGTTTTTGAAAAAAGAGCTCAGAGATGAGTCTGTCCAAGTGTGCACTTACTACTCAGCTTTTGGCAATTTGTTATAATTCAGGTTTTATTGAAGAGCCCAGCAAATATGCCATGTCAGTATTTAATGGATGTTATAGATCCATTTTATTGTGTTATCATCAGCCTATATTAATTTCACAAGAAATATGTAATTTTTTACACAATGTTCTCCTATAATTTTAGTGAGTTAGTAACCCACAAAATTATTTTCTTAAATTGAATTCATCATCAATATCAATACAAAACTACTGCTAAGCCAAACAGTATCTTTACTGAGGAAGAAAAATAACTCAGGGAAAATAAGCTACAAATAGTTTTGTCAGTATGTTGGTACCTCTCAATTTTGTAGCCACTCAGCAAAGGCAGTGAGGTGATAGAGTGGGAGTCTCTTTATAGCCACCCACATACACCCTCAGTCATTCACATGTGTGTAAGCAGGGCTGACCCCAGTTTGTTATGAACTCCTTCAACAGCAATATCTGGAACACTGTGTCCTTTTATAAATACTTCTTTGTAACACTTCCACACTATACTCCTTTCATAGGCTTTGTTTTGACCTGTTCAAACTTGTCCCTGTCAGGAGACTATTTCTTTACCTTATGGTATTGATTCATTTTTCTCACCCCAAACCCCAGGAGTATCTGGCAATGTCTATAGATAATTTTAGTTATCAGAATTTGAGGTGAGAGAAGGAGATACTTCAAACACCTAGTGAGTGGAGGCCAGTATAGCTAAGCATCCTACAGTGCAGAAGACAGCGAGCGGCAGCCACCAACACTCAAGAAAGGCTTGCTCAAGCCAAACAAAGTGTCAGTAGTGCAGAGGTTAAGAACTTCTGATTATAGGTCTTGAATCTAACATCTCAGTTTAAAAAAACACAACAAAACAATTTGGGCAGAACCTAGTTTTTGTTTTCTTTTTCCTCATTTTCTCTTTATCATAATCCACTTATTGCCCATTATCGCTGTTTACTGCCCAAAATGAAATGCACTTTCAAGGCAAAATTTAAAATTGGAGAAGAGGGCAGAACAGGTTCTACCTGGAAGAGAGGGGGGTGGGAAGGAGAGGGAAGGGGCTCGGGGGGGGGGCGGCCAGGGGGGAGAGAGATGGCCCAAATAATGTATTCACATATGAATAAGTAAACAAAAAAATTTGATAAGCTCATATAGAAAAGTAACCAATTCAATATGACTATGAATTCCTTAAAATCAAAAACAAAACATGAGCCTAAAGGTAGAAATTTAGATAATAATAATATGCAGAGTTTTTTTATATTTTGAGGTTATATGACTCCTTAGCACAGATACTGATATTAGAACATATTTTAAGTAATATATATAACCAACAAAACCATAATCACAGAAATGATCTTGTGACCCTTCTCAAACTCCATGTATCTAGTTTGTGCAAAAACATTCCCCAGCAGTCCTAATTAGCCATTCAGTCAGCTAACAGCTAATATATTTGGTTTCATTTTTTGTAGCAACCTCTCTAATTACTTAAAAGATACAATATTACTCTTGTTTAAGAAAGAGAGAAACAACTGGAGACAAAAGCAAAGAATTTGTATATCTTTGTATATTCTTGTTCTTAGCTCACTATCATGTACTTCCCATAACAGTATTTTCATAATTTCTACTACAGTTTTTTTAATAAATAGTCTATCTCAATATCTTCTACCTGATTACTTTCCTAGCTACTCTCAATAGATCCTGAAAAGTGGAATCTAAAGTCTTGCTCATCCACTCCATTCATTTAAGAATTGGACAAGGACATCCATAAAGAAGGTCCTTTAGAAGTCCCCACAATGTTCAGTCATGGCAAAGAAGAGCTGGAATGAAAATTTTAAATGAGTTGACAATGAATACGTAGAAGTTAAGTCTCAATCAACAACAGGAATCTAAAAAGAATAGCTCTATTTCATTGATTTTCTTAAAATAGAAAATCAATCAGAAAGTGATTGACAGTTTTTGGGTGAAAAGTATATTGAAGTTACAACCACTAAGCAATTGCCCTTGCTTTTAGTACATTTTGACCCAATGGACATCACTACTTTTATTAAAGCAGCCCAAGATACAATAAGAAAAGACACCAAATTGTTTCTTGAGTGGTGCCTAAATTCTTTGGGGCACAAAGTCACGTATAAATTTACAGAACATTCTCTATCTTCATTTGCCAAGCCTGTTGTGAGCAGGTAGAGTGCTGTCTCCTCTTCTGGTAGTCTTATCCAGGTTCAGCCTACCACATGAAGCTCAGGCTTTGTAAGAGAATAGAGCTGATGAGCCAGAAAAACATGAGATGGTCTCCTTTCAAGGGTAAAAAAAAGTCTCAATTTGAGAGTAACATCCTTATTTCTAATTCATTAAGTGAGGCAAGAAAAATTGTATAGCTTGCTTTGTGTTGCTCTATTGAAGGCAAGGGCAAGTCTATTTGAAAGAAAACTGTAAATCTCAGCAAATTTAAAATGCAGATATATGTTATTATAATTGTTATTTTTATTTCTAAGTCTATTAGGATTCTCAAGAGCAATAATTTCTAGATGTGCTCTTTATTATATGATATTATGCTCTTCCCTTTCTCATATTTCAGAGCAAATGATCAATGCCTATATTTACGGGGTTTTTTTTCCTTGCTGTTTCTAGGCTAACAATGTCTTTACGTATAATCTTTTCCCTAAAGAAGAAAACATATTTCTACTAATATGCCTTACCATTCAGAACTTGGAACATTGATCCATTTGACCTTTCAGAGACAACTATTTTTAAAATGCCGTGTGATGTACAAAGTTTATGTGTAGACTCCTTTAAAAGGACTCTTATTAGGGTTTGAGGGGAAAGGCCCTGCTGTGCTTACATATGACCTAATTCATTACTTCCTAACAACCCCATCCAGCATAGAATTAAATTCTCTTTTCATATCCTCCAGTTTTCTTTCCTTCCCTGAACACTCTAGTCTCACCCCACACCCTACACATAAACAAATATATGAGGCATGAGAGACTTCAGTATCTTAGGCCAAGAAACATTAGTCAAAAGCAAAAACTACCCCTCCCAAAAAAAATAGGCCAGCCTTTGACACCATCTTCAAAGTTGTAGACTTCTGTTAACTTGGTGAAAATA
This sequence comes from Castor canadensis, assembly GCF_047511655.1. Classification (NCBI taxonomy): domain Eukaryota; kingdom Metazoa; phylum Chordata; class Mammalia; order Rodentia; family Castoridae; genus Castor; species Castor canadensis. The sequence continues at coordinate 70,603,833 of NC_133397.1, read as the reverse complement.
AATCATTTTTTTCTATCCCAGTACTCCAGACAGCTATGACAGGCTCCCACAAGTAACTGAATCTTACAACAGTAAGTCTCCAGTGGGCAGTCTCATGACTCTGGAGGAGGGCAACAAAGGCTCTCCTAAAAGTAAAGGGAATATACTGATGTCTAACCCTTCTTCAGCTGCCACCTCCTTTCTTTGAGCACTTCATATGTACACACTACTGAGAATCTTTATGCTTCCCACTGACTTGTACAGTTCTTCCTTCAGGTCCTATTCTCTCAAGCAACAAATGAAGAAATAATTTTTCAGGTTCAAGATTACGTCTTCCAATCACATCTGCACTATTTTCTAGCTTTGAGACCTCATTCCAGCCTCCTAACAGATTCAAATCTCCATTTTCTCTTCGGTAAGTGGAAATAATGGAAATTTCTACACCTTGTAAGAATCCAGTGAAACTATATAAAGTTATATAAATGGGAAAGGTAATAAGATTATTAATCTCCTAAAGTTATTCAAATGTAAACTTAAGAAACAAGGAGGAGAACACTCAAGTACCACACCCTTCACATGACCTATGCAACTCAGAAGCATAAAGGACTATGGAAAACAGCAAAACAGCTCTGTTCAGATAAGGGAATTAGTCATGGCCAGGTCTACTATCTATCCATGCTTACCTGTCTCAGAAAGTAACTTTGTAGCTTCCAGTACCTTCTCAGTGTACACCCCAGCCTCATAGTTCTCCATCTCTGCATTGATGATGTGTATGACCCGAGCAGCCCGGCCCCGAATGGCCCCTGCCGTCCTGTCCAGAGTATCCACATCCCCTTCTTGGAGGGCTATCACACATTTGTTTACATCCTCCAAGATGTGATTTTCTGTGGAGAGAACACATACACATTTATATGACTTTACATGACTCAGAACTTAGTAACCAATCAAAAATTGATTCAACAGCTATTATGAGCCCTCACTTTGAAATGCACTGAAGTGGCATTTAAAGGACACAGTTTAAAATTACAGTGGTAGATACAAAACCTGAGCACCAGCCATAAGGCTTGTGTCATCACACAGACCTCTGGGTGCTAATTCTAGAGAATCTGACTTAATAGCTCTGAGGTATGGCCTTGAAAAATTGAGTTTCTCTGAAACTCCCAGGTGATGTTAATGCTGCTGGCTTGTAGACCACACTGAGAACCACTGATGTATGAAAAATCTCTTTAGTTGTTTTAAAGATTGATATTTATTTTCCAAGAGAATCTTCTAAGAGTTGTCACACTGGATGTGGTGGTGCTTGCCTGTAATCCCAGCACTTGGGAGGCTAAGGTAGGAGAATCATGAGATTGAGGCCAATCTGGGCCACTTGGCAAGTTCCAGTTAGTTTGGGCTATACAGCAAGACCCTGTCTCAAAAACATAAGAGTTGTTGTGGAAGCCAACACAAAGTCAGTATGACCTGGTAGAAATGTTTCTAAATATGAACAGAGTAGAAATTTTGAATGCATGATTGTTTGGTCATGTTTTTATTAAGAAAACATTTAAGGGACAGTATAGAACAAACAAATGTCATCCAGTCAGTCCTAAAGTCATGTCATCTAGAAGGTATATGCATGGGAAAGTTGATTAGATGAAGAAGATCACAGAGTTCCCTAAGTTAAAATACAATCCAGTCTGTGGCTGGTATCATCAGAGTACAGTCAAACCAAGCATCACTCTTCAGTCATTGCCCAAATTAAAAAACAAGCAGGGAGAAGGGGAGGCTTCATCCTCTACTAGCATGGAGAAAACATGTGATTACACAATTTAGTATGTAGACAATATTTAATTTCTCGTGTCCAATGTGAGATGTAAATTGCATCCATTGAACATTTTTTGCTATGCAGTAATTCTTATTTTTTTATTAGCATACATTAACAGTAAAAAAGGGGGAGTTTCATTGTGATATTTCCATAGATGTACACAGCATAGTTTGAACAAGTTCACCCCCTCTATTATATTCTCTTAACCCCCTTTTTCCTTTGAACATTCTGTAAAAGCACAATTCTAAGGAAATGTCCAAAGTTTACTGCTATATGGAAGGAACTATAAGCTGAAAACACATACATACAATAATGCACTGAATGTTTATGTCCCTCCAAAATTAACATATTGAAATACTATCTAGGCATAAATTTAAACATTTCATTATTCTACGGCATAAATTTAAACATTTCATTATTCTTATATTCTGATTTATATTTAAAATTAAAGTAATGGAAAATACATAAATCATATACTTGCAATGGTGTAAGTGAGAACATCACATTGTTTAAGGTCTGGTAATAAGAAATAAAGACTTTTGAAGGGGTTAGGTTTTGAGGGCAGAGCACACATGATTGGGATTAGTGACCTTATAAGAGAGACCCTAGAGAGATCCTTCACCCTTCCACCATGTGAGATAGCTATCTATGAGGAAATAAGCCTTCAAAAAATACCTGGAGGCTTTCCAACCTCCAGAACAATAAAAAATACATTTCCATTGTTTATATAGCAACCTACTTTATGTTATTTTGTTATAGCAGTCTGAGCAGACTAAGCCACAAACACAGGAAAACTCATATGCTTTTAACAAGTAGAACACAATTACAAATAGTCTTAAGTACCTTGCTAACATTTTTAAATTATAATGACCAAATTCAATGAATAGTTAGAGATTTAAAATAAATTAACTATTTAAGAATTTTCTAGGAATAGTTCTGATTTTAAAGATCATAAAGAAAGAGAGTTGAAAGGATATCCAATAAATCCTAGATTATAGTAGTGTTATCTCCTACTTCCATTAAACAAAGCACTCAGAGGAAGTGTTTGTTCCTTTGGGATACTGGGTAGAAAACTGCAAAGTAGAACTTGCTATTCACAAAACAATATCTATTTTGATCTCATACAATATGAGCAAGTTAAGCTGACTTACACAGCATTTTACAACTTTCCTTAGGCTAGAGGTCCCCCTTTATTTGAAAAATGAGTCACAACTATCTCATGATAGTTATACTAAAGGATGGCTTGCATTAAAAGCTACTGATTCAGAATGTTTTAAATCATATTTGTGTTTTGTTAATCTAAGTACCAACAATGTGTTTGAAAAAGAGCTATACCTATTAATGTGGACATGAAATTTTTTCTGGTCAAAAGGCTCTACTTGGTGTATCTATAAATTCTTGGACCCCTGGTCAACTCTCTGCATCCTCAGGTCTGGGGCATCTTGTGCTGTAAAGCACACTGGCCTAGTATGACAGAATTCACACATGATTCATATTTGCATTCCTGCTAGTATTGTACATACAACAGGTAATGCATTCATTAAAAGAAATCCATGAATGCATTAATTAAAAGAAGAAATCTATTACATATTTTATCCTAAGGTATTTTGAAGAGTATTAATTCCTGAACTAAGAAGATAAAGGAATGCTCTTCCAAGTAGAAAAAATGAAGGTGAAAGTAGTAATAAAAGGCAGATGTATTCTGTAGATTACCTTGCTAGGAAAAACTGTCAAACACCTTGGGTAGTACACTCTAATATCAAATGTGGTAATATAAACATGTCTTCAACATTTAACTGCAACATATTTTGCAATAAACATCCTTGAATTTTTGCACCCTTACTGCTTTAGAAAAGATGTAATTTTGTTATTGAAAAGCAGAATCAATGATGACCGAACTACTTGATTGTTGTTATAAACCACAAAACTTTGATTCCAAAACTCAAAATCAAAGTCACTGTGTAAATTTAGAAAAAATAAACTCAAGATTCTAGTGTTTTCAAAAACAGGAAAAGGCAAGCAAAATAAAAACCTTGGCCATTTTGGGATCAAGCCATTGGTTTTTATAGATCTTAGATTTCTACGATTTTTGCAAGCCAAACCCAAGAATTAAACTGCCACATGGTTAATGTCAAGGTGTTTATTTTAAAAACACTATTAAAAATTGTAGTTTTTTGCCCAGTGGGAAAGGTTTAAATGTTCTGAAGCAGCCATTTCACATTTTTATGATCCTAGGCCACAACTAAAAATTGGTTTTGCTCCTGAAACATTAATAGCTAGCATCATGCTCCCCAAACTTATTGCATTTCATAACAAATTAAACAGTCAGATATACTAGTTCAGTTAACATGAAAAAAAAACTATAGTATTTTAAAACAAAGATTTTTTATCTTGTTTTTTAAATAGTTTTCTGCAACAATAGATATTCCCCTAAGAAGAAACTGATATGTGATATGTCATTAATGGCATTTCAAAATATCTTCTGGGCCAAACTTACAATTTACTGATGCAAATGTTTGGCCACAGACCAGAGAGGAGATGAGAAGTATTTCCCCAACTACTGGGCTGTGTCCACAGCCTACTAGCAGGAAAGAGTGGGATGTGTCATTATTTGTCAAGCCCCATCTGTGGAAAGGTGCCCACTGCCTGATTGTCAACTTCCAAAGGCATGCTCCTGCAAGCCCTGCCAACCTGGCTCCCTGACAGTGCCTGTTCATTTTCCTGTTGTGGCATGCTGCGGCATTTGTACCACTAGGGTTGGCCAGCACAGTGTTATCAGCATGAGCCAAAGCCTTTTCTTGTTGCTAGTAATAATGAGATGCACACAGGAATGTCAGGGAGAAAGGTGCAAAGAGGCAGGGCTGGAGGGGAGAGGAAGAGAAGAAAATGAGGGAAAGCTTTGCACTATTACAAAAATGTGAGGTAAGACTACTTTGCCTTGCTTCTCCCCACCTTCAGAAAATTTTCTATGTGCATTTGAAAAAAAGGGAAAATTGGAAAACTTTGGAGTTCTAAAATGATTATTTCTCTCTGGAAAAAAAGAGCAATGAATGACCATTTGCTACTTCTTTGTAGATACAGGACAACTGAGAGGAAAATTTCCAGGGGCTGCCAGGATGGCTGTGTGAGATCTGAGGCGGGGTGGAGGGGAGGAGGCTTCCTGCCTCTTATTAGGTACACTATAGTCATCCTGGCACAAACTACTAGAAAGAAGCTTAGTATTTGTAGCTACCTTCTTTTTCCAGCACCCAAATCCTCAACATCGCTTTCTAAACAATTTCTAAACACCTTATGAGAGATGGATTGGGGTGGTATCTTTTACAATGTGAGCACTCAGCTATCAGCAAAGTGCCAATTCCAGGAATGGTAACATTCTGAGTTGTTGTTTTTTTTTATCAGCCAACCCCTACATAGGCGGATATTTATATGAATAGCTGCTTTGACAAGTCATCAAAAATCAAGCACCTTAGGAATGAAAAACAAGACAGGTTTCTGAAAAAGATTAGAGATTGGAATGAGGATACCAGAGGTGGGAGAATGGAGCTAAAATGAAAGCAGAAAAGTAGAAAGCACCAAGGGAAGGAAATTTCTCTTTTCTCTTTACTTATTGAGAACAACATAGTTTCTGAAAGGAGGGGCATGTGGATTTTTACACCATCTCTGCCAAGTTGCCTACCCTCGCTCTTAGTTTTCTCAAAGGAAGACTTAGAATACTAATACCTATTTTATAGAATTTTGTGAAAATTACAGTAAACAACAGAAAGTCAGGCAAATTATAGACACTGAGCAAGCATGTGTTAGCTCATTTTTTCCATCTGCCTTGTCTTGCCCTCCATCATTGAAAATTTAGCTTTTCAATTATCTATCAGATCTATAGATTTGCCTACACAGCCCTTAGACAAGCTTTAAATGCAGGCTTCCAGTGTGAACTTATAGTCTGTTTCTTCACGAAAAGAAAGGCTGCAACTAGGAAAAATATTACAGCTTCCCTGCAGAAATCACTTCCACATAGATGCAGTCAGAGGTCCTATTTGCCTGGCTCCTTCCAGCAGTGATGCCATGCCTCCTTCTCAGGCCTCACTCAACCAAAAACAAGTCAAATCAGGGCTAAATGCTGAGTGAGCTGTTAGGTGAGTTCCACACATCTATGGGTAGAATAAACAACTGGCCAATTTGAATTTTCAAGTTTCTCTTAATTCCTTTAATGCCTCATAAAAGAGGCTGATGTTTCCAGTGATCTCCTCTCACATAGATATCCTTCCAGGTGAACTGGGCCAAATCTGTTTGGTCAAAGCTGCTTGGGAAAAGGTCCATTTGCTGGCTTATAGCCCAATCTTGAAATGGTATTGATGAATTCCATTAAAAGTCAAATTGACTTCACAGTTATTCACATCTATTAGCATCCTCCAGTCTGGCCATAATTACAAAGAAAGTTACAATTACACTGATGATGACAACATCTATTTTCTTCCATTCTCTTCTTTACACAACTTCGTAGATGTGCTCAGAGCAGCAATAGCTCCCATGTGTATTCTATTAGGTTAATTTTGTGCCTGAAATTTCTATTTGACTTGTCATTAACCTTCACTTAGAAAAATGACCCACTTAACGTAAGCAAATTGGAATAACTGATTACCAATTTTTAAGACCTAAACCATGTAGATTAACCAATCCCTTACCATCATATACCACAATCACATGGGTGATTCAGATTTATCAAGAGATCATCCTGATAGAAAAACTAAAAGGGAAACAAAATCTAAAGCAAAGTTTAAAAAGGAATCCAAATTGGGTATGGTTGAACACAACTGTAATCCCAGCACATAGGAGGCAGAGGCATAAGGATCACAAGTTGAAGCCAGCCTAGGATACACAGCAATTTGAAGGCTAGTCTAAGCAATATAGCAGACCATGTCTCAAAAATTCCAAGGAATGGGGATGTAACTCAGTGGTAGAGCATTTTCCAAGCATGTGCAAGGCCCTGGGTTTGATCCCTAACACTGCAAAATAATAATAGTAGTAGTAGTAGTAGTAGTAGTAGCAGTAGTAGTAGTAATAAAAATAAAATGGAAAGTAAGCCTCCTTAAATAATATGTTCAGGTTTTAATATCATCATCAGAATGCTGTGCTGTTCCTCTGATGTCTTGACTCAGAATCTTGAAGTAGGAATTTTTAAGAGAGTGTTATAATCACATTTACTGAGCTGGTCAAATGCTCAAAGGGTCAAGGAGAGCACTTGAATCATACACCCATGATATTTGTGATATATTTCTTATCTCATCCTGAAATAAGAAGGCATCCTGATGCCTTGTAAGGGGCACATGTGATGATTACCTGAGACAGAGAGAAAATCATCCACTGAGGTGATGTCATCCACAGCCTCGGTCAGCACTCGGACCTGCTTCTCCCACTGGTCTTTAAAGACATCCATGTTATCCTGAGCAACTTTGCTCTGTGGCCGAGCAGCCAGTGTGAGAGCAGCATTGATGACCTATTTGTTAGAAACAATTCAGGGACATGATGACCTCACTCTTAAAATGGAAATAAACAGGTCAAAGATTACATTGAAACCTTGATAAGTGAGTTGTCAGTGTTCAGGACAATTAAAAACGCAAAAGACAAAGTAGGTTATCAACTACCTTGTTTTTGTTTTGCTTCTTCTTTTTCAGATATACTAATTAGCCTCAGGCTTCTAAAAGTATTTGCTGGACCAGTCCTATTTACTTAGCACATATGTGGGAGAAATGTAACTCTTGTTTTCTGCATATGCAAGCTTATAATTTACTTGTTGAGATAAAGTAAATAGACACAGAGCATTTAAACTGCAACCCAAAACAAACAGAATAAAGTAAATATGAGTAGAAAGGATGATAATTTTCACAGTAATTTTGAATACACTGTAGTTAGAATTTCTTTTTGAGAAAGGTAAAACTTGAAATAGCTCATGACAAGTATCATTTTCCAGATAGAATAAACAGGACAAGGAAATAAGAACTGCAAGTGTTTAACTATAGAGGTTTCTTAATAATGGGTCACCAATGGGGTTTTAAAACAAAGTGAAGGAGGCTTACCTGGGGACACAAGCTATCAATCTGGGTGGCTGCCATCCGGACTAATTTTACCCCTTCCTCGTTGTTGGAGATGGAACAGGCCAAATTGGCAACCTGTATTGAAGAGGACTCAAGTGAAAATCATGTTGGGGGAAGGGAACATATACTGCTGCATGGTCTTGCTTCTCTTTAAAACATCACTACAAGGAGATTCACCAATACAAGGGTACTCACTCTTCTGTGTTAAACCCAAATATTATATATTTATATATTAAATAGTTGTATGCCATTTATTAGCAAATGCCATAAGAACCATTTGCAAATAATAAGATTCTCAAACACACACAATAACACATTTTAACTGAGTTTCTTTGAACTGTTACCCACTATGGACTACCCTGATCTGCCTATACTCTCTAGTGAGCCCCCAGGACTCATCCTGGAGTGTGAAGCACCGTGATCTTGGCCACATCAGTACTTAACTTTCACCAGTGAAAGAAAAGCTACAGGCAATGCTTTGGATTTAAAAGAGACTCATTGTAAGCTGAAAATTAAAAGAGCTCTGCCAGCAGGATTCCAGATCTGCCTGAAGATGCTAGTCTATGGTAGCCAACTCCAATTTCTTCAGGGACAGATGAAAGCGATATGTAGGAAAGGCTAGCATGATTCAATTGGTAGTGTTAGAGTATATAGCAAATTAGATCATGCAAGTCTACTGTAAAGACATAAATATTTGATTTTTTCAAAAACACTATTTGAGTCAAAACAACTGAGCTGAATTCAAGTTCCCTGCCCAACAAGTACAATTTATGTTATTTCTTCTCATCAGGCAGAAAGAATTGGTAATACCTGGTCAGATTGACTGGCCAAAGTCAACAACTCATAAAGCTACCATCACAACACTGCTCAGTCTCATCAGGCTGATGTCAAGAAGACAGGAGACTGAGAATTAGAAAGGTCAAAGGAGAAGAGAAGGACAGCATGGGTTGGGGGGCAGTAAGGCAAACAGAACAAGTGATTAGCAGAGAAAGAATCCCCTGGAGTCTCTGGGTCACATGCCCTTTTGTACCATGATCACCTCTAGTCTCTAAAACCAGGCTGCTTTCCAGAGAGATGCCTTATTACCCTGAGAGATTCAAGTGCACTACATGTGCACACTTCCCGATGCAAAATAAACCTTAGGTGGATGATGTAGAGAAGTGGGCAGAGCACCAGGATAGAAATCAGGAGGCTCAACCTTTAACCATCTATGTGATCATTTCATACGCAGAGGGTACAGTTTTCTTATCAGTGACATGAGATAGGTAGATGGTGATGGTAGGAATATTTTTATAGATGACTCCAATAAATCCTTAAGTGTAAGAATAATTTTTTGAAGCTTTTAAGAATGATGAAGGATAGATTATGTAGCTACTAGAAGAAATCACAGCTTAAATGCATTACAAGCATTATCATGAACTTTCTTAAAATCTGTCGTTTACCTTTGATTCTTCAGATTAGTTTCACTATTATACTTAGTTTTCAAAATAAGTCTGATAAAAGACAAAAATGCCTTGTACTCATTTACAAGAAAGCATATTAACTGCCCACAGGCATAATATTTAGAAACCAAATGTAGGCCTCCTAACTTCAATTTCCTTTTTCCATATCATATTGTCTCTGTTTTGATTAATCTTTATCATATTAAATTCTGTAATTCATTTTACATTCCAAGTGCATGATTCCGTACATGACACAGAATAGGTAGTCCCTCCTGTGTTTATAGAATAAATTAAAGAATAACTTTTAAGTTGAGTGGAATTTATTATATGTGGTAATCCGGAATACATGGATGAAAGGTTCTCAAAGCTGAATTACAAATTAGTTGGCTAGACAAATTTTCACATTAGCTTCTAGCAGATGTTTGCCAACTCTGTGGTATTAATAATAATTCCTATGTTCTTGTCATTGGTATGAGTCCAGAATGTGGTGTCCCCTGTCCATGGTGGCATGAGAACATTCAGGATAGTATGGACAATTTTCCAGAAAGGTATATACACTTAATGTCTTCTTTTTTTTTGGAGGGGCACTGGGGTTTGAGCTCAAGCCTCACACTTACTAGATAGGTGCTCTACCTCTTGAGCCATTCCACCAGCCCTGTGATCTGCCTTTTAATCTTCAACTGAATTCTTACTACGTCTCCTTTGAACACCCTTTCATTCTATGAAATGATGATTTTGGATAATGGCTTTGTTTGCTCTTTACCATCCTTCCTTGGCATATGAGAAAGACTTGAGATCACACTTTTGAAAGTAGTAGACAATCGCTAATGAGCGTGGCTGTCTTAAAAGGACAAAATGCTGTCTCTGAAACATTCTTGCCAAAAAGAAAACAAAACCTAAAAGTGATTACTAGGACCAACTCAAAATTTATAGGAAACAAAGAAACATGTAGAATAAAACCATGTAGCTACAATCAAGAAAATCCTAATGGTGAGAAACTGATGACAAAAAAGTCATATACTTATTTGTATCTTGAATAGAACAAATAATCTGCAGACATATAAATATTAGTAAATGTGTAAGAGCATTGCACATCATCAAGGAAATTTAAATATGGTTATATATTTGACATTATGGAGTTATTTAATTTTTTAAAGTGTACCAATGGTTTATTGGTTACTTTAAACAAAAAAAGTCTATACCTTTTTAGCAATATGTAATTGAAATGTTAATGAATGAAATGATATGATCTTTGGCATTTATTTCACAATTATCAGGGGTTGGGATAATTGGAGGAGATTAGCCCATTACTTCAGAATCATTGAAGCTGTGTGAAAATATGTGATGGTTCATTATACATTCTCTACTTTGGGATATGCTTCAATTGTTCTATAATAAAAAGATTTTTTAAAAGTAGCAAGTACAACCTATTATATCACTAGCTCTGTTAAACATTTTTGTACCTGTTACCAGTCTCAAGGAGGTACAGTTATAAATCAGAGAGAAGCCTGAGTATGGGTTGAGGTTGAAACTTGCAGATGATGGAGATGTGCCAGACTGAGCATAGAAGAGAAGCACCATAACTGAAGTAAGTCACAGAGGCAGCTCTCTAGACCACAGAGCTTCTCACTCATGGTGGCTATAGGTCATTTGATAGAAACTGAATTTTGGGGACTTAGGACTGAGAAGAACTAGACTCTTGCACAAAGGAAATGCTAACCAACAAAATCTACATAGTGATAACAAAGTTTGTTATCTTTTGAACTGTTTTCTCATCCTTTGTTTAAAAAAAAAAAAACTCTTTTGTGGCTTAGGTGTAATGTATGGACCTCATCACCCAACAGGATCTCAGCAGGGGGAGCTGGGGTAGCAGTGCTAGCAACACTTGGCAAAACGAAGCAGCTGGCAACTCCCCATAGTCCTCCAATTATTTATTCTCTTTAATTTTACTGATCCACAAATCTTATAGTCTGGCAGCCTCCACTCTGCAATGTACTCCTGCTCTTTAATTCCACTTAAAATCAGAATTTCATTTACCTTGCATTATATTCTGAAAACATTTTCAATATGATGCTAAGGATTTCAGTATCTCCGAAGGCAGGCTTGCATTTTTTAAATTGGTCAGGGATTCCATCCCAATCCCTACCTTCTTTATTTTGCCTTGGCTTACCTTTCTTTGCTTCTCACTAAAGCCACTGCCATTATGGTGACTCTGAACATAGGTTTATGTATTTTGATTTCTACAGTTCTGTCAGTAAATGACACTTCATTCTTGGTAGCAACTCCAATCAATAATATAGCTTAAAATACCAATAGTTCAAGTTGATTCAAGAATATTCTACACAATTTAAATGATCTGTTCTTTAATAACAGTTATGATGTCATAATATCAGAAACTCTAGTAAAATAAAATATTCTATTTTCAATATTTTCTTTTCTGTGGGCAACTTTCATTGTTAAAAGGGGTACAGAGGAAGGAAATAGTGGACAAGAATCATTAGATGTTTGAAAAAATTAATAGAAGTAAAAATAAAGCTGGCAATAGACCATTAATAAATTGTAACCCAAAAGACATTGAGCAATGTGATTAAATCTGATAAAATTTTTAAACCTGCTGGAGTCAACCAAGTGGGTAGCCTGGTAGGGCATTCATGCCCAGTAGCTCTGGTCCTTGCTTTCTCCATTCTTGAATTATGTACAGCTTAACTGAGGCAATATGAGTTAGCCACCTTGCTGGAAGCTTAGGAAACAATAAAGTGTATCATTAGGTTTTAAATATGGGGCTATTTAAGGTGATTTGAGATTTCTGAAAGTGGAATAGGCCACAAGGATAGGTAGCAGAGCTCCTTGGTGAATGAATTGTACTAAATCCCCATCAGTCCAATACGAAAGGAAGGAAAGGAACTTTTGAAAGCATAATAGATTTGGGGAGGTAAAGGCTGAAAAGACTGGGCCAGTTTTATGTCTCTGATTTAGTGCCTTAAAAATGAATAATCCTGGGAAAAGAAAGAAGCTGAGAAGCCACCACTAACCTATGTGCTGCTGACTGTAAGAATTTTGAGAGTTTAGAAAAATAAGTGATCAGTACTGCTGTATGGAAATTGTGAACCATATCATACAGAAATCAGATATCTACCTTATTTTTTTTTTCTAATTTCCTGAGACTTTCTGGCTACTCAGTGATCATGATTTTTTTTTTTTCTTCTTTTCCCTTCTTAGGGCACATTGTGCTAATAGGTGAAGCAAATAATAATATCATTAGCAGGATTAGACAAAAAATAAACCAGCAAGGAGAGCTGATTCTTCTAAGAAAGTAACTTGCTCCCTGAACAGAATCTGTATTATAATTGGCCTGCATTCCCTAACTCTTTAACTATCACCTTAGCTGACCAAAAACAATTGCGATATTCCTGAGATACTGATTGGAAGAGTGAAATTGATAAAAATCAGAAACATACGATGCCCTTATAAAAAATATATTGTGTCCATTTAAAATGCAAAATTGTGGGTGGTGGAGGTACTGAATATTGAACCCAGGGCCTCACACGTGATAAGCATATGCTCTACCACTGAGCTATACTCTCTCAGACTATGTAGGGTGTTTTTAAATCTCAAAATATACCATAAGCTCATATCTCCAGATGAACAGCCCATCATGTCTCTGCAACTCAGTTTGGTGTGGACACTGCCACGGAAATCAACTATCTCAAAAATGCCACAGTCTTGTTTGAACAATGAGAAGAAAAGCAAAAATGGTTGTAGATGAGTCTTCATTAAAAACCTATGCTAATAAAGTATTTAGGCATTTAACTCCAAAGAGATATGAGGTACATGAGAACACTTTCTCCAATTTTGTCCCTGGAAATCAAATTACACTTTTCAATATCAATAATTCTGTTCAATTCCAAACACAGCTCATATTCACTGCATTCAACCCCCAAATGCTGTATCATTTCATTAATTTTTACAGCTTCAGGTATCATATTGGTGGTTTAAGAAGAACACACTGTGAAAATGTAGCAAAATAACAATTCAGAGGTTCATAAACACTTGTTCCTTTTGTTAATATCTCATCATCATACATTTGAGGATAAAATGAGCATATTTACTATTATAAGGAAATTATTTGAATTTATAGTCACCAGCCACATGGTTATATAAAACCAGAGATGGAAAGGGTGATGGCACAAATTCATGCAAACTGTTAATCTCTATAAGAATGATAGAGAGAAAGAATGCTATGTTGTCCACATGAAGCATTATTTTCCTCTACATGCCGATATAATTAACACACAAGGAAGCATTGATATATATGTCACTACCTTGCATAGACCTCAAGGTTCTTTCAAAACATGCTTCCTATATTGCAGATGGAATCTTACAATTCAATAAGAGATGAAATGGTCCACTTTCCTAAAATTGGGAGGCAAAAGAGAAGCAGCTGACATTAAAACAGAAGTATTTGATCATAAGGAGGTGATGGGCTTCCACAAACCTAGACATAACTGTAGACTGGGGGACCACCTTCAAAACTTGATTTGAAGCTGGGTGCCCATGGCTCACACCTGTAATCCTAACTACTCCGGAGACAGAAATCAGGAGGATCACAGTTTGAACCCAGCCTGGGCAAATAGTTCGTGAGACCCTATCTTGAAAAATCCTTCACAAAAATAGGGCTGGTGGTGTGGCTCAAGATGAAGGACCTGAGTTCAAGCCCCAGTACCACAAAAAAACCTGATTTGAGGAGGGTCAAGTCTGGCTGCCATAGAAATGGTAGGAGTGTGTCCCCTTCATGCTGAGGTATTATGGAATCATTTTAAAATGTAGCTGCCTCACACTGGGATGAGTTTTCAGCCTGATTATCAGTAACTGAGATTCTGAAGAATGGAGACTTACACAGCAAGGATGATGTCATCAGGAAAGGATGGCTCAGAAGATGCCTGCAGCTGCCAGCAGCATTAAGATAACTGGGGGCAGGAATATATAAGAAACTTTTTTTCTTGTTTCTGTTTTATATGACCTCTCTAAAGCATCTGACACTCTAGGTCATTCTCTATGCTTAAATGTTTTAATCATACCATTGTTAAGAGCCTGTTCTGACTCCTATTCTTAACAGCTGAGCAAGACATTTTTGCATTGTCAAGCCTCAATTTACTTTACTATAAAATATAATACAATAACAGCATCTGCCTTATAAAGTTGTTAAAAGGTTAAAATGAGAAATGGATAGAATAATTAACCCAGAATCCAGTAAGGGTTTCACAAATATTATTTTTATAATATATATTTTATTGAAAGGTCACTATCAAAGTGCAGAAGTATTTTAATGACAATATCTAATCACTTATATAGTCATTCAGTAAAAAGTAGTGTTTATATATGCCAGATATTAAAGATACAAATTAACTATTATTCATGCCCTGGAGGAGCTTATATTTTGTTGGGTGACAGAATTTAAGAATAGTTATATCCTGGTATCTGCAGGGGACTGGTTCTAAATTCCTTATATAAAATGATGTGGTATTTGCATATAAACTATGTATAACCTCCCATGTGCTTTAAATCATCTCCAGATTACTAATAATACTTATTACAATGTAAATGCTCTGTAGATAGTTGTCATACTCTATATTTTAGGAAATATGGAAAGAGAAAAAAATCCACAAACATTCAGTGCAGATGTGATTTTTTTCCAAGTATTTTCAGTTTGTGTTTAATTAAACTCATGGACATGGAACCTGTGGATACAGAAGGGTAACTGTAACATGTTTTTAAAAGTTTATACTGTGATGAGTATTAAAAGGAAAGGAGATGGAGGAGATGATGAAGAGAGAAGGGAGATCTATTATATATATGATTAATTGCATCATTTAACTTGAAATTATGCATAGTTTGTATACAGATGCAATCTTATATGTTGCTTATTTCATCTATTATATTTCAAATCTTTTCTAGATTTTTCTATATGCTTCTTTTGAGGTGCTAGTGATCAAACCCAAGTTCCCAAGTTCTTGCATGTGCTAGGCAGATGCTCTACCCCTGAGCTATATTCCAGCCCTTTAGATTTGTCTACATATTTCTAATATTATTTTTAATGATTAAGACTCTCTAATGCTGCTGCTTTATCATTTGGTAAGTTAATCCCCTGTTATACATTCAGAAGAGTTGCCAATGTTTGCTTCAGGGGAGTCCCTAATGATTGCTATTACCAAAAACATAGTAATAGGTATCTTTAGGCATCTTTTTTGGCTCCTGTCACAAATGGAATTTCTAGATGAAGGAGACTACTATAGCACTTGTTTACATATGGCCCTTCTGCTCACTGAAAGTTCCCCAGCCATGACCAAACTGCTAATTCTCCCATGGTACCTACATTGGATCACACATCCCTCATACTGGTTCTCCTTGATTTCTCTCCTATGGAATCATCTTAATTTCCTTCCAGCCATTCATTCTATAAATAACAAGTGGAAGTCAAGATTGTTTAATACATGGCTTCCCATTATCACAGACACACAGTGAGTTCTTGTAGGCTCAGCACACAGCTGGGCCTACCAGGGCCCAATTCCAATTTTTTTAGTTAACTAAATACCACAAATTCTCATCATGTTATAGAAATGAAAGAACCATTCAACTTGTCAGAACTAGAAGCACCCCAAGTTCTATGATCTGGAATTCTGAGCAATTATGTTTTCTGTACCACTTTTTTTTCTTTTTGCAGTTTAGCATCAAATTAGCATTCAGCAGCTAACAACAAATGAAACATACAACATCCTACCACTCAGAACTTCACAGTCATTTCTTTACGGTCCCAACAGGCTTTGCACCTTTGCCTGTGGTTAAACACCTATGACAATACAAGTCTACATCCCTAGGACTCTTCTGGGATGCAAACAGCTCTTGAGTTCTTAAGGACACACATACCATGCGCAAATGCTATGTGCATGCCTCTGCCTAAATTAAAGTGATCAGTCTGCCCTGGTGACTTTAATGGTGGTAATCACCAGTTCATATTCATGAACAAATTGATGTGCCTGCTTCCTGGCTGAATCACTCAGCATAAATCTATACCCTTCATACATTAAAAACCTCAGTGGCTTAAAGTAATGCAATAAAACACCACCTAATGCCTTCTTGTTGCTGCTTCATCAATAATCTGTGATTATGTGAAAAGGATAGGAGAGGCTTATCATGTGTTATCTTAAGCCATGCAATGAATGTAATACCATTTTAATAACTAAAGGCCTTTTGGGATTTCATCATCTCCATCTTTATACCAAGGAAGTAAAATGTTATTACGTTCCACTATTATTTTTGTATCTCAGAATCCCATGGAAGTAAATAAAATTTTCACTTATTTCCGGTGAATAAAACATGTTGACCTTCATCTTTGTGGGCTGCATGTTAGTAGGAGGACAGCTCTAGGTTCTGTCTCCAGCAATGGATAAGAGCTGCACTAAACCATACGGTGCTTGACATTTAGTAGGAGCCAAGGGATGTTTGCAGAGTGAAGATCCAGATGAATAAATGAGTGTACTACTCTCTATAGTCTGGTCTCATATACTTCAAGATGACAAGTGGAACAGTGGAGTCAAGTTCATCCACAATGCTTAGTGAGTCTAACCACCCTAACCAATATTAGATCAATGACTACTCCCTCTGCACAGTCAGAAGGAGATAGTCAGAAGACCTCATTTATGTGCCAGGTTGTCTTTTAGGGGACATGGCAGGAGGAGTGCCTTTGCCAATTAAATTTCTAGCCATCTGTCAAGGTTCAGTTCAAAGTCCACAGGTCTCTGAAGACTTCAGATTTGCTTTGACCCATAAACTTCATCCTTTTGACTTACTGCTGGCACCACTGATCACTGATCACTACTAACCATTACTTTAGTTTTATGCACTATTTGTAATATGTATGGATAGATTCATGCATGCATGTATATACCCAGAATTAGATATATAAATATAGATGCAGCAATAGATACTGTATAGCTTCAATTAAACTTCAACCTCTTTAAGGACAACAGTTGAGTTGTATTCATCCTGTGGCCCACATAACTTCTTTATAAGACCTTGTACATAGCAAGTATAAATGTGGCTCCAAGGCAGCTTTGCTCTCTTGAATGTTTTCTTATGCCCTGCCCAGAACTGTCCTTCTCTCTTTGGAGTCCCTACTCTCCTTATCACTTATTCTTTACCTACTAAAGGATGCTAATTGTTTAATCAAAGTAATTATTCACTTAAGTTCATATTTTCTACTCCTAGGTAACATAGCTCCTTGTTTTAACTGAGATGTTTCTGAATCTTCAAGAATTTGTGGGAAAAAAAATGTACATTGTAGAAACTGCAGGCTCTCCCAGCAAGCCTTTGGGGAAGTTTTTCTTCTCTAACACTACCTAAAAATTCTGTTTTTTTCCCTACCTCTGAGCATCTGTTTTTGTGATTAAAACTTTATTGGAACACATCTTTGTACACATTATCTATGACTGCTTTTGCATTGCAATGGCAGAGGTGAATAGTAGTGACAGAGACCATATGACCCACTATCTAAGAATAGCTACTCTCTTGCCCTTTATAGAAAAAGACTGCCTTCCCCTAATTTAGATAGATACTTAGGTGGCATCAATAATTCAATTTGATCATACCTGTCAAATATGTCAAACCATCTTCATAAGAGGAAATGGGAGAGGTACAAATTGTGATATTTATGCCATAAGTACAATCAAAAACATTAAGTGGATCAGGAAGGGGCACATGTTTTGAACAAATAAAAATATTTGCAGTTCCAGGTATACTTACCAATATTAAGTTTTTTGAAAGCAGGGAACAAAAAGAAGGGGGAGTAGGAGAAGGTAGACCTGGAGCAGGACTCTCAGAAGTATCTTTAGAATTGTCTTCCCTGCTCCAAACATTCACACAAGCTTTCTAATGAACATAGAATCAAGGAGAAATAAATCTAAGTTAATAAAGCCATGTGGCTTTTCTACCATTGTAGTCTCAGTATCCACATATTCCTGAATCTGGAGGACCACTGCTTATAACAATCAAGATGGCCAGTTTTCAAGGCTTTCATCTGTAATAATATCCTCCTTGGATATTTACTTTGTCTTTCACCATCCCATTTCACCTAGCCCCTTGAGAACTGCTCTCTCTACCCTGGGCTTTAGAAATCTGCCTAGGTATCCCATAATAAGATCTAGAGTATATCCAAAAGAAGGTACTAGGGCTGGCAGAGTGGTTCAAGTGGGAGAGTGCCTGCCTAGCAAGCGTGAGACCCTGAGTTCAAAGCCTGGAACCACACACACACACACACACACAAGCCCTCAGAAAGTGAAAAGAAGGTACTAGTCCCCTGGAGCTTCAGGGCAAAAACCCATGCTTGGCTACTGTCCATAGGAAAAGTCCTGGAAACCAAGAACCTGTCCCCAGACTTCAGAGTGCTCTCAAGTAAATCATGTAAGGTGTGGGAGAAGCCCTAACTCTTGTCCTTTGCCACATAAGAAAAGACACTGAAGTGACCGTGAAGCAAGTTCAATCCTCTTAAACCTTGAAATTCACAAATTCTCCCTCCTATTTGCATTACCTCCTAGAATCTTCCCCTCTAGCCCACCTGCTCCATCTTTTCTTTGCCTAGTTACCATCGTTTCCTTTCTTCATTTCAGATCTCCTCTTGCATTTCTTCCTCAAGTTCTCTCATGTTTCCATTCTTCCTTTAGTGCTCATATTGGAGTTGGGGTGCAAAGTACAGCTCTCTTTTGCCTTTCCTCTAGAGGTAAACCCTCCTATGCTTAGATCAGATGGCATGCCAGTCATCTCAGAGGGGCTATCAGATTGCGTTCCATGTCTCTTCTATCTCAGACTCTTTACATAGTGCAAGCAAATCCATGCCAGGGTTGCAAAGCCAACTATGATGTTTTCCAAAACTCTTCTGTGTTTTCACACTCATTCCTGTTCTGGTCTATCTGTCTTCCTACTCTGGTATCTGATACCTTCTTTACAGTTCTCTGCTTAACTGGACCTATGAATACCTTTTCTTGACTAACATTAACCCACAAGGTACTCTCTCCCCCATATTCAGCACAAGGTTTGCAACTATTATAGATCCTTCCTTCCTTTATCCTGCAATTCATCCTGATTCCATTAATGATCGATACTTTCACAGGTCTCTCCCAAGCTGGGAAATCCCACATTCCTTTCCTTCTATGAGCTCAAAACCTCCACTGATGCCTATAAATATGCCAGTTCCTTGCTCATCATTGAAGACTAAAATATTTCCATAGTATCCAGAGACAGGGACAGAGCAGTGCCAGAGGGTGAGTGGCAGGATCATCACACATAACCTAGGAGCCCTCTCAGAAAGAGCCCTGGCACATGGAGTCCTTTTCCTTTCAAGGTGACCTCTGCCTCACTGGGCATCAGATGTGGCCATCACAGTCCAGAGCCATGGTAAGGTGTAGAGCACAGATGCAACCAGATTTCATCTTTATGCCCTCAGGAGACCACGGGCAAGTCTAGATGGAAGGAGCAGCTGCAGTTATAAAAAAGCCCATGAACTCCTAGTCAAGGTTATTCTTGTCACCAATGCCCATAGGTGAAGGCCTGGCCCCACAATGCCCTTCAAATGTGTCTTACCTTAGCAACTCTCTGTAAGAGAATTGTTTCTGCTTTCACTATCAGGAGGTCATTTTTCTTCTTCTAACTGAATCAGTCATCTAGGTGAATGGCCAGTCAGGCTGACCTTTCAATTTTCTCGTGAAATAAAGCTAAAGAATGTGTTCTGAATAATATTTCCTGAGAACAGCAAATAATGAGGAAATTCTATGCATCTTGTTGTATTTAGCTTTGCACTCTCCAGGCAGGCTGTTTATTTCATTAACCCTGGGCTTTTGCCTCAAATAGGCTTTGTAATTTTGTCATGGGATACAGGTTTAGCAAGCATACTCATCATAGAACCACTGATAATATTCTGTGTGCATGTGTGTGTGTGTGTATGTAGAGGAAGGGAAAAAAAGCTATGAAGATATTTGAGGGTCTTCATCAATGCAAGTGCTTACCTAAGTAAACAATAATTATAATGATCATTTTAATAATCTATTCAACTGAAGGCTGGATAGAGTTTTAAATAACTAAATACCTATTCTTTAACAATATCATGTGTATACCAATGTACATTTTTCCATTGCCATTATTTGGTAAGGAAATAGGAGTGACATTAAATGTAGCCACTGGTTTGTTTTTGTCTGGTCTTCAAGCTGAGAATAGTATTATAAATATGATCTTATATAGAGTGGTTAAGGGCTGGAGGAATGGCTCAAGTGGTAGAGTTCCTGCCTAATGATCACAAGGCACTGAGTTCAACCCCCAATACCACACACACAAAAAAAGTGTTTAAAACACATACAGAAAAATACATGAGATTTTATTTGGCTCATAAATCCAAAAATAGGTACTACTTATTCTAATAAAAGTTGGCTGACCCCTGAAGTATGATGGTACCATTATAGATATGAAGACTACTCTACTGTCTATTTATCAGGACATGAGTTGTTCCGAGTGCTCCATTCCCCACCTTCTTTGCCTCTGATAATGGAGCTATCTATGCTCATATCATTTCCCAGACTCTTCTCTGTATTTATCCCTCACCTCTTCATATTTATGTGTTTACATTTACCCAAATCCTTTATCACCATTCATTATTTCACCAAATATAATTTATCCAAAAATCTAATCTGTATTCAAGGACTGAAACACTATGAAGTTTGAGAACATTCCAAAGATGTTAGAACCCTTTAAAGGAATTCACAAAGAGTAAGTGAAAAAATATTAGAAGCAGTATCTCTAGAATATCAGTGTGGGGAACAATTTCCCAAATGGTCTACTTAAAAGAAAATGGCGCTCTTTGGCGTGAATAAGTTGGGAGTAAGAAGGCATTACACCCTGTATATTCTAGGATTCCTTATATCCTAAGTAATGACTGAAAAGTGGAGCCTGGCTCACCTTTCCATGTAAGAGAATGGGGAAGAGTGTTGCCACTCAAAGCGTTTGCCCACAGGCAGATCTCAAAGGCAACACCTAGTAGCTTGTTAGAAACCCAGATTTACAAGACTGTCCTAGACCTGTTGAATCAGACTCTATATTTTATAGTTTCTACAAGTAATTCTCAGGTACATCACAATTTGAAAAGTGTCTGCAGAATGAAACAACCTTAGATGTAAAAGTGGATAGCTCTGTCAATGTGGGAAGTTAATTATTAGCTTTGACATGTCCTCCTTTGTAAAATAGATATAATGATGCCTAACTTTCTTGATAGGAATGAACATTTGTAAGAGATCAAGCAAAGGATGTTCCACAAAAGATTATCTCTTCTTATATAAGAGAGCTACTATACTGCAGTAAGTACGCGGCAAGGAAAATCATTTGATAGAGAATGTTTACCTGACATTTAAAAACCTATTCTCTGTTCTCTTCAGCAAATGACTTGACACTGGCACAGAAAAGCAATGACCAACTCATATAGAAACACATAATGCATGACTCATGGGGGATTTTAGAAATCCTCTAATCCCATGGTTCTAGCCCTAGACCCACATTCTAATCACTTGAGGAGTTAAATTTTAAAAAACCAATACCTGTTTCTTATCCCTGCAGATTCTAGAGGGGGTCTTGTGCATTCATGGACTATTTTTATTGTTTATTTCCTTTGGATGATTCAAATGTACAACGAAAGCTGAGAAAATGTAGTCCAAACTCTCCTTCCCTTTTTCATGTGACTCCTACCTCCATTTACAAAAAAAGAATTTATATGGAAACAGGACTTATGCAGGAGTCCAGCTGCTGCCCAGCAATGTGAAATTTGGTCACCTTTACCTTTGACTTTAGGACATTTGGAATGACTGGAACAACCAGACAATTATACAGTGCCCAGAGGTTCAACATGCATATCAAGAGATCATCAGACTCTTGTTTTATGATCATTTCTGTTCTGTTTATATGTTCTGTATCTTGCCTCAGTCGTGTAGCCCTTGTTCTTTCTTAATATTCAATGGCCCATTTAAGCTTTCACTTTTCCAGCCTTCTTTGGAACACTGTTTCAGAACTATCTGAACCCATATCTCCTGAACTGTAATCCCTAAGATTTCAAATAAAACCATTTTTGTATTTTCAGTTAAAAAAAATTTATTGTGAAAATATTAGGAAACATTCCCTTGGTTATGTAGCTAATTTGCTGCGAAATATAGATGAGGATCTAAATCTATTTCTATCATTCTTAAGCTTGAATGCATGTTGAAAACTCCTGAGAAGCCATGGATGACTGGGATCTACTTTCAGATTATGATGTACTTGTTCTTGAGGATTTAAAATTCCCTAGCTAATCCTAATAGAGAACCATCTTCCCATTCTGAATTTAATCTAAATATGTTCTACATTTAATTAGAGCATCACCAAGTGAAGGGGTGTTTCGCCTTCTTCTCAAGCTTTAGGGTGTGTCCATCAGCTTTGCTCTTTCCTTAGTGGAGCTAAACATGGAGAAGTCTTGGAGATAATCTCTCTTTCCCAGTACTTTATAAATTCATTCCATCATATGAATCACCAGATAAGCTCATTAAGCTTACACTTTAGCAGGAGATTCTGACTCTGGAGGTCCACAGTGACTCTAACAAGTCCTGGTTCTAAAATACCCTCTAGTTGATGCTTATGATAATGCAAATTTCAGATAAAACTGATCTGACATCAACTGCATCTGAGAACTTATTAGAAATGCAAATTCTCAGACCCCACCCCAGAGCATTTCAATCAGAAACTCTGGGGGCAGGAATCCACTATCTGTGTTTTACTGAGTACCCCTCAACCCCCTGGGGGTCCTGATGTGTGCCCACCTGTGAGACCCATAGATCTACCATAGACCACTTGACAAACAGTGCCCTGTCTTCTAATGTCCAGACAACAGAATTGCCCCTATACTATGCCCATTTTATTTCTTAAAAAAAAAAAAATCCCTCATCTTACCACTTCTCATAAATCTATAAAAGTAAGTAGCTTGAGAGGTTTTCTAACCCTTTTTAATTAGACAGGCCTAATTACTATCATCATTCATGAATATTCTGGGTGATAGTGAGACCCTGTGATGTGACACCAAAAGCACATATTCATGAGCACTCAGGGTAGTGAAATAGTCTGGGTCACACTGCAGACTTCAGATTCTTTCCATTAAAATGTAAACAAAATAGCTGTTTTTATCATCCCCCAAAATTTCAAAAACTGTTAATAATAAGAGGATAAAAATCAATGTATTTCTTTATTTCCAGTATTCTTAAGATAATTTGACCTTCAAGGGAATCCTGGATACTATACAGTGCTTAAGACACCTTCAAAGTTAACATTTCATTCCATTTTCAGGACACCTGCACTAGAATGTGTTTGTGTTTCCTGTAAATTGAGGAATTTTTAAAGAAGCTTCACATGTATTTTCTCATACCTTTACAAAGATCCTATGAGGTGAGTACTATTATTATCATTCACATTTTACTGTTGAGAAAACTGATGTACAGAGAACTCAATAGCTTTCCCAAGGTCATACCAGAGTAAGGAGAAAAGTCAGGTTTGACCTCTAGTAATCTAACACCATTTCATACATCCTTACATAATACTCATTTATTGCCCACCACAAACCTCAAAAATAGGCATTTTATAGATTATGAAAAAACATAACTAATTTCTAATAGGGTCAGGGCCAGTATTTGAATCTGGAATCTATTCCGAAGACCAGACATGTGTACTGTATTCTGTACAATGCTGCCAATGGGCAAGGCAGTCATCTTCCTTACAGAATGGAGCATCAATGAGGCAGCCTTCCAAGTTGAAGTTGCAGCCACTCTCTTAAGAAGGGCTTAAGAAAAGATGACATGATGAAAGTGATGAACGCTCTCCAGAATAAGACTTCTATAATAAAAATATCCTTTCCAAGGGATAGGCTACAATAGCAGAGCCAAAGGCAAAAGTTTGATACTGAGGGTGGAAAGAAGATTATAAAAGGGAGATTAGAAACTCAGGCTTGATTGAATTCAGTTTTAGACTTGAGGCCAGTTCTGCTCCTGAGAGTTATCCAGATACAAGAGCGGTCAGAGTCACAATTGCTGAATCTGACCATGGTGTCAAGTGAGTTCCCCCCTTACTTCACACCATGAGGGAGAGGGTCACCAGCACAGATTGGATTGGTTTGCAAGAATCAAACTCACTTAGATTAAAAGAGGCATTGACTAATTCTGGCCCCAAACAGAGCTTCTAGGGACCTGCCTTACCAGATTCCAGCTACCAGACCAGGATATGCCCACAGTTATATACAGTGAGCTCATCCAACCCAACCAGGCCAGAAATCCAAGGGGCATGTTGGGTGGTGGAGTTCCAATGTAAAATGGGAAAGCTTTAAAACACGTCTCTGGCTTGTTTTGGGCCTCTTGCCTCTTAAGGTAAATAGAAAACAGCCAAAGTTGCTGTTAAAAAAAAAAAAAAGTCAGCTGTGCCATCCTGCCCCAGCTCAACCAGAGATTAGAAGAGGAAAGAACTAGTGAGAAGACAAAAGAAGCAAATGCAGTCAAATACAAAACACATTTCGTAGACGTTTGTGCCAGCTAGAACTGGGAATGCAACATGGGGAGAGATTGTATTTTAATGAGAGGACTGTGGGGGCAGAAGTTATTTAGGAAAACCTTCAAAAATGTGAGTCCCAAAATTTTACAGTAAGACAGACCCTAAAATGAGGGAGGAGGTAATATCAAAAGTAGAGGCTGAGGGGCACAGGGAGGGCATTCTGTGGAGAATAAAATATGTGAATCAAGGACAGGGAGCCTGGAGTATATGGAGATTGGCAAGTAACCAACATGACTGAGTGCAAGGAGATAATTAGTAGGTAGTATGATTGGAGGTGTAAGTCACATGAGGATGGTAGGCATTTTTGACTTTCTCCTTTAGGCAATGGGAGAGCTTTAAGCAGTGATGGATGGACGAAATGTCTTAGAGAGAACACTAGGCAAATTTTTCAAAGATGATTTGGAGAATGAGCCAGAGCAAAGATCTTCCTAAATTCTTCTGGAAACGAAGATGTGTATCTACTATCTGCAAGGAAAGAGAACAGGTATGTAGTGGATGATGCAGAAGAAGTAATTTTATAAAGTAATTTCCCTACCCCTAACTTACAAATGAGACATGGAGACTCAGAAAGCTTACATATATCTCCTATGAGCACATAGATGTGTGAGGCTTAGAACCAAGATGAATCTGTGCTCTCTTCCCCAAACGATTTCTCTTTCCATTATGCCAGGCTTTTCCTTGCAGGCCATCTCCTCAGGAAGGCCTGTAACCCCCACCCATAGCTACAGGCAGAGATGACAACTCCTGAGAGCCATGGGTAGAAACTCTTATCCGATAGTTTTATTAGGTAGTTACAATTCCTATCATAAGTTAAGTTTAAATCCCACATAATTTAGGAAGCCTTCCACCAACAGAACTCACATAAGATTTCCTGTACTCTGAAATCTTACAATTTTAGTGTACTGAATTTGTCTCAAGGTTTGTTACATTGAAACTATTGTCATCTGTTAAGAGTTTGCTCTCCCAACTGTATCATCAGCTTCTCAAATACAGGGACCATCCACTTCCCTCCGTAGCATGAAATATGGTGAGAACAAAACAGATGCCAGAACCTCCCATGTGCAAACTGCTGGCTGCACTTCCATGTGTCACTCACACAGGGAAGGGTGCAGTTCCACCCCTTCGTACTCTCACAAATAAATATAATAGTCCTCTAAGGCACAAATACTCCCATTTCAGTTTAATTTCAGCAATAGGAATTGACAATGCCTATCTTCCTCTCTCCATCTTCTACCTTGTAACTTTCTCTTCACACAGCCCTACCATTATCAACAAATCACTAATATTTTCCTCCCTTACTGCTCTTTATAGTGCTCCAGTCATTCACACTGAGTGTCTGCTCTCAATTTGCAGCTTGGGTTTATACATCTTTTTTGACTCGTTAAATCACCTCTCTCTCTTCACTGGAACCAACCTTATATTTACTCAGCCCTTGTCACATTTACACCTTAGCCTTCCTTTTTGCTCACAAATCTCTTTGAATCCTCCCCACTTTCCACCTACATGAACTGTTCAGGATCGCTACAAATGGCTTCTTCTTTGAAAACTGTTTCCTAACACTAAATAGGTATAGTGTATATTTCCAACTCCTTTGTTAGATGATCTCATTCATCATTGTGACCCTATTTTCATCCAATTATCCCAATCTATGGCCTCCTTTCTCACACCTAATTTTCTGAGTGTGTTGGATGGCTATGAACAAGTAGTGCATAACCACCTCAAAGGTATAATTCTGCCAAAAATGATGCTTCCTCCCATTTTCTCCTGCTCATTTTCAGTATCAGCTAATAACATGCCCAGATGCTTAGGAACTCAGAATTAAAAGCTAAGATACTCTGTTTTTAAGTAAGTCCCATTACCTTGAACTGCAGGGTATCTCCAATTGCTTCTTTCTTAATCCTTCTGCCACTATCCTAGTTCAAGACATCATCAGCTTTCATTCTGATTAGTGGGATAAAACATAACCTATTTCATACAGCATATGACTCCTCTACCATCTTGCCCCAACCAAGATTTTCAGCTTTATTGCTTACTACATCCCTTCATGGTTCTGATCCTCTTGGTACAAAGAACTACAGCATTGCTCAAGATCCATCTTTTTAGGCTCTGTTTCAAAGATCCTTGAGAACAGTTGAGGTTCACAGGAAAGACTGATCACAATAATGGTCTGACTTTTTCTGCAATTAAGTAGGACCCTAGGACAAGTTAGTTTCTCCAGATCTGGACTTTGGACATTATTTCCCTTCAAACAAGGAAATCTATGACCCACTTGATGGAAACACAGGACTCAAGTTTGCTTTGCATGATGCTTCCAGAAAGAAAGATAAACAGATAAAACAACTTAGTGAACAACAGCTGAACAATCACATGGGATTTATCTTACATTTCTAAAGGTCAGAAGTCTAAAATGATTCTCACTATAATAAAAACAAGGTTCAAGCAGAGCTGTATTCCTTTTCACAGATTCTAGGGAAGATTCCAGTCCCTAGTGTTTTCTGGCTTTTACACATTGCTGTTATTCTTTGGCTTATTTCTGCCTTCAAAATTAGCAATGGTCAGTCAAGTCTTCTTCACATTGCATTATTCTGAAACTCTCTTGCCTCTCTTTCACCTATAAGGATCCTTGTGATTACATTGGGCTCACATAGATAAATCTGTGGGGAAAGGATTAAAGTTTATGAGAATTGGACACAAGCAAGGTGAGATGCAGTTAATTGCTTTTACCTGTAGGCCAAGATAGGCACAGTCCCTGGCCACAAAACAGAGAAAGGCAGAACCGCTGCCTCTTCAGAGAAGCTGGAACACAGGTTTCTCCTGTTATAATGTCACACCCCGCCCTGTGACTCCACCCTGTTTTCAGACCCCTGAAGGAGGAAGAGGGGCTTTACTTTGGGCTTTTGGACTTTTTGCTTGGCTTTTTGCTTTGGGGGGCTTTATGCCTTTGAATATTGGAAGAAGCTTTTACTTTGGGCCTTTTGGTATGGGAAGCTTTTGGAAGAGAAGAGAATTATTGAAGGGAAAAATTGCTGAAGGGAAAAGAACTGTTGAAGGGAAAATGCTAAAGAGGTGTTCATAGAAAGTCTGTACAGAGAACTTTAACATAGGCTTCAGAAAGCAAAGCTGAGAAAGAATTTCATACTCAGGCCTTAGGAAAGCTAAAGCTAAAGAAAAGTCAAAGAGAACATGGGACCGTGCACAGTACAAGTCTAAGGACCGAGACCTTAAGAGTTATGCATGTGCAGTTTTTAGCAGTGGCTGCTGGTTTGCAAGTTTGAGCACCAAGGCTTTGAGAGAGCTAAAGAGAGATGAGACAATGCAAGCCTGGGAGCAAAAAACTTTAAGAGCAGTTAAGCTAAAGATAAGCTAAGAGCAAACATGGGACAGTGCAAGCTTAAGGAAAGAGGTTTTAAGCAAGGTTTTAAAGAACTGTGGGGAATAAGGCCTTAAAGAATCAAGATAGAGAAAGAAGCAATGAGGGTTGTGGGTCTCCAGCAGAGCATACAACACACCTGATCCCAACTTTCTGTCTGTCTGTCTGTGCATCCTGTGTCTTTTCTAAAATCTCCAGTTGCCCCCAGTTAAGCCCAGTTAGGTCCAGTAATAACCAAGGAGCGAGAGAAAACCTCACTCCAGCAGGGAGGGAGCACGAGAAACAGTGCCCCCTTCATAAAGCTACACTAATCTCATTTTAAATTCATCTGATTAGCAACCTTGATTTTATCTGAAACCTTAATTCTCTTTTGCCACATAAAATAACATGATCATCATTTCCAGAAATTAGGATGTGCACATCTTTGGGGTACCATTTTCTTTATATTGCTTTATGTAAAGGCTAAAACTTGAATCTTACTTTAAAGTTCCTCTCCTTTCCCTTTTTTGGGGGCCCTCATCGTTATAACAAATAAGAGGAAGAATTTGCTCAGTTTCTTTTTTGTTCTCTCATTTAGGAATGCCTTCAACTTGTTAACAGATGTCTCCAAGGTCAGGAAGAGGAAATGAGGAGAAAGGAACACACTCACTCACTCATTACACAATGCTGCTGTTCCAATATATGTGCTGCTTGGGCTTAGCAGGTTCCCTTGCTGAGGGAAAGTAGCATCTTATCTCTACTGACCATTTACCCCTGTCTCAGCCCCTAGGAATGTATTAGTACCTCTAGTTTTTCTGCTGAGGATCATCCACTGTCTGAGCAGCCATGTTGAATAGGACCTTGAGTCCTTCCACATCAATTTTCTCAACTCATGGAAAATTTCAGTCTTTTTTTACTGACAAACTCTGGTGGGATAGACCAATCCCAATGCAGTCAACTTTCCACTGCTCCACTGTGGAAGCAGCTGTAGCCTGCTTCCCACTTTAGAATCTCTCAGTGAAATATCCCCAGAATTCATATGCTGGAACCCTAATCCCAATGAGATGGCATTAGGAAGTAAAGCCTTTGGTAGTGGTTAGGTCATAAAGATGGAGCCCTCATGAATGGGAAGAACAGAACAGAGAGCTCATTAGATCTTCTTTCACCATGTGAGGATACAGCAAAAAGCAAGAAAAATACCTTTACCACAATCTGACCATGCTACTAGCACTGTGATCCTGGGCTTCCAATTTCCAGAGTTGTGAGAAATAAACATTGCTTAAAGCCAACCAGCCTATGGTACTTTGTTATAGTAGACCGAACAGACTAAAGCCATTGACATGTGGGGGACCTTTCCAATTCTCTCTCTGTGCTTCTGTTTAAAGCCAATTTCTCTTTGTTAAAGATAAGTGACTGCCACAGCACACCAAAAGTCTTCTCCAAAAAATATCTTCCTTCTAATATATATGTATTGAATTGTTTATGCCTCCAGCATGGGTGAGGGTATTAAGAGTTCACTAACTAGTTTTCAGTTGCTGCTTAACAAAAACACAACTCTTGGTCTCATACCTCACTTTGGAAAGTAACTCAGCTTTAATTTTTATTAATGTCATTCCTGGAGGAGGAGAGATGAAAGAATTAGGCAAACAGAGGGGATGATCCCTCAAATGCGGTGACAGGAAAAGGCTTCTAAACCGTAGAGCTTTGGATCAATGATTAGACTCCAGCATAGAAAGGGCAACAGACCATGTGGTCAGGGAGTGGCAGGCATGAACAGTCCCCTGGTATACTCTGGAACATATTATTTCAGAGCATAGTCTTATGGGTATTAGTCTTATGGGTATCAGTTCCCCCAAGTAAGGACATCTGCCCTATATGGGTCTATATTTGATGAGTAGCTAGGGCTCTTGGAATGTAGTTATTTCAATAAATCCATAAGCACTATTCCCTTACTTGAGCTATAAGCTATTTCAGCAGGAATAGGAAGATACTATCACTTAGCTACTCCCTGCACTCTAAAGGAAATATTAACAAACAGGCAAACCAGCTTTTGAATAATTATAAAACTTTCTGGGACACAGAGTCCAGGGACGTTCACAACAGACCAGGTCAAGGAATCAGTTCCAACCTATTATTATCTAAAGCTCAGAGCTGTGGTCAGACCACATGCTGGGGAGTGACAATGCTGTTCCCAATACTTCTGCAATATGGAGGCATTTTAAAAAGTGACTTATGATGCTAAAGCTAGAAGGAATTTAGAATGCATCTCAATGGAATACTAAAGTGTGATTTTTCTCATAGGCTCTCTCTGCTAACTTGTGACCAAACTAAAACTCAAAACCAGGCACCGTAATACCAATCTAATACTCTCATCACTTTTTCATTCTAGATTTCACAATGGGTTTGTTTTATTGTTTCATCTGCACAAAGGAAAGTACATGATAGTCTTCAAAAATGTTTCTATGACTTCCCAATGCTAATCTGCTTTCCTTCAGCATTTTCTTTTTTGCCTTCTCAGCCACATCTTCCTTCCATCTTAGATGATCCTTGGTTTTATAATATGATTCATACACACTACTGTGTCTATTCCCACATCAAATCAAGCTCCAGGTTTTTTTATTTTCATAGTTTTTCACTGCTCCATGAAAACTTACTGTGGGTTTCCTTCTCCTAAGCAATAAGAGATGCTGTTTGTATTCCATGTCCCTTCTTATTTATGTGCTAGTAAGTAAATTATCCAGGGGCATAAATCAGTAGAAGATAGGAGAAGTGGACAAATCTATCACCTATAAATGAAAACTAGAAAAATGAAGGTTTAGTTTTGGCAGCTAAGGCAAAAGGGTGAATATTAGGTTACCCAGTTTTTTTCAAATTATCATTAGCAAAAAGAAGCTTACACAGTTAGATATAAGCAGTGGCCATAAGACGAGACAGGAAATTATATTATTTTAATAAATATTTAAAGGGCCAGACTCTGACATTGGAATAAGGAGAACCAAAACAGCTAGCCACTCCCCCTGCCCCACCTTCTTTTAGATGCTAAAGTTGCAGAAACAGGGAGACAAAGAGGAGATACCTGCTTTTGCTTTCCTCTTTGAGATGTTAAGGAGCTGCAAGGATCCTTGGATGAGCGGAGAAATAATCATATAATCATGTCTAGGAAGGGGAAGTTCTAAAGCACACCTATTGTCTCTGTGACTTGGGTGGGTTGTATGATTGGGTGTGATTTGGGAGGATGACCGCTCCCTGTTTTATCAGCCATCTCAGCCACCCAGACCCATTATCTTTGACCATGTGTATCTCCCCCAGCTCTCTAGTATAAAACTAGGAGTTGGGGATCACCTTTTTGAGTCTCTGCTCTCATTTCCTGTGTGGGGAACAGGAAATACTTCTCTCTTTTCTCCCCACTGTTCTTCTCCTAATAAACTTCACTGTTACTTTTACTAAGAAAAAAAGAAAGAAAGAAAAGAGAAGAAACTTACAGATTCAACATCAGAAGTCAAACATTTCCTGAAATTAAATAGCACTTCCTCACATAGATAGCCAAGAAAAGGATATTTAGTAGTCTAACAAGAAAAACTTCCATAAGTGTGTTTTTATGAAATATGAAGACATTCTATCCAGACAACTCATCACTGCCAATAACAAAAGGAAGGACAAATGCAGACCATGCAAAAACTGAGTATTAAATACAACTGGGAAGTAGAGCCAAAAAAACTGTAAGGTTTAGGTGGAAACTTAATAGAGAAGAGCTGTGTATATTTTGACAGGTCCGATCTTCATGATGTATGTGTTGAGGCAGGATATCATCCTCTATCCTTAAAGACAAGAATGGCATGGAATGTTCTTGGACAATTGGATACTTCCCAGTGCCACAACCAAAATCTGTGCTTCTGTGGGTGTAGGAAGAGGGGGAGAACTCAACAGATTGGGGAAATGATGTTCCAAAACCAGAGGACCAGATTGATCCAATTATTTCATCATAACATTCCACACCTACCAGAGAAATCACCAACTCACTCTGCTTTAAACTAAATGTTATCTCATTTACTTAACTGAATACACAAGATACTCTTCAAGAGCCAGCACAACCATCCCTGGGGTCTTAAACTATCAAACCACAGATCAAACTCTAACTTTTTATTTTGAATATTTTTAAGTGAAGTTTAATATTTTTAGCTAGCCACATTCTCTAATGTCTTGCCTTAGAACTAAATCATGGGGCTTTTACTCTACTACTTGAAGTCATTTTACTTGTTACCTACTTGAAGGAAGTTAATTCTGGTAAGAATCATGTTATAGATCCATATTAGCAAGCCACATTTTGTAACACACTCTGATCACAAAGGTTATGAACAAAGAGTAAAAGAGATACTATCCAGAAAGTGACTCCATATTAATCTGATGCACAGAACTTCCATTGCTGTAATGATTTGGGATTATGTGGCCAGGGTTTTTCATAAGCAACCTTTTGTGACATGATTCCCCAATGTTACCCTCAGGTTTTGATATTCTCTTCCTCTGGAGGTCTTTCACTTGTGTGGTGGCTGAGCAGTTAAAGGCTTAACAGATGCCTGGCAGTGGTCCTGACATCATTCAACTCAAAGGAGTAACTTCTATAGTCAATGTCAAGGACTGGGACTCAGGGCGTCTCACCCTTTTCCTCCACTGCAGCCATGGACCACTGTGGCTGGAGACAGCACAAATTTTTAATAAGGACAATGAAAGAAAGGCACCCTTTCCAGCGCCTGTGAGCCAATCCATTGGTGGTCCTCACTTTTCCCAATCATTACAAGTTAACTGCTCCTTTGCCTCCCGATAGGAAATGAGCCTCCAGGGCTGACAGCCAGAAATTAATTTGATCGATTTATTTTCTGTGTTCCATGTTTCCGGTGCAAATTCTTTCTCCATCCTGATGGAGCACATTTATACTCTCCCATTCGCAGAAAACAAATTTATAGTGCCTAACTAACAGAATTCTTTTGCTGAAGGTCAGAAACAAATGTTCCCATCCATCTCCCTTTACCTTTCTGAGCAGCACCAAGACGTTTTCTTTTTAAATTTCAGACCAAAACTACTGAAAACAAAACTTAGCATACCCCTCAAGAGAGGAATGAAGCAAAGAAATAAAAATCTCTTCTAATTTCACATAGAAGAGAAAATTTCAGTAATGCCTTAACCGAAGTAAGATGAACACCATTAGGTAAGGACTATTAATTTACCATTTTTAGACAAGTGGAATCTGGCATTTGTCTGTATTTCTTGCTCACTTGAGACCAAATTCTGTCCTTAACTGATAACTTTCATAGACTGAATAGGGAACTAATAGAATATCAGAACTATAAATGGTTAATCCTATTTTCTCATGGGCATAAACTAACTCTTCATTAAAGATGAATTTTTTCAGCTTCTACTTAATATTTTAACAGTCCACACATCCCTGGGGGAGGGGGGAACCTGATATGCATTTGGTGCCTGACACGTGCTCAGCTGTGTGTGAAAAATGACTTCCCATCAGCCAGAGTTAATTGTGACCTTATTTAAGGACCTACTAATACCAGATGGGAAGCTCTGTTGGTGCAGAGGCAGAGCTGTGTGGAGTGAGGTAAGTAGGAAGTTCATTGTCCCAGTAGCCTTACCTCGGGGGCCCAACTGAGACAAGATTGTGAAAGAAACCAAGTCTGTGTATGAGTCACATAGCTCCTGCTTCTTTTACCTAAATAGCATCCTACATATAGGCATCAATGCCTTCTGTTATCTTCCACTCTCTGCTCCTGCTCCAAAGAAACAAAACTAGTGTTGTTTTGATATTCATGGCATGAAGTGGCCAAAGGGGAGATGTATATTAGCCAATCAGATCAGTTTAGAAACAAATGCTTTACTGCAGATATCCATGTGTCAGGGGAAGGAAGGAAGAGCCCCTCCTGCCCCAGAGATGTTCCACTCCGGTGGCTCAACACACTCTGCCTTGGGGAGATGTGTTCTGCATAATGAATTCCACTGGTTGTCTCTGAAGTGAAGGAGGTCATCTAAATACCCGATCTGAAAAGGAATAAAGTAAGGAAGAGAAGGGGAAAAATTTTTTTAAAAATTAAAAAAGGAAAACTGGAAAGGGGGTGGGTAAGGAGAAAACATACTTTAGCAACACACATGTCAAATGTGGTTCCTCTAATTTGGATTTGGGAATGTTTTTGTGCCTCACTGTGACATGGAGGTGCATTTCTGTTACACTGAGGCATTT
Source organism: Castor canadensis (assembly GCF_047511655.1). NCBI lineage: Eukaryota > Metazoa > Chordata > Mammalia > Rodentia > Castoridae > Castor > Castor canadensis. The sequence goes on along the minus strand of NC_133397.1, from coordinate 70,569,281 downwards.
GCCATTCACATAGAATCTGCTGAAGCCTCAACTGATTTCAGCTAAAGCCACCAGAGCTTGGCTATTATCCTCTTTGGTTTTGTTCTCCACAGAACAGAACAAAGAGTAAATTAGGTCTCCGGTTTCTATGTTTCTTTACAAATCTGAGCTAATGTGGTGAATAATGGAAAACACATTTCAAATTTGAAGAATATATAACAAAAGTTTCCTTTAAGCATTAGAGAGGAGCAAATGCCTTCTCATCTTAATGCAGCTCAAGAGAAAAAAGATTCAGAAGTCAGCCCTTGGCAATGAAATAATCAATTTCTAGAGAAATAAAGAGGCAATAATATCACTGAGGTGTCAAAAAGTCATCTAAAGCCCAGGTACTCCTTTTCGAGTCTAAATTTTAGTTTCTGAGTCAGACACACGATTATGTTTCTCTGACCTATCACAGGGAATCAAAAAGGAGCCTGTCAAAATCCTCCTTTTGTTCTCTCTTATTAGCAATTAATTTATCATCTTATCTCTTTTTCATATTGGAAGAGAGACACAGGAATAGAATCTGCCCTCAGAGAAGTACAGAGCTGGCCTTTCTCTTGGGGATGGTAGGTCCGTTAACAGAACTCAATTCCTGGGAAGAAATCCTATGTGAGACTCATAAGAATAAGCCTCAGAGTAAGCATTTTCTAGGGAAAAAGCAAAAGAAATGACAATTCACCTAGAAATTATTGGTACCCTGAGATGTGGTTCATATACTCGAACGTTTTTAATTCCCCCAAGAATGTCTACTTCTCCTGTAAAAGGAGAAGTCCAAAGATTCAAGGCATCATTTTTCTGAAACCAGCTTCCCTAACCCAGTGAGTGCCGAGATGGGCCAGATATGCACAACAATCCAAAAAAAAAAACACCAAAAAAATAAAGATTATGAAGGAGTAGAGAGATATAAATGAAGAGATAAGTGGTTGGTAAGGGGACGAAATATGATTCAGGAAAAGAGAAAGAGAAAAAAGCCTTGGTATGATTGAAAAATCTAAATAAATTATAGATACTGATGAAGGATATTTATCAATTGTATTCAGCAGAAAATAGAGAAAATGCTATGATATCTCTAGTTTTGCTAACCAAGATTGAACTGTTTTTTTCAAATCATGGTAGGATTGATTTCCACCTCTTCTGTGGCTGGATGAGGCCATGTGACTAGTTCTGGCTAATAAGTTGAGAATGGAAATATGAGTTACTTCTGGATTGAAGTTGAGACACTCTAGAGCTTGTTTTCCCTCTAGCATGTATCCTGTGAAACAGAGATTATAGCACCAAGATTCTGGGGACGCTTAGTTACTGCACAAAATTGAATTTCTCCTACCTGGTGACATAGCCACATACTCAGTAAAAGAAATGCAAAGCTGTGCAGTGGCCAGATTCTCTCTTGAGGAAAATGAAAGAAATATGATAGGCGAAATTGGTATGGTATCTATAAAGAGTATCTTACAGTGTATACCTAAAGTGGTACAGAGAATCAGCCAAGAATGTGCATACTTACATTTGCTGAATTACAGCTAAACAACTGTCATCTGCAGAAAAATGAAGAAAGAAACTAGGACTGTATGTCATAGACTTAAGCCATTAGATGACAACTGAAAGAAAAGAGAATACGGGGAATACTATACTCCTCTCTCCTTTACATCTGTATTCCTATAAGAGGAGCTAACAGGCATGTGAAGTTATGCAGATGGGGTAATGTGCAGGAGCACGGTGTATGGTATTAAAACCACAGGAATATGTGAAGCAAAGGCATCTTTAGCAGATGAGAAAGAGAGCACTTACTCCCTTTTGCAAGCAAGGGAGCTACAAAACACAATGTTAAAGGAAAGAGAAAATACCAGGAAAATAGGTAAAATGAAAACAGTTGTACAAAATCTTATGTTCTGATGGGAGCAGAAACTGATTCTTGGGAGGAGAGTGAAAAAATCTTAGATATTACAATGGCCCTCCAAAAGACCACAGTACATAAGCAGATACACAGTATAGCTATGGTATTAACATTGTATGTAGGAGGTTATTATGGTTAAATAAAATGGTTTTAAAAGATTCCTCAGGTGGACAAAAATGAGAAAAAAATCTAAGAAAAGATAATACAGGTGAACAAATATTGTAACTTGGGGAAATAAGGCAAAGTTATCAAAATAAATATTTATAGCCACTTATATATGCCAAAGCATTATATACATATAAAATTAGATATAATTTATATATATGCATATATAATAAACTAGGTCACTAAGAAATAGTATTAGAATTAATAACAGCTTAAAAAGTCACCCTGGTGGAAGAGATCCATGAGTCCCTTCTTTCATCCTCTATACACATCCTAGAAGCTCATCAGAGAATGGCCATATATTTTCCCTCATTCAAACAATAGCAATATAACCCAAACATTTATATTTTAAACCTACAAAGCCAGAGCCTCAATCATGGAATTATTACCATTTATTCTTTGAACTTTTATTTTTAAAACTGCTTCCGTGAACTCTCCAGGACATGAGGTTCTTTGCCCTATATACCTTTCATTCACTTTTATGAACTCCAAGTGGTTATAGTCATATTTTTTCAAGGCTTTTAATGTTTTTAAATATCTACATCATCTAACAAATGAGCATTAATTCCAGAGCAAATGTCACCTTGATGGCTTCCTCCTTACTCTTAACAAAGCCATTTTATAAAATCATTCCAGACTATACCAGATGCTGTAGTTCTAAGAAATTTGGATATGTAGTTGACATGTGAAGAAGTTGAAATATCCTATCACTACTGGGTAAGTACAATTCTGTACTTATTAGTAGGAATATAGTGCTACCCAAATTGTATAAACCACATATAGCATCCAATGTCAACTCTCCTTTTAATCTTCATTCAGATATTGTCCAATATGAACAATCTTCGTATCCACAGCAGAGGATACAAAGTCCTTGAACCCCATCTCCAGGTTCAAGGACTTTGACAATAATACATATTTTGTTAATATAAAATTCCTCAACCTCATGTTATGAAATAAAGAGTCTTGTTCCATAGATAGGCTAAGAAAACAGTATCATGTCTTTGAAGAGGTGATTGCTAAACTACAGAAACTGTTTTGTAAGGTATAACAGGCATGCTTTGAACTCACCTATGACCATGGCAAACAATGTTAACAAACCCCATCTTCTTCTTGTTCACAGTACCTTGAGATAGTTTCACAATCACCTTGGACAAAAGGCTTCAAACTCGTGCAACTGATATTGATAGCAATGAAAAATTTACCCTGGAAGAAAGATCTATAATGTCTTTCCATCTCTAAAACCATAATTAGATATTATAATTCTGTCCTTAGATCGACCCAACTAGATGCATATTTGAGACTCACATGCAATTTAGCAGGCATAAAAAGGAAAAATGAAAGTTGGGCACTGGTGGCTCATGCTTATAATTCTAGCTACTTGGGAGGCAGAGATCAGGAGGATCATGGTTTGAAGCCAGCCTAGGCAAATAGTTCACAAAACCCCATCTGAGAAACATCCAACACAAAAATGGGCTGGCTGAGGAGCTCAAGTGGTAGGGCACCTGCCTAGCAAGTATGAGGCTCTGAGTTCAAACCCCTGTACAGTACCACCAGAAAAAGAAAAAAAGGAAAGATGAGTATTATAGGCACTTACTAGTTTACTTGTTAGTGAATGATTAGATACCCAAAGGAAAAATTTTGGCTCTCTGACTTTTTGCAGTTATTTTGTGATTAGCCACCAAAGCCTTTCTTTCCAGGATCAGATATGAGATTAAAATGCAATAGGTCTAGGAAAGAGATCACAGTGACCCCTTGCTAACAAAGACTTAAATAACCAGGAGCAGAAATTTTCCTGTGAGTGAATTTCATAAAGACATATAAGCTAGAATCCTCTGCTGTGGATACAAAGAGTAGAGTGGGGAGCAGATGGGTGGGGACACAAATGGACATTCAGTAGAAGTCAGCATAGTCCAGGATTGTAGATTCTACTGCTTTATTTGTAAACTCTCATGCCCAAAATATAAGAATAAAAGTCTAACCCAATTTTATTTCCCTGAACCCTAAACTTTATACCTTCTCATATTTCTTGCCTGAAAGTCAACTTATTTTCAATAACTTAAATGCTGATCATCAACAAATAACAGAAGAGATGACCATTTTCAGCAGACATCCAGAAGTGAAAAGTAAAGCCTATATTTCCTTCTGGTAGGCATCTTAGAAAATCATTGGCATGTGTGTGCTTTATCAAAGCTAGAACACCATGATAGTTGAGTCAGATTTGGAAGACCAATGAGAAGACTTCATCAGATAAATGCAGACTCTGACAGCCAGGTCTGCAGAAGTAGAACACAATGGGAAGAAACAACCAGTTGTGTTGGGTAGCAGAAAATCAATAAGGAAATATCAGATAAAAGTACAATATTTTGAATTAAACATGACAAGATCTGAAGCAAGAGGGTATATAGAGAAGGGAATGGTATCATGAGATAATTGGAAGGATTTCTTAACAGGTCATAACCAACCAGCATGTATCCAGTTTGGTATTTTCAGGAGGGGGTTGGTGATAAAAAAATAAATCAATGCATGAATGGATACACTGAAAAACTGTAAGTATACCAAAGAATTCATTAAATAAAGCTAACAGGGAGATACTGAATTAATAAGCTAAATACATTGTTTTTTAAGTGTCTAATGTGTGCCATAAACTATACTAAGCTCTGCAGGCTATAAAATTAATAGGACATACACATTGCCCCATAGAGACTCATAGTAGAGTCAGGAGAGATAGAAGGGGGAAGGGAAGTACCCAGGAGCCAACAATCCTAATAATTAGGTACAAAGGCAAAGAATAGAGAAGGTTGTTCTTTTCCTACAGAGAAAAATGCCATGTTCTTAGAGCTGCGTATCCCTGGCCCTTTAACCAAGGTAACATGATAATAGAGAGAAGCATTTATCAGAAGACACAAGTCTGGGGTTCTGATACAAGTCTATTATTAATGGAGACAAGATCATCTATCCGTTGGCCCAGTGTATTCTGTGGGTTGCGATTAATGAGCTATCTAGCAATGTAACAGCCATTCTCTGATTTTTTTTTTTCTTTTTAGCAGTACTGGAGTTTGAACTCTGAGACTTACGCTTCCTAGGCAGGCACTCTACCACTTGAGTCATGCCCCCAGCTATTAAACCAATCCTCTGGGAAAAGGGACTATATCTTACCAAAGGTCTAGGTACCTTCTTCTCTCACTGGAGATGCTGTGCTGAACATGGCTTCCTAAGAATGTGGGATTTTCAGGTTCCTAGCAGCTAGAATTTCCTCATAATCCTTTAAACGAATGACATCCAAGTTTCCTCTGCCTTTTACCTGGGCTCAATAGGTGATTTCCCTAGATAATCACTTATTCCCTAAGAAATGAGTGCATCAGCTGGTCAGTTTCTGTCCCCTAAGGATAATTTCATAGCATCTCAGCATTGCCCTAGGCTGAGTATAACTCTCCGAGGGATAATAAGAGAACAGGTAACCAGAAACCTCCTCTTGCTGAACCTTGGTTAGTAAATGCCCCCCCCAAAAACTCAGGCTCCCACACTCTTGCAATCCCAGAAAACCTATGGCAAACCACTTGACCTACTCAGCCACAAATTTTGCATCTGAAGGATGATGAAAAGAGACCTTTATATACTTCACAAGGTAGTAATGAAAATTCATTTGAAAAGTACTTTGTAAATTGAAATATGCTATGCCTGTGTGAGGGGTTATTTTTATCTTAGAAGACTAAACAGACTCTGCTTTTGGCACCTAATCCTCCTGTTTTCCACACATTGTTGCTTGGTTTGCTCTATAGATAAGTAAAAGTAGATTAGACGTATATATGCAATAACATGGAAAAATAACAACAAAAGATAAAAATAAAGATCAGAGAAATGGAAGTAAACAGAGGTACACTAAATGTAGATGTATCATTCATATGCATAATGAATCCCCAATCTTGGCTCAGGCTTCTTAGTGTGCAATGTCAAAGGGAAGCATGTCAGACACATGCTTGCTATTGATGGTAGAGAAGAATATCAGTTACTTAGGGGAAGCATGGCTTGATAGAGGGAACTCTATGTGGGGAAATCAGCAATGTCCTCCATCACATTCTATAATAAATGCAATGTTGAGTTTCTTAGCATAACCCCCATAGCTAAGTTCAAGGACTCACTAAAGAACCTAGAAAAATATGGTCTGATCAGAGTTGTTCCAGAAATTAAAATACAGAGTAGGAGAGCTAATATTTTGTAGGATAAAGCTATGGGTCCCTCAAAAAAAATAACAAGAACAAAAAAGCTTTCACACCCCCAATTCTCACATTTTTGGGGGACAGGGAGGTTGCTGGTGATCTAACCAATGACTTCCCATAGGCTAGGCAAATGCTCTACCACTGAGCTTCATCCCCTGCCCAAATCTCACTCCTTTGAAGATTGTAGAAAGTACCCAGCTCACATTAAATCAATAAGTATAAAAGTAAGGCATTAACTTAGATATCTTCTAGTGCGACTTCCATTTTGCTGAACATATAACTGAGGCCACCAAGGTAGAAATATCTTTTATAAAGTGGCAAGTGCCTGAGTTGCCACCCTCTCAAGGGTGCAGTGAATTTCCTGTCTTCCCATTCCTTTTTTTTTTTTTTTTTTTGGCTGTACTGGGGTTTAAACTCAGGGCCTCATACTTGCTAGGCAAATGCTCTACCACTTGAGCCATTCTGCCAGCCCTCTGTCTTCCCATTTCTGAGTAGTTATAGCATCAAATGTCTCTACTCTACCACATAGGACATCATGTTTATTCATCAGCCATCACTGCCAGCTGGGTCTCCTTGCCTCAACATCAAGCTCTTTGACTCTATTTCATTTCCATCTTCATAGTAATTCACCCAGAGCTGGAAATTCAGTAGGTATTTAATAATGCCCGAGTAGTAGATGTGAGCAAAAAAAATTGAGCCCTTCTAGCTCAACCCCATTGCCAAATTCCTAGCAATAAGCAACACTACTAGAGGACAATAATGACATTTCTGCAAAATAGATTATGTGAATATCAAGGTCAAGCAGTATTTTTAAATAAAGTTTCAACCACAATAAAGAAAACATTAGCATTTTCACTTTTGCTCTCTTAGGAGTCAAAGGTGATCCACAAATATAGAATTATAAGATTAGTGTTTTATATATTTTTTTCTTGAAACATTAAGGCTAAATTAGTAGACAACATAGTTTTATATTTTGAGAACTCTTAAAAATATACAGAAAATCCAAGTGAATGGGGAGCATTTCATTTTACATATAGAACTCATGACCACCAATTCTCAATCTATTACCATCAAAAAGTTTAAAAAAAAACAGAAATGAAAATGAGCTTCCTAGATGATAATGATGATACTAGTGGTGATGATGATGGTGATAATGATGAAAATGATGGTTATGATGATGGTGGTGGATGATAGTGGTGATGATGGTGATGATAATTGTGGTAATGGCAATGAGGATGGAATGACTATGGTGATAAGAGCACTTATTACATGCCAGGCACTTTCTCAGTGCTTTACACATAGTCAAACGTTTAATTCTTACTGCAACTCTATGGGGTAGATATTGTTATGTACAGATGAGGAAACCCAAGTACAGATAGATTGCCATGATAATCTAACAAATGTCTGATCCAGTGTTTGAAAACAGTTTAATGAAACCCATCAAACACTGTTTTAAAAGGAGGAATGGAATATAATGGAGGAAGAACTTGTTCAAAGTACACTGTATACATGTATGGAACTACTACCATGAAACTGCTTTATATTGTTAATGTATACTTATTTAAAACATAATAAAACTATTAAAATTAGTGATCAAGTTTTGTTTAATTAAAAAAAAATACTCTGACTCAGGATCCCAACTCATAGGGTTTGACAGGGAACTCTTAAGTTTGTAAACTAGTATCTTTCAGAATAACCACTGACATATATTGAATACTTAAGATGAGTCAGGTACTCTCCTATTCTAAGTGCATCTACTATACATTAGAGGTACAATCTTCGTATTATTACTCTTGTCTTCATCTTACAGAGAAGGAATAAAAAGACTAAGCTTTCACAGTCACACAGGAAGGTTGTAAAGGACTCACATGGGACAGCCTGGCTTCTGCCCCCATTCATAGTGGCTATGATCTATTCCTTCCTATGAAACAAAAACAAGCGCAGAAGCTGAGCTTCCCTTTCTTCCATCCCTCCCACACTAGAACTGCTCAGGACTTCCTCATCTTTATCTTAAATTACTACAGTTGGCTCCTCATACATTTTGCTTTCAGTCTTGTCCCACATAAGAACTTTCTTCCATGTAGCACTGAAGGCAGACCATAATCAGAGCCCATTCTCAAATCAGTACTACCTCTAACTTTGCCCTGATGAAACCCTTCAGTCACTTACAACTTCCTACATCAAATGCCCAAAACCCTTCAAATCACCTACCAGGCCTTTCAGGATCTACGTTGTCCTTTTTCCTCTTTGGCCTCACCTCCCTACACTCCCTTTCTCACATCCTCTCAACTCAACCTCCACCAACTCTGAACTATTTAAAGTTTCCAGGAATACTCTGTTGCTTGCCTGTTCAGGCTTTTTTTTCACACTGGTCTTCCTGTGTGGAAACAATTTCCCCAAGATCATCTTCACTTTCTCTGGCTTCCTCTTATGCTTTAAGAATTTGGCTCAAGGGTGACCTCATAAAGAAGCCCCTCCTTGACTCCTCTATACAATAACTGGTCCTAACCATTGTCTGTGTTCATTAGTCACTCAGGTGGTCATGAAGCCCATTAGCGACCACTGATGTTTCCATGCTAGCTCATCCTTAGCAACCAGCTCATACCCCATCCTGATAAAATGTACTGAAAATCATTAAATGACTCTTTATTTCCAAAGTGTTTTCAGGTGTACACCAATAATAAAGCTGAAGCTGATGTTGTAACTTTTTTGGGAATACATGACATGTAGTAGGAACCAAACAGAACTATAAATTACCAGGCTGATGAAAATCCTGAATATATCCCTTGAGACTGCTTTACAGATCCTTTATAACAGGTTCAAACAGCTGCAGCATTCTCAAAAAAAAAGGTACATCATTTATAGTCAACTTTTAACTAACTTGAATAGCAAGAATAGCTACAGACAGAAAGAAAGCACCTGGAAATTGTCATATCTGGGTAGGCTGGTGGAGAGGAAGTGAATAGCAGAATATCTGAGTAGCTGAGAAGTTGTATTTTTTTGAAAAAAATTAGAAATGTACATGGGCTCAGTGGACTTTGGGAACAATTTGAATTATATTTCATCACATTTGCCATACATGTATACCCACTATAAATTACTTTAGATATTATCTCTCCTTAGGTGTTTCCTTTCCTGCTATTCACCTCTGGGTTAACACACAGGTTTTGAATCAATGGAAGAAAGACATATGCTTTCAGTTCTGAGAAAGGAAAAAGTAGACAGTTGTCGATGTTTCATTTATACTTCGTTACCAAGAGCACACACACATTAAAGCCCACTGGTAAACTTAAACTATATTTAAATTAGATAATTATGGTTTAATCAATTTTTAATTATATGAGACTTGACAGTATATGCTACTCCCCAGGTATAAGAAAAGAAAAAGCAAGCCATTATTCAATATATGAAATAGGCCAAATACTTTGCTGGAGCCTTTCCATAAATTTTCAAGAATATCTTCTTCCTAACTCTACAATAATTCAAATTCCTACTCAAATGTCATATCAGGAAGCTTCAGCTGACTCTGAGGTGAGAGTTAGACTTAGTCTTCTGTTGGGTCCCTAGCCTCCATAAGGCTTTCCACTCAGACCAGCAAGCCATTAGACAAAAGTTCAACGTCTGCCCTTGTGGGAGGGGCGGGCACATCAGAATGCCAGTCTCAACACTCATATCTTCTCAACAAACCCTGATCTAATTCATGTCCTTGTGTCTCTTAAATGTGAAGTATTCTTAAAGCAATGTATCTACCTGAGTTCCAATGGCTCAGAAGGTAAGTCATGGCCACCTGTTTAAAAAGCTGGTTCTCATTAATAATTGACCCCAAGCCAGGTACTTTTTGTGTATATTTCCACTGAATTTGCACCACCACTCCAAGAGCTAAATATGATTACTAGTCTACCTTACTGATAGGAAATAAAGGAAACCTAGCAGTAGTATCTCACCCAATGTTCTACAGCTTCTGTGTGGGAGAGCCTGGATTTGAAGATAAGAAGTCTGTCCTTGCTCTTCCTTGCTTCATTCCTGTGATAGACAAAAGCCTAAGATGGCCCCAAGATCCCCAAACTCTGGTGCACATGTCCTATATAATCCCCTCCCCTAGAGGATGGGAAGAATTTTTTTAATATTATGGGATTGTCATTCCTCTTTTAGGTAACAAATCAGTTGACTTCGTTTGGTCAGTAGAAAATCTTGGTGGGCCTGACCTAATTAAGTGGAGACCTTTCAAAGTAAATTATCAAAGGCATGCTTTCCTGATAAACTCGAAAAGAAGAAAACATGCTCTAGAGAGGACTATCTGGCAAGGAGCAGAAGGTGACTTCCAGGAGCTCAGAGCAGGCCCTACCTGAGGGCCAGCAGGAAAATGGAAATATTAGTTCTATAACTACAAGTTAGTAAATTCTGCTAGTAACCACATGGAAGTAGACCCTAAACTCCAGAAAGGAGTGCAATAGTCCAACAGCTAATTTTAACTGTGGTGATGTCTTCAGAAGAGAACCTAACTAAACCATGCTTAAATTGTCAACCTATAGGAACTTGGAGATAATAAATTTGTATTATCTTAAGCCACCAAGTATATGGTAATTTAAACAAGAAAACATCAATGGAAAACTAATAGAAACATCAATGGAAAACTCCCCTACCTTCCCTTCAGTCCATTTCTAACCCAGTTCTTCACTCTTGTTTCAACAACCTCTTTTTAGCCCAACCCCTTCTGCTTGGCCTTGCACACCATTTCTGGGACTCTGTTTTCTAGGATTAGACTATCAGGGTTCAACTCAGCCACTAATTAGTTCTTTCTCCAGCTTCCCCTATCCTCTCTTTAGGCTCTTAACTCAATTCTGGCATTGATCTGTATAGTGAGGACTTCCCTTTTTTAAGAGGCATTCCACACTAGAATCATACAATAGGATACAGTACTTTCTGAACAATGTTATGAAGAGAACACAGCTTTGAATAAGGTCTCTATAAGATTGCTACAAGCCACCAAAGGTTTATGTTTGTTTTTTAAGGTAGCATTGGGCACAAAGTCACAAAAAGGAGAAAGGGATGCAGTCAAGGACAGTCTACCACCATCCACTTCCTACAAATTAGCTCCAGGTGTCACATTTAACAGCAACATTCTGCTCAAAACAAAGGCTATCACACTCATAAATAATAAGTTTGGCAATCACTGGTATCATAGCAAGATAGTCTAATGTGTGATCATGAGAAAACATTTGAACTATATGAACTTCATTGTTCTCTGAAATGAGCAGCCTGGGTAAGATGTCCAAATCCCATTCAAGCTATAAATTCAATGATTAAAGATATCTCAGCCTAATGTTTTATATTTGTTAGAAACTTTCAATCTGCTAGAAGCCTGAGTTAGGAACTGGCTCAAGAGGAAGGATCTCATCTCATATGAGTCCAAGAAGACCCACATCCTTCTATCTGACTATCATATGTTGTACTTCTAAAGATAACCAAGATACAAAGGGAGGGTTGTGGCAGAGAGGTCCAGGGAACAGCCTGATTCCTCATCCAAATGGAGAACTGCCTGTTGGGACTTGCTAACTTCTAATTTTCAAATATCCTGGGGTCAGGGAATACAGTAGAAAAACTAAAACCAGCTGTCAAAGAGGAGGAAAAAAAAAAACAAGATAAAAATCTTAGATTGGAAGTTTAATTTGGGAAAAAATAAAAATAGGATCTTTTTACAATTTGTCATTGAATTTAGACTTCCTTGGAGAGTTTTCTTCCAAGGGCATATGAAAAGAGGACAGGTTGAGTGGGCGGGCATATTGACAGAGAGGTCTCTGGGAAGATGATGCATAAACATACTATATCCATTTCTCCAATGCCAGAAGTCGGGTTAAATCCCATCATTTCTCAAAGAGAAACAAATGTGAAAATTCTTCTGAAGGAGTCAAAAACTACAGTTTAAATATGGTAGAAAAGTTTGTAGGAAGCGGGTATAAATGCAAAAGAGCATGGATATCTTAAATGTGTGAGTATCTCGGGGTTGTGCTGTTTACTCTAGGCTAGACATTTCTATTTGCTAGTAAAATGCAGGGCTAGGATTCAATCCTAGGTCTCTCTGATTCCACAGGTTTGTTTTCTTTTTTGCAGAACCTCAGAAAAGAATGAGCTTTGAGAAACTTGGGGAACTGATTTCACAGAAAAACCAATTGCCTACAAAGCTTTCCAGCCTTGAGTTCAGCATTTGAGTACTGTGAACATTACGGTACTCCTGCAAACCTCTGTGGATTCTTTTCCTAACTTGGCATGTTCATTACATACCTTCTACATGGTTGGTACCTGTAGTCCTCTGAGGATGGCCAGATCTCCTTTTAGGACAGGGATGAATTTAGGTAAAAAGTATATCTTTCTTGTTTGTCCTGTCATATTTTGTTTCCCCTATTACCTCAAAGGTTCCTCCTAAAAGTACTTTCTTTTTTTTTTTTTTTTTTTCTTGCAGTACTGGGGCTTGAACTCAGAGTGTTCACCTTGAGTCACTCCACCAGCCTTATTTTTGTGAAGGGTTTTTGAGAAATAGGGTCTCACGAACTATTTCCCTGGACTGGCTTTGAGCTGCAATCCTCCTGATCTCTGCCTCCTGAGTAGCTAGAATTACGCCTGAGCCACCAGCACCTGGCTTTTCCAAAGTATTTTAAATGATAATACTGCAATCCTTCCCATTTCATCTTATCTAGTGAATTTCTCCCGCATGGCTTTAGAGAGTTGCCATGGCCAGCTCATATTATTTATGCTCTTGAACTAGTGGAGAACTGAAGCAGTTCTCCAACCATGTCTTTCAGTCTGCCACATTGAATTCTATAGCAAATGTCTAGGGGATTGGTTAACAATACAATGTCAGCTTTTCTCATTTCGGTTATCTGGTCAAAAGAATATGACTCTATCTTTCTGAAGGGAAGAGTTACAATGACGTATTTCTGATTGTGCAGAACCAAGTTATTCTTGTTCTGAAATGGTGAAAGCATTTCGATTACTTCAAATAATGGGACTGATACTGGCCTAAGCAATCAAGTGTATCGGAAATATAATAATCAAGATGTAATTGATCCTTGAATCAGCATTACTCCAAATAAAGCAGAAATTGCAATCTTTGGACCTATTCAGTTTTCTGTTAAGTAGAAGGCTAAACTGAAATTGAATGATGTGATATTTAACTAGAAGCTGTCTGACTTAAGAGATTCATTATATTTGAATTCATCCTAGAAAGAAGGAATCAAGAGTGAGTGAATATGATTCTACAGACGTTCCCTCCTCTTACCTATAAATAAATAAATAAACCAACCAACAAGCTGTCTAATCTTGTTAGAAAATGAGCAGCCTCCTGGATCAGAAACAGTAAACTTTAACGGAAATAACTTGTGAAGAGAAATTAAACAAAAATTTATATTGAAAGACAAACTTCCTGAAATCTATAGGGCTGCCACACTCATAACTTGAGGTTATAGCCTATGCATCTGTGCTCAGCAGCATTGAGTCTGGCATTCTCTGTGCACCTGTGAGGAAAGGAAGGAGTAGAAAGGGGAAGAGATTGGAAATGCGGAGAAAGGAGAGAAAGCAAATTGCAAAAGTGATTTTCAAAGGTTTGGATATACTCAGCTGCACAGTACTCTCCAATTGCTGAATGAAAGCTAATTTTTAAAAGTTCCTGTTCTCTAGGTACTACTGAGGTTTCTTTGCTTTTTCTTTTGCTTTTTTTCAGTACTGGGGTTTGAACTTTCGGCCTACACCTTGAGCCACTCCACTAGTCCCCCCCTCATTTTTTTTTTGTGATGGGTTTTCCTTAAGATAGGGTCTGGCAAACCTTCTGCCTTGGCTGTTTTTGAACTGTGATCCTCCTGATTTCTGCCTCCTGAGTAGCTAGGATTACAGGCATGAGCCACTGGTGATCAGCTACTACTGAGGTATTATGCAAAGAAATTCCAGGCTGGGTGCAGTGGTTCACATCTGTAAGCACAGCTACTCAGGAGGCAACGTTTGGGAGGATGGTGGTTTGAGTACAGCTGGGGCAAAAAAGTTCACAGGACCCCATTATCAACCAATAAAAGGCTGGGCTTATAAGACAAGATATGAGGTTTAAATACAAGAATTGCTGGCCTGGCTGGCCTGGTTTTAAAAGGGAAACCCTATTTAAAAAAAAAAAAAACACTAAAGTGAAAAAGGCTGTGGTGTGGCTCAAATGTGCCTAGTAAACTAAGGACACTGAGTATCATCAAAAAAGAAAAAAATCATTTTGGATGCTATATCATTCATTAATTCTTGGCAAATGACAGAATGACAGGTTTGTCAGGTTGATGAAAATATTGATGGATGAAGGGATCAGTAAGCACATGAAGGGTAGGTAGGTAGATGGATGGATGGATAAACCAATAGATGGATGAATGAATGGATGGAGGGTAAGCAAATTATTGGATTAATAGATGGTGGATATTGAGGTGGGAAAAAAAAGTTCTCAAAAATAAGGTGATGAATTTCTCTTCTTCCTGTGCCTTCTTGTGATGTCCATTCCCAGTTATTTTCTGTCTTTTAGATCTCTGCACTCTTCCTGATCAAATGTGCTTTGCTTTCAAGACAGAAACAAATAAACTCACTCCCATGAAAACATGATGAAGACTGACAGAACTTAACTGAATTATACATTTATTTCTACTTTGAGAAATGTACAACAACTACTTTGAAGGTAAAAATACAGAATCTTGAGCATACATCCATTAAGCTCACTTTAGTATGGACAAAGTGCTACACAGTACCGGATGGTACCACTGATGTAGAACAGCACAAGAGCTATGAGCCCAGGCAATTGCAAAAGATGCTGACTTGGTCTAGAGCTTGATAAACAACAGGTTACACCTCTCCATGCCTATTTCTACTTTACAGGGGCCAGAAGATTCATTATATAAATATGGGACACTGGCCACTGGTAAACAGACAGAGTAGAGGAATACCCTTTCCTAGAATTCTTAAAACACTGCCCCACATAGACCTGTCTCAATCTACAAAACGGGCAACTGAGAGATCACATTACTTACTATTTGATGGATACCTTTATTTTAAATGGATTGGGCTTGTGTGTGAATACAAACTGACTGCCCTGAAAGACTTAACAAGGTGTTATTTTAAGTTGTATATTTATATGCCTCACAGAGCTATATAATTAGGCCCACAAGTCAGAAGCCAATTTACAAAAGCTACTATTTAGCAAGGAAAGTGATTCATAGTCAAATCCAGCACTCACAAACATATCAGACATAATAAGGACGGTGTGGAAAACATTAATTCAAACATACCAAGAATTCAGTGAAGACGTTTTTCCATTTAAGAGAGAAATGAGGCATGGAATATTGAAATGTTCGCAGGAATACCAGAGTGTCCTCAGCAATGTCCATTTATCTGAGCAAGATCCATTAGGATGGAAAATCAGTATGAAACTTTTACTGGATGGTCTTCCTGTCTTGCCCCACACCTATAAAAAGGCATTGTCATATATTTGCTCTCAACATGCTGAAAGGGCCCTTTGGAATATACACTTGGGACAAAAATGAGGAAAAAGGAAGATTCAAGATCAAAGTATTCTTTGGAAAGGAATAAATATGAGTTTCTGATTTGTTTTATTAAAATCATTATAAGGGCACAGAACAAAATTATGGAACAATAGGTATTTGGTCAGGCACAAGTTATTACATAAAGTGACTGCTTTGCTAAAGTCAGCAAATGCTCAGCTTGGCTCATCTATAACATCATGTACCACAGCAATGTCCAAACTATGAAGGACCTGCTGCCACTTTGTGACTTCTATGCTAAGGGGGCCAGGAGAAATATTTCCTGAATCATGTGAACAAAGGTAACTTAGGGTATAGTATGTAAATGTATTTCTTGCTTCTCAGTCTACTCAGGGACTTGAAACCCTGTTCCTGGAAATCACAATTTCTTCAAAACAAATAACCAGAAATGCATTGACGTAAAACAACACATATTTATCATCTCCTAGGTCTCCAAAGTTAGGAGTTCAGCACAGAGTAAGTCATCATTCGGCTCAATGTTTCACCAGACTGAAATTCAGGTGTCTAATTATGTCTGAGGCCTCCTCCAAGCTCACTTGTTGACAAAATTCAGTTCCTTGCAGTTATAAGACTAAGGGTTCCCACTTTCTTGCTATCTCAGTTTGGGGCCATGTTCAGCATTTAGAAGTCTCCCATTGTTCCATTATCTGAGACCCTCTCCACACATGGCAATTTGCTCTGTTAATGACAGCAGGAGTGTTTCTTTCTGTCCATTAAGATGGGGTTTAATGTAATGAAGCATAATCAAGGGAGTGACTAGCCCATTATGTTCATTAGTCCTGGTCAAACTCAGTGGGAAGGCTTTTTATAGGGTATATACAACAGGGCACAGAAATCTTAGGGCCACCTTAGAAATTCTGTTTACCACCAGCAGTTTCATCCCATTATAGTAAACAGAGGAGCACTCGTCTGTTTATGTTATGTGATTCATTCCCATCAGAACAGCCAGGGGGCCATGTATAGCTTAAGAAAGGAGGAATAGACAAAGAGCCACTGACACACTAAGGCTGACCTTTCCAAATGTCTCTTAACATACCCATGCCCTTTCTTTGTATTAAAAACAACATCGAAAAGATAACATCCCTCCCCCGGCCCATTTTTACCTTCCAGATTGCTATGTTTCCCAAAAGTTCATGTGTTGGAAACTTAATCCCTAAATTCATATGTGGATGGTATTTGGAGTTGCAGCCTTTACAAGGTAATTAGAGTTAGAGGAATTTATGAGAGTGTACTCCCCATGATGGAATAAGTGGCTTTATCAGAAGAGGAAGAGAGATCCAAATTGTCATGTTTCCTCCCCTCATTGACAGTGCATAACATCTTCTGCCAAGATATTGGCACCTTCTCACCAGGGAAAGCCCAGTGAATTTGGACTTTCCAGGCTCCACATGTGTGATAAAAAAATTACTTTTATTTATTCTAAAAAAGAAATGAGGAATAGAGACCACTCCAAGCCAGTCTGACCACAGGAAAGATTCTTCAAGAACTCTGAAACCAAGAAGGAACAGGCTTCTTATCTTTCTAGCCTAGTCATAAGTAGATGTCTCTCCTTGTACTAGTCACCCAGAAATGAGCTCTCTGATATTTTAGAAAAGCAATCTCTAAGAGCTTTCAACTCCCCAATGCTTCACACAGTTTAGCTGTCTAGAAAGTGCCTAGTAAATGAAAAATACATACTGGCTAATCCACAGTACTGTACACATACACATGCACACACAAAAGAATACCTGAGTAGGTACACACATGTAAGCACAACCCCCCAGAAGATGTTCTTTTAATTTCCCTCTATGTATATAGTAGTTCAGGAGTGAGCCATTCCTTAAGGTCTTCTACCAACTAACCCCAATCCTTAAGTGCACAGAGAGAGTTTTCTCCATAGCTTGCCACATAGCCCATGGTCCTGTTCTGGGCCTGTTTTGACTCATCTCTAGAAAATGCTACCTAAGACTGTGGATCAAGAGTCAGCCCATATCCAAAAGGTGATGGAGATAGGAAATGAACTCCATAGGGATCTTCTAGGGGCATTATTTATAGAACAATTGGGCATGGGGAATGTGTATCTCACTTGAATAAATCTTTCTGATAATTAAAATCAACTCCTTTAGGTATCCATATTTTAAAAAGAAAATACCACATTATTAAAGAAATGTGTAAACTGCATTTTACAATTTACTTTTCCCTAATGCAGAACAAATATATTGTATCATTTTCTTACTAATTTCTTTGGGTTTCTTTATCCCTCTTTTTAACTACCTATAATGGTTCAAAGTCTTTTTTGCCCTGTGTTACTCTGGTAGTTAAAGTTCTGACTAAGAGAATTCCCAGTAACTATTTCACTGTCTCTTAGAGATAGATTTTTAGAATTGACTGCTGAATTAATGTTGGAGCTAAGAGAGAAAAGCTAAATAAGAAACAATTAAGGCAGTGGTACCACAGTTTGGCTTTTCTGCTGTCAGATTCTATAAAATAGTAAAAAAAAAAAAAAAAAAAAAAGTAGAGCTTGAAAAACTGAGTTTAAAATCCACTGAACATTAATGAATCAAACTCAAACTCACACTCAAATATCTTTATCTTCAACAAAACTCTCCAGCCTCTTATTTTCTGAGGAAAAATAAAACCAGCGCTCCTCCTCCATACTCAGCAGAAGCACCTCCCACCCTCACAAACTCTAAGGCGCTTGGTTCCTACTACTCCTGAGTCACATGCTGCTTTAAAAGGCATTGTGTTGATGATCAATTGTTGAGTCATAAACATGGAGGATTAATAGCCCTTTAAAATTAGTAGGAGTTCAAAAATAAAAGTGAAAAGCACTAATTTTTCAAGTCTTAAAATGTCCAAGACTGAAAGAGAATTTTTAAAGCAGCCAGATTTCTCTTTATAACTGCAATGATTACAAATTCAATTGTTTGAGAAAATATAACAATTAAAAACTCTTTAGCAGCTATGCAAGTTACAAAGAAAAATAAAATTATAATAGTTACTAAGTATCGGGTGCTTACCATGTGCCAAATGATCTGCAGCAGTTATTTCTCATCTTTATCCTTACCAGAAAGATGGTTTCATCCAGAAAGAAAAAATATAGCTATCTCAGTCATATAGCTATCTAGCTAGTGATGGAGCTGGAATTTACACTCAGAAGTAATTCCAACTCATGCTTCTTGTACTACATGATACGGCACTCACTTTGTTCATGACTTAAGTAAGGGTGCTAAGTTAAAAGAAAAAAAAAAGATGGTAAGGAGGCCTCATGTATGAGTGCCTTATATTTTCTAGGCAGTACATGAATATAACACATTAATCACATGAAACTCTTTGCATTAAGAATCATGCACAGAGCTAGCCTATGAAAAAGAAATTTGTCTATATCTATTAGTCTCATGGAGCTGTTCAAGAAACCTACCATACATTGCGTGGCTAAAAACAGCAGAAATTTATTATCTCCCAGTACTGGAGTGAAGTCCAAATTTAAGCTATCAAGAGAGCAATGCTCACTCTGAAACTTGTAAGAGATCTTTTCCTTTTCTGTGCTTCTTGTGGTTTACCTGCAATCTTTGTTTGGCATTCCTCCCATCTCTGCCTTCTTCATCACATGGCTTTCTCTCTATGTCTTTGTCTTTACATGGCCATCTTCTTATAGACATCTGCCATAATGAATAAAGAGCCCAGCATATTCCAGTATGTAACTAGCTACATCTGCAATGACCTTATTTCCAAATAAGGTCACAGTTTGAGGTGCTGGGAATTAAGACTTCCATATTTCTTTCTGGGGAGTGAGGGAAGAGGCACAATCAACCTATATGAGCCCACCTGCTTTGTCTTCTTGTTTTGTTTCTTTTCCAAGTCAAAAGTGCTTTTAAGAGACAGGAAGAAATTTTAGTCGATATCAGACCAAAATAGCTGAATTCCAAAGTCCAGGCTGACCAGAGGCACAGCAGGAAACACAGGAAAACCTCAGCAGATGGGAAGGGTGTTGGGTTGTATTGAATTTGTAAAAAGGACTGAGCTGTACTGATTTAGGTTCAGGATCTGACTCCCTGAGTGGTGAAGTAAGATCATAGAACTTGAAGTTGTTAACTTTCTTTGAAGTTGTTATCTCTCTTTAAAGTCCTCAGGCAAATCAACTGTCCTATGAACAAACCTTTTCCTATAGTATCCCCAGCATGTAATCATTTGGCTTCTTCTGGATCACTTATGGTGATAAGCAAAAAATCACAGTTTATGTCTGCTAATCAAGAATAGTTTTTCTTAATGTGGTATCTATACACAATGGAATTTTATGCAGCCATGAAGAAGAATGAAATGTTATCATTCGCTGGTAAATGGATGGAATTGGAAAACATCATTCTGAGTGAGGTTAGCCTGGCCCAAAAGACCAAAAAGCGTATGTTCTCCCTCATATGTGGACATTAGATCAAGGGCAAACACAACAAGGGGATTGGACTTTGAGCACATGATAAAAGCGAGAGCACACAAGGGAGGGGTGAGGATAGGTAAGACACCTAAAAAATTAACTAGCATTTGTTGCCCTTAATGCAGAGAAACTAAAGCAGATACCTTAAAAGCAACTGAGGCCAATAGGAAAAGGGGACCAGGAACTAGAGAAAAGGTTAGATCAAAAAGAATTAACCTAGAAGGTAACACCCACGCACAGGAAATCAATGTGAGTCAATGCCCTGTATAGCTATCCTTATCTCAACCAGCAAAAACCCTTGTTCCTTCCTATTATTGCTTATACTCTCTCTACAACAAAATTAGAAATAAGGGCAAAATAGTTTCTGCTGGGTATTGAGGGGGTGAGGGAGAGAAGGAGGGGGCAGAGTGGGTTGTAAGGGAGGGGGTAGGAGCAGGGGGGAGAAATGACCCAAGCCTTGTATGCGCATATGAATAATAAAGGAAAAAAAAAAGAATAGTTTTTCTTTTGCTATTATCTAAAAGGAGGACTGAAGGAAATTTGGTAATTCATTGGAAAACTATGCCATAACAGATTCCAATTTCATGGGAGGATTTTACAACACTGAATTTATTTGTTCTTTGGATGTCTTTGAACTGGTTGTAATACCTCACCAGTTTCCTCATTAATGAGTTCAGTACAAATTTTAAGTTCACAAGTTCATGTAAGAGTCATTAATTTTCTTTTATTAGAAATCATCTTTTAGCACTGTGGGGCTATAGAACATGCTAAATTTGAGCTAATGTGACCCTTCCTCCAGCTTTTCCATAAGTATGTTAACTAAACCACATAGAATAATTCTAATCTCTTTTCTACATCATGATCCAATAAATATTTGAAAACAGTTCTGTCTCCTCTTCCAGTCCCCTCCTCCCCAATAAGTCTCTGTTCAGACAGGTGTGGTGATGCATTCTGCTAATCTCAGCTACTTGGGAGGCAGAGACAAGTAGATCTAATTTGGATCCCAAGCAAAAGTCCTCTCAAAAACAAGCTGGGCATGGTGGCACATACCTGTAGTACCACATACTCAGGAGTTGGAGGTAGGAGTATCAGAGTAAGAGACCATCCTGGACAGAGTTGGCAGAAGACCCTACTGGGAAAAATAGTCTATAAGCAAAAGGACTGGGGAGGGTGTGGCTCCAGTGATTGAGTCTTGCTGAGTGAGGACAAGGTCCTGAGTTCAATCCAAAGTACTGATAAAAAAAAAACTTTGTTCTTTCTGTGTTTTTAATTAAGAAAAGAGGAAAAAATACATATGTAAGCATAGTTCCCTTGCCACATATGTAATACTAGGCCATTACCAAACAATCTTCAAAAATATTACCCATCGTAAAAGGCAGCCCCTGTTAATATATTGGTGAATTTATTTGGAGTCTGGTTTTCATTTATGTCTGTTTGTTCTGTAGTTCACTGCCATCACAGCTTTTCTAGTGGGGACTATATGCTCCTGATCCAGTGACAATTAATATCATTGTCATCATTTAATTTGAACTGCCTATAACACATTCTTTTTTTAATCACACTTTAGTTTTCTCAACTGTACTCCTCCCAGATTCTGTCGCTCTCCCACACATTCTTCAAATATTTTCTCATTTTCCAATGTCCCTCTTCCGTAGAGCAGGGCAGAGTAGAAAAAGTCTAACATCTTTTTCTTTGTAGACTTCATTTCCTTGATCACACAACTTTTTTAATGGCTATGTTACATTTTGACTCAATGTGACTTTCTCAGTAGATCAAAACCACCTGTGTGTTCATACCATCATTGGCCTATTTATTCAGCAACTACTCTGTGATCAAAATGTTCCAGTTTTCTGTGTTACAAAGGAAGAACTCAGGAGAGATCCAAGATGGCAACCAGGACACAGCTGCAGACCATGTGAGTTCCGTGAACCAGGGACTTTGCTGAGATGCTGGAGACACACTTGGCTGAGGTAAAGCACAAGGGACAGCTGAAACATCAGCACTCTGAACCCCTAGCTCTTGGAAGGCTTCTCCATGCCACGATTTACTAAAAGAACAGCTGGTGCTGCATGCCAAGCCCCACCCATAGCCCATGGAGCCGCTGCTCTGCAGGCCTGGGATCTCCAATCATTGGGCCCACTCCTCTGCCCTGCCAGGGCTATGCTCCACCAGACTCCCACCCCTCAGACCCACATGATCTCTGCCAGACCGAGCCCCTACGGCCTGCCAAGCCAGCAATCCACAGACAGTCACAATCTCTGCTGGGCCATGCCCCTAAGGCCTGCACAGACCTACATGATCTCCTCTGGGCTGCACCCCTAAGGCTTGCCAAGCCAGCGATCCATGGACATTCTTGATCTTCGCCAGGCAGCACCCCTCAGCCTGCACAGGCCTGCACAATCTCTGCTGGGCCATGCCCCTCAGGCCTGCCAGGCCAGTGATCCACAGGCAAAGCACAATCTCCACTCCACAGGGCCCACCCTTCAGCCATGCCAGGCCCATGCTCCAAAGGCCCGCTAGATTGCCTAAATGACAGGCCTCTACCCGCAGGCCCATGGGACCCCATCCACCTGTCACCCAGTACCCACCCGCCACAGGAGGGCTCCAAACCTGCCTAGGAGACACAGACAGGTCTAGATGCTAAAGGAGTAACAGCAGAACTACTAAGACTGAAATTTCACTGTTCCTGAACCAGTGATTTTTTTTTTCTATTTTTTTTCTTTTTATATAAGTTTTAAATTTTTTTTATTTTTATATTTTTTTGTTTTTGTTTGCCTTCCCTTAAAAGTTTGGCTGTCTGGTTTGCTCTGATTGTCCACCATGTCTCCCTACTATTTTCCTTGGTACTCTCTTTATTTATTTCTTCTTTTTAAATTTTTTCCTTCTACTTCTCTTGCTTTCTCTATATTCTCCTTCTTCCTTCATTTTGTTGGTTTCACAATTGTAACTGAGTTAACACTAAATTACACATGGTCCAGGGACAGAAACAGTACCACGTGGAAATATGGGAAGATGAAAAAGAGATGGAAACTATTCTCCCAAAAATAAATTAGTACAGGATTCGGAGTGAAATGAAGAAGACAGATACCCAGATCCAGAGTCCAACAAAAAAAAAGATAAACTATGCCAAAGAACCCAAGGAATCCCACAAGAACATGCTGAAAGAAGAAATCCTGCAAGAAATCACTGAGAATTTCATGGAGATTTTCTAGACATGGTCAACCAAAATGTACAAGAGGCACTCAAGAAATTCCAAGAGGACAAAAATAAAGAATATGAGAAAACACAAAAACAAATGAATGAAATCATAGGAGCCCTAAATAAAAACCAAAAAGAAACAGAAATACAAAATAAAATGGAAGGGCATTCCAGCAGAGTAGAACAAACAGAAAACAGAATCTCACAACTTGAAGAGGAAATGGTAATTAAAGGAAAAACTGAAGAACTATCAGTCAAACAAATCAAGACCTGTGAAAGGAATATGCAAGAATTCACTGACTCCATTAAAAGGCTAAACTTGAGAATCATGGGCATTGAAGAAGGAGAAGAGGTACAAGCAAAAGGAATGCATAATGTAGTCAACAAAATAATAACAGAAAATTTCCCAAATCTAGACAAAACTATGCCCATCCAAGTATAGGAAGCCTCCAGAACACCAAACAGACTTGACCAAAATAGAACTACGCTATGACATATCATCATTAAAACGACAAGTACAGAGACTACAGAAAGAATATTGAAGGCTGTAAGAGAGAAAAAACAAACATACAAAGGTAAACCCATAAAAGTCACAGCAGATTTCTCCATGGAAACCTTCAAAGCAAGAAGAAGAGGAAGTGAGGTCTTCTGGGTACTAAATGAAAATAACTTCAACCCTAGGATACTCTACTCAGCAAAACTATCATTCAAAATAGATGGAGTCATAAAAGTCTTCCATGATAAGCAGAAACTAAAACAATATATAACCACCAAGCCACCACTACAAAAGATTCTCCAAGGAATTCTGCACCCAAAAAGTGAAAGCAAACAAAACCATGAAAGGGCAAGCAATACCAAACCACAGGAGAAGAAAAGGCAAGAAAGTAGAGAGTTACACTGATTCAGCTACACACAATAAAATCCTTAAACAACAAAGACAACTAAATGACAGGGATCTCCACATACCTATCAATACTAACACTAAACATTAATGGAAAAATTCCCCCATCAAAAGACACCAATTCGCAAACTGGATTAAAAAGGAAGATCCAACAATCTGCTGCCTACAGGAGACCCACCTCATTGACAGAAATAGGCACTGGCTGAGAGTGAAAGGCTGGAAGAAGATCTACCAAGCCAATGGCCCCTGTAAACAGGCAGGGGTAGCAATACTTACTGCAGATAAAATAGATTTCAAACTTACATTGATCAAATGAGATAAAGGAGGACCCTCTATACTAATAAAAGGGGAAATACACCAAAAGGAAATAACAATTATCAACCTATATGCACCCAATGTCAGTGCACCCAATTTCATCAAACACACCCTGAAGGACCTAAAAACATATATAAGCTCCAACACAGTGTTAGTGGGAGACCTTAATACCCCCTTATCACCAATAGATAAGTCATCCAAACAAAAAAATCAAAAAGAAATTCTAGAACTAAATCACACCATAGACCAAATGGACCAGGTTGATGTCTACAGAATATTTCACCCAACTGCTGCACAATATATATTCTTCTCAGCAGATCATGGAGCCTTCTCCAAAATTGATCATATCCTAGGGCACAAATCAAGCCTCAGTAAATATAAGAAAATAGAAACAATCCCATGCATTCTATCTGACCACA
The DNA here is from genome assembly GCF_047511655.1 of Castor canadensis. NCBI lineage: Eukaryota > Metazoa > Chordata > Mammalia > Rodentia > Castoridae > Castor > Castor canadensis. The sequence continues at coordinate 70,544,168 of NC_133397.1, read as the reverse complement.
ATGCATTAAAACTAGAAATCAACAGTAAAAAACATGCAGTAAAAAACAGCAGTAAAAAACATGCAAACAATTGGAAGCTGAACAACAGATTGCTCAATGATCAATTGGTCATTGATGAAACAAAAGAGGAAATTAAAAGTTTCCTGGAAGTTAATGAGAATGAAAACACGACTTACCAGAACCTATGGGACATAGCAAAGGCTGTCCTAAGAGGGAAGTTTATAGCCATGAGTGCATATATTAAAACGTCAGAAAGATCTCAAATCAATGATCTAATACTACAGCTCAAACTTCTACAAAAAACAGACCAAGCAATCCCCAAAACATGCAGAAAGAGAGAAATAATTAAAATAAGGGCTGAAATCAATGAAATAGAAACAAAAAAAACATACAAACAATTAATGAAAGAAAAAACTGGCTCTTTGAAAAAATAAATAAGATTGACAGACCCCTGGCAAACCTGACTAAAATGAGGAAAGAAAAAACTCAAATCAGTAAAATCAGAAATGCAAAAGGGGATATAACAACAAACACCACAGAAATCCAAGAAATCATCAGAGACTACTTTGTGAGCCTATACGCTAATAAATTTGAAAATTTTGAAGAAATAGACAGAGTTCTAGACACTATGACCATCCAAAACTGAACCAAGAGGGTATTAATCACCTGAATAGATCTATAAAACAAAACGAAATTGAAGCAGCAATTAAGAGTCTCCCAAAAAAGAAAAGTCCAGGACTTGGTGGATTCCACTGCTAAATTCTATCAGACGTTCAAAGAAGAACTAATACCTACCCTCCTTAAACTATTCCATGAAATAGAAAGGGAAGGAACACTGCCTAACTTGTTTTATGAAGCCAACACTACTCTCATCCCAAAACCAGACAAAGACACCTCCAAAAGGGAGAACTATAGGCCAATTTCCTTAATGAATATCTATGCAAAAATCCTCAATAAAATAATGGCAAACTGAACCCAACAACACATCAGAAAGATCATACACTACAACCAAGTTGGCTTCTTCCCAGGGATGCAGGGGTGGTTCAATATACACAAATCTATAAATGTAATACAGCACATCAATAGAAATAAAGACAAAAACCACTTGATCATCTCAATAGATGCAGATAAAAGGTTTAAGAAAACTAGGAATAGAAGGAATGTACCACAACATTGTAAAGGCTATATATGACAAACCTATAGCCAACATCATAATGGTGAAAAACTGAAACCATTTCCCCTAAAATCAGGAATGAGACAAAAGTGCCCACTATCCCCACTCCTTTTCAACATATTACTGGAATTTCTAGCCAGAGCAATTAGGCAAGAAGAAGAAATAAAAGGAATACAAATAGCTAAAGAAGCTGTCAAAATATCCCTATTTGCAGATGATATGATCCTATACCTTAAAGACCCAAAAAACTCTACCCAAAAACTCTTAGATACCATAAACAGGTATAGCAAGGTGGCAGGATACAAAATCAACTTACAAAAATCATTAGCTTTTCTATATACCAACAATGAACAAACTGAGAAGGAATACATAGAAACAATTCCATTTACAATAGCCTCAAAAAAAAAAAATCAAATACCTAGGAGTGAACTTAACAAAAGATGAGAATGACCTCTACAAGGAGAGTTACAAATGCTGAAGAAAGAGATCAAGGAAGACTACAGAAGATGGAAAGATCTCCCATGCTCATGGATTGGAAGAATCAACACAATAAAAATGCTATACTACCAAAAGCAATGTACATGTTTAATGCAATTCCCATCAAAATCCCAATGACATTCATCACAGAGATTGAAAAATCTACCCTAAAGTTCATTTGGAAACACAAGAGATGGCAAATAGCCAAGGCAATACTCAGCAAAAAGAGCAATGCTGGTGGTATCACAATACCTGACTTCAAACTGTATTACAAAGCAATAGCAATAAAAACAGCATGGAACTGGCACAAAAACAGACATGAAGACCAGTGGAACAGAATAGAGAACCCAGATATGAATCCACACAACTATACTCACCTTATTTTTGACAAAGGTGTCAAAAATATATGATGGAGAAAAGACAGCCTCTTCAACAAATGTTGCTGGGAAAAGTGGTTATCCATCTGCAAGAAACCAAAACTAGATCCATGTCTATCACCCTGTACTAGTATCAACTCAAAATGGATCAAGGATCTTAATATCAGACCCAAAGCTCTGAAATTAGTACAGGAAGGAGCAGGAAACACTCTGGAACTAATAGATATAGGCAAGGACTTCCTCAATAGTAGGACTTGGATCTTATGACAAGGGGAGAACATATAAGGGAGGTATGGGGTTAGATAGAAAACCTAAAACATGAAAGCATTTGATGTCCTCACTCCAGAGGAATTAATACAGAAACCTTAAAGCAGCAGAGGTCAACACAAGAAGGGGATCAGGAACTAGTGTAAAGATCAGTTAAGAGATGAATCAACCTGGATTGTAACACATTTGTACATGAAAGCAATGGTAGGAATCTCTCTGTATAGCTGTCCTTATCTCAACTAGCAAAAATGCTATGTCTTTCTAATTATTGCTTATTTCTACTCTTCAATGGAACTGGAGAAAAGCATAGAACAGGTTCTGCCTGGAAGGGAGGGGGGAGGAGGGAGAGAGTAGGGGTGGGAGCAGGGGAGATAAATGACCCAATGTATGCACATGGGAATAAATGAATAAAAAAAAAGGAACTCAAATGTGTATAAAATTATATAACTAGTAGAAGAGACAGATGAGTCAACAAACAATAAATCAATGTTATTTCTATGGAGAGACTGGACTTTGAATAGATTTGCTTGGTCCAATCAACTATCACACAAAGTTGATGGCTAAAAACACAATGAATCCACTACACACTCACAAGTAATCCACTTAATAATCTTTTCAGAATTTTGCTTCTTACTGTCCATCTCCCAAGCCCATGAGCTGGGAATTCACTTTTATTCTTAGTCTTCCCCAACTACACATGCCTTCCACAATTATATTCTATTCTTCAAGTTCTCTCAGTACTGTATGGTAAATTCAACTGGACTAAGAGAGTTCCTGAAGAAATAAGAGGTATTCTCTACTGTAGTAACATCTGAACCCAGAAAATAAGAGATGTTCATTGCTAACAAGGTTTGAAGTCAAAAAATCTTCCTCTTGTCACCATGCTGAAATGGGCATTATCACTGGGACATAAAGATTCACACTAATCTGGTCCCATATAAAATTAGAATGCCTTTTACATAATTCTCTGTATCTTACTCAAACACTCATCACCACTGTCCGCATATTTATGTTTCTTATCCCAGAAATAGCACTCATTTTTCATGTGGGCTACTTATCCACTTGTCAGACTTCAGTCAGCTGCATGTACCATTCTGCTATTTGCCAAGATGAAAGTTATGGTTTCTGCTTCTAAGAAGCCAATAACCTAGTAAGGGGAAAAGACAAGAAACTATCAAATGAAATCCAGGCTCCTAAATTTTAGAAGTGAAATTTGCCTGGGAAATTATGGAATAGAGTGAAGGCAAAACCAACCTACATGAGAAAAAAGGGCCAGAAGGAAGTCAATCTATGTTCTGAATCAGAAAGGAAAAGTCAGCACAATGTTGGTGGGACAAAGCATTCCAGGCAAAGGACAGTATCTGCCCATCCAGAAAAGGGCAAGATTCTGGCTCCTCAGGGACTGCAAGTAGTTAGATATCACAATAATCTACAGGATAAAGGAGCTGTGGGGGAAGAAACATAATCATGGGAGTTAGGCTATGAGTTTGTATGTCAAGCTAAGTTAATGGGGAATCAGAAACAGTTTTGCAGACAGTCATATTTCAAAAAGCCATTTCTGGTGACAGCATGGAGATCAGACTGAAGAAGATGACCTCTGAAGAGTGAGGGACCAAGTAGTACTAAGAAGGGTCAGTGACAGTAACAAATTTCAAAGTGAGCAGGACCATCCAATCTAATCCACTTCCCAGACTTGTAGGAGCATAAAAACCTGAGGCTGGGGATCTCATGGCTAGCTGGTTTGCCTGCCTCTCTTCCTTATGCCTAGGAAAGTTGAAACCAGAACTCACTAGGTGACTCTGGAGCAATCTAGAAGTCATATTGGAGTATAAGGCTCAGCCTTAGACACAGTGAATAAAAGCACAAACTTTCAGAAGTCATAGTAAACTTCTAGGTCTTTAAGGTCACAATGAATTTATCATATAAAAAGATACACCTTTGAGGATGGAAGGGGAGCTTGAATAATTATGGCAGTACAACTAAAAGCAAGCACATTCTCAAGCAAGGTGAGATGGTGACTTTCTAACCACAGAGTCAATAAAATTCCCTGGAAAGATGATTGCCTATGTTTTCTCTGGTTTGTCTTTCTTCTTGCCTCTGAATACCTTCCAGTAGCTTTCTGATATAGCCCTTTTGGATTATAATAACAAAGGTCTGATTTGTAACCAAAGAACCATAAATGATCAGCCTTCATTTTTCATATAAGAAAACTTAAATTAATAATTATCCCAACTATACAGAAAAATTCATCTCTATATCTGTCCATCTTAAAAATGATGCCCATTCCATCCTACCTCTGTGGGCTGGAGTTGGATCTGAGGGTAAAAGCCATGGATAGAAGGGATAAGGATCATTCTGGTCTCCATATAAAACAACCAAAATGCTCATGGGCACTACTGCCTTCACCATTTAGCACTGCTCCAAGGCCCTCACATTGGAGTGGTGTGGAACAAGTTTGCCTCAGCACTGTGCCTCTTAACCTGGGTTTGCCCAGCCCTTTGGATTATACTGAAGGTGTGGCCAGTAACAGGGTCCTGCATAATTGTTCAAAGGTTGTCTTTTGGAAGTGGGAGAAAGCACATTGCTCAGTAATTTAAATTTGTATTCATAAAAGCAAACATAAATATATGATGGTATAGAATGCAGCATTAACATAGTATTTTAAGAAAAACACTAGATTTCAGAAGTCATTTATCAAGTTGGCAGCTTGAGGCTATGCCCCAGACTTCCAGAACACATGTTATTTCTCTTCTATATTTAATAAAAGTTCATTGGAAAGGATGGCATTTATATTTTAACATGAAACCAAATAACTATATTTCTTATATTGGAATTTTGGAAGAAAATATGGCACAAAGAAATAAGAGTTTATTCCCTTGAAAAATCAGGTTGACCACAGGGAAAAATTGTTGCCAGCGAATTATTTGGGGGGAGATAAAATGCTGTCCCTTAAACAAAAATCACATTTTCCTTAGGAGACATGGTTTTCTAAGTGACAGGTAACTAGAGGTAAATTTTTACACCAATAGGAAGAACAGCTTGAGCAAGTGATTACTCTGAATTATCGAAATGCAGGGGTTGGCAAACCATAGCCTCTTGTTAATGCCTGTTTTTGTATGATCCTACAATCTGTGTGGTTTTGAGGCTTTTATATTTATTTTAAATTTTGAATTTTTGGTTTTACATTTTTAAGTAGGTAGGGAAAAAATCTAAAGAACACAAATTTGTGCCATAAGAAAATCATAAGAAATTCAAATTTCAATATTCTCCAGTAGAAAGTTATTTGAGCAGAGCCACACTGGTGGGCTTACATATTGTCTGTGGCTACTTTTGTACTAAAGCTACAGAGTTGAGCACTATGGCAGAGATACAAGAATATAAAACTCATAAAGTCTGAAATATTTAATATCTTGTGTTTTACAGAAACAAACAAACAAACAAACAAACAAAAAACCCTTGTTGGGAGCTGACAGGTGTATTGAATAAGCTGCGTGTATGAGTTTGGCACAGCCCCAAAACGGAGAAGGGAGCAAATACAGTTATGCCCGGTAAATTGCACACTTGATTGGCACAGCCTCAGCTGCACAAGTGGGCAAGATGCAGTACAGCTGTTTTTCCTAAGATGTTTACGTTCAGACAGAAGCTGTCACAGGTTTCTCCTGTTCCAAGGATCACAGTGTGACACCCCTCCCCTAAGAAATGCCTCTCTGCATCGTGCTGCTAGTGTATATAATAAAATCACTGGCGGTAGAGGGGGCTGGTGTGGCTCCATCCGAGCACACAAGCCTACCTAGCCCCAGCTTTATGCATGTTTTGTCTGCTGTGTTGTCTTTTCTGCATCTCCCGTCGCCCTCAGTTAGGTTTCTAGGACAAGCTCATGCTGGACACGAGAAACCCTAAAATGAAAGGGACTTAATTAGGATTAGGAACTTAATTACTTTCAAATAATTTACATGGGTCTTCCATGGTCTGATTGATGAAAAGATAAGAATGAGATGTAATCAACATTCTAATTTATATCTCTAGAAATGGTTACCCTGAAAGGGTCTGAGATAAGATGGTTTTCTTAAGGAAGTAGTATTTTATGTACTGTACTGTCATTTACATGACTATTTTGTTCAGTAATTTCTTTTCAGCTTAGTAACATTAACTCCAGCCTCATTCATATTCCCTTTCCAGTTTCCTTGGACTTCTTCCTGTCACCTGGAATGAATTATGGGTCACTTCTAAGTCTTCTGGACCTGTGTGACATCACATTTGGTCTCCTCTTATACCTTATACCCAATTAGTACTAATTTCTCTCCCCAAACAGGTAAGATTTTAAAAAATAAATTACACGGTATACCTTTCTTTCATAGCCAGACTGAGCCTTAGGTTGAATTCTCACATTGTCTTTCCACATCAGCCTGTTAGAACTTTAAAGTAAAATTTATTTCAATGGGAATACATCTTGAACTGATGCTACTATAAGTAGATTTACAACCAAGAAGTGAAGCAGTGGCGCCTGCCAGAGATACTTTTTATTTCCTTCTAGATAGAACCCAGTTCTATTAAAATATTCAAAGCACATTCAAGACTATCCTACCAACACTCACTTTTCAGAAACAAGAAGTGAAGTCTTCATTTAAATATCAGAGCATCCTTATATAACATGGTCCCTTACAATCACCACGCCATTATTTTGATTTCCAGCAACCTGAGGCTAATATGTTCAGGATGATTGACTGAAATGGAAAGAACCTAGAATACATTATTGGCTTGCATCTATAGGGTAGTTTATGTGTTTCTTTTTTCAACTCAATACACCATATCTTAGAATTTAATGATCTTTTTTGATTGCCAATCATTAAAATGAACTGATTTTTATATTTCTGCAAAGATTTCCATCAAATGTAGTTTATAATCCCCATGGATTATATCCCTCATTCTCAAGAAAGCAGCAATTTAAAACCTCATTGTGAACATGATTTAAAGCATTTCTGTGGGAAATATATGGAAAAGAACTGCAGAAATGCCCATTGTGGGAACCTGTGACTTGCTGAATGTTGCCATCTCATTCAATGGGATATCTGACCATCATAAAATTATCAGTTACATGTCACAAAGGCATAAGCAAAGGCAGAATTAAATGTAGTTCTTCAGTGTCTTAGACTGTAAACCTTAAAACTGACTCTGCATAAATGTCCCCCAAAGAAAAACAAAACAAAAGCATGCATCCAGCAATGAAGATAAATAATGTTCCATGCCACCAATTGTTTGTGTGTGTGTGTTGCATGCCCACCCATGTGTAATTTTGAACTAGATGCCTCATTCCTACTTTCATTCCATTAAGATAGGTGGATTTAATGGTTGATTTATTTTGAATTTCTTGTATCCATCCTTGGCAGCATTTGTACAGATATAAACTGGGACTTAGGTCTATGACTGCAAACTGGGATTTATTTAGTTATCCGAGGTCAGTGGACATGTAACATGCTTTTATAAACTGATATTGAGCAGAGAAGGAACTGCATTAGAATGGAAGCTGAATAACAATAAGCTGAACACAGAGGTGGCTATCTCTGGCTCCTGCTCATTTTGTTTGTCCAAGTGGAAGATAATGCTGATTTTAACTCTTTGCCTAGCCCAACTTCACAGTGAAAATTAGATACACAGTCACAGCTAATATGGGATTATTTTCTTTCTCTTTGAATTTTATTCTTTCTCATGAATTTGATAGCACCTGTCTTTAAAATGACTCCTAAAAGACTAATAAATTGAAAGACTTAGAGTACCTTCCTTACTTAAACACAGGTGCTAGCACATGCCCTATTAAAAGGCCAGGTTGGGGTAAAAAAGTTTTCATAAATGTATGGACAGACAGAATAAAACAGGCTTCAAGGATCAGACTCCCAATTTATAATACTGTACTATATCCAAGGAAAGTGAAGGTGTCTCCTGATGGCTTAGTTTTTTATCATTGTCCCAGAATTTGTTCACTGATACAGGATTGCTGCTGTATTTATATAGCAACTGGAAAACCACAAATAAGGAATAGGACTCCAAATACTTACCTTCACCATTAAAAATGGGTAAATTCAAGTAATTTCCTCAGATTTAAAGCAATAAAAGTTACCACAAATCTGATCATTTGAAAAGAACTTCTATGTAATAAAAATTAATACAACTAAAATTGGAAGAGATCAATTGTCACAGGAAAAATAAATAAATAAAAATAACAAGTGGATATCTTTGATATAGGGAATGCTGGAGAATAGAATTGTCTTGGTTTTGCATCCAAGATGCAAGTCTATGTGAAGATCAAATCAAACAATGCATAGGAAGCCATGACACATATTGGCTTCTTTTATGATTCCTATTAAAAAAACCAACATTCAATAGAAGGTTAAGTAAATTATACCATATGGACTTAATTAATTAAAACAGTGTACTTTTTAAAGGCAGGATGTCACAGTGATATGCATAGATATAAGAAGAGTTTCAAAAGCTTTCTTAGGTAAAACAAAACAAGCACTAAATGCAAAGTGGGAACCTGGATTGGATCTAGGATCAGGAAAAAAAAGACATTAGTAGAAAAACTAGTGTAATCCAAATAAAGAATGGAATTTATTTAATAGTAATGTAGTTTTGGTAAATGTACCAGGTTAGATATGATATTAGTATTAGAGGAAGCCAGATGAAAGATAAATAGAATTGCTACACTAATTTTGTGACTTTCCTAGAAATCTAAAACCATTCTTAATTAAAAGAGCTTATTTAAAAAACAAATTCCTAAACAATATGGATAATATAAACAAAAAATTGCATTGAAAATTAATAGTATGTAAGAATTTACACAGAAAAAGCTCCTGTAACATACTACAAACTCTTCACAGTAGTTATTTAAGGACTGGAGATTAGCAGTGACCTTTCTGTCATATATCTTTCTGTCGTAATTGAATTTTTAATAATGAACATATACTGGTTTTACAATCAGGAATACATAGTATAAGAAATGGTTTTCCATGGCTAGTATTGTTTCCATTTAGTGGAGAGCACTGTATCTCAAAGAAGTCACAGGGTTTTTGAATAGTGAAACAAAACAAGATTTGAACATTAGCTCTAATTGCAGAGTCTGAACTATCAGTCACTACACAATATTGCCTTCTGGACCTTGAGCTCCCAGGGGCAAAAATGGTGTTTTATTTATGGTAGTATTCTCCACAATGTCTGGTGCAGCATTTAGCATGTCCTAAGCAATCAATACATGTCTATCAACTGCAATTGAATTCCAGTATGAACATTCTGTTTCTAACACAAATGTAATAGACTTTCCATTTATAAGAGCCTAACTATATACAGCTGATTTCTAATATGCTTCTTGATTGCACTTAGGAACAAATGCATCTTTACAGAGTCTGAGAGTATAATTAGGGGCTGGAAAAAGAATGGAACTGAATCTAACATGAATAATGCCTTACAGACACCAAAAAATAGTAAAATAAGAAAAACTAAAGTTTAGCATGCTTTTCAAAACATCATCATGAAACTTAAGATAAAATACCATTAACGCAAAACCCCAAGCCACTGCTATAAAAGATAGATGGTGATGGAAAGTACATGAGCTGCTGTATGTTTAAATTGCTTTTATCCAATTCTATGAAACTAGAAAAGTCCTGGCTATGTTTTGTTTTGGTTGTCGTTTTCAGTTCATTGGTTAAAGCACCAATGTGTTTCAATTTTTTGTTGGAAAATATTTATTAAAACTAAAGGTTAAAACTTCATTTCCTTTCTGGCTTTCTGGAAACACATATGAATTATGTCACAATAATATGACAACTTAAAATCTGAAAAATGTTATTACTTAAATGGACAGTATGACCTTTTCATTCATTATTCCCATTCACAAGATGTTGAACAGTCTGTCAGATGGGAGGTCCTGGTTCCAGGCTCAGGGTGAATGAAACTCGACCACTAAATAGAATCTCAAATCATTAGGAATGCAAAGGAAATGAGGGTTTAGAGAAACCCTGAACGGAATTGAGAAGGGTAATGCTTGGAAGGCTCAATGCAAGAGTAAAGGTATTTTATTTTTCTCTTCCTAGGAAAGGGTTCTGATTACAGTTGAGTCAGAAGTATAAATGATGTCACTTATTTACCAAAAACAAATACTCTGATCAAAGATTCCTAGAGGATTTCACAGAAGCTAGTTTGAAAGCGCATGAAAATAAGAATAGAATTTATATACACTTTTCTTGACTGCCTTAAGGATTTGGGAAAATACAAATATACACAGAGACAACTCTAAAATATTCTGCAAAAAGTGAATAAAACATTGTCAAGAATTGTTCATGGATCTATTATTTTGAAAACTTTTCTGCCTTTATATTTTAAGTGCATTATCACAGAACAATGAGTTTCATGTTTATTATCTGATATCAAAACAATATTTCCTTCTATCTTCCAGACAGTAATTTCCCAGCTTTCCATTCTCTCCTACACTACCACCTCCTGCCCAAAATTTTCTCCCATTCCTGACAGTGGACTAGAACAAAGGATGTTTTCTGTTCCTTATGCATCAGGGGTTCATATATTTTAAGCATGTCCTTTTTTAGACTAACTGCCATAAGAGCCATTTACTATTATTAATTTTTAAGGAACTAGTAATGCTGTTTTATCTTTGCTATTGTTCTTCTCTATTTTCAGTGCACTGTGTGTATATCCACTTATTCAATAACTGTCTAATAAACACCTACTGTGTATCAGGTGCTATGTCCATATGTGTTTATTTGACTGTTCTTACTTTTTTCTGCTGCTATTTTGGAGAATATCCTATATGCCTAGACTATCAAAGATGCTAGTTATAAAACAATAGCACAAAATTTGCTGGAGGTATATTGAACACAAGTGCATCTAGAATACCATACTTAAGTAAGTGTGTTTTTAATGAAAAAGATTAAAAAACTAATTTGGCTTTTCTATATTTCTTTATGAGTCCCAGTACTTGGTGATGTTTTATTTACAGTCAAATAATGTAGTAATGCCATTATTGAACATTCACTAATGACTTTTTATACCATATTACCGAAAGCCAAGAGAACATTATCTTGTTACATTTTGTATTATTTTTCCTTCAAGCAGCCAGTTTGCCTTTACTCATAATGAAGTTTGTTTTTTTGCCCTATGGATTTAATACACCCCTCCAAAGTTCATAGGTGGGAAACTTAATCCTTAATGCAACAGTATTGGGATGTAAAGACTAATAGGAGGTGATTAGGTTATAGTGCCCTGCCCTCATGAATGGATCAGTGCCATTATCTCAGGGAGGGGTCAGTTATCAAAACAGCAGGCTTGTTCTAAAAGCGAGTTCAGTCTTCTCTCACTCTCACTCTCTCTTGCCCTTCTAACTTCACTGTGGAATGATACAGTAACAAACTCTCACCATGCTTTGGAGCTCCCAAATTCCAGGATGATGAGCCAAATAAATTTCTATTTTTTATAAATCACCCACTCTCAGGTATTCTGTTATAGCAGCACCAAACAGACAAGATAAAATCCTTTTACATTATGATTTTAGCCAATTTTTATCTGCTTGGCACCCAGTAATACTTTCTGAGTGTCCTTTTTATAGTCCCTAGTGGCTTTTTTTTCTTACTTAACTTTTTCTTATGTCATACAACCTGCAGCCTTAACGTGAGGTCTTTTAAACCTAGATCCCTAATGACAGCCTTTGATGCACAGAATCCAAGAATCCAAAGCACAATAGCTTCGTAGTTGTTAATAACAAGCTATTCCATTGTGATAGTCAAAAAGATGATATTCTCTCTACCAGGAGACAGAAGAGGGAAACTCTAAGGACCTTTGCTTGGTGCTGGTAACAGGAAAATCATACTAGCTCCAATCCAGTCTAGCTTTACCAAGCAATTATAATAATATAGAATATGCTAATTTGAATGACTAGGCATAACTGTAAAAATAAACACTCTTAATAATAAAAACATCTGTTATTTATTGAGCCTTTACCTTGTGCTAAACACTTAAGTTTCTAACCGAATTATTTATTCTTTAAGAACAACTCTATGAAGCAGGTTGTATTATTATCCCAATTTTACAAGTGAGATGTAACAGGTACTTAAATTGCTTTTGCTGAAAAACAAAGAACAAAAAAACAAAACAAAACAAAAAAAAAAAACTGACTCCTAACTTGAGCCCACAAATTAACTAAAAGCAGAGAAAAGCTTTGCATCCCTGCCTCCATTTTCTATGTCTTTTGTCAAAGCCATTCACCTTACTGTCAACTTGGAATTCACGAAGGACAGGACTTATCTATAACATGTTTACAAGGAGGGATAGAGGAAAATACCCCTAAGGATAGGACAACCCATCCTCTTGACAGACCACAACTGCCAAACAATAATGATTGTTTATTCTGACTAGACTGCTCCTCTCAAGTGATGACAGCAGTAACAACTTCTCCAGAACTCCTCCCAAGATAAGAACTGAGGATATACCAACTAGGCCACACCTGTGACTTTCACCCTTTCCTACCCCCTGTCCTAATTCTTTTCCTATTTAACCCAAAAGCTCATGTCTATACCCCTAAGATAGCAGCAGGGCTGAAGAGCTTACTTTGCCTCTCCCTGTGACTGTCCATGCTGAGTACTACTTCTTTCTCTGTCCTTCGTCATTGTGAGTCTCTTTATTTGGAGTGTTGGTGGGAGTGGCCAAACCCGATATGTGTGTGGAACTGCAGGAGTTTGGGTCTGGGGCCTGAAATTCTGGTTTCAGAGGGACTTTGGAGCAGAATTGTAAGTAAAGGCTCATAATATTCCAGAGATTTCAGAAGTGATATATATGTCCCCTGCCTTCGCTTCCATTACACATTTAAACTTGATTTAAGGAAGCATAAAGAAATAGAGATTATCTCCACTTCTAAACTTCTCTCACGGAAAACTTTTACCTGCAGGCTATCAGAATAAATGAAGGAAAATTAGTAATGAAAAGGAATATCCACGCAACCTGGATGCAACTAATTAGTTTTCAACTAATTAGTGGCTTGTAGGGACATTATATTTTTATCCGAAAAACTTACAAGTAGCCAGGCACTGGTGGCTCACATCTGTAATCCTAGCTACTCAGGAGGCAGAGATCAGGAGGATTGTGGTTTGAAGCCAGGCTGGGCAAATAATTTGCAAGACCCTATCTCAAAAAAAACCCAGCACAAAAAGGGCTGGTGGAGTGGCTCAAGATATAGGCCCTAAGGTCAAACCCTGATACCTCAAAAAAAACAAAAAACAAACTTAGAAGTAGTACAAAAGGTATCTAGGGTCAGAGATAAGAAGTATATTTCCTGCACCTGCAAACACAAATTCTTGGGTGGGTAATTCCTGGGACTCCTTTATTTATCACAACTGTCTTATCCAAATGCTTTCCTACACATGATTTCTCTAGTGTAAATGTCTTGGAAGGATGGAGGGTTCTCCTATACCCATTCAGTAGCTGGAAAACAAGAATACGGAAGGGATAATTGAATTAATTGCTTGCTATTATGTGATAAAATCTAACAAAGGTAAAAGCTTGCAAACAGGACCTCAGACTTCTTTCTTGAGATTAAGCATCTCATGTTTAGATAGGAAGGCTCTGAGTTACTAAAGATATCACACATAAACCCTGAACTGAAAATTCAAGATACCAATCTAAGTGATAAGATTTTAACATCAGTTAGGATCATGTCACTTAATTGTTCTGCGTTCAGTTTTGTCATGGACTAAAATATCTATTTCTCACTACTGTTTTCAGGAGTGCAAAGTATGACCTGAAAACTGGGGCTAGTCAGCTGTTATCAGTCTCAGTTTATGAAAAAATAAACACAGAAACTGAGAGCAAATATTTAGAAACTCTTACAGGAATTTGAAAAGGTAATTTTATATCTGTTAAATCTAATTTTGAAAATTGGGGCTTGCTTGCAGTTACTAGATCTTTTAAAAGCTCATTTGTTCACTTGAATTTTATAGGAAGTTGTAAATTATTTTGTTTCATTTAAAAATTAAACTAGTGATCTTTCACCTCTGTCAGGTTGGCGAGAAACATTGATTGAGAGTTGTTTAGTCAAGTCCTTATGGGAAAATAAATAAAGTTTTTATTTTTATCATTTTAAAGTCTTTCTATTTGTGAGAAACAAATTATAAATTGTATAATTATGAATTTAAAAATTATATAAATCTAAATACTGATATAGTGCAAATTATTAAATTTTATAAAATGAAGTATAATTATTAGGGTAGATTACCTATAGATTTTATATATAATTTTTAAAGTGAAATAAATTATAAAATATATAAAATTATGTAAAATGTGCATATAATAGGAAAGGATTGACTTTTTTTTTTTTACTGATGGGTTATATGACCAATTAAGTTTGGAGGCTATTTATGTACAAAATTCTGTACGTTGAGGTATGTCAAAATGTTAATATTTCTAAATTCTTACAGAAGTAAAAGGTGTGTTGAAATAGATCTAGACATCTTTTCTAAATAGTGCCTACATATTTTACAATGTTGTATAAGGAGCCAAGCTTTCTCCAAAGTTAGCAAGAAGAATAGAATCATTGAGGTTTTGCATCTGTAAGTGGTAGCTCACATTATTTCATTTAAGTGGACTTTGTGACCTGGACTATGATTTCCTAGCACATTGTCTGGAATAAAATTGTTTTCAATGAACCAATTTTGCATAATAGTCAGATAATAGACACCCCTTTCAAGTGGCAGTACAAGTTATTTTTTAGTTACCTGTGTACAGAAATTCACCATTACTAAGGGTGGTACGGTCCAGTTTTGCAGTTATCTATTAGGAAACCTTCCTCCCTATCTGCATCTTTATAGTTTCCGCCCATTGGCTCAAGAGTCCTAAAAGAAATAAACGGAGTATAACTCTACTACCCCTTACACATAAAACCCTCTAGAAACTTGAAAGCAGATGTGAGGGCTTTCCTTTGTCACATCTTCATCATCCTAAACATCCTATTCCTTAGTGTTCCATACAGTTTGTCAAACTTGGAATTACTGATATTGTTGGCTGGATAATTCTATGTTGTGGGAGGTTGTCCTGTGCATTGTAGGATATTTAGCAGCACCCTTACTTTCTACCCAGTAGAAATGCAGCATCTCCTCCCTTACATCCCAGTTCCCAACAACAAAAATGTCTCAGGATAATTGCCACATGTCCTCTGATGGGGACATTTTTAAGGTATCCTAAGAGTAGGCATAATAATATGGATCTTAATAATGGTCAAAAAAGAAAATTTCTTAATAAATAAGAAAATATTTCCCTAATGAAATTCATTTCTAGTTACTAGGTACAGATTAGATAGCACTCAATTTTTATTTACTTTTACTAAAGCCACTTAATCAGAATTAAATCCAATCTTGATTTTTCATAGCCTGTTTTCCTTCTGCACAGTATGCATATGACTGTGTGCATGTGTGAATGCTACCTAGTTACAAACATACGTTGTCCTCCTCAATCTCCTGACATATACACATTCCTGTTCTGCATGCTCCAGACTGAGACCAATGTCTATTAACTCTAGGCTAGTCATTTTACAAAGTCAAAGTCAAATCTAGTATTCTCTAAATAGTAATTACTCTATCAAACAAAGAACTTTGTGTGCGTGATAGAAGTGTGTGGTTTTGCTTTTTTGTTTTAAACCTGGTAGTAAAAGGCCTCTTTACTCCCAAATTAACATATAATCATCTTTTGACTTGTGATAGCATGGCCACTGCTATCAAGCAATTTTCTTCTTGAGCAAACACAAATCACAAGTCTACCTTCTAAAACTGAGCAGAGGAATAACATATTATTGGCTGAAGTTCATTTTTGACGAGCATTTTTTTTTTCTAATCCTATTGTGGCCCCATCATTTCTGAAGAGACGCTACCTTATTTCTCAGGCCAGAAAATAAGAGGGAGGGAGAGGTGCCTGTTTGTGGGTATGCCTGCCTGGAAGGCATCTAACTGGGGTTCACTTCTTATAAATATAAGAAATGGAAAGGATTGAGCCAAGGGAGGAGATCATTTAATAACTCTTAAATCTCTCGATACACATAAATAATTTAGATATGAAACACTTGCCTGGGGAAAATGATCTTTTTACTTCTTGATGCAAAATTACTTCTTTGACTTTCTGTTTTCTTGGAATTGACTGCTTTCAAACCCTGAGTCAAAGTTTTGAATAACTAGTGCATTGAATCCTTATTCTACCTTTTTACCTTGAGTAGTAAGATGAGGAAGAAAAGAAATTATTAGTCAGGCAAAGCTCACCCAGTACATGAGTTTAAAGGAGAATGTGAAATAAGTTTCTGACAAGACCTATTCCAACTGACATGAACATGACGGTGATCTTTCACATGCCAAAAAGCCTCAACCTGCCTTTCCAGCAATTGCAACACATTTGTTCCTGATTCCTTGAGATAAACCAGACATCACCGGTAGTCATGGGTTCAGTTAATTAATGCTATTCTCACAAATGGCACTTGGTTCACTTCTTTCAGGACAGGTAGTGTAAATGAATAAATAGATAAGTAACAACTGACATTGCCTCCATATCAGGAGGGCTGGTAGTTGAGTGAGCCTTGAGAGAGGCACACATTCCTTCTGCCCCTCAATGTTCTATTTTGTGGGAATATGACCTTGGATTGCCAACACTTATTTTTTTTTAAAGAAAAGCACAAATTATGTCTTTATTTTCTTTTAAAATCTCCTAAGTATTTAATGATTTGTAACAAATTCCTTTTATTTCTCCTTGAAATGTATTGGGACAATACTCTGTGTGCTATACACAAATTCTCAACAGGCCTTACTTATGTAATCCACAGACTGGCAGCTTTAACCTCCCAGAGAAGGTTTGTCCCGTAAAAAATCAGATTATTTTATGCTTAATACAGCTCTAGATTTGTATGTGATCGAAGTCATCACATTGGAGAACAAAAGAGCCTGAAATGACTCTGAAGACACTTAGCCATTCACAGTCACCTGACAAGCCTTCATGGGTGTTTGGTAGCAGAACAGCAGATTCAAGGGGCTTTACCTTGCATCATCCCACCTGGAATTTTTTCATAAATAGCTTCAGTCCCTTTCTTATGAAAAATAAGTAAATAAATGTGTGATTGGTACTCTTTTATTAGTAAGTTCAAAATATCTGTATAAAGTCTCTCTTCTTTTGCCCTACTTTTCTATTTCTTTATTAAATTTGCAGCTTTCAGCATATGTGTATTCCATAGATCAACACACATTACCATTTAAAAAAATGCCTTCCCCAAAAAACAGAAAGAGAAAAATCCCGATATCCTTCAATTCTTGTTAGTTCCAACTGCAGTGACACAATTTACACTTTCCAGTACAGAGAGATACTGTTGGTTATTTTATTCATTGGCACATGTATAAACACCAAAGAAGTTGTGAATAAGATCATTAATTTATTTGAGGAAGCATTTATCATATTTGCTTGGGAAAGGGTGTCAGTATGCTAGAGTGGCTTCACACTATAAAAAAACTGTATAGCATCAGCTCTAAAAGTGGCAGACAAACAAAAAGCAAAATCAAGCATGTTGAGTGAAAAATATTGAACTCAGAGATACCCTATTTGCCTGGGACTATGAGATAATTCTTTGGCTTTCAAGATGATTATCTCACTAAGTCATCATAGGTGTGCCCTTCTGATAAGTGCCAAACTGTGTGCTCTTCAATTCTCCATCTTCAGGGAAGAATATTACAAAAATCTCAATATTCAATTTCCTTGCTTTTTGTCACTGTACACAAAAAAAGTTCTACCATGGTTTTATTCCTGTTTTGTAAATTTAATTTCCTGTCAACACTTCCAAATAGCTATCTAACAGCCTGTCTTTTGCTGATATTTACCCTAATAGCAGGGAATTTGTGGCTCCTTAGGAATTTCAATATAAATAACGTCAGAGAAAACCTTTAGATTTGTTATGCAGTCATTGTCTACAAAATATAAGGACTTTGCATTTTACTGGTTTTATAATGAACACTGGAAGGAAATGGTTCAATTTGTAATGGAAAACTCAAATGAAGTATAAACTAGGTCAATAAGCAATCACAAATTTTGCCCCTTGCATTCATTCCAAACAAGATTACTCAAATTACCAAGATTACTCAAATGGTTTCTGTCATTGATGTGGCTATTATTGATGGTGATGTTTTAGAGATAGAATAGGGTACACTGGGGATGGACCTTCAAATAGAGAAGTATGTTTGGGGTATGTAATTCCACCTCTATTCTGTCCTTGGGATCTTGTTGGCCAGCTCCTTAGCACAATGAGGAAGAGGTTAAGATTTAGAGCAACAGTCAAAACTCAAATGCCAGCAAAGGCCAGCCATGTCACTGAGTGTCAACAAGCTGTCTAAATATTTTTTACCTCCACACAGAAATATGTTGTTTCGTTTATTTTTTTAATACATGGCCCTTCTAATATGTCTTTTTAAAAAATATTTGATAAAATCTTACACAAAAAATGTAGGTCTTGACCATTAAAAAACAACTGATCTAGCCAATGGCAACTGTTCTTAGCATTGTCAGAGAAGAGCAAGAGAGAATTGTAGAGCCTATGAAGAGCTGAGCATCCAAGGGGCTGTGGTGCTCAGGGGTGTGAGCCAGATGTTACAGAACACCTGTTATTTTTTAAAATAGAAGAGAGGGACTCAAATTTTCACAATGGGCCTGGCGTCAGGGGTTCATGCTTATAATCTTAGCTACTTGAGAGGTAATTAAGTGGATTAAGTTTCAAGACCAGCCTGGGCAAATAGTTCCCAAGACCCTGCAGAGTGGCTCAAATGAGAGAGAACCTCTGTAGCAAGTGTGAGGCCCAAACCCTAATACTGACCCCAAAAAACCCCACAGTGGGTAAAAAGTATGCAAAAACAAGTAGAGTATGATGGGGGCATGCCTATAATTACAACACTCAGGAGGCAGAGGCAGGAGGATCTTGAATTTGAGGCCAGGTTGGGCACATAGCAAAATCTGTCACAAAATAAAAGTACATAAAAACAAGTATCACTTAAAACCACATCTGTGAGCCACCAGTCAGTGATCTCCAGGCTACAAATTACAGGTCTTTCACTGTGGCACCTGACCTATTATCTAGAAATACTTTGGGTCACTTAGGATTTGCAAGGGCACGTGGTCATGACACTAAACACTTTCCTGTTATTGAAGACCAAAGCTTAATCAGTGAAAGCTTCAACTGCTCAGCAAGACAGGTCTGAGATTGACTTTCCAGCAAACATACTTTTATGCCCAAACTTCTATTATCCTGAAATTACCTCTTTGATTTGTTATAATTGATTTCATATCTTAAATGTGGAGAAATGACCCCCCCACACACACACATACATATACTTACCCAAAATATAATTATCTTTATAAGGTTGCTTATAAAGTGAAGTTAAGTAAACTTTCACTGGTGAGGTGTGTTCCAGCAAGTACAGCATTTACAATCGCTTCAAAACATATTAACTTTTATCTCAACACGAATTCATTGTCTATATATTCTAAAACATATTTCATAGATCATTCTAGAAATATTAGAATATGTAGGTAAAGATAAAAAAGAAACTAGAATTATCCATGATCTAATCACCCAAAGATAATCAACATTTTAAGGATAGCTCTTCTATATGTATTTCTTGTCTTATAAACATTACCTTGGATTTGCATATTCTGTTTCATAACTCACTCAGCAATGTACCAGTAGCGGGGAGCACCCATGACATGAACTCTAGTCTTTTCTTCCTCTGTCCCTACCACTTGAGAAGATCTGGCTTCCAGCAAAGAGCCCAAAGACAGAAGAGTCTGGGTCGTTGTTACTAGTTCACCCCAAATGCTTCCACTCTCAGCAACACTGACCTTTTCCAGCATTCAGGTAAGGACTCAGTGCTCCCTCTTTTTGGTACTTCTCAAATAGTACTAAGTGCTTAATCCTATCTACTTGAGCTGTAAACAGAAGTTATGCATTTGTTAGAGCCTGTGTGATGCCTTTAAGGGGTCCAGCATAGGGTTGGGTATCTAGTAATGGTTTAATACATTTTACTAACATTCTGAACGAGAAGATGAGATGGGGTAAATCAGACATCATTCCTTCTTAGTCTTATTCTATGTATATTGCCAACAACTGGAGACTCATTGCTAAAAAAAAAAAATGTCAAAGATATTCTGCCTATCCCATAGTCCATAGAATGGGACTATGCTGATATATATCTGATAAGGGATTCATAACAAGAATATACAGGGAGCTCAAAAAACTAAACTCCCAAAAAATCAATGCCCAATGAAGAAACGGACAAATGAACTGAACAGAGCTTTTTCAAAAGAAGAAGTCCAAAACATACATGAAGAAATGTTCAATATCCCTGGCCATAAAGGAAATGCAAATCAAAACCACATTAAGATTCCACCTCACTCCTTTTAGAATACTTATCATCAAGAACACAAATAACAAAAAATGTTGCAAGAATGTGGGGAAAAAGGAACCCTCAGACACTGTTGGTGGGAATGTAAATTAGTACAACCACTACAGAAAACATGGAGGTTCCTCAAAAGCGTAAAAATAGAACTTTCATATGATCCAGCAATTCCACTCTTAGGGATATACCTGAAGGAATGTAAGTCAGTTTACAATAAAGACACCTGCATACCCATGTTTACTGCAGCATTATTCACAATAGCCAAGCTATGGAAATAGTCAAGATGCCCCATAACTCATGAATGGATTAAGAAAATGTAGCATTTATATTCAATGGAATTTTATTTAGCCATAAAGAAGAATGAAATGTTGTTTTCAGGGAAATGGATGGAGAACATCATCTTAAGTGAAGTTAGTCAGGTTCAGAAATTCAAAGGCCACATGTTTTCTCTCATATTTGGAATATAGACCCAATTCAAATACAACCAATATTATGAAAAACAGGTCACACTAATGGAAGCTTACTAATAGGAGAGGAAGGATAAAAGAAGGAAGTTAAGAAGGTAAATGTGGTTGATATACTTTTTATATAAGAATGAACATAGAATTTTTAAACCTGTTGCAATCACCAAAAGAAGGGGACTACGGAAGAAAGGAGAAAAACAGATGATGAACCAACATGGGTTATAATACTTATATACATGGAACTATCACAGTGAAACACCCTGTATAGCTATCTTAAACAAAAAAAAAATGTTTTTTTAAAAAAATAGAGAACAGGAAGGTTTCTGTCTAGAGATTGGTACCAGTATGTGGGGGGAGATAAAGAAAGAGTGTAGGAGGATGAATATTGTGGAAGTACTGTGTATTCACAGTACTGAAAATGGAAAAATGAGACCTGTTGAAACTGTTTCAGGAATGAGGGAATGGAGGATAAAGGAGAGTAATGGAGGAGCTGAATTCAACTGTGATATATTGTAAGAACTTTTTGTAAATGTTAAAATGTACCCCAGTATGACAATAAGATGATAACTGAAAACTATAAAAAAATTAAAGAAAAATAAAATAAAAGTTTAATGTTAAAAAAAACAAGGTATTCTGCTTATTCCAGCAGGAAAATGTATCAGGCAATCCCCTTCCTTCTTAACCAATAATCTCTATGTCTTTGTGGCTTATGTTTGTCTAACCCTGCCTATATTCCATACCTTTCCATCTTAGATTACCAAAAGCAAAAACTAATTTTAAAAAATTTACATGCTCTTCTTCTTGGGCATTCTACTACAGAACATGGCTCCTTTCTTTGCTAAGAAGTATGGGAATCTATCCCCAAAGAATATCTGGAATCTACTAGACCCAAGCTTTATTCTACTGAATCAAAACCTAAGTTTGTAGAAGACCATCCTTTTGATTCAGGGACTGCAGTGCTGAGAATTCACAGCATGGAGTGGAAGTTTCTTCCCTGGCATTACCCTGTGGGTATGGACATCCCTCTTCCCACTAGAATTGCTTCAGCTTCAGTACGCTGCAGGATGAAAGAGAATGTGGTATCCTTCTCATTGTCTCCCTCCATGTCCATCTCTCCTGGGGTTACTATGACTATAAGAGATCCCTACTCCCCATCAGCCATGGTGAGTTATGTGCAGTCAATCCATGAAGTGTGGTCACTTGGGTGCCACTAAAGGTGCCAGAATTGTCATTATGAACTCATCCCCAGCCTCATATTATCTAATTCCTTCCCTTTCTATTTCTTCAAGTTGACCCTTATCTATAGGTCCTCTAGTTTTCAAGTTCTGGACATTTTAAACCATATTTGAGCATTTTTAAATAAACTTGAGGAAAAGCAATCCCTTCTCAAAAATACTACTCTTAATCACTTTCCCTTTTAATTCATTCATTTTGGGATGCCAAAGTAAATATATAATCAATTAAAAATCCTTTATAATCCAGCAATGTAGTAAATGGCTAAGGACATACTACATGGCCATGGACTAGAGCTAAGCTG
Organism: Castor canadensis; assembly: GCF_047511655.1. NCBI lineage: Eukaryota > Metazoa > Chordata > Mammalia > Rodentia > Castoridae > Castor > Castor canadensis. The sequence goes on along the minus strand of NC_133397.1, from coordinate 70,521,414 downwards.
GAGAGTAGGCAAGCCTTTGTTTTGATGCCACTGTCCTCAGTGATAATTGCCCTTCTTGGTTTCTGCTTCCCACACCCAGACTGTGCCCCCTGGCTCCTGCCTGTAGATAGTATAGGTCTCTTCAGGTACCGTAAATGTAAAGACTATTTCTCCTTCAATTCTGGATTCCCAGCTCTCAGAAAAGGGCATATTATATACAACATGTTTAATAACCATGTGTTGAATGATAAATAAAGGATGCAATAAATGAACAGTGCTCTCCCTTGCACACTAAGGTAAAATAAGCTTTAGTAAGTTCTAATGTTTGGAAGGTAAGAAATTTTGGTGTGAAGTATGCTGATTTTCTCATGGGTAATAATAATCACCATCATCTCTTGGTGAATTTTTACCAAATCCCTCAATTGATATTTCTGCTTCCATTCTTCTAGATATTCCAGCATCATGAGCTGCTTGCAAAGTCCTTTATCACATCATCTCCAATTCATTCCTGCCTCCCAGCCTTTCCACATGTTGTCTTCTGGCTGGACTCCTCCTCTCTACTTCAATCTGACAAAGCTATCTCCTTCTCTTCCTTCTGGACCCTGCTTAAAGGTCATTTGCTCAGAAAGACCCAACTTGAATTGTTCATCTTTAAGTACGGTCAGTGTTCCATATTCAAGGGTTCCGCATGTACAGATTCAATCTATAGATTTTCAAAAGTATTTGGAAAAATATTGCATCTGAACTGTACATGTAAAGACTATTTTTATTATTTTCTAAATACACCATAACCACCCATTACCATGCACTTACATTGTATTAAGTGTTATTTAAAAATCTAAAGTTTTTTTTAGATTTAAAGCATATGAAAGAATGTGTGAGGTTATATGCAAATACCATACCATTTTATATAAAGGAATTGAGTATCTGACCCTCCAGATTTTAGAACTAATCCCAACAGTTACTAGAGGAGGACAATAATTCCTCTTTCATTATTTTCTCTTTTTCTGTGCCCAGAAGGTTTTGTTTCATGATTTTATTACAGTTGGAAAGTAGTTGTTAATTTCTCTGCATACTCCTATATCTTGCATATTTTCTCTCTCTCCCCAGGTTTCTTGTGGTAGGAAGCACATCTGTCTTAGACAACATGTCCCCATCGTCCAGTGAAGAACCTGGCACGGAACAGGTAGTCAGTGAATGTTGGTAAATGAGTGCATCACCAGTGTTGCCCTTCAAACAAGCTGCATTAGCAAGTACCACCCAGCTGGCTGTGATACGGAGCCACACACTGGGCAGGAGGGGAGATGGAAGTAAGGACACTGTTGTTTTCCCCAAGGCCTACTCCTACTCATAATCTTTTTGGAACTTGGAGCAAAATCCCAAATTTAGAATTCAGATTTCTCTATTTCCTTGGATTTCCATGTCACAATCTCGGGCAGGGGACAGCTGGCCTATAGCCCTCAACCCCTGATTTCGCCCTTTTCTCTCTTCTTCATTTCCTTCCCCATCTTTCCCAATAAATGGCAAACTCAAAGCTTTTACCAAAAACTGCCCATTGGCCACCTCTTTGCTAAGAAATGTGCGCATGAGCAGTTCAGTTTTTCTCAAGAGAATCAACTAAGTAGAATTTAGCCCAAGTATTTGTCAAGGATTTCTGGGTAGTCTAAATGGCAAGGAGTATGGGATTGAAATGGGCAAGATTCCTTGGCCCCAATAAATTCCTTCCCTGTGAGTAGGATATTGCTGGCCAGGGCCAGAGCAGAGTCCTCTAAATCACAGACATCAGGGGAGAGGCTACTCTTGCCTATGTCTAAGGGTCACATTACTATTTCCTCTTTCTGAAAAGTAGTACATTTTTAAAGGTATGTTTACAGGGCCATTGCCAAGGGTATGATGAAAAGATATTTGGAAGCCAAAAATAAGGCTCTGAGATACATGAAGGATCTTGGAAGAGGATGATGTTTCTTTTGTTGAGAGGCTCCCCACACACCAATGTCATAGACCCCTTGCCCACTTCCTGCTTCCTCCCATCCTCCACTGCCCCGTGCCTAGACTTATACTCCATGACATCATAGCATGTCTATGTCCATCCCCCAAGACCAAAAGACAGACATACTGATTTGTTAGAAAACACAGACGCTTCCTCTGTGAACCAATCTTAAAGGAGCCTGGAAACCAAATCTCTGTTTGGGGCTTGTCAGTCTTTCAGCATTCACCAGGAAAACAACTAGTGTTGACACTCCAGGAGCTGCTCTTTCCAGATGATATTTTCCAACTGGCAGATTAGTGTTAGATATCACCAACCAAATGCAATGAACTCTCTAACATCTGAGCTGACTTTTTTTTCCAGCTGGAGAAGTCTATCTACCTTTCAAGCAACTGATATACAGTAGCCTCTGAATTTTCAACAATCACACTGGGATAAACAGGTCTATTTATCAATTACCAATTACTTGGTGGTTCTGACTGTTGAGGCACATAATGAATGCTTGGACATTTTCTATATGCTGTTTCTAAGACAGACTATATGTCAGTGCAGTCTCAAGATGTTAGCAAAATGATCAAAACCCAAGATCCTAAAAAAGAAAAAGGGGAGAGAATCAAAACCCTGTGCTACCATGGACATGGCAAGCCTGCTAGGTCTCACCTGTGCTCTCAGTATCTTCCTTTTTCCTCCAAACACCTGCTAGAGAATGCAACTCACTGAACCACTGAATGACAGAGCTGGAAAATTTAGCTCTCATTTTACTCAATCCTGTGTTTTTTGGGGGGATGATATAAAAGGCTCATTAAAAGAAAGGTACTTGTCTAAGGGCAAATTCATCATCATAATCAAATCATTCACCATCGTAAGTTTAATTGATCTCTTACTATGGACTAGGCTCTGTGCTAAACACTTGCTGCTCATCATTACAATGTGATTTTGAAGTCTGGGTTTACAAAGTTAGGTTCTTGTCATAAAAACAGCATATAATTGAGTAAAATCTACCTCTAATGCTTATACTCAAGACTTTCATTTCCATATTTTTGAGTGTGAATGACATTGAATTTTAGATGGTTTTTGTAGCTGTTGGTTTGTTTTCAAACAGTCTCCAAATTTTAGCACTATGGGATTACTAAATATTAATGGATTTATTTGACTTTATTCATAAGACTTTCCCCCAGATGACACTTGTCTTTCCAAAAAGTCAAACCTATCTTAATACTATGAATCTATATTGACAGAGAATATTCAAAACAATAGACCAGAGGTCTTTCAGCTCTTTCCAAGGACACCCATAGACACTGAGGCAATAGGATGGTGATTAGGAAAAGAACAAATCCTTCCTTCCATGGGGAATCCAATATTTATTTGGATTAGTAGGTCTTAATATATTTGGGGTGTTTGCCCATTGGTGCTGTTATAACAAAATACCACAGACTTTGTCATTTACAAATCAACAAAAATATAAAGTACATAATTGTGGAAGGTAGGAAGTCCACAATCAAGATCCTAGAAGGTTGTGTATATGGTGAAGGTCATTCTGTGCTTCCTAGATGGTGCCTTCTTGTAGCATTGTCACATGGTGGAATGGACAAACAAGTTTCCCAGGCATATTTTGTAAGATATCCTGTTCCCCTTATTCACCTTTTAATGGCCCTGCCTCTTTAATATGATTGCATTGGGGATTACTCTCAACATAAATTTTGGGGGACACAGCATTTACACTACAGCAGTTTACATTTTCAAAAAGAAAGAAAAGACAAATTAGCATTGTATTGTATTTTTCAATTTAGGAGTCAGGAAACTGATTTCTTAGAAACAATACATCTCAGGAGTACCCTAGATCATTAAGAGGAAGGTCATTTTTGTTTGCTTAAAAAAATTATTTCAACTAATTGTATACTCAAAAAAGTACAGAGGAGTCTTATCTACCCATCGCTCAGCTTCCTTCAGTGGTAGCTTGCTCCTGAACAAAAGTATGTGATTGAAAACAGCAAATCAACAGAGGTAAAATATAATCAACTAGCCTAGTGACCTTATGTGACCATTTTTTTGTGTACCCTTTTCTTTCTATATCTAAAAACTTTTTTCTTTGTGTATTATACATGAAAGTAGTTACAGAATGGGAAACTACAGTCAGTATGAAGTAAGGCTAAATTTGAACCACAATTCTTACCTTCTTTCTTTCTTTTTGTTTTTGCATTACTGAAGTTTGAACTTAGTGCCTATACCTTGAGCCACTCTACCAGTCTTTTTTTGTGATTGCCTTTTTCCAGATACAGTCTCATGAACTATTTGCCCGGGCTGACTGAAAACCATGATCCTCCTGACCCCTTCATCCTGAGTAGCTAGAATTATAGGTGTGAGCCACTGGCTCCTGGTCTTACTTTCTTAATGTGAGACTTAAAACTTTTTTATTTCTCCCTATAAGATGCTTCCTCATGTTCAGCTACTTGAAAGGTATTAACGACATAATGAGTGAGCATGACATGGCTGGTCACAGGTAATGTTGCTGGACTAAATTGATGTTTTATATGACATCCAGTCTTTCCTGTTCATGGGTTCAGAGTATATAATTACCTGTAGCTGGTTCAGTTCATGACCATCACCTGCTTAAAAGACATTTCTTGAGAATTTATTAGGTGAGAATAAAGCAATATACTCATTATACCAAATGCAGCCATCTCTTTTTGTCTAAAAGATATACTTCCTCAGGGAACCCCAAATATATAATCTTATTTTCATTGAACTTTTTGACAGAATCCTGCTGGGACCTAAACATGATAGCATCAAATAGAAATAACATCCTGGCTGAACTCATAGACAGATACTGTAGGAACTGTAGCACTTTTCATGTATCAATCAAATTCACTTTCTCCAGCTGTATCTGAACATCTCAAGTCAAAGTAAGAGATTTTGAAAAACTATATGGACAAAACAAATAAAAAAGGAATGCTTACTTTGAAAAGGGGTTCTTTCTTTTGCAAAACAAAATGTTGCCCATACTATTTTTTAAATTAAGAGGCTTCCCTGGTATGCCTTGAATTATTTGTCTTGTTAAAGAAAGGAACTTTACCAGGCTACACCTGGAAAGGCATTCCTAGATTTTCAAAAATACATATATGATGCACATTTACTTACATCATTAGCATTATTCATTCATAAAATGAAGGAAGAAAGAAATGAAAAACAAATGACAGAATCTCTGTATTCTTAGTGCTGCTTGAGAAATAGGCATGATCCTGTTTGAGTACATCTCCTTTTCTCTGTAAGCATTTTATTTGGGTAGAAAGCTCTCTGTAAATCACCTCAATAAAGACTAAATAACTCCCTCTAGCAGGATTCAGATTTCCATTACTTTATACACAGGAATACAATGAGTTTTCCAAATCAATATTACAACAGAAATGTTGCAATTACAATCTAAAGTAAAGAGGAAGAACACACAAGAAGATGCTTTCTTATTCTATTTATGGAGGAAAGGGGCAAACAGGAGAAACAAAGGGGATAAAAAAGGATATAGAAGGGCTCTAGATAATTTGTGGCCCTATATGCAGACAATTAAAATATAGCATTAAATAACCAACCACATGAGACATTATGATTTCATATTAAAAGGATGCTGTGTTCATTTTTTAGATTAAAGAAATCATGCCATATTGAATATAATATAAAAGTCAAGAAAACATTACTGAAGGCTTGGACTTACTAAACAAATAATTGGAGAGCTCATTCTAACTGCATAATAAAATGAAAATTAAATTATAAAAATGAGATTCTTTGGTTTAACATCTTTTCTAATCCCCTATTTAAAAGAAACAAAAGTTAGAAAAGAAGGAAGGAAGGACTCAAGAGAGTGGAAAATAACTTCATTTGTTCTTTTTCTTCCCAGAATTGGCTACTTTGAGATGCTGTTTTGTCTTCCAAATGGTATCCACTAATCCAAATCTTTGGGGCAGTGATGGAAGCTTGTGTTAGATCTCTCTGTCAGCCTTCTTCAAGCCTTCCAAGGTACTCAGACAGATACCTGCTCCTGGCAACATATGCCGAATTTCTTCACTCTGTTGTAATTTACTGAGTCTTTGTCACTCAGTCTCCTATCTATAATGCTTTTGTAATTTCTGAAAAAGTAGGAGGGAATCACACCAATAAACACTGACTAAGCAGTCATTACATTTGGACATGCAATAAATAGTATTCTAATTCATAATTTGAGGGATTATTTGAGAGTACATATGTATTAAAATCATATTCAAGCACCACAAATTTTACATAGTTATTTAACATACATAAGGCCTATCATGTATGTATGTTCAGTGCTAGAGGCTGGAAAGATTAATTCATCCAACCAATACTTACTGAGAGCCTATTTGATTATTCAATGGTGGACAAATCAAGGATCCCTAGCAGAGAATATGAATAACTCAAAATCCTTGCTTTTAAGAAGCTCCTTTCAAAGTGGAGCAGGGTAAATAGAAATGCAGACTTTTAGGCAAACAATTAGAATGCAGTGAAAAGACTATTTATGAGAGTTCATGCCATTGGTTTGGGAAAAAAACAATAATCAGAACAGTTCATACAGAATGCTTGAGTGCCCAACCCTGGTTCTGCCACTTAGTGGCCAACTGAACAAGGGCAAAGCAAATTAACTTTTGTGTGCCTCAGTTTCTTAGTCTGAGATATAAAATTTGTACAAATATCTTCTTCATGTGATATGATGAACTAATGTTTGTAAAATTTTTAAAACAGTGTTTAGTACAAAAAAAAATTATGTATTTGTGACATAAATAAGGTCTCATACCAAGGTGATATAGGAGGATTCTGAATGGTGGGTGGGCTTGCAAGTACAAAATGCAATAGAGGAAAAGAGTAAAACTTAATTATAAAGCACAAATTTATAGCTAATATTGGGATTTCAGCCATCATTACAGACATTGTTAGGACAAGGCTTCCTGGCACTGGTTATTCTATTTCTTTTTAAGTCCAGATCTGCCTGTTCCCTTTGTACTATGAGAAAATTGAAGAACAGAGAGCTTTTCAGACTCAATCATCAGAACAAGAAAAACTCCAAGAAAAAGTGAATTGAAATATCTAGCTACACTCAAATTTGTCCATTCTATTATTTGAATCAATTTTAACCCAACATCTGATATTCCATGGAAAACCTGTTTAAAATTTCAAGTACAAGTAGATTCTCTAGAATTATCAACATTGTCAAAACACATATTTTTTGAACCCCAACATGTTGAAAGGGTTCTTTATTTTAGTTCATATAGAACAGATAACACCATCTTTCCCATGGTTCCTGCTGCAGCACTGGAGTAAGAATCCCAAGAATCCTGACAGAGTAGCAGTGATGCCTGCAGGATGGTGGAGAGAGGAGAGGCACTGATGCTGGGTCAAGGACATATCAGCAAGAGTGAGCCTTCTACAGAAAAAAAACAAGAGGAGAAGAAAGCAATGAAGAAACAGATGAGGAAATGGGAAAATGCTGTTCTATCCCTGCTTCCCTCAGGACATGAACTACAAATCCCTAAAAGGATGACTCAGTGGCCATTGCCACTTTCAGATGGTAGCAAAAACAATGAATTCTAGATTTCTACTTACACCAATATGTCTTGGAACAAGTCATTTATCCTTTAGGCAAAGTACCTAGAAAATATATACTAAATAAATGCTTATTTTCTTTCTTCTTTCTGATCTTGGTCCACTGATATAAAATAAGAATATGAAGATCTACTTCATAGGACTATTAATATAATCAGTTCAATAACACTTTGGAAAAGTTCCATCAAGAACTTCCAAGAGCTGGGTGCTGGTGGCTCACACTTGTAATCCTAGGTACTCAGGAGGCAGAGATCAGGAGAGTTGTGGTTTGAAGCCAGCCCAGGCAAATAGTTGGAGAGACCCTATTTTGAAAAAATCCTTCACAGAAAAGGGCTAGTGGAGTGGCTCAAGGTGAAGGGCCTGAATTCAAACCCCAGTACCACAAAAAAATAAATAAAAAATAAAAAAACTTTCAAGAATATAACCAGAAATAATTGCTCTTGTTATCCTAAATCCTGTAGATTATGAAAGCAGACTGAACATGCAAAACCCTGAAAGTTCTAAGTAAACAAGTCCTGATAACCCCATGTAAAATGAGATAAAGGAGGAGAAAGACTTAATAGAGCCTAATGGCCCTATTCCTGTGTTCTGTAACCCACCGAAGAAATATTCAACTCCCACCTCAACTAAAGTCGGCCTTTAAATTATTTTACAACTTACCAGTACCTGAACATGTACAAAGCACCACAATATTAAATAAAGGAAGTTAGACCTGATGCTGGAGACTTTTAAGGGGTTGCTTTAGTCTCTCCTGCTTACATGTTCTGAATAAAGAGGTGAAAAAAAACACGAACCTAAAAGGAGTGTGAGATATAGCAACAGTTGAGAGGACCATTTGTCAGAGGGCTCTTAGCAAGAGGCAGCATGAAAAGGTACTTGGAAAAAGGTCAGAGATGGAGGCAGAGACAATCAGGGAAGCATCACTTCACCATGCTAACTCAGATAAGAGATGAGAAAGCCTGAGAGAGTCTGGACCAGGAGCCATAGAATTTGGAATAATTAGTGTTTCAGTTAAGTGGAAAGGGAAAATAGAATGCCAATTTCAGAACCAAGGTCAAATGCTTCATCAGAAAAGCAGCTACAAAAGATGAACAGGAAGTGAGAGCAAAAAGGATAGCATGGGGATTTTATCACAACGTAGAATTGTGGCTCCATGACAAGAAAAGAAACAACTGGTAGGGCTGGTAGGGGTATAGCTGAGTAGTAGAGAGTTTCCCTAGCTTGGCAGCCCTGGGTTTCATCCCAGCAATGCAGTAAATAAATAAATAATAAATAAGATAAAATAAGTTAAAGGAAACAACAAAGAGGAGGCATGTTAAGGATAAACCACAACAAATTTACATACTCTAATTTTTGGATTGTTGTCACTTATGTCTAAGTGTCTTTTCAACCAGGGAAACTGCTCTCAAAATACATAGTGTCTTTTTAGACTAAAAATTTGATGACACAGCAGCTCTTTATTTAAGAGGGGAGAAAAAGGAGAGAGAAAATAAGAAATAAAATTATACCTAAATAAAATCAGCATGCACTAAAAAATGAAATGTCAAACCCAGTAATGGTTATTCCCAAAATTTGAAGAAGGAAATGATGTTGCCTGTAATAAACATAACTCAAGAAACAGAGGTTTAAATAAAGAATTAAATGTGTACTAATATTTATCTAACCTCAGGCTCAATCATTATAGCCTAGAGATTCCATCTGCAGCCTTCAAGTCCTTCAAACGAAGTATAATGCTCAAGAAAAATAACTAAGGCAAAAAACTTTTTAGTTCAGGGCAGGCAGATAGGCTCAAGTGGTACAGCTTCTGCCTAGCAAGCATTAGGCCCTGAGTTCAAACACCACTACTACAAAAAAGAAAGTTCAGAGTTCAAATCATAGTTTGTCTACCAACATAGTAGCACGTGTAGGCTTAGAAAAGTAACTTTGCCAGCCTGAGATTTCTTTTCCTCAATAAAAAGACAAAGTGAACTGTTGAATATTTCTACCTCCTGGTCTCCTTTGCATAATGCAATCAGATCTTGTGTTTAAAAGTGTCCAGCGTGTAGCAGGTACTCAGTTGATAATGTTTACTCCCCAGACACTTAAAGCTTGTCCCAAGACACAGCATGTGAGCTGCAAATCAGAATACATTAACTGACTTTTAAATTCCAATAAAAATGGCCAAAAGTTTTCTTGCAAAGTGAAGGAGGTTCTTACAAAGTAGATCCCCAGGGAAGGTGATGTACGAAACCCACCCAACATGCCTTTGCTGACAATCTCCCAACTAGAGTTTCCCTTCTGGAACTGCTGCAGGAGCTCGGCCACATCCCTCAGATTATCCCACAACAGTGGATTGTTCTGAGAGGGAACTGACTTCTGGCAAAAGTCAGCATCATATGGCCTCAAGTCTGGCAATAAGACCTAGCTGAAGCATGACCACAAGGCAATGAGACTGATTTTTCTCCTCTGATTCATAATCTCGTTCAGAACACACTTTTTTTTAAATGCTAGATCCTACTAAGGGCTGGTTTAACAGCTCAAGCAATAGAGCATAAAGTACCAGTACATGAAGATAACAGTATAAGGACATTTATTGCAACACTAATTGCAGAGGCAAAAATAATTATATGAGTGTTGTAAAAGAAATGATATTTGTTAAAGCATACTAAATGCAAATTTTATTCAGGACTATTGCAATAGTTATAGGGACATTGGCAATAAGATTTGTTTGCATTGGAGAAGAGAGATTGGACTTAAATCCAAATAACATGGACAAGTGGGAATTTATAGCCAAGAAGGAAGGGGATTCAGTGGGTAAAATGTTACCAAGTGGCAACATCACTGGTATGGCATCTTCCAACCAAACAATATTCTTAACAGGCCAGGCTGATCAGACATCTTTTAGAGATGGTAGGTGAGGAACTTCATCAGATACAGATGGTGATCACATACGAAGGTTGGGATGTTCTTACTAAAGTGACTTACTAGCATTCTTGCTAAAAGGAGATTTTAAAGGAAGTGGGGCTAGAAGTTTTAGGAACCTGATTAAAGTTTGGTCAAGCAAAGAATCTTGCCAATGTCAACAAGGGAATAACTAAATTTTCATGTTATAGCTCTCCATTTCAGATGTAGTAGGGGGGGAGGTTGTTAAGGTCCAACAACTGTATTTTAACATATTCCCCAGGTGACTATGGTGCATGCTAGAGTTTGAGAAATGCTTAATTAAAAGAATGTTCTCTGTTTACCTAGAATCAGAATGTTCAAGATAAATTAAGTAAGAAAAGTGAGTTGCAAACCAGTAAGAAATCTTTATCATTGAACTACGTTTATGTGTATGCATTTGTGGACATGTGTATATAAAATAAAAGATGTGATTACCTATTTGTCAGGCTCTTAAAATGAATATAACCAATGATAGCTGGGGTAGGGATAAATAACAGGGGTAAGGAAGAGAAGAGAGAGACAGACAGACTTTGTATATAACATATAGAAGGATAAGCTTGCTAACTGCTTCTCTCCTACTCTAGCTTAAAGCCAATGTCACATTCTTTTTGAATCCTTTGTTCTTCTGTGAGTGTTACAATTCTTTTTCTTCAGGACGCCTGTGTTAAGATCTAAAAAGCACTGTGAATGTGTGCATAGGAAATGAACAGGATATAGGCATGTTTAATATGTGTTATAACTCTCCAAAGACCATGCAAATGTCTTCTGGCTAAATGGCTGTCACTTAAGATTAGGGACAACATATGTCAGTTTCTACATTTCCAACCAAAGGAAGGCTGCAATTGACAGTAGTTTGCCAGGAGGATATATGCACAAAGGCTATTTTTTATTTCTATGGAAAAAATACAAAGAAGTAAACAATCCTTTTTTTTTCTTTTATTATTCATATGTGCATACAAGGCTTGGGTCATTTCTCCCCCCTGCCCCCACCCCCTCCCTTACCACCCACTCTGCCCCCTTCCTCTCCCTCCCACCCCCTCAATACCCAGCAGAAACTATTTTGCCCTTATTTCTAATTTTGTTGTAGAGAGAGTATAAGCAATAATAGGAAGGAACAAGGGTTTTCGCTGGTTGAGATAAGGATAGCTATACGGGGCATTGACTCACATTGATTTCCTGTGCGTGTGTGTTACCTTCTAGGTTAATTCTTTTTGATCTAACCTTTTCTCTAGTTCCTGGTCCCCTTTTCCTATTGGCCTCAGTTGCTTTTAAGGTATCTGCTTTAGTTTCTCTGCGTTAAGGGCAACAAATGCTAGCTAGTTTTTTAGGTGTCTTACCTATCCTCACCCCTCCCTTGTGTGCTCTCGCTTTTATCATGTGCTCAAAGTCTAAACAATCCTTCTTAACAGACTCACATTTCATTTATGGGTGGAGTCTTCACCAGCTTAAGTTGGAGGAAGGAGGTGCAATGCATTTTCAGAACCTTGACATTTTCATAAACATCTGGTAACTTTAGGGGTTTCCTTAATAAATTCAGAGTTCTGGTGCACCGCTGGAGTATATCCATCCTACTAGGGCACTGTGAGCCTGCCCAGCATGCTCTCACATACTGATCTATTACATTTCCTCTAGCCTACAAAGACTTGAGTACACTTGTATAGGAAAATTGAGTGATCTCCCTTATGGGAATCATAAGAAAGGAAGTTAGTGTGTCATCTCTAAGACAGTTTCTATTGGTAGGAAAAGGAGGTGATTATCAGAAGCACAGAAAAGGGGGGGAAAGGAGGGAAAAATCAAGTGGATGTCCATCCATGTGGAATGTTCTGAGACAGATTGAGTATAAGCTATTTAAGAACTGGAGCAAGGCAATGAAGGAAGTCTGCCATTTTCAACACACTTCTTAACTCCTCAATTTCTAGAAAGGAATTTTTTTCCCTATCCCTGCCTGGCCCCGCTTCTAAGTGAGATCCCCTTATGATAAAAATATATATGGTTCCTTTAACAGCTTTATTATGAATATCTCATGTACATCTTGTAACTTAATCAAATGTCAGAGTAGTCTGTGGTTTTTCTGTCCTTCTATTCATCTTCCATCAGCACCCACCATAGCAGGTAGAAGTTCTTAGCCTGGAGTAACATCAGAAGAACTAAGAGAGATTTTAAACGTCATTGCCAAATGCCACGTGGACTAATTACATCAGTGGTGTTAGAAGGAGGGAGGAGGCTGAGAATTTGTCATTTTTTTAAGTTTCCAGAAGATTCTAATATAAACCCAGGAAAGACAATCACTGAGCTAGCTATAATCTTTCTAAATTGTGAGAGGGAAGATTAGGGCTTCTGGTGCATAGTCGGATGGAGTGAACTTCAAGGTCCTTTCTAAACAGGAGAAGGGTCAGTGATTGTCAGAAGGCAGTCTGCTACAGAAATGAATTTTCACAAATAACAGAGAAAGGGATTTCTCAAGGTTAAAGACAAAGACTTTTGCAAAATGAATCTGAAAATTGAGCTTACTATCCAAGCAATCTCAAACAACCAAACATAAATATAAAGAGATATTTTGCAGTATATCAATATTCTAGATATTTTAGGAAATCTTAACTTTTGTTTGTTTTTGAGACAGGTCTTGGTCTGGCACAAGCTAGCCTTGAACTCACTATATGTCCTCAGGCTGTCCTCCAACTCACAATCTTCCTGCTTCAGCCTCTCAAGCCTGGGATCAGAGGCATGCAGCCCCACTCCTTGTATTTGTTGCCTTTTTTTTTTTTTAACATATATTTAGTTTTTCATTGTTCTCAAATATCCCCAAAATGTAATAATTGATATGTAGAAAGAAGTATAGTCTACTTTTTAAACTTTACTTAACTCCATTAACTATGAATAAATTAGGCTTGTCATTCACATTTGATTAATAGGCAGTGGGTCATATCAGCTACAAAAATACATCACTATATGAAAAACTGAAACATCCAAGTTTTTCAGGCTGCCCCTCAATTCTATAAGAGGTAACTAATCAACTGGCCTAAATAAAATTACTATAAGTATTTCTGAGAAAAAAAATTGAGAAGTTATTTATTTCTTCAAAGACAGAATGAAGTTAGACAAAATACTTAACTTACTTAGTAGCAGCTGTTTACTAATTCCCTAGGTCCTTACACAAGGAGGGAAAGACAGATGTTACTTCTTTCTCTCCTCATCTGTGGCCCAACTTCAACTCTAGAAGGAATTAGCACGGTGAGGAAAGGTGCTAGATCATAGTATCTTCAATGAACTCACATTTCAAGGAAGTCATTTTCATATTTTCAAAAACAGATCACTTCTTCAGATCTCCTCAGTGGGAGATAAGGGAGTTTAGAGGTTGCCAGACTCTTAAACAAAAGAAACAAAACAAAATCTTAACTAGCAGAATGAGCAACCAAGGGAGAGTAGGAAGAGGAAAATGTGTTCAACTCTGAAAAAAATAAAATAAAATTTAGAGGTCATTATATGAAGATTTATTCTCAAAAGAAAAGAAAACAAAGAGAAATGTGAATCCAGCCATCAATCCAGTGTTTACTCTAAATCTACGATGTGTTGGGCCTTGGAGGAGATGAGTTTGGAAAGGGAGGTCTAGAGGTAAATATGTCAGATCTCATAAAGTGACTTTTTCCCTTATAAGTAATATTATAATTAATAATGAATATAATATATTGGGTGTGTACCAAATATATCTTAGCACTGTGCTATAAAAAAAGAAGCTTTACATACACATTTTTTCATGAAATTCCCTCAGGTGCCTAATGAGATATTTATCATTTTTCCAATTTCATAGCTAAAGGAGATTGATTCTCAAAGTGTTTAAGTTTCTATAGAAAGTCACTCATACATAATTCACTGGCTAGAATTTCAAATGTGGATCTTACACTAAAATATGAGCTATCAAGTACTTGCTGCATTTAAGTCAAAACACAATTTTGTGGTAGTGATAAAATAAACTTTGATAAACCACATGGCCTATGTTTTAGTTGACTGTCAAGCAAAGTGGTCTTGCTCTGGGGTCTAGCTCAACTTTCTCTTCTTCCTATATCCTAAAAGCAACCGCACCTCACCCACATCTACTAGTGCTACACCTGTTGGAACATTACTGGTGATTCCTGGGATGGCAGTAGAACATATGGACTCCACAACAATACTGGACCACCCAAAGTACAGGGGGTACTAAAATGACAACATTAAAAGGACAGGCTTCCAAAAACACAAGAAACTTATTATACCTAGGAGTATCAGTTTACAACCTAGATGCTCCATCAAGATGGCTTATGCCATCTAACTCTGTACTGAAACTAACATCTATAAACTCAAATAGATCCAACTGGTGCCCACATCTGACTCTAGACATTAGAATCATCTCTGCAACTCAAAATCCTAATGGGCACTCAGGAAATTATGTTACAAATAAGGAAGGAAAGTAACTGCCCACATTAAAACTACTGCATAGTAAAAGAGGCAATAGAAACCTCTTGAGCCTTAGTGACTGAGTTCAGATCCAAACTTCTCTTTCTGGCCAGTCTCATGTCATATGCCCACTCTGTACCTCAGGTAATCATAGGTGCACTTGGGTGATTAAATTCATCAATATGCTTTGAAAAAAATTTTGTACATAATATGCATCTATCCATGCAATCCCTCCTCTTCTCTGACATTCTATCAAAGAGTCCCTGCTTAATGGCAAGTGCTGGTCTTATCCTTCAATCTCATTTTAAACAAAGATTACATGGGCTGCACTACCTTCGTGTAAATTAATCTATTACATTATTTTCTTCAGTAAAATAAAGGGAAACTCTGTGAGAGTATACTCCTCCCCAGGAAGACATGGAAAAGAAACTGTAAGGAACAAAAAGTCAAGTGGTCTGGTGGCTTGAGACACAAGTGTCCACTAACTTGCAATGTCACAGGGACATAATGCCCTGAAGACCCTGATGCTGGTCTCAAATCCCTCTTCTCCCCAGACACAAAATATCTTGCTAAATTGGCTTCCCTTTCCTCACACATTGTTTTCTCAAAGTCCTTCCCAACCTTCCTGCTGGAGATGCCCCTCATACAAGCAATTACTTACAGGTAATAGTTTCTCTCTGTGTCTTCCATATTGCCTCTCCCCAGTGGCCTCACTCCAGATTTATATGACAAGCCCTTCTTTTTTGACATAGGCATATTGACTACACCATCAAACTTCCCTGGTTTCATTTATAGGTAAAAGAAAACTGCTTTATAAACCCCTACAACCTTACCACTTCACCCAACCAGACTTACATACATTTGCCAGGCCTGACAGCCAAGGAGCTGAAACAGAGCAACCACTAATCTGTGAGAAGAGGAATGTCTTTTGGTCCAACTGTGCTGCTCACAAGGGATGTAGCCTTCACTCATCATCTCCTTTTTGTGAGCCTGAGGCTCCTCCTTTGTGAAAGAAGGGGCTGAGCTGTGACCTTCTGATTTAATTTCACAGCATCCTTGTTCTCATTCTGCCCTTTGGCTCCAGGCCTTTCCAGAGCTAGCCCATCACCAGAGAGGCAAGCCAATCTGAACTCGGGCAGACTCTACTGGGAGGCTGACAATGATAAAATGCCCAGGGCTGGCCCTGAACCATATGTCAGTTCAACACACTGTCTGTGAGGCTGCAGATGGAGACCTGGGAGACCAATGTGCTGTACACTGCCTTGTAGAACTAATAAGCAGGCCCGAGTACCCAGGGTCTTTGACCAGGGACTCAGCCTCAGTGAACTCTGCTCATCTGTCTCCTCACCACTCTGGCAAAACCTAAGAATCCAATCTCTCACTTGGATAAGACTTTAAAATTTCTAACATTTGGACATGTCTAATGACAAGGGTTTTATAAATAAAAAGCTAAATATTTATAACTATTAATAAATAGCTGATTCTTAGCAAGTGTTGGGCACATATTATGTCTTTTAATGTGAGAAGTAAGACCTTACTGTAGGGCTATGATTTACCCATTCCGCACATGTGGAAGGTATGGAGTAGTTTGGCTTCCCACTCATCAAGGTGACCTCTGCATTGTGCTGCCTACCAGGACATTCCAGAACAGCTGGTCCTTTCTTTAAAGGAATGCTATCCTTATACTTAGTCAAAATCTATCTTCCTTTAACAGTCTCCTTACAACCCCCTCCCTTATTTGATCCCATCAGACATGGAGAAAGACACTCAATCCAATCAATTGTAATATTTTAAGATAAAGAACAATTAGACCAGATAACAGGAAAGTCTGTAGCCTTGCCTTTGTTCTCCAACAGCCTCCCTTGCTTATTGGAATTGGGCTCGATATGTTTTTCTCTCTCCCTTTTTGCCCTTTCATTTTTCTCTGGCAGCATGTTAATGTAAGCCAGAGCTTTGACAATTGTGCAACTAATTTATAAATGATTGAAATAATTTTCATTATGTCAGTCAAGGGGAGTTCTTACAGGAGCTAGTAGAGCTGGTAAGCATACCCACAGAATGGGTATTTATTCTTTACACAAAAGCTTGACATTCAGTGGAAATCACCATCAAGGAAAACATGGGGATAGAGAATAGAAACATATCTTTCCTTTTACATTCAGGTGAAAAGATCAAATCATTCTGGTTGAAATTGCATTATGTTATGTGGCCCTCTCTGTCCTCACATTCTCCTACACAACTTTTGTTTTGTGAGACCTTGTGATTCTCCCCAACAGAGAATACATTCTGTGATGTTTCCTTTTTAAGCAAGTTGCTGGCTCTGTGATGGTTTTTCTTCCCTGCCTTGCTTTTCTGTTTTATTTTGTTTTATTTAAACTGCCTCAGTGGCCCTAAAAAAGAATCAAGTGAGGACAGCACATACACGAGAAACTCAGTAATCATGAAGCCATAGCTAAAGCCTGGAGAGAATGCCTGTACTGAATGTGTCATATTAGAGACCAACCACTGACTGCTTGCATGGTGAAGACATGCAACAATACCCCAAACTGACATGCTGCTCCCAGACTGACATTCTGGACACACTACTTCTCCATAGGTTGTCCCAGGGGGTGGGATGGAGTGGGAGGTTAATATCAGTAACTACTTGGCCATACCCAGTCATGACCACACACATAAGCCAAGATATAAAACTAAATAAGTGGTCTGGTGGTGGACTCAACTTCATCACTATTAGAAAGGAAAATCTAATTGATGCTCCCAGGCTTCCTATCTGTTCTGAATTTAGCTCCCAAAGTTCCCTGGGAAAAATTAGGTAGCAGTGCCTTATAGATGCCCATACAGTGTGGCCAATCTGCCTCTTAGTCTTTCATGTGACTCCTAGGCTCTCAGCTCCATCTCCCTTAGAAGATACTCTGCCTTTCATCCCACTCCCTCCCATTCCAACACTGATACTCTTGCCTCATTCCCTCTGACAACTTTGTAAGAAATTGGATAGGCTTGCTCTGTCTCAAGAATAAATCTCCCAGCTTTAAAAGGCAGATTCTTATCATGTCCCAAGGATACCATGTAATCAAGGTTCATTAACTCCAGTGTCCAACAGATAAATTTAAATCCTTTCAATGCCAACTCAGATTAGCTCTGCTCATATTTGACAGTTTGAACGTCTGATGATTTCCTAGAATTTTTTGTTCAAGTTGGTTTTCTCCAAGCCATCCCACAAGGAGCACCCAGTAGCCCCATTACCATTTCTTCTCCCTAGTACCACTCCTTCACCTCTACACATTCTAAGCATTTGTCAGAATGCAAACTAGAATTGGGCATAAGGCATGTGACTCACACTTGGGGTCTGTTTTGCCTGAGGTGTTAGACTGATGAAAGTTGCCCAGAGGACCTCATCCATTTTGGCAAACAGCCCCATGACACCTGACTAATTTAGGAGACAGATGGAATTTTATGAACCATTGGGCTTAAAGTCATTGGGCACACAGTTGACTGGAATACAGCCATATGTATTTAAGTGTATCAAAAGCAGGGATCATGTGTGTTTTACTGATCAAGGTTTGCAGTACCTAGCACAATGCCTGCCAAATAGGAGATAAAATGATTATTTGTTGATTGAGTGAAGTTTCACAGTATATCACAATGGTTATAAGTAGGCTTTGGAGTTAAATCAAACTTTAACATGCTGCATGGGCAGCTAAAATTCAGGTGCTTCATCTGTTAAGTGAACATATTAGTATTTATAATATCTGATAGTATGGTTGCTATATTCTTGTTTTAGTGCTGGAACATAATAAGTACCAAGTAGAGTTTAAATATTGTTATAATTATCCATATACTGAATATGTTTTGATACATAATTACTCTCACATTTTAGCTCTTGAGATTTTTTTCTCTGTCCAAATTCCATTTTTGCTACTCTCTTTAAGCTTATTTTACACCTAGTCAAGTTGGATGTTGAATTCAATTATACATGAAAATCTTTTTTTTCTTCCATATAAAATTAAATTTTAGACTGGGAAACTGATTCCACTGATAATACTGATTATTTCTTTAGGGAGAAATAAGATCCTAAATGTCAGTCTGAAGGAATAAAATATAATTCTTGAGTTTGGATTATAAAATTTTTTGACTTGGACTCAATTTTTTTCTAAATTCACAGGTAAGATTCCAAACAATTTCCCATTACCCTAATGTTATATTAAATATTTTACTGAAACCATATTAGAGTTATTACCTAACCTAGGAATGCAGAGTTCTAAATTAAAGAGTTGGATGTATACAGAATATGAAGTCCTGGTACCGTAATTCTCAGAAGTCTGTCTCTCAAGGTGGAGCCAGGCCCAGTTAAATGAGAAAATAGAAGCAACTGCTACAAGGTGTGGGTATTAGGCCAGGGGTCAGTATCACAAGACGCCTTGTCTATGCCTATCAACGGTGGCACACAATAGCATGGCAGGATGGCAAGGCAATGTAGAGGACAAGGCTGAAAGTATATTCAGAGAAACAAAAATATTTCCCTCAAGTTCCTTTGCTGGAAATTACCATCTAGCCCTGTAATTCTATTGATTTGCCTGCACTATATCAAATTTTAATCACCATAAACCATAGACTAATACAGATCTGTCATCAACAAGTGCCCTTAGAAGAAGACTTTGATTACATGGGACACCTCTGAAAATTTTTTAACTCTGTTCCCTGGAAACCTGTAGATACAAAGAGCACTTGCAAAAATGTCCCTTATGCTAGTTTTGCAAAATAGTAGGTTTTTTTTTAAGTTAAGACTTTGACAAAAGACACTAACTAGAGAAAAAGGATGGCACAAGATGGTTAAGGTGAGCGGCTCCAAAGAAAGATAATTATCATAAGAAGAATCCATTGAGAAGAAATGACAAATCCCACTTTTGTTCCCTGGGCTAAATTATAACAGGTTAACCTTGGATCTCAAAACATCTTTGTCCTCTGGGAGAGATACTGTCTTGCTGTCCCCAACACACAAAATCTAGCTAGATTAAACCATCATGTTCTAAACTCTGGGCCAAATACTAGTTTTTCAAGATATTAATAAATGACCCTTTAAAAAAAAAAAGAGTGTTTGTGATGCAACTAGAAAATTTGCAAACTACCTCACATAAATATTTACAATGCTTTAAAATTATTAAAAACCCAGAGAACTCCTATAATTATGAAATCTGTTTAATTTGGCTTAATCCAGAGTTTTCCATGGAATATCTGTGATTGTCTTAACAAATAATATTCTGTAACTGATGACTTTGTGTGTTGCCAATATCACAGATTTGCATTGAGATGATGAAATATATAATCTGATGCATACTCTGAATAATCTAGTTTTCCTTCAAAATATTCAAGAAATTAAACCACATCACTTTATTTCTTAGATCACAGCAAGACTATAGTCAACTCTCATTTCTCTTTGCTTATGTAGACACAACTTTGAACATTTTTAAAAGCATCATTTACAACAGACCTGAATAAAACTGACACCCTTGTACTTAGCTGCATAACAAGGACATAGTGCAGTATACTGAAAGGCACATTGTCCCTAGAATTGAGTGACCCTGAATTTTATATTTAGGCTGTCTCTAACTAATTCTGACTTAATTTCCTTAATCTCTGTAAGACTCAGATCCTTATTTATTATTAGATTAATTATAGTCATTCTAATGTCTGAAGTTTTGTGAGTTTGGAATTCAAAAGTGCACAGTTACTTTGAGTAGTTTAGTTAAGTACATATCTTAAATGCTCCTGCTTTACAGAGTATGTCATCAAAGGATCTATTTTAAAATGTACCAAAAGGATGACCCATGAAAAAGCATTTTATATATAGGAAGTTATTTGAAAACAGGAACAGAGACAGAATGAAAGACAAAGAGAATTCAAAATATGAACCATGTGGAAAATTACAGATGAATTCCGGTTTGTCTTTCTAACTTGTCTGCATTTTCCAACATTTTTGCAATAAATAGGTATTACTGTCACAATAACACAATAGATCGACAAGACTTTTATTTTTGCTTTTAAGTCTTTTGAGTCCTTAAACAGGCTTCTACTGATTTAAAAGCCCTTATTGTGGGTAGGTAATTAAACCTTCCAGATTAAATACACAAACCAAAATCATCAAGATTTGAAATGAGAAGGACTAAAGGACTATGCTTTAGAAAGGTATGAAGTCTAACATCAGCTCTACAGGTAGATGATCAAATACATGGACGGAATTTGAGTGTGATTGCCTTTAAAAATAAGTGGAAGAAAAAAATGAGAGAAAGGAGGAAAGGGAGAAGGGTAGGGAAAGAAAAGCAATGCTCTGTTAATCTACCTTTTGAGCATGATGATTTGGGCTACCAGTTTTCTGGAGACCCTACTAAACATAGAGGTCTCTGAAACACATTTTATTTTATCAGCTTCTTGCATATGAAGAACACAACTCTGTAAAACGCAGTCCTAAAATAGGCAGGGTTAAAAAGAAAATGTCACCAAGAAAGGAGGTGTGTACCAATAGTTCAGCTGAGGTTCTTACCCAGGGCTGTACATTTGAGCCACCTGGGGAACTTCCAATCCTCCATACTCAGGTCTCATCCCAGACCAACCAAATGAAATCTGCAGGGTGGGGTCCAGACTTCGAGTCCTTGAAGTTCCCCAGGAGAGGCTAATGTGTAGTCAGAATTCAGAAGTACACAGGCAAGGTGAAATAGAGGCATTAAAAGCAAATCCCAGTGGCTTTTTAGTTTTGCTGAATGCTCCTCAAAAACAAGAGGACTGGACTATTTGAAGATTTTCAGGTTATAGCTAAGAAGATTTTCAGGTTATAGCTGGAGAATATAGTGAATTTACCCTTATCGCTTAACATCGTCTTGAAATGCCCACTCTTCCTAGCCTCCAAAGTCCAGGTCAGTGAATGAAATGGTGTCTTTGTTTAGTAAGTAAAGCTCCCTTACGCAGCCTGGGAAATTCACAAAGGGTCTGTGAATTTAGGCGAAATCAGGGAAGAACCCTGGGACTTCCTGGAAAGTTATTATTAATCTAAGGATCTGATACCTGCTTGTTTTTGCTGTAATTTGACTCTTTCTAGAATTGCAGTAATTAAGGTTCTATTTAGTGGTGTTTAGCTATCTGAGATTTTATCATGAATATTCAGCAGAATAATCTATTGACATGTTCATATCTGTATGTTACCTTTCAAAAATATACAATGAAAAGATCATTTTTTCCTATCCCTCTCATCTTGGAAGAATGGATATTCTTCTGCATTCCTTTCCCATCACACCCCCCTCACCATCCACCTGATCCTCCCCTTCATTCCCACCCTTTATATAAGATAATAACAGCTTTGGGTTTCTCAGGCAGAACTGAAAAAAATTCCCACCCATGCATTTGCAAGGAAGGTTAGGCAGATCAAAAATTAGACTGAAGTCAGCCCAGAGTGGGAAGAGAAGAAGGGCTTGAGTTGAAAAGAACAGTTGGATTTCCCAAGACTAGAAGAAAACGGAATGCTTCGACTGGTGGCTTTTCTTCCCTGGAACTAACAAACATCCTCCTTATACAATAGGAAGTATCAGGCATGAAATTCTGTAATAACCTCTAGGATACCCCACCAAGGCCTCAAGGAAGATGAATAACAGCAATAATTGTACACTGAGGAACTTGCTTCTAGGTTTCTTCCTGGAAAGGGGCTGGCTATACTAATTTGCCTTTGAAAAATAAAACAAGTGAAATTTTTCTTTATGAATTTCATGAACCAAATTCATACCCATTATACACATTAGAAGTAATAGACTGAATTCATTGAATTCATTTGAGAAAATAAACTACAGAGAAGAAAATCTGGACAATCATTCCCTCCTAAAGTATTCTACTAGGTTAATAATAAGCATGGCACCACACACAGACAAGAGTTACCATTTACATGGAAGAACACCTTCCATTTTCAACAGTGTCCTTGATTTTGATAGTAAGCATGCTTGTGATAGTTATAATTCTCATCAGATTTATGGAGAAAAAGCTGGAGGGCTTTAAATTGATGTTAAGGAATGTTGGTGCAATCAGAATATATTTGCCTTTTTTTAACAAGCAAAAATCCTTGTTTCTCCAAAAGAAAAAGCCCTGAGGAGGAATTTTTTTCTATTCAAAAAAATTTTGACCAAGCATGGTAGCTTCTATTATAATCCCAGCTACTCAGGAGATGGAGATATGGAGGATCATGATTCAAAGCCTAGCTTAGCAAAATGCTAACAAGAACCAATCTCCATAAACAAACTGAGTTGTGTGATGCACATCGTTATCCCAGCTATGTGGAAGGAGTAGGTAGGAGGATCTCGATCTGAAGCCAGCCCTGAGCAAAAAGCAAGACCCTGAGTTCAGTCCCCAGTATCACCAAAAAATTAATCTCACCAAGGAATAGGAATAAAGATGAAATGAAAATGTATGCTGACAGGTATTTAAAATTCCGTATGACTGGAATCTTGCTTGTTAAGAATCTGTGCTGCTGTTAGAATTTCAAAAAAGTAATTTTTTCAAGTTCATAACCCAACTTGTTGAAATATTCTGTTGAAAAGGATTTTAAGTCTAGGTGGCATCATTTCCAGTGTGTCCTCCTCCTCCCCTTTTAAAAATTTTGTTTTCCAGGGGAACAGGAACTAGAGAAAAGGTTAGATCAAAAAGAATTAACCTAGAAGGTAACACCCACGCACAGGAAATCAATGTGAGTCAATGCCCTGTATAGCTATCCTTATCTCAACCAGCAAAACCCCTTGTTCCTTCCTATTATTGCTTATACTCTCTCTACAACAAAATTAGAAATAAGGGCAAAATAGTTTCTGCCGGGTATCGAGGGGGTGGGGGGGAGAGGAAGGGGGCGGAGTGGGTGGTAAGGGAGGGGGTGGGGACAGGAGGGAGAAATGAACCAAGCCTTGTATGCACATATGAATAATAAAAAAAAATAATAAAAAAAATAAAAATTTTGTTTTCCAGATGACAATTTGCAAACTTAAAGTAAAGAAAACTAGACAATGTATTCCCAACACAATAATAAAAAATAAATTAAAAAGAAGAAAACGAAAGGCTGAAGAGAATGCTTGATACATACCAAGTATAAAAACATATAATTACATGCTTTATAATCATGAGTACATTCACTGCAGAATAGATTTACAGATTACATGTTAGGATGTTGTCTATCACTCTGAGCAGACCAATGTGAGAAAGTCAAGTTTGTTCATAGCAGAAGCCATTTCCTCCATCAGAGTGTATTTCTAAAAGTGGTCTTTGGTTGCATAATATTCACGTGGATAGCTTTATACAAGTGCAAACTCCATCAGAGCATGGTGGTACGCACCTGCACGTGAAGGCAGGAGGATCAAGAGTTCAAGATCACCCTGGGATATATAATGAGACCCTGTCTCAAAAAAACAAAACAAACAGCTGGGCACCAGGTATCATGCCTTTAATCCTAGCTATTCAGGAGGTAGAAATCGGGAGGATCATGCTTCAAGGCCAGCCTGGGTAAAAGATTTGCAAGACCCCTTTCTCAATAAATGCTACTTGGGAAGTATAAATAAGAGGATCAAGGTCCAAGTTGACCCAAGCATAACTGAGGGCATGGCTCAAGCATCTGCCTAGCAAGTGTGAAGACCTGAGTTCAAACCCCAGTAGCACCAAAAAAAAAAAAAAAAAAAAGGCTATCTTTGCACCTCAGTTGAAATACAATGAATTGGACTGTCTTGGGTGAGGCCCTGGGAACATGTATTTTGCAAACTCCTCAGATGACTCCTAAAAACAATGAAGTTAGCAAAAACTTCATTCTAAATTCTGTGGCACCTCTTCTTTTTATGACATTAATCCTATCATAAGGGTCCCACCTTCATTACTTCATCTAAATTTAATTATCTCCAAAGGCTCCATTTCCAAATACCATCACATTTGTGGTTAGACTATAGCAACAGCTCTGAATTCACAAGACAATCCCTACAACAAAGAATTATCTGGCATCTAATGTCAATAGTGCTGGTGTGCAGAAAGGCATTAGAAGGAAAACAGCCCTGTACCCTGCCTTTCCTCTGTAGCAGTCTGTTCTTGGTAGAATTTTTTTCCTCTATTCTCTACCTACTATTCTCATCACTGTTCTAGCATTTTAAATATGAAATATTCTTTCTTTTCCTTTTCATATACAAATTCTACTGGTTCTTTGCAGATTAGTTAATACTTAAAAAATTGTCTGTGAATTCTCCCACCCTTATTTCCCTCAGACCAAAATCTAGTTTCATTGCATGATTAGATGTCTCAAAGTTACAAAATTTAGAGCTGATCTCAGAGTCAATCTGATCCATCCACAGGTTTCCTAACAAGCCAAACTAAGACTCAGTGGCTGTGGAATAGGAGAAAGTACAAAGGATTTGGATTTTGACAAATCAGCATTTGAAACCCAGCTTTGCCCTTCACCAGATAGAAAATCTTATGAAGCTCTTTTAACCTTTTCATGTCTTCCTAACCCACTTTACAAGGCACTTGTGAAGATATATAAAAATGTCCACAATATGTGCCCCTTGTGTCTGAGCCACAGAAAGCACACAACGAATGTCAAGTCTCTTTCCTTTCCCAGAGACTTTGAAACACTTTCCTGAAATATCAAACTAATAATATCTCACACTTAACATATGCTGAATAATGCCAAACAAGGCCTAACTTTAAGCTCTCAACAAACCCTTTGAGTTGAGTACTGCTATTAACTTCATATTTACAGATGAGAAAATTGATACAAGGTATGGGATTTTTTTTTCCCCAATGTTCTACAGCTCATTATTGATGGGACCTGGTTTTATAGTTCTGGAAGCCCAATTTCAGGGCTCACTTAACCATTCATTATACTACTCAACCAACTGTGACAAGACGACAGATCTCCTGACTCCAAGTCATGTGTTCTTTCCATTAGACCATAGATGTTAGCTCTGTCATTCCAGGGAAATGGTAAATGGTAAAAGCAGAGGTTATATATTATGCTAATTGTTTCCATTTTGATGCTGAGCTCATAATGATGCTCAGTAAATATTTGTTGATTGACTGATAGAGAAAAGAAATGAATGGCAACCTAAAAATTAATTTCCTAGACTTGTCAGCTTGAATTAGTCCTTTTATGAATTGAAAATTATACCTTATTCTCCATTCTAAAGCCAGCCTAGCCAACTGGGGTGAAGAGGACTCATTCAGCTTCCATTGTTGTCTTGTAATCTTAGAAAAGCAGGCAATGTTTCCTTTAATCAACACTGAAGAACATCGAAGTGTTCACAGAGGCCCAAGGAATGGGTAAGTGAACATTGTTTCAACAGGAAGGCTGTCTTTATTCCACTTGGTTATTAACACTTCTGGGCTACAAGTTCATCTTTTCGCTCACTGAAGATCCCAAAGAAAAATATGGAAAAGGTGAAAGAAAAAGTGTGTGCTTCAGTACCTCAGTGCTCTATACAGTCTCCTTCACTGCCAGCCTGCAGTGGATATGAGAGGTGAGGCGGAGGGACAGAAGCGGAGGTTCTCAACTCCAGTCAAAACTGAGACCACTCTTTTCTTTCTTCTAAGATATTGGGAGACTAATTAATAAGAGAAAATAAATCAGAAATGATAGCAAAGATAATGAAAGCCCTTGTTTAGACCTTTCTTTGAAACCACTCACAGCTGTGTTTGGTGGGGGGTGGGAGTGAGATTTAAATATTTAGGCTCATTAAATTCTCTCTTCTTTCAAAGGAGAGGAAGGTGGTAGATCTCCATTTAACAGAACAGAAACAAAGAGGCAAAAAAGAAAACAGGCAATGGATTCATGACCTGAAATTTCATTACTCAATGGACCACCCTTGCACTGCATAGGAGGTCCTTGGAAACAGAAGTGAGCAGATGTTAAGAAGCAAAAGCAAGATGAAGTGGAGGTTCCATTGAGGGTGAGGGTTAGAGTATGTGAGAGGGATCAGTATAGGAGAATTTGCTAAGAGATTCTCAGCTGGTCTGTAGTGTTTAAAATTCATACTATAGTCCTGCAGTCCTGGCAGAGGTTCTCTGTGTGGTCTAGGTGACTGAGCAATAAAACAATCCATGGTACTGCCTCTGCCCTCTAGTCTACCCTGAAGAAGTGCACCTCAGTTCACTGGTAGCCATGAAAGATGGACACATTAATGCCCACTGACCATACATCTATACTGTTTCAAAAGGAAGGCCTAACAGGAAATCACCAGAAAGGCTGAAGCTTGAGATTATGGGCTGATGAGTAGAGAAGATGTGTGTGCAAAGATGACTCACAGGAAGACCTGTTTATGTATTTGCTTGATACAGAAATAAATGATTATTATCGTCTGCTTGACCCTGTAACAAGGACGTAGAAACTTCGGTAGGTCACCAACCCTCTTGCAGTCAGTCCTCTGAGTTCCTAAGGAAGGATAATATGCCATCTTCCTCCTTGATGCCCTGCCTGCAGGACTGGTGATCATCTTGTCCATAATCAGTAACAGCATTAATTCTTAGCTGGCCCTGGCTCCTTCCTTGCCTAGAGATATAATTAAGAGAAATGTGACTTAAGGTATAGCTTCTAGAATAATAACAACAATGAGAACATAAAATGCAAAAACAAAAATGATGATGATGATGATGATAAAGATGAAGCTTCTGGAGCACTTGTGATGTGCCAAAGATGATGCAAAGAATTTATATGATATTCTCCAATTATGCCTCACCAACTCCTGTGAAGTCATTATTATGATTATTATCTCCATACTGCAGGCCAGAAACTTGGAGCACAGAGGTGAAATGCCTTGCCAAAGTCAAACAATCACAAGAGATAGCTTTGACATTTGAATCCAGGCTATTCAATGTTGTTTCACAGAAACTAATGTACACCCATGTGTTTCCATATTAGGGAAATGTGTTTTTAAGTTTCAATTCCCCAAGGAGCAGATGTATCCTAACAAGGAGAGATGAAGTCCTACAACACTAATATCCAGAGAAAAGTGACCTAACTTCAGTGTAGCTGTCAGGGAGAACTTAGGCCACAGCATCAGGTTGCTGGAATAGCATTCAGCCAATTCCTTACTGGGTAAAGAAGGTAAGAGACTTGCTGGAAGTGGGTTCTGACTCAGCCTCATTAGAGGTCAAAGTGGTGACAGGACTCTACCACTTACTAGATATATGGCTTTAGATGAAACTTATCTAGGATCTCAATTTCCCTATGCCCACAAGATTCATCACAAAGATTAAATTCAGTAAGGCATTAAAGGCGTAAGATCTCCCATGTACTCAGTACGCAATAACTGACTGCCATTATTATTGTTAGCCTCATATTGGAAGGGAGCCAACATTATATCATAAAAGGTAAGTAGCTTTTGACCAAAGACAAACGTTTTGATTACAACTTCTCAGCAATTAAAAGTTAGAATCTGAATAAAGAATTGAGTACTTCATGGCTATTGGAGTGGTCAGAGATTTGGGGGGGGCTTGTCAAAATCCTGTATAAATCCTTGTATAATCAAAATCAAAATCCTTGTATAAATCAGTCCTATAACTTTAGACATAATAGTTGAGGTTATTAATGGTTTCTTTTCAAAAGAGAGGAAATACATATTGGTCATATAGACAACCATACAGAGCTTGTTGGATGTATGACTGAAACACAGTGACATATTAAGCATCAATCTTTCTACCTTTCCCATTCTCATATCTTCTCAGGAGGAAAACTTCTTCCATGTGGAGATGGAGTGATAAGCAAAAATATATAGATACCATGGTTAATAACCAGATAAAGATAAAGGTATAGGTCAGAAGGGGGAAGAAGGGGAATTAGAGAAAAGCAGGTTGAAGAGATTAGATTCTAAATCTAATAAGTACAGCAAAAGGTGTTCATTAGAATTTGTAATATGCCAGGTCTTATTCTAGATTTGTTGCAATAACTTATTTTTTCCTTACAACCATCCTATCATTATTCCTTTTCTACAGATGGACAAACTGACTAACAGAATGTTTAAACAACTTAAGGACAGCCCAGATGGCAAGTGGTAAAACCAATATTCAAGCAAGGCACCTAGAATCCAGTCTTCCATGACTCACTATGCCATATCAGAAGAAAATGGAGTGGTTGTATGATAAAGAACACTTAAGGAAAAAGAGCTTACCAAAGATAATTTTTAAGCAAAATTTTGCTTCCCACTATGATGGCCTCAAAACTGTACTGAAGATACTTCAAGCTTTTGTGAGTGCTTCTTTTTTTGGATCTGTCACCCTATAGAGACAGGTCTTAGAGCTAAACCAAGAAAGTTCAGTTGCATTTGGATAACAAATTTAAATATAAACTGTCTATGATTGTCTTTGTAGAGTGAGGATTCAATTATCCTCAAAAAATAAACACATTTTTGAAACTTTCCTAAGCTCCTGAACATAAATAGAGGCACATAGTTTCTGCCAGTCCCAATTGTGGACAATACCAGGGAAGCAGTCCCACTGAAACAATACCTTAGCTTGGCTTATTTCCACCTGGCACACCACCTGCAACCTGCGAATAATAGTCTCCAGTTTCTGCCCTAGTAAAATGGCTGACATAAGGTATGTCAGCAAGGTATCTCTTGCTCCTCGGGGCTGCTGCCTGAATACCTTGTCTCCTGCTTCTTCTTAATGAGGCCTTTGGGATTCACTTAATCTCTCCCATCTTACTGGATCCTTAGACTCAACATACTTCTTGTATGTCCTTGGATATCCATTTGGCCTCCCCAGTTGTCTCCGTTCCTTTACAAAACCCATTGCTTGTCTACTATTCAATATTTATCAGACCTTTCTACCCTAAAAGATCCCAGTATTTTGGAGTTGCACAAAAGAAGTTATGGAGATAAAAGAGTTTTAAATTTTTTAGCTTCATTTTTGAATGAGAAGAATGATTCTTTTTATTCTTGGAAACCAACATGAGCTTCTGAGAAAGTCATATCATCATTAGTGCATATTTTGTACACTGTCAACAAAACTATTTTTCATCTGTGTTGTACTTAAGCTTTTTTATCACTTTGATTTTTAATCTTTGTACAAATTGTTCCTGCCCTTCTGCTTGAGAAATGAAGAACTCCACAAAAGGAATCAGATTTCCAGTCTTGGCAACAAAATGAACACTTTATCAAATAGGAAAGAGCAATTTCTTCAAGTAATTTTTTAAAAGTCTCATGAGAGACAGAAATATCACATCTTTACCTGCTATACTAATTCCTACATGGTTTATGAATATCCTGGCTCTTTTTCTATTCAACCACCAGGTGGGATTTACTTCCACAAGTATATGAACATAGTTTTGCCCAAGTGAACATCCTTTAGTTAATGTAGCATTAAGGAAAGTATTCAAGTCTAAATTTTAGAAGCAAATATGTGTTTTTCCACATTCACTTTCCTCTCACTCATAAATACTGGCATGTTTCCAGATAGTGGCCACACCACAAGTAATACAGTGAGGATGATGATAAGACCCAAGAGCCTCCCAGAGCCTCTAGCAATCTCAATGGAAAGCTATGAAGGAAAATAAGATATATACTATTTTAAGTCACTGAAATTGAGAGCTACCTGTCACCCAGTGTACTCTACTCTACCTACCTGAAACAATTTGAGGTCACAGGCTAGAATTTGATGTCATGGGATAAAGGGCCTCACTAAAGGAAGTCAGACATGCTTTAAAGCATTTAGAGCATGAATTCCCCAATGCCTCATTTTTTTGCTGCTCAGTTGGACATCTGATTCCCCTTGTGAACATCTGTCTTCCCTCTCCATTCTTCTTTAATATTCGGGATATGAGTCAAAAAAAGATCTACAACAAAGCCTTTTAAGGAACATTCTTGGGACAATCAGAAGTGCTAACTTTGTATTGATGTGTGAGCTATCTTGTGCCCAAATATGCATGTGGGTATCATGGGAGGAATGTCAATCAGGTCACGTTGGCCATAGATTCAGCACTGACAGAAACATCTTCTACATGTTAATTCTAAAGCTTTCTTTAAAAACTGGAAA
This sequence comes from Castor canadensis, assembly GCF_047511655.1. Classification (NCBI taxonomy): domain Eukaryota; kingdom Metazoa; phylum Chordata; class Mammalia; order Rodentia; family Castoridae; genus Castor; species Castor canadensis. The sequence continues at coordinate 70,490,468 of NC_133397.1, read as the reverse complement.
TTATCCTACAAAGGCATTGCAATTTCCTCCTCAGTAGGACTCAATGGGAGAAAAAAGTCAGCTTTCTCCCTGTTCACATAGTCATTTTTTAGAAGTACAAGTCTTTTGGGGGTAATTATGCTATATAAGCAATGAACAAGTGGCAGAGAGATAATGGATAAACTACTAAACATCAATATCACATCTTTGACTTTTATTGACTTTGTTCAAAATTGTGATTTTGTTCTACTTCTTTCTTTGTCCATAGCACTTTGCATCTACTATTAAATAAGTTACATATTTATTTTGTCTATTATTTGTTGTCTGTCTTCTACAAATACAACTAAGAATTAATTACAATTCTAATTCTAACTATAGAAATGGAATTAAGATCCTCAAGTGTAGAGATCTCTGTTTTTATTCACTAGTCCATCTCACATGTTAAAAATAGTGCCTGCCACATAGTAGATGCTTAATTAATATGGGTTGAAATTAGAAGGATGAACATTTGGACTCTAGAAACACATGTTAATAACTGGCACTGTGGCATTTCTTGGGGAAGTAATTGCCTTCCCTCCCTCACAGAGCTTCTCCCAAGGACCAAGTATATTTTGATAAAAGTGTTTTTGAATAATTCAAAGACGTAAAATATGAAAATATAAAAATGCCATAGAAATACTACATGTTATTGTCAAGCACATACAGCTGCATAGAATGCCTCATTTATTCATAAAACCTCCACCTTTTCTGCAAATATTTTAACATCAAAATGTAGCAATGGAAGTGAAAAATAAATTGATGATGAATTTTTCCTGACTGTCTTTGTTGACATGGTAAATCACTGTATATAATAAGATATCCTGGCTGCAGTAGCTGTAGCTGGCAAAGGGCCCTGAAGTAATCAAGAAATTATTTAGACTTGGGAGCATCTAACTCATAATTACATGATATTTTCAGTATCATTACTGTTCCCACTTTCCACCCCAACTGTATTGTATTTACTCATATAATTTCAGTCAACAGTTTATTATCAAAAAGTAAAAAGGATTTTAAAAATATATAATCCCTCAGCAGCAGTGGCAATAGGCAGAATCGGAGAAATGCATTTAGTCAGGTGAGGAAAGGATATTTCTCAGATGGAGCAGAGGAATAAAGTGGCCTGCAACACTCATCCTTACCTCTACTTGAGCCTTACTGCAAATGATGTCATCTATGGGTTTTCAGCTGCTAAGAGCATGCACACCTTGGGAAGAAGGCTTTCTGGTTGTAGTAGATTATTTGAAATGGAAAAGTAAGGAATGTTTGATGGGGGAAAAAAAAAACAGTATCTTCATGGAATAGTACTTAATCACAAATCCTGGGAGGGAAATACATAGGCTTTGATGGCTGTATTAAAACAGAGGGAAAACCCTCACAGAGCTCTAGTTCTAGTACATAAGGAAGTGAATGGAGTGAAGAACATTACTTGCTGGATCATGATTGAGGACACTAGCATGAACCAGACTCAAGAATTTAAAGAACTCCTTGATGCAGTTGTGTTGGCTCTCTGTAACACACTTGGAAAAGTTAAGGATTTTCTTTTTAAGGTATAAGAATCTCTAAGATAAAAAGAATTGATCATGACATAGGCCACCACAAATCTCATCTCTGAGTTATGCCATCATTGTCATAAGCAATAGGTGAGAATTAATATATAAATCCTTAAAATAGAAATACAAAGGAGTCACTTATGGATATTTATGGACTGAATTGTGTCCCCTCAGAACTGAAATGTTGAGCATCTAACCCCAGTACCACAGAAAAGGAATGTATTTGGAGACAGAATATTTAAAGATGCAACAAAGTTAAAATGAGGTCATTGGGTGGGTCCTAACCAAATCTGACTAATGTTGTTATTAGAAGGAACTTGGTCACAAAAGGAGACTCTGGGAATGTGCATTCGAAGAGAAAAAACCATGTGAGAAGACACTGCAAGCCAAGAGAAGCCTCTGGAGAAACCAAATCTGCTGATATGCTGGTTTTGGACTTTTACTGTCTAGAATAATGAGGAATGCATTTCTCTTGCTTAAGTCACACAGTATGCAGCATTTTGTTATCCTAGCAAGTGAATACTCCACCATACTGGAGTATTCTCCACATTTTATCAAATAGGTTTGGAACAAATGCTAGAGACCAAAAAAAAAAAACTCTAATAATATCTAAATAAACAATTAGACTTGGTAAGTAAGCATTGACTTAATAATAATTACATCTTTCTAGACTGCCATTGCCAGGGTGAGTTGAAGGCTAATTGTATTTAGCCTTCTAAATATAATTTATTTATTTGAATTCTTATCATATTTTAGCATTACAAAGTAATAAAGTTGATCCAAGGTAATCATGCCAAACATTTCCTTCATCGTGTCACACCTTGTTTTCTATAAACAAAATTTGATTTCAAGCCTCCCTTTTGCCCTCAGGCTAATGTAAGTTGAGATTTCCTAAAGTGTGTTTCTCAGTGTTCATGTACATTGGGGGTCTATAAAAAGTGGCTCCCTTGTAAGGAATTCCCCCACGATATGTGTTTGCTCCTGTAATTCCCTGCTCATGCTCCCTGCAGCATCATATAGGAATACATTCTAGAAAAAACCTGTCCCCTGCAGCATTATATGGGAATACATTCTATAAAAACATCTCTTATCCCAGTGCTTCACAAAATTGATTGTCTAAAGGTCACATTCAATGTTATTAAACACAGAATGAGGTGAAGAGTGGGGTCTGAGATTCTGAACTTTTAAACAATTCTCAGGTAAGTCTAGTGCACCTGGCCCAGGGGCCAAAGTTTGAGCAGCAAGGTCTTTGGCTTTCAGTAATCATCATCAGTGAGGATCCCTAGGGAGTAGTGTCCATTCCTTGATGTACTCAGATATCCTCATCTTCAAACACTTGCCCACCTTCTTCAGGAGGGAACAAAGCCACTAAGGAAGATGACCAGGTCCCCAGAGTTGCGCGGGGTCTCTCTACTATGTATACTGTCCTCACTACACATGAGGCTTGTTTACTACATTCACAGCACACAATTCTTCTTAACGGTTTAGCAATATCCTGTGCTCTTACTGTCTTGTCATTAATATTAACACAGGAGATCACCAGAGATTGACCTGGGAAAGAAATTCCTGACTCAGCAAATAGCAGGAGTTAAGGCTCAAAGGAAAGCTGTTAACTACATGCACATTTTTCTTTCTTTTAAAAAGATTAACAGAGGGTTAAGACTACAAAGTTAGATTGAACCTAGCCCAAGCCAGAGAATTTCAACCCCAATTTAACTCTTAGCTACTGAGCATTTACTGAGCTCTCTGTGTAATCCCATTTAATATGTGGCTTTGAACTTTGTGGGATGGACTTTGTTATCTCCCTGCCTCTTTGTGCACATATTTTACCCACCTGTCCCTGTCCTCTTTCACTGGAGCCTTATTTTCTGCCTGCTGCCTTAATTAAAAAAAAATCATGAGATAACCCTAATTAGGTATTACTATTTGAACAACAGTTAAGTGTCCCTTCTTGGATATAGTTTCAGAATACTAAGACATTTTTTTAAACTGTGACAGTAGCAGCAGCAGGGGAAAATAATTTTGTGACAAGAGGTTTTCACCAAATTACTGTGGGATGGAAACTGTTGACAGTTTTGAGTAATAGTAATTTCAGAGATAGTTTTAACTGAGAAACAAACCTTCTTCTGTTTCTTGTGTTACCTGTTCACTTTGTTCAAGTCAAATAGTGTGCATTTTAAATTAACCAATGTAGGTATGGGACATTCAGTGTACATAATTTTAATTTTGTGATACATAGTTTAATTTAAAGTTTATAAAGAAGTAGCTCTCAGACAAGGTCCATTTTGTCCTCCTTGGGATTATTGGTAATGTCTGCTAATCCTAGTTGGGGGAAAGGGCACCACTGGCATCAACTGAGTACAGGCCAATGGTGTTGGTAAATATTGTAGGATGCACAGGACAGATTCCCACCCCCCCAACAAAGAATAAGGCAGCCTAAAATGCCAATAGGGAGGAGGTTGAAAAAACCTGTTGCTGAGGAATCATATTTCCCTAATTAAATATTTCAATCTACATAACTTAAAACCCATGTAAAAATTTCATTCAAAACAGAAGAGATTACCTCCTTTGAAATTATGATCAGAAACTATGTTGCTCCAGAATGAAAAGCAATCAGTGATCCAGCTAAAAGGATACCACAGAAGCTACTGGCACACTGTTTCTGCAAAATTGTCAATTCTTGTGATCAAAACAAAGTGTTCACTCTTTTGAAGGTTACTGTGGAAGAGATGGGTAGGAAATTACAAGCAACAATGTGATAATGAAAACCTCACTTAACTTCTTTCTACCTTCTGGGGAAACTCATAATAGAAATTGTCATTTCACACTAAAGTTCTCCAAGAGAGGCTGGAGAAATATTAGCTTCAATGCTTTCCTTATGGATTTATTCTTAGACTCTTTGGGGCAAGAAAATCAAATGTAAAAATGTCATTAATACTTTTTGACCATGAGAAACTCTTCAGAATTCTGAGGCAAGCATTCATAAATGGTATTTGAGTAAAAGCCCTTCCTCCAAAATTCTAGATAAGCAACTGGGACAAAGGTTGAATTGTTTTCATTTTGAGAAAAGCAATGGTTACCCTCAAAATTCCAGGCAAGAAACAAAAGAGAATTCATTGCATATTAGATTTTTCCCCCTTCAAAACAATCAGGAGAAATAATGGACAGTGATATAACTACTATTGAATGCCCATGTGAAATAATGGACAGTGATATAACTACTATTGAATGCCCATGTGAAAGGTTTCTGGTGACAGGAGTACTATAGGGAGAAACAGCAGAGGTCAGACAGTCTGTGAAGTCAATGAAAGACGAAAAATGATCCTTAAGGCAAAATTCAAGGTCAGATAAAGAGCACAAGCTTAATATATGAATTAGAGCTTCATCAGGTAGCACTGTTAGCAGAGACAACATCTTCTGCTTTCTCTGCCTGAATCAGACCTTCTTCCCACTGTGCTCCAATATATGACAACTGTCATGTTTACCTTTGCTTGTAACCTTGCTGTGGCAACTTGACTCGAACCTCTTGCTTTAGTCCTGGCTATACTTCCAGTGTTCTTTTCAGGGATGTGGCTTTCCCCTAATTCCTCTCTGCCTCATTATTTGAGCATTTGGCTTTGGCTCTTTCAACTCTGAACTTTAACTGGATGAGAATGATTCATCCTCCACAGTGGGCACTGAGGGGGTGGTGGAGCCCCTGAGTCTCTTCCCCAGATGGGTGTGAGGCTTAGGCGTAAGCTATCCTCTGCTAGGGACAAACAGATTGGTCTGGTATTGTGTTTACAGAACAGGCACATGAAAAGTGTCCTAGTTTAGATGTAAATTGCAAATTTGTTTTTTAAAAAAGATGTGTGTAACAGAGATACTTGAAGGCAACTACTTGAAAGGACTTGACTTTTTGAAATACTTGATTGTGGGGATCAAAACAGCCTCTTTAGCTTAGTGTTGCGTGGGGATAGGTCAAATCACTGCCTATTTTTAGTTTGAAAAACTACTGATCCATAGAAAACTGTATTTCCCTGATGTCTAATGTCCTCCAAGTCTTCAGCCTCTATGTAGAAACTGTCTTGACATTTTGCAGATCTGCAGCACCTTTCCTCAAAATGAATCCTGAAATGCATGTTTGTCCATACTTAAAGCAGCATGGTCAGAGCATCTGGGCATTTAAAATTAAGTTAGAAAAAATTTCAAAAAATTTAAATAAGAAAAGCTATGTGGGTGAGGGAAAGTGGTGGAGCTGATGTGTCTTGGATCTCCCCACATAAAGAACATAAGAAAATAATTCTCTTGGGACAATGTACAGGTTTGGAAAGGCAAGAAAACATTTGGAAAAGATCAGTCATGAGGCTCCTATAGTTTTAGCATGAAAAATAACTTGTCAGTCTGTGTAAGTAACTATATTTTGGTGGCAACTGGCCTTATGTGAAAATATTGACGTAATTCCCAGGCACCTTGGATGTGTGACATTCGTACCCTGTGGCAGCTCCAAAATGTCTAAATAGGAGCAGCCCAGGGCAGCAATCTGGTTGGACATGGTAGTGGGGGAATTTCTAAAGTATGCATTTGTATTACAGAGTTTTAGTTAGATTTTATATTAAAGGTCAACTAAAATATAGTTTTTTTCCTTAAAGACACTCATATTATATTTTATATGGGATTGAGAAAATATATTTTCTTTAGGTCAAAGAATGCAGGTATGTGTCTGATATGCATACACACACACATACACATGTGCACACACGCACGCAAGCACACATTCTGCAGCGGTTTAAAGAATGTTTTTTGAAAAAAAAAAAAGAAAAAGAATGTTTTTGAAGACTGTAGTAGAGTGTGCCAAAGCATGCCACACCAACTGCCACCTGTTGGTACTTTGGCCATTCAGAACTATTGGCTTTCACCAACAAGCACTAATGAGTCTGCAAAAAAGAAAAGAAAGATACCTGGAAACTCTTAATTTATATTTCAAAATTATCTCAGTTATTTTTGCAACATTATTTGTTGCATTATTAATGTTGCATTAATTATGCAACATTATTTAGCTAATGTTTACATTTTTCTGCATGACAATAACCTTCATTCTCTCTTTAGTTTCCACAAACATAATAACAGAGTTTATTAAAAGCTATTCAAACCTGTCTTTCAGGTACTGGATCAGTCATAAGCCAAAGTCATGGGATTACAATAAAGAGTGATAGGCTCCATATTGCTGGTCACTTTATGGTCTGGAACAGCTCAGTTACCAATTGCATCCCAAACTTCAGTTCCATGTTCAGATAAACCTAAGGACACTGGGAAACCATTGTACTGATGTGTTCTTCTTGAAACCCCAAATTCCAGATTCACCCACAAATGCACGCTAGGACAAAACAATTATTTGGATTTTCCCTTTTTCTAGAAACTGAAATTTAAAAAGTTCTGTGAGTTATAGTGACCAAGGTGGATAGGACCTAAACATTATGTCAGATGCAAAGTCTGAGGGTCAAAGGATGAAAGTGATGGGTTCATTCACACAGCCATAGCGTAATCATTACACCAAAAAGAAACCCCAGTCACCCGATCTAAAGGACCCAGGGTTGTGTTTTAAGGTAAAGTTTGAAAGGACACATCCACTGAGCCTCAGGCTGGCCACAGGCCTTTATAAAGTTGAACTCTACCTCCTTCTAAATTTAATGGAGTTAAAGTAATCTAAAAACTTGTTTTTAGTTCAAAACAGCATTGTCCCAACACACCATCCCTCTCAAACTATGGCTTCAGGCTGGCTAGAGGGCTTTCTAGTATAAAACGTCCTTTCATCTAGCAAAAATTGAACATGTGAGCATTCAAAAGGTTTTTCCTTAGTAATTAACATTATTTTTACTCTTAAAACAACCACATCATTTTTAATGGGATGCAATTTTTCATTTTGGCATTAAAGGAGTATGATCTTGACAAGTTTATGCTACATAGTGGTTTTCTAAGTTAGCATCATAATGTATGCATATTTTAACAGTTGCCGAAAACAGAAAATACAAAATTATTTATACTCACATACAAAGAATATCTATTCCCTAGAGAATGAAGCAGTAAAACCACTAATTAGTACAACAAAAGGTCAAGCATTTCCAATCTGCAGCAACAACACTAAATGTAACCTTCTAATGTCTGATCTGAAAACAGCACTGTCAGGGTCTGGGCCCCAGCTTCCTTGTAGTATTTCTAATACATCACTTTACTCTTCCTCCACATTGGAGAAAGCAGACTAAAAGAATAATGATATTGTGCTGACTTATGATTTTATTGTGGTGAAGATAAGCTGGTCAGGAATGTATAAAGCTAATAAATATTAACATGCATATACACTGAGAGAGTGGGAAACCATATGGGATAGCAGAAAGAGTGTATGTCCCCATGGCATCTGAATCCTGGCTCTGTCACTCACCTATCAATGGATGACTTTGGTCAGACTACTTTTAGTTTCCTTTTGCCTCAGGTTTCTCATCTTCAAACTTCTGTCTGACATTGATGACTAAAGCACTTACTTAGGACAATGAAAAAGATAGCATGTGAATGTACTATATTACCTACTATAGAGCATGAGCTAAGGTTGGTTCTCCTTCCCCTTTCCCACAGATACAGACAACATAATTAATTACCTTCTCTTTTTCTGGATGTTTCTTCATAAGGATTCTATTAAGATGTTAGTTGAAGTGGGGTTTAGTGGGTTTTTTGTTTGTTTGCTTGCTTGCTCACTTGTTTGTTTTGCAGTACTTGGGTTTGAACTCAGGGCTTTGCACTTGCTAGGCAGTTACTCTACCACTTGATCCACCCCCTCAGCCTTAATTAGTATATTATCTAAGTGTCAGCAAATAATGTTTTCATGGAAACTCATAGTAGGTTCTTCTTACACATAAAAAAATTGATTTAATAATCGACACCTTGTACTTTGTACTTTGGTTATGTCATAAAGATTTAAATGTAACCTGGAAATATTAATATTATGTATATAGCTAATTCAATTGTTGCAATAAATTTTTGACGTGAAAATATTTAATATCATTGGATTCCACTATTTGCAAATAATTGTGAACGTCCATACCATATATCAATTTGAATAGATATGAATCATGCAGGCCTTACAGGTAAAGAGTTATGAAGCTAGTGAGTGAGCTTAGCTCCCCTGCCTAATACCAGCACCAAAAAGCAGCTGTCTACCTTAGTCCCCTAGGGTAGACAAAAATTCTTTGACAGCAGTATGCATTACTTCCAAAAATGTATGCAATAAAATATAGCTCTTCTCTGAAATATGATTGAGAAATATGAAACTTAACACCTGTCTAATAACAGCAACTGAAGTAACTAATATTTCTGAGCCATTACTTTGGGACCAAATACTGTACTACAAACTTAGAGGAGGGACTGTACTGTAGTCTATAGTGGAATCCTATGATAGGATCCTGGGATGATATGCCATAGCGGCTAATATTGTGATCTCTGGAACCTGAGATGGGCTAATGTGTGAATTCTGTCCCTTTCTATCTGTGTAACATTGGGCTAGTTACACAATTTATTGGAACCTCAGTTTTCTCATCTTTAAAATGGGGCCAAAAGTACTGCCTACCACAGCAACTAAGAGAAAGGATTGATAAATGGGACTACATGAAATTAAAAGGCATCTGCACAACAAAAGAAATGGTCTCTAAATTGAGGAGGCTGCACACAGAATAGGAGAAAATCGTTGCCAACTATACATCTGATAAGGGATTGATAACCAGAATGTACAGGGAGCTCAAAAAACTAAACTCCCCAAAAAATCAACAACCCAATGAAGAAATTGGCAAATGAACTGACAGAGCTTTTTCAAAGGAAGAAGTCCAAATGACCAAAAAAACACATGAAGAAATATTCTCTATCTCTGGCCATAAAGGAGATGCCAATCAATACCACATTAAGATTCCACCTCAATCCTGTGAGAGCAAAGGGAACCCTCATACACTGCTGGTGGGAATGCAAACTAGTACGTCCACTATGGAAAGCAGTATCGAGGCTCCTCAAAAGACTAAAAATAAAATTACCATATGATCCAGCAATTCTATTCTTAGGGATATATCCAAAGGAATATAAGTCAAGATAACAATAAAGACACCTGTACACTCATATTTATCACAGCATTATTCACAACAGCTAAGCTATAGAAACAGACAAGATGCCCCACTACTGAAGAATGGATTAAGAAATTTTGGTATTTATATACAATGGAATTTTATTCAGTCACAAAGAAGAATGAAATTTTGCCATTTTCAGGTAAATGGATGGAGCTAGAGAACATCATCTTAAGTGAAGTAAGCCAGGTTCAGAAGGTCAAAAGCCACATGTTTTCTCTCATATGTGGACTATAAACCTAATACAAATATATCATTATTATGAAAAGCAGGTCACATTAAGGGGAGGTCACATATGAGAGGGGGAGGGTCAAAGAAGGACGTTAGGAAGGTGAATATGGTTGATGTACTCTCTAAACTGGTAGAAACCACCATAAGAAAGGGACTAAGGTAGAAAGAAGAAAAATAGAGGAGAGGAACAAAACTAGGATATAATACACATATACATGGAAGTACCATAGGAAACTCTCTGTGTAGCTATCGTAAACAAGCAAAAATGTCATTTTTTCTTTCTTTTACAAAATTGGAGAACAGGAACCGTGCCTGGGGTAGGGGATGGGGATTGATACAAGCAGGAAAAGGGAGAAGATGAGGAAAGGGTGTAGGAGGGTGAATATGGTGGAAATACTGTGTACATATATATGTGAATGGAAAAATAATACCTGTTAAAAATATTCCAAGAATTGGGGAGGGGGGGAGGATAAAGGAGCAAGATGGAAGGGGTGAGTTCAAGCATGATATATTTGATACATTGTAAGAACTTCTGTAAATCCCACAATATATCCCCACCCAGCACAACAATTAAAAATTGCTGCCTACTTCCTAAAGTTGTCAAAATTGTTAAATAATGTAAAGGAGATTATAAAGAACCTTATCCCTTTATTTATATAATTATTAAGAGCCTAAGTTGGTCATCCAAACTTTTCTGTAATGTTTTATTGTATGTTATAAAAAAATAAGGTAGGATTTAGTAATTAAGGAATTTGGGGAGAAAGAGTAATATTGAAATATATACGAGCAAGATGAAAATTATTGTAAATATTAGATATGCTTGAGCTAAACAAAAGAGTTCTTCCTAAAATGTTATTATTTATGGATTTGTTATGGCTCAGTTATTTGAGAAGCTCCACTAATTCAGTCTTAGTTCAACTATATTAACTAGATTAGGGAAGGCAGCTCTGAGGAAAGGGAGCTGTGACTATTGAGGTTGTCTTTTAAAAAAAAAAAAACCTGTGGAGATCTAGTTCCATCAATGTGGTTTCTGATGCAGGTTTTCTTGATTTTCTTTTTTGGCTTATGGTTTGAATCAAGACCCTGGAATTTACAAAGTTCTATTCCATTTATTTAAACCCAAGACATTTGTGTGGGGTTTTCAGGATCACACCTATCAAACAGCTGCTGCTAAAGCCAATTGAGAAATAGTCTAAGAGTATAAGCTACGTTTTGTTTTTTAATTCCAACTGATTTCATTACTACAGAATGTCAAAACTTGGAGTCATCCTAGACTGATTCATACCCTCACATCCAATGTATCAGCTCAACCTTGGAAACACAACCAAAATCCAATCATTTCCTATCACCTCCCCTGCTTCTACTCCAATCATAGTACTAATCCCTTATTGGATTATTGCACTTTCATTTAATACATTCTTCTTGCTCCTACTTTTTATATTCTATATTTTCCACATAGCAACAGATTTTTTAAATGGAAGTCAGATTATGTCATGCCTTTGTTTAAAACCCTCTAATGGATTCAAATACCTAAGTAAAATTCAACATCTTTACATTCAGCTCTCTAATTTTTCCTCTTACTCTCAATCCAGTTACACAGGTCTCTGTTCTCTATCATGCATATAAGCACACTGCTGCCTTTGGGTTTTTGCCCTTGTTCTTCCCACAGTAAGGAATTTTCTTCCACTTCCTTCAGGTCTCTGCTTGTCATCACTTGCTTTGTTGCTTCCCATGCCCTCCCCTAGCATTGTCTGTCACTATGTTTTATTTTGCACTATAGCACATAGTTTCTACATAATACACATTTATCTCTTCCTTTCTCTGTATTTCCCAACAGAACAGATGCTACTGGAGGCCAGGAAGTTCTTTTTTATGGTTATAATGCCAGCAATTTGACCAGCTTCAGCACATGGGAACTTCTTAGTAACTGTTGCATAATAAAGCAATGTGCAAGTGGAATAATTAATTGAAAAGAACAATTTACTCCTGATTGAAACAAAGCCACCTTGGTGCTTGACTAAAAATCACAGAAGCAGCTCTGAAGACTAGAGTTTGTCTCTTACTTTCTGGCCTTGCATCTCTAGAACATATAACTTCCTTATAAAATGTTAATCACTGCACTCTTCATGGGATGCTGCCATCAGGAATATGAAATCAAGAGGCTGAAGACCAGAACTGAGATCCCCTTTTCTAGTTCATCATTGTCATGGCCTCAATACTGTATTTTACTTTGTCAAATACAAACAGCTCCCTTCCTCACATCCACTGTAACCAGGCTAAAGAACACAAGCATGCTTGCAAGGCAAAGGATAGGGAAGAAATGATAGCAGAGTTAAAGGCATTATCTCAGGAGCAGCCTGAGAGGTTACTTCAATTTCTCAGAAGCCTGGGAAGTAAATAGCAAGTTCTTTTTACTCTACATTAGTTCTTCCCAGACTTTAAAATTCCTCTTTGGTAGTAAATTAAGGGATTGAATAGACACAATGCCTCTTTACTGCTGATCTCTAAGGTAACCCTTAGAATCCTACAGCCATACTATTAAAATACACTACCTTAGGAGCCAAAAAGCTAGCAACATTGCTGGCTACATTTTTTATTTTATTCATTCTTTAGGCACCATTTATTTATCAAATACCTGTTGTAGAGAGGCACTCAGCTAGGTGCTGTGGTGTAGTTAGGAATCAATTAGACATCATCCCTTCCCTAAAGGAATTGGTAAACTAGCAAGAGACACAGTATGTAGCTGTAGAGCTATATATGCACAAGGCTAAAGTAAATGGAATGCCACAAGGGTGAAAAATGCAGGGAACCAATCTCACTTGGGGACATGTTCAGGTTCAAAACTAAACAATAACTAGCAATGAGAAGGATATAGTGGCTGTGAACTAGGAGAGAAACAATACAACATAGTCTGAAGGATAGGAGAGAATATGAGACATTGAACAAGCCATAGATTCTATGGGTGGTTGATGCCTTGTAAAAAGGAGAAGAGGGAAGGAAGGTAAGTTTGGAGACTAAAGTGAGGGCCAAACCACACAAGCCATGTAGATATCTTTAAAATGTTGATCTTTAGATGGTGGCTAGAGGGAGGAAGCAGAAAGCATGCCTCCTAAAGTAAAATCTTGGAGAGATGCTGGAGATACACCTTACAGGAAAAACCACGCAGAAGAGGCAAAACTTTGCCCATACCTCCAGCCTGTGCATAGCATCTGCACTTCACATTAAATAGAGAAACCAGGAGGGCTCCCGTGCCGCCACCAGACACCAGCACCCAGACGGCTTGGGAAGACGCGGACCACAAGGTGAGCTAAGTGGTATGCGGTACTCCCAAAGACAATCTTGGGCCAGATCAGCATAGCGCCCTGGACAGACTGACCCCCACCCAGGGAAAAAAAGAGAAACTGAATAATAAGCAATAACAACAAAAAAGACACATAACAAAGAGGGTGGGGCGCCCTGAGTACCAAAGAGGGAGTAGGGGAAAGCCCTTACAAGCCGGCTGGAGAAGGCAGGAGTGTGGTACACGCCCAGCAATCAGGAGCAGGAAAGCTTGTAAATATGGCAGTGGGAGGAAAACTCCACAGGAGAGGGGGGGAAGACCACTTCCCATGTGAGCTGTAAATAAACATGCAGGCCTGAGAAAACTGGTGCAGTGTCACCTTCCCCAGTGTACTTGGAAAGGGAAAAGCTTGTAGCAGTGGCTTGCGGAGAGGAAAACTCTGAGTAAATAAAGCCTGCGGGGCGAGGTGAGTGCTAAGCTCACCCCAGAGATCTGCATAAATAATGCCTCCAGCAACAGCAGGCTGACAGCAGCGGGCAGGTGAGCCACAGCCGCATATAGCCATTCACAGAACTGTCTCCAGACTCTTTTTTTTTTCCTCTCTCCCTATGATGAGAAAATAACTGAATTACACTTGCATGCTGAAAAACTTACTGAAACTGTATTGCATTTGAACTTGGGACACTTTGTGGGGTTTTTATTTTGTTTTGTGTTGTTTTGGTTTGTTTTTATTAGTTTTGGTTCCCCTTTGATAAGACAATGATACAACTACTTCTGAGACACCATCTCCAGGATTGGAGGCTGAGGGATGAACACCAAAATTATTAAGACTGAAACTTTATTGCATTTGAACCTGGAGATTTTTATATATTTTTTTTTTCTTTTTTCACTTATTTATTTTTTAGTTTTCTTTTTTTTTTAATTTTTTAGTTTTTATTTTTTATTTTCAATCCTCTCTTTTTCTCTCTATTGCCTGTTCAGCTTACTGTTGATTAGTACACTATCTCTCCCTGTTTATATCTTTGAAACTTCTTTGTTGTTTGTTTTGTTTTTTCTACTTGTTTATTTGTTTTTCCCTTTTTCTTAAACTTCTTTGCTTTCCATCTCCTCTCACCCTTCCATTCTAAATATCACCATTGTTATTATTACAAGCTAGAAAACATTTAATTGCACACAAAACAGGGAGAAAAACAACACCAAGGGCAATGATGGGAAGACAGAAAAAACAGGAAAACCAGTTTCTCCACAGCAAAAAATTAGTACAGGAACCAGAGGGGAATGAAGAAAACAGATACTCAGATCCAGACTCCAACAAAATAAAGATAAACAATGCCAAAGAACCTAACGAAGCCCACAAGAACAATCTAAAAGAAGAAATACTACAGGTAATCAATGAGAATTTTATAGAGATGATACTGAATATTGTCAACCAAAAGGTACAGGAGACACTCAAGAAATTCCAAGACAACAAAAATAGAGAATTTGAAAAAGCACAAGAAGAAATTAAAGAAACCATAGAAGCACTGTATAAACACCAAAGTGAAACAAAGAACACAATTAATAAAGAGATAAATGAACTCAGGACAAAAATAGACAACATTAAAGAGGAGGGGACTCAGGATATGGAAAACCTCAGAAAAAAGAACGAAATAGAATTTCAAAACAAAATAGAAGGCCAATCCAGCAGAATAAAACAGACAGAAGACAGAATCTCAGAACTCAAAGATGAAATGGTAAGTAAAGGAAAAACCAAAGAACTATTAGTTAAAGAACTCAATACCTGTGAAAAGAAAATGCAAGAACTCACCAACTCCATCAAAAGACCAAACCTAAGAATCATGGGCATTGAAGGAGAAGAGGTGAAAGCAAAGGTAATGTGTAATATATTCAACAAAATAATAACAGAAAATTTCCCAAATCTAGAGAAATCTATTTCCATACAGATGCAAGAGGCCACCAGAACACCAAACAGACCAGATCAAAATAGAACTACCCCATGGCACATCATCATTAAAACAACAAGTACAGAAACTAGGGAAAGAATATTGAAGGCTGTAAGAGAGAAAAAACAAATAACATACAAAGGTAAGCCCATCAAAATCACAGCAGACTTCTCAACAGAAACATTAAAAGCAAGAAGAGCGTGGGGTGAGGTCTTCCAGGCACTGAATGAAAATACCTTCAACCCCAGGATACTCTACCCAGAAAAACTATCATTCAAAATAGATGGAGCAATAAAAGTCTTCCATGATAAGCAGAAACTAAAACAATATGTGACCAGAAGGCCACCACTACAAAAGATTCTTCAAGGGATTCTGCACACAGAAAGTGAAACCCAACATAACCATGAAAGGGCAGGCAGCACCAAACTACAGGAAAAGAAAAAGCTAGAAAGTAGAGAGTAACCTCAACTTAGGTACACACAATCAAACCTTCAAACAACTAAGACAACTAAATGACAGGAATCACCACATACCTATCAGTACTAACACTTAATGTTAATGGACTTAATTCCCCCATCAAAAGGCACCGATTGATGAAATGGATTAAAAAGGAAGATCCAACAATTTGTTGCATACAGGAGACCATCTCACTGACAGAAATAAGCATAGGCTTAGGATGAAAGGCTGGAAGAGGATTTACCAAGACAATAGCCACTGAACACAGGCAGGAGTAGCAATACTTATCTCTGACAAAGTAGAGATCAAACAAGATAAAGAAGGAATTACATACTAATAAAAGGGGAAATAGACCAAAAGGAAATAATAATTATAAACCTATATGCACCCAATTTCAACACACCCAATTTCATCAAACATACCCTGAAAGACCTAAAAGCATATATTAACTCCAACACAGTGGTTGTGGGAGACTTTAACACCCCATTATCATCAATAGATAGGGCATCCAAACAAAAAAATCAATAAAGAAATCCTAGATCTAAAACATGCAATAGATCAAATGGACCTAGTAGATGTCTACAGAACATTTCATCCAACTTCTACACAATATACATTCTTCTCAGCAGCCCATGGAACCTTCTCCAAAATAGATCATATCCTAGGGCACAAAGCAAGCCTCAGCAAATATAAGAAAATAGAAATTATACTGTGCATACTATCTGATCACAATGCAGTAAAAGTAGAACTCAACAACAAAAGTAAAGACAAAAAACATGCAAACAGCTGGAAACTAAATAACTCATTACTTAATGAACAATGGATCATCAATGAAATAAAAGAGGAAATTAAAAAGTTCCTGGAAGTCAATGAAAATGAAAACACAACCTACCGGAACCTATAGGACACAGCAAAGGCAGTCCTGAGAGGAAAGTTTATAGCCATGAGTGCATATATTAAAAAGACTGCAAGATCCCAAATCAATGACCTAATGATACATCTCAAACTCCTAGAAAAACAAGAACAAGCAAATCCCAAAACAAACAGAAGGAGAAAAATAATAAAAATAAGAGCTGAAATCAATGAAATAGAAACCAAAAAAAACATACAAAGAAGTAATGAAACAAAAAGTTGGTTCTTTGAAAAAATAAACAAGATTGACAGACCCTTGGCAAACCTGACTAAAATGAGGAGAGAAAAAAACCCAAATTAATAAAATCAGGAATGCAAAGGGGAAGATAACAACAAACACCATGGAAGTCCAGGAAATCATCAGAGACTACTGTGAGAACCTATGATCAAATAAATTCAAAAATCTTAAAGAAATGGACAGATTTCTAGATACATACGATCATCCAAAACTGAACCAAGAGGATATTAATCACCTGAATAGATCTGTAACACAAAATGAAATTGAAGAAGCAATCAAGAATCTCCCTAAAAAGAAAAGTCCAGGACCTGATGGATTCTCTGCTGAATTCCACCAGACCTTTAAAGAAGAACTGATACCAACCCTCCTTAAACCATTCCACAAAATAGAAAAGGAAGGAAAACTGCCTCACACATTTTATGAAGCTAGTATTACACTGATCCCAAAACCAGGCAAAGACAGCTCCAAAAAGGAGAACTATAGGCCAATCTTCTTAAGGAACATTGATGCAAAAATCCTGAATAAAACAATGGCAAACCAAATTCACAACACATCAAAAAGATCATTCACCACAACCAAGTAGGCTTCATCCCAGGAATGCAGGGGTGATTCAACATACAAAAATCAATAAACATAATAAACCACATTAACAGACGCAAAAACAAAAACCACATGATCATCTCAATAGATGCAGAAAAAGCCTTTGATAAGATCCAACACCATTTCATGATAAAAGCTCTAAGAAAACTAGGAATAGAAGGAAAGTAACTCAACATTATAAAAGCTATATGTGACAAACCTACAGCCAGCATTATACTTAATGGAGAAAAACTAAAACCATTCCCTTTAAAATCAGGAACCAGACAAGGATGCCCACTATCTCCACTCCTATTCAACATAGTACTGGAATTCCTAGCCAGAGCAATTAGACAAGAAGAAGGAATAAAAGGAATACAAATAGGTAAAGAAACTGTCAAAATATCCCTATTTGCAGATGACATGATCCTATACCTTAAAGACCCAAAAACCTCTACTCAAAAGCTTGTTGACACCATCAATAGCTATAGCAAGGTAGCAGGATATAAAATCAACATAGAAAAATCATTAGCATTTCTATACACTAATAATGAACAAACTGAGAAAGAGTATATGAAAACAATTCCATTTACGATAGCCTCAAAAAAATCAAATACCTAGATGTAAACCTAAAAAAGGATGGGAATGACCTCTACAAGGAAAACTATAAACTTCTGAAGAAAGAGACTGAGGAAGACTACAGAAAGTGGAGAGATCTCCCATGCTCATAGATTGGTAGAATCAACATAGTAAAAATGTCTATACAATTACCCAAAAGTAATCTACATGTTTAATACAATTCCCATCAAAATTCCAATGACATTCATTAAAGACTTTGAAAAATCTACTGTTAAATTTATATGGAAACACAAGAAGCCATGAATAGCCAAGGCAATACTCAGTCAAAAGAACAATGCTGGAGGTATCACGATACCTGACTTCAAACTATATTACAAAGCAATAACAATAAAAACAGCATGGTACTGGCACAAAAACAGACAAAAAGACCAGTGGGACAGAATAGAGGACCCAGATATGAAGCCACACAACTATGACCAACTTGCCTTTGACAAAAGCGCTAAAAATATACAATGGAGAAAAGACAGCCTCTTCAGCAAAAACTGCTCGGAAAACTGGTTAGCAGTTCGCAAAAAACTGAAACTAGATCCATGTATATCACCCTATACCAATATTAACTCAAAATGGATCAAAGATCTTAATATCAGACCCCAAACTCTAAAGTTGATACAGGAAAGAATAGGAAATACTCTGGAATTAGTAGGTATAGGTAAGAACTTTCTCAATGGAACCCCAGCAGCACAGCAACTAAGATAGCATAGATAAATGGGGGACTTCATAAAACTAGAAAGCTGCTCAACAAAAGAAATGGTCTCGAAACTGAAGAGAACACCCACAGAGTGGGAGAAAATATTTGCCAGCTACACATCAGACAAAGGACTGATAACCAGAATATATAGGGAACTTAAAAAACTAAATTTTCCCAAAATTAATGAACCAATAAAGAAATGGGTGAGTGAACTAAACAGAACTTTCTCAAAAGAAGAAATTCAAATGGCCAAAAAACACATGAAAAAATGCTCACCATCTCTAGCAATAAAGGAAATGCAAATTAAAACCACACTAAGATTCCATCTCACCCCTGTTAGAATAGCCATCATTAGCAACACCACGAACAACAGGTGTTGGCGAGGATGCAGGGAAAAAGGAACCCTTTTACACTGTTGGTGGGAATGTAAACTAGTACAACCACTCTGGAAAAAAATTTGGAGGCTACCATATAATCCAGCAATACCACTCTTGGGGATACCCAAAAGAATGTGACACAGGTTACCCCAGAGGCACCTGCACACCCATGTTTATTGCAGCACTGTTCACAATAGCCAAGTTATGGAAACAGCCAAGATGCCCCACTACTGAGGAATGGATTAAGAAAATGTGGTATTTATACACAATGGAATTTTATGCAGCCATGAAGAAGAATGAAATGTTATCATTCATTGGTAAATGGATGGAATTGGAGAACATCATTCTGAGTGAGGTTAGCCTGGCCCAAAAAACAAAAATCATATGTTCTCCCTCATATGTGGATATTAGATCAAGGGCAAACACAACAAGGGGATTGGACTTTGAGCACATGATAAAAGCGAGAGCACACAAGGGAGGTATGAGGATAGGTAAGACACTTAAAAATCCAGATAGCATTTGTTGCCCTCAATGCAGAGAAACTAAAGCAGATACTTTAAAGCAACTGAGGCCAATAGGAGAAGGGGACCAGGAACTAGAGAAAAGGTTAGATCAAGAAGAATTAACCTAGAAGGTGACACACATGCACAGGAAAGCAATGCAAGTCAACTCCCTGTATAGCTATCCTTATCTCAACTAGCAAAAACCCTTGTTCCTTCCTATTATTGCTTATACTCTCTCTATAACAAAATTAGAGATAAGGGCAAAATAGTTTCTGCCCAGTATTGAGGGGGTGGGGAGGATAGGGTGGAGGAGGGGGGTGGGATAGGGGAGAATGTGGGGGGAGGGGGGAGAAATGACCCAAACATTGTATGCACATATGAATATAAATAAATAAATAAATAAATAAAAATAAAATAAAATATTGATCTTTACCTGAATAAAATAAGAAGTATCTGTCAGGAAAAATGCATTTTCTGATTCTCTTTCTTATAAATCACTTCACTCTGCCTGCTGGTTGCAGAAAAGACTGAAGACACCCAGCAGATAAAAGAGGGCTGATGGGAGTCACTGCAGTTCTCTGAGCCACAGAGCAAGTGGCCTGCACTACAGTGTATGTGGTATAGATGGGAAGAAATAAGAGCAGGCAAGATGACTGTGCAGCCAATCAACAGAAGAAACAAAACATCTTTGGAGGTTCAAAAGAGCTGTATTTCCTTTGCATCTCATTTTCAAAATTAGCTTTTATTTTCATTGTGGCAATGTGCATTTTGCCCCTAATTTTCATCCACTCCACCCCGACCCCAAAATTACTTTTGTACCGAGTTGCCATAATTTGCATTCCATTTTTCCAAAACTCCATTCAGTTTGCTGGGAAATGAGGTAAAACAGGTGTCTTCAGGTGTCATCTCAGCACACACTCAAAGTCAGTATACCCTGAAGTCCTTAGGTAATCCTCAGAAGGACTGAGTTCACTGGATGTGGGAAAATTACTAATAATTATTTTATTCAGTTTCATAGATGATACTTACTACAGTGGCTAACATTATAGATCATAAAACATCACATTTGATTTGTTGAATTCTCCTAGTCAACAGACCCTGGGTGCAAGTTCACTTAGTCCTTATAAAATGTTAACCACTGCTGTGAAGAAAAAAAGCAAAAACTCCCCAGATTTAAGGTAATTGTGAAAGGTCAAATTATTTTTTTCCTGTTCATATTTTATTTGCACTAAGACAATTGTTGAGGATTTTCTAAGGACAACTACATTATATAATAAGTGTAACAAGTCTGATTCACTTTTCTGTGAACACCAAACAACAGAAAATGGTACACAAGTTACAGAAAATATATAGATAGGAAGTTAAATACATTATAATTAAGTTCAATGTCAAACAGTGTGGAAGGACAAAATCATCATTAATTTATAGATTATTTCATGTACTCATGCATTATGTATTCAGCATTTCCTGAATAACTTTTATATGATTAACATTAGTGGAAATTTAAGGTCCATCAAGGGTTCTCAAATGGAAATGACATGTGCCCTGGAAGGGTGTGAGTGGGAGAAGAGACCCTAAGTGAGAGAAGCACAGGAAGTAGATGAGTTCTAAGCTCATTATTCCAATTAAGTCAGAACTGTTTTTATTGATTTGTGTTGAGGTGTGGAAGTCCAATATTTCCACTGAATAAGCATATCACTGACTAAAAAAATTAACAACAATAATACCTTATTTAAATCAGCTCTCTCAGGGATATCCACTTTTAGACATAATGGAGTAGCCCACAAGAGACCCACTCTCCTGCTGAGAACTAGAAACACACAATAAAAATAATTTGATAGAAAATGTGGGAAAGCTGGCACAAAATCAAAGTTTAAACTAGATGGAAAAGAGATGCTCACTGAGGGGAGCCTGACATGGTGTACATCATCCCACTCACCCCTGCCCCCACCTTGCTCATCCTTCCAGCTTAAAGAGAAACCATGGAGTCAGATGGAAGGCATCTGCTGGGAAGAAGAGAATCTATCTATCTAGAGTTTTCAGTAGAGAAGTTATGATTCACAAATTCTGTGTAATACATGTGGTCATACCCAGAGGATAAGGTGGCACTCCTGGAAGACTATTCCACAGGACTGTAGTGAAAGAAAGGTAGACTCTTTTTAAAAGACTACAAACAAATCTCAAATACTTTAATGTTTGATTAGGTCACGATGGTCTGCCTCTTTAGGAGAAAACATCCAATTCCTCTCTACATTTTTCCAAATCCAATGTATTATGAAAGGTAGATTGGCAGACATTAGTCAATGGGTACAAAATCACAGTTAGATAAGAAATGTGAAGAAATGAGTTCTGGTGTTCTATTGCACAGTAAGCTGACTGTGGTTAGGAATAATGTATTATATATTTTAAAATCCTCTCTTCTAGAGGATTTTGAATAGTCTCACCACAAATATGTTGCATGTTTGAAGGTATGAAAATGCTAATTACCCTGATTTGATCATTATACAATATATACATGTATTGAAATATCATACTGTACCCCATCCATAAACATGTACAATTATTATATGTCCATTAAAATAAAATTATTAATATTTACCTGGCATATCAAAAAACACAGTTGTAAGAAATCAAATAATAAAACCAGACACCAATAAATTCTACTCCAATTTAAATCTTTGCTGATAGTTTTTTGATTATTGGGTATTTTTTCTCTTTGGAAGGACTCGGGGTTGAACATAGGGCCTTGCAAGACAGGCATACTATAAGCCCCTGCTCTTTTTGGGTTGGTTATTTTTTATATAGTTGCACATTATGCTGGGGCAAGCCTGGACCCCAATCCTCCTATTTGTGCTTCTCCATGTAACTGATGATAATAGATGTGCACCACTGTGCCAAGCCATTGGTTGAGATGGGGTCTCATGAAATTTTTGCCAGGGCTGGCACCAAACCATGATCCTCCTGACCTCTACCTATGGAGTAACTAGGATTATAGTTGTGAGTCACCACACCTGTCTGTTTGCTGATAGTTTTCATCCTTACCTTCCCCCAGTTCCCTCTTGCCCCATAGTCAGGCAAGCTGATGAGAAAGACCTCTTCTTCTCATCCTCCTTCTCATACCCATCCTCCCCCTTCTTCTCTTCTCCCTCCTCCTCTTTCTCCTTCTCCTCCTCCTCTCTTCCTCTTCCTCATTCCCCTCCTCTTCCTCCTTATCCTCCTTCTCTTCCTCCTTCTTTTTGTGCCACTAGCGAAATTCAAACAATTCAAATCCCAGTCCTCATGAAGAAATCCTGACTGTAGCCATACTCCCTAACATGACGAAAACCAAAGCCTCTCATTCTTATCTTTGCTCCAGCAATCATGGACTGGCTTGGATGCCTGCTCTGCTGCTCCTAGAAGTCCTGTTATATGAAAAATAAACCTATATACACTGCATTATCATTATTCACATCCAAGGTAGTTCTGGGTATGTGGGGTTTGCTCTCCTGTGGGGCCAACCAAAACAGTAATACAGATGACTCAGTTATCAGAGTTCTTTGGTTGGGGATTGGAGGCCCCTCCCCAGACAGGTCCTCTGGCCAAGGGAGGGGAGGAAGAACCCCAAGGCCACTCTTTCCTTCTTCTTTTTCTCTGGTTTTTGGTTTGTGCTAGCCAGAATAGGACCCCACATGGCGGGAGGTAGTCAGTGCCTTTGGGGGTCTTTGGGAGTCCCTGTTTAAAAAAAGAGGTCAAATGCCCAGGGTCAGGCCAAGGGTATTTGACTGAGTTAGCTGGATTGTTTAGATGAGGGGAAATTAATTACTTTAAAATAATTGTGGTTAGTAGTTTTTAAAGGAGATAGTATAATAATGAATTTTACTGGAGTACTGGAATCATTTTAGAAGGAGAAGAAAGAGGAAGAGTAGGAGAATCAACTAGAAATTCTTGAAAACAAATAGAATTCAATACATGGGTTTCAAGTATATTGGACACAGATGGATGAATGAACTAAAAATTGGGTCTGTGGAAAATAACCAGACTTAAGCATAGCTTAGAGAGAAATTTATAGCCTTAAAAACATTTAATAGTAAAATGAGAAAAGCAAAATAATCAATGATGTGATAATCCATTTTAGTAAGTTAGAAAAAGAACAGTAATTATAGTAGAAGGAAGCATAAAAAGAGAAATACAAAGAGCAAAAATAATTAAAATAGAAAACAAAACTTACAAA
This sequence comes from Castor canadensis, assembly GCF_047511655.1. Taxonomy (NCBI): domain Eukaryota; kingdom Metazoa; phylum Chordata; class Mammalia; order Rodentia; family Castoridae; genus Castor; species Castor canadensis. The sequence goes on along the minus strand of NC_133397.1, from coordinate 70,466,709 downwards.
GCTGAAAGCTGTTTTTTTAGAAGATATGATTAAATTGATAAATCACTTTCAAAAGAGTGCCTGGTACTAATCAAGAAAAAAGAAAGAAGACACCAATTGCAATATGAGCAATATTTGTGGACACCACCACTACTAAACAAAAATTATAAGGATAGTGTGGACAATTTTGTGTCAATGTTAGAAAATTAAATGAAAATGGCAAGTTCATAGAAGGCAACTTAACAGAACTGACTCAAAATGAAATAAAAAAGTTCCAATGTCTTTATGTTTTTAAACCTTTCCTTAAATAAATCCCCAGGTTCACATTGCTTTATCAGTGAATGCCTCCAAATCTTTAAAAAAATAAATAATACCTGTCTTATACATTCACTTCAAAAAAATAAAAAGAAGGAATAATTTCCAAATTATTTTTAAGAGAAACATAACTTTGATAACAATACCTTTGAAGGAAAATGAAAGAAATAAACCATATAATTATCTCCAGAAGTACAGAAAATATTTAATATAATTCTGTACTCATAATTTTAAAGCACACTCATAGGAAAGGAGTAATAGAACTGACTTGATATAATATTTTTAAGAAATCTAGAGCAAATAATATAATTAATGTTAAAATAGTGATTTTTTTTGGCTATGGGTGTGGGTCAAGTGGTAGAGCACCTGCCTAGCAAGCATAAGACCCTGAGTTGAGAAACCCCAGTACTACATAAATAAGTTAATTAATTAAATAGTGAATTTTCTTCACTGAGATCTGGAAATAACAGAAATTTCTATTAATACAATATTGTAGAGGCCCCAGACAAGCACAATAATGCAAGGGAAAAATATAAGATATAAAGATTAACAATGAAGAAATATAATTCTCATAATTTGTAGGCACATGATTGTCTACATTGAAAATCTCAAAGAATACAAAGCTTTAAAATTGCCAAGTAAATTTATTGAGGTCAACTGATCCAAAACACCAAGATATTAGACACAGAAACTAAGAAAACCCGGAGAAGTTATTCAAGTTCCAATAGACACTTTTCAAAAGTAAGTAATAGAAATATCCCAGAATTTCAAGTTTTTTGTGTACATGTACCAGTGAAGTAGCACTTAGTCAAAGGATATAAATAACATAAATTCCTCTATGTGAAACAGAGGCCAGTCTACACACTGATCCCTGCATCTCCTGGCCAGTGAGACATTCCCAAATGATGCTGACTGTGGGAGCCACTCACGAGTAATGAGTGGAAGAACTGGGGGGAACAAAGGTAGAAATTTTCTGATATGTGGCTCTATATGACCTGAGCATTCTGCTTCTGCCACAAGTTATGAATCAAGATTCAGCCCTAGTGTCTGGATTCACTTATAGTGGAACCTAAAAACAGGATAAGGGGAAATGGTGAACGTGTCCAGAGTCTATCATAGGAAAAGGGAGAAAGAGTAGAAAAGATAGCTCTTTGACCCTAGCTTCATATTTATACAGTGTCAAGTTTGAACTTCAAATATGGTCTGTAAATGAGGCTATGTACAGTTACAGAAAGATACTGACAATACTAACAGCAGGAGATTTTTCTCAATCTACTTCAAATTCATATCTTGTTCTTCGTCCAGCATTTCTACAATGCACCATTAATCAAAGTGTTCTATAAGTTTGGCAATTATCTTATAAAAACTAATTCTATGGATTAGACACGATATTCATATGCTAATGGTATCTTATGTTATGTGAATATTTAAAACTTTGTAGTACTCACTCCACATTATTTTGTTTCTCTCCTTCTTCCCTCTCCTGACTCTTTCTCCATCTTAAATAATTTTTGTCAAAACATGGAAGTGGTCAGGGCATCCAAGGTCAACCTTGGACAGGCTCTGGTTCTTCAATAGTCAAGTAAATTCTTGTACCAAGTGGGTGGAACATAGGGGATGATGGAGTCCTTGGCTTGTAAGGGGAAACTGATCCAGAGAGGCTGTCTTAATTTTGTAAACATGACCCAGTTTTAACCTCTAGGCTGTTGTTGCCCTGGGATGTTGGGGTGTGTTAAGAAGTTCAGAAGTTCTTTTATTGTGGCTGAGGATTTGGCACACAGAAGCTGCTGACTGCTGTCATGCGGGATGGTACATCTGTGTCTTAGAGAAAAAAGAGATTGGATATAGGACTCTGGTCTTGATATGGGACTTGCTGTTTGGATGTCTTCAATCCCAGGGCCACTACCAGTGCTGGGTTAACCAAATGAAGAACAAATTAACCACATGCTTTGTGCACAACTAAATTAAACATCATCTGAACCACTCCTCTAAGAAAAACAAGAAAGGATTTTATACTTATGAACTATTAAGAACTAGCTTTGCCACCTAAAGGTGGAAAAAAAGAACATATTTTCATTTCAGCTTGCATGTCTCTATCAACTTGAATGATTTTATTTTTATTATGAATCAAAGTAAGAATGCATCACAGTGATGGTGATAGAAGTGGTAAAAGCTCAGAACTGGCAAAAGCTTTAACCTGGTCTTAATAACCATTCCCTGGACTTGCCAGGGTACTCACCCCTCCTGAGCGGTTTTTCTGTCACGCACTCATTCCCTGTTTAACATCTCTACTTTATATTTACTATCATATCAGTAATCCTGTCTTTTCAAACTGTTGGTGTTCTGCTTGTAAATTCTAGTTATAATTTCCTCTGCACAATATTTTTTCAATGTTATACAGTGTATTTAGCATTTATGAAGCAATTCCCACAGATTTTTCTAACACATAAAATATACTTATGATCCTGAACTTATGTTAGTACTGTCCCCAGGATCTTTTACCAGAAGTTCAAGCATCTATTTGAAAGAAGTGGAATTTAAAAAAAAAATTCACACTATGCCAGCTAATTTAATCTTCCATGTACAGAGTGGAGAAAGGAACAACAACAATGAAAAAGAGAGCAGTGTGCTTGGTGTCCATTTGGCGCTTTTAATCCTACTCCCTCACATCAAACCTGGCATTCAGCACTTTGGAGAGTCCTTTATCCTTCAGTTGCAGCCCCTGCCTAGTGCTCAGGAAAACTAGTAGACATATTTCAGAGCATGCTTAGAGTTACGAGATAAAAGGAGGAGAGAGTACTAATGATCTGTTTCTTTTCTAAGGGGTAATCAGAAGGCAAAGGACAGGAAGCCTCCAGAACTCTATTTGTCCAAGAAAACTGTAGAAGAGCTTTCTATTGAAATTCAAAGAGCTATATGTAGAGATAAACTCTATATCTATATGTTATATCACTTGTTAATAAAGTCATCAGGTCTTTCCTGACTTACCTCCACCAGCTTGTTGGCATGTTCACGGAAAACCTGGGCATATTCTTTTACTTCCTTTTCATTCCCACTCTTTGCAGCTTCAATGAGAACCAGCAAAGGGACATTGGTTTCCAAGAAAGAATCAGATATGTGATCCATCACTGCTTTCCGAAGCTAAATTAAAACAAACACACAAAAAGACATACAATTAAGAAACAGAATTGTTGATCCTTTCTTAAACTAGTGTCCATAGCTCATTAGCATATAAATGATGTTCAGTTCTCTCTTTTTAATTTTCCCAGTGCTTATCACATCAATGAAAAACATAGTGGTAACTGGCCAAGGTCTGCCTATGAATTAGACGTATTACATGTCCACTTGAAAGCTGCATATATGGCTTTAATCAAAGGTCTGCTCTCATCCTTTATTGACCCTAATGTCTCTCTTTAGGGGATCTGAATCACTATATAGTACATGAACTCAGGCTCTTCAGAAAAGGAGAAATCTAGTCATCAACCAGTCACTGGGAAGAACTTAACTGAAATGCTGAGCCCCAAAGTCACTCCTGTCTAGTCTCCTGCTCTTTCTACACCTATTGTTTGTTCCACATGGAGATAAAAACAGGAAACATCTAACAATCTCAGAATTATTTCTGCCCAGGTGCTATGGAGATATAGTTGTTATGCTCCAGAAAATAATACAATTGTTCTTCAAGGTAAGTAAGAATAAACAAATCCAAATGTTCTAACAGTGCATAATTATATAATGTCTATTCCTAGCTGCATGAGAACAAAATAAAACTATCCTCAGGCAGTCCCCCAGTGCTGCTTATTCACAACTGTCAGAATGTACTACCAGATACAGAAGAAAATAAACACAAGACAGGGTGGTAAACAATCTGTATGTTTTCCAGGAGTATGCAGGCAAGGCCTTGCTAAGGTGGTAGACACATATTTGCTATTCATCAGAAAAAGGAACAATGGACAGATTTCAACTCCTTTATATCCTAAGGTCTTCATGTGTGTATGTATCAATTAGTTTGGTTTTATTCTCAATGGGGTTTGACAATTCACTATGTAAAATATAATAAAGGCCACGTAAAGTCAATATTACCTCATTACTCATTTGTCCAAAATGAATTAAATGAATGCCTGGGAACAATGTTGGTTATTGATGAGCACCCATTTTCGAGGTGTATGTGATATGCCAAACACTCAGCTATTATCTATGCACACTGTATCATTTGATCTCTAGAACACTATACATGGGAAGTATTCTTCAAATGAAGAAGCTGGGCTTAGACAAGTTAAATAACTTTCTTATAATCATAAGGTGTCAAGAGGCAGCACCTACAGCAAGAAGGCCTGAAGCAAAATGTGCAGTAAGCACATGAAACCAACCTCCCGTGCTCCGTTTAGGCCGGACTTCATCTAGAGAAGAAACTATCAGGAGGATTGTCACAAATGAACTTGACAGGGACAACAGAGCCAAAGGAGAAAACCCAATAAATTTATGGGGATGAGCCAGAGTATGTCACTAACGAAGACACCATATATTTTTAACTCACAGAAACAACCTAAGTGAGAGCTCTGTGAAGCTAGAAAAGCCATCTGCATCACATTTCTTTCTTTCTTTCTTTCTTTCTTTCTTTCTTTTTGGTGGCACTGGGGTTTGAACTCAAGGCCTTATGCTTGCTATGCAGATGCTCTTATCACTTGAGCCACTCCACCACCAGCACATTTCTTTCTAAACCTTCTGGAAGATTATGACCAGAAAAGTAAGCCACTTAAGAGTAATGAGGTCAGGTCTCATACAAAGTTATAAGAAAAATAAGAATAAGAAAAATTATTATCCCTATACAAACTGAAAGCATACCAGAAAGATGTAAATATAAAAAACTATAACCTACTATTTCAAATTAATTAAAAGACTTTAAAGAAATGATATAAGATATGATATAGCAACACAAATTATAGTAGGAAATAACTAAGAACTAGGTCCTCAGAATCAATAAATAACTATAAATAAAACAATAATCATATGAAAAAGACTAGACAAAAATTAATAAACACAAAAGCACAAGTGGTAAGAAAAACAAAAGGAGCAAAGAAGAAAGTTTTGTGCAAGGCCCTGAGTTTAAACCCCAGTCCCACTAAAAAAATTTTTTTAATTAAAAAAGAGTTCTGAAAGAGCAACTATACCTGGAAAAGTGACCCATAATTATCAACCAAGACATATTCCCATAAAACTACTAGATGCTAAAGAAAAATGGTAGCTGGGCATAGTAGCTAATGCTTATAATCCTCTGTACTGGAGAGACAGAGATTGGAAAGATCACCATTCTGGACAGTCCTGGGGGAAAAGTTAGGGAGACTCCATCTCAACTTATAATAGTTGGATGCAATGCGATGTTATGCATAGGCATAAACAGGAAGATGGTGACCCAGGCGGCAAGACCCTATTTATTAAAAACAATAAAAGCAAAAAGGGCTGGGGGCATGGCTCAAGTGGTAGAGCCCCTGCCTGGCAAGCCCAAGGCCCTGAGTACAAACCCCAATACAGAGAGAGAGAGAGAGAATGATTTATAAAGGAAAAGAATTTCAATAGCAAAGCTTTATGACAAAAGTAAATAGAATACTGTATTTAGGACACTTAACAAGAGAGTATGAGAGCTAAGATTTTTATAACTAGTCAAACTAACCTTCAAGTATATAAGGCATATAAAAAGTCTGAGCAACATAAAAGAAACAAAGGAACATTGTTCTCATGAGCCTTTCTTAGGTACTTCTAGTGCATGAGCTTTAACAACCAAAGTTAACTAGAAAAACATGAACACAAGAACTGGCCATGAAAACTATGTATATACTAATTTGAAGAACTAAGAATAAATGATGATTATATCCAAAAGAGTACAGCATTAATGTTTGTATGCTCTGACAGTGAAGGTATACTACAACATTGTCAAAATCAAAGAGGAATGAGAATATAATAATATTCTAAGTGTTTTTGATAACTTTTGTAGTGGTAATATAAAGATGATTATTTTTACATTAAAGGTAAAATAAAGCAAATGATTAATTATGAGGTTTTGATTCATCATATTCAGAGTCCTTGTTAACCAGGGGTGTTGGTGAGGAGGAAATAAGACATTATATAAAAGAGAAAATGAAAAAACCCTACAATTTTATATCTGAATTCTTGAAGTATAATTGACAAAATTTTATGCTTAATGGTAGAATGCTTGCCTAATGTGCAAGGTCCTGAATTTGATCACCAACATGAGAGAGAGAGACAGAGAGAGAGAGAGAGAGACAGAGAGACAGAGAAAGATAAAGTGCTCAACTAATATGATAATTTGGTAGATATACCCTGTGCAATGATTACCATAACTGAATTAATTAACACATTCTTTATCTAATAGAATTAACTTTTTCTTCCTCTTCTTTGGTGAAAATGCTTAAAATCTATTCTCTTAGAAAATGTCCAGTATATGATACAGTATTATTAGTGACAGTCACCATGCTGTACATCAGATACTCAGAACTCATTATCTTATAACTAAAAATTTATATCCTTAAATCTTCCCACCACTCTGAACCCCCAGCCTCTGGAAACCTTGGCTTTATTCTATTTTTAAGAGTTCAGAAACAATCAAACATGATGGCAGATTGTTGACATCCTATAGCCTAGTGGTAACAAATTACCCTGAAAAAGGAAGATCAGGGGACCCCAAAAGGTACCCATGGGGTCCTATAACCAGCAAGAAGCTAAGCCCTCTCTGAATCCACAAATAGAGAAGCAACTAACCATGAGAAGAATGGGAAAAACAACTCACAGCTCAACACTCCCAACCACCCACCCCTGAAGTCTCTGCATGGCTCCAGGCTCCATTATTGGCACTCAGCAATAAGTCTTGCTTCCTGGCACACAGGAACTTGGAGCTCCACATTACCCATACTACACAACCTGATACCTTCACCCTGGAATGCTAGGGAAACTGGTGCCCCTGTATAAGCAGGACCCATGGCTCCCACTGCTTCACAGGTAACAGAAGGTCCAAGCCAGCAGGCTTGGTTCCCTTGTGCCAGCAGCAACGTCACTGTACTGCACTCTCAGAAGCCCACACAGGCACTGAGGTCCTAGAATTCCCATTGCCCACAGGCTTGGTGCCCCCATCCCTGCAGCAGCTGCCATAGCTCTTGATAGCCTGTGCCTACAAGTAGACCCCAGGGCTTCCACTACTTGAAGGCTTGGTTCCCCTATGCCTCCAACACTACTGTGCTGTGCTCCTGGAGCCCATTCCTGGAAAGCAGGCCCCAGAACTCAGGCTGCCTGAAAGCTAGGTTCCCCTGTGCCTGAATCAGCTGCAGTGGCTCCTGGTAACCCATGCTAGTGAGCAGGCCCCAGAGCTCCCACTGCCCATTGGCTTGGCTCCCCTGCACCTGCAGCAGCTGCCATAGCTACTGGTAGCCAACACTTCCCACCTTGCCTGCCTATAAGAGAGTCCAGTCTTCCCTGTCTAAGAGCTAGAACCCTAGCTCCCCCACTGAGTGGCAATCTGCTATTCTGCACCTGACAGGAGGCTGGCCTCCCAAGGTGCACAGAGACCCAGCTCTCCCCATTGTTCCTGACAGCCAGAGGGCCCTCACTCCCCCATTATAGAGTGAGAATGCCAGAATCCCCACTGAGGGGAAGAAAGGTGTAACTGATACTCTGCAGGTGATACCAGAGGCCCAGTGCTTCACATTGTGCCTCCCTGCAGGAGAGTTCCATCTCTCCCATCCAAGAGCTGGAATCCCAGCTTGTCCATTGAGTGGCAATTGGCTACTTTGCTGGTGGTAGGAGGCCTGCCTCCCACCATGCACAGAGACCCAATGTTCCCCACTGTGACTGTAGGAGAGCCCTCTTGCCCCCACCAAAGAGTGGGAATTCCAGTCCCCTTGCTGAGGGGAGAAAAGAGGAAATCTGCACCACAACAAGAACCCTGAAAGGGGTAACATTTCCAGCAGACTCCTCCCTGAGGAAAACTGCTGGAACTCCAGAAAAAAAAAAAATCTCATAATCCCAACTACAGAGGCACTAGGGATTAAAACCCTAATCAAAAACAACTCCAGATGCATAAATCTCAATGCAGAATGAAACAGCAAGACAACTGCTCTCTGTTAAAATCCAATTCCACCACTAAGGATCTAAGCACCTCATAGAGAAAGAGCAATCAAATAATGAATTCCAAAAGAACAATAGTAAAAATGATTAACAACCACAAAGAAGTAACACAAAAGTTAGTATTTGACATGAAAGAGAATGCGAATAAGCAATTCAATGAGCTCAAAGAGAATACAAACAAACACATGAATGAAATTAAGAAGACTATCCAGAATATGAAAGGAAATCAATAAAGATATGGAAACCCTAAAAAATAATCAATCCAAAACACACAACTCAATATCCCAACTAAAAATCTCAATCAAGAGCTTGGCAAACAGAGTGGAGAAAATTGAAATTGAGTATCAAAAATGGAAGATGCCAGGTGTGGTGGTGCGTGCCTATAGTCCTAGCTACTCGGGAGGCTGAGGCAGGAGGATCACCTGAGTCCAGGAGTTCTGGGCTGCAGTGCACTATGCCGATGGGGTGTCTGCACTAAGTTTGGCATCAATATGGTGACCTCCCGGGAGCAGGGGACCACCAGGTTGCCTAAGGAGGGGTGAACCGGCCCAGGTCGGAAACGGAGCAGGTCAAAACTCCTGTGCTGATCAGAAATGGAAGATGAAGTAGAGGAATTAGATCAAACAGTAAAAGATCATGAAGGAACGATTAAAAAAAATACGAATGAAACATGCAAGATAGAAAAGACCAAACCTATGAATCATGGGTATAGAAGAAGGAGAGGAGATACAAACTAAAGACATTGACAACCTATTGAAAAGAATAATAGCTGAAAACTTCCCTAACCTCAAGAAAGAGATAGTTACCCAGGTGCAGGAAGCTTATAGAACACCAACTGTCAGGACCAAAAAAGAAACACCCCCAGACACATCATAATCAAAACATTCAGCACACAGAACAAAGAAAGAATTCTGAAAGCTGCAAAAGAGAAAAAGACAAGTCACTTATGAAGGCAAACCCATTAGAATAACAGCAGATTTCTCAACTCAAACTCTAAACACAAGAAGGTCATGGAAAGACATAATTCACGCCCTGAAAGAAAGCAACCACCAACCTAGACTAGTCTATCTAGCAAAACTATCCTTCCTAATAGAAGGAGAAATTAAAACCTTCCACAACGATGAAAAACTAAAGGAATTTGTGACTAACAAGCCAGCACTACAGAAGATACTTAAAGGCCTGTTACATATAGAAGAAACTAGGGTGAGACAGGAAGACTCAAGAAAGAATATACCATTTTGAGCAAGCAGACCAGTAAATAAGGAATAGGTAAAGCTAAATGACAGGGGAATAAAATTGACTGTAAACAACAGGCACCTCTCAATATTAACACTGAATGTGAATGGCCCAATCAAAAGACATAGAATAGCAAACTGGGTTAAAAAACAAGATATGTTGCTTACAATAAACTCATCTCACTGAAGAAAACAAACACTAGCTTAGAGACAAAGGGTGGAAAAAAGTTTTCTAAGCAAATTGACTCCATAAACAGGCAGAAGTTTCCATACTCCTATCTGACAAAGTAGACTTCAGACTACAATCAATCAGAAGAGATAATGAAGGTCACTTCATATTAACGAAAGGAACAAGTATTCGAGAGGTAAGATCAATTCTTAACATATATGCACCAAACACAGGGGCACCCATCTATATTTAAAAAACTCTAATGGCCCTAAAAGCACAGGTAGACCCTAACACAGTGATAGTGGGAGACCTAAATAACCCACTGTCACCAATAGATAGGTTATCCAGGCAAAATATCAACAGAAAAAATTCAGAGCTAGTCCTCACATTAAAACAAATAGACATGATTGATATCTGCAGAGTATTTCACCCAACAACCAGGCAATACACATTCTTTTCCGCAGCTCATGGAACTTTCTCCAAAATAGATTGTATTTTAGGACACAAAGCAAGTCTCAACAAATTCAAGCAAATCCAAATAACCCCCTGCATCATATCAGATCACAACAGAATAAAACTAGACCTCTACAACAAAAGAAACAATGGAAAATATTCAAACACACAGTGCTAAAAAACCAATGGGTGACTGAAGAAATAGGGAAGATATCAAAAAGTTCCTAGAATCCAATGAAAATTAAAATACAACCTACCAGAATCTGTGGGACACAGCAAAGGCCATGCTAAGGAGAAAGTTTATAGCTATAAGTGCCTACACTAAAACACAGTGACCTCTCAAATAAACAATTTAATGATGCATCTTAAGCTACTAGATAAACAAGAACAAACCAAACCCAAAGCCAGCAGATGGAGAGAAATAATAAGGATCAGGGCCAACATCAATGAGATTGAGACCAAACAAACTACATGAACAGTCATACAAAAAATTTGTTCTTTGGAAAGATTAACAAGATCGACAAACCCTTAGCTAACATGACAAAACAAAGGAGGGAGAAGACCCAAATTAATAAAATCAGAGATAAAAAGGGGACATAACTGCAAATACTAATGAAATCCAGAGAATCATTAGAGAGTATTTTGAAAACTTATACTCAAGTAAATTGGAAAATCTAGATGAAATGGATAAATTCCTAGATGCATGTAGCCAATCAAAATTGAACCAAGAAGATATTAAACATCTAAATAGTCCTATTACCTCCAATAAAATTAAAGCAGTAATAAAAAGTCTCCCTACAAAGAAGAGCCCAGGACCTGATGGATTCATGGCCAAATTTTACCAAACCTTTAAAGAAGAACTAACACCAATACTCCTCAAACTTTTCCAGGAATATAAAGGGAAGGAACACTACCAAACTCACTCTATGAAGCTAGCATTATACTCACTCCAAAACCCAATAAAGATATAACCAGAAAAGAGAAATATAAAAAATGTTTTTAATGAATAAAGATGCAAATATTCTCAACAAAATATTGGCAACAGAATTCAACACTTCAAAATGTTCATAAACCACAACAAAGTCAGTTTCATTCCAGGGATGCAAGGATGTTTCAACATATGTAAATCCATAAATGTAATACAGCATATAAACAGAAGCAAAGGCAAAAACACATGATCCTCTCAATAGTCACAGAAAAAGCCTTTGACAAAATGCAACATCCTTTTGTGATAAAAGCTCTGAAGAAACTAGGAATAGAAGGAACATTCCTCAACACAATAAAGGTTACATATGACAAACCTACAGCCAACATCATACTAAATGGAGAACAACTGAAACCATTCCTCTTAAAGTCAGGAATGAGACAGTGTTGTCACTTCTTCCACTCCTATTCAATATAGTTTTGGAATTCCTAGCCAGAGCAATAAGACAAGAGCATGAAATAAAAGGGATTCAAATAGGGAAGGAAGAAGTCAAACTATCCCTATCTGCAGATGACATGACCCTATACCTAAGAGCCCCCAAAACTCTACCAAGAAACTATTAGAAATCATAAACTCTCTTAGCAAAGTAACAGGATACAAAATTAACATAGAGAAGTCAGTAGCTTTTCTGTATACCAGCAATGAACAGACTGAGAAAGAAATCAGGTAAACAATCCCATATATAATAGCCTCAAAAACAATAAAGTACCTTGGAATAAATTTAACAAAAGAAACCAAAGACTTTTTTAATGAAAACTATAAACCACTAAGACAGAAATCAAAGTAGACATCAGAAGATGGAAAGAACTTCCTTGCTCATAGATTGGTAGAATCAACATTGTGAAAATGGCCATACTACCAAAAGGAATCTACATGTTAAATGCAATCCCTACCAAAATTTCAATGACATCCTTCACAGAAATAGAAAAAGCAGTCATGAAATAAATACAGAAACACAAAAGACCTCGAATAGCCAAAGCAATTATCAGCCAATGCTGGAGGGATCACAATACTTGATTTCAAACTATACTACAGAGCTATAACAATAAAAACAGCATGGTATTGGCACAAAAACAGACAGGAAGACTAATGGATCAGAATAGAAGATCCAGACATAAACTCACACATCTGTAGCCATTTGATCTTCTATAAAGGAGCCCAAAACACATAATGGAGAAAGGACAGCCTCTTCAATAAATGCTGCTGGGAAAACTGGTTATCTACATGTAGAAGATTGAAACCAGATCCCCGTCTTTCACCTCAAAAGTGGATCAAAGACCTGAAACTTTGAAACAATGCCAGGAAGCAATAAGAACAGATAGGTATAGGGAATAACTTCCTAAACAGAACTTAAAGGCTCAGCATCTAAGAGAAACAATGAACAAATGGGACTGCAACAAACTAAAGAGCTTCTTTCTGCACAGCAAAGGTAACAGTCACAAAACTCAAGAGATAGCACACAGAATGGGAGACAATCTCTGCCAGCTTCTCATCTGATATGGGTCTAATATCCAGAATCTACAGAGAACTCAAAAACTCAGCCCCCAAAGAATTAAGACTACAATGAAGAAATGGGTACATGAATTAAACAGGGAATTATCAAAGGAAGGGGTACAAATGGCCAGTAAATACACGAAGAAGGGTTTAATGTCCCTGGTTATAAAAGAAACGCAAATCAAAACAACACTTAGATTTCATCTCACTCCAGTTAGAATGGCCATAAGTAAGGGTAATAACAAGAAAAAATGCTGGCAAGGATGTGGCAAAACAGGAATTTGGGAATGCAAATTCCCAACCACTATGGAAAGCAGCATGGAGATTCCTCAAAAACTAGAGATAGAACTGTTGTTTATGATCCAGTGATACCACTCCTGGGCATCTACCTAAAGGAGCATAAAACAGGATACAGTAGAGATACCTGTACACCGATGTTCATCACCACACTATTCATAATAGCCAAGCTCTGGAAACAACCCAGACACCCTAAAACTGAAAAATGAACCATTATATTGTGATACATATACACAATGGAGTACTATTCAGCCACAAGGAATAATTAATTACATGGGGTTTGAATATAAATGAATTCAATTGGAGGACTTCATATTAAGTGAAGTTGGACAGGATCAGAAATACAAAAGACATGTTTTCCCTCATTTGAGGAAGATAGATCCAAAGAAAAACATTTTACAAAAATAAGCATGATAACATACAAACTCAACTGTAGAACATATTTATAATCACGGACTACTCTATGGAACTCGGGGAAAGAGGGAAAGGAAAAGAGAATGAGAGCATCGGTAATATCACATAACATCAGATGTGAAGGTAGAGGATATAAGAATGTGTAGTGAAAGCTGTTGAAAAATGGGGGTGGTAGGTAAAGTGGTAAGGGAGAGTAATGGAAGGGGTTGAACAGACCAAAGTAAAGCACAACCACACTGGGCATGCATTGAGACACCCCTTTGAACATCAACTTAAATATTAATAATGAAAAAACAGGAATATAAAATACATACAGTATGTGGAGGTGGTACTAATGGGAGGGGGGAGGGTGAAGGAAGGAGATTAAGGTGATGGTATATGGTAGATGGGCTTCATATACTATATGAAATAGAACTAAGAAACCTCTTTCAATTGCTTTAAGTGGAGTGGAGAGGGGGCTGAGGGGAAGAGACGATGGGGGCAATTTAACTAATATACAATATAAGACTATTCAGAATTGTCACTATGAACCCTTCCATATAATATTTATGTAAAAAAAGGAGTTCAACTGTTTGCTTTTAGTTCCACATATGAGTGATGCCACACAGTGTTTGCCTCTCTTTGCATAACGCCATCTAGGTCCATCTGTGTTGTCACAAATGGCAGGATTTCCTTAGCAAATAGTATCCCAATCTGTGTTTATAAATATACTATATGTGTGTGTTTCATTTATCTATGCATCTGTCAGTAGACACAGGTTGTCGTCATATCTTGGCTATTGTGAATAATGCTGCAATAAAAATGAGAGTACAAATGTATCTCTGAGCTACTGATTTTGCTTTTTTGTATATATAACTAGAAATGATATTGCTGAATTATATAATAGTTCTTAATTTTTTGAGAAACATCCATTTTTTCTTCTATGATAACTGAGTTTTGCTTTTCTCCAATCTTGCTGCATTTGAACACAGGGGATTTAAAATGGAAAATGTACACTCCTATATACTTTCACAGTTCTATCTAATGAAAAAGTCTGGAAACAATGGACAGACAATAAACATCTTGGAAAACAATTTTACACTAAAAGAAACCAGAAGTTCTTGGAGAAATGTCTGATTGTAGGTACTCTGCAGCTAGAAATATACCGAACTAGCTTGTCATATCAGGTAGCAAAGAACTAGCAATGATTTCTAGGGTTATGTGAAAATAATTCAGGAGGTTCCTACTAGCCAGAGTTGAGACAATTTGAAACTGACACAGGATAAAAAGTTTCAGTGGATTGAAATTCATTAAATATTACTAAATTCATAAGTTTATAATGATTGAAAAAGAAAAAGAGGAAAAAATTAATTGGTCACCTTCAGAGGATGACAAGTGACAAAAAAAACCCAAGTCATTTATCTGAAAAGAATGAAGAACATGGCTTGCCTTTTCCATCTAAACTGGAATTCTGGATAAGGACAGGATATTTTTATAAACTTACTCTGTTGAATAGGTGAAAAAAGATAAAATTATAGTATCACCATTTTGCAACACCTAATGAAATACTAAAGTGGTCAAAAACACCATAAAAATGAGACAGCAAGATGTGTGACTTCTGATGAAAGAATACAATCTCAACTATGGCCTCATCAAAAAGGATCAAAATTGAAATTGGTAGAGGCCCTGAATGCCCCTAGTGATTTGTAGAAAATACATAAGGCAGAATAACATATGGAACTATACCAAGCATGTCCAATTGGCAAAATCCAAACTGTAAAAAACTTACAAACAACCTGGGGTCTTCAAAATATAGATTATTAGCTACATAATGAGATTTAGAGGGACTAAAAGACATATCCTGCAGTGTAAGCAAAACTAAGCTGTATCAACTAAAGATATGCATTTGGGCAATAAAACCACAAAGAAACATAAAGAAGTGATTATTTTAAAAGCCAGGATTCTGGTTACTGTTTGAGAGAGAAAGAGGGCATGTGGAGGGGCTACAGGGAAAGCAGGCAAAATTCCATTTCTTGACCTGGGTGTGATTCCAAGAGTGTTTGCATAATAATAATTCAATAAATTATATATTATTGCATCTGGATTCTTACATCTGAGTTTTATTTTATAATAAAAAGTTAAAAAAAAAGTAAACATTTCTTATACTCCTTTGTGCTCTTTTCCATTTCTATCTCAGTGAAGTACGCATGACTACTAATGTGACCTGGGATCCCCTCCCCCTTGCCAATATGGGTCCTGAATGCACAAAGGAGTGCTACCCAATGTTCTGCTACTGCCCCAGAATTGCTACTGAGAAATGCCATTCTATTGTGTTAGGGCCTTTGAACATGTTGGGGTGTGTTAACTACAGAGTTTGGCTTACACTAATTTAACTAGAGCACCCTGAAATAGAGTTTCTTTTTATTTTCTCCTCCTAACTCTGCCCTCTGTCAGCCTGCCTCTCCACTCTTAGCTCCTTTCTACTTAAAGTGTAGTCCTCAGGTCAGCATCATTGCCATGTCCTGGGGTCTCTCAGAAATGCAAACCTGGGCCAGGTTCAGTGGCTCATGCCTGTAATCCCAGCTATGTGGGAGACAGAAATAGGAGGATTGCAGTTCAAAGTCAACCTAGGCAAAAAGTTATCAAGACTGTATCTCAAAGAATAAACTCAGTGTGTTGGTACAAGGGAGGCAGGTCCAGGCTAAAGTGTGAGATCCTATTTGAAAAGTAACTAAACTCAAAAAGGGATGGGAGCATGGCTCAAGTGGTAGAGTATGTGCCTAGTAAGCACAAGGCCCTGAATTCAAACCTTAATACCCCCCACAACCAAAAAAAAATGTAAATCAATCCCCCACCTCAGATCTGCATTTTCAACAGAACATATTTTTTAATGAGATGCTTAGGTGATTTAGAGTGACACTTTCCTAGAAGACTATTATATCTGTCAAATTCACAGTCTCAAGCACTAGAAACTAATTCTGGATAATTTAAGTAGAAATTGAGTGTGCTGTGTACTGATAATTCACAGAATAGACAGAGTTGAAAAATTGTAGGACACCCTGTGTCTTTAAGACAGTGTCGTTGGATTCAGTCTTCGGCAGGTACAGTTGATTTTCATCTAGGTGGAATACAGACCCAGACTCTGGTGATGTGTTTCTAGCACGTTGCAAGGGTGCAGGGGGAGGTACTGCGACCAAAGTGTCTTTGGAAAGCAAGGCTTCTGACCACTTTAGCTTCTTATACTAAGACTCTTAAATGAGAAATCTCCCCAAACACATAAAAGGTATTCAAATACTGACTCTAAAAGAAAAAAAAATAGCTAAGAAAGAACAGATCTAGACATCCATGATGTTGGACACATGTAATATCAGCTACTCAGGAGGCTGACGCAGGAGTTTGAAGCCAATCTGGGCAACACAGCATGACCTCATCTCAAGAAAAGAAAAAAAGAAAGAAAGAAAAAAGAAGGGAAAGAAGAAAGAACAGATCTGGCAAAATAATTCAGAGATTTATTCACTAGTGGTAGAGAAAAAGTAGAAATAATAGAGATATATTTATAAGAAATAACAAAATGGTGAGGAGTTGTTTATAAGGAACAAGACCAGAAATGATGAATTAAGACAAGAGTGGCAAGAATGCTACAACTTTTCTTTTCAAAGTTACACCAGACATGATTAACCATAATATTCTTTCATGCTAAGTTCAGATATGACTTCATAATCCTTCTTAGCACAGTGCTCCAGGCAGCTCCTGCTAATTAACCCTATTTTTCCTGAAGGATGAACCTTGCTTTCTTTGCTGAACTTCTGGTGCTGTGGAAGCTTTCAGCATGCCAGTCTTTAGACAGGATTGTCCACAAGACATCTGAGAAACCTGGTGCCATCTTGACTTTAAGAAATAAAGTAAATGCCCAATTATAGACTGGGTTGATCATAGTTAACAAATACCTGGCCATTTAACATCTATCCTGTCACTTAGATGTTTAGGAAAATCCTGTTAAGAATAATACCATTAACTTTTTAAAGACTATGGTGTAAGACATAATGAACAAGGTCAAATTTAGGCAAGAGGATGATTTCAAATAGACTCTAAATCTGAATTCTTAAATCTTTCCATGAGTGCTCCAGGCTTTTCATGACTACTAACATATTTTACCATATTTCCTTAAGCTCTGTGGTATAATTATTATTAAAAATGAAAAATCAACAAGGTGACTGGGCCAGCAGCCATCCAGCCTAGGGGGTTTGACAGGAATTGAGCCTCATTAAGTCAAGCAAATCTTAGCCACTCTGAAGGTCAATTAAGGTAATCAGCCAGTACAGTAATCCACCAAAACCACTTTAATAAGGTAAGGTGCCACAAATGCACACTGTCCCCTGGTAATGAAGGCATGATTCACTGTTCAGACTGAGGTTGGGGCAGGTGGAGGAGGGAACATCTATGAACTCAAGGGAAAGCATTTAGAGAATAATCACCATTTCTGCTTTATTTTTCTTCTTTTTAAGGAAACACAAAATTCTTTGGTCATTATCTTGATCATACTAACCATCTTCCATGAAGCAAAATCATTTTAATTGGAATACATAGCATCTTTCCTTAATGGGACCGATTACTTCTCAAAAAGAATAGTCCATCAAGGCTGATGTTTTTCTCCTCTTACCCCATCCATCCTTCACCAAATTCTGGCTCTGTTGGATCAGTTAAAGTAAAATCTCATTATTAGCAACACTTAAGTGCAAACACTTGGTTTAGTTTAACCAGATCAACAGTCCATGTCCTGTGGAGTTTTCTTCTAGGAGTGCTAACACAGTCAGAATAAAAGATAAGACTATGTCTCTTTGATGGAATAAAAAGTACTAAGGCAAACTCAGATAATTATGTATTTGCTCCATTAATGGCACCATCCATGACTTCTTCCTGTAATGCTGTTGTGTGTGTAGTGCTTGCCTTCTATGACTCTGGGCTTGGCTATGTGGCACACCTACATCCAACAAATGCTGGTCACTATGCTGAATGCAAGCATTTAAAATATCTATTCACCACTGTCTTGTTGGGTCTTGCTCTCTGCCGTCCCCTGCAGAAGCAGATGACCGGGCTAGACTGCTTGTCTTTGGAGAAGGCAAACAAACATTTTGAACAGATCTGATTTCTATCAGTCATTCCTGCCAAGACATTCTAGACCACTTCAGAGCAACTGACACCAGTCACACGAAAAGACTGGGCTAAAGTAAACCCTGCAAACAAATGAGCAATAAATGCATGCCCCTGAGATGCTGTGTCACTACACTATAGTGACAAAAGATGGTTGATAATATGTGTGTTTTATTAGAATAAGTTCTTGTGCTCACTAAGGTACATTTTGAAGAGGTAAAGGAGACTTTTTGGTCGCTCTGGAGGGCCTTGCCCTTGCTAGGTAGGTGCTCGACTACTTAAACCATTCTGCAAGCCCTTTTTGCTCTGTTATTTTTGAAATGGGGTCTCACTTTATGCCAGGACCTTCCTGGACCTTGATCCTTCTAATTGTGCTTTCCTGCAGAGCTGAAATGACAGGCATGTACCACTGTGCCCAGTCATATGTTGAAATTGAATCTTGCAAACTTTTTGTCTGGCTAGCCTCAAACTGGGATCCTCCCAGTTTGTTTGGCTAGCTTCAAACTGTAATCCTCCCAGGATTACAGGTTTGAGCCACCACAACCAGTGAAAGAGACATATCAGAAATAAATTTCTGATCAATCAGTTGACTAACTTGAAATCACTTCAATATAATACTATTGCCAAAAGCACCAAATTACCAATAGTTTTTTTCATGTATTTCAATATACAGCCATGAGCCATATTTAAAAATATCACAGCTGTAATTTCTTCTTTTCCTAGGATAGTAAATTATTTAGTTAAAAAGTTATACTAAACAGAAAAGTCATGGGGATTAGGATATGGTTGATAAGTGCTCAGCCTGAAGGACAGTAGCAGGTGCTTAGCTCCTTCTGTTGATCTCATTTTCTGCCCCAGCACACACAGGTCTGTGTCACAATGCTCTTTCCTCTACATGACAGGCAAGAGCAATTGTTTTCATGAGAAGAGGCAGTGAAAAGTAGCCTTGGGGTCCATGGTAGTGCTGGGATCACTGAGGCTCTCCTGATGGTCTCAATCCAGCAGCTATAGCAGCTTGGCTTGGTTCTGGCAAAAACATTAGCAAAGAATGGAGCCCACAATTTCTGAGTGCAGTATAAGGAAGTGTGGGCTGGAGGGTGTATGGAAAGGTAGAAGCCAAGGACAGGCATGGTGGCTCAAGCCTGTAATCCTAGCTACTCAGGAGGAGAGATCAGGATTGTGGTTCACTACCAGCCTGGGCAAATAGTTTGTGAGAGCCCATCTCAACCAATGGCTGGGAGTAGTGGTATGTGCTTGTTATCCCAGCTATGTGGATAAGTACTGATAGGAGGACTGAGGTCCCTGCTGGTCTGGGTATAAAGCAAAACCCTATCTCAAAATTAGCCAGCACAAAAAGGGCTGGTGGATTGGCTCAAGTGGTAGAGTGCCTACTTAGCAAATAGGAGACCCTGAGTACAAACCCCAGTACCACAAAAAAAAAAAAAAAAGGAAAAAAGAAAGTAGAGGAGATGCTGAGCGCAGCAATGGGACATGAAGAGGTGGTGAGAGCAAGGAGGAAAGGACGGGAGATGATTACTATTTCATATTAACAATCTTCAATTAGAGATTATTTTGTGCCACTTCTAAATGATGAGAATAACTCATTTTTCTCAAAAGAGCTGCATACTCTTTTCTCCATTTCATAGGTGAGGAAATTGAAGCAACAGAATTAAACTACTTGATAATATTCACATAGTTAGTAAGCAGCAGAATCAGAATTTGAATCAAGCTCTTCTGTCCCGAGTTCATGCCTTAAACCTCTAACATGCACAAGCTCTTCTATGTCTACTTAGAAACATAAAACATATTATCAACCAAAAGCAATGCTTTATATGATGGTGGTAAAGAAAGTTCCAAGAACAAATGTAATTCCTGAATGATAAGTAAGGTACAGAAAAGATTCTGGAAGCTTCCTTCCCATCCATCCCTAAGATAGTAAAACCAAAAGGAAATCAAAGATCCCACCAAGGAGAGAAATGAATCCTCACTCCAGGAGTAAAAGAGGACCTACTAGAAATTCACTATAAAACTCCATGATATCATAGGGCTTTAGGAGTCTGGAAAAATGGAGGCTCATAATTTAGGATATGTTTACCATAAAAAATGCATTGCTAGTTTGTACAAACAAAACTTCCATATCCACAGGCTCAGCATCCAAGGATTCAGTGAAACTCTGATTGTAAATGCTTTTTAAAAATTGCTTCTATACTGATTATGTACAGACTTTCTAAAATCATTATTTCCTAAAGAATGTAGTATAACAACTGTTTATATTGCATTTATATTTTATTAGGTTTTGTAATTAACACAGAGATCATGTAAAGAATATGGAAGGAAATGGGAGGATCTCCAAATACTATGCCAGTTTATATAAGAGAATTGAGCATCTGCAGAATTTGGTATCTATAGGGGGTTCTGGAACCATGGACACCTAGAGACAATTGTACGTGTTCTTATGTCTGACAGGAGCCAAGAACACAAGGCTCTTATGTAACTACTTCATAATATATTGGTCAAAGTGTTTTTAAATAGAAAAATGTGAGAAGTTAAATAAAGTGGGTTTCTCAGGATTTTGACTGGGTTAGAATCCAAGGGACATGAGACTCCTCTCCAAAAAGAGCAGGATCCATTTTCCATGCTCTGGTGGTAATTATGCTTTAAAAGGAAATCTATAAGTCAGATGGTGGCAGAGGTGAACAAGGATCTGCCTCACTATAGAGAGATCTTTGAAAGCTGCAGAGGTAGTTAGTACTGTGATGATCTAGCATTCTAGAATGAGTTTTTATTCTCATTCTTAATAATATTAGGATCCCACCATTTTCATACCAAATATATTTATTACATAGTCCATTGGGAAAAGCACATCCAAGAGTGAGAGCTAGAGGTCTGAGCAGCAAGGGCCACATTGAACTTGGTACCATCCACGGCGCAGGGACTCGTAAGTGCTGCCTTCATCAGCTCATGGGTCCAGTGATTTGTGTCCCTGGTGAATAGGGGCACATTTTTTGACCTCTTCAGTAAACAGGGAATGTAATTCCTCTGTAAATTGACTATTAGAATGGTTTAAATGCCCTTGCCTACAAGTTGAAAGGCATACTTAACACTTTTTACATAAGCTAGAAGACCAAAATTTAGCTATCAATCAACCGGGGCAGAAAGGAATGACTTGACAAAATCGTTCGTTAAGTCTGACAGGAGTCAAGAACACAGGCTTTCTTCCAACTGTTTAAATGTATGTGTGACAGGGAATATTAATTGCATAAGACAAGACATTTAAAGATATTAGCTCAGCATTACCAGTCTATTTTACCCAATTAAGGCTATTCATCAATGTAAATAACTGCATTTTCTTCAGCAAACTATAATGAACACAGTCGATAGATCACACCTGTTAGAAAAAATCCCCTTCCCTATTTCATAGGAAGCTAGAGTGATGAGAGGATAGATAGACATAGTATAACTTGCAGCTCAAGGAGAAAAATAAAATATCTCTAAAATGACCCAAAGTTATCTGCTTTTAGGGTGGACATGATGAGTGTATGATGTGTATTGTGCTACATCCAAATAGATATTGTGAAAGTGTTTTTGCAGGAAGTCTAAAATCCTGCAGTCATTTGATGAATATGAAACAGTTTCCTGCAAAAGACAAGAAAAAATTGTTCTCCCTAGTCAACTAGAATAGCAAAAGCTTAAACTTGCATGAGACTTTGAAGTCTGTGTGTTTTATTTTAAGCTATCTAATGAAAAACACCTCTGCAATTCTTTTTAATGGAAAGACATTCACTCTTGAAAGACTGAAAAAGGTCCCTTAATTATTTGCCTTCAACTATGCATTTCAAAATTTCTTTCTGATCTCAACAGGAAAAAATGGATCCATAGAGAAAAATCTCCACAAATGTCATATGTTCATTAAGAATATTTAAGAGTTTTTGCCAAAGAAAAGAAATGAGACAAAACCACAAAAAATATAAAATAATGGTGCAATACAAATGCAATTAGCTCTAAAGAGTCAGGAATCTTATTATAAGAAGCCTAGAGCAAGGAAATATGCTTCATTTCTTACTTTACTCCACCCTACATGGTGACTAGTGTTCACACATTTATTAATTCTTTTAGAATTTGAAGAGCTCTTGGTGTACTTAGCACTGTGTTTGGTCAAGGATATAGAGAAAAATGAGATAAGCTATCTACTCTCACTGCCAGAACTCCTCCACTGTCTTGATTTCCAATTACTAACAAAGCTACTGTGATCAACCTGACCTTTTATGTGCTTGACTGGTCTTACAAATGATGCTTTTAGAGGTAAACAAGAGTTTCTTCTGTTAAATGAGATGGAGGTTAGCTTAAGAAGCACATTTCCTTCATATCATATTCCTTAAGATTTTTCTTATGTAAAGGTCCTGTCAGGATTTCTCCATCCCTCCCTTAGGACTGACATTCTTTTGCTTACTCAGTTTCTTAGATTGAGACTTTCAAAAGGGTGGAATCATAGATGGCACAAGTAAAAATGGAAAAGATATTGCTACTATCTAGTTTGCTTCAATCCCTTAATGCAGCCTCAAAAGTGTATTTGGAATTCTACATATTTAAAAGATCTACTAGTTCCTGGCTGCTTATTTCCTGTAATAATAATCCTATGCATGCTCTGTTTTTATAGCTTGCAGAGAACTTCCCTTGACATTATTTCATTTGACCTCCCTTCTAACATCATGATGGGAGTAATTGGTGTGGTTTGCAGCATACTCATCATTATCTGTGATGCTTAGATGAGATGGGGAGGATTCACTGGGTGAGCATAGCAAATGCCAGAGTCAGGTCTTTTGATTCCAAGAACAGTGCTTCTATTTTACTTAAGTCATGTGTTTATAGACCTGGTTGTTCAAGTTTACAAATTCTAACTGGACAAAGGTCACCTATGTTTTCATTCTTCACTCCCAGCATTACAGTTCCTCTAGTATTGCTTATCATCAAAAGGGATGTAAGATCAGATGCCTGGATATTTCATTCTGAGAAAGGTAGAATACCTACCTTTGATTAACTGGCAATGAATAGGCACAGCTGCTTGAATCCACTGAGATAGTCAAGAGTTACATGAGTAACTCTCACCCTAGTAAAGACCCTTAGGAAACTTGCAAAATGCTGCTCAAAAGGTAATTTAATCCCCCCACAACTGCATTGGTAATTGGGAGACAATTATTGAATGGGTGGAGTTGGTAGTAGGCTTTAAAAAGTGTACACCTAAGGCTGGGCATGGTGTTAAATGACTTGATCCCAGCACTCATGAGACAGAGGCAGGAGGATTACAAGTTCAAGGTCAGTTCCTCTAGTCAAAAAAAGAAAGAAAGGAAAAAATAAAAGAAAAAAGTGTTCATTTAAAGAATTTGAAGCAACATTCAGAGAACTCTCTAAAACTATTTTCTTTCTACATACCCATATATCCTTATGTCCTGCTATTCAACACTTATCCAATGGGTCTTAGAAGAATCCCTATTGTAAATAGAAGAGTCAGCTAAAACCTTACCACTTCCCATTCCAGGTATCAGTTTACCTGAAGAAGATGGGTAACCTGGACCAAGATGCTGTTGGGTAAGGGAAAACAACGATGGACATTCACTTCTTGGTACAGTTGTCACTGATAAATGTACCTCTGATGCTTCTGACTTTTGTGGTTATAAAAGAACCTATCATGCTTTTAAACAGAAACACATTTACCATCCTCTCCTGCTTTACTCCAATTATGGATAACTGTGCACCTTGAATCTACTTTCTCTCTCTAAGAGTTCTGCTGCCAGTGTGCTACACTTTTTCACTTCCCGTCTTTAACTATTGCATAGCGTTGCATTTCCAACAGCTGCTGAATTTTTCCCTAGAGGGCTTTCCTTTCAGAGAGAAGCCCAATGATTGCTCCTCATTCCCAAGTTTGTAAAATAATTGGTGTTTTCACTATTTAAGGGAAAAGCAGGAGATAATCGGATTCCAGTCCTTCAATTTTTCAAAGGAATGGGGATTCTATCTAATTTTATCTCAAACTAGATTTACTCCTAGAGCAGAGGTTGCTTAACTTTTCCTGCAAAAGGCCATAGAGTATAGATTTTGGCCTGGATGGGCCAGTCAGTTTCCCCTACAGCTTCTCAACTCTGCAACTTTAGAACAAATGTAGTCAATAAAACTTCACATAAACAGGGAGACGGCTGGATTTAAAACATTAGCAATAGTTTGCCCATTCTAGGATGGTTTCATTGGTGGATTTTAGTGCATCCCTTTCATTTGTCTATTTTTTGTTAACACAAGTCCCAAGCTATTTCAAGCACCATTCACCCACTGCTTACTTAAAACTGAGCATCTGCGGTACCCAGCAGCTACCTGCTTATGAAAAGAACCAAGGAGGTGAGAGATGGCCTCTAAGAGCCCCCAGGTGGTCAGTTTGACCAGTCTTGTTTAAGCAAGCTGACTTTTGTTCTTTCTTTGCCTCTCATTCTGCTAGAAAATGTGGGTTATTCCAGTCATCCCAAAGCAATTCTTTTTCTAGCAAAAGCTTTGAGAAGGAATGGGAAGAAGGCAGTTAAATGGAAAAGTTGTTAGCATTTCCTAAAACCTCTGTGGATTAAGAGGTTATCCTGGCCTTCTTTATGTAGGTGTTTAGACCTGGGCTAGACCCCAAATCTTGTTATTACCCCTAAGTGTGCAATGCTGTTGAGGCACTTCCACAGCCTTCCCAAACACTCAGAAAATGCACCAGTAGAGAAGCAGGCAAGCTGGGAACTATGTTAATATACAGACACAAGGACTACTTGATCAGTCACACCTTATCCCCTTTCAACTAGTTATTTTGGTATCTGTAGATACTGCCTAAGGCCACATTGATCTAAGCCTGTGGATTTCAAAGGAGTGGCAGAACAGATATGCTCAGAGTCAGCCTGGTTCATTAGTGCTGGCTTCTCACTGCTCCTGGACCTCAGCACCCTCCCACTCTCCATTTTTCTGGTCTCCTAGACCTCCCAGCCCAAAGGTGCTCTTTAGTCCTTTACACAGGTGCAGTTTAAACTGTAGTTATTCAAGGCAACCTAATTCTCTTTGAAATTAAAAGACTCAAATAAAACTTTAGAAGTTCTGCCCTTAACAGTTAAGCAGGATTGTTGTACTTGTGAAAAATAAGAAAGTATGGAAGGAGAGAGGATGGGGCTGCGGTTGATTAATCATCCAAACTTCTGACACTCACTTATGGTTGGATCAGATGGTAAAATCTTCTTTTTTCCCCAAATTCCTCAAGACAAATAGTTCTTTACTCCTGGAATGCTTGGCACAATTGTTCAAACATTTCTCACTGAATACAGAAGGAAAATCTACTAGTCTCCTAATATACATTTAATCAGATATCCCCTAGCTAAAATGAAAATCCTTTACATTCTCCCCCTAAGATTAATTAAAAAAATAATTATCAAAATCATATTCACAGTTCAGTTTTTTGCATGGAACTAGACACGATCATGGATGGCTAAGAGAGAAAAAAAGTGGTGATTATATTAAACATGAAGCTTACTGTGATAATTACTACAGAGAAAATCAGGACTTATTAATAATTGATATTTACCTTATGCTCTTCCCATTAAGGGAATTTTAATAAAAGCTATAAACTAATACCAAAGTGTAGCAACTTTAAAGACTATAGTCATTAAAAGGATGGGCTTCAGAGTCACTCACTTGGGTTTTCTAACATAAGCTTTGTATTGGTAAGAAATTTAGTCTTACAAAAAAACTTAATATTACTCCTGGAACTTCAATACTTTGTTTTTAAATAAACGTTTTCTACTAATCCATTTCTCACAAATTGTTGTAGGCATCATCAGTTAAAATTCAAGAAAAGAATGGACACTAAACAAATGTTGGACAGTTTCATTGGATAGCTTTGCTTTTCTGACCTTCACGCATAACCAAGTACAAATGGGAGTAATAGATTAGATGATCAAGAGAGCTGATTAGTTCAGTTGACTTGATGTAAGAGGACATAACTGCTTAATCTCTAATTCTAACAATTCTGAGCACTCTGAGCTCTGAAAAGGCAAAACAATCATGACTTCATATGCAATAATAGTCACTATCTATAGATCTTTGGAATTCTAAAAAAAAGTTCTCTCTCTTCTTTTTATTTTTTGGTGGTACTAAAGTTTGAACTCAGGGCCTCACTCTTGCTAGGCAGGTGCTCTACCACTTGAGTCACTCTGTCAGTCTCCTTTTGTGTGTGTCGAGTATTTTTGAGATAGGGTCTTGAGAACTATTTGCCTCAGCTGGCCTCAAACCACAATCCTCATGATCTCTGTTTCCTGAGTAGCTAGGGTTACAGGCATGAGCTACTAGTGACTGACTAAAGTTCTCTTCTTCTTGTTTTGTTTTTTTGAGACAGAGTCTCATTTGTGCAACCCAGGCTGGTCTCCTACTCATGATCCTCCTGGTCTACCCTCCTGAGTGCTAGCACTCACAACACCTGGATAAACAGTGTTTGAGTTGTTCTAATATGATCCTTCAAATTAGGAAGAGAATTCAATTTTGCAGCACAAAACCAATACCAATGGTTGATAGTAACAAGATCATAGATCTTACTTTTCTTATAGCTGAAGTGACCCAATAAAAGTACCAGCTGCTAAGAGAAGGGATAAGCACCCATCTCTAAAGAGAGGGCTAAGGGAGGAGTCTCTAGAATGCTGAGGAAAGACTCCTTGTCCTCGGAATACCCTGGTGGTTCCTTCCACCTCTAAGAGTCCCTAATTTCTGAATCAATAAATTCTCTTTCAGACTTGGTTGATAAATAAGTTTTCCTCTCTCTCCTTTTCTGCAGCCTCTACTCACCCCTGTATTTGGGGGAAACTTAAACTGTTTAGACACATGCAATCATATAATCATCACCCAGGTTTTAGAGTAAGTGTTGAAAGATATTGTATCCTTCTTCCTCAAGTTAAGGATAGGAGGGACTTTTCCCCTACTCCCATTGGGGGACATTCTTTGCCAAGACAATTAAAATTTTTAGCATTTTTTCTTGTACATGAAGGAAATTTTCCATGCTCCAGCATGACAAAAATACCTGTCCCTGGTATAGTTTCCTGAAATGTGGCACCATATGTGCATCAGTAAACATTATGTGTACAGTAAATTAAACCAAGCCTTATAATTAGGCAGTAAGGAAATTACTGTAGACCTGAAAGAGTAAATCAGCAGTATTAAAATGCTCTCTATTTTCTCTGAAGTACTTCAGAGTGGCAAAAAAAGCCCATGTCACTGCGATAAACATTGAGAAGAAATGCATTTGGAGCAAGACAGCCTAAAAGACACCACAATTCAAATAGTTCTCCGAATCTGGAGTCCAAGGTGTCATCTCATAAAATTTAAAAGTTGGCCTTCTTGCCATTAATGTGGGAGGGAAAAGAAAACCATCTGACATTAAGACTTGTGGGAGGATGGGGGGACAACTTTCTCCTACAGCAGGTGCAGTAAGACTTTAATAGATAGAGGCTCTGGAGCAGAGCCAAGGCTAAGGAGGGGTTCATCTATGGTGAACAAAAAATAACACTGTAAATAAAGACAAGATCAGAATTGCAGATTCTTCCTTTTGCTTCAGGATGTAATAACACTAAACACTGCACTGTCTTATTTACAGTTATGCTATCTTTATTTACAATGTTGGCGTTTTGCTCGCCATGGATTTTGTGCAATAATTTTAATTTTCTAAAATAAAAATTCTAGAACTTTTTAGTGCTCCCCTAAAATCTTTTGCCTGAGCACAATGCCCCACCCACTTTTATCCAAGTTAAGGCCCTGCTTTTTAGAAAACACAGATCAATTTTGCCAAGCCCTATAGGGTGCAGTGAGCAACAAACCATTCATTTCTAATATGGGTCATGGGGGGAGGATCTTTGAGAAATAACAAATGAGAGAGAGAGAGAGAGAGAGAGAGACAGAGAACCTTGGCCTGTATCCCCGGCTCCTGACATAGATCTAAAATTCTTGTAGATAGGGTACTTCCTGACAGAAATCTTAAGGTCTTTGTAATTTCCTGACTGATAACACCTGACAAAGAGCTCCTGAGGAGTGCTTCACGGGAGCCCTGCACAGCTGGTCGGTCAGAAGTATTGGTGCAAAATATTACTTCAATAGCATCTGAGGTAGGGACAGTCTTGTAGAACCAGTCATTAGAGTGTGATCTGATGCTATCTTAGATAATGTCAGAATTGTACTGAGTTAGAAGATACCAACTGGTGTTGGACATCTGGTCAGTGTGGGGGGAGTATTCTATACCCACTTAGGTAGCCAGAGGTGAAGTGTTGTATAGTGAATGTTTTAGAGTAGGAAAAATACAGTGACTTTTTTTCACCTCTTCCAAGATTCAAGTATGGATTCTTCATCCCTCAAATCAGGTATTGTCTCTGTCACATGGAAAGATCTGGCAGAAGCCAGTAAATGGGAGAAGAGTTGGAAGAGCTCACACATCCTCAGATACATCCCCCAAAAGACTATGATGAAGTCTGAAAGTTCCCACTATCAGAAACAGAGTAGAATCCAAAACTGAAAGAACACCAAAGAGTATCTGGAAATCTTGTTATAACATAGTTTTATTTGATACTGGGTTCTCACTATGTAGCTCAGGCTGGCCTTGAACTTGTGATCTTCCCACCTCAACCTCCCAAATTCAAGTTCTGGGATTATAGGTATGTGCCACCACACCAGATTATGATGACAAGGATATTAAGGTGCCACCACAGATACATGAAATCAGCATCTTCCCAAATGAGTGAAATATCTGCACTTTAGCAGTTCTTGAGCCAAGTCTTTAAAGTGAGCCCAGAAACAGAAAACTGTTGGGTTAAAGCACCCTCTTTTAAAATAGGAATGACTGTCATGGTATATATGGATTTTTTTAAGGAAATCTAGCCCTTAAAATATTGAGGGACATGTATTGATAATTGGATATTTCTGTGTGAGGTGTCTGCAGACAGGGGAGACTTCATTCTCTCCTGTGCAAGCTTACTTTATTTTTGGCACTAGGATATGCCCTGAAGAGAGAGACTAATAGGACATGGGCCACAGGTAAAATAAATAATTCAAATTCATTAGAAAGTATCTTTATGGAGATGATTTTAAATGCTATAGGAATTTTCTTGATAAACCCTATTAGAAGAAGTTGGATAAAGTTGTGATGATTAAGTTGATGTTTAAGCTAAGCCATGTAGGAAAAATTATAAATTTTCCTATAAGTAAAAAAGAGGTAGTGGTTCTCCAGGCAAAAGGAATAAGTCAAAGGCACAAGGACTTGTGAGCACTAAACCAGACTTCAGGGGTTATTGTGAGCTGAAGGGAGGGAGGCTGGGGCAAGGACACTGGTTATGAGGCTGTGGCCATTATTTTTATGAAAAGCAAAAATGGGCAATGGGAGTGAAAAGGAAGAAATGAACTAAAGATGAATCTGGGAAGTGGTACCATTGTACAGAATGACTGATGGGAATATAAGCAATGATAAAAGGAGGAGTTGCATGGGGCTACAACTCTATTGAAAGGTTGATGACAGAAGAAAGCACACAATTTTATAGGGCCAGAGTGAGATAAGGGTTTGGTTTAAGTTATCCTGAAAATTGCATTCAGCCAAGAACAAGTTCAAATATTATCAGGGCAGGTAGCATCAACTAAGGAATGATATAAGGAACATCACCTTCTCCATAATTTTCTATCTAAGCAAAGAGCAACTGAATTCTCTCAGCTGTCAGCAATGACATCCACAGGAATGAGTGAGGCATAGAGTGATGAGATCCTGGAGCAAATGGGCTTCCACCAGGGCTGTGACAACAGCCCTGAGGTAAAAATGACTTTCTGAATTTCAAATCTATCCTGTCTCTTCAGGAAATAAGGAAATAAATTTCAGCAGTCCCAGTGGAAATTTCTCCTGGGAAAACTGATGCCAGAACTATTTTAGGTAATAAAAGGTGACCTCAGCAAGCAGGGTCAAATGGAACAGATGTATTTGGCCACAAGCTGGCTGCAGTGATCTACTAAGTACATTCAGTCAGAGTCAAGGCGGTTAGCTCCAGCAACATCTCAATTCAGGCCACAGTGGTGAAGGTACAATGCACTTTCGAATTATCTCCTCTTCAGTGACAGGTTTGGATAAGAAATCCCAGCCTAAACATAGCCTTCAACAATGAATGTGGGCCAACTTCACTTCACCAGGATGGGTGTTCTGAAATGAATGTTCTGGTACATTGAAAGGGCATTCTACAAAAATCTTTGCTGCTTAAATCAGCATGTTCAAAAATCTTTCAAGTTTTCTTGCTGAGGAGTCTCATCCTGGAAAATATGATAGACTTTTTCTTAAATAATCCTACATTGGATCTTCCAGTCAAGATTCTTAATGGCATTCTCATTATGTAAAAATGGAGACATTCTCTGAAATGTGTTTAAGGCTCGTCATGCTATTTACTCCTTCCCCTTCCTACTTCTTCACTGCCAGCCTGGAAAAATTAGCAGAAGAGGACAGATCAGTAATTAAAGCTTCCACTTAGTTGAGAGTTTTCCTATTCATATATATATGCACTCCATCCTTCTGCTCAGTATAGTGTGTTATTTTATTAATTAATGTTGATTAAGGTACTAGACTTTTCCTGTGGTCTAGACTTGCTAGTGAGAGAGAAGTCCAACTTGGTATCTTCCCTGTACTTCAGTTAATGTGTGAACAAACAGCCATATTCTGGATCATAGAAATAAATTAAATTACTTCATGTATTAAACAGCACCTTGACAAGTTAGAGCTTGTCCATAGTGATAGTTCAGAGACTATTTTCAATTTATGTACTTGGCCTGTACTTGGCCTAATGAGTGTTTACCAGGAAGTAAAAGGTACATTGTGAGCTGACATTCAGGGCTGTTTTATCAGAATTTTTCTAAGGTAGACATAGCTTGAATATGTAACACTTGATCAAGGGGCGAGTCCAAACAGTGACCTTTCACTCTGTTCTTGAACCTTCTCTTAGCACTCTGCCTTCTGCCCTATTTTTCCTGGCCTTTTAAAATTCCGATTGTTGGTGTTTAGCTGTCACTAAGTTGCTTAGTTTTATATTCCAAATTCCTTTGCTGTAAGACCATTTTCTGATCTACATGCTCCTGCGGCAAGGTAAAAATCTGACCTAAGAATCAACCCCTCAGGGATTATTAGATGTCATATAGGGTTTCAGTATGAAAACACAAACTTTAACATTTGGAAGAAATCATTATTCTGTCATTTTTGTTGTTGTTGTAGCTATACAGAAAGCCTCAAATCCTTATGAAGAAAAACATTTTCAAATCTAGAAATAAATGATTTAAAAATGCTTCCTTACAATGAATCTAAAAATAATTGGTCCCATCACAGGCAGATGTGAGAAAAAGAACTGAATGCCTCAACATTCCTTTTATCTGTAAATGTTTTGGAAAGTCTATAATTCACACATTGAGAAGTCAGATACCTAAACATAATAGCACTTTTTCAAAAAGAGGATCCAGTGAACCATAACAGCTGGAGACCCAAGGGATGATATCAAACAATAACCATGTTTTTGACATTCGCCATAGATTTTTCTCTGTCTTCACTGCATACATGTCATCTCAAATCCTATAGTGGTGAAGGTGCTGGTGAAAATCACAAAGCACCTGCATATATTTATGTAGGCCTGCCTTCTTCCCCATATACTTTCCCCAAAGTAGATTAGTACATGGGTAACCCACTTGCATATTCTGGTTTTATGAAGAGACCAAATAGGTAAACATTATGTTCAAAGATCACAACTGACTGCCTAAGCTGGAACCTCCAACTATCCACACCCTGTGTGCATCTATGGGTTTTTAGGTCACTTTGCATCCTCATCTACAAAATGGGCATGGTGACAGTCTTTTCCATGTCATGAACTGGTGTGAGGATATTAATCCTTAAAGTCAATCAATGCATGGAGAAAACTTAGAACTGTTCCAGGCACATTATAACCACTTAACCTGGGTCAGCTATATTTAGCTTACATTCTGTGAGCAGTGATTTTACAACCTCTCATTGATAATGGTCCACCTTAAGCCATGTCTGTATTGTAATAGCAAAATAGAGACTTTTGTCAAGTTGACACTCACTGAATCTCATTCTGGGAATCATTGTAATGGCTATTAAGGAAGAAAGGTTAAGCTTTAGTCCCCTCATTGGTTTGGGGAGTAAGAGTGGCTACATTTAGCAACACTGTAACATTTTAGTTATTATTTATGTTTCTTCTCATGGGGATAGCCTTGGATCCTAATTTATTTAGGATCCAACTTGAAAAAAAGACTAATAAAATGACAATAATGATAAACCAGCATCCTTATATGTATAGGAAAAGCTAAGTGACTGTGTCTAGATAGTTCACAGATGGTACATAGAAGGAGGGCAGGCAGGTACAGCTGGCAGACACTAACTGGCTCCTCTCTGATGATTGGTAGACCATGTGGGTCCCTAGGCACCTAGAAAGGGAGTCAGCCAAAACTTTTGCTTTCACAATAGTCTGGTTCCAGAATCACAGACGTGGTAACAGCTCAGACATGGGGCTGACTCTGACCACAGCTCCAAAATTAGAACATAATGCTTAAAGCTGGCAGCTATATTCCCATAAATCCATTTTAAGTTCCAAACAAAATACTCCTAAGTGGATTCTGCCCTGGCACTGCCCATTGTCATGGGTTTAATTGGCAAGATGGATCCATGTCTATCAGTTTAAAATATAATGCCATTGCATTATATTTTTTCAAAATTTATGACCCTCCAGTTCCTTGGGATAGTTTGCCTCAAGAAAGAGGCTCTACTTGCTTGAAAAATTCTACTACAACGTGATGTTTATTATTAAATAACTCTTGAATTTTTTTAAGTGTCTATAAGTCTAACTCCACTTTCTTTAATTAGGGAAGTCTAAGTACAGATCATGGTTGGCTTTATTTCTTTTAAATTTGGAGAGAAGAACTTTACAAAGTTTTAGAGTTACCCTTCTGAACAGCATTTCCCAAGCATAGGGCTGTGAGGAAGAAGCAGGAGACTAAAAGAATGGAAAGTCATGGAAGTCAATAGAAGTCTTTCTTTTTTAACTGCAATCTTTGATTTAAACCTTTTTTTTCTTCTATGAGATTCAGTAGTTTAAACCATCATATAAAGGAGTTTATGGGTACAAGGATGTTGACCCAGACCATTAACGACTCTCACTCAGAATCTGCTGTCATGAAGGTTTATCTGTAATTGAAAGTACAGAAAGCATCTCAGGAAGAGGAAAATATTAATGGAGCCACCACCAGGCTACTGTTGCATAAGGATTGTCAGACACCCAAGAAAAAAAAAAAAGCTTGTTAATCCCATGAACTAGCTGCCCAAAATCTATTCTAAACTGATGGTCTCTCTGAACCAAGCAGATTAGTCATTGCATATTCCATTTGCACAACAGTTAGGTAGCTTTGATTTAGCTCAGAGAATTTTTTTTGTACCACTACAGGTGTACATGGAGAGACAGAAGAAATAGGAAGAAAGACAAAAATATCCCAACATATGGGTAGGAATGGAACTGACAGATGGGGACCATTTTAGTCCTAGAAAGGCAGATTAAGAAAGATAAAGGTATTTGAACTGAATCCATGGATGTGGCATGAAATTATGCCATAACTGTTCAATATTAATACCATAAAACAGTTCTCCTGCTATCCTTATTTTCCATCTATTTAGAAAGGTGAGAAAAAATATCAAATGTATGGAGTCATTTCAGGAGAGTACATATGCCATCCACTGCTACCCTAAAGGAAGGTCACCAAGGAGCTTGTCTCTTAATCAGTTAAAATTCCACTTTCAAATTTCAGCACTGCCCTCTTTTAAAAAGAGTCATCCTTTTTTCTGGGAACTGTAATACCACAGTAAAGATTACTTCATCCATTGCTTCCTAATAAGACAAAAAAAATCTCTTCTAATAGGTCCTTAGGTGGCAAGAGCTAGGCGTGCAGGCTCTTGATAGAAAAGCACAATCCCTTCTAAATCCAAGAAATCAAGGAGGTGGGAGGATGCTGTTCATTACTTGCATGGAAAGCTAACCAAAGATAAGTCCTGGAGATAGCCTCCACTCCTTCTAAATTGAGAACCTCTGACATAGGAAATGAATGAGAATTTTCTTTAGACTCATACAATTTTATATAGCTCAAAGCAAACTTAACAGATCTTGTTTGGCTCCCTGCTTTTACACATAAGAAAAGGTGACAGAGAGAGGAAGGAGGCTAGGGATGATATGGCTCAGTGGCAGAGGAGTGCATGAGGTCTTGAGTTCAATTCCCAGAAATGGGGAGGGGGAAAGGAATCAGTATATTTAGCCAAGCGTAACGACTCACTCCTGTAATCTCAGTACACTAAAGGCTGAGACAGGAAGATTATGAGTCAGAGGCCAGTCTGTGCTACACAGGGAGACACCATCTCAAAAAAAAAAAAAAAAAAAAAAAACCACTAAAAACAAAAAGGGAATAAAAACAATTTTTTAAAAATGAGAGATGAAGGATCCACAGTCACGCTGCCATTTTTGGTATGAAAGAGGATTAAAACCCAGGTTCCAGATATCAAATCCAATGTTTTTCATTAACATCCTCCTAATTCCTCCTACCCATATGATTTCACATCAGACAGGATATAGAGAGATTGTCTAAGAAGGCAAAAAGAACCAGACCTGACCATATATCTATTATGCTTTCTCTCAAGATAAAATAAAAGGACACGCTTTTCCCCAAAGGACTTGTTAGCTGGGCTGTCAAACTAGAGACTTCACATTCCAGAAGCAACTATGCATCTTCTGGATGACATTAGCCCAAGTGTGTCCGCCCCTTCAGTACATATCCTGAAGAGAGCCCAGAAGGTCCTGGCAGTGATCAGAAGTGATATATTCCTTTCATTTCAGTCACTTCTAAGTTGCTTCTCAATCATTCTTGTCTAGATACCTTGCTAATTTTCTCTGTACTTGATGCACTGCAGAAGCAAATGGTACATTTGGCATTGCTAATCTAGATTTTCCAGCTGCCGTGGGCACTGGTTTATTTGCTGACTCACACAAACAAAGCTTAATGAATAGGATGGACATTTGCAAAAGTTACCAGTAGGAGTCAGGATAATAGTTAGACAGAGTGCTGGCAGAATGGTTCAAGCAGTAAGAGTGACTGTGTAGTAAGCATTAGGCCCTGATTTCACACCCCAGTGCCACAAAAACAAAAAAAAGAAAATAAAAAAAATTGCCAGGCATCAGTGGCTCACACCTGTAATCCTAGCTACTCAGGAGGCAGAGATCTGGAGGCTCTCAATTTGAAGCCAGCAAGAACCAAAGAGTTTATGAGACCCTGTATTGAAAAATACCTATCACAAAAAAAGGGCTGGTAGAGTAGCTTAAGGTGTAGGTCCTCAGTTTTAACCCCAGCACGGCAAAAAAAAAAAAGCAGAAATCAAAAACGGTTTTTGTTTTCTTTTCTTTTCTTTTTAATAGCTTAATGCATGGTATCGTGTCTTCTAGAGAAAGAACACTGCCAAAGAAAATGGAGTTCATCATAGAAGCATATATGGAGGGTTCTTAGACAACATTTACCAGGGTTGATTCACATTTTCAAGATAAAAATGTTTACCTCACAAGAGATAAGTTTTCCCCCAGGAAAAATGGATTCATAAGACTAATGATGCCATTAGCTATTTAAATCATCCAGGAAAACTCTCTTTGTTTTGGTTCCCTGCTTTCTAAACAAGGATGTGATAAGCAAACATTCTACCTTTATGTCCCCAAGGGAAAACACTGGGTCAGAGAACTTCATTACTACATCAGATTAAGAGTTGTATTACTGATTAGTCATTAGCATTCTAGTTTATCATTTAATGTCTTGGGAGTTTGGTAAGTAAGAACTGTCAGAAGTCAGAAACAGGCTCTTGCCTACCTGGATTTGGAGAACTGAAAAACAGATACAGAAAACAATGAATTCAAGTTTCTACCTGGGAAAATTGTGTCTGGGCAATGACAGGATTCCCTTCATGTGTTGTTAATGTCATCAGCCTTGCAACCAGCACATTTCTTTGCTCAGTAAACTCTAATTTGCTCATAGAATGTTTCTATATATATGTAGGTGAAATAAGGAACAGCAACCTAAACACAAGCTCTAACCAAGCGCCCTGAG
Organism: Castor canadensis; assembly: GCF_047511655.1. Lineage (NCBI taxonomy): Eukaryota > Metazoa > Chordata > Mammalia > Rodentia > Castoridae > Castor > Castor canadensis. The sequence continues at coordinate 70,429,910 of NC_133397.1, read as the reverse complement.
AAGAGACATTATCAGAAACTATTATCAAGTACCATGTGTTTCAAAGAGAAAAAAAACCAATACCTGTCTCCTTAGATCTCTTGTTTTCTTGGTCATCTTGTCAATTGCAATGTTTAGAGGATCTCCTTTTTCTTTCCTTCCAGTCTGTTAAGAAAAGAGAAATAATTTATGGTTTGTAAAATTCAATAGTACAGACGTTAAAAGTTAAAACAATTCAGAGAAACATTTCAGTTGTAGAGTCTAATCAATTAAGAAAAAGTATTCATTTTATTACACAGCAATATGATGGAGCCTCTAAAGTATTTTTTCTGAAATAAAAATTAAAATTGATAAGTCAATATATTTTCAGGACAATTACACACATGTCCCCATTCAACTTCATGCAAAACCGTTTTCTTCCATTCTTCAGTCATTTACATATTAAATAAATACAAGAATGTTTTGCTTTTGCTTCCAAATGCAAATGTTTTGTCTTTTTTATTAGGTAAACACATGTCTAAATGGAAGATAATTGATATGATAAAAGACAAAAAGAATTTTAAGGGAACTACCAGAATTCTAAATTTTACACCCAGTATTTCATAGACCATATTGCAATTCTACACCAAATTCAAAAAAGATGCTTTACTAGAAAATTCAGTAATTCCAATCTACTCTGTCATACAGTGGAAACCTAAACATGACAATAAGCAACCTACAACTTGAGGTCATGAAGAAAATTTCCCTTATAACTACAACATCCTGTCCCCTGCCCCAACTTATATACTGAGTCTTTCAGATGTATACGCTAATATTTGTAAGTAGGAAGAGCTTAAAATAAAGTGGTTAACATTTTACAAGTTTGAAATATCAGCCTACAAATACTTCCAAGAAAACAACAGTTTGTGGAGAAGAATAATGTTCTACTTGATCTTTTAGGGAAATGTGTATGCATGGTGAGTGTGCCTTTAGTACCCATGCTGTCCATGGTCAAGTGTGTCACAACTTCAACAGCCAGAGGCCAGTCCTTTTCCCTTTGGTTTTCTTCTTGCAAATAGGATGCCTGCAATCAAAACACAGGGGACTCTGTAGAGGTCTAGACCATGGTCTTTCTGAGAACTACAAATTTCTCATGTTTTTTCCATTTATTAGAATAATAAATGCATACTTTAAAAGGACTAAGATTATGGACTTGGTTTACAATGTGGGTATGATAAGAAAATGGATCACTATGAAAAAGAAAAAATCAAGATGATTTGGGTACACAAAGTAATTATTAAATGACTATAAGTTCTAGGTACTAGACTTACTTCATTGTACCTGTAACATATCTTTATCCCCTTTTCACAAATAAGAAAAATGGGAATCAGAACAAGACTGGAACCAGGATGAGGAGAATGAAGCATCTGCCTCAGACTCAAAATTTAAGGGGGTCCCAAAGAACCCATTAACCAAGATAAATAATAATTAAACACAATATTTTAAAATAACAAAATTGATGCCAAAAATTCATGTTGAATAAAATATCAAAATTTTAAATAAAAATAACATATGACAAGGCAGGTTCCCTCATTGATGGGTCAATGAGGTGAGATTGCAAGGTCAGCACCAGATAATATTTTTTTAATTTTAAACTTTTAAAAATTGGGGGATGTATTTATACAAAAAAATTATGTGATTCACATGTAATTTGGCATTCTATACTTTTATTTGTTAGATGTGATGCCCCTAACCCAAGAGGTAACATTAATGCTCAAGATTGTGACTGAGGTTGTTCCAGGCATAAAGGAGGCTTGGTTCTCCTATTCTGTGAGCAGAAGGTAACATAGGAATCCAACCAGAAACTGTCAAACACACATTTTTATATGAGTCAGGATCACTATGGGAGACACTCACATAATGAAAGTTACTATTCTCACCCTCATGGAGCTCCTAACAAAAACAACTACACTAGAACATATAATTAGCAATGCTGACAACTGTGCAGAGACACTAGCACTGTAACAGGCTGAGTTCCTCAGAACAAGAAGATGTTGCATTGAAATCCAACAATCTCAGAGACAGCTAGGGAAATGTAGCTGGACCTTAAATGCTAGGCTTCATTGCAATAGGAAGGAGAGAGGCATTCAGAGTGGCAAAAAGAAAAGCCTCAAGATAAGAAATGACAAGATGGGTTCCAGGAGGACAGCAAATAGAATGGGCCAGCCTTTTCTCTATGGTCTGATTAGCTGTAGAGATTATTTTTAGAAGAGCTTCTTTACAGTGTCATTATAGCTGACTATATTTTGATCTGCAAGCCCAGAGAATTTTCTGTTGACATCAGTATTCCATGCCACTATTGCCAGGATTCTTCATGTGTCATAGTTGCAATCCTGAGTTTCTGTAGCTTCCAAGTCCTTAGTTGAAAGCAATTCAGAAATGCAGCAGAAGGGCTGGAGAAGTGGCTCAAGTGGTAGAGTGCCTGCCTTCCAGGCCAAGCAGGCACGAGGCCCTGAGTTAAGAAAAGCACCTGACTTGGATGCCATATTTGTTGTCACTATTTAGGGAAGCTGGGGATTTTTAAAGCAAGAACTATAGTTTAGGATATTTGGATCATTGGCTAGAATAGTCAATTCACTGGCCCTTTGTTTTTTCCAATCTCTTTAAAGTATATTTGTACAAATAACAGCAGCAGACCCATAATGCTCAGATTTGCACAGCAAATGGGGACCTGTAAGCCATTCTGACATGCTTTCCTCTGTTGTTATGTCTGCATATGGAAATATTTTTAAATCATCAACCTGAATTGGACAGGAAGCCAATCACCCAGAAAGAGAGATAGGCAGACAGACTTGCTTCCTAATGTCAGTCCCCTATTATTAGTCTGTGTGATCTTAGACTAATTTACTCCATGTTTTTTTTAAGTCTGAGTTTTCTCTTAAGCACAATGGCTAGCATACTATATGCTCTGTCTTCTTCATGAGGTTAACAGGATAATCAATCATGGTGCCAATGTGCTAGAAACAATAAAAGGCATTAGCAGTATCCAGGGTAATTAGGAAAGTATTTTTCCAATGAAAGAATTGATTTAGAAACTACATAGAAACTAATTTTGGATCACCTATACTTCTTTTTCCAGTCAGGAAGGTAACATGTGAATTCTTGCCAAAAACTACAACCCCAAAGGAAAGTTATTTCTCTTAGAAAAGGAATATTTGGAGCAGTTCATTTTAAATACACAACTAGTCTTAGCTATTTGAAAGAAGCAAAATGAGGGGCAAAAACTCTAACTCAGTCTTTTACATAGCTGGTTCTTGGATATGTTTGGTAAATAACTAAAGATTTGACCATGATAGTGAACAAATTCTAGTCCCTAGGCATTTGACCAGAAACCTCCCCCAGGCCTCCTCCACAGACCCTCCATAAGCTATAAATATCTAACTTTTCATTTTGAGATTATTACCTAATAATAGAGCAACTGTGGGGTTGAGTTAGTCTTCCACTTACTTATTGCTTTTGCTGAACAAGAAGGAAACAAAAAACAGTTGCCCACACTCTGCCAATATCTATTTGAGTGATCCAGCAACCTCCCTAGCTCTGAATTTATCATCTGTAGAATGAACAGACCAGGGACGAGTTACAGACCATAGGATCAGGGAACCAGAAAAACCTTGGAGAACATGTAAACCCACATCCACGTTGCTGGGCAGCAGTCATAGCTCTGCTGAAAGGGCTGGGAACTGGCAGTTAGTCAGGGTTTTCTCATGTCTAAATCATGGAATAAGTACTTGCTTTATGCGATTACAGCAAACATTAAAGAGATAGGATCTATAACGTATTTAACACAACACTTGAGAGGCAGAGTTAACTTATTCGCTGTTGGTTATCTCTCCTTCTCTACCTCCTCCTTTCCCAAAGATGTGGACAGCAAAGTTCAGAGATGAAGTAACTGATTCTGATCACTTAGATCATTAGAATCATGTGACTAACCCTTGCAGATGCCCAGTCCAGGGTGTTTTCCATTCCATATCTAAACCATCACCATTTCTGAAATTCCTCGATTCTGTGATTATAAAGAGTTCCATTTGTTTCTCTTCACAGCTATCAACAAAATCTCAGTTTTAGGTATATTTCCTCTGTTACTTTTTGTCCACACAACTTGCAGGATTTCTTGGACCTGCTCCCCACTTGTCTTCTTTATCTTTACCTGCAGAGAATGAGTCTGCAGTAGAGATAACCATTTAATAAACATTGTGATTAAAAAAAGAAAACAGGCAGGAGTACTCTCTCACATTGCTGTGGGTGCCTTTCCTAGTTGCCATCTGTTGTGCTATGGAGGTGCATGTTTATTAAACTTTATTTGTTTTAGTCTTTGAGTGCTATTTTACAAAACACATTCAGGGTAGATCCATGGCTTGAATTGATGAGAGGAAAGAGAATAAGTTTCTTGGTTTGGATTTTATAGGAGCTTCTTTATACTCCTATCCTCTGGCTCTAAATTCAAGTACAGTTTGCCAAAGTATAAGATGTTGTCAAGAAGACCTTCATATTTTCAGTTTAGTTCTAAACAGAAAGATTGGGCCATTAACTGGAATTATCATTTTTAACATAAGTCTTTGGAAAAAGCATAATATTTTATTTCAACAATCTTGTATAATACTACCTTTTGCCTCTTTGCAAACTTAAGACCCCTGCACTTTGAACAAAGCTCCCTTCTCTCTTTCTCTCTCTCTATTATCAATGTCCACCACTGTTCACAATCCTGAACATGTATGTAATGCATTTATGTCAACATAGTGAATAACACACAACTGACACCAACTCCCTAATTTTTACAACAAAACAGTAAGGAACATTAATTTTTAAATCTCTGAAAATTAGTGTTTCTTTTAAATCTATTCCCATTTCAGCCACTAGTTCCACCCTAAACATACCATTCCATACAAGTGGTCAATCATGGTGGCCCTGGGAATCCAAACCTACCATCCAGTACTTCCATTAGGTGCACATCACACAGATGCATATCAGCTATGCTTCAGAGCACAGTATGAATATTCTAGACATGAATGTAAGAAGGCAAATGTATATCACTTTCTCACAAAAGGTATCTACAAACTTGACTGAATGTATGAGGAATCTTATAACTACCATGCAACTATGACTCTAATAAAGTAGATGTGTGAGGGGTTAATAAAACACCTTTAAGTTTTTGTCATTTAAAAGAAGTAGAAACTAAAATCACCAGAATGGCAGAAAGCAATAATGTGCCATATACTCTATCTCCAACACATTTTGCTGTCATTTAAACATGATTTAGACAACAGGTGGGAGGAAAAAAATATCTTATCGATCCAGCAGTCACCCTATCATATGTGGAAAGTTGCCTCCCACCCTCAAACCTTGCATGTAAAAATCATATCCTTACTACAAATAGCAAGATTATTTCTAGAACCTTGAACATTTCTTATTACCTTCATATTATGTGTAAATCATACTCTGAGTATGCAGAGTTTTCTAAATATTTCCTTTTCACTAGCTAAGGGCATTTTTTTATTTTGAAAAACAAAGAGCAGTTTCTCTTTAGAAGTGGAGCAGTGACCACTTCCTATGCAAATCTATGATCTGGGTACCTGACTACAATAACCTAACTTTCCTAGACCTTGGGTAGTACTGGGGAGGGAGAAGAGATAAAGGTAGAAAGAGAAAAGATGATATATTTATAACTTGTTATTTGTATCTTGTAAACTTGTATCTCTGTAACTTGTAAACTTGTATCTCTAACTGGCAGATCTTGTTAACACTCAAGCAAAGAATCATCAACATGTAATGTAAGGATATCAAAAAGAGTGTTATTGGTGAGACTTCCAGATTCTACTCATTAGTACAGATGCTTCTTGACTTACAATGAGGCTACATCCTGATAAACCCATTGTAAGTTGAAGACATTGTAAGTAGACTATGCATTCAATGCACCTAATCTACTGGACATTGAACATCATCATTAAAGACACAATACACTGAAGAGTATCAGTTGTTTGTCATTATGATTTCATTGCCAGCTGGGAGCTATCACTCATGCCACTGCTCAGCATCACCAGTGTCATACCACATAACACTAGCCTACGAAAGATCAACATTCAAAGTATGTTGTATGTTTTCTACTAAATATGTACTTTCACACCACGATAGTCAGAAAACCATTAGTCAAATCCTCAGAAGTCAGGGTCATGTGTACAGCAATATCTGTACAGATACATAGGGGGCAAAGCACCTAGGATTAGATCTGGAAAATAGAAGTGGATAACTATTATTTTTATTCTCCCATCAACTTATCTATGTTATTTCAGTAGCTTGCCTCTAATTTTTCCTTCTGACTCTCAACCAAGGCTACCTGGCCAAGGGATAAACTTGTGATACTGAACTGAGAATCAGCTGTAGGTTTGTGGGTTATAGGTAGAATTACTTCAAAAGAAGCATCTTTTTTCTTACTAGGATTTATACAATTGTAGCAGATAAACCCAGACCTACTTAGGAAATCTCTGAAAATAGACCCCACAGAAAAGAAAAGCATATGTGAGAAAGGAAGTGAGAAGAAAGAGGAAAGGTAAAGGGAGAGAGATAGGGAGAAGAAGAGATTATAAAGAAATTGGAGTAAGGGAGGAATGAAAAGATGGGGAAAGAAAGTAAAAGGGAGGGAGAGGGAATGAGATGGGGAGAAGAGTGGAAGTAAAGAGAGAGAGGGAGAAGAAAGGAAGGAAGTCAGGTCTTGGAATCAAGTCATATTAGTACGTATTTTTCCATTTCAGCTGTTATAACAAAAATACCATAGACTGGGTGGCTTATCACAACAAAAATTTATATCTTAAATAATGGAGGCTAGAAAGTCATAGATCAAATCACCTGTATACTAGGTATCTGGTATGGGCCTATTTCTGGGTTCATGGAAGGTGTAGTCTGGTTGTGTGTTCATATAGTCAGAGGAACAAGGGAGCTCTCCAAGATGTTTTCATGAGGGCACTAATCTCATCTGTAAGAACTCTACCCCACCTCTTGAGAAGTGATTATGTCCTGAAACATAATCACTTCTCAAAAGCCCCCACCTCCAAATAGCATCATGTTAGGAATTAAGTTTCCATATGCCAATTCGGGGAGGGTACAAAGCTTCAGTCTATAGTATGCTACTTGTAAATTAATTGTTTTGTTTATCATTATACCCTTAGAACCTAGAGTTGGACGTAGCACATAATAAGCATTCAACAAATTTACTGAATCAATGAATGAAACATTTGGTCTCCTGAATCCAGTTGCATCTAAAACCATAAGTATCTTTTAGTGGAGTACCTGTAACAAAAATTAATAATTTCCTCATGTTTGTTAATATTGGATTTCTGTTAGTTACATCAAGAAAGTCCTGACTAAATGAGAGATGTTAAAATTCTGTGCTGAAGAAATCTGAAAGCAGGGTATTGGTATAGGAAGACCTCAGGCAACATCCCAATGGGATACAGCCTAGAGTATTTAGGCCTTGGTGAGGTACCCAGATTCACTCACAGGGCTTTCCCCAACACCACTCCTTGACCAAGTCTAAATCCTAACATCATATTTTATCTTTCCTTTTGATCAAGTTAGTCACTTACCTTGAGAATTTGCCCATTAATAAGTCATACTGCTCTTCAAATCTCTGTGACTATGATACCCAATGGCCAGTTGCAACACCACAACCTGCTTTGTTCGTTTCCTCCCTCATCATCTTCAGGATGGCCTGCTAAGGCCAAGCTTTCACTTTCTCAGCTCAAGAGTTCTTGATTCTTAAGTTTTCACTGGAGCTCTATTTTCTATTTATTCTTGGAACTATAAACACTTCAGCATCTGATCCCCCACTCATAATAGCCCATGTCCTTAATTTCAATAATTCAAAAACTTTCTGTCTCTATTTTAGGTACATTGATGCCTGGCTAGAAGGACCACCTTCTTTTACCTAATCAGTCACTGAGTGAGGATCTACCCATTCTTGAAGGAACAACTCAAAATCCACATTCTTCAAGGAATCTTCCTAGACCTGCTAGCCTACAAAGATCTCTTCTGAACATATTCTTCCATTAGGTACTACACCAAATAGTGCATATGTTAAAAATCCATCCTGTATCATCTAACAAGTTTCCAAGTGTTTGCAAATAGAAACCTAGCCTTTTGTTGGTCAAAATGCCTGGGTTTCCCCTAGAAGACTTTGGTACATAACTCATAAGAATTGATTAGGAAAGACTGTATAGACAGAAAGATGGATGGTTCCAGTAGGTACCTGGGGAGAAAAACTAGGTATAACAGGATTGGATGATTTGGAAAATGTCAGGGTTCTAAAAATAAATTTCACCTACTTTACAATTTGCTGTGCAAAGCCATGAGAAGTATTTGGTTGGCACCTGTGCAATGTTAAAATTTTTGCTCCTTGACTTACTTTATCAACACAGGTGTATTCCTTATTGATAGTCAGGCATCCCAGTATAGAAGATATTTTTCATAGTGCCACCCCCAATGTTGGATGATTGCTAAAAGCTGGGGTTAATTAACCACATATTCCTTGTAAGCCTGTAAGAGACCATAAACTGAGCAAACTGCTAAAAAGAAAATATACCATTTCATATCTACAGTGAAGATGAAAGTAGTCAGAGTGAAGTGCAAATTACCATTGACTTTACACACACACACACACACACAAACACATACTTACTGAATAAATGATTAAGATTTCAATGAAATTTCAAGTTCCATTTCATTTTTAGGTACATTTTCCTAAAGCACTCAGTTAAAGTTATCAACACCTAAAGGATTCAGAGAGTCTAGCATTTTCTGCCATCTCAAAAAAAGGTCAATAACTGGGTCTATATTCCTGAAAGTTCACAGGAATTTTTTTTAAAAAATCAGTAGAGGGTTGTCTTAAGTTTTGGAAAGTATATTTATATGGGGACCTCAAGCTTTAGCCTCCCAGTGCCTCATTTACAGATATATCAGAGCTAGTTCATATATAAAATTCCTCCATCACTCTATTCCTGTTCCCCCATCCCTGTACATAAAACTTACCCTCCTTTGAGCACATACTGTGAACTCTGCTACTTATTTGGTATTTATAACAATTCCTACCTAGGTGATAATTATATATTGGGCAAAGCTCTAGCATTGTTCATTGAATTTCATGTGTCATACTGTATAATGTACATAAGATACATCTTTATGATCCTGTGTTGTTCAAAAACTGTCATGAGTACATGTCCCTTTTTCCCAACTAGAGGCATAAGAGCTCAATGACAGAAAAGTGTTAACCAATTACATTTCCTAGAAACTGAAGTTTCTGGCACAGTGCTTTGCACAAAGTAGGTGCTAAGGAAATTAGAAGTATGTATTGATATGTGCATATAAATATGTGCTGGATATAAGTGAAGTAATTAGTATTCTAACTGTTTGACATGGTTACCTGATGTAAGTCTTTGGGGACAAGGTTACTTTTGTGCAGAGGTGTTACTGAAGGCTAATTTGTCTTCTCCAATGGTACAGTAATATTATTGCCCATTTTCATTCTCTATCTACACTTTCTACACTTATTTCCTTCCTTCCCTACACTTACTCCCTTCCTTTCAAGCTCAAAATCTCTCCTACCCAGGAAGATGGAAATTTCTAAAACAGAAAGTCTTAATTGCATGCTTGGTATTAACATGTACATGCTTTTGGAAAAACAAACATAAATAATGACATTTATCAAAGTACTGAGAGGTGGAAGTAGGTAAGGTTGAGGACACTGGGTACCAAATAGAAACAGATTTGATACAAGAGTGTTTCTAAGAGACGGGAAGAGCCTTGAATGGGATAAGAAGGCAGGATGCATTAGAGAACACCTGGGGCCTTTCTTTTTGCTGGCCCTAATCAAAGGAAGTCTCATGTGTCCCAATCAAAGAAACATGAGGAAGGCCCACGCATGACAGTGGGTAGAGGAAATACAAGTTTTGGGAGTACTAGGAACTTCCTGCATGCCCAGGGGACCCCAGAGATATCTTTATTCATGTGCCAGAGCCAGGGCCATTTTGCCTGCCCAAATCAATTCTGACCTGTGTTTGTCTTTGCCAAATTCTATGAAGCAGAAATCTTCTGCCCATCTCTATCTCAGAGCCTCCCCCTACCCCACCTGCTCTACTCCAAAGTACAGTACTATCTGGAAAGCAACTGCTGAGATCCTGATTGCTAGTCACATAAAATTATCACTATGACCAAACTAACACAGCAGTATTTTCTTTTTAATTGTATGGACAGTCAAAACAACTAAAATGTATTTTAAATATTCACACATTAGCAAACCACAGTCTAGAGAGCTACCAATCTCACCATTGGCCCTTGTACACTGTCTTTGGTTTATCAGAGGTTTGGGCTCTTCCTCAATTTCTTCAACCTATTCCCAAGTCAGAGGCAAAGCCCAGGTGCTCCCCAGCTCCAGTCCAGCACCAAGGCCCAGGAGGATACGACCACCTGACCAGGAGCAAGCATCCAGCACTCCTCAGTCTTGGTAAGCCGAGGACTCGCTGAGAATGTTCACAGTCTGTACCATAATACCATGTCTGGGGCATTTCCTCACACTTGGAACCAATGAAAACTTTAGGAAGTGAGTAGGACCTTTTCAGCATGACAGTTAAAAACTAAACTAAGTAGAAAGCAGGCCGAAACCCTGGAACACATGTCTCACATCGTCCCAAATATTCCTCACTATGTGGCTCGCATAAACACCATCTGCTGTGTTAATTTGTAAAGAATTACAAGGTTCTTAAAATTACACTTTGCTCTCTGTAGCATACACTGTGTCTATTAAGGGGGAGACTTGAGAATGCACATCACATCTAGTCAGACACTGAGATTTTTTTCCTTCCTATGCTGGGATCTTACTGAAAGTTTGCTAGGTCTGCATGGAATTTTAAGAAGTGTGTAGTATTCTATCCAGTCCAGCTGTAAGGGGAAAAAAACAAATAACAAAAAAATACACTTAACAAAACCTATACCTGGATTAAAATTTGGACTGCCTAGACATCTCCTATTTCACTTGTTTCTTAGAACAATACAGTCTTTGGTTATAAATCAGAGTCAGAACAGCCTGACTTGGGATTCTTTTTGGGAGAGGCTCCTTTCTCCATTGCTAGCTCCCACCTCCAAGGAGTCCTCAGATCCCTAAGTGGTGGCTGAGGGGATTTCTCAGTTGTTCATCTCTGTCTGTGAGCAAAACCAAAGGTGCAGCATGTCATTTTCAGACACATATCCCTTACAATGCAGAGTTGGGAGTAGGCTGCTAATGTAAACCTTCAGGTGAACTAAGCTGCCAGGGTGTTGCAGGTTAAAAGGTAGGTAAATGGTAAATGGTGGCTAAAAATAAAAAGAAAGACAGATGATTCTTAGGCTCAATAATCCTCAGGCTAGAAACATGAGATAATTGTTACAAGTGTAGATTTTTGGTACCTCTTCCAGGAGATTATTTCAGTAGCTCTAGAGCAGGGATGGAAATTTTCATTCGTTATTTATTTATTTTGCAGTGTTAGTAAGAAAACGCAGGGCCTCACACATGCTGCACAAGTGCTTTCCCACTGAGCCACACCCTCAGGAACTTTTCATTTTTAATAAGCATTTTTTAAATTACAGGCAAATTTTAGAAACAGAAATACTTTCATGAGTTTCAACTTGAAGAGTCATTTGAATAATCAAAATCCCTCCAACTGCAGCCCAGGAATTGGCATTTTAAGATTTCCATGAAATTCTGTTGATCACCTAATTGTGAATTTTGCAATGATTTGCTGGTAGTAAGTACATCTGAAGGAGGATCAAGGATCCACAACTAAAACAATTCTGCTTAATTCCTGATGAATTAGTCACTCTATCTCAAAAACATGACAGTCTAAACCAAACCACCTAATTAAGAAAAGAAAAGCTGTACTGCCTGAGAAATTAAATGCAGAGTAAATACCTCAAAAAAGTCCCTTCCAAAAGAAAATTAAACTAGCTTCTCCAAATTCCTTCCCTGTCATTGTCATAACTACATGTAGACATCAAATAAGGCCAGTTGGATGCAATATTCAAAGAAATGAAAGAGATTGATGACCTTACTAAGGCACAAAGAGCTTTAAAAATTTTTGCAGAATCCCCAAAATAACATAAAACAGAACAACAAAAATCAGGACCCTAATCCAGATAGTACTTTGGAGCTTCTGTTGGTAAATTAAAGTCTACACATTGCTGATTTTTCAGCATTTCCTGAAAATTTATTATCAAGTTCTTCTCTCCATGGTCCCAACTGCTTTACTCCCTTATGTCTCAGTCTTCTAAGAGAAGAGTTTTACTAAGCACGGCATAATAATCTCCTAAATTATTGCTCTGCTTTCTCTTTTTCTTCCCTAGGCATCCTCCATAGTGCAGATCAAGTTTTGCCTCTTCTGGACTCCATAGGTTGCACAGAATTCTCCCTTCCTTCAGTCACCCTAGATGAGTCCTTTTCTGATATTAAAGGATGGTATTCCCCTCAGACAAATCCTTAAAGAGCTTGCTTTGTGCAAGCTGGCAGAGTGATTTCACCCTACATCCATCAGAGTCAAACATCTATCTGTAGCTGTTCCATCTTCTAAACTCTGATGATAAAAGGCAAGATTAGGGCTAAAGATTGCTGCTTGAAATTTCTCTGTTCACTGAGAATAACTGAGCGGAATGAACTACTGTTGCTTCCAATGATGTCATCAATCCTGTATAAAACTGCATTTTTAACACTGATTGAAAGTGAAAAAATCCTAGCTGGGCTTTGTAGTCATGCCTGTGATTTCAGCACTCAGGAGGCTAAGGCTGAAGGATTGCAATTTCGAGGTCAGCCTGGGCTATATAGCAAGAGCCTCTCTCTATAGCTAGCTAGCTAGATAGTTAAACAGGTTGCCAGTAACTCAATTGTTTGATAATGCATTTGTCAACTGCATAGATCTCTGTTGAATAAAACAGAAATGTTGTAACCATGTTTTGTGCTTGAGTATATGTATCTATGAAAGAGAGAAAATAAAAAGTTCACCTGCTATTACCCATTACATTGGATACTCTCTCCTCCAATCAATAAACAATAAACTGAGGGAGTGAGCTTATCCCTCTGTCTCCAAAAGGAGTTTCTTTTGTACTTTCAAAGAACAAGATAATAACAATTTAATTTAAAAAACATAATTCTCTTTATTTTATAATTCTAGAAACCAGCAACACTTTGTTCCATGAAATAGAATGAGTGTTCTGATAAGCTGAGCAGACAAGATTGTTTTATAGACAGAAAAAGTCTTGAAAAAAAGCAGAAATAAAAAAAAAAAACAGTGGATTGGTAACTTCCAGGCTACTTTCCTTGTTAAGTGGGAAGGGGAGCAGAATAATGAGAAAATAACTGATAAGTTAACAAGAAGTTCCTTCTGGTTACCATTTTCGAGTAAGATTAATGCAGGGGAATCTCACTATCATGCTAATTGACACTGGCCTGTGTGGGAAATTTGGCTGTTATCTACCTCTCTAATCCTGATTAATCAGGTCGGATAAGCAGTTCAGTTTCAGCTAGGTGCTATTGAGTAACTGTGCAACTCCAAGATTCATCTTAGTCTCCCAGAGGGCTTATGACACTAAGACTTAGGTGGGGGATGAATACTTTGATAAATAAGTCAATGTTATTCCATTTTACAATTTTCTAAGAAGTGACAATACATATGCAACTTCCAAACCCCTACCTGTCCTACCTCCATGTCCTTTCCCACGCCTTTCTTTCCTTCCAAGACATTTTTTTGGGGAGGGAGGAAGCATTTGAGGATCAAATACACATGCTAAGTACTGCTATGGATGCTACCACTAAGCTACATCCCCAATGCCTTCAAAGAATTTTGAAGCAGACACAAAAATTGTGAAGCAGACTGAAGTTACATGTTACCTCCTTTCTGTGAAAAACTGGGCAATAGCTCTATCCTCATTACATTTCAGACTTCATCTGCTCAAGAGCAAAAATGATGTCTAACCCACAATTGTGGCAAAAATTAAATGAGATAATGCATGCAAAATGTCTCTCTCTGAATTTAGCATGAAAATGATATCTAATAAACAAATTCCTTACCCCAATCTTTTCCCTCTCTTGATAGCAATCTAATTAGGGAAAGCACAGTGTCTGGCATCTAAACCATGGATAGATAGGATGTCTAGGGAGAATACATTGTTTTATAGGCTGGATCTGAGTTTGCCAAGACTTGCCATTTAGAAATCTTTGAACATCTGAATGATATTTAACACTCATGAAATTTTTACCAAGTTAAAGTCCATTCATGACATATTCAAATATGAGGCAAATGAAAAAAGGAAGACCAGACATGGAGCCTGATGTTTCAGTAATGAAACAGTAAGGAATTTAAACTCTGGTAACTGTGGTCTCTTATGCTAAGGAAGAATGGAGAACAAATGCTGGGGACTGATTCCTCCTTTTTAGTACCATGCATGGGTAATGAAATCAGAAGTGAACACACCTCACTGATGATTTTAATCAAACTGAGCACCTGTGGCTGCCAGGAACCAGGAGATCTCCCCAAGCAACTAAAGTGGATTCTATTTCAGTCACCCTCACAGTGCATGTCCATGAAGGGATGGCTTTACTGAAATGAGGAAGCCAGATGCAGCAAACCTGCCAAGGTTTCCTCACAATAATGAGGGGCCCTCAAGTGGAGATTTTACTCACACACACACACACCACCTAAGTAACAAGGAGCCTCCAAAGATGGGGCCAAACAGCAAGATGAAAACTGCTGAAATACTAATAAAATTGAAATATACCATAAGCAGATAATTTACTTTCTAATTTTTACCTGTTTCTACCTAGAATGGAAACTTCATGTGATTAGTAACTTCATATCTCTATTTTACTTGTGTGTGTGTTTCACTCAGTCCAGTAACTGGTATATGAAGGAATGACATAAAATTTTGTCATTTTGGAAAATAGAAAGCTATTTCTAAAACAGATGAGATGTGTTGAAACCTTTGCGTGAAAGAGAGTGAAGGAAACTAAGATAATGAAGGAATTTAAGATTTAGAAATTGGACAAATCCATGACACTCAACAAACACTGTAGGGGTGGGGTGGAGGGGAATTAAATAATGGTAGTAGTATAGGACAGGCAAGGAAAGGGAAAAACAAAACCCATTTATATAGTTTAAGGCAAAGGGTAGCTCCTCTATATAGTTGGAGACAAAGGGTGGTTGAAACCTTACCCTAGAGCATAGGGACTTAGGGTAGATCCAAAGCAGGGAGTACCAGGAAATAGGGTAACAGGCCAGGGATCCAGTTACTACTACTGAAATAGAATGAGTAGTCAAAACAGAAGTCAGAAACTAGGAATCAGAAGAGAGGTTCAAGTCCTGCATAAAATAAGACTTGGGAATGGAGCATCACTGTGAAATCAAGCTCTTTCATTCCCTATGTAGAACACTGACAAGTGTGAAGCTCAAAGTTGCTTAACAATCCACCCTTCTCTTCCATGTGTACCTGTCAACAAGCACAATGCCAGGCTTAAGACAACCCAGATAGGTACTTATCTTCCCTATCTTCCTCCCATCCAGACAGCTCCACGGGAACCCTTGCACCCTGGAAGGGCCCTTTGTACCAAAGATGGCCTTTCTCCTGGAGCATCTTCTGGGTATATTCAGACTCTATCCTGCCTCCTCTTCCTTGTGATTAGTCAGGCCCTCAAAATGGAAAACAAAGAGCTTGCAAGCTAATGAACATTAAACACAGTCTATGTATGAGGGGTTTGTGGTCTGGAACACAGTGACCCCAGGGGTTGACTATCTAGCCCTAAAGTGTGACCCCATCTGTGGTAGCTGTATACTGCACATCACACAGCCAGGATGACCCATATCTCTACGTGCCCTGGAGTCTGCTACCACATTCTACTTCAAGCAATAGATCACTGCAAAGTAAGTACTTATTTGGTACCCACATGAGACTGAGACATGAAGAGCTGTGATATGGATCGAATTGTGTCTCTCTTACCCACTTTGATATGTTGACATCCTAACCCCCAAGTATGTCAACAGTACAACTAGATGTGGAGATAAAACCTTTAAAGATGTGATTAAGTTAAAATGTATTAGAATGAACCCTAATACAATATGACTTGTGTCCTTAAGAAAATGATCAGGACACAGACTTTGTGAGGACAGAAGGAGGACTCTGATGGCCAAAGTGAATGGCCTCAGACAAATCTAACTCTACTGATGCCTTGATCTCAGCCTTCTAGTCTCCAATGCTGTGAGAAAAAGAATATTCTCTTGATAAAGCCTCCCAGTTAGTGGTACTTTGGTGTGACAGCCTTTGCAAACAGGATACCAGAGTAATAATTTGTTGAGGTTTAGCTTCCTATTAAAATACCTCACTGACTCAGGATAACAAGGAGTCCAAGTGTGCTAAGGTGACAGGTAGGGAGGTATGACTGTCTCTAGAAATTATAATTGATTTCTCAGAAAGCTCTTTAATATTTCACAGCATAAAGCCTGTATCAATCAGTTGATCATAATAAGGATAGGAGTCTTGTCTCCTCCAACAATTGGAAAATGTATTACCCAAGTCTTGGAGCAGATTTCTTTTCCTGAGTGCCAAAGGCTTGCTTCCTCTGTCTTTTTCAAGTTCCTCAAAAGCATCCTACATTTCATGTTAAAAACTAGCAGCAGCCTGGCATGGTTGTACACACCTATAATCCCAGTACTTGAGAGGCTGTGGTAGGAGGATCACGAGTTCAAGGCTTGCCTGGGCAATTGTGAAACCATGTCTCAAAGAAATGACAAAAAACTGCTAGCTTCGGCAGCTCATATGCTAAAATCGGAACCATACAAAGAAAGTTAGTATGACCCCTGCACAAGAATGACATGCAAATTTGTGAAGCATTCCATTTAAAAAAATGACAAAAAATTGGATGCAAAGTGAATAAATAATAATTAAGTAAATAATAAAGCCATTTCCCTAATTGGCCTTCACACATCTCACATTTCCCAAAATAGTCAAAGACAAATTTAACCTCATGTTCTCTCACAATTTAATTCAGGTAAAAATGTGACTTCTGTACACTGCATGAAAGCTTGTAGGTGTTTTCTGGTGAAAAAACCTAAATGAAGTATTTTAGGTAGTATGAGACAACAATTCTATTATTGGCAACTTTTTTTTAATGGTGTCCCTTTCAGAGTTCTGGATTAACATACTTGGTACTTCAAGCAAGCAGCTGGTAGCTATGTGTTTGAAACACAATGCAAAAGCCAGCATGTTAACTAAAGAGAGTGAAGAAATCTATGCAAAGCTGGATCCTGGCTAAACTGGTCCCAATTTTTTCACTCCAGTAATTAATGCTGAAACTCAGAGAATGATCACAGTACTGGGCCCTGGGACAAAGCAAGATAGCTGTAGTCATTACCTACAAGGAGTTGTAGCCTAAAGTACGATTTACAAAACTCAGTACTATGACATTTGGAGTAGATAATTCTTGTTGTGGATGGCTACTGTATGCAATATAGGGTATCTAGCAGCATCCCTGGCTTCTAGCAACTGGATGGATGTAGCATCCTATTATGCTTTGGATATGAAATATCCTCCAAAAAGGTCAGGTGTTGAAAGTTTGGTTCCAAGCAGGTAGCACTATTGAAAGGTGACTGAATTATAAGACTCTAAACTAATCCATGGATTAATATACTGATGGATTCATAATTTGACATTTTATTGAGACATGACGAAAATAGGAGGTTGAGCCTAGTTGGAGGAAGCTGGTCACTTGGGGCATTCACTTAAAGGATATCTCTTGTTCTTGGGTCCTGCCTCTCTGCTTCTTGGCCACCAGGAGGTAAGCAGCCTTTCTCTGCTATGCCTTTCCACCATTGCATTTCTGCCCTACCACAGGTATAAAAGCAATGGAGCCAGCTGACCATACAATGAAAGAAATAAATATTTCCCCCCCAAGATATTTTTCTCAGGTATTTTGTCACAAGGAAAGAAGAAAAACATAGCTAACACACATTCTTCCCCTAGTTATGATAACCAAAAACATGGCTAAAAGTCTGGAACGGGAAAGTTGTCTCCTCTTGAGAATCATTGGTCTAAAGAGTGAGACAGATAATATAAAAAATAGATTATAATACAGTAAGACAAATGCTAACACATTGTTTGGTAGTGCAAAGAAGAAGAGAAAAAGGAGGAGGAGGAGAAGAAAAGCTGTTTCCCCAATGAGGATATAAAATAAAGACAAATAACAGCTACTTGTTTGGTATCTACATTATGTCAAACACTTGACTTTAATTGCTTATTTAATCCTTACAAAATATTCACATGTTAAACACTTTATAGGTATGCTTAAAGATACAAATAAACTCAATCGAAGTTCAAAGAGTGATGAACCCAGGATCCAACCTGATTTCTATGTTCAAGTCCACCTAATTCTCTAGAAATAATGTGAAAAAATCTTTGTTATATGAGAGAGCTAAAGTATCTTACAGTTTTTATGTATACATACTTCTATAAATATGAGGCTTCTAGAAGGACTTGGCAGTAAGAAAATTTATTATTTAAAGAATGTAAATTGGAGAATGGTCTAAAGTATGACTAGAGGGTCTACTGGAGAAATTCTCATGTTCTGTAGCATCTGACCTATAGTTAAAATGCATTTGTTATGGATAATTTGAGGCAACTTGACTGGGTTAAGGAATACCTAGAAAATGTAAAGCATTACTCCTGGGTGTGTGTGTGATGGTATTTCCACAGAGCATTGGAGTGTCAGTCAGTAGCTAACTTGGGAAAAATTGGCCCCCACACAATAAGGGTAGGAACCATCCAATTGGCCAGGGGCCCAGATAGAACAAAAAGGCAATTTTCCCTTTCTTCTAGAGCTGGGATTCATACTTCTTCTACTGCCCTTGGACATCAGAGCTCCAAACTCTCCAACCTTTGGACTCCAGGCCTCAAAATCAGCAGCCCCTGAGGTTCTCAGGCCTTTCATTATAGGTTGAGAGTTATACCATAAGCTTCCCTGGATCTGAAGCTTTTGAACTTGGGCTGAGCTAGGCTGCCAGCATCCCAAGGTCTCTATTTTGTAGATGGCCTCTTGTGGGACTTCTCAGCCTCCATAATCATGTGAACCAACTGACTGAATAAACCCCCCTCCTCTTTTCTCTATCTGTCACTGTCTCTATGGTTCATACATCCCAGAAGGAGATAAAAACAGTATCCATATGAGTGTCTTATTGGTTTGTCTTTCTGGACAAACTTGACTAGTAAACCAGGGATTGATCTGGTGTTCAAGAGACCTTAACTATCTACCTGCCAGGTAATTACCATTCATACAACTAATCATCTCACATTTTGCAGGAATTTGTTTCATAGGTAGGCTGCTGATACTTTCCAACCTGCATCTATTGTCTTATCTCACTAATAGTAACCTTTCTTTTCACTCTCAAATGTGTTCCAATATAGATGAGAAGTTTTGTAATCATTGTATTATTGGTTCAATTAAATTTTGAGCTGAAAAATTGTTTGACCTCCTATTTTACATCATTCTATGTGATCAGAATTGTCCTGTGAAAAATCTAACCAATTATTTAATTATCCCTGAAATATACATGTTACTTCACTTACCTGCTTAAGATCCTACAGTGTCAACCTATGATCTACAAGATTGTTGTGGCTTGAGTGAGAGATAACCCCTGAAGGCTCATGTGTTGGGAGGTTGGTTGCCAGGTGATAGGATTTTGGCAATGACATTATTGAGAGGTGGGGCCTTGTTGGGTGGGTCACTACAAGCATACCACAGAAAGATATATCTTGTCCCCAGCTCCTGCCTGTCTCTCTACTTCCTGTCTGCAATAAGGTGAGCAACTTTCCTCCACTATACTTTTCCACCAGACATTTCAGCCTTACCAGAGGCCCACAGAAACAGAGCCAGCTGACCATGTACTGAAACTTTGAGTCAAAATAAGTCTTTCCTCCCATAAGTTGTTTATGCCAGGTATCTTGTCACAGTGATGAAAGGCTAACACAGAAAAAATTGGTACCAAAGAAGTGGGGTCATTGCTATGACCTTACCTGACAATTTGGTTCAGATGCCTTTGAAGCTTAATTGTGGGAGGAATTTGGAAAAGTTTGGAGAAGTAGACAAGAGAAAGCCTATAACACTAGAAGCAGAGTTTAAGGGGCAGTTCTGGTGGGAGTTTAGTGGTCAGAATGCTGAGAGTAAAAATGGTGCTC
The DNA here is from genome assembly GCF_047511655.1 of Castor canadensis. Lineage (NCBI taxonomy): Eukaryota > Metazoa > Chordata > Mammalia > Rodentia > Castoridae > Castor > Castor canadensis. The sequence continues at coordinate 70,409,666 of NC_133397.1, read as the reverse complement.
ATGAGGATTCATGTGGGAAAGAGGACTCTATTAGGAGTTGGACTAGAGGTCATTTGTGTTATGTTCTGACAAAGCATTTGACCTTGCCCTGATACTTCATGGGAGGCTGAATTTAATCTGGCAGAGGAAATTTAAAGGTAGCACTGCTTTTGGGTTGTTGCATGGGTATTGCTGGCTGCTTTTAACCAGATTTATAGTGACATTCATAAGCCAAAAGTAAAGAGGAAAGATTTCAAAACATCACAGTTTGGTCAGAAAAGAAGCACGTGCAAAGTTGGGACCAAAGAAAGTGTGGTTGTCAAATAGATTAGTGAACTGTTAACCAGACTTTGTGTGGCTATGGCAAAATACCTGACATAAACAACTTATGGTAGTAAGGATTTACTTAAGCTCACAGTTTCAGTCAATAGTCCTTGATTTCTTTGATTCTGGGCCAATGGTGAGGCAGAACATCATGCCAATGAAAGCATGTGGCAGAGACTATTCATTATGAATAGGAAATAGAGAAAGAGAATACAAAGACGGTATCCAGATAAGATATAAACCCCAAGACTCACCTCCAGTGACCTTCCAACAGGCCCAACCTCCTGCTTTTCACCAATAATGTCATCCTATTATAAGTTCATCAAGGTATTAATCCAATGGTTAGGACAGAGCCCTCAGGATCAAATCACTTGCAAAAGTCCATCACCTGACAGCCAAGCCCTGAATGCATGAGACTATAGGGAACATTTCCTATTTGAACCCATAAAAAGCACATTAAAAAAAAGTTAAGTACTTTGCACTTGGACTATAGGAAAGATGCCTTGTGAGCATGTCAGGAATCAGAAAACCCTACCCGTCATAGTCTCAAGGTTGTGAAAGTATAAATTCATTTAAAAAAATCCCTCAAGAACAGACCACTGCTAGGGCATCCTGCTTACACAGGGCCACCTAGGAAGTTGTTTCCAGTATTCATTTCATCATACTTAGTTGTTTAAGCATTCAGACATAATTGTAGCCATGGTCCAAGGGGGCCCAGCTACTATTCCCACTGGTCACAGACTTTGGTGTCATCCATGTAGTGCTGGTTTTGCAGACATACAGAATGAAGGAGTTATGGGGTCATTGGGGCTTACACACAGATTCCAAAAGAAATCCTGAGAGGCCAGGCAATGTATAACAACAGTGTATTCCCCAGGGGTGGCACCTGTGCAGGCGTTAGATGAAGCTGTAATGCCTTCAGATTGATCTGAAGATCAATGGAGACTCCAGTGTATTCAATGCCAGGAATTTGGAACATCTACTAATGAAGCTGCAGATGGGGAACACAAGCAACTCAAGAAACAGGCCATGTGGGCTGCAACCATAAAGGTCATAGGGACAAGGATACTTACACCTTTTGGAGTTTACATCATACTACTGTGTGCCATACATGTCAGACATGGAGCTATAGAATTTAAAACTTGCCCTGGGTTTTGATCTTGCTTTGTTCCCATCCATCTTTCTATGCCCCCATTCCTCCCTTTTGGAATGGAAATGAGTACCCTATGCAATTGTATGTTAGAAGTATGTAAGTTTGGTTTTTGTTTATTTGTTTTGTTGTTGGTGTTGTTTTATTATTCATTTATTCACATGTGCATACATTGTTTGGGTCATTTCCCCCCCACCCCCCACCCCCCATCCTCCTCCCTCACCCTTTGCCCCCTCCCCTCTTGCTTCCAGGTAGAACCTGTTCTACATTTATCTTTAATTTTGTTGAAGAGAAGACATAAGCATAATAAGGAAGACAAAGTGTTTTTGCTCGTTGAGTTAATAAGGATAGCTATACAGAGATTCCTAGCATTGCTTTCATGTTCACATGTGTTACAACCCATATTGATTCATCTCTAACTGATCTTTACATTGGTTCCTGATGCACTTCTCATGTTAACCTCTATCGCTTTAAGGTTTCTGTATTAGTTCCTCAGAAGTATGTAAGTTTGTTTTGTTTATTATTTTTTTAGCAAGGTCTCATAGCTAAGAGTTTGCACTGAGTCTCACTAGAGACTCTGACTTGAACTTTGAATACTGCTGGAATTGTTAGGACTTAGGGGACTCTTGGAAATGGACTAAATGAATTTTTCACTGTGAGATGGACGTGAGCCTTTGGAGAATAGAGGCAGAATGCTATGGTTTGAAACTCAGATGTCCCCTAAAGGCTCGTGTCTTGGGAGCTTAGTGCCTGATGATCACTTTCAGAAAGTGGTTGGATCCTGAGGCCTCTGACCTTATCAAAGAATTAATTCAATGACTATTTCACAGTGTGATGGTGTTATAGTTTGAATATGAAATATCACCCAAAATTTCATGTGTTGAAGAATTGGTCCTCAGCTTGTGGATCTAATCGTTAGAAATAATTGGACCATGTAGTCTCTACCTTCATCCACTAATGGATTCTAATTTGACGGCATGATTGTGAGGTAATAGGAGGTAGAGACTGGTTGGAGGAAGTCACTGTGAGGAATATCTTTAAAGGATATCTTGTCCCTTGTCCGTTCCTATCTCCCTCCATGCTTCCTGGATGCCATAAGGTAAGCAGCTGTGCTCTACCACATGTTCCTCACTATGATGTTATGACAGACCATAGTCTAAAAGCAATGGAGTCAACTAACCATAGACTGAAACCATGAGCTAAAATAAGCCTTTCCTCTTAAACTGATTCTCTCAGGTATTTGTCACACTGATGAAAAAAAAAATAAAAATAAAAAAATGCCTAATACTTACAGAATTATTGGGAGGTGGGACATAGTTTGGCAGAAGTGGTTCACTACAGTCATACCGTGGAAAGATATACCTTGTCCTCCCTCCCACCATCTCTCTTTTTTTCTCTCTCTCTTCCTCTCCCCCTCCCTCCCTCCCTTCCTACCTCAATCTTCCTTGACTGCCATGAGGTGAGAATTATATTCCATATCCTTCTGCCATGATGTTGCAACCTTACCACAGGCACACAGCATTGGAGTCAACTAACCAATCTCTGCAATTTCTGAAACTATGAGCCAAAATAAATTCTTCCTCAGTTAAATTATCTCTGAGGTAGTTGTAAAGCAATGAAAAACCAACACAATGATAATGTCATAAAAGGTCATGGCCAGTGTGATCTCGGTTTGGTTCTTCAGCCTTACCTCCCACCTCCAATGCTCTTGAGTCTCTAGTTTCTTGTACATAACATTCTCACTGCTTATATTCCTTTCAACAGTTTGTTCGATAACATTGACCACTATAGTAGAAACTGTGATGTCCTCCTGTGCACTCTGAGGAGTCCTTTTTGAAAATCTCATCAAACATCATTTTCTCTGTAAAGAATCCTCAATTTCTCCAGACATTAGTTGATACTTTGTGGGTGTATATATTGCACTCCATGAATCCTTCATTATGGTTCTTCTCATCCTATAATTGCAATTTCCTTTTTGCTATTCATATTACTATAATGTCATTATTATCTTTGCATCATTAATGCCTTCATTACCTGGGACCTAGTTGACATTGTTAGATTTCTGGTGATTAATTACATCATGGGTGAATATTATGGTCAGAATCTCATATCTTAAATAATCAAAAGAATTTATTGAGTACCTACCATGTGGCAGGCATAGGACTTTTGCTTTATAATGATGGAGTTCAGGACACACTATCCTATAATATAGCACTTTGGCATTTGAGAAAATAGCAGAAAGCCTCGCCTACCTTCCTCTTGTCCACCCTGGAAGCAGATCATGAAACCCTCATTAGAGAGGCCCCCTCCCTGTATTCAGAGGAAGAAACATCTTTATTGCCAAAGACAGGCATCCAGAGAAGAATCTGAACCAACATGCCTTGCTAAATTGCCCCGAGTTTATTACCATTGATCATACCCCCTTTGTCTAGTCATACTTCTCCACAATCTATCCACTTCGTCATCAAGCATAGCCTTAAATCACTGAGGGTGCAGGGCAGGTTGATACATGCCTATAATCCCAGCACTTGGGAGGCTGAGGCAGGAGGTTTGCAAGTTCAAGGCTAGCCTAGTCTAAATAAAAAGTTTGAGGCCAGTCTGAGCTACATAGCAAGACCATGTCATAAATATGTGTGAGTGTATGTGTGTGTATGTGTATTTGTTTCATTGAAGAATTTTTTTATGAAGCTTCCTGTGTCACCAAGAAAGCTTAATAAGTTGCATATTTTTCTCTTGTTAATCTGTCTTTTGTTATTTTGTTTCCTTTACACTAACACATACAAGTAAGGGACTGTATAGGATAGTTAAAAACCAGAATAGCTTTAATTATTTCCCATTTTGCATTTTGCCTTTCTGTGAGATTAGGCAAGTCACTGCATCATTGATCTATATTATATTCCTGCTTTCCTGCTCTGAGTGAGGTACTAAAACTAGACGTACCTAGGTACCCTGCCCCAACTTCAAGTCACCCATGGTCAAAGTAAAATACCAACGTCTTCTGGCTAGTTATTAATGAATCAGCATTGACTTGGTCCTATGATGGCTATATGTTTTCCTTAATATTTTAAAAAATTATTTAAAATTTTAAAATAATACATGTTATTTAAATATTTTGAGCAACCTTCATGTGAATAAAGTAAAAAGGTGAAAGTCTTCCCACCTGACACACACATATACACTCACACAGTCCTTCTTGCACTGAAATTATTGGTAATAGTATTTCACTAGGTATCTGTTGAGATTTCTTTCTATATATCACACATTCATGAGTATATTATTTCAGTGAAATGGGATAAAAATTCTGAATTGTGTTCTCATACTTGCTGCTTCTTTTGTTCAGCAGTAGATCACCGGTATTCTTCTCTGAGTCAGGGCAGTACAACATAAATGTCCAGCCTTTTCTATGATTTCATGATATTCCCCATTTTTAGTAAATCATCATTTATTTAAATATTTCCCTATGTTTTGGCATCTGAGCTGCCAAAGTAGATTTCTACTGCTGTTGTAACAAATTTCCACAGGTTTAGTGCCTTAAGACTACATAAATTTATTATTTTACAGTTCTGTGGGTTAGATGCCTAACCCAGGAGTTACAGGGTCCATATCACGGTGTTTCCAGGGTTACACTCCTTTCGGGGAGCTCTAGAGAAAAATCTGTTTCCTTGTTTTTTCCATCCTAGAAGTTGTCTGCAAGGCTCATGCTCTTCTTCTCCAATCTTCAAAACTAGCAATTTAACTTCTCTCTAACCATAAGTCTGTGGTCATAATCACTCTAAGAGCAGGCAGGAGAGGTTCTCCACTCTTAAAAACTCATGGGATTATATCGGATGTATGTGGATAATCCAAATAATCTTTCTAGCTCAAGGACTCTAACCTTAATCACATCTGTAAAGTTTCTTTTGCCATGGAAGGTAACATATTCATAGGTTGTAGGGATTACAAATTGGGTATCTTTGAAGGCCATTTTTCTGCCTACCATAGTTTCGGTATTTCAGTTTTACAAATAATAAGGCATGAGCATCTTTGTATGTTTATTATTGCACACTTGGATGAGCATGTCTGTAGAACAGATTCCTAGACTTAGATTACCTAGTGGTCAAAGAATATGCACATTTCCCAACTTTGAAAAATACCAAGAAATTGATTTCTCAAAAATTTCTTACTGGCAAATTCCCAGACAGCAGAGATGGTGCTAATTGCTCTTTGCCAACTCTCTCAGGGACTGACATGCATATTACCTTTCTTATGGTTGATGTTTTAAAAAGATTGCTTGGTTGATTCCATGGAACAGTCTTGCTACTTGGGTAACCTGCCTTTGCTCTAATATTAGGGCCAAAAAGGGAAATATAAACATAAAATTAAAATCCATCCTAAAAGAAAGAGGAGAGCTTCAGCTGCTTCTCTAGTGGTCAGTCCTAATGGCAACTTTCCATCATTCATGGGCACAAGATGCCTCCTGAAAGAGCTCAAAACCATCAGGCAGGTTTGATCATGAGTGAAGACCACTGTCAACCAGAACCAAGTTCCCTTTCACTGGGCTCCCAACCACCTTGAAATCATACGAAGGGCCTGAGTGTCCAGAATCTGCCAGATATTCTCTGGCAGTTGAGTGACCCATCTGCCCACAGCCACACAAAGAACCTGTAGGGGGCAATATTGTCTCATACCACCTGTTTGCATGCCAGCATTTTAACACTCAGTTGTAAACCAGCCAATTACAATGTATTTCCCAATTTTTACAATGCATATGTACTACTATTGCAATAAAAAATAGGAAATTACTAATGAGCTAAAGAAAGAGGGGAGAGAGATCAATATCAAAATTCTCATTCATGGAAGACATTGCCTAAAATGTCAAAATAGTCTCTATTTACACCTACACTTTGAACCATCACTTCCTCTATTAACTTCTCTCATGAGTCACAGCCCAAAGTTAAGTGTCCTTATGTTAGGTCAATAGATAATATGCCTCTGGATTTTAGTTTCCCATGTTTACAATAGCATCAATTACCTATTTTTTTTCTAAAATTATTTCAATAGTATCCTGTAAGTTTTCTTTGTGAGAAACTGAAAGAAATGCTTCTTTATTGTAAAGAAATGGAGAATCACTGAAGAGATGAGTATTCCTTCTAGAAGGACATACAAATGCAAAGTATTTTTATACATGAAAAGACAATACTACTGATTTATAGGCAGTAGGCATGAGTTTTGAAAATCCGCTCAGCTGGACTAATCAATGTATGCTAGTTCACTCACTCCTTTCTTGTGCCCAGCTCCCTGGTGATGAAGCGGGGATGTAGATCTATTGCAAGAGTGGCCAGAGAGAAACAAAGTATCCTGAAATATAGGGTTGTTATACAGATAATGAAGTCATGCCAAACTGTGGGATAGAGCTAGCAACTCCACCAGGAGAAAACTTTGTTCACCAAATGCTTATGAGCATCTTTTACTTTGTTCCAGGTGCTCAATGTAGTAGAAAAATGCATGGTCAAGATCCCTCATCCCCTTGAGTTCACACACTGGGGTGGGAGGGGGTGGTTATAAATGGCTATGTAGGAAAAATAAACAGAAGACAGGTGCAGATCTGTTTGCCTATAGTCCCAGCTATATGGGAAGCTGAGGAAGGAGGATCACTTGAGCCCATGAATAGGAAACCACCTGGTCAACTTAGGGAGACCCCCATCTCAAAATAAAGAAGACAATAAGTAAACAAAAATAGAAAGAATATCCTCTTGAGAGTCAAAATAGGATGGACACTGATTGAAGGGGCTATCGTAGGGAATGAGAAGACATCTGTGAGGAAGACATATTAAACTGAGATCTAAATGAAGCTAGCCTGGATAGGTGAGGGATGGGTTAGAGCATTGCAAGGAAAATAAATATCTAATGCAAATGCTGGAGCAAAGTGAATGGGTTCAGGAAACAAAAAGAAGGCACACAGTGGCTGGAGGATAGATGGGGGTGAAGATGAAATAGATAAAAGCCTGGCCAAGAAACAGTTTCATAGGCTAACGTAAGGAGTTTTGGTTTTATTTTAGTGCAGTGAGAAATGTGGAGGATTTCACACAAAGGAGTGAAATGATCATATACCGTTTTTTAAAAAAACATTCTGATTGCCTTTCCAAAGGCAAAAATGGGAAACTGGAGACCATTTAGAAGCTGTCTGGTAACTGAGGCCAGATGTGATGAGATCTGGCCTGCTCAAGCCATGTAGATTGCAGAAGTAGAGAAGGAAGGAAGAGGACAGAATCATGACATCTTTTGGAGATGGAGTTGTAGGTAATAGCTGATGTATTGCAGCAACTGTGGTGGTGGTGGTGGTGGTAATAAATCAAAAGACTACCCCTAGCTTTTTACTTTGAGCAAGTAAATGGATGAGATACAAGACTGAGAAGATCATGTTCCAGCAGCAAATTTTTGGTCTTCAACAAGAGAAGATATTTGGGTGAGTTCAGGCTTGTTCCTCTGAAGCTGATGGCCAGAAAGTCATGGTTAGCTTGCTAGGCATTGCCTCTGAGCATACTGGTCTGCTCTGGAGTCTAGTCATCTGAAAGGGGAATTCCAGGTTTAGGTTTAGAATCTAAAGTCAATAACAAAAGAGAAATGTCTTTTCAGAAAGAGAAACTCCTCCAAGTGGCTTAATTCCAACTACATTACTACTATTCATTTGACTCCAAATTCTTGGCAGAGTATTTTGATATTTTCTTTAACTACTTAGAGTTATACACACATACATACACATAAACTGAAAACAAGCACATAATATAGATTATAAATATCTGTTTTAATGTTTCAACATCCTTGAAATACAAATAAAGGAAGCTTTGGGTTTCTATAAAGAGAGTATATATATTTAAAAATAAAAAGTCAGCAGGGCACCAGTGAATCACATCTATAATCTTGGTTATCTGGGAGGTTGAGATTGGTAGGATCATGGCTCAAGGACAGCTGAAGCAAAATGTTGAGATTGGCAAGACCCCATCTCAACCAATAGCTGGGCATAGTAACATGTATCTGTCATCCCAAACTACACAGAAGGCTGAGATTGGGAAGATCATAGTTTCAGGCCAGTCCAGGCAAAAAAGTTTGTGAGATGCCATCTCAATGGAAAAAAACTGGGTGCAGTATACATGCCTGTCATCTCAATAACAGCAAGACTCATAACACAGGAGGATTATGATCCTCCAGGCCCTCCTGGGCCAAAAGGGAGATCTTAGCTACAAAATAACCAGAGCAAAAAGGGCAACATGGTTCAAGCAGTTGATCACCTGCCTAGTAAGCATGAAGCCATGAGTTTAAATTCCAGTACCACCATAAAAAACAGTCTGAGATGAAGGTTAAAAAATGATAAAGCTGGGGAGGGGGATGGGGACAAGAGACAGTAATAGGGATGAATATGATCAAAATACATTGTATACATGCATGGAAATGTCACAATGAAACCCATTATTTTTTACAATTAATACACACTAATAAAAGAAAAATAAAATTTAAAAATAATAAAGCTGCAATATTAAAATGTAAATAAATGCCCTCTCTTCTGCCTCCAAAATCAGCCTTTGTCCTTTTTTGTTTTTGTGTGTGTGTGTGTGTGTGTGTGTGTGTGTTGTTGTTGTTGTTGTTATTTGTCTTGAGACAAGATCTTGCTGTGTAGCCCAGGTTAGTCTTGAACTTCTGATCTTCCTACATGAGCCTCGTAAGTATTGGGCCTTGCCTTATTTTAAATACCCTTTCTAAATTCATAAACATTAGAAAATGGGGAATATACATGCTTCATGGAGAAATAATCTACAATAGTTTAAAATCCTAGCTCAAGAATAGTTTGTACAATTTTGAAAGAATAACATTGTAGGATTATCTACCAAGGCCCCTTTTACCTCCCTTTGCAAGTTTGATAAAGAGAATTGTAGGGAGAATAAAATACTTTATACAGTGGAAATAAACATCATAAACCTATTCTTCAAAGTATTACTGTGAACTAAGAAAACCCATAGCTGTAGATATAAGTTCAAGTTCAAGAAAAGTATACTACAGTTTCCTAGAGTACAGTCACCCAGTTGACCCGGCAGCCTCAAACTTTACCAGTTCTCCTGTCATCACCCTTCATTCCACTAATCTGGAGTTATTATATATAATTTTTTTCTCTCTTTCTCTAACTACCAATTTAAGACATGCTACTAAAGAGGGATATTATGCCCCTAATTTTGAGATTTGGTATCACAAAAGGAAAACCTGACATCTCCCAGGTTTATATGCATTATGTAATCTGTAGATGATCAATCAAGCTAGCGGTATACTTTTCAAAGACCTATTGTTTTAGTCTAGTTTTTGTACCCACATTGGCCTGCTTTCTAAATCAAAACAAAATGGTTTAAAGAAAAAGAACAGTGTAATGTTACAAATTTTCTGAATTTAGCACATTCATATGAAAATTTAAAGAAAGAAGATTATGCTGGGGATTAGCTTTACATTGTGTGGCAATTCCTGTCCTCTATGTATGCTCTGTTACTAATAATACCTTCAAATCCAGCTAAAATACATACAGCATTTTAGTTTATGAAGTAATTTTGAATGCCTTATTTCATTTTAATCTTCAGAACATCCTGTACCTTGGGTAATATTTTATAATCTTTTTTTGCAGATGCTAAGGATCCAAAAAAAAAAGTACATGTCACATGTATAGTATTGGAGAGATTGTGAAGTTAAGTGCAAATACATACCAAAACAGCCTATGACACTGATATGGCCTCTGGGATCAACTCAAACTTTAAATTGATATTGTATAATATCTGCCACAGGAGTATGACTTTCTATGAATGTGCCAAGTCTTCAGAATCAATTCTGCATGTATTTATTTGGTAACATTAATTTCCAAGTTATGATAATAATCATCTGAAGAACTGATAAATATCTTGGAACTCAACTGCTAAAAGCCACATCTAAAAGAATCCCATCTCAAATTAATAAGTTGCTATGAAGCTCAATAGAGCAGATGCTACTACTTCTGATATTCTACTCAGTTGAATAATAAGAAAATTTACGATGAAGAAGAGAATATGATCTCTATTAATTGAAATCTGACTGATATTAAATATTTTTATCTTAAAAAATTATATTACTCCACTGTCCTAAACTCATTTTTCACACTACTGCAACTTGAATGTGAAAGTTTAAAAAAATCCAGTTAATCATAATGCTGGCTCTTACCAAGCATAAAGCTATTTGTAAACAGCTGAATGCTCAGTCACCTTTTCAATTTGCATCTTGATACTAGTCATAGTATATTTGCTGGCAAAGAAAATCTAATAAAGTTTTTAAAATCTTAAGATAATACCAAATGCTACTATTAAATGAGCATCGGTTATGGTCCAAGTGACTTACTCCACAATAACCCTGAACCAAGCTACTTTAAATTCTTTTTTTGATACATAAATGGAGTTTCAGAAGCCTTAAGAAATTTGCCAACATGCATAAGAGTAGTCAGTTGAAGGGTCTAAACCCAGATGAATCTATGTCTCTCCAGTACAATATACTGGATACTCTAGAACAGCAGTATATAGAATGCAAGGAAAGATAATATGACAAGAAAATGGCTTTCCACTTTTTTGTTCTTCCATGCAACATATCTGAAGGATTTGACATAGCTCTCCAGTGGCAGTGGAACAAGATTGAAAGGACAATGACAAAGATTTGAATGTTAAGAAGGCTGACATCAGGTGAATCACCTGATTCACCACATCACCACTCCCACTAGGCTTGAGATCCCTATCACAAAACAAGCACAAAGGCTATATATGCAAGTCTCAATAGAGAATTGCAGGATAACAGGCCTTGAATTCACCCCTTAAAAAGTTCTCAGATACAGTTGTGAAATGCTTCACACTACACACACCATCACCACCACCATACCACATCTCTTTCTTTGGAAATTTACATGCATGGATAAAGGCACTGACAGTTCAGATAAAAGAAACACATTGAACTTGATCTAACTCTGCTTTCCTAACTTCTACTGGGTTGCAAGGGCATTTTTATTTTTGCATGTAATATCTATTAAAATGTTCAGGAAGTGACGTTCAGAGGAACACACTGGGCACTCATCCATAGGATGCTCCCAAGACCTAACTCACACATACACTTGCCCAAGAGGTGGAGCCAGAGCCACAGGAGTCCTTGAGACTTCCCTGAAGTGGTCATAGTCTTCCTGGTAATGGGGAATTTAGGTGTTACTACTCTGTGCAAGAAATGATACCCACTAAGCCTGTTACCTTTGGGATAAGTGGCAGCATTTTGAGCTCCATGTCAACTTAATTAGAAGAAGTGAAGCACAATTACAGGGCATTAGTGCAAGCGCTGTGTAAAAGACTAGTGGGTCTGATGGGTAGGCATAACAGCTGACCCCAGGTGGGAAAAGTGCACTCCTGTTCTCTGACAATTTCATAGAAAGCCTTAGTTACAATGCTACTGCAGGGATAAATTGTTCTATAAGTGCTATTACAAACAGTTTGATGGCAGAAATTTTATCTAAAAACTAATTAAACTGTCATTTCCTTTCTGATTACAACGGTAAGTGAAAATTTTGCTTTTATGGAAATAGTTATACAATCCTTCCTTACATTTAGAAAGTATCTTTTTTTAAAGTATCTACAGGACAAAATGATTTTGGAGTTAAAAACACTATTAAGAAGACAATAGAGATTTTTAAAAACAATATCATGATGCAAATATAATGATAATGAAATGCTATTGCTAAAATGTGAAAATATAATGAGTTTATGTGTACTGGCTCAATCATTTTGAAATCATTTTAAATTATTTAAAAACTATTTTTAAAAAAACACTATTATCAAAATTTATATAGGACTATTTTGCTACCACTAAAATAGAAGCTCTATTTTAGGGAGGGCTATGTGGCCAGCATGTAAACAATGGACCCTTGTGACCTATTTGTTGATGTCAAAAACTTGCTCTTCAAAGTGGCTTTAAAATGGTTTGTAGAATTTCACACTTAAAAAAATTGAATAGTGAGTTGATTGAAATTGCATTGGTTTTCCTGGAAGCATTTCATGTATGTACATAGGACAGAGTATTAATTTTGAACAGAAATGGTAAAGATGGTAATGGCAACCCAATATGGATGTCATTTCCAATTACAGGTAAATGGGAGAGGTAAAAGGCCATGTATGCAGACTGGAAAGAAGGAAGTGATGCTATAGGAGGCTGAAACCTTCAAAGGACTCTGGATTAGTGTTAGAGCTTGTTCAACCCACACAGCTAACTGGAGCAGTTACTATGGCACTTAACTCCATCACTCATCATAACCCAGGTCCTCCTCTATTCTCCCCTCCAGAGCCCAGCTGTGTACTTCAAGGCAATGTTCCACTTCTCTGGAAAAGATAAAACACTTTCTGCTCAAAGAAAATGCTGATCGACCAAAATCTGTGCAGATGAAGCAGAGGTGATTAAAAAATGGTTATTTGCCTAACAAAAGGATTCTCCTCAGGCTTATTTTAAATAGTGAGCTCCTCTAACAACTTTAAATGTTTATTTACAGATCATCAATTATGGGGGGGGTGTGGAAAAAAGGATGGAGAATGTCAGAGGGAAGATATTCAAACCAAGTCAACTATCAGAAGCCACTGATAAATAGAATCGACCAGAAAACCAAATACTGGTTTATTTTCTCTCCCTAATACAGAAAAACATAGTGTAAGAAAAAATGAACTTTTCTATCAAAGTATTTGTTACCCTCTTAGATTACTTAAAAGTTCCTCAGGTCGCCATGTTAGGTGACTATCATGTTTAAAGGGTCCTTGCTTCTTCTTTCAGATTCCTGTACGACTCCATTGCCCATCAAACTGCATGCCCTAACCCATCCCCCAAGCCTTTTAGCCAATCAGGAAAGATGTGAACCTTTGACCTGGACAAATCCTGGGTTAGGGGCATGTACAACTGTGTCAGGGATGTAAGGAGGAGCCACAGTTGGCCATTTTGTGTTCACATGTCTGTTCAGCTGCAGTAAGTACATGCTTGCACCCTTTTGATCAAAAGAAATTGCCTTGTCAAGATTTTCTGTCTCTTGTGTGTCTGTTTTCAGCACCAGAGCATCTTTAATTCCAACAATTTGGGGGCTCAGTATGGGGTTTTGCATTCCATCCGGGAAGAGGGGCCACTGGCCCTTCCCCACGGAGACGCGTCCTGCTGCCTGGTTGCGGCAGCCCTGAGGTTCCACCGATGGCAATAACTTTCTGGATCTGTGAATGATCTCAGATTCCAGAATTTCTTGACAATGCGGGTAAAAGAGCTTTGAAGACAGGGACCGCAGCAACCACGTAAATTTTGGGCACAGACCAAGACAAGAAATGTCACGGGGGTGACCAAGTAAGGTCTTGGTGGTTGGGATACTGGAGGCTGCGTGACGTGTGAATGAGATGTGTTGGGTGACATAAAGGGAAAGCCGAGTCCTGATCCACAGTTCTGAGGTGACCTTATACTGTTTAAGGCAGAATTAGATTCTTGAATTTAATCCAGGTCAGCAGCTTATTCTGACCTGCCAGCTACAAAGAGGTGCCTCAAGCTACCACAAGGGATGTGGCTGGAGACAGACAAAGGAAAAAAATCAGAGTGCAAGAAACCTCCAAGGCAAAGGGGGAAGGGGGTGGCTTGAGATCCTGATAGAGAGAGCACAGTCAACCAGAAGGGAGAAATGGGAAATAAAGGCAGAAAAGAGGGGGGACAGAAAACAAAGGCCCAGGATACAATACCCTCTTAGAACCCCCAAAGGAAGATGTCAAAATATTGGGATGATAGCCCCTGTACTAAAGGGAAAAAGAAACAAAGAATGGTTAAATACTGTTGTTTTATCTGGACCCAAGAATCAATCTTAAAGCCTTTAGTTTCCTTGCTCAAAATTTGGGACTGATGAGGACTAGATCTATCAACTATTAATTGAGCATGTAAACAACAAGAGCCCAGTCACTTAAGAGGAGACAGAATATGCCCTCTGTTGGAGACAGAGTCCTATAGTCCTGTTTCCACTTAAAGAAAAGGAAAAAGACAAAAAGAAAAAATAACCCAAAACCCCTCCTAACTGGGATTTACTCTCCTCCCTTCCCCATAACCCTGCTGTTCCTTTGGCTCAGGTGCCAGAGATGGCTCCTGCACTGTCACCCCAGGCTTCTGCCTCTCCACCTCCTTACCTGAAACCCCTCCCTACCGAGACTTCAAAGGTAGTTAGAACAATGTCATCAAGACATTGAGAATCTACCTTTTCCTCAGTCTGAAGAATAAAAATGCCACTCCCTCTTTCCTCTTAGGAGATTCCCCTCATAGGAGGTGAAATTGGGTCTGTAAATGCACTCTGACCAGTTCTGAGGTCCAAAATTTTAAAGAAGTTGTGACCCCTTCTCGAGGATCCCTTCAGGGTCTCAGAACAGATTGATCAATTTCTGGGACCACAGATACATACCTGGGCTGAGTTAATGTCTATTTTGGGAATTCTCTTCCCCTGGGAGGAAAGAGCCATGATCCACAGAGTGGCAATGGCTATCTGGGAGCCAAGCATCCCCTGGGACAAACTGTCCTGACAGCTGATGGTAAGTCTCCTAATCAAGATCCCTGATGGGATAACAACACCCCAGGGCACTGAGGAAATATAAGGGACTTGAGAGATCTAATATGAAGGGATAATCAGGGGGAGGTGATTAACAAAACCATTAGCTTTATAAATTTCCTGGGAAGCCAGGGACTTCGTATTTCAAAGAATAAGTTACAATTTGCTGAGACTGAAGGAAAATATCTGGGACATTTGATCAGTAAGGGCTAATGAAGAATTGGTTCAGACAGAATTGAAGGAATCACAGATTGCCAAGTCCTGGGAACAAAACAAGAATTAAGAAAGTTCCTTGGAACCCTCTTACACTATTGGTGGGAATGTAAACTAGTAAAAGCACTCTGGGAAAAAATTTGGAGGCTACTTAAAAAGCTAAACATTGATCTACCATATGATCCAGCAATACCACTCTTGGGGATATACCCAAAAGACTGTGACACAGGTTACTCCAGAGAGTCTGCACACCCATGTTTATTGCAGCACTGTTCACAATAGCCAAGTTATGGAAACAACCAAGATGCCCCAGTACTGATGAATGGATCAAGAAAATGTGGTATTTATACACAATGGAATTCTATGCAGCCATGAAAAAGAACGAAATATTATCATTCTCTGATAAATGGATGGAATTGGAGAACATCATTCTGAGTGAGGTTAGCCTAGCCCAAAAGACCAAAAATCGTATGTTCTCCCTCATATGAGGACATTAGATCAAGGACAAACACAACAAGGTGACTGGACTTTGATCACAAGATTAAAGCAAGAGCACACAAGGGAGATATGAGGATAGGTAAGACACCTAAAAAACTAGAGAGCATTTGTTGCCCTCAACACAGAGAAACTAAAGCAGATACCTTAAAAGCAACTGAGGCCAATAGGAGAAGGGGACCAGAAACTAGAGAAAAGGTTAGATCAAAAAGAATTAACCTAGAAGGTAACACACAGGCACAGGAAATTAATGTGAGTCAACTCCCTGTATAGCTATCCTTATCTCAACTAGCAAAAACCCTTGTTCCTTCCTATTATCGCTTATACTCTCTCTTCAACAAAATTAGAGATAAGGATAAAATAATTTCTGCCGGGTATTGAGGGGGTGGGGGGCAGAGGGAGGGGGTGGGGTGGGTGGTAAGGGAGGCGGTGGGGGGAGGGGGGAGAAATGACCCAAGCATTGTATGCACATTTGAATAATAATAAAAATAATGAACCCCCCCTCAAAACAAGAAAGTTCCTTGTCTTAGTGGAATACTGCCAGTTGTGGATGGACGCATATGCCCTTAAAACTAAATCTTTATATCTCAAATTAACCCAAGAGGGACCAGACCCCCTTCTTGGACCCCCAGGAGATAAAAACAAGTAGATGAGCTAAAACAAGCCCTTACCACAACCCCAATGCTAGCCTTGCCTTCTTTTGAACAGCCTTTTCACCTCTTTGTAAACGTAAACAAGGGAGTTGCCCTTAGGGTGCTAACTCAAAAACATGGGGGTCAATGCCAACCTATGGCCTTCTTGTCTAAATTCCTAGATCCTGAGGTTGGCTATAGCTCTCCTAACTGAAGAAAGTAGAAAAATCACCTCTGGGGGAAGTCAAACTATCAGCGCTCCCCATCAAGTTAGAATGATCTTAAAACAAAAGTTGGGTAGATGGCTGACAGATTCCAGGATCCTAAAGTATGAGGCTATCTTGCTAGAAAAGGATGGCCTGACCTTAATACTTAAGAGGCCCTAAATCCAGGCACTTTCTTAGAAGGGGAAGCAGGAAGGAGGAGCCCCACAAATAAATGTTGATATTATTGAATACCAAATGAAAGTAAGGCCAGACCTTAGGGAAACTCCTTTCCAGACTGGGTTCCATTTCTTTGTGGATAATTCTCTTGGGTAATTGAGGGGAAAAGACATAATAGGTAGACCCTAACAATTGATAAGCACAGTCTTGAGAATTGTTTGCTCTAAATCAGACTCTTAAAAATCAGCCCACTGAATTAATCTGAGACCAGATTACCTTGGGTTAAATGCCTTCCCATAGCACTATTCAGGATAAGGACAGTCCCTCAGAAGGACACTGGCCTCTCCCCTTATGAAATGCTTTATGGGTTTCCTTACTTTAGCTCTGTTACTAATGTAACTTCCTTTGAAACCAAAGACTATTTCCTCAAAAATTATATGCTTGGATTTTCCTGTACTTTACTTAGTCTTAGGAAAAAAAGGATTGTTAGCACAGGCTTCTCTGCTTGACTTTCCTGTTCACCCACACCAGCCTAGCAATCATGTACTGATCAAGACCTGGAAAGAAAATAAGCTTGAGCCAGCTTAGGAAGGACACTTCCTGGTCCTGCTGACCACAGAAACAGCCTTCTGGACTGCAGAGAAGGGGTGGACTCATCACACATGGGTAAAGAAGGCACCCCCACCTGACCAGAAGGAACAATGGACCATGCTCTCACAGCGTGCAGATGCCAGAGTAACCTGAAAAAGACTACAGTGAAGTTATTCTTTCTCTTTCATCTGGGAAATGGTATATTTATTATTAATGTAACTCAGAATACTTTTCCCTTAACTGTTGAATTCGATGCATGCCAGATCCTTCCTTATGGAGGACATGAGCTCCAAGGGTATTCCTTTTATATGTGCCCTATCCAGGGACCCACAGGGAAGCCTGGTATCTGTCCAGAGTAGACAGATGTGGGGTAAAACACTGGGTGTAAAGGATACACTTCTCCATTTTATGACAATCCTAAGGGCTGGATCAAACTCCAAGACACTGGTAAGACTCCAATTTCCACCATCCAGAACAATTGACAGTCTTTTAACAGACTACAGTTGAACTTACAGCTGTTTCAGACATATCCCTCTCCTATTTGTAAAGATTTAAAAAAAACAATGTAACCCACCTAGAGTAGTCATAGAAAGCTCTTGGCATATGACATATGAACCATCTATATTTTGTAGATATGGGTTAGGGACAGATGTTTCAGGGACAGACCTGTTAGGTGCCTTTGAGCTCCATCTAGCTCCCAACCCCTCCCAGGTGACACCCAGTTCTACCTCCACTCCAACATTACCTCCACGTTTGTACAACAATCAAACTCAGGTAACCGTAGTAGAAGTCAAGGACCTGAGACAAACTGTGGCTATTGAAATTGGGTACAGCAATACAGATGTCTGGATGGAATGGATAAAATGGTCTGTCCACACACTAAATAAGAGTGATTGCTATGTTTGTATGAGACCAGAGTCTCAGATGGTCCCGTTTCCATTAGGATGGTCCTCAGACACAGATGGAATGTAGTGCATGTTGGCTCTGTTTCAGGATGCCAAGGCTTGGGGCAACGAATTCTGCCAGACACTATCACTACTGCTCCCAGAGGTCAGAGGTCCTGTGGGTCAGCCCCCAAGGACTATTAGGCCACAGGCTTTAGACGTCAATTATACCTAATGTCTCACCAAACGGGGGGGACTATTGACAAATGTAGGAAACCTGATGGGATGCAATGAAAGCCGGTCCTTCAACAGCCTCATAAACCAGTCCACACTCTCAGTGGGCAGAGCCAATGTCTGGTGGTACTGGGGAGACTTTTACTTAAGACTTTGGTGCAGTTGGCAATCCCTCTCACCTTAGCATTTAGATCCCAACATCAAGGAAAAGGAGGTACATAGACATAGACACTGCAGTCAACTGCAGAGGCTGCTTTGATCCCCATGTTTACATTGATGCCATCGGGGTTCCTAGGGGAATGCCAAATGAATTCAAAGCCAGGAACCAAATTGCAGCAGTGTTTGAATCAGTACTCTTTTGGTAGCCCACTATAAATAAAAATGTCATTTGGATTCATTGTATTTATTATAACCAACGAAGGTTTGTTAACTGTACCAGGGATGTCATCAAAGGAATAGCAGAACAATTGGGACCAACTAGCCAAATGGCTTGGGAGAACAGGCTAGCATTAGACATGATTTGGCTGAAAAGGGAGTTTGCGTAATGATTAAAGTTTCATGTTGCGCATATACACCAAATAATACAGCCCCTGATGGAACTATTACTAAGGCCCTACAGGGATTAACTACCCTATCTAATGAGCTAGCTGAAAACTCAGGTATAAATGATCCCTTCACTGACTTAATGGAAAAATGGTTTGGAAGATGGAAGGGCTGGATGACCTCATTCTTAACCTTCTTGATCATAGTGTCTGGAGTTTTAATTTTAGTAGGATGCTGCATAATTCCTTGTGTCTGAGGACTAATATGGTGGTTAATTGAGACAGCTTTCACCAATCACCCCCGCCCTACCAAAATAATTTGTTTCTATTAGAAATACAGGAACATGAGAGCCAATGGCTGCTAAATGAGTGTGAAGAAAATAATTTAAATTAGAAGAGTGGGGAACTTGTAAGAAAAATGATCTTTTCTATCAAAGTATTTGTTAGCTCTTAGATTACTTAAAAATTCCTCTGGTCACCGTGACTTGCATGTTTAAAGAGTCCTTGCTTCCTCTTCTGGATTCCTATATGACCCTGTTGCCCGCCAAAATGTATGCACTAACCCATCCCCCAAGCCTTTTAGCCAATCGAGGGAGACTGTGAACCTTTGACCTGGACAAATCCTGGGTTGGGGCAGGTACAGCTGTGTCAGGGATATAAGAAGGAGCCACACTTGGCCATTTTGTGCTTGAATGTCTGCTCAGCTGGAGTAAGTATGTGCTTGCACCCTGTTGATCAAAAAAAAAATTGCCTTCTCAAGATTTTCTGTCTCTCATGTGTTTGTTTTTGGCGCTGGAGGGTCTTTAATTCCAACAATAGGAAACTTACTTTTAGAACACAACTGAATTTATATTCATATTTTTAGGAGGAACTGAAATAAAGCAAAGAATTTATGTTTGATATTTTCAGGCTTCACCAGGTTTTTTGGGTTTTTTTTTTTTTTTTGTAAATTGTTTAAAAAGGAGAGGGAGGGAAAAAAGAGAGCGAGAGAGAGTCATTTATCACAGAAGCTTTAATTTTAAAATGGACCCTTCCTGTTGAACTCTGAAGAAGTGATACAATTTATAAAACGCACCATCAAAAGTTTATTTTCCAAAGCCTTGTCTTCCAGAGAGTCATAGGTAAAACAGCAAGACAGGAGAATAGTTATTTTTGGCAGTCTTAGTGGTGCAGCTTTCTCCTGAGGCAAAACTTAAATCTGATAAGGGTCTCCAAGGACCCAAAAGGAAGAAAACCACCCACTTACTGTATTCAACTCAATCTTCCCCACACAAATGTGATTTTAGAAACAGAACTTGAAAACATGTTATGGAATATTTAAGGATGACACGCTGTAGTAAATGCTAGAAACCACACTTCAACAACTGTTAGAGGCTGTTACCACTCCATTGCACACAAGAAAATTAACCGTAATTGGGTATGAGACATAAGTGTAGCACAGGAATGGGAATTGAGCAGACAATTAATTAATGGTGCTGGGAGAAGGGAAATGGGATTAATGAATGGTTGCTATAAATCCCATTTTGCTATTGGGTTAATCACTGGTCTCATGAAAATTTATTTTCTGGCTAAGATTTATAACTGTTTTTTAAATATTTTATTCCATTCTGAATAATTTGTAAGTTGCATTGTCACTTAATTTATTGGTGTGTATACCTACTACACATTTGTTTGCCACATCACAGGAATGTGGCAGGACTCAATTCTAAAGACAGAACACCTCATATAAAGGAAGTAGATTACTGTGATTTGACATATTGTTTATATAACTTGGGTCTCCCCAGTGATTCCATGACAAGGTGATGAATTTGGTGTCTAAAGAACCAAGCCTATCTCAGTGTTCTGTTCAGTCACAGGAGGATTCACTGAGGCTGGTTTAAATTGAGCATGCTGGTAAAAGCTTGAAATTCTTGAGATTCTTTGACTGTTCAGTTTAATTGTTATACTTAGAATTATCTGGGAACTATTTTTAGTTATTTTTGCTTAGCTCATATTTTAACCCATGATATGTCAAATGTGTCAAATCCAAGTAACTGGATTCAAGTAGGCATCAGGATTTTTTTTCCCCTCTTTTTAATGTTTTCTTTAAAAAGAAATATTTATTTGCTTGTTTTTTATTTTGCAGTCTTTTTTAACCAAACTAATTACTTTGAATATATTTTTGAAAAATATAGTTTCTAAAAAATACTGTATCTTGGTTACTTACATAATGTAGGTTAAACAAACTTTGAATTTACTGTGACAATCATTTTTAACAAAGTGGAACTAGAACACACTGGTAACAAAGGACCTGATAAACAAATTTATAAAAACTGGTGTTTATAGTATGACAGAGAGATTAAATGCTTAATTCTGACAGATAAACATGGAGCTGACTTATTTTTCTTGTTAAAAGATACTTGACCTTATAAAGAGAGAAACCTGGGCTGGCAGAATGGCTCAAGTGGTGAATGCCTGCTTAGCAAGTGTGAGGCAGAGTTCAAACCCCAGTCTAGCCAAAAAAAAAAAAAAAGAAAGAAAGAAAAAGAGAGAATCTTTTAAAAACCTAATTTTTCACTTATATATTAGATTAACTGTTTACATGTACTGACCAGTAAAGTTGTATAATTTCTAGTCATTTCAGCATCTAAAGTGGCAAATAAATTTTGCAGTTCTTTATTTCTATGTGAAGTAAAATAATACTTACTAGATTAGTCCCCTTTTACAAATAAGGAAAGCTGACATAAGAAGGTTGAGTGACTTCCTAAGGTGTGTAAGGATGAAAAAAGAAAAAAGGAAAAAATGATTTTAAAAAGTTAATCTCTGTTAAAAAGGAGACTCCTCCTCCCCCCCAATCCTTTTTCTTAGAGCATTTACTTTAGAAATCTTTGTGAGGTCTTGTTTGTTGTGATTTTTTTTTTTTTTTTTTTTTGAGGTAGGGTCTGAGGAACTATTTGCCCTGGCTGGCTAAGAACAATGATCCTCTTGATCTCTGCCTCCTGAGTAGCTAGGATCACAGGTGTGAGCCACAGGTGCCTGGCATGAGTTTTTTCTTATTATTTTTATTAGTGGATATTAACTGTACAAAGGAGTTTCATTGTGATATTTCCATACTTCCATATAATGAGCTTTGATCAAATTCACCCTGTTACTCTTCCTATTTCCCTTTTTCTCTCCCTTCTCCTGGAAAATTTTAATTGTAAATTATTTTCCTGTCTCTTTGAAATGTATGTAAATCTTCTTAAAAACTAAATACACCTCTTGCCAGCTTTATCCCCAGGAATATCTTTCTTTGAGAACCTGGAATCATCTCTTCGAAATGTAACCACCTAGGAAGATAGTGTCCTTATTTCCCAGTTCTGTGGTTGGGTAGGAGGCTAACTTCAGGCCTTTCCTCTATCTGGCTGGAGCATTTGCCTAGCAAGCTAAAAGCCCTGGATTCAATCCCTAGTACACCCCCCACCAAAAAGAAAAAGCTTGTTTCTCCCCACTGTGGAATAAAGACTATTAACTAATAGAGTTACTTACCCCAATTATCAAATTAAAGTAAGATGGGTGACAACTGGTGCTGTCATGTCCTCTTGTACCAAAAAAGAAACAAAATAGTGAAATTTCTTTTGTCTTTACAATATCTTAGTTGATTAAGATAAACATCACATCCTGTTTTGATACTGCTTTAATGAAAAATATTTATAAAACTCTTTTCTTCGTGGAGAAGATTTGGGGGTTTGGAAGAGAATTTGTTTTTAATTACACTTCTCAACAGGTGACACATATAATAAATAACAGAGATAAGGTTCAGGCTGGGTCTTCCCAGGCCATCTGTTGCACCTCCCTGCATATCACAGTACTAATCCTGGCATTTCCTTCTAATTATGCCATGCATGCCATTACTTCAAGAATGTTGTTCATTGGGAACTGGCAGGTTAGATAACCCAAATGGAAGTCAAATTATTGATGCATAATCTTACAAATATGAATAAGCCATTTCATAAATTGCATCTGGCTTATGAACATTTGCTTTAATCATATTTCTTAGATACACCTTCACTTTATGCAGTGAGAATAACACTAGTTACAGGTACACATTCAGAACTTACTAGGCCACAATCCCTTGAGTACCTCTGCTGAGTGAGATCCAAGTACAACCCAAACTAGGAACAAGTAGAGTTATGGCTGCTGTTATTATATTACTGTTATTACTATTAAGAAATACATTTATATTTCCTCATAGTGAGTCTGAGATGATTCTCATAATTTATTGAGAAGTCCTGGACATTTGTCTCCTTTTGGATAGTTAAGACTCATTACCTCCTCTGGTTGATGGTCCATCTGCTAGAAAATCAGTTTGGAGCCTACACAAATTAGCATTCCACAATTCTTAATGGGAGAACAAAATAATGGGCTTGATGCAAGGAAGACTGGCTGGGGCACAGAAGATCAGGCCTTATTCATATAATTTTCAAGCGCACCATCCATTCTCAGAGTATAACCAGTTTTTGGTAAACCAGCTATAAAAATAATTACAATAAGTTCAATAATTCATAAGCAATAATAAATATTAATTAAGAACAATAAATCACAAGTATCAGTAAAATGTTAATAAGTATTAATAATACATTCAAATTAGTGACTTAGACAGGCTCCAGGTTATGAACAGATCCTAATAACATGAGAAATCTCACATCAGAAAACAAGTAAGTAAAAATTCATTACTTAGATGAACTCAACTTCATTTTTTTTTTTAAATTTTGAAAGATGGTCTTAGTGTGTAGCCCAGACTGGCTTCAAAATCATGATCTTCCTGCCTCAGTCTTCCAATTAATATAATTTTTTAAAGTGAAATATTTGCAAACATCACCTCTTACTCAACTTGAGCTTCTGTGCTAAAGGAGTAGTTTTGAAGCAGAGACAAGTGCTACACCCCCAGGCAGATGCAAAGACTGATTATTTAGTACATTGCCAAAACAATTTTAAGGAGCAATTTTCAAATGCGTAAACTCTATGAGTATTGTTATGTGAAATTAGTCTGACAAGGTCCTGTAGTTTTTTTAAAATTTCACTCCTTTCTCTTACAAAAGAAAGGTGCCATTCTTATCTCTTTTGCATCAAACTGAATTACACTGTTCTGAGGTGTAATAATATATTCAAAGGGGCAATCAGATAATTATGTTAATCAGTATCATTCCACCAATTTACATATTCCCATTAATTTTTCATCAAAAGTTACATTATTTGTTGTAGTGATCACTTGCATGTTAGTAATTAGTGCAGTAATATAAAGCTCAACTCAGGATGATCTTTATAGCATAGTGATATTTATGGATCACCAGAAATAAACCAAGTATCAATTTTAACATTCTGTTCATTATCTTCTCCAATAGCTCCAAAAATATCAAATACCTAGGAATAGATTTCATGGAAGACATTTAACACCACTATGTTTAAAACTCCAAAACTTTGCTAAGAGGAAAGCGCAAATGTGACGGCTAAAGAAGAAGATTCAATCTCATTACAATGTCAGTCCTTCCCAAATTGACCTACAGATTGAATGTAATCCTGAGAAAAATAACAGCAGTTTGTTTTTTTGTTTTTTTTTTTTTGGTATAAATTGATAGTCCAATTCTAAATTTATATAGAAAAGCAAGAAACTAGAAGAGCCAAGATTATCTTGAATAATAATAAAGTTGGAAGACTTAATCTACCAAATTTCATAACTTATACTATGAGGTTATTGTAATTAAGACAGTGCTTTATTGACATAAATATAGACAAATAGGTTAATAGAACCAAGTAGAATTCAGAAACTGACCTACATACCTATGGTCACTTTATTTTTAACAGTGACATCAATGCAAAAAGATTTTTCAATAAGTGATCCTAAGTGTAACTGAGGATTAAAAATTTTTTTAAAAAATTCAAGTCTACAAATACATTACATTAGTGTCAATTTTTCCAGTAGGACAGAATGGGAATCCCAAAACAAACAGCAAAAGGAATGAAGCATTGAAGATATTATGAAAGAAACTATTTATACTACCAAAAGCAATCTACATGTTTAATGCAATTTCCATCAAAATCCCAATGACATTCATCACAGAGACTGAAAAATCTGCCCTAAAGTTCATTTGGAAACACAAGAGACCATGAATAGCCAAGGCAATATTCAGCAACAAAGAGCAATGCTGTAGGTATCACAATACCCGACTTCAAACTATATTACAAAGCAATAGCAACAAAAACAGCACGGTACTAGCACAAAACAGACATGAAGACCAGTGGAACAGAATAGAGCACCCGGACATGAATCTACACAGCTAGGCCCGCCTTACTTTTGACAAAGGCGCCAAAATATATACGATGGAGAAAAGACAGCCTCTTCAACCAATGTTGAGGGGAAAAGCAGTTATACATCTGCAAAAACCTGAAACTAGATCCATGTTTATCAACCTGTACTAGTATCAACTCAAAATGGATCAAGAACCTTAACATCAGACTTGAAATTCTGAAGTTAATACAGAAAAGAGCAGGGAATACTCTGGAAGTAATAGGTATAGGTAAGGACTTCCTCAATAGAACACCAGCAGCTCAGCAACTAAGAGAAAGAATGGACAAATGGAACTTCATAAAGTTAAAAAGCTTCTGCACAACAAAAGAAATGGTCTCTAAACTAAAGAGACCACCCACAGAGTAGGAGAAAATATTTGCCAGCTATTCATCAGACAAAGAACTGGTAACCAGAATATACAGGGAACTTAAAAAACTCTCCCCAAAATCAATAAACCAATAAAGAAATGGCCAACTGAACTAAACAGAACTTTCTCAAAAGAAGAAATTCAAATGGCTAAAAAACACATGAAAAAATGCTCACCACCTGTAGCCTTAAAGGAAATGCAAATCAAAACCACACTAAGATTCCACCTCATCCCTGTTAGAATAGCCATCATCAAAAACACCACCACCAACAGGTGTTGGTGAGGATGTGGGGAAAAAGGAACCCTCATACACTGCTGTTGGGAATGCAAGCTAGTGCAACCACTCTGGAAAAAAATATGGAGGCTTCTTAAAAATCAAAACATAGATCTGCCATATTAGCCAGCAATCCCACTCCTGGGGATATAACCAAAGGAATGTGACACATGTTACTCCAGAGGTACCTGCACACCCATGTTTATTGCAGCTCTATTCACAATAGCCAAGTTATGGAAACAACCAAGATGCCCCACTACAGATGAATGGATTAAGAAAATGTTGTACTTATACACAATGGAGTTTTACTCAGCCATGAAGAAGAATGAAATCTTATTATTCTCAAGTAAATGGATGGAACTGGAGAATATCATTCTAAACGAGGTTAGCCAGGCTCAGAAGACCAAAAATCATATGTTCTCCCTCATATGTGGACTTTAGATCTGGGGCAAATACAGCAGTGTTGTTGGACTTGGGTCCCATGATAAGGGGAGAGCACATACGGGAGCCATGGGGATAGGTAGTAAACCCAAAACATGAAAGTATTTGATGTCCTCTCTGCAGAGGAACTAATACGGAAACCTTAAAGTGACAGAGGTCAATATGGGAAGGGGATCAGGAACTACTGAAAAGGTCAGGTAGAGATGAAACAACTTAGGTTGTAACACATTTGTACATGGAAGCAATGCTAGGAATCTCTCTGTATAGCTATCCTTATCTCCATAGCAAAAATGGTTTGTCTTTCTTATTGTTGCTTATGTCTTCTCTTCAACATAATTAGTGATAAAGGCAGAACAGGTTCTGCCTGGAAGCAAGAGGGGGTGGGGAGAATAGTGAAGGGGTGAGGGGCAGGGGGGAAAAACGGCCCAAACAATGTATGCACATGTGAATAAATGAATAAAAAATTTTTAAAAAACTATTCATGCCTTTTAATGGATGATAGTGATTAGATATATTTTTAAAAAATTGATATAGGAATTTTATTTTACAATGTAAATATATACAAAACATGAGTATTGCATCCTTTGCAACTAGTTAGATTTAAAATAAACTATTTTGTATATTAAAGTTGTTCAAAGAAACATAATTTTTCACATATACTTTAAGAGATGTGCAAACTAAACAACAAAAATAGCAGACTATTAATACAATCTTCATGTATATATTAATTTAACAAAAAATATTTGGGAGTCAGGGATGGTGGTGTACACCTGTATTCCCAGCAACTCGAGAGGCTGAGGCAGGAGGATTGTGAGTTTAAGGTCAGACTGGGCTACATAGAAAGACCTTGTCTATAAATAAATAAATAAATGAATAAATAAATACATACATAAAAAGCAAATAAGTAAATATTTGGAGTTTGTATTACATGCCAAACACTGTGCAAAATCAAAATAATAGCAAGCAATAACTAATAATTATTGAGCATTTACCATGTTCTAGACACTGTCCTAGCACTTTGTAAATATGAACTAAATTCCTTCTCACACCAACCCATGAAATAGCTAATCACACTATCCCTACCTCATGGATGATGAAACTAAGGTACAAAAACATTAATGAAATTGCTTCAGTTCACAAAGCTAAGGAATAAACATACATTTGCTGCCTCACAACCTGCATTCATGAAGAGGGTTTAAGCAACATTTTTATCTTTATCTTTGTGTTTTATGTGCAAAGTCTCTCTTCTGCCCTTCCAAATCCTAAGAGTACTCTGCATTATAAAATGTCAATAGGAAAGTCAACTTTAGGATGAAGATGACTGAAGTATGTTTTAGATAGATAGATATGTGTGTTACATCTGTTATATATGTTTTATAAAAATGTTATCTATACACATACATGAATATGGCATAATAAAACCTACCAAACTCTGTTCTCTTAACAGAGAGGGGTTACGAGAATGTAATAGAGGGTGTTACACTATACGCATCTTGTACTATTAAAATATGCTAATTTTAAAAAGTTAGAAAAATGCCACTAAATGTAATAAGGAAAAAAATTTACCTTCACAAAAGAAGACATTGAAACTGAAATAACAACAACAACAAAAAAGAAAGTCAACTTTAGAAAAGGTATATCTTGACAGAGTCCTGGGTCAAGCCATAGATATTTGATGGCATTACATATAGCAATTTATCTATATGAATCAATAGATAAATTTCTCCACAGTTTTGAGCTAGGAATCAATAGCCTTGCCTATAATTCTCAGTGCTTGAACATCAAATGGACAGTTTTAATTAGAGTAATCACACTGACTCTTCTGTCTTCCATGTGCAAAGATCAAAAATAAGAGGAGCCTGGGATCCTCCTTTGTCCTGTGTTCTGCCACCACATCATCTGGTTCCACTTGGAGTCAGAGAAGAAGGAAGAAAAATGGGCTCCATCCATTTGTCAATTCAGTTTTGCTTACAGAGAAATCTGCACTGTGCCTAATTCTATGATAGAAACTGTGAAGATAAGACTATAACCAAGACCTCCTACCCTCGGGATGCACAAAGAGAGGGAGCAAAATAAGCATAAATAACAAATACAAATAGAGTAATAGAGTGTGACATTGCTGATAATGTATCTACAGAACATCATACTATCTTCTTTCATCCCTTTTCCTCGTCTATTGCTCACTATTTTCTTTCTTTTCTTGCCAAAAATGAGCAATTCCAAATGTCTCCTGGGGAGTCAACTTTTAGGTGAAACTTCAGTGATGTGTGTGATGACTGGATGCTATGCATAGACTAAGTAAATAAAATTCTCCATGCTATAAAAGCCATTCACTGATTTTTTCCTTTGCCATAATTTGAGTAGCTCCCAGGGAGACTATATGACTTTTGGTTTGCACTAGGTTTTGGGTAGTCAGCTTGCCTGAAGTTACTCTTGGCTTATTTTTGTCATGTTTATATTCTAATGTTTTCAATTCAGTCTATAAATACTAAATATCTTTCCTGATTTCTTGCCATTACTCTATCCTTTTGAAGAGATCCCAAGCACTTGTCTGATTTATTTAACACTTGATACCAAAAAGTATTTTGATACAGCTATACAGAGGCACCTGACCTCTACAAATCCCCAGAAAGAGAGTCCTAATATAGATAGATGAATGGTAAGTGTTGAATGAGTGGTGCTGACAAGAATGGTTTGCAGGACCCTGGATGGTGAGATCACCATCCAATAACAAGCAGAATGGTCCTAGAAGTCTTCATTAAAGATCTGGAATCTAGCCAGGCACATTTTAATTACCATTTCTCTTTTCTCCTTCTAGTCTCATCCTTTTGTCCCAGCATGCTCTGCCTTCTGTTCTCTCCCATTCTATGTACTCAAATTTTGATGTCTTCTTCTTTCCGCTCAATTCACCCTTGCATCTATCTCCATCACCAGGAGAGCACATGACCCATCATGAGTATAAAATAAACCTTTTATTAAATGTGAATGGCTCATAATGTTTGAACTGGAGGAAATCTTAGAGACCACTCATTTTATGATACAGTAGGGATAAGAAATTGGCCCAGGACTATAACATCTGCAGGATTAGCATTTGGAATCAACAGGCTAACATCCCTGATGACCTGATTTCAGGTATAGTGATGTTTTCACCATGTTTTTCTGCCCTCCATTTATGTTCAAACCAAATACAGATTTCATTTTCTGTCCAGGAGTCATCTTTGTACCAATGTGAGACTAAATTTACTTACCTGGCTTTTGGCTTCTACAGTGAGCCAACTCCTTTTATCACTAACCAGTAGCCAAAGCTATTTTAGAGAAGAAAATCAGGTTCAGCAGGCATGTTCCCTGTCTTATTGCTCTGCAGGCTGCTTTGCAGAGAGAGAAAAGGGACAAAATGAAACAAAAGCCAAAAAGGGCCAAACTATTACATAACTGACATAACAGAGTTGCCAAGGATAAAGAGGACTCCAGAGGAGTCATTATTTTGAGAAGTGAAATGGATGAGCTAAGAAATGGAATCCTTTGGAAAAAAAAAAAAAAAGGTCAACAGTGTGATTATACTATTTGTCCAGTATTATAGACCATAGAAGGCAAATATTCATTTTTCCTGAATGTCATTTATTTTAACCTCTAGGCATTAAAAATTATTCCACATAATTAGAAATGCCAGTTTAATGTTCATAGAAAAGAAAAGACTGTTTTAATCATATAAGAGTTTTAAAAAAGTAACTATCCCATGCAAGGAGAAAAGAAGTCCACCAGATATAAAAGAGCATTTTTGCTGATAACTTAGGATATTGAGTTGCTAAACCTCAAATGAGAAGAGGTAATTTGCCTGTAACATGGTGTTTACTAGAACACCAGTCAGGACTACGTTTGGCCACGTATAGCAGAAACCCAAAAAAAAGAGCAGCTCATTTTCTCACATATCAAGAATTTGTTCAGAAGACTGATAGGGCTTAAACAGGAGCTCAAGGATATCAACATCTTTTCCATCCTCAGAATGGAACTCTTGTCCTCATCATAAGAAGGGGAGTGCTGAAACTCCAGACACTTTATTGACCAAAATTATGTCAAGCATCTACTCCTCCCAGTAAGGGGTTCTGGAAAGTCAACTTTTGGGGGTTTTAGCTAAGCTTATGCTTAATCTCAACAGTGTTATGAGTAAGGACCAAAGGGAGAATGGTTTTGTAGTAGGCATATAGAAGTATTTGCTACAGTTTGGAAGCCTTGTTGCCAAAAAATCCCTTACTAATACAGAAATTGGAATGTCCCAAACCAAATAGCACATGTTCTTTCTCGCATGTTAAAAGGGGTCTTACTCTATCCACATTAATGACTTGGACATTTGGAGATAATTTAACATTAGTTCTACAATAAATGTACTCCCTAGGTAGTAATAAAAGAGTAAGGTTACTTTTGAAAGTTAAGATCTGATGACAATGTAGATCATATAGAATATTTTAGCACAGGGTCATACATACAAAGATATTTCAAATCAGAAGAAACACCTCAACTTCTCTGTCTACCTCCCCATCCATTACAACCATCTCTCCCTCAGTGCCCCTAGCAGCTGGCCCTTGTACATGTAACTGAAGCCCTCTCACGAATAACAAGGGCTCTCTAGACCTCACTGCCCAGAGTATGGGCACAGATCAGCAGCACTTAAGTTTCAAAACACTGATCTAGATCTTACCACTTCCAGAAATCAGTTCTATTTGTTAGAAAAGATCTTGCACACACTGCCTTAGAAATAAATTTCCCTGTAACTCCACCCATGCACAAGACAAGTGGAAATATTTGAATGACAGAAATCTTATCCATTTTAATGCCTTCTAAAACTCCTCAAGTATTCCTCCCATTTCCTTTGAAAGTCCTCATAACACTGGTAATTCTGTTTGTGTTTTGATGAACCTCTGCCCTACTGAAATTCTTTCTTCAGAAATCCACACATCTCTGCAGACGTACTCTGTTTGCAACAGTGAACAAATGGGCCATGTGACTCATGGTCTTTGCTAGTTATGCATCCAGAGGATAAATGGTTTGCTCGTGATGCCATTGGACAAAGAGGTTTTTCAAATCAAGCACCATAATCACATTTTCCCCACTCCTCTGTAATATACAGTCACCATCACTACCCCTTACATAAGTGCTGTGTTCTAGAACTGCATCCCTCCTATCCTCCACTCATGGCATTTTTATTTCTATTTGTTCTTTCAGTAAAGTCAGGCTATAATAAAGACACTTGCAGACTGATGTTTATTACAGCACTGTTCAGAATAGCCAAGATATGGAAACAACTCAGATGTCCTACAACTGATGAATAGATTAAGAAAAAAAATATCTATCTATCTATACAATGGAGTTTTATTCAGTCATGAGGAAGAATGAAACCATATGGTTTGAAAGTAAATGGATGCAACTGGAGGACATTATGTTAAGGGAAGTAAGCCAGTCTCAGAATGACAAAGGCCACATGTTTTCTCACAAATGTGAGAGATAAGACACAATACAAATACAAGCAATACTGGCTGTACTAAGGGGAGGTCACTAATGGGACAAGGAGGATAAAGGAAGGAAGTTAAGAAGATGAGTATGGTTGATGTACTTTCTATATAAGAATGAATATAGAACCAAGTACCTGTGGCTCATGCCTGTAATCCTAGCTGCTCAGGAGGCAGAGATCAGGAGGATCATGGGTTCAAAGCCACCCTGGGCAAATAATTCGAGAGACCCTATCTGGAAAAAAAAAAAAAAAGGAAAGAAAACACAATGAAGGGCTGCTAAGGTGGCTCAAGGTGTAGGCCCTGAAATCAAACCCCAGCACCACCACCAAAAAAAAAAAAAAAGAATGAATATAGATTTGGGGGGGGGCTTGAGAAAAATAGGAGGGCATGAACAAATCCAAGTTATAAAACAAGTATACAAGGAAATGTCATGATGAAACTCCCTGTATAGCTATATTAAACAAACAAACATGCCCTTTTTCAAAAATGAAGCACAGGAAAGTAAAACAGTCCTGTCTGGGGGCTGGTAACAGTGGGAGGGGGAAGATATATGGAACGGGTGTAAGAGGGTAAATGTAGCGGAACTATTATGTACTATATATGAAAATAGAAAAATGCGGTTGTATGCCTCATAGTACCCAAACAATGAGAAACCAGGGGATAAAATGCTTAATTGTAACTGTTTTGAGTGTGCCTGACCATCAGACACAGGATCTTGCAGGACCATCATTAAAGTCTCACTTTAACTGTTAAAAAAAAGAAAGAAAGAAAGAGAGAAAGAAGGAAGAAAAGAAAAAGGGAAATAAAAGAAAAGAAGGAAGGAAGGAAGAAAGGAAGAGAGGGAGGGAGGGAGGAAGGAAGGAAGGAAATGGGAAAATGAGACTTGTTGAAACTATTCCAGGAATGGGGGGGAGTAAAGGAGAATGATGGGGGGGTAAATTCAACTATGAGATACTGTAAGAACTTTTGTAAATGTCCCAATGTACCCCCAGTACAACAATAATATTATTTAAAAAATAAAAATTAAAGGTTCTTCCTTTAAAAATGTAAAAAAAAAAAAAAGTGGGTAAAAATACTGAAGCCAGAGTGCTACAATAGAAGATGTGTGAAGGACTCATTTGTTGAAAGTTAAGAAAATTCTGAAAGGGGCTCAGGTGTGAGCTGTTGAATGCTCTACCCAAACACACAGGGGCTGTTCTACAAGGCAGAAATTCCTCTTTACATACCCCCATTTATCCCGACAACCATCATCCTCCTTTCTGGGCATTAAGATAACCCCTGAAACCTGGAGCACAGAGAGACTGCATGCGGAATGAGATTCCTTCACGTTTAAGCAATTTTCTAAATTAGGCTCTTTTGGCAAGTGTATTAATTCAAACCACTGAGATATTATTTAGTACCTCACTGCTCCAGGGTACTAAATAATGTCAAAATTTCAAAGGAAAATGCCATTAGAGTTTATAAAGCACTTTCACCTAGGTTATCTCATTCTGTCTTGGAAATAGCTCAGTGCAAAAGTTAAAACTGGTGGATAAGTGTTTCTTAATTATGTGAATGCCCCTATGGTGAGCTCACGTGGTAAATATGTTGGAGGCAGAGGTGCTTCTGGAATATCTGTCTCTATTTATTCAGAAGTCTTTGTACTATGGCATGAAGAACGAGAGAGTTTCAATTAAGTAAATATGCTCTTTGTGTTATTTTTTTTTCCATACTGAGGATTGAACCCAGGACTTCGGCACTTGCGAGATAAGTACTCTAGCACTTGAGCTACTCCTCTAGCTCTGTAGACATTCTTTTCAAAATTTAAATGTGTTTATGACAACTGGAAATGCAGTAGCCAAATATATTATAGACTAGACTAGAAAGCATTGGACTGTTCACAAGATTCTAAACTGAGTGGTACGTGTGTCCCATATTTGACAAAGAAGGACAACTATGCTTTCATTATACCTGTGCCAAACTACCACAGAAGTCCTCTAAGATAGAAAATCATGGTAATTTGGGGGCTGTTTTATCCAATCCTATATTATCATGCTCAATTTTGTCCTATATTTCTTGA
Source organism: Castor canadensis (assembly GCF_047511655.1). Classification (NCBI taxonomy): domain Eukaryota; kingdom Metazoa; phylum Chordata; class Mammalia; order Rodentia; family Castoridae; genus Castor; species Castor canadensis. The sequence continues at coordinate 70,375,672 of NC_133397.1, read as the reverse complement.
AAGTTGAACACGTAAAGTACTAATTTTGCTATTCATCAGGGACTTGAGAATAAAAATGGAGAATGAGGGGAGATGCTAATGATTAATGAGATAAATAACTCTGGCCATAATAAAGATGCTCTAGGATCTGAGCATTTGGTAGAACAAGATTAGCTAGTTTCCTTTGGGGAAGTCTTGCTCACATTTAAACCTCACGAATACTCATTTGGTAGATCCTACTTCTAAAGCACTGATACATGTACTGCCCTAATGGAAGTAATGAACCTACTTCCCCAAAGGGGATACGTTTTGGGACAAGGAAAGAGAGAGAAAGAAAGAAGGAAGGAAGAATGAAGTCACCTCTAGATTTGAGATCATTTGTGGGAAATTACAATGGGGGAACATATATAATCAGGAAGAAATTAAAACTATCCCATTGTCTGGTATTCTATGCAATAACCTCAATGGAAGATACATTTGTCTTATAATAAACTCAAACAAACCAGCTTAATTAGATGAAGCACACAGTTCTCCTGAGATTTGTTTTAGTACTTATTGACTATCATTTCAAGAAATGGCATATTTCCATAAGCTATTAAATAATAAATCATGTCAGCATCCACTCAACATGATAAACTAAGGGGATCTTTTGGGGACCAAGCAAGTATCTCTTTAGAATCACTTTTTTTCTTTTTCAGATCCCAGTAAGAGAATGCTTACTGTTGAAAGAGTGATCTATTGAAACATTTACCTTAAAGCATGATCAGGACTAAATTCAAGTTAAAAGTGCCCAAGCATTACCAAACATCAGCCCCACTACATGAACCGATGGTTGCTGCTCCTGAGCAATCCAGTTAATATCTAGATGTAGATCCAGATTAGTACACACTCAGCTGGGAATCTACAGATTATGTCGCCGAGCAGACCTCTGGCTAAAACACTTTTAATATTTCACTAGCCTCTGGCACATGAGATGACTGATTTATAGATCTCATATCTAAGTAGGTTTAAGATACTGGTTCATTGTCAGCCTTTATTATCATTATTAGGGATTTTTTAAATCATTGTTATTGTTGGCATACTACTGTTATTACTATCAGTCTGCAAACTTTTAGCCTAGTTAATATCAGAGAAATAGCAAAAAAATTAAGAACAGAGATTTGATTCCAATTTTTTTTCCTTACAAGCAGACACATTCTATGTGAATCTAGGTTCCAATCTAGCAAGGCAGACATGAAAGTAAAAATGAAGAGCCGCGATGGAGGCAACTGTGGTAAAGGTTTTAGCTTTTCTCAGCTATAAAATTGTGAGGCTAACTGTGCCAAGTATTAATTAAATGATCCACTAAAAAGTGCCTAATTCATGCTAGGTGCTCATCTAATATTAATATCAAAATTGGAAAGAGTGAGAATCATAATGAAAAGATAAGATGGGCCCAGACAGGTAGACTAGAGTACTGAGTTTGCCTGTTTTGAAGAAGGAAAATGAAAGGAAACTTTTACCCCAAGATTTTAGTTATTTTCAAAGTAATGCAGCAACTCTCAAATGTGAAATTAACGCCCCTCTGCTTACCCCCCATGCATGTTAAAGCAAATTAAATTTCATGCCAAATCGCCCAGGCAGTTAGCTAGCAGCACAATTTCAATCTGTAGGATTTAAACTGATTGCTCTAAAAATATAATTCACCAGTCGGGCAGCATTGAAGTCAAACATGGTCTTCTTTAATCATTTCTTCTGACAAGTTATCTTCCCAGGAATGTGGTCACCGTGGAACTGCAAGTTGATTCATCTCATGGAAGTGAGCGATTTTATTCCCAGCTGCAGCCCAGACACAGCAGGGAACAATAAATTGACCTGAAGAAGTCCCTCCCCTGCCTCTAGATAAGCACCACTTTTAGGCTTTGCTGACCTGACAACAAAGAGTCACTCTCACCTGTGTGAGGAAAGAGGTTACATTTGGATCTCCATTTTTATCAGATTTATGTGTGCTATAGAAGGAATAGATTTCCTTTCAGTCCTTTATTCTGTTTTCAATGGTCATATGAGTGTTCTTACAAAATGCATATAAATAACAGTTGGAGCTGATCACAAGAAAAGAGACTCACTTGTTTTCCTCAGTGCAGAGTCTAGGTCTTCATACTTTGTACTTTGCCTTATCTAAAGTGGTTTCCAAAGGATTGCCACAAGTGAGTTTTGACTGAATTTACAACTCCTACTTTGAAATGCACAAGGATTACATTTGGAATATCCAGAACTTTATCATTCTAGAGGCAGGTGCTAACATTAATAAATGACCTCAAATTCCTAGACTCATGAATATAGACACTGAGCTGTGGTTGCTAGGGCCCTGGGCCTGGGGTAGGCAGTTATTTTCCAGATATCACTAAGACAATGTCAGTATTTCAACTCATTCCAAGTGTTTTAACACATAACGTTGATTTCCAGTTAAACCTTATGTTGGATTATACATTATAAATTACTGCAGGATATGGCTTTTAGGCTTGCTGGGAGGGGTTCAGTAAAGAAATGGGAAGGTAGCATTTATGTGATAAAGAGAAGTTCTTTTGGTTTTATTTGCTGTTTTTGTTGTTGAATTTTTGTTTGTTTTGTTTTTTGAAATAGGGTCTGACTACATAACTCAGACTTTCTTAAAACTCACGATCCTCTGTCTCAACTTCCTGAGTGCTGGGATTATATGCCTGTACAAATACATCTGGCCTTATTTTGCTTTAAAAAGAATGGTGAATTGTCTATGTGTCACTTTTTTGTTTGTTTTTGGGGGGGCTGCTGGGGATTGAACCTAGGGCTTTGCATATGTTAAGCATGCACTCTACCACTGAGCTACATCCCCAGCCCTATGTGTCACTTCTTGTTGCAATTGTTTGATACTTGTTCTTCATCATGACATATTTGTATATTTGCATAATTATTTTGCAGTGCTCATAAAAAATCTGAACCAATTATAAGGAAATACCTATTAAGATTATAGTACAGTTTTAAATAATCTTTTTTAGTTTTAATATAATGAATAAAAGTGTTATAATAAGCCTAGCATTTCATTTGAAAATCTTCGTAAATGTCCTTGGTTGCCAAATGACTCAGTTGGCAACTCTGGCATTTAGTGGGCAGGGCCCAGGATTCCAAACATTCTGCAAAATCCCAGTAGAGTATCATATTGAAAATGCCAAAAGCATACCCCTCATTCCTAAAGCATTGCCAGTTTGAGTACAGTACTTATTCTCCATTTATATTTATATCTAAATGACCCTTCTGTAGAATTGAAAATCTTTTTGTACTTCATTGTACTTTAAATATTCTCCTGAATTCACTATTACTAATTATTTTAGAAAATATTTCATGAATTAGACTATATAAAAAAACTCAAATTATTCCCTGGACAGGTTAAAGAAACTTTCTAGCCAATAAAAAAAGGGAAAAGATTAGCAATTTCCAAAGGGGAAAATAGAAGAAATGAACAGAGAGGCTAGAAGCTAGAGATTAAATCAAGATAACCAGTGAAAATAAAGTAGGAGGCAGGGAAAACTAGAGAAGTGAAAGAAAATTGAGGAGCATATGGAAACTAGGAGGAAGTAGGGAAACAGGAAGAGCTCTGCTTCTATAGATTTTTAGTAACTGTGGTGATTGTGAGGGGGAAAAAATAAGTCACTTGAACATGGGCAAGAACTCACCTACCAAGGTCTCCTATTTTGTTTTTCTAGACTTTCAAGATAAACTTTAGAATCCTATATGATGCTTGAAGACACCCATCCCCAACAAAGAAATGAATCAACAAGTCAACAAAGCTGCCTCTTTGCTCACAATCTCTCAGCTTGATATTGTGGAGATGTACAAAACCAGGCGGAGCTAACATGTTTTCAAGCCAAGGTCCCTCTCAGATATACACAAATTCAATCTCAGAAAGAATTCAAAAGAACAAGAAAAACAACCAGATGAAAAAAGTCTGCTTTTAGACAGAGCAATCCCAGTCTTCATCAGGCACTGAGAACAGGCAGGGACCACAGATGGCATGTTCTGGAAGCCATCATTTAACAAAGTCGCTGCTTTCCCAGTTGATCCAAGTGCCTTTTATGGTTGGCTATGAAGTGGACACCAAATATCCCAGCAACTCAATCCATTTGTCCTTTACATTGTGCCATCTGCTGCTATATATAAAGGGAAAGAACCTTTTAGTATTCTGATGTCAGCCTTTTTTCCCTTCTCTTAGAGAATGTCTCTGTCTTCTGTCTCTTCCCTCTATCTGACTAGGGCAGCAGCTTTGAGTAAAGCACCGACTTCTTGAAAATTCTTCCAAGTTACTCTGTTCAGGACACCTAACAAACACCTAAAGACCCTGTCAATTCACCTAACTTCTTCATTTATTTATTTGTTACTATTTTAAATCAGAACTTCGGGGCATATACTGTCTTTACTCAGTGACAGCTACTGGAATGGATTCTGTGATATTTCGAAAGCTACACATTTCTGTTTCCAATGTACAAGGCTAGACAAAAATAACATAAATCACAATTGCTTTTTAAAAAAAAAACTTGCTCTTAATCATATACAGCTATTTTTTGGGGAAACAGCATGGTGGAGCAGAAAAGTATGGGCTTTAAGAATGCTATAAAACCTATTCAAATGACAAATTCAAACCTTGGCTTTTCCAGTGACCAGCTGTGCTACTTACGTAGTTATTAACCTTGTGAAATCTTAGTTCTGGCTTCCTTAAGAGAGAAACAATTACTTACAAAGCATTGATAGGAGATATAAATGACAATCTTTAGGCCATATCCTTCCCTTTAGAAGCGTATTAGAAAATAAGATTCAATTAAGCAAATCTTTTGAACACCACATAAACCAAAGCTAATCTATCAATTTTCAAATAAGCAGGTAAAATAGACAAAGCAGTAAATGAAACAGCTCACAACTTACTTTTCATTTGGTAACTCAGAGGACAGCTAATGTAAAAATAGATAAAAACACAAACGGAAATTTGTGGCTGGGAGAATGCCAGGTAACTAACCGAACGTCTGCTTAAAAAATTATCAACCCTTAATTATCCACATGTGCCTGGGATGCGTTCTGAATCTGTTCTGAACCAGGGGCTCTCTGCACATTATAGCCACCTGGGGAGTTCCGAAGACATCCACCACTACCGAACTGAACCCCAGAGCAATGAAGTTGGCCTCTCCAACCATAGGACCAAGATGTCAAACAGTGTTTTTTAAACTCTATAGGTAATTCCATAGCACAACCATGTTAAGGAGCCAGGGCTTTACCCAACCTTCTGAAAAGAATGTTAATAGTAAATGAGTCACATGGGGAATTGTGTTTGTAGATTCTGATTCAGTAGGTGTGGGGGTAGGACTCCAGATCTACCTTCTGAAGAGCTCTTTGGGATTGCTGTCACTGCTGCCCTGGGACTACATTTCCAGCAGCAAGCTCTGAATGCAGAGCTGGGTCCACATGGATTGTCAGATACATGCGATGGAAGCTCAAAAAACACGCAGTTATTACTATTTTCCTTCCCACCACCCTCCAGGGAAAACTACTAAGAATTTGAGGCACACTGTGCATTTCGCAGCCAAATGTAAATGGATGAGTTTGGATTTTTCATGTGACTGCCCATCTCCATTGGTGCTGACAAGTGTGGCAGCATACATGGAGCACAGCTCCACTTCTGCTAGTGCAGCCCAAAGCAAGTTCACTGAGAGGTCTGCATAGGGCATTACCTGGATTTGCAGATAAAATGGCATCAATAAGGACTCAGAGAATAAAGACAGAGAACTTTGATTTAGAGTGTGATGTGGAAAAAAGTGACTTTTATAAGAAGGAATTAACCCCACTTAGATTCAACTCATCATCATTCCTGTCCCTCCAAAGTGAACATTATGGTTATAGACCATTTCCAATGAAAGGTGCCAGCGCAGTTGAGGCCCCCATGCTGAGTCAGCCGGGCACTTGCTGATTGCTTTATAGCACAAAGCTTGGTTTATCTTTAGAAGAAAATATGAGTCCACTGATAGCAAAGACTATTTACTGTATCAGCTTCTCTGCAGCCTTTAATCAAGCCAGGAGCCCAGCATGTAAGTCCAGATCTTCAGACTCACCTAGTGGAAACATGGTCATCTATAAATCCTCAATTCATAAAATCCTTTTTCCTTAGGAAGTGCTAAGAGCAAAATTCTACTATCTTACAACTACTCAGCAATAAATGCACCATTTTGTTCAACCTATAAGGACGCTTACTTAGGAGATGAATACAGAACTTTAAATGGGAAAGGCAGGAATTAAAACGATTCCATTCCTAGCCCTTTGCACTCACTTCCTCACAAACTTGATCTTGCAATCATTTTTTCTTTAAATCTTATGAAATTTAGAGTAACACCTTGGGAAGAAAGACGGAAGAAAATAAAATGAGCAACTTGCAGACTGTGAATAGAAAACTGCAAAGAGTCCTCAAAAAGTAACTTCTCCTATGATGGCAAAATTAGGCCCCCAAAACAAAATGAATAAATAGATCTTAAATCCTGTACTAGAAGTAGCAATCATCAGAAAGACAACATAGCACTTAGTTTTGCATTTTCTCCTTAATCCTCACCAAGGATGATTAATTAGGATTTCCTGGGCATGGAAAGTGTTCTTGAATGGATTTAAGGAGATATATTAGTCTTAGAACTAGGGTAAAAATTATGTCTGCATACCATTTTCCTCCTGGGATAAATTCCATCAATTTAAAAATAATTACTAGATCTATAAACTAGAAAAGGTTAAGAACTATCCAGTCACTCATTCAAATTCTTTACTAAATTCCCACTGTGTCAATGAACAAAATATACACACATTCTTATTAGTTTTTAGAAGCTTACATTCTTTTGGTAGTATAAAAACCACTAGTAAAATAAGTAAAGCAGATAGCATACCAGATGGTAATGAGGGACAAGGGAAAATAAAGCAGAGAAGAGGCACAGTAAGAGTCAGGATTTAGTTGTGATTTATAATGGTATGAGCAATGAAGACCTTACAGAGAAGATGCCATTTGACCAAAGACAGAAGGGGCATGGACATACATGGGCAAGAGACTTCCGGACAGAAAGAACTGCAGATATAAGTGGTCCCAAAGAAGAAAGATACCTGGCATGTTCAAACAATGAAAAGGAGGCCACTGTGCCTGGAGCTGGGTGATGAAGCACAGTTAGTTATGGGGAAGGAACCACACGTGTGGGAATTGGAACAATTCTGACAAAATACTGGACTTTGAGAAAAGGAATCAGTCGTTCTGACTTACATTTCTAAGGATCATTCCTGGCTATTGTGTTGAGAATAGACTTAGAGAAAGAGTGGCAAATGCAAAATTAGGGAGCACCACTAGGGGGTTTCTGTAAAAGTTCTGATGAGAAAAAATGATTGGGTAGCAGTGGAAGATGGTAAGAATTAGTTCCTAGCTGGTGCAGGTGGGTTATGCCTTTATCCTAGCTACTCAGGAGGCAGAGATCAGGAGGATCACAGTTCCAAACCAGCCTAGGCAAATAGTTCGCAGAGACCCTATCTTGAGAAACCTATCACAATAAAAGAGGGCTGGTCCAGTGGCTCAAGGTGTAGGCCCTGAATTCAACACCTCAGTACTGCTGGCAGGGGTGGGGTGTGGAGTAGTTCTCAGGTTTACTTTTATTAAGACACAAAAGGATTTTCTACCAGATTGGATAAGGAATGTGAGAGAAAGAGGGAACCCCAAGTTTTTTGGAATGAAGTAAAAAAGGGATGGAGTTGCCTTTGATGAATGATGAATGTGGGAAGAATAGGCAGAGAGGGCTGGTCAAGAGTTCAGTATGGGGAATGTTAAGTTTGAGGTGCCAATAAAATATCCATTCAGTGAATAGTTGGTTGTAAGAGCCTAGAGTTTAGCAGGGAAATTTGAGCTGAAAGTGGTAATTTGAGAGTTAACAGCAGATAAACAGTATTTAAGACCTGACTCCAGAAAAGAACATTAAAGGGAATAGTTGTAGAGGTTATAAAATGTCCAAGGACTGGGGCCTGGAGCACTCCAGAGTATGAGATCAGGGAGATAAGGAGAACCTAAGAAAGGCTAAAAGGAAATGGCCAGGGAAGAAGGAAGAAATCAGGAGCTTATGGAGATTGGAAGCCAAGTGAAGAAACTTTCCAAGAGAAAAGGATCAAGTTTGTCCACACTGATGATGGCGGAACTATGTGTGGGACTGAGGAATACAGTACTGTGAACTTGACTAGAGTGGGTGGGGTAGAATGCATGTGATAAAAGCCTGATTAGAGAGGCTTCCGGAGAGAATGGAAGAGGAAAATAAACAAAATGAAATGAAAACAGTTCCTCTTTTAAGGAGTTCTGCTATCAAAGAGAAAAAAAAATGGGAAAATAACTGGAGGGCATATATATATACGTATATATATACATGTACACATATATGAAGCTATATATACACAGGTATATATCTCTCTATATAAATATATGAATATTTATGAATATTGAACATGTGTGCTGGTAGGGATGATCCTACAGAATATTATTTATATTTCTTAACAGACCTTACCTATCTTCTTTTCTTTCTTATTTTTTTTTTTTAGCCAAAGTACCAATTACTAAAGAAACAAACATCAGTTATTCCAATTTTAGTAAAATTGACCCTCCATACCCATGGGTTCTATATCTATAGATTCAATCAACCTTGGGTTGAAAATATTAGGAAAAAATTATATCTGTACATTTTTCTGAACATGTACATTTTTCTTGTCATTATTTCCTAAATAATTCTGTGTAATAACTATCTGTACACCATTTACATAGAATTATATATTACCAGTAATCTAGAAATGACTTAAGACATACAGGGCTGTTGTGTAGGTTTATATGCAAATGCTACACCATTTTATGGAAGTGATTTGAGCATCTGCAGATTTTTTGTATAAGCAGAGGTCCTAAAACCAATCTCCCTCTGTAATTCATTTCATTAGGTCAAAAAGATTATAATCAGCAGTGAATTGTAGTCATTTTTCTTGTAAATAATTGTATGAGTACTGTAAATCAGTTTTATCCTGTGCTTTGTGTCCTTACCCTACAAGCCATGCTGATCTAAAAAATAGTAACACACATACATTTCTTGGCAATCCATAAAAAGAACATTCTGGAAACACATGACACAAAAGCAGGGAATGTCAATTTCCCTAGTTATGGAACCATTTTCATTCTTTTGTCTATAGCCTTAGAATATTGGGGCTTTTTTGCATGGCTCTTTATTAAAAGCCACCTGATATAAAATGATAAAGTAATCAAAGGGGCATATTCAAACTACATGTAATACCTGGATAAGCTTAACATCTATTTTTGCACCATTCCAATAAACATCTTTAGTGAAAGTTACAAATTTAGCTAGGCCAAAAGAATACAAAAACATAAATCCCAGGATGTGGAACTTGGTGTTGTACACTGAATTGTGTCCTCTCAAAAGAGGTTGAAATCCTGACCTTTAGTATCTGGGAATATGACTTTATTTGGCAGCAGGTTCTTTGCAGATGGGGATACAATGAGGTCAGTAGGGAGACTCTAACCCAATGCAACTATGCATTGAATGAAACTTGCACATAAAGATAGACAAATACAAGACAAGAATTTGTGAAGACAAGAGAGACTACCATCAACAGCACAAGCCAGGGAACATTTGAGGCTACCAGAAGCTAAAAGAAAAGAATGGTATGGGATCATCTCATTCATGGCTTTCAGGAGGAACCGACCTTGTGTGCTCCTGGATCTCAGATTTCTTGCTTCCAGAACCATTGAATTTGTGGCAGTTTGTTATGGTAGCCCTAGAAACCTAATACAATTAGGACATTTAGTAAATAGGTTTTACTGTATATTTTTCTGAAGACCTTAAACAAGTAGACAAAAAAATAGAAAGCTATAACATAATAGTCTTTTTTTATTAGGATATATTCATTGTACAGAGGGGGGGATTCATTGTGACAAGTCCCAATTGTACATTGATTAGATTGCCCCACTATCTGTTTTATTTTCTTAATTTGAAATTTTATAACAGGAAAAATGAATTTTAGGAGGCAGCTAATTATTCCAGATGCATTAAGCATTATTTTGCTGGGAAATGAATTATTTACATAGTTGGGTGGAGGGGAGTCCTTTTCAAATAAAACGTATTTGTATTTTGTCTGTTAGTTTCAGGACGACCATGACAACTTGCTTCCTGCCAAGGGAATTTCACAACACTGTCAGTTAGTTTTTACAGGAACAGCCTATTTGTTTACAAGGAGAGCCAGCTTCAAGTCCCAGTCCTCTAAGTTCATCAGAGAGCAAAGGAGAATCATGGAGACTTAATTTTAGATGTTCCTATCTATCTACACCAACTCCAGGAGGCGCCATTTGTTGATTTAACATCTTCACTGAGATGTAATTCACATACCATGAAATTCACTGAAAGGGTACAATTCATTGAGTGTGTGCAACCATCAGCAAAATCTAAGTTTAGAACACTTCCATTACTCCAAAAGGAAATCTTTTGCTCATTAGCAATCATTCTCATTTCCTCTCCTCCCCCAGCCACAGCCAATCACTAATCCCCTTTCTGTCTCAGGATTCACCTTTACTGGGTATATCTGATTTTTCTCTTCAGGAATCATACAACATGTAGTCTTTTGGGAGTAGCTTCTTCTGCTTAGCAAAATGTTTTTAAGGTTCATCTATATTACAGTGTACATCAATCAGTACTTCATTCCTTTTTAATTGCTGAATAATATTCCATAGCATAGATTTATCATATTTTATTTATGTATTCTTTACTGATGGACATTTTTGTCCTTTATAATATTTGACAATAGTGAATAGTGCTTTTATGAACATCCATGTGTAAATGTTTGGACATGTTTTCAATTCTCTCATATTATATCTAGCAGTGTAATTACTGGGTCATATGATAATTCTGTATTTAACAATTTGAGAAAGTACCAAACTGTATTCCAAAAGTAGCTACACCATTACCTATTATTGATGAATGAGACTGCCAATTTCTCCATGTCCTTTTCAATACTTCCTATTGTCCTTTTTTTTTTTTTCTTTTTGAATTACGGCCATGTTAGTGGTTAAGCAGAGGTATCTTATGATTTTGATTCACATTTCTCTGATGACTAATGATGTGAGCATGTTGTCATGTGCTTACTGGTCATTTACATGTCTTCTTGAACAAATGTTTGTTCAAATCTCTGGTGTAATAAAGAATGAATATTTGGTCTCTGTGCAGTTCCTGGCACGCAGTTCCTTGAATGCTTGGAACCTCTGGAGTGATAAGAATGTCTTTTGCTTGTTAATGAGATGATTGGTAGCTGGGGGTTCCCTAGATAGTTTCAGGATGGGGGCTACTCACCAAAAAGATAAGGCATATTTAGAGGGTTGGAACGTCAAGCTCACCCGACCTCTGAGGAGAAAAGAGGGACTGTAGGTTAAGTTGCAAATGATTCAATCACACCTATGTAATAAAATGTCCATAAGAAAAACCTACATAAGGAGTTTTCAAGGAATCATTCTGAACACATCCATTTGCTGGGAGCATGGAGCATCCCATCTTTACAGGAACAGATTCTCTGATACTCAGGACCCTGCCAGCTCTTCCCCTATATGTATGTATCTTTTGTAACAATTAAGTAAACATAAGCAAAGTACCATCTAGATGTGGTTGTGGGCACCTCCAACTAGAAGCATGTAATTTGAAGCGGGGACAATTTTCTAGAATGGAACACTTTCAGTTGTGGATCTGGTGCTAACTCTGAGTAGATAGTATCAGAATTCAGTTAAATTGTTGTCAGACAGTGGAGAACTTCCTGCCATATTAGAAAACACTCCACAAAATCTTTGCCCATTTTATCATTGGGGTCTTTGTCTTTTTATGACCGAGTTTGAGGAAGTTCTTTATATCTTCTGGAAAGAACTGTTTGAACAGATATATATCTGTATATATGGATATATCTGTATATATGGGTATATATACAACATGCAAATATTTTCTCCCATGGTATGGCTTATCTTTTCATTGTCATATGGAATTATTTCACCCTAAAAATTTTTAATATCAATGAAATCTAATTTATTTATTCTTTTCTTTTTTCACATGTGCTTTTGGTGTCACATCTAGGAATCTACTTCCTAACACAAACTCACAAGTATTACTCACGTTTTAAAATGATTTTTACAGTTTAACTCTACCTTTAGCACTGCAAAGGTATGTTGTGCATGGTTCAAGGTAGGAATCTATTGATTTTTTTTTTTTCTTGCAGTACTGGGGTTTGAATTCAGGGCCTACACCTCAAACCACTCCACCACTCCTTTTCTTTTGTGATGGGTTTTTTGAGATAGGGTCTCACAAACTATTTGTCCAGGCTGGCTTCAAACCTCTATCCTCCTGATCTCTATCCTAGCTCCTGAATAGCTAGGACTATATGCATGAGTCACCGGTGCCCAACTTATTTATCATATTTTAAACATTCCATTTAGCATCCAAATCATTGTTAAACCAAAAAGTTAAATATTAATAACTTGGTTATCAAATCTTATATGTACTTGTCAAAAGGATCAATCAAATAAACCAGTTCTATTTCCTGCATAAGATACACATAAGACTCTAAATCTAACTAAGGTCCGGAAACTAGGATATGGTCATCATTACCTGGCATCAGGCTGTGTGTCACCTTGGTACATTTAAATAGCCTTGTTGATTCTTACACCAGAGGTAAATTTAGAAGAAATCCAATTCACCAGTCATGATTATGAAAGCCTTTTAAAAAGTGAACTGGTATCAGAGAATATACACAAAAATCAAAATGTTGTCCCTACCCTCTCTTAAAACCATAAAACTGCAGAACTATGACAAAAGGTCACTGGAGATCTCACTGAAAGTTACTGCTTCGCTGATCTGTCTCAACATGGTCCAGACAGAGGGCCATGGTTCCTTCCTTAGGAGATGCTGACTCAGAAAAAGACTTGGGTACCATTGTCTTTACTGACCTAACTACAAGACTGCTCTGCAGATTATAGTTATTATCTCAGTCCATAAAGACTGTAGCAAGTACTGGTAGGGGTTTTAAATGATAAGGATTGCATGAAATAAATTAAACCTTGTCCATCAAAAGAAGAAGAAAATCTTTTCATTTTCCCTTCAATTCCTTGTGTATTTGATGAAAAAGAATCATACACTTTGTAAACACAATAGCCAACATTGTCAAGAAGCTGTGTTTAAAACTTAGTGATGTTCTGATGTAAAGGTATCATTCTTAATACTGTCTTAGAAATCAATTCCCCAAGGACACAAAGGGGTTACTGAAGATCATGTTTATGGAAAATATCAAGATCAGGCTTGATCTTGTGATGGCTCAAGCTTGTAATTCCTGCTACCTTAGAGTTGGAGATTGGGAGGACCATGGTTGTAGGCCCACCTGGACAAAATATTAGTGAGACCCAATCTCAACCAATAAGCCTGGTGTGGTGGCACATTCCTGTGCCCCTAGCTATGTGTAGGCATAGCTGTTCCATCCCTAGGCAAAAATACAAGAACTTATCTGAAAAATAACTAATAGCAAAAAAAGGGCTAGAAAGCCTAGCAAGCATGAAGCCCTGAGTTCCCCTAATACTACCAAAAAAGAAAAAAGAAAAGGAAAGGAAGGAAGAAAAAAAGAAGAAAACTATCAAGATTAAACAAGGTAATGATACTGCCTATCCTAGTTCAATTCATACCTCATCTGATTGCCTGGTTATGCATTGTCTTGATTTTTCATGAAGGGTTTATTTCTTACATTTTCCCAGGTCTTTAACAACATGGTAGACTCCTTGAAGGGAGGGAGGAGATCTTTGCCTTACTGTTCTTTTGTGTCTCTTATAAGCATATAGCCCAAGAGAGACAGTTATCAGTAGGAGCTATTTCAAGAAACTGGTAAAAATCTAATGTATGGAGCATTATATCAAGATTAAAGGGAAAGATGCAAATTAGTTTTGAAGGAAAGTACAACATCTAAATCCATATTGGAAGAGGTATTTGTAGTTCTCTACAGAATGGAAATAAGATTTCTAAGGTATTCATATTGTCTTATGTAGAATGCATTTGCAGAATTAGGTAATGATATTCTATTTTTTTCTTCTGTAGTTTGGTCCATAAAGATACCCTCCATTCTCCCCAAACCCATCTTCAATAAATATCAAGTATTCTCTTTGCTGGAACCTGTGGCATAGATCTCATTAATATTCACTCTCGTTCAGGGCCATCATGTACCTTTGTGCATGATGCTGTGCCTTTGGCTTTTCTAAGCCACAGTTTGGGGCATAAAATATTTTATTCCTTGGAAAACAGAGTTGATTATTAAAACTCCATTGATAGGATTTTCTCTCTGTTTCTCTCTCTCGCTCTCTCGCTCTCTCTCTCTCTCTCATACACACACACGCGCGCACACACACACACACACACACACAATATTAGTCGTGAAAATGGTTTGGTTTTTGTAAATCTGAAAGAACCCACTCTAATAGCTTCGTTACTCCTGTGTACATATTTCCATGGAGATTCTTTCAGCTGCTGGCCAATAGAGAGAAAATACCACTCCTTAATGCCATTCTGTTATGAAGTAGACTTATCAGAAATACACTAAAAATAGCCAGCTTTGATTGTAATCAGGGATAGAGAATGTGCATTTCTGTTCAGCTTAATGTTCTGTTTCATTTAAAATTGTTTTCCTTTGTTGTTCTTAGGTCTTTTGATTCTGGCCTATACATAAGCTACTGAGTCACCTTATTCCTGGCTGATGATTTGAGGTCTAACATGCCTAGCTGCTTTGAACACTTAGGCAAACTCTCAGGACTGTAGGAAGTTGGCACCATTCACTTTCTTCTGTATGTTAATGATTGAAGGTTTTTACTAGGGCATCTAAACTGGCTTTGGCAAAAGAGAGGCCAGATTCCACACTGGCCAGTGGTAGATGCAACTCTCCAAAGTCAGCCAGTCACAGATGCCAAGAGAAAAAAGGCTTATATGTATGTGTTATAAATGCAGGGTCACCATAGATGAACCTCTACCTAACGCAACTAGTAGCATGTTCTTATGAGGCTTCCACAGCCAGCAATTTGGTTTTATCTGCATTACTCTCCTATCCTCATTTTGGACCATCTGGTTTGGCTAAAGGCCGAGCTGTTTCTGAAATGTTCTGTTTTCTCTAAAATGGTTTTCTAGAGCTCCCACAGAAATACTTCCAGATTATTCTCTCTTTCTTTCTACCTTCACCTTCTCTGCTTTAAAAGCAGAGCACTGCCTTTCCAATTTTACTGTTGCCCATAAATTCTGCTCCAGAAGGTCAGCTAAGGAGCAGGCCGTGGGCTACCTTGGACTTGCTATTGCCCTTGTTTTTGACCAACAGACCTCCCATGCTGAGGCCAGTTTAGTTACTGGAAGGGGCTGCACCAGGTCCTCCTATAATTTATCTTTTGACATAAGACTCAGCAGTTAAAGTGCTTCAAGTTTCTCCCAGCTGTTAGTGTTGAGTTTCCAGTGAGAATCCTTCATGCCTGGAACCCATACTAACCCCTTAGTCACTTGCAATTTTAGATAATGAAACTTTCCCAGTCCCACATTCTTGTCTTCTTGGCACAACAAAAAGGTGTGTGTGTGTGTGTGTGTGTGTGTGTGTATTTCTGTGGTGAGTATGTGCTGCACTTGCATGCATGTGAGTGTGTGAGCTCACATGCCCTGCAGGATGTGTGGGAAGGGCCCTGGGAAAGGGAGTGTGGAGTATTTTCAGCATCTGTCTCTCAAAACTTCTCTAGCTTTTCTGATTTGTTTCCATAGAAGCAGAAAAGGGTGGGGGGGAGGGATGCAGTCAAATAGAGCATTCCTTCAGCAGAAGCAAAAGAACTTGACTTTTTTTGACCCCCTCCTTTTTTTTCTAATGCACATATTCCACCTAGTTTGAAATTTCAAGGTGCAGAGTGTAGAGATGGGTCAGTGGGGGAGGCACAAGCCTGTATTGAGCTGGGTACGATGCTACATTTTCTGTAAGGTTCTATGATCCATATAAGTATTACCTTTGCATATCTTTTTCCTGTCCCACATGGGCCCATTCCTCTGACTTTGAGTCTTCATCTATCACGAGTTAAAACTTGCACAGAGTGACTGCATAACTACCTGACCACACTTTATAAAACCTGATTTTAAAACTATACTTACTGTTGCACAAATCTGTTTCTTGTTTTCTAAAGAAATAAGTACATTTGCTATAGCAAATGATTTTAAGGTTATTATTTAAGTAAAATGTAACGTTTTGAAAATGTTGAAATGGAGAAAGCAAAGCACGATGGGAGTTTTAGATACATAGATTTGTGCATTTGTCAAAATGCATGTTCAGTTTTCTGTGCCTATATCTTTACTTTAAAAAACAAATAAATATCAAACTCTATATTATAATCTGCATTCTGAAGTATTCAGGGGAGAGATGTGCATTGATAGCTGCAACTTACTTAAGGCTTCAAAAACAGGATGGATATGTAGCTAATCAAACAAATATTGGAAAATGGAAATTATAAAATTAAAGTGGTAGAGTGCTACAGTCTGAACATTTGTGCCCCCCTTAAATTTATATATTGAAATATAGCTCCTCCAAATGAGGACATTTAGAGGTGAAGTCTTTGGGGGATGACTGGGTCATGAGAACAGAAGCCTTATGAATGGAATTAATAACCTTTTAAAAGGGACCCAGAGAGCTGTCTTGCCCCTTTCATCATGGGAGAATGTAGTGAGAAGGTGCCATCTATGAGGGACAGGCTCTCATCAGACATTGAATTTGCTGGCACCTTGAACTTGGACTACCAAGCCTTCAAAACTATGAGAAATACATTTGTGTGTTAAATACCCAGTTGGAAGCATTTTGTAATGGCATTTCAAATGAACTAAAACATGAGTGCACATATCTTCACTGTATAATTTCTTCAACTTTTCTGTATGTTAAAAAGCTGTTTGTCATTATAGGAGAGGAGATACAGCATTTGGAATTGAGTGACTTGAATCTTGGTTCTAGGTGGAATGATTGAGCTGCAGAATATGATCTGGCCTTAACTTCACTAGGTCTCCCCACTTATAAAATGAGAATACTAAGTGTGTGTGTGTGTGTGTGTGTGTGTGTGTGAGAGAGAGAGAGAGAGAGAGAGAGAGAGAGAGAGAGAGAGAATCTATTATTCTCTCTATCAAGCTTAGATCAAATTGTCAGAAGTCTTTAATTCATAGGAATTTGTGGTTCTCATTGATTAAATTTATGTAGTCCAAAGGAAACAATGAAAATCCAATTATCCAAAATTTTACCAACTGGAAAGCTGTAGTGTGGCTTGCTGATGGTCTCCTCTCTCCCAGTGCAAACTTTTCATCTGGTGCCAAGCAGTGATGCCAGAAACACAGTGGGTGGGAATAACCTCTCCAAATCCGGGGTTGATGAAGATCAGTCCAGATAATCTGAGAGAAAATATTAAGACTGCTGTCCCATACTGCACTACCCAAACTATTTTGATGTGATTGTACACCTCACTGCCCTTTCAGACTTCATGGCTCTACAGTAGGACACCAAGGCAGTGTGGGCAACCACCGAAGGGATGGGAATTTGATACCAGTCTGAAAGGAGGCCTTCCTCTTCATTCCCTTGTTTCTATCTCAAACTGTACCTTCCCTTCCCTGGCCAAAATATCTGTCATTATGAGTTAATCATTTGAACTTGAATTAAAGCTCAATTTTTAATTAAAAATGCAATTACTCCTGGAGTGGGGCAATGCATTCAACTATAGCAGCCATTTATATCACATTGTTTAGGACCTTCAAATCCTTTGCAGACAGCACTTAATAGTGGGAGGAGAGGAAGGGCTGTTAATGAGAGTGTTCTCACCACCTGCAATACTCTTCTCCTACCCTCACCCCACAATCATAACTGACCCTTTAGGCTTAAATGGAGCCTCATGGACAAAGCAACCATGATTAACCCATCTGAAAGTCATCTTGCATTCACTTTTCATTTCCATTTTTCCTTATTTCATTCAGCCAACCAAAGATTTTTGAGCAACTGTAACTCATTAAGAACTATTGTAGTTTCAGAGGATACAAGACAGATGTGATCCTTGTTATTGAGGAAAAGACATTTTCACATAGTAACCTGCAATTTTCCTGGTTGTAGCATGGAAGATCCCATGTCCTGAGAATACCCTCAGTCCTGGTCACCCTAGTGTGATGTGTTAACAATAATATGAGTTGCAATGCAAATGTAATTATTTGAAAAATTGCCACGGTGCCCTAGTTGTGTATAACTAGAGGACTTCATTCAACCTGTGAAGCCAGAGAGAAGCTAAGATTTAATGAAGAGAATGGTTAGGGAAACCCACATTCTGAAATGAGAAAGTGTGGCATGTCTGAGGAATGCTCGGTGATTGCCTGAGACTGTCCTTTTTACCATTGTTTTGACATAATTACTAATATGACCCTTTCAAGGGTCATGTTTTAAGACTTTCCAACATGTCTTGGTTTAGAACCATTTATATTATAGAAACTACAAGGTGTCCATGTTGGTATAATAAAGGGACTGGAGAAGAGATTCATGCAAATGAGGCTGCTAGTCTGATAGGAAACTTGTTCAGAGTCTTAAGGGATATGAAAGGTCTCATAGCCTTTGTTAACTAACTGCTAGTAAATCCAATTCAATAGACCCTTTTCTGTAAAGGGTCAAGAATACAAGGTCTGTATCTACAGCATACAGACCTTGTTGCAACTAATTCACTCTGCCATTTTAATAAATAAGCAGCCATAGATAATGCATAAACAAATGGGTGTGGCTTATGCCCAATGCGACATTGTTTATGCATACTGAAATTTGAATTCCATTTAGCTTTCACGTGTCATAAGATATTTTTCTTTTGATTTTTTTTCAATCACTAAAAATATGTAACCATTCTTAGCTTGCATGCTGTATGAAAACAGGCAGGGGCTGAATGTGGCTTTAGGGTTTTAGTTTGTAGAACCTGCATCATTATAGCCCTCTCCAAACACAGAGGGTTACAAACTTCTTATAGCACATATTCTCAGGTAGAATTATTAAAAAACTCACCCACAATGCTTTCTCTTTCTCCTTGTCTCCAGAACAAGGAAAATTTGAAAACCTACCATGTTTGATGTCTAAGTCATCTTTTAAATATGACTTTGATTTCTTAAATGCTTTCTCTTTCTTTAACCTTCTTTTGAGGCCTTCTTTCTCTTTCCACCTTCCCCACTTACCTCCTTTTTTGTACTGTACAAGTGTGTTCTCTCACTTCTCACTAATAAATTTTGCTTTTACTACCAGAAGCATTGCTGGTTTGACATTTTTAGTGAGGATGCTGAGATTTCTCCAGTTTTGTTTATCACCTGCCTTTTCACAATCATGGACAGCCAGCCACAGACCTTCCTAAATGAAGGATTGATGCTTACACAGCATGACCCACACCTGGAAATCTATTAACAATTAACAGCCAGTAAAAACAGACAACCCAAAGATCCTGAGGCTGCCAACTTCATGGGAGGTAAGAGCCAACTCACATTGCTGCTGATGTGCACAGAACTTAATATATTAATTCCTGTCCAGTGGCACCTGAAACTCTAAGCTAGCCATAAATATTGTTTGTTTAAAGATCAACACAGTTCTATCTGCATGAAATTTCCAAAACTAAACTAAGACATGCAAGTGAGAAGGAGAGTGACTGTCAGTGCTATTTGTTTTATTATAGAGCAATTAGACCAAGGTCCTCACTAAATTGCACCTCACTAAATGTGTTCCTGCAAAAAGACTTGTGTCCAGCAGAAACGGAGTTCTGCATGGGAATGGCCCTCAAATCAAAAATAGCATATGCCTTAATGCACAGCTTTAAAAAAGAAAAGAAACTTTAACTTATTGTACAGAAGATTAGAATAGTATCCATGGAACCACTTTAGTGTTTTTTCCCAAATCCAGAGTAGGTTCATTTTATGGCAAAGATAGGAAAGATTTTTTTTGGAGGGGGGGGCAATTCTTAATGCTGTGAATATAATGAGGACTGGGAAGAAAAATTGGGGATCCTTACTGTATTCTTAAGCCGATCCATGTTCAGTCTGTCTTAGGGTGAGGATGCCTCTGCCCTTTCAGGTTTTGATAACAAAAAGTAGTTGATCACCATTGCTTTGAAATACAAGTCTTTATCTGGGAGGCAGCAGAAGTGGGAAGAGAAAGGAGAGGGGATGAGGACCCAATGGGCACGGAGCAGGAGCTGCTTCTTCTCCCTTTCCACCACACAGAATGCCTATAAAGACAACCAGCAGTTGTGGTCTTATCTAACAGTGAGGAATCTGATATTTCTGCTGTTGGAAAAGTACTGCTTTGGTATGCAGCACTATTTCCCAGTTGACCCATCTTTACAATTGGTTTCTTTAAAATGTTGTAGTATAGCAAAGTTGATGTCAAAACTCCCAGGCCCAATTGTGGGGCATTTAAATCCATCAGTCTCAAAGGCATTAAAACAAACCCTGGCAAACAAACTGATAACTAAAGATTGAAAAGACAGCAAACACAAATCCTGCCACATGAGTGTGCCTGGCATGGTACCGCTTGCCCTGTGTGACAGTGCATTCCTAATGTGCTGATGCATTCATGGCTGCTCTGCATTTGATTCACCTCAGTTGCCTCAGACTCAGCCTCATCAGATAAAAGGGCTGCACTTCTTCTGTGCACCATTCATTGGCCCATGGAAATGTACCATTTTCACAAACCACTAATTCAAAAACCTTCAGTGGACAGAGCCAGGGAAAGGGAAAAAAAATACAGTTTAAAGGCATGTTCTGAATTTGCTAATAGGCATGCATGGTCCTTTTGGAACTAAAATAGAATTTTTGATGAAATACCTTGTGGCAAATTTGAAATATTAGCATGTGGGCCCCAACAAGACATAATTCACTCTACTGGTGAGAACAAATCTCATTTCCACATCCATTCTCTAAACTCATTACTGACCCGGGGGAAAATGCTAGCCTGGAGCAAGTTTTAATAAAGACACTGGTGGAGCTGTTGCTATAGTACTAAATGCAATAATAAACAACAAGCCACTTGGTGGCAATGGACCCCTGGACCTGTGGAGACCCAGGAAGGCAGCTTCTGAAGGGCTTCATAGTGAATCCAGAGCAGAACACAATATCCAAAAAATAGTTCATTTTTTTATGCAATAATTTACTACATATGACACACTCTGGCTGAAACAGCCTGATTGTCAGCTTGCCTTTAAGTGAAGAATTGCTGAGAATAATTTACTATAAATTAATTTTGATTTTAAAGATAAAGAAGGAATAGGTAGATATAATAGGAGAATTCAAAATAATGATAACTTTCAGGTCAAAAATACCTAGATTTAAATTTAAGATCTAGAACAAATTTTATTACCTCTTTGGGGACCAATCTGCCCACTATAGAACTACACTGTTAGTTGAATATAAGTTATCTGTAGGCAGGGCACATCATTATTATTTTCTGCTGAATCCCCAAATGCCCTGGGATATAACTGATCTCAATAAGTACACACAAACTAAATCTAATTTCATGGTTTGCTATGAAGATTATGAGAGCCAGTACATGTAAAATCTTTAGCACGTTTCTTAGCAAAAGGTAGTTCCACAACAATTTAGGACAAATTAACTGAGAGTACAAAAGCCACAAGAAGGGCTTTATAAGGCTGTTGTTCTGGAAGGAAAGGCTCAAGTTAAAGAAGGGTTGCCTAGAAGAATAGGACTGGGAAGGAAGCAGCATGTCTAAAAACATGAGGTGCTATTTAAGAAGAGCCAGAGGCCAGTTGCTATAGTTAGAGAGCCATGCTTGCTAATCAATCCTCAGCTTTAGCAAGCAGATTGCAAGGTTCCACTAGATTTACAGAAGCAGGTACAGACAAATAAAAAACCAAAACATGTTTCATACATATCAGCCACTAGGAGAAGACTACACATGTGTCTGGAGAGGTAACCTGTCCTGAATTGTTAAATGGGGGTTTCTCCTTCTTACTGCCTCCTAATTCTTCCATTTCCATCTGGGCAAACTGTCCCCAACATTCTCCATGACCATACAATGAATTTTTTATTCTCTTTTGCCTTTTCTTTCACCTTTTCTCTGTCATTCAAATTTTTACATATCCTCCTACCAAGTACTGGGGTTTGAACTCAGGACCTCATGCTTCTAGACAAGTTTTCTACCACTTGAATCACAACACCAACCCTAATTTTTATATATTATTTAAGTTTGAAATAATCTATACCACCTCTCCATTCATTAAGAGAAGAGAAAGAGAATGCATTCTCACACAATGGGACAATTCTCCATCTCCTCTCAGTCTTTACCATATCTTTTCATTTGCTTCTATAATGTGAAGGTTTTCTCTAATTGTTTATAACCCATGTTTTGTTCCCCCAAACAAAATATTATTTCTCCAAAGCAGAAATTTCTACTAGTTGTATATCCTTGTGAATGGTAGATTTGTTACTCATTCATATGACTCAGTGAACACTTATCAAATAAAGAGTGAAATGAAGTCAACAAGTACCTGGTTACCATTATATGGAGGGGAGCAAATAGCCTTTGAATGGCTCACCAAAACTTTCTGAGAACAATTTTAGTAACTATCATATGTAAAGTGATTGGAAGGAAAATCAATCTCCCTTTAACGTCACAAATGTGAACTCACCATACAGGAAGTTAAATGTTGCCTCCTCATTCAGGACAGGGAAAAGAAGGAACTGTCACTGGCACTTTTATGAGGAGATGATCATCCTTCCTTGAGAAACACAGATCATGACAAAACCCCAAAAAGCAATCCATCTGCTTTTGATTGTTGGGATTTGAATAAGGGTGATCCTGGAGCTAGGGGCAGCTAAGAATTTGTCGTCACAAAGAGCAAAATGGTTATCCATAAGTAAACCTTTCCAGGCATCAGAATTGTGGGGGAATAAAACCACATATCCACATAAAATGGAAAGAAGGGCTTCTAGTGCAGATGGTTACCCACACTGAGAAAATGGAAAAGTGATTATCACAAAGTTGATAAAAGCAAGTCTTGGGCATAAGTTATGGCTAAAGTCGAAGCAGGAGTACAAATGGCATAGCAGGACAGAACAATTAGGGAATTAATTATGGCTCTGTTTATACTTCTATTGTCTGTGCTAATTATTTGTTGGTTTGAAGTAAGCTCCCCTGTCTTCATTAGTGACTGTCAGTGGATGATAATGCAGGAGGATTTCCAAAAGTATCTTTTGTTTGTTTCCAAGGACTATATTTACAACATCAGCTCATATTTTCCCATGACAACATTAACAATAATCAAGAAACATGCGCTCAAACTAAAAGTGCCTTTTTTTAAACAAAAAGTTTGTTACTGTTGTATTTCCTTGCTTCTGACTTTAGCCTCTGTCTGGTTTTTGGTGTATCAAGCGAACAGTTCTTCAGCTTTGAAGAATGGCTAGGCTGGTTGGACAAAGGTGAATTAGAATAGCTCCTCCATGTATATTTGTTGACTAACAAACCCATTTTATACAAGATATCCATCCTGTGTGTCTCCTGATTCCTGATGTAACATGCACATCGAAAGAGGAGACCTGGTTTGGAAATCTATACATCACCTTGCAATGAGGACTTGGTAAAGAATCAACTTGCTCATGCCTGAGATATTAATGTCTGCCTTTAAAGAAAGAGTAGCAGCTGTGATTTGATTTCTACAGCTGCCCTCAGACTTGCACTCTGAGAGAAGCATGTGTTTTAACTTTCACAATGCTGGAAGAGTTATTAGGAGCTATGTGATAAAAGATGAAAAGGGGTGGAGACAGAGACTACAGAGAATGAAATGAAGGCTTTCATTAGCAGTGTCTTAGGAACAAATCCAGAGAGAGAAACTGGGTTTCTACAAGGCAAGGAAATAAAGGGACCAGATGCTGTAGTTTTGATTACTAAAAGAAAGTCTGTATAAAAGGGAGGAAGGAATGGAAGAGAAGAGACTGCAAGAAGACCAAAAGACACAGTCATGGGAAATCCCACACAATTTCATTCCTGATTATTATTTTAGAAAGTATTTATAACTTGTTTTAACCAGTAACTCAAGAGACTCTAATGAAACCTATCTTCCTCTAAAGCTAGACCTGAAGAAATTGACAGGTTTTTTTTTTTTTTAATTTTGAAGACATTTTGTGTTTCCTTAAATGGAAGGCTTCAGTAGTACACCTTATTTTAGAATCTCTGATTTTA
The DNA here is from genome assembly GCF_047511655.1 of Castor canadensis. Lineage (NCBI taxonomy): Eukaryota > Metazoa > Chordata > Mammalia > Rodentia > Castoridae > Castor > Castor canadensis. The sequence continues at coordinate 70,351,381 of NC_133397.1, read as the reverse complement.
CCTTCTTTTCCCCCTCCCTATTTTTGTTTTTCAATTAGAACTGTTGTTTAATTTGTGACTTTTGTTATTTCCAGTCACATTTAGCTTGACCTTTACAGTCAGATGCTAAAGCTGGTGATTCCACCAGCCCAGGATTGGAGTCTTGGTCTGTGTAATCTTGAGGAGTGCACACAGGTGAACTTCTGAAGGGGAAGCTATAGTGGTGGGGGTGGGGGAGGACAAAATCTCCTGTGCAGAAACGGATGAAATGACAAGAAGACTAGAGTTGCCATCTGCTGGAGGATGGGAAGAATGACATTTGACACTATTTGCAAGAGAAAAGCTAAACTCATTAGTCAAAATAATAAATCTGCATATACTGTGCACTGCCATTTTAAGGACAAAAATCACAAAGGTGTGTTATTATTTTCATCGTGGCACTTTTGGGCTAATGTAGAAAATATATGGGAGAAATACAGTAGCGTCTGCTCGGCTTAACTGCACCCCATATACTCTTACAAGGAATGATGAATATTGTATTATACTCTTTCAAATGCCAGCATGTTCTTTCAACATGTATTTCTCACTTTCACCACAGTGACTTTGAAAATGATGATGGAGATTCTTCTGTGAGTATGCCTAGTCATTGCTTCCAGATTTTCTTTCTGCTATGTAATAACAAAATTTATGAAGCTTACTTAGTCTCAGTATAAAGAGCACTGGACTGAGAGTCAGAGGAGCCAGACAGATAATCTCAGTTTGTCTATCAGCTAGCAATGTAACCATATGCTAGTTACTTCATTGTTTTTTGTTGTTGGTATTTTAAACTGCAAAATTATAAATGCCATAGAGGATGGGCTGCAGAGTCTAAATGATCTCTAAGGTCCTTTTTAGCTCTCCAATTCTGTGAATCTATAAGCATTCCAAACTCATGTAGCACTTATAACATGAATATTCAAGTGAAATTCTCATCATTGCTTCTACTGAAAGCAGCAAAACTGTATCTAATGGCCTGATTAATCAGCCATAACCATCTTGTTCAACAATGAAGGAAAAAATGTTTTCCCCCTTCTCACATTGTAGAGAAACAGCCAGTGATTTTAACTTGATTTCTCTGTTGTTGCTTCTGTTCCAATAATTTATATATCAAAGCTCCCAGATCAGGAAAGATAGGAAATAATTTTGTAAATCATAGAATTAGTATAGCGAATAACTTCCAAGGTTGGATATAGAAACTGAGGTTAACTGGTTCACCTACACTTGAACAATTGGTAGGGCTGCAATGGATGAAATCATTTAACTGGCAAATTCTTCCTTATGTGAACCAAACCCAGACTTCTTTCTTTAGCTCTAAGTCCTGCATATCCACAGCATTCAAGTCAGGCGTTCCCTCCTCTCTAATCAACTCTTATCCCTTCTAGCCTAGAGTGAATCTCCTCACTCTGAAAACACTAGTGTTTAATGTCAGAAAACCTCACTTGGCAAATGACACAGACAGTCTTTCATTTATTCATTCAACAAATATTTAATGAACATATTTTTGATGTCTTGTACAGTTGCAGTTAGAATAGAAGAATTAAGACTCCAGTTTTCATGAAACTTACATTTTAGAGGGGGAGGGGAGAAACATATACACAGAAAATAATATCCAATAATAATTTGAGTTGTGACAAAACATTAAAACACACGTTATGATCATGATCATAACACCTGATGCCTTCTTTGAACTGAGTGGTCAGGGAAAGTAACCTCTAAATTGAAACTTGAGTGGCAAAGAGATGACTATGCAAAGATGAGGAGAAGAATATTCAAAAACAGATTGTCACTGAGGGGGGAGATCAAAGGAAGAGGAATTGAAAGAAAATCAATAAGGGGGATAGTAATAGCAAGATGCAAGGAAGGAATGGACAAGATCCAGGTGTCCAGGTGATGTGGTGTTTCAAGATCATGTTGGGAAACCACTTTAAGCAGAGTTTAGTTCTCTTTTCAAGTAAATCAGTCTCCCCATCTCCTGGAGTTAATGTCTTCTTTTTTTCTTTTTAACTTCTCACTACTCCTAAAGTCACAAACCTTGTACACAGAAGACTTTTTTTTTTCTCATCAATCCTTCACATTTGCAAAGCAGGCATTCTATTGCTTGAGCCATACCTTCAGTCCATTTTTCTCTGGTTATTTTGGAGATGGCATCTTGTGAACTATTTCGCTGGGCTGGCCTTGAATTGTGACACACCCAATATCATCCTCCTAAGTAACTAGGATTGTAGGTGTGAGCTGCCAGTGTCCAGTTTCATACAAGGCTTTTTAATAAATGCTGTGGACTGGCTGGTTAATTGGGTAGTTCATGAAATCTTGAAGTTAGCTAACATTTTAAGTAGGGGCCTAACTCCCTGACAGCTAGACATCTTGGTGATTGTAACGCTGGACTTCAAATCCACATAAGGCTGAAATAAGATTCCAATGGAGGCAAGTATACCTTCAGACATCACTTGAGACTCCAGCTGAGACTTATGACAATGCCTGGGCTGCCAGGAACAACTGAGGAATGCAAGGAGACCCCTTGCAACTCCTTCAAAGCAAAGGAATCACCTAACTTTGGAGACAGGTTCTTAGTCTTGTAGTTGTGTGTCACCTGGCTTTAATTGAAATTTTGCAACACGTAAATCTGTAATGATTCATGGTGTTCATGCTCCAAAGTGTGTCTTTATGTAAAACAGCATCCTAAATAATGAGGGGGGATTAATTCAGAAAGGTTATTTCTCTTTTGATGCAAGCCCATTTTTACATGCTTTTCTTTTGACTGGAGGGCAATCTTTAATTACAGCTTGAAGGGAAGGCCATACAATGAGGAGGTTGTTAAACATGAAACTGGAATGTGTTTAATGTTAGCTGACTTATTTTTTATCTTGAGCTCTAAAAAAGGCAAACCCCATGAAATTAACAGAGAGTTGAGATGGGGGTGGGAGGAAATCATCTTCTTCCTTCTGCCAGACCCCTAGTGATAAAGGAGTCTCTAAGGTATAAGGAGGAACCTGGCAGATGCCAAGACCTATGTAATCCTACTACATACCTGTGGTGCTAAATAAAAGATGAGGAGGCAGCAGAGGTGATCTGGGGGAAGAAAAGAGGAGTGGAATTTGAGATACAGCAGAAAAACAGAAATAAAACAGATAAGAGGAATAGCTGAGATGAAAGGAAAGAAAGAATGGAGATCTACACATCTGGATGCATATCAAAAATCACCTAGAGGCTCTGCTTTAAAATACAGATTTCCAGGCCTTTTTGCAGCTCTATTAGGTCAGAAAGTTGGGGTGTGATGAGGTCATTGATCTGAATCTAACAAAATGCAAAACCAAAAGCTCTTCCAGGGTGCTGCTATGTGCACTCAGATTTGGGAACCATTTAGCTACCTAAAAAGAAGAGAGGAAAAATGTACGTGATCAGTGGGCAAAGTCAAGGCTGGTGCCAACACCAACCTTCTCAGAATCAGGAACCTGTACCACTCTAGGCCACCCACTTCTCTTCAAGAAGCTTGTCTTTACGAATTAGAGTTCTCCTGATAAAAAAAGCAATATCCCTAATTCCTGTGCCCAAATTACATATGCCTCAGTCGCACTCGGAATGAGAGGGAGTGTGCTACCAGGGGAATACATTAAAAGGCATAGGGCAGAAACATGCGCTGCCTCCGTTGCACTCTCTGGAATTGCACAGTGGCTGTGGTTGGCTTTGGAGTTTGGCTCCTGATTGGCAACGAGTAATAAGAAAATCTCTCTCACATGATGAGGAACTTGTAAAAGTGACTCCACAAGGCAACCCTGGCACCCATCTCCCCGACGCGCATTTCTTGTCGTCATGGTAACGCAGGCGGCGGCTGCGGCAGCGAGTCTGCGCTTGGGTCAGCCTGGCGCGTGGGCTCCACGGCCCCCGCCGCCTCGCACCGTCCTGGAGCTGCGGGAGCCCGGGGGTGGCAGCCTGCCTCGTGGGGTGTGCAGCCGCCCAGGCAAGGGAATAATTGCCTCTGGGGATTAAAGCTATGTGGGCCCGAATTGTGTGTTACTATGACGATGGCAAATAGGTTCACTAGTTTTCCAGGAAGTGGCACCAGAGTGTGAGCTGAGGAACACGCCATCTCTCAGGTTCCAGAACACACGCATATACCCATTCATGGATCTGTTTTCAGAACACAAAAAATGAGGGGCTTAGGAAAGCCACTATAGTACTTAATTACTGGGCAGATTATTGGCAGTGACCTATACTGTTTGAATTGGTGACTCCAACTAATAAAAACCTAGCAGTAGACTGGAAAAAAGAGAATTACGCATGTTTATCAGATGGTAATTTGCTCTGTAGATGATAAACTGGTTCTCTGAAATTCTACCTATGCCAGGAATGTCTCAAACCTCATTTTAAAAAATGAATTCACATTTAAAATCATGTTCAGTTACGTTGTTGCTTCCTTAACAAGAAGAATAGCCACTCTCCTCTGAAGTCCATGCACTTAAAAAAATAAAATAAAATACAGAGCACCTTCAGAAGGGCTATATCTTTTCTAAGAGTATAGATTACCTTCCATGCCAGAGCTAGCCTTGTAAAACATGCTAGCAGAAATAAGTTATTGATTAAATATATCGCAGTAAAGACTAAACTTACATTAATATTTTCCACCATCAGTGATACAGCATTTTAACATTCATCAGAGCCCACAAGTGCATGCACATACAAAAATCAAGTCTTGCCACAGTTAATTGTACTTAGGATGTATATATTCTGATATATTAGAAAACACAGATTTTTATTTTTGTGGTACTGGGGATCAGAACTAGGGCCTTGCACGTGTTAGGAAAGTACTGTACCACTGAGCTACTTCCCCAACCCTGGAAACACAGATTTTTAAAAAACTCATCAACATAGGCTTAGGGAAAAAAATGATTAATTTCAATTATCCCTAGTTGTAGTTCATTTGCAAACATTGTATGAATACATAATACATCACAAAGTCTTTTAATTTGCTGTTTAATCAAGAAATAACATAGTCAAGAAAACATACTGGTTCTAACACACTTCTGCCATACCATCTCTATGTGTACTTTTCACCTGTGTACTTTGCTCAATAAATACCACCTTGGGAAAATTTTTGTTCCTATCAATCAGGCTTACTTAGTCCAGGACTTCCAGACTATCAGTCATGCCTGGAAACCTATATGAATATCTTTTTCCTAGTGCTATGTCCCTCTAATTTGAAATTCTCAAGCTCTCCCAATCAAACCTCCAAACTCTCTTGAGCTTCCTTTTTTTTATTTTGCCCCGCCAGGAGGAGGCCTTCATATTTTATACACTTTAAGTATTTACTTGGTTTTACCACATTATGTCCATTATAAACATTTCTTATATTTTTTCTTTTAGTCATTTTTATAGGTGGGCATGTCAGAGAATCTATCATATCAATTTTATCTTTATACCTATATATCTGTTCCATTCAGCACACTATAAACATCCTCAATAAATATCTGAATGAGTGAAAGAGTGAATGAATACTAATGCTAGTGTATTATGATGGAGTCATTTGCTTAAGGCAGATTCCCCTCTGCCCCCTTCAAAAACATCACCTACCTAATGAAATGAATGTTGAGATATGGTTTGGAACCACTCACAAACAAATCTATTTAAAAAAAAAAAAAGACCAAAAATTTGAGGGATTATCTAAGACGTCCAAATATGGAATATGGAGGAAATATCATTAATTCCCCAAGATGTGATAAATAGTATTGTGATTAGGATTTTTAAAAAAGTATTACGGCTGGTGAAGTGGCTCAAATGGTAGAGTGCCTGCCTAGCAATTGTGAGGTCCAGAGTTCAAACTCCAGTACTGCCAATAAATAAGTAAATAATAAAATAATATTAAAAGTTTTTAAAAGAGATATGCACTAGATATTTAGGAATAAAACATTATGAGATGTACTTTACTTTAAAACACTCAAAAATGGTGATGCAAAAGTGGCAAGATATTAAGGTCAAGGCTCTTTATGCCACACTTGACATCTATCGAATAGGAAATAAAACGGAGAGCTCTTTCTCTGCATCATCATAGTTTATTTCAAATGTTCTGTCTGTTCCTCACTCAACCACTCTGTGAAGCAAGCAGTTATCTCACATTTCAGAGAAAGGAAACCATGGTTCAGTTTAGAATAAGATTCAAGGGCTGCTGGATCAAAAGAGAAACAAAGTGGGGAGAATTCTGACTTTCTTATCATCTAGAAGCCCACTTTGCTGAGAATTGTGGTTATTTGGCCAGAGAGGGGGAAATCTCAATGCTAAATGTATGTCTACTATTTTAGGGGCAATCTTTACAAAAATGACAAAAAAAAAATAAAATATTTCACCACCATAGAATGCAACTATAAAATCAACTATGAATATATCATCTTATGTTTACTTTTTTGAAAATTGTGCTATTGGGCAAGAACTATTAATCCCATTTTATAAATAGAGAAACTTAGGTACTGATTGAAAACAAAACATTGTGTTGCTTAAAAATTGAATGAATGAAAAATAATGCCCAAGATTAAAGGAAATGCTGAATGTCAGAATCAGAGCAGGATTATTCTCTGACATTCTGATTATTACTTTATAACATGCAATTCTTCTCTTATCTGTCCTTAATAGCTGAATGAAAAACCTTGCTTCATTTCCTACCAGCAAGCCACAGGACAAGATACCCACTACTACAGAAGGGTCTAAGTCATGGCTTGTTAACATCTTTGCATAGAATATCAAACATTTCTGGAGGACTTTTGAATATGTCCCATTTTAACCTTCTTGACACTGCTACAGTTTGGTGTGTAGTAAATGTCATATAGTTTACCTTATAAATCAGTAATTCTTATGGTAGTTAGGATGCTGTACTATGTGGCACAGAATCAGAGTGGAAAGTGAAGTTCTGGAATTGAAGACCCAGATACAGTCTCACTCCATCCATATATCAAAGTCACATGGAATTGCTTTTTCTTTTCACCCATTTTTGATTTTGAAAGAGCAAAACCATCAAACAGTTCTTTTTGTCTCCACATTGGTTTAATAATATTCTGAATGTATACTTGGATCTCACAAAGAATTCTAAAGCCTTTGCAATGCTCACAATAACTATAGGAGAGATGTACTCTTTACCATATTATGTAAGGAAACAAACCATGGTTGAGTCTGAATACATGTGACCAGTTTGGTAATATACCAGACCTATTTTGTCAAACAATTGTTTACTTGTTTGAAACAAAGCTAATGACCACAACAACAATTCAAAAACTGGTTGGTATCCATCAGCCATTGTTAGGCAATTATATTGAAAACAAGTGTGTGATTCTCACTAACCATTCAATTTGGTAGCTATCCTTCAGGCATCAATTATACTGAGACTAAGTACAGGTGAATTGAAATTATTTAGATAATTGTTTCTAAAATGAGTACTTACCTAAATAAGGTAATCATTTACTGACCATAGTTAACCCATGCAAAGGAATACAAGATGACCAACCAGGCCAGGCTCCTGTCTGTGATGGGATTTGGTAAAGGATGAGATTTTCCCATTAAAAGCAATTCTTAAAGCATAGAAATGAAACCCTAACATGCTACCTTCTTCAGTCATCAGTTATGAATTGTTTAAACATACACAAAACCTCTCGTTGGACCATTCTGATATTGCCCATGTTGAATGTCTAGTATCAAGTGCAACAGTCCATGAGAGGCACAAAAAGAGAGTTGGCTTAATGTGAGGTTATAGCTCCTTGTCTGCATTGCTCAGTGGGCTAGGAAAGAATCTTTGTCTACTACAAAAACTCATTTAAAAGCCTAGCTTCACAAGAAAGGTCCAGTTTGATTTTTCTACAGCTTGTTCTGAAGTTCACCTGGTCCAGGCTATAAGCCCGTGCTAGATTACATTATAATTAGAAAATCTCCTACTACATAAATAGGTTACAAAGACACTGTGAAAACAAGTCATCAACACCTTTGTATTGAGCATCCACTTTATTTCCTAACTCTTGTTAGGTACTTAAGAATCCACAAATTCATGAATATCAGAGATGAAAGTGTTCTTAAATATCCTCCAACCCTTTAGATAGAAAGGGAATTACCTAGGAAATCACAAGTCGTTAGTTCAACCAAAACTTAAACAGAGACATTCCAACTCCATATTCACCAGAAATGTGACTTAAGTGAGTTTGCTTTTTAGAAATTTCTGCATAGGAAACATGAAATAATTGGAAGGGGGTGGTGAGTGGTAGAGAGCAATTTAAAACAGTATTTAACAGATGACTTAAATTTTAGATGATTAATAGTTCAAAGGAGGGAGAGCTTCATATAGCCTTTTGGAATTGTAATAACCCTTCGAGTAAGTGAATGCTTCGGATATTTCATGTCCCTTAGTATTTAGTACAGTTTAACAAAACAGAGTAAGTACCCCCTCCATGATTGCTGAATGGCCAGATGTATCTATGGACATATGGATTTGTGGGTGGATGGGTGAAGGGTCTGAAGATAGAATGGAAGATATTATGAAGGAGGTGGAATTTTATGGGACTTAAAATCAGAGAGGCAATGAAGAGTCCATAGGAGATTGAAATAAACATTATTTACAACCTGCTTGAAGCAGAAGACGTTAACTAGGAAGTAACAGGTGATGTATTTGGACAGTGAAATTCAGCATCATAAAGCTGATCGTCACCTATCCCCATAACTTCACTGGGTTATGTTTAGATTGTGTTGTGAGTACAGGGAGAGTTTGAGGTACTTGTTAATGAATCCAGACTCCCACATACAAAATGAGATTTCTGAATGTGTGTGGTCGTTCTATTCTGTTCTGTTCTTTTTCTACACAAACACCAACAGATGGTAGAAGGGGGCTGAGAGAAGTGGGAATTCAGGAGGAAAGTCTGAATTGCCCCATCGTCTCTGTTGTTCAGTATACTGTGGATGAACCTCACAGAAAAGAAAGTCAAGCTTGGCTTCTACAAAGTCAAAAGGCTGATTGGTATCCACCTTTCCAAGTTGCCCCATAAAATGATCTAGGTAATGTAGAAAAGTTTTATTATATCATCAGTGCTAGCTGTGTAAAGGCAAGTGATCTCATTTTTCTGTGTCTTGATTTCCTTGTGTATAGTGGGGAAACAGTAGGAATAAGTGGAATTAATTTACCAAAGTGCTTTAATTTAGTGACTGAGATAGAATAATCATTCTATAAAGTACTTTGGTAGCAGTAATGAGTTTGCTAGATTTATAGAAAGGTACATTGATTCTTTAAGGAAGCATATCTTCTGTTCAAAATCCTCCTTCTCATCTCACTCACTCCAACATCTAGCCACTTCACAGTTTCTTGAACATAGCCTATTTGGGCCTCGGGGCCTTGGCGCATGCTGCTCCCTCTGCTAGGACCAAATATCTCACAGAGCTTTAAAGGGCTGCCTCTTACTCATCGGTCAGGTTTCAACTCAAATGACACTTTCTTAGGGAATCTGTGACTAACTTTACATAAAACATGTCCCTTCCCTTAGTTTCTTCCACATGGTTCTATTTTAATTTCACCTAGTTTTGCCAGTGTACCTAAATTATCTTACTGGCTTTCAAAGTTACTTAGTCTTGTTCACTAGTCTTGTATCCCTAGATTTAGAATAGGCATGCATATATTAAGTGCTCCATAGATATTTGTTAATCAAAAATGGCTGGCTGGTTGATTAGCAAGAGCAGGAGTGAAAGTGTATACAGTATATGTATAGTTAAAAAGTATTTTGGATGTCACTAGTGTGCACCCAACTGAGTGACTAAACTTGCGTTGTAAAAAGATGAGCCTCTTCTTTCTTTTTCTTCTTTCTTCACCTTGGTGGGACTGGGGTTTGAACCCAATGCTTTGTACTTACAAAGCAGGCACTCTACCACCTGAGCCACACCTCCACTCTATTTTGCTCTGGTTATTTTGCAGCTGGAAGCCTCGAGAACTATTTGCCCTGGTTGGTCTCCAGCCATAATCCTCCCAATTTCAGCCTCCCAAGTACCAAGGATTACAGGAATGAGCCATGGGCACCTGGTTTCTGTTGGTCTTAATACTTTTACAAAGTCCTAAAGACTTGTACATGTTCTAGAGATATTGAGATTGTGGATTAAAGATTAGAAGTCAATCTTTGGACCTTCAGAAAACCAAGGTCCAGTTAAGTAATGGATCAGGAATGTAAAGATCAGTTTAAGTATGTGCCTCCTGGTTTGACTTCTTTAAATTGCTCTAACATCCACATGGTGCTTCTTAGCTGAATACAATATTTTAAAAATATTTATGTACTGTTATTTTAATTTAAAATTTCTATTTTTATAGGCAAAGGACAATTGAGCAGAAAAATGTTATCTCCTCTCCCTCTCCAGCTATTCATGCTGTGAAGCAACCTGTTTTACTGTTTAAACCTGTGTTTGTTCTGTTTCAATTGTGCAGAAGGAAACAGTTTGGCACCTTTAAAAATCAAAGATCTATCACTCAACAGAATATAGCAAACCCAGGAAAGGAATTATGAAGAATAGCAAAAAGCTACAGTGCTTCTAAAACCTTAGAGGGTTTATGAATCACCTGGGGATCTTGTAAAAATGTAGATTCTCATTCTGTATGTCTTGAGTGGGCCTGAGATTCTGCGTTTCTGATGAGCTTTAGGCAATGTCTATGCATCTGGTTCTTGATGTTTATAGATGATACTATGGACGATTTGTGAAAAAAAATCACTTGAGAGCATTTAGTGTTTACAGTTGTGGCAACACTTAGCCACTACAGCTGTATTTAATCTACAAAAACTACCATAAATTCCTCACCCATCAAGAGATGGAGACTATTTCTCCACTCTTTGAGTCAGGTTGACTCTATGAGTTGCCATGGTCAATAGACAGCAGCTTGCTAGATGACAGGTGGTAAAAATGTATATGTGCACTGAGACTTCTTCACCCTCGCTGTTCTTGAAACCCTGCAGTCACTACATGATTATATCTGAGCACAGGTGCTGGAGGATGAGATGTCATGTGCGAGAGAACAGAGGTGCCCAAGCCTATGGTCAGTCAGGTAGACCCCAGCCAATAGATCACCAACTGCCATCCCATGAATGAAAGCATCCAGTCTTTAGCTCATTCTCCAGTGGACAGCAAGCCCTTGAGTGAGCACAATAGACTTCAATTAACCTGCTCCATACAGAAGACACCTTCAGCCAACACAAACAAATATGAACTAAGTAAAATTATTGTTGTTTTAAGGATTATACATCATGATGTTTTTGCTGTTCGTTGTGTTTTTATGCAGCGTTTAAAGTTTGAAGTAGGATTAGTGATGATCTTCGTGCTTAGGATTCCTTTTCCTTCTTGTCTTCAATATTGTATAATCATACTCTTACATAATAGAAATTGCTGTAAGTGGTTACTTCAGTAGCATTTCAACCATTTTTAATTTTGTAATTAAATTTATTTTTTTTTGTTTTACTATGTTGAAAACATCTGCTTAGAGGCTAAGTCACTTGTCCAAGTCATGCAGCTTAAAATTGGCAGACAATTTTTCTCCTTGATATAGAGGCAGAAATCTCAAAAATTATTTTTACTAAGCTATTACATGGCTCAGATTCTTCTGCTAAAATATAAACATAAAGTTGTCTTTTGAAGGACATGATCTCTAGCCATCACCTTGCTTTATATATGAGAAGGTAATACAAGGTCTATCCACACAGGAATAATCTTATGCTGATAAGAGATACCAATGACAATGACAAACACTCTTGGGGAAGGATATGCTCAATATCATCCAGGCACTGACACAGAGCCATTCAACAGACAGCGCCTTGGCTACACATTAACTTTGCAGGTTTACTTGCTGTCAGCATCTTTCCAATGTTGGTGACCCTGACCATCTGGTGTTCTCTCCAAGCCTATCAACCTCAAGCATGGTTTTTGTATTTCACAGCCACCTGAAATACATACTGATCCAGTCTATGGCCAGGCCTCTATATTAAAGGACTTGGTGTGGACTAGGGTAGTGTTTCTCAATTTTATTAAATTATCTCTCCTATTTAGGTGGTCTTTGTCTCTTGTCCACTCCTATTCTTTAATGTTGAGAATTATCACTGTAAAAAGTCTTTGCACTTGCTTGTGGCATTCCAAAAACTGAAAAGATCTTGTAGTAACCTTTGCTTACTAGTAGAATATGTTTTTATTTTTAAATTAGGGTATATTTAGTCAAAACATGAGGTTCATAGGTTATGCAGGCTCTGTGACTCCCTGTCGTCCAGCTGCTTCCCATAAACACAATACCTGAATAAATTGTGAAGACTTCTGATTGTGCAGGATTTGCATGTACAACCCACTACTATAACCATCAAGCACATTCCAGAGAATCCCTCATTTGCCTGTCCAGATCTTCAGCTGTTTACTGTTAGTTGTAAATGTTAGATCTTGCTTTCATATCTTACTCTTTCTTGTCTCTTTTCTATCCCCAAGCAACTCATCTTATTTAAATCACCTTAAATTATCTCTTTTAAAAAGTACCATTTAAAAATCATCAATCCCACTGCAGAACTGTGATTGCACCTGGCCTGTCCATCTCTAATGTTAATCTATTCAGCCCCACAAAATGTCTCACTTGAACAGATGGAGTAGCCTCCCAACTGCTGTCCTTGAGTCCAGTGTCCTTTTCTTGCCCTTTGTGTTTAAGACCATCACCAGAATTATTTTCCTTGCACCCGCATTTTGGAACTCACATTCCCAGTTGAAAGTCTTCCCTGTCAGGCTCTAAACTAATATTCTGGTCTCATGCTCCTTACCCTCCTCTCCTTCACACTAATCCTCTACACACTCCATGAAGCTCAGAAGACCCCATAGTACTTTAATGCACTTTGCCTACTGACTACAGTAGCTTTCTTCATCTGCCTGTGTGCTCAACTCCTTCCCCCACCCCCAGCTCTTCTGCCTTGTTCCAGTGGTTAGAAAAATTTCTCCAACCCCCAACCCTTGTTTGTATCACAATGCTTTTTTTTCTCACCACCTTCACTCCAAATCTGAGAACATGGCAGGCAAGGACCACATTTTATCTAACTCTGCATCTCATTAGCTGAACCTTCATTTGACCTAAAACAAGCTAACGAAAACAAATATATACAGCCACAAACATGTAGGATAAATAATTAAAAGGCATTCTCATGATGCCTGTGGGAGATTAGGAAGTGGTTCCTGAGAATGGGAGACAGTTTGAATGAAGAGGTAAATGCATCCAACCAGGCAGGTTAATTTATTACAGCAGATTCATTGCTTGTGGATGGTGAGGGGTTTCCTGTATAAGTCAGATCTGCAAAAGGAGGCCACATATAGGAGGCATTAATCTGTGTGAATTCAACTTTAAAAGTTTAGACATTCTTGGATTATTTCATGCCTATACATCAATATAATATTGAGGCTTTTACATTTCATTCAGATCTTATGGGCCACTGATTAGGTGGCAAGTTAAAAAACTAAATTCCTGCTCAAGTGATAGAGCACCTGCTTAGCCTACACAAGGCCCTGAGTTCAAACTCCAGCACTGCAAAAATAAATAAATTCAGTAAGAGTCTCTGTGAGATTTGGATCTTGAGAGTCCTCCAAAGGCTCATTTGTTAAAGGCTTGTTCCTCACCATGGTTATAGGGAGGTGATGGAATCTTTAAGAGGTGGGACCTAGTGGGAGGTTTTCTGGGCATTGGAGGTATGCTATTGAGGTGGACTGTGGAACCCCAAGCTCTCTCTTTTATCAGTTCCTGATATGAGGTTAATGACTGCCATGCCACACACTCCTTGCCATGATGTGCTGCACTTCCAGAGGCCTAAAATAAAGGGGATAATCAGTCGTGGACTAAAATCTCCAAAACTGTGACCCAAGGAAAACATTTTTCCTCTGAAGTTATTTATCTCAGTATTTGTTACAGTAATGAAAATGATGGCCAATTTAAAATCAAATGCATCTACAGACTATAATTAAATAAATGTTTTCCAAACTGCACTGGCACATTGGTTTAGTGTTAATACATAGCTCAATTACATGGGTAAAACTATGACAAATAAAGTTCATTATGATTATGATAAATAGTGTATTATGAATCTTGAAGAACAGAACACTGCCTTATACATTTCACAATATGTGAATATTCTCACTACCACAGAACATTTCAAGTAACACTGGGTTAATCCATTTTCAGACATTAACACCTTTGTGAAAATAATTTGGCCTGTTACTTAATAAAAGGCATGAGTTATATGCTCATGAACAACCAGAAGAAACTCTGAAGTCCCTGAACCTCAATCCTCTTTCTGGAGTGGGAATTGCCTCTGTAGAATCAAGTGAGAAAATAGGTATCAGAAAGAAAAAGGGTTCCAAGGCACCAAGGACAGACAGGCAGAGACCTCTGTCAGTGCTCAGTCACATGGAGAGGGGACCAAAGGATGATTTAATGTGTGGTGTGTTAGGGTTTCTCAAAAAGAGAAAAGAACAAAAAAAGCCTTTGAGGGGGAAGCATGTACAACCTTTCAGAAGGACTATTTGTACTCTCCATTAAAAGTATGTTAAACGATCTCACCTTTTGAACAACAATTCTATTTCTAGAATGAAAATTTAAGGACATAGTTGCTCAAATATGCAAAGATATATGTATGAGGATATTCATCACAGCATATTTTATAATGCCTAAAAAATGGTAACAACTTAATTACTAAACAATTCTAAAAGAAAATATTCCTAAAACTTCATAGTTTATTTCTGAAGAGTTGGGTTTAGTTGGCTTAATCTTCATTTCAATTTTATTCTTCAGTTTATTTTTCTCCATTTTGCATTTTTCTATAACAAGTATCCATGAGAAACACACACATGCCATAGCAGCGGTTTGGCAGTGATAAGAAAACTGAGGACTAGCATAAGTAAACTTTGGTAATGTTGTAGATTTTCTAGGAATACTGCTCTGATGTACCCCCAACCACTTCCTCTCACTTGTCTCTGATGTCCTGACCCTTTCATAATTGTTAGTGTGAAAGGACAACATGTTGGACTGTCCATCAGATCAATCACCATGCTACTCTGTCTGCTTTGGGAGCATGAAATCAAATTCTATGCCAGATGTCAGAACACCATTGCTTCTTAAAGACAATAGAGAAAGAAGCCAGCTGGAAGATGACCAAAGGTAGAATCTATGAGGGCTCTTATACACTTTCTGCTGTACTGTTTATAAAACCAAACTTTATGAAGAGCTCCGTAAGTACTAGAGACCGTGATACACTCAGAGCTTATATTTCTGTTTTTAAATCTAGTAGGAGAAAGAAGACATGATGGAGAAGGTTTGGTTTTTTGACCAAATTCTACAACCAAGGGAGAGCAATCACTTAACAATTCTACCCCTTCAATTCCTCAGTTACAAAACTAGGAAATCAATGATGCCTGGGTTTCTAATTCAGGTTAGAATTTTTGAGTTCTCCAATACAATGCTCAAAATTTAATGAGTTATTTAAGGCTATTGGTTAAATGCAGATTTGATTCTCTGGGTCTGGGGAGAAGTCTGAAATTCTACATTTCTGACAATCTCTGAGGTTGCTGGCCCCAGCCTGCACTTTCGAGTTACAGGATTCTAATTTACATGATCTCATTTATTCCCCTCAAGTATCCTTTAAGACAGTAATACTTGGCCTTATTTAACTGACACAGAAATAAGGTGAGTAGAGCCAAATTGATTTTAAAAAAAGAGGCTAGGGACTGGGGCATGGCTCAAGTGGTATAGTACAGTTCTAGCAAGCTCAAAATTCTGAGTTCAAACCCCAGTACCTCCAGAAAACAAAACAAACAAACAAACAAAAAACCAAGTCAGATGTGGTGATACACAGCTATAATCCCAGCATTTTGGAGGCTGAGTCAAGAAGAACTTTAGTTCAAAGCCAACCTGGGCAACACAGTGAATCTTTCCTCTCTCTTTCTCTCTCTCTCTCTCTCTCTCTGTCTCTCTCTGTCTCTCGGTACTGGGGTTTGAACTCAGGGCTTCACACTTGGTAGGTGGGTGTTCTACCACTTGAGCCAGTCTGCCAGCCCTTTTTCTGTGTTGAAAGTATTTTCAAGATAGGGTTGCTTAAAATATTTGCTCATTCTGGTCTTGAAACACTATCCTCCTGATCTCTGCCTCCTGCATAGCTAGGATTACAGGCATGAGCCACTGGCGCCTGGCTGAGACCCTGTCTCAAAAACCTAAAAACAAAAGTAAAAAATATATCAAAGCTTGCTAGGCAGGGACTCTACTACGTGAGTCACACACTTAACCCTTTTTGTTTTAGTTCTTTTTCAGATAGTGTCTCACATTTTTGCCATCACCAGAAGGTGATTCTCCTACCTATGCTTCCTGTGTAGCTGGGGTTACAATCACACATCATCCACCTAGCTTATTGGGTGGGTCTCACTAACTTTTTTTTTTTTTTTTGACATAGCAGACCCTGAATCTCTATTTTCCTGATCTGTCTCCCAAGTAGTTGAGAAAACAGTCATGAATCAGTGTACCACCACAACTGGTTATTCCTTGACTCTAAGCTGATTAATGAGCCTTTCGGTTCTAAAATACTCAGAAATTAGTGCCACATTCATAAAAAAGATAAACTGCTACTAGTGTCAAAAAGAATGAAGACTGTGGATCATTTTACCCGGGGAAAAGACTGTGGCTTAGTTAGAGAATCCTAGAGATTTAACCTTTGAAGGATAGTTAGAATGAAGATAAGCAAAGATGGACAGAGAATAAAACAATAGATAACTCTAACCTGTCATGGTCAGAGCAAAAGCCAGTACCGAGAAGACCTGTGAGGGAGAGGCGCAGGGCAGGATAGTAGACACTTGCATTTCTTTGCATTGCCACTATTGTTCACTTCATTCACTAAGCATGGCAGGTACTTTCTTATTTTTCAGGAGAACTATCAGAAGAATGACCTCCTCTTTTCAATTTGCTTCCCCTAAGTAGATCTCCTGAGGAAGCCATAGGACCCTCACTCTTAGTCCCAACATGTGTTTGTGAAGGTGCTCTATAAAATGCCAGCAGTATGGTGTGTGCCCAAAGGAACAACGAGGTTAATTCTGTTCTTTTAAAACTGTGACTCTCATCCTCCTACAATTCCTCTAAGTGTTTCCTTTTAAAGAAAAGCCATGGTTCACTGCTACTGAAAATTAAAGACAACAGCATAAAGATCAAGGTCCAGGTTGGTGCTAGTGACGACAGAACATTAAAATCACCACTTGAATTTCTCTTTCCTTGGACACTGATAAAGACTACTAAAGGAAAGCTAGTCTCCAAGAATACAGATTCACTTCAGACTTTTTACATTCATATGTCTTCATTTACAAACTATTTTGACTAAAATGAACAAACGAGAGGTGGCCTTCAGTTTAGATGGAATAGGAGGCATCATTTCTCAGTCTTTTGGCTAAGATCAAACATAGATAAATAGGAATAGTAATGACATACCAAAATATAATTGTATTTGACTTCGCCATGCCCACTTTATATCACAACATGGAGAACTAGGAAAATGCAAGATGGTTTATTAGGCAAAGGTTAATTTATGAAGTTGAAGAGAGAAGGAATTAATCATCTCTCTCTCTTCCTCCAAGCTACATTTACAGTCTCTCCAACTGTACCAAGCTGGCTCCATGAGCTTCTCTTTCCTACCCTCCTTAGTTCCAGATTGTGTTTTGGCAATCAGATTCACACCTCACATACTCTAGACTTCCTTCTCATTTGCTGAATCCACATTTTCAAGATTCTTATCCTTCCTGACACCAGATTGGGGGCCTGGCCTCAGTTCCCAATCATCATGTTGGCATGACAGTTTGAGGTAATATTCTTGATGCCCGACTTCTAGAATGATAGTTACAGCATTTTAACCAGATGGACTCAAGCTCTAGCCCCATACAAACATGGAAAATGTCAAAGGTGTTTTCAAAGCATGTAAAGTATCTCTCATCAGCCATCCAAGATGGAAGGAAAAGACATTTGCCAATACAAAGTTCTGGTTTATCCAGAAGGACAGACTGATGAAGTACATACATTAGCTACATTATAACCTCATGAATCAGATGCTCTCACAAGACAGATAAAGGCATATATGTGAGAACAGGAGGAAAGAGAAAGAACCTTAGGTAAGCTCTTCTCTTTCTTTTCCTTTTTTAGTATGTTGGACACTTAGAAGCATGAAATTAAAACTCATGAAAAAACAGCCATATTAACTTGCTGTGGTGACTCAAAAGTTGTCGTTTCTCTACTCAACTTTGCTGAAACACTTGATTCATGTTGTTCTTATTTAACCTAATTTGCATTGATTTAATCAGTGCTGGTATGCTTTAAATACATAATAAATTGGGATTCTGCAACTTAGATGACTTAGAATAGCTAAATTTCAATAAAGCTCATTTCAATCTGTTAATGTATACAGTTCTGCCAAGGGGTTTAAAACTGTAGAGAAGATGCAGCTTGCCACATTAGAGGTGAGAAAGGTTTAAAGATACCATACACATGAAATGATTTGCAGAATAATGATTGGAAAGCAATATATATGAATATATACACACGTATATCTTAATTACAAACTAGAAGCATCTTCTAAGTTTTGAGTAGCATACTTAGAAGAAAACTCACATATAAATGCAGTGAATTTAATTTTATTCTTTCTTTCTTGCCAACACTCAGTTCTTTTCTGCCTCTCTATACAGGCTCTACAAATCAAGTGACATCCAAAGTGGAACCTCTTCTTGCCCATTTGGCAGCCTCTGTCACCACTTTGCCAAGCTGCATGTATTAGTAGGATTTTCTTCCTAGCAGCCATGGGGATTGGGTGGCTTGTACTCTCAGTTCTTGCTGAATGGCTGGCCACTGTTTATCCCTGCCTGTGCCTGCCCAACCCCCCTTCTCTACCACTTTAGAGTTTATAGCTCAATCAGCCAGCCTGCTGTCAGGATTGTTTTGGCAAGAGGTGAAACCACTTGATGGTGAAATTGTCTGCTGTTAAAGTGTTCTGCAGCACCTTATAAGTGCCAAGACAAAACCCCCAAGTGCCTAATACACAGTTAAATAAGAGAAGAGGATCCCAGTCCAGAGCTAGGTAGGAACAAGGAGAGGCAACTATCAAGAATGACAAAGGAAGAACAACCCTTTGAGGAGGGACATAAAACCATTTGAGAAACTAATAAGCTGTATGACCTTGGATAATCCCCTGATGTCTCTGGGCTTCAGTTTCGTCATGTGCAAAATGAAGGGGGTTGATTTTCTAATGTCTCTCCTAGCTCCTAAGACAGCATGTGATGTCTAGGACATTCAGATTTGTGTTCTTTTCAATTAAATGATGCATCTCAAAGATGAATGACCAGGGCAGAGCTCAGATGAATACAAAACAGAATGATTCATGCGCTGTTCATATGACTTTTCCTGAAAAGTACCACCAGTTTTTAGTGACTCATTCCATTGGTTGGTTTCTCCAGCTTGGATGTTAAGGACTACTCCAGTTACTTGACCAATATGTTCAACCTGGGAGCTCTGGCAATCTCCTTCCTATCAAAGTGAGTCCCACCACAGATAATGATCACTTATTTTGAATTTCTTAGAGGTGAAAATGATAGGAATTCAAAGACAGGAGACACATGTTCACATTTGATTTTTCCTACCACCTTTTTGGATATCTTTTTCAAGAAGGTAATCTTACTCACACTCACTTACTCAGCCCTATTTGAGGATTAAAAAAAAATTTTTTTTAAACAGATGACCAACAGGGCCTTGACTACAGTAATGTACACCCATTCTGGACCAGTTGGAACCAGAGGGAGAATTTGTTCATTGTGAGATTCCTATCTATAAATGATTGTGAGTGGAAATAATCAGGCAAAGACTTCTCTTCACACTCATCAGAAAAGTAGCACTATTTAGTACAGTCTCAAAGCTGAATTAGGGTTGAGTGGATGAAGAAGAGAGGGCTTCATTATGGTTTAAACTACCCCTTCCCTACACATTCTCTAGTACATTTTCCTGGGGTGAGGTGTCTGCAGGGCACAAACAACACATGTCATGGTTAGCCCTCCCCATGTCATACAGCAGAATCTTTGTTCATCTATCACGGACCCCATAGATATTTACTAGAGTGGAAGAGCCTCAGCGGAATCTCAGCCAAGTCACCCTGCAACACAGACATCACTGGTACTGGGATTGCTTTGCCATTAGAGTGGGCTTGGAAAGCCTTCCCTCATCCATCCCCCCAAAGGGCTGGCTCATTGCAGAACTCAAGTGCGCGCAAGGAGATAGGGAAAAAAAAATAATAGCCAAGCCCCAAATCATTATCTTCCTGTGTCTTCTCTTAAGTTGCTTTTGTAAAGCAAAGGAACAAATGTTGATTTATATACAGATTTCTACGTAGACAGCTTTAAAAGGGGGAAAAGCATATCCCCAAAAGGAAAGGGGGAGAGCACAGACTATTTCAGTTTTCCACTTGGAAACATCTTGTCATTGATGATGCTCTCTCTACCTCACTTCCCCATCCCCCTTTCCGTTTTTATTTTTTATTTGAAATATGGACCAAAAAAAAAAAAGCTGAAAGTGTTTTCCATTTCATCAAAGAACATATATTAGTTGAGCGGTTCGGGAAATGTTGGTTTTATGCCCACCCCTTTTCAATCTGCCCATGTCTGAGGTGCTCAGGGAAGACGCACAATCGTGAGCAGCTTACGACACTCAGTGAGCAGTAGGTGCCTGTGCAAGCTCGCGCCGCACACTGCCTGGCGAGAGAAGGAGCCAGGCGCCGCTCGCCGCTCCCCACGCCACCGCCCGCGCCGCCCGCCCGCACCTCCCCGCCGCGCGCAGCCCGCAAAACAAGAGCGAGCCCGCTCTCCCCAGCTGCCCGGGGCGCGAATGGCAGGCGGTCTCTGCGGAGTAAAAGGTGGCGTCGGTCAGTGGTGTTTTCCAATGACGGACATTAACCAGACTGTCAAATCCTGGGGAGTCGCGAGCCCCGAGTTTGGAGTTTTTTTCCCCCACAACGTCACAGTCCGAACTGCAGAGGAAAAGGACGGAGGCAGGAAGGCGAAGCCCGGGCTCCGGCACGTAGTTGGGAAACTTGCGGGTCCTAGAAGTCGCCTCCCAGCCTCGCCGGCCGCCCTTGCAGCCCGGAGCCGAGCAGCAAAGTGAGACATTGTGCGCCTGCCAGATCCGCCGGCCGCGGACCCGGGCTGCCTCGGAAACACAGAGGGGTCTTCTCTCGCCCTGCATATAATTAGCCTGCACACAAAGGGAGCAGCTGAATGGAGGTTGTCACTCTCTGGAAAAGGGTGGGTAAGCCACTTTTTAATTAAATTCTTTCCCGAAGATTTTTTTTTTCCTCCCTTTTCTTTGCTGCAGCATCTAACATGGACCAAATCACCATCTCTTTGATCTTTCCGTGGCTGTGAACTTTCTATGCTGCCCAGCTTTCTGCATGCTTAGAGGTGAACGTGTGGTTTTTGGGGTGGGGGGGTCATTCTTTATTTCTATATATTTATTTGATTTTTTTGCCCTTTTCTCCCCCCCTCCCCCGCTCCCCCTCCCTCGGAATTAAATATGATGTAGATTTCTGACCGAGCGCTTCCAATGGACATTCTCCAGTCTCTCTGGAAAGATTCTCGCTAATGGATTTCCTGCTGCTCGGTCTCTGTCTATACTGGCTGCTGAGGAGGCCCTCGGGGGTGGTCTTGTGTCTGCTGGGGGCCTGCTTTCAAATGCTGCCCGCCGCCCCCAGCGGGTGCCCGCAGCTGTGCCGGTGCGAGGGGCGGCTGCTGTACTGCGAGGCGCTCAACCTCACCGAGGCGCCCCACAACCTGTCCGGCCTGCTGGGCTTGTCCCTGCGCTACAACAGCCTCTCGGAGCTGCGTGCCGGCCAGTTCACGGGGTTAATGCAGCTCACGTGGCTCTATCTGGATCACAATCACATCTGCTCCGTGCAGGGGGACGCCTTTCAGAAACTGCGCCGAGTTAAGGAACTCACGCTGAGTTCCAACCAGATCACCGAACTGGCCAACACTACCTTCCGGCCCATGCCCAACCTGCGCAGCGTGGATCTCTCCTACAACAAGCTGCAGGCGCTTGCTCCCGACCTCTTCCACGGGCTGCGGAAGCTCACTACGCTGCACATGCGAGCCAACGCCATCCAGTTTGTGCCCGTGCGCATCTTCCAGGACTGTCGCAGCCTCAAGTTTCTCGACATAGGATACAATCAGCTCAAGAGTCTGGCGCGCAACTCCTTCGCCGGCTTGTTCAAGCTCACCGAGTTGCACCTGGAGCACAACGACTTGGTCAAGGTGAACTTTGCCCACTTTCCGCGTCTCATCTCCTTGCACTCGCTTTGTCTGAGGAGGAATAAAGTGGCCATTGTGGTCAGCTCGCTGGACTGGGTTTGGAACCTGGAGAAAATGGACCTGTCGGGCAACGAGATCGAGTACATGGAGCCCCATGTGTTCGAGACCGTGCCACACCTGCAGTCCCTGCAGCTGGATTCCAACCGCCTCACCTACATTGAGCCACGTATCCTCAACTCCTGGAAGTCATTGACGAGCATTACCCTGGCCGGGAACCTGTGGGACTGCGGGCGCAACGTTTGTGCCCTAGCCTCCTGGCTCAGCAACTTCCAGGGGCGCTACGACGGCAACTTGCAGTGCGCCAGTCCGGAGTACGCACAGGGCGAGGACGTCCTGGATGCTGTGTACGCCTTCCACCTGTGCGAGGATGGGGCAGAGCCCACCAGCGGCCACCTCCTCTCGGCCGTCACCAACCGCAGTGACCTGGGGCCCCCTGACAGCTCAGCCACCACGCTCGTGGACGGCGGGGAGGGGCAACACGATGGCACGCCCGAGCCCGCCACCGTGGCTCTCCCTGGCGGTGAGCATGCGGAGAACGCTGTGCAGATCCACAAAGTGGTCACGGGCACCATGGCCCTCATCTTCTCCTTCCTCATCGTGGTCCTGGTGCTCTACGTGTCCTGGAAGTGTTTCCCAGCTAGCCTCAG
Organism: Castor canadensis; assembly: GCF_047511655.1. Taxonomy (NCBI): domain Eukaryota; kingdom Metazoa; phylum Chordata; class Mammalia; order Rodentia; family Castoridae; genus Castor; species Castor canadensis. The sequence goes on along the minus strand of NC_133397.1, from coordinate 70,328,348 downwards.
GCAGCTCAGACAGTGCTTTGTCACGCAGCGCAGAAAGCAAAAGCAGAAACAGACCATGCATCAGATGGCTGCCATGTCTGCCCAGGAATACTACGTTGATTACAAACCCAATCACATTGAGGGAGCCCTGGTGATCATCAACGAGTATGGTTCGTGTACCTGTCACCAGCAGCCCGCGAGGGAATGCGAGGTGTGATTGTCCCAGTGGCTCTCAACCCATGCGCTACCAAATACGCCTGGGCAGCCGGGCGGGCCGGCGGGCACCAGGTTGGAGTCTCCTTGTCTGTGTTCTGATATGCTCCTTGACTGAAACTGTAAGGGGATCTCTCCCAGAGACTGGACATTTTAGCTTTATGTGTCTTAAAAACAAAACAAAAAACCCGAAATAAAACACAACAAAAAAAAAATCCCACCCCACAACCTTCAGGACAGTCTGTTAAATTTCATATGAGAACTCCTTCCTCCCTTTGAAGATCTGTCCATATTCAGGAATCTGAGAGTGTAAAAAGGTACCAATCATTGATTTTTTTTTTTTGTAAACTAAAACGTTTAAAATAAAATAGCATTTACAGTTTTTACAGACTGGTGTAACCTAAATGAATTGTTACCTGTGTTACAAGAGAAGCAACAGTTAAATTTTCTTTGGTGTAGGGATTGGGGGGACTTGGCCACTGGGAAAATCAAGAAATCAAAGAGGAAAGTAGTCAGATTCAATTTGAAATGTTAAGAAGGGCAAACAAAGATCATCAGTGCAATGATTCAGGTTAATTTACCCCACAGGGAGTGCGGACTGAAAAAAGTGATGAAGCCCTTTTATATTTATCTGGAGAGTGGGCAGTGCAATGTAACCACCTTAAAGCAAGTGAAAGGTGGACTGAGGACTGGGCATCATTCAGCCTTAAAGGCAGAGATCATTGCAAATGGCTTTTTAAAGGCAGTGCCAGACAATTTGTCGTATGAACAAGAAAAATGTTGCACTTAATGTAACCATCTTTCAAATCAAGTCAACATTTCAGCCCCAAATGCCACTTGTTCATAATTCTATGCCTTTGATTCACCAGAATTAGTCACATTTGTGCCCTTCTTAATGCCCTCTGATGTTAAAGATGCCCTCTCAGCTCCTACTCTCCATCGTCTCTCTGAAGAGAGGGAGGCTGGAGGCTGTGCCTCTGGAGCTTACTGCTAAGACTGCAGCAAACTGATGCTTCAGAGCAGAGACAGCACACTCCTAGTTACTATGGGGGAAGAGGAAATCCTGACTCATGATGAATGACTACAGAGTAATGACAGAATTTAAGGGCAGATGTGGTACAACAGGGCTGGGGGTAGGGTGGGAGAAGATCATCATTTGATTCTGTCTGCATATGACTGAGATGGGAATAATTTGATAACCCAGGACAGAAAGCTGCCTCTTCTCAGAAGACCCTTTTGGGTAATGTTTGCCTTCCCTGTGTTTTTGAGGTTGTCCTTTCCCACCCCTTATAGGTTTCCAGGTCCATCATCCAGATTTTAGGCTTTTTAAAATATTAAACTACAAAGTGAGGAGGTGGTAGTAGTGGCAGTTGGTGGGTTCAAGAAAGGGCAAAGTGTGTGCAATGAATGGAGGGGTCTTTCACCAGCTAACAATTTAATCAGATAAATAATTGAAATAAACTGCCATGGATACCAGATGGTGAAAATTAAACCAAGGTTGCCCATGTCCAGAAGTCTTTTTCTCACCCTTCTAAATGATACCAAAGCCTGGCATCTTTCTTTTTTATAGTCCCCCTCCCCTTTTTAAAGAGATAAATCCAAATAGCAGGAAGCTGGTAGGGAACAAACACTCACCCTCATCTCCACAATTCAAATGCCTCCAACCACCAACCAAAAGAAACAAAATCCGCCTTTGGAAATACAGAACTATATTACCAAAAGGTTTACTTAAGCTAAGGATTGGTGGTAGATTTCTACCTAAGGAGAAATCAATGTGCCTAAAAATATGGCTTCTAGAGGCTCCTACAAATAAGCCTTGGAGACAGTTACACACACACACACACACACACACACACACACACACACACACACACACACACACACACACCCTCACCAGCTCATGCCTCCTGACCAGGAAACTTTATCTTGCTTTGTTTATAATGAACACATGACTTTATGACACACGCCATGCACATAGCAACCATTTGGATTGTTAATGTTATAGAAGAGAGATGCTTTGTTTGACAACTTTCAGGAGGGAGTAAGAGTTTATGTAAGCATGATCTTCTGGAGTTAGCATTGGAAATTGGAGTTACATGGAGGAGGTCAGGGGCAGCAGGAACAAGGTTCTCTCAGGAATGTGCCTCACATTTACAAGTAAACCCCACTGAAAACACCTGTTCTGGAAGAAAGAATACCTTTTGTTAAAAAAAAAAAAATTCCCAAAGTGTGGCTATTGAAGGAATGCTCCCTTAATTTAGCCACTTAATAGGAAGACTACAGGAATCCAGTGCCCAAAGCTGCTCTAGCTTGGTGTGTTAAAGTACTGTGTTGGCATGCTAATAGGAAAAGCTTCCAGATGCAAAGCCTATCTGACTACCCCTAGAAATATGGACATTGGAAACTATATTTCCTGAACCCAAGAATTGTTTTTCATTCTTCTTTCAATGTGGCCATGAGAAAAATGAAAAGAGAATAATTGTGCTTTGTTTCTGCTGCCACCAAACCCTATGACTAAACATCTTGTATTTAGCTCTTAAGTCCCTGTAAATCTAACACAGGATTGTTGGAGAAAGGAATCTGCAGTCAGGCACTTTAAGAGCAAATGATGGCTATGGAAAGCTGTGTTCTTACTTTGTGTGTGTGTCTGCATTGTGTGTCTTTGTAGGCAAGCAAATATATTTTCTACATAAACAGGAATTTAGTTCGCATCATTTCATGGTCTTGTGCTTAGAGCTTCAGAGATGGGCAGGGAAGGAGAAGCCAAGAATAAGGGAGAGTGGTAGTTTTAACTAAGGTTTTGTGACACTTGCAATCTTTTCTTCCTCAAATTAATTAATCTTTAAGCTTCCAGAAACTTGCTATGACCCCTCTAAGAAACTACACAGCATTTAAAAGGCAATCTCATTTTTAAAGGTGTAGCACCTTTTTTGTGTTGTTATTCGTCCCACAGAGGGTGCTAATCTCATTATCCTGTGCTATCTGAAAAGAATTTAAGGCCACAATTCACGTCTCATCCTGAGCATTGTAATAGATTAACCCTATATTTGCAGTACCTTCCTGGGTGATTAAAGTTCAGCAATAGTATTGAGGTTCTTTGAATATTTATAAAGAAAAAGAGTATTTTTAAATGATGAATGACACTCTCATCCCAGTCTTAGTCCTGGAAGATTTTGAAGTTGTGCAGAGGAACAGGTTAAATGAAACCCATCTTTTGACTGTACTCAGAGGAAAGGCAGACTCTGATGCTAAGACTTCAGCTGTGATAGTTGGATAGTTGGGGCCACTCCAATGATGCATCCCATACTCCCAAGACTGTATAAAGTTGCCATCACAAAGAAAAGGTTGTTCTAGTAAGAGGGAGGAATTTAAAAAAAAAATTCAAATATTATGAGGAACTCCTCAGAGTATAAGTGCCCTTACCTTTCTCCCTGCTTTCAAAGAGGCAGACGTGTGGTATGACTTAGTATCAGCAACACATTTATGAAGATGTGTAAGTAGTTAGCAGGGCACACACCACTTGTTATTCCTCCCAAGATTTGGGGCCACCTGTGTTTCTGATTCTTATTAATCAACTTGTCAGCAAGTTTGATGCCTGTTATATCTGGCATGGCCAAGACAGCAGTGGACGCTGTTGGGTCTCACGTTCTGGGAAAATGAAAAGCATCAGATCCTCCCTCACAGAGAAGTTTCTACGTCTTTTGGAGAATGCAGGTCATAATGTTTCAGAGTAGTCAAGATAAGCATCAGTCAGATGTGTGGTGATGTTTGCTGATTTGAGTTGGCCATTGATGGAATGTCAGTTAGCTAGAATGTGATTATTAAACAGATTTCAGAAATACATATTGAGAAAAGTTTAGGGAAACACACACATTATCATCTATCAATCAGTCATCTATAGCTATGTATTTCTCTATTCCTACTTGCAAACACACATGTACACATATATTCATATATATAAGCCACAAACAGATATATACATACATAGTTATACATATAAACACATGACATACACACATACACACACGACCATATTACCTTACAGCACTAACTACCATCATTTCTTCTTCTGTACTCAAACTTTTTACTCAGGAAAAGATCCTATGAAATCAGCCCCAATTAAAACAGAAAGACTGATATGGCTGATGGTAGTTTTGGCATTGGTTCTGAATTGGTCCAGCTTTGCAGGCTGAGGATCCTCCAGGCTCCTGTTGCCATGGCAGAGTATTCACCTGCAGTCATGTGGTTAGAGCCAGCAAATGGCAATGCAATCTTTTGAGTGTATTTTCTACCTCAGGGTTAATGAACATATTTCTCCAATGAAAAATGCTCTATTCTGATATTATTTTTCTGTGATACAGAAGACAAAATTCGTACTTCTGACTGGGAACCATCATCTGGCCTTCCTCATTGGACACAATTTCTTAAGGCTTTTGATGTTTTCCTAACAGTGCAGGACCTGGCTATTGTATCCTTAAAGTTTAGACAGAGATGCAAAAGAGAGGAAGAAATAGAATTTACTGAGTGGAATGGGTGCTTTTACCTCAATCTTAGTATGTGAATGAAGCAACCTTTGCATGAAGAATCTGAGGTTTAGAGAGGTTAAGTACTTTGTGCAAAGTCACTCAACTAGTGATTGGGAACACTAGTACTCAGTTTGGTGACCTTTTCACTACACCCTGTTTCTTTTTTCCTTGAATGGTTGCCCTCTACATCCTTATATCCAGCAAAGAACCTGGATCAGGCATAGGCTATATGCTTAACATTTTCTTGCTGAATGCCATGGGAGCAATGTTCAAATACAGGAATTTTGACCATGACTTTGTTTGCTCTGGCTGCTGGTAAATGGGTAACACAGAACTCTGCCAAAAGATGAGTCCTCTCACAGGCTTCCAGAGTAAGAAATTGTTAGGAAACATCCATTCCAGTCTCTTCCCAGAGAATTTTGGACTCAAAGAGAATAAGGCATGGGCACTCATCTGTTACTGTCAGGGATTTATTCACATTTCTTTCTTGGAGATCACATGGACTATGTGCCTATGTCAGTGGTTCTCAATCAGGGGTAAATTTGCTACCCCATGAACAATTATTTAGTTATTTTCTAGAGACATTTTTATTTTTTATTCATGGATATTGGTGGGTTGCTACTGGTACTTGCTGGGTAGAGATCATGGATATTGAACATTCTACAACATCTTCAACATCAAAAGATTATTTGACCCAAAACACCAAAAGTGCTGAGACTGAGAAACTCAGGTACATGGTGGAAAGTAATGATGCAAATAAACCAACATGCCTCACTACAACTGAGCATGGAGTGGTCTTTCTGACTTAGCTTTGGTTCACCTAGATCTCTTCCCCTTTAAGTTTCCCCTCTCTTGTCAGAGAACTGGAAGTCAATTAAAAACCCTTAGGTTGTTTGCTAATCGGCAAAAGACCTGCAGTTAGCACATGCTTCCCAAAGAACATATGGCAAAACTTAAATTAACTAGGACAAAACTAGTCAGAAATCTCAATTGACCCACTTTTTCTTTAGCAGTACAACATTTAGGAAACGGGAAAAAAATCAAGTAACAGTGAAGATGTAATTAATAAGAAAGAAAATGAAAAACCTGATATTCCTTCCAAGAGGTGTTCTTGAGTCTGAGCAAATCCAGCCCACCTGCCTGTGCTTTCTCCACCCCTAACCAAGACTGGACTATCTCTGAGGTTAAAATGAACCATTAGTGCAAAAATAAGAAGAAAGAAGGAAAAAGAAAGGACAGAAAAAGGAGCAAAGAAAGTGCTTAGTCTAGTGAGGAGAGTGGACTATTAATTAATCAAGGAAATGATCTTCTGGGCTCTATTTTGTCATTCCCTCCCACACTTCCAGCAATATACCTTGGAAGTAGGGGAGTTAGAGATGAAGACATGGCAAACAAATGCATACGGAAACAGGCAGGAAGCAGAAATGAGGGAAGTTCCTGGGCAGATGACATTAGGATGGAACTAGAGAGTTCACTTAAAAGAATGTACTTCAGGTCAGGCTGGTCCTGGTAACCTGAACACTTTTGCAAGGCAGGTTAAGTGAGTGTTCTAGAAGAAACAGGTCTAGAAATCAGGAGTTGTGGTTTCTTTAAACCTGGTGCTGTTACTTACATGCTTGGGAAGAGCTGGAATTGGCATACTTCAGTGGGCCTCTGTGCCTCTGTTTTTAGGCGGATTCATCCAGGTATTCCTTGAGAATGCTTCTAGGTCTAGCATTCTATTTATCATTTTCTCCTCAACAATATGTGAAGCAAAAGTAGTTTTCAAGCTAGTGTCATTTAACCAGAAAATTAAAATCTCCTTGAATTCCCTTTCCCAAGACCTTATGATTCATCAGACTTGCCTGCATATGAAAGAGAAAAGGTAGAAAAAAATTACTAGGGACAGGGGTTTCAGAGAGGTAGGTGAAGATGCTAGAAAACAGATGAGGAAGCTCAGGCATGTGTGGGTAGGAAAATAGGGTTTTCAGAATGTACAGTATGAATTGAAAGGAAGACCAGAGATATAGAGCTATGAAGTATGCTCCCTTTCCCCCAAAATCTGGTGAATGTTACTTGAGTAGGGGGCAGAAAAGAAGTATGGTAAAATATTTGTTCAGGATGTTTAAAATAATTTACTGTAAGTGGCCATAATTGATATTAGGAGTTGAGTGCCCTTTAGTAAAATGAGAGGGGAAGGTGGAAGGGAAGAGGAAGAAGAAAAGAAGAAGAGGCAGAGGGGATAACAAAAAGGCAAGGTGGGATAGGAGAGAGAGAGAGAGAGAGAAAGACAGAGAGAGAGAGAGAACAAACCAGGGTCCTCAAGGATGTTGAACAAGTGCTTTACCATTGAGCTACATCTCAAGAAGAGAGAATTTCAAGATTTTTGCTTTATATTGCTCAACAAATAATCATTGTAAAATCATTGTAAAAGACCTTTCAGTCTTTTTCAGATCTACCAGGATGTCTATTTGCTTTCTTTCAATGTAATGTTGGAAAGTCATTTTCTCCTTGTTTTATGAGAAAAAAATAATACATTCTGTACTACATTCTTTTTTTCTATTGCTCTGCTAGGTGAATGCTTCTCAACCCTGGTTGGCCATTGGAACCACTTGGGAATTTTGATAAGTGTGATGCCTGGTTCTCACCCCAAGAGATTCTGACTTAATAGATCTGGGGCGTGGCCTTGGTAAGGAGATTTTTTTAGAAGCTTCCCAGGTGATTCCACAGTTCAGCCAAGGTGGAGAAACACTGAGATAGAGGGTCTAAGGATCACAGCATGTGTTGCTCAGCAATCTACAAGAGAAGTTTGACTGTAGCTCTTTAACACCAAGTGGGCTGGTGGCTGGGTAGGATGTGGTCAAGGTTAAGTGAGGACTTCCCCCTTTGCTCTGCCACCCCCATTGACTCTACCTCCTGGCATTGATAGGTAAAAAATGCATAAGCATAGGTATGCTTAAGTTGTTTCTGAGTAGTCTATACTTTACAAAGTGCTGTTTCCAATCGTTATTTTATTCATTTTCATTATCACAATAACCATCTTACAGGCGTAAATTGTTCTGTTTTTAAGATAAGAAGACTCAGATCTGAGTCTTGTAGCTTGTCCAAGGTTATTGCTACTACTAGACCTAGCACCTAGAACTGCTTCTTCTAAATCCGATGTCCTTCCCCTTCTAGTACTTCCTTTTCCTTTTCGGATTAATTGCATCATTATGAGGCAGGGTTTGCCCTGCACAAAATACCTAAATCAGTAACTTTTCTGAGAATCTGGGAAAACACACCATGCACCTGCTTCTGTACCTTCTCCAATTGGAGGCTGAAAATTCCTAACTCTGGCCCCCTACCCTCACCTCTGCCTCCCTGTACCCACCCCATGCCTGACACCTTTTCCTTTGCCACAACAACCTCCAGGATATGAAAGAGACATCCAAAAAGATGTCAGCACTTTCTGAATACCCCTAGCACCAGAATATCCTCTCTCCACTGCTTTGCCACTGCTCTTCTGGTAAAGATTAAATCCTAGTAGGACATTGATTGATGCATGGTAATAATACTACTCAGATTTTTGCAACTTAGACAATGGTCTTTGGAGAAAATAACCGAAAGAAATCACTCTAATCTTGAATTTCTTTCACTAAAACAGCTGTGTGATATATATTTGGACAGGAGATCCTGCTTTGTTCCCCTGAAAAGAAACAACCCAGGCAAATATTCAGTTACTAGATCAGATTCACCAACTATTTATAGTGCTTAAAGCCATGATAAAGATAGGCTCTTCCTCCTTAAACCAATGTCCATTTAAGGTGTTTGGCATTATTAGCATATCTATCTTTAATTAAGAATTCTCAATATTGCAAACTATGAGTAGCAGGAAATCTACCTTGGAGATATTGTAGACAGCCTTAAAAAAAAAGGGAGAAGGTTCAGCAGCATTGGAAAGCTGGATTAGTCTGTCACAAAAAGGTCTGGAAAAGCCAAGTTACACATAATTAGTGGAACAATATAACAATCTGTCTTCAGCTGGCCAAGGCAGTCTTGTCATTTGTCCCTCAGCTGCAAAACAACCACGCACTCTGTGATTTTATGTCACTATCTCCACTCTATAGTGATTGCATTTTCAGTGAAATCTATATTTCCCTGCAACTGAGTTTGTGGGTTTTTTTCTTTTAAATTTTGCTCTAAAAATAATGGACCTTCTTGGAATTCAGCCTCACTCCTTTGCTTGCTGTCCAGGCCATTTTTTTTCGAGTTTCTCATATTGATCCTTTTTTGCACATTCTTTCAAAAATCATAAAGGTAAAAAAGACAAGAACAAACATACTGTAGAGAAGAAGAGACACTGCACTGTAACTGAAATGCTCTAAAGATAACATATCACTCAGAGTTTTTAAGTTCTAATTATATTGCTCAACTCATTCAAAGCATACCTTTTCTTTGCCGAGGATTAAGCACATATTTATTGAGTGAACAACAGAACAATTTAACTTGTAAATGATTGCACCTGTGAAGATGAGTCATTAAGCCAGAGGACTGTGATAGCACAGGTCTGCCACACTCATTAGTGTGCCTCCATGTCTTCCTGATCCATTTATAAAATGTAATCCCATGGGAGTATTTATAATAGCTGTTAGTTACCAGGTGCTAGGCAACCTCCTAAATCATTACCATTTTCTCATTTAAACCCTGTAAGCAATCTTCACCCCCACCTTGTTCAGAGTCCTATCAGTATCTTCATTGCAAAAATAGGTAAACTGAGGTGAGGAAAAGTAAAATGATTTGCCTAAGGCCACTTACCACAGTAGGATGTGTCAAGAGAGACACAGAAATTGGATTCAAATTCTGGCTGAGTGATTTTGGAAGTTTCTTAACCTTTCTGATTGGAATAGTGTTGTTTTTAGAGTTAAATCTTACTGTTGAGATTTAAATGAAATATTCTTTATGAAGTATTTAGAACAGTAACTGGCATATGGCAGGCTCAGATAAGTATCTTTTGTATACAAGATAAAATAAGGTCAAGGGAGGGACTGAGCTAGGACATAACCAGAGCTGTTCTCCAAAGCCATGCCTGCCCCCCCATTTCTTTTGTGATAATACCCTAAAACCTGGGTTCTTGGACTGGAGACATAGCTCCAGTGGTAGAATGTCTGCCTAACAAGCATTAAAATCACTGGACTACAAAGGAAAGACCAAGAGTCTGGAGAGAGTAGTCTGGAGGTACCAAAGGCACACAAGGGCTTCCTTCGTCACTTTCCAACTAACCCAGGGTTTAGCCCATGTATAACTCTCTAACTTGGTTTTGGTTCTTAATGGCTTGGCTTTACAACTGTGGCCAAGTAGCCCTGGCATACATACCCCACCAATGGAACTTACATGTGAATGTGCACGCACACTTGTACACACACAGGCAAGTTGGGCACCATTTTACTGTATTCACAGGGTTTGAAGGCTGCTGGCCGGCATGAGGAAGCATTGTCCACATGGTCTTAAATGAAACAGCAAAACTCATTTCCACTCTGAGCTACTGTCGTCAATTCCTGAAGGTAGAAAGCCACTGCACAGCTTGCGATTGTTATCTAACTCCAAGCTCTTTTTTACTATTGGCCATATTAAGTCATATTGCCTCCAACCACACTAGGTTTACATCTTTACCTATAACCAGATTTCCTGGTGTTTATTTAAGATGCTTTAAACAGCTACTGTTGGTGCTGTTCACATCTGACGTGAACCCTTTCTTCTGGGAAAAGAGGCTGCAGTGTTGGTCTTTCTTTCTGAAGTCTATAGTTTGAACTCTGGCTTTTCCTCTAGCTTTCTGATTTGGTAGTCAGGATATAGAGTTGAAGAGGGTGAGGAAAGTAACAGTAATTTCAAACATATTCTTCTTTGTTGTCACTTATTAACAAGAAAAGTGGTGAATTCCTCAAAGTTCCCCCAAGGGCAAGCTGAAATACCCTAAGAGATTTATCCAACCTCACAAATAGATCTACCCTCCCCCACCAGACTGTTTGGTCAGAGGAAGCATTCTCTTTTGCCCTTACATACTGAAAACTGAGTCTTTTCTAAGGCACACCATTCTTGTGATTGGCTCATGACTGATTAAAACATGCTCTGTCCCAAGAGTAGACAGGAATATTCAGAATATTTTGGCCAAAGTGAAATTTCAGTAGATGAATCCATACTACCAGAGGAAGCTGTAGTTGTTTGGATATTGAGGACTTCCTTCAGTTTAGTGTTTTGTGTCCTTGCTGGCTTTTTGTTGTTTGTTTTTCTCCCTTGTTTTCTTCTTTCAGTCCAATATATCGGTCCTTTCTACATCCTTCTTGGTTTTTGAATTTTATTAATTCAACTCATTGTTATCAGCTATATAATCCATTATCAATGGAGGCAATATTGCATGGAAAGAGGAGAATGTGTTTCTTGAGAGGGTGGAAAGGATCTTACTCATTTTTATGTATAAAGCACAAATATACATAGAGTATATAAGCAGATATACTATATATGTGGTATTAACATTTCAGAGTAGGGGAGTGATTAGGAAATCTAAACAGTTTTGTTATGGCAGGTGATAATTAAAAAAAAGGTCAGGAAGCACTGAGCTAGACTACGACTGACATGGGGAAGAAGAGCAGGAAGGAAAAGTATAATGGGTAGGTCATCAATTGAAGCTTTGAGAGGTCAAAGAAGGCTAGGTACTTTGATAATGAAAAGTAGGATTCAGAGATTATTTGGATGGCTGCAGCATTATTTAGGGGACTTAGTCATACCAGCCCCACATGTACTCACCACATTCTAGAGTTGTCTTTACTTGGAAACTTCATGATGTATTAAAAAAAAAATCTACTGAGTATAGAATTAATGGATGGAGCCTTGGTCCTGAGTTTGCCATTTACTGGCTTAGATAAATCACCACCTTTCTCAACCTCAATTCCCTTGTCTATAAAATTCAGAAAATAATCCCTGCTCAGTCTATTTCTCAAGAATCTGGTAAGATCAAATGAGATAATATGAGTGACAGAATCTCAAAAGCTGTGAGGTCCTGTGCAAAGATTTAAGGCAGTGGACAAGACGCCCCACTACTGACAAATAGATTAAGAAAATGTGATATTTATATACAATGGAATTTTACTGAGCCACAAAGAAGAATGAAATTTTGTCATTTGCAGGTTAGTGGATGGAACTGAAGAACATAATCTTAAGTGAAGTTAGCCAGACTCAGAAGACCAAAAGCTGCTTGTTCTCTCTCATATGTGGAATACAGACTTAATACAAATGAAGCAATATTATGAAACACTGGTCAAACTATGGGGAGTTCAAGCACAGGAGGGGTAGGGAAACTAAGAACTCAAATAGGGTTGATATACTCTCTATATAACAATGAATATAGAAATCTTAAACCGACTGAAATTATCATGAGAAAGGGATTAAGGTTGAATGAAGAAAATTAGAGGAGGTAAACCAATTGGAGTTATAATACATACATGCATGGAAATATCACAAAGAAACACCCTATGTAGCTACCTTTATCTCAAACAGGCTAAAATATTTTTTGCTTTCTCTTTTTTTCTTCTACATAGTCATAGAACAGGAGGGCAGAACAAGTCCTGCCAGTGGGAGGCGGGAGGTGATGGGGAAAGGGGTTAGGAGAGTAAATACGGTGCAAAAAAATGTGCACACATGTAAGTAAATGCAAAAATGATACCTGTTGAAACTACTCCAGGAATTGGCAGGGGAGATAAAGGAGAATGGTAGAAGAGGTGAATTCATGTATAATATATTTGATACATTGTAAGAACATATGTAAATGCCACAATGTACCCCCCACCAAGCACAACAATAAAGGGGAAAAAAAGATTTAAGGCAGTGAAAATTTTTAGGGTGGTGGTGACATGAGTTGTGTGGTGGGCCACCGACATGGTGTGACTTTTGAGGGACCCAGGCTTCAAGCTCTTCTTTAATTCGTGCTGTTAGTCATTGCTCTGAATTAAGTCCCTCATGACTACTTTGCTGAGTACATATGTGCTATGAATCCAGGGAAGCTACTGGACTGAATGGAGAAGGCTGCTCAGAAACTAAAGAGAGTTTAAGAGGTTAATTTAAAGAGAGCACTAGATCTGTTGTTCAAAAATTATCTTTCAAGAAGGAAGAATTGGGATAGATGTAGCAGAAATAGTAGTACAGCACAATTAGTAGAGAAATGGGCTGAGAGAGAGACAACCCCCTCTCTGTTGTTAGGGTCAGCTGGAATATTTAATCAGAAGGAAGTGACAAAGATCCCCTCACATAAGACCTGCCATAACAGATACTCTGAGACTTGCCTCAGGTGACTGCCTTATTATTTATTTTTTTAATATAATGGTTCTTCCCAGTTTTGTCAACAGATTCAATATCCAGTCCTCTTTATCTGAGTGCTCCTCTCCCCAGCAGCATGTGCCAGCCTGATCTTCTGAGTACTTAAAGACTTTTGGAAGAAGGTGGGAGAGAAAACTAACTTGGTTCAGTGATAACAACTTACTGCATCATACTATGGCCATCAAAAGCACACACAGTGCTTTTTGAGTCTTTAAGTGCATCTCCCACTGTGGTCTTGCATCTCAGCCCACAAGACAGCACACATGGATGCCACAGCCACGCAGCCTTGAACTCCAGCAAAATCTAGCCATACATACAGAAGCAAGCAGCCTGCTGGGTTCCACCTGTTTATCCAGAGCCACCAACCCAAAAGAACTGGGATGAAAACAGATGTGAGAGTGGAAAAGGATCTGTTTTTGTTTTTATTTTCTACCAGGGCCAGCTTTTTGGAAAAAAAAAAAAGAAAGAAAGAAAAGCATCGTGCTCCAAGCTGGTGCCCTGCCAAGCTTCCTCCCCTCCCTTCCTTGTCCAAGCACTCCACCGTCTGTGCACACTGCATAACAGCATTTTCTGGAAACAGACTGAAGAACCTGGGCCAGTCCAGAGCCTGTGGATTCCCGCTATCTGTGTGGTGGAGTCTTAGGGATTTGATTTTTCACCTTAATTCTTTTAACTACTGCCAGCTCTTTGAAGCACATCTGTTACCAACAGCTTCTGTTTGTAAAATGAGACTGAAGGTATTCTCTCTAGAGAAATTTTCAAATCTTCTCTGTAGTTCAATGCTTTTACTAACAGCTTGGCTTACAAAGTACGACTGTGGTAAATATTAAAGAATGTTAATAAAAATGAGATAAAACACCTTGGGATCTTTTTTCCCCCCAAATTCTACTTTGCTCACTACTAAAGTTTATCTTGACAGAAAATTTACTTCTGTGATCCACATCATTTCCCAAAGCAATTTTCCAACAGCAAACATAAATTTGTGGTGATCACTAAGAAGTTTTTCAACTCCAGTGTTAAGGAGGTCATGGATTTTCAACTGTTTATCTAACCTTCAGGTAAATGTCTCTTGGGACATAATTACAAGGGGACCGCAGCAAATAAAGGCGAAGGCTTGAAAATGAGGGTTTTATTTTTTGTTGTTGTTGTTGTTTCCAACATAAACAGTGTTGGCAGGGGGAGATGCTTTGAGAATAAAAATCGAACCTTGAGATGGTAATTAAGTCATTAGCTAAGAAAATAATTGCCTAAGCCCACATATCTGTGCTCTCAAATAGGATGAAGCACTAAGTAAATGTATTGGCTTTATATTATGCAAATCTTTGAGCTGGTTAATACACATTATATTTACACCCCATCAAGGGTACAAGTTACATACAGATTATGATATAAAATCTGTGCTTTTTTTCTTTGTCATGTTTTCTTGTGCCTTGGTCTTTAGGGCCCTAAGGAATTAAAACTTACTGGAGTTTGGAATATAATAGGTCTAGGTCTGAGTCTTAGTACATATACATAGTATATCAGCTGTGTGAATTGGAGCAAACAACTCAAATCTTTATTAGTTTCAAGATGGTTTAATATTTCTATTTCAAAGTCGTTGGGAGGATTAGTATTAATGTATGTAAAGCATTTTACCCATGCTGGGCACACAGTGAGCATTCAATAATTATCATTTGTTTCATCAGTATCAGAATCAATATCATCATCATCATCATCCTCACATTTGGAACCAAACGTAACCATTGCCATTTCCATTGCCATTGAGTGTTTTGACTGTACACAGTGAAATTTCTTTATAATGCTATTTGCAATGAAGCATAATTTAGTCTATGGGTGTCACTAGATGGAATCACATAATATATATGATAGAATTTATCAGTATAAAGTTTGTTGAAAACATAGAACTGTTAAGTGGTGTTTCTCATGCCTAAGTTATTTCTGTCACTCTCCCTATGCTAATACCTTCTCTGTCCTCTCCTTTTCTTTATACTCATTCAAGTTTTCATGATGATACAACATCCAGTTCATGTTCTAATGACATCTACGAAGCATTTCACAATGCCTTTAGCTCACTATGGTTCTTTCTCTCATCACCAGAAGGTGTTAGAACAGTCATTATCTTTAGCACTCATGTTTATCAGAATGGACTACTACAGGGTATCTCTTCTCATTATCTATATTATTAATTTACTTTATGTACTGTGTATATATACATATATATGTATATACATATATACATATATATGTATATATATATGTCACATTGTGCAATATTTAAGTCAGGGAGCTGCTCATGTTCATCAATTCAGTTAGTTTCTGGCCACCACAGGGATGAAGTAACAGCAAGCATGCATGGACCTGCTCTTAAAAAGGTTACCAGATCAATAGGTTGGATGCCAAGTCCATCAAGGCAGAAAAAGATATGCACCCTACCTTAGGTATAGCAAAATCCTTTGAGGATACAGCAAAAGGAGAAGGTGTTCTCAACTCAGGGAGTAAGTGGGAGGTTGAAGCAGGCTTGATAAAGAATGTGGACTATGTACTGGATATATGTGGGAGGGATTTGATAGGCAGAATGGAAGAAAAGTGTTTCCCAAGAGAACAATTCACAATATGTAACAGCATGGAAGCAGGCAGGTGAATGAGAAACATCAGCCAAGTGTACTGATGTGAGGTGCTCAACTGATGTGAGGTGCTCAACAGATTAAGTATCATAAGTAGATACTTAATCAGCAGGATAGTCTATAACTGAATTTTGTTCCAGTTTATGTAAGGAATGTATCCTACTTACAACGGGATGAGTTAGTGAGAAAATAACTAATAAATCTTTTCCTCCCCCTACACTCATTGTTAAAAGCAGAACAGGGTAGGATTTCCTAAGACGCCTAAAGGGAGAAATCATCTCATAGGAAAGAGAAGGAAGAACTTGAAAGGGGGGTCCGGAGCATCCAGAGAAATGAGAGGCTTAGAGAACATCACTGGCAGTGAAAAGATAACGTGGTTGCTACTAACAGGGATTTAGGTGGTAGAAGGACTCCACAGGGGAATGGTTATGAAGGGCTCCTAAGGAGGTGGGGTCACAGGCTCCAGTGTTTCATACTCAGAATAGATCCTAGTGCCCAAAAATGGGCCCTGGGCAGTCCTCCTGCCTTTGGAGGACCATGTGGACACAGACAATGAGGAGGTAAGTGGAAGTCAAGTGACCTGAAGATCTGCACACCATTCCTGAGGGTTCTGGACCAATACTGAACCTCTAGAAGCATTCCCTAATCAAGAGGGATTGGAATGGTAATAGAATCTTTACAGTAATTGATAGCCAATTTAGAAAGAAAAAGCAAGTGAAATATTTTTACCCTTACTCTGAAGTAAATTTTATATCCACTTCATTGACTATTATTGAATAAGCCCTACCTATATAACAGCAAGCAAATAGTGCTGTCTGCAGTGTCACTGGTATTCTTCATAAATTCATGCATGAGACTCAGGAAGCAATTCAATTCCACATCAAATTTTAAGTGTCTGATAAACATCAGAAGGGACCTTAATTTGCATTCACAACAAAATTTTGGCTTCTCTGTTTTATTAATTCACATGAGTGCTCAGTGGGTCCACTGAAACCAAATAAAGGGACATATGGGAACTGATGACTAGGTCCTCAGACTGTAAGTCTTGTGCAAAAACAAGAAGCAAAGTTGACTTTCAACTTCTCTATGAATACCACAGAAGAAAAGAGAGATCACTCTCAACTAAGAATAGCAAGATATACAGTCTTGATTTTGAGATGTAGATGTTACCAGGGATGGACACTTTTCAGTATCATATTGGGTGCTCTTCTCATTAACCCTAGACCCAGACTAAGAATGAAACTTGTAATTAGAGAGATACCAATGTGGTAAATGCTATGAGCAACTGACTCAACAGCCATTCCCCAACTTGTCCATATGCAAAGTCTGCCACCATGATAGAGGCTAACATTGTCATAGACTAGGTCATCAGGTTTCTTAAAGCCAGATCATGGTTAAACTAGTGGGATAGATGTCCAAAAGGGAACTTCTCAGTAGTATTTTAGTCTCAGAAAAAAAATGATTGTAATTGTAGATGGAGTTGGGCAGAGTCAAGCAGTTTAGAACACTAAACACATAAGGCCAATATTTTAAGAAGCCCAGGTAAAAAGATCCCTTAGGGTACTGGGTTGAATCCTTCCTTGCCTCTGGGAAAAATCTTGAAGAATTCTCAATGTATAAAAGGCAATTAAAGTCAAAGATGATGGGAAGGATGGTGTTGATAGTTACATAGCAGAGGAAAGACCAAGCAATGATAAGAAAATTCTATTGAAGAGGAAATGAAGAGTAGTAAGAGGAAACTGCTCAGGCAACAGAGGCAACAGGCAACGAGGCATTGGAGGAATTGCTCCAGTAAGGGCTGGGAGTAGAAAACTCTGTCCAACACCTTGGTATTGGATGGCCTGATGAAGTTGAGGCTGCTTCTGCCTTTGGAGTAGAATAAGAACTAGCAGGATTGTACTATCCAGATTTAGGCCTTTTAACAACCTCCCACCCTCCTGCCCAGTTAGTTAGGTTGTATTTCCTTTCAATTGTTAATTCACGATCTTCATCTTTTTAAAAACAGAATCCTTTATTAAGAAGTTAAAATTATCCAACAACAATTTGTGTGGTCCCAATGAATTTACAATGCCCTTCTTATAACTACTACTAGAGCAAGAAAGTAGAATCCTTTGTTTGTGTTGTTCTGAATGGGATTACTTCACTCACACTCAGTGTTTAGTCATGGTGAGGGAAATTGAGATAATGCAATTGTAAACACCTGACATGATGCCTAGAATTAATCATTCAACACCTGCTAGTGGCCAGCTTCTTTTTTGGTCTCCTCTTTCTCCCTCCCCCCTCCTTTCTTTCTTACCTCTTCTGTTTTTTGTTTTTTTGGTTGTGTGTGTGTGTGTGTGTTCATTTTTATTATCATATATTCATTGTATGGGGAAGATTCATTGTGCCAATTCTAACAGCCTTACATTGCACACTGGTTAGATTGTCCCCACTATCCCCTCCCCCAAATCCCTCCCTACCCCACTTTAACCCGTTGTAAAATGTTTCATTGTTCTGTTTCCTTTCTTTCTTACCTCTTCTTTTCCCTACGCTTTGTTATGGTTTGAATATTTTTTATTATAAATTTTTATTAGGATATTGTCATTATACAGGGGGGAATTCACAGTGAAAATTCCAATTAGACTTATATTGCATACATTGCCCCCATCGTCTCTCCCCCTCAGCCCCTTCCCCACCCCACTTAAAGCAATTGAAAGAGGTTATTTAGTTCCATTTCACTGAATATATTTTTGTACCCCCAGATTCATGAAGAAGTTTAATCCCAAATTTGGATGTTAATGATATTAGGAGGGTGGAAACTCAATCTGTTTATGATGTTGAGAGTAGAGTCTTTATAAGTGATTAAATTAGATCCTAGGTTATTAGGGTGGAGGCTACCTGATTGAATCTGGTGGTTTTGTAAGGAAAGAGACCATACAAAGAAATATTCACACACGCTACTACCATGGAGTGATGAGGAGTAGGAGTGAGGTGGGGGAGGGACCTAATGACAGCTCCTATACCATGCTGTTTGAACTTCCCAGCTCCTAAACCATGAACCAGAATAAACCTATTTTCTCTTTAAAAAATCCTGTATGCCTCAGGCATTTCATTAGAGTAATGAAAAGCTGACTAGTACACCTCTCCTTTCCTCTTTCCTCTTCTATCCTATCTATCACTATATGTTCAGCATATGCACTGGCTGAAGAACTATTTTCCCTACTTGTTGAGATGTCCTTCCAGCTCTGAGAGGGCACAAGGATACCCTTCCCAGATGCCCTCAGCAGCAAAGAGGATTAAGGGGAGATCACACATACCTTCATTATCTATTCTAACTAATGTGACATTTTTCCATTGCAGTAATGCCATTAAAGTGAGTACTTCCCTGACTTACCAAACATTACTCATTCAAAACCCAACTCAAATACTTGCAAGTTCTGTCTCCAGGGTTTTTTTTTTTTTTTTTTTTTAACAGTACTGGGGCTTGAACTCAGGGCCCTCATGCTTGCCAGGCAGGCATTCTATCATTTGAACCACTCCACCAGTACTTTTTTGTATTGGTTATTTTCAAAATAGATTCTAGAGAACTATTTGCTTGGAGTGACCTCAGAATAAGATCTTCCTGATCTCTTCCTCCAAAGTAGCCAGTTTTAGAGGCATAAGTCACCAGCACCATTCCTAGGGTTGCATTCTTTTCAGGTAGGTCTCACAGGGCTAGTCTATAGCATTAGTTGCCCTTTAATTGTATTCACATACACTAATATAAACTTTTTACAAAACATCTTCTTAAAACCATGTACTGATTCGTATCAGTCATTAAAATCTGTACTCTGAAATTCTCTCCCTTGAAGCTAACTTAAATATTTCCAAGCAAAGTTGTATGTATGTGTATTTCACAATAAACCTATTTACAAATGCTAACTCCCATCACTCTTTCATCCTTCAGATCTCCAAAGTCTGATTTGAGGATCTCATAGACTTGATTCCTA
Source organism: Castor canadensis (assembly GCF_047511655.1). NCBI lineage: Eukaryota > Metazoa > Chordata > Mammalia > Rodentia > Castoridae > Castor > Castor canadensis. Next base: position 70,308,713 of record NC_133397.1, on the reverse strand, counting down.
TTGTTTAAGAAGCTGCCCCTTTTATGATCCCCAAATGACTTCACCCCCAGGAGCATATCCCTTCTACAGCCTTATTCTTTAATTTCTTATTAGCTTATAACACTGCCCTGGGTCTCCATATTGCACCATCTTAAAAACACAGATCCTGAGTGAATACCCCTGGGTACTGAATATAGCTGAATATAACTCATACATCCTTAATCTCTTGTCACCCTGGGGATTTAAAATCCCTCTAGATCAATGGACCAAGAGGTGGCATTTCAACAAATAGCCAATAGTATTTTACGGCTCTCCTGTGAAGGCAGAAAGAAGTGATGATGTTTCCCTGAAGTATTTCAAAAAGAAACCTTTCAGAGGGAAGAGCAACTCACAAAAGGAAATAAATAATATTTTGTGTTCACATAATGCCTTTTAGGAATATCTGCGAGTCCTCTGCCAACCACAATATACTCTCTGTTTAAGGAAGTGAAAAATAAAAGAAGGCAGAAAGGTCAGTACATGACTATTAAAACCCCAAGACTAGTACTACACTGATTAGCTAAGTGGGATTGGGCCAAAAGATACAATCTAAATGTGCCATTTTCAAAAGTGGGTGGATTTGTTTCTTTTGCATTACTTTAGGCTCCAGAATTTAATCTGATTTGCGTAGCCTCACATGTGTTCTGGCCTCCTTGGGTATAGTAGATGGACAAGGGAGCAGAAGGCAGCAGTTGGCAAAACTCTTACTGGAGGCAAAGGCCTGAATCCATTTTCAATGCTGTGTCTAACACAACTGGGAACTTCTGAGTCATGAGAACCTTCGGAATTTCCCAGCTTCTGCAGCATGGGCTGACATCAGTAATAATAACTTGTTACTTGCTTTGTACTTTATAGTTACAAAGTCCTGCTGCATACATGATCCCATGGGATCAGCTCAGCAAAGGAGTGAAGGGAGAAAAGAAAATCAAATATTAGTTGAAGTCATACCAAGAGGCATCCCTGCCCCTAGCATGTATAGAAATGTATTTCATTTGCTCCTTATAGTAACACAGGTGGGTAAGCATTGTTGAGCTGATAAGAAAATTGAAACTTCAGAGAGTAAGTAAATGCACAACATTCAGTTCTTCCTATTCTAAATCTAACAAAGGTCTCCATTTCAAAAAGGATATAACTAGGAAGGGAAACCTGATCCCTATGTTAAGGTAAGTTAGTCTTCTATTTTCAGGAAGCAAATCTCTCAGGAGTCTGGGCAATGATGTAGAAATCCCAATACATTGACCATTGTATCTCAGTTGGGCAAGGAAACATTCAAGGCTTCCTAGGTAATAGAATGAAAGGGACCACGAAAAGACCCCTGCTCACAGAGATCAACTCCATTCATATGATCTTTTAAAATCAATATTCTGTTCTGCCCACTGGTGGATGTCATCAAAGCAATAATCTGAGACTAAAGAGCTAGGACAAAAGATGGGTAAGTTTAAAAAGAAATTATATTGTAAAACTATGCAATATCACAGTTGGAAGCTTACTCTGAAATCAGCAAATGTAATGCCTTCATTAAATAGACGAAAAATCATGATGGTTAGTCTATGTCCAGTGAAAGAAAAAGTAGAATTCGGCACTAGTTACCACATCCAGACTAGTCCCTAACCTAGATACAGCTCTCAACACATGTGCAGCATAAAGTGACAAATAGAAGAAACAAAACTCTTTAGGTCAAATCTGGTGCTAGCTCTCCATTGCTTCAACAGAATGGGGACTTTTTAGAGGTGGCAGGCCTGAGCTGAGGGTCCTCCTCTGGTCAACTGACCCAGCTGGGCATGAGGTTACCAAGGCCACTTGCCTCAGTGAGGTTTTCTCCAGGCTGGCCAACTTAGATGCCTTCCAAATTTCCATCTCCTTCCCCTCTTTATTTCTTCCCCACCCCTCACCCTTCTGTCTTTGTTTCTCAAATACACATGTAAAAAAAAGTATAGTGATTAATGAGCCAGGAGATAAAACACAATTGCAGTCTCCAACAGAGTAATCCATTTTCCACTGTTACCTTTAAAATGCCTTCTCAAAAAGAATTTTAGTCTGGGGAAGACTGCAAGATTAGCCACCATTCTCCCTTCTCCATGCATCTAGGACTTTGGTGTTGCTGTCCCATACCAGCTCCTTCCTTGGCTAGTGGGACTTTCAGTTGCAAAAAAAAGTATTTTCACAGTAGGACATGCCCTTGGGCTGCTCCTGGGAATTTTGGGGACATTGAGGACACCTAAGACATGAACAGCCCAGGCTCACTAGATAGATAAGCACCTGCCCCAGACCACAGAATGCACCCAGCTAGCCTCCAGCAATGTGTGAGACTTTCAAACGCATGGATCACCAGAACTCAAAAGCTTAGCTCAGTCTAGTTGCCAATATATAGAATCAAACAACTTAATAAGTTGTTTTCTTCTAAGATACTAAATTAAAGAGATTTAATTTATTTTTTATTTTTTAACAGCTAAGGGTAATAGACATAGTACCTTAATAATACAACATGCATATTAAATATTCATTATTTGGGTCACTGTCTTAATTGTCTCCAGTATTTCACAAAATAATGTGGTCATCTTTTGACCATGAAAGACTCCCTTAGCCACCACCCAATCCAGAAAAGACAATTTCAGCAATTAGGGAACAGAGTTTTGAGTAGCAACAAAAAAGGCTGACTTGACTTGTGGCAAAAAAGAACTTTCTAGCAAAAGGAGTGGTGAAGAATGTACAAACCCACAAAAGGAAAATGAACTCTCCCAAACTACAGTTATTCATGCAAGGAAATTTTGTTTTCTCCTCTTAGGACTAAGTTTTACATGTTTTAAGGCTTGGATGAAGTCTAGCCTTGTCCATAAAGCTTTCTCTGTTTCTCCCCTTCCCCCTCTGAGTTATCTTTTTCTGAATTTGGACTGACAGCACCAGTTCCCTGAACCTTATTGTGTCAATAAGACACAATCAGGTCTGCCTTATAATGGAGACTACTAGAAAATGGATTTAGGAATTGGACAAACCTGTGTTTGAATTTGATTGTATGTTTTTACTGACCTCTCGGAACTTTTTGAAAGTGATAGGAGCAGGAACACATATGCAAAGGGTTTGACATGGATAGTTATCCTTCTTATAATGTTTGCCATGTTGATCTTACCTCCTGAAATAGATTATTTAGCAGAAAACATGCCTCAAACTTCCCTGAACCCAGCCTCTCCCAAGACTGGAAATAAGCACATACAAGACACTAAGAAAATATTATTTGAGATGACAAAATAACTAATTAAAAAGCCAAATTCAAGATTATTTTTATAAAAGAGATCTGGGAGAATATATGTTCTGATTGCTGACAAAGAACTTTAAATAAACACTTTTAAAATTTCCTGAGTAATAGGAGTATCTTTGTTATACTAATATAGTGATCCTGGTAGACTCCTAGATAGTTTTAGGATGAGGGCTGGTCAACAGAAAAACCAATCAAGTGATCAGGAAACTGGAGGTCTGAGTTAGTGTAAGCCCCAGAGAGATGAAGGGGTTTAGAAATTGTGTTCAGTTATGTGGCCAATTACTTAATCAGCTGTGCCATGTATGGAAATCTCAGTAAAAACTCTGGACACCAAGTCTCTGTGGAGCATTTTTCTATTTGGTGATCATAATAATGTGCTGGACCAATGATATGTCCAGATTCATTAAGAGCCAATATGGAAATTCCACATCCCACTCTTCCCAGACCTTATCCTATGCATTTCCCCCATTTGATTGTTCTTGAGATGTATCTTTCATAAAAAAAACGAACAATTGTTTTCTTTCTTTCTACTTTCCTTCTCTTTCTTTCTTTCTCTCTGTCTCTCTCTTCTCTCTCTCTCTCTCTCTCTCTCTTTCTCTCTCTCTCTCTCTCTCTCTCTCTCCCCTCTCTCTCTTTCTTTCTCTTTCTTCCTAGATCTCACTGTGTAGCTCAGGCTTGCCATCTTGTTGCCTCAGCATCCTGAGGACTGGGGGTACAGATATTCACTACCATGCCAGATGTCAAATTGGCATATTTCAGTCAATGGTATGAGTTATTCCAGTAAATTTTTAAACTGAAGTGATTGTGGGAAATCCCACATTTTCAACCAGTTGACATGGAAATAAAAATTAAGATGGCTACAGGTGGACTAGAGACAGAAAAACTCTAAGCCTCTGAGATTGCATTTGACAGGTTACAGTTCATTTCACAGACATAAGCACATCAATCTTTAACTTCCAGATAAAGAATTCTGAGAAGGTACTTACAAGACCACAGATTGTAACAGCTTCTAGTTCTAAGATCTGTGCTGACTTCCTAAGTGTTTTAAAAGATTCACTGCTTACTAATAATCTTCTAATGATAACACCCTACAACCAATCATCTATAGCTTAATATATGAACAGACCCTCACCACCAAATTAAATGCATTCAGAACAACTCATAACTAATGGGACCACTTGAAAATTATTCAAAACAAGTTACTTTACCTTCCCCATTCATTGTCTCTTTCAAAATCTAGTCCTCCTTTTCCTTGACAGATCATTTGTTTCGAACATCTCTTAATTTACAAATCTATTCTGTACCCCCCAAAAAAATCATTTTTGTTTTTATTTTAACTTCATTTATGATATCCTGGTTTAACAATTTGGTCAGATGTTTGAGCAGCCCTGAGACCTGCTGCTGATATCCAAATTTAAGGCAGTCTTATGAAGGACTTTGTCCTTAAATTGTGGGGTTTGAGATAACTCTAGATAGTGTCAGTATTGGGTTTCAATCTAGCCTGTTGAGGAAGAGGTACGGCATTTTGCCAACTGGACAGAAGTGCAGGGAGCTTGAGGACTATCTCTTTCTGGATCACGACAAATATCTCAGCAATCATATGAAAAACATTCACACTGATAAGAGTTTTCTTTAGGGAAAAACTTCCAAAATTAATTGCCTACTTTCCCCCTCTCTATTATCTAGTTAGCAGTTAACATCCCAAAGGATGTTGCTGAGGGAATGGAACTATCTCCTAATGAAATTCACAAGGAAAAACATTATGACATATAACTTAGTAGTATCAATTATTAAGTTAAAGGGAAATATATGCCATTAAATAAATTCTGATATTTTTACAACATGCTGTAATGTAGATAATGTGTTTCTTTAACTGATTAGTTTTGCTTGAGTGCTAAACTATAATTTAGAGTTTTTCCTAAAAAGCCTGTGCATCTTTTTTCTCTATATCTCCTTCTCCTTCCCTCTCTTTCTCTCTTCTTGGCTCTCTCTCCCTAAAACATTCTTATAAAGAGTGATAGATTCATATTGTCTGTAATTTCCTGGGGTAGTGTTACTGGGGTAAATGAAGTGTCAGGTTTCATACTAATTCATGGGTTATTAATTAACAATATCAGCAACTCCTTTTTCATTACTGATAACATGTTTTACTGACTACCAGAAGGATTTTTATATTACAAAACTTATCTCAAAGGCTCTTTCCTGTTATCTACTGCAATAATAAAAAAATCATTCAATCATCATTTTAATGACTGATCATTTTTCCCCTCACTAAAATTAAATCATAAAAGCCATTTAATTAAATTGAATGGTAATTGAATGTCTTTAATCATGCAAAGAATTAAAATGAAACATGCATTCTCCCCTGACAACATGTAATGATGTGGTTTGACCAACATGGAAAATACTGAGATTACTCTCAGATTGATGATTGTCTTGCCTTTGGGTATCACCAATAAAACAGCTACTATTAGAAAAACATTTTATTCCTTCCAGCTTTGGGCAAGGGTTCAACCAACTCATCAGCACATCAACAGGAGGCCAAAGGACTTGATTTGTGTGAGGTCCTTATGAAGGGTCACAAAACAAAGCCAGGTCTAGGAACAAGAATAGGCTTCTTGGGACTTTCCAAAACAATTCATGTAATATGCACTAATTATGCAACTTGTATAGACTTCACTTGGTGGTAAAGATAAAATATTAGGAGATATATCCTTTCCATTTTGCTGGAGTGTATAGATATGCCAACAAATCATTACAATATGAAAAGGTAAGTGCAGCAACCAATGTATGTGAAAAGTGCTATGAAATCTTAGGAGAAGGACCAAGAAATGCTTTCAGAAGGAACTAGGAAAATTTACCCAGAAGGTCATATTTGAATTGAGTTTTGAGACCTGGGAGCCAAACAATGAAAGCCATTCTAGAGAGTAGTAAATCCCATAAGAATATGTGCAGAAGCTCATGTAGGAAACCTGTAGAAAGGACTGAAGGAAAACAAGGAGAGAGAAATAGTGGAAAGTGGAGTTAATCCTCAATAATGAAAAGTGGTTGTTTAAAAGCTGGATAGTGATATAGTTTGATAAGTTTTTCAGGAAAATCTTTCTAGATGCAATGTAATAAGGGGCCTGGGAATTGAGAATAGAGAATAAAGGAGAAGAGAGAGAAGGGTGGCAGAAAGACTATTTGTCACAGTACAATGTGGAAATGATCTCCTTAGTTCAGAGCACATTGGACTTTTAATTATTTTAATATCTTTTCAGGCAATCACATGGGAGCCCCAGAGTGAAAACAATTTGAGTATGGTGTATCACCTTCATAGTGATGAGACAAATGCCTACTTCTGGAAGTTAACTTTATAAAAAGAAAGTCTTGGCCAAATTATGCCCCAAATACTTCCCCAAAAGGTTTCATATTCATTTGCTTATTCAGTTGTACTCTATTGTCATGGCAAAATGTGACTATGCCACCACAGTGAACCTGTCAGTCATTCTTCCAAGACTCTGGTAATTCATAAAGTTAATTGTTCATTAATTCATTCAAAATGTATTTATAGAGAACTTTTCATGGGCGAGGCGCTAAGCACTGGATGCAGCAATATATAAAATAAACAACACAAAACCTAAGGTCTTCATTCTAGTTGGGGAGATGCTCACTCAATGGCAAGATAAATGAGAAAAAACAGCATAGACAGGGATATATGCTATGCAGGGAAAAAGTAAAATAAGAAAACCTAGCATCAAGGAAGGTTGCAATTACTGTGAAGATGTATTTGAATGAAACTTTGAAGGAGAGGAAGGAGCAAACCATGCAGATACCTGCTGCAAGCAGAGAAGACAATTGCAAGTCTCCTGAGGCAGGGTGTGTGAGATTTTTTTTTTCTTTGACTTTTTGAGGCAGGGTCTCCCTTTGTAGTTCAGATGGCCTTAGCCTTGGGAGTGGTGGAATTATAAGTATGTGCTGCCACCCCAGGCTCTATGGCCTGGTGTGCCAGGCTGGGGCCACTGTAACAAGAAAAGGGCAATGGAGAAGCATTCAAAGAGTTGAGGCCCAAGAGCTACAGTGAAAGAGTGTGGGTCTGGCCTTAAAGAGGGCTGTTAGGACTTGAGCTGAGTGAAATGAAAGTTATTGAATGTTTTCAACTGACATCTCAGTTAGGTTTTAACAAGAAGAACCAGGATGTTGTGTGGGGAGTAAACTGAAAAGGGCAATAGTGGAAGTGCAGAGACCAAGGCAAGGCTCTTGCAATAATTGGGGTAAAAAATGGTGGCTGTCAGACCACACTGTTAGCAGTGGATGAGATAGGAAGTGGACACTTTCTGCTCATTCTCATATCTTGAAGGTAGAGTCAACAACAGGCATTGTTGGATTGGATTTTTTTTTTTTTTTTTGCAGTACTGGGGTGGAACTCAAGGGCTATACCTCCAGCCACTCCCCCAGCCCTTTTTTGTGATAAGGTTTTTTTGAGATAGGGTCTCAAGAACTATTTGCCCAGGCTGACTTTGAACCATGATCCTTCTGATTTCTGCCTCCTGAGTAGCTAGGATTACAGGTGTGAACCACCGGTGCCCAACCTGGATTTGGAATGTGGTAGAAATAGAGGAGTCAAAAATGATTCTGTAATTTTAGACAAAATAAAACAAGAGGGTAAAGCTGACAAGTTAACTGTCTTTCCCTCCATTCACCTATTCTTAACCAATACTTAAATTTTATAAAATAAATAAAGTAGTTGCTGTGATTCTTTTGGTTTTTGTTTTTCTGTGGTGCTGGGGACTAAACCCAGTGCCTTGTGCACACTAAGCAAGCACTCCACCACTAAGCTACATTCCTAGCCCAGTTTCTCTATCTTACCCCATTGCTCCCTTCCATTTCTCTCTGCTAGGCTTGTGAGTGCTGGGAACAAATGTCATCTATGTGTTATGTATTTAGGAGGCTGGGGATGTGGCCAAATTGGTAAAGTGCTTGCTTAGCGAGCTCAAGGCCCTGAGATCAAACCTCAGTGCTAGGAAAAGAAATTTAGGTAGAACAAAAGATATTACCAACTGAAACATTTCTATAAATCTCTTTTTAGGCAAGCTCAAAAGTCCACCAATAGAGATTCATTTTGGGGAATCCTAAAAGATTTGGTCATTTTTTAATTTTTAAAACTTATTTTTAATTGACAAGAAATAATTGTGTATATTTATGGGGTACAATATAATGTTTTGAGACATATGCATCTATGTATGTATATATATATATATGCATGTATGTATGTATATATATATATATGCATGTATGTATGTATATATATATATACACACATATTAAAGGAAGATTCAATCATGCTAATTAACATACCCTTTACCTCATCAATTTATCATTTTTTGTGGTCTTTTAGGACTGTCTGATTAATATAACTATGTATTTGGAGAGAGAAACCTTGACTGTACTTTTCAAATAACTAGCTCAATAAAATATTTGTAGCTTATTAGATTTAGTAAAAATAAGTGCTGTCTTGTTAAATTTGAGTTTCTGGTAAATAATGAATTATTTTTAGTGCAAGATATCTCAAATATTGAGTAGAATATACTTTTACTAAAAATATTTTTTATCTGAAGTTCAAATTTAACTGTTCTGACAGCTCTATTTGTGAACATACATGGAGTTGTTCAGAGTCTAGGACTGAAGAAAGTGTACAGAAAGTGGGGGGAGAAGAAGAAGAGAGTAATTTTCTCCCCCTTTCCTCTTTTCCTATGCTAGACTTCTATTCCTTGCATACTTAATAGCCAAAACTTATCGGGGTTCTAAAATTGAAATTTGCAAACACCATTGATGGTCCTTGGAGGAAATAAACAGAAAGATTTAAATAAAATGTTCAGCCTTTAGAAATCACATTTTGAAAATGTAGCCAACTCTGTAATTAACTTCCAAATTATTTGGTTCAGTTTGGCTAACAGATGGAATGGTATTTTTGTTCATCTTTCATCTTCAGAGTGAGTTTCCAGAAATCCTGAGCAGGGCATTTCTAGATTCTTGCCTGAGTGACAGTTACATGTGTCTAATAATTTACTAGAATCAATGTGTTTCTTTAAATGGATTCACTGAACTGTTATTTATATAAATATGAATAATATATTTATAAGGAGAAGAGAAGCAGTTGGAAAATACTCTTTAAAGTGATGTACTGCAGTAATGATAAGTAATTATACATCAACATAGCTCTTGCTGATAAGATTTAACTAACTCTATTTCCAAATGTCTTTCCCTAGTGATCCACTGTGAATCATTCCAGTGGACTCCAATCTAAAGGAGTAGTCTTCTATCTACGAGGCACAGAACATTCACTAAAGGACTCTCTTGCAAATCAATCTGATATACAACTTTGCCAGATAAGAACCTCCAAAATTTTAAATTTTCTTGTTTTAATCTAATCCTTACATGAAATTTTCTCCTGGATTCATAGTTCATGTTTACTTTTATATACCTGAGTTATTCACTACTCAAACCAACCATCTGAGATAGTTATCCTTCATATCCCCATTGTATGAAAAAGAAAAGCAAAGCTTTGACAATAAAGTTACCCAACGAGGTATAAATTGTGTCTGAAAGATATTCTTCTCATCCACAATATTATATTATTGGAGCTGAGTGGGGACATTTTCCAATTTCGGTGTAAAGACACACATATATATCTTTACATCACCTTCACCACCCATATACTATATAAATATGTTTCTCAATTTTAAATGAGTCGAGACATTGGCAGGCTCCCTATTTTGCTGTTAGATAGGAACTCATTTCCTTACATTTATGTCTTCCCATTATATCAAAATCTGTCTGTCCACTGACAGAAAAATAGTCCATATCTACTACCTAGCAGGGCATCTCACATTACAGGATAGATTGGCATTTGGAAGTTGCATGCAGTTATATTTTGTTTTCTTGGGGAGGGGTTTTGTATTTTCATATATAACTTTGCTTGACAGCAACTTCCAAGTGTATTTCTTGGCTCTCCACTACATTTACATATTAACTCTCACTTTCAAATTGGCAAAGTCCCACAAAAAATTATCTGAGCATATCAGTGAGGCTAGGATTTAATTAGCGAATCCTGTGGTGAGTAGAAGTAACTGTTATAGAATATCCCATTCAGACTTTATCTGTTCAATTTGTTGTAAATTATATGTCCTTAAGGATGTACCTCTGAAGTTTCCAATAGATTTACCTGGTAGAATGTCAAGTTGCCTTCTATTGGCATTATCTGAGTTGAAAAGTGTATTACTCCAAAAATTATAGTACTATCCCTGGTACACCAATTGTTATCAGACTCAAAAACTGATTTGAAGAAACTGTTGCATAATTCAGAGCAAACCATCAAGGGCTCCACAAAGACATTAGCTACAGTTTTATTGAATTCTGTCCAAATTTTTTTCGTTATTAAATGAAGACTGTAGTGTGAGTTTGAACCAGTTGTTTTACATGCTGTAGGCCCATGATTCATTAACATAAGCAATTAATATCCTGTTGGGATAAGAGATAATTAAGGTCCGTACTCTATCAGCAGCAAGGAGAGCCTTGTGGTACTAGCAGGAACCGGTAAATCTTCTCCACCTTCCAAGGTAGTTTTTAAGTTACAAATTCTTGGAAATTGAAAGCAAGCAAACAAACAAAAACCTAGAAAGTTTGAACTTAGAAAAGAAAGCTGGGAGGAATCAGAAACTCAGGTATCCACAGGGTCGAAGCAGAAAGCATAAATGAGTAAAAAGAGCAAAATGTAAGTATCGGGAGTGGTAGGGTCTATGGCAAAGGAATAATATTTTCTCTGTCTAAATATTTAAATAAAAATTATATTAGCCAAATAAACACACTTGGATCTGTCTGTTCACAGTCAGGTTTACAACCCTTGGCTTATGGACCTGATTAAAGTCTCTTGCTTACAATCCTTGGTTTATTAGGTAAAGGTTCCTGCTAAGTTAGTTAAAACTGCCTTGCTTGCTGGCAACTTTAACTCAAATGCTGCTCACAGAACTCTAAGAAAATATTAGGGAAGTTTTATATCAGGTTGATATAAAATAATGCACAATGAAAATGGTTACATTTAAAAAGGGTTTTAACTATAATAAATTAATACAAGCAAGAACTAGTGGAAAAACTACCAATCTATGTCATATTATATAATAGAAAAGTGCTCAGAATTTTTAGGTTTAAACAGAAGAACCACTTAAGAGCATTCAGATTGTATAGTTCTTATACATAGCACATTTCAGATACTAAAAACAAAATGGAAGTCTCATTCTTAAACCTGGTGAATTTGGGATTGAAGAAAAAATCATATTATTATTTTGTCTAAATGATATTGAACAATATTGAAGCTTTCTTGAGGAATATCTAAATTGTAGGCATATTGATAAAATTATATTTCAGGTATTCTTTTAAAAATTCAAGTTCTAACACAGAGACTGAGATGATACAATTTGTTAAAAGTTTGGTCTATGTTAGACACATGAAAACTTGCTTATTGACTGTGTTCATCAGCTTTCCATCACTCTGACAAAATATCTGATGACTGAAAATGAAGAACAGTTTATTTTGACTCAGAGTTTTGGAGGTTTCAGTTCACGATCAGTTGGTCCTACCACTTTGGGCTGTGGTGGCACAGTACACATCATGTGGGAACACAAGGCAGAGGATGCTATCTACTTCATGGTTGAGTGCAAAAAATGAAGAGGCAGGGCCAGGGTCCCAATATCCTCTTCAAGGGCACATCCCCAAAACCTAACTTCCTTCTACTGTGCCCTGCCTCCTAAAGGTTCTACCACTTCCTAAAAGCACCACAGGTTGGGACCAATCCTTGAACACACGGACCTTTGGGGACATTCAAAATCCAAACTTAGCACTTGCTTAAACAGACAACTATTTCTTTCATTACTGTATTGAAATACATAGCTCTCCCCTTATCTTGTGAACTTTGTTGCTTTAAAGATATTCTTAAAAGGACCTAATTTTCATGAGCGTGTTGCAGTCTAGCCAAGGAGCCCTTGCATTTCCAACATCCTGACTGCTTCTGGGTATGTTTATCAGTTTCTGGCCTTGGACTAGTATAGGGGTCACCTCATAACATAAAAAAAGCTGGAAAAATGGATTTTCCATTTTATTGTGATAGTCTGGCCTCCTAAGAGTTGTCATCTGTATCCCATAGCAATGATTCAGAGTACAATAAATACACCTAATGGGACTGAACTGAATTAAATCTTTCCTCAATGATTTACAAGACAGCATGGGATTATTCTTGGGAATATAAATTTTCATTATATAGGAATTGAGATGATAAAGCACATGTAAGAAATTAGACTAAATCCTTTCTGAAATTTATCTTTCTAGTGTTTCTGATTTCAGTCCTGTCATTTGTTTCTAAATCAAAGGTCTGGACTCTAATTAGAGATTGACTTCTGAATGGGAATCAATAAGAAAAACTGGAAAAAATATGATCTGTGACCTTTGACAAGTCATTTAACTTCTTTGTAGCATACTTTAGTTATTTGTAAATCAAGACGATGTGTAGATGTCAAAGGAAATGAAAATATTTAAGACAGATTTACAAATTTCAAAACATTACAAAGGGAAGCAGAGACTTATTTAGGTCCTGTTAGATCTGATAGCATTCAACACCCGTCCACCCAGTTCCCACCCCCTTTCTATTCTTGGGTATAATTTTGCTTTAAAAATGTCCTGGTCTGTGCTTGCATCTGGGGTCCAGGACTATGAACACAGCCATATCTGGCATAAGTACAACCTTTAGAACATCAGCTGCCACTCCAACTTTCAGTCCAGTGGAAGTTTCTAGAAAATCAAGAGCTGTGTGCTATGGGCTCACAGACCCTGCACAGACTCTGCCCTACTTCCCATTTACAAGGCAGACTGAAGTCACTACAAAGCAGAAATCCAATTCACATCCACCTGGTTTTTATGAGCAAGCCTCACGCAGTAGCTAGGATTCAGAAAGGAAGATATCTTTGATTCCAAGACAGTGTCTTCTGCAAATTTCTTTGGGTCATAAAGGAAATACAATAACCAGTGATCTTGCCCTCTCTTGTACCTCTTAGACTCTAATCCTCATTGAAAAATCCACTGACTCAGCCTCCTTTACATTCAGCCAGGACTCATCCTTTGGTCCTTATCACTTCCAACTGCATCTATTCATCCTTCAGATCTCTCCTCAAACGTGCCCTCCCTAAGAAAGACTTTTTGAGGTTCCCCAAACCCCCCCCTTTTTTTTAACTCTCGTGGAAGCTAGTACTCTCCATATTGCTATTTGTAGTTATACACCTGGGTGGCAATCTACTTCAGTCTCTTTCCCTCCTTGACTAGAAAGTCCATAAGGACATGGGATCATCTGTTCCCTCAATATTATAGCTCTAGATCCAAGCATCATAGTTGAAACAAGGGGGTTAGCAGGCAAAATCCAGTTAGACTGTCAGGAAATAAGTCAGGTGTCCTGGTTCCATAATTTTCTCCATGTCAGTGTAAGCTAGTTGCTCTGGTTTCACTGTGTCTCTTCCAAAACTCTTGTGTTGTCAATATGATGACATTAAGTTATGGGGCTTTCAAGAGGTAATTAGGCCACGAGGGGTCCTCTTTTGTAAATGAGATCAAATGCCTTGTAAAAAAGGCTTCACACAGTGTTCAGCTATCTTGCTATTCTGCCTTTTGCATATGAGGACACAGAAAGACCCTTAATAGACCAAATGCCAGTAACTTGATCTTGACTTTCCCAGCCTCAAGACTATGAGAAACAGATTTCTCTTCTTTATAAATTAGTCAGTCCTCACTGTTTTGTTATAGCAGTACAAAATGGGCTGACTCCAATCTTATTCTCGGCTTTCTCTTTCTCAGTGTTTTCTATTTGTTTTCCATCTTTCTTTCTTTTCTCTGTAATCCTGTACTTATTTAATTCTCTGAAGCTGTTCATAAGCTTGAAATGTTTATTAAAGTTTTCCCTTCTCCACACTGTGTATCCTCTGAGAACTAGTGGAAAGTGAGGGGTGGGAGAAGGGGAGAGTGAGCCTTGTGTGTTCCTGAAGGGGAGATGGAGAGCCAGCCACAGGTCTTTCTCATCTCAGGCTCCTCCTTGATCCTCAGAGGCCCCCAGAGAAGCTTAGGAGGATGCCTGCTCTGTGCTGAGAATCCACTTCTTTCTATCCCAATCCCCACCTGGGCACTGATCAGGAAATCAATTCATCAGGACTCCTCTCTTTCTGGTCTCTCACATTCTGAGTAAGTGGCTCATTTCCTTGCTTTATTTCCTGGTCTAGGCTCCACAAGTGACTTCCCAAGAAGGTAAAAAGAGATAAAACTTATTTTTTAAAGAAATACTGGGCATCAATTAATTTTTATCCACAGTGGTTAAATGAGGGGGAACTTGCTATCAGGCTAGCATAAGAAAATTCCTACTATCTCCTCATCAGAGAAGAGGGCATAACAATATTGTGTAATAGTTACTAAGCTTGCAGCACACCTGAGGTATGGCTGAAGCACCAAAGATGCACTGTAGGCGAAAAACTGGCAAGAGGCAGGGGCACAGCTGGCACAGGCCCACAGGCTTCTGAAGACAGTCCCCCACACACCTTCAGCCACCTACCACCATCTGCTGCTCCACACAGGACTCAACCACACTTCCCTGTGGGTGATGGCATCAGACATGAGCTCCCTGACTGTGCCTACCCATGTTCCTTACACAGAGACTTCCTAGGCAAACGGACCCCTCAAGGGAGAGTAGCAGAGAACATTTAGTGCAAGGATTGCAAGATAACACATGCAGGGAAAATAATACAGACTCCATTCACAGAATAAGGAATTAACTACAAACTAGGAAGTGACCTCATCTAGGCAAATCCCATGAACAATGTGACCTCAAGCACTGACTATACTTCCATGCTATAATTTTTCAAATGAGGAAAATGGGAACCTGAAAGTTAGTGCCTTGATAAGACCAGAGAGCCAGATAACACCAAGTTAGAATTAGAAACTCTGCCCATTAAATGTACCTGACTAGCCATCAGCTGACATTACATGTGCATATATGATGTAATTTCCTGGATCACATTCTAAAACAAGATAATCAGAAGCTCCACAGTTGGAACTCAAAAAATCTTTACTTCTCCAATCTTTGCAGATGCTTTTTGTCTGTGTGTGTGTGTTTTGTTTTTATTAATTTACTTATTTATTTGAGATTCAGTCTTGCTTTGTAGCCCAAACTGGCCTCAAACTCACAATCGTCCTGCTCCAGGAGTGCTAGAATTACAGGGATGAACTATCACTTCTGGAGAAATAGGACTTTAATAGTGGGATTACAGGCATTGATCAGTAAAGAGGACACTGGTGGATATTCAAGCCACTGAAATGATAGCCTGTAAGTAGTTGCCTCTTTTGCCTAGGAGTAAAGTCAAAATCAAATGGAGAAAGATATGAATGTCAGGACATGAAACAATTTGACATATTTTTACTTGGATCAAAGGCAAACAACTTCTTGTATGGTTGGTGAAGGTATTCAGATATTGCTGGGCCTGATATTCAAATCCAGATTAAAGTTTTGGACTTATTTATGGAAATAGGTAAACCAGAAAATGCAATCACTATTTGTAAATCATTTTGCTATAACCTTCTCCTTCAATATTGTTAAATGGCAAAATGCAACTGATGCTTTTTTAGCTATGAGCAGAAGAAAATAAATCCTTGTGGCAATATGCATCTGTCAAGGGATTTGGTACTTTCCAAAATATTCCTTGATATTAAGCAAGCAATCTTTCACTTCTGAAGGGGAGTCTCATGGATATGTATGAGCTAAGCACTCTCTTATATATGGTTAAGTGCAAATTGATATGTTTAAGAAAAATGCAAAATTAAGGGTTGTGTGTATTAAAAGACCTAAAGTGGTAATTATGAATCTGTATGGATAATTCAAATAGAGTGACATTATAATATGCTTAATAAACTTGGGTATGACTTAGGAATGCAATAACGCATTGCTTTCAAAAGGTCTGCACATAAAGTTACAGTAAGTGGTATTACTTTAGAACACATTTGGTGGAGGTGAAAAATGTTTCTATGCAATGTACAGTGGAACCAGTATTAGATTGAAGGTTAAAAAGAAGAGCTGTCTAAAAGGGCTTTCTGCATTAATAGAAATGTTCTATACCGGTGCCATCCAATATGGTGGCAATAGCCATATTTGGATATCAAACATATATTTTGTGATTAGAGTGACTAAGGAATTTAACTTAAAATTTTATTTAATTTAAATTTCAAATTTATGGGAGAACAAGAGGGCAGAACAGGTTCTGCCTGGAAGCTGGGCGGGGGTGGGGGGAATGAGGGGTCCAAACAATGTATACACATGTGAGTAAATGTAAATAAATAAAAAATTTAAATATAGTTGTGCATGGCTAGTGGCTACCAAAATGAAATTCATCACAAAAAGTCTCTTAGCCTTTGCAAACCTTAGTTTTCCTGTAGGCAAATAGCTCTAACAAAATAGTACCTAACATTCTGTGAACTTACAGATTTTCCCCCCAACACCAACCTATAAAGTGAAACAGAAACAATTAAAAATCAGTCAGGAAACTGGTTAACCAATTGATCAGTACTCCCCAGCGCCACCCCACTCGAACACCCACACATACACCAAGTTATAAGAATGTTAGTCGGGTCAGGTAAATAATTCAAGTCTGGTGCTTGGAATTTGTGTTATTATTTATGTTTTTGTTATTACAATTTTATTTTCTTCAATTTGCTGTGACCGTACTAGGCAGTGTTTTATCTTAGGATTTGAAGGTTTTCTAAAGTCCTCATTTTCTGCTCTTAAGAACTTCCTGGAGACAGGAGCTGAGGACCCATTATTGTGAATGCTATGTAAGTTATTAGGAAGAATGACATATAAACTAGCCAATGAGATAGCAGAAGTGGCAGTATTTTTATGTCACTGATTATGACCCTGCTAGCTGTTATCTGTTTAAACCCTGAGGAGGCCTCCTTCACAGAGACGAAAGCAGCCAAAGGCCATGAGACATTGGGATAAGTCTGTATAAATTTGCTGAAGGAAAGGTAAAGAGTTCTGCAGGATTAAGCAATTTTGCAGAGGCACAGCCATGTGGGAAAGTCAACTGAAAGGTAAAACATGAGAGATATACTTTTCCCCAAAAGTTTCATCTTTAAGAAAATCTCAGTAGGGGCTGGAGGTGGTGGCTCAATCCTGTAATCTTAGCCACTGGGGAAGTGGAGATTGGGAGGGTCATAATTTGAGGCCAGTTGGGTGTTGTGGTGCATTCCTGTCATCCCAGCTATGAAGGAGGCTTAAATAGGAAGTTCACTGTCCAGGCTGCCTGGGCATAAACACCAGACACTATAGCAAAAACAGCCACAGCAAAAAAGGCTGGAAGCATGGCTCAAATAGTACAGTGCCTGCTTAGCAAGCACAAGACCCTGAGTTCAAACATGCGTGCGCCAAAAAAAAAAAAAACCAAAAAACAGAAGTTCTCACTAAGAAATAACTTGATAATTACACATACACACACAAACCCAAGCAAAGTTGTGTATATACAAGCATTGTTATGAGATGGGATCCTAGAAGTCATCCATATACCTAATGAGCAACTACCTAGTGGTTTGTAGATAGAATAGAACATCCTGTAACCAATAAAAGCAGGCAGAATAGATAACTGGAAATATTTTCAAAATTTACTAAATAGTTATAAAATAAGAAGAAATATGTACTGAGGACTATAATCTCCAGCTTTATACATTTAGGATCTCAAAATACATAATACATAGTATGGATATCTTCATATATACATATGTGTATACACACACATATATGATCAGGTACCTAAATGTTAATATTTGAGTATGTTCAAATCTTTCTACACATATACAAGTACCAAAATATTACTTCTGTCCAGGAACATGGATAGCTTACTGCTTTTGTTTTCTTTTCCACTTTTATTTTATAGATTTCACATTTATTTACTATACATTGCTTCTGCCATCTCCACCGCCCCCTACCCCCCCATTCCACCCTATTCTTCTCCAATTATGTTGAAGAGAAAACATAAGAGATAATAAGAAAGACATATTGGTTTTGATAGTTGTAGATAAAGATAGCTATACAGAGAGATGCCTAGCGTTGTTTCCATGTACTCGTGAATTGCAACCCGCATTGGTTCATTTCTACCAGACCTCTTCACTTCTTCCTGGTCCCTGTCCCACAGTAGCCTCTGCCAATTTAAGATTACTTTATTCACCCCTCAACAGGGAGCACATCAATCACATGCAAATTTTAGGTTTGCTTTACTTTCCCTATTTCTCCCGTGCGTGTTCTCCCTTTAGTGTGTGACCCATGTCCAATAATATTACCGTATTTGTTTTGGATCTATAATCTTCATATGAGGAAGAACATGCAATTTTTGGCCTTCTGAGCCTGGCTAACTTTGCTTAAGATTATGTTCCCTAGTTCCATCCATTTACTTGTGAATGACAAAATTTCATTCTTTGTGGCTGAGTAAAATTCCATTATGTATAGATACCACATTTACTTAATCCATTCATTGGTAGTGGGGCATCTTGGCTGTTTCCATAGCTTGGCTATTGTAAATAGTGCTACAATAAACATGAGTGTGCAGATGCTTTTGTAATAACCTGAGTCGCGTTCCTTCGGCTATATCCCTAGGAATCATATGGCAATAGGAGCCTCCCTATTGTTTTCCAAAGTAGTTGTACTAGCTTACATTCCGACCAGCAGCATATAAGTGTATTCCCCACATCCTCACCAGCATTTGTTATTGTTGATGTTCTTGGTGATAGCCATTCTAACAGGGTCATGAGGTGGAATCTTAGTGTGGTTTTGATTTGCATTTCCTTTATGGCCAGGGATGGTGAGCATTTTTCCATGTGTTTTTTGGCCATTTGGATTTCTTCCTTAGAAAAAATTCTGTTTAGTTCAGTTGCCCACTTCTTTATTGGTTCATTGATTTTGGGGAAGTTTAGTTTTTTGAGCTCTCTGTATATTCTGGTTATCAGTCCTTTGTCTGATATATAGCTAGCAAATATTTTCTCCCACTCTGTAGGTAGTCTCTAATTGTTGTGCAGAAGCTTTTTAATTTCATGTAGTCCAATTTGTCCATCCTTTCTCTTGGTTGCTGGGCTGATGGAGCTCTACTGAGGAAGTCTTTGCTTATACCTATTGTTTCCAGGGTATTCCCTGCTTTTTCATGTACTAACTGCAAGGTTTCGGGTCTGATATTAAGGTCCTTAATCCACTTCGAGTTGATACTAGTACAGGGTGACAGGCATGGATCTAATTTCAGTTTTCTGCAGGCAGATAGCCACTTTTCCCAGCAACATTTGTTGAAGAGGTTATCTTGTCTCCATTATATGTTTTTGGAACCTTTGTCAAAAATAAGGTGGACATAGCTGTGTGGATTCATATCAGGGTCCTCTATTCTGTTTCACTGGTCTTCATGTCTGTTTTTGTGCCAGTACCATGCTGTTTTTATTGCTATGACTCTGTAGTTTAGTTTGGAATTGGGTATTGTGATACCTCCAGCATTGCTCTTTTTGCTCAGCATTGCCTTGGCTATTCAGTCTTTTGTGTTTTCAAATGAACTTTAGGGTAGATTTTTCAAACTCTGTGATGAATGTTATTGGAAGTTTGATGGGTATTTCATTGAATATGTAGGTTGCTTTTGGTGGTATAGCCATTTTTATTATGTTGATTCTGCCAATCCATGAGCATGGGAGATCTTTCTATCTTCTGTAATCTTCCTCAATATCTTTCTTCAGTCATTTGTAGTTCTCCTTCTAGAGGTCATTTACATCCTTCCTTAAGTTTATACCTAGGTATTTAATTTTTCTTGCAGCTATTGTAAATGGAATTGTTTTCCTATATTCTTTCTCAATTTGTTCATTGTTGGTGTATAGAAAGGCTACTCATTTTTGTAAGTTGATTTTGTATCCTGATACATTGCTGAAGCTATTTATGGTCTAGAAGATTTTGTGTAGAGTTTTTTGAGTCTTTGAGGTATAGGATCCTGTGATCTGCAAACAGGGATATTTTGTATTTGTATTCCTTTTATTTGTATTATTCCTTTTATTCCTTCTTCTTGCCTTATTGCTCTGGCTAGGAATTCCAGGACTATGTTGAATAGGAGTGGGGATAGTGGGCACCCTTGTCTCGTTCCTGAGTTTAGGGGAAAGGGTTTCAGATTTTCCCCATTAAGTATGATATTGGCTGTAGGTTTGTCATATATAGCCTTTATACTGCTGAGGTACATTCCTTCTATTCCTAGTTTTCTTAGAGCTTTTATCAAGAAGTAGTGTTGAAGCTTATCACAGGCTTTTCTGCATCTTTTGAAATGATCTTGTGATTTTTTGTCTTTACTTTTATTAATGTGCTGTATTACATGTATTCATTTGTGTATGTTGAGCCATCCCTGTATCACTGATATGAAGCCAACTTCATCTTGGTGAATGATCTTTCTGCTATGTTGTTGGGTTCAGTTTGCCATTATTTTATTGAGAAATTTTGCATTGATGTTCATTAAGGAGATTGATCTGTAATTTTCCTTTCTGGATGTGTCCTTTTTAGGTTTTGGGAGAAGTGTAATACTGGCTTCATAGAAGGAATTGGGCAGTGTCCCTTTCCTTTCTACTTTGTGGAAAAGTTTAAGGAGTGTTGGTATTAGTTCTTCTTTGAAGGTCTGGTAGAATTCAACTGGGAATCCATCAGGTCCTGGATTTTTGTTTTTTGGGGGACTCTTCATTGTTTCTTCAATTTAAGTGTTATAGATCTGTTTATGTGGTTAATAACTTCTTGGTTCAGTTTTAGATGGTCGTAAGTGTCTAGAAATTTGTCCATTTCTTCAAGATTGGAATATAGGTTCTCAAAGTAGTCTCTGATGATTTCCTGGATTTCTGTAGTGTTTGTTGTTATCTCCCCTTTTGCATTTCTGATTTTACTAATTTGGGTCTTTTCCCTCCTCATTTTAGTTAGATTTGCTAGGGGATTGTCAATCTTGTTTATTTTTTCAAAGAACCAGCTTTTTGCTTTGCTAATTCTTTTTGTTTGTTTGTTTGTTTGTTTTTTGGTCTTTGTTTCACTAATTTTGGCCCTTATTTTTTACTATTTCTCTCCTTCTGCTTGTTTTGGGTTTTGCTTGCTCTTGTTTTTCTAGGAGTTTGAGATATTGCATTAGGTTGTTTATTTGCAATCTTTCTGTCCTTAATATATGCACTCATGGCTATAAACTTTCCTCTTAGGACTGTCTTGCTGTGTCCATAGGTTCTGGTAGGTTGTGTTTTCATTTTCATTAGCTTCTAGAAACCTTTTGATTTCCTCTCTTATTTCTACTATGACCCATTGTTCATTAGCAATGTATTATTCAGCCTCAATTATTTGTGTGTGTTCTGCTGTTATTTTTGTTGTTAAGTTCTCCTTTTAATGCATTGTGATCAGATAGAATGCAGGGGGTTATTTCTACTTTCTTATATTTTCTGAGGCTTGCTTTGGTCCTAAGATTTGATCTATTTTGGAGAAAGTTCCATGGGCTGTGAGAAGAATGTATATTGTGTTGTTGTTGGATGAAATATTCTGTAGACATCAGTTAGGTCCATTTGATTTATGGGTCATTTAGTCCCAGAATTTCTTTGTTGATCTTTTTGTTTGGATGATCTATCTATTGGTGATAGAGGGGTATTAAAGTCTCCTACTACCACTGTGTTGGAATCTATATGTGCTTTTAAGTCCTTTAGTGTATGTCTGATGAAATTGGGTACACTAACAATGGGTACATATTGGTTGATAATTGTTATTTCCTTTTGATGCATTGCACCTTTTATTAGTATGAAGTGTCCTTCTTTATCTTGTTTGACCAATGTAAGTTTGAATTCTACTTTGTCTCTTTTCAGAGGCCATTGGCTTGGTAAATCTTCTTCTAGCCATTTACCCTAAGCCAGTGTTTATTTCTGTCAATAAGATGGGTCTCTTGTAAACAACAGATTGTCAGAGTCAGATCTTCCTTTTTAATTCAGTTTGCCAAACAGTGTCTTTTGATGGGGGAGTTGAGTCCATTAATATTCAGCATTAATATTAATAGGTATTTGGTGACTCTTGCCATTTAGTGCTTTTGTTGTTTAAGGATTTGAGTGTGGGCAGTCAAATCAATGTTACTCTCTAATTGCTTGTCTTTTCTTCTTCTGTGGTTTGATGCTTCTTGTCCTCTCATGGTTTTGTTTGCTTTCATTTTCTGTGTGCAGAATCTTGTGTAGTTGTGGCTTGGTGGTCATATACTATTTCAGTTTTTGTTTATCATGGAAGATTTTTATTGCTCTGTTTTAAATGATAGTTTTGCTGGGTAGATTATCCTAGGGTTGAAGTTATTTTGATTCAGTGCCTGATACACCTCATTCCATGCCTTTCTTGCTTTTAAGGTTTCTGTTAAGAAATCTGCTGTTATTTTAATGGGTTTATCTTTATATGCTACTTCTCTCTTACAGTCTTCAATATTCTTTTTCTGTTCTCTATGCTTGTTGATTTAATGATAATATGCCATGGGGAGGTTCTATTTTGGTCAAGTCTGTTTGGTGTCCTGGAGGCTTCCTGTACCTGAATGGGCAAAACTTTCTCAAAATTTAGGAAATTTTCTGTTGCTATTTTATTGAATATATTATATATCCCTTTGGTTTGCACCCATTCTCCTTCTTCAATACCCATGATTCATGGGTGACTTACTGGTTTTTAAAATATTTATTCTTGTTTCTTCTAAATGGCTAAGTATTTATAATATGAAGTTATTAATCCTATGATAAAATTATTTTTTATGAAGTTGAAGGCTTCAATGCATTAATAGTAGAAAGTAGTCAGCTTAGCAGATGTCAACATATTTCTTGACTGTGCACTGGGAAGTTCACATTAGTTATGTGTAATAACATGTCACATGGCACCAGGAAAGTGTTAACAGTCCTCCTTAAACACCCTGGGTATATATGGGGAGAAAATCAAGTTAATTTGCAGATGGATACATACTAATAAATGGTTATAAATATTCACCAACATCTATTACCTTTGGTTTTATGTAAACTGTAAATAAAATTTTCATACCACTCTTTGCCCTCAGAAAGAGCAATAGCTAATAGTGATCTATAGCATTTGAGTTGGCTGCTAGAATATTCTGGAGTTGGATGCTAGAATATTCAAAGGATAACCTCTGACTGTATAAGCAGTGAATGTCACTAACTACCTGGACACCACAAAGTACCATTGCAGTGACTCTTTTATCTTGGCCATTAAAGGAAACTAAACCCATCTCTTCCACCACACAGAAATAGCTCAAGATAGCTACAAACTGGTGTTAAAAAATATATTAGGAAGTGCTTGAGAGCACGCAAACTGCTCTGTAATGAAGTCATTAAACTGGATGAAGCTAATTTCTGAGGTACATTCTAACCTACAACCTAAGCCAGCAAGAAGAAGTCAATAAACTTTTATGGGGTTCTGTATCCAAGCCTTTCCTAGGAGCTAAATTATGAAAGCCCATTATAAGGTGTGTTAGACCAGCAAAACCTGAAGTGACATTTCCTATGCAAGAAAAATATAGTTAGCAAACAGCCACCTAAATTTTCCACTAACTATATAGGTGTATGTGTCATGTGAGAAGGCTACACTTATGTATGAACTGGAAAGCATATATTACATCCTGCTTTAAACAATTAACAGAAAGTCAAGCAATTCAAGCAAGGCTCAAAAAGCAAACACTTCAAATGTTCAAAACTATGCATAGTCGGACTATAGTCATGTGCCACCCACTACATGGGTGTACTACATAGATTGTTAGCAATAAGAGGGCAGATTTTGTGCCTATCTATCAACACTAGGTTCCAAGCACCTGCACTAGACCAGGCAGGTAACAAATACAACCTAAATATTTTGGAAGGAATGCCTTAGTGGTCATCAAGAAAAAAGTTCAACTCAAAAGGTGAATCCTATGGTCTTGATGCTTAATTCAATTATCAATTATCAATGAAGACTTCTTTCTTAACCCTTACATAGTCAAAGTGGAATGTATTGCAAAGTGTGATATAGGTTGGCTCTGCTCTCTCCTGTCCTGAACCCTTAACTTAGGCTGCCTTCTCTGAGAAGCATTACCTTGTAATGATTTCCCAGCTTCTGGCCTATTCCTAAAATTTGGTGTCCCTGTCTTCTGTTCATATATGTGAGTAGTCATGGTTGCTACTTAAAAACCTGGTGCTAAAACAAACAACCTCAAATAAGAAATGGAAATAAGCAGATGTGGCCTCTGCTTTGTAGAAACACTAGAAATAATAAAATTAGAAAAGAATTACTATGACATGCTATCCATTTCTGAGCCCCCAGGCAAAAACAGAGCCCTAGACACTAGTAAGTGAGATATATTTGAAGATTAAGTACTTAAGAAACAGTGCTATGGTTTCATAAACAATTTCTACAATATATACACTGATGGCTGACCACCTACCATCTTTCCTCAATGTCAGATTAACAGAAAAACGTCAGTATTTCTGGTTGATATTTATTATTGTTATTAATTGCTACATTATTGAAGAATAGCACAGTATGATGGCTAAGAGTGCACAGTCAGAAGTGGGTAAGGAGTTGAATACTGAATTGGTTAGATAATTTGAAGACAGAAAAGTTTTTACAATTAAAAGTCTCAGTTTTCCCTCCATGTGGGAAAATAATGGAATAATACTGGCCACATATTGCTACTGTGGTCTAGGATTACAAAACATGCCTTTTAATTTTCAAATAAAAATGCTTTTAATTTTCATTTGCATAGCCATGGTCTCATTTAATGCTCCTATAAGCTCTACATCTTAGACATGGGAAATACTAGCAAAGAGAACAAAGTAAGTCCTTTGCCCATGGTTATAGAGAAACTTCATTAAGGAGTGAGGAAATGAGGCCTAAAACCCACATCATCTACATCAGAACTTAATCCCTTCTCTGTTGAAAAAGCCTAGAAAGAACTGAAGTGATGAGACAAAATTGTAGAAAAGGAGATTCCTGGGTTTCAATGCATTCTTAGAATACTTTTGGGACCCACCGAGCATCTGATGAGTGGGCTAAGCCTTTTGGCAGAGGGGCAGAGCTGGATACTACAGCCTTTCATGGGGCAGGAGCCATGGGACAGGCACAGTGCAAGGAAGGGAGGCCGTTCCGAAGGGGATGCATGATGAATCACTATCTGATGCTACTGGGGGGCACCTGTGACCTCCCTGAGAACTTCACATCATCTGAGACTGGGCAATCTGCAGGGCAGATCAAATGCACTTCAGGAGATTTGGCTTTGCAGATGTGGGAACCCCAGCTACTCAGTGCACTTCCATCTTCCTCTCACCCTGGTGCTATGCTCATATTTTCTCAAAACCTTGCTATTCAGTGAATAAAGGAATAAGTACTGTTAATGTTTAGGATGATGTCTGAGTTAGGAAATGTCCCCAAATGGGCTATTCAAAATTATATAATTCTACTTATAGCAGTTACCCAGCAACTAGACACAAATGGACACAAAAACCAAGAGTGGCGATTCTCAAACCAGGCGCTGATGGTTCACACTATTATCCTAGCTATTCAGGAGGCAGAGATCAGGAGGTTTGTGATTCAAAGTCAGCCCAGGCAAATAGTTTGAAAGACCCTATCTCAAAAAACCCTTCACAAAAATAGGGCTGATGGAGTGGCTCAAGGTGAAGGCCCTGAGTTCAAGCCCCAATACCATAGGAAAAAAAAAAGTGGAGGTTCTTGACTGAATGGAGAGAATCTAGTTAAGGTCATGAGCCAGGCACACTTGGAGCTAAAAACAGAATATCCCAGAACAGCAGATGGGGCTGGGGTTTCAGAAACCCTGAATTCTACCCAGTCTGGCCCTTACACTGATAGTGTTACTAACTAGACATTAGTCAAAGTATTTCTCCCTCTTAAATGTAAGCCTCCTTCTTTGCAGTAGTAGATAGAATTATAATGTCAGTAACACTTATAATAGGCACCCATTCCTGGATAATGACGGGATGACAGCAGAGTCCATTCCACCAAAGGTCCTTCCAGTCCTGTCAAACTCAACAGTTGTCATCTCTTCTTTTCCCCAGTAGAGGAATTAGTAGGTTCAGTCAGCACATGTCTCTTGTAGCTGCTGCAGAGTTCCTTTTACCTTCCCTTCAGGTTGTGGCCTGTTGGTTGTGAAAATATTCCTAAAGCACTTACATGGTAGCAGTCCTCTAACAGGCATGTGAAGAACTCCAGGACGATGGGCAGTTTATTGCAGGTGATTCAGTAGGACTTCCCTCTGCTTGACCACATCTGCCTCACTTGCTCCTGTGCAAACACCACCACTTCACTGCCATCTCCATACTTCACCAGGCTACTTACAGCATGCAACATCAATAAGACCCTGCACTGCACTCTACTGCCCACTGCCACGTATATAGTGACTCCTTTTCTTCCTAGAATGTACCTCCACAGACACATGTTGAACAAGTTGACTTTTCAGATAATGAATTTGCTTTTACTTAGGAACATCTGCAAACTTCCTAAATACAAAAAATAACCTGCAGATTAGACTGTTAAGACTGGAAGATTTTTAAAAGGAAGTTTTGCTGACTTCAGTTTGAGAAGAATTGGGTGTCACTCTACCCAAGGTAAGAAGAGCTTACATAAAGAATAGTGAAAGGCTAAAAGCAAGAAATATTTATCCTTTTAGCTAGCCTTACCTATGGCAACTGACTTTACATTCATTTGATTGGAATGTATTATAAAATGTTAGATTGTTAATATAAGATACTTAAGGAAATTTCTCATAACAAATATACAATTTTCTGTTGTCCATGGCATACACAATGCACATTAACTTTGTGCAGTGTACAACCTCCACAACTGAATGTGAGGATGTTTAACTAGAGCACAGATAGGATTATTGACTCTTCAGATATTCATCTTGCCTTCTGGTTACACATAAACATTAGAATGCAAAATTGCACTGATTATTGTCATATGTGGATTTCACTATGAGCATCTTTATATTTGTGGACACCAACCTCTGACCTCTTTGTTTAATTGTTACTTCTTCCTGACTGGCCTGCCCATGGCAGAGCTATAGTGCAACAAAGAGAGTAAATGCTGGAGGAGAAGATGCATCCACATGAATGGCTTCAGACTGAGCTTCATTGTGCACAGTAACTCACCATCCAAGGATTGATGAATCACACATTCATCTGAACTCCTTGAAAATCCACCTCTCAGCCTCTCCTCTGCACCACATTCATCACGATAGCTACACTGAGGCCACAGAACTTGATGAACAGTGCTTTTTCCTGTCTGCCCTTTCTATAGCAGAAAGATAATCATTAATGTTCATAGGATTCTCTATATTTTAAAAGTCCTTCTACCACATGTATCATCTCAAGTCTTGCCTCCATGACAATGCTCTTAGGTAGGAGCCATTATTATTCTCACCTTAAGACCAGTTAAATGACTTGCTGAGGATAACATAGACAATGCAGGATGGCTTTAGATTTAAAAGTTAAGATGTCTGACTCTAAATTATTATGTATTATACATTTACAAGTATTTATATCTTTTTATTTATATATACATGTATTTTATATATTTTTCAATGATATGATAACCACGTTTCAAAATTATGGAGAAGCAGATAGGATAGAGGTGAAGAGTGGACAAACAGTCTCAGGACAAGGGTGCAAGGACCAGAAAAAAAATTCCTCTTTAATGGAATGTCCAACTCTTCAGAAATTTCCATACTAAAAATGGTATGTTGATTGTAACGAAAGAAGAAACACTTGGCCATATTCATAGGCACAGTTAAAGTGAGACAATCCTTGATAATAAATGAAAACTTATGGACAGGAATACAACTCAGTGGTGAAGAGCTTCCTAGCATGTGCAAGTTCTTGTAGGATACCATAGCATGAAAAAAGGAAAAAACAAGTAGTCTCAATGTTTGTTGAACTGAACTTTTCTTGAAACCACTGCACATTCTGAACAGACAGAGCAGCTTCTACTAAGAGTCCAGGACAAACCAACCAATGGTTTGTTAATTCAGGAAAATGCCTCAAGCAGCTAGTTGTTCAACTTCAACTCCTGCAACACCCATTCATCCACAGCTTTACAGGAACTTGTCCTGTGTCTGGCTTCAGCAGAATTTTGGAGTAACTTTATAGGACAGAATGATTTTAACCTTCTGGAGCATCTCGGTGATGGATTGACCTCCCTCAGGATCTGCATGATTCTACTTTATTAAAGTTGTTCAAGTAGGAGTTAGAAAGCCCACTCTTCAGGGATGGGTGAGTCACTCCCTCTAGTGGAGTAAACTTGAATAGGCAGCATGTTTTCATCTGGAAGTAAGTTTCCTGTCCAGGGGGTGAAAAATGTCTTAGCAACAAAGTTGCAGTAGTTTCTGCAAGAATGTGCATGTTTCTGGGAAAGAGAGGTTATTTTCTTGCCATGTTCTTTTAGTTCTCAGTGCTTTTGTATTCAGATATGCCACAGCTATTTCAACTTCCAGGCAGATGAAAGCAGCTCAGAGGAGCCACTAAAACATCTACTAGCAAATGAACCTGAACGCAAGACTTAAAATACAGAGCAT
This sequence comes from Castor canadensis, assembly GCF_047511655.1. NCBI lineage: Eukaryota > Metazoa > Chordata > Mammalia > Rodentia > Castoridae > Castor > Castor canadensis. Next base: position 70,279,778 of record NC_133397.1, on the reverse strand, counting down.
ATGAGGGAATGGTGCTGGCTAAATAGAGCCCATGGATATGTCCTCAAGAGGAATTTCCCCTCACACAGAGGAAGAAAACTGAATTCACAAGGTATGGCTGAGGGCAGCAACAATAGGCTGTGTCTTTTAATGGGTTTCTGAAAATGATGCATTCCGTCCCTTGGCAAAGGAAGCCCATTAATAAAGGAAGAGTGGCTGGTAACCAGCTACAGATAGCAGGACTGCACTGGCTCACTGTGATTAAAAAGCTTGCTGTACTTACTATCCACATTGAAATGGCTTCATTTAATTAAGCACTATTACTGCTGACACAAATGCACTAAAAGGGGGGCATAAGCAGCAGCTTAAAGCTCTCGAGAACATTCCACCTGCGTGGGGAAAGGGAGGCTGAAAGATGTGGTCCTAAATGGACTTGTATTTTATGAGTGACACCCAGTGCCGACATTCTCTTGGATGCTAAAAGACAACAGTAGTCAACAGCAATGGTATTCTGTTCCTGCTAATGTCAGTGGAGTTCATAATGTCAACACCACATATAGGATGTTTCTCTGTGTGTGTGTATGTGTATGTGCATCTACACATGCAAACACATGCACACTTGCTTTATCAAATAAAAACAATCTACCCTTTCATGTACCCTTGAGAATCTCTTATTTTACCAAAGTAGCATTCTTCTCCCTCTCTTTCTCTCTCTTCTCCTTCTCCTTCTACTCACAATTGCACTCTATCACTTGAACCACACACCCTTTTTTCCTTTAGTTGTTTTTGAGATAGGGTCTTATGTTATTGTCCAAGCTGGCTTGGGCTGAGATCCTTCTATTTATGCTTCCCTTGTAGCTGGAATGACAGGAGTGTACCACCATGAACAGTTTATTGGTTGAGATGTGATTTCTCTAACTTTCTTCCTGGGTTGGCCTCAAATCACAATGATCCTCCTGATCTCCTCTTCCCAAGTAGCTGGAATTACAGGTGTGAGCCACCATGCCAAAGCTGTGGCATTCTTTTAAAAGCATTATTTTTAGCTCAGGTAAATGTGGGACATTGTATTCAGATATGACAAAACTAAGTGGAAGATGAGAAGTATTACATCTCAAGAAAAAGCATAGGAGTTTGATAGACAAATTTTCTCTTCAAAACGAGTTAGCCATTTTTCTTCTAAGACAATTCATGGAGACAAGGCTCAGAAATCAATCTGAAAGAAATCAGCATTATAAAACATAAATATGGGAGTGAAGCCCAGCAATTATGCTTCATTTAGATCAGTCTGTATTTTTCTTTTTTCCTCAAGGGAAAAAGAGAGGAAACAGCAGTCAGCTGCAAGAAAGAAGACACAGCCCTTACTGAATTATTGCATGACCACAGAGCATTTTCTTTCTTCATGTAGAAAATAGGGATAATAACACTTTCTGCTCTTAACTCCCTGGGTTCATATGAGGATTCTAATTGATACTGTGGGAAAAATTATTTGGAAAAGGCAGCACCAGTGTGAGATGTATTTAAATTTTCTGTTAACCATGAAAGGACTGGGAAATTAGCTCAAACATAGAATAGGGGCAAGAAAACCAACTTGTGACATAGGAAAACTACTGGGCGACATGGGGAGAAGGAGACACATATTCATGACACTCCCACCACTTGTCAGGAACAGCTCGTGCTCTTGTACATGCACAGGGATATGCACCCTGGGTTCATTATGTCCAGTTTCAAAAGTGAACAGCAGTGTGAGAGAAGGAATACAAAACCATCCAATTCATGCAGTGAGTAACAGCACCCAGTCCTCAGGCTTTGTCTACTACATCTGAGATTTAGACAAATTCTGCCAATTACTCACTGTGTGATCTTGGCCAAGTCAATTTCTTCCTTTAAAAGCCAAAGGGATTTCCCCAGACCTAATAATTTGAATAGAACTTTCATAATTTTTGCTTAATCTATGCAATGCACTATTTATTTAACTCTTACTTCTCTAAATTAATGAAAAAGCCCCATTACTTTGTACATGGAAAATGAGTATTTTTCTAACATATATTAAAAATACATAGCAACTTTCCCAAAAACATGTTAAAATGCCCAGCTATGATGGTGAAAAATGCTCCTCTGTCTACCTCCTAGGTTAACATTGTGGGAAACACTGGGTCCAGTGATTTGTAGCTGAGCTCAGTGCTAGAAATCTGTGTTCCACCATGGACAAAAAGGCCAGACCAGTACCCAGGACCTCTCTTTTACACTGACTTCTTATTCTGTTTCAAATACTGTTCTGCAATCCGTTCCTTCTTATATTTCTACAGTGTTTCCCACTCTTAACTTTCTGCCATCTTCAATGCAAATTTCAGCCAGCTTTTACTGAGAAGCAATGTAGGCAGAAGCATGCATCTATGTATTATAGGGACTTACAAAATGAATAAAGGATATGCATCAAGAGTCAAGAAAGATGAAACAGTTCAAGGAAAAACCTACAAAGGAACATAGAAGTGCTCATACAATAGCACAGTTTAGCAGGGACACAGCCAAAGCTCTAGAACAGATATTCAAAGCTCTACTCAGAAGTGAATGTCAATATACAGGCCACTGTTTTCAGAGTCTGCTTATCAGTCGACGTGGACTCGAATTTAACTTGCACAGGCATATCTTGTTTGGCATACAATTTACTCTTAAAAAGAAATCATGAAATGCCTCTGCTATTAACTTCACTCTTTAATAATTGCTATGATCTTGCTCCAGGTTTGTTTCACGCATTAATAAACTTGACCTACCCATGAAAATATTTGAGCAAATAGCACACATTCTCTAATGTACTTCAGTTCCCACTCCTATCTCCAGGTCATTAAACAAAGATAGAGTCGTGAGGCCCAAAGAGGCTAATAGCCTTGCAGTGGTATATCTGAGACTATAGATTATCAGTGAGGTCTTTTATTAGAGACTTCCAGAATCCATCATTCTTACATTACATATCAAAAAATAACAAACAATCAAATCTTTAAAGAAGAGATAATCTATGAGGAAGGTTGCAGATCAAAGAGGCTCAGGAGAGAGGACTAAAGAGTATGAGCTATCAGGAGAGATAAGCACATTAAAACCAGGCAAGGGGGTGGGTGGAGAAAACAAAACAAGGAATAAGTAAGCAAGTAAATTCAAACCCTTCCTGGGGCCTGCAAATTAAGGATGATGAGGGAAATGCAAGGTTAAAGAGAGTAGAGAACTGAAAGCCCAAGCTTTAACTAAGAGATTAAAAAATGTGGTTAAGAAATACCATGCAGGTATAAAATTATGCATCTGTATATACTCTGTTTTGGAACTAATAGGAGATCAGGTTGGTATAACATGGTGATCAAGAGAAATATCAGGGCTTGCAAATGAATTGAGACATCTGAGTAGATTTATTTAGATATCATGAACTGCAAATCCATTCTTGTCAAGAGAAGGCAATGGCCCAGCCAAGGTTGCTCAAGTTATCTAGCAGAAAAGACACAAAGAAATACCAGATTCTTGGTTTTCATGCTTTCTATTTCGTATATTTTTCCACTTCTTTTGTGCTGGGTTGTGTTTAATATAATAGGTAATGAAGAGAAAGACGGTGTGAAAGTATAGTTTGAGGAAGTGAAGTTTGCAACTCTGTGCAGGAAGGCTTAAAGTAGAAAGTAAGTGGAAGAAGATGAATGAGTCAGCAGCAGCTGCTTCCAGGCCTTACTTTATGGACAAAGTTTCATTGTTGAGTTACCAGTATCATCAGTATCCCTATTCCTAAGAACCAGATAAGTGAAATTTAAAATCATCTCTATTTTTTCCCCAAAAGTTACCAATTTACCACTCCTGCCCACCCTATCCATTATGCCTCCTGCAGATACATCGCCTTGCAAACAAGTTGCCTCCTACAAGCCCTCTTGTAACCTCACGAGCTTATATAACTTCTATTATAATATCATAGAGTGAAGGAACAGTCAACTGCAAGTCATGTTAAAAAGCACGTGACATATTTCTGAGCAACTACAAGGCCATTTATTTTCTGTCTGCTCAGATCCATGTCAACAGTTTGCTTTCTGACTTTTGAAATCACAAAGAATTTCTTTTGACCAGAATTTATCGAGCTATTTTAGAAAACACCTAATGTCAGCAAAGGGAACTATTTTCATCACTGTATGTTGTTTAACAGCCCTTGATGGTGATCAAATTTACTGCACCTATAAAAGGCAGGGCAACTCAGGAGGCTGAGCCAAGAACTTTGAATTTCTAAAGAACTAAGAATTACACAGAAAAGATTCAAGCTAGCACTCACAAGGCAAGGGAAAAATGGGGCCCTTATCAGAAAAATAAAGGCATAAAAAATTAGGCATATAGCCAAATAGGCATCTATTTACAAGTTTTCTTAATACTGACCTCTTCTTACTGAGCAGGTCCTATGTACAAGGTTCTGTTCTTAATATTTGGAGGGAAAACCAGAACAAGAGAGTCCTTTACCTTAAAGAGCTATCAAAATAGTGGGATGTACAGTGGAATATTTTGAGTATTATAATAGAGGTCAAAGCATCAGGCTGGAGCTGTCCCATGGAATCAATTCAAGAAACTTTAAACAATTCGATTATTATACAAACAAAGTTTTAACAAATTGGAAGCAATGGTGTAGATTAAATCAACTTCTTTTGACTGAAAATTAATTAACAGGATTACAACTGCAGTCATGTAAAATGTTGACATTTAATCTATAAGTTTATTAATAGAATAGGACTTTAAACACATGAAAGCAAATTTCTCATGAATGATCATTGGCTATTATCTACCAATAAAAGTACTGGTTTGAATGACTCATTGATGTTTCCTGGTAGTGTAAGCTTTTTTCAGGTAACTAGTTTGATATAGGGCTGAAAAAATGTTTTGCTAGTTGGTCTTTCCTTATCTTTCTTTTTCTTTAGAGCCTTTCAAGAATTCAGAAATGAAAAGTCACTCAGTAACAAAGAGAGCTGGAACCAAATGGATCAGAAAGTCTTGGTAAATTCCAGGGCAAAGGGCTTTACGAACAGAAAGTTATAATCTTTGGTTTGGCTAGTTTTCTTCATAATATAATGGGAAAGAGCTTCATTGGTTTTACAGGAACCATCTTGAGTCTTCCCTGGTTTTTCCTGGCCTCCCAGGAAAGGTTCAGTTAAGGTTCCTCTCTTTACATGAATTTCCATTTTTCAAACTGGAAAGTTGGAAGACTTCTGAACACAGGACAGTGGGTGGAACTATAGAATACCAGACAGGAATGAATATCAAGTCTTTGACATTGGTATCAATTGAATTGTAAAAATTATTATTATTTTTAAAAATTGCATTTCAAACACGAAGAAACTAAGACATATAGTTTAAGGGATCTACCAGGTACCATTCATAGTTGGTCCATAAACAGAACAGATATCTACATATAGGTTATAATAATATTTAAATCAATGTATCTAAGGCTTGCTTAAAATTGTCTATGAAGGGCTGGTGGCATACAAAATTGGTAGATCAACTGCCTAACAGGCATGAGTACCTGAGTCCAACCCCTCAGTACTTTCTGTAACCCCAAAACTGTCCATGGATATATGGGAACAAACACTAATGATGAGGTATTAAAAGGCTATGTCATATATGCCATATGCTAATCATTTGTAACTAAAATTAAAGTATGCAGATTGTCAGGATAGCAACAGTAATATTCAGGAGGCCATAAATTTGTCCTCAGTACTCACTTGGTGTGTAATTTGAGAACCACAACAGGGTTAATGTTCCCCCTTGAAGTACTTGTCCTGGGTGGTCAAGGAGGGCTTAATACCTACTAATGTCATAGTAGATACATTATAAGAGTTGGACTATACTTCAGACATATATAATCTACTCACTAAATTGTGTAACTCAGGAAACAGAGGCTCAGAAAGACAGAGCATTGCCCAAGGTCACTAAATAGTGCTACAGTCAGTACTATAAGCCCAAACTACTCTTCACAGAGAGGAGGGTCAGGTTGCCTCTGAACATTTTGGTTTGTCTTCAACCACAATCCTACATACTAATTATCTCAATAAATTGGTATTTACAAAAATCCCTACTGGCTTATATCAGATCCAGGGGATGCTTCCTAGGTATATTCTATAAAATAGTTCACCTTTCTGGAGTTTTGTGGTTGAATGGCAAGACTCCTTCTCTTAGTTTTAGCCCAATTTTTCAGACTATTTTTACTAATTACCTACCGCTGGCTTCTAAACTATTGATGTTCACTAGAATTCCACCTTTAAATTGCTTAATTTCTATCTTTATATTTATTTCCTGGAAAATCACAGTAGCCTTCCATTGATGGTTACATGCTAATAGCTCTCAAAGGGATATGTGTAAGACAGACCTGAATCCTGAGTTGTGGGCTTTCTGGGCATCACCATATGGATTCTCTATATTCATTCAAATTTAACATTTCACAGACTTTACAAGGCATACACACATGTGAGCACACAGACACAGGCTCTCTCCATTCATTCATGTATCCTTCTACAAATATGTGCTTATGTGTGTGTCCTGTGTCAGAAATGACAAAGTTGTAAAGTTTTTTGAACCTTGTAAAGACAAACTAAAAGGGGGATGAGAAAACAAACAAACAAACAAACAAGGAGGCAAACTACTCTATCTTAGATGCAGGGTAGAGGGGCTAGAACATGGTTCCATTCTTGTTGCCAATGATGAATTAAGTTAAAGTTGAAAATTGCTTCAGAAAAGAATTGAAACACAATAGAGCACATAGAGAAAGAAGAACAGAAAGAAAATATTAAGGGAAAAAGAAGAAGTAGACAACATAAAGCAAGATCACAGAAGCAAGATTATAAAGCAAAACAAATGGTAATTATAAAAAAAAGTTTGCTATGGTTTTTCATAGCATGGATGCTTAGTGAAAAAGCAGGCTGTGAAACTGCATGCAATTTCACTCTATGTAACATGTTCTCACATGACATTGCCAGGCAGCTGAGTGTAGGAATTATGAATATACATTTCAGAATCCCAGATCCAGACTTCAATTCTCCATCTATGAATTACCAACTTAGTGACCTTCAATCAACTATCAAGCCTACTATGTTTCAATTTCCTCTTTAAAGAAACTGAGAATGGTAAATATAGTTGGTTGGTGATGACTAAATATTTTCAATGTTTAGAAAAGTGCCAAGCATTAAGTATATGCTTGATAAGGAGTAATAATGATTACAGTATTAGCTCTTTGATAAATAGTATCCCAATGCCTTTGTCTTTGTCTTTTTTCCCAAGTGTTTGCTTTATATAGTAATATGGGAGAAGAAGATTGTATGTGGGAGCTGAAGGCCTGAATTCTTGGTTTAGATCTGTTAGTAATTACCTCTGTGATCTAGAGTAATCCACAAAAATGCCCTCTATAAGGAGGAGTCATTATCAATGGCTCTTGAAATTTCTTTTCTTTTCTCTTCTTCTCTCCCTCTTTTTGGTGACATTGGGGTTTGAACTCAAGGCTTCATGTTTCCTATGCTGGCATTGTACCACTTAAGCCACTCTGCCAACCCTTTTTGTGTTGAGTTATTTTTGAGATAAGATTATGCAAACTGTTTGCCTGAGTTGGTTTCAAACCATAATCCTCCTGATTTTTGCTTCCTGAGTAGCTAAGATTACAGGTGTGAGCCAATGGCACCAGGCTCTTGCAGTTTCTTTAAAACTTGACCATATAACCTACAAGAGACTCACCTCACCTGCAAAAAGATATATGGATTAGAAGAGAAGGAATGGAAATAGATAGTCTATATTAATGATACCAAATGAGAACAGGAGTAGCGATGATTATAGCAAATAAAATAGACTTTATTAAGCAAAAAAAAAAACTGTAAAAAGAATCATAAAAGATGATTATATAACGATCAAGGGATCAATTCAGAAAGAGGATAACAATTGTAAAAATTATGCACCCACCATCAAAACATCTAGTGTATAAAAATGTTACTATATCTGAAAGAAGAGAAAAACTGCAATGCAATAATAGTATGAGGATTCAACTCCCAACTCTCAGAAGTGTACAGATCATCCAGTCAAAAAATCAATAAGGAAAAACTGAATTTAAACTATGCCCTAGATCAAATGGATCCAATAGACACACAGAACATTCCATCCAACAGCTGTAGAACACATTCTTCTCAAGTGCACATAGAAAATTCTCTAGTATAGATCACATGCTACACTACAAAACAAGACTTAAATTTAACAGGCTGAAATCATATCAAATCTTTTTTTGACAACAAAAATATAAAACTAGAAATCAAAAACAAAAGATCTTCAGAAAATTCACAAACACATGGAAACTAGACAATAGGTTCCTATTCAACTAGTGTGTCACTGAAGAAACTGAAAGGGAAATTAAAACTTTCTTGGTATAAATGATATTGCAAACACAACTTACCCAAACCTAAGGAATATAGCAAAAGCAATTCTAAGAGAGATGTTTATAGGAATAAACAACTATGTCAAAAGAGGAAAGATTTCAAAGAAAAAAATTTGTGTCTCAAAGAACTTGTTAAAAAACAAACAAAAAAACCAAACCAAGCTCCAATCCCAAAGTTAGTAGAAGGGAGGAAATGATAAAGGTCAGAAATAAATGATACAGATGAAAGAAACAGTAGCAAAGATAAATATAATTAAATGTTGTTTTTAAATTGACAAACCCTTAGCTATATTAAAAAAAGAGAGAAGCCTCAAATAAATAAAATTAGAAATTTAAAGGAGGCATTGCAATTGTAACAAGAGAAATACAAAGGTCCATAGAAGGCTATTACAAAAAATTGTATGCCAACAAATTGGATAACCAAGAAAAAGTGGATAAATTCCTTGGTGCATACAATCTACCATTACCGAATAATAAAACATTAGAAAATTTAGTAGGTCAATAATAAACAAAAAGATTGAATCAGTAATAAAAGTCTCTCATCAAAAAATAAAACAAAAACAAAAAAAACCCAACAAAAATAAAACAAACATGGCCTAATGTTCACTGCTGAGTTCTACCAAACTTTTATTTTTGCTTGTTGTGCTGGGATCAAACCCAGAACCCTGTACATGCTAGGCAAGTGCTCTACCACTGAGCTACATCCTAAGCCATTTTTTTAAAATTTTTATTTTTGTATTATTCATATGTGCATACAATGCTTGGGTCATTTCTTCCCTCTGCCCCCACACCCTCCCTTACCACCCACTCCGCCCCCTCCCTCTCACCCCCACCCCCTCGCTACCCGGCAGACACTATTTTGCCCTTATCTCTAATTTTGTTGAAGAGAGAGTATAAGCAGTCATAGGAAGGAACAAGGGTTTTTGCTAGTTGAGATAAGGACAGCTATACAAGGAGTTGACTCACATTGATTTCCTGTGCATGTGTGTTACCTTCTAGGTTAATTCTTTTTGATCTAACCTTTTCTCTAGTTTCTGGTCACCTTCTCCTATTGGCCTCAGTTGCTTTTAAGGTATCTGCTTTAGTTTCTCTGTGTTGAGGGCAACAAATGCTAGCTAATTTTTGTTTTTTTGAGAGAGGGTCTCTCTATAATAGCCCAAGCTGGCCTCTAACTCATGATCTTCCTGCCTCAGCCTCCTGAATGAGAGAATTACAGGTGTGAACCATCATGACCAGCTCTACCAAACATTTAAAGAACAAATACCAATTCTTCTTAAAATTATTCAAAACATTGAAGAGGAGAGAATACTTGCAGACTCATTTTATGAGGTCACCATCATCCTGATAACAAAGGCAAAGACACTTAATAAAGTGTCTATAATTTTCTCAAAAATTAGGTACAAAAGGAACATACCTTAAGACAATAAAAGCCTGATTTGAACAACAAACTATCAGCTAATATCAATGGGGAAAAGAAGATTCAAAATAAGACAAAGATGCCCACTCTTCACTTCTACTCATTACTAGAAGTCCTAACCAGAGCAATTAGACAATAGAAAGAAATAAAACGCATCTAAATTGGAAAGGGAGAAGTTAAAATGTCTCTTTTTACAGACAATGTGATCACATATATAGAAAATCTGAAAGACTTCACTAAAAACTTGTTAAAACCAATAAACAAATTCAGCAAATTTGCAGAACACAAAATTAACAAATAAAAAAGTGAAATTCTCTCATTTGTGACCACATGGATGTACCTGGAGTACATTAAGTTAAGGAACATAAGTCAGGCACATAAAGACAAATATAACAAACTCATTCATATGTGAAATATGAAAACAGTGATCTCACTAAAATAGAGTAGAATGGTGGTTACCAGAAATGAGGTCAGTTGGAGGCAGAGTTTGGGAAATGGTGGTCAAAGATCACATAAATTTTGCTAGACAAGAGAAATAAATACAAAAGATTTGGTGTGCAATATGGTGACTATAGTTAATAATATATTGTATTCTTGAAAAAATGCTGAGAGTGGACGGAACATGTCACAAAAATACTGTGAGGTAATGTGTATGTTAATCAACCACATTTAGTCATTGTATGTATATACTTCACAACAACACAGCATACACAGTAAATACATACAATTTTATATGCCAATGTAAAAATTTTGTTTAAAAATTTAAAAAGAATAAAACGCTACCCTGGTGGCCAGAGGAAGGCTATGAAAAGAAAATCATGGTGTCAGTCACAGACTGTGATTCTTTCTGTGTTTAGTGTGCCCTGCATGCCTGGTTATTCTCTGCTATGGAAATGACACTACATTGTCATTTTTCTGCAGAGGAGCCTGCCAATGAGGAGAAGCCAAAGATGCTGAAGACTCTTCTTAGAAAAAGCCAGGGTTTGTCCCCTGACAGTGAGGTCACAATGTTCAGCATGTGAATTACATGGATATCTACTTTTTATCAAACACTCTCTCTTCACCTTTGTTATTTTTTCATCACTTTCAATGCTAAGAAAAGTTTGTGCTTACTACTAAATTGGGCTTAATATAAGTTTTAGCCATCTTTCTTTTCATTCTGGTGGTCAGTACTTTATGTTCTAGAAATGCATTTACCACCACCTGATGTAGGAAAAGAGCCAGAGAGTTATAACCAACTCCAACTCCACTGAGAGATGGCACTCTCCTGGGGCAAATCATCAGGGATATAACAAGTAGCTGGTGAAAAACAGACCCTGCAGAGAGACAGCACAGTAGTTGGAAGATGGCAGATACAAACTGGCTATAAAGTGGCTGTGTTTGTTTTTAATAAATATGACCAAATGTGACAGTAATGGAATGAAACAATTTTTCATGCAGTGAGTCTCAAGAAATAAAAGAAGACTCTGCAAACCTTTAGTAGGATGCTACAGGCAAAGTAAAAAGAATGGGTAACAAATTAGGGGTCAAATTCTAGAAACTCTCCTACCCAACAAACAAATAACAGTTCTTAATTTCCTGTGGCAGGAGATTGATGATCACATCTGAAACAACAAGAAGAATTTGTGAGCTGTTTCCAAAGCAGATGGAGAGAGGCTCCACTTCAGAATAAGTCTAAAATTCCATCTATCTTGACAAGAGCTTACTAACTAATGGAATGATGAACCTCTTCTCAGTAGGCTGAGCATAAAAGAGGCTATGGCAAGAATGATAAGAGACTCTTAAAAATAATAAAAGCAGAGAGAGACAACAATTAGTTATTTCATACCTCTAAGGGATAAAGAAGTTGTAGTTCTCAATATTCTCAAAGTCCAGAAAAATCTGCCCTTACCAAAAAGGAAGGGAAGGAGAGAGGGAAGGAAGGGAGGAAAGAAGGAAGACGGAAGGAACAGAGGGAGGAAGGAAGAAAATTATATGGGTATCAATTTAAAGGGCTTTTATAATCCAAACATGCAGATTGCTTCAGTAAGAAATTCTAGATTTCAGTAACTTGCAAAGTAAGGCCACTTGGGGTATTTATTCTGAACTTTTGTATCCTATCAATATAAGAATCAATTTATTTCCTCTAATTTTATTTTCCTCCATACTTCATGCCTTATTAAGTTGTGGACATTCTACTACATGATCTAAGTTACACAAGTCCTAAGTGAGTGTTTTATACATGCCAAAGAGAATTCATCTAGAAAGGAACAGAAATCTGGTCATAACCCAGGAAAGAAGCACAGAGAATTCTAAAAATGAAGAATGGATGGGTACAGCTTGAGGAGGCAGAAGATTCTGATTAGGAGAAGTAAAAAAGAGAAAATCAAGAGACACTTTGAGCTACCTTCCTAGTCCCAAAGGGGAATTGTTCAAGGTGTGATGCTGGACTAGTCAACATCTTAGGTATGAAAGTGACGGACACCTGCAAATCAGACAGAGGTGAAAGGTATTCACAAGGAGGTCTGGGACAACTGATTACAGAAAATGGAAAGGCTTGATGGTGTCTGAGAGACCAAGTACTCCAGCCTCTTCATTTAATAGATTAGGAAAGTGAAATTCAAATATACTGATTAATGTGCTACAGCAAACACCATCGTCACTATTTTTGGTAGTGGAGAGCCCCAAATTTCATAATCTATTCTTCTTATCCCCAATGAATACCACCCCATGCTCATTCTTGTATTTTTTTGAACTGTCTTTACCCTGTAAGATAGTTGTTCAACATCATCAAGATTTTAAAGCCTTCTCCATCTTTCTGTTGCAAAATGTCCCTTAAAAAAGACAATCTTATTTTGTTTTCTAACTCTGACAATTTCATGTTCATTGTCTTTTCCTCCTAAACCATCCCCTTTTTGTTTTATAGGCTCTCATTCTTGATCTTCTCTTTTCTCTTGACATATATACCACCCATAATCTAATAAATTTAAGAGTTTCTATTTCATACCCACAGAGCACATATAGATTGCATTTTACATTCCAAATCTAAGTGATAGTAGTGGTTATCTAGGTTGTCATGTTGTCAGACCTACTTTTTTTTTTTGCTTCCTTATATATTTGCCTTGTGGTGATCCCCCACCCCATTTGCAGACAAGTACCATTCTATGTTTTGTGCTCTCTGTACTAATGTACCAAGTCTATAACCCATCCAAATCCTACTTGTCATTTGGTGTACAAATTTTGATTCAAATTTGGGAGGAGTTAAACACTCAAAGAGGATATATATTGTATGATGTAAGATGACTTATAGATTGTGAGTATCATGGGTAATGACTCTGCCTTGTGTTCTTCTGACCCTCTTGGTAATGGTGCAGTGCACAGTATAGAACTTACTAAGTAACAGGCTCTTGGAGAAGGGACGATCATCAAAAGACCTGATTTATACAATGCACTATTTACCATTTGAAATGTGAGATCCTGTGCAGAGGTAAGTGAAATTATGCTTCAGAGGATATACTAAGGTACCCAGACCTTAGTTCCTCTCTTAGATAATCTGTGTGTCTCAGAGTTCCAGAGATTCTATAATTAATCAGTTAATGTTTGTGGACTGAAACTAAGGCTGGGGAATATGTGCTAATGTCCAGAAGTGGTATCTGAGCACCACCATTTCCTTTGCATAGTACCTACTGTTTGCAGTGTAATTCTGGATCTAGCATCAATGCTGAGCAGGATGCAAAGCATATTGTCACATTTATGTCATGCCCTTTGGTTATTATGACATCACTGCCACCTAACTTCTGGTTCTGGGTCCCTAAGCAGTATTTATCCATTGCACAAACCTACCCAACTGGTCCATACTTTGCCTTTGTAGTAACTTTATAGATGCCTTATATCCAATGCTTTTTAATCTGCTATATCCAATTTATATCCAATTTATTTGTCTAGCTTTCATTATAAACAAGTTATTTTTATACTGGCAAAGGTCAATTTAATAGCACTAATATCTTTGCAAAAGGCAGCCTAATCGATACAATTTTATTATATATGTGCACTAAAATTTACCTTCCTACTTCAAGTAGCAAATTGCAAACAGTAGCAGTTAACAGAAATTTATTTCTTCTTTTCAGTAACTCCCTCACTTCCCAGCCCCATCCAACAAACTCTTGTGAGACCATACATGAACTGGGGATTGCAATGAGCTCTTACACTGTGCTCTCATTCAGCCAGTTATGAAGCAGTAGCTGAAGAAAATGGAAAAAAGAACTCAAGTGTCCTTCTAACATTTAGCAGTTGGTTATTCAGAAGCATAATTTTACCAATTAATTTTCCAGTCATCAAACAAAATTTCTTCATGAAGTCCATCTCACAGAAAGGCAAACATTTGGTGTTATGGCAAATACTAAATGCAAGTACACATGTGAGCTGAAGGAGTGTTTAGCTTACTTGGAGAGGCAAACTATAAACAGATAAAAAGTTAAATAATTATAACAATTTAACCTTTTGGTCAAGATTAAGATATAAGAGATGTTATAAAGACCACCTGAGTAGCTGTTGGATAATGGGGATAGAAAATCATTGTCAAAGGGAGTCAGGTTAAGGAGAGTTCTCTTTAGGCTTTGTTGATTTCATAAATCTTAGAGAAAGGGTAGGAATTTGTACACCAAGTGACAAGTAGGATTTGGATGGGCAAAAGAAAGAAAAATATGGAAAAGGAAAGGTACAGAAGATAGTGAAAATGGCAGGAAAATAACCTAATAAAACAGTATTTATGTAAGTTCTATGTATGGGTGTGATCTAAATATTCACACCCTGATTTAAAAAAACTATCCTTATCTCAACTAACAAAAACCCTTGGTCCTTCCTATTATTGCCTATATTCTCTCTTCAACAAAACTAGAGGTAAGAGCAAAATAGTTTCTGCCTGATAGCGAGGGGTTAGGGGGGTAAGGGAGGGATCTGGGGGAAGGGGGGAGAAATGACCCAAACATTGTATGCACATATGAATATAATAAAAAAAAGAATGATTGTGAAAATGCAAGTGATTAAAGTTTAAAGAAGGTACTAATAAAACATTTCAGATAAAGTTAACTATCCAAAATAATGCTATTATTGCAGTTGTAGCTCAGTGGTAGTATGCTTGCTTAGCAAGTGTGAGGCCCTCAGTTCGAACACCCAGCACCACAAAACCAAACCAAACCAAAGAAAAACAAACAAAACAAAACAAAACAAAATAAAAATGGATATGCTCAAAATCAAAAATGCTATCAGAACAAATGGCCAGAAATGTACCTTCAATTAATATTTTCCATTGAGTCTCATATTTTCTACTGAGTCTCATATTTTCCAATGATTAGAGCAAAAGGCAGGCAGGGATCATTGACAAAGAATTTGCAAAGAGCAGAGCTGGCTCTGAACGCTGCAGCCTTTGCAGCTTATTCCCAGAAACTCCAAGTAATAACAACACACATTTTCAGCTCAGCTTCTCTTGCTTTCCAAACCAAATGCTGTCTTAAGATAATGAATTCAAAAAAGAGGAATTCAAGTGTGAATAGTTTGCAAAGCTCAGCAGTGTGGAAAATTCTTTTGTGCACTTTATAATTTTCTGTTTGTTTTAGTCTCTGCTCAGTAAAGACGCCTGCTTTGTCACATGCATATAAGCTAGTTTTAAGGACAGGTGAGGAGTCTCCCACCTGGTTCCCACCTGTAGGCATGTTAGTTCTCTATGTAGATTTCATTGTTTCTGTGTTGAGATGTGTGATGTGGTGTGGAAATGACAACAGGAACCTACAATGTTTCTCTGTGAGCACCATGCTGAAAATGGTTGGTTCTTCATTTTCTGGGATAAAAAGTAACACAGCTGATATCCCAGTGGCCCTCAGGTCTTCTTGGGTTCAATGTCCTTTCTGTCCCATTAACATCCCATCTGGCTGAGCCCTAGCTCTGGGAAGAGGGTTTATTGTGGGCAACTCACCAAAAAGCCAGAATTGACATTTTATGCATAGAAATATGACTTCCTCTTTTTGTAATTATTTCATAAATATGAATTTAAATACTTAAAATTGTTGTCATAACAAAGCACAAGCTTTGGTATTAGACAGACCTGGGTCAAAATCTTAACCTGGGTTTGTGACCTTGGGAAAGTTATTTATTTTATCTGCTGCTGAGGGTAGATAAGCATATACATGACATAGTATTAGAGATTAGATTAAATGAGATAAAATTAAAATAATTTTATCTAGCAGAGTGCTCTACAACAAATCAAATATTTATTCCCTTTCTATTTACCTTTTTTGTGGATATTTGTTTAAAATGATATTGTGTGTCCATGGTTTGAACTTCATCTACAAACTTCAAAATGACATAATTTTAATACTGCCATCACCTAATAGTAAGTTATGCATTTAAATGAATACATAAGTATCTTAATACTTGGCCAAATTTCAAGTGGAATTCTATAAAACATTATTATACCCAGTATTTTGCTAATATCTTGGTCAAACCTCTTTAAGTAAATGCGTGAATGATAGATACATCATTGTGTAATAAATGCAGGGGCTCCCAGTACCTTTCTGTTCTCTAAGTCATTAGCAAATGCTCCTGCACCCCACCCTGGCCATTGTACTCGTAAGATAGCAGAAGGGACTGAACATCTCACTGGCTCCACCTCGCTTAGTTTTTTCTTCATTTAAGGTCTATGTCCTGTCCTGTCTCTGCAAGACGATGCTTTAACCTAAGTAAGAAATGAGTTTGTCCACATAATCATTACAATCTTTTGATGAACTTTTTACATTCACTGCCTGCAACACGCAGAACACATTCACAGTCCCCTAAACCCACAGACACACATACCCTGTGTGGTTATTTTCACCATAAGAGGAGTTGGTCATAGCTCTCATTATTTGCTTCTTTGGGTTTCTCCACTTAGTAAGAAGGACCTGAAGAAAACACAACTAGAGGGACAAAATAATATAAATATCTCAGAGTGAACAATTTGGGTTAGTGTTTTGTTACCCCTTTTTTAAAAAATCATGTTCTCTTGTGGTGTCTTTGATGGCCTGGAGAGACTGTCTTACATCATGCAAGTGACAGAATTGCACTTGCATTTGATTTAACTATGAATGAACTTCTTTATTTTACTAGCCATGAAATCAAAGACAAAACCTGGCTATATGTAAGTTGTGCCCTGTGTTCTAGCCCTAGCTCTACAATTACTGGTGTGACTTTCAGCAGAAACAAATCATATCACCTCTTGAGGTCTCAGATTCTTCATCTGATAAATGAGAATTAGACCTTCTTCATTTCCTCCTGTCCATCTGTCCGTTCTTCCTCCCTCTCTCCCTCCCTCCTTCTTTCCGTTCCTCCCTTCATTCCTTCATTGTGGACCTTTTATGCAAAAGTTCAACTGATAGAGCACATAGACAAAGAACTCCAGTTGATAGCCTCCTTCCAATTCCAAAGGTGGTTTCCAGGAACACAATTTGAGAGATACAAGCCTAGACAATCTCTAATGCTGGATGGCTTTCTGATTCGAAGACATACAAATGAAAGAAGTAGAAGGATGTGATTATTATCTGAAGCTCAATTGGGCTTCCTTATGCTGTTGACCTGCTATAATTGAGCAGTGTTGTGTAGACTGTCTGATTCTGAGTCACTTCATGTGTCCATGACAACATTATGTTCTTAGATAAAAATCTGCTTCATGAATAAAGCTCTTTCTTGACTGCACAGGTAGGCTTCTCCAGCAGGTATTGAGCTTGTGGTCATTTGGAATATTCTGAGAGGATATAGAAGGTACTTCTGCTGTAGTAATTTGAACAAAATAGCTACACACAGAACCATGTTTCTCTTAGTGAAGAATACTCTAAAGTACATTTTTCTATCTCTGAGCACATTTTAGTCAATCTATGAGCAATATTTAGTGGATTCTGTAAAATGAAAGACAAAAATATATCTCCTTTATTTTCAGTCTACATAATAATGTAGGAGGCATAATTAATATTAATAATAACCCATATTAATTTACTATCCTATGATTCAGACTAATATCATTCTGCAAAAGTTCTTTTGCTCACTGGAATCTCACAAAGTGAATAGTTCCGGTTAATGTAAGGTCATTACTTCCCTCAGTATAGTGTTTTCCTTCTTTTCCAAATCTTGACTCTTGGATGTATGGTCAGAGATAAGAGGCCAACTTTGATGAAGATGGACATGAGGGCTAGGTTACTATCTCCTAGTAGGGATTACAAGAAAAACGTAGGTGGGATGTCCATGGACTTGGGCTATCAGTCAATGAGACTATAAAATGGTATAGACTGTTTGAAAAAGAATCTGGAAGTTTCTTTTTTTCAAGAATGCTTAAGATGCTTTCATGTGACTTTATTATTCTTCAGTATATCCACTTAAGAGTAGCTATTCTATTCCTACATATTTAACATAGAAATAAAAGAATAAAAAAATCTTGTACACAAAGGTTAATAGCAGTTTTATTTGGAATAACCTCAAAATGAAAATAACTCAAATGTCCATGATCAGGTGGATGGAAGAACAAACTGTACCATAAGGAATGTTACTCAATTGCTATAGGATGCAATATTAATGAATCTCAAGGTTATTGTGCTTAAGGAAAAAACTAAGCGAAAAAAAGCACAAACTGCTTGAAACCATTTCTATAAAAGTCTAGAAGAAAACAACTAATTTATACAGAAAACTTGAAGATGTGAGTGGGATGAGAGGGGTAGGAAGAAGAGAGCTCAAACAGCCCAGTGAATTTTTTTTTAAAACAGGGTTAATTCCCTTTATTTTTGTGTACAAAAAACCCTATGTTGTAGCTACAGCTGGAGCCTGGGTCCTCTGCCCAGAGACTCTGGTGTAGATTTTCACAAGATGTTCAGTGAATTCTGATACGTAGAGTTGGTGAACACGGTCTCTTTCTAGAGGTTGGGGGTCAAGTAGCTGTAGGTCTTGCAGATGGCACCAAAGGTGGCCTTGGCAAAACTGTCCAGTGTGGCAGTGCAGCTCCTGGCTGCATCCATCAGCAGCAGCTTCTTGGGCACAGGAGCTAACACGATGCCAGTGCCCTGGAGGCAGGGATGAGACACACCAGCACAGAACCATAGTGGCCTGTCACCTTGCAAGGGAATGGTGTGGGGCTTGCCAATCTTGTCCCCCCGTAGCCTCTCCACACAAGGACAACGGAGAGCTTGGCCAAGATGATGGCCCATCAGATGGAGGTGGCTACCTCCTTGGAACCCTTAGCACCGAGCCTGAAGTCCCCAATGACTACAAATACCTTGAACCTCATGCACTGACCAACTTGAGTCTGCTTCTGCACAGGCATGATTTTCATCCTTGAGGGATGCCCCAGGAAAAAGTCAATAATCTCAGACTCCTTGATGGGGAGGGAGAAAAGATAGATCTCCAAAGACTTGACCTTCATGTCCTTGAACAGGCAGCCCAGCTTGGTGACAGGGATCCACTCCTTGTCTTCAGCCTTGCCTCCATAGCAGGAGGCCACTGCTGAACTGTCTATGGAAGCTGCTGTGGCCTCCCATGCATGGACTTTCCCACTGCACCTGCATCATCTGCCATTTGGTGTTTTCCCAGAGAAGAAGAGGGCCCAGTGAAATTTTAAGGGGTAATGGATATATTTATTATCTTGATTATGATGATGAACCATGGAACCCATCAAATGAAAAACAAATTATTTGTATACTTTAAATATGTACAGGTTATTAGATGTCAATTATACCTTAATATGGCTGATTTTTACAGATTAGAAAATGAGGTTAGAGGGAAAAGAAAAAAAAGTGAAGAGATGCAGAAATGCTCCCGTAGTGTCTGTGGGATAACCCCACAAAATTTCTTTCTACTCACAACTAGAATAAAATCCAAACAAATAACATTTTCACATTTGAAGAAGGAAATTCATAAAGTTCTATCTGAACACATTGTTATTTGCTGTATAGAAACGGGCTGACACGTGTGAATCCACTCTCTCATTCTTGAGGTAAGTTCTGATTTGCACTTGGGCCTATACTGGAACTATTTTTTTTCTGAGCCTTCATAAACTAATCCCTGGCTTTTGCTACATCCTTTGCCAGTCTACTCCTTTGACCACAGTGAAAACCCAGAGGCTGGACTCTGCTGGCAGCACAGCTATTCTGCTCCATCTAGTGGGATCCCTGCAAAACACTGACAACTCAAATGCCCCTACTCATTATGGATAGAAGGGAGTAGGTGCAGCCTGGTCCAGGACCAGCTAAGTCCAGACTCAGCTTCCATAACTGGATAGGGAGACACTGGGGATGTGGAGCAGACTCTAAACAGGAAATGCCACTGCTTGACTTGACACTTAGACAGTGAGGGCCGGAACAGATGTAAATGCGTCCTGCAGCAGAGCAACATGAAAAGGCCACAGGAGGCTGGCACCTTTGATTTGGCTCTTACAGCACCACAAGCAAAGCCAGCAATGCTGGGCTATTTTTAATGTTCAAAGAGCCTAGCAAAAGATTTATAACAACAAATACATAGTGTGGGAGAGATAAATTGAAGCAGGGCTCTCCCAGCTCTGACAGAGGAGTCAGCCTGCCAGCCTGGTCAATAAAGTATTTAAGCCCAGAGTGCTGTGTGGGTTGTCATAGATTAAAATTTGAGAATCTTTTATGGCATAACAAGGTCCTTAATTATTACTCTGGGCTTTGGATCATTTTCAGGTTGTACAAACAGCAAGAGTTCTGCCACAGTGAACATTCTTAGATACAATAGGCTTTAAATTCAATGTCCATGAGAGAAAACACTCAATTCTCAAGTTCAGAATTATTTTCCCAAAATAAAGGACTCTGAGATGTTTACCATAAAATCCTCCCTGTCTCAGTTGTACTTGGTATTATCTCTCTTTTATATGGAATTCACAGAATCTAATGAGCTGGCTGAAGATTCAAGGTGATTTTTGCTTTAAAGTTTTTTTTCTCTTGCCACTCAATATTGCTATAACAGTCTCACTCTTTCTGAAATGGAAGTTTCATGATAGTTTTATGTGCTGTGGATTTTAGCTGTTGATTAATGTCTTTGGCTGATAGTTACAGCCAAACAACTTCTCTTGGAACACAGGAGTCTCACATTGCCATATGAGCTTTTCTGGTCACTATGTCTATTAATTGCACTATGGTATTAATAATAAATAAAATGGATATAATAGGGGAAGAAAAACATTTTCCCTGGGAAAATGGAGAGGAAAGATGAATAAGGATTTGGATATGAGATAAGTAAGAATATATATGAATGTGCTGTGTGAGTTGAAGAGTTTAGGTGGGTTGTATAGAGCAACACTTAGAAATAATTTGAGCAAGTGATGTGGTAAGGAGGAGGTAGACTAGAGAGCACACAAGTGTGGGAATGTCTGGAGGCAGAGCAGTCATCATTTAAGTGAAAAACATCAAAGATAAACTGCTCTTGTGTAAATGCAAAGTATTAAAATTGACATACCACACAAATTCTCAAATGTAGTTGAAGTCATTTGTGTATTTTCTAAAATTCCCAAAGACAAGGCCATTTGATGGCTTTTACTGATCATTACCTACTATTTGTCTTAGATTTCCCCATTTAGATTGCATAGGAACTTTGTTCATTCTTCTCGAATAGCCTTTATTGGATGGACCAGAATGCAGTTCAGTGAAGATGTTCAATGAATACTTATTGCTGGGCTCCCCTGATTCCTCCTGAGAGATATGTAGGAATTCCCATATTGCTTCAACTTAAGAAATTAGTTAGGAGGGCTGGAGGAGTGGCTCAAGTGGTAGAGCACCTGCCTAGCAAGTGTGAGGCCCTGAGTTCAAATCCCAGTACTGTCAAAAAAAAAAAAGAAAAAGAAATTAGTTAGGAGAGCTTTCCAGTTGGTGAGCACACAACTTACTGGGAATGAGGCATTCCCTGTCCCCTCCCATTTTTGTGCCTATGCATCTCTTCCAGTGAACTTTTTCTGTTATATCTTTTACATTTATAGGAAGTGTAATAAAGAAATATGTTTACAAATATGCCCATATACTACACACACACACACACACACACACACACCTATGCATGCTAAATGAATGACTTACTGACAATCACCTGATCTTTGCATAACTAAGCCAAGTAGTTACTCAAATCTCAATTCCTAGCCAAAAGTTATTTTCAGCTCACTGATAATTCTCTCAGCATGAGATAACTCTTTTCAGATTACATGAAAAGTATGATTTCATGGAATAACTGTATCCAGAACAGGCATTTTAAAATAGCATAATAATTGTAATTTCTAAATATATGCATGGATTGATGATGTAGAAGGGGCTACTGTATTCAATTATTCTTATAGTCACTATCATTTAATCCTGAGCTGGCTGAATTTGTACATGCAAATTATAATGCTTCAAATCTTCTACTGTGAATAGCCAAGTTATGGAAACAGCCAAGATGCCCTACCACTGACGAATGGATTAAGAAAATGTGGTATCTATACACAATGGAATTTTATGCAGCCATGAAGAAAAACGAAATGTTATCATTCACTGGTAAATGGATGGAATTGGAGAACATCATTCTGAGTGAGGTTAGCCTGGCCCAAAAGACCAAAAATCATATGTTCTCCCTCATATGTGGACATTAGATCAAGGGCAAACACAACAATGGGATTGGACTTTGAGCACATGATAAAAGCGAGAGCACACAAGGGAGGCGTGAGGATAGGTAAGACACCTAAAAAATTAGCTAGCATTTGTTGCCCTTAGCGCAGAGAAACTAAAGCACATACCTTAAAAGCAAATGAGGCCAATAGGAAAAGGGGACCAGGAACTAGAGAAAAGGTTAGATCAAAAAGAATTAACCTAGAAGGTAACACACACGCACAGGAAATCAATGTGAGTCAATGCCCTGTATAGCTATCCTTATCTCAACCAAGAAAAACCCTTGTTCCTTCCTATTATTGCTTATACTCTCTCTACAACAAAATTAGAAATAAGGGCAAAATAGTTTCTGCTGGGTATTGAGGGGGTAGGGGGGAGAGGGAGGGGGCAAAGTGGGTGGTAAGGGAGGGGGTGAGGGCAGGGGGGAGCAATGACCCAAGCCTTGTATGCACATATGAATAATAAAACAATAAAAATAATTTTGGGAAAACATTCAAAAAAAACAAAAAACAAAAAACAAATCTTCTACTGCGAAATATCTCAAGCCACCTCTTACACATTTATGTAGCAATTAGCTTAGTTTGAGAAGTCTTCCACTAACACAGGGATCAGCATGCTCTTCCCCTCTCTGCCACTAGGTGGCCAGTAACAACTGCTCTGATTCATCCCTCAAGAGTGGATTCCATAGAGTCTTGGAGATAATTCTGGATATTTCTATCTCTTTAATGTCTTCTGGCCTCAAAGGCTAGTTTTACTTACACTGAGAACTGTTCCTCTCCCCTTCAACTCTCTGTTTCTCTTTTAGAACACAGTGCTCCTTAACCCATGTGCCATCCCAAGACATTTCATAACTCATTTTCTTAAAGCTAAGCCAAGTAAATTGTTATCAACTGGTTCACAGTTATTAAGCTTAAGTTATTAAGCTTATTTCTCTAAGAGCTTGGGACAGATGGGAGTCTCAAAGTATCCCTGAGTGATCTACCATTACTCAGGGGCCTCTGTCCTCATGCTGTCTACAGTGTGCTTCTCACATCTGCTGTTGAATACTCTCTATACATCTCTTCTGCATCCCTTTCCCATCTTCATAATGAAAAACACAACACTCTGTAATTAATGTTTGTCAAGATGCAAGGCCTTCTAATTAATTCCTTATAATGCTATTTCTTATATCGATTAACTCCTGGAGAAGCAACTCCTTGTCAAGGCTGGCTTTGTGCAACTGCAGAGCAGATGACTTTGTGTGCAGATGTGGGTCTTCACTGACTCAATATCTGCCTGTCATGTAGCCATGCTCCCTTACTCTGGAGTCTCAAATGATCTTGAGGAAAGCCACTTCCTGGGCTCACAAAGACAGTAATAGAATTTTATTTCCAATTGCTTGTCATGAGAACACACTGGTCACTCCAGAACAGCAGAGGAGCCAGTGGTGGCAGTCTACCATTTCTGTTATCTGAGTGAGGCTGTGCTCATCAGATGGAGCATGTACTTGAAGGCACAGACACCTAGAGGTAGGTTTAGGACACAGGTCAGGGGCGTGGCCAAGAGGGAGCAGGAAAAAATAGTTTCAATTTAGGGAGAAGGCACTGGACCCAGAGCAGTTCTGATCAAGTGGACATCCAGAGCAAGCACCAGGAAGAAAGGCAAGGCAGTCCTAAATAAAGGGTAGGCCAAAGACTAACTAGATCTTTTACCATTTTGCTCATGAAGCTGATCACTTCCTCTTTCTACTTCATTTCCCAATACCCAGTTCCACATTGAGGACAGCATTCTGAGAACTCAGCCCAATAAAAATCAATATTGATCTTTAGACTTTAGAAACTTTCTCTAAAGTCCTTTGGAGGGGGTATTCAAAGTCTGTTTGCATAGGACAGGACTGTACAGGTGACTGTTTCACAGACACTATCTCTGGCAAAGTCTTGTCTCACTTTGCTTTTGAGGGAACTTCCACTGTAAAGACCAAGCTCATCTAGGAGTTAACAACAAAAATGAGGATTGGAGATTTAACTCAGTGGACTCTAAGAGTGCTTGCCTGTCCTATGCAAGGGCCTGAGTTTGGTCCCTAGTACCAGGGGGGAAACAAGAAATCAGGATATTTTTCCTGTTGTTGTTACTTAGTATCACGATTGAGAAAGCACAATGATTATTAGTTCTTTAAAATTGTATATTTTTATATGACTTCTATCTTATTTTGAATTATAATTTTTAAAAATCATAATCCATTTTTCAGAAAAAGTACAGACATGAAGTAACATCTACAAGGTCACCAGGCTAGATTATAGCAATCCAGAAGTCTCCAGGTGCTTGACTCAATCATATGGACTATTACTTTACTTGTATGCTTTTCAAATAGTTTTTTGTTTGTTTGTTTTGGTGGTACTGGGGTTTGAACTTAGGGCTTCACACTTATTAGGCAGGCACTCTACCACTTGAGCCACTCTACCAGCCCAACTGTATGTTTTTCAAGGCACTTATTCATAGCTCAGGTTTCATGGATTGATAATGGTTAGGATCCTTAAAAGTTCAAGGCACCATTAGCTGTTGGGATTATACAAATACCGGCTGTGTATTTCTTTCTATATGCTCCTGCTCTTTCTTGAAACAAAGTTTTGGAAAAGGTTCCTTCCCTTATATAGTGACAAACTCCACAAAGCATATAGATGAGTGCTAGCTCATATTTACTATGGAGGAAAACCTTACCACTTTGGAAGCTCTATTTCTAATTAGCTATAAGTTCTTTCCTTTTTAGGATTCAGCCCAAGATAATTCCATTTTATTTCTCCTCGTAATTTTATAAACCTCAGGCTCTTTGAGAAACAAATAGAAGTAAGTTCAGGGGCACTTGTACAAATAGAGACAAAAATGTATACAACCACTACTGTGTTCTTAGATACTAACTAGTTGATCACCTAATCCATTTCCTTTTCTTCCTATACATGCAGGTAGGTTCCATTTCCCAGTATCCCTTGCAAGTTCTAACTGAGTTCTTATTTGAAAAAAGACAGTGAAGACTACAAAGCACTGAGGAATGAGATGACACAAGAGGGATAAGTGTCTGGACAGCAGTATGACACTGAATAGAGACCACCCACATCTAGCACGGAAGACTACCAGTGATTTCACCAAGGATATCAACCCTCTTGAGAATTTGAATCCAAGAAAGTGGATTCAAATGAGAGCAAAAATAGAAACATAAGAAGTCAATGATATACATTTAAGGTGCAACTCTAAGATAGGAGGAATGATAAAGAGACCTACTTATCACTGGATTGATTCTGATCACCTATCTGAAAAATAACTAAAGCAAAAAGAGGTTGGGAACACAGCTAGGCTCATTGTTGCCTAGCAAGAATGAGGCACTGAGTTCAAATCTTAATAACACCAATTAAAAAAAGAGCAAATTTTATAAAGAAGTGATTAGATAGCTTTTTGGGCTAAATCAGTCACCACCTTTTTTGTAAGAAAGTTTTACTGGAACACAGTCATACTCATTTATCTACAGCTGCTTTCTGTCTGGCCCACAAAGCTAAAGATGTTTAAAATTTATACCTTTACAGAAAATACCTGCCAGCCCTTGGATAATATTAACCTTTTCCTAGCTCCATAATAATGGCCATCACTGTGTCCTCTTTTTTACATTCCTGTTATTTCTGCTCTGTTCCAGATGCTTGTCTCTATTCTTCTAGCTTGCAGAAGCAGCCCCCAATTCATCTCCTGTCATTCATTCCTCACCCTTTTGTCTGAGCCCTTGTCTATGGTAATATCCTCTCTATGATCCACTCAGCTAAACAACTCTCAATAGCATCAGTCAAGTTTCAAAATGATAGGATCTCTGCTTTTAACTTTGAGAGGTCATAAGCAAAAGAAAGAACCCTTCTCAAAAGAAGATTACAAGAGTATAATGGAAGATAAGTTAGTGAAATACTGAGTGAAGCATCTGCCCAAGCACCACCCCACCTCAAGAAAATAGAGAGATTGGGAGGGGGTCTGATGAGGAGAAAAGTGGTACAGAATGTTGACACCTCTGACATTTATGCTTCCTCTGACATGTGAATGGAGGAAGATTGTAAAAACTCACCTACTCTAGCCAGGCATGGGTGACTCACTATCTGTAATCCTAGCTACTCAGGAGACATAGATCAGAAGGATTGTGGTTCAAAACTAGTCCAGGGAAATAGTTTAGGAGATTCTATCTTGAAAGAAACCCATCACAACAAAAAGGACTGGCAGACAAGGTGAAGGCCCTGAATTCAAACCCCAGTACTGCAAAGATGAAAATAAAAAAAGCAAATAAAAAACAGAAAATCTACCTACTCAAAGTACAGGTATCATGCAACAAATCTTTTATTACTTCCATAGCAACTTTGAAGACTAAAATACTAGATGTACCCTCCTACAAAGATAACACAGTATTATTAGAAATCTCTCATGTTCTGACATGCAATGAAACACTTCTTCAAACACTTCTCCCAAGGTCTAGGTGTGATTACCTGGACCAATGAAGAGGACATTCAATTCCTGACAGGGTGGGTTTCTTAAAGGTATGGCTGGCATTTGTTTGTGTGGATATTTCTCCATGGCTGTTTCCCAAATCTGATTTGCAAATTGTAATCACTCATAAAGTGATATCATTTCTAGCAAAAATATCATACCATTATCTAAAGTCCATGTCAATAAAATGAAGTTTCAGTCTGTCTGTCACATTGCAGATAACAGCTGAGTGGATTTTTATTAAATTTGGAGGCTAAGTGTCATATGGTACAATTAATTTGGGGAACTAATGGAAGAAGGTCACTGCCAAGAAAAGAGAAGTACAGTTATTTTCTATAGTAGGTGCAATTGAGGTAAGATGGAAGGTGTAGAAGCCCCCTGGACAGAAGAGATACCTTATGTATTAAAATGACATGAAAGACCAAACAAGCAGTGGTTTCCAACAAGTTTCAGATTGACATTCCCAAGGGAAGCTGGGTCCCTCCATGAGTGACATTGGTGTACATTTATTTAATAATAATTAACAATTTTCACAACATTGCTAAGGATAGAAAATCCTCAGCAACTTAAAGAAAATACTCTGTGTATCAATATTTAAGTAACAGACTTACAGTGACTGTTACCCAGTTTACTACTGAATTTTCAATCTGGAAGTTTGTAATCCATTCAATTTTAATTAAGGACATTACAAAGCAGCTGAAGAGTAATTTTCCTTTTTCTGATATATGATGGGCAATGGTCACAGAATATTTTAGGAATAAAGTAGATGAATTGATCTTTCTTGGTCATTTAAACAGCAAGTGAAATGGAAAACATAAAGGTTATAAAGCTAAAAAAAACTAGGCTGACTCCCAGCTTGCTACAAATCAGCTTTGGTTAACCTGTCTCATGTTTGGTTGTATCATCTATAAACTGAGTTGAAAACTATCCCTTCTTGTGGTAGCCAAGTTTCTTTAGTCACAGGAAATAGAAGCCCTCACAGCTATTGTGAACTGAAGTTCTCTGAAGAAGCTGCATCTGTATTAAACATCCTGTCTGACCTTGGCTGAGTAGAACATTGTGATTGTGGAGGGATGGCTTGTTGTAGGTGGAGAGTCAAATTATCCTGAGCTATCATAGGCCCTTTAATACCTAATTACCTTAACTTTTGTGTCTGACCTAAGATTCTCTTAACTAACAGACAAACTTCTCAGAATGTATCGCTATGCTTAGCAGACCTCTATTCTCTACCAACCCCAGAGTTAACAATGCCATGAGATCTGAAATCTATAGATTTTCCACTTTTCTCTAGCCCACCAATGTAATTGGTAAATGTATTGATTTATAACTTTCCTTTTTTTCTATGTCTATAGAAGTTCATGTATCCTTTTCTACAGAAGAACATGTCATTCAGGGTAACTTGAGTCTGTGCTCCTGGACTATGGTCGCTCATTTGGCTCAGAATAAACTATGTTCTTATTTCCTTTAATGCACAGTCATTATTTTATTTCAAGAGTGACTAAGGAGGAAGGCAGTTTGGAACTGCCAGTTTGCCAGTTTTACAGAACGGTGAGACATTTCCTATGTAAGACCTGAATTATGAGTGAAGACTTGGCTTTCTGGGATCCTCTCTCCATGTCTATCCACCGGTATGCTTTTGCTGATCATCTTTCTTAGCTTTTATATGCACAGAGTAGAAAAGTGGCCGTTCACAGCTAGCAATCTATCCAATTTCCCAGTTAAACTGTTCTTTCGCAACAAAAAAATACCTACATTAGGTGCACAGACAATCTGATTGTTTAGTCCAGATCTAAGTCAGTCATTCACTCCTGATCAAGGATTGGGTTTGACAGATGGAAAAGAAGGAAAAGGCTAGGAGGGAACAGAATTCACATTTAGTAGAGCACCCAGAACTAGGCACGATGAACTGTCTATGAAAGAGGAATGGGACCTGTCAGAATTTCCTAAGTGAAAATGGCAATAAAAGTGAAAAAGAAGAGCCCCTTATTATTCATAGCAAGCCCCTTTCAAACACATCTGAGTTTGATAATGAGATGACTTTTGGAAATCCCCTAAGGGAAAAGGCTGGTTCAAGAGGAACCAATCATTTGATTTCATGTGATTGGAAGATTGGAACTTTCAACCTCCTATCCCACCATCAATGGCCAAAGCTTTAATCAATCATACCCAGTAATAAAATCTCTGTGAAAAATCAAATGAATGGGGTTCTAGAAGATTCTAAGTTGCTGAACACTTAGAGGTGCTGGGAGGGTGGTGCATTTCCTCCAATTGGCTGTTCCAGAGTTGTACCCTTTTTTATAATAAACCAGTGATCTAATAAATTAACTTATTTAGTGAGTTCTACAAGCCATTCTAGCAAATAATTGAGATAAGGAAAGGATCGAGGGAACTTTCAAGTTATAGTGAGCCAGTCAGGTGCGAAAATAACAATTTGGACTTGGAGTTAAGTGTCTGAAGTAGGAGCAGGATTTGGGAACTGAGCCCTTAGCCTGTAGGATTTCATGCTGTCTCCTGGTAGAAAATGTCAGAATTGAGTTAAATTTTAGGACACCCAGTTGGAGAATTGCTTGGTGTGGGAACACCCTCTAACCCATCCCCACTATATCTTATGCCAGAATTGAAGTATTGAGTGTAGTTTTGGTACAAGAGTATAGGGAAAAATGGGAATTTTCCTTTCAAAATCTGGTTCTTCTTGTAATTGTGATACCGAAGATGACCTTTTTTTTTTTTTGTCTTGGAAAACAGAAAAGCTAACTTAAAAAACAAAGAATGTATCTCCTATCAATTTTATCTCTGGAATTCTTTTTATCATGGAATACACAATGCACATATGCACATCTACAGGGCTTGGCATTTGCATTTAAAATGAGTGCAAACAAAATATGAACACCTAACATAAAGTTCAAAGTTTATATCTGCTGTTGCAGAGTCAGAAAGGACATAGGAAGAACAGAGGACTATCTTCAGGGCTAGTCTAATCATAAGTGGCTAAGCAGTACACAGCCCTAAATGATGACATTACTTGAACCATCTAGCCCTTTTCTTCAGTACTGATCCAGCTGCAGCTAGCTTTACGCCTGAGTGGGAATCTGTTTCTTGTGACACAAGAATGAGGCAGCACCTCAAAAGCAAGTTAAAGGGATAACAGGATGAGACAAATCCACTGGACCAAGGCCTGGCAGATATGGCTGGTGTGGTCTGAATACTTCTTCCACTTCCACCCAATTCATGTGTTGAAATCTAATCCCCAGTGCCCTTGTTTTAAGAGGTGGGATTCTTGGGAGATAATTAGATCATGAGGGCAGAGTCTCGATGAATGAAATTAGTGTCCTCATTAAAAGAGGCCCAGAGGAGTGTGTTTATCCCTTCTACCTTACAGGGGCACAAGAGAAGGCACCATGTAGAAGAGCTAACACCTCCATCAGACATCAAATCTGCTGGCATCTTGATCTTAGACTTCCAGGCCTCTAAAACCATGAGCAATATATTTCTATTGTTTATAAATTACCTAGTCTGAGGCATTTTATTATAGCAGCCCCAAAACATAAAGGCAAGGACCAACTTCACTGATAACATAATTTTACTGTACTTTGGCCCTGCCCTTGTGCATTGGCCAAGTTTGGTGTTGATAGGCAGAAAAGTTGCTTGGCCTACTTGGAATTCAAACATAGGAAACTGTATACTGACCACTGAACCCACCAGCTAGACATCAAAGAGCATATTTTGGAATAAAATCTCCCTGGGCAACTTCCCTTTCTCAAATTTGTCCATGCTAGTCAAAGTTGAGGACACAAAGTAACTTTATAAAACATGTAGTTATTCTCCATTGGGGTCCTGTAATAGATGGTATTTCTTTGGTATTTTTATTTTTATACCCCAATAAACTGCCAAGCACCCAACTTTTTTTCCTGGATCTCTCAATGAAGTCATAAATGTCATCCTCACTATGCTTCTTCATCAATCAATCTCATTCACATCTGTAGTCCAGTGAAGCAGAACCACTATAGCAGAGCTAGAAAGTACAGAATGTCACCCTGTGCATGTGACAAGTCTCCAGCAATGTTCATGAAAAATCAGTGCCAATGACACAAATGGACTCACATTTGTGAGTGGACAGAAAGGGCCATGAGCAAAGTCAGAAACCAGCTCCTAACTACACTTGGGACAAGCTTGCAGCACTTCATCTATAAAATGAAGATAACACTATTCCCCTTTAAGTACTACTGTATGAGGAAAAATAAGTCAGAAAATGTACTGAAAATTCATTTTTTAATATCTGACATCTAGCAAGCATTCAAAAAGGGAGTCACAATTACTATTTCATGAAATAATGTCTAAAATTATATCTTTTTTTGGATGCAGAGGCTTATGAAAATTCATCTGTAGTTGTGAAAAAACTAATTTGTATCATTAAAGCAGTAACAGTTAAGCTTCCTAACAAAGGAAGCCTTAAGAAGTAGTTTGGAGTGGATTATCCCTGTTCTCAAATATACCATATCATTCTAAAAAGGGGATGGAATTTGAAAACAGCTATATCCATGCAATCCCATGAGTAAATTTGTTAGATGACACCTCCTAAAGCTGTGTCATCAAAGGTTAATATCCATCATAACATACCACGCTTCCATCAGCAGGAAGATTCCAGAGTTGACTTAACAAGGAATGAAATAAAGGTGAAGAGGGCTGTTGCTTGGAGCAATGCAAGGGCAATAATATACTGAATTCTGAGGACTAATTGGGAAATGAAGGGTCTAGGATACAGATGTGGGTTGGAATGTGAGAGAAATATAGATTATTTTTGTCAAATATTTTATTCACGTCTCTGAATTTCAGGTTATTTTGGCCACCTGTGTCATGAAGTGCTTTCACTCAACTATGAGGGAGAAGGTAGTGAGGAAACAGACATGGGGAAGCAGACATAAGGCAGAGGAAGGCATGGCTATTGTGGGCACATCTGTGAGCTGTGCACCAAATCCTTCCAGGGGCAGTGTTCTAACTAGAGTACATGTGAAGAGGGGCCCATTGAACTGCATCCAGCAACTGTGAATGAAATCACAAGCAGAATTCTTGTAATTTAATAGTGGTATTCTAAGTCACCTATGTCTATGTGGTGCCTGCCACTAACAAACACATCTGAACCAGCAGCTTCCCAATCTTCAGTATTGCTGTGTGACCTTGAACCTCTGGTGAATATGCTCAAGATCCAGCCATCATAAGGCAGGGGCTGGGAGTTCTGTTCTCACAATGCATCTAGCCCTTCTTCAAGAAGTTATAGTTAGGTTTTTGTCTAATTAGACATAGATTGAAATCACAAACCCATCAAGAAAGATCAACTGTAATTATACAAATGAGCTCTTCATCTTTAACCCTACCGATCTAGACAAGTACTACAGAATATAGTCTCATTAGCTAAAGTCACAGTCACCATAAAGATGGATATCTCCATCCTCATCTGATTATGGATGCCACAGGAAAAAATATTAAACCTTATACTGACTTAACATTGAAAATGGTCAATTAAAAACTATGATTGAAAAAGTATTTATTGTATAGGAAAAGGATAATGCAACACTGTTTTTGACTTGATGACTTTCAGTATCTAATCAGTATTTTTGTTATAGCTATCACTTAAAGACAACATGAATCCACTATCAGATAAACACTAATAGTACATCTAAAGGAAATTGAAATTGATTTCTGTCCTAGCATGCACTAGATCAACAAATTTCATTTATGTAGGATCCCATTGTTTTCACTCAAGGCTGAGTGGGATACAAGTAACTGTTTTAATAAAATCTAATTCTGCAGGGCGGGGGGTGGGGGAGCATCATAGTCCTAAATTTATAGCTCAGTTAGTAGTAGAGTAAGTCTGACAGAGCCCTTATATGTTACTCAATATACATGGCTGTTTTCATTGAAGTTACTTCAAGATGTTTTCCTATCATAGCAATGGAGAATGTTTTTCAAAAAAATTAAAAATAGGGAATTGCTGCTGTAAAACATATACATCACAAAGGACTCATCTTCTGCATTTTTCTTAAACCACTTACCATAAAACCTTCATTTTTTATGGCCAACTAGGTACTGATTTCATGATTTGCAGCCAGAAACAACTGATTTCACAACATCAGTCAGTCATAAATCTTAAAAACCTAAGTTTCAAATCCCAAAGCAGTTCCCAGACACACAAATGAGATTTCTGCCTGAAAATTGTGACTTGTGTTTGCAGCTTTGATTAAGAGGAGCAAAGATAAGAAAATGGCAGCCATATTCTCCTTTTCTACTACTTAGGAAACTGCTTTAATTTTTTTTTTCCCCAACTGTAAGTCATGACTAAAGTGAGTTCAGAGAGTGGGCCTGTGAAAGGCTATCATTTTGGGAACAGTGAGACATATTTCTGTAGGAGAAGGTAAACTTGCCCTCCATGGCATCTGTCAGGCCACTCATAAAACCAAATTTTGATTTCATTGTAGGGCTCCCTTTAGGAAAAATACTGACATACCAGAACAGGGGTCATGTGAAAGTGACCAGGATGGGGAATAATGCAAGGATTCTGTTACAAGTAGAATGGCTGAGTTATCTAAGGCCATCACCCTGCATATGGACAGGAAAGAGGATTTAGATGAGAATTCTCCTTCTGTTTTAATAGCTTTCACATAAAAGGAGAATCAGACTTAATCTATGGCAGTGAGAAAGTTAGGGGAAGGGAAAAAGAACTTTACAATTAAGGACATTTACAATTAAAGCCATGTGAGCAACTGACTGGAGAAGCTCTAATAGTTTAGCAACTAGAGGTCAGTCACTAGTAGCATTAGTAAAAGCAGATACAGTGAGCTGAATTGAGCAAAATCATATGTATTGACCTACTGAAGAAATAGAAGCCATGGGCTTATAAATTTCGTTCATGAATGAGACTTCAATGAAGAGAGTCTTGCCCTAGGCAAGAGAACATATGCTTCATTAGTTATGAAAGAGAAGAGGACAAGGGTGGGTGTGGTGCAGGTGATATGGGTGGTACAAATTGAGGGGAAATGAGGCTGCACCTTGGGAAACAGGAATTTGAGACAGTCCTGCCTTCTGTATTGCTTATGGAAAGGGTCCTAATCTCCAGGTATACAAAAGAGGTTTATGGCAAGAGGGCTAGGACATCAGCGGATGTGCAAACATTAGGCTGAAACTCTGGCTTGAAGGTTGGAGCAACGATGAGGCCATTTAAAAGCACTGGGTAATTATGGTAGTTTAGAAACTGTCATTGGTGGATTTTTTTCCTCTTAGTTTCTTTATGTCGTCTGGTAATGCCAATGCCTGGATGTGATATCTAAACAGTATGATTACCTTGAGCCTGGAAAACTGCTCTTGTTTTTCTTTTTTTCCTTTTTGGTTTTGTTTTTGAGACAGGGTCCTACTAGGTAGCCCAGGTCAGCTTTGAACTCACAATTCTCTTGCCTCAGCCCAGCCTCCTGAGTGCTAGGATTACAGGTATGTGCCAACAAACCTGTCCAGATAATGTCTCTTCCCAAGATAGTCACATCTGAATCCTCAGAAATGGGCATTGATTCAAGACTTAAATACTTACAATGTGATCAAATTCTCCAGACTAGATGGGGGCCCAGTTTATTCTAGGGTAAGCAGAGTTGCTCTCAGGACATATCCTAAGTAGTGCTCATTCTCCCCTTCCAGAAGACTGTTAAATTAAAAAAAAATTATAGGAGGATTTTTTTTTTGTACTAATCTCTTGCACTGGATCCCAACACACCAGACTAAAAATCAAATGAATTCACAAATAGTAAAGTTCCACATCACCAAGCTGAAACTAAGTTGTTATCTGACCTTTGGGGAAATCAGAATAGCGATATAGTAGCCAAATTACCCAAGAGGCCAGTTTCAATGGCATTGTAATAGAGTTCTGCTTTAATCCTTATCAGAAAAGTAATAAACTGAAATAGCCTTATGTTAACCAATCAGTTTTCTATTTTTCTGTCTCTTGTCCCTGTCTTACAAGGAATGTAACTTTGAAATTACTAATCTGCCTTGTTCTTTGTTTCTGTTCATTTCATCCGTTCTTTGTCTATAAAACCAACTTCTTCTGCTCAGCTCATTGAGATCCTAATTCTGACCAGGCGTCAGTGGCTCACTCTTGTAATCCTAGCTACTTAGGAGACTGAGGTGGGGAGAGGATTGCAGTTCAAGGTCAGCCTGGGCAAATAGTTCATGAGACTCCATCTCCAAAATACTAGAGCAAAATGGACTGGAGGTGTGGTTTAAGCAGTAGAGCACCTGCTTTGCAAGCATGAAGCCCTGTGTTAAACCCCAGTCCTGCCAAAAATAAGAGATACTAATCCTGCTAAGTGGAGTGTAGAGTTGTCCTATTATAGAATCAGGAATAGTTAAATTTATTATAATTTTGTTCTTTCACAAGATAATTGAAAACTTATTGGTTCAATCTGCATGTTCTATAATATGTCTTTTCAAGAAGGTTGAGAAAAGTGTGTGTATAACAAATAGCTAGAATCAGAATGTGATCTTGTTAATGGTTCCTATCCTTGCTCCTTCTTTCTCTTAACTGCCTAATGTTTTCCTTTATCCTCTATATCGGCCAAGAGCTCCTGCTTTCCCGCTGCCCCTCCACCACCAAAAGTCACCTTCTTCATTAAGTGTCAGAATCCAGAATCAGTCTAAATAAAACCACCAAAGAAGGACAATGTCATTCAAATTTCAATACTGTCTCACAAAGCACTGAAATATTTGTAAGTCAGTCTCTGGCTTACAACTTTTTCAACATTAAGATGATGCAAGAATGATACACATTCAGTAGAAACTAAATGTGGAATTTTGATCTTTTCCTGGGCCAATGAAACAGAACAGCCACACTTTCACTATCAGTATAGTATTCAATAAGTATCATATGATACTCAACATTTTATAAAACAGGCATCGTGTTAGATGATTTTTGTGTAATTGTTAGCTAATGTAAGTGTTCTAAACATGATTAATATAGGTAGGCTAGGCTAAGCTATGAGGTTCAGTAGATTAAGTATATTAAGTGCATTTTGTCTTATAATATTTTCAACTTAAAATTGGTTAATTTAGAGGCAAATGTATGTTGAGGTACATCTGCATTTTCAAGTCCAGAGAAAATATGAGAGATGACCTGGGGAAATTTGAGATTTTAGTCATAGAAATCCAGGTATAAAGGCATCACAATCTGATGGAGATGGTATATGCCCTTGAGTTTTTCTATCACACTCACAATCCAGCTAGCTTCTTGGGGTTTGCTGTCCAAGTAAATAATTTATCCATTGTTACTGCAGAGGGAAACAGTAGAATGAGCTTGGATTTGAGTTTTGGAAGATCTTAGGTTAGTTCTGTCTCTGCTACTAACTAGCTGTGCTACTTCAATCACCTCCTACACTTCCTTGGAGCTTAAAGTGCATCAACCTAGGTTTCAGGATTTTATTCTGTAGAAGAGCTCCATCAACTTTGTCTTCGTATGTAGAAATAAGGTTTGCAAATGAAAATATAAACAAATTTAATATTTAAATAACAATTAAGGAGACGTGGTATATGTTTGGTATAGGGAAATACAGTTGACTAATGAATGGTAAAATTATAATCTGAAAAATAAAATAAGATCACTATTAGTAGGATTTATTGTGGAATTAAGTCTTGCTTTGCATGTAAGTAGAATTTGGATTACTGGAGGTAGGAAATTAACTAAAAGAAGAAAAAAGAAAAGGAAAGGCAGACCAAAATGGTAAGATGATGGGGTACTTCTGGCTGGTTTTCTAGCTTGATTTTTGTCATCAATGCTGTTTTCCTGCTTCCTTTTCCACCATATATTGTCCAAGTGTCAAGAGTCCCTAGAGTTTGTACTTGGGAAATAGGAATGCTGCTGGCTTTTTCTCCATGATCCTGAAGTGCCAGAGTTAGGGTGGGTGGCAATGGTGGAGAATGGCACAGGCTTCCAGGCAATGGTGGAGAATGGCACAGGTAATAAGGCAATTTGGATAAAAAGCAAACTTCCTTCAATTTAAAGCCATACAACTGGAGCCGATTAAACCTGCATGATTGAATTCCAGAAATTAAAAACCTGTAAAAAGCATTCTAGCAAAAGCATCTGCCTTGCACACATTTTGACCATTAATCTGAATACTCTTTAGTCGTTCAATATCACTTCACCATTTCCTTCATCTTTTTGATTGCCCAGGCAGTGTTTTTTTTTTTTTAAATAATAGGACAAGGAGAATCAACACAGAGTAGTGTAGTATTTGACTATTTCTCCTTTTCTTTTGTGAAATTTTCAGTGGTTAATGAGAAGAGATACAGATGGAAGAAAGAAAGCCATATGCCAGAAAACTAGAATGAGTAACTTAATGAAAGAAGAGATTTACACTTAGCCTGTATTTCCAAATATAGTCACTGGATTGGTAAATAGCCATCTTTCACTTAGTCAGTCCTGGAACATAGTGCACTCACAAGGGTGAAAAGAATTGCTAACCTCAACTTGGGGATGAGGAATATTATGGGAAATGGGATGCCTCACCAACTTTCAAGTTGGCCTGAAGTGATCATATCAGTTTCAGCTCCACTATACAACCTTTTTCTGCAGAGGAAATCAGATGGGAGCTCTGGAGTCAAACAGCCAAAAGCAAACCAACTCTTCTTAAAATGATGCAGAAGTGTGTATGGTAAATTAGAAGCTTGCTGATGGACCAGCTAAGACCACATGGTCCCTAAAGTTTAGGACACCTAAAAATATGAATATCCTGGAAAGACGAAGATAGAGTTGGAGGAGAGGAAGAAAGAACAAAGGAAAAATTACTATATAATTGTTGGTGTCTTAGAATAATAATAACAAGCAATATTTTATTCTGTCCAGGTGATCATAAAATAAAGGAGCCTCACTTGTAAACTGACATTCTCTTAGGTTGAAGAAATATAGAATAAGTTCATTTTAAGGTCATCAAGGGCTTTTTCTTTTTTAAAAGCCTCCTTGTAGAAGCTCCAGATTTTTTCATATTGGTGTTGTAAGTACCAGTCAAAATGGAAGGACGGGTAAGAGAGTTCCAAGTAATTTGTCACAAAACAAAGTTTTCATAGAAAACACAGTTTTAATTTAGATTTTTAATTTGAGGATCTTTGTGGGAAGACGGATTCAAATTAGCAGACTTATTTTAAACTGCAGTAGCATGGCAAAGCCACTAAGTGCACTTAGATTGTTTGTTTGGGGTGGTTGAAGATCACTGAGCCTTTGTGTCCATCCCTAAGTACACCATCTGGTAAGGGACTGATAGAAGTAAGGGATATGAGCTTGAATTTAGGAATGCTGTCATGGCTATTCTGAAAAACTTCCCAAGAGAAGACAGAATGAACATTAAGAATGGTCATAATATTAAATTTAAGTTAGATTTTAAAAGGGAAGAATGTGATTGTTTTAATTATATTTTGCCTTTAACAAAAGAGACATAAGTTTTTGTGGGTTTTTTTTTTTTTTTGAGTGATTAAGAGAGAAGAGTAATCTCAAAATCCCTAGCCAGGTACTGAGGGTGTACCAAGGTGTTGCTCCCATTCAAGTATCAACTTTTCTTTGAGCTTTCTCATTTCAGGACCCTGGACATCATTCAAATATAACTTGTGCACGTTATTCTCTTAACAAAGATGGTCACCTATTCTTATTAACAAAGATCTAAATCTTTCAAAGTCCATTTTGCATGTCGCTTTTCAATGATAATTCCCTGGATCCTCTATGATGGACATAGTTTGTCATTTTTAAAAGTCAATACAGAAATGACTCCCCAACTCTCCCATAACATTTGTTGCCTATCTTGTACTTATATCACTTAGATATTTACTTATATCACTTAGATATTTATTATTTATTATTTCTCCTATGATATTGTACTTAGCTGAGAAAAGGATTTTTACTGACTTCTTCTTAAAGGCAAGTCTTATCAGCCTATGCCAAAGTTGGCAGAATTCAATCATGTCTAGACTGTTCTGATACACTGATTGAGGAAGGTCATATAGCAGTTTCTTTGCAAAAGAACCTAGAGAGAGATTCCTCAGGAGAGGGAAGAAATTAAATCAAAATGTCCTAGTAAGAAAGAATTAGTCCTTAAAAGAGAGCAATCATTCTACATTTAGTAAGCTACAGACCCCATGAGGTTTTGTTTGTTTGTTTGTTTATTTGTTTTTTAAGTACTGGGGATTGAACATAGGCCTTGCACATGTGAGCCAACCACTTTATTAATTGAACCCCAGCCCTAGCCCTTTTGTTTTGTATTCTGTTTTTGAGAGAGGGTATCACTAACTTTACTGGAGGCTGGTCTTAAACTCATGATCTTCCTGCCTCCCAAGTAGCTGGGATTACAGGTGTGTACCACCACACCCAGAACAGACCTCCTGAATTGGATTCACACTTGTAAGAGGCTGATAGTCGTTTATAAAAAAGAAACAGAGACCTACCTTAAAAATAACAAATAAACAAAAAAATGAAAAACAAAAAGAAGAAAGAGGTGTTGTAAACAAACCCTATGGTCCTAATGCTTAGATATTCATATGGAAAATATGTAACTTTAAAAGAATAAAGAAACATTTCCTAACTTCTGATGACAGAGTATATGGTTGAGTTTCAACAGAGACAATCTTTAGCAAGAAGTCAAACACATGCAGAAAGCATGATAAAGACCAGAGATGCAAAGTGTCCAGAAAATAGACAATAACTCATAGAGGGAAAATGATAAAATGCAAAGCATAGACAACTTATATCAAAAGCAATTAACTTGGAGTGGGGAAGGGTGCCCTGCAAAAGCTAGTAAGTCACACATTATTTGTATGCCCATGTGGTAGACTTCTTGAACATAAAAAAAATTCTCATGTGATTTCAGGAGACCAGGAAACCAGAAAAATTATGAATTTTCTTTCCAGGTGTCAGGCATAGACTGATGACTTAAGTGTCTTGATAGGGGAAGAAGGCAGAGGGATTCATACAAAAGGATGAACTTCCACATGCTTTTATAACAGGGTCTGTAGTATGTACAGTCATACATACATACATACAGCATTCTGCAGTCATAACTGCTGTTGTTATTGGTTGGCTTTTCTTTCAATTTAATGTATTATGAGACAGGAATAAACATAAATCTATTATAATCATAAAAGTATAAACAATTGATATAAAATGCAAGGTAATTAAAAATAAAGTTGCATAGAGAAACCTATTTTAATGTGTTTAAGTTTAATAGAGGGGTTTAATAAAAACAGTGCTAATTAAGAAACGAGGGCTAGAATGGACTGCGGCATGGCGCAAGTGGTAGAGTGTTTGCCTAGCGAACACGAAGGCCCTGAGTTCAATTCCCAGTCAATAACACCAACAATAATAACAACAACAACTAACAAAACTAGCCACTTAGGAGGCAGAGATGGGGAGAATCATAGTTGAAGGTCAGCCCAGGCAAAAAAAGTTCCAGAGACCCCATTCAATGGATGTCTGGATGTGTTAACATACCTGTCATCCAACCTACTGGGGAAGCACAAATACAAGGACCACTGTATAGGCCTCTCCACACATGAAATGATACCCTATATCAAAAATAACCAGCACAAAAAGAGCTGGTAAAATGGCTCAAGGGGTAGAGTACCTGGCTAGCAAGAGGAAGGCCTGGAATTCAACCCCTAGCACTGGGGGAAAAAAGAGAATTAGAATTAACTAAAATGACAGACGTTTAAAAGACAGGTTTCGCCATAGATATAGTGTTTTTACTATGTACAGTTTTTTTTTAATTAAAGCATATTCTAATTATGGGCATTAAATACATAAAATGTGTGAAGGTGAAGAAAACACAAACATTGACTTTTCAGTGTAATAGGCATAACCAAAAGATGAATGGGTAGGTGGATTGGTAAGATTACTATGTTAGACCTCACATTAGGTGGTACATGTAGCATAAAATAAAAATTTTCATCCTTACCTAGCTAACTCTTAGGAATTTAGTGAGGTTAAGTCAAATAAGAAAAATATAAATAAGAAATACCTTAAATTATTAAGTGCAAAAGGAATATTTTCTATTAAGACAATAATAACTAACAATGCCTCAATCCAATAGGTTCTCCATAATTTAGTGTTAATTCACCAAATAGATAAAGCTAAATTCTTTTTCACTGTGACAAATCCTGGTGATATAGTAGAATACTGAATAAAGTTTGCTGTACAGAATTATTTCAATCAAAGAGCATTGCAGAGCATGTTATGCGCAAAACTACACTGTAACAGAAAATAAGGTCTTAGGTTGTTTTGTAATTCAATCAAGGCTTAATCTTGTTTTTATTTTTTTAGCTCCTGAAAAATGGATTTTACTATTTCCACTAGTAATTATCACCATAGCCTAATAACCTAAAGTACAGTATACACTGCACTTTATATTTCTAATTGTGAATCCTTAGCATATGATTCTACATAATATTAAATTGAAGTTTTAATGGGAGTAATCATCCATTACTAAGTGATAAAATTAAATATTTCTCCTAATAAGTATTATCCTATACTTCAGATGATTCCAAGCTTTAAAGAAATTATAGTATCAATTCAATGACACTAAGTACTCTTAAATATATTTTCACCTTGTCAAATGGAGAGAAAGTAGAGTGCATTAAAAAGTCATCATGAATACTAAGAGCTATATTTATTGAATCCTTACTATGTTTCAGGCACTGGGCTAAGAGCTTTACATGCATTATGTCTTTTAAATTTCACAACAACCCTGTGAGTAAATACTATAACTATTCTCATTTTACAGCTGAGAGAACTGAGTCTAATAGAAGGTAAGTAATATACTCAAGGTCACAGAGCTAATCATATCAAAGTTGAACACCAAGTTCTTCTGATTCCAGAGGCCTTACTTTCAACTTCTTTGTTGAATTGCCTTTCTATTCACTTTTTAACATGTTGATCCATAATTGCTTGTCTGCCCTAGGGCAATCCCTTTACATACAGCTTGTCTGGTCCTTTCCTTAATCCCCAAACTGTCAATTAACACAGGATGTCCTGAGGGTCCACTCACCTCCAGGAGCTATAAAAGCTATGTTACCTTGTTGATTGAGCAAATGTCTGTGCTCCCTTAACCTATTTTCATTAAGATATCCTTTTCTTGTCTTTTGTCATTCTAAAGCCCAAAGCAGTTCAACTTTTTGGGTAGAGCCAGACCAATAAGTAAGCAGGAGAAAGGATGTCTCATAGTTGGTGAAAAGAGATATTCAGAAGTACTCAACCTTTTGAACTTTATCCTAATATTATGAAAAAGAACCTCCAGACGATTGGTATTATGCTATAACATTCATATTTAGAAATAATTTATTCTGTAAGAAATAACAGGGCAAATGCAAACATTTTGAAAGGATAAGTTACAAAGGGTAATCAACCCATTATGTAGCCTCATTAATAAATGAGAGATCCTTTATAACAGTTACCAAAGGAATGTGATGGCCTGTTCACAAACTGTGTCCTGGGAGTCCTGTGCACTGCAGAGGACTCAGGTGTACAGGAGGACAAGTGGGTTAGCTCCTGCTTGGCTCCCCCATGCCCACCATAGCAGCTCTGTCTTTACCTGCTGCTAATTTGGGTTCTGCGTTTCATTTTAGGGAAAAAGCAACAAAAAATTAGTTCATAGTTTTTAATAAAATGAAAATAACAAGTTTAGTGGATAGAGTGGGAAATTTGTACCTAGCAAAATCTAGTATAGTTTTGAATATTGCCTACAATATTAGGCCAGTTGTTTTCCCTCAGAGCAGGGTTGGATTTGTAAGTACACAAGTAACATTCTTGAAAGTCACTGGCTTTCAGTGCCACTAAGAATAGGTCACACAAGGGGGAAGGTCTTTAAATTTTAGTTCTTTGTTTAATCCTCTGCAAGCCATGCACTGGTACATGTAGCATGTCACTTTACAGGTGACAAAATGAGATTTACAGTGGTTAAATAATTTGCACAGAGTTGCATAGCTGACACATGACAACCAGAGGTGTCTCTAGTTCCTAAGATGTTAGGTTCCTGAAGATGAGGATGGAGTTACAAGCTCAGAGACCAAATTGGGTGCCTGGGAGCATTAATCTAAGCCAACTAGTTCTGTTGAGTTTACTT
Organism: Castor canadensis; assembly: GCF_047511655.1. Taxonomy (NCBI): domain Eukaryota; kingdom Metazoa; phylum Chordata; class Mammalia; order Rodentia; family Castoridae; genus Castor; species Castor canadensis. The sequence continues at coordinate 70,236,710 of NC_133397.1, read as the reverse complement.
CAAAAGCTACATAGAAACTGTTTATGTAAGTCATTATTATTTTGTGAAATTGATAAGAAATGGGAGTCCCTTAGGCTAAACCATACTTTCCAGAAATATTTCTTCCATGATGCTTGTGAAAGTTTTTCTTTATTATTATCACTCTCAGTTAGGGATGCTATAACAAAGTGCTGTTGACTAGATGGCTTATAAACAACAGAAAATTCTTGAGGCTGCAAGTCTAAGATGGTGGGTTTTTGTTAGGGTCCTTCTTTGAGTTGCAGACAGCCACCTTCTTTGTATTCTCCCATGGCAGAAAGGAGCAAGATAGGTCCATGGCTCTTTTTATAAGAGCACTAATCCTATTCATGCAGGTTCCACCCTCATGGCCCAATTAAAGACTCTGCTTTCGACTTAGTATTTAAGTTTCAGTATGTGAATTTGGGGGAGACATATTTAGTTTATTGCATTATTATTATCACCACTAATTCAAAATAGTACAGAAGAAGATGGTTTTAATTCAACATTGAAAAACTAGTTTTTTAAAAAGTGATTTCTGCATACTGATTAAGATATATGTTCAAGATGAATTATTAAAAGAAAACTGTGAAACAACATATCCAGTTAGGATTCTGTTATAAAACATGTATCACACATGTTTATTCTTGCATGGGGAAAGTTCTTCCATAAACCACACCAACCAGTTCACAGTAGCTATTGGAGATATTCATTTTCTGGGCTACATTTTTCTGAACTGTCTGAATTCTATACAATATGCATACCAATGTTTTTGCAATCAGAAAAACAATAAATACATAAATACTAAATGTCTATGCTAGCACTCTGGTTTTCAGTGCTTTTCCTAATCATGTGTAGCTTTACCAGATTGTTAGTGAAGAAACTGATTGAAATAATTTGCAGGTACAACAAAGCACTGGAACGTTTCTCTGTGCACAACAATGGATGAGAAATACTTTGATGGTATGTTACAATCATGCTGTGTGTGTGTGTGTGTGTGTGTGTGTGTGTGTGTGTGTGACTGGAGTATAATGAAAAGATTCAGAAGAGAAGGAAATCTGAATTTTGACTACATGGAGGGTTCCAACAATTTGCAGTGCAATAAAAATACCCTAAAAGGCTAGTTTTTAGTTAAACAATTCCTTTTTCCAAACTACATTTTCATCCATTGCTTAGATGTTGGTGTTGCTTACTTCCTACTTAATATGACATTTGTCATTTACTTTAACACTTCTTCCACAAAGAGATTGAGATATTGAGTGTGTTATTTACTTTAAGTCCCAATGAAGAACACACTTATTCTCCCAGAAAGCACACACTTGGGTAGGCTACTGCAAGTGCTCCTAGGCATATTTCAATCAGGAACTTTGCACAATATATCTTGCAAATGGTTTTCCATTGGTGAAACCAGTATCTTATTAATTAGCATAATGAATAATTACCATGATGGAAAATACCCCATTAAACCTATGGATCTACAATATTTAAGTATATTTTAGAGACATTGTCCACAGTTTAATGAACAACAAAGCATATAGGTAGGCCTGAGGCCTCAATGCTTAGGAATGGCATCTGAGGTTTGATTCCTAAGTGCTTATAGGCTTAGGGACTGGGATTGGCTATCACTCCTAGAAAGTAACAATTCTGCTTCTAAAAAGTGGGTCCAGTTTACCTGAAGTAAAGCTTTTATGAAAGTGTTGTTCAGGGTACCTACTCAGACAGGAAGTTGTAAACCCATCAATACTTTTCTTCTGATAATTTCTTTCAATGCAATTGTTAACAATGTACTGGGGAAGTAGCTAAAGCTCTCCTGAAACATTTTGTTCCCATTCTTTATCATCTGCCTTTATCTATACCTGTCTATCTATCTATCTATCTATCATCTATCATCTATCTATCATCTATCTACCTATCTATCTATCTTCTTCTCTCTTTCTGTCTTTGTGACTATACTTAACACCAAATTGGCTTGTTGGGTCAATTTTCAATACTCCTATTTAAAAAAAATGAAATCAAATTTGAATAGAAGTCATAATGCTTTTGGCATAGAAAAGAGTGGATTGATTGATTTTTGTGTGTTTACAGAGATGTAATCCTTCTGTAAAAAAAAGTCAGTTCAGAAACTTTGGCAGACCATTCTAGTACAGGGGTAGGCCTTGCATAAGCAATAAACATTTTCTGGAGACACATCTGAGTTCTCTCCCCATTATTTATCCAGATTAACACAACACTGATGGTGTAAATTCTTCTTTTATCCTATCTCTTTTCATGTGTTACTCCTGACAATTTCTTTTTTTTTGTGACTAACCTTGTTCTTCTCTCAGCTGTCTGACTAGACTTCTCAGTTTCCTTTTTAGGCTTCTTTCCTAGTTGTTCCCCTAAGTTCTGCTGCTCCCCAGAGTTCTACTCTCTGTTCTCTTCCTTTCTCTCCTTAGGGAATCTCACCAATTCAGGAGCTCAGACAGCCTCAGTTAAATATAGTGCTTTGTTGTGTTCCAGATCTATAGCCACATCTCTAATCTCTAAGCTCTCTCTTAAAATCTAATCACTTCTAGTGTGCCCTCCAACTCAACTTGTCCCAGACTGATCTTACCATCTTCTCCTGCATTCTTCTATTAGTTTCCAAGTCATGACAATCTCTACCCCTTAGCTATTCTTCATACATCTCCATGTTTCCTCACCCTTAGTGTCAAAGTCCTGGTTCAGACACTCACCATCTCTTCATTAGATTATTACTAAGTAGCCTACTCTGTCTTCCCTGCCTCCTTTCAGCTCTTTCTACTCCATTGTCCACACTGTTTCAGTTAAATCTTTAAAGCATAGAAAACCTGATCTCTCCATTCTCAGAATTGCAGAATAAATTCTGCATTTAGAGGAAATTTATCATGCTCAAATCATTAATGATTAATAGAAAACAAATTAGTCTATCAATTAGGATGTTTTCAGGCAGAAATTATTTCACACAGATTTTGATAGACTTTGAAGAGCATTCAAAATACAACCTCAGGATGGTCAATGTGGGTCGGGGGAGCTATAGCTGAGAACAACTGAGTATATGACACCAGTAACAGAGGGCAAAACACAGATATAACAGGCATTTGCTTCTCTCTGTCCCTCAGTATATATATCTTCTCTCTTTTTTGCCATACCCAATTACTCTTCTGTTGTCTCACTATGGAAGCTTTTCAAACATTTGAATTTCAAAACTGATCATGTTTTATTAAATAGCATTGAATGTGACATGAAAAGAGGTTACAAATACAAAACTCTGCCCCATATGTTTGACAGTCATATATTCTACTTAGCTCATAGAATGCACTAGCTTCAAATTGTTCTAACTTCCAGTGTGTGACTATCTCTTCTCAGATAGGCTGTGTACGAAGTAAAGGATTTCTTGGGATACATGCAATAAAGATACTTAGTTCAGGGTTGGGAACACAATAACTTTCTGAAACTATACTTCTTATTCTGAAGAATTCATATCTTCCTCTGTAATGACCTGGTTGGAAATCTTCAGATCTATATTCCGTAATGCTGTGAGCATAAAAATAATGGATTTCAGTATGATTAAGAAGAGTATGCTGATAATTATGAGAAAAGGCAATGGTGAGTCAGATTATTATGGTAAGTATGAAAAGAAAACACTTAAAATGGATTATCATGACAAGAAATGTGAACAAAGTATAATTCATTGTAGCATGAAAGGCTCTATCGAAAGCCACTTGATGATCTATATAAAGTACTTTATAAATATGTTTTAAATGCATTGTCGTGAATCAATTAAAAAACCACCCAGTGCCTATTATTATTCATATTTAAGATGTCAGAACTTTGGATTTTTAAATAAGCATTTCTCCTTTTTTAGAAAATTGCACAAAAAGACCTCTATTCTTAAGAAAGTACTGCACACACACACACACACAAAACATACTTTCCTTTTTCAAATAATCAGGGCCACCTTCTATTTGTGGAATGCCTTAAGAAATCCAGAAGGGTCTGAATAGTAAAGGTTTGTCTTTATGGGAAGCTGCAAAGAATAATAAGTTTACACACACAAACACACACACACACACACACACACACACACACACACACACACCACACAATACAACAACAACACCAAAAAACTCAAGAGAATCTAGCATTAAACATGTGTGGTCTTTTGCTAAATGAAATCTATTCCTACTAAGAAGAAAATTATGTTCCATTTAATTGTAGAAATTTTCTTAGAAATTTTTCCACCACAAATTGTCTAATTTTCTCACCTTCTGAAATAAAGTTCCTTTAATCTAAATAAACCTTTATCTGCTGATATGTTAACACCAATGAACATGCTTATTAGCATGCAGGGCTAACAGTGGGACACTTGCTATTTTTATTCCCTGGGTCTGTTGGTTTTATTATTTGTTAATTTGTTTTATAGGTTAGCTTTGGGTGTTTTGGGTTTTTTTGTTTTTTGTTTTTCATTATTCAGGTGTTAAGCAGTCATTTTTTTCCTCTGGGGTGAAGATATGCTTCTTCAAAGAACTCTCAAGCACTTTAGGTTTGGTTATTTCTAATCTAATAGTGCAGAATGTCATAAAGCCAAGAATATCATTATTGCATGTGATATGCTTTTAGGAGAGGCTTTAAAAGGTCTTTAAAAACCAATACCATCAGCTCTTGTAAGCAGCTTTTTATTTAATCCCTTAAAAGCCAAGTTCTTTGCTCAAGAATTTATGGCTCAGTAAATGAGTTGGGGTTTGTTCTATTTTAATTAATATACTATTTTTCATAGGGACATTTCAAAGTACCTTGCAACATTTTCTTCATGGAAATATTACTGAATTGTAGAATGGAAGATGAAAGGGAAATTAGTATCACTGATTATCAAGTTTGTTATTGATGCAAATTCAATCCATTTGCCTCCGTATCACATGGTCAATCACTTCAAATGTCAGCCACTCCAAGAAGCCTATCCTTTACCCTAGGCTGGAGTGGAAGGGTCTTCCATGTTTCTATAATATCCTATTCTAATCTGTATGATTTTCTATATCAAGTTTGATTATAATTCTTTATTTGTAGATCTCCCCTTTCAGACTGCTGATTTTTGAAAACCAAAATTAATGACTCTGTGTCCTAAGGGTCTTTTCCAGGGTATGCTAGGTGATTAATGAATTCATCAGCTGGTCATAGACATTTAGAGGATTAGCAATAGGGAGAAGGAAACAGTACAGAGCAGGTCAAGTAGGGAAGGAGGAAGGAAAAGACAAGGCAATTTCAGTAATATGCACATCTTGCTAACAGTGAAAATTTAGTATAAATAAGACCATGCAGAATCAGTTGAAATTAGCAGGGAAAACAACACAAAAAGGCAGTAAAGAGGTGAGAAAGGTGAAGGGGATAAGAATGTTTTCCTCACTTAGTTGGGGTGCTGAAGGGAATAGATAATAGGGATAAATTAGGCCCATTAAAATGTAGAAAGGACAGGAGAGTAATGCTGAATCCAAAAAGGTGGCAGTCCTGGGCCTATTCTTTAATTAGTGTTTAACAGAAAAAAGAAAATTGGGCAATTAGAAAACTAACAACCACTTGGCAAAAACATCTCCTGAAATAAAGTTCAGGAGGAGAAAGTGTATACATTACCACAAGATTGGTCCTGCACATTGAGATATGAAGGAACTTGGCATGTTTGCTGACCACTTTTCCATGATTAAAAAAGAAATTTTGTGAATCTAGTAAAATATGACCAAATATTCTTTAATGTGAAGGCTGAGAAGCCTATTATTTGGACAGAAGTATTTTCCTTCTTTTCCTTCCCTGAGACTCTAAGCTATTTCCTCAAAAGTCAGCTCTCATCCAAGATACTGGTGAAGGTTCAAGGAGGAAAGTCTAGGTTTTCAGGTTGATAAAAATAGTTACTCACTTCTATATGTCCATGCAACTATAGGTTTCCACAGAGCATGTGAGCACATATATGACAAGGAATTAGGTCTGATATTTTTCCATTAACTACAGATATTAATTATGCAGCATAGTATAACAATAATGAATAAAGCCAGAGATTTGGAATTAGAGAGTTTCACCCTTTCCTGGGCCTCTAAACTTTAGTTACTTGTCATGTACCACTTTGGAATTTGTTTATCATTTGTATGAAGGAATAACAGAACTGGCTTATGAACTATTATATTAAAGAACCTGACATAATGCCTGGCACAGGCAATTTACTCAATAAACATTCCCTTTCTTCTCTTAAAGGTCAAAATGGGAAAGTGGTGCTAATTAATCTTTGCTGTGAAATATTCATATCCCCACAAATAGTTGGCAGTCAGAGATAACAAACTGTCTGCAAGCATCTAAGGCAAGTTAGCTTTTCCTTTATCCAGGGAAGTCAGAAACACTAATGCTCAGTTCTGTAAGTGCCTGGGAGAGAGGTCAGTAGACCTCCTGGTGGAATTTCCAAACAAAGGGAAGAGGACTTGTTCAAAGCTGTCTTACTCCCTGATTTACTTTGGTTATAATCTTTTCTTTTTCTTTCATTTTCTTTTCTTTCCTATGTCTTTTTTTTTTTTTTTTGATATACTGGGAATTGAACATCAGGTTGGCCAGCAAGATGGTCTAAGCTACCTTGCATTCTTCAGAAATTCTTTTCACTTTTCTACTTTGAAATAATCTCTGCATTCCTTCATTTTGGCTTTCATTTCCCATGAGCAGTTACTGCTGCTACATTAATCCCAACAAACTGTTTACAGTTGCAGACTTATTAAGGGGTCATTGCAACTAGAATATTTGCGTGTCTTTCTATGAAATATTTAACACAGAGATGACCTTAGAAATAGTGCTAAATTGCCATATCAACAGGATGTTTATAGCACAGAAAATCATGAAGCCCCTTAAAATTCTCTTAGTCTTTAACTCTCTGTAATTTCAGAGAGCATCTCTTCAAATTGCTAAGCAAATCACTAGATCAGACAGTGGAGAAAACATGGTAATGAGTTTCTTACTGTCCCACGTTAGAGTTTAGCACTGCTGCCGTGAACTGTCTAGTTCTAAAGGACAGATCCACTCATTGAAGGAAAAAAAATAACAAAACTGATGTTGAGCATATAAGAAATAAATCAGTAAACACAATAATGAGCAATGACATCATGGGCAATAAGCATCATGGATATAGTCAACATAAATCCTCTCCCAAGCACTTTGGGATGGGGTCATAAAATTAGTGAATTCAGCAATGAAAGATGTTTCATATTTCATCTTCAGGAGATAATATACTGCACTACATTGTGGCATTTCACTTGCAAATTTGATTCTAATTTGATTGGTTAAAAACAATCTCAGACATTGAAAACTGAAAAGCATAATGTTAGAAAAGATCATAGTAAGAGGCAATCTCATAAAGAGGAGAAAAGTGAATATTATGGTTTATTAAGCATAGTTTAGCTCTTCCCACCAAAGACATGGTTTCTGGATAACAATGTTTTATATTTTACCAGTACTCAGCTTTCATTAATTTCACTAATTTAGCCTCCTTGATACTAATTTCTTTCACCTTCTCATGGACATTATGGTACAGAATTTAATCAGTATGAAAGCAATCCCCTCTCTGAAGTCTCCATGTTCCTATAAATCTGGAAGAGCAGAGACCTCAAACAAGGGTATGAGCAGAAGACAGCCATGATGTAACTGACGGGCTCACTTCCTGAGGTGTCATAGATGCTCCAGTATCATACTTGAATTTTAACAATGGTGACTCCAGCATACTTCTACCCAGAAACTCCTCCAACAGAGATTTTTGTTTCTACCAAGCTTCATTCATGTGCATGAGTGGTGATAAGAAGGCAAAGTAATTATTAAAAACATCAAACTTAAAAAGTTTGGCCCCCTCACTAAAAATCATCTATATCGTGAATTGTTTCAGTAAACCAGACAGTAAGAGTGAGCAGCATGCATGTAGAGACAGGATGGTCATGAGCCTATTCACATTATATGTTGGGAACATATTTTCTCTTGAGTCCCATGCCAAATAATTTAATTTCTATCTTCTGAATAGGGACTACCTGGGCTTTGCTCAAATAAACAAATATTGCTACATAGCAAGACTACATAAACTAAACATGTACACTAGCTTATGACTCTGAGACTTAGTGAGACTTTCTCTACAATAAGATAATTCCATGTAAGAGGGAAAAACTGGAGGTGAGGCAAACTAGATTCGGAAGGGCTATGTACACATCAACAGTCAGCCTGGCACTTAGTGATGCCTCCATGGCAGGTATCTGCTGAGAGGACAGGAAAGTTCAGGCAGGAGAAGCTGAATTTTCTGAGAGAAACTATTATGGTTGGGAGTTGGGAGAGCACAGTCTTCGAAGTTAGACAGACTCAGAGTGGAATTCTGGTTTCATTATGATTGGTTTTGTGGCTTAGAACAAATCACTATGTATTTATAGTCTTCCTTCTTATTTTAGATGGAAATCATCCTATCTGCTTTATATTAGGACTGTGAGGACTCATGGTAATACATGTTGATTTCCTGAACACAAGATGTGTCTGTAACAAGTAATGATTATTATTAGGAGAGGCAAGAAAAGAGCAATATATTATGATCCATTCAGAAAATCTTTTCATCTAATCATTTAAACATGATGTCCACTATCTAATCTACTCCACAGCTGAGGAAATTTGCTCAGATTTGAGTATCCAGTGGTGAAGAAAGTGAGCATGGATCTGCCTTCACTGACCCTATTATCTGAGCAGCCATTAAGTAAGAAACACATACATAAATAATTAATTACAAATTATGATAAGTGCTCTGAATGGGTATCTCAGTGAGGAAATAATGGGGTATGCCAATGAAATAATATATTTATAGAGACCTGAAAGATGAGTAGGTATTACTGTTAAGAACTTAGAAAGGAGAGGATGTCAGAGATGGGAAACAATGTGTGCATGGAATACATAGCAACAAAAAGGCCAGTGGGTTTGAAGGCTGAAAGCACTAAGACAGAGAATTAGATACAGGGAAGATTACATAGGGCTTTAAGGAACCAAGTGAAAGAATTGTTTACCCTAGAAAGCTGTGGAAGTGCTTTTGAATGGAGAGACTACATATCCAGTTTACTTTTTAAAATGATCTTCCTGAAAGCTGGAGAATGCATTGGGTGAGTAGCAGAAGAGGAAGCAGCAAGAGATTGTTGCAGAGAGATGGTGGTGCTTTGGCCTGAAGTGGTAGCAGAAGGTTTCTGAGATATACAGGAAGTAGTGATCATTGGCTGTTCCAGCAGCTAAGTGGAACTTTCCAGCAGCAAACTCAAAATTAGTCAATTAAAAAAAAAAATCAAAGTGGGCATTAGGGCTGTTGGAAAATTGGCAACAGTGCCATGCCTATTTGGTGCAGGTAAGAGCAAAATAGGAATCCATAATCTACAGAATGTGTATAGTGTAGAGAGATGAAAATAGGGCCTTAGCTGTGAAATACAAGTTTGGTGACTGGATAGAAGATAGGGCATTGGTCATTGGTCATTACTACAGTAGGGGTGAAAGTTCAGAGGAAATAGCATGATTACCGTATACTGAACTGCTTAAAATAATGACCTGGAATTCATTTAAAATCCTAGAACTAGAAATGGCATTAATCATAGACACTAGGTTTAGTTGAACCAGCTGATGAAAATCATGAGACCCACAGCCTCGGTAAAATAAAGAGAGGATCCAGCTATCCCAAGACAGTGGGGAAAATTGTTAGGCATTATAAACTTAATCTGAGAGTATGTTTTTAGCAATTTCCCAGTTAGGAAAATTTATAATTACTTGCATTTTACAAAAAGATGCATGAACCGGCAAAGTAACATGCAAAGATAATTTTAGTATCCTGCCACATATGCAAAATAACTTATCTATTAATATTCAATATAATAGTGTTTTTAATTAATGTTTTATAATGAGAGAAATCTACTTTGTCAAGAGTATGTAAAACTTTCAGTATCAAAATGTGTGGACCTTGTCTTCCACACAGCTTGATTTGTGATCTGTGATTCCCAATGCAATATTAATATTATTATTATTATTGTTGTTGTTGCTTTGGTAGTAATGGGGACAGGGTTTTATACTTGCTAGGCAAGCACTCAGCCACTTTAGGCACTTCCAGTTCTTTCTCTTTTAGTTTGTCCTGATTTTGTACTGGCCAGCCTCAGATAGTGATCCTCCTATCTCTGCATCCCAAGTAGCTGGAATACAGAGTGAAACACTGATTTGCTTATTTGTTGAGATAGGGTCTCTAACTTTTGCCTGGGCTAGCCTCAAGCTTCCTTCTTCTAGCTCAGTCTCTCAAGTAGCTGGGCTTACAGGCATGTGCCACTGCATCCCTGGCCCTGAAACACTACTTTTAAGTTGCTAGAAAATAATGAGCCATATCTTTCATGATATTACATTAATATCGGGGTGGGGGGAAGCTATTTAGGTTTCCCTACTTTATTTGTTTGCTTACAAAAGCAAAGGACTCCTTTCTGATGTGCTCAGCAGTCTTTATGTTCTAAATCATATATATATATATATATATATGCATGATATATAGATTTAGAAAAAATACACACACACACACATATATAGCTGGTACTGGGATTTGAACACTTGCTAGGCAGACAGTCTGCCACTTGAGCCACTCCACCAGCCCCTAAATCATGTTTTGATTCCAAGATTTGCTTCAGCTTTCTGCTGTGAACTTACATGGACCATTATATTTGACTATTTCTAGCAGTCATTCAGGGTCAATCAGAAGGACTAAGACTGCAAGTTTTGACATGATTTTTCAGAACAAACATTCTATCCTTGCTCAAATGGAATAATTTAGTTTACTTTTCAAATTTGTTAGATCAAGACTCACAAACCAAAATATCACATAAATGTACTATGTGCTGTCTGATTCCCGCCCCACCCTGAGAGACATGAAAGTTAAATTTACAATGCTAATATTTCTCTGGAAGTACTCTGGACTATTTCTTCATATAGTCAACAGATTTGTCTGTCCACATGCTTATAATCCAGCTGGAATGGAGAAAAGCAGACGTACAATTCAATGTATGAACTATAATACTAGAAGACCTTTCACATATTAAAAAAATATTGTCAATTGTTCCTTTAATAACAAAGTTTAACAGATATTTACTCAGAGACTTTAAGTAAAGTCTAGTGTTACATGGAATGAAAACTAGAGAAAGCCCCATTTCAAGGAACTTAACACCTATGAAGCACTAAATGACAGATTTTCTTCATTAAAGCCATTAGTAGGCACCAGAAAAGAGAAATATTTTTGAATTTGAATTGTGAATAGAGGTTACTTTTCAAAGCAGAAATCTAAAGTATAATAACATACACAAATGTACACACAGAGATATAGCTTGACTTGCCAATTACAGATATAAATATTAGTATTAAAAATTTATATGAATAATGCTGATTATAAATATATAGTAATGTACATTTTTCCTGCAAATGGATAAAAGATTACCTGCCATCTCAAGAGTATGGCTAGAAGTTCAACTTATGGTTCTTTTATGTCTTTTTTTAACCAGTCTAGTTTTAAATAATATAAGTGTATATAGACATTGGGCCACACACCCACTCATCACCCCCCACAGCCACACACCTGCATTTCTTAGTATGAAAAAAAAAACTGTCACATCGTATAAAACATGATTTCTAAGTTAAATTATACTAAACTTGTTTCAAATTGAAAATATTGTAAAATACTGCTAATGTTAGTGTATTTGAATAAAATCTCAAGTTAACTTCTCACTACTTAAGAAATAGTGACATCCCACATTGACCATCCATGGCAGTGGTGCTCCTTGGGGCCTATGGTGTAAGCCTCCTCTTCTGAAGCATCGGCATGCATAGGGAGTATCTGTCAATGCACACCACCTTTAATAATTTAGAATGTTGACTTATACTTTCCACATGAGTAGTCTTGTCTTAACAGCAGTAAATACAGCTACAAAGCAGTGAGGAATGGCAATTGGCTGAGGGCACTAATTACACCGCCTTGACTTGAATTAAAATTGCTAAACAGCAAATGAGATTTCCAGCCTAAAGATAACCTTAATTTAAATGGGAGGCTGCATTTATCTCATCTACAATGTAATTTTCCTGAGGTGTAGAAAAATACAATTTTAATGGAAATTCATTGTTTAAAAATATAATTAAAGTCCCTGGTCTGTCCCCTTCCCCCTTCAATTTTGTTCTACAGGCAAGATGTGCAGACTGATTTAGAGGTCAGAATGAAAACATTCAGATCGTGTCCTCACAGCCAGACATTACTTGAAGTACCATCTTCATTTTTAATGACTAACAGCTGGCTATCAGAAAAGACAACGCCAAAGGCCTGGGGGAGGAAAAGGAAAATAACCTTCTCCAAAGCCTGGAGCTATACCATACCTTAAAAAACAATAATAACCCAATCCCAATTCTAGCATTTGATTAATAAGGAAACTCAGGGTACACAAACATAGAGCAAGAAGGCAGCATTGCCTTGTGAAGAGGTTAGCCTGAGAGTTGGACTCAGACAAATATGAATCCCATCTCTTACTTTTAGTTCTGTGATGGGGAGAATACTATCTTTGAGGCTTAATTTGTGCATCTCTAAAATGGAGGTAGAAATAATTCTGACCTCATAAGTTAGTTAGAATATGCATATGCTTGATTTACAAGTTCTCAGTATAGATATCTTTTGTAGTTAATGACTTCCCAAGATCAAATGTCCAAACTCCAAGCCCATTTGTTTCTATCTCACAAAACCCTGAGACTGTGACCGTGCCTTTGTGAATTACACCAAATACTTGATGTACATGAGAGTGGAAGGGGACAAAGGAACAAGAAGAAATTAGGAACTAATATTTTTTATTTGTTGATAATACATGAAAACTTAATTTCCTAATTACCAATGAACTATTACTACTAAAACTACTAAGATTAATATGTAAATGTCAAGTTTTAAAAATCTGTTTTATGAATATGAAAACATTCAAGCAAAAAACAAAGCTGAAATTCTGGGGTATGGCTCAGTGACAGAGCAAGTAGTTAAGGTGATCAAAGCCTTCCGTTTTCCCTCCATAAGCCTCAGCACTTTTGCTGAGGGGTGGATGGGTAAAATAAGAAAGCAAAGCTGAAGATTAATCACTGAAAATTGAAGAACAGATGATAATTTCAAGATGAAGACTTTTCTTATCAAAGACATAAACTCCTATACACACTTTTGGTGGTACTTGGGTTTGAACTCAGGATCTGGGACTTGCTAGACAGGCATTCTACCACTTGAGCCAGACCACCAGCCATATAATCCTACATACACTTTATACACTCACAATCATAATAACTTAATCTTTGTCAATATGGAGGGACTAAACACATACATAGCTGAACTCACAAGGATATTTGAAAATTATATTTCTGACAGTAACAAATAAGAGGTATATTCTTAGCAAATTTCTATACATGAGCTAAATTTAAAATTTGTTATCATTAGTGAGACAAAAGAAGAATAAATAACAAAAGGGAAGACAGGAAAACAAGAAAGACATAATAGGAAGGAGTAAAATCATGATAATCACTAAGCAATAGAGTCCCCTTTGCAGAGGAAAACAAGGTAGCCTTGGCTCAGGTGAGGATGTGGTGGAGTGAAGAAGACTTTGAGTTAGAAAAAAGGAGCTTTAGTCTCTAAGTTCATTCTTGCCAATATGTAGTCAGATGACCTTTCATAGATGTTTAAAATTTCTATTTCTTACGTATAAAAGTGAAGAGATTTCCCTCATCTGTGTGAAAAATGAGATAGCTATTTCCTCCTACCTCCAAAATATCTTAGAAATTTCATGATTCTGTGAATATCCACAACTATACATCCTAGACAAAAATTCATTCTGAAGGAACAGAAATCCTATGCCTTCAATGCACATAAATTGAAGGACTACTCATTGAGCATTTTGAATTAAGACAGGCCTTTCTCTGGTTCCAAATGCTCTGAATAATTCTGTCTTCTAGAAGGTGTCTTTCTTGCATGTGTTCTGGAGATTGCACCAAAGTTGTGCACATGCTACGCAAATGCTTTGCCACTGAGCTATAGCCTTGGTCCCTAGAAGGTATCTTTTTTCTTTCTTTCTTTCTTTCTTTTTTTTTGCAGTTCTGGGGCTTGAACTCAGGGCCCCAGCTACTCCACCAGTCCTTTTTTGTGTTGAGTTTTTTTGAGATAAGGTCTTGCAAAGTATTTGCCTGACCTAGCTTTGAACCATGATCCTCCTGATCTCTGCCTCCTGAGTAGCTAGGATTATAGGCGTGAACTACCAGCACCCAGCTCCCTAGAAAATATCTTGAATTGCCAATTAAGGGTTTTCTTTGTTTTTCAATTTTATGTCTAACCTTAGAGAAATAAAAGACGCTCTTGTCTGGTTATATTGAAAATACCCTAATCAGAGTGTCTGTCTAGTCACTATATTGTGCTTTGGAGTGTTGAAATGCATAGGTAATAACTCCTCCTCTCCCATACAGACATATTAGTAAAGCATTTTTATGTCTCAAAAATACTTTTGTTACTCTTCATATTTCCATGTTTCTCCCAATAGCACTCAGTGTCATTCTCAACTCTAAGATGAATCAAGAGAATATACCTGAAGTTGAAAATGTACTGGTATTACTTGTTTTCCTATCTGAAACCAATGAGGAGTGAAGGAAAAAGTGAAGGAAGGTAGAAGAAAGGCAATTGTATTGGAAAATGTGAGACTCACTTCCTCATCTGAATTGAACTCAGTTCCTTAATAGGACTTAGAGGGACCATATCTTACCTGTCCTCAGCGCCAATTCTAGCACATAGTAAGTTCTGAATAAATGTTTGTTGGGGGAATGAGAGCTACTAAATCTAGACACTTAGCCAATAATACAGAGGATCTAATTTGTACTGGAATTGTTAGAATATTGGTAGGACATGTGAATAAAATCTTACCAAAGTTTACTTTTTTCCAAAGCTAGTTGCATATCTCCTACCTTTGTCTGTTACAGTTTTGTCTTCTCTTTAAAAATATTGTCAATGCATGAATCTCCTCAGACAAGGAAAGCACAATAATCCTCATCACTTGGCAAAGTTGTCTAAAAAACACTATCTGATTTAACATTTTCAGTAGTGCCAAGTATAACTATGAAGGAGAATGTTTCACCAGGCAAGTTTCTAGGGCACTGTGCATGTAAGAGCAGTAAAACAGCTTCCCTGTATTTTAAATGGATTGGAACAACTTTCATTCCAGGCTGTCTCCTTCTGTGACTAGTCCTTTCTAGGCTGGTATTTGTAGTGGAGCTATACCACTTGGGCTGAGGCATGAACCTCGCAGTCTGTACATCTAGATTCTACACAATCTTTGCTAATTTATTTATTTCCCCTGAGCTCTGGTTTTCTCCCTTATGGAAGAGAGAGGCTTAGAAAATTCGCTGCTGAAGTTCTCTTAGGCTCATCACTTCTCCCTCTTGAGGGCAAGTCTTGAACATGGTTGACAAAAGTTGAGGAACTTTGGGAACTGGAAGGGTGAGGAACAAGGATTTATAAACATCAGGAAGGAATCAAAGATGTCACTAAGATTCTCTGGTGTCTAGCTTACCTAGAATTGGGAAGTGGAAGCTGACAAGGCAACTGATTCTGATTGATCACAGAAGAACTTGGCTTTGGTAGAAATCTCTGACTAGGTTTGATATTGCTGATTAAGGCATCTTAATAATAAGTGACTGTTAGTGCAGGACACATTTGGTCAGAAGAAGTTTATTCCAGTTAGTTCCTGTGGTATGCATTACCCCACCCCCAGAGAGGTCCACAGCCTAATCCCTGGAACCTATACATATGTCACCATACATAGCAAAAAGAGCTTTGCAGGTGTAATTAAGTTAAGGATCTTGAGATGGGAGGTTGCCTGTTTTATTTAGGTGGGCCTTATCTAAATCTCAATTTTCAGCAGAGGGCAAGAGAGATGGCAGTGTAAGAAAGGCTTGCCTTACTCTTGTTGGGTTTAGAGATGGAAGAAGGGACCAAGGGATGATCACTAAAAGGTAGAAAAAGTAAGAAAATGGATTCTTTTCTAGAGAGTCCAGAAAACATATGACATCCTTATTTTAACCCAGTGAGGCTATGTTCATCTTTTAATCTCCACAACTGTAAGATGATAAATTTGTGGTAAGCCACTAAATTTTGGTGATTTGTTACAGAAAAAAATACAGTGCCACTGGCTGAAAGTGTCCAGAGATACTCAGACCTAGTCTTAAAACACTATCAAGCAGTGATGAGGTATAGATAGATAGATAAATAGATAGAAAGATGATAGATGGGTATCCACCTCACTATAGCTATACCATTCTATTTAGATTGATCTATTGCTATGTATTTCTTTTCTTCCTTTGTTCCTTCCTTCGTTCCTTCCTTCCTCCTTTCTTTCTGTTTTTTTTTTTTTTTTTGAGACAGGGTTAGTCTTACTATGGAGTCTAGCCTAGCCTCAAACTCATGTACTTCCCACCTCAGTCTCCTGAGTGAATGTTGGGATTACAGATGTGTACCATCAAAACAGGCTATATATTTTTTGGTAAAGAAAATTTATTTTGAAGCTTTTCTTACTTGCAAGGATATTCATATCAACACATTTTATCCAAGTTCAGACTCAGGAAAGGACCTAAAACATTCCCACTAATCTTGAAATGATGAATTTCCAAAATTTGCTCTTTAAAGAGCATCCAGGAAGGAAGAATGGGATAGTGCAGGGGGTTTTGTAGGGACAGTTAGTCCTTGGTATCTTTGGGTTCTACATCTGCAGATTCAACCAACTGTAAATAAAAGATATTTGAAAAATTGTGCCAGTATAGAGAATGTACAGATTTTTTGTGTGTTAGCTCCTAAACAGTACATACAGTATAATAACCATTCGTATACCATTTACTTTATATTATGCACTATAAGTAATGTATAGATGATTTAGAATCTATGGGAGGATATGCATAGGTTGTATTCAAATACTGCAACATTTCACATATGGGATTTGAGTATTCACAGACTGAGGTATCCATGGAGTCCTGGAATGAATCTCCATGGATACCAATTTCATACCTGCTTATGCATTCCATAAGCTGGCATAAATTCTCTGTCCTTAAGGTTATGTTTGTACAACCTGTAAACTTTTGTTCTTCTGTTGTCTTTAAAGAATCTCTGTCCAACCTAGAGGTATTAATCATATACTATACATTGGCAATGAGCACTTAAGGATTAAAAATGCATATTGACAATAGGGAGGGGGAAAAGGAATGAAAATGACAAGAAAAAGGGACTTTTTTTTTTAGCCGTTTAAGTTTCTCAGAGATGTAAGCATTCAAGGTTTTAAAAATTGAGAGGCATCTGTGATAGCTATAAGCATCTTTCTCTATGGTTCCCTACCATCTGCCCCTCTTTTCCTCTGTTCTTCCTTTGTGGATGCTGTTGCTTCCTGTTTCCCTCTGATTTCCTGATTTATGCTGCTCTGCCCTTTGCCTTGTAAAGTTCAGTAATAGCCAGAGGCCTCACTTTACTCCATCACTGCACTCATTCTGTACCACAGAACTCTTAGAAATACAAAAATGTTTTCCACAAACAAAGAAAAGATCTGTTTAGAGCTGTCCTCTGTTTCCATGTGAAGGATAGATGAGCAGCATACATGGTTGATTTATAAACGAAACCAGAAACTTATGATAGCACTTTGTTTCATGGTGTTAAAAAAAAACTTTAAAAATTACTATTTAGTTGACTATCTCCCACTGGGTACTATTTTTCATCACCCCATTTTTCACCTCACTCCTCCTCCTGCATTATAAATTAGCACCATTTCCTAGCACTTTTCAGACACAGCAGATGTAATGCTATCAACATTCTGATAATGCTCAAGTCACCACGAGCTCCAGGCACACTGTTTGCTGCCAGTGATCCGATGTTTTTATTGTAACTTTCTCTCTTTCCCTAATGTATCAGACCATATGTGATATATATTACATAGAAATATGCAGGCTACAATACTAATTGTGGAATGGGCCATGAACCAAAATGAGCAAATAGAAACATCTGCTCACCTTCAAAAGTCATTAATGAATGAAGAATTTTAAAAAGCAGCTGCAGCAAGCACCATAATTCACTATAGCTTTTAATATCTTGTCAAGGGTAAGTTCTAGATTCTTCCATCACCCATGGGTTAGGACCAGATGAACCACCATTTTCCAGAACTCTTGTGATGTGGCTTATGAGACATATGCTTTTCCTGGTGGTTTTTCTTTTGCTGAAAGAATGGCTGATGTGGTCAGAGGAACCATGTAGAAGAAAGAGGCACTGAAGTGTGGAGAGACAAAATATACATACACGTACACAAAAAACAGTTTTAACTTAATTCATAAGTACTTCAAAGAAACAGATCTGGCATGAAAGAAGTATGAATCACTTAACTCTCCTTCAACCTCTCCAACTGGAGCAAGTGGAATAATCTTCACAAGTGTCAGGAAATGACAAAATGAACACTTTTCAGATTGAAACATAAAAGGATACTTTTAATGTGTTCAGACATTTAAATATGAGCTAATAATTAAGAACCATGCATAAGCCCCACCCCTTGTGAAATTCTGCTCAGCCCACCCAGAACTCTACTCAGCACCTAGAACCTATTACAAAGGTGGGCAGGATCTGTTTTGCTGTCCTGGGGATGAATGTGTAGACAAGCCTAGTAAAATCCATAGTTTAAGGCCATAGTATCTAAGAAAGGCAAAGTTAATAGGCCATTAAAGATCCAAATAAGAATTTAAATAGTAACACAGTCCTTCCACCCATGAGCTGCCCAATGTATTATTTAAAAATAAGAGACACGGGCATTAGGTAAAAACACTAAGAATAAAATATTTCCAGAAGGAATTGCCCTTCAAGCATGAAGAGTGAAGGATTTAACATCAGTTTTTGTAGAGTAAAAGGGATACCAGTGACTTTCCACTCCTACAGGGATGGGCAAGGAGGCCAAGTGACAGAAATGGCAGACTGGCCACAGTCTGGCTTTAGCCATCCATAAAGGCAGAAGGGAGACCACTAGGTGGGGGCTGATACTCATAATGATTGACTCACTGCAGTTTCCTATTAATGGGTTCAACATGAACTCATACACTATCTTAGAGCTTATCTTGCCAGTCGCAGATATAGAAAATGGCTCAATAGAAGCCATAATAGTGATGGCATAAATAAATCTGTGGCAATTTAATAAGGTAGAAAGAGCCTCAGAGCTTCAGATTTGCACTGACCCCAGATTTTGCAGCCAACAACAAGGCAACTTTCCAAGCCCTGGAAACTTCAAGTGTCAAGTAAAGAGATTGGGCAGCAGTTCTCCATACATTAGGAAAAGGATAATTTTAATATATCACTTTCAACAAAAAGGATTCATTGAACCGAGAGTATCAAGAAACACTACATCTTGTAAACACTTGGTAATTCACAATACAACTAGCATGCTCAAGATTCTAAAAGGTCCTGTGATTCACCTGATCTAACCCTAACATTACACAACTTTTTGTGTGTGTATGTGTGTATGTGGTACTGGGGTTTGAATTTAGGGCTTCACAGTTGCTACACAGGTGCTCTACCAGTAGAGCACCTTTTTGCTCTGTCTAGGTCTCACTTTTTGCCTAGGGCAGCCTGGATTGCCATCATCCTATTTTAAGCTTCCCTGCTGTTTCTGGGATGACAGGCATGCAGCCATGCCCAGCTTTTTTCTTTTGAGATGGAGTCATGCTTTATTTTGCCTAGTTGAAGGGGAAAAAAAGCACTATCTTCTAAATCTCAGACTCCTACATAGCTTGGGATGATATAATAATCTTTTTGATAACCAAAGTCTCATTAACATTATCACTTGTGCTAGTTTCTGAAATGTTTTCCTCCTGGTATTCATGACTTTTGTTTATCTTTTCCCCCTGAGTGTGGGTTGGACCTATTGATTAGCTTCTAATAAACAGAATTACAAAGGTGATAAGGGTTCACTTCTGAGATGGATTGCAAGGGACTATAACTTCCATTTTAGTATTCCCTCTCTTGCCCCCTGACTTGCTCAGTCTGATGAAGCTTTATACTATGTTTTGAGCTGACCTCCAGTTTCATCACGGAGCTGAGGGTGGCTTTTGTCCAACAGCCAGCAAGGAACTGAGTTCTGCCAAAACCATGCAAAACAATATGGTTCATGGAATTTGGAAGCAAATCCTTTCCCAGTCAAACTTTAAAATGCCTATAGTCCTAGCTGACTTGCAGCCTTGTGAGAGACATCTTGTACCAGAGGATCCAGCTAAACCACACCTGAGTCCTGACTCACAAAAATTGTGAGACAATAAACATGGTTTTTTTAACTCAGTAAGTATTGGGATAATTTGTTGTACAGCAATGATGATGCTTGTATTCTAGCATATAAGAGTTATGATATCAGAAACTGATCATAGGAAGTGCTAATAGAACATATAAGATTATTTCTTATATATCTTTTAAATGTGTAAGATAAAGCAAATCATTGGAAAACATATATTAATTATATTAGCAAAGAAATTATGAACTCAATTGTCACCAAATTAAAACAAATAAGCTGAGGGCTGTCTTTTTACTGTCTACAAAGAAATATCTACAAAATAAATAAAGGATGGCAAAGACAAGCACACATTTTTAAGGCACTTTGTGGGAGCTCATTGCAAACTAAATTCTAACCACTGAGGCAGGTCCTCAAAAGACCTCTCCTTCACCACACATTTTAAAATAACCTTAAGTATCAATACAAAACTCACAGTATTAAAATTATCTATCATGAGGAATGCACTTCATCTTAGTAGTTCCTTGATTCAAGCGAGCCTCAAATCATCAAAACTGTCTTGCTACCACGAAGCTGTGATTCCATCATTTATGTTCTTACCAGTGTGAAGAATATGAGAATGCCTTCAAAGTACTGAGAGCTCTGATGATGCATAATACATGCTTAATGTTAGTATTATGATCATTAGTTCTTTATCGCACATAATGAATATATAAATGTACAAACAAAACATGAATACGCATCTGTCTGTCAATGACATGCTCAAATTAATAAGACTGATTTCCTAAGAAATATACACAATGTACAAATGCAAATGAGCATTGTCCGCTTCTAGTAAATCACACTGAACGATATACACTTTGGTTATGATGCCGCATAATTTCCTGTTTAAAAATAACCTTTTAAGTTTATAATTATTATTATAATACTCTCCAGTGGTAAAAATCCAATTTTATTATCCATTTCATTCAAAATAATTTGCTTTAAATGACTTATAGTTGTTCAAAAATAAGGCACAAGCTCACTAGTTGATGACTTGTTGTGACTTAAGATCTCACCAGGGCTGGGGTGTAGCTCAGTGCTTGCCTGGCATGTGAGAGGCCCTGGGTTTGATGCCTACTGCCACCACAACCAAACCAAACCAAAATCAAACCAAAAGTTTAAAAAGTTGTTTTATGCAGTACTTATACACAAGCACATACACATCCATGAGCACATATTTCTAACTCTTTAATTATAAGTTAATCTAAAACAAATATGAAATTGAAGTCTATTGATATCAAAAGTTAAGCAAAGCAAAAAATTAAGCAACAATTGTAACTTCTTATAAATATCAAGTGATTTACCCATGTAAACGCATAGAGTTAGAGCCATAAATTATTTTGCAATAATATACAATGAGTTTTTGGCAGATTAAATATTACCAACAGCATACGGTTACAGTGAGCAACTGAATAATGTTTATTGTATTAAATTAAACTTGTCTGAATCAGCATTGAACAGAAGGTGGGCTTTCAAGTTTACCTTTCCACAGAGCAAAGATAAGGACCATTAAAAGAAAATGTCATCCATAGAAATTGGAATTTATCAAAAAGGAAAATTAGGAGAAGATTATTTTTGACACAGCATTTTTATAGTTTTGATTCATTTGTGGTACATTTGCCAAAACAACTAGGACTTGGGGTGCGGGAAGATGGGAGATCGTTATGCAATTGTAAAAAGAACACTGGGCACAATATCAGAAAAGTAGACCTGAGGGATGCTATTTGTTTGCCTCCCTTTACAGGACCTTAGTCTCAACATCAGTAAAATGGAAAGATCCACTCATTTTAGGTGAGATCAGTGCCATGTCATATTGGCATGGGAAAATGTGTCTGTGTTGGTGGGATTGGGGAGTAGAGAGAGGTTGGCATTTGGGGATGAACAATATCTGGGAGAATTTATGAGTACTGACTGGTGGGAAGAAGGTGGGATCTCTGCTTACATCTCTCTAAGGATATGGTCTGTGTGAGAGATGCACCCTGGAGTACTGAGGGGTAGCCACAGTGGAGCACACTGTGCAGTGTGTTAACAGTGTTGTACAACATATCCCAACCAAAGGGCTAATACTGCCCCCTCTGGTAAACAGGATTTTCTAAGGCACTGTCCAATTGCACGTTCAGTGGATCTAAGATGAAATGCCTTTGGATCAAAGCCTTGCCCTCATTCTTCCTAAGAATGGTGATATATTAATTTTTTCTTGTTTTCCCCAACACAGAAAATTCCTTCCACCTTAGGGTTTCTCACTTGCTTCTGCTTCCATATGGTACCCTCTGCCCTCATTCCCATGCAGCTGACTCTTGATTACCATGAAAGTCCAACTCAAAAGCATTTCCCCAGAAAAACCTGCTTAACCCAATTCTTCCCCAAAGACATTTTATATGTAAGCCTCATTTTCTGCCACCCCACCCATTTGACTTGTTTCAGTAAATTTATTGAATGTGCAATTTTTCTTATGTATGCGTTTGTAAGATTTTCTTTTCCCATAGGGATGAACATGGCATGAGAGCAGGAATCTTAATCTGTTTTGTTCAGTCAGGAAGCATAGTTCCTAATAAAGTGTTAAAGACATGTATGTGCTCGAAAACGTACGTTGAAGTACAGAGTGAGTGTGAATTTCAGCAAGAATTTTCAGCACATGAACCCAGTAGTTAGATTCAATGTTTTGCCTATATGAAAGGCATTTAGATAGGCACTGAGAGTAAAATATCAAGAAAATACTAATGTTTACCTTCTTTGATGTCATATCACAGATAAGGAATTGTTAGACATTAATCAAATAATTAAATCAATAAATATAACAACTTCGAGAAGTGCTGAAAATGGGTACTTTTGAGGTAGGCAGAGTGAAAAGGAATGTCTGAGATGAGATTCAAAGAGTATTCAAGGGATAATAATGAGTATACATAAATGCCCTGTAACCTGGAAGAGTAGGTTGAGACTTGGGAAAAAAGCCATTATAGCCAGAGGGCAGGAAAAAGCTAGAGGTGAAGCCAAGACTGAGGGATAAATAGGAACTAGAATATGCAGGAAGTTGAACGTCTTCCTAAGAATAATGGAGAGTCATTGAAGAATTCTAAGCAGAGGGGAGAAGTGAGAGTGAGGCAGTATGAGTAAGATTCCTGTTAGGAAAGAGACCAGAGTGACTGAATATAAGTATACATATAATTACTAGAGATTGAACTCAGGGCCTTGAGTTTACTAGGCAAGCACTTTACCACTTGAACCACATGCCCAGCTCAGTTGATGCTGATGCTGATGGAGAGAAGTTAAAAATTTAAGAGATACTTAGGGGATGCTATCTAGGAACTTTAATGAGGAAGAAATATAGAAAGCAAGGGAGAAGAGAGAAAGATACTGCAAATACAAGATGCTGTTCTTTGAGAGAGAACAGCAGACTGGCGTAAGTGTGGTGATATAAATAAGCTTAAATTGGCTGTATTTAGTTGGGGTGTCTTTGAGATGTTCAAGATCTGCATCAAGGGGACTGTTCTGGGGATCTCACAATAGCAACCTAGCCAGAGGAATGTGCATGTGAGTCATTAAAATGTGGACAACGATAAAATGGCTGGCCTGGGCTATTATGGTGAGATGGCTCAGAGCCCTGAAAGAACAGACCAAAGAATATGGCCTAGAGGGAGGTCTTAGATAACTGGGGGGCAGTGTGTCTGCTAATGCTGTATGTATCGCACCACCAGGGTATAAACAGGTGAGTACCATCAGCAAGATTTTCTCAGTCCACAATTTTTCTAACAACTTCTTTCAATATTCACCTTCTCTTCTTAAAAAATATCATGAAGTAATATGATTGGAAAAGGCAGTGTGTGTGTATGTCAATTAGAATAAGCCTGGAGATATGTAATACCTTACAAAAGTTATTGAGAATTATATATTTATAAATTTCTCTTGTCCTCTGAACATTATATTAGAATGGAGAAAAAACTTTATATTTTCATAGTGCGTGTGCTGATTATCAATCTATTGCCTCCCAGCCACAAAATCTACCCTTCATTACTTGCTGTGCAATAGTGGGCTGCATTCTTAAGCATCTCCACTTTGCAAAAGGCATGATGCTAAACTATGTCAGTAGAGGGCGATGAAGGGGCACTGCAGAAGGAAGGGTCTCTGCTATTTCTGGTATGCTTTTCTTCCTTTTTGCTACTTTCTTCTGCAGGGCAACAGTGATGCAGGGTGTGGGATCCAGTGGTGTGAACATTCCTGTTGCTAGCTCGAGAACTGGGCTCCTGTCCAACACACAACAAAAAGAGTCAAACCAGCCAATACCTTAATCTTAGAATTCTGTTGTGTAAAGCTTGTGGTACTTTGTTATGGAAGCTCTAGAAAACTCACATCATGGGTCTCAGGGGAATGAGGACTTACATCTGTCTATTCCCAGGTTAAGTGGATGATGTTGACCTTTGAATCATACTTTGAGTAGCAAAGAGCTAGTATACAAGAGATGCCACATACCTTCTACCCTGCCTCATACAGTATTAACTAAAGGAACTAACCCCATAGCCTGGCCAGTGGCCCAGAACTATTATGGCCTAAAAAAATATGTATAATTTCCCAGTCATCAGGGAGGAAGAAATCACATGTTGTTAAAAGGAAGGGTGAAGTCCAAGGTAGTTCACCTACAGGTACAATTTGAGAGGAACAAGCAGAGAAAGTCAGTCAGTAGTTACTATGAAAAAATACATGTGTAGGCATAGTCTAGTCACAAGTCATTTTAGCATACAAGATGAAAGAAACTCCAACTTCAGAGGTCCTTGAATAGCCCTAAACCTGGAATGCTTCTCATCACTACCTCCATGGGACCTGATTCTGATACATCACGCTTTCTAACTTTCATGGTTTCTACTTTCTGCTTTACATATATCTTCATCATACCTTCTCTTTTCTTTCCACATTATTTTCAACAAGTGTTCCATTAGACTACATGAATAATCCTAGTAAAATTGAACACATCTGTCCCCCTACAGATTCCATCTAGCAGAGATGCTAAATTGTCTCCTACTAGCTTTCCTTTCCTTCACAGTGCAGATTGCTTCCTAGGTAGAGATTGTTTCCTAGCTTCCCCCAGAAGGAGGTGTGCCCACATGACAGAATTTGGGATAATGAAATACATGTTTTCAGTGGTGTGTGTAATTTCTTAGAAGCAAACCTTGCTGTGGACTGTCTTTTTCCCCATTATCATTGCCCGGGAATCCACACCAAGAGAAGCAGCTATGGGACTCATGATTGGGATGGAGAAAGGTACCAAAATCTCTTAAGGTCCCCTGGGTATAGTCATGTCCCTGCCCTAGATTGCACTCTTACTTTTGGACTGCCACATATTTGGGGGATTCATTATATGGTCTTAATGTGTTCCCTGACTAATACACTCTCCAAAACTCTTTCTATCAATGCTTTACTTTTGTAGGATCCTACTGCCCATTTCCAATTTTAAGTCTTGTCTTTCCAGCTCCATTCTGCTTTATTTGAGTTTCCCAGGATTTATCAGTGATAAGGTGCCTATCTATGAAATCTCTGAAGATCAGCAGCTTCATACTTAGTTGGGGCTGCAGAGTAACTTGCAGCCACTACATCAGTCCCAAGGAACTAATTTCCCATCAAGTACAATATTACCTGAACGGAGATGGGCCTTGCATTTCTTTAGAGCCACAATTATCCCACCCATGTATATTCACATATGGCAACACTGAAACAAAGAAAACCCTGCACAAAGGCAAACACAAATGCTGGATGACTAGGGAGAATATGAAATGACAATAATAATTTTAAAAGATTTCCTTTATAAGGACTAGAAAACAGATGGTCCATTACTTATAATGGCTCAACTTATAATTTTTTACTTTATCATGGTGTGAAAGAGATAGTCACTTAGTTGAAACTGTATTTTAGATTTTGGTATTTTCCCAGGGTAGCAATATACAATAAGATATTCTCCAGCAATGCTAGGTAGTGACAGGGAGCTGGAGCCATAGCTCCTATGAGCCACAAGCTCACAAGGGTATGAAACTCTACAGTGTACTGATGCTAAATGATGATGTTCAGTGGATTAGGTGTGTTAAATGCATTTTAAACTTATTATTTTTAGCTTACTGTGAGTTTATTAGGATGTAAACCACATCAGTATCTATATAAGCCATCAGGTCTTTTGCTAATCAATACACTATATGGGAAGCAATCCCCAACAATTCCTAGTACTCAGGTAGAACATCTCATTTTATTAAACCAGGTTTGAACAGATACAATGGCCAAATTTATAGATAGGGATGTTGATAGACTGAAGGGCTAAATCCCTTTGTTATATAGAATAAATACAGAAGTAGCCTCAGCATAGTACTCCATCCACCCAGTACATTCACTTGTTCATTCATTCATTCACTTGTTCATTCATTTCTTCTTATAGTTTATTCATACAATCAACAAATGCACGTGTGGCTGGCCCATATAAAATGGGAAAATGACAATCATAGGGCTGCCAGCTACTAGTTATAGTATTAACATTTACTTTTTCTTTCATCTGGTAAGCATATATCAAGCTCTTACTATGTGTGACTCTAAACACACAGGAAAGGATAGAGAAGAAGGAAGGATAGAGAAGAAGGAAGAATAGAGAAGAAGGAAGGATAGCTAAGGTGCTTATTTCCACTAGTATTGTTAAACACTGAAAGCAGGATGTCAGAGGGCACAGCTAGCCTTATTACACTGGCATCAATCCTGACTCAATTTACCAACACAGACTCAGTGACACTGGCTAGGAACACTAAGCTACAATGACTAAGTTCCATCCACATATCAGTCTGCCATTTTCATTGCAGAAAAAACTATACCAGGTGGTAGCTGGAAGGGAAAAAAGAGATACTGGTAAAGGGAGAAATATGAATGACCTTCTCCTCATAAAAACTCAAAGTGCTTGGCCTCCTGATGGAAGGTTAGTTGTTGATATATGGTGGACATAACTCTCTCTCTTTCTCTCACACACACACACACACGCACACACACACAATTGAGCAGAGTTGGAAAAAAATCATCACAAGAAGAAAAGTGGAAACCATCAGCTATTTAGTCCAGGAAATTTAAATAAGGGGGTAAAGGAGAACTGTTATATTCAAATGGATTGACCTGACTTGAGAAAGGAAAGCAATTACTGAGTTCTTGCTACATCTAGGCTCTGTGCAAGGTGCCTTCACATGTTTCCTACTTCTTCATTTAGTCTTCTCTAATGCTATGGATTGGAATTGCTAACTTTGATTTACAGATAAAGCTGAATAGTCAGGAATGTTACCTAAAGTCACAGAGGTGGCATGCAGCAGAGCCAAATCTAGGAATAAATATCTAGCTTTCACCAAAATCCACACTTTTTATACTCTATTCCACCACTGTATATGACACTATACAGAAGCAGGAACAGCTCAAAACCACCACAACAGAAAGCTAGGGCGTGGAATCTAGAAGCTGGCCCCCACTAGGCAGGGACAGGTGAGTGACAGAATGGAGGCCCAGATCATTAGGAGGTGTTCATTAGGCCAGTGCCTCCCACCACTGAACAAAGCCCCCAGAAATAAAACCTAGGGCCTGTGGCTGGGGTAAGGGCAGCCACAGCACAGATGCTAACAATTTCAGGGTCAAGCAAAGTGTGAATATGAGGTGCCTAAAACCATATTTAAAATATTTCAATAGGGCTGGGGACATGGCACAATTGTATAGTACTTGCCTAGCACAGGCAAAGCCCTGGGTTCAATTCCCAGTACCAAGCAAAATTAAAATGTTATAAGTTAAGCAAATTGTCAATTACATTCCATCCTCTTTTCTTAATAAGTATAAATGCATAATAACTAGGAGGTTCAGGATATGATTTGGACTTTTTCAACTTGTCAAAGTGCTACTTGGCAGCCCCTGGAGATTTGACCTGTTTCCTCACCCCTCTAAGACCATCCCACATCCTGCCTCCTTCTCTTTCTACCCTCAGCTCTGGAGCACATTCTACCATGAGGAGCTCTGTGCTCCTGACTGTGGACATCCAGTCACAATGTTCAGGCTTCAATCTCATACCTTCCTTATACTTGATTGCCACATGGGCTGCCCTGAAGGGACATAGCACCGCTGTTTTCTACTCCCCAGGCAGAGGCTCTACAAATGTCAGAAGCAGGCTCAAATTCATTAGGACAGTCATATCCAAGGTCTTGGTACATAGGGTTTGGTAAAAGATGAGGCTCCCAGAGATCAGATTCCTTCACTCCTTGGATTCATTATAAAGCACAGTCACAGGAGGGCTGAATGGTGGCCTGTAAATCACATGGCTTATGGCAAGGGTCCTTCTTACCCAGGTCCAAGGTCAGTCTTATGGTGTCACATGCTTTTCTTGCAGAGGGTATCAACTGCATTGAAAATGTTTCTGTTCCTCAGTTCTCATAACCACTGTATCTTCAAATCACCAAGGAAGTTTAAAAGTGTATATACCTCTTCCAACCTCAAGAGAATTTAATTTAATTGATATGGAGAGAGGACTAGGGCTTGGGAATTTTACAAATCTGACAAAGGGAAATTAATATGCAATTACTAGTTACATAAAAAATGTGTATGCAAATCTTTGAGGATCGCTAAGTGGTTATGGTGAGAATGGTAGGAACATAATTAGGAAAAGGAAGGCAAGGGGACCAGGCCAGAATTAAGACATGTGAACAAGACCATCTGTTCATTATACACCAAATTCTTCTTCAGGAGTAGTGACATGAGATTTCTCTGGGAAAGATGGGCACTGAATTCATTGATTTGGTTTTCTTTGTTTTTTTTTTTTTTTTTCGGTGGTACTGGGGTTTGAACTCAGGGCTTCATGCATGCTAGGGAGGCATTCTATCACTTGAACCATTCTACCATCCCTTTTCTGTGTTGGGTATTTTCAAGATAGGGTCTTGTGAACTATTTGCCAGGGGCTGGCTTTGGACCACATACTCATGATCTCTGCCTCCTGATTAGTTGGATTACAGGCATGATCTCTGTCTCCTGAGTAGCTAGGATTACAAGTAAAAGCCTGGCCTTGATTTGGTTTTCTTGGATGTTTACCATCTTTCAAATTCTCCCCACATGCTTTTACCTCCACTCCTGTTGCTTGTTTCAAACTATTGGTTTTGATAAAAGTTGTGTTCCTACTTATGGTGAGAGACTGCTTCAGTATCATGTCTTTGACCTTCGCTTTCTTGAGATCTGATGGGCTGGAGTGGGAGAAGAAGGTACTGTAGAGGACAGACAACTCTGCTCCCTTCCTCCCACACTGGCCCAGCTATAACCCCTCCCCTGGTCTTACCTTCTGTGCCCATCCAGGAGATGAAATAAATAAATGCATACCCATAATCTGCTTCTGCACAAAGGTACTGATTTTTGTATCATCAGAGGTAGACTGGGTGGATATTGGCAAAGACTGAGAAGTAGGAAACAACCGTTTCAGTAATGTAAGCACACAAATACACTGATTAAATGTTTTCCTCATAAACAACCATGGACTCCTGTTTTATCTCCATTAGCTTTACAAAGCACAACTTCTCTAAGCCTCTACCAGAAATACAACCATGTGTTAGCTATTTTCCTTTTAGGCATTTTTTCTTTTAATAGTTTGAATACAAAATCCAAGCTAAATGCATTAATAAAATCATGAAACAAATTCTAGGCATTACTCATTCCTGATCACCCCTCAAGGAAAATGCAAAATATGGCCACAGAAAGATGTTCCTTTAGTTATCTTCTAGGTTGAAGGTTTAATCAGATATTTTGCTTAAGCAAACTTTGTTTAGAACAATTACCTTTAAATTTGGGTGCACATACCCCTCAGGTCCACATTCAAAGACAGTTATAAATGAAACAAATTCCATGTTTATTGTCCCTGTTTAATCTCTCTCAGATTTCCCAAGAATGTATGGTGCATCTCTTCACAACAGCACTCCCACCTTACACAGAATGCCACACCTTTTAACTAGCATAAATATCACTATTGCCTTATCCAGAAAATAAAAATATCTCCTGGTACTGAAGAGATAAATCTAAATATTGTTTTCTAGGAAGCCTCTAGGATTTCCATCAATAACTAATCAAGGAACATTCCTTTTCTGCCTTCTTTTTATTTCCCTGAAAGTTGTACCCTGATATCATAAAAGCGTATGTATATATGTGTGTGTATGTGTGAATATTTACATACATATACTTAAGTATGTATATATGTGTATATATAAATATAATGCATCTTATGCAGAATTCATTTATATATATTTGTATTTTACAACATAGATGAAACTTATTAAAAAATCCACATAGTTCCACATAATTTGGTGAATTATATTCAATAATGTAGTTTAAAATATTTTGATTAAATAATAATATGTATATTTCAATTATAATTCCTATTATTTCATTATTTGAGATGTTTCATATTTTCAAGCTCCCAATATTTATTTAAGTTTTGATTAAAACGTTTAGATTGAAACTTAAAAATGTGTGAGGTAGACTTCCAGGGTGACATGGTACATGTTCTTTTCTATTTCTCTAGTTATTGCTAAAATTTATGGACATTATATATGAGACATATGTGGTGTTTCCTGAGTTTTCTTTGTCTCAGATCTCAGATTTGGAGCTGAAGAATCAGGCAACTGAGAAACACCAATTGCATAAACCACAAAAGAAAAACAAGCTGCTTTCTACTTCTGACACCAATGTATGGGTTTTTCACACCAAACAATTCTTCAATTCTTCAGGCACAACTGGGAGAACAACCTAGAGTTAGTACAGACTCCACAGATAAAGGATTCAGTCCCACAAGGTAAAATAGCTTCCCATTTCAGACACAAATTACAGGTACTAATTTCTGACCTATACTTCTAATCAGCTGATTGTAAATCAGGTGTTCCCATAACTTTCAACTCAGGTTTAATAACTACCTAGAACAATATGTGCAACTCAGAGAAACATTCACTCAAACTTAGCAGTTTATTAAGAAGATACAACTCAGGAAGAGTGAAATGGAAGAGATGTAAAGCAAAAATGTGGCATGGAGCTTCCATGCCCTATGTTAAAGCCTATCCAGAACCTCTCTTAACCCCATCCCTTAGAATTATTATGGAGGATTCACAGAATACACATGGTTGATCAAATCTGTGGCCACTGATGATTAAATCCTTCTCACCTCTCTGATGAGGGGGGTGCTAAAAGTCCCAACCCGCTAAGCACAAAGTTGATTCTTCTGGCAGTCAGCTCCCTATTCCAAGAGGACTCATTAGTATAAACTCGGGTGTGGTTGAAAAGAGCTTATTATAAACAACAAAGGACACTCATCTTACTGCTATCAGTAAATTCCAAGGCTCCTTTTTTTTCTTTTTCTGTTTTGTTTTGGGGGTGGTACAAGGGTGTACTACCACACCTGCCTCATGAGCCACACTTTCAGCCCAAATTCCAAGGGTTTTAGAAACTCTGTTCCAGGAACAAGGGATAAAGATCAAATATTATATCACAATATCATGAAATCAAAGCTCTAGTCAAAGGACCAGAAAAGGGGGAGCTTATTAATACAGAAACACTTTTAGATAATAATCATTTTAGGCAAATACCATTATAAAAAATGATGTCTCCACTCTCATCTAGGCCAGTAAAGGCCCAGTAGAATGCTGAGGCTTCCAACTCATAAGGCTGTAACGAGATATTCTAACCCCCACACCAACTCAGCATCAGACAAGGCCAGGACCTTGATCCACACAGGAGGGAGGGAAGTGGCAGTGGATAGAAAAGATCAGCACTGGTACCTGCACAGATAGAAATATTCTATATCTTGACTGCTTTAGTGATGAATCTTGCTTGGGATATTGTACTACAGTTTTACAAAATGTTACCATTGTATGGAAAGTATATGCAGATTGCTTTGTATTGCTGCCTACATGTGAAATGCATGTGACAATTATCTCAAAATTTTAGTATTACTGGGGTTTGAACATAGGATCTCACACTTATTAGGCAGGCACTCTATCACTTGAGCCATGCCCCCTGACCTATTATCCCAAAATTTAAAAAAAAGTAATATGTAAAGTAGTGCATGTTATTTCAAAACTCTTAAAGGGGTTATGCTTAAGTCAAAAAGTTTCAAGACCACTGATTCAGAAAATTGGCAGATAGAAGCAGGAGCACAGGCCAAGGAGCAGCCCTGATCTCTTTGGTCTCTAATTGCCCAGCAGGAAGGGGCTATTTCTGACATTTGTATTCTAAAACATCACAACTGAATTGATGCTTAGTGAAGAAGCTGCCTTCAAAAAAGATTAAAAAATTAAGCCACTTTTCACCTAACTCATTGAAGGATTAATTTTATATTTATGGTTTCATGCGTGGCTCAGTGCTACACAGTATAGAAAAAAAAATCTGGTAACAGAACTTGAATTCTGGTGGTGGATGCGAAAAAGGATTGTTAACCTTTCTGTCAGGTTCTATTCCTGGTGTCTGGGAATGCTGCCCTCAGCTGAAGAGAGCTCCACCTCCATACTCATCTGCAACTTGGACAGCTGCAGAACCAAGGTGCAGGGCCCCAGGAAGTTGTAAGAGTCAGCGTCTGTACGCACAAATGTGTTAGGTAAGAGTAAATGCCACAGACAGACCAAGCCTTTTCCAATGTCTCTGTTTCTCCCTTTGGTTGCATCAAACATTCTCAGACACAGCAGGTGTCAACAAATCAGAATAATTACCTTCTCTTGTCCTAATTCCTGCAGCATACACTGCATCAGAACTGACCAAAAAAACCCAGAAACCATTCATTTGCCCAAACTCTGACATGGTTTTGATTAACAAACAAACAAACAAAAAAATTGTCACAAAACTTCACTTGACTGATGATCACACCTGATACAAACATAGACATATTTAATAGGCAGTCAACTGGGATTTTTCTAAAACCCTGCAGTTGGGTTTAAGGCTCAATATTGAAAATAAAGGAACTAAATACCCATGGTTGAAGTTCAAGCCCCTATGGGACCAGTCTGTTTCCTGCTGTGCTTATTGAGAGTTGCCAAAGAATTATCTCTCCTGTGGGCCTTTACATCACCCTGCTTTCCTGTTCAGTATGAGTGACAGCATGGTGAGAAAGGTAGGGCAATTTTGGACATTGTAGCCTTAATTAAAGCAGCTTTTGGCTTCATTCCTCTGATGTTTTCCTACCCTGAAACCATAAGGAAAACCTGGAAAGATTGAGGTAATCTACCAAAAAAAGAAAAATAGGAAAGGAAAAGTGCACATTATCTTCATTTTTGTCATGAATATACTAAGCAAGTGGACTATCTGATCTGCACCAATACCACCAGAGTGATAAAATCAGTGTTGGAGGGCAGAAGACACAATGGGGAATAGCAAAGTTCCAACCTTTCCCTTCTCTTGAGTTCCTCAACAAGAAGCAGGAATATCAGAATTTAACTGGATTTGAAGCCCTGAGAAGGTAAATTTGGGGGCTTCAGTGTTTCCAGTACTGCTCTAGTTTGAGAGTTAAGAGGGCTGTTACCAACTGCAGGATGTGGCTAAAGAGATCACCACAACTAGATTGCTGTTCACAGATTCGTGCCTCATTCGAAATGCATGTGAGATCCAACACACATCTGTGCTTTGTCCATAAACATCAGCATGAATAGTAAACTAAAAAGAATGAAAATCAGGCCAGTTCAAGCAAGGAGTGACTAGTCTACTCTTTCTCATTTTTTCCCAGACAACCTGAACCAGAATTAAAAGGGTACATGATGTGTAAATCCCACACTACATTGTACTTTTTACTTTTCCCTCCAAGCCTAGACTGCCATATGGAGTTCCAGACCAAATATGTAAGAGAGATTATCAGCTCTGAAGAAAAGATAAGACTGAACCTTAGAATCTCAAATTTTTGTTTAAAAATAAATGAAAGCAGCTAAAAACTGACAGACTTTGAACAATTTTTGTTAAAAGAGCTACTGCAAAGTAGGAAAGTAGATTCAGGATAGCCAGTTCTGGGCAACTATCAGAAAAGGTGAAACTATCACATTTATATCCTGAAGAGTTGAACATCTTAAAAGTATGTTGGTAATGCAAAGTTTTTGGTAGATGGAATTAGCAATGAGTTTTGAATGGTTGACTGAAGGTATAGGAGTATCCAGTCTTTTCTGGAATAAGAGGCAAACCATCAAGGAGAATAGTCACCCAGATGATATGTGCTAGGACTTGGTTTAGAGCCTTGCAACTCAGTGTGTTCCTAGCATTAGTAGCATATACATTGGATGGGAGAAGACTAGAGATCCAGGCAGACATGGATGCTGAAAGTTCCAGAAGGTCAAGATGGATCATCCTTACTTGACAATCAAGAAGAGCTTTGAGGAAATAGCTGATATGAAAAGAATGGTAGTAAACTGTGGATTATATCTGAGAGGACCAAAAAAAAATTCAATGCCTGTGAGGCAGGAAAGTAGGGAAGTAAAGTTTGGTCAAGACGGGGTGGAGAGTAATCAGATAAAATGTCATACAAGTCCTTCCTGGGACATGTCGTTGTTAGGAGACATCTGGTTGAGAATGTTCTTAGAACCCACTTTTTGTGGTTAAATCAATAGAATCTACATTATGATAAAAGAGGATGTTCATGCAAAATAGTCCCAGAGCTAGTGCATGCTCTGAGGGCTAGGGAACCTGTCCTCAGGTGACCTTTTTAGACAATCTCCTACTTACAGCTTCATACATATGAACTGCACATCATGCATGTAATTATAACAGAATGCATTATGATTAAGGGACATGAGCAGTCAAAAATAAATTATACAATATCCTTCTGTCAATCAAAGCTGTCAATCATAGGAGGGCTATCCCTTTCAGTTCCCCCTTTTGCCCCAGCTTTAGCCTTAAATTACAACCCTGACAGATAATTGGAGCCTTGAGCTTATTACTGAGGTCTACCCCTATCTGTGGGGCTGTATTCCACTTCCAATAAATCTAAGCTTTGCTTGCTACTTCTGTGTGTTTGTGCAAATTTCTTCAATTTGCCAAGAACCTGGAATACTTACAATGGAGAGGTGCTCAGACTCCCTATTCCAGATGGTATCACCAAAACTGTTTCAGTTCTAAGAGGGTCTAAGAGCCCGGGAATGCTCAGTTACAGCAGATGAGTACATGACAAAGATACACATGAACCAGAGCAGGTGTCACCCAATGGCAAAAAGTGGAGCTTGAGTCTAACCAATTTTACTCAGCTCTCCTTTACATCCCATTTTCTGACTTAATTTCCATTGAGCTTGGCTTCAAAACTCTATAGGTCAACACCATATACAAATGTACACATATATCAGGAAGTCAGCAATTAACTAGAGGGAGCATAAAGAAATAACATCAAGTATGTGATTTTGTGGCATAAACAGTGGTTCTCACGAAATATTCCATGTTCCTGAGTTTCCCATCCTTAATTGAAGTTAGTCATGCTCGTATGATGAGTTCTGGGCAATGGATTATGTGCAAAAGTGACTGGCCTTCTTTCTGAGTTGAGCCATTAAAGGGCTGACTCTTCCAGGAGTCTAGAAGATTCTCTTTCCTAACTGCAAACCTATGAAATGCTGGGATGTCTTCATTGACTTCTAGAAAATCAGTATGTTGTAAAAGATATGGAAGATATGAGAACCCAGCTGTTGATTATTCAGCCACACATGAAAGATTTGAAGATGTGTAAAACAAAGCTATTTTTTTTCACTATTTGTTTTGTCTGTTTTGGGAAATATGGTTATTTTCCACAAAGTGCTCTTTATATTAATGTGTAATGTGTCTATCTTTATTTTTAAGGGAGTTGATATCTATTTTTATCTCAGTTTTAATGTATAATGAACTCAATATCTGTAGATAAAACCCACAGAAACAAAAGCCCTAAGGAGTCTTTCATATTTTTTTAAGAATGTGAAGAAGCTAGGTGCCAGTGGCTCACACCTGTAATCCTAGCTACTCAGGAGGCAGAGATCAGGAGGATCAAAGCTAGCCTGGGCCAAAAAAAAAAAAAAAATAGTTCATAAGACCCTATCTCAAAAACCTTCACAAAAATAGGGCTGGTGGAATGGCTCAACATGAAGACCCTGAGTTCAAGCCCCAGTACTGCCAAAAAAAAAAAAAGAAAAAAGAATCCTGTAAAGTAAAGTTTGAGAATGGCTATTGCTAAAGGTGGAGCCAGGCACTGTGGCTCAGACCGATAATCCTAGCTACTCTGAGGCAAAGATAGGGACAGTGCATGATATTGACAGCTCAGTGTCAACCTGAAACTTGAGACACCCATCTCAACCAACAAAAAATATGGATGTGGTGGAGCGCATCTATAATCCCAGCTATGTGGGAAGCATAAATAGGAAGATTTCATTTCAGGCTGGCTTGGGCATGACCATGAGACGCTATTGAAAAATAACTAAAACAAAAAAGACAGGGATGTGGCTGAAGCACATGCCTAGTAAGCACAGGGTCCTGAGTTCAAACCTCAATACCACAAAAGATGGAGGCTCTTTCAGCCTGGAGATATAGGTGGAAGAGACATGCCATGTTCCATCCCCAGCACTCCCATTCAGCAGGCATAAGGAGCGAGAAATAACTCTTTTGTGGCATTAAGCCACTGGGATTGGATATTGTTAGTTTCTCAACATAGTCTGGTCTATCCTGACAGGCACAAAATACCCATAGAGGCCTAAAATAATTTAGGTGACCAGAGGAACTTAATAGAAGATGACTTTTT
Source organism: Castor canadensis (assembly GCF_047511655.1). NCBI lineage: Eukaryota > Metazoa > Chordata > Mammalia > Rodentia > Castoridae > Castor > Castor canadensis. The sequence continues at coordinate 70,199,606 of NC_133397.1, read as the reverse complement.
GCCTCTAAGAAAATTGCTTTAATGTCACGTTTTCAGCCTCCCATCCCCTCCTAATCACATTCAATGCTCAGAATATATTACCTAGTTCAGCTTCTTCCTAGAACTTAGCTCCAGGCATTGTGGAAAACCACACCATGATAAGATATCTCCCCGTTAGCAGGAGCTCTTCAAAAAACATCATCTCATTTTTCAGGGCACCACCTGAAAATATCTCTTCTAATTAAAACTACAGGCAATTCACCTTTCCAATAGCTTAGAGGCCCTTCTCAGATGCCATTTTATATCCTTCTGAAATATCAACAGGAAAAAACTGCTGAATAGCCAAAAAGCCATGTACTTTCTCTAGGGAAAAATCATCACACTAAATAAACTACAAAACTAAATGTGGGTGGAAGTGACTAAATAATAATAGTGATAATAGCAAATTTCAGAGTTGTAGCTAATAGTTACTGAGCACTAATATTGTGTTAGGCACAATTCTAGGTCTGTCTTCATTTCAGCATTCTAACAATCCTATGAGACAGACACTAGTATCTTCTTCATGTTATTATAAAAGAAGAAACTAGGTCCAGAGAAGGAAAGCAATTTATTCAAGTTTGCAGAGCTAGGAAGTGGTGAGTCAGGACAGGAATTTCTGTTATTATTATTACACAAAACTACATTTACTCATATTTCAGAGAGAGCTATGCTATCTGACTGCAATAATATGACTGCTCATTTCTGCAAGGCTTCTTAAGTCTCAATGGACTCCACGAATAGCTTCAGTCTTCCCTTGCAGAAGCAGAAGGCAGGTGGCTGTTGCTGCTTTTTAAAAATTAGCTCTGTCCCTCTCCATGTTCCTGTCAACTGCTCTTTACCCTTGGTATGAAGTTTCATTCCTATGACATGTGTTGTGATAAGTAGCTAGTCCCTAGGAATGAAGGTCAGGATAAAGAAAGTAGTGAGGTGGAGGAGGAAACTGAAGTAGAAGCTGGCCTGATGCGCAGGGAAACAAGCAGGTGTTCTTCCCAGGAAGGGCCACATTCCTCCTTATAAACTAAATTGAGCCTGGCACAACTACCACTACTCCTTAAGACCAGTGGGTGCATTTTCCTGAATATGAGACATTTCCTTACCAGGAAGGATAATATTCCAGGAAGGACTTATTTAATGTAATTAAAACCACTGATTATCTTTTGTCCTAATCCTAAAGAATGGTACTCAGACAAGGCTGCATGATAAATATTGAGAGAACATAAGAGCATAGGCAGATCCCTGGAATGAGAAAGACCCCTCAGTGAAATCCTGAGGATGCTGGCAGACTGAGACATGGCACCTCCAGCCCTGGACATGGGCATCTTTGAATTGAAACACAGAAGAAAGAAGACCCAGAGTGGTGCCTTTCCTGGCTACAAACATCAGAGAAAATGCTTCACTGAGCACCAGTGGCCTGGCTACTAAATTTGGTACTAGATCTTGCTGGAAATTTTGCCACAGAGATCTGACAGAGCAGATCAAAATGGCTGGTTTTAGAAACACAGCTTAAATCCTCTGGAAATGTCTGAATCTATTTGGAAAGAATATGAGGAGGGGCTGGACTTCTTAAAGAGTAGGTGTTAGGAAAGCAAGACAAATCCCATTATCTTGGGTTTATCATTACACAATTATTAAGTCATGTCCAATGATTCCTGAACTCTAAAAAAAAATAGCCAAGGTTTGAGCTGGGACCCTCATAGACTCAAATATCCCAGCTTCCTGTGTTCCTTACCCATATTTTGAGAAGAAAAAATTACATTTGTGTCATTGGGAAAATTTTTATCTATCTTTTTTTTTTTAGGCACAATAAAAGCAAGGTGGTGACATTATATTCATTTGCATTTCTTTGATTTCCCTTGTCTCGTTTTGGTAACTTTTGATGTGCTGACTGGGTAGATTGCTGTGGAATATTAAGCACTTTGTTCCTAATGATTTGGCGCTTTTAATGAAAAGTGCTCTGAATGGAAAGGTTTTTTTTTTTTTAAATTTCCTTCATCAAACATTTATGGAAGTCCACTGCTTGGCACATCAGAGTGCATGCTTAGAGATTCATATAGTTATAATGAGATCCAGCCCCTGCTCTGAAAGACATGTAGCAGTAACATGAAATACAGAATACACACACACACATACACACACAAGAACACTCATGCATGCCTGTGTCTGTGTGCATAAACTCACACATGGAAGGCCATGAAATAAAACCTCAGGAGGCCTTGATTCTTCTCAAGAATATGCCACAAGCTTATATCATCTGCCTTCTGCCATCTACTTAGTGATCCTAGGTCTCTACTAAAAAGATTCAGAGACTGTGCAGTTTTAAAGGTATCTTAGATATCAAGTTTTCATACAATATACTCCAATTCTATTGACGAATTGTTCATTGTCTTTTGTAGTCTCTCCCCCTTACTGGCTAACCTGCATTTTCCAGGAAGGGAGACATATAGGTGGTTGGAGTGCCACCTGGCCTAGGCCCCTGGACACTTGCTTGATGTCCAGGACAATGCAACGTTAAGAGAGTGAGCAAGGGGAAACAATGAAGCAGTGCCAGCTGCACTCTCTGGTGATTCTGGTGGTGGTGACAGAAGAGTTTGTAGAAGTAGCAGGAGGAAGAAGAAGGAGTTGGGTTGGCAATAGAGGAGGTAGTACTGGCAGCAGGAATTTGCACACTAGCCATCAGGCACAGCCAGCCTTGCCCAAACATCATGCCAGTCATTACCCAAAAAGTAGGGCCATCAAGAACCATGAGACTTTGGTGAAGTTCAGCCAAGAATGCTACATGCCAGGGATGCTAACAGCACAGCTGCCACCATGGTACTAGCAAAGACCACAGTGATAAAGAACAAGAAGAAATAAGACAACAGCAGAGCTCTTATGTTTCCAAAATGAGCATTTTTTTACAGTATGTCCAAAAACCATTGAAGATCACTTAGAGAAATCTGGGAAGAAACGTATAGGGCACCCTTAGGGTCCTGAAGAGTGGTGGGTAGTAGAGACTATTTTGTGTTTCTTGCTATACATTTCACAATCATTTCACAGAAATGGAAATCAAGCCTCAAAGAGAGGTAATATCTGACTCAAAAATTTCAGAACCTTGGTCTAAAGCTGTTGACTCTACACTCCACACCAGATTGTACCCAAAGTGAAACCATGCCCATGTATTCAGGAGAACTTGAATCCAGATAGAAAAGATAGAGGAAAAAATCTCAACATCACTGTTATAGGGAAAGAGGGAGAGCATGTTGACTTGGAGGGAAAATATATGGAGACCCACTAGAAAGACATATGTGCTCCTGGGCAGGTTGAAAGCACAGAGCTTGAGAGAGAACTGCCTAGCAATGAGACATGGAGAAAGGGCATGAGAGAGGAAGAGAGAACAAAATGAACCCAAAGAGAAATGCCTCCTCTCACTTCATCATCCTTGCACAGGATGCCCTCTGAGCATTCCAGAAAGCTAGGTAAATGGGGAATACGCTGAGCTTCAGCTTCACCTTTGAGAGGGGAAAGCAGTGGGAGCCTGCCTCCCTTTGTGCATCAGGCAGACTACCTGCCTGCCATCATATCTCACATTAAAGAGTAAATGGCTCTGTGATCTGCATGAAAATGAAAGGGTGGCATATTTTTCCAAGTTGAATAAAAATATACTGTGTCAGTGTAAAATCCTTTCTCAGAAGCCATACAGGGAAAACAGGTGAAGTTTTTGTTCTAGCCGTGCATTCTGTTTTAAGTAGGCAATTACAGGGTATAGTGTTCTGAACCAACACCAATGTTCATTTAAATGCAATGATCATACCTTGCAGTTTTTCTTCCCAAATGGTTCCCTGAGAGACTACAAGCCCATCTCCAAATCACATGGAGATTCTCCAAGTTGTAGCTAGGAACTGAAAACTTGAATAAAAGAGGTTCTGCATTGCCTAAATGAGCCAGGATTCCTTGGCATAGCATTCCAGGCTTTTTTCCAGAAGCCTCAGTTTCCACACTTCTTGAGAGGGAAAATGTCAGACCACCGTATAGCAACTGGGCAACCTACAAAGGACTCAGGTTAAAGGGGTGAGGGCACTGAGATTATTGTAGAAGCCAAATGAAGACACCACCACAGAAATATCAGTGGTGGCAGAAGCAAAACAGGTATGGCCTTGTCAGAAAAGGTTCTCCATGGTGTAGCTAGAAATCACTGCTCCATTCTAGTCAGACCCTGACCAGTTGAGATGAGGACCTCTGGAGTCTGGTGATGACCAGCACAAGAACAAAGAAGCCAACAGGATAGGGAAGGGTGCAGAAGATAAACAGATCTGGGAGGAGGTGCCAGGGTTCAAGACACATCCTTTAGGCAAATGATTTTGTGTTTAAACAAGATCCTGATTGTACCTTGAATCAACTCATTTGTATTTTTGTTCACTGGGTGATTATCTAACAAATTTTTAAAGAGGGAATACACCATGGGTCTCTCTCCCTCTCTCTGTCTTGTCCCCCGCCTCGTTTGTATGTGTGTGTGTGTGTGTGTGTGTGTGTTTAATTCTGCTTACCAACGTAAATGGTGATTCCCTGAATCCAGAATTGAAGATCTTCTTTAGTCAAAGCTAACCAACATGACTTAGAAAGGAATGAACTGCTTGAAATTCTGGTACTACAGAAGCACTCTCTTTGGTTAGTGCTTCAAGTTACATGTCACCCAAGCATGCATATGAAAGGTATTCCCACTGCTTCATGCCTAGAGTATAGTAGGGTCTGGACGTATGGAAAAGTCCTGACATAAAAGAGGAACTATATTTTGCTGCAGAGAACAGGGAAGATGACATTTGAGTTAAGCCCTGTTGAATGAATATGGTAAGTGTCTAGGCAGCACCATGTATAGGGAAACATCTTAGTGAGAATGTGTGCAGTACATTTTCTGAAGGCAGTGTGTCCTACAAAAAGCTACTTGTAACAGTATCAAAACATGTATTTTGTAAGTCAGAATGTTTAGGTTTTCTGTTTTACTTATTATTTGTTTAATTTGTTAAGTTCCAGCTTGATCAGCAATGCTAACATTAGGCAACAGAGATTTTTGTCCTTTCAACAGAGGAGTGCAGGACACATGGGGAAACAACGGAGAACATCTGCAGGAGACATTTACCACTGGGCACAGAAGAGGCCCCAGAGCCAGCCTTCCACCCTCCTCTGGAGATGCTCTTTTGTTTTGAACAAAAAGTTAGTCTTCCCTCATGGGACCTAAGGGAGAGTACAGTCTATATAGCATTCCTTCACAAACCATCAATGCTCCAGTGAAGTAGAACTCAAATTAGGGGAAACCATGGTCACAAAATAAAAGCTTGGAATGGGAACAAGTGGTCAAAGATCATCATTTGCTTATGGTGTGGCTTGCCTGCTCTCTCACCTGTACTTTTCCATCTTAGCACTATTCAGCTGATGGGGAGTACCTGCCTCATTTGGTCCATCCAGGTGTAGAGGACTTTCAGCATCTGTGTTCTTCACAAGGGTTAGATATTTCACCTGAACCAGTGATTATATGGCATGGGTGTTCTTTGGGAATGCCACTGCTCGCTGACTATAGATTTGTTAATGGCCAGTTCCTGTGTGTCAAATGATAGTGGATCTTCCCAGCTTTCCTCACTCACCACAACACTTATAGTCCTGCCCCCAGAAAGACTGGCTACCTCTAAGCCTCTGCAGAAAGAAATTTGCCAATGTTCTTTTTAAAAATAATCTCCAAACATAATAGGAGAAAGAGATTTCTCTAACTAAACTGAAAATAGAGATGCTTAGACATTAGCAATGGAGGAAAAAGGACAGAAAGCCTATGTTACAAATTGAACTATGTAAATTAACCCCTCTCCCCTGCCAAAAAATAAAGTCTTTGGTTCTGAAGAATGACATTAAAAAGTTAAGCAGTACTTACTCTTATTTAAAATGTCATTCTTGTTCAGTGTAACTGTTAGACATTTAATACAGATACATGAGCCACGCTGACTCCATGAAGACAAAACTTCCCCCTATACATCTGCTCTAAAAGCTTTTAAAACCAGTCTGTCAGGAGCAATTTGATGGCATATCAATTGTATTTCTTCACAGAACCACAGTACTGCATGTGACAAATGAACATCATAACAGGATTGAGTGGGTGGGTGGATGGGAGGTAGTAGGGGATAAGAAGTCCATCACATGGTATAAATTATTCTTAACACAAATGTTGCCAATAAAACAGAGGAAGAAATGCATTAGCCTGCTACAAGGGGCTTAGGTTGACCTTTAAATATTTCATATGAGAAAAGCAAACACAGCATCTCAACAGGACTTTGATGAAAACTACAGATTCAGAAACCCCTAAAAATGATTTATGAGGAGTCTTTTGCCCAAAAGTCTGACAGGGAATCCTGCAGGATTTCATTATGACTGACAAATTGTTTTTACTTGCTTTTGATACTCTTCACCCCACCTACCCTCTGCTAGAACCACGGTTCTCAACAGTACTATTCCACACTCATTTGCCCTTTTTATCTTAAGCCTTTACCCCATACTGTAACATCTCTGTGGTTAAAACAAGGATCCTCCCTCTTCAAAAAATTATTCGAAATTAATTCTATAAGAATCAGTTTTTTGGCTAACCAGTTCAAATGGAGGCTTGGTAGTCCAAGTCTAGACTCAAGTGAGGACAAGAAATACTGAACTGATGAGAGCTGGTCCATTCGTCTCCCCAAGGCAATTCATCAAGAACAGAATAAAATTTGGATGGTGAAACTAAATTCAAAACCTGTGCCTAGAAGAGTCAACTAGGCCAATGGGGATTTGATTTTATAATCAGCTAAGAATTAGAGAGTTCACAGTTCAGAAGTTATCAGGAATAATTGTGTTTGTTGTCTACTAAATGTACAGATGAGTAAAAATTTTATAACTATGTGGCTTAAAAGAAAAGCCATAATTTATTTGGTACAATTCTTCAATTTTGACAGAACTCAGCAGGGGTAGCTTATCTGTGCTCCATATGGTATTGGCTGGGGTCCAGAGCAACCAAAAGACCCAAAATCATCCTGCTCACAGGGCTGCTAGTTGAGGTTCACTGTTATTTGAGGAGTCAGCCACATTGTCTCTTCTGTGTTGCTTGAGGTTTTCACAATATGGTAACTGGATTCTGAGAAGTATCCTGCAGATCTCTTAAGGCCTGGCCTTGGAAGTTATATAGCGTATTTCTGCTGCTTTCTATTGGTCAAAGCTAAAAGATTTAAGAGGACACTATACCTGGCACTGGGAGAAGTAGTGAAGAAAAGACATACATCCTTTTTTATTTTTGCAGTACTGGGTTTTGAACTCAGGGCCTACACCTTGAGCCACTCCACCAGCCCTTGTGGAGGGTTTTTCAAGATAGGGTCTCTCAAACTGTCTGCCCAGGCTGTCTTCATACTATGATCCTCCTGATCTCTGCCTCCTGAGAGCCAGGATTGCAGGTGAGAGCCACCAGTGCCTGCAAAAAGCATACATCCTTAATCCACTACAGTAACTAAGACCAAGTTAAAAGTGTATTAGTTGCAAACCAAGAATTTACAATTTTTGTAAAGTTATTTCCACATTAGCTCTCCAGTGATTGATACTATGAATCTTTGCAGTAACGACCATGAAGAATGTGTTGTGTAGATCTTGTAGAAATGCTCTCAGTGCTTCTGAAACTAGATATCCCAACTTCCAAATGACTCATGGTCAAGTGAAGGACACATCGCATTATGCACCTTCCTCTACCTTGCAAAGAGAGGCACTAATTAAATTCTTGTTCATTGAATCATGAATCTCTAGACCTCCTGTGTATTCCATATGGAGTATGCACATGGCAGTTAAATGGAAATGCTATGGGGAAGCAGCATGGTATTGTAAAGGAAAGCTTTAAAAACTTACTGACAGTAGCTAGTGACTAGTGACGGAGGTTATGGATAAAACTAATGAAACCGAAAAGTGAGCATAACCATAATAACATGCCTGACAACTCATGGGCTCTCGGGAAGTATTTGTTGGATGAATGGATGAGTGACAGGGGGAAAAGTGCATTGAGTATAGATGACAGGAACCTTCTAGGGAGAACTCAAGCCAGAAAATGCCTTGTGCTCCCTAGAGCCTTTTGGCTCCTGCCATGCAGTAGTTTTTGCCTGGACTGTTCATCTCAGGGCACACAGGTTAGTAACTAGGGAGGTTTTCTTATGTCAACATTTTATATTACCAGCATTTATACAATTTCAAGATTTTCTTTATCCCTGTTCTCACAGCTTTTAGAAGAGTGATGGACACAAAGCAGTAGTTCTCAAACAGGGGTGATCCCCACCCCTCTCAAGGTATTTTACAATGTTGAAGACAGTTTGGTTGTCATAACTAGGGTGAGTTGCACTACTGGCACTTAGTGGGTAGAAATAAGTGGTGCTAGTACACATCCAACTATAAATAGGACTGTTTCCCACAACAAAGAATTATTCAGCCCCAAATGTCAATAGTGCAGAGGAGAGAAAACCCTGACATGTGCTAAGTATTCTATATTTTTCAGGATGAATAAGAATGAGTGAGAAACAAATGAGTGACAATAATAATGCACCTAGTGAAGACCCTGGTTAAGGCAAAATATCTCAGGACTGTGGATCAACTGAAGATGGAGATAAATGTACCTCAATTAATTAGTGATCTTAATAAAATTGAGACATAGCAATGAAAGTCAAATAAAATGAGGTAGGACAAATCAAGAGTAAGAGAGTAGTTACACTGGAGATGGGAACAATACTGTCAATACTATTCTATGAAGGTTCTGATGTTCTGGAACACTCAGTGAGACCCTTGGAAGGAGTCTTTGGTGAGCAGAGCCAAAATTAAACTGTTATGTAACTTATTGATTAGTTGTCTTCCTGCATTTGTAGTTAGCCATTAGTAACTTCAGACAATTTTATAATAAACCCATTTTATAATATGGGTCCAGATTTTGACTAATTTGTTTAAATTTTCATAAATTCACAAGTTCTATAGACCCTTCCTGCTATTGTTAAGATTCACCTTAACTGGGTGAATCTATGAGACATCTGTGGTGCTTCCCCTGGGAGGCCAGTCAGACATCTTTTGCCTCTCACAATGGTATCTTGCCAACTTCTTGAAGTTGTATTATTTACTTCATGGATATGTCCCTAATATGCTCAGTTAATATCACTAATGTCATATTTTGTCAGTAAACACAATTTCTAAAATTTTTTCAAGTGTAAAACACTTGAGTTTGAACTAAAAAATTTACATGGTGCAAAAACAACAGAAACCCAAAGAAACCACATCATCAAATGTGAAGAACTCAGGGAGCCAGGAGACTTTTGACCTGTCTACTCATCTTCCAGTTGTGGGAAAGATCCCCTGCTGCTAAATACTTCATCTGACTATTAATAACTAAACAAAGCCAGAGATGTGACTGCTTTAAGTACCCTGCCAATACACTGAAAAATCTAAATTCTCTCCATCGAGCAAATCGGAAAAGTAATGTTTTGACAAGTAAGTTCCTGGGTCTTTGAAACTGATTTTTCCACTCAAGTATTTGACAAAATAGAACTTCTCACTGTAATTATGTGATTCCTCCCTTCTCCTCCCCTAAGCAGTTTCAAATAATACTTAGGGCTGTTCTAGCTTTGATGCTTCTATTTCTCGTTTTCATTGTCTGCTTCTTTTGGGAAGAGTAATATAAGAATATATTATATATGATATCATGAAATCTATCTTCTACCACAAATCACTCAAAAAGACTTTCTGAGGCCCATTACTGAAACTCATTTTGTGTGTGACTGAATACCAGAGTAAAGCTCTGGGAACTTCATTGAGGAAGGACACCTGTACTAACTCTGAGTGTACAAGGACCTTTCCCATCCATTCAGCACTGGCACAAGGAATAAAAGAAGCAGGCTGCTGGAGAATGAGGCATCAGTTACTATGGTTAATCTTAATGGGGCACCAAAGAGACTATTCAATGACTTTTTCACACTCTGGCCTCAGTGCTCAGGTGTATTAGGGGAAATATCTCAGCTGCACACAGCATATTCCAAGGACTAGCAACTGAGAAACCAAATGCTCTATCTCTTGGCTGCAGACAGCCCCCTTCATTATGTCTTCATTTCCCCCCATTTTCTACTTTCTCATCTGTTAGCAGTTCCATTTGCTACTGATTCAGATGGCTTCCAAAGCATCATTCTCTTCCTGGAAGAAGTCAGCTCATAGAAATTTATCTTTGTAGCAGTTTGTGTCGCCTACTCCAACTCATATTCACCTTATTTGGCTTATTCTCCCAGCCAGACTTGATAAAGCTGGCCAGGTGCAGAGCTCAAAAGGGGCCCATTTAACTTTGGTGGGTCTTAGGCCTTCTTCTCCTTCCCTAATAATGGGCCTCAAGCCTTTCCCATTGTCTGGTTTATCTTTCTTAGCCTTCCACCCTCCTTTCAACCTTACTGACCTTAGACTTTACCCTCTATTTTGCTAAGTCTGTTTCTAGCTAATGGAAGAAGGTTACAACAATATCTTAAGAAAACTGAGCTATACATTAAATTGCAACATCTGGGGGAAAAAGACTTATTCTTTCGGGGCTTTCATGGAGGGGATTTTTAGGAAATGAGAGTTGTATGTAGTTAGATGTAGGCTGCCACCCTTCTCAAATATGGCCTCCCTTGTAGACACAGTTTCCTGCTTCTGGAGCTGTCCCAAGAGGCACAGACAAATTCATATATTTGTACTCTACCTCCTAAACTTGTAACAGGTGATGGCAGAATCAAAGTAAAAACAAAAGCAAAAAAAAAAAAGACCAAAAACAGAGAACAGAAATAATGGAACAACATCCTCTAAACTCTACAGGAGCAGATATTGTATAATTAAACTCAAAAACCAATCTATGGCTATTTTTCATCAGGTGGCTTTTGACAGCTCCTTGCTGCAAAGAGGTTTAATGATTTTACTGAGTAAGAGGCAGTGGACTCAAGATGTGTACATTCACCGAGAGATAATTGCATTTAATGAAAGGCACATTCATAGGTTTGCTGAGCCTAGTGATAAATCTTCCTTCAGAGCCTGTGGATCCATCATATTCCCACTGATGAGTGGTTAGGAGATCAATTAATAATCATGATGAGAACAATACTTTTCACTTGCAATTTTCCTCAGGTTGCTCAGAACAACTTTATAAGCATAAACATCCATCTTCATGGTCCTCCCAGGAAGTGAGCATTTGGCCTGATTACCCCAGACATGTAATGTGGGAATTGATTGCCAACCCTGGCAGTGAGGAAAGGAGAGAGGCACAAAAGAAGGAAGACAAATCTTGTATTTTACATCAAAACTAGCATTTATTGATCCCTGATGATAATATTAGCTAATAATTCTAGTGTCAGGCTTTGTGTTCAATGTAAAGTTTTACAAATACATTCTCATTTATTCTCATTTTATAGATGAGAAAATCAATGATTACAGAGGTTAATACTGCATAGAGAGTCCCATGATGGAATCAGAAAATAAAATCAAGCAGTCTAATTCCATATCTCTCTCTCCCTCCTTCTCTCTCTCTGTCTCTCTCTCTCTTTCTGTCTTCACATGCTCTCTTTTGCAAGAAATCAAACCCAGGGCTTTTCACATGCTCTACCACTGGGCTACAGTCCCAATAAACTGGTGCTCATTGTTTTGTCTATTGAAAGACTTTCACTATGTAGCCCAAGCTGGCCTTGTACTGGAGATCTCACTGCCTCAGTCTCTTGAAGGCTGAGATTACAGGTGCATGGCACTATAGCCTATACTCTGAACCCTCATGCATAGTATGTGCCAGAACTACTAAGGGGCACATGTTTGAGAGGATTCTTGCAGAAAGCATGTGATCCCTATTCTCAAGAAGCTCAGAGTAGAGGGGAAAAATTCAGTATCTTTAATGTTTGCATGCCAAACACAGTTCTACATGCTTAATATGAATGCTCACAAGGAATCCTCAGAACAGTTTTATCCAGATGGTGCTATACCTTCATCTCCACATAGTGGACTAGGAAACTAAGACACAGAGAGGTCTATGATCAGCCTTCATCTTCAAGCAGCAGGACATAAGAGCACATGTTGTCAATTATTAACTGTCTTATTTTCCATGCTATGGAGTTCAATGTTCATTTTGGATTTTAAGCAAAGAAGTCATATTAGATTCAGGCTCTTCATAGGTTGCTCTGTTTGACTCTCAGGTAAGTGATTGTTTAGTCCCTCTTCTGCAGTACAAAATACATAAGCATTTTAATTACAGTTTAAAGGATTAAAGGCCTGCCGTACTTCATATGGAATCCCATATGATTTTTTTTTTTTGTATTCTTCAAAACTAATTGTCACCTCTCTAAGGTTGACACAAAACTGGGCTTGAGCCAGTCCATCTTGTAACAGTGTGGCCTATAGTCCTAATAGCTGATTCCTCCTCTGTACCAAGCCATATTGGAATGGAGCATGAGTTCCCCAGTAAAGTGGTATGAACATGAGCCCAAGGCACTGTAATCATAATACTTTGTTGTTCACTATTCCAGTATTGGAATGCGTGAGTGTCAGAAAATAAACCAGAGCTTCCAGTAGAATTGCCCCAGTATCTGAATGGCCAGAGAACTTAGAAAGGACCAAGGTATGACACCTAGCCATTCCAAAATCCATCCCATGGTTTCCTACATGCATTGCCCTATAGGAGATTATGAGTCAGTCTCAGTTTCAAATTCCTGTCCCATTGTCCAGGAGCTCTTCCAAATGCTTTCTCCTTAACTAACATCTCATTGTCAGCAAGATCTCAAGGTCATATTTCTTCAAAGAATTTTCTTGTCACCTGCTAATCCAGGGAATTTCCATGTCTCAGGAATTAGAGGACATTTGAAACTTCATCTTGCTAATTCATTTTCTAGTTCAAGAATCCAACAAAAAATTTTCCCATCGTATTTTTTATTACCTCCTTTGACAGTGAACTCACCACTTCCTGAAGCAGCTTCTTCTGTTTTTTAGTAACTGGATACATTTTTTGGGGGAAGGTAGGCGTGTAGAAGAGGAAAGGATGCAAGCCAGGGGGCAGGTGAATAGTCACTCGGGTAAGAACAGGAGAGAGGGTGGAGGAGAGGTCGGGAAGGAACACTGCCTGTCTATGTACCCACCATGGACAGTTTTAAAGTATTATCTGTGTTAGCTTTCTGTTGCTATGACAAAATATGTGAGAAAATCAACTTAAAGGAGGAAAGATTTATTTTGATTCATAGTTTCAAAGGTTTCAGCCCATGTTCACTGGTTCCATTGCTGTGGGCCAATGGCAAAACAGAACATCATGGTGGAAGGGCATGATAGGGTAAAGCTGTTTACCACACGGCAGCCAGGAAGCAAAGCAAGAGAAAGAAAGGATCAGCGGCCCCAATATCCCTTTCTAAGGGACACCATCAATAACTTACTTCCTCCAGCTGGGCCCCACATCCTGTAGTTTCCACCGCCTTTCAATACAACCATCATCTGTGGACAAAATCTTCAACACAGGAGCCTTTGGGAGCCACTTCAGACCTAAATGTTACCAACATTTTTATGCTGAGTCATAATTCAATTGCTTACAATTTCCTGTTTGTCAAAACCTAAACTCTTATCTCTCAGTTAGACTCAGCATAGAGTGAAAGAAGCCTCCCTTACACTGTTAGACTGAAGTAGGTTTCTCAAAAAACCTCTATTCAGCCTGATCACCTAACAGATCAGATTATAGGTAATTCTTTGTGGGCTTCTTGATATTTCTTAGTAAACGCTAACCTTCTCAAGGACAAGGGACATTTCTTGTTTCTCTGAAACACCAGCATCTGGCACAACTCCTGGCCACTACAGATATTTCATATTTCATATGCTTAGAGTACATCATTCATGGCCTTTCAGGATGGAACACTTGTTAAAGTAAAGATAAAGTAAAGATGGTATGAAGGAGAGAAACAATGAAGAAGCTCCCCTTATGCAGCAGAAGGGGCATGTCACCATTTCAAAGAAATAAACAAGTGCCAATTTGTCTGACTGATGTACAGTGAAGAGGTTGAGCAGAAGCAAGAAAGCCAATTATACTAGACTTTATTGCCACTTAAGTAGTGTCTTCATTAATAAACATGACATAACAGCCAATGACAATGTAATCTACAGAGTGAAGGAAAATAAGGGAATAGAGATCATTGTCCCTACTTTTTGAAAGAGGGCCAGAAGTACAGACAAAAATGTTATCAAAGGAGGGAACAGGAAACAATATTACAAAGAATGAAAATGTCCATAGTAGAAGAAAATCATAGGATCAGAAGTCACACAAGGACATTTAGTTGTGAAGATAAAAGGTAACTAGGGCATTGGGGGACAGTATACAAGAGCTCAGCTTTGGGGAATGACAAGGAGGGAAATTATGGCCACTAACTATCCCTTGGAGAAAGCCAGAAAAGTTAGCTTTGGCAATGGATCATATACTATTAATGAATCACAATAGGTCCTTCCTATGGTTTGAATTTTTTTTGTTTCTAAAATACAAGTTGAAATTTAATCTTCAATGTAACAGTATAAGAGATGTAACTTTCAGTAAACGATGGATCATGAGGGCTCCACTCCTACATATGGATTAGGTGCTTTAAAAAAAGTTTTGACAAGGGAGTTTGCATTCTTTTGGTTTTCCATCCCTTCTGGCATGTGAGAGCACAGTGTCCCTCCACCCAGAGAGTACAGTAATAAGGTACAATTTTGGAAGCAGAGAGTAGTCCTGACTACACACCAGAACTACTGGTGCCTCAATGTTGGACTTCCTAGCTTCTAGCATTTGAGAAATGTTTATGCCCTTTAAAAGTTACCCAGACTCAGGTATTTTGTTACAGCAGCAAAAATAGACTGACACTGGTGTTTAGAAGTCCTTGAGTCTAATCTCTCATTCTACAAATAAGACACTGAGGGCCAGAGGTTAAGGAAGAACTTTTATCAAGTCACAGAGTCAAGTTTTGGCAATGTTCCCCAGCTGCTGGACAACTACACAATAGTCTTGCCTCCTTTGTAGGTCTGTATTCCAAGAACTGCCATTTATGAAGCTCCAGACACATCTCAGGGACTTCCTAATGACACCATATGAAGAGCCAAAGAGCATCTCTCTACTTCACACAGTACAATCCAGTCATGGAATGTCGAGTCACTGATCAGTACCCCAACAACAAGGAAAAGGAAGATTTTGGATTCATATTCTTGATTGTCTCTCAAAATCCTCCTTCTTCTATACTACCTTGCCTTTTATCCTAGTTGTCCTACAAAAAAATGGAGCTGGACAGTGAATATCTTCTGTGGCACTATCCTCCCTCCCCTGGATTTATGAGTGGGAATAAAAGGAAAGGAGTGAGTTTTGAAGACTGTGAGCAATGCCCATAGCGCTTGAACTAAGAAATCAGCTCTTCTAGGAAGTCACGTGATTCATATGGGCAGAAAACTACAATGATGTTTCTAGAATCTAGTTCGTAAGTATCTGGAGGGCAAGAGTGTCTTTCCAGTACCTTAAGTGACACATCCTAGCAGGCCAGTGATCAATTGTTAAACTGAATGGTTCTCAAATACCCATTTCAGGTCAGGATATATTTACAGACAATAGATTCTATCTTGGTCAAGGGGTGAAAGTACACAATGATGCTGCCCTATACCCTGAAAGGGCTGAGAAAGGAAACCAGGCTCCTCTGTCCACGTATCTGTCAGAACAGGGTTCCTCTGAAGACCACGATACTCTGCCTATGACTGACACCTGTGATTTTTGAACTGTCCATGGCAAAACTCTACAACAGAGTAAAAAAGTGACTTTATCTCCTATCCAATGTCAGGACACGACAATCTTCCTTTGCCACTGTGCCACTCCCCCTGAGAGTCTCAACTTCTGGCCTTTGAGTCTCTGACACAAGCCTCCTTGCCAAAGCTTTATTTGTCAATTCTTCTTGCTGGAGTTCAAGGTTGAGTTTCTTCTCTCTGTAGGCCATGAACTCCACTGCCTAGACCTGATGCCCCTAAATCCACCACAAATCTTTATGCTGTCTGTGAAACCCTCCCAGGTTTTTAAACACAGAACGTTATATTTAACTTTCTGTGCCTGTTCAGATAAGCAATACAGGAAAAGAGAAAAACATGCAGATCACACTTTAATAAATATGGAATATTGCACCTGGCATCTATCTAAAAAATAATGTTACCTATGCTGTGAGAACAGCAATAACACCACCATAACAATAACCTTGTCAGGGTGTAAGAAACCAAGATGTTTTGAATTGTGTTATAATTAGAAAGCAGATAAACAAATAGGAACATCATTTATTCATTAAAACTGTGCAAATGGAAAATCTACTTAATTAATTTCTTTGTACAATGTCTGTAAACTTCAGGGAGGAAATCTGAGTAACAATTTCAAGCAGAGAGAATACAACACAAACATGGCTTCAAAAGAGCAACTGGAAAGGCAAATTTACGGTGGTGGCTTTGTGTGTGTGTGTGTGTGTGTCAGAAGTGCTCTTTTTGAGTGAGATAATGAAGAGAGCAGGCTGGCCTCCTAAATGGGGTGGCACAGGCACCCAGTCATCACTGTGCCTTCATTCCATTTGTCTTGAGCATCTGCAGAGTTGCCCCTCCCTCCTCTGCCTGACCTCAGAAGTGAGGTCCTAGGATGGAATGGATAGAGTTGGAGTTGATTAAGGGACTTTCTGCAAAACCCTTAGAAAGGTTTAAAAGCCAGTCATTAGTGGTTGTCACATCTATCATGGCAGTCATTATACCAAGCCAGGATTTGGAGGAGGGTCAGCACTTAGCACAATTGCACAGCAACCATCAATCAGCCTCTGTTTCATCTTCTTATTTCTGCCTTCTCCCTGCAAGTCCCTCTTCCCACTCTTGTCCTCTCCACTTTTAGACCCCCCCGCCTTCCATAGACATGATCTTAGGCTAGCTTTCAAACTCTCCATCTTACTCTTACCTTAAAAATGAGTCCTGTATTAGAATTAGTAATGTGATGGTTGGGTAAAGCAACAGTTGCACAGTACTTGATAATGTGCAAAGCTCCTGTTGATCTTTCAGTTAGCTTTCCCAATATTCTCTAAAGCAATAATAGAAATAATGGCAATTATTTACTGAACACTTTGAGACATTCATTGTCAAGTAGTTTGCATGCATTATCTCATCTAACCCTGGCAATGACCTAGTGGGCAGGAATTATTTGTATTATTTCCATCATACCAATAAGGAGACAGGGGCACAGCATTGATTAGCTTAATCACACATCACACATTCAGTAAAAGTATAGTGTGTCATAATCCTGATTTTCTATTCTTTTTCATTTCTTCTTTTTTTCAGTAAGCATTTGCATTCAAGATTTTAAAATTGTTTGGTTTAACCAAATAGGAAGAATCTTTGGCTTCAGTAGAAACCCAGGGTCTAGAGGACAACCCTGAAGGTTATCTGATGCTGATGAAACAGGAGCTATTTTGCAACTCTGTCAATTATAGATGACTAAGAGCAATGCAAAATAATTTTTTCTACATACATGCAAATTATGTTCTGTCAAGTAGAGACTCAAATGACTTCTCATTTCTACTGTGGAAGAAACTAGTTTTGCTTGCATTCAACTTTCCTTTGCTCAGTACAAATTTGTGCTTTATTTTTGCCTTTGCTTTGAATTGGTGATAACATCTCACCAGTGTCCTCCTTAATGAGTTAAGTAAGATCTTTAATGTGTATTATTTACCAAGGTCTACTGTAATAATAAATCACAAATGGGTGGCTTTCACAAGAGAAAGTTATTCTTTCACAGTCCTGGAGGCCAGAAGTCTGAAACCAAACTGTTATTCATCAACAGCCTTCTACACCAAGATTCTTCCTTGTCTCTCACTTCTGGTAACCAGGTGACACTTGGCTTGCAATAGCCTAGTCCCTGTCTTTGGTTCCATGGTCACATGGTAATCTTCCCTCTGGGTCTATGTGCTTTTGTTTTCACCTAACATTCTTCCTGTGTGTCTATGTTCAAAATTTCCTCTTCTTATAAGATCACCAGTCAGATTGGATTAGGGCCTATCTTATGTTCTTATCTTCACCTGATTAAATCGATAAAGATTCTATTTCCAAACAAGGTCACACTCATGGGTACAGGGGTTAGGACTTAAACATATCTTTTAGGGGGATAGGAGAAACACAGTTCAGTCCAAACCACAGGTTCATTTTTATATCTGTAATATAGACATGATTTTATATTTTCCTGAAAATTATTATAACATCTAATTATTTTGATAATCCAGTGTGATAGAGAATTTCTTATTTTTTCTTTTTTTAACTTTTATGTAGAAAATGTCAAACACATATGAACAAAATGTAGGGTATAACAGTACAAAAGATCCCATGTACTTTTTATTCAACCCCAACAATTATCTACATTCTGCTAATTTCATCCCTACTCTCACCAAAGACTGGATCCATAGATTCTGATTTTAACCCTCATTATTTTCCCATTCTGGGTACATTGGGTTGCCAAGAGTTGTTATTTGAAACAGATTTAAAGAATTAATTCACACTAAAGGTAGTAACCAATCATATAAGTACTTAATATTGCCCACTCAGAAGGGAAGTGTATTATTTACAGACTTTGCTCTTGGTTAGTATATCGAAAATATGTACTAATATATTATGTCTTTCTTCCTTGGTACCATTTATATCTTAACTGAGGGCATTCTGGAATGAAGATTCGTGAAAGAAGATGAAACAGGTAGGGACCAATCTTGTCTTTACCACTCCTCAAAGCCCTGCCTACCAGAGACCTTCCTCCCCACCTACATGAGGGGATAATCCTGGGTTCCATAGGAAGACAGCTGACATGGAGCTTTCAGTAGCAATAGGCCTCTTCCTCTATTCTCAGAAGTTCCAGCTCATAGCAAATGCTAAGCCTTCTTCTCATTCATAAACACAACTGCAGATAAATCAGCCAAACAAAAATTAAAATAAAGTGCATAATATTTTTTAAATGAACTACACAAGATACCAGCTGGAAGTACTACTTTGGGGATTTAATCACGTCTGAGAAGGAGAATGTATATGCACTGAGGCCTAGGATTAGAGGTTGTGGATGCTATGCTATGAGATCTGGGAGCCAACTGGAAGAAACTACCCCATGCCTGACTTGTAACTACCAAAGATTTAAGCTCTTTAGCCACTTTAATTTTTTTGGTGGCACTGGGGTTTGAACTCAGAGCTTTATGCTTGGTAGGCAGGAAATCTTACTGCTTGAGCCACTCCTCCAGCCCTTCTAAGCTTTTTAATAAACAGGCACTGATAACAACAAATCCTCTGTGAGAAGAGACATCTTAAAAATGAATAGCATTTTATTTTACAGCTACCCTTTTTAAACTTTTTATTTTGAAATAACATTAGACCCAAGAACTCTTAAAAATAATACAATGAGTTCCCTTCTACCCTTCACCTAGCTTCTCTAAGTGATAAAATCATTTATGATCACAGGACATTATCAAAACCAGGAAATTGACTTGGGGACAATATGGTGTACTAATACTTTTTTTTTAGAGTTCACCAGTTTTTACTTGCACTTATTTTTTTGTTTAGCTCTATGAAATTTTATCTGATGGACAGATTCATAACTATAATTTTTTAAAATCACAAGGTGAAATAGTCTATTATACCAAAGTTGTCCTAGGTTTATGATTCTTATTTTTTATTTCTATTCTTCTTTATCTGGGCTTTACACATTCTTTTTTTCATACTATATTAAAAAGCAATTCTATATTTGAAACAAAGTTAATTCTGAAGAGGATCAAGTACTATAACAACATGAATTCCAAATCATTACTGCTTATTTATATACAGTTGACTGTCTGTATCTATAGGACCTACACCCATGAAATCAACCAACCACAGACAGAAATATTTTGAGAAAAATCATATCTCTACTGATAATGTACATACTTTTTAAAAATAATTTTCTCATAACCAATACAGTTTAACAACTATAGCTGTTTATAAAAATATATTGTGTTATGTATTATAAGTGATCTAAGGATGACTTAAAGTATATGGAAGGAGGGTAGGTATAGTGATTTTTACCTGTAATCCTACCACTTGGGAGGCTGAAGCAGAAGAATCTCAAGTTAGAGGCCAACCTGGACTACATAGTGAGAATCTGTCTCAATGAAACAAAAATAATTAAAATAAAGCACATAGCATTATGATACTACATCATTTTATAAAAGAGCATTGAGCACCTGAGGATTTTGATATTTGTGGGGTCTTGGAACCTATTTCCCGTGAATACCAAAGGATGACTATCCTGGTTTAAAGTCCTCTCTTCCCATTCTAGGACCTAGTCATCTTCTGCCTTATCCAGACAATTATCATCATCTGCCTTATCCAGATAAAATATAAATGGTCTCCCTTCCATTTATCGTTTACATGCATACATATGATATATATAACCTTTATCTATTTACTACAGTGATTTCTGGCCATTTCCTTCTACTATATACATGTGGCAGATTATATTCAAGTAAAGGAGCAGGGGACACTTCCAACAGAATCCCTTGGAATAATACTTGTAACTCTCTCTTTTTCTCTGACTGTAGTAAAATCAAATATGTGACAGACTGCTCTACAGTGGAACTACCTTGAATATGCTCCAAATTTATAGAAACATGAAAACCTTGAGAAATTTCAAAGAGTTAGTTATTTGTCCTATTTACTTGAACTACACCTTGTAACTGATCCCCATGCCACAAAGTGCTTTTAAGTGGCTGTTTTAATAAACATTAGCTTTTTGGGAATCAGATCTTGTTTTAATAGAGCAGTTTAACTAGACAACTGAGTACAAAAAATCTGAGGAGGTGAAAAGGCTACAGGTTCTCTCTGGAACCACTGTTATTTGACAAACATCCTTTGATCTGCCTAGGGTTCTCTCCACCTTATGATCACATTATATTCTCCTCTCATCCTTTAAGACTGAGCTCCAGTTTATCTCAATGCTCTGGGTATGTCCCACCTTGAGTGGCATCATAATTTTTTAATTTAGATCTCAGTTCTGCCTCCAGAATGAGTTCATTGAAAGCAATGGCCATATTATGACCACAGTATACCTGGTACCTAGCATAATACCGAGGCTACTAGAGGCTCTTAGGGGATCCATACTGGACGGAGAGAAATAGAGTAATCAAGTGACCAGGTCAATTCATGCTCAAGTGGAAACTCTGCCATTTACTGGAGATATGACTTTGAACAAGTTATTTATCCCCCTGAGAGCTTCATCTTCAAAATGAAGATGTTTGTAGTAGTTTCATCCCAGGGTTGTGGTAAATTGAGATGATATTATCTGCGTAGTAGTAGCATAGTATCTTATATCTAGCAAAAAATGCAATTAACAGTAGTGATTGTCATTTAGAGTATTTAGTGAATGCTGAATTGATTGAGCAACTAAACCAATAAAAGGTAGCCTGGACTTATAGCAGGGGGATCTGATACTAGAAGTATATTGAGGTGCTGACATGGGCTGAGGAGTACAGGGTAGGAGGTGGTAGTAAGACCTGTGGCATGGGGATGCCCTACTCAGAGCACCCTTCAAGATAACTTCAGATGAGGACCACAGCTGACTGATGGCTTTAAGCTTTTTTTTTTGAAGCCACCATGACATTTACAGATCCTACTTGGCATGGCACGGATACTAGAACCATGTCATTTCTGCTTAATTCAGGGCTGCCCTAATGAACTTTGTTCACAAAGTCTGCATATCAGTCTAGCTGAGACTTTCTCAGTACTGTACAGCAAATCAAGACTCTTCCTATATGACCCGTCTTCTTTCTGTCCGTTCACAGATATTAGTCTTGCATTGTAGTCTTATGCTCTCCAAAACTTCACCGCTTCCCATCTTTATCATTTACAAATCCATCTCCCAAAATCTCTTGCACTTTTAATCCCAACTTGAATCACATCTTTACATGAACTGTTAACACATAAAAGAAACTTCACACTGTTTAAACATATAGATCACATGATGTGGTTTATTCTGTCTAAAAACTCTCCATTCGTGGATTGCATCAAAAAGAAGTTATATCTATGGCCATTTACAAACAATTCCCAGGATAAATACACTACAGTAAAGTGCTTGAATAGCACATGTAGGTACTTGAATGGATTGGGGGGTGGTATCCTTTGCTAATTGGCAATGCGTGGTAATGATTCCCAAGCCTGGTTTCTGATCTACACATAGTTCCACAGGTCTGGAAATCTCTTCTAGAGTCACATAGATGGAACAGATAAAGTAACAAAAAACATAGCCTTGGGACTGCCTAAACTTATAGGAAAAAAATGAATAGGAAAATATTTGTACTTGGCACATTGTTCCTATTATTTGGACTTCTGATCTTTGTGGGTTTTATTGGCACCATTTTTTGCAACATTTCTAGTCTTTAGAGTTGCCTACAAGTTACACAAACCATGCATAGAACTTTAAATTTGGCCCATTATTCCCATCTCTTAATTTCTACTACTTTCAAAACACCACTGCATGGCAGAGGGAGTAGATGTTATTATTCTAATTTTGTTCTTTAGAAAGCTGGAGCCCAGAGATGAGAGGGACTAAACTAAGTTCACAGAAGCTGGCTGTATCAATCCTCATGCAGCCCTAGGCTAAGCAGATTCCCAGTGCTGAGTACCTTTCACTGTAGCAAGCTGAGAAACCTCTAACATTGGACACTCAAATGAGCAAACCTACACAGTTGGGGTAATTGCAGTCAAATCCCTTTCCTCCATTAGAGCACCAGGCTTCTGTTTTTATAGCCTGATTGGCTCTATTCTCTGCATTGTCAAACATATTTCAAACCAAACCATGTCTGTCAATGACTGATATCTTCAGGTTTAGCTTCTTTTTTTTCCTCTATATCTTCCTATATTTCTTCCTTTACCCTGAAAACTTATCTTCATAATCATTACCCTAGAGAAGAAGCTGGCTACTTTCATCAGCTTATTTTATCAAAACTACCAAGCAGAGAGAGCCTTGATAATAATCTTATTCCAAAAGTTTGCAAAACTTGATGTTTTAGAATACCAACTATTTTAGAGATTTGTAACCAAGAAAATTTCTCCCACAGAAATCAGACAAAGCCAAGAATAGCTGCTCCTCTTCTCCATTAAAATATCACTCTTTTAGGTTAGCTGCTCCTCTTCTCCATTAAAATATCACTCTTTTAGGTTAATGATCTTTGAAAATCCTACACTAATTGATAGCCCAAAGTTCCAGAGAATTGTATTTCAGTAAATAGTCAACATGACACATTTGGCATTAGTGTCTTGATTCTGTCTCCCTCAGCTGCAATCTCCTTTTAAAATCATTCCAGCCAGATAACCATCACAACAGCTGATTTGCAACCATAGATCTTTGCTTTATAATCTATTCTTCAGGTGTAGGAAGAAGTGGGTAAAGGGTGGAGTCCAATATTTAAACATTTTGTGTTGAATCTCTTCCAAATAATTATTCATATCCATAAACTTGGCAGTAATCCAGCTTTTGGTGCATACCTGGCCTCACAGGTTTGCATATCTGTCATGCTGGTTGGCTGGAGGGCAGGAATAATCATTTTGAAAGTAGTCATCAGTCTATAATGTTAGCCATTTTCATATCAGCTTCCATATCTTTGATGTCTTCCCTGCCTCCAAAGGCACAGCTAGAGTTCACCGGTCTCTGTAGATGATAAGCTAAGGTGTTTAGCATATATGCACCTAAGATTTAACATTCTGTTATTTTCATTTCCTATAAAGATAATTATAAAAAGCTTCTTGATCTAGAGGAGCAGCAATGATAGTAAAATACTAACTATAAAGTTGAATTTTGAGACACATACTCTTGTTAAGAGTTCCCTAATTATATTGTATATATTTGTTTACTTGGTTATCCTGCAAGATCATCCTTGTTAAAGAGGTCCTCATTTCAGTTTTCTCCAACAAACATTTCCTGGCTTTTGTCAGAAGAGACCATGGAAAATAATACTGATGAATCTCAGCAACAGCCTACATGCCATGTTTAAAGAATAGCTGAGGGAACATAGAACAGAACTCCCATTCTAGTCCCCAACTGCCATGGTTTTCTTAAATTTGCTTGGTTGTTTTATCAATCCATTCTTTATCCACATCTCTCTCATTATGTTTATAAGTGGCTGGTGGATTGAAAGAAAAGAACAGACCAATGAGAATTTATATTCTGTTTTAATCAACCACAAAGGTAAAAGAGGGACAGACCTCAAGGTGATAGAAAAAGGAAGTTGGAGAAGGAGAAAGAGCAAAGTAAAAGGAAAGGCAACGGGAAAATGAGGAGGAGGGGGTTCAGGAAGAGGGAGAGAGAGAAAGAATGGAAGGAGTAGGATTGGACCTAGGAGATTAGGAACCAAGAGAAAGGGGATCTCACCATGAGGGTATTTCTTAACTTTGGCCTTGCTTTAGTCATATGCATGGAAAGGAACACTAGAGTAAGGAGATAGGTATACAATAATAGTGCTGTAAAAAGGTGTTTTAAAACCTCTATCCACATAACCATCCACTGATTCAAACATCATGAAATGCTGAACTCATACTGTTGAGTAGGCATCATGATTTATAATTGAGTTTAGATTTGAGGTTTTGCAAATTTTATCATGCCTTGCCTCATTTTTCTTCTCAGAAAAGGAACACAGAAAAAAGGCAAGAATATAAACAACAAGACAGTAGCAGAATCACAACTATCTACAGGGCAAAGTCTATATGAGAAATCTCTGTATCAGGCCATAGAAAAAGGAGCTGACACGTATAGATGGCTTATTGGGGACAGTTATGGGACTAAGTACTTTCCTATCTTTGTTGATTTTATTCTTTACAAAAATGAAGCAGATGTCTTGATAGTCCCATTTTGCAGATAGATGATGGCCTTCACATTTCTGAACTTTCTATCATGTTAAATGTTATGGGCTTGTGTTTGGATAATATTTTACCGTTAACATATATTTCCTTTGTCACACCTGTTACAGAGCTCAGGGATGGTGCCACATATTAAGAATTAGTCTGAAGAACCCAGCACAGTGACTCATGTTTATAATTGCAGTTATTTGGAAGGCTGAGATCATGAAGTTTATGATTCAAGGCCAGCGCAGGCAAAAAGTTCACCAGTCCTATTCTCATCCAACCACAAATAGAAATATTGTGTCTCTACTTATAATGTCCAGACTTTTTTTTATCATTTCCCCCTAAACAATGTAGGTTAGCAACTATTTATTTAAAAAATTACATTGTATTATATGCTATAAGTGATCTAGTCATCCCAGCTGCACAGAAGTTTGAAATTGGTTAGATCAGGTTCCTGGCCAGACCAGGTAAAAAGGTTTGAGCCATCTCAACAGAAAAAACTGGGCATAGTGACATACACCTGTCATCCCAGATAGAGCAGAAAGCACAAAATAGGAGGATCGTGGTCCAAGCTGACCCTGGGAGCAAGCAAGATCCTATCTCAAAAATAAGCAAAGGAAAAGTGTTAGGGGAATGGCTCAAGCAGTAGAGTACCTGTCTAGCAAGTGCAAAGTCCTGAGTTCAAAATCCTGTACCACCAAAACAAACAAACAAACAAACAAGAATTGGTCTGAAGAAACCAGAAAGATATTTCCAATTTCAGTGGCTGGCAAAGGAACAGAGATGGCAAATGGGTTTTATCTCACATGCTAATTTCAACTGATTGAAGCCAACTTCCTGAAGATTCTAATGAGAAGCATTTTATCACTACCCAGGATGAGCACAGGGAAATTGGTGTCTGGAGAGGGACACCTGCACAATGCACAAGGTAGCAGAGGCTGCCCAAGTACTTTAGTGTTTCATCCCTTGAAATAGACACTATTAGTGCTGGTCAGATTCCATTTGGAGAAGGTACTCTGGTGCAGTGGAACTAGCAGAGGGCTAAGAGCTGGAAGCTGGGAAGTAGCCCAGACATGTCATCCTTAATGACACCCATTAACTCACATCACCCTTGACACTCCAGCTTCCCCTGCTGGAAAATGTCATTTGGGCCAAATAACACCAGATCTAAAGTTCTAAAATTCCAATGCCCCAGATTTACTATACTTCAATCATCTCAAACAAATCCTAGATTTGGTTCTTGTCCAAACTGATTCATTGATGTTCTTTCCAAACACATTTTGTTAAATCTATGAAATAGTACTGGGATTCTCTTCAGAGCTTTCAAATCAGCACTGATTACCCCTTGAACAGACCATGCTAATTTTCACCCCTGCCTTGGCCACTGCTCATTGATTAGCACTGCCTTTTGCTTTCCAAGTCTGTTCTTTCTCCTGTCCAACTTCCTCCACAGAGCTACTGGTGGCCTTGACATGCTACTGATACCATTTTGCTGATGTCCAAAGCTTGATGGGGCTTATAGGAATCATAAAAGTTGCCTACTTATTCAGAGGATGAGGAGGGGAAAGCTTCAGTCAACTCCTGGGACAAGTAATGTCTAGAAGCTCTGTATATGTAGTTACCAATACTGAGTAGTTACAATATGACAAGTATCTTAGCATCAAAAGAATTTGGTTCTTGAGAACTTTGGAAAGGGAAGCAAACAACAATGTCTTCACACAAAAATTCGTCCTTTATACTATATATGGGAAAATATGTAGTATACCATGTATGGAAAAATCAGAAGGTACTTTAATAAGGAGAATATGTTATAAAGAATAGCAGGTACATACTTCTGACTGCCTCATTCTTTTTTTTTAATGACTTCCTCATTTTTGATCTTGCATTTGGGAAATCCTCTTACTGCCTCTGCTACCAAGGTCTTCAGTGGTAAAATGGAACAAAAACTATCTTTGGACAATGATGGGGATTCAATAAGACAAGATATATGAGCACCAAGTTTAGTGGCTAAAATCCAAAGATGGTACCTGGAACTAGATGCTCTGGGAAAACTTTAAAATTGTCAGTGTCTGGGAAATGTGGAGATGGGGTCTGAACATAGAACTGAGGCATAAAGTTCAAAAGCAAGCAGGATATCTTACCAACATTTCTCTCATGACATGTTTTCTGCCAAGGCAAGGACTTTTCTCACAGTGTGTCTGATTCTAAGTCCAAACCTAAAAGAACAAGGGAGCTTGTGCAAAGCACCAAGCCTGCTTCCTTGTCCTTCCTGCCTGTCTCAATACCACTTATCTTAGAGCGTAAGGAAGATAAGAGACACTGCTAGGCTGGGTTGGATGCTCAATCAGAGTCCAACAAAAACGTGGTAAACCTGAGTTCCACATTTGCCTGCTTTAAGTCCTCAGTTCAGCTGACTGGCTTACCAAGATTCTGTATCCTGTATGTTTTTCTCTGTTATCACTTCTTTATGTAACTAGAGTGATGATGATCGCTCTACCACCTCACATCCCCTATTACTATTGTTACCTGGGAAATATCTAATGAAAGAGAAATGCAATAATATCCTTGGAGAATCCAGTGTTGCCATTTTTAGGTGGTTATTTCAAAAGTGTA
Source organism: Castor canadensis (assembly GCF_047511655.1). Classification (NCBI taxonomy): domain Eukaryota; kingdom Metazoa; phylum Chordata; class Mammalia; order Rodentia; family Castoridae; genus Castor; species Castor canadensis. The sequence goes on along the minus strand of NC_133397.1, from coordinate 70,172,075 downwards.
TGTTTCACTGCCAGGCTTCAAAGCTCTTTTCAAGACCTATTTTGAGTACTTTTGTCATAAAAATAGGAAGGGAAGAAGGACAAGGTTAATGTGTACTAAACAAGAAATGAGAAAGTGAGATTAGAGAAACTATTTTTCACTAGCCTCCTGTAGCTATTCAGAAGTACTAGTTTAGTCCAGTTAGGCCCATACCAGTTTCCAGAAAATTCCTATTGGCTATTATTCCTTCTTAATGTCATTATGCATTCTTTCAAATTCTTCATGGAGTTTTATTTTTCTCTACACCTCTAACAATTCATACGCTACCCCTCATATTCAAGGATAAACTTGAGGTATACTTCTTTAGCCTTTCATTATTTCTGTGGCTCATTCTGATTATTTTTGCACTGAAACATGTCCTTGTCCATTTTGTTCAGCACTGTTTTCTCTCAGGAAGTCTATAAGGAAAACTTAATTCCTTCCCTAATAGGAAAAAAAAGAAAGCAATGCATAGGGATGAGGTGAAGCTCAATGGCAGGCTCCTTCCTATACAGGTGAAATGAAATTACAACCAGTGAACAAGCAGGAAGGAGAGACAGTCATGGCTCAGGCTTCTCTTTGTTCTTTTAAGGAATGAATGTTGACCAGAGATTGGATGAGAACAAATAGGACTTGTCCCAAAAAGGAAGATAGAGGTAAGACACACTCTGAGATGGCATACTTGAGACTACTGCATTTGGAGCTGATTATCTATCATTTACTTTTCTGAGGCGAAATGCAGAGCTTTGCCTTCCTACATGATGGGAAGGAGCAAAGCTGATAAGGAACTCTAGAGTGTGTTCATGAAACTTACTGAAATGTGAACCTTGCCTCTGCCAACCACTCCTGGTGTGTGTCATCACTATTTAGTGTTATTGTAAGCCACCCAGGGGAATGGACTTTATCCTTTCCTCACATACATTTACATACATATTTTTGATATCTATAACTCTATAGTACAACTATACCTGCATATAATTATCTTTAATTCATCACTCAAAATAAGACATTTGTTGAGTATAAACTGCATCCATAGCGCTTCTGATATGCTTGGGCCACTTTCCACAATGGCAAATCGAAAACCAATATGTAAAACAGATCAACTCTGGAAACAGCTTGAAAATTACTGTTGTCTATTTCAACCTTCAAATTTCCATGGAAAAAAATGAACCCAGTTAGGTGATACTACTTAAATAAGTGCTTCTTACATTTATCTGAAAATGAGAATTACTTAGAAACTTTGTTGGAGGAGGAGGAAGAAGAAGAAGAATGGAATGGGGAAGAAGAGGGGAAGAAGGGGAAGGGAAGAAGGAGAAAGGGAAGAAGAGGAAAGAAGAAGAGGAAGGGGAAGAAAGGTAGAGAGAAGAAGGAGAAGGGGAAAAGGAAGATGGGGAAGGGGAAGAAGGAGGAGAATTAGAAAAAGATGAGAGAGAAAGAGATTTGCAGAACTGCCTCAGAAATCCTTAATTACTTGCAGGAAAGAAATTTAGAAATGTGCAAATTTATTAAGTGTTCTGGGTGTTTTTTATCAGTCAATCACTCAAACTCAGGGATTAAGTCATTTGTCCAAAGTTCTGAACTTGTGGACGAGCCCAAGGAACTGAGAGCTCCTGCTATAGCAATTTCTTAACCACACCACCTGCCTTGCTACCCAGCAACGCTTTATTTTGTGTGTTGCTTGTACTTCATATTGCCAACACTCATCTTTCCTAGGGCTATGTCTAATGGATGATATTCCTAATGCTCTTCCGGGGCAACAGCCAAGTCTTTCTATTTCTCATTGGGCCAGATTGATGATATAATGAATATTCAGTAACTATCTATAGGTTGATTCATCCTGGTAAAATTTTCACTTTGGAATTGGACCATTCACCTTCCCTAAAGGTTCTCTGTGAGAAATAAAACTTGATGGCCAAGAAGAAATATGTCATGAAAAGTTTAAAGCCCTGATTTTTAGTTTTGCTTCTTTCTCTGAGACCCTAGGAAATCGTTAAGACTCCACTTACATAAGCTTCTTCATTTACAACATGAGGTAGCTATTTTTTGTTTTGTTTGTTTGTTTGTTTTGATAGTTCTGGGTTTGAACTCAGTGCCTTATACTTGCTAGGCAGGTACTTGACCACTTGATCCACACCTCCAGCCCTACAGGTTTCCTTAGAACTCTTTCAACACGTTCAATGATTCTATCTTGGAAAATTGTCTCCCAATATGAAGTCATTTTTATTGATACATGTTCCCTTACACTTAGATAGTACTGTATTTTTTCCAAAAATTTCACATTGTCTCACTCTTAAAAAACTATGTGAAAGTGGTAAAAGTAACAATGATGATTAATATTACAAATCTTAATTGAGGCACAAAGAAGGTGATTTGTTCAAGGTACTACAGCAAATAAGTGGTAGATTTGAAATTTTAATGCAAGTGTTTTTTGAATTACACTTTGATAGTCAATGCTCTGCCTTTTAAGAGACTGCTATTGTCATTGAGGAGATGAACATATCCTTAGATTAGCTTTTGAACCAGAGTCTAACTTTTAAAGTAAACCAGAATTGTGAAATGGTTTTCCATAGCGTTTCCTATAAATCCAAGCCATATCTTTTAGATCATCAGATACTTCAGAGAGTAGATACCTTCATTAGCCATGTTGAACCATGTGGAAAAACTCTAGAGCTGGCATTTGATTCAAACTGCACACTCAACATTTATTAGTTTTTATCCAAGATGCCCATCATTGTGGGGCACATGGACATAATCTGTTCCAAAGCAGTTAAACCAAATGTCAGCGGCTCCTTTCTAACCTAACCATTTTCTCAATCAATTACAAACAACCATATTAAATAGTTGATGTAGGTTTATGACCTTAAGAAATACAGGGACATTGGAGTAGAGTTATGTTGTCCTATTGGCCATAATGATTCGTGACCAACATGACCCCAAAACCATTGCCATAACTTCCTAAAAGTCAGTGGAAAGAAGAAACCAAATTCCTTAAATAGGTAGTATACCCACAGAGCAAACATTTATTATGTGACTGCCATGTTTCTAGCCCATGCTCAACAGGAAAGGCAATAGAAAAAGCAGATTAAAAGGTTTATACCTAATTTCCATGTAACACTAAACTATGGAACAAAATCCTCTATTAAGCTCAACTTCATCAGTTCTAAAAAGAGAAAGCAGGATCCAATGGATGCTAACATTCCATTACTTTCTATTCATCTAGATCCTTGTTAGTCCACAGGGTATCCCAAAGGAGGTGTCCATGGTATATCAGCAATATCTGCATATCACTCTCCAGAAGGTAGTAAACTAAAAACAGAAATAAATAGTGGAATTGCATCCATACATTTATATAATACATATTGAAAATTATGTGTAAATGTTTAGCTAAATAAACTTATGCAAAGCTATTACTCTTTATAAATGAAAGCCTATTGACTATTATCAGTCAATTTAACTGTGAAAGGAAGTAAAAATTATCAGATAAATTAAAGTGACTATTGAACAAACACTGAGAAACTTTGGTTGGCTCAAGAAAGAGAGTGGAAATAAAAATGGCTCTTCCTTAGCAATGCAGTGCCTGGTAGCAATTACCTATTGTGTTATCAGCACAGTAATTGACTAGACCTTTTGTGGGTAATGGGCAACTTCAGTCAAAACCAGAGGCTATTGTTTCATAAAGTGCTGGAGTCTTTTAATTTCCTCATAGCCCATTAAAACATAGTCAGTCTTTGCCACATTTTAACCTTGTTTAGCATAAATTGTTGCTCCTTAAATTCATTGCTTTACATGGTCCAATGGAGATATTAAGAATTGTCATCAGAGTACTCCCATGACCAAATTTTAATCCTTTCTCCCTTTACAGAATATAAAATATTATAGATGACTACCTGTCCAATTCTTTAAAAAATATTCTGAATCATTCACATTGACTATTCAGAAAATGTACAATTTTATGGAAACCTTAATAGAAATAAATATAATTATCATACATGAACTTTGTGTGCCCTCATTTATGAATGCCACCTGACAGTGTTCATTCCTACACAAACATCAAAATTAATTATGGATTTTAAGAAGTATGACAAGCACAAGTGTCGGCTTATTCAATAACCATTCTCTAGCCACCTCATCTTCCTCCTGTAGACATCTTCTTTGTTGGAAGACCCTGTCAGCTATTTGTCTCCACCTTCTGCATTTCTGTCATGTCAAAGGCATGTGACCCATTCAAGGCTAATGAGATATGTGGGAGAGATAGAGAATCTGGGAAAGGATTTCTGATATATACATGACAAAAGCCACTTCTACTAAATACTTTTAGCTTATACAAGATACTTGCAACTGCAATAGCCATCTGGCTTTCTATCATAAGGTGCCCAACTGAAGAATTAAGCCTACAAACTGAGATTGAAAAATGTGTGGATCTTCAATGAGAGGGCAAAACCAACCTCAGACCTGCTTACTTCAAAACTTCTTGTAGCGTATTACTCAATTGCTTGCAATCAAAAGCATATGATCTGGCCAAAATGAGGGTAATGTATTGTGTCTGCATCACTCAGTCTTTAATTTTGATACACCCTAAGCAGTAGACAATACAAGCAGAAGAGATAGGCAAGACAGATGGTGGTAAGGAACTAGAGATAAGAAAAGAAATGGAGATGTCCTCACTGGGCCCTCACATCATGCCTACCTACATTTTCTACAGTAGACAAGCTACCATGCAGCCTTTCTGTTTGAGGATAAAGACATGTAACTTGATATTTCTTCAAACAGCAGCTCAAGATTCACTGTACTCTGGGTTACTATTCCATGAAAAAATAGCAAATTTTCTTCTTGTGTTTTAACTTCCTTTGTTACAGAGGACCATGAATTTGCTTCACTGAAATATGATCTACTTTAATTAAAGTCAGTGGCATTGAGTAAATTAGAACATAATTGCATTTTCCATGAATTTCACACAGCTTGCATTTTACCAAAAGGAACCCAGTTTCAGTCAATGCGTGTATGCTGATACCTGCAATCAAGACCTTATTAAACTAAACAAATCATACTTTCATGCAAGTTAAGGAAGCATAAATACAAGGGCAATTCATAAAGTTTCTAATTCCTGCTCTGTGGAAGGCAGAGTTTGGAAAAAGCTATGGAAAGGGAAACTTTTTTCTTAGGATAATGCAATGCCAAGAACTCCTCCATTTGCCCTAGACAGTGTCAATCTTCTGATATGACTATTTTATTCTTTGTGTTTACTTTGAATGAAGTGATTACAAGACAGCAGATGTTTTGGAAAAAAAATATTCATCTTCAGGTAGAAGGAAATTCCTGCATTTTGGATTTGGTTTGCAAAAGAATAGCAATTTTGAAACAATGTTTTGTCAAAACAAGTAACACTGAAAACAAACCAATCTTTGTAAGACATGAAACTGTTAAGATAGAGGGAAAGTAGCCTGTCTTATTGATTGAGTTTGGGTTTGTAGCTTGTGCCTGTGTGTTAGTATAACAACTTTTCTAAAGATTGCCCTATCTCTAAAATGAGGACAGATAAAAATAATTGATACCTCATAGGATTATTGATATTAGACTCTCTCTCCATACACACACACACACACACACACACACACACACACACACACACATCTAAATTTCTAGATGTATGTAAAATGGTAATTATGAGCATATGATTACCATCTGTTCTCCTGTTTTTGGGTCAGAATTAAGATAGTAGTCAATCCCTGATATAATACATAAACTATGGGGTACTCAGCTAAAGTCTCATTTGGAGCACTGGCCTTCTACTTAGTTAATGGGACAGCGAGACTGATTGGAAATTGCTACCAGCAAATTCAACATTGTCTATTTAATTCCCTCTGTGGACCAGTTAGTCTCACTTCTTTTCAAGGCCCCAGATGGCACTCTTACCTCCAGCCAACTGGCCTGCAAAAGCCAGCTGTAACTTAACAGGAGGTTGGGGCATGAAAGCTTTCCATAATTCAGCAAAAATTCACCCATATCAAAAGATCAAAGTCAGCTCAGCCTGAATTGTGCATTTCAGCAAGTCATTTTTGGAATCAGTTGCTATAGAGACATTGTACACACACACACACACACACACACAAAACCATCTATAGATCTACAGTAGGTTAAATAAATAAATGAAATTCATGAAGAAACATGGGAAGCACTAGATGCCTGAGTAGAGGGACCTTTCACATAATATGGTATTTATAAAATATGTGCTCTTTACAAGGGAGATATGAGGATAGGTAAGACACCTAAAAAACTAGATAGCATTTGTTGTCCTCAACTCAGAGAAAGTAAAGCAGATACTTTAAAGCAACTGAGGCCAGTAGGGGAAGGGGACCAGGAACTACAGAAAAGGGTAGATCAAGAAGAATTAACATAGAAGGTAACACACATGCACAGGAAATCAATGTGAGTCAACTCCCTGTATAGCTATCCTTATCTCAACTAGCAAAAACCCTTGTTCCTTCCTATTATTTCTTATACTCTCTCTTCAACAAAATTAGAGATAAGGGCAAAATAGTTTCTGCTGGGTATGAAGGGGGTGGGTGGTAAGGGAGGTGGTGTGGGAAGGGGTAGAAATGACCAAAACATTGTATGCACATATGGATAAAAAAAACAACTACCCCCAAAAAATAAAAACAATAAAATAAAATATGTGCTCTTTAAGTCTAATAAGGGTTTTACAGAACTGCCTCACTAAAGAAATATAGTCTGAGTGCCATATACATTGTCCTTTATTTCCTTTTTACCACTTGTTCACTCAAAGCAGGTCTGTCTGTCTGACCTACAGTCTGACATAAAGATACTCCTTTGGTCAACTTTAGCTTCTATAGGCTCTTCCAGATAACAGACTAAACATCTTATAAACAACTCAAAATCTGACATCTCCAGAGAAGGAATGAACTCCTGACTTCAAGAAATATTGTTAAGAATCCTTTGATTCTGATAAATTTGAATAATATTTTAAATTTTCTATTTCCCAATCTCCAGAACTGTCAAGTGTGCCCATCTATCTCTGATTTTAGTGCATTTGTGTACACACTTTCTTCTATTTTGTCCTCTCTGGGACTGAATTAGGCTTTTATTAGTGATTTCTACATTCATATCTATATACTGTATGTGTGTTATCTGATCATCAAGATTACCACAAGAAAACACATTTGATAGACCTATGAAACCTACCCTGTCCACACATGAATGCAGCCTCTTTCCTGAGCTTATTCCTCCAGTAATTATTCTCTCAATAACCCAGCTCGAAACCTGGCTTTTATCCTAGCACCTCTAAACCCATTGTCTTCAACTGTGATCTTTATTTCCAATGCCTTATTGCAAGTTCTCATAATCTCTAGACTATTTCTCTTGCCTATAGATTCCCCTCATTTCTGCCAATTCTAACACACATATACACACGCATAAACACACAATCACACACTTTGGCAACTTCTTCACTCTATTAAGAGTGTCATCTTTCTAAATTCTAGAATTTTCTTTAGCTTTTTAGGAGCTCTAACTGTAGAAGCTATAAATCAATCTCCTATGCCTAACTACAAAACACATGAACACATACAGCTAGAACAAAGCCCATATTCCCAAAACAGGGAATTCAAGTACCAATTTTTGTACTTGAAGCTTTATTGGAACACTTGTTTATACAGCATCAGTAGTTTCTTTGTGTACTATAAAGGCAGTGTTGAATAATATCATCATAGAATGTTGGTAGCACACAGCCTAAGCTATTTACTGTCTGTTTCTTCACAGGTAATATTTACTAAGCTCTGTTCTCTACCACAAGACATTCTTTATGATATGCCCAAACATCAACACCATAAACATATATTATTACCTTGATATATGTTGGTCACTATTTCAGGAAGATTAATATCCTATTTTGTATGAATGAAGAAATATTAGGATGGAGAAGTTAAATTACTTGTTCAAAGTGCTCATAAAAATGAAGTGATGGAGGGAAGATACAAACCCTATTCTTTAGGTTCCAGAACTTACTTTCTTAACTGCTGTAATTACCTTCACCTTTTTTTCATCCAACCAATAACCTAGAAATCTTTTGCATTCCCAGAACTTTGTCCTCTTTTTGGATTTGCTCTGCATAAACTGTTCTCTCTCTTGTAATACCTTCCTCCCCAGGATAACACACAATTCAGCAAACCATATATGTGTCCTTCATTCATCTCAAGTGTTTGATATATACCATGTTATTTGTGAGCTCTCTCTGCCCCTGGCCCCTCCATCTGTATGTGTTCAATTGCCATGCTCTTTAAGATTGTCATCTTGCTTTCACTGGTTCAATTAATTTTGGTATTTTCTTTTCCAGCCTTTAAAGAGTGAAGATATGTTCCTAAAAATCTTTCAAATTTTTAGTTCCTTGACAGCTTAATCTTCAGATGAAATGCATTGTCTGCCTCTATTTCTTCAACTGTCAGGTAAATAATGTCTTCTTCTACGGTTAGATTCTACTCTCTCAACTAATTGTCTTAAGAACACATCATGTCTGCAAAAATAGTCTCTTATGGCACACAGAATCACACCTTGAAAATGCAAACACTCATTTGCTGAGTAAATGAGGAAGTAAATGAATGAATGGTCCTTAGGCTAATAATAAGGGATGGCCCACACAATAAGGGAAAGTTTTGATGGAAGTATGAACAGCACTGAAAGAGGCAGCTCACAAAGCATGAAGCCTGAGCCAGACCTCTGGCTCTTACCAACAAATCATGTGCTTAAGTACAACCACTAGATCCCAAAAGTCCATGGCAACCTCAGATACTGACCTTATTGCATTAGCTACTAATTACCTTCACTTTTGCTGGCAGCTCTGGAAAAAGCAGGCCATTCCCTTAGGTATAAACACAACTTTCAATAACCCCAAACTCATGAGGTCAGTGTGTGTTCAGAAGCACATGTAGTAAACCAGAGCTCAGTTACACATTTCCTTGTCAAATCTTCTCTTAGTGAGAAGACACGGAATTACACTTTTTGTTTTTTGTGGTCTTCAGAATGTTCCATCCCCAGGCCCTCAGATATGCTAGGCAAATATCTATCACTGAGCTGTACCGTCATCCCTGGACTAACACATTTAATGGAAACCTTGGAGCAAAAAAATCAGGCTATATGTGAGCTTATCTTCACATACCTTGCCAATTCTAGGTCACAGCCAAATAGTGCTGCCCCTAAATCTAACTCTTGTCCCCATCCTGTTGAGAAGGTAGGTTAGAAAATGGCAACTGTGTGGCAATGGCTGAGAGGCAGGAGCCCAGTTCAATGTAGGCCTTGCAGGACTAACTCCAAAGTTGTGTTCCTCTTCCTGGACACTGTTCTGACAGTGTTTGCAGCTTCTTTGACTTTTCTGTTTCTACTCCAGATACAGGATTTTTCTTTAGCTGTCAAATAGGCAATTGAATAGAGGATATGGCCAGTGGGAAGGCATGTTCTAGGCAAAAAGTTTAGAATAAATAAAGGAAATCTACTAGGTACAAATCAAATCTATTAAGACCCATATATTTGATATTCATTTACATGTTTTGAAAATGACTATTTGCTTTACAAAAGAATGTGTCTCAAGGGTTTTTTTAATGTATTTGCCCAAGACTCCTGAATTTGATATCCTAAAACACAACTGTTCTCCCACTAAATCCTATTGTATTTTCGAAATGTTCACCTGTACAAAATACCTGGTATTTTCTATCTTCTGTGAGGACTGAGGAGAAAGAGATAGATATACCCAGGGGACAAAAGAACAATTTGGATTATTTAGAGGAGAATCTTTATGTTCAAATTATTATTATCCTAGATCCTCTCCTGGTGCCTATCAGAAAGAGGCACTCAAAAACTTCTGATGATTCAGATAGGAAATGGTGATAAACACTTGAACAGTTTGCACTGAAAAAATTTCCTTTAAGTAGGTTGGTTTAAATATATGGCCTTAGAAGCAAAGAAATCACTTGTATAAATATCAAAAGCTCTCTTATTCTAGAATTTTACACAATATCCAGCATTAATATCCCAGAACCCAATCAATGTGATTTTTTTTCTTGTCATATTTTCTTCCACATTGCCAGACAGTATTGAAATGACTAGGATACCCTGTACTTTAAATACCTCACAAAACGTTCCATGTCCACAAGGAAACAGTAATCAAACACAGTGGTGCAAACCAATTTTTCTGTAAAGAGTCTGATAGTAAATATTTTTGGCTTGAATGCCAGATGGCTTCTGTCACAAATACTCAACTCTGACATTATTGTGCGAGAGCAGCCATAGACAATAAGTAAACAAATGATTGTGGCTGCACTTCAATAAAACTTTATTTACCAAAGCAGGCAGTGGGCCAGATTTGGCCCATTAGCTATACTTTGTTGACTCCTGATCCAAAAAGATGACTCCCAATTTACAGACTACATACTAAAAGCATATTTAAATCCATGCAGACATCAAGAACTGCATGAGGATGTGGGGAAAAAGGAGCCCTCATACACTGCTGATGGAAATGTAAACTAGTACAACCACTTTGGCAAACAATATGGAGGCTTCTTAAAAAACTAAACATAGATCTGCCATATGAGTCAGAAATACCACCCCTAGGGATATACCCAAAGGAATATGACATAGGTTATTCCATAGACACCTGCACACTCATGTTTATTGCAGCACTATTCACAATAACCAAGTTATGAAAATAGCTAAGATGCCCCACTACAGATGAATGGATTAAGAAAATGTGGTATTTATACACAATGGATTTTACTCAGCCATGAAGAAGAATGAAATCCTATCATTCACAAGTAATGGATGGAACTGGAGAATATCATGTTTAGCGAAGTTACCCAGGCTCAGAAGGCCAAAAATCATATGTTCTCCCTCATATGCGGACTTTAGACCTAAAACAAATGTAGTAATATTATTGTACATGGGTCACAAGTTAAGGGGAGAACACATACAGGAAGAATAGGGAAAGATTGGAAACCCAAAACTTGAAAGTGTTTGATGTGCTCACTGTAGAGGAGCTAATACAGTAATCTTAAACTGACAGAGGTCACTATGGGAAGGTGACCGGGAAGTAGTGAAGAGGTCTGGTAGAGATGAACCAATTTGGGTTGTAATACACAGGTGCATGGAAGCAATGCTAGGAATCTCTCTGTGTAGCTATCCTTATCTTAAACTAGCAAAAAACGCTATGTCTTTCTTATTATTGCTTATGTCTTCAACAAAATTGGAGAAGAGGGCAGAATAGGGTCTGCCTGGAAGTGAGGGGGGTGAGGGGGAGAGGAAGGGAGCTGGGGTTAGGGAGGAGAAATGGCCCAAACGATGCATGCACATATGAATAAATGAATAAATAAACCAAAAAAAAATGAAGACAATGCTGGGGAAAAAAAAAAAAGAACTGCTTAGTGATAGACAATAACTCTTGCCTGTCCATATTTCTCTGTCCTCAAAGAATGTCATTACTATTGTGATCAACACACATAAAAATGGCTTTGCTGCCATTGGTTATCAGTCATTAGAAGTTAAATTTAAAGATATTCCCATAGAAGAATCTACCAACTTTTTGTCTATATTAGATCATATTGGCACTCCAACACGTATCCAGAGTTTACATACAATTCATATACTTTCTGCATTTTTAAAACTGCTCTCTGACTTTCATCACTTTTCCCCTTGAATAAAATGTGTTGTATTCCTTGGCCCAAGAATCTGCCTGAAGAGTTTCCAACATCTGTGTGAACCGCACTCCAACACTGGCAACTGGCAGCTGTGCAGGACAGACTCTGATGAATGGCATCCAGCTAACCATTTCCACAGCCAGTTCTTACAAAACTCTCATGTTAGACCCTGCTCCAGTCCCCGGCATAGCCAGCATCTGATTAGCAGTCTAATGGGTGAAGCACTGAGGCAGAAAAATCCCAAACAATAGATGATCCAAATATAATTTATATTTGGCTCAGCAAATGACCTTGTTTTGTACCACTTTTACCTTCATAATTATGTTTTCCTTAGACTAATACAATTTGTTGGCACACACTATCTGACAGAATCAGGTGTGCAAAAATGCAGGTAGGTGGCAAAGAGAAGTAAGGGAGGTTAAAAAATTTGCTGAGGATACTGGAAAAATTGCAAGAATTTCTTACAAGAGAAACTTGACAGAAGGTCACAAAATCAAGAAGGAATGGTCTGCAAAGTTTACCCAGTCCAAATGAGACAACAGGTTAAGCAGTTTATGTGATATTACTCAGTTAGAAGACAGAAAATGAAGATGATGATGATGACAGCAATGGAAATCTGTAATGCCTTTTTCTGACTATCCTATTAAAATTGTAGCCCCATCACTGTCCATCACAGGGATTTTCTGTAAAGGGATAAACAGTAAATATTCTTATGATCTCTGTTGCAACTACTCAAGGCTATGTTTTTTTTTTAATTATACATTTTCCTTCTTTATTATAAAGTCCAAATCCTCTCACACAGCATTCAAGGTCAAGGCTATGTTTTAATAACTCATTATTTTGAACACAAACTTTTGAATTTAATACGATTTTATGTATCATGAAATCTTCCAATTTTAAATTATTTAAAAATATAAAACAAGGGGTTGGGTGCGGAGTCTCATGCCTATAATCCCAACTACTTGAGAGGTGGGGATGGGAGGATTGTGGTTCAACACCTGCCAGGGAAAAAAGTTAGGAAGGTTCTATGCCAAAGAACAATCTGGGGATGGTGGCACATGCCTTTAATCTCAACTGTATAGGAGGTGGAGGTAGGAGGATAATGGTCTGAGGTTAGGCCCTCAGCAAAAGGTGCAAAACCCTACCTCAAAAATAACTAAAAAGGACTCAAGTATTCGAGTACTTGCCTTGAGTTCAAATGCCAGTACTGCCAAACAATAATCATATGTGTGTGTTTATACCTACATATCATATTTATCCATATCTATGAATATACAATCTATATCTGTCTATCTATCTATCTAAAGCTACTCTTAGCTTAGGATAGTACAAAGGTGGTAGCTGGCCAAAATTTTGCTGACCTCTGTCTATCATATCATCCCTTCTTACTCTAAATCCTTATCATTGTGTGAAATAGTGTTGTAATTTATTTCTTATTTATGTTGTACCCAACCTCACTCAGATATAAGTTCCTTAAGGACAAGGACCATATGTAAGTATTTTAGCTATGCATCCTCAGTACCTAGAACAGTGTACCAGCTACAAGATTAATCTTCTGTTTTCTTTTTCTTTTTTTTTTTTTTTGGCAGTAATGTGAATTAAACCCAGGGCTTTATGCTTGCTAGACAAATGCTCTACCACTTGAGACATATCCCTCAGCCCCCACCCTCTTTTTTTTTATAATTTGTTTTTAAGATATGGCTAACTTTTGCCTAAGCTGGTTTTAAATCAGGATTCTCCTGCCTCTGCCTCCAAAGTAGCTGGGATTACAAGCATGAAGGATCATGCTCTGCTCAAGATGGATCTTAATAAATACTCATAGAATGTGTGAATGAATGGTTAAATATTAGTAGTAATAATAGAGCTATATATTTTTTAAAACCTGCAAAACATCTTTACATAAAATGACTCCTTTTAACTTAATAGTAACCCTTGACAGATACAGGGAAGAAATACTTTTTGACAATTTATGTGTGGAAAAACGCAGCAACTTCAAGTAGATGGTCAGTAGTGGGCAGGATTCACAATGGAATGTGAATCTGCTGCCTCATCTGAGCCTCTCCCTGCTGCAACATGCTGATTCCTTATGTCACCAGTTTGTTCACCAAACCACACTGCCTAGACATTTTGAATGTAAGATGCTGAATATTAATCAGAGTTTAGAAGATGTTTGTATTCTTCTTAGCTCCAAGTATTTCAACCAAAGCTTCATCTCAGTGGGCCTTGAATTCCAGGAAGTTTCTAAGTTGGCTTAGTCAATATCCACCCTACTCCTATTAATCTTCTACATTCCTAGGGCAAGACCACTTCCACATAGGGGTAGATGGGAATTTTTGAAGATGTAAGGATGGAGGGCAAGTCCTGACACTGATGGTCCAAGCAGCTTTAAGTCCTTGTTGTACCTGTCAGTGTTATCTTTCTTTCTTCTACAGCCTCTGGAAGGCAGCTATACTCCACAGACAATGAAACAAAACCCTGATGATCATATCATATGAGCTTCTCCGCTACTGTTGATGAATTAATTCTGAGATCATTTCCGAGTAACCTCAGAGGGATGAGTACCATGCAAGTATATTGAGAACTAATAGGAATATGTGGACTTTGAAATCAAGAAGATCAGTGTTCAAATCACTAATCAGTCATGATCAATGTCATGGCCTTGAACAAAGTACTTAAATTTTAATCTCTAAAAATGAGGAGACAATCCCCAAACTTAATTATTATTATGAGAATGAAGAAAGAAAGCATGCTTCCTGGCCCAGTTTCTGATAACCTCAGTTTCCTTCTTGACCTCAGGTGTATGATCTGTGGTGGTATTAAAAGAAAACAACTATCAGTGTCTGACAAGGAACTGGAGTTAGTGAGTAATTCTACCACTACTCAAAATGACACATTTATGTAAGTTAATAAAAAAGAGCCTCTGCTTTAAGGCACTTTGTTGGTCTATGCTGGACCAGTGTAGTAATAACTCCCAAAATCTATAATGAGGACAATGAGAATGGCACACCTGCAATAGTACAGTGCACACACCCACCCATAAGAAGCACTACTTGTTAAAACTCACATTATTAACTTAGTGAAGGAAGGGGTTAATACAGCCTAAGCGAGTCTATGAGAGTCACATAGACAAACATGAATGAATTAGATTTTCAGATGACAAGAACTAGAGCTGTGGTGAGGGAAGCAAAGAAAGCATTTAGCAAGCACCATGGGCAGGTAGCCAGGAGAGCCCTGGGGATTTGGCCAGGCTTTGAATACCAACTCAATTCTTGGAAGAGATCTCCACACATACTCTCACATTGGGCTATTTGGATAAAGAACCACACAGGGACTAACTTGACATTCAAATAAGAATATGTATTACTGTGTCAAACAGAAGATTTTGGAGAAGCGGGGAATGTGATGCTACAGTTGGCTACATTAAACATTTTGGACATATACACCCCCAAAGTTACAATGCAGTGGTGACTTAGGCTAGGCCAGAGACTGCATGATAGAGGGGCTTCTTGGAGGCAGGAAGTCTGGTAATGAATCTTATTCAGTATGGCAGGGTATGTGAAATGCCTTGTTTATAGAATAATCCTAAAATGAGGCTCACTTGGACTCCATTCTCACTGAAACCTGTATGTTCATCTCACTGACCAGAGTGTAAGTATGCTAAACACAGCTTTACAAAAGAAGGATGTGATGAGATATTTTAGATAACTTCTTTGATAGGGTCACATATTAACCCCAACTTCAAACTCTCTCCTGAGTAAAGATTTGGTTTCTGTTCTGCTTCAGTGGAAATGTACACCCCGTGGAGCAGTACCGTTGTGTAACATCTACTTATGTAGATGAAATCTATGATTGTAGAGAGGCAGCTGGATATAGATGAGCACGGGATTTGGAAGGGTCAAGTCCCATTTGGAGCTGTTCTTCTGCAATAAAGAATGTGGGTAACCCTGCAATAGCTATGTGACTCCTTTAAAGTGCATTTTCTCATCAATAAAATGGGAGACAATACTGTTTCCTCAGACTATTTTATTTAGGATCTGCAAATCATAGCCTGAGGAAGGCATACAGATTGCTTCTCACAGTAAAATCTGATGGAACACTAGTAGCAGCCTGAGATGCAGAGTTAAGAAGAAGCCTATATATGGGCTCAGCAGGAAAGTCAGCCACAATGCAGCAGTGATATCTGCCAGGCTTGGCAGAGAGGAGGGGGAGCAGCACTGCTACTTGCCATCCCTATCACAGAACTTTTTCCTCAGTCAGTCTGCCAAAGGAACAGAAAGACAAGCTCATTGGATATTCTGGTTAAGGTGGATTCTGATATTTAAACACTAGACTGTACTCACAGATTTGCTGCATAAAAAAAATGTACCTTGTTCCCTTGTGACAGTCTTCCTATCTTGGTAAGTGCAGATCACCCTTCTCAGGGTTCAGAAGCCATGGCTCAATTGCTATAATACTCCAAGGTCCTAATGTTGTACATATCTCTAGTATATGTTTCCTATCTACGGCCTCTTACAATGCTTGCTCCTCATTAAAATGAAAGTCTCTAGGAGGAGTAACACATCCTATCCACTCAAATAAAGCTCATCAAATTCCCCTTCCTTCTCTCTACAAGGATTTATTCGAGCACAGACAAGGCACTGTGCAGCTAGGCAAGCTTGCACTATTAGGAGTGATAAATGTTGAGAAAAGGAAAACGGTAATGATCCCTCCTTTAGCCTGAAGATGAGTCAGTCCCACAAGCTAGTGCTAAATACCGTACTTGACACAGCTACCATACCAGTACACATTCAAATTAGGGGATGGAAAGTGACTTTTTCCTACCAGGACCCCACAGAACAAGCTTTTTGTGTTTTGTTATCAGTACTTGGACTCCTACTGAGTTGCTCCCACCACTGACCACCAAAATCCTGGCCTCATGTTTATTATTAGCTCCTCTCCTGGCACTCTCTTGAGATCTTTAGCATAACAGAGAATCTGAAGTTGTAAGCACCAACCAGCTAAAAGCAGGCCTCAGACTTTCCTAAGAAATGAAAATAGGGATTAAGTTGGAGGCCCTTGGAAAGCACATGGTCTCTGCATGTGTAGTCCAGGAGTTCAGCCCTTCCTACCCTTAGAAAGAAAGAAGGAAGGAAGAGGCCAAGAAAGAGCTACTGCTTGTAGAACATATCTTGAATTGCATGTGTTTCACTCTCTTAGCCTCTCTACTTAAAACTCTCCTCTATTTCACAAAATCAGAATTCAGAAAAGCTACTAACTCATTCAAGGCCACAGATAAAGTAAAGGAGAACACACATTGGTCTAACAAATGTTAGATCACTCTTCTTTTCCATGCATTGTGCTGCACTCAGTTTTGCCTGGTAAAACTTGGAGTATAGCACACATGATTCTAGTACAGAGAAGCAGAAATAGGGATCTAATAAGTGGATTTGTTGATTATAATTCTAGGTTTGCAGATACACCTTTGGCTCAGTTTTTAACAGTGATAAGTAGTTTCCTACACCTGCTAAATCTTCTGCCTTGGAAATGCTTTGGTTCTGGAGCAGAAGAAGTAGGACATTGGCATAAATAACTCACAAAGGCATTTTGTGTTAGATGTATTCATATTTTAATTGAGACTTCAACATGTAGCCTGACAGAGAGGCATAAAATGGCCTGCCATGTGTAGGCCTTAAAGAGTTGATGACTCATTATTCTATATGTATGTTTGATTCAAAATGATCAATAGTTCTGTTGGTGTGTTTTCACTGAAAAGAATTCCATGGAGAATAGCAAGGAGCAACTGAAATTATTTCATTTAGGCAACTCCTTGCTCTGATGCTCCCTTTCCTTTCATTTCATTCTCAAGAACAGCAGCAAAGCTGTAAAACTGTTGACAATCAGCAAATCTCCAAGCAAGTTTACCATCATCCATTCTGATTCATTATAATCATTGAAATTTTAGGTCACACAAGAGCCATCTATGAAGCATCCTCCCCAGATGATTAAAACACTCCTGTACAATATACATTTACAAATTGAAAATTAATGAGGAAACATGTTTAAAAATTGACTATAGCAACCCAAGGGTTTAAAAACACTTTAAAATGCATAAAGAAATCACTTGGCTATGCAGTCCTCTTTAGTGACAAATAAGTTGCATTAGTTCTCAGAATTACTCCTGCTGAATTAACTTTTCAATGTGTTGGTTATTTCCATTGCATACCAACATCATATCTCAAAAAATATTAATACAAATCATATCCCCCAACTCCTGTCCTCCAGGCTAATTCATTTTGCATCTCTCCAACTCAAGGTAAATGACCCAGAACAAAGCAAAGATATCCCTCATGAAAGACTAGTGTAACCACAAACAAAATTGTATTCTGCCAGTGGGAATAGTTTATTCTCAGTTAAAAATTTTTCTAGGGGGGAGAAATGAACCAAGCCTTGTATGCACATATGAATAATAAAAGAATAATGAAAAAAAAATTTTTTTTCTAGTGCTACTGTCTGCAAATATTAAATAGAACCTCTCTGCAGAATACTCTGGACAATAGGGAGTTGCATACAGGCTATTCCTTTTTGCTCTTTTGACTTGGTCTCTATCCTCTGCCACCCTACGTTGCCTTGAGTTAAGCATTCAATCGGTCAGCCTTTGGAACAGAATTTTGGATTGGAAAGGTAGGAGGAAAGAAGAAAGCATGATTCTCAACCTCCAGACATATGAATAAAAGTAGTGAGGGCAGGGTTTCAATGGGAAACTAACTTCTGACCAGAGAAAAATATGGGCTTGAAGAGGCTCAAGGGGTATGTATATATAATATTGCATTCAGTTCTTCCAAAGGGCCTCTGAGATAGAAAATCTAGTATTACTGTGAGAAAATTAAGGCTTAGAAAGGCTATCCATGTTGCTCCCGTCACAATCAAAACCAAGACCATGAGTTGACCTCACTCAGGTATATGCATATACTATGAAAATAACACCACATGGAAGGTGGTGCACTTAAGCAAAGGACTGTTGTGTTGGCTAGACAGAGATAAACTTACAGTAAGGCAAGCAACTATATATGGCAGATATCACCCATTCAGATTGCTATAGGATGAACTCTGTCTGCCTAAAATTCACATGTTGAAGCTACAGCCTCCAGTGTGACTGTATTTGGGGAGAGAGACACAATAAGATAATAAAGCTGAAATGAGGTCATAAGAGCAGGGACTTAATCTGATAGAACTGGTGTCCTTATAATAACAGGCAGAGACACCAAATCACTCCATTTCTGTGTGCCAACATAGAGAAGACAGGCCATATGAGGACAGAGCAAGAAAATGGCTGACTGCAAACCAAGAAAAGAGCCCTCACCAGAAACCAAATTTTCTGACACCCTGATTTTATACTTCCAAGCCTACAGAATTGTAAGAAAATAAATTTCTATTGCTTATGCCACCCAATCTGTATTATTTTATTATGGCAGCTTGAGCTGATTTATACAGAGATATTGAATACCAAGGACAAGATATTCAGCCTTGTGGAGTACATGTCAATGCCAGGGTGGGGTATAGTAACACAGTCTCCAGGCATAAGCACAGAGCTACAGAACTTGGAATCTCACTCTTCTCTCACTTGGGCTCCAACAACACTGGTCATAGTCTAGACTAGAAGTTGTAATGCACTGTAACTATTTTTCCTAGGTCTAACTCCCCCTCCCTGAACTGTGACCATGTCTGTGTAGGGCCTGTGTCGCACTCACCTTTTGAGTCCAAACACTGTCCCTGATACATAGGGGCTGCATGTTGCATTTCTTTAGTGGACTGAGGGTTAGGTGTCTGAGCCAATGGGCAGGCCTGTGCTTGGGATTGAGTCAAAGCAAGGATAAAAGGTGAGGGCCTGGCTGGATTCCCTGGGGACTGTTGGGATCAAAGCAGTACAGAGAAGGTAAATTGGCTTCAGTGATTGGGGAAGGGCAGAGGTGGAAAAATCTCAGACTCATGGCCCTCTGAGGGCTGTCACCAAAGTTAGTCAAAGGGAAATAGACAGTGGCCCTGGAAAGAGCAAGAAGAGAGAGGATTGTGAAAGAAACAGGAGTGGTAATACTGAGTGGGTACATTCATTGATTCATCAAATATTCATTCACTGACATTCTCCTATGAGGGCCCAGGCACTGTCAGAGATACCATAACTCAAGGGGGAACAAAACCTGACACAAAGTATTTGCGCTTATTTAGTGAGCTTACTAGGGAAGACAGCATTAACCATAAAAGTAATTTCATAATTAACAGTTCTGAGTGATGATGTGCAGAAACATTCCACGGTTCTCTAAGAATGTCTACTAGTTGACTGTCCTAATCTGAGAAGTTTAGCCATCCCAAGAGTCTAAGGTGAGACTCTTTCCCTTTCTGACAAGATGAAGAGGAAATCAATGAACACTTTCCTATACACATAGCTCAGAGACTTTGTGAATGGATGCACTTAAAACTCTTTAAGAACAAACGGAGTCTGTTCTCTGGTCTATTCTTAATCTAGTCAGCTGTCACCTAATACACCACTGGTCACAGGGTGATCCAGAGAACAGACATGGATACCTTGCTATGATACATCCCTGCTGCAGATGACAGATGTTCAGCAAGTATTCTGCTGATAACACATTGCTATACATGAAGGATGGCAACTGAATTACCATCCAGCTCCTTTTGCTTTGGTAATGCCTCCTTTCTGTTGTTGATAGGAACAGAACTGGTCTTAGGCTATCAGGCCTAACATTGTTAAACAACTGTATTCATTACAAGTTTCTGAATGAAAGTTTCAGAGAGTAATACAAAAAAGGAAAGATCAGCTCAAGTGAAAATTGCCATAGGTGTGATATTTATTTTTAATTTTATGAGTCAGAATGAAATGGTTTGGCAGATTAAAATCATAATACACAGTGTCAACTGTTTCAATGATATCAATTTGTCTCTTACAGAAATTATTTTGACAGTATGGGGCTTTCATGTGGCAATCACAAAGCACTTTAGAAAGTTCACTGTGAATGTCCTCTAAAGGGGAAATACATCAAAATGGTGGTTAGTATGCTAAAGGAGGGGACGTCAGAAATACTTAAAGTCATCTCAGATATCCAGTTTAAAAAAGCCCAAAATATTTCACTGGGATATTTTATTTCCTATCAAATTCTACTTTCTAATCAGACTTATTCCAGCAAGAAGTCTCATAAA
The DNA here is from genome assembly GCF_047511655.1 of Castor canadensis. Classification (NCBI taxonomy): domain Eukaryota; kingdom Metazoa; phylum Chordata; class Mammalia; order Rodentia; family Castoridae; genus Castor; species Castor canadensis. The sequence goes on along the minus strand of NC_133397.1, from coordinate 70,151,172 downwards.
CATACCAGGAAAGCAAGTCTAATGAGGTTGTGAGAGATATGTGAGTGTATTTGCTGGTATAGCAGTTACTTGTTAGGTTTTTTCTATGAAAACTCAAGGAAAATCATGGACCAAAAAGTAAAAGACAGGGGGAGAATGATTTTCACCCAAAATAATGAAGGCATATCTATAATCCAAATGGGCTCAGCAGGTTTCAAGTTTCTACCATTGTCCAGCATTCTCAAGTTTAAGGCCAGCCTGGGGCAATTAGCAGAGACTCTACCTCAAAACCAAAATATAAAATGAATGGGGAAGGGAAGAGAAGAGAAAGAAAAGGAGAGGAGAAGACAGCAGAGGAGAGGAGAAGAGAGCAGAGGAGAGGAGAGTTTTGTGCCTGCCTAGTTACAGCACCCCTTGGCTGGGCATCATGACAGGTGCATCAGAGATCTGTCTTTCTTACTGGGGAGAGAAGACCCACATGTCCTAAGTGACAGTGAGGCATAAAAGGTACAATTGTATAACCCCATTATACCAGAAGGATTTCAGGATATGTGAGAATAGTAAATATAGGAGTAGACCAAAAGTGCTAGAGAAAGCTCTGCAAAGATACTGAGTCTTGCAAATCACAAAAGATGTTGACTGAAAAGAAGAGCTTAAGGTTAGACAGAGAAGGTGAAGCAGGGTTATTTAGGGATTTGAAACTACTGGTAAAGAATTCAAACTTTGGAAAACTGACAAATAAATTCTTGAATCAGGAATGAAAGAAATATTTGAAGAAAAATCTGTTAATTAGAATTCAGGATGTGTTAGCTATAGTGTCCACAAACTTTAGTGGGCATCAGTAAAGCCTATTCAAAATGCAGGTCCAAGGGTCACAAACCCCAAGACTGATTCAACAGGTCTATCATTGGGCCCAGGAATCTGAATTATCTGAATTTTTACCTTCTCTCTCTCAGCTCTCCTTCCCTCTCCTCATCTTCCTCTTCTGCCATGATTCTATGGGAGGTGATCCCCAGATCACAGTTGGATTTTTGAAAAAGAGCGTGAATAGATACGACAAGCATGGTAACTGTTACTGAAATAATGCACCAAATATGTAAGTTTGATTCTGATTAAAGTTCTTTAAATTGATCTGAAATCAGCATTTTGGTTACCACCCACTCTACTGGAACTTTTTCTGCCCTCTGAGATCATATAAAATATGCAATCCCTTGACTCCATGCCAGTCCTTTAAATGTCCAAAAATATTTAATATGTCTCCTAATTAAATTCATCTCTAAGATGAATGGATTGAGTTGCTGTAACTGTTTTTCAAGAGTTGATTTCTAACTACTGCACATGTCTATTCTCTCTCTTCTGCTGTCAGCTAGTTCACCAATCTCTCCCTTCAACAAACACACATATGTAACACAACATGCAGGGGAGCTGTAACTAGGCAGGTACAAAACTCTCCTCTCCTCTCCTTTTCTTTTTCTTCTCTTTCCTTCCCCATTTATTTTATATTTTGGTTTTGAGATAGGGTCTCTGCTAATTGGCCTAGGCTGGCCTCAAACTTGAGACCCTCCTGCCTCCCAACTAGCTAGGATTATAGTTGTACACCACTACTCCTGGCTCCTCTCTTGTTTTCTACACCTTGCTTTTATTAATATCCCCCACAGTATCATTAATTTTTTCCAGGGTCCAAATGGTAAAAATGGTAGAAAAGAAAATAAACTTAATTTGTTAAGACTTGTTAGTGAAGCTGTACTTTCTGACTACCATAAGCATTTAAGCAATTCCTTCAAGAATAATAGGTCATATGTATATATTTTTGTGTTTAATGTTAGTATTTTAAGTTGTTGTTTAAGAACATATATGTGAACAATTCAATGGAGATTTAAATTTAAAAATAGGTTCTCTAACCTTAATGCCTGACCTTTACAACATCTAAATTAATCCTGCCCCTTCCAGGGAATGTCTGGATGGGATGGAAGCTGCTGTGACAATAGGAACTAGAAAAGATGCAGTCTTCTCAGTGAGAGACCTTGAAACAGCTAGGTCAGTGAGGAGTGGCTGCTATTGTTTCCTAGACTATTGATTAAGCAATTTGTAACCATGGCAATGATCTTGTCTTCCTGGAAAGGTTAGTGGGACAGGATGGGAAGTCCTCTATAGTTAAAAAAAAATTTTTTTGATAGCAGCTGTTTCTTATGTTACTGAACAGGAATTGTCATTGTAAATTTCCCATTTATTACCCTAAATCCTTCATCCCACTAAAGAAAACCTACCAGGAAACCTACTATACACTCAAGTCAACATGGAAAATCTCCAGGATACAGAGAAGAGTGGGGTAAAGGGTGCATGCCTTTTCCTCTACTGAATTTAGGACACTGTTTTCCCTTGCTATTAACTATAGAAGGAACTATCTCTTGGACTTTTGTTGATGAGGAACACAGGTTAATTCCTCTGACGATATTTGCTATGCAAGTATTTATTCACACCTATATAGAGCTATGATTGCTGAGCTGACTGGTTCTAAGAGGCCCTTGCCAAATTGTCTCTAGTGACCAAGAAAGAGTTAGTGGGACTCCACTACTAAAGGGGACTCCACGGACAATGCAAATGCAGGGTAAACTGTAATTCAAATGCAAACAGACACATGCACATATGTGCATGTGCACTCACACCTATTACTAACAAGTGTTGGTGATGGTCACTAGAAACTCAAAAAATGAATCAGGTACAAATCCCAAACACAAATCATGCCGAAATAATAACATGAAGAAATCAAGGTAAGATATATTGGGGGAATTTCTTTAATTATAACAAAAAATTAAACTAAACACAATAATTTGGATGACCAGAGGCTCTTATTAAATTCATTAAGATACTCTCCTGTCTTCTCTTTTCCTTTTCTATTTTTTGCGTGGGGGTACTGGGGCTTGAACTCAGGGCCTATACCTCGAGCCACTCTACCAGCCCTTTTTTCTAAAGGGTTTTTTCTTTTTTTTTTTCATTTTTCTTTTATTATTCATATGTGCATACAAGGCTTGGTTCATTTCTCCCCCCTGCCCCCACCCCCTCCCTTACCACCCACTCCACCCCCTCCCGCTCCCCCCCTCAATACCCAGCAGAAACTATTTTGCCCTTATCTCTAATTTTGTTGTAGAGAGAGTATAAGCAATAATAGGAAGGAACAAGGGGTTTTGCTGGTTGAGATAAGGATAGCTATACAGGGCATTGACTCACATTGATTTCCTGTGCGTGGGTGTTATCTTCTAGGTTAATTCTTTTTGATCTAACCTTTTCTCTAGTTCCTGGTCCCCTTTTCCTATTGGCCTCAGTTGCTTTAAGGTATCTGCTTTAGTTTCTCTGCATTAAGGGCAACAAATGCTAGCTAGTTTTTTAGGTGTCTTACCTATCCTCACCCCTCCCTTGTGTGCTCTCGCTTTTATCATGTGCTCATAGTCCAATCCCCTTGTTGTGTTTGCCCTTGATCTAATGTCCACATATGAGGGAGAACATACGATTTTTGGTCTTTTGAGCCAGGCTAACCTCACTCAGAATGATGTTCTCCAATTCCATCCATTTACCAGCGAATGATAACATTTCGTTCTTCTTCATGGCTGCATAAAATTCCATTGTGTATAGATACCACATTTTCTTAATCCATTCGTCAGTGCTGGGGCATCTTGGCTGTTTCCATAACTTGGCTATTGTGAATAGTGCTGCAATAAACATGGATGTGCAAGTGCCTCTGGAGTAACAGTCTTTTGGGTATATCCCCAAGAGTGGTATTGCTGGATCAAATGGTAGATCGATGTCCAGCTTTTTAAGTAGCCTCCAAATTTTTTTCCAGAGTGGTTGTACTAGTCTACATTCCCACCAACAGTGTAAGAGGGTTCCTTTTTCCCGCATCCTCGCCAACACCTGTTGTTGGTGGTGTTGCTGATGATGGCTATTCTAACAGGGGTGAGGTGGAATCTTAGTGTGGTTTTAATTTGCATTTCCTTTATTGCTAGAGATGGTGAGCATTTTTTCATGTGTTTTCTGGCCATTTGAATTTCTTCTTTTGAGAAAGTTCTGTTTAGTTCACGTGCCCATTTCTTTATTGGTTCATTAGTTTTGGGAGAATTTAGTTTTTTAAGTTCCCTGTATATTCTGGTTATCAGTCCTTTGTCTGATGTATAATTGGCAAATATTTTCTCCCACTCTGTGGGTGTTCTCTTCAATTTAGAGACCATTTCTTTTGATGAACAGAAGCTTTTTAGTTTTATGAGGTCCCATTTATCTATGCTATCTCTTAGTTGCTGTGCTGCTGGGGTTTCATTGAGAAAGTTCTTACCTAGCTGAGAAGAATGTATATTGTGTAGAGGTTGGATGAAATGTTCTGTAGACATCTACTAGGTCCACTTGATCTATTGCATATTTTAGATCTTGGATTTCTTTATTGAGTTTTTGTTTGGATGACCTATCTATTGATGATAATGGAGTGTTAAAGTCTCCCACAACCACTGTGTTGGCATTTATATATGCTTTTAGGTCATTCAGGGTATGTTTGATGAAATTGGGTGCATTGACATTGGGTGCATACAGATTGATGATTATTATTTCTAAAGGGTTTTTTCAAGATAGGGTCTCGCAGAACTATTTGCCCAGGGTGACTTCCAACCACGGTCCTTCTGATCTCTGCCTCCTGAGTAGCTGGGATTATAGGTGTGGTCACTTGCACCCGGCCTATCTTTCTTCTTAAAACCAGCTGACTGTTCTGCTCCTTAGGTCCAATACTTTATATTGCCCATCATGCATGTCTTAAAGGCCAGACTTCAACCTATTTTGTTCTCTATTTTCCTAGCATTCTTGATATCCTTGTCTCCAGACCTCCTCTTACCCTGTCTGTCACCTCACAGCTGAGATGAAGCTAAGGGGTTCATATTGCCCTTGAGACAGCTCTTTCTGATGTGCCTGGCATATCTTTCCTACCTCTCCAAATGCATCTTGGTCTCCAGGACTTGTCCTAGCTCTAGCCCAAGTGTCTAGTTTTAGCCTGGTTTATCCCAGAGTGTTGACTGGGATATCATGTTGACTAGCTCAAACTCCCTACACCTATCACCAGAATCCTCCAATTATTTTTGCAATCTCCCTTTGTCCCCTACATTTAGTGCCTTTGACTGATAGAGTAGGAACAAACTATTATACCAGCTCATTTTCCAAAATTGAATTTGGTTCTGCAGACCTTGGAAAAATAATTATTCTTTTTCATAATAGCCGGTGACTAAATCTGATGTGTGGGTGGACAATGGCCCTTAAACCTTCAAAGAAAGCTAGAAAACAAGTCTAATAGTAACGGGTCCTATTGATAAATTGTAGTTCTAAGCTGAAAAGTGCTTATTTACTGACCAAGAGCCTTGTAATTTATTTTACTTCATTAGAAGCTGAACCCTTCAAAAGACTGCTGGAATTCCAGAAAGCTTTGTATGTAATTATTGTAAGTATGTTTAATCAAACCTTTGAAGCCACTTGGAGTCTAATGCTAAAGTTCAGATGAGATTATACCTCTTTGCCGTTTATATGTTAATGAAATTTCTGATTTCTGGAAAGACATGAAATAGACCAAACATTTAAAACTGTACTTTCCATTTTAAAAAAAAATTCTCTGAAGATATTTCTTCCCGCCATTACTGACATACAATTCATCTTCTCCTGAGAATCCAATAGAATGGAATTGCAAAAGCACCTTAATAAGAGAGCTACAAATAAAAGGTAGCATCTCAGCTTTGGAAAAGACCTTACGAGGTCAATATATTATCTGATGTTCAGATTACCTCTACTATATTCATGTCAAGGAATTATCCAATCTATACATAAATATTTGCAGCTTGACAATATTGTCAATTCCATCTTTGCATATCTCTAAAAATAAGAAAGATTTTTCTTATATAAACTTTTTTATAAACTATTTTTTTCTTATATAAACTTGTTTGAGCATATTTTTACAAATATATGCAATATAGGGTAACGCTCAATAACTTAACACATGGCTTGATTCAACTTGGAGAAAGCCCTATGTGCCACTTGCCTTGTCTTTCACAAGTATTGTCAGGCTCTAGATAGTAGAACAAATTCACAACAGCTAACATTCAAGTTCTTACAAAATGTCCCCAGTGGCAGTGCTTCTCAGATGCCCTGTGATTACTAGACAGTACTCTTTTGATGGTGATGGTGGTATCAGGAAGCAGGAGATCTGTTGATTCTTTAGTGATCTAGCTTATTCTTCTCTCCTTGGTCACTCTAACCTGCTGAAGCACTCAATGAGCACATGCAGACACACAACTGCCACTGAATGAGCTGTGTGCACCATAAGCAAAGCAAAATGCACCCACACTCACAAGGAGAACTTCCTTTCTTTTTCAACCTCAGTCACCATCACTTCTAAGTTATAGTTCAACAAACCCCTTGAGGATGATATCCCAGATATCCCACATCTCTGTAGCTCAACAATGTTTTACAGTCTGCCAACATTTTAACACCTTGACTGGATGATAAAAAAACAAAATAACTGAGGGCATCATTCTTGAATAAGGCAAAAGCTAGGAAATGATAGCTCTCCAGTTTGAAGGCCCCTAGACATCCATATTTTCAGTGGACACAAAAGCTCATCTGGTAAAAGTCTGTAGCTTCTAGCTGGCAAGATAAGGATTTGCCAAAAATTCCCTTAGATCTTTCTTAATGTGAGGTCTGATGAAGGAAAAGAAGAATGGAGTGGTTGCTACTGGCAACACTCATTAAAAAAGAAATGAATGGAGACTAAGAGGTGCTTTCACTACAGAATGGAGTCAGGAACTGCAGATGACTGCTCACATTTATAGGAATTTCCCATTGCAGCTACCCGCTCCTCCCCCCCGCCTTTATTATTGTCATCTTGCATTTTATTATCTCTTCTGCTTAACTATTGTCAAATAAATTAAATCCTTAAAATAAAAGAGTCTATGTATGTATCTTGCTAGTAGCAAGGAAGAGACAACTTAGGCAGCCAAGTTTCATGTGCTAGCCAAAGGTACTCCAGACGCATAAGGGGGCTGCTGGGCTGAAGTGAGGGCACTGAGAATGAAGACTGAGACATCAATATCTGAGGCCTTTGCTTTGGTGGTCTCTCCTTTCCTTGGCATCCAGACAAGCCTTCTATGAAAGTGAGAAATAAATTGCCTTTAAAGTCTAGCTCCTCTCTTTCACACTACCATCCCAATTTTGTTTTCAAAATGTTATTAGAACATGTAGAAAATGGCCTTCAGTGAGAGGTCCTGAATTTACATGACTCCTATATTAGGAAAATCAAGTTTGGAAAAACCAGCTGAGAAGGGAAAAGTGATTATTCTAACTAAAATTGTATAACCCAAAGAATGTCTGATGGCCTCCTGGAGAGGGTAATAGATTTTCCATGAAAGAATGTTTCTGTGGTCAAAGATTTCACTTTTAATCCTTCTTTCTTTCTTTTCTCCTATAATTACAAACACCAATTGAATGTCTATATGTGAATAACCTTGCTCCTGATTTAAGACAAAGCCAAAAGAAGAATCAAATACCTTCTGAAGGCAAAGAGACTTTCTTCTTTAAAAAGAAGAGAAGAAAAAGCCCTACTAGGGATGGTGGCAGATGTCTGTAATCCCAGCATTTGGGAGGCTGAAAGATCATGAGAGTTCAAGGCCAGCCTGGGCAACATAGAGAAATCATGTCTCAAACCAAACAAAACAAAACAACTCCATCTGAAAATGACATTGTACTAACTCCACATCAACAGTTTATATTTAAAGATATAGTTCAGATTTGTCTGAATATGTCTGCTTCCACTAATTTCACAACCATATATTGGTCCTTAGTATTTCCTCATGTAAGTAACAGAGTAGGGACAAACAGCCACATGCCAAAAGGTGGCCTGGACAGTGTTAACAGGGAGATCAGCAATGTAGTTCAAGCTGAGCTTTGGCATCAGGCTCAGATTTTTCAGTTGTAAAATATAATTATGTAATCTCTACCTTGTAGGAGCCATATCTGAATTCAATGAGTTGATTTCTGTGAAACACCTAGCATATAGTGAGCTCTCAATAAGTGAAAATCATTATTATTATGAGGTTAGCATATCAATCTTAGCCTCCACAGAACTCAAATTCCCCTCTAAGAAGTGATTACATCCCAAATTTTGATCTTTCTGTAACTCAGTGGTACTTTCAGAGGTTGAAAGTTTCCTATGCTGTTGGAATAGTAGAGCTACTTTTTCATGGATAAGAAGCTAGCTCCCTGCTCCTGAGAATGGATCAGCCAGTTGGGGACATAAGTAATAAATACAAACTTAAACTCACTCATAGTCCTTCAGAGTCCTTCTTGTTAAAACTCTATAACTATTTTCAATTGCACAAAAATGGTTATAGCAGGAGACAGAGAGATGCCCTCACACTTTTGTGCTAATATTGGAATTATGGGGGTTCTTTGCTACTCTAAGTAGGAGTTGTGAGCCAGTCATATGGGTGTCATCTTGGAACTTGTGTAAAATGCAGATACTCAGACCCTAGCAAATGCCTACTGAGCAAAACCTGGATTTCAATAAGATGACCAGATAATTTATATGCACATTAGTGTTTGAGCAGTGCTACCTTAAAGTATGAACCTCACTTTCCTTGGGGCTAACCCAGTTAACTCCAGAGAGCAGCCAACCCATGCTATAGAACTCACCACACCAGGAAGTCTTCTTTAAACTAGAAGGAAAAATAATGGGTTCAGTTCCACCTTCATGTGGACATCCATTGAACACTTATATAGATCTGCCAACCTTCTTATGATGGCCTTACACTTTCTAACTTGGCCTGTTTCCTGTAACTAGCATGGGTCTTACTTTCTTACTGAAAATAAACATTTATCCCAGCTCATCCTTTTTCTACCTCTTTTCTCAATACATAATACTCAATTTGATGGGTGTTATTCAGTGATGTATGTACCTTGTATTCTCATAGCACTTAGGTTTTCAGTTTTTTTTCACTCAATTCAGGATATACTTAATAAGCCTCTGTAGAATTGTCTATACTCCAAAGATATCAACAATTAGAATTCTTAGGGCTGTGATTGCTGACTTACCATGAGATGCCTCCTCAAATGTTCCAAGTGCCTTTTATAATAGACCTAACCATTGTTAGTATCAGCCAAAGGAAGGTTGACATAGCAAAATAAGTGGTGTCTAGTCTGCTTTATAATAGGATTAGGGCATGGGCTGGTGGGTCAGACTGCTGTAATTGTTGCTCTGTTAGTGATCCTCAAGCATCATTTGTAAACACACTTGAGTCACTGCATTTATTTTGAGAAGTCTCTGATAGAAACAATTGTAATCCCAGCTTCCCAGGGGTATGTTTATGTTGTACAACCACATCAGTTTCTTCAGGTCATTTGGAAAATGTCATCATATTTCTTATCATTATAAAAACACTGCCATGTACCCAACACTTTTCTGTATATTATCTCAATTGGTTCCCACACTACTCTATTAGATTGGCAGGGCTTCATCCCAACCCCCACATTCCAAGCCTTTCATACAGATGAAGAAACTTACTAGTCTAGGTTAGCTGGGGCTAGGTTAGTAACTTATGTTAGAGGAGTCAGATGACATGCTTAGGGTTCTAAAGGTAGTTAATGATATAGCCTAATAATTTAACTTGAAGTCAGAGTCCTTTTGTCCATACTGTGTAGCTATTTCCCAAATGATTGTCCCATGTATCATAAAGGGATGCCTGAACAGTCAAGTCTCTAAGAATTTCTATATTAAATTAATAGGGTCATATAATGACTTCCCTGTTCCCCCTCTCATTATCCTGCTTATTATCCCTGAGTGTGTGTGTGTGTGTGTTACTTTTGGAAACTTAGAAACATTTATCTTTCTTTTAAGTCATTTATTCACTTGTTCAACAGATGTTTATGAACATCTTCTAATACAAAGAATCTTTAAAACATTTGGGTCAAATTCATTTATCAAGTGAGTTTTGCTTTTTCAGATTGACAGATCACTCTATTGACCTGTATCACCTTTGATGAGCTAAAAGCCCTAAGTAGGATTTAGAATCGTTGATTTCAAGTCAGATATTCTCAAACCTCTGCATATATAGGCGATTTAAAAATCTAAATACAGAGTTATGTTTCCCTGTCAAGTTTAACTGTAAGCCTATGTTCTCCATCAAGATCACTTTGAATTCTATGCTCTATGAAGTTAACCCTCTCAGCCAGCTTTTTGCCTTATGCTTAAATCACTACTGCCCACTCCTCCACCCTTGTATATTTCTCTCTTTAATCCATCATTAAAAATGTTAAGTAAAACTGATTCCAAGAAGGCACCCTATATAACTACTCAAGTATGACCCCATTCTACATAACTCCACAGTAATTCATCATATAGGTGAAACCTGGGAAACTGAAAAAATATTCAGAGGCAAACAAGGTGCAAAAAACGAGGTGAAATGATGGCTTTAGTAAATTCTTGTAAAATTTCAAAAAACCTATATGTTTTCAGAATCATCCAGCCTTTTGAACTCAACCATGATATATGACACAAAAATAGAGGTGTGTGTACATGACTCTCCACTGCTGCTGGACTCATTTTTCCCCATCATTTCTTTCTTGTGTTCTAAAGTATAAATTACTAGAACTGTTCATAGTCCTATTTTCTTATTTGCATCATGGCAAAATTGGTTGCCTTTGTTTACCGTTTAAGTTTGGCACAGCAATGTGACCTGCTTTGGTCAATGCAATGTAAATCGAAGAGATGTTTGACACTTTTTGGAGGAAACCTAGGAGCAAATCTATTATTCACTGTTATCCATATTCCCACTATCTGTTGGAAAAATGTAGATCACATTAGGCCATTGAGTGATTTTGATGAACAAAACTCCTGCCAGTCTACTTTGGTCATAAAAGATGAATGTGAAGAAAACTCTAGCTGCATTAACTTTGACATTTGAGAGAGTTTGTTACCTCAGTTCATCATAGCCTAGCCTCACTGACACATCTGGAATAATTAGTGACTTTTCCATATTCATGAAAAGCTATTTGAATTTCTTTTCTGGAATTTAAGGTCTTCTCTAAATTTGACCCCAATTTACCCCTCAAACTTTTTTTTTCACAATAATTACTCAGATACTACTCTCTGAAGACAAGAGTCCAACTGTTGTCAAAACTCCACCTTGAAATGCTCCTTTTGTTGGTCATATGACTGAGTACCATAGTTTGGGAACCACACTTGTCTTTATAGTTTATTTTTATTCCTGTACCTACAAAACCTATGTAATTCTCCTGTTCATCTCCATTGTTTCATTTGCATAAGTGCCTCAGGAACTGTCAACCTGAAGGTACACAATATAAACCATAATCAGGCTGGAAATTCCCTAGGCAGTTAAGGTACTCCATGCAGCATCATGTTTTACCATCATGGAAGTATACAAGAAGCAAGATTTCTCTAAAAATTCTGCTGTCATCCATTAACTTATATGAAATTCAATAAGTACTCATTATAACTCTAAAAGTTGTCTTTAACAAATTCAACTTGCACTGCAATTGTGTGTTCAAGGTCTTAGAAAAGTCTTATCACATATAATGAGCAAGGGTCAATAAGCTGGACTTCCCTAAGAGATTTGGGTCAATTAAATATTAAAGTGTGTGTGTGTGTGTGTGTGTGTGTGTGTGTGTGTGTGTGTGTGTATGTGTAACTTTGTAAAACTAGATCTACACAACAAAGGAATGTATTTCTGGTAAAAAACATTGTGTATTCCTTGAGTCAAGGACAATATCCACTGAAGGATATATCTATCAGAGATGTTATAAAAAACAATTTTGGCATTGAGGCTATTACTACTAGATGGTTACTAGAGTATTTTATTTGCTATCTGGTTCTGTTTCTCATGAACTATTTGCCCAGGCTGGCTTTGAACAGTGATCCTCCTGATCTCTGCCTCCTGAAGAGCTAGGATTCCAGGCATGAGCCACTGTTGCCCTGCTTGGCTTCCTCTTAAACCCCATGACAAACCATAGATTAAGGACAAAAAAGGATTTGTTCATCTTGTCCTTGATAAGAAGGATCCACCTGAGGAGGTATTTACAGAATGTGATTTTGGGAGAGCCCAGGAGATTAGGTTGGTGCAGAGGATGGAAACCAGTAGAGAACTGCAAATAAACTCTCTTCTGCAAATTGTCTCTTGTCTTGCCAAGATACATTACCTCTCTGTGGGAAAGCCACTGAGCTAGCATTTACTATTTTGAGATTATGATCCACTTTCCAACATACTGTTAGCATCTCTCTACACCTCACAAAGTAATTTCTTCTTGTAGGATCTTGACAATAATATTAAAAATTCATAAATGTATTGTCTTTTGTGCAGATTTTGGCTTTTAAAAAGGCTGGTATTATATAGGCTAGGTCCCTTAATGATACTAATGATACTATCTTGAATTAGACATACACGGAAGTAAGAATATTCTGGCAAAGCTGGAGACTCTGACAGCACTCCCCAAAATGACTCTTCAAGAATATCTTCATTGGAAATGAAAGAATACAAGAACTCTTCCTTATTCCATGCTTCTCTGGCCTTTCCTTCCCAATACAGTTCTAGTCAATTGTTCAAACTGACTATGATGTTTGGAATTTCCAACTTTCATCTTCAGTCTGGTCCTGACCCCTTCAGGTAACTATAAAAACTCCAGTAGTGTTATATCTTCTATACACATCTGTGATTCAGTGTCTCAAAGACCTATTCTGAGCTTGGTGTGACAGCCAAGCAGTCTACAAGACCATTAATAGGACCTGGTAGATTAATAGATTGTTTCATTAATCAAATGTCTTTTCCAGTCTGATTTGGGAATTGCAGAACTGGTATGGATGCACATAGTTTTAAATTTTCCAATGGCCATTTGTAAGAGAAAATAGTTTGATAGAGGTAGAATCTTAGGGTGCCTGTCTAATGAAATTTTATCAATTACTTCACAGCCTTGGCCTATTAATTGTAAAGTCTAGAGAACCAGGCAAATCATGTTTTAAAAGGCCAAGTTCCAAGTGTGTTTCCTACAAGAGATCAGAAAGAGAATTGTGATTGAGACTTGGTATTTCTTCATTGATGAGTAAGTTAAACACTTCGTAAAATAGAGGACATATCCTAACTCTTTTCTAAAAGGTAAAAGCAACATAATAATAATTATCATGGAAAGTTAGCTTCTGAGAGCCAGAAACCATGGTACAGCGCACAGCCTGTTGAAGCACTCCACATCCTATGCTAGAAATGAACTAACTAGGATATTGGGTAGGATATCCAGTTGTTTTCCTGGTTACACAGTGGAAATCCCATTGTTTAAAAGTTATTTAAAACTATAGCATACAAAATAAAAAGAGAAACTTGACCCTGATTGAGAAACCCCATATTCTGGTCATCGAAGAAAGATAATTTTAATGCTCAATTCTTTCTTACTATTTGGGGAAAATAAATAAAATTTATCTATCAATTTTGAATTTTAAAATACTTTCAAACTTAATCCTAAGGACTTACCTGTCCTAAGGCCCAGCAAACTCACCTGTCCAGAGTGTATTCAAGAGCATGAGAGTAAGAAGCTATGGTTTCAAGGCAATGAAATATGAGACCAACAGGTCTCTTTGTCAAATCTTTTGCATTTTCCTTAAAAAAGCATTACAAAGAACGTATCACAAGCTTTGACAATATTCTTCTAGGTAGTAGGAATACAAAGTTAGAGAAGTTAAGAATGATTCTCTTTGATGTCTATTTAAGACAACTTTTAGAATGCAAAAATAAGAAAACAAAATAAAACAAAATCTCCAAACTAACTTGAAATTAAAAGGACTCCCATTAATTTTCTAAACTTGTTGAGCTAGAATAAAATAACACCAGATGATGGGATATGATTCAAAAAGCAATTCCATTTTGTTTTTGATACTTATATGAAACCTTCAGTACAATCATCCATGGAACCTTGAAGAGAAACTACCTAAATTCCTATCCTCAGGTCCTTCACAAAACACAACATCAGTATAATCAGTTATATATCAAAGGTATCCAGACTTTGGACTAAGAGGAAATTTGATATACTTTGTGTCTTGCATCGAGTTATAATCCTTATTTGCTAGAAGGGGAATTGGAATATGCAAGCAGGTATTGCAAGAGGCAGAAAAAAAACAAAGTAATTTTTTGACCATTAGATTGACAGGTTTTGCTTGATTGTTGAATCTTTTTCCCCTGAAAGACAGAAAAGGAGGAAGAGGAGGACAAATGAGAGAGAGGAAGAATTTTCTTATGTGTTTTTGAAGAGAACCATCCCCAGCTCTAATGGATTGCCACTTACTGTTGGAGATACATGCCATCAGATAATGAAAACAGCCCCCACATGTTTTAAAATCCTCCATTTAAAATTTAAATTCATTAGTTTATGAGCTGCTGGAAATTGACAGCTTTATACCCCAATCCTCCTTGAAATTTATGTAAAGGATGCCATAAAACAGAATAGGGGAGCATCTCCAAGTAAAAACACCAAACACAAATTGCTAAATAAAAACGCAGCTGAAGCCGATTTGCTGTGGGTCATATAACCGAGAATGTCGTTTTTATTAAGGGGAAGTTCTTTAAGCATTTGCTTCTCACCCGGCTACGCTTTTTTACCAACATTTAAAATATTAATGTACTGTTTTTATTGCCTTCCTCCTCTAACAGCATTTCTATAACTGGTTCCACACATATAAAATAAGTCCCATGTATTTGCAACGTGGCAGGCGTTTCTTTCTTTTTCTGCAGTAGGAGAGTGTACACGCCTGTGAGTGGTTTCTTTTTGACAGTTTATATCACAACTAGACTACAGTGTCCTGATTTTAGAGATTTTAATTATAATACAGCTTGATATATACTAAGAGACTAGACTTTAGAAGTACATGGAGGTTTGCATCTGGTTTGGCATTATGTTGATATTTAGCTCTTGCTTTTAAGACAAAGTTCACTTGGGGCTATGAACATGAATTTAATTTGCTATGAATAGGAAGGAGCTAGAGTGAATCAAAGAAATAGGTCTCCTAATAAAAGATGTGTCTGCAGCTCTCAACACAAGTTCTTTCCTACTGGGAAAGCCTCAAACACCCTTTACAGTTCAGGTTTTCTCTAAGAAACCTTTGCCTATCCCAATATCACAAAGCTATTCTCGCATGTTTCTTCTGCTAACTTTGTGGGTCTAGCTTTTAGGTCTATAGCCCATTGAGAATTGATTTTTTTGTTTTGTACAGGGATTAAGATATTGATCAGGGTTGCTCCCCTACTTAACTGTGGTAGTGTCTTTGTTGAAAATCATTCAGCCATGGGTGTTGGGGTCTATTTATTGGATCTCTGTTTTCTTCTATTGATCCATTTGACATTCCTTTCACCACTACCACACTGTGTTGATTGTTACAGCTTTACAGTAACTCTTTTTTTTAAAATTTTTTTTTCTTTTATTTATATGTGCATACAATGTTTGGGTCATTTCTCCCCCTCTTCTCCCTTACCCCCCCACCCCCT
This sequence comes from Castor canadensis, assembly GCF_047511655.1. Classification (NCBI taxonomy): domain Eukaryota; kingdom Metazoa; phylum Chordata; class Mammalia; order Rodentia; family Castoridae; genus Castor; species Castor canadensis. The sequence goes on along the minus strand of NC_133397.1, from coordinate 70,135,645 downwards.
CCCTCTCCCCTCTGCCCCCAGGCAGAAACTATTTTGCCCTTATCTCTAATTTTGTTGAAGAGAGAGTACAAGCAATAATAGGAAGGACCAAGGGTTTTTGCTAGTTGAGATAAGGATAGCTATACAGGGAGTTGACTTGCATTGCTTTCCTATGCATGTGTATTACCTTCTAAATTAATTCTTTTTGAACTAACCTTTTCTCTAGTTCCTGGTTCCCTTCTCCTATTGGCCTCTGTTGCTTTAAAGTATCTGCATTAGTTTCTCTGCATTGAGGGCAACAAATGCTATCTAGTTTTTTGGGTGTCTTACCTATCCTCATACCTCCCAAGTGTGCTCTCATTTTATCATGTGATCAAAGTCCAATCCCCTTGTTGTGTTTTCCCTTGATCTAATGTCCACATATGAGGGAGAACATACAATTTTTGGTCTTTTGGGCCAGGCTAACCTTACTCAGAATGATGTTCTTCATTTCCATCTGTTTACCTGCGAATGATAACATTTCATTCTTATAGTAACTCTTAAATTCAGGTAGACTAAGTCCTCTGACTTTGTCTTCCTTTTTCAAGATTATATTAATAGTTTTGTCTTTTCCTTCTTCAAATAAAAGTCAAGATCAGTTCATTTCAGCCACTGCCACCATTTAAAGATGCTGCCAAGCTGGTGGAGTGGCTCAAATGGTAGAGCGCCTGCCTAGTAAAGATGCTGCCATACCTTACCCATCAGAGAGGGGTGAATGGTTCTCCACACCTGAACCTTCCAGATAACCTGGATCAAGGAACTGTTAAAGGCCATTATCATACCACACCTTCTAAAAATCACCATTTTAATCAAATCCTAATTCCACATAGCAGATAACATCTTCTCAAAGATTAGGCGATAATGCAATAATAAATTGAAAAGGTAGGCCTATTTTATAAACTAACTAGCCTCAGGGAGCACTTGGAGGCAAAGATCACTCTTCATCTTCTATTCTGAAACATAACAGAGTTTCCTGCCCCATAGTAGGTGCTCAAATCACAGGCACTTAAACTGCTTTTGCTAAAAATCACTGACTCCTAACTTGTGCCCATGAATTAAATAAAACCTTGGAACTCTGTCTCCATTTTGTACCTGATATCTTTGCTCTGAGCCAATCTTTCCTGCTATCTCCCTGAAACTGAGGAAGGATAGGACTGATGGGTAACATCTTTATGACACAGGACTACACTACTCCCAAGAACAGCAAAACCTCGGCAAGGCAGACCACCCCCTCAAATGAGGACAATTACCTATAAAATGAGCAGGAGTAGTCATCTCATGGGAACCAGATTGCTCCCCTTAAGTGATGACAGTAACTTCTCTGAAAGCCTTAGAACCACAACTGAGATAATAGTCAGACTTCACTTTGACCAAGACTATTTAATTATGCATATCTTTCTTCCCCTGCCTTATTTGTTTGTCAACTTAAAACTAAAGCTCTATACCCCAAAGATGGCTGAAGATGAACTGAAGTGCTGATTTCCTATAGCTGCCACATAGTAAACCTCTCTTCTCTGCCCTTCACCATGTCTCTTTATTTGTATATAGGGGCAAGTAGCAGGACCTGACATGTGGAATCCCAGGAGTCTGGGCCTGAGATCTAAAACTATAGTCTCACTCAAATGATATTTAGGGAAAATTTTCCTCTGCATTAAATAGCAATACTAGTATACTTTCTATTCCCTCTTTCTGTATCTTTTATATTGCTTTTCCAATTTGCCCTACCATGTAGCCATGCTTCCTTCTTTTTGAGATTATGTGTCAGATGAGAGCAGAAACTGTCTTTTGTATATCAGTGTTCCCACAGACCTTTGCCTCAAAGGACAATAATTATCTGGTGGGGAGTTGGGGCCAAGGAACAGGGGACAATCCATCAAGACAACTAGCAAACTCCCAGCATCTCAGTGTAACAGATGCTCAGTAATAATCAGTCAATTGAAAGAGAGCATTTTGTAAATGCTCTCAAAGGCAGGGGAAGAATCACAGTTTCTTTGCATCAATGAGGGAATTGTCCATGGTAGCAGTTCTTTCAGAGGAGGAATCAAATAGGGCTCATGTTTTCTCTAAAACCTGAAATGGTATCATGTCATTCCCTTAGCCTCTGTTTAGGACAAGATAGAAGGGAGGGGAGAAGTATGACACACTTCACAAAGCATAGGGGACAAGGGCTGAACATAAAATCTCCTTGGCAAAATGAAGTAAAAAAATACACACAAAGCTAAAAGAAAAGAAAAAATAAATAAAAAGCAGCACCAGATAGATCTGGAAGATGTTTGTGAGATTTTACAAAGAGCCAGAAGAGTCAGGCTGCAAATGTTCCACCCTCTCCTTACTACCACCTCCACTGGATATTGTCAATAGTTCCCTAACTGGTCTTTTTGCTACCTCCTGACCTCTGCAGTAGATAATCTGTCCTAATGGCAGCATGGCTATTCTGAAGCAAAATTGATTCCTGCCAGTCTCCTGCTTTGTTGCCTTCCTTTACATCAAATAGAATTTAGGACCAACCCAAGATCATCATGTGACCCATGTCTACTTTTCTGTTTATCACTGGTCACCACACCTGTCATGGCTTTGCCTGTACCCTTCCCTCTGCCCAGAGCATCCACATTCCCTTCTCTTCCCAAGACTCAGATTAAAACTCACATCCTCCAGGAATCTTCCTCCCAGTTAAATGTCCCTCCCCTAATTAAAGTGAATACTGGAGACACGCAATTTGCAGAATTATTTTGGGGATTGCATTAAATTATGTTGAGATATGTGTCTTATAAATTGTCTATCATAGACTATTCAATACATCACATCTTGTTTTATTTCTCTCCCTTCCTTTGGGTTTACCATGTAATGCATAAAACATCATTTAGGGGGAAGAGCCCTGAGAATATTATCTCAAAACTGCAATTGCATCAAGATTACAGAAGTTAGGCTGCTTAACCTGATTTTGTTCTTTTGACACATATTCCCATCCCACACATACATACAGTGAGGAAACTGAGAGTCACACTGTCATTTTGCCACCTTCTGTCCATCCACTGCCTTTTGCAAACAAACATCAAAATTTTAAATCTCATTTTTATTTACATCTTTCAAAATGGAAAAAAGCCATTCCTAGTAAAATTACTATCTGTTTAAGTGTCTTATGTCATGATGATTTGTTCCCTTTGGGAAACATGTAAACAGTTGGGGTCCATTCTTTACCTGAAAACCAGGAGTCTTCAAGGACTTAATATGATGGAGTGTTCTTTGCATAATGCTTACTGAATGAGCACAGCTGGATTTTGGCTAACACTTATCTGCACACTTAGGACATTAGTCACATTGTTAAATAAATGAATAGTAAATAAAAGTATAAATAAATATTTTAAAAATTTAATGGAATCTCTTGTTTTACGAGTACTTTTTAAAATTATTTGATGATCCCCCAGCTAAACAATTGTCTCAATAGACCTAAAATTAAAACCAGGTTTGGAACCAAAATGAGCTGGGTCCATCACTACCTATCTGTAGGTTAATATTAGAAACATTAGACTATCTTCAGGGAAGAAGATTGGCAAACCATGGGGAAAGATTGTGATGAACTGTTAGGTAGTTACCCAAAATGTTTCAGAAGTATTTTAGTGATTTTAGATTCTATAGCTAAATCTCAAGCAATTTTCTTCTAAGTTACCTGCCACATTTAAAATTATCATTAAAAATGCTTTAAAAGGAAAAAAGAAAAAAGTGCTTAAGATATTATTGTGAAAATTTGAAAATGATATATATAACAGTATGAATACTATGCTAATCCTGTAGGAATGGGTACATGTGTGTGATTTCTGTTATATAAATGAACCAAAGATGGACCCTGTGCATTGACCCTAAGGTTTTATATTTCTTCACTACAGACTGAGACCTATTAGCTCAAAAGCCTGCTGGTATTAAACTCAAAATTTTACAGATTTAGGCTATGTTATAACATATGTTATAAACACAGCCTAAATACACAGATTTTTAGTCATTTAGAGACTGCTTGCTTTGCATATTCTGCCAATCTGTACCCAATACCTATAGCCATAAATAGCCACAAAATCCCCAACCCACTGATGCCCTTCTGTGCTCTCTGATGCAGAGGTTGACACATGCCAACCTCTGTCTTCCTTAGGAGTTCTCTGTGCAACTCTCACTTTGACCCTCTAGACAGACTCTTGTAAGCAACCACATCTCCCTCCAACACAAACTGAAGCTCCTTCAAAAGCTTGTGCATGCTGCTGCCATCTTGTGGTCATATCCTTTTCTTTGCTCAACCTTCATATCTCTAGAGTTCCTTATAATGTCTCCTGGGTCTCCTCTCCCTAAAAGATGGAGAGAAGATTGACCAGAACATCGTGCCACAAAACCACATTTCCTCAAATGTAAACAATAATATCCACTGTAAACAATAATATCCAACTGAACTCACACTTTGTTCTTGGAAGTCTTTTTCTGATATTCTGCCATCACATATTCCTCTCTGACCCTGTAACTTTCTTATCTTCTTATAGATTATGTTTGTTTACCATCTCTCCTTCTCTGCTCTACCCTCACTTTCTATCCACAATAATTATTTGATCACATGCATTAAGAAGTCTCAGTTGGAAGAGGCAGGGCCAGCATTGTGCTTGGGTATTAGAATGGTAGATGGAAGGGAAAATTCTCAACAACATCATCTTAAAATGGTTGAATTTGATGATCTCCAAAGAAAGAAATGGAAATACCTTTTACTTATACCAAATATGTAGTTTTGGAGGGGACTGGAGTTCGAACTTAGGGTTTTAGTGCTTGCAAAGCAGGCGTTCTACTGCTTGAGCCACACCTCCTTTATGCTGTTTTTGAGTAATATGACAGAAAAAAAGACATGAGATCTTATACTCAAAAATTCTTGTGCAGAATGTAAATACTATAAGCAATACAAAGCAGCAGGGTAACCCAGAAGATACTTTCTAAAGATTAAATGTTCTACAAATCCCGAACACCCAGAGCTGGGTTGCCCAGGGACCTGGCAGAACTTAAGGAGGACATGAAATCTTGGCAAGGGACATGGATAGGGGAGGAAAAGGGGGAGAAGAGTAAGATTACATTTTAGAGACTGTGATCTGTGTACAGTAACAAAGAGAAGTCTCATAGAATTTTGAGCAGCCAAATTTGACTTGAAATTCAGACTATAGTGAAAAGTGAGATAAGAGAAGCAAATGGAACTAGATTAGGGAGACCTTAAGATATCAGGCAAAGGATTTGCACTGGTTTTTAAGCCAGAGTTTCTCTGAGTGAGAAACTGCAAGCCCAGGCAAATAGTTCATGAGATGCTATCTTGAAAAAACATCATGACAAAAAAGGGCTGGAGGTGTAATCCCTGAGTTCAAGCCCCAGTACTGCAAAAAAAAAAAAAAGTGCAGCTTGCCATTAAAAAGCTTCAAAATCTGTCAATTTATAGAATTTCCTTCCCAAGATCATTTAGGATTCTTTCTCTCCTTAATCTTAATCTTGGTGTCCAACAACCTCTCTCTCCCAGCAACTCTTCAGGAGTCAAACATTTCATTTGCAAGTTTCTCCACAATCCAAGAACCCTACCATATTATATCTGCAGCAGAGATCAAATGCAGCACCACCTTTGAGACAAAGTGTGCAATCACTCCAGCAACTATCTCTCTACCCCCACCAATGTTTCCATTTATTACCAAGTAGTATGCACAAGACTGAACAGAGTTTTTGAAAGAATCAATCTTCCTCTCACTCCAGTCCTCCCTTCCCCCACACTAAGTGTAGACTGGGACCCTGCTTAGATTTATTGAATGTAAGGGCCAGTAATGACTTATCAGTCTGGGTGAGAGAAGTCTATTACCCTCCAACTATACATCAAGTGGTTCTCATCTCAGGTCTGCACACCATGTCAGGAAGCCCACAGCAGGAGTGGAGCAGTAAATTCACTCCAGGGTTAATAAAACCTTGTAGTGGGCAACAATGACCGACAAGGTCTTGATTGCAACATGTGAGATGGCAATTTCTAAACGGATAACTAAATCCCATATTTCAAAGTAAAACTTAGAAAAGCTTTCAAAGGAAAAGCATTCAATAGAGCAGGATTCTATAATTGACAGTGCAGAATAGGGAGCCAGTATGTTCTGGCAGAATTTTATTTGCCATCTCTCCCTCTTTCCTTACTACAATTCTTTCATTCAATGTGCTTTGTCCTCCAGTTTTTTAAAGAAGAGGACTATTTTTCCTTACTATGATACACTAACAGCTAGGATACAGTGCCAATGAGGAAAATACAGAAGTAGTACAAAGAAAGGCTCAGAGTATAGGAGGAAAATGATGTGAACATTTTTGAAGTAGGCTAAGAATGGCTGCAGAAGTCATCACATCCTAATCCCTGGAACCCGTAAATATCACCTTATTCGGAAAAGGGTCTTAGCATTTATGGTTCTTGAGATAGGGAGATTATCCTGGATTACCTGGTAAGGCTGTAAGTATAAGCACATGTATCTTTATAAGAGGAAGGCAGAGGGATATTTGACACAGAAAAACAGAAAGAGAGAAGGTACTATAACCATGAATAGAAAGATGGAGTCATATGGCCAGGAATGTCAGCACTCATCAGACACTAGAAGAAATAAGAGGATTCCCCCCTATAGTCTTCAGAGGGCCTACTCACACCTTCATTTTGGCCCAGTGAAACTGATTTAGAACTTCTGGACTCCAAAACTAAACAACAAAAAATTTATGTTGCTTTGTAGAACCAAGTCTATGGCAATTTTTTTTTACAGCAGCCACTAATATACTAATACATTTCTCAATCACAGTCCTCTTATACAGGACATTTATGGAAGTTACCCAGGCTGTATTTCTGCTTGATCACCACCCCAATGGTTGTAGCATAGACTCAAATGCAGAATTGTATTTTAAAGAAGAGTGGAGCACCAATCTTTGTCTCCTTGCAAAGTCAGATCCAATTGGAATCCTTACATCAACCAAAGGGTTAAACATGCCTGTGGGTTAAACAGGAAAAGAAAGGAGTTATGGTGTTGGCTGGGGTGACATTGCCCACTACTTCACAATGTAGGTAAGGAACAGTATGTGTAAAATACAAGAGATCCTTCCCAGTATCTTTTAGTGGAAACCACAAGACCCCAAAACCAGGAAAGGCAACTAAAGACCCAGACCAGACCCTTCAGGAATACAAATTTAGGACATCCTACAGAATACATAACACATATTTTCATACATCGTCCTTGGGTCATAGCTCCTACCTGCTGCTAGTACAGGCACAGTGTCTTGAGAGAGTAAGAAATGTTTGATGATGGTACTTAAACAATAATTGCCAGAATCATAAATCCAGGAAAGAATTCCAATTGACCATTTACTGTTTCCTACTTTTTTCCTTTCCCCTACCTCCACTCCCCAACTTCCAAATTTTAAAAAAAAAAGTTAAATATAAGTAGTCAAAAACCTCAGTATCAAATAAAAATGCATTGTAATTTGGCAATGGCCTCCAATCACATACTCAGGCTTTCAGCATCAAAGAGAACTTAGGCCATTTTAATAAACAGTAAGATGAAAAGCAGTGAGCCAACAAAGCGTGACAGGATTTAAAAAAAATCATTGCAATGTGCAAGGAGTTGCAATTATATTTCCAGTTAAAGAGAGATGGAGGAAGTTCAACTCCATTTTCAGCAATTTGCTTGTTTCCCACAAAGAGCTTCTCCCTAGTTAATGGCCAAGATGATAAAGAGGAAAAGCGCGACCTCCTGGTTACCTAGTGCCATTCCCTGCAGGCTCTCCAGATACTTCAAAGCACTTGGCACATTCAATTCTGCCGCTTCTCTTTTAGCAAATGGCCTGCAGGACTGACTGTGCCTATAAGCAGCAAGGTATGGTTGTGCCTTGGTAATCCTCAGCCTGTTCCTGCGGGGTCCATCTCCTGCTACTCTCCTTCCATCTGCCAGTGCATCTATACTTTCTCTCCTCCTCATATGATAACAGGTGTATTTGTTATCTGTCACTTCATAACAAATCACCCTATAACTTAGGGGTTTAGAACAACAAAAAATAGTTATTACTTCCAGTTTCTGTGGAACAGAATCAAGGAGCACTTTAGCTGAGCAGTTGTGGCTTGGGTTCCCTATGAGACTGCCATTAATGTTAAGGCTGCATTCATCTCCGGGCTGTGTCCACCTCCAAGATGGGCTACCCATGTGATCGACACATTTGTACTGGCTGTCAACAAAAGATTCTAGGTTCTAGACACTTGGAAACCTCCACAGGTTTGATTAGCCTCCAAACATGGCAATGGTCTGTCCCCAGAGTGAGTAACCCTACACAGTAAGGTAGAAGCTGCAATCTCTTCTTAGACCTAGCCTTAGAAGTCAAACTCCATTTATTTATTTTTCCTTTTGTATAAGTTTTATTTAAAGTTTTAAACATTCTGGCATTTGTTTGCACAGATAGTTTCAGTAGTAAGGAAGTAATCAAGAAATCTGTTGAAAATAAGCAAGCAAAAATAATTTCTTTTTAACAAATATTATTGTGTTTCTACACTTGACATTCCATACATATGTTTTAAAAATAATAAAAGCAGGTGGACACAGTGGCTGAAACTTGTAATCTCAGCTCTTCAGGAGGCAAAAATAGGGAGGATCACAATTCAAGGCCAGCTAGGCAATAAGTTTGTGAGACCCCCATCTCAACTAATGGCTGAGTGCAGTGGTACATTTATCTCAGCTATGTGGGAAGGACAAGTAGGAGGATTGTGGTCCAGGCCAGCCTGGGAATAAAGTTAGATCCTATCTCAAAGATAACCAAAATAGAAAGGGCTAGTGGGGTGGCTCAAGTGAGAGTCCTGCCTAGCAAGGGCAAGACCCTGAGTTCAAACCCCAGTACTGCCAAGAAAAAAGTTATAAAAGCAAATCAGACTAGAACAATATTCAGATTTGTTGGTAATACTATTTTTAATTGACAAATAAAATAGTATACATTTAAGATGTACATCATGATGTTTTGAAATATGTGTACACTGTGGACTGACTAAAGCAAGCTGATTGACACATGTGCAACCTTACATCTTTTTGTGGTGAGAACACTTAAAATCTACTTTCAGCTATTTTCAAGACTATAGCACATTGTTATTAATGATAGTCACCATGTTGTACCACAGCTCTCTGGAGTTTATTCCTTCTGAATAACTAAAATTTTGTATAATTTGGCTAATACCTCTGTATTCCCTGCCCCCAACTCAGCCCCTGGCAACCAAAATTTTATTTTCTGCTTCCCTGAGTTTGATTTCTTTAGATTACACATTGTAGGTAAGATCATGTGGCATTTGCCTATCATGTTGTTGCAAATGACAAAATGTCATTTTTTTTTTTTTTTTTGCAGTACTGGGGATTTGAATGCAAGGCCTTCACCTCGAGCCACTCCACCAGCCCTTTTTTGTGATGGGTTTTTTCTAGATAGGGTCTCGTACACCTGGCTGGCTTCAAACCATGATCCTCCTGATCTCTGCCTCCTGAGTAGCTAGGATTACAGGTGTGAGCCATCAGCACCTGGCAAGATGTCATTCTTTTTTTTTTTTTTTTTTATAATCACTGAATAGTACTTCATTGAATATAGTACGTTTTCTTTATCTTTTCATCCTTTGGCAGGCTTCAGGTTATTATATGTCTTATCTATTGTGAATAGTGCTATAGTGAAGCTAGATTGCAGATAGCTCTTGAACATACTGATTTCATTTCCACTGGATATACACATAGTATGGGCATTACTAGAAAAAATTGTAGCTTGATTTTAATTGTTTTTGGAGGAACTGGGGTTTGAACTCAGGGCTTTGTGCTTACTAAGCAGGTGCTATACCACTTGAGCCACACTTCCAACCAGCTCTTTCTGCTTTGATGATTTTGGAGACAGGGTCTCACTCTTTGTCCAGAACAGCCCATGATATTCCTACTTTAGGCTTCCCTCCATGGTGAGGATGATAAAGATGCACCACCACATCCAGCCTTTTCATTTGAGATGTGATTTTGCAAACCTTTTTGCCTGAGCTGCCCTGGAAACACAATCCTTCCAATCTCAGCCTCCTAAGCAGCTAAGATTACAGGCATGAGTCACCAGCACCTGGATGAATTTTTAATTTTTTGAGTAGCTTTTATATTGTTTCCCATAACAGCATAACTAATTTACATTCCCACCAATTATGCTCAAGGGTTCTCTTTCTCCCCATTCTTGCTAATACTTATTTTTGAATTTTTTGATAATTCTAACAGGTATAAAGTGTTATCTCATTGTAGTGTTGCATTTCTCTGATTACTGGTGATGTTGAGTATGTTTTTCATAAATCTACAGCCCATTTTGAATGTGTTCTTTGGTAAACTGTCTATTCAGGCTCTTTGCCCACTTTTATATCAGATTATTTGTTTTCCTGCTATCAAATTGTTTGAGTTCCTTATATATTTTAGGCATTAATTTCTTATTAGATACATGGTTTGCAAATATCATCTTCCCTTCCATAAGTTGTCTCTTTACTCTGTTGATTGTATCTTTTGTTGTTCCAAAAGCATAGGCATCAAAATAAAAATAGACAAATAAGATTATATTAAATTAAAAAGTTTCAAGGAGTGGGGGCTCAGTGGTCGGTCACTTGCCTAGCATGCATGAGGCCCTGGATTCAGTCCTCAGCACCACAAAAAATTAAAAGTAAACAAAACATCATTAACACTCCATTTTTATAATATGCATTGGGTTATGTAGGTTAGTCTGACTTAAATGTGGGAGTAACTTCACACAAGGGTGAAGATACCAAGGATAAAAACAAGCCATCCTGGAGAATGACTGCTACAATAATTTTCCTTAAACTGTAGTGGAAATGCTAGTCACCATGACCCTGCTAGAGAATTTGAACAGGTTTGGCCAGTTGTTCTCTCCAGACCTCATGAAATAAAAGGTTTTGAACAATCTTCAAGTTATTTTGTGGATTTTGAAGGGGCAAGAAGTTCTCTGAATATAAACTCTTTAGGCAGTTTTGCATTCCTTAGTGGCATGTTAGCAATTATTTTTTTTTACAATGATGATAATGAAGATATAAATGATACCTACTGCTTTCTGAGACTTTATTTAAATCTTACAACAACCTTATGAGGTGTGGAGAATTTACTCAAGCTAAACAATTCAGGAATGAATAAGCAAAAACTGGGACATAGACAAGAAAATAGTATGATCTTTGTCACTATTTTATCTGCTTTCTTCCAAAAGACAGTGAACTAAAAGATCATAATTTGCTCCTCTTACCTAATCCCTAGATCATGGTATTTTTTTTCTAACAAATCATTAAAGAAAATGATATTATTAATAAGGTTCATAAATTTCTATGAGTAAATTAACCATAAATCTAATAATAGCTTACTCAAAGCAAGCAAACAAACAAACAAATACTTGGCCATAAGTCAGTGAAAGTGTTTTTATTTAGAGGATAAACTTTCATTTGCACTAATTAATATTTTCGAAGTAAAAATCGTCCCTAAACTCTGGGTCTTTAACCATTACCAGCTACAATAGCCTATTATGGCAGACCCTTGATAGCGATGGCCCTAGTAAATGCTCTCTTCATACAGCATCATACTGTTGGATCTGGAGACCTAAGGCAGATGAATGAGTATCCCATCCCCCATGGAGAACAATATCATTCCTGCATCCTGGGGAGATGGAGGCCTGCATTCCTGCATCCTAAAGAACAGATACAGAGTCTGATAGATCTGCCACAGGGCTCATGAGCAAAATGCTCTCAAGATTGTTCCCTTCCCCCAGTAAAGGTGCTAACTATAGCAGTTCACCTAAGAAAGTCTGTGAAATACACAACCAATGAGAGCTGCCCCTCCAAACCCAGAGTTAAAAAGTCCATAAAAACCCCAGTCTTCACCTGAGCAGTGAGCCACTGGCTTCTGGGCTCCCCTGCAGTACCTTAGCTGTGGCCTTTCCTTTCTCTCTAATAAATCCCACTTTTTATATTCCAGCTTTGGCTCATCATTCACCTGCCTCATGAGCCAGTTCTCTGGCCTGTGAAGGCAAGGACCCTTGACCCGGCATGCAACACCCTCAACACTGGCAAGTAACAATATGAAATGTGATTTTTTTTGCCTTGCTTTTATCAAACAATGGAGTTAATTTATTCTTCCCCTCAAATCTAAACACAGTTGTAAGTCCTGCTTTGGCCCATGGGACATTAGAAAATAGGATATAAGCAGAGGTTTGAAAAGTTTTTTTTCTCATATTGGATGTGCCCTTTCTTGCTGATGAAAATCTTCACACTGTCCCATGAAGAAATTCAAATGAACCTGTTGTGGAGAACTCATGGACTCCACTGACATCATTGAAAGGACCATTGGCTGAGTGTAGCCTCACTTGCCAATCCACAACAACATGAGATAAGAGACAACCGCTGTTTTGGCAGAAAATGCTAATTAACACAGTAAGGCTAAAAGATGGTTCTGTAGTTCCTCAAAGTGTGGTCCATTGATCAAACCACCTCTAATAGAATCAACTGGGGCCTTGTTACATAGGCAAATTCCTGAGACCCACCCTAGAGAAACTAAGTCACAAATGGGGTGCTAGTCAGGAACCCATCATTTCAAACAAATTCCCTGATGTTATTCTGTACATAAACACCTGATAACCCAGCCCTCATATTTTATGGGTTCACTGAGTACAAGCCACCTTAGAATGGGGCAAAAATGATTTGTGTGCTGAGAAAATTATAGTCTTATTGACTTTTCTATCTCCTGCTTCTCTTCTCTCTTGCTCCCTCCCCTAGTCCCACATTCTTCTCTCTTGCTTCATTTCCAATAGTCTGAGAATCTTTCTTCTTATTTTATTTGCAGTTTTTACACAGGTTTGATATCCCACTGCCTTGGTAGTATGGCTTAGACTGTAGCATAAACCAATGGGAATCCTCAGAAGAGATCCACGTCAGATAACTAGAGATGGGTAGAGTGTGAATTCCTCTACTTTGGAAATGGTAAAATGCAAAATAGCCTATTATCCTGGGATAGAAATAGCAGGTGTTACAAATACAAATTCAGTGTTGAAGCTCTAGAGAAACAAGCATAAAACAGGATGGAATGAATGCTCAGTTTTATCAGTGCTGTAAAATACATGCTGTCATGTTATGTATCTAATTAATAGTTTGTATCTTTCTCTAAGGAATTTCAGAAAATTTCCAGAGGTGTGTGCACTCCATCTTCCTACTCCTCTGATGTCTTCAAGAAAAATACTGTTCATCAGAATACATTCTTAACTCTAAACACAGATTTTAAGGGTACCCAAAGGCATACTCCATGAAAAAAATAGTTCTCGCTTACAGATCTGCCAGGAATTCATAAATATTATAAGATTTTTTGCATTTAGTAAGTATTTTTGTCCATTTTGAGATCATCAAACAGTAGAGATACATAAATAGGCCCTATGCTCAAAGCATTCACAGTCTTATTAGGAAATAACAATGGGATTTATAGCCAAAATGGAAAATGTAGAACTAGGGGCACATAAATTGCCTAAAGTATAGGACAGAGAAAGAGAGAAATGAGGAAGAAGGGGAGGAAGAAGAAGAGGAGAGACGAAGATGGGTGGGGAAGAGATGAAAGGAGAAGTTTCACAGGCATCATAATGACTGGATAGATCAGGAAGGATAAGTAGGCATCTTCAAATCACAGAAAGGAAGATATGCAAAGGCATGAGACAGCATGGTTCACTTGCCCTGAGCTCACCATGCTGAAGGGAGAAGAGATGAAAAGCTAAGTAAAGAATGACCCAGTCAAGAAGATTTTTATGTGGGTCACTAACACATGTGATTCCGTGCTCTTTAGGTGACAAGGAGAATGGAAAAAGGGAGTGGGTCATTTAGTTAAGAGACCAATGCTTTTATTAAAATACTGTGTTGCCCAGTAGCACTGATGCAATATCAGCTCAAGTGAGCCCACAGATACTTTTGCAAATATTGTCTAATTGCCACATCAAAAGAGAAGACAAATGCCAAGTAAACAGGTTAACACTAGCTGAATTGTACAATTTAAAAATGCTTAAGAGATGAATTTTATAACAAGTGAATTTTATCTTCACAAAATGACAATACTTCTTAGTGATTAAAGGAGGAAAAGAAAGGGGCAAATAATGATTTTACCGCCAAGAATGTTTTGTGTGCAATTTTTGATAGTTTAACTTGGAGAAAGTTGAAAATATTCCAGGAAGAACAGTGACTTTTCTATTTAGAATGAGAAGCAAAAGGAGCATTGTGAAGTTGAAGACAACATTCATCACTGTTCATTTCTTCTGAAACCAAACTGATGCTTATCTTGAAAGCCTTAAAGCCACAGTGGCAACGTCAGCTTCTTCTACACAGCAGTGAAGTGCAGGCAGACTGAGAGTCTCTCATTTTATAGTGTTCTATTCTGAAGCAATCAGAAAACCTTAATTAGGATTTTAATGGCTCTTCTTTCTATACCCTTTTCCTCTACTCAGTAGCTTCATGCCAGTCAAAATCTTGAAGCTTCAAGCTTCCACTTCAAAGCTTCCACCTCATTAATGCATTCATTCATTGATTCACTCATTCATTCTTTCAATAAAATCTAGTGAGTATGTACAGTGTAGAAGTCATGTCCATAGCATAGGGACATGATCTTCACCCCTAATGGAACTCCCAGTATGAAGCAAAAGACAAGATTAAATCTTTGCAGTGTATATGCTATATGCAGATAGAGAGAGACAAAGTTGTACAGACAAAGGATGTAATGAACTCCATGAATTCAGACAGAGTCAGAGGAGAGTAAGAGCACAGAATAGAGAAGGACCATGGAAGCTGAAGCTTTTTATTTATCCTCTACATTTTCATTTTTGTATTCTGTACTCTAGGAGTTTGAATACTATGTTACATTATCTAATTTTACTCTTACATGATGTAATTGGGTTTTCTAATAATTATTTGATCATTGGAGAATGTTTAAAAGAAAACTGAAACAAAATTCCAGAGATGGACAGTTCTTATTTAGAAGTAGTGGAGTAGTTCCTCCTGGGAAGATTTGATAGGTAGATAGATAGATGATAGATAGATAGATAGATAGATAGATAGATAGATAGATAGATAGATGATAGATAGATAGATAGATGGATAGATGATAGATAGATAGATGGATAGATGATAGATAGATAGATGATGGATAGATAGATAGATAGATAGATGGATAGATAGATAGATAGATGGATATTCTTTTTCTGCTGTCATTCTCTCTTTTCATCATGTTTATTCTTATAAAATCAGGAAGATATTTCATAGATGTTTTCCCTCTTATTTTTGTATTAAATTTATTAACTCGAGCACTTTCCTGTATCATTAAATATTCTCTAATCTATAACTAAACTTTTAATGAATACATATTATTTTATTCTAGAGTTGCCACGTTTTAGAGTTACTTGGAAACAGACTCTAGATAGAGGTTTGCAAAGTTGAGTTTTGCTTGGGAGGGCTCTCAGGCTGCTGGCTGTTAGGGAGTGAGGAAGGAGGGCTGGTCAGAGGGACAGTAGCTTGGGATGTGAGAGGGTATTGGAGGTTTCAGACAATTCCACAGGGATTTCTCAGCTTGAACAACCTCAGCATTGTCCCAAACAGAAGTAAAAAGGCCAAATCTCTGTACCATTTCATGGACTCATCATTGGATGTGGGTGGGCAAAACAGTTTTCCTTCAACCAAGGCTATTACCGCAGAAGGCACATCTATGAGTGGTCAATAGCCAACACTTCTGACAGGTGGGGGAACAAAGCTCTGATGTCAAAGGGAAGAACTGGGTATCACTCACACCACAGAGTATACCACATGTCCTCATTCATTTGCTCACTGTTCCATTGACACACAATTTGGGTACATTTTAAAGAATAAAGAGGAAAGGAAGGGGTGAGAGCATTCCAAATCAGTGGGACAGTAAGAAGAACAATAGAGAAGCATTAAAAATAATAAGAAAAAAACCATATAATTTCTCATGGTAAAGGCAGAGGATTGTAAGCAGTGAGTGGTAAGACTTGAGTCGGAGAACAGGCATGGCCAGAACCAGAAATAGGAGGCACTGACTGGCTTTGTCCTGTTTGTATCAGATTAATGAGTGCAGCTGCTTCTGCCTAGAGGTGTGACATTTTATCTCAATACTGGGATGGGAAGACTAAAGGTGACAACACTGCTACCAGATTCTCTGGTACCTCAGCCACAATTTTCAGGGGGCTCCATAGATAACATGATGAGAACCTGGTTATTTGCAGGAGCCTCCAAATCACACAAATGTGGCCCCTACGGAGGCATTACTGAGTTCAGTGAGCCTTTGGGAGCAGGCTTAAGGAAGGAAGTCAATTGCAAGTGGCCACCAGCCAGAAGCAAATATACATCATGCTCCAAGTGAAAATCAATTATCCTAGCTAGTGTCCTTCCCTGCACATGACTTTTTCTTGCTCATCCCCCATGTGAACTAGCCATAGAAATACTGATCTAGAGAGATAATTCAGTATCCAGGAAGTTCAGTCCTTTTTCCCCAACTGATCAATTGATCAGTTGACTGATTGATTTTTAAAAACAGGGCAGCTGGACTGAGAACAGGTAGTAGAAATCAATCATGGGACCATCATCTAGGTGGCGATATATAGTTTTGGCCACAAGGAATTAATAACGATCTTAGCCTTAAGGCAAGAAATCCCCACCGTGTAAGTTTGCCAGGCTTTATTAAGCCAGCAGCTCTGTGGTGATTGAGAGCAGGGTGGGGTGGGCAGGAGAATGAGTGTGTTGCCATGGTTACAAGAAGAGATGCAACTTGCGTGGGTGCTATGATCATCTTGATTCTAGAAAGTTTATTTAGAGATAAGTTCACATGTGATGGGGAGAAATGGTTCTGAATCTCTTGGAATCATTATGGAATCAGTGATCTGTACCCACCACCCTAACAGCCTGTTGGTATCCAAGCAACTAAAATATTCTTTGACATAGCTAGAGGATCCAAGGGACTCCTGTGAACTTGGTATTTGTGAAAGAATGAAGGTACTGATGACTTTGGAGGGGGGCTAATACGCTGTTGATTCAAGTTCAGGATTCAAAACCTTTCAAAGGTTTTAATTTATTCATTTGCTAATATATTCCAGACACTGTTCTAGGCCCAGGATATTGTATGTACCTCTTTTCAGCTGTTATTCCAGGTGAGACAGGTAAATTCACAGACTCCACTTTGCATGAGGGTTTTACTGCAATTAGTGACAGATAGACAGATGCCATGAAACACTGGAAATCTGGTGTGAAAAAGAGACCAGGTGAGTAAATGTGCTGGGCAAACAGAACTGCATTCCTAAATGCAGAATCTACCCTCTAAGCACAAATACAGTGTCACTGGCTTCTCAACAAATACTTTGCAAATACTCTATCATGATAATTTAGAGACACTTTATAGTAAAAGAGCAAACTGTGGAAAGAGAAGAAAGAATATTTGTATGAAGTAGGCCAAATAAAAAGCTGCTTAGATGTGGGCTAACCAATCCTTTGCAAGTATTAAGTCAAGTGGAAATTCAGAGAAGTTGCCTGAGATGCATTTCTTGGTCAACTACTTACCCCAGTTCTTTCATGAAAGAGAACTGACTTAATGAAGCATAAATAGAACCCCAGAACTGGGCCTTCTGTAGGGCTTAGTATTAGAGTCTGGGGTGGATAGTTGTACCTTTATAGTTGTGGTTACTTTTGTGCAATGAGAAGGTTGAGTTGGAAGACCTCCTCCTCAGTTATAATAGTCTGAGGTTCTGTGGCACTTAAAGTAACATCTACCAAAACAGCTCCCAAGAACCTAGTTCCCCCATGAAGCAGCTAGATGGTCATTATTGTTTAGTTAAAAGGTAAGATTGCCTTTATGCCTAGAAGTAATACATCTTGTTGAGTTGGCAGTCAGACTCCTTTGGAACAAAAATAATTTTTAATGTTTCTGCTTTCCACCTCACTGTTTGTGGCAGACTCTGAAAATAATGGAAAACATCAAAACAATAGAGTATAAGAGTTCCATGGAAAGTCCTGATCAGAAAGATAATACTCTGTCCCCTTACCATCTATAATGTGACCTTGACCCAGCTTCCAACTTTCTCACCCTCAGTTTTCTCTTCTGCAAAATGGCATTAATAAAACTTGTCTAGCATTTTAATATTCTAAAATAATTTTAAAAAGCTATGCTGGTACAATGTGAAGTACATTCAATCTTCTGTCAAAATAACTCATTTTACAGAATGACAATAAGATGCTGTATTCTATTACAGCTCTCAAGAGAATGCACAAAGCAGATGTTGAGAACAAGGTTACACTTACAGATGCTAGGAAATAGGTAGAAAATTAACAACTGTTTCTGGAGACTACTCACTAAAAATACTTAATCTTTTAAAAGGAAACAATGAATAAGTAAGGGACTTCAATTACTTTTACTAGCTAGGTAACCCCCATTTTTAGTATAAAGTTGTCATTATTTTTATTTGTTTGCTTATTCCTTTAAAACCAAGATTGGTATATGCTCTTGTAGGAAGGTGATTTTCAGACTGTATTTCCCCTTTCAGGGCTTATGCATGTAAGCATTATAGCTAATCCAAAAAGCACAAAAGGAATACAGGTTTCTGTTGAAATATAAGTTTCTTGAGAACTGATGTGTAGTTCCAAGTTTTGGTCTCTGACTTTAGCTGCTCATGAGGAGATGCCAATAGAGAGTAAAGTGATCTAGAGACAAAAGAAAATGGAGACTTAGCATATGGGCTGCATCACTTGCCCCTCAAATTCTTCAGTGTTCCTAATACAGATATCAGAAGACTGCTTCTGATGTGAGCTCAAAGGGAAAAACAGGGCTGACTGCACAGAGAACAGGAGTGCAGTGAAAGGCATCTTGCTGTAATCACCAACATCTAGATCCAAGGTATCGATTCCCAAGAAGCTCAGAGAACTTCTAGCATTTAGGATTCAAATCTGTCTTTGTTATTCAAAGAACCATACACAAAGAATTCACATTATATCCTACTGGTGGATTTCAGAACATTCATTCATGGAAAATTATGATATTTTTATTCAGTAATGAGATGATTACAAATTGTGAAAAATCATCAGATATATTTTTACCGGTTTGAATAGGTAAGTATTTGGTAGGAGTAGAGGAGATGTAGCTTGAAGATACAGGTATGTTTCAGTCTTCCTTAATAGATACCATTTATATGCTTTTTTAAACATATGGATTTACTTTTTAGGTGAACTTTTGTAAACTAATGTACATTTCAAGAACAGAATGGGGCATTACAGTTATCCTTTTAGTCCACTATGTACACTGCTGTGGGAAATTAAAAACCATGTAATACAGTCACTGCACAGATTTCCAGTTGCACCCTAATATCCATTCTCTCTTTGTCAATCATTCTTGAAATGAAATGTCCCACTGACTAATTTCTGGCCAATGGAATGCAGGCAGAAATGAGGCATGCAACTTGTGCAAGACTTTCTATGAAAGAGAATACATGCCTTTCCTTTGCTTTTCCTCTTTCCTGTCAGCTAGAGTGTGAATATGAAGGCTAGAGATGAAGCAGCAATCTTAGTCCACAAACCAGAAGCCCCAGGTTAAGGATTCTAAGTCTCTGATGATTGCAGACTCACACCAGTTGTGAAACACCCATCCAGACTTCTATGACTCTATGACAGTTTAATATACATTGCTCCATTATTATTCAGATTTTCAGCTACCTGTAGCTAAACATAGTCTCTCTAGTAAGCTCCTCCTTTGAGAGAACTTAAAATTTACACTTACACCTCCCTAGCTTAGATAGTCAAGGTCACAGGTCAGAAGTATGGTTTTGTATATGCATTGGGTTTAGGCCTGTTTGGGGTGTACTTAGCCTTCTTGGACTGCACATAAAAGCCCATGCTCACATGATCCAGATCTTTGCAAAGTCCTTTCTGCATCAAGGGTAACAAACCTAAAGTGCAGGTGTTGAGCAGGGAACACCAATGAGAGCAGGTACCTGGACCCTTGAATATTCAGGACTGTGGCAAACTTAATAGTGCATTCCAAGTCTAAAAAGGAGTGGGACTCTTCAGTCCCAACTACAGGGAGCCTTGCAGGCACTGTAAAGTCAAGCCCTCCAGATTTTAAGAGTCATTGGAAAAGTAGATTTTCATATGACATTGCTCAATTTTTTAAATGGTTACAACTGAAGCAATAATATTAAGCTCCTTGGACCCAATAAAATGTGGCTTTAGTCAAGATTTGTTCCAATGGCTGGCTGTTCACAACTTGTCGTCATAAACTAGAGGGAATGAAATAAAATCATTAATAATGAAATAAAAGTGAAGATTTTGTTTATTGTTATGTTTTGGGTTTTTTTTAAACACAGACTCTCTTTTTGATGACCAGGCTGCTCACAAACCGAAGATCCTCCTGCTTCAGCTTCCTAAATTACTGAGATTACAGGAATATGTCTCCACTCGGTTAAAAGTAAAGTCGTTAATTTCAAATATTGTGAAAATAGCACCATACCCTCTACCAATATCCTCCCTGCTCCAGTTGAGCACTAAACTCTAAGATGATTCAGTTGCACCATCTGAAGTGCAGGTTAGCCTCTTCCTGATCCAAGTCATTTGGTGATAAACAGGCACCATTACCAGATAACACATCATCTCTCCTGTCTCAAACACATCCCACCCCTGGCAACAGAAGACCAGTGACCAGAGCAACATGTCCTCCACTTTTAGAAAGTCTCTTCCTTGATTTTAGGGGGCAGAAAGGCTCCTGATTGCAATGTCTTCTTATAGTATTAATTATACCTGTCCACTAGTCCTTACCCCTAAGGGATGCAGATGTGGGGCTGTTGACTAGGCTGTCTGCCAGAAACCACAGCATCCATCCTACTCCTGCCTGGCACATAACACTGAGCTTCTGCAATTAACCTCCCACCCAGATCATTCGTGCCAAGAAATAATGCCAAAGGCATTAGTGCACAGCAGGCAAAGCTCAGCATGGCTACAGGGCTAAGGAATCAGTGTTTCTGGGATTTTTACTCAAGGTAAAATTCACTCTATAACAACCTGGAGCTCCATTAGCTGAAGCTTCTCTTAGAACAACTTCTAAATATTTTTGACTTCTGGGTTTAGGGTCTCTTTCAGAATTGTGACAAAAGCAAATGCTAATGCAAACCCTGCTGGAGTTTTTTTATTCCAGTTAAGTAAAAGGTTCCCCAGAGACTTAGAGCTTAAGACCTAACCATTTAGGATGAAGCCATGGAAGTGGGCCCTCAGAACCAATCAAACACCAATTTGGTGGCATAAACTGTGCAGTAGCACACAATGTAAAAGTGAATAGGCACTTTTTATTTTCCTCATGTCTTTGAATTGCAGTCACATGGCTTTGCAGGGCTCTGTTTGCCAGCGTATGGTCCACTTAACTAAACATATTCCTGCTGTGCTACTTTTTGGAATGAGTATTTGTAAGCAGAATGATTTCTGTGTATTGCTATACATTACAATTGAAGACATAATCTTAATATGCACATATGAAGATGTGAACACATATATTTGTTGAGAAGCAGTTAATATTGGGAAATGTAATAGGATTCCAGGGAATGTGCCATGCTACCCCACTGTGTGAACAGAAGATTGCTAAAGGTCTTACTACCCAATGTGTTCTCAATGGATCAGCACTCAGGGCGCTCCTAAGAAGTATGGAATCTCAGACGTCAAGGGCCAGACCGTGTTAGAAGTACAGAATCCCAGATTGAGCTCAATCAGAAACTTCATTTTAATAACATTGAGGGTGATTCTATGCAATGATTATAGGTTGAAAAGATTGTATACAAAGACAGCCCCAGGTCTACGCTGGTAGACACAGTCCATGTCGCAGAGGGTGCTTAGTCTGGAGAGAGAGAACTGGCCTTCAGTCCTGACTACACTATTTAAGAGAAATACTTGACTTTACAGTTTTCTTCACTGTAAAACAGGAATAATAACATATCTCACAGGATGGAGATAACATTATCTGCCTCTGTTCTTACACATGTGCACACACATCTTTAGAGCACTTCTTCAAGTGCCCTGGAAATGTTGGCTGGAAAGAAGGACAGATAGCCACTTGCCTAAGCATGCAAAGCTAGAATATATGTAAATAATGAATGATTTGCTTTGGACTATTAAGACAGCCCATAGAGAGAAGTTACAACTTCTGCTGAAGTCCATAACAACCCAAATGTAGAATATGGTAAAGTAAAATATATGCTTAGCGTGAATGTTTAAAAAGATTCTGATTGCATAATCCTAAAACTTTAACTGCTGATACTACACCAAGCCACATAGGGGAGAACCAAAGGAATAGAAACAATGATAAAAGAGAAAAATAGAGTCACAGTTGCCGCTCGATGAGATGAGCATACCTCCAACTCTGCAGGTTCTTTCTCATCTGTAAGTGTAGGTAAATCACTGAAACCTTTTTCCTGAATCAAAGATCACAAGAAAGGAAACTTTTCTTAAATGGTCAGAGTCAGTTGTTCACTTATTTTATGAAAATGGCTTCTACTTACTTCAAATCCTCTCTACTTGATGTGTCAAGTCAATAACTTCTATTGTGGATCATTTACAGGTACACTAAAGAATGATTTTAAGTATATTGTTTCTAAACATATACACTAAAGTTTTGCCTTATTAAAAGTAGAGATCGCTTCAACTCATTCTTTGTGCCAATTTGATTTTATAGATGTTTCATCCACAACTTCAAAAATGACAAATGAACTCAAACCAAATGAGCCCTACCATGCTGATACATTAATTGCAGCAAATAATATAGTACATGACAGGGTGTCTCGTTTGATACAGAAATGCAATATAGCTTTAATGACTCCCTATATGACATCTGGGATATACAATACCAACCACACACACAGTTGTGTATATGCTTGTGGTGGGGTGGGGACAGAGTATGTGTTCTGTCATTCTATCTCTAGTTGCTTGGACTATACTGGAGGGCATATGTGTAAAATGTATGTAGCAATGTCTATGATCTGATCTGTTACTGTTGTTTCTTGGATAGCAAGTTTTATATAAATTGCCACAATTTTCTCAACCTCAGTTTCTTCATTTGAAAATGTTAGTATTTGAGATGATATTTAAAATCCTAAATAAGACAAACATTTTATGATTCTATGCTTTTAAATGTCACATTCTAATCAAATACCCTTCTCTACCTTTGAGTAAAGGGTAAAAATCAAAAAGATGTACAAACTACCCTTAAAAATCAAGAAGATGTACAAATTACCTATAACATCTACTTCTCTTAAATACCGAATATATTGAGCACAGCTTTTTTTTTTTTACTAGAAAACAGTCTAACAAAATAAAAATTTTCCCCTTTCTTTCTTCCTTCCTTCCTGCCTTCCTCCCTCTCTCTCTCCATCCTTCTCTTCATTCCTTCTTTCCTTTCTTTCTAAGACAGGGTCTCACTATGTAGCCTAGGCTACCATTTAACTGTTAACACTCCTCCCTCTACCTCCCCTGTACTAGGATTACAACATCCCATCATGCCCTATTCAAAATAAAATTTATATAAATGAAAAAAGAAAATAACAAGAGAGTTTCCCAAGTGTGAGCAGGGAACAATGGGAGACATGGCCCTACTTCCTGAGCAAGGGTACTTTCTAAACATCTCTGTTTCTGAGAAGCAAACCTGGCCTGATCTTCACTGAAGATGCAGCCATTGTCATTTTATTTTCCTCTGGAGATTTGCAGAGACAGATGTGACCTGAGCAACAATCTCTGGATGGAAAAAGGTGTTCTTTTTCTTCCTATCTACTGCCTTCACTGCTTCATTACTTAAGATAGTTGTGTTTTTCATTGTTACTGCTTTTCAAATTGATTTTGGGATTTATCCTGCAATTTTGCTAATCTTCAAAAATGTAAATTTATAGACAAATGTGAAGGTGCAGCATTGGCAGCAAAAATTATTGTTCACTTTTCTCAAAAATGAATAATAAGCTTTCACATTTAAACCATGAATGATTTGTTAGACAGAGTAGGACTCATTTGAATCCCTGAGACTATTATTTGCTTGAATTTACATGTATTTAGAAACCATAGTAAATATGTCCCAACCATTCTTTTTCCTTTGAGATTATACACAGTACAGCATAATTCAGAAAAAGAATTAGATTAACTGGCCTGGCCTATTACTAAGGGTTCCATCCAACAACTCTAAAATAAAACATTTCCCCAAAATATATATGTGCTTCTGGCTAAAGTTATAACTATCAATGACAATCCTATGAAATACTAAACATTCTTTGCTTATTTTCACAAAATAAATCCCTTTTGCTACTACAGATTAATTATGAACAACCTTTTACTATCACATTATATATACCAAGAAAATGATCAGTAGTGGATCATATTTTCCATCAAGAAAGTTCTTTTTTTTACTTATTAAATTTAACCAATGATTAAAAAGAATCTTTCCTAAAAATTTCAAATATAGCCTATTGAAATTAGTTTATATATCTTATTGTATACACAGAGCGAGTAAATATTTAGTACCATTTACAAACATAGAATCTTTTAACAATTTTTCATGGAACTTAAAGATTGAATTCCATCAAGAAATGTCTATCAATTTATTAAGTTTCTATTTAATAAGTGTTTGGGGACATGGTCTATACCCACAGGAGACACTGTTACTCGTGAACCTGTTGCATCCCCTTCTATGGGTATGTCTGTTCTTGCATAGGCTGCAAGCTTTTCTGTACTAACTTTTCATATACCCAGCACTGTGAATCAGTGCCTGATACCTCAGTAGATGACACATAAAGACTCAAGAGCAGGGAACACAATGCAAAGGACATGAAGCAGTCTGACTTTGTAAATATACTGCAAGGAAAAAATGATTAGCTACATATGTTTATGATTTACTGGTCAACTAGAAGCAAGAGGCAGTTTGTTGTTTTTTTTATTTTAAGAAACAAATAAGGAAGGCACTGGATAGACAAATGAGAGAAACACTGCTCACATTTGGACTTTGCACCACTCTGACTTATAAAGAGTATATGGATGCAATTGGAGGACATCATGTTAAGTGAAGTTAGTCAGGATCAGAAACACAAAAGACACATATTTTCTCTCATACATAGAAGATAGATCCAAAGATAAACATATACACAAAAACAGCATGATCATATACAAGCTCAATTTTAGAACATATTTGTAACAGTGGAACTACTCAATGGAAGTCAGGGAAAGAGGGAAAGGAGAACAGAATGATAGAGCATCAGTAATATTGCACGCCATAAGATGTGAAGGTAGAGGATATGAGGATGTGTGCTGAAAACTTGAAAAACAGGGGGTGGAAGGTAAAGGGGTAAGGGAGCATATTCAGAGGGATTGAACAGACCAAAGTAAAGCACACTCACAGTGGGCATACATTGAAACACCCCACTGAATGTCAACTCAAACATTAATAATGAAAACAAGGACTGTAAAATAGGTAGGGTATGTGCAGGGATAGGGGAAGTGCTAGTAGGAGGGAAGGAGGAAGGGTGAAGAAAGAAGCTTAAAGTGACAGTATGTGGTTGATGGACTTCATACACCTATATGAAACAGAACTAAAAACCTCTTGCAATTGCTTTAAGTGGGGTGGTGGTGCTGATGGGGAGAGATGATGGGGACAATGTAAATAATGTACAATATAAGACTAATCAGAATTGTTACCATGAATCCTCCCCCATATAAAGAATATATCCTAATAAAAATTTATTTTAAAAAGGAGTATTTTATGGTTCTGTGGTTTTGAGAGGGTGGCATGGAGGTTTTTAATCCAAGTTTTAAATTTTTATTTGAGCTCCCTCCATCTGCACCTGCCCTCTGTGGTCATAACCTGACATAGTTAGGAACAACTGGCTCATCAATACAGCAGTTCAAATGGGCAGCTTCGACTTGTAAAGAGCAATCTTTATCTCCTTACAACTTCTTCTGTATTGTGGGGTGTGGATTGAGGGAGGGGAGAAGGGACTGCATTGCTGGAGAGGAATGGATCCTGCATCAGGTGACTGAGGAGCCTCTTAGGAGGGGTCCTGTTGAATAATAAGGTTAAATCTATTAGAGTTTTGTCTTTGGAGAAGAGGGGTGATTTTGAAGGCAGCACAGTTCTTTCTTTTTGCCAAGGTCTTAATGAATGCAAGGCTACATTGTATAGAGAGAAGAAAATGAAAAAAAAAAGACAGAAATGCTCATATCAGAGGTCTGTACAATACAGAATGTTGCATGAGGCTGTAGAACCTGGTGCCAGGCAAAATCTAATTCCTGGTAATGCCTGGCCCTAGGGAACTGGGTGTGAATGTGCTGTGTAGCAGCCCTGGGCTCTTAGAAATAGCTGAGTCTGGAATTTTTAATGGAGCTTGAGGTCCGAAATTAGCAGTTGGGTGTGCATGAGCTATAAGTAAATATTTGAAATCAATTATTTCCATCAAAATTTATACTTTTTATTTGTTGAGCATGGTGTTAGGTATTTTATTCAAAGCATTTCATGTGTATATTATAACATTTAAAACTCAAAAATGCCTATGGGGGCACATAATTGCTTTTCTCATGTTTTAGAAGAGGATTCATGTTCTATGTGAAGCTAGTGACAAGGGTTGCAGAGCCAGGATTCAGTTCCACTATCATCTGACCCAAGGTCTATGATTTTAACTGTCACTCCTTCTTGTTCCCCTCATGAATGACACATAAACTGCTTCAAAATAAGATGATTTAAAAGCAATACTAAAAATTTTAACTACCATGTTGAATCTTATAATTTAAAATGTATTTAAAATAAACTGTCATTTAAAATTCTATTATCTTTTCAATTACAGAATAAGCCTTGTTTCCCCCATGCTTAAATGCCTCAGTGACTATAGCCCAGATGACATAATTCCCCATAATTTAACTATATCTCTGTCTATGTCCCCACCTGTCCACACACCAGATTCCTACCATAGCTGACCACTGGTCAAGTTCATTAGCATACTGTCACCTCATACATTCATCATTTCTTTGGTGAAAGTATTCAAAAATCCTCTTTTCCAGCTATACTCAATATAATATTGACAACCATGTTCACCTTACTGTGCAACAGGACAACAGAACTTATTCATCATATCTAATGTAAATCATGCTGTGCCCCCCTGGTTAATTCATCAGGACCCCCCTCAAATGGTACTGTGCCTACACCCATCTTTCCTGAAGCCCAAGAGAACTAATGACTTCTTCCCCCACATCTTACACCACACTGCTTCAGATTTCACTTTTGACACTTTGTTCCCAACTTCAATTTTCATGTGTGATTATTCCATAGGATAGTAGTTTATTCTAGGGCAGTGACTTTATTTTTAGTTTTTGAATGATTTTTTTTTAATTGGCACAAGATAGTTATACACATTTATGGGGTTAAGTGTTATATTTTAATGCATGTATACATTGTAAAATAATAAAATCAAAACATTTAACATACAATCACCTCATACATCCATAATTTCTTTGGTGAAAGTATTCAAAATCCTCTTTTCTAGTTATACTCAATACAATATTGCCAACCATATTCACCTTACAGTGCAGTAGGACAACAAAACTTATTCATTATATCTAACTGTAAATTTGGGGAAGTGGCTTTGTCTGCTTGATCTCAATTTCCCACTGTATGATATTATACATTGGATACAAAAGAGTCACTCAATAAATTAACTGAACTAAATATCCTGGCTTTGGTTATAATCAAGTTTACTTGAGAATTATGTTGACTCCATCATTCTTCCCAGCTGTGATGAGGAATAAGCAAAAAGTAAACTTCCTCTTATATCTTTATAGACTTCCTTTAACACAATTAAAGATCATTTGCATCAACTAAGTCAAACACACTGTCGTTTCTATCACTACTTCCTCTTTATTCTCGTTGCCTCAAGACGTAGATAATTCTCCAGCCAGTCTTCCACTTTCTTTTAAGATTATCAATCTAAATATGGGTTTCCCAAATAAATTTGAATTTTAGATTCACAACAGATACATAGCTTGTTTAGAAAAGGATACCCCAAATATTGCATAGGGTATACTTATACTAAAAGTCATTTGTTGTTTATTTGAAATTTAAAATTTAACTGGGTTCCCCTCTATTCTTTTTCTTAGATTTTTAAAAAAATTATAATATATTCATTGTATGGGGGGATTCATTGTGACAATTCCAATAGGTTTACATTTTATATTGGTTAGGTCACCCCCAATGTCTGTCCCCCTAAACCCCCTCCCTACCCAACTGAAAGCAATTGCAAGAGGTATTTTTGCTATATTTCATATAAGTATATGAGGTCCATCAACCATACTCCATTACCTTAATTTCCTTCATTCCCCCTTCCCCCTCACACAAGTACCCCCTGCCCCACACACACTGTACCTATTTTATAGTCCCGTCTTTTGTTATTAATATTTAAGTTGATGTTCAAGGAATTTTCTCAAGGTATCCCCACTGTGGGTCTATTCTACTGTGGTCCATTCAACCCCTCCCATTACTCTCCCTTACCCCTTCCCTCCCATCCCCCATTACTCAACAGCAGCTTTCAATACTTATATCCTCTACTTTCACAGATATTATACTTTACAATATTGTTGATGCTCTTTGTATTTTCCTTTCCCTCCTTCCCTGTATTCCATAGAGTAGTTCCACTACTACAAACATTCTATATGAGTTTGTATATGCTTGTTTGTATGTATATGTTTATCTTTTGAATCTGTCTTCCACATATGAGAGAAAACATGTGTCCTTTGTCTTTCTGTGCCTGGCTTTTCTTCTCTAAATCTGCTAAACATGGCATCTGTTATTTCTATACAAGTCTCTTTAAACTATTATTTTCCACAAGTGACTCAGCAGTTTCCTCTTCAGTTATAAAATAGGGTCCTCCTCTTAATGTCTTTGCTTCTTATGGGTAAGATAAAAAACTAGTTACACAGGCTCCAGAAATCCTCAGTGATCCCTTGTATTGGTTGGACAGGATGAATAGAAAAGGAACATCTAACATGATAGGACTGCATGCAACTGCATGCAACTGCATGCAGTATCTTGTGCCACATTTGGCTGCCCCTCACCTTTCAGATTTGACCTGGGCATTATCTTCTAGTTACTCCTTCAACCACTTTTCAGGCTCTCCCCTTTGCTAAATTCCCCCGGTTCTAGTTTGGGTTCAGGATTCCTTACCCTGAATGTTCCCCTGCATGGAGAAAATCTGTTCACCTTTGATCTTTAAAGGGAAATGGATAGGTCTGTAGTTTTCTTTCAAGAGGTCTCATCTGCATTTTCCAGCATTGAGGAAGGCCAGGGACAGACACTGGACCAGGGTGGCTCTCTACCTGCACATACCAAAGAATTTCCAATGAGGAATGAGGCATCCTCCTTGCCTACAGCGTAAAGAAGGTAAGTATTTCAGGAACTGCCTTCTCTCCCAATCTCTAAAGAATCACAAAGGATGAATCTCTCATTCCCCAAACCAAAGTTTACTTGTTAGTTGGAAGGGTCTTGTTGTCTATAGCAGTCCAACAGGGTAGCCACCAGGCACACATGCATGGCTATGAAGAACATTGGCATGTCACTTTTTTGTGACTGAGGGATGGATAATTTAATTTTATAAAACTACAACTGATTTAAATTTAAATAGTTACATGTAGCTAGAAGCTGTTGTATTGAACAATGTAGGCCTGCCTATAGCATTAAATTGTACACAGGAGTGGAAGACATTTTATTGGGAAGAGCAGAAGAGCTCAAGAGTTTTGGGAAGATTTTTTTTAACCAGGGTGGATTTTACCCCAAGAAGACGCAAAGTCTTAGAATTTTCTGTTGTCAAAATTAGGAAGAGGGCTTGGAACTTGTTCCTAGTAGGTAAAGGCCAGCGATGCTGCTAAAAACATCCTACAAGGCACAGAGCAGCCCCCACAAAAACTAATTGTCCAGCTCCAAATGGCAATAGTGTCAATGATGATAAACTCTACTTGAGTCCACGAAGTAAATGAGGTAGCACAGGCTCAAAGCTGCTCTTAAGAAGATCTCCTTCCCCTAAGATCCTCATTCCCAGATTTTTTGTCACAACCTTCTCCCACAATCCTTATTTTTATTAACTTAAGCATAATTGCTATCCTTAATAATCAGCTTCAGTTTTTTAAACATTTTGTTTGCTTTCTTTAGAGTTTATGTAGCTCAGTCTTGCCTCAAACTCATGATTTTCCTAGTCTTCAACCTCCTGAGTGCTAGGATCATAAGCATGCACCACAATGCCCCACCATTTCTTAGACTTTTTATTTCCTTATGACTGTGCTAAACAATTTTTTAATTATCGTGTCTTTCAGCAATTCTTCAATGCTTGTCTTTAGGACCCTTGTATGGATGAGAAACGAAAGCCTTAAAAGGTTAAGCACATTCCGCTAAGTGAAAGAAGCTACACAAAAAAGCTATGTGTTGGATGTCCAAGAATAGGCAAATGCATAGGAATGGAAAGTAGGTTAATGGTTGCCAAGAGCTAGGGGGAGGGGAGAAAATGGAGTGACTATGGTTCTTTTTAGGGTGATAGATAAGTTCAAAATTAAATAGTGGTGACAGTTGCACAACTATGAATACACTAAGAAAATGCATACTTTAAACGGGTGAATTTTGTCGTATGTGACTCGTCTCAATAAATTAAAAGTTCTGTTGTATTCAAAATGTAAAGTATGAAAAGATATTTTCATGAAATATGTAAGTTAAAAGTAAAAAATAAAGATAAAAACAAACAAAAAAGAGGCAAGGTGGCCTGCCCTTGCCACAGTTGGTAGCCATCAATTCAGAACTAGGGGTAAGTCTAACTGATACCAGACCTGGGCACATTATTCAACTGACATGCTTCTTCCTTTCATTTCTCCCCAGAGCATCAGGGGTCAGACTTCAAAGACAAGAGGATCTAGGTTTGAATCCTTGCTATACCTCTTAATATAGGCAAATGGATAATCTTTCTTGAGTCACAGTTTCTTTATAAAATTGTGTTAATAATAGCTATAGTATAGGCTGGTGATGAGAACTGGGAATTATGCAAGGTGTCTTGCAGAAAATGGTCAAATTGGAAATGAAGTAACTAATGAACTGCTCTACTGATAAAACTCTGAGAGCTTATTTTTTAGGGGAACTTCAGAGCACAAATTCAAGACCTAGCTTGTGGAGACACCACTGCCAGGGGTTGTGTCCGTCTGAGCATCTCCCCCCACCCCCATCTTCTGCTAGGACAACATCATTTTTAGCTGCTTTATGTATTGGGCTTCCAATTAAGTTTCTTTATGAAGAGTTCTGTAAGAAGTTTGAACACTGTAGTTCTACTTCATCAGTGATTCTAATGTGGAATACTGGACCCAGGAAGGATGAAAAGTACTATTTAGTGGGATACTTATCTTTGATTCCTCTCTCCAATTATGCTGTGGATTAGGTTTCACCCTGGAGAACCTATAGAGTCTTTGTTACTTGTTTTTCCTGTGAGTGGAAACACAGAAACCTTGAGAGTGAGTAACCTGATGAAGGTGTTGGGATATTTAACCTCTTTTGGACTAGTGACCACAGTTTTCCATTAAAAAAAATTAGCGGAGACAAGGCCATCAACCCTCAGTCAGGGGAGGCAATTTAGCAACTTCACGTCTTAGCAACTTCTCTAATTGCTCCCAGATATTTCATGAGTTATCATTGGCTACATCTGTGGATGAAGGATCATTTTGGCACTCTCCTGATTCTGCAAGTCTTGGAAAGAAGAATGTGGAGAAAAGGGCAGATTCTCCATGCTGCCTGAGGGAAGCAGCAGGACATTGGCTTTTGTGAAACTGTCCTTAATGATGTTTGCAACAGTTTAATCTCTCTCTTTAAAGCAAACATCATCTGTCTGCTGCTCTGCTGAGTGATCTATTCCCACTTTTCAGGATGCAGGCTCATTTAACAACTGGCAATCAAACCCGTTCCAGCAGTCACAATGGAAACTGTTGAGGTTCATTACACTGGAAAAATATCTTTATCTTCATTCTATTGTTTCCCCAAAGATTAACAATACACATTTTTTCAATGGCCCATTTTCATGGAATTTCACTTGGATATATTTCTAAGCCCCTAGCCCAGATGGTGCAACTCCAAGTGAAATCTGAATTTTGCTTCTTGTACTGCTATTGTAAAGCTTGACACTATTATTCTGGGAAAATTCAGGAAAAAAGACATGAGGAATTCAGAAGGTGAAAACAATTTGGAATTGAAGCATTTATGATGTAGGAGTAGGGAAATTAACTCTTGATTTAGACAGTGGTGACTAATGTTGATTTAACAGTAACTTGTGGGCTCACCTCAATTATTTAATTGATGTGATGAAATTCTAGAAAATTCTCTTGGTATGTAGTGGCATCTGTTGGCAACCTCAGGGGAAACCTCAAATAAGTAGTGCACAGTGAGTTTTTCCAAATTTCATATCCTCCAAATAGTGAGCAAAATGAAGGAATGGTAGTTTTGTATCACTGAATTTACTGGCAATTTATCACACAGGAATGGTAATAGAATAGGTAAAAACTGCACCCAGAACAAGCACTGGTTTTCCCTAAGTACCTATAAGAATGAGTTACTTCAGGAAGCTTACTCTGGTTGGGCTGCTCTAACAAAACACTTTAGACTGGGTAGCTTTAGAAGCAGACGTTTATTTGTCCTAGTCCAAGATCAAGGTGCAAGCATGGTGAGAGTCAGTGAGGCCCTCTTCCTAACTTGAAGACAGTTGCCATCTTACTTAACACTCACACAACCTTCCTTCCCTGGGTGTGTGCACTTGGAAAGAGAACTCTGGTGCTTTTTCTTATTCCTATAAGAGCATTTACCCATCATGAAGACTCCATCCTCAAGATTCAACTACCTTCCCCATCTTCAAATACTATGTCATTAGGAGTTAGAGATTCAACAAATGAATCTGAGGGAGACACAAGTAGTCACCCTCACAGAAGAAGTTAGAAAGATTATTTCAAAATGTTTAGAAACTTGGAGGATGGCAAATGCTGAAGCAAGCACCAGGAGCTCACCAAGAGATTGTTTGAAACCAGGCACTGAAACCCAGATATGTTATAGATTCAAAGGTACCCAAGTTTCAGAGGTCAGTGAAAGCTTCCAAATAACTGGATTAGATGGTAACAGCAATTGAGTGATGGGGATGCATGCTCTTTTAGACCATTCTGTAGTGATCATTCTCCATTGACTCAGTTTACCCAATGTAAGTCAGATGCTGTCACTTTTGCAATACCTTGAATGTACGTAGTAAGCATCCATAGCATACACCACTAAGCTTTTGGGGCTAGCATAGGTTTTGGGCAGGGTCTTCAGGAGTCCATCCTTTGCCTGCATCACTAAGCCAGAAATTCTGAATTAGAGCCAATGGGCAGGGCCTTCAGGAGCACTGAAATTGAACAAAGACTCTTGATCTCCTTCACTCATATGACAAACACTGATTGTATATTCAGAATAACTACTTTCTTGCATGTAAGTACTGTTTTATTTTTCTGAATACAGAAGAAAAGATTTTTTAAGAAGAAGAAAAGATAGTCCAGAAATACTGCTTATATTTATAGTCTTGTGAGGTGGACAAGAAAGTTCTAAGAAAGGGCTGGAAGTGTCAGAGCAGAAGGATGTGCAGAGCTGAGGGTGTCCAGGATGGTGGCACCATACTCTTCTGCTGGGCAGTGGAGGAAGGACCTCTAGAAGAGAGAGGGAGGAAAAGACCTAGGCTTCGCTAATAACTCATACCAGCTGCATTTTGTAATCAGGAGAAAATAAAATGATTTTAACATCTGTGTATTTTTTTTATAATGGAAAGTATTTTAGATGACTCTTTGCTTTATAAAACCATGAGACTATCTGAACTAATCAGAATTCTGCATGCATTTAGCACTTAATTTTCTTTGCAAAAGCAGCATTTGCATCCTTATAAATGCAAATATTTTTGCCAAGTGATGCCCTCTGAATCATACAGTAAATGCATGCAATTCAAAGGGCAAAACCAAAAATAAAATGATTTTTGAGCACCTTAATGTGCGGAAGGTATACACTTACATTATATTTATGTCTTATAAAAGTAGTATAATTTTCATAAACCTTTATCTACTAATATATCAGTCTGTCTTTTCCTATCTCTCTCTCTTTTTTTTTTTTTTTTTTTGCTGTTCTAGGGTTTGAACTCAGGGACCTACACCTTGAGCCACTCCAACAGCCTTTTTTTGTGATGGGCTTTTTGAGATAGGGTCTTGTGAACTATTTGCTTGGGCTGGCTTTGGACTGCGATCTTCTCTGCCTCATGAGTAGCTAGGATTACAGGCATGGGGCCACCGGTGCCCTGCTCTATCTCTCTTTTTAAAAGCACTGCTAACAAATATTCAACAGGTTTTAAATAGATTTAGAAATCTTGTTCCTAAGTGAAAAAAGCTATGAGGATGTATCCAATACATGCTTTGTCTTTACCATTGTGGCAGTAATGGTTCCACTTATTTCCTGTCCCTGTCCTCTCATCTCTCTCTTTTGTGTGTGTGTGTGTGTGTGTGAGAGAGAGAGAGAGAGCGAGAGAGAGAGAAAGTGCCCACACATACACACCACATTCAAATTGGTATAAAAAAGAGATTCTTTTCATCTGAATTGGTGTACATGCTTAAGGGGTATTACCACTGCCACACCCAGCTATGACAGATCACAGCTTAGTGATGCTCCATTTTCCCATGGAGGCAAAGGCCTACCTCGGGATCATTCTGAACACATCACTTGATTCATCAATGAAACCTTCCTGTCCTTTCTGTAGGTAGAAGTGGTGCCAGATGAAAGAAGCCAGCAAGGCTTGGCTCAGGGCAACTCACCTTCATCTTAGACTTTTCTTTTAGATAAATCCATTTTCTTTGTCAATAAATTAAGTGTTGAAATGTTATTAAACCTGCTTTTCAACAGCATTCTGTGCAGCAGTTTAAGCCTTGAGGCCATTCTCCATTCCTAAACTGGATCATTAAATATGGCTTTTAAGAAACTAGCTTGCTAGAATATACTTAAAAAAAAAAAAATCCCCGATTGCTATTCTTTTCAATACACAAGAGAACTTGCAAATGGCTCTCTTAGCCTCTGTGGCTATTTGTCATCTGTCCCAGGGACCACTTTGGTACTAATTTCTTAAATCAAAATTCCTAGAAGTAACGTTTCAGCTATAAACATTTTCCAGGGGGCTGAAACTGTCTCATTAAAGATGAAAATAGAGTTTTCAGTATAGCATTTCACCCTCTAATTTGTTTATGCACTAGCCATTCTATAAATACGCACTATTACTATGGGAACTCATTCTTCTTCAAAGACAAGAATATACTGAAAGTATCTCACAATTATTCTAGTCCTCCAAACAAGCCACTTAATTAATGGCAATGACATTAGTCATGTCAGGGGAGCAGTCCTTGCAGATTTCTGCCAGGCAATGACTGGGTACAGTCAGCCACAGGATGACCCACGGCCTTTGAGGTAGGAGCCTTCTGTTCCACCTGGCGTGTCCCCTAACACAGGTCTAATCAACAGAACGAAGCGATAGAGCTCATCTGGAGAGGAGTCCACTGAAGAGCCTTATTCATAATCAACTTAAGAATGCCACTTTTTTTTTAACGCCATTTAAATGAAGAGAAATTTAAATTTGGAAATATACCATGTAGCTGCTTAGTTCTTTAAAAAAAATAAAATTGCTCCTTCTCTCTTCTCATCCTCCTCCATGATTCTAAGGGGAAAAAACTGCATTACAAATAATAAAATTTCACAAAATTATTTAAAAGAAAATTATAACTCATGATTCTATCTCCCAGATATTAATGCCATTATATATTATTGTATATAACCTTACAAAGTTTATCTGTCCTAAATATATTCTATTGAAATGAATTTTTTATTTTGCTAAAATATTATGGAGATCTTTCCTGTTGACACATCAAACTTTACACAGCCATTTAAAAGAAATGTATAGTATTTTGTTGTGGGAATTGACTATAATTCATTCAACCAGTTCCCTCTGACTAGAAATTTAGAAATTTAGGTGATTTTCAATTACTTGTTGCCATAAAAATCCTTGTTATTGCATTTTTTGCTATGTATATCTTAGACTCATTGTTTATATTATTGCCTTAAGGTAATTTCTTATAAGTCAAATTGCTGGGTAAAAGGGCATACACATTAAATTTTAAGACCTTTAATTGAATTGCTCTATACACAATGAAAAATATAGTAAATTCTTATTGTCATAGGAAAAATCACAGGATGTTCTCAGAGGCCTGGGGGTTCTGACCTCCCACTGCCATGTGGAAATGCTTTTGCTGTCTTAGGCGTACAGCCACATTGTACTGTAAAAACTGCTTGCTTTGTTTGTTTTTAGAACAGAAGGATCACCGCCATTGGCCCAACACTATGAATGACAGCTGATTTGAACAAATGGTGAAGGTAGAAAAGCCTTTTGCAAAATTACTCACCTAAATAATGCATGGACAAAGGACAGTATAGAAAAGAAAACTGTCTGGATTTGAGCATTCAGTCTCTGTCATAAGCATGCTGTGCGACCCTTTCAAAGTCACTGAATCTCTCTGTGCCTTGGTCAATTAATTTGTCAAATATCAATCAAATCTGTCCAAAGTGTTTTTGAGAATATTAAAGAAGATAAAAATAGGAAAATGATTTGGAAAATATAAAACTCCTTTGAATGATATTTAAGAGTTGTTCTTCCTGACAGGGTGTTATTTTGTGTAAATGATAATTTAAAAAATAATATTAACCTTAGCAGATAAAATGTATAAAATGCAGGCCAGATGTAATCCCAGTTACTCCAAAGGCAGAGATGCCAGGAGGATCATGATTCTAGGACAGCCCAGGCCAAAAGTTAGTGAGACCTCATCTCAATAAATAAACTGGGTATGGTAGTTATAGCTGTAATCCCAGTTACACAGGAGGCAGAGATAAGAGCATTATGGGGCCTCAGGGCAGTCCCAGGGAAAAGCAAGACTCTGAAGAACTAAAGAAAGAGATAAAACATGGTTCAAGTTGCAGAGTGCCTGTCTAGAAAGCATAAGACTCTGAATTCAAACCCCAGTACCACCAAAACAAAGAATAAAATGATATAAAGTGTAATATGCAAGAATTAATTGAGGTACTAGAAACCTCAAATTTGACACAAAGATCCAGTAATGTGCTGCTGTAGCTTGGTTCCATCAATGCTTGGCCGAATAAACTAAAAAAGATTCTACATAAAAGATTAGGTATTCCATAGCTAGTCAATTATTACATAATTTATTGTTTCTTTCATTGTTCATATCAAGTTTTCAATATATGGGACTTTATTTTACAAATGGGAATTTGATCCAAGTTAAAGCTTTTAATT
This sequence comes from Castor canadensis, assembly GCF_047511655.1. NCBI lineage: Eukaryota > Metazoa > Chordata > Mammalia > Rodentia > Castoridae > Castor > Castor canadensis. The sequence continues at coordinate 70,098,148 of NC_133397.1, read as the reverse complement.
AATTTATTTTAAAAATCTGAGATAGATTCATGAAAGTACCGTACACATATCCCCTTTGCTTTCTGAACATGTCATGCTACGAACTATGCTGCCATGTTTTCCTGAATTCAGATGAAAGAAACTTCTGTCATTCTAGCTGCCTTCTGCTTTTCAGGCTCAAACTGTAACGCAGGGACAAATATATCTTCTCAGGAGAGAAGCAACAGAAGCCAATGAAAGCAGGAATAGAAACCAAAGGGACTATCAGGCCAACCGTTGGGAGCCCCTTATATGTCAAAGCAGAGTCTCACAGCTTAGTATCTTAAGATCTGGTCCCACCAGAGTCAGATGGCACTAAGTCCCTCTTGGTGCCTGATTCCTTTAGACGAAGCCTTTGCCTTAGGTCTTGTTCTGTGTAGAAGTTGTCAGTCTTCTGGCACAGGAGTGGCCAAAGGGTCCATGTGTGGAGGGCACCCGGAATGCCTCACTAACTGAGCAGTGGGCCTCCTACCCACTACTACTCCTGATCTATTCTGAACTTTTTCCATGGCAATTAACATTAAGGGTTTAAAAGTACCATAAAACTCATTTTTTAGAATTCTATCCTCAAAAAAGTGCTGAAGCAGGATGTAGATAATTAGAGCAGATAAACCGATTGGGGGTATAACACACATATTCATGGAAATATCACAAGGGAACTCCCATGTAGCTACCTTTATCTTCAACAACAACAACAAAAAATGTCTTTTTTTTTCTTTTTTTTTATCTTTTCTCTTTTTGTTTCTACAAAATAGAAGAACAGGAGGGTGGAACAGGTCCTGTCCAGGGTGAGAGCTGATACCAGTGGAAGAAGGGAGGTGATGGGGAAACAGGGTAAGAGGGTGAATATGGTGCAAAAAATGTGTACACATGTATGTAAATGAAAAAATGATGCCTGTTGAAGCTACTCCAGGAATCCGGGAAGGGAGGATAAAGAAGAGCAGTAGAAGGGAAGAATTTATGCATGATATGTTTGACACATTCTAAGAACCTTTGCACATGCTACAATGTACCCCCACCCAGCAAACAATAAAGGAAAACAAAGTTGTTGTTGTTTTACAGTGCTTAAGAAAGCATCTTGCACTTCCTTCCTATGTGCCAACCCCAGACCTTCTCCTTCAGACCCACTCCTTCTATTCAGGTTTTGGCATTGACTGGAGCTTCCCAGCTTGCTTTTTCCTTTCCCTGCACCTCCCAGTCCCGAGGCCAGCTCTTTATAGCACAGAGATTTGGCTCCATGCATGGATAAAGCAGTGCAAAGTTTGACATTTTATGTGGTTTTGATTTGACTTAAAAATGCCTCATTAGCTGGAGAGTTGTGATTCTCCAAAAACTCCAAGGATACTGGAATCCTCAGAGCCACAGAAAGCCTGGGGCTAAGAATGAAACAATTCGTTAGTTTTTTTCCAGTTATAAAAAGTCCTCCCCCTTCTCCTGGTTTTTATCCTCTTTTTGACAAGAAAACTGCATTGACTCAAGGTGTTTGATGCTAAAGGACAAATATATGCTGGCCCCTCATTAGAAGGATCCCGACTCTAGAGGCTATTGACAGAACCAGGCATTGTCCCTTTCTATCCCCAGTCTCACTGAGGTTCAAAAATAAAAAAAAAAAAATTAAGTCTATGAGCAGGACCAGTAGTCGCTTTATTTTTGGACCTTTAAAATCGACTTGGATGAATTAATGTCATATAACAAGTTTATTTGTGTTATCTCCTCATATATGTTCCACCCATTTCTTCTAATAATACTAAGGGCAGCAAATACTTAGTGAAAACTCACTATTTCCTAGACATAGTTCTAAATCCATTTGAAGTTACCAGACAGGATCATGCTCTTAAGTGAATGTTTTTCATTGACTGATTCTGACTTGGTTAGTATCAAGAATGAATCAGCCAAGTTCATACTTCATGTCCAATGTTTTATAAGGAAAGTCATTTCTTTTGTCACCAAGTGACAATACATAAAGAAAAGAACTTTCAAATGAACTTTAAAAACCTAACATTCATTAGCCATTGTTATCTGCGCAGTCTTTGTCTACACATTACCCAATTTTATCCTCACAGCAACCTTGGAGGTGGGTAACCAACATCCCTTAAACTCGTGTTCCTCTTATTTCTTCTCAGCAACTGCACTTGATTCTCCAGATAAACTAGAGAGTAGACATTACCCAGAGTTCTGTGCCACAGTATTATCCTATTAATGTCATTAACAATTTCCTCCTCGGTAGTCAACAAAAGAAGGATCGCTTGCCTTAGAGTAGGAACAAAATTACTAAGCTATTACGACGATGCGCCAACTGAGAACAAACTCGAAATGGAGGATCTTTTTTTGTAGTAGTGAACGGACAACAACACGATTAAGAGGACATGGTTACTAACAGTACAAATGACGAACTTTCTGATGGAAAAATTTACCTCATCAGGTTAACAGAAAGGTCGTGATTTCCCAGAGATAAGGTAATGTCATTCCCAGACAGGAATACTGGAGCAGGGTCAAAACCAGTCAAAGCCATGTGTGACCCATATTACTTTATCCTTAATTTTCCTGTAACAAGTAGAAAATCTGAACTTGGAGAGTTATCAAGTCAAAATGCTCCATCACCCAGCTGCCCTAATATCTGCCCTAATATTCAAATTATTGGCTCAACAGTAACATGTATTGCCCCCTTAGAATTTCCACAGGAATTTACTAGACATGTTCTACCAATGTCTAAAAAAGAACTTTCCTATGTTTGCCTACTGTTGAAACAGACTCCTCAGTTTGAGCTCTGCCATTCTCTTCTTTTTACAGTAATGGCTTCCCGCTCCACGCAAATGTGTGAGATTTTGCCTCTTCCACCACCCCACACACATACTGAGTACACCTGTGATTGTGAGTGGCATTCTCCTTTGTCCACTGCTTCCTGTGTCTCCCAGCTGTGCTTGGCTTCCTCTCTTATTAGGACTAGACAGTGGAAACTCCTTGCCATCAACAGTGATCTCCTAGCTCATGTTTGTCTCCGCAAGTGTTTTTCTTACTGTCTCCTGATTTTTGAAACTTTACATGCGTTTCTGACTGTCCCTTGTATGTCTCAATCTGCTTTAATTTCTAGTCCCTTCTACTCTTGATACCTCTTCTGACATGTTCCAGCCTGGTGATAGATTGTTGCACTGGCCTGTCCAGCACTCTGCCAGGGTTGGGGAATGCAGGTGCAGGTAAGAGAGGCTATCAACTCCTCAGACCTTAATTTAGACCAGATCTTCAGAACGTGTTGATGAGACTGTCATGTGGGACAGAATCAAAAGACTTGCTATGGCTCATGCAGATTACATCTATTGCTTTTCGCCTATCTCCGTGACCTGTCATTCCATCATAGGAGGAAATTGAATGGGCCATATGATTTTCTCTTTACAATACCATGCTGGTTGCTACACAGCTCTTCAGGCTCCACTGACAGATGGAAAATTGATGGCCAGATGCTGTTTTGGTGTTTTCCTAGGCACTGAAGGTGACTGATGATTTGATACAGGTGGAATTCACATTATCCAGTGGTTGTTTCTCTGAGAACTTGTGCAAATCAAACTTCACACAAATTGAATTTTACTTCCTTCTTGCTTTTTTTTGGAGATATTTGATTTCAGGTGGAGTCTTAATGTTCTGTATCTCTTAATATTTGAGTTGTAATGCTATCTATCCCCTTTCAATATTCAGGCACTCTGGGCCTTAGTTAATGAGGTTTTTTTTTAAATGCACAAATACACTGATTGTGCTATAACAAATAGAAAATATTAATAATGCTAGACTGTCAGACTATTCCCTAAAGCTTGTACAGTAAAGGCAAAGTCTCCCCAAATATTCTTTTCATAGTACTTATGAACTAAATGTCTTGCAAAATGCTTTGGAATTATTTTTCCTCATTCAATCTTTCTAATACCATTTTAGATAGTGATGATTATCTCTGTTTTTAACTGAGACCATGGAGCACAGATACAATATTTCTTGTCCAAATTCACCGTAGGGGACAAGATTAAAAACCTGCAAATATGAACACATATTACTATTTTCCCTGTTTTTACCCAAAAGGTGCATGCTTTTATTTATGTTGAGGCTTTTCTGACCAGTGTCTCCTGGAGATCTATCCAAAGCAATGTAAGGAGAGTAGCCACCTTCTTTTGCAGTTAAGTAATGTTTGATTTTATGGATGGACCACACTTTTGTTGACCAGCTCCCTTAATAACAGGAAACGGATTTTTTTCTTATAATCTTTTCCTGTCTTAGAAAAAATACCATAATAAACGTTTGAATATTTCACATGATGTAAAGGTAAATTCTGAGGATAGAATTTCTTCATATTTTCAGAGATATATGAATTTGAAATTTCGTGATTTTTGTAGCTGTTTCTTATAGTACTTGTGAAAACGCGAGGTCCTCCTTATCCCATCATGTATGAGGACATCCATAGTGTCACCAATAGTCTTATCAAATTTTGGAATTTTGCTAATCTGATAATTCGGGGGGGGGGTGAAAACAGTATCTCTGTGTATTTTTAATTTGCATTTCTTTTATCAAGAATGAAGTTGAGCATTATTCATATGTTTAAGAAGTCTTTGCGTTTCCTTTTTCTTTGTCTATGGTTATTTGTTTACGTTATTTTACATTATTTTTATATTGAGTTAAAAGTCTTATTCTTCACATTTTCCAGGAACTTTTTTAAATAAGGGAAAACTAGATATGTTATATGAGCTTAAAAAGTTTCTTCCAGTCTGTCAGTGGTCTTTTGATCTTTCCCCCATATGGATTTTTATTTTTATATGGTCAAATGTATCATTTTATTTTGTAAGTAATGGATAAGAAGTCTCTCTACTCTAAGATTATAAAAGAATTTGTTTTCTTTTATACTTTTTTCTTACATTTTAAACTTTCATTTGTCTATAATTTATATTGGCTTGTGGCTTGAGATGTCAATGCAATTCCAATCTTATGCATTTAAAAAAAATGCTACTATGTTTATTGAAAGATTTGTTTTCCTAATATTTGAGATGATACCTTCTCTATAAGTATTGGGATCTACTTTCTATAATTTCTAATTTTTTCCAGAAATCTGTTCATCTATGCATATACCTACAGTGCATTTGTAATTTCTTATGTTATACACCCTCATTAATGTTTATACATGGTTTTCATTATACTTTTTAAATTTTTCCAAATGACTTTTAGGATTAGTATATCAGATTCTATAAATTTGGTTGTATTTTTATTGACAAAATGTTGTATTTATAAACTGAATTGTGACATTTGACATCTTCATATGATTGTGCTATCTTTCCCAAGCACATAGTATATCTTTCCACTACTTACTTGCTTTCATTATGGTTTCAGGATTAGTGGGAAATTTCTTCATCAGAATCATACATAAAATTTCATTTTTAGGTATTTCAGCTTTTGTTTGTAGCTATTTTAAACTGAGTTTTCTACCATTATATCTTCTAATGAGTTATTTCAGGGGAACAATTAGTTTTTGCATGTTAATTTCATGTACTTCTAACTCACTGAATTTTCTTTGTAGTAATTGTTCAGGTATTAGGCTTGGGGCTAAGATTGATGTATTTAATCACTTTAGGAAGTACCTAAATGCATCCTGTTTTGAATATGTATGTGTTATTTTAAGACTAAGAATGACTTGAATTTTGCCGTATTTTCATTTCAGTATGTATGTTGATTGATCATAGGTAATGAACTATAATCAATATGTACCTTTGTATTATTCCAATAAATCCTACTTCATTAAAATGTATAAGTCTTCTAATGAGTGATTGTTTTCTATTTAGTCATATTTTATGTAGTATTTTCTTAACACTAAGGTGTTATCCAGCTCTACATCAATGTGACAAAACACCCAAGGTATCATACAGCCTTGTTGCTTTGGGTCTTTGCTGAAGGAGAATATCATGGCAGGAGAGAAGCATGTGTTGGAACAAAGCTGTTCACCTCAAGGACTGGAGAACAGAGAGAGGAGGAGAGAGGAAAGTGCCAGGTTCCCAATATCCCTTTAAAGGCATGCCCCCAATAAACTCACTTCTTTCCATTAGTCCTCACTCTCTACAAGTTCCATCACTTCAGACCTCATTTCAGAATCTGTTATTTCTGCTGGTGCTATGTGAGCTGCTGCAGTATGACAATTTCACAAAACTCTTCACATCCTTTGCTCTTCCAGGCAGCTTTGGATCCATCTCAGGTTTGACTTTTTTTTTTTTTTTAATACTCATAAATCTTACAGAGTATACAGTATCAAGGAAAAGAGATAAGCATGCTTTCTGTTTTCTTTTTACATCTATGGGAGTTCTAAGAGAAGAAAAACACTGTCATACACATTCACCTTCAAAACAGATATTCTCAAGCCTTTCTTTCTACATTTAGAACAAATGTGGTTGATTTTTATATTCCGTTCGCACATTGCACATGGAATTAGTGCTGTTTTTCAATTATTTGTTTAATTCCTTCTATTCTAGAATGTCCTTACTTACCATCTGTAGCTCATAAAACCTTGTCAGAATCATTCTAACAAGTTTTCTGAACAGATTTTTAAAAGTATGTGCATTACTCTTCATGCTGAATTATAGCAATGTGTGTATATGTTTCATTGCCAATTATTTATGCATATGGAATCTTCCTTATCTGCCATATTTACTCTCTTCTCCAGAGTAAAGGCTATTAAATTACATTGTATGTTGCTGTTGCTGCTTTTGCAGTGCTCAGCTAGAACCCAGGGCCTGCTCATGCTAGGCAAGTGCTCTATCACTGAGCTACATTCCCAGCCCTACCTATTGTAAGCTTTTTGAGGCTCTCTTCTTCCTAATTATAATTATACCTAATTATACACATATAGTAATATATAATTTTCTAACAAAAATGGGATCCAAAAATACTCTTGTGTGTACATAATGTGCACAACTGTATGTGGGACAGATGTCTAGAAACAGAATTATTGGGTCAAAATATATACACACTTTAAAAGTTGAATATTATGTATAGATATTGCCTAGTATACTGTGTGGAAAGCTATAATAATTAACCTTATTGTGAAATTTTCAGCCTCTCACACCCTCTGCATCACTGGATATTATAAATTATTTTTTTGTTATTTTTACTTTAGTTTGTACTTCATTATTATTAAAGTTTAATACATCTTTTTCACATCTATTCACCATTATATTTCTTCTTTTGCTTTTGTATTATACCTATTGTTCACTATTCATCACTTGGTTTTCCACCTTAAATTTATGATAACGAAAATATTCATTCCTATGAATAAAAAATTCCATCTTTATATTTTTGCTTCTTTTTAAGTTGTTTATTTGTTTACTGTTTAATAGAACCAAATGCAAGTACATCTGGTCAACATGTCTGTCAAAAAGTATCTGCCTCCAGCCCTGCCTCCCAGGCTTTCCAACAAGAATTATGGAAAAAAGCCATAAGGCCCAGAATTCTTCAGTTGGTGAGAGCATTGGTATCCAAAAGCCTTTGTTGTTATTGAAAGTCTTTTTCAAGTGCTTAGAAATACCAGTCTCAACATTTTCTGCACCAATACAGTTACTGAGTCCGTCATTGCTGACTACAGATTATGTAGAGTCATTATGCTGACCGCAAACTTTCATTGTCCACAACTAAGAAGATTAAGAGGAAGAGGAGCTAGCATGGGGACATTCTGTGAGATATCTGCTATTTCTTTTTCTTTTCATATTTATATGTAGATACATTTTCTTTCTTTTTTCATTGGTGTATATTAATTGTACCAGGGGGTTTCATTGTGATATTTCCATGCATGCATTCTCGTCACAAACGCATGCATATTTTTAAGCAGAAAACAGTGTGGGGATTAACTGAAGATGTTAAACTAATTGTGTTTCAGTCAGTCTCAGATTTCCTTCTGTTCCTGTTTTCTACTTAAGGTCATTCTATATTGAATTTATAAGGTCCCTTTGAAAACAACAACAACAACACATGCTTTCTTTAGCCTGTATTTTCCAATCTTGTTTTACCAAACCTGGGAAGTTTCTCTATACATGCCTTGGGGATTTGGCCCAGTTATTTCCCTTTTTATGCCCTTTCCATTGGCTAAGGCCAACATTGATATGGTTGCTTGCAACAGGGTAACATTATCTGATTTGCCTCCTTTCCTTTGAGTCTTAGATATGTTTGTTAAGTGAACCTATGGATTGAGTCTTTATGTTTAAAGAAACCTACATTCCTGAAGTTCTTCTTTGTTAACAATGCTTTGTATTTTAATACTTGCTGAGTGCTTTAGTACTTGTGTGCTTTAACTAATATAGACATAATTTATTAATTTTCATAATAAGTTATGCAAATAAGAACAAACCTACTTAAAATTTTTATTAATTAGATAGAAATTATTTGTGAAGGAAGGTGTGATGAAAAACATGATATTTCTTTGGTAAATATGTGTGCAGGCAACAATGAACACAGTCATTGACTTTTGGCTTTTTTGGGTGGGCAATTCTGGGGTTTGAACTTGGGGACTTGTACTTGCTCTACCACTTGAATCATGCCACTAGCCTACAGTCATTGTCTTTTCTATACAGACATAGTGACTACTTCAAAATTAACTCCATTAATGTCATATACATCAAAATCAAAATATTCACCTATACTTAATGAAAGAAAAACATATATAAAACTGAAATATCTATTTGGGTCAGCATCTAAAAAGTGATTTTTATGCTAAAAGTAGAAAATATTATATATTTTATGAACTAAGATGATGACAAAATGCAAGTGGAATACAGTATATAGTTCATGATATAATTATATAAATATGTTTTAAATGACATTGTACACTAATGTTAAATTAATTTAAAAGAAATGACATAGCACTTTATTCCTCATGTATTAGCCAGTGTTTTCTTGTGTTTACTCAAACACATCACTAGATTTATTTACTTACATTTGATTGACCAGTTGCTATCATTTTTATATTTTTTCAGTTTGAAATCCTGAAGACATAGGTTCATTTGATATACCATCTCCACAAACACATAAGTTAAATCATAAAATTCTACCTCTGTCTCCCAAAAAGCTCAGGTTCAGCTTATAATGCCAAACACATTCAATCAAACTTCCAGAATCCCCATAGTCTTAATAGTTCCAAATTGTTTAGAAGTCCAAATTCAAAGTCTCTTCTGAGACTCAAGAGAAACACTTAGCAGTAAGCCCCTGCAAAATCAAAAATAAGTTAGCATGTTTTTATGTACCATCATGGGTACCACTATTCTGTAAACAGAGCAGAGATCATGAGACACATCCTCCTTCCCCATCATATAGGTGTAGCTAAGGTAAGATACTCATAAGAACTTCAACAAATCTTAGTTTGTGAATTACAATGGCAAAAAGTTATGCCATGTTGTCCTGTCATAAGTTTTTTCTTCCTATCTTTCTGCCTCTTATTAACTTTTACAACTCAGTAAGCCCTTCATCAAGAAATGTGCACCTAAAGTAGACCTTTGATACTGAATGTTAATTAACTTTTCTTAACTCTAAAGTAATGCCCCAAGGTTCTCTGTCTGTCATGGAACTAGGAGACCCCTGAGATAGGAGTCAGTATGAGGTCTCCAGAGATGTGAATTTATAATTGAGGCTACTGAACTCATGCAAACACTGCACTCTAAGTCTTCCATCCCACTGTCCCCTCACCTGCAAGTTGCTAGCAAGTGAAACCATAATGGAGAAAGAATAAACTGCACATTTGAAAGCTGGCATCCCACTCCCTGGGCCAGAATCCTAGCCTACATGCTTACTAGGCCTAAATTTTCCATTTTGTGAAATAAAGATGGCAAGGGAAGTTTAGTGTTTAAAAGCACTAAGTTAATACTTAAATGCAGCAGTAGGCATCATTGTAGCAGAAGTAGTCATAATAGACTTCAAAATAGACAAGCTGGAGAGACTAGATATGCTTTTTCCACTAACAGTATTTATCTGGTCTCAAAGATTACTTCCCCAAAGAATAAAATCAGAATGCAAGTGTATTCATTTCCTATTGCTGCTGTAAAATTACTGCTAAAAATTTGAGGGCTTAAAACAACAAATTTATACTTTTATAGTTGCAGGGAAGAATTACAAAATGGGTCTCATTAGGCTAGCATCAAGGTATTGGCAGTACTGCTTTCTTCTGGAAGATTTAAGGAAGAATCTGTTTCATTTTCTTTTGCACTTGTAGAGGCAACGTGCATCCCTTGGCCAGTGGCCCCCTTCTTCCATCTTCAAATCTCTTCCCTCCATCTGCTTCCCTCTTCTACATTTAAAGGACACTTGTGATTACAAACGCCCACCACAGTAATCCAGCATAACCTACTTATCTGAAGGTCAGTTGATTAGCAATACTAAATCCATCTGCATCCTTAATTCTCTCTTGCCATGAATGTAATGTATTCATAGATTGCACCTGTTAGGATGTGGGGGGCATCTTTGAGGGGCCATTATTCTGCCTTCCATTGCCAGCACTGCTTCTGAAAAATGAATCAGAAAAAAATAAGACATATTCACAAAGAATGAGGAGTATGAAAGCTCAGGATAAATTATAGATGTTCCAAAAGGTCTCTGTGTTTGAAATATGTGTAGTCGTGACTTCACCCAGTGATTATTTCAAAAAGGAAAAAGGCCACAGGAATGAAGGAACTGGGGGAGGCTGTGTTCTACTTGGTATCCAGGGTTTATGAGAAAGCAACTTTTGGAGATAATCAAAGGTGTAGACAGTTAGCAATAAGGCATATGGCAAGAGGGAGAAAAAGACAAATTTAGAATATCAGAGTTAGAAGGAAGGCAGAAGAGCCATGGTCAGGCTTTAATCAGCAAAGCAATCTCATCTCAGGCTCCATTTGGTAACCATTTGGAAATTTAGGATTTTTGGTAGTATTGTGCCTTTCAAACAGGCACACATCACCTTTTATGAGAGACTACAAAAAACCCCTATTTTTCCTTGTATTTTTTCTATTGACTAATATGTTGAAATTGATAGGTAAGAATCCAATCTATTCTTACCTCTCCACTTGAGTGCTACCCAAGTCCTATTCTCTTTTGCCAGAACTGCTAAAATAGCCTTGAATCTGGTCTCCACATTTCCTGTCTTGCCCCAACAAAATCCATTCCCTACACAGAAGTCAAATAATCTTATAAAATACTAAGTTTGATCCCATCATTACCCTACTGAATGCTTTAAAACATTTTCATGGACTGACTGCTGACCACAGTCTCCAGAAGGCCCTACCTAAGCTGGCCTTCCATTGCCACTTAACACTCTATATTCATCATACTCTCACCATGTATTTTTCTGTCTGTTCTTTGAATACACCAAGCTTGAGCCCTTGCATTGGCTGCACCTTCTGCCACCATTCCCATCCCAACCTCCACATGCCTGATCTCTGGTCTCAGCTCAGTGTTTACCTCTCAGAGCAGAAGCCTGACTACTGACTCTAAAACAATCCCCTTCCACACCTCTAGCACTTTCTGCTTTCATTGTCTTCATGTTGTTTATCTCTATCTGAAATTACTCTTCTTCTCTCCTTCCCTCCCTCCCTCCCTTCCTTTCTTCCTTTTTGAAAATATTTTTCCTGTACTGCTGGGCAAGTACTCAGCCACAGAGCTACAACCCCAGACCAACTTTCCCATATGCTATTTACTAGCTTGTTATCTGTGTTTACCGCTTCCAGATCACCAACTGCCACCCACAAGTTCAATGCAAATGTCAACTGAGTAGGGATTAAATATGCCTTCTTGTGGTAATAGCCCAGAAACCAGAACCATGTCAAATAAGAGTAAGGACTTCATAAATATTTTTGAACATATAAATCATGTAGGTTTATTTATTTAACAAAAGAATGTTCAAAAGAAAGTGTTTTGAATTTTTAATAACATTTCATTTACCCCTTGTGCCTCAGTTTCCTCAGCTATAAGTGACAGTTGGGTTAGATGACAAATAAAGCCCTTTCCAGTAATTATAGTTCCATGATTACGAATCAAATCTAAAAGATTAAAGCTAATTTTCAAAAGGATAGTTACTAAGTAAGTGCTGTCCACCCCTGTAATTTAAAAAATGACTCATCTTTGACTGATTCATCCATGTTGGAAAGTATCTCTTAACTCTTTACTGTAGCTCTCTCTATTAACCAAAACTCCTTAGTTAGCAGAAGTGTAGCATGGTTCAGGCAAAACTGTCCAACAGTGTAATAAATACATATTTACACAGACTCAAGAATAAGCACTACAGAATAAAGAAAGACTTTGTCTTTGCTCATTACCCTACTTTCTACCTACAAATACTTAGGTGAATGACTCCTTGGATCAGTGAAATTTTACCAATCATTTTATTCATATACTGCTGAATCCATCCCAGTGCATTCTCTTTATTAATAGTCTGGTCTCCCTATTATTCTATAAAATCACCCAAATTCCCCTCACTGCAGATTTTGCACTTGCTTTTCCCTCTCTGACTGCAGTGTTCTTCCTGCTAGTTGATCCCTTAATTCCTTCAAGTCTTCACTCAGTGCCACCCCCTCAGTGTGATCTTCTTTGCCAACCAGACACCTTCTCTAACATGACAAGTGCAGTCCCACCTGGCTCTCCACCCCTTCACTGCTGTGGTTTGTTCCTGTGCACTCATTCCATGCTACTCTGCAGGCACATTTGCTTACTTATGGTGCCCCCAATTAGCTGCAAGCTCCAGGAGGACTAGTCTTTGCTTCCTTCCTTGTTCCACCTGCAAACAGAGGCTAGCACCAAGCAGATCACTCAGTAGCTATTGAAGGGAGAGCAAATGCACATTGCTTTGTGAGTTCCTAGTGATGTTGTATCTACACTCTCTATAAAGGATAGGAAGACAGAAAGCAGAAGCTGTCACTACTTACTTATCTTTCATTAGATTAACTCCAAATTGAAATCTTCAGCCAGCAGAACTAATCTCATGTGTTTGATAATGGGCATTCTAGACCAGGTCTTTCTTGCCCACCTCCAAAGACTCCTGTCCATTCTTGACATGCTATGACAATGAATGAGTGAGTGAGTGAGAAAGAATGTGTGTGTGTGTGTGTGTGTGTGAGAGAGAGAGAGAAAGAGAGAGAGAGAGAGAGAGACAGAGACAGAGAGAGAGAGAGAATGAACCATTCTAAATAAGGCCTTTTGGTCCTGGTTGTTGCTATAAATGGTGCAATTTAGAAAAAGGCCTTCAAAGAGTCAAAGAATGAAAAGGACCAGTCTGCTGTGGGAAACTCTGAAAGAGACTAGAGAGTCTGAATCCATCATGCAAGGGAGCAATTGCCTGCCCCTTGGCCAGTTATAAACTGTAAATACAAAGTAAAAGTCACATTTGTGTGTGCTTTGTAATACGGAACTCATAGAACATCTTGGGTGCTCAATCGATTCATTAACTCTGATAACCACCATCAATGTTTTAAGTACTAACGTTCAGTTTAAATATTAGGTATAGTAACTTTTTCCCCATAACAACAAGAAAAGCCAAAAACAGATGGTTCACACCTGTAATCCTACTTACTCGGGAGGCAGAGATCAGGAGGATTGCGGTTTGAAGCCAACTTGGAAATAGTTCGTGAGACACTATCTCAAAAAAAAGGCTGGTGGAGTGGCTCAAGGTATAGGCCCTGAGTTCAAGCCCCAGTACCAAAAAGAAAAAGAAAAAAAAAACCCATAAAAGAAATTAAAAAACAAGAAACACAAAATGTTGAAGCAGAGTACATTTTGAAAGAACTGAACTGGCCAATTCAGATTCTTTTTTTTTTTTTTTTTCTGAGCAATGAACCCCTTTGAGGATCCAGTGAATGTTTTGGATTATTTCTGACTCCAAAATTCCCACACATGACACATTTTCTATAATATAGCTATCTGAAGGGTGGACAATGCCTGTGACTGCCTTTTACAGCTACCAACAAATGGGATCTAGTAGCCGTTGGGTCATTAGCAAGACTCCAAAACTGTCTTTTCATTTGTGGAGGTTCATAGACTCCCTGAAGTCCCCAGAGGACCCTAGATCTGAATGATGCCCTTTCAAGGATTCAGGATTAGGATAAAGACCAAAATCCTTCACAAGGGCTGCCAGAGTGAACAATTTAGTCTGTCTGGAGGCTTTGCCTTTCTCTTCCTCCTCTTCATGAAGGGTTCTCCTTCTCACTATCTGGCTACTATTCTTTTGTTCCATAGAAAAGATACTCCCACCACATGCTGTCCACTCACCAGGATTTCTTCCTTCTACTCACCCTTCCCCATTTTCCTTCAGCTAGTTAATTCTTACTTGTTCTTCAAATCTCAAACGAAATTCCCTACCACTCTGGTGTGCGTTTGAATAATCACACTTTAATTTCCTTCACAGTACTTGCCATCATTATAAATTTATATGAGGGGTTAGCTGAATGAAGAAAATTTCTCTCATTTGACTAAGATCAAATGGAAAGAACTATATCTGTTTTTATTCAGTCTTCTTTCTCCAAGGCCTAACTCCATGCCAGCCACACAGCAGTGTTCAATAAATAAATAAATATTGAATAAACAAAAGAAAGGACATCTCTATATTTCAGAACTTCCATATAAAACCCCTGATTAATTTTCCATGACTATTAGTTCTAGCATTGTAGTTCTAGGTTTTTTGACACTTACCCTTTGAAAATTCACACTTTATGAAGATCTTTGGCTAATATTAATTTCATAAGATAAAAAATATAGGAGGCAGGCTTGGAGGAAAACAATTGTTCTTCTCTTAGAAATAAAGGTGGGGGATATTTTGTTCACAATTCTGAACTGTATAGTAATGCCCTCAGTCTTAATAGGTTATTTATTGTTTTAATATGAAGTAAATAATTTTTGTAGATATATGGCACAGAGTCTATAGTTCACAATAGTCTATTGTACAACATAATAAATATAATTAATATAAATGTACTATAGTGTATTGAAATTGGTGAGTAGATTTTAAATGTTCTTACCACAAAAACTATATAATGGATGTGAAACGAGCTAAATCAAATTAATCTATTCTACACTGTATACGTATTTTAAATTCTCATGTTGTACATTATAAGCACATATAATATTTATTTGTCAATTAATAACAAATAACATAATAAAATAAAATGAGTAGATTAAATAAAATAATAATAGCTCTTAGATAATAAACTAATTATAGATCATGTGACCATAAGTTATCATTTCCTTTGGCAGTCACTGGAGTGTTGGATGTGGCAGTCTTTGAAGAAGAACTTTCTAAACCAGTGGTTTTAAGACTTCATTCCTCTGAACACTTCTAAACCATCCTGCCAAGCATTGGTAGATATTATAGTCAGAAATAGCTGACCAAATGATTCTAGTCCCACTATTAAAGCTCTTGTATCATGAATACATGTTCTTAGATAAGTAAAGGGGGTTTGGTTATTCTGAAAATTTTGATCCAAGGGAAGTGGATTTTTGTGAGGACATACTTGGTTGACATAAGGGAGACTGCCACACTTTGGCTGATTCACAGGATACCAAGGAAAATAGCAAGTCAAAATAAAATTCACGGACCAATGCAAACTTTATTCCTGCTTTTCATGTTTCTATTCCTCTGAGTGAGAGTTCTTATAATAAGTCAAAATTTGCAAAATTCAAAGTATTTCTGAACAAGTTGTAATGAAGAAATTAAATATTGTCATTAGAAAGCTTTCATTTAGATTTTTTGTTTGTTTGTTTCTTTTTAGAGACAGGGTCTTGCTATGTAGTCCAGGCTGGCTTAGAATTTGAGATCTTCCTGTCTCAAGTCTCCTGAGAGCTGGTATTGCAGGCTTTCATCACAATGACCTACAAAATTGATTATTTTAATTTTAATACCTGAAAAGGAATTCTCTATATAGTATAAAACAATAGTCTGATCACTAGAGTAGTGTATATCAATCTTAGTTAAGTACTTTAATATTATATTGGTGATCTTTTAAAAATAAATCTCCTGTGAACTTGGTAGTCATGATTCTGGTTTATATCTGATCATTTCTGTGTGTACTAAGAAAAACCATTATTTTGGAACTTGCAAAATTGCAGGGGATGAACTGATCTGGGGTATAATATGTACATACATATGGAAATGTCACAATGAAACTTCCTGTATAACCATTAAAAAATGAAGGACAGGAAGGTAAAAAAAGTTCTGTCTGGGAATTGGTACCAATGGCGGCAGAGGAGGGACATAAAAAAGGGTGAAGGAAGGCAAATAAGATGGAAGTATCATGTATTCAAGGAGAAAAATAAAACAAGATCTATTGAAACTGTTCTAAGAAGCAGGGGAGAGAAGATAAAGGAGAAAGATGGAGGAGGTGAGTCTAAGATATATTGTAAGCACTTTTGAAAATGCCACAATGTACCTACCCCTGGTACAACTATAATATGCTAATAAATGAATAAATAAACACACAAAAATAAATATATAAATAAACAAACAAGAGATAACTTTATTTTTAACATGCCATGCCAATGGGCAGATTTTTCTACTTCTTTTCCTTTTTAGGTCATAACAATGTGAATGCTTCTCACCTTTAACATCTTGGAAGATATAAGCTACCCCCAGATGCCTCCAGACAGCAACACCCCCTCCTGAACAATAGGCTTTTGATTGGCAGAGCAGAAGGACTCCAGTCTGGTGTCCTCATTCCCTTTTCCTTAGCCTTTTTTGCAAACTGCTTAACATTGCTCTTGATGTGCTTGATTTGTACAATACCACAAATGAAAATATCATATTTGCAAAGTGTTGCGTAAGCTCTTGTTTCATTGTTATTTTAATTACTGTGTTCTCTAGTTTGAGCTCTTTACATAATAGTGCACCTGGCTAATTTCTAGCATGGAGAGCAAGACTGCTATCTTTTTTTAAATTCTTTTTGTAACAATGTGTGACCCATGACCAAATAATCCACTTGTAACAACTAAACTTTCAAGGAAGCAGTGAGTGCTTTAGAGGATAAAAAGGTACAAAACTACAGGAGGTTAAATGTCTGCTCTTAAAGAGACTAAAACTAGTTCATAAAATTTCTTATTTGAACTGAATTACTTAGTTAGATCAGAATAAGGGAGAAAGAACTAAAGTTCAGAACAGCCTTTGATGTGTGGGCTTCTTCAGGATATGCCACCCCAGGTGTTGATGACAGAGACCACTTTAGGAATCTGTGAGCTGTACCTAGGGGACAGAGATACCCCATGGTCATCAGGATGATGATTGACAAAGATTGCAATCAGCCAGCTTCATACAAAAATAAATGACCTGTCAACAAAAAAAAATTTCATAATGTAGAAGAGATTTTTTAAAAAGAAAATAAATCTCTTTTGGTCTTGAAAATTTCAAATTTAGAGCTTGGTATACAAAGTTGTTTCTCAGTCATAGCCGTATTAGTGGTTTAAACCTTGCATTAATTTAAATCATTAAAATTACCCAGCATTAATCCAGTACCCCTCTTTTTCAGTTTCAGAGTGATAGATACCTTCAGCTAAGATAAGTGATGTACTAGATCTTAAAAAAAACAAAAAACAAAAAAACCCCTGAATGAACATTTGCTGATTTTCATGGTATACATACTCTTATCATGGTCAATCTCAAGTGATCAAATTAAGAGCTGGGAAAAATAATAAAACCAACTGCCCTGAGCTAATGGAACCCATCTCCGGTACACCATGAGCAGGAGAAATAACTACAAAACAAGCTAGTTTATACAGAGTTTCAGAACTCACAAAGTACTTTATTCACATATGTGCTCATCCAATTCTTAGGTTTTTGAGACCTGAAGTATCCTTGAAACTGAAGTGCAAAGTGTTTAAGTAGTTATCTACTATGAGTAGTAGTAGATCACAGAGCTGGGACAAATCTCTTAATTTAAGAAACCAAACTCCATAATTTAAAATTATAAGTTACTTAGTAAAATGTGTATACTTTTTATTATAAACAATAATAACAATGGATTATATTTTTAATACTTTATAATTTGGGAAATATTTTTGCATCTAAATGAACTTCACAAAAACATGGTGATATAGGCAAAAAAAGCAATCATTATGACCATTTTCCAGATATAAATCCTGAGATTAAATAAGTTAAGTGTCTTGTGAAAGATCTCATAGTGGACAGCACTATGTCACAATATAGATGAAATGACTTCATGGTCTATGAAGGGAAGAATAGAATGTTGAACCAGAACTGACATTTATCAGTCATCAGCACTGGGCTCAGTAGAAGGGCAGTCTCTGCGATGATGTTGAAAAGAAATGGAGGCCTGAGGCTACTGAGACAGGGCTGTTCTGCCCACTCCACCACATCTGCACACTAGAAAGAAATGGGAAAAATGTTTAAATCCTAACCCTGGGCTAAACCCAAGACAAATTAAATAAGAATCCCTTGGAGCCAGATCTTGTCATTATTTTATTTTTAATGCTACCCTACTTGATTCACTGATGTAAATTAGTATGTATTATATATGTTAATTTATGTACATAAATATATGTATATATACATAGAGAGAGAGAGAGAGAGAGAGAATGGTCCACTTATTCTTTCACTCATTTTTTTACATTCACACATCCATCCTTCTAGTCAAAGAAGTAATAGCAATTGAACACCTACCAGTGCCTGATAGTGTCAGGTACTATTTTAGAACTTGAGGCTATAATATGGTCAGAGATATCCCCAATTAAGTTAATACTCTAGAAGGAGATTTATCTACTAGGAGAGGAAACTACAGCCTTTTGATGGTTGTGAGAAGAATGGAACAAAGAATAGGAACTCCAGTAAACCCTTAGCTCTCTCCCAGGTAGCCAAAGGTTAGGGTTGTGTAGACATTTAGAGGAAGTTGCTTTGAAATAGGATTAGGATCCCATTCCTTATAATAATATAACACCCTGCATATCAATAAGTGAGGGGCTGTGGTAGTTTGGGATTTAATCATGGATGCACCTTAATTTTTGCAGTAGAAAGACTCTTAAATTGTTCTGTGTAAATCATTTTTAAGGTAACATTAAATAGTGCTTTCCTATTAACTCAGATTATCATTTATCTTCATTAGAAGTGAACTTTGATTGAGAGTGGCTCCTAACAAATTTAGCTACCGATGTCTCACTGACCCTCTATTAAGCACCAATCAATAAAAAATAAACCAACCAAAAGACAAAAGAGTTCCTGGTAAATGTATAGTAAAAGTTAGTTTTATTTCAAGTTAATTTCTACTAAGAGACAAACCTCTAATTCTCTGATCCTTTAAATCAACACTTGGAAAGATAGCTTCATAAATATAATGAATCTGTATTTATTTCTCATGTCAGGAAGCAAACTCTTTTCATGTTTGATTGCTTAAATAGTTAATGACCACATGGAGAAAAGAAGCCTTGCTCTGACACTTTGTCCTACATTCTTTCACTTTCCCATTGACTCACTTGTTATGTTTAGATAGTTCCTATTATTCAAGCCCAGGGGTCCTTGACTCACCCTTACTTAACTCTGAGCAGTACAACATTCCATATGGACTTAACCCACTGCAATGTTACTCCTCCCTCACAAGCCAATGATCTGGCTGGACTCCTTAGGTAAGAAGAAAGTCTTGTTATTGCAGGGTCAGGCTCAGAGCATTAGAACTTTCTCCCAAAGGATCAAAGAATCAATGTATCATTTATTTAAAATTTAATGGAAAATAAACTTTCTATTCTGAAGAAATCTTTCTTGGCCACTTAGTACTTGGATGTTCGTTTTAGCTAAAAGAGCTAATTTTTTTTTTTTTTTTTATGTGTGTGTTGGGAGTTGTGAGGGGCAGTGAAATTTCCAGTTTGGTTGCTATCCAAGAGGTTTCCAAGCACAGAAATGATTGACTTGCCAAGAAGGGCCATGTTGGATTTTCTTAATGTGAAGATTGCCCAATGGAAGCAATATGGATTCTGTCCAAACTGATTATCAAGTCTGTCTTTTCCTTTGCTTCTCTCTTTGCTTTCTCTCATTCCTTTGCTTCCTGTCTTTGGGTCATTTAACACTGCTACAAAGTCAGTTTGCAAATTAGATGGAATTCACATAAAATGCCTATTTCCGCTGAGCTAAGGAAGCAACTTGAATGGTCAACAGAAGAAGCCTGCCAGTATTCAAACCTGTAGTACTTGAGTGTTTACAAGACTACTCATTTAAGCTGGATTTGGATTGCTATCTCTACTTTATGCATAAGAATATTGAGAAAGATAGATTTTTGTTCAAAAATCACCTAAGCAGCTGAAAAGGAGGGCTATTAAGCAAACCCAAGTCTCCTAATTTCACATTCCTTATTTATTTTTGACTACACCACATTCTGTGAATTCTACTGAGGCATACTCTTCTCCCCTCAACTATGGATAATGCAAAAGCAGCTGTAATTGGAGGCAGTAAATGCCCCACCAGAGAACTCTTCAGCACGATAGCTTTCATGGTGTCAGGATCAGTGATCCGATGGCTTCATTGCTTTATGTAATGGCTTTGAATGAGTCTTGCTTATTGTCATATCTATTACTGAGAGTAATTAAAGCCGAAGCTCTTTCTCTTTCAATTACAGTGTTTAGCTGCTTTAATTTCAAATACAAAGAGATCAGGTATGCAAGTAGACCAAAAGAAAAAAAAAAGAATATTACGTGATTATCAGGGCAACACTAAATAAAGGTTCATACAGAACCCAAATGGAAGAAATTTCAGTTCCTAAAAAGATTTGATGATAAGAAAACAAATGCTTTATTTGTTATGACCAGTCAGAAAGCATGCAATTAGTGTCTTCCCATTTTATAACTGCTTATAAAGACCTAATAGACACCTCCTTTATGGGATAATGGGACAGTTGACTGATTTCTTAAGTAACTTTTTTTCTAGTGGTTCAACTTGGTAGGGGATGGTCAAAACAAAACAACAAAAAATGAACAAACATAAAAGAATTCCTTCCTAGAATTACTTCTGACCACCCAACAGCATGGAATCTCCAGATTCCTCTTTTTACTCCTTCCCTGTCTAAAAGTGATGAAAGGAAAAAGATTCTTGGGATAAAAAGAAAGTCTGTATTGGTGAATAATTTTATGTTTGGTATAGGATAATTCTAAAGATATTATCACATTTAGTGTATTTGTTTTTAGAAAGCACACTTTGAAACCAGGTAGCAACTATGATGAAGAGGGAGCAGGTGTGTGCATGCGGGGAGAAAGAGAGACAGAGACATAGAGAGAGAGTTGCAGCATGTATCTGAAAGTTTGAAAACATGTGCAGGGCTTAGTGTGGGTGTCACTGGAGGAAGTAATCTGGCCAGCTGACATGGAGTCTCTTAAGATGGTACCCAGCATGGTATATTTGCTATGGTCAGATCTTCTTTAGCAAGGACCAAAGAATATTATGCATGACAGCACTTTGAAAACTATAAAGAGTTACATAAGCATAAGACTTTATTATAGAAAATATGTCTCAAGATATGAGGAAAGCTTTTAAAAATAGAAAAGCTCTGCAGAATGAAACAGTTTTTTCAAAAGACCTCTTCTCTTTGCCACCCACATTACCCCTCCAGAACCATGTGGCAGGTAAAGGAAACAAGGTGGCATTTAAGAAGCCTTTGTGAGCCCTCTGGACTATTATCTAGGTCAGGGACCATGAAACTACAACCCATGATCCAAATCCAGCCCTCTATCAGATACTGAAAATAAAGCTTTATTGGAACATAGCTACAACCATTCATTTCCATATTGCCTATGGCTGCTGTCATACTATGATAGGAGAGTTAAATAATTATGACAGACACCATCTAGCCCATAAAGCCTAAAACATTTCCTATCTGGTCCTTTAGAAACACTGTTTTCTATCTTTGGGGCAAGAAGATACTTTGGTGGGAAACTACCTTTTGACAGTCTGACTTAGATTCTCAGGAAAGGGAGCCCCCTTCTTTCAAGAGACAACAAGACACTGTTTAATAAGATCTGCCTCAAGAATTGGCATTATCTTTCTTATCAGCCTCTCATGGACCATTATCTCAACTGAATGCATTTCAAATAAGGCAACACATCTGGCAACTGGAAGGAACTTTTGAATTGAAAACTCTAACTGCTGGGTTTCCGTCTATTGCCACCACAGAATCCTCATCTGTTCATCAAACATGAAGAAATTCCTTTACTCTGCCTGGCATCATGTTAGGCAATGAGCACCCAGAGATCAATAAAACACTGTCTGTCCTCAGAGAACTCAGAAAAGGAGGACGATAAGACCAAATCACCAGAACATGGGGCAGTTTTTGTCCAAGATACACCTGCTCTAAACATTGCCCCAGTGTGCAGTTATTGCCTCCAGGGAAGCGAGTAGTGCACAGATGTTTCAACTGGACTAAATGCCTTATGGCTTTGGCCAATGCAATGGTCAGTCTTACTCAAAATCACCTAACTGCATGAAACAGGTAAAGATAATGCTGACCACATCTTCAAGTACTCTAAACTGAAAGCAATGAATGACTTTAAAAATAACTACTTTTTTATCATATACAAAAGAGACTGGGACATAATAGTAGCTAAATAAATATGTATTGAAGACATACATAAAAAAGGGAGAAAAAAGATGAAGAACTTTACTGCTTGCATATAGATAACAAGATGAGCATTTGATGGAAACCAACATTTAAAACAAAATAACAGAACATTAGTCTGGAGAATCACGGAGATCATATGTTTTACTCCTTCATTGCATACTCACTAACCTAGTCCCTGACAGAACCAGCACTAGAACTTGGTGTTCTTTTATGTATTTTGCCCTTTTTTTACTGTATTCTCTCCAGTCTTCTGTGAGACCTTTGCATTCTGAGTCAGTGACTTGGGCATGAACAAAGGCAGGATGTGCAGGTGGTAAGAAAGAGGCACATCTGGTGGGGACCAAATCATCAGATTCAACAAAAGCCATTCATTATCTGTTGGATATCTATGTGTTGTAGATTCTGCTCAAGATTTTGTTTGGGAAAGGATGACATGGCCAATATATTCTGAAACTTATATTTTACTATGCTACAAATGATTGAACATACAAATGAGATATTCTTAGTATTAGCTGTAATGTGAAGGTCTCTGAAATACATTAAATTTAGCAAGGGCTCTAGGTTTTTAAAATAATAAGGAACACAGATTCTCTCTTCTCAAGGGCATAGAAATGAGCTTTCAGGAAGGGTGTGCCTGGTTGGGGTAAGGAGGTTCCTGTTGTGACAGGCAGTAAATCCCATGCTCTTGGTTTGCAATCTAATTTACAACAAGGGTTATGGTGGGAACATTCCACTCCAGCCATCACTTCAATGAGGCCATTGATCGTATACTTGAAAATCTACACATAGAGAACATCATTTTTATAGAGATTTGGTACTCTTCCATTTATGCATAAATTTTTGGTTAAAGATTTTTGAAACAGTTGCAAAAATATATGATTGCTACTATTTTCAAAAAGTGTATACTCCAAACTAAGTGTGAAGAATTTTCCATATAAGATTGCTTTATAAGATTGTCCAGAACACCAATGACAATTTCAAAATCTTTGGAGAAGTATTGAGTTGATTAAAAATCACCTAATGGAATTGGCCGACAGATTAGTTAATGAGGGCAACTTGAGCGATAACCTTCAGTTCTGTCTCAGTTTCCTAAGACATGGCCCAGGAGGTACAAGTCAGATTCAAATCAGGAAACTGTTTGGCTTTTTAAGAGAGAATATGTAAGAAGAATTTCATTACCCTGATAACATAAATCTCAGAGACCAAACAAGAGAAGGAGTAGGGAATCATTATTTCTCAAAGTTTGCAGACATTGTGAGAAAGACATTTTTTATATGATCACATTTAACTCTAATAAAGGTTGTTGGAGATAAGTCATCCTTTTGTAGATGAGGAAGTCACGATAAGTCCATGAAATTTGCTCAGGTTCATGCAACTTGTAAGTAACAAAGCCAACATATAAACCTAGGATTGTTTCCAAAGTCTGTCCTCCATAAATAGTGTTTACAAATGAATTTCCTGCAATGTAGCATAGAGATCATGGTTTAAGAAGTTAAGATGGAACATAATCTTCTCTCTTTCTCTCTCTGTCACTCTCTCACACACACCACCCTACACACACACATACATAGACACCAACTTGTAGAACCCAGATTCTTATTGGCTATAGCATTCCCCAAAATTGTTCACAATGAATGATATTGATTATAATTGAGCAAATGTGAATTCGTTTTTTCATTTATATTCTGTGCATACATGTGAATTTGTGTACGTGTGTGCTTGTGTGCATGCCTATGTGTTTTGTGACTTTTGCTCAGCACTAGCACATAAGGCAGCTGCATTTCACAGTTGAGTCTTCAGGCAGCAATATTTTAACAGAATGAACACCAAATCTTCCCAATGAATTGTGAGCTGTGAAAGACATTGCAGCTAACTCCAACTGTAAAAAAATGTATTGGCTTCAGAAGAGGAGTGGCTCTTGGAATGCTGTGCTTTAAAATGATGTTGGGGGAGAGAAAAACAGAAGGCTGCAGTTTTAAAAGTGAAATAATTACATTGAGAGTCCAGGTACAGAGCTGGTGCTGTGGAGAGAAGCTAAGACAAGATCTCCTTTTCTGTTTATCAGATTTACTGCAGATGCTGCAGGGAAATGCAGTCACAAGAGTGTCTCATGTGATTTTCTGGGACTCCTCCTTTTCTTTTCAGCTCTCTGAATTCTACCACTATGCAAGACAGTTGAAAATATCTTCTAGCCCATCAAAAATGTTTTCCCCAATGCTATAGCTCCTATACATGTGTTTGCTTTGTTTTTAACAGAGATTGCTCTCTCTGGTGTTTTAGTGTCCCAGAAAGTTTCGAATGTATTCTATAAAGCTCTGCACACTAATACCTTGCCTGGCACAAACATGACGGTCAATAATTGTTTACTAAGTAAAGGACTGATTAAAATATCTACAGAGGCCAGTTACGGAGAAGCAATTTTACATCAAGCATTATGTAATTTACATAAGTAATCTCATTTGGCACTCAAAATAGCCCTGCTGAGGGTGATGCTGCTTTTTCCATTCTACAGGTGTAAAGTTGAATAAGAAAGAGGGTCAAAGTTGTGTCCAAGGTCACATAGACTGTGTCAGTGTTGGGATTCGAATCCAGGCAGTCTGACAGGTCTGCACCCTGAACCTGCCTGTGAAGCGTACCCAAGTCCTGTAACTAAGCTGCCTTTTCCTTGAATGTGAACCCACAGTTTCTTCAGATCCTTCCAAGCATGAATCCTCACAGAGAGTTAAGAAGAAAAAGAGATGTTGAGGTGCAAGTGATGAAAAGCATTGCAGAACTGCTTCAGTAGATATCTACCAACATGGCCACCCCTCCTCTTAATTAGTAGTGAGTGCCTGGGGAGAAGGTTAGCTTTCCAAAGAGCTGGTTCACGCAAAAGCTAGGGAAACTCATTACTCCTCACAGCAGGGTTTCAGTTCTCCCTCCCCAATCCTCCTTAAAAGCACAGTGGGGTGACTGTGGAAGAGATAGGGAAACATAAATAACAACTGTGTTTTCTAAACAGCCTTGTCTGCAACACACTTCCCCTTCCAGAGAGGTATCTGCAAAAGTACACAAGCTTTGTTTCCAGACCATGCAGGATGTCAAAATAAGAAGACAGAAGGACTCTGATTTTCCATCTGTGCTGGAACAGCAAGAAGGGAAGCAAGGACGTGACCTAAAACTGAGGATCTGGGTCATAAAGCACCATAATCGCAATGGTCTTTTAGAGTTCTATAGAGTATAACAGTTCATAAAGAATTTTAAAGTGGATGCTCTTGTTCCTTTTGAACTTGTAAGTTAGGGAAGTGACTGTGATGCTCTCACAGAGAAGAAACTGAGGAGAGGTTGAGGAATCCTCCAAGAGTCTCCCAGCCTTTGCATGACTTGAACTCAAGGTTTGCCTCTAAATGGTGTACAGGATCTGCCTCTCCCATTCTTTACCTGTGGTGGTAAGGGTTGGAGCATAGGACTCTGTAGAAATCAATCAGTAAATACCCCTTCCTTCATTCCTCCCACTCCTGCCTATAGAATAAATGCTTTTTTTTTTCTTTCAAAATATGATCTCTAATGAGAACTGTTAAAGAAAGCCTATATGGATCTACAGATGCATGTATTTCAATAGAAAAGGATGCTGCCCTATTTCAGAAAGCTGTAAAAGGCATTTTCCTAAAGGCTTGGCCAGAGAAAGGAGTCTCTTCTCCTTTTCCCCAGCACTGCCCCACACACATACAGAGCAGGTAAGAGTCCACATACACTTGCATGGACTGCTTTTCAAAAGGACAACAAAGCCTGGAAGCGAGAGGGATGGGGGGAGAGGGAAGGGGCAGGGGGCAGCAGGGGGAGATGGCCCAAACAATGTACACATATATGAATAAATGAATAAATAAATCAAAAATATTTTAAAAATAAAATAAAATACAACTTAAACTCCTTAAAAAAAAAAAAGGACAACAAATTTGGTGTCTTCTAAACTACACCAGAGACCCAGGAAATGTGGGTTTCCTTCTGGTTCGGCTACTAACAAGACTCAAGGCAAATCACATACTGGTTATATGGTTACCATAGTTCTTCTAACTGGTAAACTCAGGATTTTTATGATTCTATTTTGTGAGGGTGCTTGATAAAAGTTTTGACAGAATGAGAAAAGGAAATACTTAAATATATCCTAGTTCATCTACAATTAACATAGTCTTTTGGGTATGAGAAATCATTAAGCTAAGTTATATGTGCATCATATCCTTAAATTTTCTCAATAATCCCATAGCCTAGGTGTCACAGCCTTCATTGTACAAAGAAGAAAATGAGGTTCAGGGAGGTAAATAATCTCACATAAAATATGGAACTGACATACAAGTAAGTGCAAGATTACAGATTATCTCTGACTCTACTGTTTCATGTGGGAACAAATCTCAAAATTCCCACTCCAAGACTTCTCACATATGAAGGGTAATATTGAGACATTTCTAGTAACAAATGTATTAACAAAGATTCAGTGAGGCTGGAGATAGAATCCAGGAATTGAAAGATTTCATGGGCTAGTGAAGAGGAGGGTAAGAAGGGGTCTGGTGTCATGGGTTTTGCATAGGAAATCCAGTAAGAACAGTACAGTATAAGGAATACAAAGATGTAAGCTAAAGGTAACAGGAAAATGAACAGAAAATTGGCAACCTTTCAAAGCAATTTGCCAAGATATTTTGAACTCTGAAATTTTGGTCATTCAGGTAAAGGAAGCAAATAAGGAAACAGATAGGCTATAAACCCAGTTGCCACATCCCAGCATCCACTTCCAGCTATCCTTGCTACTCTTGCATTAGATGTTCCAGATTGGAGATCAGTCACTTACTGAGTCCAGTGGGAATTTGCATAGGCTCAACAAATTGTGCCATGATTTTACATGACTGTGGTCTCTGAGGGTGTGATTTAAAGAGTGGCTCTCTTACAAATTAGCTGTGAGGTAAGAGACAAGTTACTTAATCTCTCAGTTTCCTTATATATATTTATCTCATACATATGTTATGATGATTGAAATGATATATGTAAAATGTAGATCATCTTAAACTTAAAATACTTAAAATATTATCAGAATTGAATGGATGAATTTTAAGCACATCTTATAAATGTGTATCTAAGACCAAGATTCTCAAAATGTATTCAGATAAAATATCCAATTTAGAATGCTAAAATAGTTTTGGTCTCCTCCAAAATCACAACAGTTGAATACTGTTAGAGTCATTTTTAATAGAAAATTTCCTTAAATATTAGACACCTGCTACATGAAATCTGAAGCTACTTTACTTAAAAGATGCCAGTTACAGATACATGATCGAGAAATATGTCAGCAGGTGATCAGAAAATAATCTTGTTCTTTACTAGCTGTGAAGATTACTGGGTATAATTTTTATATTGCTGCATTCAAAGTAACCAGAGTCTTCTATCACACATAGCCTTAGTTTATGGAGTTAAACATGAAAAGTAATTAAATATCTCAATATTGTATTGCACTCCAAATGTTCCACCACCTGAAGTGTGTCATTTTTTACCTGTCCTTATTAAAACAAAACAAAAAATCAACAGACTTAAATTGCTTAGCTATTCCTAAATGCACAATACAAGCAAATAAATTAAGTATGCAGCTGACCTATTAATTTAATTTTAAAAATGAGTAATTAGAATAACTTTTCTTTTGGATTTTTTTTGGGGGGGTAGTAGTAGGGTTTGAACTCATGGTCTCATACTTGATAGGCAGGTGCTCTACCACTTGAGCCACTTCACCAGTTCTCTTCTATTCTCACAGCTAGTCTATGGGTATCAGACATCTAGGGTTTTCTTTTCTCATGTCACTCTTTGGTTGATCCTGGCTGGTGCTCTCTATACAATTAAGTGCTAAAACTGAGATCTGTAACATAGATTAGAAGTAATCTTAGTTGGCAATAATTACTCTAAATGTTTTCTAAGTTTGTCTCTTTAAATCTCACCATGACAAGTTTCTGTGATCTGAGCATGCTGAAGAAGAGAGTAGATGAGGGATTTTAAAAGTTTCTTACTCAATGATCAGAGCTATTCTTAATCTATAGCTTATTTATACAAAAATTTTAAATGTGCACCTTCTGGCTTGATGTAGCTTGTACTTGCCCCTACCAAAGGGTATCTTTATGCACTGTATAATATACAACACACATATACACAGTGTGAAGTGTTCTAAATGTGGAAATCTGCAAGCTGTGTAAAAGATAGTAAAGGCTCTGTAAAGTGTTGCAGTAAAGAAATCTTTCTAACTTTTATTTGGTGAGGGGGTGTTGAGAAAAGGTCTTGCTACATTGCTACACTTGTCTCACACTTATGATCCTCCTGCCTCAGCTTCCTGAATACTGGGATTATAGGTGTATACTACCATGTTCAACCTGTCTAACATTTAACCTCTATTTTCTCACCAGTTTGAGTAAAGAAACCTGGCTCCCATGGTCAGGACTGCCTAACCACATGTCAACTAAGCAATGTGAGTAGAACCATGGATGTGATTGCCTATGCAGCACACTTTTGCCCAGGCCCTGCTGTGTGCATTAATCATGAATAAACACATAGAATTCTACCACTTCCATATACTTAGGGACAACTGAGCAGTGAGAAAAGATGTAAAAAGGAGTCAGGGCTTCATTCTTCCCGCTACTGATAGAAATAATGTCTTGATTATGGTTCTGGACTCCCAAGGCACAGTTCTCACTGTGTAGGACTGAGGGTACCTGTGTGATGGAGAAGCTGCATTGTTTATATGGCTGAGAACTACAGGCTGCATGAACAGTGTCAGTTCTGCTTCCCAGGGGTAGTGTTGGCAAGTGCATCTCTTTGGCCTTGACACTAGACAGAGTTCAGTCTCAGCTTTAAAACCAGGAAGAGAATTAAAGAAAGGCAGAAGTAATAGCTCAATCAAGAAAGGGGGAAGTAAAATAAAATTGACACAATGACAAAAATGAATCTTCCAATGAAACCCAATGAAGAAGAACTTAGAGAGATCTCAAAAACAGCATTCTTAAGATGAAAACCTGATCAAATGATAGAGGGTGGGGAGTAGGACAGTGATGGTGACAGTGATTCTCCTGTCTCATCCCTGGCAGCAGTTACCCTCACCACTACCCTGACCACCACTAATCATCAGGTGAAGCTTTTAAAATATCTTTAAACATGTAGCCTAGAGGGTAAAGAACATTTTACAAGTATGGAAATATTTGAGCTGAGAGATATCTTGCCACATGGGCTAGGCCTACAGGCAGGAGGGACAATAAACTCAAGGTGGAAGGATATGGAAACAGAGTGAGAGGACACTAAATAGATGGCACAGGCCTGGGTTTAGCAGTGATGAGTTTCTCCTGGACAGAAGTGCATCCATGAGGAACATGAAAGTTATAGTCCTGCAGAGTATGATGACTGGAAAAATACTGTATCCACCAGGAGCAGAGGTGCAGAATGCTACTCAGTAGACACAGCCCAGCTAGTAGGGCAAGAACATACGATGGAAAACAGGTTTTCCCTGTTTTTAGTGTAGGATTCTCTCCTCTTTCATCTTTTCTTCTTCTTTCTGCCTTGGTTTTACTGCACAGCCCAAGAATCTAAGTTAAGTATCTCTGTTAGATTACCTGTCTGAATTTCATGAAGAGTAGCAATGTACATGTTTGATCTAGAGGTCAGGGAAGTAGTATAGACAGTGATTCAGAACATCGATTTTCTGCTTTGTCAAACTCATTTTGACTGCACTTCTCAGACATGACAACTAGTCTCCCTCAACCGAGTCCAAAGCTTTAAAGAATTAAAACTACTTCTATGACTGTCTCAATTTTCCTCTTTGTGCAACAGTATTCCATGTGGTACCACCACAGTTCCACCCCTAAACCCATGCTTGGGCATCGAAAGGTTTCCTTAAGAGCATTCTTGTGACAGAATGTTTTTAACTAAGGAAGTGAATTTTTTGTGGGAAAATCTCAAATGCAAAGTATCAACCACCATACTTCTCAAAGCACATTACAAACTTTGTCTGAACCATGGGGCTATTGGAATATTTCAGAATCATTGCAAACATGATCTTTTAAAACAAACACTGTTTAAAACCTTAACATTTCTGTGTCGTCAATAGCTTAGAAATAAACAGTTATGTTCACAAATGAGACAATTCTGAGTTATGTAATGAAGCAGAATCTGATACAGCTATGGGATGTATAAAAGAGTATCATCCTAAAAGTTAGTACTGTGGTTTTGAAACTTTTAAAATGATAGACAAGCACATTTTTATTTTCTACAAATAAAATAATACATGGAGTCACAATGTATAAAACAGATGACAGCAGAGCTGACCTGGTGGCAGTGGTGGTGAGGGGCCCAAGGCTGTGCCCACCAGGCCTCTTCTTCACCCATCATCATCTTGGCATCCTTTAGTAAATTGGGAGTCCAAACAACTTCACTTATAGACTGCTGAGCTAGTACACCTCTCTTCTTTTACAGTAGATGGAAAACTACCCTTGGTTAACCACGTACGTCCCTGACCTCCCTGGCTCTCTCTGTCAGTTCCCAGTCTGATCCCCAGAAGCAGTCTCCCCTAAATGCTCATTCTCAGTTTCTTCTCCTACAAAATGTGAAGAAAAAAATACATCCAAATTATGCTTCAAAGGTTTCAAGATCATGTTAGATTTTAAAAATGCTACTTTCAAAACTAACATTTAGATAAATGTACAACACTGTTGGTTATACAGTTAATTCATAGCTACTTCCAAAAGAAAATAATAGAGTGATAAACCTGAATGTTATTAAATAAGGGAGAAAGGATAGGAAATTTTAAGTTGGCCTTATCCTTATAAGGAGATTTCACTTAGGCAATCTTCATATTTCACTGATTGTAGGGACAATAAAGAATTGCAGAGTTCTGCTGGTAATACACACTCTGGGGGAGGAAGTGCCATCAACTCATCACTGATAGCCTATCATTTTATTTTATTTATCTGATTTTGTTTTTAGACAGGGTCTCACACTTATCTCAGAATGTTCTGGGACTTGGTATGGAGCCCCAGCTGGCCTCAAACTCATAATCTTCTTACCTCAAGTCTCCTAAGCACTGGACTGCAGGTCTGTGCCACCATTCCTGGCTGATAGTTTATATCTTTTACACACCCAAACATGCACACAAAATTAGGCTGTATAAATGCAAATCAGTTAATCAAATCAAATTTGAACCAGGTATAAAAAGTAGTGGCTTGGTTACAGTTTTCTGGATTACAGTTATTTTGGTTATGTCTCTTCTAAAAATGCTGAATCAATACTGGTTGGAAGCACCTATCATGAGCCTAGGATGGTAGCCTGATCACACCTGGATAGGGGCAAGGTATTGAAATGCCAAATGGCAGATATCAAGATCAGTTGCCAACTCACCATCTTCCCTCTGTTCGCCTTTTCCTGTCAACCTCAGTCTGGGCTCTCTTTCAAAAATTTGCTATAAATCCCTAGGTGGAAATACATCATAGCACAGCAGGGGTCCTTTTGGCTCAGGCCATGCACAAAGATCATCTCATTCTTGCTTAGAGAATTCAGGATCACCAATATATCATCCTCCCCTTCAGAATCATGACCTCAGTACTTTGGAAAAATGGAAGGTTGTATCTTTTTGTTCGACTTCTCTGCAGGAAGTACGATATCAATCATCAATTAGGAAGGAATGTTAATTGGGTCAAAATAGCTTGCAGTGAAAGCAAACTGTTAAAATAAAGCAAAATAAAGCAAAAATATCTGAAATTGCAAAGAGAGTTTGTTAATGTTGTCCTTAAATATTAAAAGAGCGAGCTCTATTAATCCTAGATTTCTATAGTGATTGTTGTTTTGTATGCTTATTTGTTTTTCATCATCCCCTATATCCTTAGTAAAAATTAATTCGCCTTTGCATCAAAGACTCTCTTTGCATTGTCAGAAACTACAAATATTCATTTGATTACTACAAACAGTGCTATAGTACAGTGTGTCATGTTTTAGCTGTGTCTTCAATTATGTGATGTATATATGTCAATATGACAGCAAAGAAGTCATCCTTTTCCACTTCCCTGACTCTCTAAAACATATTCTTAAAGGGATCAATAGACACCGAGTTTTCTAAACTTAAAACTGCAAACTCATTTTTTAGTCCCCTGCTCTTTTGCTCTACACACCCTATCAGGGCCCAAGCCAAGAATTCTTCATTCATTAATATTCAACTATCCATCCTTCCTCATTATTTTCACTGCTATAGACTTCTCCAGGGCTTGCATTAGTTCTAGCCTGAATTATTGCAATGTCCTCCCAAGTGTTCCTGCCTTGATTCCTCCCATCTTATTCTATTCTACATATTCCATTGAGTTCTGATTTCCTCTGCACAACTGTGAGCACATTAGTGAGTGACTAAAAATGTCCTATGACACTTCTTTGCATATAGGATACTTAAATGACAATCTTCAAATAATAACATTGTCTAATTTCTATCTCTCCCAAAATTTAAGCTACATACGAACAGTCAGTGGCTTTGATTTTGAACTGTGCTGGCACATAATAGGTGCAAAAAATCTGTTGAATGAATAAGTGAATGAAAAATGGATGAATGATGATTGGGAGACTGGATGCATGAATAGATGCAGAATGGCTGGGCAAATGAATAATGCCTCTGAAAGGTTTGCTTACAGTATTAATTAAATAATATACATAAAAGTGCCAAGCATGGTGTCAAGGCCTGTTAGATGTTGTCCCTTCCGTATTTTCTTTGTTGCAGTACTTGTACAATCCCATGCCTATCTTTCAACCATAGGAGGTCAAGGGCAAATCATGGAAGGATCATGTTTCCAAGCTGTTTAGTGGACACTCAACTTTGAGTCTTTAGGAGAGATGCCTTGGCTATTTTTTTAGGAGCTATTTATGGTGAAGAGATGGAATGCAGGAGGTGGCTTGTAGCTGTCAGGTGGCAGTGAGTCTTGCTGGGCCTGTAACAGGTAGAGTAAAGAATAAGAAATAAGTTTGAGAGAGATTCCCAGGCAGAACTCATAGGTATACTGGGATTTGTAATAAAGACAGGCTCTACCAGTATATCTTGACCTCTAAAACTCTTCCTAAGGTCAAGTCCAGGTGTCCCTTGTGGTTTTCATCTTTTGTATGTGTGTGTTTTAAACACAAAGTTTTATGAATGGTTTGAATTCTGATTGCTAAAACCTGGAAGCAACAAATCTTTGCTTTAATCACTAATGTCCTAGTAAGCATGTTTCCCATGCAGAAGGCAGAAATGGCACAGAACTCTTTACAAGGAAAGTTTTTGAAAAGGTGTTTTTTTTTTTTTTTTTTACGTAAAGCCCATTTTGTGGAAGAAACCAGCAGGCTACTAACTGCTATCTGCTCTGTAGTATCTCCTGGAGGTTGGGGAGTAGAGTGGAGTGAAGAAAAAGTTTTGAAGGCCATAGGCATGAATGTACAAATATTATGAATTTTAATATATGATTTTAAAGGGGTTAGGCAATGATGGAAAGATATGACTGTTTTCATTTCATTTCTCTTTAAATTAAAATCCCTTCAAAAACGCAATGGCTACCTGTTTGGAAACATTGTATAATTTTAAACTTTGGAAAGATTTATCTTTCACAGTCACAAATCTATGCAAAAGCCTTTGGCTACAGAAAGCTCGGGTTCCAAGTCAGCAGTATAAGGAGGGCTTTGTGCATGTCTCTGAAAGTTAGCTGGCTTGAAATAGGTACTCTTCCATGTGTGAGTAAAACTACCTGATTATCTAAATGAAACAGAAAGATGCCTGAAACATTCCTCTCATCCCAAATAGATAAGAAGACTGAGCTTTCAAAATGTTATTCATGGAGTATAATTTAAGAATTCTCAGATTATCTATTACAGTATTTCTGCCCCCCTCCCCAAAGTAGTTCCAAATAGCATTGTAAATCTTATTCCCTAGAGCCATGATTCTGAACAGAACAGGCAGGAGATGCACATTTAAATAGCGTATCGATGAAATAAATATGTTGTTACTCCCCATCTTGGCTAGTAAATGGCCTCCATATTATTCATCATTCATTAAAAATGGTTCATTTCCTTTGGCCTTTATTCATTGCCTAATAATCCTAATGAATTTAATGTAGCAAGTGATGTAATCAGACAAAAGAACTGTAAGAACCCTTTTTTTGTCACTATAAGCAGAATTAAATCATGTTTAATTAGGATTTTAGTGTTCACCAAAAGTCTTAGTTAACTATTCATTACCCAGAATGTTGTCTATTACAAGCACATTTCACTTTCTAAAGTAGGAAAATGCTATCCTTTTGGTCTAGTTCTCTATGTTTGACACCACTGACTAACAGACAGATGCCTGCCTAATCTAGTCCTAGCCACAAACTAGTCACTGCATCAAAGTGATCCTTAATTCTACATGGCCAAGAGGTCCTGAAGTGGTGTCCACGAGAGAGAAGTAGTGAAGTCAGTGGTAAGCAATTTATAACAAGAGCAGAGGAGCATCCAGCAAATCTGAGAAAAATTCTAAACAACAGTGAGATCTAGATAGATTTTGCCAGAAATACTCCCTGAATTTTGGTGAGGATGAACGACTTCTATTTCCAGAGAGATACACTGAGAATACAAGAAGGTAGGAGAAAAAAAGTCTGTACAAGAAAGGATACAGGAATTAAAGAGGAGCAAACCATTGCTGGGGAAGTGGAAGGTATGCAGGGCTCAGGAGACTGTGCCAAGATCCCAGAAACAGAAAAGGCCTCCAGAGTGTGTTTGGTTTAATTTGACCTTGTTAGCATAAATAAACATGGTAGAAAAGGTATTTTGAGAACTATGATTAGGTAAAAATTGAGCAGCTGGAAAAACAACTATGTTTGATTTTGCAACTGTTGTACTAGGAGGCATTGAGGCCTTAGACAGTGATGTATCTGAAGGGATACCATTCATTTGAGGGAAGAACTGGTGATGAATCAAGCAGCCCTAATGGAGAAGCAAGAAAGGGAGTGAAACTTGCTGGGTATATTTTGAATTGGTTCTTACTCTGGCTGCCACCATGTCTGCCCTCTTTCCCACCCACATCACCTTTGCTGCAGTCATCTCAGAGTCACCAAGCTGGCCAAGACTCTTTTCCCATTGAGCTCAGATAGCAGATATAGCCTGTACTTGGCCATGGTGGTCATTCTTCTGTGTCTTGGATGTTTTCTGATCAGGTTTTAGATTGCTTTAAGCTCCCTAGTTCAGAAAGCAGGCTGACACTGTGGTTGCCAGGCAAGTATTTGTTAAAAACAAAAAAGATAGTGAAAATTGAACACAAAAGTGTCCATAATGAGTTCCTTTAATTAAAAAAATTACTTGGCACATAAAAGTGTATTTTGGGGGCATGGTATAAAACTTCAATACATACATGTGATATCTAATAATCAGATCATGATGATTGGTAATTCCATCACCATAAACATTTATCATTACTATGTGCTGGGAACATTCAAAATCTTTTCTATTAACTATTTTGAAATATACAATTAAATCTTGTTAACCATAGCTTCCCTACTGTGCTATGGAACATTAGCAGATATTCCTCTTATTCAACTGCACCCCTGTCTCAGGGATTTCCAACAGCAGCCCAAGTCCTGGCTAAGTGAATAAATCTCTCCTTTATGTAAGAGCTCTGTAGTGACTTAAGAAGGATCGTTTTTCTGTCCTGAGTTGCTTTCTGATAAAGGTCAAACAAGCTTAAAACAACAACAAAAAAATCTCCATTTGACTTGACATTTCAAAAGAGAGGTAGGAATCTGTTGATGATAACTTATATTTTCTTTTTTCTGCTTCCTCAGCAGAATACCAGGAAGGTATAAAAAAACTTTTCACAGATCTCAAATATAAATTATGTTGAATTTTCTTATTTAGTCAATGGTGAAGGTAATTCTTTCATAAGGAAGAGACCAAATATTAAGCATCAATTTGAATAAAGGACAAACTCACTAGGTTGCTGTTTATACTTTGTACCCAATAACACAATTGGTCTCATGTTTAAAGGACACATTTGCAAAAATGATTGGATATGATGGTCTCACATCAATGTACTAGTAGTAGGACACCATCTTGGAGTTAGACAAATAACATAATAAGGGCTCTTAAGAGATAATGGTAACTGGACACTTTCATCACCAGCATTAGGCATTTGGTTGACAAGTCAATGCCCCCTACCTAACTTTGAGGCCAAGAAACTTTTACACTTTGAGAATAATGGTTTGTGGCAGCTCCAGAGTATGTCTAAAAAAGAGAAATCATGAATTGGTTCTAAAGGGGTTGAGCCTGGAAAGTAAATAGCACAAATAGGCAGCTCCTAGGCAAATTAAATTTGCACCAGATAGTTTAAATACTTTTCTGAGCTCAAGTCATCAAATCAAATACTGGCTTAATTTTATACCCACATTTGAATATTTAATACATTTCAAAGCAAATGGAGTTTAAAAATTATGAATCATTTGGATCACCCATGTGTTAGATTTCATTTGTCTGTGTGGATATTCTGGAATCAACAGTCATAGGGGAAAATGATTCTAGAATACGGATGCTACATGACTGCAAAAGAGTTAGTTTCCTTCTTCACAGACGCCAAACCCTAAGAGGGAATAAATAAAGAAATAAGGCCCAAGGAGTTGATTAATGTTCATCCCTTCCAGAGTGATTCATATGCCACCCCTGCCTGTGTGACCATTATGGATTTATTAACATTAAGGCAATGCTATTCAAACAGGTATCAAAACATTTTAATGCAACGGAACGCTGGGTGAAATATTATTGCTACCTCTCAGCAGACTGAAACAAGCTGAGATAATTGCATTGCCAAGGTGAACTGACTCAGCCACCAGATGCCATTTAAGACTCTGAGTTTGTCTTCTAAACTGTGTTACTTGGTGTGATAATGGCTTAATGGTATGCACAGAATCAGCTCTCCTCATTCTGTGGTGCCCAATGGATAGTACTGATTGCATCCTGCTCCAGTTACTTTTGAGACTAAATACCAAAAATCAGTGAGGAGTTCCTATCAATAGCTGCATTTACTGGGTACTTCCTGGTACAGCTTTGGTTGTTTGAGCCCTAAGTAAAGAGTGGGGATCATCAGAGAGTAGGCCAAGAGTCTGTCTCTCCAAAGACTCAAGAGCTAGAGAATGAATTATTTAAGAACAAATGTGAAGCACAAAAGCAACAAGTACAGAGTGTCAAAAGAAAAATGAAGACATGTTTAGAAAATATATCAAAGCATTTTTTATAGTTCTGTTTAGAGATACTGTCACTTATGAAAATAAAACTAAATTTTCCGTTTCCTAAATTTATAAATCTTACTGTTTTCCTCTCCTTTTAGCATTTTAAATCTCTTTCTATGAAACATAAAGAAACATAGTCATATCTGCTTTCTTTAAGCTATAGCAAGTTTGCTGCCACATTGGGGATCCAGCCATTGTTCACATGAAAAGTATACTAGCTGCCCAAGGCAGCATGTGCCACAAAGTCATTTCCAGAAAGTCATTCTCTGAAGGTGATCGTGTGCACCTGAGTGCCTATTAGCTGGAGGATGAGAGGAAAAGAGTGGCAAAGCCCAGCAGGTAAATCCAGGAAGTTTTATTTGCACGTCACAATTCTACTTTGCCATGTCTAGCACTAAGGCGACTTACTAAGTGCAAGGAGGCAACGTTTTAAGGAGATAATAATGTTTTAAGAAAAGTCTCCCTATATAGCCCAGGCTGTCCTCAAACTTTCTGTCTTCCTGCCTCTGCCTCTTGAGAGCTGAGATTATAGGCATCTACCATTACACCTGGCTAACTCTCCTCTTTTGCTTACTTAGTTCTGCCTGCTGTAGAGGCTTGGCACTGGCAATTACAGCAAGCCTACTTTATTTCCCACAGCCATGTTTTACGACTCTAACCATGCTCATCTGTTTCCCACATCCCTGAGCATTTCTCCCTTTAGTTCCCTTTGCTCAGTCTGTCCCTGTGAACTAGAATGCCTTCTCCTCTCTTTTCCCTCTTTTATACACACTTGCCTGGTCTATAGACTCCTTCTCAAGCACCCACTCGTAACCACTGCACTGTGTTCATACTCTGGTTTCCTGAAGCATTTGTCATACTCACTTAATCATTTACTACTTTTATTGTGGTTCTGTTTCTTGATGCAACTGTATAGAGTATCTTTGATGAAATCTTAAGATGTCTGAAGGCAGCAAATTAAAAACTCCTGGGCAGGTTCCTGTTCTGGGTAACAGACCCAGCAAAATCTGAAGATTTCCCAAGAACCATGACACAGTCTGGAGTCCATGTGGGATCCCACCAAATGGGAGGAAATTAGAAAGAAAGAATAGGTCAATTGGTAGCAAAGTGAGTTCAGTGCAAACTATGCCGGGGAAAGTTGTATCTCTAGGGCAGATTGAAAGAGAGTTTGACCGCAGTACTGGTGTATGCTTCTCGTAGGTAGAGAATTAATTTTAAAGCAGACTTCTTAGATAAAATGAACAAACCTCTGTAAGCTTAATACTTTAGAAATTAAGAGGTAACCACCGTGTGATATCATGCATGAATTGAATACTTTTTTTCTGCTTTCCTCTCCAAGAAAGCCGCAGAAAATCTTGGCATCTGTTGGTGACTCAAGGGAGGTGGAGAAAAACAGAGAACCTAGAAAGAGGGGTTGGAAGAGGAGAAGTCATGAAAATGAAATTTTGCCAGGACACTGTACATCCCCGAGAACCTCACAGAGAAGAAAAGCCAGGAGGCAGTGTCTGGTTTGGGTTCTACTTTCCCTCTTCAAAAGATTCAAGTCCAAAGGGCACCTTCAAGAATTCAAATTAGTTTGCAAGTTTCATTATCCCAGTTTTATCTATCCCTAATATACTCATAAGTGTGAGGAGAAAGAAAATCATACTCATAGAAGCTATGTACAGAATAATGCAGAATATCAACAACTACCACCACCACTAGAAAAATAACACTCATAAAAACATCCTAGGTCTGGGACTGCAGCTCAGTGGTAGATCACTTGCTAACACACCTGGCCATTGATTCAATCCCCAGCACTGTAAAACAGAAACAAAAACGAAGAAAGAATCCTAACGTTTTCCTGTTGGACCTCAAAATTTCTCCACATCTTAAGTATGAGATAGGGTTATTAGAAAAATCAGCATTTTCTTAAATACAGCAGACAATTTAATTAACCAGAATATCTCATTCCTCCCACTTGTTTTTGGTGGGGAAGGTCATACACTACCTCCGTTTCACCATATGTAACATCAGGTATGTATAGTTTTCAAAGCAGAAAATATAATTATCTCTTTTTTCAATGGAAATTTTGGTTAGAAATAATCATTAATGTGAACTTTTTTATTCCAGGTTGTTACATTGAAATGAATATAAATGCTGTTCTTTCTAAATTATCTTTCTAATTTGAAGCACAAATGGGCTTTTTGCCCTCACCTTCAAGGCTAGCCTTTAATATTCTCTGAAAGATAAATTACGTTATTAGCTTAGGAAAGTCTGTGAAAATCATTGAATTTTTAGTTCTAGAAGCTGAAGATATTTCTTGTTTGACAAAGTATATCAATACCCGTCACTGAAACAGATTGGATTTTTCAGATATTTGTAGAGCAAAAGAAACAAAACAAATTTTATGCTGATATTCATTTTAAGGGAAAAAAACATCTAAATAAATATGATATGGCTAAAAACATACCTGAGGCCCTGGTAGAATTTAATTACACAAAGAGTTGGCAAATACATAGCCATGATCAACAAATAGACCTAACGCTTCTCAAATCATCTCAATTCTGACATGTCATAAGCACTTGATTTTGAAGCATGTTGGAGCTAGAGTCATGCCAGAGCCAAAGCTAATTAATGAGCAAGTATGGTAGCCTCAGTGCACCTGGATCCTCAGGAGTATTTAGAGCAACTTTCTTGATTCTAGATTTAGTCTTTTTATTATTTATCTTGTTTCCAATGATATAATAGGAAAGAAGATGACTCCAAACAATGATAATATAAATACATCTATAGTTTACTGAGCACTGCTTTCTACTGCATCTGCATTTCATGGACTCACAATCACCCTCCAAGTTTTCTATGTTGCTCATTCCACAGATGAAAAATAGAGGATGCACAGAGGAATTAAATGACTTGCCCAAAGTTATGAAAATGGTCCATGATTCAGAAAAAATTATTTGAACCAGTAAATGAAGAAAGACTGATGAAAAAAGGGGTATATGAAGTGGGGCTTAGGAATAATGTAATTCAGCAGAATACTTCAATTCCAGTCACTGTGATTATTTCTTTCTTTTCTTTCTTTCTTTCTTTTTTCTTTCTTTCTTTCTTTCTTTCTTTCTTTCTTTCTTTCTTTCTTTCTTTCTTTCTTTTCTTTCTTTATTTCTTTTCTTCCTTCCTTTCTCCTTTTCTTTCCCTCCCTCCCTCCTTCCCTCCCTCCCTCCTTCCCTTCCTTCTTTCCTTCCTTCCTTCCCTCTTTCCTTCCTTCTTTCTTTCTTTCCATCTTCCTTTCTTTAAGTATGAATATCAAGAGATTCTAGTACTAGTCTCTGTCCCCAAATTCAGAGGCATGAAAAAATGTACTTTTCCATTTTTCTTTAAAACTCAACAGTAACAATAAAAATAAACCGTTATAAATATCTGAGTGTGTGCCAAGCTCCATTCTAAACATTTTATTATTATCCTCATTGTACAAAAGTGGAAACTGAACTGTAGAGGGGCTAACTTGCCCAATGTCACACAGTAAGTAGAAGAATGGGGATTTTGAACCCATACAGTCTGGCTCCAATATCTGAAACATCCTTGATCCAACTTTCTCTAATGTCTGGGATTACTGTACTCTTCATCCTATTAAAGAGGCCACAGGAAAGTTTGACAATGCTATCCAGGACTTCTATCACCTCCATACTGCTCTCAGGTATACAAAAGTCACTATAC
Organism: Castor canadensis; assembly: GCF_047511655.1. Classification (NCBI taxonomy): domain Eukaryota; kingdom Metazoa; phylum Chordata; class Mammalia; order Rodentia; family Castoridae; genus Castor; species Castor canadensis. Next base: position 70,056,630 of record NC_133397.1, on the reverse strand, counting down.
TCTGGTGCAATATATGGACACAGAGAGTTACAAGAAGCTACCTCTAACCTACCTTGAGTTGTCTTCTGGTGCCATTGTCCTGAGGCTGTGTGACTCTCTGAGCCCTTCCTAGAGGGTGAGACACATATCTCACCAAATCTATCGGAGGTCCTCTTGTTGTTCTATCCTCCAATTCTCAGCTTGGATGCCAAAAGGTAATGGAGCCCCTTGGCAAGAATATATCTGTATCTATTCTCTCTTTGTTTCTTCCCACATCTATGAGAATCTTATTCTAGGAACTAACCATCATGAATTTGAGGTCTGTGTTCAAATGTTGTGTTGATTGCTAGGATTATCAATAGGAAGAAAAAAAAAACAATACTGTCCTGTCTGTTAGTATTTCAGTAAAGGCAGATAGGCCTCTGCTTCCATCCAACTTACTTAGCTATTAATTCTTAAGAGGTCATGTCACCCTGTCACTGTCACATCCTTTAGATAATCTTGGAGTTCAGGATAGAGTTTTGGTTTGATACCTGTTTCTATAGAAAACTGAGAGGAACCAAAAAATGTATTTGGAAACCAGGCACACAGGGGTTAGTCAGAGTCTCTCAAATGTAGGCACATCTGAGTCACTAGCACTGTAGTTTGAAGTGCTTTCCATGGAAGAAGGAGCAGTGTTTCCATCTCAGAGCCAAGAGAGGGTAAGAGACTATAAACACGTGCAAGGAATAGATTCAACATTATTGCTTCCTTTGAAACATTTACATTCTGGTTTATCTCTATTTGAACTATAAAATCCTTACTTTTCAAGAGTTTCTTTGAGGAATACCTCACCATCAGTGCATAGTTTAATTCACAAGTATTACAGACACTTCTTACATTCTATCTTCTTAGGACTAATGTGTTATGCAATTCTTGAGATGTTAGGTTTATCCACCATGCTGGGCAAACATCAACTCATTAGACATTAGCCAAAGAAAGATCTATGGCTAGAGGCACACATATTGCTATAACTAAATTCTTAATAAAAGTTGTACAGTCAAACAATTTTAAAATTCAATGAAATAAAACTTAGACATTTTTGTAAAACTACTATTTAGAGTTTTATTTTTTCATACTAATTCATGAGCCTCAGATATGCAACATTTTTGTGTAAAGAACCTTCTTGTAAACATCACTTTGTCCTGGGCCTTTACTCATGGACTGAGTTTTCATTCCTTAGAGCCAGAGATAAACAGACCAACTACCTATGTCTTTTAAAAAATCCACAAAATGCATGAATCTTAGAATCTCATCTCTGGTAATCACAGGAAAATTACTTTGTTCAAAGAGCCTGAGTTTTTTCAGTTTCAAATAAGCTTCTGAAAGTATCCAGAATTCTCACAGAATTACTTAGGTTTAATAAAAGCCCATCTCTGACCCAAGAGAGGGTAAGCCCTCTTACCCCAGTGACTGACATATAATGTGACTAGTACACACAGATAAAACTCATGTATACACACACACACACACACACACATGCAATTCATATAGAACAGCACAACAAAGAAAACTATAACCACTATATTTTTCTTATGTGTCCATTTAATGATCTGTGCTCTAAGTCAATAGACATACAGAGTTTAAAAGATAAGTCCTATATATTTAAATAGATACCTCAGAGAGGCATCTGAGATGCCATGATGATGATAATGATAGTGATACTATCCCTATTCTAAACTCTTACCTATACTTCATAATGGAAGTACCAATATCAATCCTGTCTTATAAATAAGGAACATGGGACAATGAGTGCTCAAAAAACTTGCCTTTGCAATACACCTGGCACACAAGGCAGCCAGAATCGGAAGCCACAAATCTAACTCTGTAGTGTCTATACACTTAACCTCCCCCAAATGAAATGCCCACTCTGACTGTCTTCATAGTTCGGTTCTTGGGATGATACATGCTAACTGACTATGACAAAAACTAAGGAAGGCTACCTTTTTTTTTTTTATAACTCTCAGGAGCTACATAATGAGCCCTATTCAGTAAATTGAACTTAACTTCTTTCAAAACAGAGTTGTTTTGATAACTGAACAGGATAATTCTGTGCTCTAACAGGATATGGTACATTTTGAGCACACAAAACTATTTGTTGAATCTGAATCTGAATGAGCATTGAAAATAATTTAAGAATTACTGGCATCTCTGTATCCTCTGCATTTTCCACTTACACCACTTATCTCAAAGTGCTTTCAAGTGGGCCCCTATTGCTTTCAACCTTTTTGACATGGTTTTGGTAAGTATTTTTTTTAAAATGTTAAAAACAATGAATATTGAAACAAGTTATCTTACAACTACTCTTTATCATGAATAAGAGGTAGAGCATGTAACATATGCTTATTTATATCATGATTGGTCTTAGATCAGGCAAATTAAGTGAGACTCTATGTGTCTGCTATTTAAAGCTTCCACTCACTGAGGTCTTACCATGTGTTAAAGTTATATTTATTCCTAACAGCCATTTTTTGAGTTAAATATTATTACCTTCCTTTTATAGATGAAAGAAACTGAGGCTCTTAAACATTAACCTGCCCAAGGTCACATGGCTTAAACCTTAACAATGTCCTTCTGTCACATCAAGCTGTTTCAGTAAGATGTCAGATATTTAAGACAGTGAACAAGTTGAGACAAAGGGGATTTGAAAACTTGGAATTGTGCTCATCATGTATTGATCCTGCAGGTTTCAGAGCAACTCCCTGACAACTGCTCATGTTGAGGAAAAGGGTGGAGCACTGACTGGAAGGAGGGGCTGATGCTGGGCTTGATCTTTTTGGAGAATCATGGACTTGAATCTTGGAAGGCAGACAGTTTTTTAGTGGAGAAAGAAGTGGAAGACACCAAATATCACTTAATACTCTAGACCTGGAGTTGTCATTCAAGAAAAGCATTCATGGGTTCGGGTACATGATGACTCACATCTGTAATCCCAGCTACTTGGGAGGTGGAGAGCAAGAGGAAAGTGGTTCAGGCAAGCCCAGGCCAAAAGGTAGTGAGACTCCCATCGTAAAACAGGACTGGTGACATGTGCCTGTCATCCCAGCTATGTGTAGACAGGAGGATCATAGTCTGAGGCTGGCAGTAGGTAAAAACATGAGATTCTACTTGAAAAATAACTAAAAAGCAAAAAAAGTTCTGGGGTTGTGTGGCTCAAGTGACAAAGTACCTGCCAATCAAGTGTGAAGCACTGAGTTCAAATCCCACTACTGCCAAAAACAAAAACAAAAAAAAGCATGCACAGATCCATCCAACCCTAGCAATTTCTACTGTGAGGCAAGAACCAGTATTGTGGGTTTTACATTCATTCATCACTGAAAAACAAGAACAGACCAGAGTTCCTACCATATTCTGGATTAAATAAATCCTTAAAGATAGGACATAGACAGAAGCCCTAGAGTTAGATTTTTTTTAAGAGCAGGTTGGAGTATTTCCCTGTTTTCAAGTAGAGATGGAATGCTCTGAAACCCTCACTCCATCTTATACACCTGACTTCATCTACCTCTAATTCTGCTCCATTTTCATTTTTCCCATCCAGTCTATCCCAAAAATACCATGGGAGAAGAGAACAATGGGACAACAGAGTATGTATTTTTGTGAATAGGTATATCACTATGGATTTAGAGGAGATGGCAACAATGCATTTCAAGATGTAAGTGGTGATCTGACCAAAGCCACATGCATGCAAGTTCCCACCCAGAGAGCCAACGTCTAGAGGCACACAGCAGGACAGAGGAATAGGGAGCTGGATTGTAGAATGCAATTGTAGAATGACTTCTTTATTGAGTCATTGAAACCTTGAGAATCACTAAAGAGGCTGTCAACAGTCCCACCTTCAATGCACCACAGGACCAAAGCAAAGGCTTTCCATAGGTCACACAGCATTATTATAGGTAGGTGCAGGAGCCAAGGGTTTGTAGTAGAGGTGGATAGCAAGTGGTGGTTATGAAGTAAAGAGGAAAATCCTTAGGGCCTTCAAGATATTCAGCAGTCACTGGAAATTTCTGTTTGCAGAGCAAGAAGCCAAGGGAATAGTTCATCTTTCTACTGTGAGTTTGTTAAAGGAATCTTAGTGGCAAAGGTATATTATTTTGTTATATTCTTAGCTGGTGTTAGTATTTGCTAAGGATTCAAGGGGACCTTGACAATTTTTACCAATATAGCCTATGTCAAATTAAAATTGAATGCTAATATTTTGACAAAAGGATGTGTTATTCACAGAATCCAAGTGTGCTCTTTGAAGCACCCATTCATCTCATGTATTTCCATAGACATATGCTAAAACAGAAGTTGGACTGTGGGGGCAGGCACAACCACAAAGCAAATGTTTAGTCTTATTTTCTCCTAGATTGCAGGCAAGTGAACCTTTAAAGTAAATATGAGCAGATACTTGCTTTACAGTGGATACCTGGAATTTAGACATCTGTTTACACTTGCCCTAGTGTACAACCTGGCAGTTGTTCCCACTTGCCTGGCTCCAGGTCTTCTCAGAGATGCCCAGGAGGCTGGATGCTGGCTGTTAGCATGCTCGAGGCAGGCAAAGCCAGGTCTAGACTTCCCTGCTGCCGAGCCTGCTGCTTGCTGCTTCTGTTTTGTACTGTCTGTCTCCACTGAAGTTAGCATATACAATAGATTAGTCTGCTTAATGAGCAACATTAATACACTGATTAATGTGACAATGTGACAGTGCTTGCTTTACTCCAACATACCCTTTGTTCAGACATATTCAAGAAAGTCACTTCACTTCCTCACTATCAATTAAACAACTACTTATGAACTGGACCATGGGGAAGGCACGTGGAACAATCAGAGGCTTCCGTTCACAATAGAGAGGCAGGACACACAGACACAATGACCAGAGGAATCTACTCTGAGAAGTGCAGAAAGACTGTGACAAAGAAATCAACTAGAAGGAAAAAGGCAAGGTGTTTGTGTGGTGGAGTGTGGTTCAGAGTCACTGAGGTTGAGGAAGTGCAGTCAAAAGAATTCCAATCAGTGAGTGCATAGGTATGGAGTATGCAGCATCTTGTAGAATAATGAGTTTTCCACTGGGCCTCAAAGTAAGGCTGCATTAGAAGAACTGGCTATAGACAAGCTTGTAAGGCAGACTGAATGTAGTATGGGAAATGCTGTACTTTGGGACTGAATTTGATAGTGCAGGGTAAGGGTCTGCAAACTTTTTTTGTAAACAGCAGATAATAAATATTTTACTGCTGCAGCTACATAACTCTACCTTTGGAGGGCAAAGGCAGCCACAAACAATGTATAAATACTTGGATATGATGTGTTCCAATAAAACTTTATTGAGGAAAACAAACATTCAGATGGATTTGGCCTATAGTTGTGGTTTGCTTAGGAACCCCATAAGGTTTTCAAGCAAGAAGATTAGGACCTAAAGCAGTGAGTGTATTAGAGAAGTCACAGGGAGCTGACCAGAGGATATACTAGAGGGAAAAGATTTAGGAGGCAGAACAATCAGGAATCATCAGTGTCAGTCCTTTTTGTTTCTGAAGGATGCCTTTGGAAGTCCAACCCTCTTGTGCACATCTCAATTATAGTGGCTTTCTCCTCTCTGCATGCTGATTCATATCTACATGCTACTCTCAAGTTACACAAACTAAGACATCACTCTCAACCTAGTTGCACTTCTTAAAGTATGTGTTGACACAGACATCACTTAAATTAAGTCAGCATAAAGGTAACTTGCAAATTTGACAGGATAAAAAGAATGGCTTGTAGAAGAAAATCGGGAAAGTTAGGGTTTGATTAACATAGGAATGAGCAGAATAAATGAACAGCACCAATTCTTTCATCATTTACTACTGAAGTAAGAAGAACTTTGATCAATATATCCATTAGTGAGTAATTCTTCCCTCTCCTCTCAAAACAACACTAACTTGGTAAATGTGGAGCCAGAAATGAACAAAAAAACCCTTCTTTAGGTTTCTTTCTAAAGGTTTCCAAAGAGAGGCCCTTTTATGAACAGATAAAACTTCCTTGGCACTTAACAAAATCCATCTTCATCAATGTGTTGAACTTTCTACAAATCAGAATTAAATCAAACAAGCCACCTCTGAATCTCTGAAACCAACATTATGAGGCATTTTGTAGTAAGCCTTGACAAAGGTAATCTTGAGCATAGCAGGAACAGAAGATTCTGGAGTAATGGGACTTTATGATAAAGTAGGGATTGGTTTTATTTATTTTTTTGAAAGACACTCCAATGCAGATTAACCCCACCTTAAAAACTACTAAGTTCCAAAATATGTGGTACAATTTCAATTTATTTTCTGTCAGAAACATGGTGTAAATGTTGGTTAATTTTGAGGCTAGCCCTTCAAAGCTTATTTAAACCAGAAGGAAAATGACATAAAAGCAGTAGGAAGCAATGGCTTTGCAGTGCTGGTAATTAAGCAAAAGAAACACAATTAGGATTAAGAATCATTTTTCAAAAAATTTTCTTAAAAACAAAGAATTTAAGAAATAAAAGAGAAATGGAGGATTCCTTCTGAGATTCTCATCAGCTGTAGCTCTCTCTTTCTACCTTGTTCGTTAGCTGCCGATACATTGGTTTTCTCACTGTTCTTTGAAGATTCTAGGCTTGTTCTTGCCATAGGCCTTAATGGTTGTTGTTCTGTCAGTCAGGAACACATTTCCAAAAGATTATTAAATATCCCATTCCTTCTTATTATCAAGTTCTATTGAGAGCATCCCCCTATGAATGTCTAAAAGAGACATTCTTACCATGGTCAGCACCTGTACTATTACACTGGGTTAATTTCTTCATAGTTTTTTTTTTTTTAATGAAGAATTTTATTATATATTTCTCACTTCACTTGCTTTCTGTCTCTTCCAGCCATATATAAATTCCATGCAAGTTGGGACTTGGTATTGTTCATTCTGTATTCTAAAGTGTTCAATTAATTTTTTAAACCTGTTGAATGGATTCTGAAATTACTGTATTGGTGTTTTCCTGACTTGTGTAATTTAGAGACATGATTTCTTTATTTTCTCTAATTTCAAAACCAGTGACTTTCAGTTATTTGATAAAGAAAACAAGACTGAGAACTACTATTTTTTTAGTGTTTATGGAACAACACTAAAATAATTTGGTCCCTCATAAGATGATAATCACAGTTCAGAGAGAGGTTTTTTAAGATCCCTGGATCAAAGTTGAAAGAGAGGTAAAATGAAGTGAGTTTTTAATAAGCTATATATACACAAATTGGGGGAAAAAGAGGAGAATGTTGACTCTACTAACTGCAGGACTATAAAAACTGCAAATAGCGGGGAGCAAAGCCTGGAAACAAAATCTCCGAGTGACTATGACAGACAAAAATACTTTCATTGGCCTCCAGGGGGCGCCAAGAGCACAGCCTACAATTAGGTTCAAAGTATTTTTCATTAAGGGAAACTGCTAAAAGGGAGTAAAAGGCAATGAAGAAAGAATTTATTAAAAATCTACCATGAGCCATAGTCTTGGTTAGGTGTTTTTATATATTTAATCCCTTAAGTAACCTTTTGAAGTTCTTAATATCCTTACTTTTCCCAATGAGGAAAGTATAATTCAAAGAAGTTGCATACTTTAAACAAGAAAACACAATTCTATGTTATAGATACAGATTTGAATCAAAGTTCATATAGGATTTTTTTTTACATTTCTCCAGACTAGGAGTTCATCCTCATAAACCTGAACATCAAAATATACAAACAAATAATGGGTAAGTTTGATTGGATATCAAACTTTTGCTTAACAGAGTTGATTTATGTTATAATAATAACCAGCTATCTTAGGGTCTGTAAGAATTTTAAATATATGTGTTTTGTGTTGTGGCTGTGATTCTCAATTATTTTCTGTAATAGTTGCCCAAGTTGGAGTTTGTAATAAGCAGATTCTGTTAGCCAGAATCTTTCCAGTCCTGTTTTCATAGCAAGTAAACAAAGAAACTGAAAAATTATATTCACAGAAACCAAAGCAAGAAAACTTAACAACTAATAGCTTTTTTTTTTTTTAGACAGGTCTTGGTGTGTAGCCCAGGCTGGCCTCAAACTCAGTCATCCTGGCTCCACCTCACAAGTAATGGGATTATAGATGTGTACTACTACACCCAGTTTAAATAGCTTCTTTTGTTTTTCGTGGTATTGGGGTTTGAACTCAATGACTTGCATTGCTAGGCAGGTGCTCTACCCCTTGAGCTACGCCTCCAGCCCTTTTTGTTCTGATTATTTTGGATAGAGGGTCTCACTTCTTTTCATGGGCCAGTCCAAACTGCAATACTTCTAAAGTTTCCTGATACAGATGCAATGACAGGTTTGCAGTACCACACCCAGCTTTTTTCAGTTGTGATAGGGTCTTCAAAGCACTTTTAGGCCAGGGCTGGCCTTAAACCACAATCCTCTTGAGCTCAGCTTTCCATGTACTAGGATTACAGGTGTGAGTCACTGGCACCAGGCTCAAGTAGCCTATTTTCTTACTGCAACTTCTAGGCTTTCAGGGTTGTAGCTCTGCATAGCACTTGCATGAGCCATGCCCTGACCATGACTGGCCTTCTGCCTCTTCCAGATGGGGCTTAAGTGGATCAATGAAGAGGAAGGACCAACTTCCCTTTTGATCTCTGTACCTGCAAGAATTGGAATACCCACAGTAACAGAATGCAAGCAGGTGATGGATGAAGCCTTAAATAAGTAGACATGGACATTTTAATCCAGTCTCCTCTAATTCTAAAAATGTGTTCTTGAAAACAAAGCTTTCTAGATTTTAGATTTCTGAGCCTTTCTCCTTTTTTTCTTGCTTTCTGTTGACTTTGTTTTGTGTCATTTATTTCCATGTTTTACCCTGCAAACAAAGTGCAACTCAAGCTCTTTCAAAGAAACCAGGACATAAGCAAATGCATCATTTTGACAACAGAAAATGACAAAACATCTTTCCGAATCTCTCCATACTTGGCTGATAAATGAGCTGCATCAACCACAAATTCTAATGCCAAGTAAAGGCGAGGGAGAACAAGTGAGCCCATTCAGAACATAGCAAGGAAGACAGCACAGCGTCTGGTGGTTAAAAAAGAAAAAGATTGATTCTGTGTTGAAAAAGTGAACAATGTGAAAATGAATAATACTGCTATGTAAACCTTTCAGTTAATTACTTACTTACTAAAGCACCACTGAAAAATGATGACTATGCAGCCTTTATTTCTAAAATAATTTCTAAATGCTTCTTTTTTTCTAAAAGACTATAAAAACTTAAGTCTACGTAAATTAGCAAAACATGTCCATAGTGTGTATCAGACAAATGCTGACAATCTTTTGCTCTTACTACTACATATTACCTATAGAAATATTAAAAAGAACTTTTGAGAATGCTTACCTAATAATAAAGATGTTTCATACACATAAAAGTAATATTACTTTAATACAAGTATGGTATTAAAGTTTAGTTATAAAACTGATAAAAATAATCAGGAATCTCAACAACAGCCTTTCAATATTTTTATTTTTAGGAATATATCACCACAGCCTAATTAGTGTTACTAGAGGGCTTTGGGATTAAAAACATTGAGACTAATGAGGCTGGCAATGTGATATTCCCCTTTATTTTCTGGGCATTCCAAAAAACTCATAGGTAGGCATGTATGAAGGTAGGTATGTATGAAGGTAGGTAGGTAGCTAGCTAGCTAGGTAGATAATAGATAGATTACATAGATGATAGATAGATAGATAGATAGATAGATAGATAGATAAAAGAGGCCAAGTTTTGAGTTTTGGCTTATGAAATAAGAGCAAAACTTATACGTCATTTCACAACCATTGCAGTACATAGCAACCTTGTAGTTCCCAGACCTCCTTCTTCTGCATGGAAATGTGGATGTCTAGTTTTGAGATTATGGAATCACCAGATTGTGTCAGCTTATAGAAGAGCTACCAGAAATCCTACAGGATCTGCAGAAAATTTGTGAGGGAGAAATAAACTTCTATTATTAATCCATTAAGATTTTGTGTTGCTGTTGCAGCAAACCTCATTTATCCCTTCTAACTGCTACTGTGCATTTATAACTTTGGTTGTGCCAATGTTCTCTGAGTTTTTCTAGAGGCACCCAGATTTTGTCCAAGAGAGTGATCCCCCTTGGGATGTATTATGGAATTGTCAGTAGGTGAGCATGATCTAGAGACAGACTTTAACCTTGAACTTGCACAAATTTCTTAACTTTGAGCCACAGTTTCTTTGTGTGTCAAACAGTTATAATGATAGAGTGAGTATGTCTAGGTAGGGTATAAATGAGGTCATACATATGCTGTTTAGAATGGTTCTTGGAAGTGCTCAATGTTAGGTCTTATTATTAGTGGAAAATTCTGGAACACCCCTAAAAGAGGAAGAATGAATAATTCCAGAATTAGTGGTACTTTTCTATAGGAAAAACCTCTAGGCATTCCTTAAAATGTAGTTGCTGGCTCCTCCAGCATTGAGATCAAGTGCTCAGGCAAAACTTGAAAGCAAGCTGCTGGGCTGGAAGATGAGGGCACCCATTTATTAAGGCTGTAGGTAGTTTAAGCTTCAGAACTCTTGGTGGGGGTGGGGGAGTGGTATCCTTTGATGATAGTCATTTCTATGTAGGACCCATGGTCACAGAACTATTCAGTCCTCCTACCACAAGTCAGTCACAAACTTATGACTATCAGAGATGACAGATGGACCAGACTCAGCTTGCTGATGCAGCTCAAATCCTCAACAAAGGAAATGGGAAGGGTTATAGATGTCTAAAAGCCAGACTATCCTGATAAATAATTATGTTAGGGCTCCTTCCCCTGACTTGGACTCAAGAAATCCATGAAAGCAAATATATGGCCAGAATGTATGGTCTGGATGCCTTCACACCATTGTTAAGAAATGAATACCAGAAGGAATGTTAAGTCAGCATACAATAGAGATTCCTGCATACACATGTTTATAGCAGTGATATTTATTATAGCCAAGTCAAGTTATGGAATCAGCCTAGGTATCCTTCAACAAATGATTGGACAAGGAAAATGTGATATATATGTGTATATATATATATATGCATATATGTATATATATAAGTCATAGTATATATAATATATATGTAGATATACTATAGAGTATTATTCAGACATAAAGAAGAATAAAACTACATTATTTGCAGGAAAATGGAAATCTTTATGTTAAGAAAAATAAGCCAGACTCAAAAAAAGCAAATACTGCATATTTTCTCTCATATGCAGAATCTACAACTGAAGAAAAAAGGACATGAACTTTTTGGGTGACTATTTAGGTGGGGGGGCGACCAGTGAAAAGGGAAAGGGGGCAGAAAATGATTGATGTACATTGTATGCACTTATGATAAGATCATAATGAAATCCAATTAAAATTTTTTTCAAAGAAGTTAAAAAGGGGAGATTGGGGGAAGGGGCACAGGAAAGAGTAATGGAGTGAATTTCATCAAAGTGTGTTATATGTGTGTACAGTAATGTCATGATGAAGCTCCTCACTTTGTACAATTAGTATAAACTAATACAAATAATTTAAAAACTAAAATAAGCTGGGTATAGTGGTTCATGCCTGTAATCCCAGCTACTTAGGAGGTAGAGTTAGGAAGATCAAGGTCCAAGGAATGGTGCTGGTCAAAGTCAGCATGAGATGCTATCTGAAAAACAAACTAAAAGCCAAAGGATTGGCATGTGAGTCAAGTGACAGAGCAATTGTCCAGCAAGCACGAGACCCCAAGTTTAATCCCCAGTACTATCCTCCCCACAAAAGAAACAAATAAACGTAATTAAATTACCTGTAGCAAAAACCATCTTTCACTGCTAGGTGCAGTGGTGCATGCCTGTAACCTTAGCATTCAGGAGGCAGAAGCAGGAGGATCACAAATTCCAGACTTGAGATCCTAACTCAAAAAAGCCAAGAATAAAAAACTATTCTTCTTTTCCCTAAGATGAAGTCGGGGGAGGGTCTCAATGGTATAAACATTACCATACACAGATTTTGATGAAGATTTGAAGCTCATATGGCACCTGAAACCAAAGGGGATTTACATCCTTTAGTTTGGGGCCAGAGTTGCCATTGCTGCCATGGGCTGTTACTTGAGCTGCTCCCAGCATCACTTTCCTCTTTCCACTGTGCTCACTTCCAAGTATGAGCACCAACAGGTACTTAGTGAGGCAGGCTGACCAAGGTACTGGACCAGGGCTAACCCTCTAGTACAGACATCATTTTTCACATCACTAACTTGAAAGCCTTATTAAGTCTGAGAGCTCCGAAAATTATAAAGGAAAAAAAAGAGAAAATAAAAGAATGTATAAAAATATAAATAATCTCAAGATTTTTTAAAAAGGGATTTATATTTAAGTTTTCTAAGAGAAAATCCACATTTCCCTTAACATGTGTTAGTATGTTTGTATAAAAATAATTATTTTCATTATTAGTGATAATGATGAATATAGCTTTAAAAGCATGTTTTTACATTAGAACAAAAACATCTGTTAACAGGACAGAATGATTCCAAATTCAGGCTTCCAGTAATTATGTTGCAGTAACAATAGACAAGCCTAATGGATGCTCATGCTGCTTTGGGTTGAATAGTTCTTGTTATAGGCACTTTGCTATATATCGTAGTAGTACCTGCCTTCTAGGTACTACTGAATAGCAGAGCCCTCCCCTTGTTTTGAGAACCAAAAATGTTTCCAGACATTGATGAATGTCTCTTAGCATGCAAAATTGCCCCTAGATCTAGATATTACATCTCTCCTATTAAAGAAGAGTGGCAAGTGAAGTGTGTGTGTGTGTGTGTGTGTGTGCACACATGCAAGTGTGTGAACGTGTGTGCATATGTGCGTGTATATGTATCCATTGCATGTGTATGCGTGTATGTGTGTGTGTTTGTGTATGCATTCATTTCTGAGTGGTTAACATGGATTTGGGATTGAGTTATCCCCAATTATTCAATAAAAACCTCCTAATAAAATCCTGTGAACAGTGCTATATATGCACACTTTCAGAGTGAGGGCCTCTGTTGGCTGTAGTAGCATGCCTAAACAACAGGGCAGGAAGAAAAAAATAAATGGCAGCCTACAGAGGATCAGAATAAGACCCAATGAAATTGGTTCACCATAAGAACGAGGCTCAAATTTAATATACAGCTTGGTCACAGTGAAAGGCAGGAAGCCACAATGTGTCTAATTTTACCACTAAACTATAAGGCTTTGCCATTTTTCTTTTTTTTTCTTTTTTTTTTTTTTGTATTTTTATTTTTTATTTTTTATATATTTTTTTTTCATTTTTCTTTTATTATTCATATGTGCATACAAGGCTTGGTTCATTTCTCCCCCCTGCCCCCACCCCCTCCCTTACCACCCACTCCACCCCCTCCCGCTCCCCCACCTCAATACCCAGCAGAAACTATTTTGCCCTTATCTCTAATTTTGTTGTAGAGAGAGTATAAGCAATAATAGGAAGGAACAAGGGGTTTTGCTGGTTGAGATAAGGATAGCTATACAGGGCATTGACTCACATTGATTTCCTGTGCGTGGGTGTTACCTTCTAGGTTAATTCTTTTTGATCTAACCTTTTCTCTAGTTCCTGGTCCCCTTTTCCTATTGGCCTCAGTTGCTTTAAGGTATCTGCTTTAGTTTCTCTGCATTATGGGCAACAATTGCCATTTTTCTTTAAGATACCAAGTTCAGCTGTACTTTTCTGTATGGCCCTGGCTGTGGCTCAAGGTCAGATACCTTGTAGGTATGCACCTACAAACAAACACCTGCAGCACATCAAGGAAACAGTGGCTCTTCTATACTGTTCTTTACATGTTGGAATAATGTGCTAAACCTTTCAAAATGTTACTACCTGTGACCTTAGGGAATAGATCAATTAGTCATTGGAGATTAAAATATAATTATGATTGAACAGTCCGAGAAATTACGTTCTTTTAAAATCTTAAATATATGGAACCACAAATTAACAAATAAAAGTTTTAATCTACTGTGACAGCAATTCCAAATTTGTGTCTCTGAAAAGTCCTGAAAGAGGCACATTTGCTACCATCTAGGAAAAGTCAGGGCTCTCCTGAATGGAGAGACATCATCCACTTGACCCTAAATAAGAAGGGGAAACCTGTGGTGCAGAGCTGGGAGCTTTCAGCTGTGACTTGGCTCCAGCATATGGAAGTTTGTGGCTTGTTTCCCATTCTGATGCCATCCATCTCCTGTTCAATAGGCCTGAGTTTCTCTTCACATATTAGTGAGGAGGAAAAAGCAAATATTGTTGCTACATCAGAGATAGGCATTAATGATATTTACATGGAACTATTACAGAGACACTTTCACAGATTAGAAAGGCTTACAAATTTTCCCCTTATAGTATGGGAATTATATATTTGGTGTTTTTCCTCATGTTCTGACCAGACAGCTCCTAAAACCCTTATAATCTCTAGTGTGATGAGTGTCTTTTGTATACTAATGAGGTGCCTGGTGACCTGTACATGGCTTCAGGATGGGAGGTCGTCACAGGGAAGACCAAGGCAAGAAGGCTGGGACTTTCAGTCCCACCTACAACCTCTGGAGAAGGGAGAAAGGTTCAAGCCAGAAAGGAATGACCAGTGGTTAGTGATTCAGTCAATGAAGTTTCCACAAGAACTCAAAAGGACAAGATTCATTTATAAAATCTTCAAAGTGGTTGAACACGTGGAGGTTCCTGGAGGGTGGTGCTCCAAAAGAGGGCATGGTAGCTCTGTCCCTTCTCCTATACCATGCCCTCTGCATCCACCTGTCTACTCATCTGTATCCTTTTAAAACTCTTTATAAGTCATTGGCAAATACAAGTAAAATGTTTCCCTGAGCTCCATAGGATGCATTAGAAAGTTAATTGAACCCAATGAGAGGTCAGTGGGAACCCCAATATACAGCAAGTGAGTCAGAAGCATGTACCACAATCCATGCTTGCAATTTGCACCTGAAGTGGGGGCAGTCATAGAGGTTGTGCCCTCAACCTCTGGGATGTGATACCATCCCCAGGTAGACAGTGGCAGAAGTGAATTGAATTAGAGGATACCCAGCAGGACAATGTGCTTTAGAGTTAATTGCTTGGTGTATGGGAGAAACCTTGTGTGTCTGGGGCCACAGAGTGTTCTGTGTTGACAATGTACTCTCATTATATTGTCAACAGGAGAAACTGAGTTTGTTTGTTCCTATGTCTTTACACCTGTCCATATCTGAAAAGTGAACAATGATTTAGTGACTCAGTGAGTCCACCTGTGAAGAACAGCTGAAGGCCAAGCACCAGTAAGAGTCCAATGCCTGGCTCAAACTCAAACTCATTTTGCTACCTTGGCGAAACTATTTCTTATTCATTTCAGATGATGGACATATGTACTTTGTAACTCATGAAGGGTGTCCTAAGGATGGAAAATAAGACACCTTTTCCTTCCTCATTCGGTTGGCTCCAAGTTCACAAGCCTCTTGCTCTTCTTACACACTCTGAACTTCAAGGTCTTTGCACTTGCTATTTCTTCTGCCTGGCATAAAGCTCCTTTCTCCAGAGATCAGCATGGGAAGTCATACCAGAGACATCTTTTGTTGCTGCCTCATCTAGAATCTCAATCTTCGCCCCCCCAAATGCCTAGTCTGATTCCTTTCCAGATTAATTTATTTTCCCTAGCACTTTTCACTATTTAACATTACATCTGTTTTATTTGTTTATATTTTTTAAATCAGTCTCTACACTGAAACATAAACTCCCAATGATAGGGAATTTTCCCCATTTTGCTCAGTTTTTGCCTAGAAGAATGTCTGACACATTAGTCTTCAACTAATATCTGCTTCAAAACTACATGTAAATGTGAATTAATAGCAATAATCAGAAAAGAAATATAAGGTTCTCCAACTTAAGACTCTCATTTGTCTATGGATTTTGCTGAGGGATAAAGCTGGAGGGCTAAAGATGAAGAATTTTAGTTAAGTGTGGTCCATTTGAGATTTAGTTAGAAGCAGAAAATTACTGAGACAGCACAAAAAGATATGCCAAGGACTAGCAGCATTATATTCAAGTTGCATATCTAAAGGCCACACAGAAAGTGAGGCTCTAAACAAGCAGTGATTTTATCCCTCTCACTAACCATTAAGAATTTCACAAAGCCCATTTGCTTCTACAAGAAAATTAGTCCTTATTTATATTCTTGTCACGAATTGGGCTCTAGCTTTAATATTGTCAAAACAAATTTCAATTATTACCATTTGACAGATTGGTAAACTGAGACTACGAAGAAGGAAACTGGTTAAGTAAATTTCCAAAAGTGATTCACCTTATAAATATGTTTTGCATCTGAGCAAGTCCTACTTGCCCTGTTAATAGGCTCAGATATTTTTTCCCCATAAGTATCCCCTGTTCTGTCCCTTTCTGGCTTCCAGCAACTTGCCAACATCATCTGTGTGATCCTTCGATTTGCTTCTCTACATGGAATACCAAGGCTTGCCAATACCCAACAGAGTCCAGCTGTCAGTATCTCCTGGCCTCTCTGCCAACTCTTGACACATCCTCAAGGCCTGAGAGACCAAAAATTCCAGAGATGATTACTGTCCTGCATCCCTGACCTGCTTTGCATTGGCATCCTGGTAAAAAAACAAAGCAAAACATGTATACACCAACCACTGGTCACAATTAGAATAGAAAACACAGAACTGAAAGGGAATTAAAATATCTCAATCTGAAAGAAGAGGCCAAAGACATCAGAAAGTTAATAACCTTTCTGTTTTTTTATCACACGGAAGGGAAAATAGAGGATTTATTTCAGGGCAATTTAGGAGGAAAAAAGCAGATTTTTCCCCCTGCTTTTGAATGATGCTGCCACGTGGCCTCTTTCTCTCAATGGAAATTTGAAATGGGAAAGTTTCCCAAATAATTTTAGATCAATCATGAGTTCATATGGTTTTGACATCATAACTCTTGTCATGTTGCCATGCCAACAACAGTAAGGAGCTAAAAGCTTTGCAAAGATATGGAAATTACAAGTCCTCCATGGGGTGAATGCTAACAATATCTCCAAACTATAAATAACAAGGACTGCCAGAGCCCCTCCACCCGTTCGTTCTCCCTTGTCTCCCCTGTTTCTTTCAATGAGCACTGAAAATATGTGATCTATTTTGGAAACAAAACCTAAAGAGCTACTTCCCTAAATGGATGCCCTACTGAAGTAGAAAGTTACATGGCTCTTTATTGATGCTTTTGGAATAGATGGCTACATTAATTTAGACACCCTCAGCTCTTACTCCACTTATAATCTACCTCCAGCATAAGCACTTTTTACTCATTCTTTTGCACCTAGAGCTTGAGTTTCCTTTCCCTATATTATGAAGATCATGCAAGTTAAATGCTTAAAGTACAGGGGTACATCTATTAGAAATTAAGAAGAGTATGCTTTGGACACTGCTGCTCTTAAGAAAACCTCCAGAACAAAAATGCTCAGTTGTTCCATGTGTAGTATGTTTATAGTTACCACTTCTGCTGGTCAATTTGACTGTTTTAAGTTTTGTTTGGCTTCTGATTGAACTTCTCAAGTTATCAGGTACCACGACAGAACATAAGCAGAAGCTATATGCTTTCTACCCATATCACCATATTGGATGGATGATAACAAAATGGGTACTTCATGGATTCTTTGATTTTAACAATAAAACAAATATTAGCATTCTGTCTATCTTTGAGCCATGACAGTGAACCATACTTGCTAGTATTCATGACCTTTATGTCTTATGGAAGAGAAAAAAAAATCAGTTCAAAGAAAGCATATTTTTAAGTGAAGATGCTGGTATGTCTGTGTATTTGCTTCTGAATTTACAAAATCATTCATCAAAGGCACAGAGGATAAAAATTCATGGTTCTTATTAGACAGCCTTAAATAAAAGGATAATAAAACTAACTTTAAGGAGCCCAAATGGGGCTGCCTGAACCCCCCAATTCTGTGCATCTTTCCACAGAGGAGAAACTAAATGCTTGGACGAATGACTCTGGCCCCAACATCAGCTAGACTACAGAAGCCATTTGTGTAATGTCCTTGTTAAATTGATAGGATCCAGGAACAAGGCCAAGAAATTCCACAGATGCATTCATCTTAAAAAGAAATAATGCTGTCAGATCACAGTACTACTTCGAGGCTCTCCCCTCTCCAAGTAGTGATTTCTGTGCTCCCATCTCCCCCTCCAAGTGTGACTTTCAATTTTTTTAGACGTTTGCACCTAGATTTCACATTTGGCTTTCATCAAATGATGAAAGGATGTCAAATTGCTTTCCTCACAGTAATTTACTGATGCCCTCAATTCTCTGGTGTGGCCTGCCACCTATTATTATTGTATCTAATACCTGACAGAATAGAATTCCTAGGGAAACCTTTCCGGTTGCAAATGGAAGGTGCTAATGTACTTAGCATAGATGCTTGAAGTGCAGGAATCAGCTTGGAAAGGGCTTTCTGTCTCATCATACAAGGCAAAACATGTAGCCCAGTAGGTGGCAGCAGTGGGCGCACTGGCTCATTTCGTGTATCAAAGGGGAGATTAAGGAGAGGAAATTTAATTGACCAAGTGAAAATAGGTATCCTAGCAGATGAGAGATATTTGGAATTATGTTCCAGAAGAAAGACAGACTCTTGAATAAAATAAACCTAGATAGAATTTCTTCCCAAAGGCATTTTTCCAAAAACAGATCTCAAGCAACCTCGTATCAATGAAGTGGGAATAAACTCATAATCTAGCAAACACTGGCATGACAGCAAAGCAGGTTGATTTAGGGGGGGAGGAAGCTTTTTCTCTGCCTCTCCATCACTGCCTGTATTAGGCTTTTCACTGCTGTGACAAAGTACTTGAGAAAACAACTTAGAGAAGGAAGGATTTATTTTGGCCCATGGTTTCTGAATTTTCAGTCCACCATGGCAGGGAGGGTATAGCAGAGCAGTGCAGCGCAGCTCATATTATGGCAGGCAGGAAAGAGAAAGAGAGAAAGACAGAGAAAGAAAGAGAGAGAGAGAGAGAGAGAGAGAGAGGCACAGAGACACAGAGAGAGAGAGAGGGAGGGAGAGAGAGAGAGAGAGAGAGAGAGAACCTGTGTGTATTAGTGAGCTTCTTTCTTCTTTCTTCCCTTTTTATTCCATCCAGACCCCAGCCTATGGGATGATGTCACCTACATTCTAGATGGGCCTTTCCCCCCTTAGTTAATCCTCTCTGGAAATGCTCTTACACACACTCAATGCTGGGCTTTATTAATTGCCAATGTGCTTCTCAATCCAATGAAATAAATAGTCATAATTAACCTTAACAATGCCTTCTCATTGCCTACAATCCTAATTACCACCTGAACTCCCTTTATACATGAAGTTATTTTCAAAAGCTATTCATTCACCATGCTCCAAAGAAGGAATTATTAGTTCACGAGGGTATAAACAGCTCTCTCTAGGAAAAGGTACTATTTTCTAAAAAAAAAAAAAAAATTCACAACTCCAAATGAACTAATAGAATACCAGTCACTTTCACAGGTGGTAGGGCCATGCTTTGAACCTTTTCAAATAAATTAATTCCACCTAATACACCTACTCTGGGTGGCGAGAATTCTACCATTGAACCACCAATGCCCCGCCTAACACACCTACTCTGAAACCAAGTCTTGCCCATGCCAGATAAATGCACTCATGTGTCAATAAAATCACATTTTTGGCATGGTGTCTAATCTTAGAAACCACAACTTTTGACAATACCTTGCACTGAATTTTAAAATCATTTTAATCATACACAGAGATAACCATTGTATTTTCAAAAAAATCACCTGTCAAAGGCTCAGTGGCATAGTGCTTGCTTAACATGAGCAAAACCATGGGTTCAAATCCTAGCACAACACACACAAACACACACCAAGAAAAAGAAAAAGAAAAAAAGAAAGAAAGGAAGGAGGAAAGAAAGAGAAAAGAAAAAGAAAAAAATCACTAGCCAAGAGTCAAAGGAAAAGCAACTATGGGAAGGCAGAGAAAGCTAGAGAAAACAGCCAAGAGGTAGGGTCCTGAAAGCTCAGTGAGTCTACGAGTATGAGAGTTGAAGCTAGAGAACCTACTGATCTTTACCTGCCTCTCTGTGGTTTCCATTCCAGGTAGTTTACTTCGGTCTCTTCTCCATTTACTTGGAAGAATTTCTATGTCTGGAATAAGGACTTAAAAAAAGGAGAATGAAGGAAACCTGCAAAGTGTTCATTTTTTGATTTTCTTTCCTTCCTTCCTTCCTTCCTTCCTTCCTTCCTTCCTTCCTTCCTTCCTTCCTTCCTTCCTTCCTTCCTTCCATTTCTGGTTAGGGTTTAACACTTCTTGCCTAGGGCTGGCCTTGAACTATGATTCTTCAGATCCTGCCTCTCCAGTAGCTGGAATTACAGGAATGCACTACTCTTGGCTTGACCCTTTTCTTCTGACAAACTTTATTGAAATCCAGTGGATGGAATGATGGTTCTATCTTTGGCCACTTTCTTCTACAAAGTGCTTAGTGAATTAGCTTATTCAGGAACAAATGTACATAATTTGCTATTCTGAAATTTTAAAAAGAGCCATCTTTAGAACATAGGGCTGACAATAGACTTGAACTGTCCTTCAATAGGCCTAAAGGACAGTTAATTTAGTTTTTTGCTCCCTAAAATACTGAGTTTCAATGCAGTCAGGTGCCTAATAAATATGTTTCCTCTTGCTCACATCAGAATTTCGTTAATTTAATGGCTTAAACTGAATTTAACATTTGTTAGTGATACACAAGGAAAGCCAGTGCAATGTAGCGATTGGACGTGGTCCCTGATGTTGGCATTCTGCACTCCATAGCCAGAGCTATCACTTAATAGATGGCATGACCCTGGCAGACTGTTTAACCTCCTGGAGCTACTTCACCACCAGTGAAATAGGGATAATCAGAGTAACCTGTCTCCAAGGGCTCTTAAGGTATAAATTTGATTATGCTCAATGCTTTCACCTACACACACAAAAGATTCTAAAACACTGGTAAACATAAGATCAGAAGAGTATTTGTTTTCAGAAAGAGTTTTTATCTCAAAAGGGTGTTTTTTTGTTTTTATTTATTTTTTAAGTAAGTTTACTTCCTTCTACTTAATAAGAGTGGTGTTTCAGGCAGACAAAAGAAGAAAGTTATTTTGCTTACCAGTAAGAGAAAAACAGATCAGGGCCATTGAAATATGTGGCTTTTTGTAACTTGGAACAGTTATCAGGCACGTTCCTCAGGAAGGGTTCTATGGCACAACTGTGAGCACCAGCCTCCCAAGGAAGGGGAAGCAAACTTTGGGAGGAAGAGAAAATTGAAAAGGATTAACAAAGAGGACCCAGGTATTGATCCATAACTATGTCAAAGGAAAATGAAGAGTGCATTGCAGAAAAATCCCAGGTGGTGATGAAGCACCAAATTCCAGTCTTTGTGTCAATTTTGTAAGAAGGGGAGAGCTAAAGAATAGAGGAGTGGGACACTGAGAAGTGGGTGCCTTTACTAGAGTCAGGCTGTGACATGTCATAGTGAATATGTGGGTCCAGTTGTCTTGGAGATGCTAGTTGGAAGCACTCAGCCCCAGGACCAAGCAAACTCTCAGGATCTGGGAGGATGAGGAAGCAAGGGGCCAAGGTAGACAGAAGCTTGATGGGTAGAACCAATTCACTCCATGTACTGCAAGCCCAACTTGGGAAGGTTCTCTTTAGCTCTCTCAGATGAAGCTGAGATTTCCATCATCTCAAAGGTCTTCAATATTGTGGGTTAGAGAAGTCAGTTGTTATTTCCATAACCCCAATCACAAAGTCAAAGGTCCCAAAGACGGGATAGCTGGAAGGTCCTTAATGCAATCTGGAATAGTACGGTGACAAAGAAAGAAGCCAAAGTCAAAAAGAAAAATGAACATGCCATGTGAACACTGGACCTTCAACTTCCTAAAAATGGCAAAGAGAAAGATTAATGCAGTAGACAATCAAATCACCAAATGAAATGGAAGTTTTGGCACTTATATTTTTATAACTATCATTATTTTGTGTTATTTTTATCAAAAACTATTTTGTTCATTATTATACTCTTTTTACTCAACCCATAGTCACTATTTCAATGTTTCTGGCAATGTTCTGGGTCCTCTGAATACAGAAATGAACAAATTTCTGTCCTCACAGGTCTTGTATTTTATCAGGAATGTTCTAAATAGTGGCTGATCTGTCACCCTGGATTCTCAGATCAAGCATGCCCAAGTCAGGGACCAGAGAGTTCAGCTGACTCCAGATAGGCACATGATATGAATAGATTCTTTTATTTTAACTGAAATGAAACTCAAATAAAAAAATAATTTAAAGTGAAAAATTGGGGCATTTAATATATTCACAATGTGGTACAACCTCCACATCCATCTAATTCTAAAATATTTTATCACTCCAAAAGGAAATTCCACACCAATTAAGATGATGCTCCTCCTTCCCACCTTTTCCCAGCCCCTGGTACCCACTACTCTGAATTCTGTCTCTACAAATTTACCTATTTTGGATATTTAATATACAGGTAATCATGATATATGATGTTTTGTGTCTGGTTCTTATACATAACATAATGTGTTTTTTTTTTTTTTGGATGTTGTCTTTCATTTCAAGTTTTGCCTAAATCAGATTTAGTTGTAATTCCTCAAAAATTAACATAATGTTTTTGAGTTTGGATATATCACAATTTTTTATAATTCTGCTGATGGACACTTGAGTTGTTTCCATTGTTTGACTATTGTGAATAACACTGCCATGAACATGGGTGCATATGTATTTATTTGAGAGCCTTTTTCTTTTCTTTAAGGTATATACCTAGGAGTTTAACTGCTAGGTTCTACAGTCATTCTATGCATACATATAGAGGTAACTCTTATTTTAAAACACTGAATTTTATAGATAATTTGTGGGCAGATTAACTTATCTTGATTGACCCGTAATGGCAAAGCAATGAATTTTATTCTGAAGGGTTTGTACAGAAAAATACCAAGATTTATCTGAACTGATAAAAGGTCACCCTACCTGTTATTTGAAGAATTGACCTCTCTGAGGAAAAAAAGGAAACAGACAAATTAGAGTCCCTTAGAGTAGTTTAGGTTATGGCATTACTGATGTTGGTGAATGTTCAGACTGGGATATCTTGAAAGAAAAACTACAGGCCTTGTAGATGCATTTTATATATAAGGGGTGAGGCAAAGAGTGACTGACATAACACATAGCTTTGGTGCCAAAGTGACTGAGTGGTTAGTGGTACATGCACAGAGTTGGAGACAACAGGGCAGGAGCCATTAGACATTGGGGCAGGCAGTAGAGGAAACAATGATTCTGTTTCATACATTCAAAGTTTGAGCTGCCTCTTAGACAACACACTGAGCACAGCACACACACACACACACACACACACACACATTCTTGAGATCAGAGAAGAAGAACAATCAAGGCTGAGATTATAAACTTGGTCATGAGTGGATAGAGGCATTTAGACCCTCAGAAAGAAATAAAGGGGGTGTGCTAAGAAGTGCATATAGAAGATGCTATGCTGGGGTCCTGCAAAACACAGAAATCAGGAGCAGAAGAAGCTGCAGAAAAGTGAGACTTGAAGGAGTGTTTAGTATGCTTACATGAAAAAACAGGAGGAGAAAAGAAGGAAAGAGAGAGGGAGGCAGGGAGAGAGGAGATGAAAAGAGGGAGAAGAATGAGGAGTGGAGAAAGAGAGGAAGGGAAGGAAGGTGGGAAAGATGGCAGAGAGAAAGGAAAGAACAAAAAAGTTTCAAGAAGATATAGCAAATCACATGATTTGAATGGTATATTTAAAAGTCAAAAAACATATTTGAATTTGTCAAGATAGAGGTCATGATGCTTTGAAAAGAGCAATTTCTTTGTAATAGCTATAAATAAAATCATTTTGATTTTTCTCTCTCTCTTCTTTCTTTCCATGAACAGATTTGTTATTTCCCTGAGGGCTATAAAGGTCAGTGATGTTGTATGGTGATCCCAGTTGCACTATGAGTATAAGATTCAAGCAAGAAGAGCATAGTCATCCAATGTTAGCAACATAAATACATACCTGGTCTAAAGAGGAAGTAAAATGCATGCCCTTTTGAACATGGCCACACACCTCAATAAATACTTGAAAAATAATACACTATAGAAAAATGAATAAGGCACTAATACCTTTTTAGATACATGATGCAGCAAACAGTGGGCAAACTATGCACACATTACCATTATCTATGGGTACTAATTTATTCTTTTATTTTAGGTATTTAAAGATACAAATATCTTGATTTTTAAATCTTACGAATTAGGGAGTAGCCATGCACTATAAACATCTACCACAAAAGATTATCCCAATATTGTAAAACCATTACATAAGCATTCATGTTCGATATGTCAAACCCACATGGTAGAGTTCAGAAACAATATTGATTTGAAATTGTAGAAAATGTTTTAGACTTTTTAACTAATTGGGAGAGAATTCTGACCCACATATTCCATGTAACATTCCCAAGGGATTTCTGACTGTTTCAAAATTTTGTAGCTTAGCATATGCCAAGACATGCTAAATATCACACAGCCTGGCAGAAAAAGGTTGCTTTTCATATTCAATGTCATTCAGCTCGAGCTCTCTTTTAGCAATGCCCTCCCACAATGTGTTACAGAAAGCGATTGTCATTTACATGCCATAAAATTGTGAACAGATAGGCAAATGAAAATGACTCCTCAAGAGTGACTTGAACAGAGAGAAAAATTCTTGGAATTAACAAGGCTTCAAAATGCCACTCAACCATAGGGATTTTACCCTGCCAATTCCCAAAAAGTCATATTTAGTGACTAACTGCCAGTTAGTGTGATTTACTGAGGTCAGATGTTGGCAGCTCACTGCATGTAGGATGAGTAAAACCATGTCACTTGTTTTAATTAGACAGATGGGGAAGAAGTGCTCCTTGGTCATCTCCTGGGTATCATACATCTAATTCTCACCTTTCCTAAAACTGATGAGGCACAATGAAGAGGAGAGATGAGGTAGGAAGGGACAGAGCAGGAAGGACGGCACTGTGTGAACAGCATGATCTCCACCAGATCTGACTGCACAGAAATGCTATTTGTTATCATTGGCAGATTTGCCCAGTAACTCAAGTAGTTTACTTATTGCATCACCAGGAGAATTACCGGAACTCTCTCAAATTTATTCTTTAGAAAGAAGTTATGTAAGAAGTTACATCTTCTTTCATGAAGCAGAATCCACAGATTTGGATTATTAGAGTGGAAAGAAGTTTTGATGATATTTTTCACAGAAAATATTGTATCTTTCCTCAAAAGTTGTTAGAATATTAAAAGTAATATCCTTCATTAGATAAGGAGGGTTTTTTATACTTAACTTGAATGTTGGTTCTGCTATTACTACATTGAAACAATTATGTTAAGAATGTAGATAAGTGCCTTAAACTCCACAAGCCTCCATTGTCTCATTAAAAATGAGATAATAATGCTCGAGTGTTAGTGGCCTTGTATGGATTAATGAAGTAAGTGTGAAGATGCTCACACATAGCAGGGGGTCAGGGCACATTAATTCCCCCCACCCCCATTAGATCAACCTAATTTAAGTAAGAAAAGAAAAGAAGATAAGCAAAACCAAGACAGGCAGTTTCTGAACTCAATTAGCTGGCCATGCATTGAAGACCACATGGTCTGTAGAGCATGTGGTCTTCTATCTGACAGACCTCAAACGTACAAGGTATGTTTCATTGGTTTGATGTTAAATTCTACTTCATTTAAAGGCAATCCCCACTTTCCTGGAGTCACAAGGAATAACAAAGGATGGCATAGGCAGAGCTCCAGACAGATACAGAAATAGAAACAAGGCTAGACATCAGTCAGGAAGATAAAGGGCTACTTACATCTGGATCAGATTTCCATAGGTCAACAGCAGGGGATTGGCTGTTTTTGTAGGTCATTAAGGTAAGATGCATTTAGCATTGACTCAGTCACAAGGTATTTGGGTATTTGGTAGCAGAGCTATCATTTAGTTCCTGTTTCGGGGGGGATGATGATGTGGCTGGGTTGGCAGGTATGGCACATATCCTGTGACCCATGTTACAGTATGGTTATGTCTTCTGGCAAGCAAAGGCAGCTTTTTCTAGTGGACATTAAAGTAATCTTCTGAGGTAGGTGTGGCAAAAGGCAGGTAGTTTACAGTAGTGTGACAGCAATGAGTGACAGTGTTTCTCTCTGGAATGAGCACTGAAGAGCATTCTGTGGCTTGAGAAAGAAAACTGTGATCAAGCAATGATGATGAAGCAGGAGCCCTCACATTCATCACATTTGACATCCCTTGTTTAGGGACGCGCAAGGGCTGATCTAGTTGATGGTCCTTGAATTAGCCCTCCATCAGCACCATCTTGACCCCACATGAGAATGTGCAATAGGCACCTACTGTCTGCAAACTGATTCCACTTCCCTTGTAAAAGGGCAGAAGCCTCACAATAGCAGTGAATATATCTAAACTTAGAATTAATGTGCAACTTCTTACTTTTCAAATGTAAGTTGGACAATGTCAGATAACCATCTAAAACAGAAACTTTTAGGCCACAGATGAAATACAAATTCTGTGCAAGAGCAGTCACACTGTGGCAATTGACACCTACAAGTACCTGCATACTTGGAACCACATCTGTCAGATACTGTGGATCCTGCCCTCAGAACCAAGCCACTCTCTAACCATCTTCCTTGCCTCAAGAGCACCCTCGTCTCTTCACTGTGCTGGGGGTTAACATGGCATTTTACATCAAAACAAAAAATAAGTTTCCAGTAACTAACCAATTAATACACTATGGTTATTGACAAGAAGGAGAAAAATTGGCAGTTTGAATTTAAATTTCAAAAAATAAAAAATTCTTCTGCTGTGGTCTGAATGCTTGTGCTCTAAAATTCTTATGTAGAGACTTAACCTCCACTGTGATAATATTTAAAAATGGGTCCGTTGGGAGGAGTTTCAGTCACAAATAATAGGAATAGACATTATTCTAAAAGAGGCTCCAGAACAGGAGGACACAGCTAGAAGTCACCATCTATAAGAAACACACCCTCACCAGGGGTGTGAATCTGATAGTGGGTTGATCTTGGATTTCCTAGCCTCTAGAACTATACATTAAAAAAAAATCTATTGCTTATAAGTTCCACAATATTTGCTATGTTTTAGAGTAGGTCAAATTGACTAATATAGTACCTTTGGAACAAAGCTGCTTGTCTAGAGTGTGGCTTTGATGTAAGCTCAGTATCTTTACAATTGCCCTTCAGGGTAATGACAGAACCAAAGTTGTTACTGTGAGTTTACTTCCCTCTCTAGTCCTTAGATATAAAAGTTATAAGTTATCTGAAATAATTTAAAATTCTGCTAACTAGCCAGGGAACATTAGAGTCTAATCCATTCAACATTAACCCACAGGATTAATAGGGACCAGTTTTAAGATAGATGTGGTCAACATATTCACCAATTTGTAATTTGCTCTCAAGCTCTCACCAGTTAAATCAGAATACTCAGCCTAAGTAGATTATGAAGCTCATACCCAGGACAGCTCTCTATTGTACTTAACTTTTTAGGTATTCCTCAGGTCTTGGGTGAAGTTCTTGGAGCTGCAAGAGCCATGACAGGCTACTGGAAGACAAAGGTAACATGAGTGATGGTTCACCTGCCAATGGCTTGCTTAGGTCAGTGCCAGTACATGGTAGAATCAGAAAGTTTTAGTTTGGCACAGAATGGTACCATTAACCCTGTAGCTCACTTTTAAAAAATAAAGGAAAAAAGACAACTCATTATCTTAATGATGATAAATTCTGAGATTTACAAACAAAACTTTTTATTTTTCCATTCTACTTTTTACCCCATAATCAAATATATCCACAATTTTAATTCACACAAGGAAAAAAATATAAATTCTATTAAAAAAGCATGATATTGATTTTCCATCTTTAAAGAGCCTCTTTTTTGAGACCACAGTGGCCACATAAAGGTCACTGCATCACCTAGTGATTACTGAATTGGGAGCTCCTGCAAATATATGCTTGTCCTTAGTGCATAGCAGGCTGTAATTCACCCTCACGGGCCAGAGAAACGACTTAAACTGCTCAGAGTTCAAAGCCAAGTCCTTGCTTATCGCTTCAGTCAAAGAATTTCATTTCTATCAGTTGGTGGTTGTACTTCAGATTTTATGGATCCAATGGGTCTAGTGAAATTTTATTACCCTGCAATACAACAAGAAGAAAAAAGCTCTGGGAACAAAAATCAATATAATGTTTAAGGTCTTTGTTACTTTTATAACCTCCAGTGTTCTTTTACATATAAACTAATAAATCAACCTTTTAACAGAAGATGCATTCTTCAGGGCTTGCTCAATTCCTGGTGCTAAGTCTGATCATAACAGCTATCAAGAAATGGCTAATGGTTTTGCTACCTGAACAAGCACAGTTAAAGCAGAATCAATTGCAAGATGAGGATATCATTTGATGTAGGTGTTTTCTTCTAGTTAGTGCACGGTGGTCATTTGTTACCAACTGAAGGTAATAACTTAAAAGAATTAAAGGGCCTTCCTAAATTATACTGTGTCTCCTTGAAACTGCAAATGCATGTAAATTAGATTAAACATTTCAAACATCACACTTCCTACTACTGGCCACTTCTGAACTGCATGACAAGTACTCACAGTACCTTTACAGTTGAGTCAGCAGCATTGAGAGGCAATCCCCCAACCTTCAAGAGAATGGCTTTTTCTTATGTTAAGATCTTGGAAATATGACCTGAGTAGATTGTCTCTAGTGGATTTTAAAAAGTAGCTATGAAGATGTTAAATATTAGAATAAAGCTAAAATTAAATTCTCCCACTTATCTAAGTGATAAATACGCCTTTTCTCATAAACCATTTTGGCCGGCATACTTGAAAGACTGGCAATCCAAATTCAGAACCTGTTAAACGTAAATTAGCATTATATAGCCAATTTGAATGCTCTGCATTAAATTAAATTAAAAAGAAACAGGTTTGGGAAAGCAGTTCACCTATTTATTATGAAGAGAACTTTATAGCTCACCATATAACACAGTAAGTACCATTCAGCAGCAGAGACAAATTGATATGGATCCTATTCCAACCAAGTGCTTAGCAAAAAATACAAGGCTTTCTGCAAAGAGAAAATATGATCCTGTGAAAAGGGCAAATATCCCTGCTCCTGCTTGTGTAAATGGCTTAGAAGAGGGCACAAGACCCCTAGTGTCCAAAGCAAAGAAGCAAAGTCAGGGATTACCTAACTACACTGATAACAAGGTAGCTAATTGTGTACTGCAGGCCACAAGCTCCCAGAGGATTGTCCATTTCAGGAGTCCTGCAATTTCACATAAAGGCAACACATAAAGAGTGGCTTAAGACAAATCTCCTTTAGACATTGAAATGGAAGAATGCACAATCGATTAATGACAATGTTTCTTTTTTCTCTTTATGTGGATTATTAGGATTATCAGGCATGGTGATATGATGAGCCTGGGATTTTAACTTTAAAATTTTATCATTTGTGTTCTAAATTTCTCATTAGCCTAGTTTATTATCTATTTATGTAAGAATTACTAGAGTTGTGGGAAAAGGAACTTCTCTAAGTATGATTCCCATTTAAAAAATGATTCTTTAACAAATCTGTGCTGATTTTCTGTGGATAGATTAGATGAACAGTAGTTAGGTGATGACACAGTTGGGTAAAGTTGCAGTGGTATCAATTAATATGTCATTGTTCATTGGGAGAGAAGTACCAAGTGCCAGATCTTTGGACTTTTACTAGGGGTCTGAGAGGGCCAACTGTCTGTATTAGTAAAATGGTTACCACGATGACCAAATTTATGAGTAAAAGAATCTTTCACAAAAAGCTAACACACTAAAAAATGGAAACATGGTAGAACATATCCTCCATATCCTAGAATGAATGGATAAATGTTATGAAAAGAAAGGAAAAAAATAAGATCAATACAAAATCTGTGCATTTTTCTCTTGCACTGAAACAAATTACTCTAAACTCAATGGCTTTAGACTAAAACTTAGCTTACATTTTCCTAGGTCCATAAGACTCATAACTTGCTGGTTTAAAGTCAAAACATCTAAAACCAGTATTTCTTCCTGGGTCCTTCAGGAGACAATCTGATCTCTTGCATTCAGGCTTCTACAGGCTTTCCACATTCCTTATTTTTACCTCCTTACTTCAGTTTCAAAACCAGCCACAGCAAGTTGAGTTCTCACCTGGTATTTTTCTAAATTTCTCCTCAACCTCCCTCATCCACTTTTAGGGACCATTGTGTATACACTGGGCCTGTCTAGTTAATGCAGAACCACCTTTCCATCTGAAGGTCTTTAGTTGACTCACATGTGCAAAGTCTCTTCAATCACACAAGGTTTCTGAAATAGATTTCAGGGATAAGAACTTGGATATTTTGTCTACGGCCATTCTACCCTGAAAATGCATAATCTCTTCTGATCTTGGAAGCTAAGCTAAGCTGGGCCTGGTTATTACATTCATGGTAGAAACTGGATATCTTTGGAGGTGAAAAGGACACTACTGTGCCAGACACACAAAGTTAAAAAGGAGGGGGAAAGCTGCAAAGGGAAGTTGGTGTCACAATGGAAGTCATGTTGCAGGGCCAGAACTCAAGGTTTAGCCTTGGACACATCAACTGCTAAGCATTTCCTATGCAATGCACTGTCTGCTTCCTATTCCTAATAGTTACATAGGAAGAACTGGAGAAGTTGTGATGGAAGTTTGAATGGCTTTGTCACTTTTCTGCAAGGAATCCTGTGAGTCTGTGGTTCCCCATTCATTATCAGATCCACCTTTTTCCATTTCTTTTTAAACCTATCTTAAATAGCTTCAAATGCTTAAAAGTGTACTTACAACAACTAAGAACTATTCAAAATTTTGTAGACTTCCTGGATAACACATTGCATTACTCCTTCTGTCTTTGGAACAGCCATCTATATCTGTCTTCCCTTTCATCCCTGAAGGTAAAGGTGACTAGGGCATTACTCTGAGGTATACATTGAAACCAGATGACCTAACACTTCCAACATGCCTTTTATAGTTCAGAAAAATTAGTTTGACAGATGTTCTTTCATTGCTAAAGCTTAATGCTAATGAACTTCGTGTTTATTGTTCAATCTCCAGAGGTTGGTAACTATTATGAAATACCTTTTTCTGCCTCTTTTGCTCAAACCTTCAAATAAAAGAGTACTTTATATTACATAAAGGTCTATCTTTTAAAAATTGCACAAAGTACTCTCCCCTCTCAAAATTCATTTTTATATCAGCTTTCAATATATAATTATAGGTATGTTGTCTTTAAACATAAATGTTGCCTTAAAGTATCATAAGATCATTTCTATAATTGCACAAATTCATAAGTATTATGTTAAGAGAAAAGTAATTTATGTGAGAATAAAATGCGAGTCATAAAATCTAAATGTAAATTAACTGATTAGGAGAAAGAAACACTTCAAGCAAACTTTTTGGTAGTGTCAGTCTATAAGACAGATGAAAGTTGAGTTGTTCTGGATGAGTTGGGGGAAGAAGGGGCAGAGATATCAATTCAGTGTCTCATTGGTCACTTGACAGTGCCTCAGGCTCCACTGTGTCACAGGTTGAAATAATTATGCCTAGGTTTTATATTCAGTCATCTAAATAGCAGTTTAAATGTAAGTAGGAATTACATGTGTCCTCTTGTCCTGATAAACTGGTGAGGAGAGAGAAGCATCCTCTTTCTTTTCCTATCAGAATTCTGATAAGAGGCATCCTGAGACCACCACTCCACAGGAGATAATGGATAGCTGCTGTACTCATTGGTTCCTAGCAAAGGGCAGGTGATTCCTTTGAGGGCAACTTTGCGTATAAGCCTATGAGGTGCCTGTTGGGATATTCAGAAATGTTTACAGGCATAGTTTAAGTAAGAAACTGAAATCTTGACTGAGCAAGCAAGGGTCAGAAGCATCTATATTTCAATTGTCCCTGTTAGTTTGGCCTTCTCTACTATCCGGCCCATAGAACCATGGTATCACAAAGAACATTGCAAGTAAATAGTGCTATGCTTTAACATTACAGGAAACCCATTTTGCTGGTTTTAACTTCTTCCAGCTTCTAAACTTTAACACATTAAAGTATATGAAGGGAAGACTGACCATGAATTACAATGGAGGGAAAGTAGCAGAATTAAGAAGTGTGCATTTATCAGGATGAAGAGATCTAAACATTTGGTGCTGAAAATTTTTAAAATTTAATATTTCTCTGTGCTTCACAATTTATGCCATGGTAAAGCCTCTCAAATATTCATATGAAAATATGTGCTTTAAACTGATACATGAATATTGAGGGCAACATCTTATTTGGACTGAAATGTCTAAGAAATCATGACTAATACAAGTTTGAGGCAGCATTCATAGAAACAACCAGGCATCACTTTAATTTTCATTTCATTGGGAAAAAAAGGACAATTTTTCTGAAATCAATATGAAAAACTGCTCCCAAACAGCTCTGCAATGATAGATATTAGGTTAAATATATCAAAGGTGTTCACTCCCATGTCTACCTCATATATTACTCATGTTCCCTGAATAACAATGATAATGACTAGACAAAGCCCACAGTTTTAATCAAAATAAGCTAGTTGAAGACCTTTGGATCATTTCATGATCATTACAGACTTTTAGTCTTAAGTTACTTTTGACTCAGAATTTATGGGACCAATATGCACAACAGAGTTGACCCAAAGGTTTTCTTTTGGTTCCATTTGTATTTACTTGAAACTTGCTTTGGAAGAACACATAAAGTTTCAGTTTGGCTGAGTCTAATTGTGAACTTTGAAGAATTTAGATAATTGTGTATCAAGAAATTCTGAGTAACCATCAGTGAAGTCAATAGCTTTACAAATAGAAAGAGCTTTATTTTTTTTTCCTTTTATTATTTATATGTGCATACAAGGCTTGGGTCATTTCTCCCCCCTGCCCCCACCCCCTCCCTTACCACCCACTCCGCCCCCTCCCTCTGCCCCCCACCCCTTCAATACCCAGCAGAAACTATTTTGCCCTTATCTCTAATTTTGTTGTAGAGAGAGTATAAGCAATAATAGGAAGGAACAAGGGTTTTTGCTGGTTGAGATAAGGATAGCTATACAGGGCATTGACTCACATTGATTTCCTGTGCGTGTGTGTTACCTTCTAGGTTAATTCTTTTTGATCTAACCTTTTCTCTAGTCCCTGGTCCCCTTTTCCTATTGGCCTCAGTTGCTTTTAAGGTATCTGCTTTAGTTTCTCTGTGTTAAGGGCAACAAATGCTAGCTAGTTTTTTAGGTGTCTTACCTATCCTCACCCCTCCCTTGTGTGCTCTCGCTTTTATCATGTGCTCAAAGTCCAATCCCATTGTTGTGTTTGCCCTTGATCTAATGTCCACATATGAGGCTAACCTCACTCAGAATGATGTTCTCCAATTCCATCCATTTACCAGAGAATGATAACATTTCGTTCTTCTTCATGGCTGCATAAAATTCCATTGTGTATAGATACCACATTTTCTTAATCCATTCGTCAGTGGTGGGGCATCTTGGCTGTTTCCATAACTTGGCTATTGTGAATAGTGCTGCAATAAACATGGGTGTGCAGGTGCCTCTGGAGTAACCTGTGTCACAGTCTTTTGGGTATATCCCCAAGAGTGGTATTGCTGGATCAAACGGTAGATCAATGTCTAGCTTTTTAAGTAGCCTCCAAATTTTTTCCAGAGTGGTTGTACTAGTTTACATTCCCACCAACAGTGTAAGAGGGTTCCTTTTTCCCCACATCTTCACCAACACCTGTTGTTGGTGGTGTTGCTGATGATGGCTATTCTAACAGGGGTGAGGTGGAATCTTAGTGTGGTTTTAATTTGCATTTCCTTTATTGCTAGAGATGGTGAGCATTTTTTCATGTGTTTTTTGGCCATTTGAATTTCTTCTTTTGAGAAAGTTCTGTTTAGTTCACTTGCCCATAGAAAGAGCTTTATATGACAGTCATATCTGTGACTTATAAGAATGAAAAGAAAGATGTCAGGAGTGGAGAAAACCATGGATTTTGAATCCATAGTCCAGAATAAGAAGATTGAATTTATTGTTTTTCTTATTATTGGGACAATCATAAGTTATGTTCTTTTGTAGCCCAGTTATAAATTGGTAAATACTGTACTAGTTCATAATGTTTTGGAAGAATAGTGAAATAAAAAATATATGAAACTGGATCTTATTCTAACTACCTGATTCAAAAATTAATGGATAAGCATCAAACGAGTACTTACATTGAACTAATAACGGATGGTGTATTTTGACAGTTTTATATATGTGAAGCAATATACCACCCATCATTCCCTCAGTCCTCTGGAAAATCCAAAGAACTGGTTTTTATTATTTTCCCAATTTACAGATAAAACTCTTGAAGCTGAGTTCATACAAGCAGGTTGAGTCATAATCCAGAAGCAAGCACATGATGGCAAGACCCACACTCCTATCCAATAATCAAGTCTGACTTCTGTGTGATTTGCACTTCCCCAGTTGACTTAGTAAAGCTCTGTACATTCCCCTGTGAACTTTCCTTGGTGACACAAAAGGGTGCAAACAATGGTGGAAATCAGCTATTAGTGTTTTGCAAATGAAAAGGCAGGTCAAGGAGTCAAAGAAATGTGGCTGCTGTTTCATGAGGACAGGACTGTGAACTCAGCTGCATAAAGCATGTCAAATTCATCTCTGTATCTCCCTTGTCTAGAACTGTGCAAAGACCAAGTTCATGTTTTTAGAATGAAAATCTTGCAAATGATTTCTAATCAAGGTGAGAGAAACGGCTTCAGAGAGGCACTAAGTGTATGTATATGTGAAGGAGGAAAGTACTTGAAAAGTGGGAATCTCCCTTGTGAGAGAAGATGAGAGTGAGCGCCTTAGGAAGGGTGGCATTTAACAAGGGCTTTGAAGAAAAGATAGGCTGGAGGAGCAAAGCAAGTATTATCAGAAGGGCACAGCATGCCCTAAAGTCAAACACTGTGCCTTGTATTGCCACAAAGTCTAAAGAAAGAGAAGAATTTCATTCATTGAATTTTAATTTCACAGGGATACAACCTGAGAAGACACAATAAAACTTACCTCCATCAGAAAGACTTTATTAAGAATTAAAAGCCAGGTATGGTGGTGTGCACTGCAATCCCAGCTTCTCAGGAGGCAGAGGAGGACCATGAGTTCCAGGCAAGGCCTTGCAAAGTTAGAAAGACACTACCTCAAAAACAAAGGGTGTGTAGGAATAGCATATGTGGTAGAGTGCTTGCTTAGCAAGTGGCAGAGTCTGGGTTTAATTCCTACCACAAAACAAAACAAACAAAACAAAGAATCTATAGTTCTTTATGAGTATGTCATAGAAATGACAGTAACTTCAAACTCACATTCTACAGCAGTGGTTAGCAAACTCTTTCTGTACAGAACCAGACAGTAAATACTATCATCTTTGTGGGGATATTGTCTCTGTTGCCACTACTCACCTCTGCCCTTACGGTGAGAAAGCAGCTGACAATACATGTATGTATATGTATGTGTATATATGTGCACACACATATATTTATATATACATTCATAAAAGCATGAAAAATATGTACAAGGTCATTTTTTGCTGACCTTTTTCTCAAATTTCACATGAGAAACACAAGTCTCCAGTTCCCAGACAACTGAATCCCAAGTAGGATTCAATTTTGTTCTTATATTAATGCTTCACCTTTTGTTTGCTTGCTAGAAAAAATAAAGTCAACATTTTCAAAGTGCTTTCATAATTTTTTCACCTCACTTTTTATCTTTATTGAGATATAATTTATATAACACAAAATTCACTCCCTGAAAGTGATCTGTTCAGTGATTTTTTGAATAGTCAAGAGTTGTACACTCCATACCATAAATGTTTTACCTTTCTTTGTTACTATAATCACTCTATAGTTATTTATTGAACAACTACGATCTGTCCTTGTATGAGGTAACTTTTGTTGTTGTTTGCTTTTGTTTTGGGGGGTTGTTGTGATTTGGTTTGGTTTGCCTTTTGGTTTGGTTTGCTGTGACTTGGTAGATGGTGTGGCTAGTGGGCAGTGGGAAATGGGAGATATATAAGACCTCAAGACATGTCTGAGGTAGCAGGAGTGCTAAATTGTGTGATATGTAGACTACACAGATGATAAAACTTGTGTTTGCATGGGGTGGTAGTTTCTAAAGATTTGGTCCATAGATGTTTGAAAGACAACTTAGATTTGGAAGGGTGGCATGCAGTAAGGAGTGGATTCCAGACAGAAGGCTATTAATAAAAGCTTAAGAGACCACAATAGCTGTGGCCTGTGAAATGAGCCACAATGACAGAGCTCTGATGTGGAAAGGGAGGGGTAGTATACCCCCAAATGCAAATATTTTTGCCCAGGTAAAGTGGTCCAAAGGCTAGAAGTTTAGAGTTCATAGACCCCCCTACCATCTGGACCATCAGAGGACCCTGAGGAGCCAAAAGACTAATTCAAAGACTGTTTCTGGAAGCCTGACTGCTGTTGTTAGAATAGTTTGGAAACCTGGAAACAGAGACACTTTTGAGGTATTGGTTTTAAGTGCAGAATTAATTGTAACTATTTATAGAGATTATCATCCTTACTGTACATTAGAATCACCTAAAACACACTTTCTGGTGGGGAGGGCTGCCCTGATATCATACTTTAAAAATAAGCCCCATTGCTGATTTTTAATATGCCACTAAGTTAACAATTATAATTATAGGGGAATAGATAGGAGAACTTTACATTGTTTGTGAATTTATAATGAGATCCACAGTTTTCTGACCCTTTTTCTGGAATATAACCATTCATTATATCAGAATTCCTTTAAAATTCTTGGATAATTTGGACTTAATGGAGTGGCAAAAAAAAAAAAAAAAGAAAGAAAAGAAGGGATTCTTAAAGGCAGAGGGTTGAATAAATTAGTAGTATATTTGGGCAAGTTCTTAAAATGTCTCCCTAAAATAAATCCTTAAACCAAGCATGTTGTAGAGATTTCAAATTTTAGGCTTACACTACAAATGATGCTGCTTGCTCTGGGTCACATGTAAGGCACAACCCAAACACCTGTGTATGTTGGGTAAATGTTAATGTATTCTGTCAACAACAGATTACCTTACATGGCTAAATTACTCAATGCTATTATCTGTACCAGCCATCTGAAACCTAATCCCCTCTGTGATCTAAAATCTTCAGTGTCTGCTACACTATTTTTATTTTACATTCCTGCATAAATCTGTTAAGCTCAATATGTTACCACAAATTCTCAAAAATCAAAAGCAATCTGCTGGCTTATAAAACACCGATTACTGAAAATCGAAGGGTATAATATGTTAGCAATTCAAGCAGTCAGTAAACAATCTTTACAGGAATGGGGTTGAGTCACAGGCTAACTGAACCCCATTGCTGAGGCCTGCTGTAAAATCAGATACGTTTTTTTAATATGCAGTGTAGGCTTTGAACCCATTCATGTATTTCATATCTAATAAAAATCTGAACAGTTGGCCTGATTGGATTTTAAGTGATGCAAATTTGAAAATCAAATAGGCAAACTCCCTTTAGACTTCATCTATTTAGACCAGGATTGTAAAGAACTACAAATTACATTTACCACACTATTGAATTCCCCACAGTTTCAATATGAAATTTACAGAAAGGGACAAATATTTGCAGGTGTGGTTTTTTGCTCATAATGAACATAATTTTCTTTTGCAAAAGCTGTCTTCTCCTAATGTTCCCACATTTTCCTTAACACAAGGACCGAATCATGCTTTCTTTCACAAAATATTCATTGATCTTAGGCAATAATGCTAATGGTTATGAGTAAAGCCAAATTATATATTGGCTGAGATTAAATTTTTCTTTATGGAATAATTATGTGGCATACATTTGTTCTTCTATTTACATTTTTAGTTATACATCTATATTGCTTGAACAGACACCTAGGAATCTACCCTCTGAAACTATTTCTGTGAAAGTTTAGAAAACTCACTCCTTTTACAATTATACTTGCTACATTTAAACATACCTAGCTCATTGTGTTCAAATACATGAAAAATATGGAAGGGAATTGAAAAGTCAGCATTTTCAAGTCCCACATGTTTTAGCATTATCGGGTGTTTTTGAAGTTAACAGGTCTCCTCATTCTTTTTTAATGAACCCCATTATCCTGAAATCTGGACAAATCTGAAAACCAGTTCTGAAAGTTAAAATGCTCTCCATATAACACATACACAAATTAACATTTCCCATATAAAGCAATCAGTCTAAAACTTGTCTATTTCATTTGAAGTATTTTCAAATATGAAAGAAGTTTACACAATTATAGAAGCAATAAACCCACCCATGTTTTTCCCTCATCAAATCTAAACAAGGCCTTGGGGTCATAATAAACTTGCAACTTACAATATGAAAAATAAGTGGTATCCTACTGAGACTTGAAATGCAAAGCAAAGATTTTTAATTGTGTAAACTGTTTCTTTCAAATACATCTTCATTTAAAGTTTATACATTACCTTTCTTGTTCAGAGAAATGTCTCCAACTTTTAGAGCTCATATTTATAAACAACTTGGTAGAGATTATTAGATTTAAAGGTTACATTTAGTATTCTCAACAGTCATCCTGTACCTTTCTGGAATAGACATACAGATTGCTTTCAGGTCTCCTTTTTCTACTAAATAGCTAGCAGAGTTCAGCAATCTCACATCAATACCTTCTTTAACAAAACAAAAAATAATAGTATGTGCTGTTTACTGTTTATATCATTCCCTTTGCATTAATTCATTTCACTACTATAGCTACAAAGTAGGTATTATCATTATTTCCACTTTACAGATGAATAAATTAAGTTATGCAGCCTATTTTTAGCCTTAGGTTATATGTCCTCATGTATACATTATATGTTCTAATACATCATACATCCTAATGTATATATTATATTTCGTAATGGCTTGGCAATCCTCTTGTTTATTCTTTAATGCAGAAGAAACCAAGATTTTATTTTCACAACTTAGGTAAACTTGGTGTGATGCACTGAGAATTTCTAACTGGCATTCATGGATCTACTCATAACATCCTTTGTGCATACCTCTGTCCTGGGGACAGTAAATCAAATATTGGTCCTGCTCTCCACAAGGATCTCACCCTCTTGTTTAAAATTTTTAAAGAAACACTCCCTAATGACTATGATTGTGATTAAAAAATTTTTTTTCAGACACTAGTATTCATATGCCATTCTTCTGCGTGATACGAGGTCTCTAGAAAAACTGCACTGACACTGGGACAGTGACACTGGGTGCCTCTGTCATCTAAGTAATCTGTGGTCCCCATGGCTATGTGGTTCCTTGTATTGCTGTCTTCTTTTCAAATGTTCTTCAATGTGTCATCTTCATGTTTTACCACTTTATCAAAGCTGCCTCTTCAAGTCCACAGTAAACCATGTGTTTTCTAGTACCTTCTCCTCCTTTCTTCCCTCCTTTGGGAGCATTATAACAATATATGACATACCCTCTGTTATTCATCTTCCAGTTGCTCATGTGGTGGGCAGAGCCTGTACCTTTATAGAGCCTGTATCCTATACAGACAGGGGATATATGTATATACATATTTATATATACGTATATATATATATATATATATATATATATATATATATATATATATATATATATATACATATATCTCCTGTTGTATACACACTCCCATCTCCCAGTACCCACACATGGAAAACACATCATGATAACAATAACCTGACAGACAGCGAACACTTGACAAATACTTATTGTAATAACTGATTTTGGATGCAAAAAAAATCTACGTATACTTGAAACCAATTTAATGACTTACAAATTCCAGGGCAGTGCAAACCCTATATTTCTTTGATTCATTTCTGAGTATATTGCTTTATAACATCATCATAATGGCCTATTGCCTTGTAACATTTTCTCTTATATCAGTACTTCTTTGAATCTTTACAATGTATGGGTTTGTTTTTAAAATCTTAGAAAGGAAACAAGAATTCTAAACCTCTAATTTTAGAAAAATAAATCTTTAAACCCAGTTGGACATACAATCTATCAAAACCTAAGCAGTAAATGTTGCCTACCAGCCCATAAGAGAGATCTCTCTATTCAACATTGATGAAGAACTTCAGTGAAAAAAAATATGCTCATTAAAAGTAAGTTTCTCCAATGGAATTGATGATAAATCTTTTCATGAATCAATGCAATTTAACATACTGAATATTATCCCAGAATTCAGAAAATTTGCTCTCCTTAATATAAGATATAAAGTGCAACATGGTAGTAATTTAAGTCCTGAGTAATATAGCCACTGTAAAAATGTAATTGAGATGAATTAAAGTATGACACATTTGATGCATTGTAAGAACTTTTGTAAGTGCTACAATGTACCCCTACCCAGGACAACCATAAAAAATATAATCTATATATGCTAGAAACTTGAAACATCTGAAGTTTAGGGTATGGGGTTATGGATATTTGATTATACCTAAATTAGTTCCCTATCCCCTTGGGTCAGCATAAGTAAATCTGCCTTTGAAGGCCTGGATCTTTCGTGCTCAGAGACACTGCTGTAAATATTAGCTTTTGGTGTCTCTGTAGAACAATAGAAAGTTTGGTTCATTGTGTACTGACCCTGGAAGTGACTTTCTGAAATAAATCTCTGTTGATTCACTTCAGCTGTAAGCTCCCAAGGGGCACTATTCTTACTGAGAGTAACAGAGTTCTTGACAACAGTGGGGACCCACCACGGGGCTCAGAGCATAGTGTCTGTCATGTTATCAGATAACATGCTTCTATTTTATAATTTCCTCTCTGAAAGGAAAAGCAAGATTAAATTATAATGGAAGACTGAGGATTTTTGGCTAATTGAAGTATTGCTATCTTTGATATTGGACTATGCTACGCACTTATCTTAATACCACTTAGATATATATTTTGGTATGTGATTTTAAGAAAAAATGCTATTTCAAAAAACCTCCACACCTATGAAAGTAATAGGCTCACTGTTCAGTTCACAGTAACAGACTTTGTGTTCAGTTCTCAGTGCATTAATATGGTGAGCCAAAATGTCTCAAAATATTTCTATTACTATGAAGTGCAGATATTCCCCTTATTCTGTGTTAAATATGAAATGGAGTGAGGAAGCTTAATTTAGCCTTATCCCTGGTAACAGCTCTATTCTGATAGGATAAGAACACAGTTCCAGTACCTACCTTTATTGTCATTAGTTACATGAGTTTGTGCATATTAATTTCTCTAGGCCTCAGTTCCCTCACCTAGGAGGGCAGAGCACTACACCAGAAGGATGCTGAAGGCTCCTGACAGTGTACAATACTTAAGTTTCCTTCTTTTGCCACAGATTTCCCTCCAACCAGAATATCTTTCCCTACCTTTTCATCTAACTTCTTTAGAAATTGGCCCAAATGTCACTTTGTCCCTAAATGATTTAATCTCTAGATTAGATGTACTTTAATTGTTCTCTTTTTCTGCTACCATAGCATCCTGTGTGCATCTCTGTCACAATAAAGTTGCAATAGCACAATTAACCTTCCCTGGATCATCTGTAGTCTCCCCAAACAGACTGTCTTGACCACTGGATTTCAGGTGTCCTATTATAGGGAAATAATGGATACTCAACTAAATACTGATTGAATAAATTAATTTCTCTAGAGTCCCAGAGGGTTGAGCTTGCGATTTATTTGAATATTCATCTCCAAGATGTAGCATGGTACCTGGTATATAGTAGTTTATCAAAGAAATAAATGGATCTAATTTTTTGGTGGTACTGGGATTTGAACTCAGGGCTTCATACTTGCTAGGCAAGCACTCTATGACTTGAATCACTCCATCAGCACTATTTTTTTTGTGTTGGGTATTTTCCAAATAGGGTGTCCTGAACTATTTGCCTGGTATGGCCTTGAACTGCAATCCTCTTGATCTCTGCCTCCTGAATAGCTAGGATTACAGGCATGAGCCATCAGTGCCCAGCCAGAGATACAACTTAATAAGTCAAAAAATTTGATATCAAATTCATAACTAAATTATAATGCATATTTAAAAAATATACACAGAGAAAATTAAACACAGACCACTGAACAAAAATGATGATAACTAGGGAGAAAAAAATACAACATTTACATAGAGAAAATTTATATCAACTGTTAAATGCATCTGTGTTTGTGTGATGAGACAATATACAGTATTTTGTGGCCTATTAATATTCCAGTGCAGGGAGTATTAATACTTTTAAGATGCAAATTATTAAAAAAACCAATAAACTTATTTTTGAGAAAAGGTAAAAATATTAAGCAATATTATCTGACCTTTGCCCTTCTGAGAATGGCAATGTATATGCCTAGAAACAAATGTTGATATATGAAACACTAGAACTTGAAGAAAACATGTTCATGAATGCTCTTTAATGAACACTTAACAGGCTTAATGGAATGTGCAAAACAATACTGTCACTATGTTTGGAGGGCATTGGTTAATACCTTTTTCTCCTTCTCTACTAATTGAATGTGACAGTTACTTATGATTATTGCATATAATTTGAAATGTTTAACTATCCTATTCTAGGATTTTCTTCATATGCTCAAGATGTTGGTATCATTCAAATATGCACTCGTAGATAGTCTTATGTTTAGCTTTTTGTTGCAATCAGTTCCAAGTTTAGATTTCCAGATACTATCCCTACCACCAATGTACTTCTTGGTCTCTGACTTCTGTATTCACTATCAGCAGCTCCACACTATTCTGGAGTTTCATTTGTCACCTACTAAAAGTATGGGTGGATGGGAAAACATTGCTTACGTTAATTCCTAGAAGCCCCACCTCTTCTCTGAACATCTGAGTTTTCATCTTAAAGTTAGGTACTTACATTGACTTGGTAGAATGAATGAAGTATGTAGTTCTCTGTATTTGCAATTTAAATGAAACAAGGCTACATGCGGTGGGTTGTTTCAAGGTGTTACAATAATGTTTGTGAATTAAGAGACTGGACCACACTAGTTTTAAAGGTAAGGACTTTGTTTTGTTCCCCTTCTTCACCCCACAACCCACCCACAGTCTGATATAATACCTAGTACCTAAGAAGTTTTCAGTAAGTATTGAATTTCAAAATTCCCTTTATTAATTTCCCAGAGTTAATAGTTTCTTCTACTTTAAGCAACTTCTGGCAGCAGTAGTCTATTTAGCAAAATGTAAAAAAAACTGGCATGGTAGATAATGGGTGAATGCATTGTCAAAAATCTCTAATCCTTAAGCATACTATACATGGATTACACATGAATTAATATATTATAACATATATTTTATCATGTGTCTTTAAGCTTATCATATATTAATTATATATGATAGAAATATATATTTTGAGTTATTTTTACTTTTTGAACACCTTTTTTAGAACCTCCCCATTCCTTGTTCCAGACCAGTAGTCTTGCCAACATTTCAATTTCAGTCACTTCTTCATTTAACAAGTCCTAATATTGTTTGGGAAAGCAGAGTGGTCAGATAAAAAAATCTATACCTCCATATGTATCTAGCTTTCTGTACAGAAAGGGATTTCCAGTGAACCGAGGGAGCATTCGATGGTGTTTTGAAGGCCAGGTGATGATCTAGAAAATGCTTTCTTGCTTTTCCTACCTGGACTGGGAACAAGGCAACCTTGAGTTTGTGCTAAGGGTGTCAGAGCTGACAGATGGAAGGAACCTGGGATACTGATGGCATCACAGAGTCATCAAGACCATGTTTGTCTGAAGACTTCTTTTTTTTTTCATGAGATATAAACACCCATCTATTTGAAGCCATTATTGTTTGGCTTTCAACTCTTAGGAGCTGAATTTAGCTCCTATAAACTTACACAAGAATGTAACTAGTTCTTCCTGTGTAAGTTTTCTGGAGAATCCTGAGTTCTTTAAGTTTCTCTTCTTAACAGTTGTGTTTTGAGCTATGTGTTCTGCAGGACTACCCTTACCTAAGATTCAATGAATCCTTATGCCCATAAATGGAACTTGCTGTTCTCAATGTATCAAATGGATGGGTCTCAATAAGAGTTTTTCATTTCCACATTGCATCCCACTTGATCTTTTTTGCATGCAAGAATAGAAATTAGAACACAAGTGAGATTTGTAGCTAGACTGGAATCCTAATTACTCCTGGCACTACCATTTTCTGGGAATATAATAATTGCCTTTCTGGTTTGGTGACTCAGGAAAACTGCCCCTCAGTGCAGGAGAACATCCAGCAATAAACTCAATCAGGCATATTATTGTCAAGGCCCTTTCCTTGGCACTCTGTTCCTATGATCAAGGGTCCTGGCATGGCAGAATCAAGCTTTTAGGATTCAGGGATTACTACATTATATTTCTACTGCTTTCAGTACTACCTACTCCAATACCTTTTCCCTTCAGATTTCTTTGGTACTCTTAGAAACAAAACTAAGAACAGCCTCTTAAAGGCACACACTCTCAAATATCACAGGGAAAGCCATGAGGACAGCCA
Source organism: Castor canadensis (assembly GCF_047511655.1). Classification (NCBI taxonomy): domain Eukaryota; kingdom Metazoa; phylum Chordata; class Mammalia; order Rodentia; family Castoridae; genus Castor; species Castor canadensis. Next base: position 70,011,958 of record NC_133397.1, on the reverse strand, counting down.
TGCTCTGGACTTGGCTACTGGATCATCTCTGTCATCTGCTGCCTATGTGGTTGTGATAAAATCTCTACTTTTTTGTTTCTCAGTTTCCTGGTCTGTCCGACAGTCTTGACTCAATCCTCGTGAATCCAATTCCTGGCACTGATGCTTGCTGACTACATGACTCTGGACAAGGCAGTGATATCTCTACTGCTCAATATCGTTACCTGTAAGAGTCAATTAGTAACAGTCTTTACCATCCTGTTGGAATGATGATTACATGAGGATATCAAAATCAAGAACTTATGCCTGGAACATAGTTCTAAACAAATGGTGCGTTTGTTATTATTACTATTTTTATTAATTTTAATATGAGAAGTTGGTCTATAGAACCTCTAAGAACTTGTATACTTCATTTTTAAAAAAGTAGTTGTCTTTGCCTGCTACACAGTGGTGTAGTTTAGAGATAGATCGTATCCAGCACCCAACATCCTGCCTGTATGATACTTGATGGGACTCCTACTACTTGTGAAGTGGCTCCACTAGGGAGACTATGTTTCATGCTTATTATGCAGTAGTAGTCTAGGTGTCCCATGATAAGGTGTCAGAGTTCAATCAACCATCCAGAACTGAAGTAATGACCAACCATGGCTGGAGGACTGCATAGCCAGAGTAATGCAGGAAGAGCACACAAAGATTGTGGGCAGATACACACTGATGCAATATCTTGAAATACTAGAAATGAGAACAGGGCAGTCAATAGAATGAGTGAAAGACCATAATGAGAGTCCAATTGTCACATATAAGCTATGGAAAAACAAAAGCTGTTGCTGAGAAATAAGTAAATTGAGGATGACAAAATTTCAGCAGTGTTGCAAAGGAACATGAAACTAAAAGTTAATCATAATGTTGGGATCTGCAGGATCCATGTAAGGTGGAGCTGATAGCCACCTATGATCAAAAATGCAGCCATTCAAGCCTTCGGGTCCCTAGACATGGCCCTCAATGATATGTTATGGCTTCTGAAATTCTTACTATAAGGGTCCTCCTTTTAGAATAAAGCACTATCGAAACTTCTCTTTTAAAATGCAAATGTGGTTTGTACCTTAAGAGGAGTATCTACTAGCATATATCAATTAAAACATGTTTGTCTCTTCATCAAATATCACCCTAAAAGGAAGAGTTATCTTTTCATCTGTATATATCAATTATATATTTTTATTTTACTTTTCATCTTTTAATAGATTGTATATATAGTATATTTAGGGTGTGCAACACGATGTTCTGACATTTATGTGTGTGTGTGTGTGTGTGTGTAGCAATTTGTCTTAGAGTTCAAAGTTGCAGTGATGGGGTTAGACTTCTTCAAGATTATTTATCCAGTATAGTAGCACATTAGCAAAGCAGTGATCCTTATGTATGAAATGAAGGTGGGCCTTGATGGGCCATCCCTGACTATTGTCTATGCATAAACTACTATATAGACTGGGTCTTGTAGGAGTAGACAAATCTCTCACAAACAGAATATTGTGTGCATTTTGGGTATTGGGGCAAGATTTAATGAATATCATGTTGCTGAGGTGAATAAGTGTTACCACAGACACAGAGTGAAATAATCTTGTATGCAGGTGAGTTTCATATTTGATACTGAATTTTCTGCCTCAATGCTGCAGAAATAATCTCCTGGGTAATTTATGTGCTCATACTCCTAAATGCTAAAACATAATGTAATTTCTAACTTCAATTTATAAAAAGAATCAAAAGATTCACTAATGATTTTATTAGACTATGTTAGACAACCCAAAATATGTTAGGCAAGTCAATGGGGTGCATGCGATTATAAAAAATCATGACTTCAAAATTCTGTGAATAGGGATTTTTTTCTTTTTTTTATTATTCATATGTGCATATAAGGGTCATTTCTCCCCCCTCCCTTACCACCCACTCCACCTCCTCCCTCTCCCCCCCACCCCCTCAATACCCAGCAGAAACTATTTTGCCCTTATTTCTAATTTTGTTGTAGAGAGAGTATAAGCTATAATAGGATTTTTTCTTTATGTTTTATACCTCATCGTTGCTGCCATATGTAATCATTATTTATGTTCACCTGAATATACACTTGTTACCAAACTTTAAGTTCTAACAGTTTTTTAATGGCATTTATTGACCAATAATAGCTAATAGTAGAATGAAATATTATGATATTGTAACCAGGAAAACAAACAAACAAAATAAAAATAAAACTCTTCAAAGCAACAGCCCTTTGGGAGGAAAGAGAAGCAATTAATAAATATGCTTGAAAGAACATCATAAATATTAAGGAAAAAAATAAGGCCAACAGAAACATAATAGGTTCAGTGTAGGTATTTTATAACCACGTTAAAAGAACAATCACTGGAATATATGTAATCCACTGTGAACAAATAGACAAATAATAGGAAAGAAAGACTGGAAAGGACACAGAAAGTTAAACCTTAAAAACTCACAGTCTGGATTTAGAAGTAGAGGCTATTTCAACTTCACATATTCACGCAATCAAGTATTCAATACATTTAAACATACCCAACTAGGTGCTCTGCTTTAAATATTAGTTTAGAAATAATCACTAACTAAAGAGTACTAAAGTCTATGTTTGAGTGTTCTACCAGCTTGGTAAAATTCCATTTTATTCTTTGTTCAAAATTCTACAATATGACTGAGAGTTTAACAAGTCTGTTTTCCTACTGATCCAGGTTACTGGGACTATGTTGGATGCCAGTGCTCATTCTACCTATTAGTATCAGTCTTGCTGTACTGCACCATGGCATCTTCTACCAGGAACAGCTGCCTGATCTTAATGTGAGAGACTGAGGTAACAAATGTTTATTACATTAGTATGTTTCTGACCAATTCTACCTTATCTTCTATTCAGCTCATTTTTAAAGCCCAATTAAAATTTAATTTATCTGATCTCTGGCATCTGAACACTATTTGGCAATGAATCTAACAGCCTTATAGTAACTACATTACTATACATTGTGCCCTAAGGTGTTCTAGATAATACTTTTTAAAAAGTTGGCAAATGCCAATTAAAGCAATCTCTTTGGAGCTGCCTCCATCTCATTTGAAGAACAAATGTTTTGTCCTTATGCAAAAAGTGCATACTATGATTTTATACCTGTGATTTTAATCATAATTTATATGCATAAATGTAAATAGATGGCTTAATTTTCTTACATTTTGATCTGCTTTCTAAAAGTGTATGATGATAAAATTTTCTGATACCTACAAATGCCTCTAACACACATGCATGCACAGACATCTTTGAGTTTTCCAAATTTCAAAGAAAATATATTTATAATGTTCACAACAAATCTCCATTACTATATTTCTGATACTTTTTCTGAAACTTAAAAATACATTAATACTAATTCATTTCTATAAACCAAGCGCCAAGGTATATAGCCTTATTCATATCTCTAAATGAAGACTTGTTTGCCTTCATACCATGTGACAGATGGCAGTGAGCTTACTCTCCTCTCTTGGGTTACTTCTCAACTCCTCCCTGGCTGAGAGCAGGGTGTAGAATTGGAGGCACTGACACTATTGAGGGCTAGGCACAATTCCAGGCATTCCCATATATGTTTCTCTTCCTGAAAGCTTACAGTAACAATGGAAGGCCAGAATAATACCGATAAAATCTGAGTAATGCAAGGGGGAAAATGTGCACATCACATCTTACAATTGCATCCGATAATAGTCTAATGTAATGAATCTCAGAAGGCACATGGAATGTCTACAAAAAGAAAGGCGAGGATTGTCTTAAAGACAATCTTAAATAGAACCTGAATGGAACATTAAGTACCACTGAATTGCTTAGACAGAAACACAGTCCTCTTTTAATTGTTTTTCAAGTCCTCTGATTAAGTCTAGAGTAAAGTCTTTGCTTCCTACTTTTACTTCAAGTCTCTCCAATATTTTCTAATCTTCCTCTGTAATAGAACAGCAGGCCTCAGGCAGACTTCAATCTGCTTAGTGTTTAATTTCATTTTTATGTCATTGCATTTATTTTTGTGGTTATCTTCTACTTGATAACAAATGATGTTAATGTTGCTTTGAAGGCATAATAATATACATTAACCTTACAAATGCCTATGATTTTAAAAGTGAGGAAATTAAGGGAAATAGCAAATAATATGCAGATATGGTGAGAAATTATAAAAGTGAAGACATACACCTGAAAATTGTGATTCTATACCCAGAATACTGAATGAAATGCCAGATACCTTCCAGGTTAAGTAGACTGTCCACAGCTTACAAGTATGTTGTTTTCTCAAATTTCATATCTAAGCTTTTTACTTGGCATACAGTAGTTTCCTTTAATTGATTTATTTTTCAAATAAAACTTGATATTTAAAATAAATTGCTACATAATACTATTATAATGCTGATAATTAAGCATAACTGACAACAAAATGAGTAAGAATTCTCCTTTTACTTAAATTCTGAATGTTTGCTTTTAGGGGTGGGAATCTGATTTAACAAGAGCAAGGAGGAAGAGATTATGAAAACACCCCTGTAGCTCAGTGGCATTCTCTTCTATGTCTAATTTCATCTCAAAATGACAGGGTGTATCTTCAGGTCAAGGCTTAGCAAAGAAGAAACTAGAGTGTATTTTTACTCTCTCTCTCTCTCTCCTACACCCCTCCCCACAAGAACATAAGAACAAATGAACAGTTTTCATAATATGACAGGAAAGAAAAGAAAGGTGGGGTGGGTGCATTGAGGGGGTAGGAAAGAAATAAAAGCTACTAGACTTTGAGCTTCAAAACTCTTCACCTGTATAACTCCCTTTGAATCCAGTATCTAATGCTTATTATTTTTTTTAACAAGGCCCCAAATTGTATCCCTGGAAAGACTGAAACTTCTGTAATATGGCAAGGCAGAAGTAGGAAGAGGGATGAACATGAGGAAAATGGTTATGTCAATATCAAAAGGAAAGAAGTCTCTCTGGACAACTTTAATTAATAGTGTCTACAACCAAGATGCCAGAAAGAAATGGACTCTTGGAGTTTCCAGAGACAGCCACTAGGTGGTGATGTTGGAAGGGTCAGTAATGATGCCAGGTGGATAGAGTGGTGGAGAAGGTCAGGAGGAAGAGACAAGAGGGGAAAGAAGCTGATTGAAAACAACTCTTGAATGGGCTAATATGGCCCACTCAAGAAGTGGGATAAAAACTAGCAGGTTTTCATCATCCCCTCCCCTCCCCGCTTTTAACAACTGGGCAAATTAAATAATACTATCAACTGTAGAAAACCTTTTTACTGTTATAAAAATTTCCTGCTTCAAAGAGCACTTGCCTTTGAAAATTCTCATGGTGACTATTCAAGAGGAAAAAAAAATAGCCCAGCATGAGGGAAAAAAATTTTTAAAAGCCCTCACAAATTCTGAGGAAATTAGTGCTGCCTCTGAAAGAAAAAAAAAAAGATTAAAATAAATATTTTTCGTTGTATGGTATTTAGACTACACTGAATACAGCATATTATTCTTGTAAACCTTTTGCATCTGATATCTCATTAGAAATCCTGTACAAAATAAAAATAAGACTTCTGTTTTATTCACGAGTAAATTCCTTTTCACTGCCACTTGCAGCATCCTCAAGCAGGTCCCTTAATCAGAAAGAAGGAACCTTACAACATGCAAGTCTGCCCTCTTCTGGGCATATTCTTTAATAGTTCAGGGAAGTGTGAAGTGCATTTAATTTTGATCTCAACAATTTGGTAAATAAAAAAGCCTAAGAATAAAAAATACCAATCAAAAGGGAAGTCTCTGTAAAGGCAAACGAATACAAGATGCATCTTTAAAACTAATTCCAGCTTCTGTCAATATTCTTTGGAAAATTAGTTTAGAAGAGCCATTTGCAAAAAAGTAGGCATTTCCTACCCTGGCCAGTCACATGCTTTAGTCTCATGCATCGTTTTTCTATAACTACAATGTGACATTGAGTCTTCTAGTTCAAATGTATTTGAAGTTCAGTATTTCAGTAACACTTTTAACAAAGTGGTTCACACTTGGCTGATTATGAGATAAGTGAATCCAGGATTCTAAAAATAAATGGCAGACTCTTTTTTGGAAAGGGTGTGAATTCTGAAATAGGCTAACATATTAATAGGGAAATCTGAAGAGTACGGATATGCTTGTTCTTTATATTTTTTCTTTCCTTTTGCAAATTTTTGTAAATTTGAAATTATTTGCAAATATAGTTTCTAAAAGTCAGATAATATGGGTTATATTGTGATTTCTGCCTACATGTGACTTTAACCAAGATGTTTAAATTTTGTCAGTCTCCATTTTCTCAACTATAAAATAGAGGTAATATGTTCTTGCCTAGTGTGGCTGTCAGGAGAACCAAAAATGAGGTAAGTGCAAAGTGCCTAACACCAGAGCTGGCAGAGAGTAGCCTGTCAATAGTGTAGTCATTGTTTTCATTATCACTATTACCATACGAGGAGGAAGGAAATATGCTAACCTTGCTCCCTCACTCTGGCAAGCATCAAACATAACAGTGTCAATTCATAAACTTTTAAGGATCCATACAATCCATAATCTCATTCAAATGACTTTTGAGCCTACTTATTTAACCTAAAATGCGTCCTAGGGAAATCATATTCATCCTTCAATGTGAAACCTTGCTGCATTTATTCTAAGTTTATCTCTTTTTAGTAATGGCATCTATGCTTAGAATATAGGATAAGACTTACTTCATTGGGTTAGGTTCTTTGATTCCATCAAAAGGCCCCATACCTTTCCATAGGGGACAAGAAAGAGCTCCCCTTGCAACCCTCTTTAGCACTGGATCTTACTCTGAGCTACAGGGGGGATACATAGTTTTCACCAAGGATACAGCAGCCAGCCTTGAGCCACATGCCTTAGCTAGGTGGAAGTTCAGAAAATATGCTTTGAATTTAAATCCAGGTCTAACATATAATATACTACTGCTCGTGATTCCAATCAAATTATTTGAGCTCCATTTCCTCATCTATAAATTGGGAGAGACTCAACAAGTTTATCAGGTTGCAGGGTGACAGATAATATGCAACTTTAAAAGGAGGCATGCTATTATTGTTATTAACAATTTGATAATATTATAAAGTCTCACAATCATGCTAAATTTATTTTCATCTTCTTGACCTAAACTCACTTAAAGTCAGAGAAAGTAGAATATCTTCAAAATATGCTTAGTAGTTCAAGAATGTTTAAAGATATGGTTCGGAGGCCCTATCTTTAAAGCTGGAAATGATGTAGCTCAGGTTTCTCATATTATGAATTAAACAAAATGTTGTCAAAACCTACGGTCACAGCCTAGAGTTAGCCTGAACCTAAAACTCAGAACTCCTCTGTTTGTACTGTGATGTGACTTCTGCTATCCTACCGTCTCACGTGACTTCCTTACATTTTATTGTGTATTTGCTACTGATCTTTAAATGTTTCATATACAAGCTATACAGAGATAAGATCAAGCCATCACAATTATTCACTAAACATTAGGGAACTAGACCCATATAAAAATATAGACAAAATGTTATCTTTTAAACATGCCTGGATGTCTGCACATAGTCAGGTCATATAAGAGAGAAGCCCAAAACCTGGATTTGAATTTTAGTCCTGTTTTTTTTTTTCTTTTTCTTTTTTGTTGTTGTTGTGCTGGGGGTACACTATGGCATTTTCAAAAGTTCTTACATTATATCATACTTAAATTCACCTCCTCCATCATTCTCCATTGTCCCTCCTTCTGCCACTCCTGGAATAGTTCCATTCTTTGACTATGGGCTAGTGGCTCGAGCTCTGTGAGAGTCTATTTGCTCATCTAGAAAATGGGGATAGAAACCCTAGCACCATTGCTAGGAAGGTTCACTGCGATAACATGTATCATTCTTGGCACATAATAAATATGTAATAAATGTTAGCTTCCTTCATCTGCCCCTTTTATATAAGACCTGTAAATCTATGATGTATGGGATAGTGTCTATCCAGTATATGCAGAGATTGCTCAGTAAATACTAATATGGTAATGATGGTGGTGATAATGCTAACATAGAAATCAAAAGCCTTATAAAGCAGAAACCAATCACTGTAATTACCCAAGATACCTACAAGCAAAAATCTCCAATTAGAGCTAATCAAATATATATGCCTGAAATCTTCTTTGATAGCAGGGGACAAACTTAAAATGACATATGTACATAAAAATAACAAACTAATGACCCTCGAAACACACATTTCATCTCAGAGGATCAGTGCATTCAATTTCAGTGGACATAATGAAAGCTCCTTTGTCTGGGCAGCAAGAGGAGCCTCTCATGCCCACAGCATGAAATATAAAGTGAGATGGTAAAGATGACGGGAAGAAGATGGAGTGCCTTACAAGGGGTAACTTAATATATCTGATAAAGAGTTTGAAGGTCTAGTTTTCAACTATTATATTAAACTAGATCTGATTAAAACTTAAAAACTTGAGTATTCTTAAACCAATAATTACATGAAATGTAAATAATACTTTGATTGCATTTAATATTGAGGATTATTTTTTATTTTTATTTTCTTAATTTTCTGGTAGGACTGGGGTTTAAACCTAGGGCTTTGCACTTCCAAAGCAGGTGCTTTACTGCTTGAGCCACAACTCCAGTCCATTTTTCTTAGGCTATTTTGGAGATAGAGTCTCATAAACTATTTGACTGGGCTGCCCTTGAACCACAATCCTCCTAATCTCAAAAGTATGATTTTACAAATCCCCGAATGCCAAGTTTATTCATTCCTTCTTCCAAATCACACAGCTAGATTTTCTCCCTGTTTTTCTTTCCCTGTCCTCTGTTCTTTTTCATTCCATCATTTTTCTTTGCTATCACTATTAAGCTATAATTAGGCAGTGCCTTTTCAGAGCAAAAGGAAGGACTTTCCTGGCAGTGCTGAGAGGAAGGCCTGGTGCCACACAGCCTTTGCAGCTTATGCTTTGCAACCTGGGCCTGCAGGATTTTGTCACCCTCTTCCTTCTTCTTAAGTGTATGGATCTCATTCCTCTAAGACCCCTTGGATGTGAATGTCCCCCAGAGTCTTCACATTTGTAAGATGACCTTACCAGATCATCAGAATGTGTGAAGGTTGCTGAATCAGCATTTCCATACAACATGCGTATTAAACTGAACTACCTAGAGCCAACTACTCCTATATAAAAGTTCAGTGCTGGGAAATTTCAGCAGCATGATTTGGTAAAGAAGAGAAAAAGTGAGGGCATGTGATCTATACAAGATTCTCAATTCTTTGGATCCTCCTATTTGGACTGGGAACCTTGTAAAGCATTAAGCTGAATTTCTATGCCGCCTGTGGGAACATGTTTGTTTTTTTGTGGTTGTTTGCCCCTTTTCTCTTTTTGGGTGCTATCATAAGGAAGGTATAGCAGTACTTCTCATGCCATGTGACATGAAAAGTACTTTAACAAATCAAACTTCCTAATCTGTTGTAACTGATTAACTTTTGTAAAATTCTATGAAATTTTTGTGGCAATGTAAAACTGCCTTGAAAGTTTCTAAATGCTAACAATGATTGTACTTAATTAATAGTTTATGGGCTAGAACTTGTCCTCAGATTACAATTTGAGGAGAACTGATTTAAAAAATTAAGAAATGCATTCTTCTGCATGACCTTATTTGTACCTAAAATCTAAATGTCTTGGAAACAGATAATGGAATGATGGTTACCAGGAGGTGGCGGTGGGGGATTTGGGTGATAAAAGAAAAAAAAAAAGAAGTCCATTCTTCATAATTAAATTTTGTGATTTAAAAGATATCCCATATGCATAAGAAGTAAATACATTTAGTAAAAGGAAATCAATTTAAATGACAGAAAACCGCAACTTATTGGAGAGTCAGTCATAAGCAAGGTCTACTGAATCAGTATACAGTCTGTAGAGTCTGCATTGTACAAGATATTAAAATTAGCTATTACATTTCATAGTCTAAAAGTTACGTGATCAAATCCCCAGATAAAAAAAACATACTTTAAAAAAATTTTTATTGTATTCATATGTGCATACAATGTTTGGGTCATTTCTCCCCTTTTCCCCCATCGCCTCCCTTACCCCCCCACTCCCTCCCTTAGCCCCCCTTACCCCTCGCTACCAGGCAGCAACTATTCTGCCCTTATCTTTAATTTTGTTGAAGAGAGAGAGTATAAGCAATAAAAGGAAGGAACAAGGGTTTTTACTAGTTGAGATAAGGATAGCTATACAGGGAGTTGACTCGCATTGATTTCCTGTGCATGTGTGTTACCTTCTAAGTTAATTCTTCTCAAACTAACCTTTTCTCTAGCTCCTGGTCCCCTTCTTCTATTGGCCTCAGTTGCTTTAAAGTATCTGCTTTAGTTTCTCTGCATTGAGGGCAACATATGCTGTCTAGTCTTACCTATCCTCATACCTTCCTTGTGTGCTAAAGCTTTATTATGTGCTCAAAGTCCAATCCCCTTGTTGTGTTTGCCCTTGATCTGATGTCTGCATGTGAGGGAGAACATACGATTTTTGGTCTTTTGGGCCAGGCTAACATCACTCAGAATGATGGTCTCCAATTCTATCCATTTACCTGAGAATGATAACATTTTGTTCTTCTTCATGGCTGCATAAAATTCCGATGTGTATAAATACCACATTTTCTTAATCAATTCCTCAGTGGTGGGGCATCTTGGCTGTTTCCATAACTTGGCTATTGTGACTAGTGCTGCAATAAACATGGGTGTGCAGGTGCTTCTAGAGTAACCTGTGTCACATTCTTTTGGGTATATCCCCAAGAGTGGTATTGCTGGATCATATGGTAGGTCAATGTTAGATTTTTAAAGAGTCTCCAAATTTTTTCCAGAGTGGTTGTACTAGTTTACATTCCCACCAGCAGTGTTAAGAGGGTTCCTTTTACGCGCATCCTCGCCAACACCTGTTGTTAGTGGTGTTGCTAATGATGGCTATTCTAACAGGGGTGAGGTGGAATCTTAGTGTGGTTTTAATTTGCATTTCCTTTATTGCTAGGGATAGTGAGCATTTTTTCATGTGAAAAACATACTTTTTTAATTTAATAAGTCAAATCACATCACAGTTGAATAAAGAGACAAATTCCATGTTCAGCTCTGTCAGCTAAGATTTGCTTTCCACAACTGAATAAGATTTAGTGATGAGGGACTCTTAACAGGTCAGGGATTTCTAAAGACCTGCATCACTCTTCCTTAATAGGAATATATTTTGCATTAAAAATAAAATATTAGTTAAGTAATGCTTTAAAACATCATAGTACAGTTCATTTTCACAGATGAATGAAATCATATAAGGAATGTGTCTGTGGAATAAAACTGACTTTTCTGGCAGTATCCTCAGAAAATATGTAACTTCCAATAGTGAGTTTGAACAAAACTTATCTAAGATTATTGCCACTAATTATCAGCCAGTGGTTTCTGGCAGCCATGAAGTCAGCAGTGGCAGCCTGCCTCAAATTGTACCACCAAAATCCAGCATTGAAATCCATGCTTCACCAGAGATTTCAAAGTCCCACAGCCTTTAACTGTCTCCAGAAATAAGGGCAAATCTAGGAGAATATAAAGCTGTGTTATAAAGACTAAACTAAGAATTTTCTTTAGTGAAGAAAAAAGTAGCTACAACCACGTTATCTCCCATGGCATAGGAAAACTGCCTTTATATTTGCTCAGTTGTAGCCAGGTTCCTTTGCTTAATACCCCAATTCAGCCAGTGATGCTGGAAAATTGCTTAAGAACTACTTAAGACCAGGCTTGGTGGCTCATGGCTGTAATTCCAGCTATATGGGGGTTATAGATGGGGTGATCACAATTCAAAGCCAGCTTGGGTAAAAAAAAAAATGTGAGATCCTATCTCAACAAAGAAGGTGGGTGTGGTGGTGTATGTCTGTAATCCTAGTTACATGGGAGGTAGAGATAGAAAGATTGTGGCCAGTCCCAAGTGAAAATGTAAGACCCTATCTGAAAAAGAAACTGACACAAAAAGGGCTGCAGGTGTGGTGGCCCAAGTAATAGAGTTCCTGACTAGCAAGCCCAAGGCCCTGAAAATACCAGTACCTCCAAAAAAAAAAGAAAGGAACTAAAGAGTAAGGAATGTGAAGATGAATATCAGTTCTATCTTCATCATCTTAGAGCCCCAAATTCTTGCTAATGTTTCAAAGTAACCTCATGTGTAAAATGAGCTGAAGGAAAACTGGCATTAGAGGACAGGTACTTATTCTTGTTGGTGGTGGGACCCACAGATATATTTCTGCAAAGTCACAGAAGTGGTAATGGCAGGCTTAGGAAAAACCTTCAAGGTCAGCCTCACGTTTTAATTTCCCTTACAGCAGTCTGCTAAGTGGTCACAGCTCTTGTGTGGCACATCACCTAGTGAGAAGATTCAGCAGCTTCTGAGGCCACTCAAGTTGCTTCAGATGACAAAATTTGTTGTGGCCTCTGGCTACTCAAAATATGTGTACATTGAGCTTAAATATTTTTGTGCTATTATGTATATTTTTGGAATTACATAGAGCAATCTTCTTTTTTATTTTGTGTAGAGCTCTATTAATGTTAAAGATAACTATCTTGTACCCACTGTTGCTCCTGACCACAACACCACCAGTTCTTTGAGTCACTGTTTTGAGGAGCTTCCTTGTAACTTTCTGAAGATCAGTATCACAGATCTTCCTTTGGACTCAACTTGCCATCCACTGCTGGATCAATGCTTTAATCAGTTACTAATCCACCAAAATGTCCCAACAAGACCCAGAAAAACATTAAAAGTATTGATAGGGTTTGATGGAACCTGTCACATCTCCCTGACAAAGGAAGAAATAAGCTGACCTTTGTATAGTTTATATTTAGTAAATGCATGTATGGTGGTAGGACCACAGATTTTTTTGCTTGTTTGTTTTTAAATATGGGACTTGCATTGGGGCAAACAACATCGGGAAGAATCATCAGAGGAAGCAACATATGAACCATCGACTAGAACAAAAAGTAGCACAGGCACAAGTAAAATTAAATATGAGGAATGCCAAATTTTGTAGGAAATCAATAGTGAAGAAGGAAAGCAAAGACCCATGAACATTGATTTAAAAAAATGTGTTTGTGACCTAAGGAACGTTTTGTTTCCTAGGAAAAGCATACTAAAGGCACAGAATGATTTTTTCCTCCTGTCAAATTAAGAGCAGATGTGCCCTCAAAAATCAGTTTCTCAGTGAAACCGAAAGGATTTAAAATTCAAATTTTCCTTTTTTTGTATCTGACTTGTGTAACATTGTATAGTCATAGATTCACAAGTAGTTCTCTACTTTCTGATTAAGCTCATCAAAATTCACCTTGTCAAGATTTAGTATATTTCATCACTTCTTTTCAAACTCATTATTTATATAAATACAGTTTACTTTCTATAAATTATTCTAAACCCCCAAAGTTCTCTTTCCTTTAACTTGCAGTTATATATAGATGTACTGTTGATAATCACAGGTTTATTTTACCTATAAACCCATGAGTCATCCCTTTAATAATGTGTTCTGCAATGTTCCTTGTTGCTACTATGAAAGCAACAATATATTCTCCAAGTTCAGGGATATTGTAACTATTGCCATACCTTGAAGTCTGGTAAGATTATATCACCTCATAAAGTATCAAAGGAAGAGGTGCATTTCCCGGGGAGATTTCTCAACACCCTAAGAGGAGTTGACCCAATCAAGTAAGTCTGCATACATGTGAAGCTACTGTTAGATCACCTCCATCACTTATGCTTAATGAAATTGGCCTTGGGCTGATTAGAAATTGGGCAAACATATCAGTTTTTCTGTGATAGGTAATAATTCCTTTCTTGGACAACAATGTATCAAACTTAATCTGAATCAAATTAATCCTAATCAACCAAATGCATTACTCCCCATCATGCCATGAATAACTACAGTGCTCAAATGTGACTTTTTGAAATCAGAGATAATGAATAAAATAGTATATTTCTGGACACTACAAAGTACAATAATTTCCTTGAAGATATAGACAGTAGATAATTTTTCCAATTTTATGTTCCCTATAATAACCAGAATAATGTTTTGTATAGAATGGATACCAAGCAATATTAACTTATGGAAATGTTACCTTGCTTAAGTCAACAAACTGCACGGCAATGAAAACCATAGGTATCATAAGACATAGAATATCTAAAGGGCTCTGAAGGTCTCAGATCACCCTTCAAGGAGATCCTTGGGCTTTTTAAGGAGTGTGTCCTGAGAAATCTCAGGATCCCAAATCTAACACTCAATTTAGGAGGCACAATTGAACTATACCTGAGAAAGGAAAGGTAAATACCCCTTCAAGTTCAATAAGCTCAGGACAAACATAACTATCTTCTGCTAAGGTAATTTTCCCATAAAGAAATAATGTTTTTCATTTTAAAAACAACTTCTTGAAAGTTATTATGCTCCATACAGTAGTCTGGAAATGACCACCAAAGAGGCAACCACTGGTTACCAGCTGAGAAACCTCATTTTCCAATGGACTCAGAGATGTGCCTTTCAAACCCAGCCTCAGCAGGACTACAACAGGGTTCATGACAGGAACTTTTGACAGCCATATTCAGTCAGTGGTGTTCTACTTATGAGTATGACAAGCAGCATCTGAGGACAAGTATTTGCAAGGTAACATCCTATCATGAAAACCAATATAAGGAAGATATTCAAACATGGTTAAATGATTTATGTTTTGAAAAATAACATTGTCAATGAATTTGATCATGCCCAAATGAGCACTATATTAGCTTAATGACTAAACAATAAGTATGTCCTATAAGAACATAAAACATTATAACCCAAATGGCTTTCTATCCTATTTTAAAATTAATATACCCTTTTATAGAAAAATTTTAAAAATACAAAAATGCTCAAAGAAGAAAATTAAAATGACTGCTGTTTGACTCTATAAAAAAAAAGAACATAAAACAATATTCTCATTCCTTTCTCTTTTCATCCTTTTCTAAAAAAAATCAGGCATCAAGTCAGCTCCAACTCTTCTTCTTAGTCTGTTTCTGTTTTCTCTTTTAATCCCCCCATCTTTCTGCTGAATCAAGAGCTTGATGGTTTTCTCTGTGGAGTTTCCTGAGTCCACTAATATCTTTGAGGCTGCCTATCTCCAGTGGGCACCCTCAGAAGTCACTCTACATTGCAGACAGATGGCTCATCCCAAGGGCTGCACAGGTAATCTGATGTCACTTCTGTGCTAAAACCAAACCAAACCCAAACCAACAATCAACCAATTCTCAGTAAATGACTGTCCACCACACTAAAGCCCACATTTCTTAATCTAGAATTCTAGCCCTCTGTAATCTAATCTCAACCTTCTTTTGCAAACTTGTTTTTATATTTTCCCTCTACTTAAAGTCCCTCCATCTAATCAACCTGGTCTACTCACCATGCTATGAGCATACAAAATATATTTGCACAACAAATTTTACCTTATGTCATTCCTACCACATTCTCCAATGTTTTATATTAATTCTTTTTAAAATTAATTATTTCAATTGACACCTAATATTTACACATATTTATGAGGTATAATGTGATGTTTTGATTTATGTATAGAGTTGGCAATGATAAACTTAGGGTAGTTAACATAAATTTTCATTATTTTTTATGGTGAATACATTAAAAGCCCTCTTTTCTGACTATATTGAGATGTGCATTACTGTTAATTCTATCACCGGGCTGTGCATAAAAACACCAGAACTTACTCTATCTATAACAGTGCAGCTATTTAGCTCTTCCTCCCCATCCTCCCCTTCCTCCAACTCCTCTCAGAGTTTGATAAGCACTATTCTGCAGTCTACTTCTATAATATCAACTTTTTAAAGATTCCATATGTGAATAAGATCATAGAGTGTTTGCCTTTTTTTGCTTGGATTATTTCATTTAACATAATACCTTGTTCATCTATATTATCATAAATATACATTGTGTATAACATTGTGTATATACAATATATTTTCTTTATCCATTGATCTTGTTACGGACATTTAGGTTGACTCCATACTGTGAATATTGTGACTATTGCTTCAGTATACATAGAAGTGCTGGTATCTGTTCCACATGCTCATTCCATTTCCTTTGCTAAATGAATCTACTAGCCCCCAGTAGTGGGTTCTGAATTGCTTGCTAGATCCATTTTCAGTTTGTTGAAGGGCCTTCATACTGTTTGCCATAAAGGCTGTACTAATTGACATACCCACAAACAGTGTATAAGAGTTCTCCTTTTTCTGAATCTTCATAGTATTTGTTCTTTTCTTGTTTTTTTTGATAATTGGCATTCTAAACTAGGGTAAGATAGTATTTCATGGTGGTTTTGATTTGCATTTCCCTGATGGCTAGTGATGCTGAGCAGTTTTAAAATATCTCTTGCCCATTTGTAAGTTTTCCTTTGAGAAATGTTCATTCAGATCTTTAGCCCATTTAAATTGGATTATTTGCTTTTTTTTTTTTGCTATAGTGTAGTTCTCTTATTCCTTCATATCTTTCAAAGAGTTCAAGTATTACTTCTGCTATTTCACCCTTCTTTCTCTGAAAAATAATTCATATCTACCCATATCTATCTTATTATCAATTTTATACTCATGTTTGGAAGAGATGTATTAGTCTTATAACACTTAAAGAGTTGCAAAACAAGTCATTGATTCTATTGTACAATAGTCTTGCATCGTAAAATAACCACTAATACATAGCACTCAACAAATTCCTAATTTTTCTAAGAAAAGCTGTATTGAGCAAATGAAAAATTACTCAATTTTAAATTTTAGCTATAAGAATAAAATATCCCTTACCTTGTCAATGACGAGCCCCAGAGCAATTACTTTCTATTACTATAATACTTATATAAGTGAAAGATATTTTTCTCATGGTTATTAATTATGATTTCCTTTTCATGTTAAAATAAACACTGATTTACCAGCAAGTGAGTAAGCATTAGTTTTGCTAAACTGAATTGGTATAATTACATTACATTACAGGGAAAGAAAAGGCCATAGCTTTCAGGAAATAAAATGTTATACAATAAAGAAAATAAAATGTTTTATGGAGATGTTTAGAACAGTATAAACTGATTCCCAGTCCCAAATATTTGTTTTTATTATTCTAATAAACTAAAAAAAATGGCAATTTCTAAATAAAATTCTGAAAACAAAGGCTAACAATAGTTCTCATCATCTGATGAGAACTATCATCTGATAGTTTTGCAATCAGAGTGCTGTTCTTGGTCTAAAGGGCATGGAATGGAGTTATGGGAAGTTGTGAAGAAGCTCCACTGAGCAGCAAATCAAAAAGGGGCTGATGAGAAATTCCCAGTGGAGACACAGAGGTGGCCAGATCCACTCTTGCTTGCTTGGGTAGACTGTATGCATCTAGTGTAAACTAAAATTGCCAGAATAGTAATGAGAAGTTCAGAATTTGTAGAGTCATCCATATATTTCAGGACAGGTCTGCCTGTTCCAAAGAGCCTGGTTTTTCTTTTTCCCTGATATATTCAGATCCATGAAGATTATGGAATGACCAGATGCCTAAATAATTTGTAGCTCAGTTAACTTTTTTGTTAATTATGTCAATATTTCAGATAGAATTTTAGGAATGTAAACAAAGCCTATGATTATTTTTCAATGTCTGTCTTACCAACAGGACCTGTGGCTTTTCTAAGTGAACTTTTGCATGACAATCAAATATTTAATTTAATTACTATTAGGGCTGCTCACGAAGAAGTAGATACAGGAATGGAGGGAATCAAGAGCCACACTGGTTTCTATCTCTTTTTCCCTGACTCTAGGGAGCCCAGAAGCACCTGGGACACAGAAAATGCAGCACCAAAGCCAATAAGGCAGCCACACTGCTTTTGTGTTCTCATCCTTTAGTCATGTGTCAAAATACATGTGGTTTGCTTGTAAATAATCTTTGGTTTAGTGAAAATTATTTGGTGCATGTATTAATTTACAAGAAAAATTTAATAAGCTATCATGCTAATAATCATGATATATTAAGAGTATATCAGAGAGACTTCCTTAATGACTGTCCTGAATACTAAATATTTCATGTCATTTCCTCTAACCATTGTTTTTGGTAGCTGTATACAGATTTCAGATTTCATACAGCAATGTGAACTGATAATATTATCAGTGTGCCTGTTTATAGATCAAATAATTAGGCCATAGTCTTAATATTGTATGAAATAGCATCACAAGGGAAAAATAACCAATTAACACAAAGGACAAATTTATCTGACTGAAAGTTACCTTTACAAAACAAAAGAATGTAAGGAAATGATCCACTTACAAGGATACAGTGTCTCCAACTATGTTGGGAGAAATGTTTAAAGTTACTAAATTATAATAAAAAACTTCTGCTGATAGCATTGGACTCAATTTTCTCCTAATACAGTGCTGTGGGTCACATTTACGTTACCATTTGAGCAACTGTTGTCAGCAACTAAGCAGAATATAGCATTTAGCAGAGTCTGAAAGATATAAAGAAGAATTATTTATCAAGTGACATTTCCCTGTTTCTTTTTTCCTTTTTTTTTTTTTGGCAGTACTGGGATTTGAATTCAGGACCTCATGTTTGCCAGGCAGGTACTCTATAATTTGAGCCATCCTAGCCCTTCTTTTTTCTATAGTTATCCCACATAAACTAGAAAGACAAAGTATTGGCAACCATACTTCTTTAAAGGTCTAAGTTGGAAACACTACCTATAATGCTCTTAGGAATGGTATGAATGCTTAAATACAGCAGAGTTGAGCTGAAAAGATTCTTCCCGCTAGGCTTTACTTCAATATATTGTGTCTCACCTCTACCTTTTTTTTCTAAAATTTTCAACTTTAATCTGAGAATGGGCTTTCACATCTTATCTTCATTAATTTCTGTGGCCAAATTAAGGTGTAAAACAACATGTCCCCTGGATATAGGCATGGATGTAACCTGTAATCATGCTTTAAAATAAAGACCAAAGCTGTCAGGTTTAACATAAACATTTATCTCTGTTGTTTTCTGAAAACCCATTAAAATTACCATCAAATAATATTCCTTCAAAGGCATCAATTCTTAAGGGCAAAGACAACAGGAGAAAAAAGAGCAGCAATATTTTGAAAACCATATATTAGAGAAAGATGTGTAGCATACTTAACAGGTCTGAGAAAGCTGAATTCTCAGCTGCAAATGTGGACACTTAGAACAACTACTTCTATTGCAAAACTGTCAAAGATGCAGGAATTTGAGGCATCTGTTTCTCCTGAAGGAAAGGGAAAAGAAAAGTAATATTTTTAATAAAGACTATCTGCTGAAACTCTATTTAAAAAGCAGTTATATCTACAGGTTTATCCAGATTGTCACAAGTAATAGTTTCCTTCATTATGGCTGAATAGTATTTCATTGTATCTATAAACCACACTTCTTTATTTGTCTATTGGTTGGCCCTTGATTCTATATCTTGGTTATTGTGAATAATGCTGCAATAAACATGGGAATTTAGATACCTCTTCAACACACGTATTTCATTTATTTTGGATATATAACAAGAAGTATGCTTGGCAGATCATATGATAGTTCTGGTTTTAGTTTTCTTAGTAACCTCTATACTGTTTTCTAAAATGGCTTTAATAATTTACTTTTCCACTAACAGAAAGAAAAATACCATGTGATTTCTTATATATGACATCTAAAGATACTGACTTCATAGAAACTGAGTAGAGGGGTGATTGCCAGAGGCTGAGGCATGGGGGAAGAGGTACAAAATTACAGTTAGACAGGAGGAATTAGTTTGCTTTATTTCAGATCATAATTATTATGGTTAATTATAATATGCTCTGTATTTCAAAATTGTCCAAAGAGTAGATTTTAAATGTTCTCTCCACAAAAATATAGGTGAGGTAACAGATATGTTAAGTAGCTTGATTTAATCTTCTTACAGTATATATATATATATATATATATATATATATATATACTGTATATATATATGATGTATATATATATATATATATATATACATCACACTGTACCCCTTAATTATATACAATATTTGCCAAGTAAATAAATAAAATTTGCTATATATATAGATATAGATAGCTCTATATATACTTGTTTTAAAGCAGACTACTAGATATTTCATACTTCAGGCAGCAGACAACTAGACATTTATTTGCAGAAAAGGATAAAAGTAAAAGTCAGGTCTTTGGACAGACATGACTTGTTTGTTGAGCACAGAGTCACAGCATCAAGCACCTGGGCACTAATGGTAAAGCTGACATACAATGCTGACCGTTTCAGCTATTGCCTCTACCCCTGTCTACGATAAAGGCAACAGCCTCCAACTGGACACTGGAGCAATTAGAGCCTGTACTTTTGAAAAACATTAGATTTAATAGTCTGTTCTTTTTCCCTTTCAAAAGGAATTATGTTGGTTGTTCCACAAGTCTGTTGTTTGCCTTCTACTTAGAGTTCTGACAGGGTTCTGTTGGACTCTAAAGATGCTTATAGAAAGAAGATTTTTCTGGAATCTAATTGTGCAACAACAAAAGAAACAGAAAGAAAGGCAATACACTTAAATGGAGTAAAGAGAACATGAAAAATCAAGTATTATATCTAAATCCATTAAAATATAAAACAGAAAGCAACATAAAGAATTAAAAAGTGGAAATGAAGAAACCAGAAGTCTCAAGTTTCAATTCTAGTTCTATCTGATCTTGGGAAGGTCCTTAACCTGGATTTGTTTTTCTAAGGATAGCTTGTCACTCATTTTCATCTGAATGGCTTGAAATGAGAAAATGAGTTTAAGGAAGATGACTGGTTATCCTTTGAGGGTCCTAGAACAACTAAAAAAGAGAAGTAATAAATGTAAAAAAGGGATACAGTTTTATAGGTTTTACAAATGATAGCCAATAAGCTAATTGAAAAGGGAAAGGGACAAACAGAAGAGATAAGACAGAAAGTCATTCAATGTCTGTGACAAGATGAAGTTCAGAGAATACTTTTATTTTTAAGTTTCATGGATACAGAAGGAAACACCTTTCCCAAAGGATTTGTGTGTCTATTTTGCAAGGATGAGAAGTGTGAAATTAGCCACTAGACTTCAGGCCACTTGACTGATTTCTCCTAATACCCAAGTGTGCAGAACAAATAATAAAAAGACCAATGATATCCTTTATTTTTGTCATTGAGATGAAATTCACAGAACAGTTAATGTTGTCTTCCTGAACCACTGTGGTGGAAAAAGGGAAGGAAATGTTGAGCTACAAGTTCCCCACTAGTTCCATGTGGGGACTAGGTGATAATAATTTACAGGGAACTGGAAAGGAAATTATAATACATATTTCAAAATCTAATGATGTTAAATCCTCAATGCTGGCATAGTTCAAGGTGGGTGTGGAACTCAAAATGTGCTAAAATGCAGCATCCCAGGCTCTATCCTTGCCAATTCTGCTGTTTTAGAACTGAATTAGAGTTCTGTAATGTGTGATTTTCAAAATCTCCTTATGAAGTTCTGATACACAGATTTAAAAATTTCTAGAGCCATTAAGCACAGTGTTGCTTCCTCTTCATAACTGTGTCCTAGAACAGGCATGCAAGGAATCTAGAACTAAACTCACAAGGTGTGAACTCACTAAGGTGTAGTTCTGGGTTGATGCTCTCAATTGCTCAGCTGCCTCCAAACCAGCAGTCAGTAGAAACTGAAGTCAGCAATGAAGTTGTTAAGAAAAAGGATTTTTGAATAATCTGAATGACTAGATATTTTAGTTCTAACACTTGTTGAGAGCACAGTCTGTCCAAGAATGATAAATTGTGTCTTTACAAAGCAGGGCACAGATGTGTAGGAAGAGGTGTGTTTGAGGGTGGAGAGGATAGACAGTTTGAAGTTTTGAAGAAACAGCTTCCACTCAATTAGTGGCTCACAGGGTGAAATGCTGGTTCATATCTCCTTGTCTATTTCTAGCAAATTCAAAGAAAAAATTAGCTACACAGTGTTGGAGAATCCTCCAATATCTTGCATGTCCAGGCTGAGTAATAAACAACTCAAAAAGATTTTTCAGGAGATACTTGCTTGATGGTTTCTTACAACAGTTCTTATTTCCACTGACAAAAGAAAACCCATTTAAAACACATGGTGATTTGATTCACTGCCTTATTTCGTCAAAGGTTTCCTAACTTGTCTGCTCATAAGAGTAATCTGAGGTACATGCTCATGTTAGAAATTAAAAATCTTTTTTTTTTCGTATGAGACTGTGATTCTGTAGTTACAGGGACTGAAGGGACAGAATGCTTAATTTTCAAAAGCTGAATTGTGACCCTTGTCTTCCTTTTAGATACACATAGAAACTCTTTTGAGTCTTTTAGGAAGCGATGAGTTAGGAAATTTCCAAAGTTTCCAGTACAACCTGTAGAAAGCTGCAGGAACCAAAAATGTCCATGTTCTCTCAACCTCCCAGACACATCCCTAGGGATAATTGCCCAAACGGGCCACCCTGCAGTAAAAGACATAAGAACTGCTTCAGAGGGCGATCTAAATTGAAAAACAAACAAGTGACATGTGTTGTATCATTTTTACCTTTAATGATAATTACCAGGATCATTTCAGGTCTTCTTAGAAAGAATTAACATGGGCCTCTGCTAGGCCCTTAAATAAATCTTTAACTATAGATGAAGGTCAGGGCACTACAAAGAGGAAGCCAAGCAGAGATCATAGACTCCCTGTCTTACCAGGGAGTTGGGCAGAGAAATGAGAGAAATAGTTTTGTTTCAAGGCATTGGCTTCAATCCACTCAAAGCATATGGGTTATGCTGCTGTTGCTTCTGCAGTTTCTTCTTCTTTTACCTTTTCATTTCAAATTATTATCAATTGTTATTATTTCTTCTATGGGAGGATGAAAGGGAATTCATTTATTCATTCTAAAAATATTTATTTATAGCCTCGGATAAACCAGACTGGACACATTAGGTACTGGGGATTGTAAAAGTATGATGCTCCTGCTCATGAGTTAAATTCTAGTAGAAGAACAGATAATACAACTTAAACAGATGGTATAATTTTGGAGTGTGGCAGGAGCATTTGCAGAATTACACATACTTATATAATCAGGTGAACATATCTGAGCAATAACTTGGAGGTGAAGAAGTCATCTATACAAAGTTTGAGAAACAGCATCACCATCAAAGGTACTGAAATTATGAACTCACTGAAGCAGCAAAGGCTTTTTGTATGCCTGAGACAAGGAGTGAAACACTCAGTTCTTAAAGCGTAACAATATCCTAAATGAATCAGGAGAAATGCTCCTCAGGATGGTTTCAACAGAAGCAGGCCCCAGCAAAGAAGCCCTCTGAAGCTTACCTTCGGAACAACCCATTTAGGAAAGAGAACTCCAGAGTTCTGGGATACTTGTGTACTTTGAAAACTCAAAGGAAAGTTTTATCCAGGCTCATGGGACTGACAGAAGAGAATAGCATGCCAATTCTCCCTGACAGTTTTGTGAGGTCTTTTTTGAAATATCAGAAATGTTCTCCCTTGAAGATCAATTGATGGATTGGGCTGTCCAGGCTGCCTTAACTGGGATGGCCAAATCTGATGACTTGGCAGCCAAGGCTATCAACAATCCCTGTTCATTGACTAAGTCAAAGACAGCCCCTTACTATCCTGTAATGTTTCTTGTTCTGCCTCATCATATTGATTGACCTTGTATGATTCAGAACCAGTGTTCAAGGACTCTGTGAGGAGTTTGTTTAATAAGGAAACAATTGAGATAGAATTCTAAGTACAGGAATTAATTTCTCTGTTGCGGTAGATTTTAATTTCTAACTTCCGTTTCAGTTGATTTTATTTTATTTTTTTTTGTAAGCAAGAAGAGATTCTTATGGAAGTTATTATGGATAAGCTGAATGACTTTCATCCATGTGGTTGCTAAAGAGACGAGCAAACCCTGAGCAAGAGTGTGTGAGCAGTACCACTCTGACCAGAAAAGGTGTACAGTCTCAAGAACCATGTTTCCTTCTTCTTCCTCATTGGTCCAGGCCTTAGGCAGCCAAGAACAACTTGCACACTGCCCTCTTCAAGTAAGCCCATCTCCCTCCAACACCATACTTCTCAGTCTTATAGTCTAAGTCTGCACTGTGGATTCTGACAGTCTCCTGAACCCCCACTACATTTCCAAAACTCTCTTCAATTCTTTAAAACATTTTAATAATATGTTTTTATAATTGTATATCTGCAGCCTTTGTAGGTTAAATCCATAATTGGTTGTTTTTTGCTAACTTTCATCCATGGTGGTGGCTTGATTTTGCCTGTAGTGATTCTAGAATCTCAATTTGTATTCTTTATAACTTCATCTTCTGAATTTTTTTTTTTTTTTTTGCAGCACTGGGGTTTGAGCTCAGGACCTATACCTTGGAATACTCTGGCAGCCTTTTTTTGTGATGGGTTTTTGCCCTGGCTGGCTTTGAACCACTATCCTTCTAATCTCTGCATCCTGAGTAGCTAAGATTACAGGCATGATCCACCAGTGCCCTGCCATCTTCAGAAATTTTTGAGGCCTTGGTTTAAAGGTTGATTCTTGGAGAGCACTGGTATTTACTTCTACCCAGTTCCTGACAGCCCTGCACCCAGAATGCCTTTAAAATAATTTTTTAATAAACTTTAGGCATGCTGGAATTCAGTTTCTGGCCTTAATAATGAATAGTTGTTGGCTTGTGGCTAGTAATTCTTGGAATAGTGGGTGGATTTTTTTTTCTCTTTAAAGGCTAGGACAGCACATATTC
Source organism: Castor canadensis (assembly GCF_047511655.1). NCBI lineage: Eukaryota > Metazoa > Chordata > Mammalia > Rodentia > Castoridae > Castor > Castor canadensis. The sequence goes on along the minus strand of NC_133397.1, from coordinate 69,987,161 downwards.
CCATTCTTATTCTTATTCTGTATAGGGAAGTTTTGTTTTCTTGGATTATGCCATAATTCTGACACCATATAGGAATCCAGGCTTCCTATTGCAGTCCCTAACCTGACTGGCCATCCAGCCAGATCTCTAAACATTGTGTCCTGCTCTTGATATACATGCCCCATTTAAAACCTAAGTCTAAGCAATGAGAATTCCATAGGCCTTTCTCTGCATTATTACTTTTTGTCATTTCTGGCATTTTAGGGATTCCCTTACATTCCTATGAGTTCATCTATGTATTCAAAAGAATGTTTAAGAATTTGTCAGGCACACAGTTAGCAGAAGGAAGAAAGAGATGGAGAGAAGGGAAAAAAGAAAGAGAAAATATTGAAGGCAAGGACACTAGAATGAATGAGCAAGAATCATTGCTTGCTCAATACCATTTTTCCAGTGTGAAGAAGTCAACCTTGAGTTCCTGGAGTTGAAAGCTTCATTGTATAGACTTAATTCATTATAGGATAAAGACTGGGAGTCTCATTTTGATGACAATACAGTTACTGCAAAATCTTCCTACTCACTATCACGTGCCAGTGGACATTGCGTTTGCTTACTATGTTCCAACACTATATAATAATCTTACATAATAAGATTCATATTAGATAGTGAAAAAAGGAAATGCCTTAATGCATATGCCTTAACCTACCATGTCAAGCTTTGAAAGCAGATGTCTTAGGTGACCATTCTGAACCATTAGAAACAAATCTAGCTTTCAAAAAAAAAAAAAACCAGCTTCAAACCTTTGCCCACCATCCCCAATTCTAAGTCTCAAGACCTATCTGATCACTTTTTAGAGCTGTAAAAGAGAATCACATTAATATGATATACCAGGAAGTTTCCCCATGCTTACAGGGAATGCCAGTCCATCTCTCTGACCCACAGGAGCTAGAGGTAACTACTAGCCTATCTATCTCCTGCAGAAGTTTAAGGGACCAATAAAAGGAGGCTATCTCCTTTCCTAACTCAGATAGGTTCACCAAAGGTCATTGAATCCAACCTCTGTGTCCAACTATTAAGAGCTCAGAAACCTTTTTCTCCTTTTGTTTATCTTACTGATTTCCCAGGACTGCTAGACTCAGTCATTTCCCTCAAGTTTTCTAAAAGTCTTCTAATTTTATAAGAACTCTCATTGCATTATTTTCTGACCTTGGCAATAATTACCATTAGTTTTCTCTAAAGTGTTCCTTGAGGCAAGACCACATCTCTAGTCACTCAAGGACATAGCGAAGGATAATCCTTGGCCAGACACATCTAAGGAAGCCTTCCTTTCCTTTTTCTATCTAACTCTCTCCAAAAAGGCCTCAAAGACTTTTAGAACATACGGTTTTAATTTGATCGCAATAAAACAGGATAAGGAAATAAGAGCACTGGGAAGTACAAGAAAAAAAAAGTTTCCTTTGACACTGAGCTTTCTGACTGACATCACCTCATTTGATCTCTAAGTGCCCCATATAATAGATTCTTTCCATTTTATAGCTGAGGCTCAGGGTGTCTCTCCACTCTGCCTAAGGCCCGACATTTACATGTAATAAACCTGGATTTGAAATAGGCATAGCTGTATCCAAAGCACATGCTAACTACCCCACTACAGAGGGGAGAGGGTAATGAAAAAAAGGCCCTTCTTGCCAAGGACATAATGTGAGATTACACTGGAAGTTAAACTATTCTACTAAAATCTATATGTCCTGGGATCTGTAAGTCATTAAATGTATTCTGTCAGCTGATAATAATTAATAGTAAATATGAATAGCATGCCATATTTTTCATAGGGCCCAAGTCTCCTGCTTAGAAAATTGTCCTAAATTTTTTAAGACCCACAGGGGACTACCATGTCTCACAAGACCTGACTGTTATGTATATCTTTGCTCCATAGCTACATTGGGAGCTACATTGGGTACTACATTCAGAGTACCTACTGCAAACCAACCACCTGCCAGTCTGGCTCTTCTCCTGGACCTTCTCAGAGCCAATGCAAATGTGCTCCGTGGGACACCTGAACATGGAACAGTCTCTTTTCCACCGTCACCTTATTATTCTCCCACCTTCTATATGTCTAAGTCAGTGCCACCTTACATACCCCATGTGACATTCCATTATAAGAAAAACAGCTGAATACTATGAGGAAAGGAAAACAATTAATAAAAAAAAATGGCAAAAAAATTTGAAGTTGTTGTTCCACGAAATAGAAAGGGAAGGAACACTGTCTAACTCATTCTATGAACCAATATAATTCTCATCCCAAAATCAGACAAAGACACCTCCAAAAAGGAGAATTATAGGCCAATTTCCTTAATGAATATCGATGCAAAAATCCTTAATAAAATAATGGCAAACTGAATCCAACAACACATCAGAAAGATCATGCAACATGACCAAGTCGGCTTCATCCCAGGGATGCAGGGGTGGTTCAACATACACAAATCTATAAATGTAGTACACCACATTAATAAAAGCAAAGACAAAAACCACTTGATCATCTCAATAGATGCAGAAAAAGCCTTCGACAAGATCCAACACCACTTCATGATAAAAGCTCTAAGAAAACTAGGAGTAGAAGGAATGTACCTCAACACTGCAAAGGCTATTTATGACAAACCTACAGCCAACATCATACTTAACAGTGAAAAACTGAAACCATTCCCCCTAAAATCAAGAATGAGACAAGGGTTCCCACTATCCCCACTCCTATTCAACATAGTACTGGAATTCCTAGCCAGAGCAATTAGGCAAGAAGAAGAAATAAAAGGAATACAAATAAGTAAAGAAACTGTCAAAATATCCCTATTTACAGATGATATGATCCTATACCTTAAAGACCCATAAAACTCCACCTGAAAACTCTTAGACACCATAAACAGCTACAGTAAGGTGGCAGGATACAAAATCAGCCTACAAAAGTCATTAGCTTTTCTATATACCAACAACGAACAAACTGAGAAGGAATATAAGAAAACAATTCCATTCACAATAGCTTCAAAAAAAATCAAATATATAGGAGTAAATTTAACAAAAGATGTGAATGGACTCTATAAGGAGAACTACAAACTCCTGAAGAAAGAGATCGAGGAAGATTACAGAAGATGGAAAGATCTCCCGTGCTCATGGAGCGGTAGAATCAACATAGTAAAAATGGATATACTACCAAAAGCAATCTATATGGTTAATGCAATTCCCATCAAAATCCCAATGACTTTCATCACAGAGATTGAAAAATCTACTCTAAAGTTCATTGGGAAACACAAGAGACCGCAAATAGCCAAGGTAATACTCAGCAAAAAAAAGCAATGTTGGAGGTATCACAATACCCGACTTCAAACTGTATTACAAAGCAATAACAATAAAACCAGCATGGTACTGGCATAAAAACAGCATGGTACTGGCATAAAAGCAGACATGAAGACCAGTGGAACAGAATAGAGGACCCAAATATGGATCCACACAACTATACCCACCTTATTTTTGACAAAGGTGCCAAAAACATATGATGGAGAAAAGACAGCCTCTTCAACAAATGTTGCTGGGAAAAGTGGTTATCTATCTGCAAGAAACTGAAACTAGAGCCATGTCTATCATCCTGTACTAGTATCAACTCAAAATGGATCAAAGACCTTAATATCAGACCTGAAACTCTGAAGTTACTAAAGGAAGGAGCAAGAAACACTCTGGAACTAATAGGTATAGGCAAGGACTTCCTCAATAGAACCCCAGCAGCCCAGTAACTAAGAGAAAGGATGGACAAATGGGACTTCATAAAATTAAAAAGCTTCTGCACAACAAAAGAAATAGTCTCTCAACTGAACAGACCACCCACAGAGTGGGAGAAAATATTTGTTACCTATACATCAGACAAGGGATTGATAAGCAGAATATACAGGGAACTTAAGAAACTAAACTCTCCTAAAATTAATGAACCAATTAAAAAATGGGCAACTGAACTTAATAGAACTTTCTCAAAAGAAGAAATTCAAATGGCAAAAAAAAACACATGAAAAAATGCTCACCATCTCTAGTCATAAAGGAAGTGCAAATCAAAACCACACTAAGATTCCACCTTACCCCTGTTAGAATAGCCATCATCAAAAACACCACCAACAACATGTGTTGGCAAAGATGTGAGGAAAAGGAACCCTCATACACTGCTGGTGGGAATGGAAGCTGGTACAACCACTCTGGAAAAAAATTTGGAGACTCCTTAAAAACCTAAACATAGATCTGCCATATTGATCCAGCAATCCCACTCCTGGGGATATACCCAAAGATATACAACACAGATTACTCCAGAGGCACTTGCACACCCATGTTTATTGAGGCACTATTCACAATAGCCAAGTTATGGAAACAACCAAGATGTCCCACTACTGATGAATAGATCAAGAAAATGTGGTACTTGTACACAATGGAATTTTACTCAACCATGAAGAAGAATGAAATCTTATCATTTGCAGGTAAATGGATGGAAGTAGTGAACATCATTCTGAGTGAGGTCAGTCAAGCTCAGAAGACCAAAAATCATATGTTCTCCCTCATATGCAGACTTTAGATCTAGGGCATATGCAGCAATGTGGTTGGACTGGGACCACATGACAAGGGGAGAGCACATTTCGGTGATATACAAATAGGTAGAAAACCCAAAACATGAAAGTGTTTGATGTCCCCACTCCAGAGGAACTAATACAGAAACCTTAAAGCAACAGAGGTTATCGTGAGAAGGGGATCAGTAACCAGGGTAAAGATCAATTAGAGATGAATCAACATGGGTTATAACACGTGTACATGAAAGCAATGCTAGGAATATTTCTGTATAGCTATCCTCAACTCAACTAGCAAAAATGCTTTGTCTTCCTTATTAGGCTTGTCTCTTTTCTTCAACAAAACTAGTGATAAAGACAGAACAGGACCTGCCTGGAACTGAGGGGGGAAGGGGAAGAGGGTGGGAGAGAGGGGCAGGGCAAATAATGTATGGACATGTGAATAATAAATAAATAAATAAATAAATAAATAAATAAATAAATAAATAAAATTAAGCACGCCAGAAAAAAATGTCAAATGGAAAAAAAAATTTGAAGTTTGTGTCTCCGTGTTTTAATTTACAGTCAACAGGATTGTAAATGCCCTGATTCAAGGACTGAAGCCTGAAGCACCATCAGAAAGACTTCTAGACCAGACACATTTTTTTGGAAGAGTAGATTCAAAGAACAATTTTACATTTCAGAGAAAGGGTTGGTAACCTAATTGTAACTTTTAATATCTGAAAATGAAATATCAACTAAAATGAATTAAAAAGTGTCTTTATGGAGGCAAAGTCTTATATGGGGAGCACAAGTACACAGATAAATTAGGAATTCAAAATTAATAGAGATGGAGGTATTAAACATATTTGAAGGCATAGAACAGAAAAGGAGAGAAGAAAGGATGCACATAAGGAAAAGCTCCCACAGATACCAAGTGTACAATACCAGAAAACTTCTATTGCCTGAATATACCAATCCCATTAGGCAATTTCCTCTTTAGAATGGAGGGGATTCCGGGTAGGCATGGGCAACGGCTAGGTTATGTACAGCCACAAGCATAGCATACATTATTTCTGTTGTGTGTTTTTTTCTCAGCTGTGGTGCTGGGTATCAAACTCCAGATCTTCCATATGCTAGCCAAGGCCTCCACCACAGCACTCCTGCCCACCCCTTCCTCTATTCTGTTTGAAGACAAACCATTTAATAGAAAAACTTATAATTAGCCAAACTGACTTTTGTGAATTTCATTCCTTACCCCACATAATAATGGGAAGGTGAGAATGGAGAAGGCCTAGATAATACTAAAACTAAATTTTATGTTGCATTCACAATTAAGTGATAACAACTTAATTGTTAAGTGATAACTACTGAGACTTTTTCCTGCCTTTTTATATGACAGAAATGAAGCAGGGTAACAGTTTCTGTGACTAGGTTATCTTTCTGATTACACTCCCTTCAAAAGGTTTCAATTCTGCTCTGGGACCCTAAATCAAATCCAAATATTGAACTTGTCCACTTCTTGTTCTGGGCCCCTCTTAGCAGTAGTGCATCCACTTGACTCAAAGGAATCCTAACAAATAACAAATTTATACAGAAAATCAGTAAGGTAGAGCAAAATACACATAAGATAGTTTTAGGGCAAGATGTTTTTGATGTTGTTTGCTAAGATGGGTCTCCCTATGTTGCCAAGGCTAAACTTGAATACATGATCCTCCTGCCTCAAACGTCCAAGCTGCTGGGATTACAGTTCTGTACCACAGTGTCAAGCTTTACACCTAAGATGCTAGTGTTAATAGAATCTCAAAGGCATTTAGATTTTCTTTACATGTAGAACTTTGCATAAAACTTTTCGTGGATGTCCTAAACTATATAAACTGCAAAGTTCTATACTCATTCCTTCTTTACTTTGTTCTGTAGTCAGGCTTTGTTTCTAAATCAGAATTTTTCACTGCTGGTACGCAAATCTTCCCTACTTAATCTTTTTCAACACTCTTTGCTAAAACTGCACTGGAAACAAATTGTTTCTGAATCAATTATTACAAACTCATACAATAAATATTATGCAGCCAGTGAACATAGGTTAGAAATATTTATTGATATGGCAACAAATTTACAATACAATAAGTAAAGAAAGTAGGTTACAAAACACAATTTAGAGTAAGTCCCTTTTTTAAAAAGCCAAGGCATAGTGTCTGTGTGTGTGTGTGTGTGTGTGTGTGTGTGTAGACTTCTTGTATAAGCTCAAAGACATTGGAAAGACACTAAATTTTTAGCAGTAATTATGTATATGGGAGGAGATTACAAATGTTTATTTTCATGTTACAAAGAATGTGCGCTTATTTTTTGCCATTAAAAGGCAGCATAAAAGCCATGGCTTTCTGATTTCCTACAACCCTGCACATCGCTTTACCTATGGCTTTACTAGTGACTCAAATGATGGAAACGAGTAGTAGCTTTGAGCATTGCCATGGTTTAGGCCCCAGAACAAGGCTGCAAGTTTCCATGGTAGACCACGTTCTACCCTCCAACCCTCACAAGTGGGCTCCATCAGCAACACCCTCTTACATTAAGTTCCAATGTATACCCAAGTCTATGACAATGCCTGAAGCACTTATAATATGTGTCTATGCTTCACACAAGTGTGTGTTTATGTGTTTTAAACACCTGTATTACAGTAGTCATTAACAAATTAATTCCAAGAATCTCCTTAGATGGTACAAGAGGTTTGGATAAAACTGGATCCAAATGAATGTAATGTATACACACACACACACACACACACACACACACACACACATATGCATATAATTTTAAGCCCTGTGTGGTGGTCCATGCTTGTAATCCCAGCATTTAGGAGACTGAGGCAGGAAGATTGGCGTTTGAGGACAGCTTGGGCTACACAGGAAGTCCTAGTTTCAAAAAATCCATATGTGTATATATATATATATATAATATATATATAAATGTATATATGTGTGTGTGTATATGTGTATATATATATACTATGTATATGTATATAAAATTTTAATGCAAAAAACATACTAAAAAAGCAACTTGCTATACTTTAATCTGGCAGAAGCCAGCAAGCCATCACTTTATGCCAACAGGATTGTGAAAAGTTTTACTCTAATTGTATGATTATTTAAACAAACTATAACTCTTCATTAATTTCTTTCTTTCTTTTTTTTTTTTTTTGTGATCCCAGGGCTTGAACTCAGGGCCTACACTTTGAGCCACTCCTCCAGCCCTTTTTTGTGATTGGTCTTTTTGAGATAGGATCTCATGGACTATTTGCCAGGGCTGGCTTCTAACCATGATCCTTCTGATCTCTGTCTCCTGAGTAGCTAGGATTACAGGAGTAAGCCACCAGCACTCAGCTTCATTAATCATTTTTTAAAAAATATATCTAAGCAGACAGTCCATGCATGAAAATATTCAACCAGGTTGTATAGCACCACAACACACCAGGCACATCTTCTCCGTCTCATAAAGTCCTAACAGTGAATTGCACACAAAGAAGAAACAGCTTAATGCTTCACCTCACTGGTTTTGTATTTATAGATTTTAGTACCTGTAGTAAGTATTAATTTTTCTTCTTATAGTTCTGCATTATAGTTTAGTGCTTGGAATAAGTATTCTATTTTCTAGTCCTTTATACTTATAAGAATGTGAACCATCCTTAGACATTTTTGGTGATACATCTTTGAAACAAAATTTTTCTACTTAACTACCCATTCAAATGCAATCTATCTGGCAGAGTAGTCAGGCACTGCCAAGTGAGTTACTACATGCGAGAAAATCAGAATTCCCTGTGCAAGCAAAATCAAATGAAGATACCATGTTAGTTGCTGCTGACATGGCTGCAACCATTATTCCCAATGCCCAATGTCTATTTTATACTCATAAAACAGACACATTCTTCTCACTGGTTACTTTATAAACAAAGTTTCATTAAGAATATAGTCAGAATTTGGACGTTTTACTCCTGTTACTACCTGGCCCAGGATACCATGCTCTCCTGAATTATTCCTGTCCTCCTGCTTTACAACCCTTACACCTCTGCAGCCTGTTCTCATGGCATATTCTGTCCAACACTCTCTAATCACCTCTCATTATATTAGCACAAAAGTCAAAATCTCTGTAATGCTGCACAAGACCCTGCACAGGTGATGCTCATCACTGTGCAAACTCCATCTCCTGCTACACCTTGGTTATTCACAACAACCATACTGGTTCCCCATGAATCCTCAGATCCACAAAGACCCTTGCCTTATTGCTCCTTTCACCTCAAGTGCACTCTGTCTTCTTACCTCCAAAAGGTCTGTGATCAGTCATCTTCTCGTCTTCCCTCACTTCTCATCTTTACTTATAGCAACTACCCATGCTCCTTACATCCTAGCTTTTCTGTTTGCCTTTGAATTTATGACCACCTGAAATAACTCATGCTCAAATCACTTATGCATGTATCAGTTCTCTTTGCTCTGGAGTGTAAGTCCCAGGAGAGCTGAAAACTTTGTTTTCCTCACTTCTGTATCCCTGGAAGCCTAGAACATATGTAATCATGTGCATTGTGCCAGGCAGACAAATAAAATATTCTAAATTTCAATTCATCACAAATTTCTACCATAGGGTCACTTTTGAGGATTTTTTTTTTTTCGTGGTACTGGAGTCTGAACTTAAGGCCTCTTGCAACTCGAGCCCTGCCTCCAGCCCTTTTTGCTTTAAGTGAGTTTTTGAATGGGTCTGGCATTTTTGCCCAGGCTGACTTGGACTTCAGCTCTCCTATTTATGCCTCCTGCATAGCTGGAATGACAGATGTGGGCCACAGCACCTAGTTTTTTATTGGCTTGCCTTAAAACATGATTCTCCAGATCTCTACCTCCCAAGTAGCTAAGATTATAGGTAGGAACCACTATGTTTACCTTTAAGATCTCTTTTAAATGAAAAAGAGCTTATTGTTTCCAAACTAAGCTACATAAAATTGTAGGTTCCAGAGGATTTATGTGTTCATTGTAACTAGGAACAATTTATAATACTCAACATACTACTATAACAACCAAACTGATAGTCCTAATCCAAATTTATAATTACAGGCCACACATCCTTTGAAAGTCTACACCTATTAGTCTCCACATACATACAATAATGGTGGTCCTTTTCAAGGAAGATTATTTTAAAAAAACATTTGCACTTTAGGTTATATCTGAAACTTGATAGAACAACAGCTTAGCGTCCTTCAGGACTTTGCTAAAACCATTCCAATCCTTTTCCTACCACTGCCAAGCTCTGATTGTAACTTTCTCCACAGGTATCTGTTCACACATGCTTTTTTTCCTCATACCACAATTTAAGTGCACAATTTCTGTTATACCTTCAAATCATATGCATACACACATTCATTAATTTGAATATACATTTGTGAAAATATCTCACAAACAACTGACATCCTATTGAGTTCATTATAACCCATCTGGCCAAATCATAGCCCAGGACCCAGGAAGACTGTTTTTTTCTAGTTGTTTAGTTCACAGAAGCTTGCTGCAATCTCTATCCACCCACTCCATACCACTTGGCACACATAGGGTTTAGGACCGCTTTGGCTAATCAGGAGTATTATGAGTTGAAAGCTCATCAGGGACTCACCAGTGATTTGGGGAATCCCAAAATGTCAGTTTTGCCAATTTTTAAATCTCTTCTGTTTAAGGATTTCTTCATCCCAATGACATTAGGATAAATCTCTTCCATTTAAAGACTTCTTTATCTTAATAATAAACTAGCACTTTAAGATGAAAACCTGCAGGATGATAATTTGATAATATCTTTTATTCCCAAAGCTTACAAAATTTAAAAAGAAATGTAACAGACTAGGAATGACTGAATAATTTACTGTTTGCTGTTTGCTACAACAGACTTTCCAGTCAAGGCCTCGATGTGTGTTTCTTCAAATTGATGTATGCAGTATCAAAACAAATGTAAACTGATTTTGTGGCAGTAGATATGAATGCACTAGATACAGATTATGGAGGAAGTATAGACAAATCCAATTCAACCTTGAAATCACCAAAAAAGTATAAAGTGCAACAAGATGTTATACAGTTTATAAAGGAGTCAAATAGGAAGTATTTTGTTTCAGGTTTTGATTTCGATGGTTCAGTGTGAATAGAATTTGTACACTTTGAAATTTGATCACAATTTCCTCCTATGTATTCCCTGTAACCATGTCAAAATAGAAAACAAGATTTCAATAAAAATTCAAAGCATTCCTCTATCATAAGGTTCTGAACAAAAACAGAAGCCTGGAATCAATAAAATTCAAAACTCCATCAGCTTTGCTGATCTATATGAGTTTACACTGAAAGAAAACAAAAGTCTACTTTGACAATATTCTAAACACCAAACTGAAAATTACATGTCACATCTTGATCAACTCTTTTCTAATCATAGCCAGTGATTTCTATTCATAGGAATATATTTTTTCTGATTTATTTATTTTGAGATCTTAACCATCACTATCTCTGCAGTTTCTATTTCCTTCTTGAGCAATAATTATTCATTGATAGAAATGCCAAAATGCCTTAATAAAAAGCCAAATCCCACAGATAAGTAATTTGCCATTTGCTATTCAATTGAAAACAACATGCAGAATTCCACATTTTATAATCATTCTGAGACAAGTTGGCTATTTGAAAGATTTGTGCTCAACATTTCTAGTGGTACTCAACATAGAATCCATAGACCAAAATCACAGCATGCGCTGGCCATCCGGGGTCCTAGAGAGAAGTCCTCATGAGCAGCTGGGTACCACAGGACACATCCATACTTTATTCTCTGTGTGCTGAAAATGGGCAAGTCTTCCAAAATCAAATAATCTGAAGGTTCATGGAAAGGAAACAGATTTTGTATTTTAGTTTTTAGGATGCTCTCATGAAACATCCTTCTGCTTTCTGAATAAGGTTCTTTGAAGAGTCTGGCAGGAAGAGCACTGCCATTGCCAATGCTGGCTCCTTGCTTGACCCGCAGGCTGCTTGTCTGTTTCCTGCATGTGTTTACTTATGATGGGACCAGCAAGGTGTTGGAGGGCTGCTTTGTCTCAGCATTGCCTCAGGTGTTATCACAATACCCAGCATGGATTTCAAAGGTGTGAGCAGATGCTCAGTATCCCTGTTAACCTACTTGATCACAACTTGGAATATTCTCTCAAAGTGTGATATCAAGACATGAATCTATCTACATTTTTTTCAAATTTACATTGAATTCTCTCAGACTTATGAATCTAAACAGGGGGATCTCTGAATCATTCACTGTCACAAGCAATGAGCATCTCTCAGCTGAATGGATGTAACAAATCAGTGAAAGCATAATTTAGCATCTTTCAAAGCAAAATATCAGGATTTTGTCTCTTTGCAGTTTACAGCTATACACAAAGTATCACATTTTAAAACTGCAGGCAAGGATGGTTGTTGTCTGTGTCACAGTGCAACCAGATCCACTCATACTTATTTGAAGACTTGGCAGTTCATTCTTCTAAGAATTCCTACTTGCATAGTGAATTGATAAGGTTCCTTTAAGTATTGAAGTTATAATTTCTCCACCTTAACAGAACCTGCACCAACACTTTAAAGCCTGTTATAATCATTAATGCCTTTTATGGTTGAAAATTAGCATCTATAGCGAGGCTTAACTTTGCAAGTGCTATTTGTAAAAGAGGCCTCAGCCTATTTTCTACTATTTCCATCCATCATCTATCTTTATCGATTGAAATCTTACCTAAATCAACATGTAGCCACTAAAATGACCAAGAAGAAATCACTCAAGTAGAACGTTTTCCTACTATTCCACTCTCCATCAATCTCTTCCATACTGAACGTGAGTCCTCAAATGAAATCAAGACACAGGCTTTCCCAAAGTAGTTCTTTGGTTCACCTGACGCTTTTCGGAAAACACCTGCCCTGTTTTCAAGCTACTCATGCTTTCATAGCAGCCACCAGATCGCAGCCGGAATACACAGTGACAGGAGACCCGAGAGCTTGGGACTTACATTATTCATGTACTCGCTGAGCAGGTCCTGCAGCGCCTGCCGCACAGCGTTGCACTCGGCCACTATGCGCTCGCGCCGGTCATCGCGTGTGCAGGAGGAGTCGGCCATGAGCGCCGCGCCGCTGATGATGCTCTCCAGCCTCTCTTCCAGGGATGGTCGGAACCTGGCCTCGCTAAAAGTCATGGGATCCAGGATAATCTTATTCTGGAAGGATGAAACAGAAATTAGCAGGGATGAGACGGCTGCCCTTGCATTTGGTGTCCAACTACAAATGTGTGAAGTTAGAAGACACCACCCCCCTACTCTCAAAGAAGAGAAACTAGTTATTGAAGCAACCTCTAAAATGCCCTTTGCAAACGATTAACTTTTGTGAGATCTTCTTGCCCTAAATGTCATCTTCAGATTGAAAACCCGTACATCTTGTTTGAAGACTATGTCCTGGCAAAGGCTATCTCAGCCAAGGAATTTTCAAATGAGATGTGACACTGGCTTGGAATTTTCTAGATATGTAGCCTTCAAGGAAAGCACATTTCAGCGCAGCACTTTGGGAGATTAGTGGGTCATCTGAGAACTAAGACATGATATATAATCAACAACCTAAGTATGCATTAGCTGTGACTTTTGCACACATTATATCCTTCTCATGAAAAGCAAATAACTTTCAACAGGCATTTTCAATACAGGTTAATTTCCCACTAGGAATCAATGTCTTTTTATATGAAATCCAGTTTTTATAGAAAAGGATTCACAATGTATATATGCAAGTCTGTGAGATTTCTTACAATGAACTGACAGTACTCTGATACAAGTATTAATGTTTTGAAGGAGCCTACTAGAGATGCTTCCTAAAAAGAAGGCATCACTAAGAACATGAGCTTAGTTTTGCCTCTGTTAAATCTGAGATGCCTAGAAACCTTGTAGGCAGAGGTGTCCACAGGTGTATGGAAATATATATCTAGAATTCAGGAGACATGTCAGCCTTTGAAGGGATCCAGGAATTGTAAAGGGTATTTTGGATGGAAGACAGGTATGTTAGTTACTTTTGCATAGTTATGACCAAAATACCTGACAGAAACAACTTAAAAGGAGGAAGGATTCATTTTGGTTCATTGTTTCAGAGGTTTAATCTATCATGGCTGGCTTGGTTGTTTCTGGGTCAGTGATGAGCTGAGCATCACAGTGATAGGACATGTAAAGTAGGAAGTTTTTCACCTCATGGCAAATAGGAAGCAGAGAGGAAGGGACCAGCAACTAAGCATAACCTTCAAAAGCATGTCCTCAGAGACCTACTTCCTCCAGTTGAGCCCCACCTCTTAATATTTCTACCACCTTTCAAAATAGCACCACCAGCTGGGGACACGTGAGCTTGTGAGGGACATTTTATATTCAATCCATAAAAATAGCAAATTGAATCAAGTAAGAAAGAAGGCCAAAGAAGTCTCAATATAAATTTCCAAGTGTATGCAGAGGAGTAAGAATCAAAAAGAGATAGGAAGTATGTTCAGAAATATAACAGAACCTGGAGAACTCTCAGCAAGTCAAGAGAGTAGAGATACTGATAGAATGTAATAACTAATTGCATGGAGCAGAGAGATGAAGTTCACATTGCACACAGGTCAGTTTCCCTTGGAGAAACCATTTCTGCTTAAAGTAAATAAGACCATTCTTGCAATGATGTTAACTAAAGCAGAATAACTCATTGGAGTACACATTGAGAGTCCAAGAACCAGAGTGGCAGTGTTGGAAAAATGATCATCCAGCCCAATGAGACTACAGTGAAATTTCCACTCCATTACTGTTTCCATTGATGCTCATTATTCCTTAAATAGTCACCAAATTAAAAAATAATTAGGAAACCACAATTTACAATATTGACAAAATAATAAGGAAAACAAATGAGAGTAGTTTGTTATTGCCAATCTGCTACCCAATGAGGTACTACAGTGTACATACTACAGTGCTAAAAGGAGAAGCAGAGAGCTAAGAAGCATTTTTGTGAGTAATTATTTATAAATTCCTGCTTTGTTCTTACAAAGTAAGTTCAATTATGTGCTCTGGGAAGGTATTTCCTAGCTCTCTGAAGCATCCTAGATTATTGCTTGAAGGTTAAAATGTAAGCATCCAGAGCTTTCTGACTTCTTTTAAAACACAAACTTCCATAGCAGAGAGATAGTTACTTGAACACAGAATATTGACATTTTGAGGAATTGGTGTGGCAGATTGTGACTTAGAAAAGAACAAGTAGTGACCAAATACAGACCAGGGAAGGGTCTACCAGAATCTTAAGAGTGCCTAGAAAATCACTAATTGGTCAAAGCACTCTTCAGTTTAGAAAGAAGGTGCCTGAGGTCTTATAAACAAGAGACAGCCACTTGGTGGAAGCTTTTGATGTGATTATCACCCTTGCATTTGCTTCTTACACCTTGGAAAAGGAGATGAAAATATAGACGTGTTTTTCACCTATTCCCAAAACGTGCTGCTTAGAATTTGTCCCTGTGCTGTGGTACCTAGTACAATTGTCTAAATGGTGTTAAAAACCATATGGAGGCCTCAATATAACCGACAACTCTTAGGGGTCCTTTGTTATTGGTGAAAGTTCCAAAGGAAATTTGAGAGAGCAGCACAGGTGTTTCTGCTCTACCTGCTGTCTATACTAGCACCATGTCTCTTCCCAGTCGGATCTATTTAAATTCTCTCTCCACTGCGTTTCTATTGATGCATTATATATGTATTTTCTTAATTATGCATTAAGAACTGGCATTCTTCCAGGTGTGGTGGTTCATGCTTATAATACCAGCTCAGAAGGTGAAGATCTAGAAGATCACAGTTTGAGGCCAGCCTGGGCAAAAATTTAGTGAGACTCCATCTCAATGTACAAGCCAGGCATGGTGCATGAGTGTCTAATCCTAGCTATGTGGAAGACATCTGTAGGAGAAGTAGGATCAGACAGAGGCTGGTCCTAGGCAAAAACACAAGATCTTATCCGAAAAATAGCTAGATCAAAGAAAAGAAAGAGGGTGGCTCAAGTCGAAGGAAGGAAGGAAGGAAGGAAAGGCCTGGCATTGTAATTAATGAAATAGTGAGTCAAAATGTAATTATAGTCAAAATATAATTAGACTATTTTCCTTATAAAATTACCGATTTATTTTCAAAAACCAATTTTACTGAAAGCATATTAACATAAAGCACAGTGAAAATTATTTGTCCTGCTTTAAAGTTTCAAGAGACTTCAGAAACATATATTGGCTCTAGGATAGATTTTATATAAAGAAATGCCAATTTGATGGAAATATGCTGAGGTAAATTTGAACTTTTCAATAAGGGCAATTGTAAAACCCTTTCTCTGAAGCACATAGGTGAATGTATTACTGTCATTAGGACACTGTTCCCTAAATTGCTTTCTATGGAACAGTGAGCTTAGAAATATAATGTTTTGATGAAAAAATAAGGTTATTTGGGAAATGCTTCATGGCCTAGAGAAAATTATCATATGGAATGCTCTAGGGAGTTCTGAATTACAAGAGTCACTTCACTATAGTATTTTCCAACCTACTTGAGCATAGAAACAACACCCTTTAAACACATGCATTATCTGTGAGAACCATAGAAAACGATTTATGGAATGTGGTAAGGGAGACTATGTAGGGCCAGCCAATTGTGTCAGCCAATGGGGCTCCCTACCTGCCATGGCTTGGGGCAGTGGTGAAAGTGTCAAAGGGTGAAACATTGAGCTTGATAAACTCTGCATAAAAGCTATCCTATCCATCGAATTTCTGATGGAATTATCCATTATTTATAGATCACAAGGGAAAAGCTTTTTAAAAATCTCTCTGGAAGAAACAATAAATTTATAACATCGTAATCTGTATGTGTGATGCAGACGGGAAGCATTCCAATGATGGATGTGAAGCCACTCAGAGGACAGAAAGGTATAAAGGTAAAGGAAGGGCAGTGCATGCTGCTGTATGTGTATGTGCATGTGCATGTGCATGTGCGTGTGCGTGTGTGTGTGTGTGTGTGTGTGTGTGTGTATGCGCGGACTTGTGTGTATGGGATGTGCTATTGTGTCTGTGTGTCTCTGAATGGGTGGGTATTGGTTGTGTGCATGCATACTCATGCATTTGGGTGGTGATATGGTTTGTATGTGTATATATATGTATGTGTATTTATAACTCTGAGTGAATGGGGTATATCTATGAGTTTATAAGTGGGTAGGTGCATGTTGAATAGATTGAATGCATACATGGATGGAATAAGTGGAGGGAAAGAGAGAATGCACACACATGCATGTATTTTAAGGGAACTGAGCCAATCTCACATAGGCTTTAGAAAATGAGAAAAGAATAAGAAAAGCCAGAACCAAATGAAGTCAGAGGCTCAGGATCTAGGCAAGAGATCTACCTATATTTCCTAAAAATAGGGGAAAACAAACCCCTGGAGTGAAGCCTGAGTAAGAAAAATGAGAGTCAAGGAGTATGTGCTCCTGCATTATTTGGGAGTGATTTTTTTTTTTAAAAGAAGCACCTAGGCAAGTTCTTTCCTAGCACACTTCAGTGTCCTTTCAACTCAGCAAATTTTCCCTAAGCGTAAGTACACTGCAGTCTGGCCTCATTCTACCACCAGTACATCTTTTCTGTGGGCTGCCCTCTACTGGCAGGAAGGGACTCTGCCTTCTCCCCCTCCCTAGTCCTGTCCTCCTCCTCCTTTCCCTTCCTTCTCCAGAGAAAGCATTTTAAGTGGGCTGAATGTCAGCACCAAACAGAGAAATGGCAAGTCTAGCGCTTCCTGTCTCTCTTTTAAAGGGAAGCTGTGTTCCTGTGAGAGGATTTTATGGTGTTTCTAAATCTACTCACTTTAGCAGCCCTCATATTTTACTTTGAAAATATCAATATTGTGCCTTTTTTTTTTAACGGTATTGGGGCTTGAACTCAGGGCCACTCCATTAGCCCATTTTTGTGAGGGGTTTTTTGAGATAGGGTCTCACAAACTATTTGCCCAGGCTGACTTCGAACTATGATCCTTCTGATCTCTGCCTCCTAAGTAGCTAGGATTATAGGCACGAACCACTGGCACCCAGCTTGTTTGCCTTCTTAAAACTCATTTAGTCATTTTTATCCTTCTGATCTTTTAGTTCCATTTTACATTGCCATTTTCATTTTATCTTAAAATTGTTTGCCTTCATCTCTTATATTATCTTTTAAAAACTTTTTAGCTACGTTTAATTTCTTCTTATCATCTCTACTTTTTTAATGTTGTGCTTGGTAGGGGTACATTGTTGCACTTACAAATATTCTTACAATATGCCAAATATATCATACTTGAATTCAGCCCCCCCCCCACCATTCTCCTTCATCTTCCTCTGACCCCCCAATTCCTGGAATAGTTTCAACAGGTATGCATCATTTTTCCATTTACATACATGTGTACACAGTATTTGCACAATATTCACCCTCCCATGCCCTTTGCCCACCTCTTCCACCCTTCCACTGGTACCAACACCCCCAGGCAGGGCCTGTTCTGTCCTCTTATTCTTTGATTTTGTAAATGAAAAATATGACATTTTTGTTTGTTTAAGATACCTTCACAGGGGGTTTCCTATCTTGTCAAGTTTTATGATGCTTATTTGACTTCAATAATGTTTTATGATTTCTTTTACTTATTTTAATTAAATTTTTAATTTAAAATTTAACATCTTCATACTTATAGTTTATGGAGTGGCAATCAGAATGCCCAGTCAAAAAGTGATAGCCACAGTAATTCACCAAGCAAAGGAGGCCAGGATTCTACTGTGCTACCACATTAGGGATACAGCCAGCAATCCAGCCACACATAATTGACCCCAATTTAATCTGATAAAAATCTTAACCTGAATTAATTCAAGAAACCATGTCATTCAAAACTACTTCCCAGAATAATAAATTTACCTGTACTCTCAACCCACAGAATTGTTATAACAGCATCACTTTTAAATTGCTCCTATCATTCATTCTCTCTATGAGGAGTTACAGGGTATAAAATTTCAGTACAATGCCAGGGTACTAAGGCAGCTTGAAACTTGAATGTAGTTGATGTGCTCACTGTACAGGAATGAATATAGAAATCTTTAATTGGCCGGGGTCACCATGGGAAGAGGACTAGCGAGGAGTGAAGAGGACTGGTAGAGAGAACCAATTTGGGTTGTAATACACGGGTGCATGGAAGCAATGCTAGAAATCTTTCTGTATAGCTATCTTTATCTCAAACTGGCAAAAATGCCATGTTTCTCTTATTATCTTTTAGGTTTTTTTCTTCTACAGAATCAGAGAACAGGAGGGCAGAACAGGTGCACTGGTGGCAGAGGTGAGGTGGCAGAGAAAGGGGTGAGAGGATGAATATGGTGCAAAAAGTGTACACACATGTGTAAATGCAAAAATGATACCTGTTGAAACTGTTCCAGGAATTGGGAGTAGGGGGTACGAATGGGGCAGAGAAGTGGAGGAGGGGAATTTATATATGATATATTTGATACGTTGTTTAAGAACCTTTGTAAATGCTACAATATATCCCCACCCAGTGCAACAATAATAAAAAAAGAGAAAGTGAAAGACCTCAGTCCAAGCAAGAAGTTGAAGGTATCACAAATTGATCATTGCATTTGCAATTCTTGAGCCCTTAATATTACCACCTCTATTTACTGAACAGGAAAATGATGCCAGAAGAATTATCACATAGTCATTCACCTAATAAATGAAAACACCAGGAACATATACTGAGATGTTAGGAATTAACTGAGTGGTGGTAAATTTTCACCGCTGAGAACAGGGAGGTCTCACAAGTTTTTCTATGGGACCGTATTCCTCAGCCAAGGACCTAAAGAGGGAAAAGCCCCTTTGTCAAGCACGACCAGGAGGTAGAAGAGACAAGGTGGACAGAGTCATAGTATAGAAAAAAACTATTACAAGAAGTTTAATAAAGCTGAAGTGATAGGGTGAGGTCACATGTGTGGTGCCATGGAAGGGCCCAGGCAGCTTTATTGTAAGAGAAACTAATTTGGGAGCAGCCACCACCTGTTGCACCTGGAGCTCGACTGCAACTTTATATGGAGGCCGCACTTGGCCAGAGACAGCCACAGTCAGTCACTGAGCACAGGGCTGCTATTACCAACCAATGGAAACTCCTTAGGCCACTTCTGCTGCTGACCAGGACTCACCACTAGCCTGAATGGGATTTTCTCACAAATGTGCTGAATTTCTTCCCACCTGAGCCTCTGTCATACCTACTCTCCTCTCTTATGTATTTGACCTCCATTACAGGCCAAAATTCTGTTAGCCTATGTCTGCTAGTTCTTATCCACTTTATTCTTCACAGGCAATTCATTTCATCTGTCTTGCTGTCTACTTCTCAAAGTACTTGAATGGATAAATGTAGGAGGAGACAGAGTTGGAGGGGAGACCAACAGCCAGTCTTGAAGATTCTTCTGCACCATGGTATGAAGCCTCTCACTTATGCACATCCCTTTAGGCAAAAGTCATCAAAGATCTTAAAATGTGGGGAGCTTTCCAGTTTGATTTTAGCAAGTCACCACAGCTGGGGAAGTTAGCTTTGACAAGACTAGAAGCAGAATGTAGGAGAGCAATTCCCAAGCTTCAGTGCCCATAAGAGACCTAAGGATCATCAAGATCCTTAGGATAAGAGACCTAAGGATAGTCAAGATTGTGTTTGCATGGATAAAGAGAAAGGCTTAGATTTGGGAAACACTAAGAATCCTTAGGCAGTCAAAATTTGAAATGTAGAGAGGCTGTGAGGATGAGAAAGAAGGACTCAAAGATAATGTCTAGATTTCTAACATGGGCAACATCAACAACACAGGTGTAAGCCTCCTGTTTTGTAATTAATGTTTTGTTAGGGCACAGGTCCAGTTGTTTATTTATAGTTTATAGCTGTTTTCACATAATTATAGAGTTGAATGGTTAGGAAGGCTGGCCCACAAAGGTAAGCATATTTATTCCTGGCACTTAAGAAAATATTCACTGCCAATTGTGGGAACACACACTTGCAATCCCAGTACTTGGGAAGCTGAGGAAGGAAGATAACAAGATTGAAGCCAGCCTAGGCACATAGCAGAATCCTGTCTCAAAAAAAAAAAGAAAAGAAAAAAAGTTTGCTGAACAATTATGTAACTAATAAATGAAGAGGAGCAGGTTAAGTGTCTATGCTTCCTTTAAGTGAAGAAGTCTGATAGAAAGTTTATTATATATACATGAACATCAGGTATGAGTGTGGGCAACTATATTAAGATGTAAAATAAACTGCTTTCATATTTACAATCAATGTACAATTAAGACCTAACATACAATAACAATTACAAAACAACACACACACAATACACCTAGGTGTCAACTAATCACAGTAAGAAATGTACTCAGGGAGATGAATACTTGTTCAAAGAAACATTCAGTGCAAAGACAGAGATGTAACTGGGACACTGCCCTCTGGCTCCAGTCTACTTGCTCTTTGCCACTGAGCTACATTGTTTCCCACCTATATTTTGCTGCATGAGTGATGCCAATCACCATGAGGGAATTAACAGCTACTTCCCTGTCTTAGGAACTAGTCTCAGTAGTACATAATTCTTGCATATTCCAAGAAGATATAAAAACCAGGAAGCCCTAACATGGTACTTCATTCTATTTTTAATCTATCACCTCTGTTTCAACCTGGTCAGCAGGTATTATAATATATTTTTTTCTACCAAGAACCACCCCCCTCCGCCTTCCCGGAATATAGCTTAGTCTTTCTTTAGCTAGGAAGTAACCATTTAAAGCTGAATTTATGTCTAATTGCACTCAGGCATATCTGGTATGATATGAAAATAAAAGTAATATTTTTAACCATAGTAAGAAGGCTCCAGCAGGCACATAGTACCAGTGGAGCATTTGTGGAGTGTTACTTTTTTTTAACCTGTAGATTACGCTTCTGATACCCTCAATGCACGGCTAAACTCATGATGTTTTTCTGTAATAGCCAAGAGATTGTTAAAAGTAAGGAGAAAAGTCTTATCTATCATCAGCATGTTCCCTGGCTTTCAATATTAGTCAAACCATGAAGACAACAACTTGGTCACCTCAAAAATACAGAGAATTTCAGAATGTCAAAAAAAAAATAACAAAAAAGATTTTGATAATATAAATTATGGACAGATTTAATCATTTGCTTCTCCAAAACTAATATAAGCAAGAAAGAAGCAAATGATAGCTGTCTGAGAAAGGCTTATGGATTTTTTTGTTGTTTGTGATAACCCTGTAAAATAAATGTGTCCTGGATATTTACTACCATTGTAGTTCAAGGTAGCAACTAAAGAAAATAATAAATTGTGCTATTCTCCCTCATAAATACCAGAGCCTCACCACCTGCTGTCCAATATAAGTACTTCAAATCAAGCAAGCAGAAGAAAAACTAAATGTCAACATGCCTTTAAAGTCATGCATTTTCATTTTCATTTTTTAAAGATTGCAAAAACAAAATCTGAAAGAGAAACTTAACATCAGTTAAACTCATTCTTCTATAGAATATGCCATTCTGATACAGAGTTACTAAAACAATGAAAACCAGAAAACCTCAATAATAAGCATGTATAAGTGAGGGAATATGTCCTCTGTATTCTGAGATTTTTCTCAGCAATATGCAACAATATGCACATGTTTTCATTTCTTTATGTGCAACTTTACTACTCCACACACATTATATTTACCTTGGAATGTTTAAATTTTGTAGTTTGCCTTGTCTTGGGGTATAACTGGATAGGTTTTATGTTTACTGATACCACAAACCTTCCTTCTACTTTCTCTCAAGTATAAAGTTCAACTCTTAATTTCTTATTACATGAAAAGAGTAGTTCAAAGCCACATAATTAGGAGGTAATGGTATCTTAGCCAGGTTTGGCTTAGCTCTGGACTTGATGCTACAACAGCCTTTTAGAAATTGCCTAGGTCACAGAAGGTCATTAAGAGCCAGGATGAGATCAATGTTTGTAAGGCATTTAATTTCCTTTACTGATATGTTTTCCTGCAGTGATGTAATCCACAACAGAATAATACCTAGCAACTGATTGTTCACTAAAGGGTTCATAAAAACAAAGGTCTATTATCCAGTTTAAAATATCTGACAGGTAACTCCTCAAGCAGCCTCTCCCGGTTTTATTAAAATGCATATAGACAGAGGAAGAAAAAAAATTTTTATAGCACTGAAAATTGAAAATGAAAGTCACCTGTTGACAACAAGGGATGATCATAATTCTGGCTCTGAATGCTTTAAATATTTCTTTTAAACACTGAAGTGTGAGATAAAACCCTAATTCAAGACTGATTTAATAAATTAACCGAGGTTGTCTGCATCAAAATGTGTTATTTGTTCAGTTTTAAACACTTATTCTCCCAGTAGTGTATCAATAATTAACATGGATCCATTTTCATCTTTTCCTTTCTGTGCCAAGTTCTCCCACTGTGAATCTTTCTGTCTTTATATGAAAAGTTTCTCTTGACCTAATTGGGGTAGCATTAGGAATGAAAAATTCTAAGTTAAGTTTTAATCATCCATTTTTCATTAAGCTGCAGAAAAACTCTAACCACCACTTCAAATTGCCTTAATTTTTTAAAATTGCAAGTTATTTTATTGATAACTTACTCTTTCTTCTCAAGCATACACTTAAAAATAAACTAATTATGGCACTTATCTACTTAAGATATTATTTGTAATTAAACAGTTCAGTTTAATTGGAAATAAATGACAAAGATAATGACTTGATAATTAAAGTATTTTTATTCACATTTAATTTTTAAAAAAAGAAATTTACCTAAGACCATATTAATTTAATTTTAGAAGAGAAACTGATATTTAGGAAGACAAGAGTTATTTATCAAAGCTAATGAATAAACTGGGTGTGGGAGTTTAGTTCTGGGCTCTTTCTAACAGATTATGAAATGTAATGGAATCCAATTTCATTTGCTTGATTTCCTTTGTGTATGTTGCTGAGTTGCTCTGGCCTTTCAAGAGCACATTTTCATCTCTGACAAGGATACTAATTTATAATTAATCACAGTAAAATAGGGCAAGATTACTAATCCTTAGCTTCATATTATAGATAATAATATGTGTCTAAAGTGTTTTTAATTGATTGATTAGCAAATGTCCAAAATTCATTTAATCAAATCAAGTTTTTTGAGTTTAACAAAGAGAAATGGGCTCCATTCTTTGGCTGTAAAACAGTTATGTTACATCTTCTTTCTCCTTGATCCTTACATATTATTGACCATCTTTCTGATTCAATCTTTATTCTCTTTGACCTCTGTGTGTTCTTACCATAATTTACCATACATTCTCTAGATTAAGCATCCCCCAGGCTTCACAAAACCCTGCCTTACTGTGGTTCTTCTTGAAGCCCTCCTTTTCTCATCACTCTCCACTTCTCTCTCCATCTTGTCCAATAAGTTGGTAACTTTAGTTTTGTTCTTTTTTCTTAGCAGTTATCTCAGTATACTCTGAGAGCTCAACTACTCTCATCCCTTTTTCATTACCTGTTTATGAAAGACAAAATTTCATGTCCAGCTCCCACAGACGCATTATCTACACCTGCCACTGGACATGACTAATTGGGCAACCCACCATCACCTCTAGTCAAGCACTTCTATTCTTCTCCAGAATCTAACATCCTCATATCCATGCAGGAAAACCAGACCAGGAGGGAAATAAGAACCAACAGTCTCACTCCATTTCCTTATGGCCTCATGAGAAATGTGAACTCATGAGAAATTCTCAATGTACAAAAGAAGTAAGTGTGGCTCAGACAGTTTAGGTGGCTTGCAGAAGGCTACATGGTGAAACACTAGAGAAATTTTTCTGATTCCAAAGCCCATGCACTTGGAAGCCTTGCTTTCTCAGCCATTTTTCTTTTCTTTTCTTTCTTTTTTTTGTGATACTGAGGATCAAACCCTGAGCCTCATGCATGCTAAGCAAACACTCAGCAATTGAGCTACATCCCCAGCCTTCTCTCAGTCATTTTTATTGAAAGATTGAACAACAATGTAATCTAAGACCAAGAAGTAGAAAGTTATAGGTGTTAAGAGTTGGATGGTACTGTGTTTGAATATGTCCCCTTAAAAATTCAGATGTTGCAAAGAAATGGTCTCTGAACTGAAGAGACTACCCACAGAGTGGGAGAAAATATTTACCAACTATACATCAGACAAAGGACTGACAACCAGAATAAACAGGGAACTTAAGAAACTAAGCTCTCCCCAAATCAATGAACCAATAAAGAAATGGGCAAGTGAACTAAACAGAACTTTCTCAAAAGAAGAAATTCAAATGGCCAAAAAACACATGAAAAAATGCTCATTATCTCTGGCCATAAAGAAAATGCAAATCAAAACCACACTAAGATTCCACCTCACTCCTGTTAGAATAGGCACCATCAAAACACCACCAACAACAGGAGTTGGCGAGGATGTGGGGAAAAAGGAACCCTCATACAAAAGAAGTAAGTGTGGCTCAGACAGTTTAGGTGGCTTGCAGAAGGCTACATGGTGAAACACTAGAGAAATTTTTCTGATTCCAAAGCCCATGCACTTGGAAGCCTTGCTTTCTCAGCCATTTTTCTTTTCTTTTCTTTCTTTTTTTTGTGGTACTGAGGATCAAACCCTGAGCCTCATGCATGCTAAGCAAACACTCAGCAATTGAGCTACATCCCCAGCCTTCTCTCAGTCATTTTTATTGAAAGATTGAACAACAATGTAATCTAAGACCAAGAAGTAGAAAGTTATAGGTGTTAAGAGTTGGATGGTACTGTGTTTGAATATGTCCCCTTAAAAATTCAGATGTTGCAAAGAAATGGTCTCTGAACTGAAGAGACTACCCACAGAGTGGGAGAAAATATTTACCAACTATACATCAGACAAAGGACTGACAACCAGAATAAACAGGGAACTTAAGAAACTAAGCTCTCCCCAAATCAATGAACCAATAAAGAAATGGGCAAGTGAACTAAACAGAACTTTCTCAAAAGAAGAAATTCAAATGGCCAAAAAACACATGAAAAAATGCTCATTATCTCTGGCCATAAAGAAAATGCAAATCAAAACCACACTAAGATTCCACCTCACTCCTGTTAGAATAGGCACCATCAAAACACCACCAACAACAGGAGTTGGCGAGGATGTGGGGAAAAAGGAACCCTCATACAATGCTGGTAGAAGCAAGCTAGTGCAACCACTCTGGAACAAAATTTGGAGGCTTCTTAAAAATCTAAACATAGATCTGCCATATGATCCAGCAATTCCACTTCTGGGGATATACCAAAAGGAATGCAACACAGGCTACTCCAAAGGCACCTGCATACCCATGTTTATTGCATCACTATTCACAATAGCCAACTTATGGAAACAACCAAGATGCCCCACTACTAATGAATGGATCAAGAAAATGTTGTATTTATACACAATGGAATTTTACTCAGCCATGAAGAAGAATGAAATCTTATCATTCGCAAGTAAATGAATGCAACTAGAGAACGTCATTCTGAGCAAGGTTAGCCAGGATCAGAAGATCAAAAATTGAATGTTCTCCCTCATATTTGGACTTTAGATCTAGGGCAAATATAGCAATGTTGTTGGACTTGGATCACATGACAAAGGGAGAGCACATACGAGACATATGGGGATAGGTAGAAAACCCAAAACATGAAAGCATTTGATATCCCCACTCCAAAGGAACTAATACAGAAACCCTAAAGCGACAAAGGTCAACAGGAGAAGGGGATCAGGAACCAGTGTAAAGATTAGTTAGAGATGAATCAACTTGGGGTGTAACACATTTGTACATGGAAGCAATGCTAGGAATTAAGGATACAGCTACCCTTAATTCAACTAACAAAAATGCTTTGTCTTTCTTATTATGCTTATGTCTTCTCTTCAACAAAATTAGAGATAAGGGCAAAACAGGTTCTGCCTGGAAGCGGTGGGGGGGGGGGAGGGGAGATGGTGGGGGTGGGTGATAAGGGGGAGAAATGACCCAAACAATGTATGCACATGAGAATAAATGAATAAAAAAATTCATGTGTTGCTAATGTGAAAAGACTAAGAAGTGGACTATTTAAGAGGTGACTCAGCCATGAGAGTCCTCCCAGGTGAGTAGGATTCAGGTCTTTATAAAAGAGACTTCATAGAACACTGGTCTAGCTTGCCTTGCCACCATGTGTGGACAGGGCATTCTTCCTCTCCAGAGGATCCAGCAGTAGTGCACCTTTTGGAAACAGAGAGAAACCCTCACAAGGCAATCAAACATGCCCACATCTTGATCTCAGACTTTCCAACCTCCAGAAATGGGATAAAATAAATTTATGTGCTTTATATATTACCCAGTCACAAATGGACCAAGACAGAAGATGGACTGAATTAAAATCCTGGTTCTAACTACTCCTGGCTACAATTTTTTTCTAGATGAGCAGGTTGCCTAAATGTTGAGTGCCTCGTTTTCCTAATTTGAAAACAAGAATATTCTCAGTATCTACACCACAGATTTGCTAATAAAATAAAGTAATATACTTAAAGAGTTTAAAATAATATATGATACAGAGAAAGCAATAAATATTTACCATCAAATCATTTGAAATAGCTCTTTTTGTGTGCCACCATCATTTTCATGGTCTAAATTCTTTCTTGTAAAACTTGTTTTTTCTAACACCATTCTTAAAATCTCACTTAACCATACTATCTCCACTGGCTCCAAAACCTTTAATGGCTTAATGGTTCTTATGATTTGTAATAGTTTATCACCTTCAAACTGACAATTCATAGAGGCTATTGTTTTACCTAGAAGTTCTCCAATTCTGTTTTGGTGAGACACCTCAAAACTCATAATGGAGTAAAGCAATGGGTAGCTTTTTCTTTTTCAGTACTGGGATTTGAACTCAGGGCCTTTGCCTTGAGCCACTGTACCAGCCTGTTTTTGTGATGTGGTTTTTTTCAAGATAGGGTCTCACAAACTATTTGTCCAGACTGGCTTTGAATCATGATCCTCCTGATCTCTGCTTCCCGAGTAGCTAGGATTATAGGCATGAGCTGTAGGTGCCCGGCATTTTTTATCTTACCTTTACTAAGACTAGCCTGAAGATTCATAGCCTCACTTCATGTTTAAGATCCCAGGCCTTCAAGAGTCTTAACAATCTGACTCCAGTCTCTGCCTCTCAAACTTCATCTCCCAAGACTCTTCTCATGAACTCTTGGCTCTAGGCAACTGGGATCTCTCTACCCAATATGCTTCATGTGTTACTGTGTTATTATTAATCTACTCTGCTGAATATTTCAGTCATTCCCTCCCTGATGCTTCTCTGAAGCACATGTTGACTTTATTCAGAAAAGACCATTTAAACTCTTTTTAGATACAAGGGCTGTCTTCCTTAACTCCTCTTGAATTCCTTGTCACTTATCATCCTGACTTCCCATTTGATTCATGCTTAACATTACTAGGCATTGCTAATAGAATTCATGTGTGTGTGAACAAGTGTGTGCACATGTGAGCATGTGTGTGGAAGAAAGAGCACCAAATAGGATGCTTTCCTTGTACTTTGGTATCTTCACAAAAAGTTGACAAGCATTTGTACATTATCTGATTTAGGGCTTGTGAGTAAGAATATATTTTTCCAACTTTTACCAACCAAAAGACTTTTGGAGCACAAAAGCGCACAACGATGAACTTAGTATGTGTAGGTGAATACTTTGGATAGATATGTACATTTTGAACTGCACTCTTTTTTTGAGATGCTGGGGTTTGAACTCAGTGCCCCACAAATATTCTATCACTTGAGCAATGTTCTCAGACCTTTTTAAATTTGTTTACTTTGGTTATTTTGTGGATAGAGTCTCATGTTTTTGTCCAGGGTTGCCTTGGATTGTGATCCTACTCTCTACACCTCCCTGCGTAGCTGTGATCACAGGTGCATGCCACCACATCTGGCTTATTTGTTGAGATGGGGTTTTGTCTACATTTTTGCCTGGGCTAGACTTGAACCAAGATCCTCCAAACCTCCACTTTCCAATTAGTTGTGATTACAGGCATAAGCCACCATGCCTGGCTGCTCTGGTATTCAATGGGACTCAATGAGTTTGAGATACAGGATTACTAGGGTGAGGACATGTAATCTATCCTGATGACAAATGTTAGTTCTGATTTCAGTGGAAGGGAGTCTAGCTGAGGGAACCAGTTCCCTTGGTTGGCAAACCTCCACTAAAAAGTCTTTAACCCTGATTCATCTAGAAATACATTGTAAACTAAAGTAATAGGTATTTTGCAACTGTGTGCACATGGAGGATTACATGTGGAGAAGTGGACATCATTGCTAATACCAGTGTTATAGAAACAAAATGCTATGAAGATCTAGAAATCTCCTGTGAGGGGTCTGATTAAATCAGGGCCAGCAACAATGTCCTATTGGCTAAGAAGACCTACTGCCTCTCTTTGTATGGTCTCCAAGCTAAGAATGATTTTATACTTTTAAGCAGGTGGGCCAGCTGATATATTTCTGTTAAAGTCCTCTCCCTCATTACATCCATAAGTAGCCAAAAGATAAGCAGCCAAGGGAATAAATGAAAAAATGTCACAAACAAAATAATCTAGCAATTGAATAATTAGTCACTAGATTATCAATGGTTGAACTTTTTAAGTTTAATAGTACAAGAAAAAACCTCTTATCCAGACATTAGTTACACTATATGCCTGTGGTTTGGAATTTTAAATTACCCATTTAAAATAAAAAGTCAATTTATATTTCTCAGAAGTAATAGTGACTTAATTGCTGTTATCAACCTAATAAATTGCTAGGTGATTTCCATAAACAGGTTCTATAGTCAAACTGCATGTCTAATGAAAGAATAATTGTATCAATATTCCTCAAATATGAAAGGGAAATTAGTTCATTGGCCCCAAATGAAATGCATACACCTTGAGCATAAACTCATCTATCTTTCTCCCTCTTTTTAAGCAGGTAAATTAAGATGGGAAAGAAATAGTTTATGTCTCACAGGAATAATGTGCAATATGTTAATTGCTTATCAAGAAACATAGCATGGCTTAAAATATTCTTTTTGCTTAATGAGAATATCATTTCTAATTTGAACATTGGATTGTGATGCACATCTGTTGATTATAGTTAAAATTTTATAGTTTCTTTATGCAATATAGAAACGGTTAACTCAACAAAGAGGATAATGGATGTCCATTATAACATAGCAGAATGTACCTGAAAGCATGAATACCTTTACGGAAAAGTTTATAGGGTGTATGGCAACAGTAGAGTGCTGAGGAAATTAGGATGGACAAACTAGATAGCCACTAAAATCAGTTAACATGTGCATTTAAGCATCCATTTATCAAGCTTTTCTTTTATGTCCATATGATAACAGGGCAGATGAAAGTATGAATAAAACCAGATCTCTGTTCTTTTGGTGCTCACATTTGGAAACTTGAAACTGAAAATGTTTCAATGCTATTTACATAATGTGTAATATGTAAGGGTCTCATGGTTTAATAATGGAACAGTTAAGGAAGTTTGATAAACAGTTAATTATGGTAGGACCTAAAATTAAAAAGTAATGGATCATGAGGGTATGAGTTGGGAGTTTTAAGTGAGAAGCTACTGCAATGATTTGCCACGACATTGAAAACTTTAAAATTTATGCTGCAGACAAGAGTTTTCATGGTAGATAATATTTGAGTTGCATTTCAACAGGGCTCAGCTTGCCTCTGTATTCCACTGGCAGAAGGCACTGAGGATGAATACAGGGCAATCAGTGAGGAAGTTGGGAAGATGAAGGTGGGAGGACTGAGTAAAGAGATGCAAACAGACCTAAATTCATAAGCTGTCAAGGCTAACTGGAAAGGAAAGCTGAGAAAAGTCTCAGTTTTCACAAAAGGTGGTTTCATTACCTAAAAGAAATATACAAGAAGAAAAGCTATGCTTGGCAGAGGAAAGACACTGCTTTGGTTAACAGAACACTTCAGATACTTAGAAATCAACGAAGTTAAAATGTCACACGCACAGTGGAGAAAAGATCTGGAGTAAGAAGAGACTTTGTAACTAGAGAATCAGATGAGGAATACCAGAGAGTCTAACAAAAGAGGTCCTTCAGTGAGAATCAAATGCAGTACAGGATCAAATTCTAGGGAAACTCCATATTCAGGTGGCAGGAAAGAAGAACATACGAAGGAGATGTAGATGTAATAGTCAAATACACAGGAGAAAAATATAGCAAGAGACAGTTGTTCACAAAAGTTAAGGGGTGAGGGGAAGGGAGCCTTGAAGGAAGGAAAACTTCAGGAAAGAGGGACTAAGTTAATTTACCTGAAAAGTTAAGCTTATACAAGCGGCAGCTCTTTAAGACAGATGGATTCATGATTTTTATTTAAGTTCTCCAAATTTCAAGAATAAAGTACAGATAAAGCATATGGCAAGGTCACACATACCTTAATTTATTATTGTAACTCTTCTTGGTATTGCCAACATTTTACACTATCAGTAACTTTTTTTTTTTTTTTGCTTCCCGAGTATAAATGTCTTGGCAATAAACCCTCTGACTCAACTAACTGCCTCATGTGATATCTAGAAGATCCTGGCACTTGTTTACTCGTTTTTTAATGTTCAGACACAGACACCAGAAGTAAAGTTACTATCCCAAAATATTTTTTAAAAATGGATGCCTTTCAAAGAATATGAGTTAAAACACATAGAAAACATGGGCAGCTGCTGCTTCTTCTTACTATTCATGAAAACTCCATTTGGAAAATTATAGTTCAAGAGTTTCTTGAATGACAGAAATTTTATTATTTTTGAGCAATTTGTCATCTGAGAAAGTGCAACATTGCTAGCTTTCTTGACTAAGTAGATGCTATCTACCGAAGTTTGTAGTACAAATTGTTAGTAGGGCCTACTTGGTCTTTCTTCCTTTGGGTTCTTCATTTTGTCTATTTTGCAATGTCCTTTACAGTACTAAGAATTCCTTCTTGCTCCATCCAATGACCATTTCCACCACCCCCACCTCCATCCTCTTCAACACACCACTCAATATCAGAATCATCATCTCAACTTTTATCTCCAGGGTATGGCCAGAGTTACATGGCAGCAGGTCTGCACTGTGTACAGTTTAAACTAGTAACAGTGTGTGTGATCTTGAGAGGGCAGTTTATTTCCTACAGTTTTCTACTCTAGCATACCAACTGTTAACTGATGAAAAAATTAACCTTTCCTTAGTATAATTCACAAGGTTGTGCAAGGCTTCATTAAATAGGGCATAGAGATACAAAACTGCTAAGGGATTACAAAGGATCCCTACACTTTTCCTCCAGCCTATCCCTGCATACAGACATCAGTTCTGATTTTTATTTATTCTTATAAAGAATGTAAATATTGATAACTAAGGGATGTCTGTTTCATAATATGTGGAAATTATTCATATACAAAGTTAATCCATAATTAACCGGCATTTTAAATTATAATTATAAAACCATAAACAAAGCAACATTGATTGAGTATGACAATAAGTAACAATTTGCAGAGTTAGGATTGTTAATATTAGATGGAAAATCAAACTCACGTTGATTTGAGGACAATTTGGTTGAAGTCTGAGGTGAAGGCTGATAGAATTACAACAGTTTATATTACACTAATACATATAGTATTCATAAATAATAAACCTACTTATTACTTTTTTCAAGAGTTTGGAAATCTGTCCATGTAAATTACTAGTGCTTGATTGTAAATATTTAAAATTGGAGCTCCCATTTTGAGGATTTGGTTGATATTAACTAAATTATAATAAACTTTTTGAAGTAACAAATCTTGAAATGTAATATTTAAAAATTTTAATCAATATAGTAAATTTGAATTATTTTCCAAAATAAAAGTATAAACCAATGGAGAAAAAGACATTTATTATTACTAAGAGATAATAGGAAAACATCCATTCTTCAGCAGCACCATGGCTAGCACTGATGTTATACTAACGTTTTATATTATACACTAACAATTTATGTCAGTATTCTTCAAAGTATTTTTGTAGATGATTCATCTAATTCTCACAGCAAACATGTAAGGCTACATTAGCCCCATGTTCCTCTGAGAAAATTAAATCATAAACACTTGTTCAACCACAGGGAAATTCTGAGAGGCAGAGAGTCCCACTTGAATGAGACAATCCCACTTGAAATCCCTCAAAAGAGCCAGTGGCCTCTGGTCCTAGACCTATAAAAATAAGCCAATGTATGTGTAGTGAGTGGGGATTCTGGGAAGAAGTTTAAACTCTCTTGGGTAAGCAACACAGAAGAGGAGCATACATGCCTATGATTCTGAGACAGATAACTTTGGGGGCAATGCAAGAGAATAGGCTGAAGGAAGAAAGAAGGGTAGCAAAGGAACCATGCAACAGGGTATTGTCATGATAACATGTGACAGTCTGGCAGTCATGTTCCTAAAATATTTATTAGTTGACTGAAAAGACTATAATGGGATTTTTTTTCATCAAGGATTTCCCAGCCTTGTCTTGCAAACAAGACTTCTATCCATGACCATAATAAAATGTGGTAAAGGCTAACAATTAAGGATAGGTAAAATGCTTTGGTAATATCCTTTGGAAATTGCAATGTAAGAAGAAACTCTTTGTTTTTAAATTTTCTCCAGGGATTTCCACTCAAAAATGTCCTGTATAGGCAGGATGTCCACCTGCTAGGTATGTTGGAGTGGGGACTTCTGGCTTATGCAAGTGACAGTGAATGGCCTCACCTATCTTTTTCAACTTCAAAGTTTCATGAGCCTATAAGAAAAAACAAAAGGGGCAGCATTTTAGTAGTAAATTAGTTTCATATATTAATGGATTATACAAATTTCTCTTGTCTCTCTCTCTCTCTCTCTCTCTCTCTCTCTCTTCCTTGAGGATAAAATGTAATGCCCTATCTTTAAAATACCCTATTTTCTCTGTATACTGTGATCTTACTGGAAATCACATTGCACTCCATTTTAAATAACGCTTCTTAAGTAAAGGTTTATAAGATATTTTTGAAAAAGTCCTCAGTATTATAGCATGACACACCAGGAACAAACTTAACTGTATTTTTGTGTGCATTGTTTTTTAATAGTAAAATTATGAATTTATGGGCATGGATTAGTCAAACTTAGGCTAGTGGTTGCTTTGTTTACTCCTCTAGTAGCAAAGACAATTTTTCATGGCTGTTATTGTGTAAAGTCAGTACTTAGAAAGATTTTGTTGTGCATAAACTTCCATTAAATTAGTCATTCTTTGGATTAGGCAAAACTTACAAATTTACAGGGACTCTGGTGTCAACACTTCCATAAATATTCAAAGCTTAATGAAAAGAATCAAGGCACAATTCCCTGCTGTATGAATACACGTGAGTAAATGTAACATAAAGTTGATTTTACCTGTTTGAAAATAATTAAGGAGTGCATGTGTGTATGGTGAGAGAGAGAAAATATAAATAATAGCAAAATGTGACAAAGTATTAATGATAGGGGAATCTATACACAACATATTAGTGTTCATACTATTTTGCCTTTGCAATATATTTATAAAGTTTTGATTTTTATTAGCAACATCTTTTTTTAAATTAAGGAATAGTAGTGAAAATTTGGAAATTATAAAAATAGGGAAAAATATTCATAGTCACCACAACTCAAAGAAAAGTCATCAATGTTTTGAGTGTATATATGTATTTTTTCAGGTTGGTTGCATTTTGATTACAAAGTTGTTTCTTTATAGCTACTTCAGGAAAATTTTTTAAAATACTAGAGTGTTTATTAAGTCTGCCTTTGTCTAGTATCAGTTCAGGATTATTTTGTTCCTCTAGATTTCAAAAGTGATTCTAGTAGCAGAAAACAACATGTATTCTCCAGTCACAGGGCTGTCACAATCTGGGGGCCTGGTGGCAGACCACAGGCATTTTCTTTTCCTCCTTAAGAGGGCTTCTCCTCCTTTAGATACCTACAAATGTCAAATGTCTTCTTTCTTCAAATCTGTGACAGGTCTTTGTTAAAAAAAAAAAAATCTTTGTCCCAATGTAAAACTGTTTTATGGAAATTCTTGGAATTCTACATTTGGATTACTCATTCAAACTAATTGGTACAAAAATTCTCCATAGTGATTCAGTTCTCATATATATTATCTGAGAGGTCTGAACATACACCTGTTTTCAGGTAAAGATTCTAAATTTCCATGCAAATCTAATCATTTCTGCTAAGCATGGTAAGTGTCTTAAGAATCCCTGTGGTCCAAGTCTCCTGACTATGAATTCATCTGACCTCTCAAGTAAGACGTACAGACATCTCTTAGAAGAAATGAAGGTATAAAATGTAAAGACTTCTGCTTTTTCATGTAGAAAAGTCCATGTGTACTGTGAATGCCTGTGTCCCACCCTTAAATTTGTATGTTGAAACCTAGTAATCAACTGAGAGCTGATATGGTTGGAATATAATTTAATTGCTGTATTGTGTCCCCCAAAGATCCATTGTGATTAAATTTATGGGCCCTGGGATGTCATTATTAGGAGGTGGTGGAACTTTTGGGAGGTGGGGCCTAGTTGGAGGTCTTTAGATCATTAGGGGTGTGAGGTAGTTCACATGTGACCTCTTGGGTTTTCATGCCACCCAGTGAATTCACAAAAGGGTTGTTATAAAAGAAGCATGGCTGATCCTGCTTGTCC
The DNA here is from genome assembly GCF_047511655.1 of Castor canadensis. Taxonomy (NCBI): domain Eukaryota; kingdom Metazoa; phylum Chordata; class Mammalia; order Rodentia; family Castoridae; genus Castor; species Castor canadensis. The sequence goes on along the minus strand of NC_133397.1, from coordinate 69,951,839 downwards.
TCTTCCTGTCTGCTACTGGTTTGGGATATAATCACTTGCTCTTGCATGTGTTCTTACTAGCTATCTGTGTCAGGAGGTGATAAACTCAAAGGGCAACTGTTGCCAAGCCAGTGCAATGCCATTTGTAATTTGAATCTCACAATGTGAGCTACATAAACCTTTTCTCTTTTTAAAATTATCCACTTCAGGTATTTCAGCCTAGTATCAAAAAGCTGAATTGTACAATAGTATAAACAGGTGTGGCTTTGGAATGCTATTAAGTCACTAGGGCCCTACTGTAATAAATGAGATTAGTGCCTTTATAAAAAAAAAAAAAAGAGATCACAGAGATTGAAAAATCTACCCTAAAGTTCATTTGGGAACAGAAGACCTCAAATAGCCAAGGCAACACTGAGCAAAAAAAGCAATGCTGGAGGTATCACAATACCTGACTTCAAATTATACTACAGAGCCATAGCAATAAAAACAGCATGGTACTGGCACAAAAGCAGATATGAAAACCAGTGGAACAGAATAGAGGACCTGGAATGAATCCACACAGCTAATTTTTGACAAAGGTGCCAAAAACATATGATGGAGAAAAGACAGCCTCTTCAACAAATGTTGCTGGGAAAAGTGGTTATCTGCCTGCAGAAAACTGAAACTAGATCCATGCCTATCACCCTGTACTATTATCAACTCAAAGTGGATTGAGGACCTTAATATCAGACCGAAAGCTTGAAGTTAGTACAGGAAAGAGTAGGAAATACCCTGAAAACAATAAGTATAGGCAAGGACTTCCTCAATAGAATTCCAGCAGCCCAGCAACTAAGAGAAAGGATTGACAAATAAGACTACGTGAAATTAAAAAGCTTCTGCACAACAAAAGAAACAGTTTCTAAGTTGAAGAGACCACCCACAGAATGGGAGAAAATCTTTTCTAACTATACATCAGACAAGAGACTGATAACCAGAATATACAGGGAGCTCAAAAATTAACTCCCCCAAAATCAATGACCCAATAAGGAAGTGGGCAACTGAACTAAACAGAACTTTTTCAAAGGAAGAAGTCCAAATGGCCAAAAAGCATATGGAAAAATGCTCACCATCTCTGGCCATAAAGGAAATGCAAATCAAAACCACACTAAGATTCCATCTCACTCCTGTTAGAAGGGCTATTATAAAGAACACCACCAACAACAAATGCTGGCTAGGATGTGGGGAGAAAGGAACTCTCATACACTGCTGGTGTGAATGTAAAGCTAGTACAACCACTATGGAAAACAACATGGAGGCTTCTTAATAAACTAAAACTACATCTGCCATATGATCCAGCAATACCACTCCTAAGGTTATACCCAAAGGAATGTGACTCAGGTTATTACAAAGGCATCTGCACACTCACATTTATTGCAGCACTATTCACAATAGCCAAGATGCCCCGCTACCAACAAATGGATTAAGAAAATGTGGTATTTATACACAATGGAATTTTACTGAGCCATAAAGAAGAAATTTTTTCATTTGCAGGAAATTGGATGAAACTGGAGAATATCATCTTAAGCGAAGTTAGGCTCAGAAGGCCAAAAATCACATGTTCTCCCTCATATGCAGATAATAGACCTAAAACAAATGCAGTAATATTACTGGACACCGTTCACACACTGTGCAAGGAAAGACAAGGAAAGGGAAGGAAACACAAAACTTGAATGTGGTTGATGTGCTCACTGTAGAGGAGTGAATATAGTAATCTCAAACTGGCAGAGGCTACTATGGGAAGGGTGAAGTAGTGAAGAGTTCTGGTAGAGACAAACCAATGTGGGTTGTAATACACATGTGCATGGAAACAATACAAAGAATGTCCCTGTATAGCTATCTTCACCTCAAACTAGCAAAAACACTACATTTTCCTATATGTTTTTTCTTCAACAAAATCGGAGAAGAGAACAGCAGTGTGGAACAGGTTCTGCCCAGAGGTGGGGTGGCGGGAGAGGTGGCCCAAATAATGTATACACTTTGAAGTAATTATAAAAATGATAAAATAAATTTTTTTAAAAAAAAGAAAGTTGAGGAAGTTCCCATGCCACTTCTGCCCCTTCTTGAGGCTTCAAGAAGGTGCCATCTTTGAAGTAGAGAACAAGCCTTTACCAGATACTGAATCTGCCAGCACCTTGATCATTCACTCACCATTCTCCAGAACTGTAAATAATAAATTTCTGTGGTTCATAAATTAACCAGTCTAAAGTATAGTGGCCAAAATGCTTTAGGCAATATATCATATATGACATGAGTTTTTGAAAACATATTAAAACCTTTTAAGAGATCCCCAAACTGAGAGGAGATAAGCAAAATAATAATAATAATAACAATAATACCAAGATGGTCATCTGTGTAAAGAAAATAATATCAAGATAATCACCAGTATAGCTTTCAGTCTCAGGAATAAGCTTAAGAAGTGTAATTAAATTTATAAGTGATAAAATTAAGACATTTTCAAAGAGAAGGAGGCAAAAAATAATATTTTTTTGGATCTACTAATGTAGGGAAGCTACCAAACATGGGGTAGAAGCGGTGTCAGCTTTGGAATTTCTTAGAGAAGATTTAGGACAGATAACCTGGTTGGGAGTGAGACAGGACTATATTTGCACTTTCTTTTAGTGAAGTGATAGAGATTAGGGGAAAATATCCTATAAGCCATTATTTGTGACACCACTGGAATTGTAAGACTTGTATTCTTAACAAGAATAATTTCTGAGAGTAACTATTTGAATGAAGTTTCTCTCTACAAATTGGTTTGGCATTTACCAATTTGGTTGTGTGAACTAGATAACAAGGGACCTTTAGTATTAGTGACCAGTGATTCCCTGGATCATCCAGATATTAGAAAGTTCATCTTACTTACATGTGTATGTTCTCATCTAGCAAATATAGATCCATCTTCAATCTAGCATATAGGAAAGTTCTGTTCCATGTCATAATTCAACAGCTTAACCCTGGGAGTTGTCCAAAGTATATTGTTACAAAAGCCAATCAATCAAGTGTAGGATTAACACTGTCTTTTCACACTGCTTTCTTTTCCCTTATCTTTTCTGTTAAACTGCTTAAAACATATGCCATATCCTGCTAATTAACTGAAGTTAAAAATGATAAATAATTTTACATTTTGCTTCCTGGATTCATAAGGAACACCAATCTACACTGTCATTTCATCTTTTTTCCCTGTGCCTGTCAGACACTCCTCCTACTCCCAAGTATAGTCTGAGCAATCTTAAGAGCCAACACCACAGGGAATCTGATATTTAATTGTGAAATTCAAGGTTACTTTTATTGTATCAGAAGCTGGTAAAACAATAAGAACATCGAAATAGACATTACAGGGAAACTTATATTCTTGGTGTTCACACTGGACTTATGAGTTCTCACATTGACTCATTTTTGCACCAAGTGGTAATTTAATCTCTGATTGGGATATTCTCCTGGGTCACAGAATTTTCCTACCTCAGAATATTTGTCTAGGCTTTGTCTAGTCTGTCTTTGGAGACTGTTGTGCATTGGGGTGTGGAAATGGCCAAAGGAGAACAAAAGGCACTATTATATCTGTAACTACTGTCAAGTGATATTAACAATTTTTTCAATTAGGAGCTGTTCCTTAATAACTTTAACACTGTTTTTTGGATGGAAGATCGTTTGGCTGACACTTATGAGCAGGGGCAGGAAAGTAAGATAACTATTATTTGTGAGTTAGCACAAATCTATATTCGCCAACTATAGATTAAGGCACATATTAATGCTCATCCCATAAAACTATTCCAATCTTCAGAATCAACCTTATTACCCTTCTTTTAAATGGAGAAGCAGAAACAGATAAGGAAGAGTTATACGGTAAGATTCCAACCCAAGCTTGTTGCATGCATGCTGTCCCATTATCCACTAGTGTTACCATTGTAAGCATGATGGCCTACTCTAGTTATATTCTTGATTATGTTGAGTGCCTGCCCATCACACATTCATCCATGGCAACTGTTTCTCTACAGCCTTAGCCCAATAAATTTATGAAATCAGAAAAAATAATAGATCATCAAAGAACATTTGGAGAAATGAAGATGGAGACTCAGTAACCTATAGTAAAGTTTCCTAATTTGGTGCTGAAAAAGAAGTTCTGGAATAATGTTAATGAGTTTGGTTGAAGAGACAGGGAGAAGAGAGAGTAGAGAGAAAGGGGGAGAAAGAGAGAGCAGAGAAGAGGAGAGGAGCGGAGAGGAGGGGGGAGGGGGAGGGAGGAAGAGAGAGGGAGGAAGGGAAAGAGAAAGAAAAATTGATTGCATATGCATGTGTGTGCATGATTTTACTTCACCATTGAACCAAACTAAATCTTAAGACATTTAAGTAACTTCTTAGCACATGCTCAGTGTACTACTATGCCAGTTATATACCATAGGAAGCACTTATAAAAGAGAAGGTATAAGTAACAGTGTAAGGCTTAGGAAAGATTAGCACACTAACATAAGAAATCACATAAGAAAGTCTAAAAAAATAAACAATTTAAAGAAACCACATTTTTTTCAATAAATAGCCCATTAGTTCCTAAATTTTAAAGTATAACTAATAAACCAATGACAGTCAAAATTATACTTGTCAGCTCATGTTGATAATTTCAAATAGGATCATCAACTATGTTAGTATTCATGGTAATATTTAGCACTAATTATTTAAGGTAAAGGTGAACTCAGATTTGAAAAAATCTGTCAATATTCTCAAAAGAGAAAATCACACTGGGAAAAACATAGGTTCTTATATTTTTCTGTTAAAAGAACACAATATTAGATAAGTAATTTTGACTAAACATTGATAAGGAGGCAAACAAATAAGGATTTAAATTACAAATGTCAAACAGTATTTCAAATCTATTATTTGCTTAATAATTTCTATAGTCCCTTATTTGCTGATTGAAATGCAGAAGAGAAAATTAAGATGTACAGGGACATGTTTTGGAGCAATTATTTGAAAAATCTGACAGAAAGATAAATGATACTAGCAGAACATACTCCTAGGTTGATATAGCCTTAGAAAGATAAAGCTGCTTAGAAGCAAGATAAAAGGTGTCAATAATCCACAATAAGATTTTTGGACATTAAGTGGTGCTACTTGATGAATGGATCCTGCAGAGAGAAATGGTATAGTTACGAAAACAGGAAAGATTATTTTCCTAGATTTTGAATGCCCTGTCTCCCACAGCCACCCAGCAGAAGCACCCTCAGCTCTCCAACATGTGTACTTCTCTTCCTGCAAACTCAACTGCATCTGCATGCATCTTTGCCACTATTCCAGGAGTCTAAACAGTTCAAGAAAAGATTAATGGGACTTGCATTGCATAAAATTAGTGTAGAAGTTTGTCATAAGCAGTCTAAACACTTTCTGAAGGCTAACTACATGATGTCTGTATTTGTATTCCAGAGTTCGGGTTCCATAGTACGTACATGTGTTGACAAGTATACGGGAACCCTGTAGTGTTTCTTAATGTTCTCTTTGGCCACCAGATGTCAGTGTAGGATAAAAAATGCTATTCACCAATGCTTGCAGCTACAAGGGACTAAAAAGGAAATTTTGGTAATTTAATTTGCTAGAGTGAAAAAGAGCAGAAAGATTCAGAAGGCATTCCACTGGGAGAAGGTTTCGTGGACAGCTCAAAATTGCTGGGCCAGTTACTGACACTATACCCTGCCAGATGGAAAATTCTGTCTCTGCTTTTAAAAAAAGTGTCGAAAAGTTTTTTTCTTTTGTTTTGTTCTAAAGAAGTTAAGTAAGAGTTGGGCAGGGTGATACATGCCTATAATCCAACACTTACAGAGGTTGAGGCAACAGGATTTTGAGTTCAAAGATCCTGGTACTAGCATGGGCACCATAGTAACACCTACCTTAAAATTTTTTTTTAAATTTAAAAGTAAAATAAGCATGCTGTGAACATGTAGGAATTCAATTATTTAAATAGCTTAATCTAAATTAGCAAAAAATCCTAGATGTAAAATTTCATTTGAGACTTTTCAAACTAGATATCTGCATAGATATCCAAGCACTTCATACTCATACTGACGGGTATGTAAGTGAATTAAAAGCCAGAAAAAAACCAGTGCAGAAAGTTCTACCTACAAAAAAATCAAATTTCCCACAAAACAGTAAAAGTTCTCAAGATGTCATCATAATTGGAATTATATAGATATTTGGTCTTACTAACTAACTAAAGCGTACTCTACAAACCACTACTTCAATATATAGGAAGGAACAGTACAGTCCTGAAGGCCTTCGGTTGTAAACCTTCAATATGATCCGTATAAATCCAGTTGCTCCAGTTTCTACTTAGATGTTGTAATTCAGATATTCATAATTTCTCACCCGTAAGTTTCCTCTACCCTGCAGCTTTGCCTCTTTCTAATTGAGTGTCTACCCTGCACCCTAGGGATGTTTAAAAACAGAAGGTAAAACAGGTCCTGTCTGGTGGACGGTACCAGTATGTGTGTGTGGGTGGGGGGACAAAAGGAAACGGTATAGGTGGGTGAATATGGTGGAAATATTGTGTACTCATGTATGAAAGTGGAAGAAAAATGAGACCTGTTGAAAATATTCTATGGACGGGGGGAGGAGGATAAAGAAGGATGGAGGAGGTGAATTCAACTATGATATAATGTAAGAACTTTTGCAAATGTCAGTGTACCCCAGCACAACAATAATATGACAATTTAAAAAAAGGCAGTCAATCACTCCACCCCTTGCTCTTTCAAGCTGTTTATGAGCTACTTAACTCTCCCCAGAAAGTCTGATTATGAGATTAATGAACTTTTCCATGCCCTGAAATAAAATAAAAACAGAAAGCTGACCATGCTGTTCTTTTGTTTAGAACAACACCTAATGCCTTCATTATGAAGCCTAGCCCCTTATGAGGCTTGTAAAGCTTTTCTGAATCTGCCTCCTACCCATGGACTTAGTCTGATTTCTCCTCGTTCCTGTGCTCCAAAACCAAATGCTTTATGCACTCTCTACTCACCAAGTGCCTACATGCGACAGTGTTCTTTTTGCCTGGGAAACATTCTCATTCATACTTCGTCCTGTTAATTCTCATCCTCTACATGTGGCTCATTTACCACCTCCTCCAGAGTCTTCCATGATTTCATGATTTCAACACACACACACACACACACACACACACACACACACACACAAGGTCAAGAGTATACTGTATATGTAAGTGGTACAACAGCATTCATGTATTATAGTAATTATAGATAAATTATAGATAGTTACATCTTCTCCTTCATTTGGTATTCTGTACACTCTCAGTAAATGATCTTAGCTACCCTGTTTCTAAATTTATAATAAAATCCAAGGGTCAGATATGTGATCTCAGTAAGCCAAATAGTTACTTGTAAAGCTTTGGGTAGTACCCAGACACCTGAATCCAAGTCCTGGACTCTTCCTAGTGTCGTGGGGTCCTTCTAGTAGTCATTCAATGGGAACTACTTCACAGATATATAGCAGAGAATATTATTAAAGATTACTGATAGAAGTTTAAAGTAACACAGGCAGAAATTCCTAAATTTGCCTGTCTGAACTTTTTAGCCTTGCACTAGGAATCTGAAATTGCTTTTTCCAGAGGATTTGATGGTTGGCTTTCATTTTTTATGCATTTGTCCTCCACCTTGGAATTGCTTTAGAACACTTTACCTACATCTTGCATTTACCCTATCAGTATGTTTTCAGTATTTTACAGAATCTTCTCTCTCTACCCTAATTCTAATGTAATGTAACTTAATTAGAAAGAAACTAATGAAGTTTACAATCTTCATAACCTAAAGTGGGGGTCCCCAGATGTCTGTCCTCCAAATGACTTTATGGAATGTTAAAGGAGATAAGGCTTGGTGTAAGCCTCCTGGTAAAGAATGAAGTTGCCACAGCAAAAAGGAAGGATATGACTAAGAAAGGACTGAACAGGTCACTTAGTGAAAATTTCCTTTTCCAAGGAGGCAATCATCCTTCTGTGTTGCACATCACATGAGTCCACAAAGACTTCTGAGGATCCCTGAGCCAGCCAGAACTCTGGTTCATGGCTCCTTGAAGGACTAGAGCTTCTCCAGGAATATCTACCAGATCCTTGTAATAAAAAATCCTAACTTTCTCAGACTCCTCCAGGGAAGACCTCTGAGGTAATGTATTTGAGCCTCTAATATAACTTATCTATGTAGCATTCCAGTTCTCCACTAAAAGGGGGATTCCAATCCTGGATCTCCAAGCCTTAGTCTGGGTTGGGAATATTTTCAGGGGTTCAGTAGCCTCTTTTCTATGTCTGTTGAGGATATATCCCCTAAATGGGCTGCTGTGAAATAACAGCTCCCATTTAAACTCCTGTCACTGAACCTCATTCTTTGGACTGGACCTCATTTAAAATTTGTGGCCACTGAGAAAAGTCCACAGTTGGGGTAAACTTTGAGTAGTGAGTACTGAAACATGATGCCACTCCCCATTTGACAATCTTCTCATCATCACAGTTAGCCTAGGCCCAATTCTTGCCAGCCATAGCTGCTTTTTGTCTTCCTGGTCAGTAATGCAGATCCCATCATAGCTTAGGCTCACATTCCAGCACTTCTGGACATGGAATAGCAGATCAGTAAGAGAACTGCAATTCAATTAAGAAAAGAAGTCAGGCACTGTGACTCATGCCTGTTATCCCAGCTACTTAGGTTCAGGAGGACTGAGGTTCCAGGCCAGTCTAGGCAAACAGTTAGTGAGAATCCATCTCAACAAAACAACTGGATATGGTGGTACATACCTGTGATCTCAAATACAGGTAATAAGATTGTGGTCCAAGGCTAGCCCCAGAGAAAATGCAAGACCCTATCTGAAAAATAACATGAAGCAAAAAGGGAGAGAGGCATTGCTCAAGTGGTAGAGTACCATGAATTCAAACCCCACTGTTGCCAAAATAAATAAATAAAAATATTTAAAGACAAAAAAAAAAAAAAGGAAAAAGGACAGAAATCTAGGAAGGTGAAGGTAAGTATGAAAATTAGAAACAAGAAGGGCAAGTTATATAGACTTGGGATGTCAAGGTGACATTTTATTTCTCAATAGAGAACAGGTATTGCCTGAACATTGTATAAAAGTTAGTAGTGTCCCTGTCCTGGATCTTAATATTACTTATCAAGGAGCAAAACTTGCCCCTCAATAAAGTAATACATTTTTCATTTTTAGGTCCTTCACATCTATACTAAACTTATTTCTAGCATCTGTAAGGAAATTAAAATAAGTAATGAAATAAAGCTAACAATTTTCATTGCTTATTTTATGAATAGGACCTCTATTCTCACTATTTTAAGTTTTGCACTATGAAACTATAGTGACTTTTTAAAGACATTTTTACCTATACAAATTACCACTGCATTCTGTTGCCATCAAATCAAGTATCAGCATATTTCCAGAAAAACTGGTGACAGGAAGTTTGAATTTTTCATTCAATGGAGCGTCAGTTTGTTTTATTATCTGCTATGGTTTGGATAAGTGTCCCACAACGGGTTATGTGTTAAAGGCTTGGTCCCCAGCCCGTGGCACTGTTGGGAGGTAGCACAACCTTTGAGATCTGGGGCCTACTTGGAAAGCTCATTGTCATATGGAGCCATACATTTGAAGGGAATAATTGGGACCCTGGGAAATAAAATTATCAAGTTTTACCATGTACCTATAGAAAATAAATATATAATTCTGTCATGTAGTAAAGAGAAGTGATATATATTTTAATGAGAGAATTTCATATATTAAGGAATCCAGGATTGCTGATGACAGAAATTATGAAAATCTACAACTGATTACCTTATATTTTAGAAATTAAATAGTATTTTATTACATCACTACTTTTGAGAAAGCAATGATATTAAATTGCATTTACTACATGAAAATTTTTAGGGAGTCAAATGGAATTATTGTCCTGAACTGCAATTCACAGTTCCACATGCTACTTTTTGTTAACCACTTGGAAAATGAAAATTTTAAACATTAAATAATGTGTTTTACACTTTATATAACTAGCAATAATATTTAATAATAAAACACTTGTTATATTTAGTTAACATAATACATAATTGCTTCATCACTATATAGCATACTTAGTTAACAGTATAATAAAGTTAGTTAATACATAACACAAAAGTAATAAAATAAAATAAGTGAATTACTCATTATACCTTTGAGAGTTATATCCATGTGTTAATTTCCCAAAGCTTTTTTATTGAGCAAGACACCATTGTGGTAAAAGAAAGGTGTTGAAAGTTCAAGATGTTGACATAGTTGGCTATTAGATTTTCCTTGGATAACTTCTAATTTGATTTTATGAATCTAAAGTCTTTTGTAATACCACAGTGATGATGGGGGTAAAAGTTCCCATTAATGAAAGTGGGATGGAAAAATGGGAACAGAAGTCATCACACTCTTGGACAGAAGGTGGCAGCAGCAGAAGCATCTGTGCTATCACTTAAGGAGTTCTGCCCTTTCACTGTGTAACTATCTCCTCCTTAGATTTTATTGTTTACTATTCAGTTGTAAAAGAAATTGTAACTATAATAATGTAATTGTGTAACAATCCAATAAAATAAAGTATACATTCTTTACTAATTTTTAAAAGTACCATTTTATAAAATAATTTTGCATTTGAAATTATTTGCAATTTTGCATTGTCTTGGTGAGTCATCTTTGTTCTAATGTATACTTTGAAATTTAATGTAACAGCATAATGTTTTAATACCTGAGTGCATGATCTACTCATTTTTCATTAAATAGAGGCTCATTCATTTATCATTCCAGAAAAAACTTTATCATCACCTTATTGGGTTCCAAAATAACTCTAGGAATTTTTATTGGTATTGCCTGAACATTGTATAAAAGTTAGTAGTGTCCCTGTCCTGGATCTTAATATTACTTACCAAGGAGCAAAAAGTAACACATTTTTCATTTTTAGGTCCTTCACATCTATACTAAACTTATTTCTAGCATCTGTCAGGAAATTAAAATAAGTAATGGATAAAGCTAACAATTTTTATTGCTTATTTTATGAATAGGACCTCTATTCTCACTATTTTAATTTTTGCACTATGAAAATGTAGTGACTTTTTAAAGTTGCTCTATGCAAAATAAACATTATTTTAAAGTCCCCTAGTATTTTCATAGATGATTGTTATCTGCTGAAATATTGTAGAGATAATTATATAACATTAAGTGTTGATTTCTGTGATAAATGCTTTACAGTTATTATCAAATTTAATCCTTAGGAAAAAAACCTTAGAAAAATAGTATGTGGTCTGAGTTCAAGAGAGGGAAATATTTAAATATATATATAATATATTGTACATATATGTATATATTTATTCACAAAAATAGTTTATGGTCAGAGTTCAAGAGAGAGACATGTGTGGTATGTGTGTGTGACACACACAATGACAGAGAACTATGTGAATATAAAATGTTACAATGATTCTCTATTACATCATCCATCTCTATGCCTTGAACAATCATTGCTTTGCTTTGGATCCTCTTTTCTAGCAGCCAGACAGTCATTTCCTGCCAAAAATCAATGTCAACATAGCCAAAAGCAAGCTCATCATCTTTTACTACAATCATTAAATAACCTATTTTTTAACCCATGATTTCCATTTTATTCCTCAAATATTGTTCAGTACACTCTACTTCCCTCATTTTCCCTGCAGGAAAATATGCCCTTGAAAGTAAATACTGATTATTTATAAATTGCTGTAGCTCTCACAACAGATTCAGACTCTCATTGATTAGAAAATTAAAGAATCCATCCACAAAGGGACCCAAGGACCTGGGGACATGAGGGCCAATTCCCTGGGATATTGGTGGTGTGTGACCTCTCACTCACTTGGATGATTTGAAGTCACAGTGAGTTCTCTACTGGGATACACCACCAGAAATAGCAGGTGGGTCTGTCATGATTGACTGGCACAGGCTTTTCTGAGAGGCTCCCTTCTAAGAAAGACCAGATTCCTGTGTTGGGTCACAGGGTAACATAGTTTGCTTTTCACTGTGATGACACAGATAACAGTTTTTCACTCAGGCATAACAGAATCAATGGCTGGCTCTAACATTTGTCCCTTTAATAATAAAGTTGATCACCCAAATGACTGCCTGTGGGGTGTCCCTTCTACCTAAAAGAGATCAGACCCTTTTATCCATAGTCAAGTCTTTAAAGACAAGAAAACTATGCTCTGCCGATGTTTTAGACTCTTAAAAACAAGAATACATTATGTAGTTTATCTTATCATGAAAAGCCTCTGAGAGGAAAATCAATATATACTACTGTGGTGTCCCTTCACTCCTAATACGTTTTCTTCCATGAAATGCATAGGCTCTGTGCATATCATACAGATGCTTACGTCAAACTCATTAAGGGCTGCAGCCAGCTCGCCGATGCCCGTGTGGCCTTTGGCTTCGTCAGTGGGAGAGGTAGCTTGAGCAGCATTGGAAATGCCAGCAATGGCCTCCTGCACTTGTTTGAACACATAATCTCGGTTGGCTCTTGTGGCAGCAACATCAGGGTGGCGAAGAAAGGCTTGAGACGCTGTGTACAGCATTGTGGCATTCTTCTTCAGTGCCCCGCGAGCGGCTGCCATCTCATCCCTACAGTGAGGGTCTTTCAGCTCCTGTGTGTGCAAAAACAGGACATGCATAAAGTTTGCACAAAAGCATTTGCAGAAGTTGGACTAGCAGACTATTAGAGACACTAAAGTTTAGAAACAATCTTCACTCTGTCATGCTGTCCCTAGCTGCCAGAACTCTGCATATACTGTTCTATGTGCAATGGCTAAGCTTCCAACATCCAACCAACGCTGTAACTTATTGGGGCTCCATTTACCTGAAACGTTCTCCTAGAACTGACTCTCCACGAACTCATTAATCTACCTTTTCCCACGACACCCTGTATCTCTCCTATCAGTAGGGTGCATCATACTTTATTATACTGATTTATTTAAGCATATCTCCCTCTTATACTGGATCTCCAGTGACAGCAGAGAGCCCTGTCTGTTTTGCCCCATGGATCATTAGTCATTAGCACAGTGTTTGGCTGTTCAGATGCATTCAACATTTATAGTTAAAGGAATAAAAAATACGAGCCACCAACAAGGTAAGTGGATCACACAGTTACTTATCAGGAAATGGAAAATTTCAACTGTGGTCATATGAGGTCCTGCTTGCTTTTGTGTTCAGATACAAATGCAAATATAGAAGCTAAAGTTCTCATTTTTGCTTTGTGCATCCATGCTACTTCATTTTTGTTTTCAGAATTGGTTTTCTTTTCTTTTTTTTTTTTTTGCAGTACTGGAGTTTGATCTTAAAGCCTTCACCTTCAGCCACTCCACCAGCTCTATTTTTGTGACAGGTTTTTGGAGATAGGGTCTGGCAGAACTATTTGCCTGGGCTGGCTTCAAACCATGATCCTCCTCATCTCTGCCTCCTGGGTAGCTAGGATTACAGACATAAGACACCAGCACCTGCTCATTTTCAGAATAGGGTTCTTTTTTTTAGTTAATTGCCTCTAATGGCAGCTTAATCACAGAGTTTCAAGAATAGAAATAGTAAGTCAATGATGATTTGTTTTCTTATTTTTAGATGTCATAATAATATACCACTGGGGACTCTCTTTACTTTCAGTTTTAAAAAGTAATACTAAGAAAACATGTGTATCTGTTTTGGAAGTGTTAGTGCAGTCCTGGTATCTGAGTTCTGAGTATCTCTGGTAGAATATTATTTCAAATTTTAAAACCCAGTAAAGTAATCCACTAGGGTTTGCTTCTGATTTGCTCACTTGGTACATAAGAGGTGAATGACCTTGCAAGAATGAATAATACATTCTTTTTGGGGGTCAAAGTGATTCTGATATAAGCACATTATATTTGATATGTAGAACTGTTAGGACTAATGAACAATAAATAATGAAGTGAGACATATATTCTCCTTTGCTTAAGTTCTAATGCTAGTCAACACAACCTCTAAATTTGGATTACTTAATTTGAGCTTTAGAAATGAAAATAAATAAATTGGTATCAAGCATGTGAAAGTGTTCTCCATGCTGGCAAGGATCTGAACAAGAAATTGATGACTTCTCCTGAGCAGTGATGAAGGTCTTTATTAACCTTCTTAACATCTAGTCCAGTATCCACACTAAAAAAATTGAAATATGGAAGTGAGAAATAGGGGTGGAAAATTTTCTTCATAAAGATATTCAAGGAAACATTCTTTATTCATATGAACTGGAAACAATCTAAATGCTGAATGATGAAGAATTGGTTAACTTCTGAAACATTTGTTGATGTACTGTTTATGTGACTATTAAAATTAGCCACACAGGTAATATTTTCAAGGTCATGCTACCATGTGGTAGCATGTGTGAGTCTCTGTATTTGAGCCCCAGCAACACACACACACACACACACAAATAAATGAAAAAGTAGAACAAAATGTGCATACTCACTTGCATAAGATTATTATAAATCTGTTAAAACATGGAGACAAATAACTAAAAGGCTCTGACTATCAGCACTATTTTTTTGTGGGTGGCAGGGCATTAGGCATTTGCTTTTTTGTTTTGTTTTGCTTTTGGCAGTACTGGGATTTGAATTCAGGGCCTCATGCTTGCTAGGCAGGTGCTCTACTAATTGAGTAGACTACTAGTTGAGTCCACCAGCCTAGGCATTTATTTTTACTTTTTCATTTTTCTTTTCTTTATTTTTTTCCAAATTTTATTGGTGTCTAAATTAACAGTTAATTAGACACAAGGTATTAAAGAAATTGAAAATAATATTTATATGTTTTTGCATATGAATACTTACTTTATGCTGATGGCCTGTGGTTCAACCTCCCTTCTATTTGCTATTTCCATGTGGATGCATATAAGCATCTCATGAACCATACACTTACAGTAAAATATAAACACTCTGCACAACTGGATACTTTGACTCTGCCTTTCTTTCTGATGGCTACCTTGGTTCATGGAGATCAAGGGGCACTGTCGCAGTTGTTTAAACAACCAATGGATTTCTAGGCCTCCCACCTGTGCTTCAGAGCAACTTTTTCAAGCAGCAGAGTGCCTGTTTTATAAGCAGAAAGGCCTAAGTTCAAACCCCAGTACTGGCAAAAAAAAAACTTAAACAGGATCGCATGAACTAAAATCATGTTTATGTGCCTGACATGCAAAGGACTACTTCTTTGTCAAGTTTGTTTGTAATCCCAGCTTTCTTAGCCTGGCATAGAGTAGACACTCAAAAATGTTTAATGCATGGAACTTTCCTATTGGTGAAAAAGTCACTAACAGGAATTGCCAAAAATGTTGAAGACTGCTTGGAGCAGTCAAAAGGATGGGTGAAAATAATTTTAACAGGCTCTTCCACACTTGGAGATGATTTCTTTTGAGAATAAGAACATGCTCCTTGGGAACAAAATTCTAATGGTGACCAATGTCCAAATAAAACTGTATGGAATTGAGAATGGTGTATGTAGGCAAAGGTGAGGCAAAGGAGATCCTAGGTCATCTGCCTTCATCAAGGTGACTCACATTCAACTGTACTCTCACTCCTCTCCTCCCTCCCCCCGAAGTTTTGTCCCCGTTTTCTTCTCTTTTTATAAAAGTTTCCCTTCATATGCTGCATATTCTAGGTGTGCATACTCACAGTGGTATCCACAGGGCTAGGAGATAATACCTAAGGGCCATGGTGTCATCCAGAGAATTATCACAGAACCATCCTACGGTTTGATGTTTTTGACTTTACCTGGAGCTGTTCCTATAGTGGACAGAATGTTAGGTGTGACTGGGTTGGCAGATGGTCGTCATCACTAAAAACAGGTGGTCTGTGACCTGTTTATAGGCAGGAACCATCAAATACTCAGAACCCAACATATTATCACAACTGTTCCAGGCAGGAAGCAGCCATTGGGAACACAGGTTTTTAGAGCCTTGATAACAAATAGATGAAATCGATCCATTGTTCAGGTCTACAAAGCTACCAGGTTATTTAAACTCACCCATTTTCTCCCCTAGCATTTCCAAAATCTTTCCCACCTGTTGTCTTCTTGCTGCTACATAATTAAGTTTCACCATCTCTTTTCCAAACTCTTTAAAACGGTTTGCAAGGTCTTGTTCATTTGTAGCATTTTTGACAGCTTCCAGAGCTTCCTCCACCTGAAGTGGTTAAAAAAAACCCCAGCATATTTATAAATGAATGATATGGAAATATTAAACATAATATAAATGGCAACTTCTAACTAAAACATGTATTAACATTTAAGTTAAAGAACAGAAGAAAGTATCTCTAACAATCATTTAGGGTCAGATTAAACATTTGTTCAAAATTTGCAGAATGCTGTTTCTAAAAATTCAATAACTGATAATCTCTTAAAGCATAAAAATACTGTATTTATTACATTTTACTCAGTTATGATTTTGAAAAAGAATATAGGGTTCTAATTTAAAATAGAAGCACTGAAGAAAATATATTTAAGAAAAACATATGGAATTTAAAAACAAATTCTAGAAATCTTCAGAGCAGAATGTAGATCTCTAAAACTGGGGAAACTCCTTGGCTGCTATAAATTTCGGACATATGGTATCTCCAACCGGTCCTAGAAATATCTCTAAATTGGGACAAAAGGACTGTGATTTTTAAGCTGAATCCACACCTTGGCATGCAATGGAAAGAGGAAATATCACATGTCTGGAAGCAAGTTGATCTGAAGTTTTCTTGTCACTTGCTGGTGACATCAACTAGAGTGGAACGGGGGTGGACAGAGTGAGAGCAAGCATTCTGCCCTAATGATGTGCTGTGCTTCCAAATTCCTGAATATTGTCGAACTGGAGTTTTCCAGAAAGGCACTGAACTTAAATTATGAATTTAATAAAAATTATTTTATAAACTCTTTAAGTGTTTTTGAGAGGTATTAAAGTGTCCTCTCCAAATTGACTTTAACTCTGATATGGTATGAAAATTTCCACATTTGGCAATCCTTCTGGTTGTAATATCTTGTGGACTCAATGAACATTAAAACTTAAGATACTGTAGCAGAGTAATCCACTAAGTGTTGTCAGTCAGGTAGCATTTTTGTAGAAATTATATTATTAGTGGAACTATCAAGAACACAGTATTGAGGGAATAAGGCACAAGATGCTTGTGTTTTTTCAAAATCAGATGTTATTAAGCACTAAGAGAGCTTGGTAGAGGTCCTCAACTAGTACAGGCTGCTGAGAGGCACAGAAAAGGAGAGGAGGCAGCTCTGAAAGAGCAATGAGAAAGCAGGGGCAATCCAGGCAGAATTCAGATCAGATCTTGTAGTTTTTGTACAAATCAAAGGACAGTGTATATAGACAGGTGATGTTTTCACAATCTGGAGGTACCAACAAGTACTAAAATGGCTGAGGAAAGACATAGATCAACTCAGTTCTGACATAATCACAAAGGCAGCTCACAGTTTCCTTATCAACTGGCACTGAGTGAAGGTAGAGAATAATGTATGTAAACCAGAGATAATGGATATCAGCCTGCACTTTATCCCACAGATGTGATAATGCCATTCAATCTATCTCATTTTGGTAAAGAAAGAGTGCTAGGAAGCAAGGGAAGTTATTTAGAATAATGATGTGTGTGACGGGGGTGGGGGACAGTTCAATGTAGACTCCGCATATAATTGAGTTTTCATTCTCATCTTCTATGGCAATTCTGCATTGTTTTCTTCCTAATTACAAAAATATAAAATTATAGTGTAACAACTCAGTGCCAATCTTTTCCATTTCCTACCCAGGACCTAATGATGCTAAAGGAAGAGAAGGAAATACATACAGAAAGGGATTGTTGCATCAGGAACTTTTCTTAGTCATTCAAATCAAATCATATATTATGGTATGAAATGGCCCACTGAAAACATTTTTATAGTTTAATGAGAATCTCATACTTCAAATCTTTAGAACAACAAATCAGTAATGCCTCACTTTCTAATAGATTTATAATCATCTTAACTTGGCCATCAACAGCATCACTGAGAGGACTCATTTGGCAGTTAAGGTGTTCCTGCTGCTTATGTGAGATCTAAATCTTTTCTTGGGACATAAAAACTGGTTCCAGGGAAGACCAAAATAATTATCTCAGAGGGAGCTAAATCCTGGATTTGTTTATATTTATATATAAAACAGGCTTCTTACAAGTTGTTAGACCATTTTGGAATATTTCTTTTGTTGTTCTACATATAATTTTTCTTCTCATTGGTTTTATCAGATGAATCCAGATGCCAGTTTAAGCTTATAATAATTATAAAACATACTTTGATGAGGTACTTTTGAAAAGAAATGCCAATAATGGGGTCTGTCTCTGTAAAGGTATACTAAGCCATGCTTAGAATTTGAATGTAGAAAGTTTTGAGGGCTCCTTGCATAAAAAGTTCTCATACAGAATCATGATTCAGAGTATGTTCAAGATCCTACAGCAATGGAAAAAGTGGAACCACTGTCTGGCTTATGTACATACTCACTGGTGGTAGATAAAAGGATGAAAGACAGAGAAAGAGAGACAGAGAGAGAGTTAGTTGGAGCAGGATGAAAAATATGGGCAGAGACCAGGCACTTTTGAAAACTCAAAATTAATATAAAAATCAAGTTTTCATTTTTGAACTGAGCCAATGATCTTTTGTTTATCTGAATGGCTGGGAAAAGGATGTTGACTCCTATGAATCAAATAAATTCTTTGCTCTCAAATATTTTCTAGCTATTTAGGAGTTCAGGGATGCCAGTTGAATAAAGGGAAATTTTTCTGTGGAAGAGTCTGAAACATTTTATACAAAACACCACTTTGTAGGCTCCACCATGATAGTTTTAAGTCCATCTGTGTGAGGAAGGCTATGGGATCAATTTGGTCTGGGTTTGAATGCAGAGTTTGAAGAGGGCCTCATCTTATCGTGAAATGTCTGCAAATGATAGGTAGAAGGGTAGAAGTAAGCTATAGAGAGGATATAGGTAGGAGGCTGCTCATGATGGCTCGACAAAGGATGAGGGTGTCAATGGCAAAGCTCTTTGATAAGATGGAAGATTGGAAGACACATACATTTTGGATTGCAAAATGGTTTCCAACAGACAGAGATAAAGGTACTTCCGTGAGGCAGCTGCCATACCCCCTCCTCATTAAAGTGCCCCATGATCTTGGGCAGTACAGACAACCATTCTCTCACAGAATAGGCCAGGTACATAAACACCATAGTGAGAACTCTGCTGAATCAGGTACTCCCCCTGTCCTTAATATTTGTAGTCATGGCATAGATACAGCTGAAAAGACTGAAACTTCTACAAAGGCATTAAAATGTGCTCTAATTAGTTGTGATATCATTGTTAGAGCTTATGACTTAAACATCTTCAAGGTCTTTTCATGGCTTGTTGAAAATAGCCTCTACCTCTAATTCTGGAGCAAGACTGCCTGCCATATTCTTTATGCTACAGCTGTGTCAAATTGTTTGAGATGGAGTCTGTGAGTCAGTTCCTGATTTTCCTGTACATTTATAAACAATTTAAAACCTTAGTCTGATAATTCATTTTTCATTATTTATGACCAAGAAGTAGGCATACGGGGATGGGGATGGTGATGATGTCGACCTGAGGAGTCACATCCTTGCCTTCCTGTATTGGGTGCTCCTCCGGTTTCTCTGCCTTCATTAAATGCCCACACCAGTACTAGAGATCAATGTAATTATAGTCATCATTTCTGTTAGGACAGACTGACCTCATTCCAGTGTCCTTGTGTTGATATGCAGTTGATTGAATTTTAAGTGACACTAAAAAAACAATTTAATAAATCATACATTACTCTCTTGTCAGAGTCTGATTTCACAACTAAATTAAAAATACCCATTTTGGAAATAAGAGCTGGCCAAGTGAATGAATAAACATGAAGCCCTCTAGCTAACCACTGTATTATTTTGTAGTTTACTTACCCTAGTTTGATCATCAAGGTCTCCTTATTATCATACTTTATCTTTCTGTCTCCTAAAGATAGGCTAGCTTTTTTGATCATATTATTCCCCTCCTTGATAAACTGACATTCTTTATTAAACTTTCTCTTTAGCTGCTAACAAATGAAAAGTAAAATGCTTTCAATTGAATGTGAGTGATTAAATGTTAGTGTCATTGTTCTTAAAGTGCCATGTTTTAACAAAATATAATAATATAGTTTGATATATCTAAAAGTTATTTTTTGTTTGGGTGGAACAAAAAGGTACCAGCCAGAGTCTTTGAGGGCTTATAGTATACCAGACATTGTTTCAAAGGGTTTATATCAATCTGATTTAGTCCCCCAAAGCAGCTCTTTGAATTGGACTTTTCCCTTATTCCTATTTCACAGTACAGAGACTGAGATTAGAGAAGAGGACTTAATCTGTCAGAGGTGACAGAGCAAGTAGGTGCAGAAGCCTGCATTTGGACATAGGTATGTTGCTTCAGAGCCCTTTCTTTTAATTGTTGGTGTCTGTTACATCAATTTTCCAGGAAGGGTAGCTGAAGGTTGAGTTGGAATTACACTCACTCATTTACTATGAAGACTCATTTAGTCATTAAGGCCCCATATGATCAGCCTCCAGGTATTAGTTAATTATTTCCCTACTATCTCTAAATTCTACCTCTTTGCCAAAATACATACTGCCATTGCTGTAGTTCAGCTTTACATTCATTTACTTGCCAGAGCGATTTTAATAGTCTCTTAATATAGCCTTACACCTTTTCAATTCCTTTTATACATTGCTACCAAAATTATTTATCTACATCACAAATCAGACCCTAAAGCTTAGTGCTACTCAAAGGCTTTCCATAATCTATGGCTAGAATGCAAAATACTCGCAACTTTACTTAAGACCTCCACAAGTTGGATCTCCCTGTCCAACTTTATTGTCACCTCTCCACACTCTACCTTCTGTTTGGACTATGAAATCACTTGTATTATTTTAAACCCTCCAAGACTCCTCTCTTAATCTCATGACTTTGTCCTTTCCTGAGTTTCTGAAGCTATGTCTAGTTGAACTCTATTGTCTGACCCTAATCCATCTCCTTTCTTATGGAAATAACATCCTATTTGCTTCAGGAAACAAACTCTCTCCTTGCATAGGTGATCATGTCCAAATTCACCCATTTTACCTGCTCTGTGAAAATGGGACTGTGCCCTTGAAATAATATTCATTTCCTAGTTGGCCCAGTGCTACGTGACAGGCACTGAAAGAGGGAAGGGCTTGCTTCCAGGTTGTACTCTGTTCTCTCATCAGGCATCAGGTGGTCAGCAGTTACCTTCTGTGTGAATCCCTTGGGCAATTTTGCAGCAGAATGCCTTTACTGAGATACCTCTTTGTGAGTAGCTATCCTCTGTACCCTAAGGGACAGACTCTTGTCAAGTTTCACTTGATTTTGTGGCACATCAATGACTTCTGCATCATCCAATGACCCAGAGCCTTGGCCTCTAACATCTGGTTCTCAGTCCTGGTGGTGGTGGTATTCTCTTTAGAGTGCTGTATCTCAGCATTAGGAATAAGGACTGGACATTGTATTTGCCATTCCATCATTCTTTTTAGAGTAATCTTTATTTCTCACTAGCCAATCCCTTGCTACTCCACTTTGTTACTAGAGTTTCCTCATTCAAATTATTGCATGGTTTCACTCTCATTATTGGACAGAATCATAAACCCTTCAACTCTTTTGATGCAGCAACTCTTTCCAGTTATCCCTAATTATCAGGCCCCAGTTTCAGCTCTAGAATTGTGACCCTGCCTGCTCAACTGGGGTTAGTGATGGGTTCAGGGAAAACCAAACCTCACTTGGTTCAATGAGGCCCAGTCTTGAGGGATCCCCTTTCTAGCCATGTCACACTTCCTCATATTATCCTGAATTGTCCAATAGTACAATTTAGTGTTGCTGATCCCATTTCCAGCTTGGGTAAGAGTTAGGAGGAGGCCTGGCCAAATTAAGAAGTCATCATGTCCCTTTCCCCTATAAATAATTAACTCAGTATGCAAATGATTCAGAGGCCAATCAAGAATATTAAGTGGGGACCTTTTGTTTAAGATGTTAGAAAAGAGGATTTCATCTTTCATGTTATGTTTAGTATAGGAGCATATAACCTTGACAATGGTTGGCAGTGACTTTAACCATAAGTAAAAGGCCCACAGAAATAGAGCCTCACTGAGAAAAAGGGCATAAAATCCTGGTCCTTGTCACATTTTTTTTGCCTTTACCAAGATTTAGCTGAAACTATTCCCTCTGAACTTCTAGTTTGCTGAGCCTATTGGGTTTTTGTAAACCTAGGTTGAGTTAAGTTTTTCTGTTATTTACAACAAAAAGAATCCTATTATACTTGTCTTCTGGGTGAGACTATAGCCAAATGCACACTTCCAACATTCATTACACTTACACTCCTTCTTAATGTCTCCCGCTCTGGCCTATAAGGTTTTGAAAGCAGGAGCCAAGTCACTTTTGAACTTATATATCTTACCACAGTGTTTTGAATATTGTAATTACCCAATGAGTATTTCTAAAAAATAACTGAATACATAAATTATGAACAATTTAGCTGCATGAAGTTAATGCCATGTTAGCTCTGACAGAAAAGACATGCTAAGAAACTGGGTCATATATTCTACATTTATAATCAGAGACAGGCTATTTTATGCTAAGTAAGCATTGTTATTCAGGCACAAGAGTCAAATGAGAGCTTCAGAACTATTGAGAAATAATAAGCTACTGATGCTATATAAAACAATTTGATGCTAAAGTCACAAAAGCACAGGTAATATTAAGATTACCCTCTGTCATCAATGTCCACAAACAGTAGGACAGCAGCATTAAATCTGCCCTTGTAGCTACTAAGAAAATACAACTTCCCCACGAAATTGAGTAAATGGTTATTGTTTGTGTTTTGATTTCATTTTTTAGGGATAAATTCTCCCATAATCAAGAACATAATTATTCCAGGACCTATCCTGATATACACATCTAGATGAGTTTATGTGTAATGTTACCACTCATGCGAATAACTGACAATATAATCTGATTACATTAATTCAGAGCCTAGGAAAAATAAATATCCTTTTTCATGATCACTGATTGAAATGCAGGATTCCTTTAAAATTGTGCGGTGCCGCACATTAACCTAACTCACTGACAATGTCAACTGATTGCAAGATAAACCAGGTGTTTGGCTGGGGAATAACAACTTAAACAATAAGAGTGATCATAATTCAGGATTTGTTAATAGTGTCTAATGTACAAATGGTTGCTTTAACTTTGCTCAAAATCATCAAATGCCCACATGGTTGCTAACTTGGCCTCAGAACTGTGTGTCACCCACTGTTTCATCACTATCCTCCTGAATCTGGAGTGGCAGCAGAAGCAAAAACATTTTACACTGCTATGAATCTTCAATATAATGTACTAAAACCTCCTCAATATCAAAGCATGCACAAACACTTTCCTGATGGAATAACTAGCATAATTCAGACAACTAAAATATCTGTGTGCTTTAAGAGAAGGACTCCTCAGCAGCCACATAAACTTGCTTTCAAATATAAGTGTAAGGCAGCTGACTGCAAAGAGGTCTGCACTCCAAACTGTATAACCTATGCAGAGCCACTAATATTTCACTCACTTTTAGCAACCGAATGGCATTTGGTCACAAATACTCAATTTGCCAACAATTACATAATGCAGTACAGGGCAGAGGATAATGACTGGTATGTTAGAAAAATAGATTGACTAACCTCCATCTACTTGGTGAATAATTGATGAAAAAACCATGAATATCAGTTTCAATAAGAAGGTAATTCTCTCTATGTTCCTATAAAAGAATCAATATCTGGAAAGAATATCCAAAAAGTTGGGCACATGGCCTAAAAGATGAAAAGTAAAATACTGTGTGTAATATTTATAGATAAAATAGCTATGTTTCAGTTACATGCCAGGAAGTTGGAGGATTCATTACAGATATTCCTCAATCTGAACTACCACCAGAGAATCAGAATCACTACTCTACTCTCACTAGAAAGCCCCATCACTTTTTTTCTTACTCTACATTTTATCATGCTATAGTATAGAAACTCATTGTTTGTTTGCAAAAAGCCTTAGGAAAAGCATAGATAATAGCTTTTAACCTGCTGTACCAAAACATGTAAACATATACCACATAGTCTTTATCCTAAGTTAAAAAATAAATAGATGTTTGTCATACTTGTGAGGGGATGTGTTTCTACCGACGTGAACTAACATGATTCTAAGCAGAATCAGGCACTACGTTTATTTATAATGACTTTATGAACACATTGCTCTTTTTTAGGTGGTAAGACAAAAGGAAAGCTCCCTAAGATGAAACTCTAGACTGATAAGAACCCGAAGCAGGACATAAGCCAGAATCTACGCTAATTCAGTGATTGCACCTGCAAGTGTAGTTCCTCACTTGCTCCACAAGATAGCAACATTCTACCACTATTGTTTCCTTCAGCAGCTGCAGTCTAAGTAGAACAAATGTGATATTTAGTCTACAATCATTTTTAATTTTACTACTGACAATCTGACAGGACTACTTAATATTGCTGGGTTGACCTTTGCATGATTTTGTGCTAAATCCTTTTTTTTCCCCTAAACTTCCCTTAATTGCTGTGTGGAGAAGAGAATGTATTTGACTCTACATTATAGCAGGCTTTAGTGATATTAGTCAACACTGGTCAAAAGAGGTGGGTAGAGAGACAGGATTGCGAGATACAACTGGTGCCATGCATGGTATCACATGTATAGATTTAAAGAGGACTTTCCCAGTGTGGGCAGTACAGAGAGAATACTTAGCCTGCTATCATTCCTCAGTGATAGTTGAACAGGGCCTCCTGCAGCACAGCCAACAATGACATATGGGATGAAGTGTTAATTTCTTTACATTCAGCTCTGTTGCTCTCTTTCTAGGATAAAGAAGATTGACCTTCTAGGGAAATAGTTCTAAGAAGGTCTCCTTTGAAGAGTAAGTGGGCTGTAAAGTAAGGATGGTGAAACATTTTCTCCAGTATACTCAAGAATGAAGTTACCTACAGCAAAAAAGTGAGCTAAATTCACTGAGGACACAATATAGAGAGAGTCATGGGGCAGAGCAGTTGTGCTATGTAATTAGTTTAAAGGGTTGAACTATCGTGGTTGCATCTGAATTCCACTTAGCAGCTAAGATAACAGAGCAAGATCTTTGTCAAGGACTAGGAAGGTTGCCTTAGTCCCTGTTCCAGTGAAATTTGGGACCAGGACAAGATTCTGCTTCAATGAAGAAACAAAAGAATTAAAGGGAACTATGTCAAGCACAGTACATATAGTATGATATGATCCTGTGGGTTGACAGGGGACATATATGCTGAAAGAGTCAATGCAGGTATATTACATGCCAGACTTGGGACAAGATTGATGTTAGCCATAGAAGGTGAGTGTGGGGCAGCTTTTTATTGCTGGACTAAGGCTCAGAACACATAAACACATAAACACACACACACACACACACACATGCAAAGTTGGAAGACATAACACAACATGTTCAACATATGATCCATCCTATGGGGAGTGTAGTTGAGCATTTGACCAGCTACCCAGAAGAGCTGACCCTAGCCTGAATTACCACATGCACCAACATGGCTCTGAATCTTGAGAGGGAAAAGCCTAACCAAATGCCATTTTATATACTCTGGGAAGTAAGGAGGAATCCAAACTCTGTTTTGAGGGGGAGAAAATTATTCAAGTGGGTCTTGGATAAATTCTTGAATATAGTATGATTTTGTTATTAGAAAATTTGGTGGTAATACCATGTTGGTAAGTAGCCAGAGAAACACATCTAGTAGCATTCAGAGCTATAACACACATGGTAAGAGCACCCCCAACATAAAGGAAGTTTTTATAAGTTCTACATACGTACAATTTTCAGATGAGATAAAAGTCTCATGACATCTGCCATGTCCGCCAGGATGAGTAAGCGTGTTACAGCTGATAGCAGAGCTCTTGCTGCCCGTACCATGGTGCCACGCTTCACTGAGGAGCATGGGTCATCAGCAAATTCAGAGGAGGCAATCCGCATGGTCTCACCTGGAAGACAAACAGGGAGAGGCATATGGGTAGACAGGAGGCTGAGAGGGTGGCAATCCTAAAGATCAGTGAAAGCATGATTATTACACTTATTGTGAAATTCTGATGGCCAGCTGGTACTTCTGCCACCTCCAAAACAGCAGAGAGTCTTTCAAGTCAAGCATAAATAACAGGGCACATATTCAGGTGTAGTGGCCAAAGTAAGGTGTCTATTTTAAAATCATGCTTTTAACATCAACAAAATCAATTTGTCTAGTAGCTGAGATGAACTTTCCCTGAGTTTAACCATCCTCTCTTTATTTCCCTTGGAAACAATGCCAATTACTAGGCAACTAGTTCAGGTTAATGTTATCCTAGGGAGAAAGATTACAGCTCCATGGAGGGCTGCAACTTAAGACACTGGCCTCCTTAAGACTTTGTTCTTAATTGAGCTAATAAGGCAAGAAAAGAGGACACAGAAGCTCCAGATCCAGTCTTCCAATTGACTCTCTGCTGGGAACCTATTGTCTAATCTACAGAACACTTAGAATTGAACAGATTCAACACTTGTCAAATTCTGTACTAGGTTCTGAGATTTAAAAGATGGCTAGAAACATCCAGTTTCCAGGAGTTCGCAGTCTCACGAGAAAACAGCTTTACAAGCATGTAATCTGAAAACAGTGACTAAGTGTCATAATAGATGTATGATGAAGAATGTAGGTAGGGGAGAGGAAGTAGTTATTTTATTATTTAGGAAGAGATTGGTAGGGGGGAGCTATTGGCTTTCATGGGATGCAAAAGACAAGGAAGAAAGGTGGGAAGGGCATCTTAGGCAGATGAAAATTGTATGCGACTCTAGAACCAGGACACCAGCCTGAGTGTAGGGATCTCTGTAGCTCCAAGGAAAGTCACATGAAGAAGGGGCTGGATTGAGTCTGGAACACCACATAAGTGATTTAGACTGTATCTTCAGTAGAAAGGGAAGTGACATTAATAGATTTATATTTTTGGAAGATTATTTTAGTCACATTACATAAAATAAAATAAAAGAGGCATGACTAGGACAGAGAAACCAGGTAAAAGGGCAAATGCAGTTAAGTCTAGAAAGCAGTGATGAGGGCCTAGACCTGGAAAACAAACAAGATCCTGATTCAGAGGGAAAAGGTGTATTCATGAGGTCTGTTAGACACAGACAATGAATTTCAGGGCTGATTAGATAAGCAAAGAGAAGGTGGAGTTAAAGATAAAAAACAATATCAGGTATGTATTTGCACAAAGGGACAGGGAGAGTGGGAAGGAAGAGGAGATAATTAATGGAGATGAAGCTGACTCTGTGAAATAGGTAGAGATTCATTGGTGTCAGGAGGACTGGGAGGAAGCAAAAACTGGGCTTCCTATAGCAGAGTGTACAAATGTTCAAAAACATTGGAGAGTAGAGTTAATATGACAGATTATTTACTTTAGGGTAAAATAAGGCATTCAATATTTTAATAAAAATGATATACCTCACCATTGAGTAAAAGCTTGCATAGATAAATAAAACCAGGTATTAACACTGAGAATCTGTGCATCCTATAATTTATTCTAAGACACAAAAGAAAACAAAAACATCTCACCACATTACAGGCAGATCATCTACAGTAAATCTCTCAGTTAGTGTTATGGTTATTTAAACCCTCATAGTGATACTTTTTATACTTGAGTAATGTGGTCATACAGGGAAATACATTGTGCTGCTAGATTTTTAACAGGCTCTCCTCGACAATAAGCCCATTGTATTGTCAACCAGCTTAGGTTTTAAACTCAGCTACTTCAGAGGCAGAGATTGGGAGGATCATGGTTCTAGGTCAGCTTGAGCAAATAAAGGAGTGAGACTCCCCCATCTCAACCAACAACCAGGCATAATGATGTGTATCTGTAATCCTAACTACCTGTGACCTGGAACAGACAAAAAGTGCAAGGTCCTATCCAAAAGACAGCTCAAGCAAAAAGGGCTTAGGATGTGACACAAGTGGTAGAGTGCCTGCCTGGTCAGCATGAGGCTCTGAGTTTAAACCTCAGTACCAGCACTCCCCCCACCCCAAAAAGATATATGGTCCTAGAGGTCTAAATAAAGTTTAAAATTGAGGCTGCAATTAGTAGATAATTTAATCCAAGCATCCCATCCTTGCCAGAGATTTACATAAATCTTCTCCATTCACCCCATCCCAAACAAAAGGAATCATTAACACATAATAAGAAATATGCCTTATTTCTACTCTTTTCAGTGCAACTGGAAAGAACATCATACACCAAGGAAAATCCAATGAGAGGATCATCACAGGTAAAGCTAGACAAATCTGTATACAGTACTAATGGGGAGGCCAGCTTATTCCCTTGAATAAGATTCTCTTATTCAAATCCAGGCACCAGTGGCTCAGGCCAGTAATACTAGCTACTCCAGAGGCAGAGATCAGGAGGATAGTGGTTCAAAGTCAGCCCCAGCAAATAGTTTGTGAGACCCTAACTCAAAAGTACACAATACATCAAAGGGCTGGTGGATTGGCTCAAGTGGTAGAGCTACTGCCTGGCAGCCTGTAGCCCTGAGTGCAAATCCCAGTACTGAAAAAGAATATTCACTTACAAGGGAAGGGGGAAAGTTGCTGTACACAGGAAGCTAGAGAATTATGGGTTGACCTCAAGTTCTGCAGGTTACAATGAGATGAGCCTTAGTTTGGGCAAGAAGAGACTACTCAGGTAAGGCTACTCCCAGGCACAGGACCAAAGAGGAGATTCCAGGTCAACCTCCTCCAGCATGGGGATGCTGAAGCATTAATTGAAGAGCCAAGCTTCATCAAACAGTTCAGATTTTCACACAGTGTCACATATGTCTGCAATATGCTTGCAAGCCAGTGGGTGAGGCTGTCAAGATAGAGCTCTTAAGTGGAAGTAATCAACCTGGGGCCCACAGCAGGTAGCCCTGCATGTAGTCCAGCAGATGTACATATAAGAGATGGAGAGAAGAGACAGATATATCCACTTAAGGAAATATGAGTCTGCAAAATGGAAAGCTTAGGATAAATTCCAAGATTATTCTAAATTAAATAGAAGGCAATTTCATTCAGTTTAAATTAAAACTTAAAGCTCATTTCAAACAGATACAAATTATTTTACATTGTTAATATTGCAAAGGAAAGGCAATCTAAAACCAGCTGTAACTTTAATGTGTCTTATATCCCTTTAGTTTTGGGATTACTGAGTTAAAAAGGAAATCTAGAGAATTCCAAGATGGCGGCTAGAGGGAGGAAGCAGAAAGCGAGCCTCCTATAGTGAAATCTTGGAGAGACGCTGGAGACACACTTTGCAGGCATAATCACAGAGAAAAGGCATAACTTTGACTCCTCCACACCTCCAGCCGGTGCAGAGAATCTCCACTTCACGTTAAACGGAGAACCGAGGACGGCCCCCGGGGCCGCCAGTGGCCGGCGCCCATACGGCTTGGGAAGATGCGGACCAGGTGAGCTTCGCGGTACCGCGGTAGCCCCACAGACAAGCCTGGGCCAGAGCAGCTTAGCCCCCTGGACAGACTGACCTCCACCCGGGGAAAAAAGAGAAACTGAGTACTAAGCAATAAGAACAGTTAAGACACGCTGGAAAGAGGGTGGGACGCCCTGAGTGCTGAAGATTGGGGGAAGGGACTCCTTCCCGGGACTGGAAATAAACGAGCCGGGCGGGCCGGAGAGGCTCTGGCGGGAGCGGGGCGCGCCCAGCAACCAGGAGCGGGGAAGCTTGTGAGAGGAGGGAAGACCCACTTCCCACGTGAACTGTAAATAAACACGCAGGCCTGACAACGCGGGGCAGTGTCACCTTTCCCAGTGCTTGGAAAGGGGAAAGCCTGTGGCAGAGGCCCCCTGCACAGGAGAACTCTGAGCAAACAAAGCCTGTGGGACCAGGTGAGTGCTAGCTCACCCCAGAGATCTGCATAAATAACGCCGCCAGCTACAGGCTGAGAGCAGCAGGCAGGCAAGCCACAGTTGCAGATACCACTCTCAGAACTGCCTCCAGACGCTTTTTTTTCTTTTTCTCCCTACCTTTGATGAGAGAACAACCGAATTACACCTGCAAGCTGAAAAACTTACTGAAACTGTATTGCATTTGAACTGGGGACACTTGGTGGGGCTTTTTTTTTTTTTTATCTTCTGTGTGTGTGTGAGTGTAGTTTTGTTCTACTTTATGCATCCCCTTTGATGAGACAACTACAGAACAACATCTGAGGCACCACTCCAGGACTGGAGATTGAGACGGACATCCAAATTATTAAGACTGAAATTGCATTGCATATAAACTTGGAAGTTTTTTGGTTTGTTTTTTTTTTTAATTTTCTATTTTCCATTTTATTTTAATTCATTTTTATATAGAGATATTACTTTCATATACTTTTTATTTTTTTTATCTTTGATTTTCAATCCTCTCTCTGTCTCTCTATTGTCTGTTCAGCTTACTGTCGATTAGCACACTAACACTCCCTGTTTATACCTTTGAAACTCTCTTGTCTGATACCTTGTTCTGCTTTCTCCCTCTTGTCTGTATATTTGTTTTCCCCTTTTCTTTAACTTCTTGCTTTCCATCTCAGCTCACTCTTCCATTCTCAATATTAACATTGTTATTATTACAAGCTAGAAAATACTTAATTACACACAGTACAGGGGCAGTAACAACACCAAGGACAATGACAGGAAGACAGAAAAAACAAGGAAACCAGTTTCCCCACAGCAAAAAATTAGTACAGGAACCAGAGGGGAATGAAGAGAACAGAAACTCAGATCCAGACTCCAACAAAATGAAGATAAACTATGCCAAAGGACCCAATGAAGCCCACAAGAATAATTTAAAAGAAGACATACTACAAGTACTCAATGAGAATTTTATAGAGATGATACTGGATAGGGTCAACCAAAATGTACAGGAGACACTCAAGAAATTCCAAGATAATAAAAATAGAGAATTTGAAAAAGCAAAAGAAGAAATAAAGGAAACCATAGAAGCACTGTATAAACACCAAAGTGAAAGAGAGAACACAATGAATAAATGGATAAATGAACTCAGGACAAAAATAGACAACAATAAAGAAGAAAACAGCCAGGATATGGAAAACCTCAGAAAAAAGAACGAAACAGAACTGCAAAACAAAACGGAAGGCCAATCCAGCAGAATAGAACAAACAGAAGACGGAATCTCAGAACTTGAAGATGAAATGGTAATTAAAGGAAAAACTGAAGAACTATTAATTAAACAACTCAAGACCTGTGAAAAGAAAATGCAAGAACTCACTGACTCCATCAAAAGACCAAACTTGAGAATCATGGGCATGGAAGAAGGAGAAGAGGTGCAAGCGAAGGGAATGCGTAATATATTCAACAAAATAATAACGGAAAATTTCCCAAATCTAGAGAAATATATTCCCATACAAATGCAAGAGGCCTCCAGGACACCAAACAGACCAGATCAAAATAGAACTACTCCACGACATATCATCATTAAAACAACAAGTTCAGAAACTAAGGAAAGAATATTGAAGGCTGTAAGAGAGAAAAAACAAGTAACATACAAAGGTAAACCCATCAAAATCACAGCAGACTTCTCAACAGAAACATTAAAAGCAAGAAGAGCATGGGGTGAGATCTTCCGGGCACTGAATGAAAACAACTTCAACCCCAGGATAC
This sequence comes from Castor canadensis, assembly GCF_047511655.1. Classification (NCBI taxonomy): domain Eukaryota; kingdom Metazoa; phylum Chordata; class Mammalia; order Rodentia; family Castoridae; genus Castor; species Castor canadensis. The sequence continues at coordinate 69,920,018 of NC_133397.1, read as the reverse complement.
TCTACCCAGCAAAGCTATCATTCAAAATAGATGGAGCAATAAAAGTCTTCCATGATAAGCAGAAACTAAAACAATATGTGACCACAAAGCCACCATTACAAAAGATTCTGCAAGGGATCCTGCACACAGAAAGTGACACCCAACTTAACCATGAAAACGCAGGCAGCACCAAACCACAGGATAAGAAAAAGCAAGACAGTAGAGAGTAACATCAAGTTAGGTACACACAATCAAACCTTCAAACAACTAAGACAACTAAATGGCAGGAATCACCACATACCTATCAGTACTAACACTTAATGTTAATGGACTTAATTCACCCATCAAAAGACACCGTTTGACAAAATGGATTAAAAAAGAAGATCCAACAATTTGTTGCTTACAGGAGACTCATCTCACCGACAGAAATAAGCATATGCTTAGGATGAAAGGCTGGAAGAAGATTTACCAAGCCAATGGCCCCCGAAAACAAGCAGGAGTAGCAATACTTATCTCTGACAAAGTAGATTTCAAACCTACATTGATCAAACGAGATAAAGAAGGACATTCCATACTAATAAAAGGGGAAATAGACCAAAAGGAAATAATCATCAATCTGTATGCACCCAATGTCAACGCACCCAATTTCATCAAACATACCCTGAAAGACCTAAAAGCATATACAAACGCCAACACAGTGGTTGTGGGAGACTTTAACACTCCATTATCATCAATAGACAGGTCATCCAAACAAAAACTCAATAAAGAAATCCAAGATCTAAAATATGCAATAGATCAAGTGGACCTAGTAGATGTCTACAGAACATTTCATCCAACCTCTACACAATATACATTCTTCTCAGCAGCACATGGAACCTTCTCCAAAATAGATCATATCCTAGGGCACAAAGCAAGCCTCAGCAAATATAAGAAAATAGAAATAATACCATGCATACTATCTGACCACAATGCAGTAAAAGTAGAACTCAACAACAAAAGTAAAGACAAAAAACATGCAAACAGCTGGAAACTAAATAACTCATTACTTAATGAAGAATGGATCATCGATGCAATAAAAGAGGAAATTAAAATGTTCCTGGAAGTCAATGAAAATGAAAACACAACCTACCGGAACCTATGGGACACAGCTAAGGCAGTCTTGAGAGGAAAGTTTATAGCCATGAGTGCATATATTAAAAAGATTGAAAGATCCCAAATCAATGACCTAATGATACATCTCAAACTCCTAGAAAAACAAGAACAAGCAAATCCCAAAACAAATAGAAGGAGAGAAATAATAAAAATAAGAGCTGAAATCAACAAAATAGAAACCAAAAAAACCATACAAAGAATTAATGAAACAAAAAGTTGGTTCTTTGAAAAAATAAACAAGATCGATAGACCCCTGGCAAACCTGACTAAAATGAGGAGAGAAAAAACCCAAATTAGTAGAATTAGGAATGCAAAAGGGGAGATAACAACAAACACCATGGAAGTCCAGGAAATCATCAGAGACTACTTTGAGAACCTATATTCAAATAAATTTGAAAATCTAAAAGAAATGGACAGATTTCTAGATACATATGATCATCCAAAACTGAACCAAGAGGAAATTAATCACCTGAATAGACCTATAACACAAAATGAAATTGAAGCAGCAATCAAGAGTCTCCCCAAAAAGAAAAGTCCAGGACCTGATGGATTCTCTGCTGAATTCTATCAGACCTTTAAAGAAGAACTGATACCAACCCTCCTTAAACTGTTCCATGAAATAGAAAGGGAAGGAAAACTGCCAAACACATTTTATGAAGCCAGTATTACACTTATCCCAAAACCAGGCAAAGACACCTCCAAAAAGGAGAACTATAGGCCAATCTCCTTAATGAACATTGATGCAAAAATCCTCAACAAAATAATGGCAAATCGAATTCAGCAACACATCAAAAAGATTATTCACCACGACCAGGTAGGCTTCATCCCAGGGATGCAGGGGTGGTTCAACATACGAAAATCAATAAACGTAATAACCACATTAACAGAAGCAAAGACAAAAACCACTTGATCATCTCAATAGATGCAGAAAAAGCCTTTGATAAGATCCAACATCATTTCATGATAAAAGCTCTAAGAAAACTAGGAATAGAAGGAAAGTTCCTCAACATTATAAAAGCTATATATGACAAACCTACAGCCAGCATTATACTTAACGGAGAAAAATTAAAACCATTCCCTCTAAAATCAGGAGCCAGACAAGGATGCCCACTATCTCCACTCCTATTCAACATAGTACTGGAATTCCTAGCCAGAGCAATTAGGCAAGAAGAAGGAATAAAAGGAATACAAATAGGTAAAGAAACTGTCAAAATATTCCTATTTGCAGACGACATGATCCTATACCTTAAAGACCCAAAAAACTCTACTCAGAAGCTTCTAGACATCATCAATAGCTATAGCAAGGTAGCAGGATATAAAATCAACATAGAAAAATCATTAGCATTTCTGTACACTAACAAACGGAAAAAGAATGTATGAAAACAATTCCATTTACAATAGCCTCAAACAAAATCAAATACCTAGGTGTAAACCTAACAAAAGATGTGAAAGACCTCTACAAGGAAAACTATACACTTCTGAAGAAAAAGATTGAGGAAGACTATAGAAAGTGGAGAGATCTCCCATGCTCATGGATTGGTAGAATCAACATAGTAAAAATGTCGATACTCCCCAAAGTAATCTACATGTTTAATGCAATTCCCATCAAAATTCCAATGACATTCATTAAAGAGATTGAAAAATCTACTGTTAAATTTATATGGAAACACAAGAGGCCACGAATAGCCAAGGCAATACTCAGTCAAAAGAACAATGCAGGAGGTATCACAATACCTGACTTCAAACTATATTACAAAGCAATAACAATAAAAACAGCATGGTACTGGCACAAAAACAGACGTGAAGACCAGTGGAACAGAATAGAGGATCCAGATATGAAGCCACACAACTATGAGCAACTTATCTTTGACAAAGGAGCTAAAAATATACGATGGAGAAATAGCAGCCTCTTCAACAAAAACTGCTGGGAAAACTGGTTAGCAGTCTGCAAAAAACTGAAACTAGATCCATGTATATCACCCTATACCAAGATTAACTCAAAATGGATCAAGGATCTTAATATCAGACCCCAAACTCTTAAGTTGATACAAGAAAGAATAGGAAATACTCTGGAGTTAGTAGGTATAGGTAAGAACTTTCTCAATGAAACCCCAGCAGCACAGCAACTAAGAGATAGCATAGATAAATGGGACCTCATAAAACTAAAAAGCTTCTGTTCATCAAAAGAAATGGTCTCTAAACTGAAGAGAACACCCACAGAGTGGGAGATAATATTTGCCAATTATACATCAGACAAAGGACTGATAACCAGAATATACAGGGAACTTAAAAAACTAAATTCTCCCAAAACTAATGAACCAATAAAGAAATGGGCATGTGAACTAAACAGAACTTTCTCAAAAGAAGAAATTCAAATGGCCAGAAAACACATGAAAAAATGCTCACCATCTCTAGCAATAAAGGAAATGCAAATTAAAATCACACTAAGATTCCACCTCACCCCTGTTAGAATAGCCATCATCAGCAACACCACCAACAACAGGTGTTGGCGAGGATGCGGGGAAAAAGGAACCCTCTTACACTGTTGGTGGGAATGTAGACTGGTACAACCACTCTGGAAAAAAATTTGGAGGCTACTTAAAAAGCTGGACATCGATCTACCATTTGATCCAGCAATACCACTCTTGGGGATATACCCAAAAGACTGTTACTCCAGAGGCACCTGTACATCCCTGTTTATTGCGGCACTATTCACAATAGCCAAGTTATGGAAATAGCCAAGATGCCCCAGCACAGACGAATGGATTAAGAAAATGTGGTATCTATACACAATGGAATTTTATGCATCCATGAAGAAGAACGAAATGTTATCATTCGCTGGTAAATGGATGGAACTGGAGAACATCATTCTGAGTGAGGTTATCCTGGCCCAAAAGACCAAAAATCGTATGTTCTCCTTCATATGTGGACATTAGATCAAGGGCAAACACAACAAGGGGATTGGACTATGAGCACATGATAAAAGCGAGAGCACACAAGGGAAGGGGTGAGGATAGGTAAGACACCTAAAAAACTAGCTAGCATTTGTTGCCCTTAATGCAGAGAAACTAAAGCAGATACCTTAAAGCAACTGAGGCCAATAGGAAAAGGGGAACAGGTACTAGAGAAAAGGTTAGATCAAAAAGAATTAACCTAGAAGGTAACACCCATGCACAGGAAATCAATGTGAGTCAATGCCCTGTATAGCTATCCTTATCTCAACCAGCAAAACCCCTTGTTCCTTCCTATTATTGCTTATACTCTCTCTACAACAAAATTAGAGATAAGGGCAAAATAGTTTCTGCTGGGTATTGAGGCGGGGGAGCGGGAGGGGGTGGAGTGGGTGGTAAGGGAGGGGGTGGGGGCAGGGGGGAGAAATGAACCAAGCCTTGTATGCACATATGAATAATAAAAGAAAAATGAAAAAAAAAAATAAAATAAAAAAAATAAAAAGGAAATCTATGTTACAAAATGATAAGTAAGCTTATCAGTATACAATTATTTTTCCAGGGAACTGCTTTTTTTTTTATAAGACTGAAATAATTAGCTGAGAAATAGAATGACAGTGTAGGAGAAGGGATGGAAGGATGAAGAAAGGGTACCAGAGATCCACTTGTTACTTGTGTCTGCATTATCATGTTTGGTTTTTTTGCTTAGTTATGCAGTTGACTCAGAGCACTGTTGCTATGGTAAGGTCTCCTTAAGTCACTATCACCTGCTGGAAAAATAAATTGACATCATCAAATAAGTGACAAGAGGAAAAACAGTGAGTATGTAATACTTCTTTTACATAAAGGCTTATTATATGAGTAGTCTGACCCTAATAGACAATTTTATTTGGTTTGTTGAGTATAGTAAAGAAGGAAGAAAGGACTAAAGAAAAGAAAGAAGGAGAGAGGAAAAGCAGGAAGGAATGCATAACAAAAACATTTTTCCAATTATTCCCAGGCTCCAACACTTAATACTGTCTCACATTAGCTAATTTGTAACTGTAACTCCTTGGTCAGTGAAGAAGCTTATTAGTACAGCTTGGTCAGTGTAGAAACCATAATTGTTGTACACTAATTTCTTTATTCTGAACTCCTAATACATGTTAGACAAGGTGTATTCATTCAATGAATGCTGTTGGGAATAAGAAAGAAGGCTTGCCTGACATTGTTCCTTTTGAACCATATCAAATTGATACTGAAGTGAGGAGAAAAACTTAATGAAATTCTAAATACTATGAACTTCACATTAGTAATTGGGAAATTTATTTTTAAGTTGGGTTAATAAGTTTAGTAAGTAGCAGGGAAGATGTAATATTTATAAAAGGAAGGTACTGGTAAAAGTAGCAACTCCTTCTTTCTTGGTTTTGGCCACAAGAAGGAGGAAGTTTGAAAGCATTTTTTGAAATAAAGAAATTAGAGTACATCATATACACTTCACCCCAAGGAGTTATGACTCAAATCCATGATTAAGAAAAAGGTCAACAATCCACAATGAGAATTTTTCTCTAAGGCTCAGAATCCCATATTTTTCAAGCAAAATCTGCATTAAAGTAAGTTTCCTCCTAGGGACACTTTAAGCACTGAACACATACCGTTTGCCTGGAACAGTTCAGGTCCTGCTACCAAAAAAACAAGGCAATCTTTGGCCTAACTATACAATATTCAGAAGAAAGACTTTTCTGCTTAGATTTAAAAAACAAACTCTTATGCAAACCATATCTAAACTATGTAAATACCATAAAATGAGAAAGCTGTTCCTATGTCATTTGACCAAGAGTAGCAGGCTATGCAGTCTGTCAATTTTCATTTTCTCAAAAAGCTTTCTGAGCAAACCAGAAAAACTAGATACAAACTGTCAGAAGTCTCAGGAGACTACTGTTCCTGAAGTGATTGTGAGACTAGAGATCCTGATGGTCCTGATGGGACCTCATGGCTCTTATCGTAAATATAAAAACACAAATGCTCAAGTGGAGAGTGACCTGCAGAAAGTGAGATGGCTGGCAGGGACACAGTCCCATAGTAGCTATGAAACAAACAAACAAACAAAAAACCACAGTGTGATAGAAACCAATCTAAACTGCTTCACCCAACAAGATCTCAGTGTAGCCACATGGCCTTGTAACAGCCCTGCTTCATTGGCTCCTGCAGCTCCAAAGACAAATGTGTGTTCTCATTTGGTCTGGCCCAGTGGTCCTTACCAAGGATTGAAAATTGAGTCTGTTCCAATGCAATTTTCCTCCTCTTGAGATATGTTCAGTATGCAAAAGTACAACAAATGTCAGTAACTGATGATTAACTGTATTGAATGTTATGAGCTATTAAACATCGTTAGAGACAGTAATGTGCCACCTTGCAGAAGGCACAGATCATTAAGCGTATGGATTTTAATTATTTCAGCTGTAGCCTTTTCCTGGGTTGGGAGGAGAGGGTACATTGTTGTAGCCAGAAAGAATATCAAGCTTCAATATGGCACACTTCACAAATGAGACCTTCGCAAGGACCTGTTAAATGTAGTAATAGCCACATTGCACATAAAGGTGATTATTGTCTTTGGCTGGAATGTAATAATAGATTGAAACCTTAGAAATGTTTAACAGTGATGGGCTAAGCTTAAGAACACAAGGAGTATAAAGGATCAGTAATGAAACAATCTTCACTTTATATTTTTATAAAAGAAAGTGATGGAAATGTAAATTCATCATGCAATAAATGTATTTCTGCAATAAGTATACTGTGCCAAATATTTTTAAAAGCCTGCGGTAAATGAGTGTGTAAAACAATTAAGCATCCAGTAAGTTCATCTTTGAATAAATCCAAAATTTCAATAATCCTATATATGTAAGTCAAGTCTCTCCATAAAAAGCATGGCTGCTGACTTATTTATATTCTTAAGTCAATAAATGTTTCCATCGATTGGTATCTCCAGTGTCTTTACAACCATGACACAAATCAAAATCCACTGAAATGTCAGTAGCCTGATATAGCAGGTGGTAGATGAAGTATGAATCAAAAACCTTGCACTATAATGAGGAAGGTAAGAAACAATGCCACATTTGGCATCTAGATTGAACAAACAAAAATAATAGAATCATCAAAAATGCTAGTATCTAATTCTGAGTGAGCGAGGAAGGCGGTAAGATCAACAATCTCAACATGCAAGTGAAGAGGACACCTTGACTTCCTCATGCCAATTAAGACACAGTGCAAGGAAAAGCAGTGCTAAGAGGAGTGGACTTAATATCTAACTTATAGCATTTAAGTATACCTTGAAGAACATTATTCAGCTTAAATTTTTACAGATGTGAAATCCAGGCATGACCTTTAGGACAGAAAACCCTCTGTCTTCTCAGGAAACCATTATAATTAGAGATAACTTTAAAAGTTATTTTATTTTTTGCCAGATGGTCTTTGATATATTGTTCTGAGCCATATATAAATACATAATCTCCTTTTCAATTGGGCAGATCTAGAGAATTTTTAAAAATGTCCTTGAAGAAGAGAAATGTCAAAATGACATTCCCCTAGAACTAATGCTGCATTTGTATTACAAAAATGATAACTAACATAAAGAAATGAATGAACAACTCTCTCTATGCTTCCAGATGTTAATATACTTACTAATTTGTCATTTGAGCCAGGAAGACTGGTTTGCCTTTCCACTGTCTTTTAAGTAAATGACAGTGTAAGTATAAAAGGTATTCCTCATCTGCTTTACTGGGAAAAACTGGTTTCTAGTATATTGTGAAAATAAGATAATTACAAGTCACTTTGAGCTATTTAAAGATCTAAATTATAACACACATTTGAAAGATATGGGATGTGAGCTCATCAATAGAACCCAATGCCTCAATTTTAGAAGACAAATATCCAGGGCCTTCAGTGACTTGCTCAAGCTCACATGGCCAACTAGGGGCAGATCTAGACCAGAAGATGGGGCTTTTGACTCTAAGCTTTATATTTACCACCTTTATCACAGAGCTCTGCATTTGTTGCAGTTTATTGCACTTTTGGGGCAAAATCCTATGCTTTATGTTCTTTCACAGAGTCACCACTGACTTTCTCTAAGTTAGATCATATAATTGAAGTCTTTTTATGCCAGTTTAGATGTCTTGGTACTCTGCTTATGTGGATACATTTGTAAGTCTGCATGATAGATCAAAGTTGTCATTCATAAAACTAAATAGTACTTGCATCACTGATTTCATATCAACTAAATATAAATGCAAAGAAAAGCAAATGGAAAGTATAAAAAGCACATTTTAAAATTTGCATCTTACAAACTTCAGTTGAGTACACTAGTCTTGAAATTGCTACACAATAATTTAACAAGTCAACCTAACTTCGTAAAAAGTACTCTTTAGCTAAATGAAACACAGGAACAATTCCCATAATGAGAAAAACTGATTAAGGACAGAAAACTCTAGCATGTGTTTCAAAATTAGAAACAAAACAAAAAATGTTCCAAGGAATTGGTACCATGAACGTGGTCAACAGTGGTATAAAATTACAGCTCAATTACGTTTTATTTTGAGATGCAACATGGAAAAAAACTGATTTTCTTCACTGGTTTGTGGGTGAAAAAAGTTAGAATTATCAGATTCTAACCTTGGAATTCCATGGTCTTCACTTCAATTTCTGACTTGACACGGATTTTCATTAATCACCACAATGAAAGTTTTTTATATGTGATTATAACCACACATCCTCTTTACTAAACTGACAAGAAGTGACCATCTTGCACCATTCTAGTTTTTATAAAGAGGATTCAAAGAGGATACAGCATCTACATTCACATAGGTATATCAATTGTAGTAAAACACATCTAACAAAAATACTTATGTACAGAAGGAAGATCTGGCAATAGAGATGAACAAAGTTGATTTAAGGTAAGTCAAAACCCTAAGTTCAAAAAGACAAATTTTCAAATGTTCTAATCCATGTCTTTTTCACTTTCATGATCAATAGGTTGTCACTATGGTCATGACAGATCTCAGACAACCTCTCATTCTGACTCAAGAATACATTTTTAAAATAAATAAAGTAAGGTTAAAACAAACATCAAACTTGAAAGGGAATAACAGGGTGACCTGCAGCATTATGGGTCAGGGAAAATTATGAGATTAGGGGCAGGGGCCTGACAGTCCTGTCCATATTGCATCAGTCTGCAGGGCTGATGGTATGATCATATCCATAAATGTGTGTTTCTTTGAAAAGTATATAAAGCATCATATATTTCACTTATGCTTTTAGTCATTCAATATGCTTTTATTAGGCACTGATATGAGGCAGATACTTGCTGGGTTCTAGATATTCAGGATTAAATTTTAATCCTACTCTCTATTTGGTTGCAACTTGATGGTTCTGAGAGACTCCCTAACTAACAAGGATCATATACATAGAAATGTTCACTAAGCAGACATTTGGAAATTTCAGAAAGAGTAAGCAACTATATTTAAGTCATTGGGAACAATGAATACATAGGTAGCTCTTGGTCAGTTATAATAATTGGTAAAAGCTGCTAAAAGTACTGGTGAATTTAAGTGATTCTTCGTTTATCCTTTCAATAGTAGGTTTCAGCCTCTAACAGATGGAAGAGATAATCACACACACTGCCCATTTCTCATTCCTAGTAAGCCTGTCAAAGGACAAAGAATATCTTAGGAACATACACTCTTCCTCATCAATTAGTTCTTCAACCTCATACTGAGCAGCCTTGTGTCAATACTGAGATGTTAAGGACCCTCTAACTTCTAACATCTAACATTAAGTGGAAAGAAGGATAAAGGGCCCCATGTTCATTTCCACTGGGCTTCATTTATTTTTTTAAGAATATTTCCAGAGGAAAAGTTTGCATCTTATCACAACACTTGCAGGAAATTGGAAGGAAGCATGGAAAGATCAGTGTGAAAGAATGAAGATTTAAAAAGTCAGTGAATTTTAGCCTTTTCTGGCCATCCATCAGAAAAGTGACCCACTACCTCAGCCAAAATGACATAGGATATCCAAAATGTCAGGAAAGTTATTACAAAATTTTTCTAAGTATGCTAGTCATATTGTCAGATAATATGCTCAGTATTTTTCATCTTCTTGACACCTTTTCTTCTTATACAGTGCATCAAAACTTAAAACAGGAGCCCAATTCTTAAACTGAAAAAAGTAGAATAAAAATACTATTTTCTCTTTATTCCTAGATGTTTTGGACACTCTTGGTAGTATAACAATCATTGGACCCATTTTCATTTTATTTTGCCAGTCTCAGAGTCTTTCTGCCTCTTCAAAGGGGCCCCAATCTAAGCTTCATGGTATTTGTTTCTTTTATAGGAAAAGTAAGAATATAGAGATAAATGACTTGAAAATTGCACTCTTCGTACCTGCCAATGAATTTAGGTGCACAGTCCCTGTGTAAACATATTTCTTACTACAAATTAATAAACTCAAACTGGGAGTATAATTAACCTTCCCATGCAAGTCTGCCTATAGGAGGAAAATATGCTGATCATGCTGACATTAATATTCCTTTGTGTATACCATATAAGAACTAAAAAGCTAATATGAATTGTTTTCAACCCCCCACACACATGGTTGTTTAATTCTTTTATCATTTACACATTATGGAGTTGGAGTGATTTATCAGCAATTGCATTGCGGCACTACTGCCGGATTTCTGATTGCAGTAAGCATGGGACCTGGTTGGAGCACTGAACTCTTATTCTGGAAGTGGCTGTTTTTTCATTGAAAGGAGTTAAGAGTTATGGGTAAGTAATAAAATACAGATGCCAAAGAACTCACAGTTGGAGGAGTTACTTTCTAAACACAAGGAACAAAGCATTACTGAACAGTACCTGGGCTTACCAAGTAAAATTCTAAGCTACTCCCAGTCAGTGCTCAGGGCCCTGAAGTAAAGAACCAGGTCTCCCAAAACACTAGACAGGGGATGATGGCAGTTCACGTTGATCCAATCTATGCTTTCACAGAGGCCACTGCCCCCTTGGCCCAAGGCTGGTACTAAAATAGAAAAGGAAGTCATATATGAATTTATCATGCATCCATTGCAGGATACTCTTTATAAGCAACCAGTTATTAAATTTATTTAATTCCCATGGCAGAGTTTTGGTTTAGCCTTTTTAAATATATCTATTCATCATCTACATACAATTCCAAGTTAAACTCTTTAGACACAAATGAGTGAGCATGTATATTCATGGCATAAATTCTTCACCAAATGCACTCTATTTAAATATTCCAGTTAAGGTTTTGTCATTGAAGCCAACAAAACCAATAAAAGGAACCAGTTACAGAATTTAGTCTAAGACTTCTTTTCCTTCCTATACTACACATTATAAATACATGTGAGAATCCCCCAAACCTAATATGCTCAATATCCAACAGATGCAGCCAGAGATAATCTCTAAGAATGGCAGGGCTGCAAAATCTATTTTGCCCTACTTGGTGTGAATTTCTCCCATATTAATCAATGTTACTTCCTTATTTCTAGCTCCTTTTTGCACATCTCCCTCTTCCATAGACATTATAATAAATGACTAATGATCTCAACTCCTTCCAAATATATGATACAAATAACAACAACAGCTGTTATTTATGAAATACCTATTATACCCAAACCACAATGGTAAGCACATTATATATGTGATCTCACAATGGGGTAGACAATATTTAGTTTCACTTCAAAGATTAAATAAGACAAAAGCAAAAATTATGGCTTAGCTTAGAAAAGTCCATTAATCTTTCAAGGGTCAAATAGCTCTTCAGTTTCGCCACTTGGACTTGGATCTAAGGTCACTGGACTCAGGTCTCTCATCTTAGTAACTTTAATGCAACCAGAAGTTTCTAAGCCAAAGGTCTGTTAAAAAAATCTAGATGCAATAATGATGATGATTATGATGATGGTAATAATAAAAATAATAGCTCATGATGACATAGTACTTACTCTGCTCCAGACACTGCTCTAAGCACTACATCAACTAATTTAATCCTCATATAAACTCTATCAGATAGTTACTACTCCCATTTTATAAACGAAGACACTGAAGCACAGGAAGGCTAATTAATTTGCCAAAAGACAAAAACTTTAGGTAAAGGAAAGATTGCTTTATTCTAGAAAATCTAGATATAGAGCTATGGCTTTCAAAGTTATATGTTAACCAAAGTAATAAAAAGCACTTACAAGGCAAATGGCAAATGTACATTTGTCTAATCATCTCATGGCTATATTTTTGAAAAACAATCTTTTAAATAAAATCTTGGTCTCCAATGTCTTCATTGGACTATAACTTTAAGGAACTGGGATATTATTAAACCAAAATTATGATTAGATGCATTAAGTGGTAGAACAAACAAAAAGACTGTTGTTTTTCACTTTACTGTAAAATCACACATATTAAGTACTTGTGCTTGTCCTGATTCATAAATGTTCAACTAACAATCTTGTGGATATTATATTATTGTTATTTCAACTTCTTTTTTCTTCAGAAGAAATTAACCAACAGATAAACAGCAAGTAAAAATATCTGACTTTCATTCTGTTTTATAGAGTATAATGATTTCCATTGTTATGTCACAGTTGACATTTTCTTATTAAGACTGGAGACATATTCAGAGGACTGCTGTAAGTACTTGCAAAGATTTCATATTTTTTTAAGAATCAAGTACAGTAGAATGGGAAACTGATAATCGATTTTAGAGATTAGTCTGTTTTACACCTATTTTGCCATTTATGCTGACTAATTATATAACAAAAGATTCAAAAAGGGCTAATTTTTATCACATGACAAATTTTAGCTATCCATTTAAAATTTTCACCTCTTTAAAAAATATAATTGAGTATCACTTTGCAGCTCTTTGTAGTTAGATCTCAGAGCTCCTATACATCTTAGGCTTATTAATTTTACATATGGAATCAAAGAACAAAAGTTAAAATGCTAATAGTATTTAACATTTCTCTAGCAAAATATTAAGTAAACAAAAAATATCAGAAGACAACCTCTTAAAATAATTGTGATTTTCTTCTGAGAATACATCCATGAAGAAGTAGGGCTTAGACTTGTTGAGTTTAAGACCCAATTCAGATATTTTTTCCTTATTTAATCTTATTTAACCAGTCTCAACAGTAAAATTACTAAACTAGCACCTCTTGTCATAGGTATTAAAAGATTAAATGAGAGACGTGAGAGACTGAATACCATGAAAAAAATCTGAAAAACAGCTGGAAAGATGTGTAAATAACAGTTAATATTCTTATAAATGGTAGGAGAATACCTGAGAAGGAAAGAAGGGAGGGAGGAGCAAGGAAAGGAAAGGAAAGAAAGAAAAGAAAGAAGGAAGGAAGGAAGGAAGGAAGGAAGGAAGGAAGGAAGGAAGGAAGGAAGGAAGGAAGGAAGGAAGGAAGGAAGGAAGGAAGGAAGGAAGGAAAGAGAGAGAGAGAAGAAAGAAAAAAAAAGAAAGAAAGAAAGAAAGAAAGAAGGAGGGAGGGAGGGAGGAAGGGAAGGGAAGGGAAGGAAGGGAAGGAAAGGGAAGGAAGGATGGAATGGAAAATAGCAACCTTGAAGCATTACATTGTGAAACATTAACAACCTTAGAGTTACTTGCAATCTCAGTAATGGCCACAGAGATGACAGGAGTCTTGACTCTACTAAAGTTTCTCATTCAAAATGAAATTTATATTCTTAAAATGCTATGTCAGTTAAAACCTTAACTGGAAAAAATTTTATCCTCTAACAAAGAGAAATGTTAAAGAAATATGTTGTTCCAGAAAAAAACACAAGAGGAAATATTGCATGGTTTCATTTATAATTGATAAGATAACATCATCACATAGGATTGACTTCATATTTTGTAGAGTACAATTTTACACTATTTTCATAATATGATAAACCCAGATCAGAGAAATTATTAAAAAACAGTCTCAGATTGGTGGTAGTTTTGAGTCCCTGACCAAAGCAAAATCAAATATTTTCTGGAAGGAAGCATGGGACTCTCTCAAATAAGGTTTCATAAGGAATTAATATACAGTTCAGAATTATAGCACTTTATAGATGTGCTGAGTGGCAGATTTAATGATATAAGAACTTCAGACAATAGGAGTATAGAATGGAAAAAATAAAGTAATATTGAACATATTTATAGAACTAGAATAGGATTTAGAAACATGAACTAAGTACCAACAGGATACTCTGAAACTAAATAGAATGTCTTTTAAAATATCAGGAATTAAATCTCAAAGAAAGAAATGAATAACAGATTAGATACAACTGAGCACATTATTAATGTAGAAGATACTGAAAAAATTAACCAAAAAGGCAAAAATAATCAAAGAAATGAAAAATAAGAAAATACATAAAGAATGTAGGGAAAATTCTACCATATGTCTAGTGAGAGTTACAAAGGAAAAGGTAAAAGGAATAGGAAAGAGCTAGCATGTGTGTGATAATGATTTCAATTTTCCAGATTTAAATTAATACATAAATAATCTCATTCAGGAAGCTCAACACATACCAAACAAGATAAATAAAAAAGAAGTCCACAGCTGGTCACATGATAATAATGGAAGAACTCCAAGGTCAAGGGAAGATTTTTAGTTTATGTAGAAAGAAAAGAGACTAGAGACAACATAATGACAAGTTATACTGACAGCATCCTTCCCAAAGGCAAAAATGAAAGCAAAGAGACAGTTGCATAGTATCTTCAATATGAAAAGAGAAAACAACTGGCAAACTATAATTTTATACCTAGCTAAAATGTTATTTAAAGTGAGAGCACATAGTTTTAGAAAAATGAGACAGCTTGCTTCAAAAAACCTTCGTCAAAGGAACCATTAAACATTACATTTCATAAAGAAGAATTGGAATTCAGAATAGAATAATAAAACGAATAATAAAACTGAGAGTGGTAGCTCATGCTGAGTGGTGCTCAGGAGGTAGAGATCAGGAGGATTGTGGTTCGAGGTCAGCCTGGGCTTTTGTTCATGAGATCCCATCTCAACCAACAAAAGCTGGACATGGTGGTGTGCATCTGTAATCCCAGCTATGCAGGGAGCATAAATAAAAGGATTGCAGTCTAGGTTGGCCTGGGCATTAACATGAGACCCTCTCTGAAAAACAACTAAAGCCACAAAAGTAGGGGAGCTTGGGAGGATGCCTCAGGTTTGCAGAGTGTCTGCCTAACAAGCTCATGGCCCTGAGATCAAACTCCAGTACTGCAAATAAAAACAAAAAAAGAGTAATGAAATAACAGGCATAAAGAATGCACCTCAGTTTATGGCTAACACATAGTAAATATTCTGTAATAAGTGGTATTAAACAGTGAAGGTAACTGTGGTGGCAACTCTATAGAAGTGATAGGAACAGCTGTACTAGTGCTTTGCCGATACGGATGTTGAATAGTGTTTTTATGTTTTCTAGTCCCTAATGTTTATCTTACATATTTTCTATTAAAATTCATGTCTCAACATCTCCTGTATGGTTTCATCTAAATGGAGTTCATGTCAAAGTACTACTAATTTGATTACAACAGAACTTCAACGAATTACATAGTCCTCTCCATTCCCAGCACCCCAATCATAAGCAAGACTCTTAATTCATTATACAAGACCTTACAAGGGTCCCTGTTTGTTGACTTAGCTTCTACTTTTTATCCATTCTACATTTATGAGCAAAACCTATCAAATTAGTCACGAGAACCAAGACCTAATCAGAATGTATTCTTATATTAAATAGCAAAGTCTAATAATTAGATTTAGTTAATTCTCCCAATTATCACTCCTTTTCCTTTCAGATAAAGCCTTTTATTACTTTAACTTATACTGTAGCATGGAAAACCTAGCTTTGACTAAAACACAACACTGTTCTTTCTTCTTCCAAATTCTTGCTCTGCTTTCTCTACTCATCATCACCTTACCTCTTCCTTCCATGGCCAACATACTCTTCCTCTGGCTTAAACTACTTCTTCATTTCTCTGAAGTTTGGAAAGCTAGGCTGCACAACTCTATTTACCTCATATAGTACAGAGTCACTAAACCTTTTCATTAAAGCCTCAACTTTCCTTAAATCTTCAGTGGAAGATTAAGCAATTAATATAGTTTTAATATTAAATGCATTTTCAATTTTCTAATATTTTAAAGTAAGACTACATTTACTGAGTATAGTATAACTTTATTAAATGGAATAAATTTCATTTTTTCAATGATCTGGAGAGTAGAGAAAAGCCATTAGTATAGAGAACTTGGCCCATATTATCAGATAATATTCATAATCACTCCTAATTATAAATACATTAGGATATCACCTGGAATAACATTATTCTTATTGTTTAATATGGGTCATTTTCTAAAATGGAATTAAACAATGTGTGGAAGTTACAAGTGTATGAACAATAATAGCACAGATCTTCTAGAAGAGCTGTGTTATTTCCCTACAGACTAAAAATTTATATGCTGTATTTCCAAACATTGATTTTAAAAAAAAAACAGGTTTTCCATTTTCTGACAATAAATTATGAAGTGAGACTATGTGTTGGACACCAGGGAGTAAGAAATCACCTCCCCACTCACATATCTAAAAAAAATCATAGACTGTATCCTCAGCCTAGCTCCCTTCACTCTCCTGATCATTTGCAAGGCCATTGACAAGTGCTGTTATTCAGTGGATGGAATTCAAATGAGTTGAATTATGTCTCCCTAAAAGATAAACCTCCAGTACTTTTAAGTAAGTATTTTAAATAAAAACAGTCTTACTATAAAAACACAGATATAATCAATTTGCAGATGTAATCAAGTTAAGATAAGGTCATATTTAATTAGGATGTGCCTTGATCCAGTATGACCATATTATACTTACAAGAGGTGAAGGGGGCAGAAATAGACACACAGACAGAATAATATGTGATGACAGAGACAGAGAGTTCAGTACTAAATGTAAAAGTCCAGGAACACCAAAGAATTAGAAAGAAATGAGGAAGAAGCAAGAAAGAATTATCTACTACAGGTTTTAGAGGGAGGATGGTCCTGCCAACACACAGATTTTTGGGCATACAGTCCCCAGAACTGTGAGAGAATAAATTTTGGTTGGTTTCGGCCATCTGATTCTATGGTACCTTATTATACAACCCTAGCAAATCAATACAATAAGCAATACATGTATCTCTTTTCTGAGAAATCCTTATTTGAAAAAAAAGTTATGTACTTTTAATCTCAAATTTGGTTGTTAAAGCACTGAGAAATTATTCGATCACCAAGATGCCCTATAAGAGTTTGAGCAAGTGCCATTAAAATTCACACTTTGGTAAAGTTTTAGGCACCCCGGAACCAGCCTTCCAGAATCTCAAGTCCAATTTAGTAAGCAGTAAAAGCAGCCCTCCTGGGTGGTGAAGTAGGGATCCAAATTGGCAAGAGGATCCAGTTCTCTAAAGACTAAACTCAATGGCCCCTGAATGGTTTTCATGCTCTGATTGGCAAGAATTGTGTGTGAAAAGTCATCCTTTCATGCAAGGGAGAGAAGCAGTTAGAAGTGGCAGGAGGCAGAGGATCAAGAAACAAGGAAGTTGGAGATCAGCAATGGCAGCTATGAGAAATGGTGCTAGGCTTGTGTAGTGGACACTACAGTATGTGAGTCAATGATGACAGAATAGAGTCAAAGAAAAAGAGAGACACTTCTGCAATACAGAAAATCTCAAGGATTCTGTAAGCCTCATATCTAATGGGACACACAGAGGATAGGTAAACTTCACAGCATTGTAGGTAGGCATTCTAGGAGGTATTGCTAATAGGTATTGAAATCTCAGTCAATTTAGATGAACAAGCCAAGCTAAGGAAATATGAAACATTCAGTAGCTTATTGTCCTGACTAATTCCAGTGTCACTCCTAGAAAAGGCAACAATGACTGAAACACTGGTAATTTTCCTGCCTATGTAGCTGATTAATCTTATTTACAAATTTCATTGCTATTCCAAATACGTATAAAATTGTATTACAGTTCGTCTTTAATGAAATAATAAAGATCTATTTTTTTACTTTTATTCAGCCTATGATAGAAAAAAATAGACAAAGACTAAAGAACAATTGCTGTCACTGTCACAGGAAAGCAAATTCCATGACAACTCTCAGAAATTACACTTATCTTTGAGCTGGAATATTCAACATTTCTATTTCTAGATCTATACCTACAAGAAACTCTCATACTTGTTCACAAAGAGATGTGCACAAGGAAATTTTTTACTGCAGCTGTATGTTTCAAGCAGACATTGGAAACATGGAAAAATCCAACAATAAGGAAACAGGTAATTTATGCATTCATTGTAAAAATATCAGGTAGTTACAAAGAATGAACAAGGTTCATTTTGTTAAGTTCAGAAAAATAAAACCTACTAAATGATATTTTCATTTACTAATGAAACAATTACAGAACTGCTAGGTAATATATATTATTATGGAAAAAGGAAATCAAGGGACTCTTAATGGTAAAATTGCTTTATGACAGGGGTGAAGGAAGAGAAACAGATGAGGTTCTTCAAAAATATCTGTTTATTGATTTCTACCTGGCAATACAAAGGTGATATAGTGTGCACCAATATTAGGATACCTACTGTCTTTTCTGAATGACACACAATGAAAAGAACAAAATTAAGCCTCACTAAGTAGAAGGGTTTTTCTCTTCCAGACCTGTGGGGTGCCCTCTCACTTCTCACTCTTTGTCTGGTGAGTGTGTTGCCTGGAAATGGTAACAATGATGGGAATTAATTTCTAACTATTTTCACTAAAATTTGCTCTCTAGGAAAAAAGAGAAGGGTACTGACAGCATTGTTTTTGATCAAGCCAGGAGTCTGACAATGGTATAGGGATTCTTGAGCAATGAAGGGAAAGAAATAAGGTACTGAGTTCCTAAGTTATTTCCCACAGAGAATAGTGGGCAGGGATGGAGGTGAGGGTAGTGGCCTTAGAAGACAAACTTTTGCTACTTCAGTATTTTGCCTAGGGCCAATGTACATTTTTAGCCAGAGTAAAAATTATCATGAATACTGTGAAATGTAGTTCCCAGTTTAAGTTTTGAAAAGTATAATTTAGCTACTAATATTCTCAATATACTACCACTAATGTAAATATTAAAGAAATTCTAAGTAATTAGAATATCAAACTTTTAAATAAATTCTCAAAATCTAATGTCAGAATAAAATCTACACATATTCTATATCCTTTTTGCTTGTACTTAGTGAGCTTTCTAATTTGAAAGGTCATTAATATGTTTACAAATTTTCTTTTCTTAAGGCTTGGAGATATTGGCTAATTTTAAATCAATTTCATTTCTTAAGAACAAAACTAGTAAAAAGCAGGGACAACTATAATCACTAGCAACAGAAGACAAATAAGGTTTTAAATTTGCGAGAAGAGTAAAAAGACAATGAGTGGCTGATAGGAAAATGGCTGTATATACTACTGACAGGGTCACATCTGGTTGTGGCACTCTTGAAGAACCACCTTGAGGCCTTGTGTGCCACACAGGAAGCGTTCAACAAATGCTCATCCCTTTTAATATTCATTGCTTCAGGAACGCATGTACTGTGACTGAATGCTGAAATGAAGTCGCGAACAGGCCTGCTTTTGTTTGGACACACATGAAGACAAAAGGCTAATGCTACCTCTCTCTCAAGGTCTCTTCCAGCAGAACAAAGCTTGTAACAACCTGTGACTGAAAATGGCCAGAAACTGCACACCAGAAAACTGCAATGTTATGGAAGGTAAGGAAAGAAAAAAAGCAGGCTGTGTCGATGTAAATGGAAAAATATTCATGAGAGAAAGCTTATTTGTAATTCAGTTACCATAAGAAAATATGTTTATTAGGTGGGAGTTAAGAAAAAAGCTCAGACAACTCAGTTAACTTGATAAATAT